>NC_060119.1:163054384-167854384 GCF_021461395.2 Schistocerca americana | reverse complement strand
CTCATATGAAGATTAGTGTTGTGATGGTGTTAAATGCTAGCACTGGATTACATAAGCTACTATATATAAAAAAGGTATAGGGGTTTGTTGTATTTGCATTAAAATAATTATGCTATGAGTTAAAGTTATGATTTAGGGAAGAAATGGTGTTGTCATTGATTAGGTCTCTGCCATAATACAATGATGATGTAATGTAAAAGTAAAGAATAATACGAGAGAAGGAAAGTTGCTACTCACTATATAGCAGAGATGCTGAGCTGCGATAGGCACAATAAAAAGATTCACACAATCATAGCTTTCGGCCATTAAGGCCTTTGTCAGCAGTAGACACACATACACACACGCACACACACACTCACGCAAGCGCAACTTGCACACACATCTGCAGTCTCAGAGAGCTGAAACTACACTGCGATCAGCAGCACCAGTGCATGATGGGAGTGGCAACTGGGTGGGGTGGGGAGGGGGAGGGACAGTATGGTGGGAGTGGCAGACAATAAAGTGTTGCAGTTTAGACGGAGGGTAGGAGAGAAGGTGTGGAGGGAGGGAGGGGGTAAGTAGCAGGAAGGATAGAAATAAAAATAAAAGAAATTAAAAGACTGGGTGTGGCTGTAAAATGACAGCTGTGTAGTGCTGGAATGGGAACAGGGAGGGGGCTGGATGGGTGAGGACAGTGACTAACGAAGGTTGAGGCCAGGATGGTTATGGGAATGTAGGATGTATTGCAGGGAAAGTTCCCACCTGCGCAATTCAGAAAGTCTGGTGTTGGTGGGAAGGATCTATATGGCACAGGCTGTGAAGCATTCATTAAGGTGAGGGGTATCATGTTTGGCAGCGTGTTCATCTACAGGGTGGTCGACTTGTTTTTTGGCCACAGTTTGTCAGTGACCGTTCATGTGGACAGACAGCTTGTTGGTTGTCATGCCTACATAGAATGCAACACAGTGGTTGCAACTTAGCTTGTGGATCACATGACTGGTTTCACAGGTAGCCCTGCCTTTGATGTGATAGGTAATGTTAGTGACCGGGCTGGAGTAGGTTGTGATAGGAGATTTTATGGGACAGGTCTTGCATCTAGGTGTATTACAGGGGTATGAGCCATGAGGTAAGGAATTGGGAGCAGGGGTTGTGTAAGGATGGATGAGTATATTGTGTAGGTTCGGTGGACGGTGGAATACCACGGTAGGAGGAGTGGGAAGGATAGTGGGTAGGACATTTCTCATTTCAGGCCACGACGAGACGTAGTCGAAACCCTGGCCGAAACCCTGGCGAAGAATGTAATTCAGTTGCTCCAGTCCCGGATGGTACTGAGTTATGAGGGGAATGCTTCTCTGTGGCCGGACTGTGGGACTTTGGGAGGTGTTGGGAGACTGGAAAGATAAGGCACGGTAGATTTGTTTTTGTACAAGGATGTGAAAGCTTCAGTCAGACCCTAGGTATATTTAGAGAGGGACTGCTCGTCACTGCAGATGCGACGACCATGGGTAGCTAGGCTGTACGGAAGGGACTTCCTGGTATGAAACAGGTGGCAGCTGTCAAAGTGGAGGTATTGCTGGTGGTTAGTAGGTTTGATATGGACGGAGGTACTGATGTAGCCATCTTTGAGGTGGTGGGCAACATCTAGGAAGGTGGCTTGTTGGGTTGCGCAGGACCAGGTGAAGCAAATGGGGCAAAGTTGTTGAGGTTCTGGAGGAATGTGAATAAGGTGTCCTCACCTTCAACCCAAATAGCAAAGATGTCATCAACGAATCTGAACCAGGCAAGGGGTTTAGGATTCTGGTTTTTTAGGAAGGATTCCTCTAGATGGCCCATGAATAGGTTAGCATAGGATGATGCCATACTGCAGATTTGTTTGTAGGTAATGCCTTCAAAGGAGAAGTAATTGTGGGTGAGGATATAGTTGGTCATGGAAACTAGGAAGGAGGTTGCTGACTTGGAATCCATAGGGCATCCGGAAAGGTAGTAAGGCAGTAAGGCCATATGCATTAGGAATGTTAGTGTGTATTATACAAGTGAGTATTATACAAGTATTATACAAGATGTTCAATAGAATGTCCCATATTCATTGAAGATTGTATCAGTCAAAACAAAACAAAAAGTCACATAAACATATGTCTGGAAACAAATACTTGGTGCAATTTGGTCCATTTTATTTGTGTCAATAATCAGTCATGTAGCCTGTCTTTCTGTTGACTTTTATAGCTCATTTCTTCTTGATTTTGCTAGTCTCTGTATCAAGTCCTCCAACTATGATGCTGTTGTCAGACATAGCACTTAACATGAAATTCGCTATCTGGTATCCTAGTCTGACAATTTAGGGGCCCGCCAGAGGGCATGGACATAGACGACGGCCAGTAGGTGGTGCCCCTGAAACTGGTGAGCACTACCGTCACTGCCACTGCGCTGTGCACAGGCCATGTCTGCCTATCAGCACTCACGGAGGCCCTATAAAGCCTGCAGTGCAGGGGCTCAGAAGTCAGCTGTGTTCCGACTGTGCTTGTGTTCTATACCCTACGCAATGCTGTTGGTTCTTGGAATCTCACTACATCTTGATCCTCCATCTGGTTTATTCTACTGACTTGTCCACTGCTTTATCCGTTCATGGTGGTTGTTGTTGTCATCATTGCTGTATCCATTCATTGTTGTTGTTGTCCTTGTTGTCATACATAGCTGTCTTTCTGTGGGTTTGGTTGACTCAATGTCGATGCTCTCAGCTGGTCAGCCTGTGGCTCCCAATCTGATTCTGGTTGCTAGAATTGGCGATGTGGTAAAAGGTTAATGGATTATGGACATGAAACTTGTACAACTAATGGAACAGCGACAGCAACAGAAATTCCGTCAGCAGTTCTGGCAACAGACAGACATTTTGTGTCAGGAAATTCAGCTGCTGTCCGACTGATTGCAGGTCCAAGGTTCACAACCTTTCCTGAATGTGGTCACTTGGCAGACAGAGACCCATCCACCCGCGTCCCAACTGTTTAATGACACCACGCAGGATTGAGACACGTATTTTCAGCAGCTGAAACAGCACTCTGCTGCTTTTTCAATTTTAGATGACGTTCTCCAATGGTTGGTTTTCCTTTCTTGAGCTTCCCCAGAGATGTTTTTCCTACTTAAGAAGTTGTCTCCCCTCTCAAAGCCGGTTGCACTCACTTTCGAGGAAATGTGTTTGTTGCTGGCTACCTATTACTCACAACAGTTCCACATGGTCGCACTGTGCCTCGAGTTCCATCAGTACCATGAACAAGCAGGCCAATCTTGGAGATCATGGGTGATGGATTTGCAAGGTCTGAGCTGTTTATTGCAATTTTACCTGTGCCAACCCGTCTCGCAAAACCTCATATGCCAATTCCCAGATCTGTGATGCAGTGGTCGAATTGGCTCGGTCCCGATCCAGAAGTTAGCACTGCAGCCCTCTAGCTCGACAGTCCTTCCTTGGACGACATACTGAAAACTGCCCACTCTTTTGAGATAGTGCAGGCAGCGAATGAACGTCTTACTGCCCACCTCCAGATTGCTGTGGTTCAGCCACCGCTGCAATGTCAAAATTATTGGCAGCCTTCTTCCGACAGCGGCATCATGGTTTGTCACTTTCAGATGTATCAATGACTTCTGAGCAGCCAGTCCAGCCTCTTTGGCACAAACAGCCAGGTCTTCCTTATTGTCCTGACTATTTTGTGAGGCAGACTGCCCTGATCATTGGGTGCACTGCACCTGTTGTGGCAAGGATGGGCATCTCTATACTGTCTGCTGTCTCCATATTCCTACCTTGCTTCATGGGATGGTCCATGAACTTCAGGCCATCATTCCCCAAGGCAATCCTTGTGCCCTCAAGTTGTTTATTGATCTCATGATTGCTCATCAGGTTGTTCATTTCCATGTCGACAAGGGAGTAACAGTTTCGTTGGTCAACCTCCCAACATACACTTGTCTGGGTCACCCAGTGTTGGCCACACCCTCTTGCAAGTTGTTTGCATGTCGTAGCAGCTCTATTACCCTTAGAGGTCAATTCACCACTAAGACTACGTACAAGATGGTTACATGGCTGTTAATGCTGGATGTTGTCAACAGTCATTCTGCTGGCAATGTATTTGGCCTGGATGCTTTCTCACTGTTTGGCTTCTCCATCATGGATGAAGTTCAGTTCATCTCTGACATGGTTCCCTTCCAGGAAGTTCGTGACCTTTGTGTCTCTTTCGTGTCTCTGTTTGATCCTGGCTTGGTGTGCACCATTGATTTTGAGGCACACATTTCTTTACATCCAGATGTGGTGCCCCAGTTCTGTCGTGCATGTCCTCTTCTAGTTTCCATACAGATGGCTATTAAGCCTGAACTCGATCACTTCAAGGTGCTGGGGTCTTCAAGCCACCCAAAACTAGTGCTTAGGCTTCACCTCTGGTCATAGTCCGGAACCAAAATGATTCCCTCTGGCGTTGTGGTGATTTTAAGTTGATCAATACCCAAGCTCTGGTGGAAACCTACCCCATACCACATCAAGAGGACCTCCTCACAAACCTTGTTGGAGGTGAATGTTTTTCTAAAATATATGATCCTAATGCTTTACTTACAAATCCCACTAGATGAGGAATTGCAACACATTGTTGTCATCAGTACGCCTTTTGTCATATACAAATACAGGCATTTACCTTTTGGCTTTTGGAATCTCTTCTGCTCCATCAATCTTCCAGAGATACCTGGAACAGTTAAACATGTCCACCCCAGCTTGTACCAATTACCTGGATGACTTAATTGTTGCAGGTACTACAGACAAGACTACCTGCATAACCTAAATACCATCTTTACTGCATTGTGTGATGCAGAGCTTAAGTGCCATCTGCACAAATGTCAGTTTTTCCAGGACCAAGTGGGTTACATGGGCCATTTGCTCACCAAATGTGGGATTCAGTCCACTGACCATAATGTTTCTGCTATTACTCTCTCCTGCATCTCCAAAACCTCCAGCAGTTGTAGGCTATTTCCTGGAAAGTGAATTATTATTCTACGTTCCTTCCACAGGCTGCACACATTATGCATCCACTCAACCAGTCGTGGAAGGAAGTCATTCCATTTCAGTGGTCGGCGGCCTGTGAACAGTCCCTTACATAGCTGAAGTGCATGTTACAATCTGCACCCAGCCTTACCCACTTTTCCCTGTTTTTGCTGTGGACACTTCTCCTTATGGCATTCGTGCAGTGCTGGCAAACCATAATGATGATGGTACAGAGCAGTCCATCACCTATGTATCCAAAACACTGACGCTTGCCCAATGCAATTACTCCCAGATTGTGAAAGAGGCATTGGTGGTCATCTTGGGCATGAAGAAACTTCATGTGTACCTATTTGGGTTCCAGCTTACACCCATTACAGACCATAAACCACTCATAGCACTCTTCAGGCCACACTCTCGGCTTCCAGAGCGGATAGCCCAGATGCTCCAGCATTGGGTTCTTTTTCTTAGCTCCTACACTTATACCACCAATCACAAGCCTACTGTGCAACATGCAAATGCAGATGCCCTCTGATGTTTACCGTATTTACTCGAATTTAAGCCGCACTCGAATCTAAGCCGCACCTGAAAAATGAGACTCGAAATCGAGGAAAAAAAATTTTCCCCAATCTAAGCCGCACCTGAAATCTGAGACTCGAAATTCAAGGGGGGAGAAAAGTTTTAGGCCGCACTTCCAAATCGAAACAAACTTGGTCCATTGTAATATTAGACACAATTTAGGTTGAATGAATGACGATACAGCTGTAGTAGTTTGGTTCGAGTCGTAAGCTTAGCAGTTAAGCTTTACCAGGTAGCCGTTGTTATGCGTCAGGCGCTCCGTCCGTATTTATACGGGTACCCTTCCTTTTTCACGTGCTTCGTCTGGTTTGAATTGATTGCTTATTTTTCTTTGACCTGACAAGTGCAGTTCTCTTTGTTATAGGTGTTTCTGTCACTCAAAGCTGAAAATGCATTACTGTACTGTGTCATGCATTATTTGTCGCATTCTGAAAATGAGGGTTTACGGCCTGTCGCCGCTCGCGGCATAGCTTGCTTTTGTGCACGCTACCGCCGCTTACAATTTTAAAAAAACAAGGAGAGGAATTGTCTCATTAGCAAAACAATGGCATGAGACTGCTATTCGTTGCTACTTACACCGCTGCATTCTTTGATAAGGATCAACAAGAATCAAATAATAGACTGCGTATGGTAGAAGATGTTCTGAACGAGAATTTAGCGAAAATTTTTTCCGTTTGAAATTCTTTGCAGATACCTCTTTAGTACATTACATTGTGCATAGAAATTAGAGTCATCTTAGATTTAAAAATCTAGTCAATTGCCGTGCTTCATTTTTGACTGTATCACTACTAGGCATGAGAATAATACAAATATAAACATGACATGGTATGTGTATTCTTCCGCGTCTGCTGTTGTCTCACTCTAGTTTCGTAGTTTATTAGGCAGACAGGATTTAAATGAGATAGCAGCAAACACGAAAGAATACATGGCAAAATGTTTATATTTGTATTATTCTTATGGTGAAGAGAATACTGCATGTGATTCACAATTCATAAAAGTTCCTATTAACAACCATTTCTTCTCACAGTTAGGAAAAAATTCAGAAAGCAGAGTTGGCCATGTTGACAAATATCCCAAACAGTCTTGCCAGTCAGATTTTCGTAGTACATTGAAATACTGCTACGTTCGAAGAGGAACAATACGGAATTTGTATTTACTTCATTGGATAATGTATGAAAATGCAGTGGTCGAAACTCGGGGCGGAGAAAAAAAAAGCTCGTCTTCCACCTTTTTTTTATTTATTTACTGACGCAGAGGTTTTGGTGCCAGTATCTGTCTTTGTGCCTGCGAAGCATGCCTGCGTAGCGCTACATATATTCGATGACAGAAGTTAGTTGTGGCGGCACCTACCTACATTTTTCAGAACTTCCGCTTACTTTCCACTCGATTCTAAGCTGCAGGCGGTTTTTTGGACTACAAAAACCGGAAAAAAAGTGCGGCTTAGATTCGAGTAAATACGGTATCCTCAGGACCAGACCGAGTGTTTAACCAACTGGAACTCTCCTGTTTTCACACTGATGTGGAGTCACAACACACCTTGGATGGATTTCCTATTACCGCTACTCACTTGGCAGCAGCTACACGCTGTGACCCAATCTTGCGGCTTGTCATGCACTGTATCCTCCATGGATGGCCCACTTGTTTTTTGTAGTCAGCTGCTCCTGAGCTCCCGGCCTGAGCTCACTTCTCTCATTATTTGTCTATCATCTCCAATGTGCTCCTGCTGGATGCAGAGGCAGGTTCCCATGGCATTGTCATCTCGCCTACCTTATGCACTCACGTCATGGAACGCCTCCATTGCAGGCACTGGGGCTTGTCTTGGATAAAAGCACTTGCCACGCGATGCGTCTACTGGCCTGGACTGAACAAGGATCTGGAGTCTATGGTGCACTGCTGTTATGCCTGTGCTCAGCATCAGGCTCCTCCACTCCAGTCTTTCTCTCTCTGGCCTACACCCTGTTGCCCTTGGTACCACATTCATCTAGATTTTGCTGGCCTCTTCCTTGGTTTGATGTGGCTTGTTGCCTTGTATGCTTATTCAGACTACCCTTACATGGCCAGCATGTCATCCACCACCACAGTGGCCACGCTCAATGCCCTTCTCCAGATTTTCACCATTGAAGGGCTTCCCCACACCATTGTCACTGATAATGGCCCCCAGTTCACTTCTACAGGCTTCGAACAGTTCTGCACTGCTGTTGTTGTTGTTTTGGTCTTCAGTCCTGAGACTGGTTTGATGCGGCTCTCCATGCTACCCTATCCTGTGCAAGCTTCTTCATCTCCCAGTACTTACTGCAACCCACATCCTTCTGAATCTGCTTAGTGTATTCATCTCTTGGTCTCCCTCTACGATTTTGACCCTCCACACTGTCCTCCAATGCTAAATTTGTGATCCCTTGATGCCTCAGAACATGTCCTACTAACCGGTCCCTTCTTTTTGTCAAGTTGTGCTACATACTCCTCTTCTCCCCAATTCTATTCAATACTTCATTAGTTATGTGATCTACCCATCTAATCTTCATCATTCTTCTGTAGCACCACATTTCGAAAGCTTCTATTCTCTTCTTGTCCAAACTATTTATCATCCATGTTTCACTTCCATACATGGCTGCACTCCATACAAATACTTTCAGAAACGCCTTCCTGACACTTAAATCTATACTCGATGTTAACAAATTTCTCTTCTTCAGAAACGCTTTCCTTGCCATTGCCAGTCTACATTTTATATCCTCTCTACTTCGACCATCATCAGTTATTTTGCTCCCCAAATAGCAAAACTCCTTTACTACTTTAAGTGTCTCTTTCCTAATCTAATTACCTCAGCATCACCTGATTTAATTCGACTACATTCCATTATCCTCGCATTGCTTTTGTTGATGTTCATCTTATATCCTCCCTTCAAGACACTGTCCATTCCGTTCAACAACTCTTCCAAGTCCTTTGCTGTCTCTGACAGAATTACAATGTCATCGGCGAACCTTAAAGTTTTTATTTCTTCTCCATGGATTTTAATACCTACTCCAAATTTTTCTTTTGTTTCCTTACTGCTTGCTCAATATACAGATTGAATAACATCGGGGAGAGGCTACAACCCTGTCTCGCTCCCTTCCCACCCACTGCTTCCCTTTCATGTTCCTCGACTCTTATAACTGCCATCTGGTTTCTGTACAAATTGTAAATAGCCTTTCGCTCCCTGTATTTTACCCCTGCCTCCATAAGAATTTGAAAGAGCGTATTCCAGCCAACATTGTCAAAAGCTTTCTCCAAGTCTACAAAAGCTAGATACATAAGTTTGCCTATTCTTAATCTAGCTTCTAAGATAAGTTGTAGGGTCAGTATTGCCTCACGTGTTCACTTTTTCCTACAGAATCCAAACTGATCTTCCCCGAGGTCGGCTTCTACCAGTTTTTCCATTCGTGTGTAAAGAATTCACGTTAGTATTTTGCAGCCATAACTTATTAAACTGATAGTTCGGTAATTTTCACATCTGTCAATGCCTGCTTTCTTTGGGATTGGAATTATTATATTCTTCTTGAAGTCTGGGGGTATTTCGCCTGTCTCATACATCTTGCTCACCAGATGGTAGAGTTTTGTCAGGACTGGCTCTCCCAAGGCCATCAGTAGTTCTAATGGAATGTTGTCTACTCCCGGGGCCTTGTTTCGACTCAGGTCTTTCAGTGCTCTGTCAAACTCTTCACGCAGTATCATATCTCCCATTTCATCTTCATCTACATCCTCTTCCATTTCCATAATATTGTCCTCAAGTACATCGCCCTTGTGTAGACCCTCTATATACTCCTTCCGCCTTTCTGCTTTCCCTTCTCTGCTTAGAACTGGGTTTCCATCTGAGCTCTTGATATTCATACAAGTTGTTCTCTTTTCTCCAAAGGTCTCTCCAGTATCTATCTTACCCCTAGTGAGATAAGCCTCTACATCCTTACATTTGTCCTCTAGCCATGCCTACTTAGCCATTTTGCACTTCCTGTCGATCTCATTTTTGAGAAGTCTATATTCCTTTTTGCCTGCTTCATTTACTGCATTTTTATATTTTCTCCTTTCATCAATTAAATTCAATATTTCTTCTGTAACCCAAGGATTTCTACCAGCCCTCCTCTTTTTACCTACTTGATCCTCTGCTGCCTTCACTACTTCATCCCTATAAGCTACCCATTCTTCTTCTACTGTATTTCTTTCCCCAATTCTTGTCAATTGTTCCCTTATGCTCTCCCTGAAACTCTGTACAACCTCTGGTTCTTTCAGTTTATCCAGGTCCCATCTTCTTAAATTCCCACCTTTTTGCAGTTTCTTCAATTTTAATCTACAGTTCATAACCAATAGATTGTGCTCCGAGTCCACATCTGCTCCTGGAAATGTCTTACAATTTAAAAACTGGTTCCTAAATCTCTGTCTTACAATTATATAATCTATCTGATACCTTCTGGATATACATGGAAGAATCTCCAGGATTCTTCCATGTATACAACCTTCTTTCATGATTCTTGAACCAAGTGTTAGCTATGATTAAGTTATGCTCTGTGCAAAACTCTACCAGGCGGCTTCCTCTTTCATTTCTTAGCCCCAATCCATATTCACCTACTATGTTTCCTTCTCTCCCTTTTCCTACTCTCGAATTCCAGTCACCCATGACTATTAAATTTTCGTCTCCCTTCACTACCTGAATAATTTCTTTTATCTCATCATACATTTCTTCAATTTCTTCATCATCTGCAGAGCTAGTTGACATATAAACTTGTACTACTGTGGTAGGCATGGGCTTCATGTCTATTTTGGCCACAATAATGCGTTCACTATGCTGTTTGTAGTAGCTTACCCGCACTCCTATTTTTTTTATTCATTATTAAATATACTCCTGCATTACCCCTATTTGATTTTGTGTTTATAACCCTATATTCACCTGACCAAAAGTCTTGTTCCTCCTGCCACCGAACTTCACTAATTCCCACTATATCTAACTTTAACCTATCCATTTCCCTTTTTAAATTTTCTAATCTACCTGCCCAGTTAAAGGATCTGGCATTCCACGCTCCGATCCGTAGAGCGCCAGTTTTCTTTTTCCTGATAATGACGTTCTCTTGAGTAGTCCCCACCCGGAAATCCGAATGGGGGACTATTTTACCCAAGATGACGCCATCATCATTTATTCATACAGTAAAGCTGCTTGCCCTCGGGAAAAATTACGGCCGTAGATTCCCCTTGCTTTCAGCCGTTCGCAGTACCAGCACAGCAAGGTCATTTCGGTTAATGTTGCAAGGCCAGGTCAGTCAATCATCCAGACTGTTGCCCCTGCAACTATTGAAAAGGCTGCTGCCCCTCTTCAGGAACCACACGTTTGTCTGGCCTCTCAACAGATACCCCTTCGTTGTGGTTGCAGCTACGGTACAGCCATCTGTATCGCTGAGGCACGCAAGCCTCCCCACCAATGGCAAGGTCCATGGTTCATGGGGAAGCTGCACTGCTAATCCCCTCTGCAGCCCTTTGTTTCATCCTTCCTCCAAATGGCACAGTGGAGTGGATGGTGCACACATTTAAGCAACAAATGTTGAAGGCTGTGGGTGCCTCTATGATGACAACAGCACTCGTGATGTCCCTGAGCACCTGCAAGTCCACCCCTGTCTATGAGCACAGCCCTGCAGAACTTCTTCACAGTTGTCAACTGTGTACTCTCCTCCATCTCTTGGCACCTGAGACCCGACACTCTGGTCGATACCCTCCTGGTGCAGCTGTTTGGGCACATTCCTATGGGGCAAAACACTTATGGATGGCAGCCCAGTTATGGTGGTGGCCACTCATGAGCAGTGACTTACGATGGTTAATACCCCGAGAGGTTTGGATTATCAGCACATTAATGAACTCCATCCCCACCTCCATCCTACCCCTCCAGCAGCATATCACTTGGAGTTGGCCTCCCTGCCTTCACACATCCCTCCACCTCATGGGACTCTTTGCACTCCAGGACTCCGTCAGCAGATCCCGTGGGCATGGGTACGGATGTTGAACCATCACCATTGCCTCTATCTGCTCCACAGTCATCCATCACACTGCATTTCCCCAGTGCAATGCCTGATGCCCTGTGTTTCTTCTCCCAGCTGGCAGCTTCCACTGACGCGATGCCACCTGTTCATCTCTCTAAACGTTGGGCAGGGCACTTCAGGCCCAATGTGCCCATTTTGAGGGGGGGGGGGGGGGTTTGGTATTCCAGTCTGACAATTTGGACGGTCCATCTGAGTCAATAGACATAGACAGCAGCTAGGCAGCACCTTAATAACTGGTGAGCACTACTGTCATCGACACAGTGCTGTGTGTGGGCCACACCTGCCATGCCAGCCTATCGGCAGTTATGGAGGCCTATAAAGCCTGCAGTGCAGGGGCTTGGAAGTCATTTGTGTTTCGAGTGCTCTCTTATGTTCTATACCATATGCATTATTGTTGGTTCTTGAATCTCGCTACATCTCGACCCTCCATCTGGTTTATTCTATCGACTTGTCTACTGCCGTATCTGTTCATGGTTGTTGTTGTTGTTGTTGTTTTCATGGGCATACTCGTTCATGGTGGTTTTTGTCCTTGTTGTCGTCCATTGCTGTCTTTCTGTGGGTTTGCGCAACTCACCATCGGTGCCCTCAGTGGCTTCGGATCTGATTCCAGTTAATAGATGCTATGTATCCTTTTGAGGTTCTCTGGAGTCAGAGTAATAGAGTTTTTGTGTAGCATGAACAACTGTGATGTGGTAACCAAATTCCTGTTGTTCCCTGCAGCAAATTGCAGATATGATATTCTGCTAGGCTTTAGCCAATGCCTTTAATTGAGAGGCACACATTTTATATACTGAACAACATCCCCGATGCCGCATTCCATCTGAAAAGGAAGTTCAGTGGATTGTTTCAGTAACTTGCAGATATGGGATTACCACAAAAAGCATGAGGGATTGTGCAATTTTCATGCTGGAAGTGAAGAAGCTAATGTTGCAACTGTTTGTTGTTGTGGTCTTCAGTTCTGAGACTGGTTTGATGCAGCTCTCCATGCTACCCTATCCTGTGCAAGCTTCTTCATCTCCCAGTACTTACTGCAACCCACATCCTTCTGAATCTGCTTAGTGTATTCATCTCTTGGTCTCCCTCTACGATTTTGACCCTCCACACTGCCCTCCAATGCTAAATTTGTGATCCCTTGATGCCTCAGAACATGTCCTACTAACCGGTCCCTTCTTTTTGTCAAATTGTGCTACATACTCCTCTTCTCCCCAATTCTATTCAATACTTCATTAGTTATGTGATCTACCCATCTAATCTTCATCATTCTTCTGTAGCACCACATTTCGAAAGCTTCTATTCTCTTCTTGTCCAAACTATTTATCATCCATGTTTCACTTCCATACATGGCTGCACTCCATACAAATACTTTCAGAAACGCCTTCCTGACACTTAAATCTATACTCGATGTTAACAAATTTCTCTTCTTCAGAAACGCTTTCCTTGCCATTGCCAGTCTACATTTTATATCCTCTCTACTTCGACCATCATCAGTTATTTTGCTCCCCAAATAGCAAAACTCCTTTACTACTTTAAGTGTCTCTTTCCTAATCTAATTACCTCAGCATCACCTGATTTAATTCGACTACATTCCATTATCCTCGCTTTGCTTTTGTTGATGTTCATCTTATATCCTCCCTTCAAGACACTGTCCATTCCGTTCAACAACTCTTCCAAGTCCTTTGCTGTCTCTGACAGAATTACAATGTCATCGGCGAACCTTAAAGTTTTTATTTCTTCTCCATGGATTTTAATACCTACTCCAAATTTTTCTTTTGTTTCCTTTACTGCTTGCTCAATATACAGATTGAATAACATCGGGGAGAGGCTACAACCCTGTCTCACTCCCTTCCCACCCACTGCTTCCCTTTCATGTTCCTCGACTCTTATAACTGCCATCTGGTTTCTGTACAAATTGTAAATAGCCTTTCGCTCCCTGTATTTTGCCCCTGCCTCCATAAGAATTTGAAAGAGCGTATTCCAGCCAACATTGTCAAAAGCTTTCTCCAAGTCTACAAAAGCTAGAAACATAAGTTTGCCTATTCTTAATCTAGCTTCTAAGATAAGTTGTAGGGTCAGTATTGCCTCACGTGTTCCCTTTTTCCTACAGAATCCAAACTGATCTTCCCCGAGGTCGGCTTCTACCAGTTTTTCCATTCGTGTGTAAAGAATTCACGTTAGTATTTTGCAGCCATAACTTATTAAACTGATAGTTCGGTAATTTTCACATCTGTCAATGCCTGCTTTCTTTGGGATTGGAATTATTATATTCTTCTTGAAGTCTGAGGGTATTTCGCCTGTCTCATACATCTTGCTCACCAGATGGTAGAGTTTTGTCAGGACTGGCTCTCCCATGGCTGTCAGTAGTTCTAATGGACTGTTGTCTACTCCCAGGGCCTTGTTTCGACTCAGGTCTTTCAGTGCTCTATCAAACTCTTCACACAGTATCATATTTCCCATTTCATCTTCATCTACATCCTCTTCCCTTTCTATAACATTGTCCTCAAGTACATCACCCTTGTATAGTCCCTCTATATACTCCTTCCACCTTTCTGCTTTCCCTTCTTTGCTTAGAACTGGGTTTCCATCTGAGCTCTTGATATTCATACAAGTGGTTCTCTTTTCTCCAAAGGTCTCTCCAGTATCTATCTTACCCCTAGTGAGATAAGCCTCTACATCCTTACATTTGTCCTCTAGCCATGCCTACTTAGCCATTTTGCACTTCCTGTCGATCTCATTTTTGAGAAGTCTGTATTCCTTTTTGCCTGCTTCATTTACTGCATTTTTATATTTTCTCCTTTCATCAATTAAATTCAATATTTTTTTCTGTAACCCAAGGATTTCTACTAGCCCTCGTCTTTTTACCTACTTGATCCTCTGCTGCCTTCACTACTTCATCCCTATAAGCTACCCATTCTGCTTCTACTGTATTTCTTTCCCCAATTCTTGTCAATTGTTCCCTTATGCTCTCCCTGAAACTCTGTGCAACCTCTGGTTTAGTCAGATTATCCAGGTCCCATCTCCTTAAATTCCCACCTTTTTGCAGTTTCTTCACTTCTAATCTACAGTTCATAACCAATAGATTGTGGTCAGAGTCCACATCTGCCCCTGGAAATGTCTTACAATTTAGAACCTGGTTCCTAAATCTCTGTCTTACCATTATATAATCTGTCTGAAACCTGCCAGTATCTCCAGACTTCTTCCATGTATACAACCTTCTTTTATGATTCTTAAACCAAGTGTTAGCTATGATTAAGTTGTGCTCTGTGCAAAATTCTACCAGACAGCTTCTCTTTCATTTCTTACCCCTAATCCATATTCACCTTCTACGTTTCCTTTTCTTCCTTTTCCTACTGTCGAATTCCAGTCACCCATGACTATTAAATTTTCGTCTCCCTTCACTATCTGAATAATTTTGTTTATCTCATCATACATTTCTTCGATTTCTTCATCATCTGCAGAGCTAGGTGGCATATAAAACTGTACTACTGTAGTAGGTGTGGGCTTTGTGTCTATCTTGGCCACAATAATGCATTCACTATGTTGTTTTTAGTAGCTTCCCCGAACTCCTATTTTTTTATTCATTATTAAACCTACTCCTGCATTAGTCCTATTTGATTTTGTATTTATAACCCTGTATTCACCTGACCAAAAGTCTTGTTCCTCCTGCCACCGAACTTAGCTAATTCCCACTATATCTACTTAAACCTATCCATTTCCCTTTTTAAATTTTCTAACCTACCTGCCTGATTTAGGGATCTGACATTTCACGCTCCGATCCGTAGAATACCAGTTTTCTTTCTCCTGATAACGACGTCCTCTTGAGTAGGCCCCACCCGAAGATCCGAATGGGGGACTATTTTACCTCCGGAATATTTTAACCAAGAGGACGCCATCATCATTTATCCATGCCGTAAAGCTGCATGCCCTCAGGAAAAATTACGGCCGTAGTTTCATCATTTATCCATGCAGTAATGCTGCATGCCCCCGAGAAAAATTATGGCTGTAGTTTCCCCTTGCTTTCTGCCGTTCGCAGTACCAGCACAGCAAGGCTGTTTTGATTAGTGTTACAAGGCCAGATCAGTCAATCATCCAGATTGTTGCCCCTGCAACTACTGAAAAGGCTGCTGCCCCTCTTCAGGATCCATACGTTTGTCTGGCCTCTCAACAGATACCCCTCCATTGTGGTTGCACCTATCTGTACCGCTGAGGCAAGGTCTATGGTTCATGGGGGGGATGTTGCAACTAGTAGAATGTAATCCTAAAACAAGTGTGCAAAGAATAGAGGGCCCCTTGGGTGGTCGTTTTGCAAGACTTGTTACTTTACCCAACTCGCTTAACACCATGTGTCATCGGTCACAACAGTTCTGCTAGTGGATTCTAAGTACTTGAGGCATGCTGAAGATCCACAATTTATCACTTGCATTTTATTTGCAGATGAGGTGGAATTCACACAGAGTGGGATACTAAATTATTCTATTAAACATGCATCGACAGATTCAAATTCTCAGATGGTCATGGAAGCAAGGCATCAGGTATGCTTTATTTACTATCAATGTGTGCCAACAAATTGTGGGCAGTAGCCTTACAGGATGATTGATATATTTAGACTTACAGGAAGATATACATTACCAGAAAATGTAACAGGTGTTATTTATCACTAACTTCTGTATCAGAAATTACTTATGTTACTGTTTTCTAAACTTTGCATAACAGTACCTATCACAAATGTTTAATGAGCAATGGATTGATTGAGGATGTCCACTGTCACAGCCCTTTCACTCATTTGACCTTAAATCTCTCAGCTTTCTTGCTTTGGGGACATTAAAAGCATTGGTGTATTTCAACCCATCAATAACTAGCATGCATTCCAAGGGCAAATGTTCATAGCAAGCGAACAAAACCAGAGGCAGATAGGTGTTTTTTCACAAGTTCATGATTATTTCACGCGAAAGGCTGAAGGATGTGCAAGAATGAGTTGTAATCATGTTAAGCATCTCTGGTAGAGTCAACAGAGACATGGCTGTACATGGCAAAATTGTTCATATCTCAACAACTATTTGTTTATGGATGTATGTTAATGTTTCTTTTTTCTAATTTTAATCTCTACTAAACCAGTCTCATCTGAGAATTTGGGGCACAATTTTCAAACATCATCTACTATTTGTTTATGAAATCAGGTTTACCTTACACTGATCATGTCAGTGCATACATAAAAGCAATGAAACTATAAATGTTTGCATTAAAGCTAATTGTGTTGGGTAGCATTTGTAAATATTAATTTTGTAAGCTTATGATCATCCAAAAACTTCATCGCACAGACAGCAGGTTTTCTGACCTAGGTCATAATGCATCTCCTGGAGCCAGAGAGTCTTGATTGTAACTTTGGTTTTTTCTGCTTACATATTTCTAATAAACATGAATATTAGTATGATATGTAAATAATTTAGGACTGGAGGAGAACACTCACCAAACAGTAATAGCATTGAATTGTCAACAGACAGGCAAAAAGAATGAAAACTTGCTAGCTTTCAGACAAATACTTTAATGAGCTAGAGAACACATACAATGTGTGGGCACATGTATCCAACAATCACCCCCCATGCCCCTCCCCCCCCCCCCCCTCACCTTCCGCCACATCCTCTCATCCTCCCCACCTGAAACATACACTTGCTGGCTGGACACATAATGCCAAATATTGCCAAATGCCAAGTTTTCAGTTCGGCTGGTGAACTGGGATGAGAGGTTGTGTTGGGTGGAATGAGCAGAGGGAGAAAGTGGTGGGAAGTGGGAGGAGGGTAGCTGGCATCTTGGAGGGATGGAGGGAGCATGTGCATGATAGGAATGCAGGAGGAAGAATAAGCAGGGGCACAGAATAGGAATGTGACACATGAGCACTGGAGCTGGTGAGTCTGTGCAGTGCAAAATGACAATGATATAAAGGTATAGATTTGCAAGAGTTGACAGCGTAGAGGAGGGGGAGACTTAAAAAAAGGGAAAAGGGGGGGGGGGGAGGTGAATGAAGTGCTTTAGCAGAGACTGAGACCAGGAGGACTGGAGTGAAAGATGTGTTGCAAGGATAAAAAGTTTTGATAGACAGGCATAACCCCCCCCCCCCCCCCCTCCAAAACCTAATCTGCAGTCAGACTGCCTCACCATATCATCACAAGCTCTTAAACCTCCCAGTACCTTCAAGAACTAAATGTGAAGGAGCACATCCTCATCACCCAGTATCTCTCTGGAACAACTGAACCTCATCCATTTCTGGGGTTCGACTACCTATTATGATGCCTGATAAGGAGAGCATCCTACCCATGATCCTTCCCACCCCACCTAAAGTGATTCATTGTCTTCCTCTCAATCTTTACAATGTCGTGGTCCATTCTATACCACTTTCACTCCCAGCATTTTACCCCACAGATCATATCCCTGTGGAAGACCCAGGTGCAAGACCATCCCAACTCACCCACTTAGTATGTGTTTCTCTAATCCTCTCACAGTCTTATCCTATCCCATTTGAGGCAAGGCAACCTGTGAAAGTTGCAATGCCTAGTACCAACTCCACTGCAATTTATGCACAGCATTTTATGTCGGCATGACCATTAACCATCTGTCCACCAGAAATGAATGAACATTGCCAAGTATGGGCAAGAGGACTGTTGACCACCCAACAATGGAACATGCTGCTGAGTACAACATACCAGAGTCCAACCCACACTTTCTGTATCCTTTCCCATGACAGAACTATGCAGACATGAGTTATCCTGTAAACACATCATTTGTTCCACCATCCTCATGGCCTCAGTCTCTGCTAATACACTGCACCCACCCCCTTATTCAACAGTCTTACTCTCCTCTGCCCTATTACCCTCACCCAAACCATAGCTTTTAGTCACCATCATTGTGTGCCACACAAACTCACTGGTTCTGGAACCCTTGTGTTGCATTCCCCCCTACAAACCATCACATTTCTGTCCCACACACCTGGTACTTCTCTCCAAACTGTGAGCTACCCTCTCCTAACTTGTCCTCTCACTTCTTGTCTCTTTCTCCTTCTATCCACTCCAACAATACAATTTCTCACGCCAGTTGACCTGCTTCCTGCAATCCCAGAATTGTGTGTACAGCCAGTGCAGTGTAACTAACCAGGTGTGTGTGTGTGTGTGTGTGTGTGTGTGTGTGTGTGTGTGTGTGTGTGTGTGTGAGAGAGAGAGAGAGAGAGAGAGAGAGAGAGAGAGAGTCTCTAGCTCATTAAAGTATTCACCCCAAAGGTAGCAAGTTTTCATTCTTTTTTTGTGTGCCTATCAATGACTGAATATTTTTATTGTTTGGTGAGTGTTCCCCTTCCTTCCTAAATTATTTACATTCTCCCAGAACTTTCCTGATCATATTTAACCATGTGATATGTACACAATTAATAGAATGAAACTGTTTTGAAATGTTTCTCTCTGAACACCTGGTTGTGCATTTTTCATGTCTCCTAGAATTATTGTTGTTATTATTTATGTTATGAAAGGGTATAGTAAAACACACAAGCCTTAATTGTAAACTTAATTTTGGGGACAATGATTTCTCCTCATGTATGTTGTGCAACTGAGTCAGGACTGTAGTATTTGTACATTGGTTGTTGAAACTGCTGAAAGAAGTAACATATGAAGTATTCATGCACTATAATCAGCAGCGGTTTTGTTCATGGCTGCAGTTGCTGAAAATTGACAGTTGTATGTTATATCACCTGTTATGTGCTATTATCCTTGATCAAACACCTTGAGTCTGACTAAATGCAACACAACAGTCAGTTCTTCAGTCTGTTTTGTTGCTGTGGTAGTGTACCTCTCTGTGACATTCTCTCTCTTATGCTGAGGAGTAGCATCAAAGAAATCATCATTGAAAACATGAAACTATCGAAATAGTTAGGCAAATATGTATCTGCAACTGTTTTCATATAATACAAGTACTTTGTCCATTGGTTGGTGAAGCATGTTGATATTATTGTTACATCAATTTTATTTCTAGATCAAGGTCCCATATTATATCAATGACAACACTAGTTCTTAAAGTTATTGACTTTTACATATGAAAAAGATATGCTTTTCTGAAAGAGCATTTGTTGTTAAATACTTTAGAGTAATCCTGATTTTTACTGATTCATGTTGCTAGCATCTCGTAATCACAACAGTAATTTAAATAATGTTGACATGGTTGTGGCATCCTTATTTTTATAAAGTTTCTTGTGATTCAGATATGCTACTTGCAGAATGTTTCAATTCATCTGTAGTCGAATTCATTTCTAATTTCCAGGATCTCTCATGAAATGTCTGTTTATCATTACAGTTATTGTTCTTAACTTCCAGCATAAACATTTTAGTCATGTGACATACTCTTCTTTTTCTGATATTGCAGAGCTATCCATGTCTCATAAAGACAATATTACAAGGAATTTAAATTATTATTTCATATTAAGAGTTTCAAGAAAGCAGAAGTAACAGATTTGTTAAGCAAAAAAGAATTAGTTAATAAATAAGATGCTTTTACTTGTGCATAGTTTTAAAGCATGCAAGTGGCTAAAAGGTTTCTTGTGCATATGTGTCTTCACACACACACACACACACACACACACACACACACACAGAGAGAGAGAGAGAGAGAGAGAGAGAGAGAGAGAGAGAAAGAGAGAGAGAGATCATAACCCCAACTGGGAAACCTTAGAACTGAAATGAAATGATGGTATGGCATTATTAGCTGAAAGATTTCCTCTGTCATTGATTGGCAACCTTGTACAAGTATTTCTGTTTAACACCACATTGGCAACTTGCGTAGTGATTAAGAAGAGGTGAAATGTTGAGGACAACACAAAACACCCGGTTCCCGAGAAAGAAAATCTTCCATCCAACCAGGAATCAACCCTGGGACCGGCAGCAATTCTAACTAGATGATCATGAGATGCAGACACCATAGAATTCATTAATTGCCTTAGATCATTTGCAGTGACCAATATTACTAATATAGGTGATTTAAAAATGAATAAATCCTTAATTCTCTGTATTCCTGTTCACTAATGAGTTAAAGTATTGTAATTACCCAACATATTCACCATGAAGAGTGTAATCTGTATACATGACCACTGTAGATTTTTTATCAAAGCTTTTAGTTGCAAAGATTGCAAGTAGAAAACAGTGATTACTAGTTTCAAACATTTAAATGCTCATCATCATCTCAGGATCCAAACATGCAGTATCTACATCAAGAGATTAGGTAAGCCATAAAGTCATCTCAGCATTAACATCCTTAAGAAAATGTCATCATATGTTTCATATACCCATATTATAAATATAGTTGTAAGCTGACATTTCCTTAAGGATGTTAACACTGAAGTGATTAAGTGTGTTACCTATTGTCTTGGCGCAGATGCCACATGTTTGTATCCTGATCTGAAGATGACCATTTAAGCAGCTGAAACTAGTAATCACTGTCATCTAAATTGCAATCTTGGTAATTAGAGGTTTTAATATAAACCTTCAGCATTCAATTTAAAGTATAATTTTTGGGGTATACTCAACTCGCAGGGATACTGTTTTCAGGATATGAAAGTGTGTTATAAGAATTATATCTCAGCTTATTTCCAGAAAATCCTGCAGAGATCTCTTCAAGAAAACTTCATTCAAACATAATCTTCCATCCTTTTTTTCTTAAATAATCTGGTATTTGGACAACTGTTTCACAATTCATATATCCATAGTGTGCTTTATCAATGCCAGTATCTAAAAGTAGCACAAAATCTATCTTATAATAGGACCATAAATAACCACTACAAAAACTTTCAGGCTTAAGACTTGTACAGAAATAAACCAGATACATATAGTACACCAATAATCAAATATCTGCCAGATCATTATAATGTTTTCAGAAGAATATAAATAAATACATATATCATGCAGGACTTCCCATTACTACATTCTTACTAAAATATGTATTGTGTGGGGGTTGTGATCATTGGCAAACTAATCCTACTCTAAAAAGGATCAACTTCACAAAAAGTCTTAAAAATCATTGTTTTAGACCATTTTATAATTAATATTTAAACTATTATACAGTGGTATTATATCCGATTAGTTCATTTTATTGTATTGGAGTTAAGTGAAATGTACATCCTTGGCTTCTTTCCATCTCTCTCAGACAGTCTCTTGAGGACCCCCCATGGAATATGACTCTTGTGATGTAGTATGAAGCAAACGCATGCGTTCATCCAGCCACAGAAAGAGAGAAACACGGGAGTGAAAAATGGGAAGGTATCGGGTGGTTCTAATTAAAATGCAGCTACTCACAGAGGTCCAGTATGGGCTGTAATTGCTATATAGCAGCTGAATTTGGTAGATATTCTACTATGTCAATGTGTAACTGATTTACGCTGGAACAAATTAGCTACAGTTTTAGCCGCCAGGTGCAAATCTGGCACTACTAATTCAAGAAAGACTTACAGAAACACTTCCATATGTAATGGATTAGGCATGGGAAAGGAAAAATCAAACAAATAAGAAAGGCATAATGCTGATTTTATTATAAACTCCCGTTTAACCATGTTGTATAATATGAGCGCCAGAGACACCCACGAGATGCTGTATCCATAAAACAGTGTAATAACCATTTCTCACAGCAGTTCTAGTGGAATCTCAGCAACGTTTTCCTGTATACTGGCCTTCAGATCAGATAGAGACTGAACATGTCTCTGGTAAACATGTTCTTTTAGATATCCCCAGAGCCAAAAGTCAAATGGATTCAGCTCAGGTGATCTTGCAGGTCATGCATCTGGAAACCATCTGGAGTTCACACATGTGTGGAAGGTTGCATTAAGCATATCTTTCAGAGGGTGAGAGATATGAGGTGTTGCCCCATCTCATGTGAAAACATTTGTTTGCACACTGTTGTGTTCTTCCAAAGCAGTACTCATATGCTTTACAAGGTCTTGATAAGATGCAGACATCATAGTACACCTGACAGGCTCTCTGGGTGTATTCTCTTTAAAGAAGAACAGACCAAGATTAAAAGTGCTTGTGAATCCATATCATGCATTCACATTTGATAAGCACAGTGGCTCTTCATGCACAACACACATTTTTAGTAGTACCCCAAACTCGGTAGTTCTATGTATTCAGCGCATCCTGTAGTGTAAAATGTGCCTTGTCATTACATAGAATACTGCTCAGTCATATGTCATCAACTTCGATCCATGCCAGAAACAGATGAGCAAATTAAGAATGTTGCTGTGGATCATGAGGTTTCAGTTGCTGCACTGTCTGGGTCTTGTACTGGTACCAGAGTAAAATAGGCAGCAGAACTTTCCATACTCTTGACCAGCAAATGGAAAATTCTCATGACACTTCACGAACACTAGCTGTACCTATGAATTAGATTAGATTAGATTTCCTTTCATTTTAAATGATCCATAGTGAGGAGGTTCTCCAGAATGTAGAACATGTCCGAAAAACAATAATACATGACAAATATTTACAACTAAAACAAATAACTAATATAACATTAATGCACTGAATTTAAAATTAAAAAACAATGGGTTTGTTTATTTATAAGGTAATATACATGCAATAGAACTACTACAATACTTATTTACAATGAACACATTACTGCACTGAAATGGTACAGAAGCACATATATAATCTGTTGGTTCTATTGAGAAATTCATCAATGGAGTAGAAGGAATTGGCCACTAATAATTTCTTTAGGCTTCTTTTAAACTGAATTTCATTGGTTGTTAAGCTTTTTATGATTGCTGGCAAGTTATTGAAAATGTGTGTTCCTGAAAAATGCACACCTTTTTGTACAAGAGTAAGTAACTTTAAATCCTTGTGAAGATTATTCTTATTTCTAGTATTGATTCTATGAATTGAGCTGTTGATTTGAAAAAGTGATATGTTTTTAATGACAAATTTCATTAAGGAATAAACATATTGGGAAGCAGTAGTTAATATCCCTAGGTCTCTAAACAGGCTTCTGCAGCATGTTCTTGAGTTCGGACCACATTATTACACATTTTTGTGCCCAGAAAACTTTAGCTTGGCTTAATGAATTACCCCAAAAAATAATCCCATATGACACTATGGAGTGAAAGTAAGCATAGTATGCCAGCTTTTTCATTTTTATATCCCGTATGTCTGACAGAATTTGCATTGCAAATTGAGATTTGTTTGGACACTTCAGCAGTTTTATGGTGTGCTCCTCCTAGCTGAATTTATTATCAAGCTGTAATCCCAAGAATTTAACACTGTCCACTTCTTCTATCAGCTTGTCATCATATATTAGGCATATATTCGTGGGAACCCCTTACAAGTTCTGAGCTGGATGTAGTGTGTTTTTTCAAAGTTTAGTGACACAGAATTGACTCGGAACCAGTTATTAATGTCCAAAAATATTTTATTAGCCAACCATTCTAAGACTACACTTGATTTGGTATTTATTGCAATGTTTGTATCATTGGAAAACAAAACAAAGTTGGCATCTGGTAATGTTACTGATGAAAGGTCATTGATATACACAAGAGAATGTAAGGGTGCTAAGATGGAACCTTGTGGGACCCCAAATGTAATTAGTTCCCAGTTGGATGATGCCTGATAGCTTAATACATGTCTCTTTCCTAATAACACCCTTTGTTTCTTGCCAGAGATATAAGATTTGAACTATTTTGTAGCAGTTCCTGTTGCACCATAATATTCTGATTTACTTAAAAGGATAATGTGATTTACACAGTCAAATGCCTTTGACACATCATAAAATATACCAATTGCCCACAATTTTTTGTCTAATGAATTAAGTACATTTTCACTGTAAGTGTAGATAGCCGTCTCAATATGAGAGCCCTTTAGAAATCCAGACTGCGACTTTGACAGTATATTATTTGTGATAAGATGGTTAAAAAGCCAATTGTACATTACCTTTTCTAAAATTTTTGAGAATGCTGGCAAAAGAGAAATTTGATGCTATTTCTTTATCTCCCTTCTTAAACAGTGGCTTAACTTCAACATATTTCAACCATTCATGAAATATTCCACTGATAAACAACTGGTTACACAGAGAGCTTAATATGTTACTTAACTCAGAATCACATTCTTTAATTAACATTGTTGATATTTCATCATACCCACTAGATGTTTTTGATGTTAAAGATTTTATGATGGACATTACTTCTGCTGTGGTAGTGAGGGTCAAATTCATATTATGTAGTGAGGGTCAAATTCATATTATGGAAGTTACTTGAAATGTCTGGTCTAAGATATCCTATGGCAGCACCTACAGAACCTGACAACCCCATCTTTTCAGTAACTGTTATAAAATGTTTGCTGAAAAGTTCTGCAACACTATACACATCTGTCACCAATGTATCATTTACTCTTGATGCTATTTGCCCCTCTTCATATCTGGTTCTACCAGTCTCCTCCTTCTCTATATCCCATATAGTTTTTATTTTGTTCTCTGATATGACTATCTTTTGCTTGTAATATATTTGCTTTGATGTCTGTATTATAGTCTTTAATATTTTGCATTATTTCTTGTAGTGTGCTATAACATCAACATCAGAACTGTTTCGGATTGGCAGATACAGTTTTCTTTTTGTTTTACAAATTACCTCTATTCCTTGAGTAATCCATGGCTTCTTTTTAGACTTTGCTACAACCTTGGTTAGTTTTGGGGGAAAACAGTATTCAAATAAGATAAACACACCACTATTTCTTTGTTTTTGGTTGTTGAATGGGCCATTACAGCTTCAAGGTGGTTTATGAACAGATTAAAGTTACCTGTAGGTGCTCGATATACACTTAATGTTATGAAGGATTCTTTATGAAATTCTGCTTCTGTTGCACAAGCTTCCATAAGCTGTTCTAGGCAAATTTTATGAATGTCTATGTTCTTAAATTTAAGACAGTTCCTGATTAATGTGACAGCTCTTCCTTTCTCCATTTCTGCTCTAAAAAAGTGAGATGCTAACATGAATCCTGTAACACTTAAAAAGTTCTATACCAGTGGTCACATGATGTTCAGAGAGGCAGGTTATGTCAGCTGGTATTGAGAGCACTAATTCATATATGCAGATAATTAATTCATTAATTTTATTTCTCAGCTCTCGAATATTTTGATGCAATAAAGATAGCTGACATTTCTCTTTGACTGAGTTAAAATTGGGTAGAGTTGAAATTTCTGCTGATAGTTGAGAATTCTTAACCAGCAGCTGTTTATGCTGGTGTAATAAGCTAGAATTATGTATTTTGGTATCTTTCTCAAAGTGAAGGTTTGTGTTACATTGTTAGTTACAGTAACAGCAACTCACCAATTACTTCCACTGGGGTAGGACACCTTCCTCTTCCAAATGCCACACCATTATCATCTTCTTTAAACCATTTAATGACACTAAGCCTCTTCCCAGACATTTCAGTTAGAGATACTCTCCCAGTGCAGCACTATAATTGCTGTTGTTCACATAAAACAGTTTCACTAGCAGCACAGCCAGATTGGTGATTCATGTTGTAGCCTGTCAAATGCCAACATGGAGTCATACAAACAGAGTAAAGTGCCAAATTTGCACCTGGTGGCCAAAACTGGAACTAATTTTCTTCCGATGTAAATCATTTCCACAGTAATTTATTAACGTATCTATGAAGTTTTGCTGCCATATGACAATTACACTAGACCTTGATGAATAGCTGAACTTTAATTATAGCTACTTGCTAGATAGAGCCAATGATTTTTATAGAAGGAAGTACAAAATCCTAATATAAAGGCATTTATATTGTTGTTTTCAGCATCATAAGATTTTGGACAGTTTCGAAAGTATGCAATGAAAATGAATAGATACAATATGAAACTGCATTGCCATATGTTTAATATCTTTGTCCCATTTGTCATAGAAAAATGTCTGTGTTAAGGAAGAAGAAAATATACGATTTATGATTTATATAGAAGTAGCAACTAAAAACTACTTTTTGGAGAAAATAAACTTTAGTTAGCATTGTTGATCAAATATCAAGTATTTGACTAACAATAATTACAAATGTTTCTGGTTGAAACAAGATTATACATACCTAACATATGTTTTTGGAATATTGGTGTATTGTCTCACTTGTAACATTTATCTCTAGATTTAGATGGACATGTTCCCACACTGATTATGCCATCCCATGATGACGAAACAAATGGCTCTTTTTGAATCTTTGCTACCTCTTCAATTAAAAGTGTGTGGTAAGGATCCTAGACAACTGAACAATATTTCAGAATTGGTGAGATGAGGAGTTTGTAAGATTCTTCTTTCCTGGCTAACTTAAATTTTCTTAGGTTTCTTCCAATAGGTTAAAGTCTGGTTTCTACCTTTCCTACAGCTAATTTTAACTGCTCTGAATAGATTCTCTCTCTCTCTCTCTCTCTCTCTCTCTCTCTCTCTCTCTCTCTCTGTGTGTGTGTGTGTGTGTGTGTGTGTGTGTGTGTGTGTGTGTGTGTGTCTCTCTCTGTGCCCCCACCCTCTTCTCACCCCTCATGTGCCCTTGTGCACATGCGCACCCACCCACCCACCCACCCACCCACCCACCCACACACACACACACACACACACACACACACACACACACTCACACACACACACACTCACACAGAGAGAGAGAGAGAGAGAGAGAGAATATCAGTTGTTTTGATGGATATCTTCAGTTTTGTTTTTCTGGTGTGGAGATGGAGACAGTCCGAACAAATTTTGTTCACCATATGTTTTATGCAACAGCCATTATCAGCAAGAACTCTTGATTTGTTCATTGTTACAAACAATTTTTCTAATGAAAGTTTGTGTACCCATTTGATGGAAGGGTCTCAGATATGCAGTTTGATGTCTCAACATGTATAAGAAATGCAAATAATAACCAGAATGCTAACGTTAACTGAAAAGCACTTTTTGGTGGGTTTTAATAGGCAGAAAGCATGGCAACTGATTTGAAAGGGCATGTACCGCTAGATAGACATAGAGGATGAAATATTTAACAAACTTTCAGTGCCTGTCATTTGTATCAGCTGTGTTACAGATTAGTGAGAGTGGGCAGCATAACCACAGTGCTAATACCACCCAGTACAGTAGCACTTTCAAGACATACAGTAGACTGTTGTTGCAGTTACATACACTTAACACAGTAATATTTATTGTGTTTGGCTGTGCTTTGGGACTGAAAACAAATAATAATACTTGTCATATCAGTATCTTTTGTTTGTCACATCATTTCTGCCTCACTTACCTATCCTGTCTTTTGTTCTCACTTACACTGTACTATGTTTCTGCTGTTGCCAAGTGACAGCACTATTTTTTTTTTATTTTTTTTTTTTATTTTTTTTTTTTTTTTATTTTTTTTATTTTATTTTTTTTTTTTAGACTGGAATTGCATAACGTACATAATGTGCAGTATTTCTGTGGGCTGTCTCTGTCTGTTCACTTAAAAACCAAATTGCAATTATCTGCTGAGACACGATGTGTGTGTGTGCATGTGTGTGAGTGTGTTTTGATAATATCCTAGAAAGTATGTACGTGGTTTGTTTGAGAAGTTCTTGGAATCACTACGAGAGATCAGCGCTAGTGCAACGAGTTGTTCACCTGATATTCATTGGACTGTTGCCTGTAAACATGTGCCATGTCACTGCTGTTGGAGGAGAACTGTGGCGGTGACTTGGCTCTGTTGTTGTTCCTGCATAGTGATTTGCAAAGATGGAAAAAACTGAGATTCAAGCTGTGATTAAGTACTTTATAAAGAAAGGTATGAAAGCAAAGGACATTCATGCCAATTTCCCAAATACACTGTGGGACTCTTCTTTTTAATATTCAACTGTGGCCAAGTAGACAAATTAATTTAGATTTGGTCAGGAGAGCCAGATGATGATCCGTGCAGTGGTCAACCAAGATGTGTCACTACTCCAGAAATCATTGCAAAAGTGCACAAAATGGTCATGGAGGATCACTGATTGAAAGTGTGTGAAATTGCTCATTCTTACCAGATGTCATCTAAAATGGTATACCACATTTTAACTGAAGAATTAGAAATGAAAAAAATATCTGCAAGATGGGGGCCATGACCCTTGACACTGGATCATAAACATGCCGTCACCATGACAAAATTACAGGAACTAAGGTATGAATTGTTGCCAAACTCACCTTATTCACCTGATATTGCTGTGTCAGACTCCCATCTCTTCCCAAAACTGAAAATTTTTCTTGGTGGATGAAGATTCACTTAAACGAAGAATTGATAGAGTTGACAACTATTTTACAGACCTGGATGAAACTCATTTTCGAGATGGGATCAAGGCATTGGAACATCACTGAACCAATTGCATTGATCTACAAGGAACTACATTGAAAAATAAAAAAATGTTTTAATGATGTAAGTACTTTTTTCTATTCCATTCTGAGAACTTTTCAAACCATCCTCATACATAGTGCATATGTTGGTGAAATGTGAAGCACTGACCTGTTTGAAGAGAGTATTTGGGCCAATGAAATATCCTTTACTTTGCTTCCAAAAACAATCGGGTACTGAGCAGAGTTTGTAAGTTACAATCCATGTGTACTCCTTTTAAAAATTGAGACTGCTGTGTGATGATCTGTGTCCCAGCTATGAGGTATTTTATTGATCCTTTTGTTACTATCCACTGACAAATTATGGGTATGGGTATTGTGCTTATCATAAGTAAATAATTGCATAGTCTGGAATGACTTCTTCAAACAAGGATGGTAATTTCCAGGCTGATGGTGTTACAGTTATCACTAACAGATCTTTTCAAATATAATTTGAGAAACATACAAATAAGTGTTGTCATCTTTCTCCTGCTTGCCCAATCATGCAACCTGAAGATTTATGCTCTGCCATTAATTAGAACAGAAAATCAACTACAATTTTCCTATCAGTTATTGCTGATCAATAGAATCTTCTCGGGCTTCCAGCAATGTAGGTGGTTAAAATCCCAAGAGCTATGAATCAAGCTCTTATCAACCATTGTCAGTTGGTAAATAACTGCCAGTTCACCATGGCCTTCCTGTTACGTAGCTGTGATGCAGGCTGTGATGTCACTGGTGCTCTCTTCCTTGCCAATTGTGGTAATGTTTTCATCCCGCAAACATTACACCTGCTTCAACCTCATGTTTGCTGGCTCCCAGGCTGTGTTGAGCTGCAAAATTCCTTCCTTATTGAAAGTGTTTCCAGATATTTTTATTTCTGTAACTTCTTTTGTAACGCTATCCCAAAACCCCTTTGTCCTTATAAGACAGATGTTTCACTGAATAGAATTCGGTGTCAATTTTCCAAAGCGTATTTTGTCACAGATGGTTTTTTCAGGATAGCGTAGGTGTAAGCACCTCTCGTATTCTGTCTGACATTGCTCCATAGTGTGTACTGTTTGGCCAATGTAGCAGCCACACTAACATGGTATCTTGTACACTCCAACACAGTCCTCACAAGCTGTTGTATTTTTGATGGGAGCCTGAATACTGATGAAACATTGTGTCTCTTTAGGGGCTGTCTAATCTTTCCCAACACTGGGCCACAGAAAAGCAAGAACACAAGTTTCTAGCTTTCTACTTCAGTGTTGTTTCTCCTGCACATCTCATCAGAAATAGCCTATGATACATGGCAGTGATTGTAGCCATTTTCCTGGAGACTCTTTGGAGATGGCTTAGCTCAATTCTGTTGGCAGAATTTCAGCGTCTGAGATGATGTAAGAATGATAGACAAGTGTGTTCAGAACAGAACATTTTCCATGCTGGATGGTGGTGGCTGTGAGCATACAGCTACCTATCCATGTGTGTATGTTTCCTGCAGACAATGTGGCTAATGTGCCCACTGGAAGATGAGGACTTCAAGGAAAGGCAGTGCACCATCTATCTCTATTTACATTGTGATCCTAATGTGGCTGTGAATGTTGTTTAAGTGTTCTAAGAATTCTCCCAGTTTTTCACATCTGTGAGGCCAGATGATAAAGGTTTCTTAGCTGGAGCCACGTGCAGTTTCTCCATAATTCCATTCTGAGTACTACTTGTAACATTCTGTTTGTCTGTGCAGCATTTTAATGTTATCCACCCAGTTATCTTCTTCACTATCCACTGTGTGAGATGTAAATTGCAACATTTGGGAAGTGCACAATGACTGCATGTACAGGGACTACATTTCTACTGTCAACAAACTACGTTAATAATTAATGAGTTGTGATTTTAATATAAGAAACATTACTACTCTCTGAGTTAGTAGATACATGTTTCAGTTTATAGTGATTTACTGATTTTATAAGTACCATCACATTCTGCTAATGAAGGAATGATAGTAGTGTAAACTAAAATTAATTTGTTAAAGGATAGGAATTTTGGATTTTCATTCTTTCGAATGTCTCTGTCATTTAATGTATCATACATTTAGAGATCTTTAGATGATTGCTATGTCTCTTTACAGTGCAGATGGTTTTAGTACATTGCTCAAACTAATATGTAAATAACATCTCATAGGAGGAACTGCAATTAGTGATATAAAAACAAAAAATTTCAGTAAAAGTTTCTTGAGGAACATGATTATTGTAATATATAGGGAGCGCATTGTAAATTATTGTCATGATTTGGCTTTTAAGAGATGGCCAACATATACAATCACTGCTAGATTGACAAGAGTACAGAACAAGCTGTTACTACTACTGTGTACAACATCATCTATAACTACATCTACATACATACACCACAAGCTGTCATACAGTACATGGCAGAGGGTACATTGTACCACTTGCAAACAGAGGAGGAAAAAACATCTGTCTATATGCCTTCATATGAGCTCTAATTTCTCTAATTTATCTTCGTGGTCCTTACGGAAAATGTAGATTGGCAGAAGTAGAATTGTTCTGAAGTCAGTTTCAAATGCCAATTTTCTGAATTTTCTCAGTAGCATTCCTTGAAATGAACATCACTTTCCCTCCCGGGATTCCCATTTGAGTTCTCTGTAATACTTTTGAGCAAACATACTGGTAACAAATCCAGCAGCCTTCCTCTGATTTGCTTCAATGTCTACCTTTAATCTGACATGGTGGGGATCCCGAACACTGGAGCAGGACTCAAGAGTGGGTCACACTAGTGTTTTATTTACAGTCTCCATTACAGATGAACCACACTTTCCTAAAACTCTACCAATAAACCAAAGTCGACCATTTGCCTTCCCCACTACAGTCCTTACATACTCATTCCATTTCATAACACTTGCCAAGTTACACCTAGATATTTAATTGACCTGCCCTACTAATACTATATTCTAACATTACAGGATTGTTTTTCCTAATAGTTTGCATTAACTTACATTTTTCTATATTTAGAGCTAGGTGCAATTCATCACACCAACTAAACATTTTTTCTAAGTCATCTTGTATACTCCCACAGTTGCTCAATGATGACACTTTCCAATACATCACAGAATCATCAGCGAACAGATGCAGATTGCTGATCACCCAGTCTGTCAGATCATTTATGTATGTAATGACTAACAAAGGTTGTTTCACACTTCCCTGGGGCACCTGTGTTCATCCCCTTGTCTCTAATGAATACTCGCCATAAGGACATTGTTTTGGTTCGTGTTACTTAAGAACTCTTTGAGCCACTGACATATCAGGGAACTTATTCTGTACTCTCATACCTTCGTTAACAATCTAAAGTGGTTTTCAGAAATGAAGGGATGTGTAATCTGTCTGTTGCCTTTTATCCATAGTTCACAGAATATTGTGGGAGAAAAGAATAAGCTGAGCTTTGTGTGAACATTTCATTCCAAAACCATGCTGATTTGTGGACAGGAGCTTTATTTTCACAAAGAACTTTATTATGTTCAAACTAAGAATATGTTCAAGAATTCTGTGGCAAATTGATGCTAAGGATATTGGTCTGTAATTTTGTGAGTCAGTTCTCTTACTCTTCTTGTATACAGGAATTCATGTGCACTTTTTTTCAATTTGCTTGGGACTTTGTGCTGGGTGAAAGATTCATGATAAATGCAAGCTAAGTAAGAGGCCAGTAACATAGAGCACTCTTTGTAAAAGTGAGTTGGGATTCCATCCAGACCTGGCAGTGTATTTGTTTTCAAGTCTTCCAGTTGCTGCTCTATGCGAGGAATCCCTATTACTTCATCCGCCATATGAGTGTTTGTGCAATGGTCAAACAACAGTGTGTTAGTACGATCCTCTTGTGTGAAGGTTTCCTTAAATTTGAAATTTGAAACCTTAGTTTTCCTATGCTATCTTCTATTGCCATACCAGATTGGTCAACAAGTGAGTGGCTAGAAGCCTTCAACCTGCTTAGTGATTTTACATAGAACCAGAACTTTTTCATGTTCATGGCTAGCTCCTTTGCTAAGGTACAATGGCGGTAGTTGTATGCATCATGTATCGATCTTTTACAAATGCAGAAACCTCTCGTAACTTTTACCTGTCATCATTTGCATGTTCTCTTCTGAGCCAAGAGTGCAACAGCTTCCTCAGCATTTTCCAAATTTTGCTATTGAACCATGGTGGATATTTTCATTTTTAATCCATTCATATACTTCTCCAGAGCACGATTTATGATCTATTTAAACTTCATCCACAATTCCTCTTCTTCCATCTTATTGGATATAAATGATCTCCATTTATTGTCTAAGTAGTATGTTAACAACTTAAAATATACTTTCCTAGCCTTCTTGATTCATTTACTAATTCCTGTTACAATAGACTGATACTGTTGATAAGGCCAGATCTTTGTGTAGCTACAAGTCAGGTTTTAGAAATTATGTTCGAAAGTACTTCACGAGACTGCCTGTCAGTACCCGTGCAATAAATCCACAGACGTCCCAGTCTATACTCGCTAGATTAAAGTTGCCTTTACTGCCAGAGGTTTGCGTCCTCCCTCAGGCAGGGGTGTGTGTGTTGTTCTTAGCATAAGTTAGTTTATGTAGTGTGTAAGTCTAGGGTCTGATGACCTCAGAAGTTTGGTCCCTTAAGAATTCACACTTATTTGAACATTTGAAAGTTGCCTCTAACTAATGTTACATGTTATGGGTATTTCAGAACTGTTGAGTATAGACTTTCTTTGAGTGACTCTAAAACTGTAAGGGCAAAATCAGGTGGCTGGTGAAATATCAAACTATTAACTTGAATTCACCTAGACCTGTTATACACTTCCAGGTAACTTCACAGTCACACTGCAAATCAGCCTCATTGGATACAATATTTTTGTCAACTACAATGTATAAGCCCCTTCCTATGGTGTCTAATCTGACTTTCCAATACAATTTCCATGAGTTGCTAAGTACTTCTGAGCTTTCTATTTTGGATTTCAACCAGCCGTTGGTCCTGAAAACAATTTGAATGTGACAGATTTCCTGCTGTTAGTGTGTAGGCTGTGCTCAGCTGTCAAGCCAATCTGCAGTATAAGGAGGTGGCAGTCACCTCAGGAAGAAAAGATAAGCATGTCTACTGCATATACATTGTGAAGGACTCCGTTGCATTGGAACAAATTTCAGATCATAGCATGTTTGTGAACGGTGGTGCACAATGTTCTGTGCAGGGAAGTCTGTCAAATTGTGGATCACTACAATCAGTTTGACTATAAGTTTCACTTGAATAATAATTTTTAAAAAAATCGTGTTATTGCACATAACACACTATACAACCTAGGTGGTGAACAACCTCACATAGGATCTGCCAGCCAATAATTTAATAGGATCATATATATTTATTTACCCCATTAAGGTTATACAAAACCTAACCTTCTAGGGACTAAAGTGATTGGCTCAATAGATATAAAACATGCTTAGGCCAATTTTTTCCACTCACGAATTAATATGTACCATATTTCCAGACCTCAGTAACCATAACACACTGATGATATCACAAACAGATTGAAACATGTTTGGGCAATAGGGAGAGTTTATTGTTTATGTTATCATGCAGACTCCAATACCAATAAATAACTGTTATTCTTGCATACTTGGCTGATGTCTTGGTAATGAATTAATCTCAGAGGAAAGAGATACATCCGGCTGCTGGTGGCCGATCGGTTCTAGGCGCTTCAGTGTGGAACCGTGCGACCGCTACGGTCGCAGGTTCGAATCCTGCCATGGGCATGTCCTTAGGTTAGTTAGGTTTAAGTAGTTCTAGGGGACTGATGACCTGAGATGTTAAGTCCCATAGTGCTCAGAACGATTTGAACCAATTTGAAAGAGGTACAGCATCCAGTAAGGTATTCTCCACCTGGCACAATGCCGCAACATCAGCTGGAAATTCACAGTAGTCCTCCATGGTACAGAGGACAGCTTTGATGTGAACGCAAAGAAATTTGAAATAATGTTAGCAGTTTGTGTATCAATAATGAGACTGGTCTATAGTTTTCTAAATTTGCTTTGTCACCTTTTTTATAAATAATGATCACTTTGGTAATTTTAAGACAGTGAGTGAGGAAAGGTTCCAGTTGAGAAAGATGAGTTGATTATCTCTGCAAGTGGTGTTGCAATGTTTATAATACATTCCGCTATTATGAAGTCTGGAATACTATCAATTCCTCAGGACAGTTTCCTGAGGATTTTTGCTATGTGAATGATTTCATTTGGGAATGTGTCATAGAGATAGATTGAGTTGAGGCAAGAATTTACTTTATTCTGTTGGTTAATTGGACTATCTTTCTTATTATTAATTATTAGGTTTGTTTAATTGTCTTCATAGTACTGCAAGAAGAGATTTTCAATCTGCTGTGGCTCAGTTATTCTCTTGTTGTCACAGTTCAGTGTGATATTTTCCTCCTACTATTTCCTTCCTGTTTTATTACTTTTCAGATTGTTTGGTTTTTATTTTCTGATTCTTACATAAACTTATCATTTGCCATTATTTTTGCCTGACATAAGAGTTTTTTTACACCTGAATAAGTTGAGGAGAGGGGATATGTTGTGTTTTTTTCTGTAACCTTTCAGGTGTCTTTTGAAACATTGGTAATAGTGTCTGGATTTGTTTTGGATGAAGTACACCGGTATTTGTTGAAGGGATAGTCTTTCATACAGTCTCTTTTCGTTTCTGATTTTGTAGGAGGACATTTTTCTACCTTCTCTGAACCTTTCCAGGTTGTTTTGTGTTGGATTCGATTTCAATTTTTGCCATAGCTTTTGTCTGTTTTCCAAAGCTTCATTGCACTTTTCATTCCATCAGATATTCTTGTGTTTAGTTTTGGTTGGAAGAGATTCTTCTGCTGCTTTAGACTCTTTTATATACATGCAGTTTTGATTCTTTTTTTACACAAGCTTTTACTTTTATAATCTGACATAGATGGTCAGACAGTCCCAGATTGTTAACAAGTACATCACAGTTTTATCTGCCTACATGGTCAATGGTAAATGATGAATGGGTGGTTATTCTTGTTGCACAGTTGACTGGTGATGACACGCCAAAACTACGAAGGATATTTATAAATGTGTTACTGGTGTTGTCTGTTTTACCTGTATTTATGTTAAAGTCCCCACACAAAAGGATATTATGTTTCAGAGACAATGCTAGTTCTAGGCTATGTGTAAGTTTTGAAAAGAGTATTTCTAAATTAAGACTGGGAGAATTATATACACATAATGTAGTTAGTTTCTTGAGCATATTCATAGCTACTATCTGTATTTCTGACACTTCAAAGTCTTTGTCTACACTTATCATGATAATATGATTTCTGACTTTAAATTCAATACTGTTCTTAACATAAATACCTGATCCTCCAGGGACCGATGACCGTTGCTGTCTGGTCCCTTAAACCCACACACCAACCAACCAACCTGATCCTCCACCTTTCATTGTGTTTCTGCAGTAAGAACATGCTTGGACATATGAGGGTAAATTAATATATAAGATTTCACTTTCTTTACACCAGTACCCTGTAATACAGATAACAGTGCTGTCTAAGTTTTGCAATTTGACTTCCAGCTGTTGCACTTTGTTTTTTACACACTTCAAGGCATTATGAGCACTGTTCTTTAACAAAGCACAACAATCATTTTTATATTCTGAATGGACCAAAAACATCACAATGATCACCCACAAAACACTTTTTATTTTGATTTTTTTAAGGGTGTCTTCACTTTAGCCCAATCCAGTATTCTGATCACAGTTCTTTCTCCAACTGTAGTGGTGGATCTTCAGCATCTCAATTAGATAAAACTCAAGACAGTGTTCACTCAATAAACAACTATGTGTTGCACCTACATGAGTGTTTGAAGAAAATGGTCACAAGAATGATACATGCCAGTGTGTATACCTCACATATACAAGTGCTATGTGTGCAGGCAACCAGTCAGACAGTTTTTTAATCTTTCATGACGTGCAGTGTCCTTTGTATTCTACCAATCAGTGGGATTCTAAAGTCTTAAATCTTCTGTCATTTTAGGCTACAGTAATTGCTGTTCATATTAAATTTGGGAGTTGCTTACAATGATGTCTCTCAGATATGTAAACCCATGGAACTGAAGTGCACTCCTGGTCTCATACTCAAAGACTATATCGATTGAGAGAAATCAAATCTAATGATGTCAGAGAAAAAAGTGTCAAATGAGCTGTTTAACCCGTTGCCAAGAAGTGGAAGTGGAATTACCTATATGAAGACACAAAGACTGTGTTTATATCTAACAAATATACCTTGCTTTTAAGTACCAAATAAATGTTATAATTGAAAATTCATTGATTTTCCTTCTTCGCTACTATTTATCAGTACTCTAGGAAATGGATTAGTGTTTTCTGTTAAGAGCATTATTGTCTCTAAAGGAGCAAATATTTTCAATTTACTGCAAATTCATGCCATTGCAACAATTAAATAAATGTAATTCAGCACACAGGCTTGTAATTCATCATTTTTATTTATTCATTCATCCAGTTAATCTCTACAGATTGTAGGATGTCATTTGCATGCATGTCACACACACACACACACACACACACACACACACACACGCAGCAGTATTAGTTTTTGAAAATTCTTGTCTGTCGTACTTCACATGGTTTAAGAATTCTGTCACTGAATAGAAGCAGTGATCTAATAAGAATGCCCTTGGGGATTTGTGAAACAGAGAAAATGAAGAAATAACTTTAAATTTTATGTGGCAGACTATTGTACATTTGTATTGCACTGTTTGTACTAGAGGTTTTAAAGGCTGTTTTCCTTACTAACTGAACATGGAGTTTGTTTTTTTGCCTGGCATTGTTCGTATACATTACAGTTTTTATTTATCTCTTTGATATTTTTCCTTACATATTTACAATTTTCTAGAATAAAAAGACAGGGGAAAGGGAGGATGGTTGACTTGAAAGAGGAGCCTACATCACTCAGTTTACATGGTGCATTGCCCTTGCAGCTCTTTTTTTTTGGGTCTGGAAGATGATTGAGCCGTCAACTGTGCTACCCCAGAATATAATTCCATACTGTAGAATACTGTGGAACTGGGAAAAATATACAATTACAACAATGTAACAAATACTAACAAAGAGATAGAGGGGCTGGCCAGTACTTACCTCAGCTCAGTACAGCCGATAGATACACATAAAACAGAACTGAAAATTTACATTCCTAGCTTTCGAAACTTTGTTCCTTCATCAGGGAGGAGAGAGGGGAAAAAAGGGAAGAAGGGAAAGTGGATTCAGTTACTCACAACCCAGGTTATGAAGCAACAGGGAAAGGTAAACAGGGAGGGTAGCAAGGATGGAGGCATGGTTGTCAGAGGGAAGCCAAAGATATTCTACTGTAAGTACTGTGCCAGCTTCAAACCAAAGAGGATGCATACTTCTGTATGCATCCTCTTTGGTTTGAAGCTGGCACAGTACTTACAGTAGAATATCTTTGGCTTCCCTCTGACAACCATGCCTCCATCCTTGCTACCCTCCCTGTTTACCTTTCCCTGTTGCTTCATAACCTGGGTTGTGAGTAACTGAATCCACTTTCCCTTCTTCCCTTTTTTCCCCTCTCTCCTCCCTGATGAAGGAACAAAGTTCCGAAAGCTAGGAATGTAAATTTTCAGTTCTGTTTTATGTGTATCTATCGGCTGTACTGAGCTGAGGTAAGTACTGGCCAGCCCCTCTATCTCTTTGTTAGTATTTGTTTCATATCTTATATGAGATTTTCCATTAATCAATTACAACAATGTGGAAGCTTGCTTAGTGTGCAAGTAAGCTTAGGTTGTAGTATACTTATTTCAGTGTCATATTCATTTTTGTTATATGTGTCTGCCATTCAAAAACATTTTGAAGCCGTATGCCTAAAAATTTTGCTTCCAGTGAGGGTGTAATTCCACTGTTCTTTATTGTCACAGAAGTGTTGCAGGCTTACTCTTTAAAATAGAAATTAAGCACAGTTGTATTGGAAGCATTTATTATTAGTTTATTTCCTCCAAACCAGTCATTTAGCTGGTCTGTAGCTTTATTTATGTTTTCTTGTAGCTCTGTTTGTGTTTCCCCTGTAAGAAGGAGAAGAAAAGGAATAGGCCCAAGAATGGATCCTTGAGGGACTCCAGTTTTAATTATTTCTGCATCAGAAAAAAAGTCTTCTAGTGCTATCATTTTAGTTCATATGTTATTACTACTTTTTGTTTCCGAATTGTCAGGTATAAGGAGAACCATTTTAATGCAGTGCCCATAAAGCCATACTTTTGGAGTCTTTCGATTAGGATTCTGTGGTTCAAAATGTCAAAAGCTTTGCTCAGATCTAAAAAAATATCAGCAGCATTTTGTTTATTATGCAGTATGTCTAGGGCATTTTGTAAGAAATTGTATATGGAACTGGTCGTAGATTTATTTTTCCGAAAACCATGTTGGGCATCAACAAGGATTAGTCTGTCATACATGATCTTTCAATGAGTTTGGCAAAAACTGACAATAATGAGACTGGTCTATAGTTTTCTAAATTTGCTTTGTCACCTTTTTTATAAATAATGATCACTTTGGTAATTTTAAGACAGTGAGTGAGGAAAGGTTCCAGTTGAGAAAGATGAGTTGATTATCTCTGCAAGTGGTGTTGCAATGTTTATAATACATTCCGCTATTATGAAGTCTGGAATACTATCAATTCCTCAGGACAGTTTCCTGAGGATTTTTGCTATGTGAATGATTTCATTTGGGAATGTGTCATAGAGATAGATTGAGTTGAGGCAAGAATTTACTTTATTCTGTTGGTTAATTGGACTATCTTTCTTATTATTAATTATTAGGTTTGTTTAATTGTCTTCATAGTACTGCAAGAAGAGATTTTCAATCTGCTGTGGCTCAGTTATTCTCTTGTTGTCACAGTTCAGTGTGATATTTTCCTCCTACTATTTCCTTCCTGTTTTATTACTTTTCAGATTGTTTGGTTTTTATTTTCTGATTCTTACATAAACTTATCATTTGCCATTATTTTTGCCTGACATAAGAGTTTTTTTACACCTGAATAAGTTGAGGAGAGGGGATATGTTGTGTTTTTTTCTGTAACTGAGCAATTTTCTTTTTGTGTTGCTTGAGACATTTATGCCTCTTGGTATCCATGACTTTGTTTGACGTATCTCGTCTTATTAATGGATCTTAACTTATAATTGTTTGAAATACTTATCCATCTTGTGAACCATTGACACTACTTCTATAGTACTGTATAAGGTATTATTAACTACTTCATTCCTATGAGTACAATATATATATAATCACAGTTTTCCTCCTGCTTTTCTCCCCTGTCCATTACAGAACAGTTGTGACACAATGGACCTTGAGTAGTGCTCATGTCAAATTTTTCAAAAATTTTCAAGGTAGTAGTGAAAACTCACTGAAAAATGCAGGTTTGTGCAACCCAACTACATACCAGTACATCATATGAGAATATAGTTCTGATCTCTCAGGTTTCCTCATTGTGATTGATTAATGGCTTGCTTCTGGATGTTCTGCCAAGTTATTGTTTCCAATTTATTCACAATATTTCGACAAATTGCCCAGCTTTATTCTTCAGATGTTGAGAATATTACTGTTACGTGCACTCACTGCCTGGACTACAACCAGACCGTGAACTGTTGTTGATCGCAAGCCGCTATTTATAGCTGAGTTCAATCCCACTGCTGTTTACACCCTTTTATGCTTTTATGTTTCAAAGAGCTTGAACTATTATTCTGTGAATTGCTAATTTTTTCAGTATTTTCCTGCTCTGCTGGATGTGACGGTTTGTGAGATTTCAGTAAATTGAGTGCCTGACAGCAGTCATTTGTAGCTTTAGGATATGGATTTTATGGTCAGTTTTGATGTAGTTTAACTCTTCACATGAGCTCCACTTTCTAATCCCTTGGAACTAATCATGGGAAACTTTTAATCATTGTTTCACAGAACTTAGTATTTACATTTTGACATAATCTTTTTTCCTGTTCAACAGAAAATATTGTGAATTAAAGAGTAGCTTGGTAATGGGTAATGTGTTATCATCCTTTATGGTTATGGTGAACCTTTGAAGCAAAGGCACTAGAATTCGCCAAGCTGAAACCAACATGTTTGTCTCATAATGTACATGATCTAAATCTTTCAGATACAGGAGACAAGTCAAAATTGCGATAAAATTTCATCTTAAACAAAGAACAGCTGATGTTAACAAACAGCATCATAATGATAATACAGTTTTTTATATATACATACAAAAACTTGTAACACTTCATTACTCCTTGCTCTATCATCTCTTCCTCTATGAATTCATTTGTTAAATAGTAGCATTTCTCCAACAGGATCCACTGTAGCCTCATTTTAAAAATTTCTGGCTTCATATTAAATATGTTTTTGCCCATTAACTTGTTACATATTGTCATCCCCATATAACTGTGGAGTCCATGCACATAATTTCAACTGGTGCATGGGTAGCATAAAATTATTTTCATTTGTTGTGTTATATGTGTTTAAACTGATTCTCCTCAAATAATTTTTGTCTGCTGTGTAGGAAGACTATAATTTTATAAATGTGTATGAAGTGAACAGTTAAGATTTGTAGTTGCTGAACAAATGGGTGACAAAACTGTTTGCTGTTTAGAGCATATGTATCGGACAATTTTCTTTTGCAGTTTCAGTATTCGAGGTACACTACTTGAACTTCCCTGGAAGATTGTGTGGTGTCACCACCAGACACCACACTTGCTAGGTGGTAGCTTAAATCGGCCGCGGTCCATTTAGTACATGTCGGACCCGCGTGTCGCCACTGTGTGATCGCAGACCGAGCGCCACCACAAGGCAGGTCTCGAGATACGGACGAGCACTCGCCCCAGTTGTACGACGACTTTGCTAGTGACTACACTGACGAAGCCTTTCTCTCATTTGCCGAGAGACAGTTAGAATAGCCTTCAGCTAAGTCCATGGCTACGACCTAGCGAGGCGCCATTTGTAACATTGCATGTACCTCAAGATAGAGTCTCACTTGTATCACCAAGAACGTTGTAAACCAATGCAGATATAAAAGTTAAGTGTTCTAGTAGCTACATACTTTTCTTTATAACATTAATAAGTATCCTGTTTCAGACCTCTATCTAACCTCCTTGAAATAACGCGTGCCTTTCGGCTACTTCAGTGTGGCGTAGCTGTCTTGTTACGCCACAATAGATTGTCCCATATCTAATGACAGATTCAGAATAACTATGATAAGCAAATTTTTGTGTACTCAAGTCACTGGAATTTGCTAGCATTTGCATCAAAAATGCTAAACTGCTTAGTTTATTTGAGAGGAAGTCAATATTTGAAATCCATCTTAACTTCTTGTCCACATTTAGTCCCAGGAATTTGACCATGTCAACTTCTTTCATAAGTTGATTGTTATGTTGTATTTTAAGATCCACGCATTTTGAAGGTTTGGTTTTGAAATATACCATATGGGTTTTTGCAATGTTCAGTATCAACCCATTTAATTGAAACTACTTCTCTAAAGTATCCAGTGTGCTTATGACGGAGCTCAGAATTTGTTCTGCATCATCATCTTCATAATAACAGAAGTATTATCTGCAAACAGTACTGATGGGGGATTTATATTTATTGTTAAGTCATTTATGTAGAATAGGAACAGGCTTGGCCCAAAATGGAGCCTTGGGGCACACCTTGTGATACTGTACTCCATTTAGAATAACAATTCACTTCATCTGAGGTGATAGTTACACTTTGTTTTCTGTTGTGTAAGTATGAAGTTAGCCAATTTAGAGCATTGCCCAGAGTAGAAAACCCCTGAGAGCCTTTGTGTTTCATGGAGTATCAGTATGAGCTCTGAAAAAACAAAGAACATTAAAGGGTGCAGGGAGTGTCAGATACTGAACTCCGCTATAAATAGTGGCATCAGACCAACAATAGTTCCAAGTCTGGTTGGAGTCAGACTGCAAATAAACATTGCAGCAAAATTTGTGGCACCTGAAGAGGACAGCTGTGTTGGTTATTGAAATAGTGTGCATAAAATGGAAACCATACATTGCCAGAAGACCTAGAAGCACACCATTAGAGAATATAGTTATGTGTGTTTGTAAACCGCTGAAATTAGCAAGTAAACTGGGGTGAAGAAAGTTAGATTAAAAAGTTTACACAACAATAATGAATTTGTACCAGAACAATTTCTCGATTAATCATCTGAATCATTATATGCAGGTCATTACTTACCTTCAAGAGACAAAATTCCAGATGATGCAAGTAGGAACACAAACAAATTAATAAAATTATTCCTAGCTTTTGGATCTTGTGGAGGAACAAATTATTGATTGTGGAAGATTGCAAAGCAGGTGCAGGTCCCTCTCAAACTGGCGTCCAAGTGATTGACCCTTCCTTTTCAACCATTGTCAACCTGTCCCTCTTTCCTGCCCTAAGAAGGCATATATTAGTTCTGAAAGAGGAATAGCTTTTACGCTTTGTAGTGTTTCTACGTACTGTATTTGGAATTTTCTCTCTTGACAGTAAGTTCTGTCCCTTTCTAATTTGGCAGTTTTCTCAGTAGAATTTTCCTTTTGATGTCATTGTATACAGTCAAAAACTTTTGAGTTTAAGTAGAATGGACAGGAAGAAAGAAATATGGATTATTTATTTACTGATTTTGTGTATTTGGTAGTGTTTCATGAAGGTGTCACAAAATTAAGAATTTTATATAAATTTTGTGAACTTTTATTTTATGTAGTGTGACTATCAACAAATCTGTTACACCATCTGCTGGGAATCTTTTGTTTGGGAATTTAAATGAGTGAATAAAATGTTTAGGGTACATTTTTTTTTTATTTTTAAATACTCCTATCTCTCTATTATAGCTCTTTAGATACATTTTGAGGTAGCCATCAAGACATTTTGAAGTTTATCATTTGTTATGAAATTTCTTAAAAGGAAATTAAGTATATTTTTTCTTTTCTTTTGTGGCAATATTTACTTCTTCTGTATTTTTATTTATACTGCTCTTCCTCTTCTACTAACAACTGCGCATTTGTAGCTGATGAGGATTACCTGTATGCAAGTAAGTTAGGCTACATCTGAGGCACATCTCCTTTCACTCACATCATCATAATAGCACTAAAGAAATCACACCTTCCTACTACTTTCTGTGAAGGATTTGTGTATAATTTTTCAGAAGTCATATTTATATTGAAAAACTTATTCATCTGCATATATCAATAGTAATTATTGTACTGGGTGCAATAATATGAACCTCCTACTCAGTGCAATGATTTTTATTTCTATTATTTGCATTGAATTTCTATAGTGTTTTCAAAATTTGTTATCATTTGTAAGGCATCATAGTAATTGTTTCAGCACAGTTACCCTACTCGTACACATCTAAAATTCAAAAGCATGTCACCTGCAGATAGAGAAGCTGCTGAACTTAATTGTTACTCAAAACACTAATGCAACCTGAAATTCATTATCTGTTGCTCATGTTTATGATATTTATCTTTAATGACAAGAAGCTGCACTGCAATTTATTGTCAGTATTTAAAAATAGCAATTTCCCTATGCTTATAAAATTGTAGCTTTTTGTGCAATTTCTCAAAATAATTTCCTTTATAGCAGAAGAATTCTAAAATGTGTTGCACCATGTAGTGATTGGCATGATTGTTAGCATGTTTTCTGTTTAGTATTTTCCCCTCTGAATGGCATGTATGTTGATAACTATTGTTAGAATATGAAATGAAAATTGTCTGTATGTTTTGTATTAAAAAATGTTTTATTATAGTTCAATCTGTGATTTAACTTCTGTAATTTCTCCTTTACTTAAAAACTGATTCACGATTACAGTGCACAGTTCAAAAGGTGAACTATGAAGGTCTCAGTGTGCAAAATTAGCATCCAGTTATCTTGCTGCAAGAGCTGTTGCAACAGCCCTCACATACATGAAATACATCTCTGTAGTGTTGTATGTGCATGTCCAATGTGGCCACTGATGATACCTTTATATTAGCTGAAGCAGAGGACTTTAAGCTACTGGCAATTACATTCCTCCATGGCTCAGCTCTTGATCTGTGGACTGTATGGTAGCTACATTTTGCTTCCATTCCATTCTGTACTAGTAAGAGAAATAATGCAGTATCCTAACATTAATATCATGAGTAACATATCTGTGTACCTCACATGCTTATCAATTACTGCATTATATATGCCAGTGAAGAAATAGGTCTACTATTCCTAGTCAAGAACTAGAATCTATTATTATTTCAGTTCATATATCTTACTTTATAATTTTTGAGATTGCATTATATGTATTTTGTATAGACCCATAGTGCCATTCAGAGCTTTTTATTTTTGTATCAGGACATAATGTAACAGCTTAATAATTGTTATGCTTTCAATGACCAGTCTCATGTTATTCAAATCAAACCTATTGTATGTGTCTCTGAAACACTTAAAATTGAAAACTGTCTCTTAGTGGGTGTCATGTCCTGATAGATTTTGCTTTGCCTTTTAGTCAGTGATGTAGATCATTAAGTCCACAATATCTCATATGGAGTGAAGGGTGAATCTGTTTGGGCATTTAAGTCGGGAGTTTGTGGTTTCTTCTTGCAGATGAGCACCACCCTCCCCCTACGTTCACGCCACCTGAGTTGCCAAAGAAGGTGCACATACGAGGTATTTGCTAAATCAGAAACAAAAGCACATTAAAAGAAAATATATGAAACAGTGTAAATCTTTCTGAAATTAACAGAGCAGCAACGATTGTGGACGGCTGTTGTCAAGATAATAATGTTAATTATAATAATACTCATGCAAATATTGTCAACAAGCAGATGATAAGAAAATGGTGCAACTTTTTCCCTGACAGATACTTGTGGCAGTCATATTCATCTCCTGACATGTATGGCTGCTGCTTCAGTGTCTGAAGTGTTGATTGAACCTCAAAAGACATTGTAGTCGCCCAAAATCTGAGCTGAACTGTGCTGAACTTCCTATTCATGAGCTCGTAGTGCATAATAATTTCATAGTAAAGCAGCAGTGACTATTTCAACAGTAGTTCCCCACTATTCACTCGTAGATACAGCTTCCAAGAACTTCAGTATGCATTTTTTCCAGAAGGTTGCTGTTTGGTAACTTCTTGTTGTAATAAAGATTTTTGGTATGTGCCACTGCATGCTTTATACATTCTAGTGTAACTGCATACTGTATCATAATATGAATGTAACAAAAGGATTTTATAGCTTCAAAAAATTTATTTGCAACCATTATCAGCTGGGTATCTGTCAGAGTAGACAATCTGTAGTCACTGTCCACAGGGAAGAGCTGTTGTTTTGTAACTAATCTCAGAAGCATTGTTCTTGTATAATATGAAGCAATTTCTTGACATTTATTTTTTGCAGTTACAGCATGTAGCATGTTATGAAGCAGAGCACTGTGAAAGAATTATCAGTTATTAAAGTACTACATGCCTCATAAATTTGCCATTCTGTGTAGCATCTGTAAGTAACTTCCTCTTTATTTTTATCAGCATAGGGTGCTCCTTGCCTTGATAAACTATGCACTTGTAGTTCAGTGTCCTATTTTCATGAATTACTTGGTTTTTGTCTCAATTATGTTCCCATAAACTACCATATAGTGTTTATTTTGTTTAGCACTCTTTATGTTAAATCCAGTGCCTCATCCACTTGCATCACTGTATCTTTTTGTATGTATTTAGCGTATTTTCCCAACAGAAACAAAGTCACTGATTTTGATGGTATGTATTTCATTTCCCTATGGATTTCGAATATTTCTCCTTGTTGTCAAAAACTGTAATTTTGTATGTAAATTGTGTCACACTCTTTACTTGTCAATTTGATCAAGATCTGCTATCTACTTAAACCCTCATGTGTAATCTATGAAAGGTTTTCTTCCAGGAATAACACCTCATAGGCAATTTCAGTTATTTATTTTCTTGTTGACATTTGGTTTTGAGACTTGGAACAACTTCATCAATGGAGCTTCCATTCATTATTGTGTATTTCTTCATGGTACATCAGTATTTTCTCTCTAGTCTCGGTGAAGTCCTATGAGACAGACTTGAAAAAAGTATAGAATTCTTAAAGGAAGTATCCTCATTGTTACCAGAATTGGAATAACAATAATATTTATAATGTCAGTGACAAGGAGACCACTTCGGAGCGCATTTGTAGAAAGCTCAGCTACATTTTGTGTCCTCTTTAACTCTTTAACTGTTTGCCATCTCTCACCATGTGGATGTTGAGGAGTAGACATGGTGAATTCTTTATTGGGAAGTGTAATTAAAGTAACATAAAAATAACAGATGTTTCATATACATTATCAGGCTAAAAAAGAATGAAAACTTTTGAAAGGTTAAGAAAACTTTTAAAAGTTCACTCATCATGATTTAAAACTTTCTAAACATCATTCGTTGTCAGTCCATAAAATGTATGCCTAAATATGGTGTCAATTGTCAACTTGGTTCCACTGAGGCAGAGGTTTTATTGATTGACACTGAATGATGTATTACAAGCTTTAAATTGTCATGAGTGAACTTTCAAAAGTTTTTGTACTTTGTAGCTGGATAATTTGCAACAAATGGGTGTCATTATTATGTCACTTTAACATTAACTACATATCTGATGATGGCAGTAACCAAACAATATTTTAAATTTAATAGGCTGTATAAAAATATAATGAAATTGCATAGATGAAAAATCCACTCACAAAGCAGCAGCAGGAGAACACACATATAAAGGTATTTAAAAATTTCAAGCTCTCAGAGCCAGTGGCTCTTTCTTCTGGCAGAGGGGTTGAACGGGAAGGAAGAGCAGTGAAGGAAAAGGACTAGTGAGGTTTAGAAAAAGAAGTAAAGTTCAGAAAATTTGCCCAGAACCCCAGGTCAGGAGAGACTTACCTGGCGGGATTAGAAGGAAAGAGTGATTGTTGGGGACTGCAATGGAAAAGATTTGGAAACCTGAGAACTTGAAGGTGAAAGGTAGAGTAATATGCAAGACAGACATTACTGTCAAAACAACTTAACACAGCTGAAAGTTAAGTCCATTTTATGTGAGAGAAGTGGGAAAGGCAGGGGGGGGGGGGGGGGGTTGCAAGGAAAAATAGATAGTTCAGAAAATGGAAGGTATAGAAAACTAAAAGAGAGTGAAGAAAGCAATAGCTATTGTGAAGAAATGCTGAAACCAAATAAATTATTGTAAATTATGGTCAAGTGAGTGATGATAACTAAGGCCATGCTGTTATGCCAGTTCTCATCTGCAGAGTTATGAGGAACTGTTGTCAGGGGGAAGAATGCAGATGGCTCATGTGATGATGAAGTAGGCACCAAGATCACAGCTGTCATTTTGCAAGTGGCTCTCCCTCTGATAGTGTATGTTTTTCCAATTATAGGGCTCATATAGGTCATAGTAAGAGGGTGCATGGGGCAAGTTTTACAGTGGAGATGGTCACAGAGATAGGACCAATAGGGTAGGGAAATGTGTGCAGAAGAAGCATAATAATGAGGGGATTTGGAGGTCAACATAAAGCTATTCTAGGTGTGGTGGACAAAATGTTGGATAGAGTGGACCTCATTTCAGGGCATTAGGCTGGAGTTACATCCAGTGTAGGCTAAGGTGAGAATGGTGGTGTATTGCTGTAAAGAGTCTGCATCTGTTAAATGCACTATGTGATCAAAAGTATCCACAAATCTGACTGAAAATGACTTATAAGTTCGTGGCACCTTCCATCGGTAATGCTGGAATTCAGTGTGCTGTTGGCCCACCCTTAACCTTGATGATAGCTTCCACTCTCCACTCTTGCAGGCATACATTCATTCAGGTGCTGGAAGGTTCCTTGGGGAATGACAGCCCAAGTTTTCTCACCTCCTGCCTAACTATCATAGTACTTGCAGTGGATCCTGATGGAGTTTGGAATCCCTGTGTGATGGACTGGTTAAATGTCTGGCTATTACACATCGTGACTCTCTTCAACTGTCAGCTGTTTCTGTCAGTCAACAGATGACGTCGGCCTGTATGTTTTTGTGCTGTACATGTCCCTTGATGTTTCCACTTCACTATCACATAGGAAACAGTGGACCTAGGTATGTTTAGAAATGTGTAAATTTTGCATACAGACCTATGACACAAGTGACACCCAATCACCTGACCGCACTCAAAACCTGTAAGTTTCTGCTCTCTCATGATGTCTAATGACTACTGAGGTTGCTGATAAGGAGTACCTGGCAGTAGGTGGCAGCACAATGCACCTGATATGAAAAACGTATGTTTTTGGGGATGTTTGGATACTTTTGATCACATAGTGTATGTTTCCCTTGAATGGCAAGAGTGTATGGAAGGGGAAATTTGACATGGAAAGGATGATAACTGTCAAAATGTAAATACTATTGTTTGTTAGTAGGTTTCATGTGAACAGAAGTACATAGCTGACCTTTGGGGAGGATGAGGTTAATGTCAAGGAAAGTGCCATGCATTTGGAATAGGACCATATGTAATATAATTGAGAGAATATATGTAGAGATTGCGAGACTCTTAGCATGTCAGCCTCAGCATGAGTCCATATGGCAAAGATGTCATTAGTGTATCTAAGCCAAAACAGGTTGAAGGAAAACCCCCTCCAAGTGAAGCATGAAAAGATTAACATAGGAAGGAGCCATCCTGTTTCCCATGGCCATATCCCTGATCTGTTTGTATGTTTGCCTCTCAAAGGTAAAGTACTTGTCGGTAAGTATACGGTTGATGAAGGTGAACAGGATGAATGTCATAAGTTTGGAATCCGGTGGGCACTGACTGAGGAAATGTTCATCAGCAGACAGACCATGTAATTGGGGGATGTTGGAGCAGAGGGAGGTGATACTAATGGTGACAAGCAAGATGTGTGCTGGGTGTGAGATGGGCAAAGATTTCATATGGTCCAGGAAATCTTTGGTGTCTTTAATAAATGAGGAAGGTCTTTGTTCTATGGGTTGCAGGTGTTGATCAACTAAAGCAGATATATGTTTGGTGGGTGCTGCAAAGCCAGCAACTATGGGGCGACCAGGGTGATTGGGTTTGAAGTTGTATGGACTGAGGTTGTTAGTCCTTGTGAGGGCCTGAGGTTTTAAGGAGGAGCTGCAGGTCAGTTTGAATCACAGGAATAGGATCTCGATGGCAGATGCTATAGCTAGAGGTGTCGACAGTTGATGTCTACTTTCTACGATTACATCTACATTGGTACTCTGCAAGCCACCATACGGCACATGGCAAAGGGTTCTCTGTACCTTTGATTACATATTCCCGTCATCCAGTACTACAGTGGTAGATCCCTTGTTCACTGGGAGGATATAGATGGAGTCATCAGTTTTTAGGGCATGAAGTACCTGGTGTTCTGCAGAACACAAGTTAGGATCATATTGTAGGGACCTGAGGAAGGATTGTGAAGCAATGCTGGATGTGAGTAATTTTTGGAAGCCTTTTAAGGGATGATTTTGAGGTAGTGGTGATGGATCAAGTTGGAATCTTGGTCAAAATTGTTCAAGGCACACTTCAATGTCAGGTTTTTGGATTGGGTTGCAATGTGAATCCAGTTGAAATTATGTGTGAAGTAAAGTACATCCATCAAAGCAGTGTGAGAAAAGGCAGGTTTAAGACTGAAAGTCAGACCCTTGGATAATAGTGATAATTCAAGAGGGGAGAGTAAACTTAGATGATAGGTTGAGAACACCATACTTGTGTCGAAGCAAGCTGGGGTACTTTTACTTCCCCTCTTGTTTTGCAGTCTGCCTTCTTAAAATTCATTTTGTTCTTAACTAATTATCATTAACATATGTGAGTATAATCTGCATTTTCATAAAAGAGAAAGGTTGGCCCTTGGTTTTAAAGGATATAACACTAGATCTAATTTTGTGCTTAGTTTTATATATGTGATTGATTTCCTAATTTATTTTGACTATTCCTAGTTAATACTATTGTTATAGGATGAAATCAGTAATTGTTTCATAACTTAAATTATATTGTTGACATTTAAAAAAATATAAATTCTGTCCTAAGTATAAACATTTAGAGGAACAACTAATAGCATTCATTAGGTATTTATTTGACTCTATTGGAAAACATCTTAGCAAAGCCAACCCTTAATTATTTCCAAAGTAATTAACAGTTTTGTCAAAAGTATTGTTTGCCTAACTATATATGTTAATTTCATGATTTAAACAAATACTTTGGCCTAACTCTTGTAGTAGAAGAAACTGTTAAAAAGAATCAATTTTTTGATATATTCAGTTAATTGGTTAATCGAGTAAGTTAAGTTTTAACTGTAATTTCTGCAAATTTAACTTTAAACAATGTGTAGTTTCAGTACCTATTATTGTGAGGATATATAAGGGCCCAATTTTTGGACCTGAGAGAGTCAGTCCATGGCCAAATTTCAGACAAGAAACCTGTGTTGGTTAGAACAACAACAATGCTTCAACTTAACTGTGGAATAAGTGTTACACAATTAGGCCATGTGTAAAAAACAAAGGCAGTGTCTGCTCCATATGTGCCTTTCTATTCTTCAAGAACTGTGAACTTTGTGGTTTGGTTTTTACTACTCATAGACATTCAACAGTAAACTATTGTAGCAGTATGTGGATGTTCGCCTGAAAACTAGCACCGGCTAGAGTGGCCAAGCGGTTCTAGATGCTACAGTCTGGAACCGCGCGACCACTATGGTTGCAGTTTCGAATCCTGCCTTGGGCAGGGATGTGTGCGATGTCCTTAGGTTAGTTAGGTTTAAGTAGTTCTAAGTTCTAGGGGACTGATGACCTCAGAAGTTAAGTCTCATAGTGCTCAGAGCCATTTGAACCATTTTATTAATGAGGCTTATCAAAAGTTAAACTATAGTGCACTGGCCATATTAAATGTGTATATGTGGGGTTGCGAAAAGTGTATGTAAAAGACTGTGGAATGCAAATGTGCAGCTGTTGGCTACATCATTTACTGTAGACAGTACTGCACTTCCACCCCCTATTTTTTCAGCCAGTACGTTGACACTGAGGAAAACAAATGAAGAATTAAAAGATGGTGACGAACCAGCACATAGTGTTGTGATTGGTTCTTGTGATTATGAGCTATCATTAGTCTGGCATGTTAAGAAGGTTAGCCAAGCCTGGTTTCCAGGAGAGGAGTTGTGGCTGATTGTGTGGCTGTTTAGGGAGCTGCAGAGGGACAGAAAGGGAAAACCAATGGTGAGATAATTTAAGAGAAGGGGGGTAGCTTTTCGAGATGAAGTCTGGCATGCTGTTTCAGTTTGAAGTTGGCTTAGAGGACAATACCACCAAAGAAAACATGAGGGGCAAATAAGTGCAGGATTTTGTAGGAGAGAAGTCTGTTGGAGTGGAAATTGGCAGATGACGCTGATTAGTCAATTAAGAGCAATAAATTGCTGTATTTGCAACCGTATAAGAGGTTGGTGTAGAGCGAGAGTAACTCCCAGGCACAAGTAAGTTTCAAGAAATGTAAGATCTTTGTTTTGATATTACAAAAGCATGTGTTCAGCATGAATGAATGTGTGATGGGATTCATCACGGCAAAAGAGGAGGGTGTGAAGTGTTGGAGATGGTGGATGCCAAGAAAGAACAAACAGAGGCTGGAAAAAGATAGAAAAATGCAAGAAAAGCAAGGTAAAAGAGTAGAAAAATCAAACAAATATTGTGAGAACAGCCGTAATGAGCTGGCAAGAATTTCCTACTGGAAAAGTGATCTGTATGATGCAAAAAAATTTGATTGGGGAAAAATGATCAATTGGGAAAGTCAGGGCTGAAAGAGGAAGTCGTTAGAGAAAATGTAATCCACTGTGTTTGGCAAATAACGTAATGCAGGAGATGGCAGTAAAAGTTGATCAGAAACTTATGTCTAAAAACAAACAGAGGCTGGAAAAAGATAGAAAAATGCAAGAAAAGCAAGGTAAAAGATTAGAAAAATCAAACAAAACATGAAAGAATTGCATGTAAGTGAGGTAAACGCTGTAACTGGCAAAACATGTATTATCAAAGAAGAGCCATCTGTCAAACAACATGTCATGTACCAGCTGTTACGTGCACACTGTCTGGCCTTTCACATCAGCGTGACTACCATCAATTTATCAGTTAGGATGACTCAGTGTAGGTAAACGGTGTATACTGGCAATACATAATATCCTTTTGCAGAGTATGCTTTGCAGCATGACAGTTGTGACCTTGGTACCTGTGTCACCGCATGTGCCATATTTATGCTTCCCCTGGCACCAGTTTCTCATGACTCTGCAGATGGGAACTGGCATAACAACATGGCCTTGGGTCTCACCACCCATCTATCCTCAATTCACTGAAATTTCTTCAGCCTCACCATTTCTTCACAGTAACTATTCCTGTCTTCATTCCCTGTTGGTTTTCTATATCTTCCATTTTCTGACCTGTCTATGTTTCCTCTTATCCTCCCTTCCTCCCCCCCACCCCTTTCTCTCTTCTCTCATATAAAATAGACTTAACTTTCAGCTGTTGTTAACATGTTTCAGCAGTAATGTCTGTTTTGTGTATTACACCTTTAAGCTGTCAGGTTTTCAAATCTCTGGTGCAGTACCCAATGACTAGTCTTTCCTTCTTATCTGATCCCGTAAGTCTCCAACTCTTCCCACTTCCTAAACATCATCAGTTCTTTTCCTTCACCACTCATCCTTCCCCTTCATCCATTCTGCCAAAAAGAAGAGCCACTGGCTCCGAAAACTTGCAAATTTTAAATTCCTTTATATGTGTGTTCTCATGCCACCATTTTGTGAGTAGCTTTTTTATCTGTCCAGCTACATTATATTTCCAAAAATTGATTAATTTTGAGGCTGTACAAAAATGAATTCTTTGTTGTTTGTCCTCTGTGAATTCCTATATCATTCATCTGATTGTGATGAAACTTTAGTGAGTTTTGTGTATGTGCCCGTGGAGATTTCTGTATGAGTAACAATCACATATGACCAATACGGTTGGGTTTAGGAGGGGGTGATGTAGAAACTGAAATCAGAAATGTCTGGATCAGTGTCAATCAAATTTTGTATGTGTGTGATTCATTTTTTGCACAACTTTTCTTGGAAAAATACTTTGGGGATAATATACCTCACAAACACCTCTAGGGCTGGAGGTGAGAAGATGTGATATATACAGATATTTGATAATGGCATACATAAGTATCAAACATGTAGTTCCCATTGTCACTTGACTTACTGGTGATAGTCATTTTATCATTTCACCCCTAGAACAGATCTGAAGGTGGTCATTATAGACCTAAACTGGTAGTCTGATGACAAAAAAATTTGTGAGCGTAGACATGAAGTAAAGGAAATTTATCCTAGAGTATATGATGGGATGGGAGTGCAAAGATAGTGACATAACAGCATACCTTTGTAATGTCTGAAGGATAATCTACCAAAATTGGCACATGTGTCACTTGCTGTGTGGAAAAATTTACTGTGGGGCTAAGATATCCATATTATTGCTGAGGGTGTGGATTCAGTGAGAATGGATGATATGTAGAAACCTCAAAAAATATTCTGTTTGTATTGCTGTCCTGTAATTGGTTGACTTGGAATCTGTTAAAAGTAGGAAGTAATTTTTTTTTAAATCTGCGTTGTTCAGTGCGACAATCACATTGTGAGAATGAGCACTCCAGTGATCCAATAATTTTGCCAGCACATTTTGGGGCTAAAGATCATGTGATATGGATTAATACCATAGATACATTTGAAGTTCTTGGCTTTTTTTGGAGAAAGAAGTATCTTCAGAATTCATATGGACCTGTAGGGTGTAGTTTACTGGAAATACAAATGAAATATGTGTGTGTTTGTCTTAGATATAATGCAATTTTAAATTATGTGGTCACATGTTTAAATTCATTTGAATTTTCTGGTGTGCCACAGCACTGATTCTCACTCAGAAATGTGGCCCAATAATTCTTCAGCACGGCATTAATCCACCATGATTGTGTAATGTAACCATGCTCGCTGTCAGAAATCTAAAGCTAAACCTCATCAAAGTGACAGTTCTGAATGGCAACTCAGAAGGAGAGGACATTCTGAGTTCATGTATTCCATCATTCCCACCAACATGCCAATTGATTTCAAGTTACTGCAGTTCCCCATTTACTTGGTGTTGTCAATGACAGTCAACAGTGTACTGGATCAGTTGCTTCAAGTGCGTAGATTAAATCTGGAAAATCCATGGTTTTCACATAGTCAGTTATATGTTGGATGCTTATGAGTGTGACAGCTGAAAAATTTATTTGTTTTTGCAGAAGAAAGAAAGAACACAAATGTTGTATTGCCCATAGCACTTCCATTAGTTTTTTTTCAAACTTAATTTGACATACAAAATATCATTATCATTTATTTTACACATGTCAGTGTGTCTGCTTGGTACATGTGTATCTACTTAGAAATTAAAAAGTGCATTGCTATGCATGTCAGACACAGGTAGCAATGCAATGTATTAAGTGATCTAGACAGGCTTATTCACAAAACATCAACTTTTATCATGGACTCAGTCCAGAAGTTTATTTCCTTGACTAGTGCAGTAAGTCTGCGAGTGTCCATTACCATTGTTCAAGACATGTTCATTAAGAATAAGAGGCACAGTTTTTAAATGAAGTTTCTGGGTCACATTTTGATAGCAAGCTCTCTCTCCTTTGAGGGTCCCTCAAAGCACTGAATATCCTTAAGTTCCTTAGACACATTTCCTGTTTTATGATTCCAACTCAATTACAGATGGCTGATGTGTGGATCAACAGTGTTTACAAATGTAAATATCATGAATATTATGTACCCAAGAATGGATTTAACTAGCCATTCTTTATGTTGTATATGATAAGCCACAAACATACATCTGACATTAAGTGTAAAATTTCTTGACTGATCCTCAGTCACAACCTTTCCATCTGTTTCCTCATTCCAATTTTGAAATGGTTCTCATAAATCACTTGCATCCCATGAAGTCATCTGGGATGCATGTGAAAGAAGACCTAAAGCTGATCACCACCTTGAACTCTAAAGATACCCAGAATTAATTGATTTTTATTGCAATGTAGGCAGAAGGTGTCAGGTGAATACAGGGTTATAAACACAAAATCAAATAGGGGTAATGCAGGAGTATGTTTAATAATGAATAAAAAAATAGGAGTGCGGGTAAGCTACTACAAACAGCATAGTGAACGCATTATTGTGGCCAAGATAGACATGAAGCCCATGCCTACTACAGTAGTACAAGTTTATATGCCAACTAGCTCTGCAGATGATGAAGAAATTGATGAAATGTATGATGAGATAAAATAAATTATTCAGGTAGTGAAGGGAGACGAAAATTTAATAGTCATGGGTGACTGGAATTCGAGAGTGGAAAAAGGGAGAGAAGGAAACATAGTAGGTGAATATGGATTGGGGCTAAGAAATGAAAGAGGAAGCCGCCTGGTAGAATTTTGCACAGAGCATAAATTAATCATAGCTAACACTTGGTTCAAGAATCGTGAAAGAAGGTTGTATACATGGAAGAAAGGTATCAGATAGATTATATAATGGTAAGACAGAGATGTAGGAACCATGTTTTAAATTGTAAGACATTTTATATGGTTATAAACTGTAGATTAAAACTGAAGAAACTGGGAAAAGGTGGGAATTTAAGGAGATGGGACCTTGATAAACTGTCTAAACCAGAGGTTGTAGAGAGTTTCAGGGGGAGCATAAGGTAACAATTGACAGGAATGGTTGGAAAGAAATACAGTAGAAGAAGAATGGGTAGCTCTGAGGGATGAAGTAGTGAAGGCAGCAGATGATCAAGTAGTGAAGGCAGCAGATGATCAAGTAGATAAAAAGATGAGGGCTGGTAGAAAACCTTGGGTAACAGAAGAAATATTGAATTTAATTGATGAAAGGAGAAAATATAAAAATGCAGTAAATGAAGCAGGCAAAAAGGAATACAAACGTCTCAAAAATGAGATCGACAGGAAGTGCAAAACTGCTAAGCAGGGATGGCTAGAGGACAAATATGTGGATGTAGAGGCTTATCTCACTAGGGGTAAGATAGATACTGCCTACAGGAAAATTAAAGAGACCTTTGGAGAAAAGAGAGCCACTTGCATGAATATCAAGAGCTCAGATGGAAACCCAGTTCGAAGCAAAGAAGGGAAAGCAGAAAGGTGTAAGGAGTATATAGAGGGTCTATACAAGGGCAATGTACTTGAGGACAATATTATGGAAATGGAAGAGGATGTAGATAAAGATGAAATGGGAGATACGATACTGCATGAAGAGTTTGACAGAGCACTGAAAGACCTGAGTCGAAACAAGGCCCAGGGAGTAGGCAATATTCCATTAGAACTACTGATGGCCTTGGGAGAGCCAGTCATGACAAAACGCTACCATCTGGTGAGTAAGATGTATGAGACAGGCAAAATACCTTCAGACTTCAAGAAGAATGTAATAATTCCAATCCCAAAGAAAGCAGATGTTGACAGTTTTGAAAATTACCGAACTATCAGTTTAATAAGTCACAGTTGCAAAATACTAACGCAAATTCTTTACAGATGAATGGAAAAACTGGTAGTAGCCGACCTCGGGGAAGATCAGTTTGGATTCCGTAGAAATGTTGGAACACGTGAGGCAATAGTGACCTTACGACTTATCTTAGAAGAAAGATTAAGGAAAGGCAAACCTACGTTTCTAGCATTTGTAGACTTAGAGAAGGCTTTTGACAATGTTGACTGGAATACTCTCTTTCAAATTCTAAAGATGGCAGGGGTAAAATACAGGGAGTGACAGGCTATTTACAATTTGTACAGAAACCAGATGGCAGCTATAAGAGTCGAGGGGCATGAAGGGGAAGCTGTGGTTGGGAAGGGAGTGAGAAAGGGTTGTAGCCTCTCCCCGATGTTATTCAATCTGTATGTTGAGCAAGCAGTAAAGGAAACAAAAGAAAAATTCGGAGTAAGTATTAAAATCCATGGAGAAGAAATAAAAACTTTGAGGTTCGCCGATGACATTGTAATTCTATCAGAGATAGCAAAGGACTTGGAAGAGCAGTTGAACGGAATGGACAGTGTCTTGAAAGGAGGATATAAGATGAACATAAACAAAAGCAAAACAAGGATAGTGGAATGTAGTCGAATTAAGTTGGGTGATGCTGAGGGTATTAGATTAGGAAATGAGGCACTTAAAGTAGTAAAGGAGTTTTGCTATTTGGGGAGCAAAATAACTGATGATGGTCGAAGTAGAGAGGATATAAAATGTAGACTGGCAATGGCAAGGAAAGCGTTTCTGAGGAAGAGAAATTTGTTAACATCGAGTATAGATTTAAATGTCAGGGAGTCGTTTCTGAAAGTATTTGTATGGAGTGTAGCCATGTATGGAAATGAAACATGGACGATAAATAGTTTGGACAAGAAGAGAATAGAAGCTTTCGAAATGTGGTGCTACAGAAGAATGCTGAAGATTAGATGGGTAGATCACATAACTAATGATGAAGTATTGAATAGAATTGGGGAGAAGAGGAGTATGTGGCACAACTTGACAAAAAGAAGGGATTGGTTAGTAGGACATGTTCTGAGCCATCAAGGGATCACAAATTTAGCATTGAGGGCAGCGTGGAGGGTAAAAATCGTAGAAGTAGACCAAGAGATGAATACACTAAGCAGATTCAGAAGGATGTGGGTTGCAGTAAGTACTGGGAGATGAAGAAGCTTGCACAGGATAGGGTAACATGGAGAGCTGCACCAAACCAGTCTCAGGACAGAAGACCACAACAACAACAGGCAGAAGGTTAATCCGAATTTCTGTATAAAATCAACTTTTGTAATATCTTAGACCAGAAAAATAATTTATGCATTGTGGGTTCAGCAGCTGTAAAATGCAAAAGTAGATCCCACAGCATAGATGAAGACCACTGGCTGGATTTTAAACTTTATTCCATTTTATTTCATGCCACTCCTGTTTTGGGAAGTATGTTCATCATCAAGTGGCAAGCACCTGTAAATATAAAAAATATGTTGACTAAATATGAAGAAACTGTTCTTCATTAACATATTAAATGGTGAAAGCCTGTGGATCTGATATACTATAATGAACTATGTGAATCAGAAAACAACATGCTGTGTTTGTGATCTTACATTCAAATGTCAGCAATCATAAATAGAAACCTACTAAAAGGTTGTCAACAATGGCAATGCATGAAGATCCAACAACCTATTCTTCTCAGTTGTTAGTTCCACTTGTCTCCTCAAAGTTTGCTTGAAAAATGCATTCACTTTCTATGACTTGTTTGGTACTCGAGATTTCAAGAACATTGGTGCAGATGAGACACATGCAATGAAATTACTTCTGAGTTCTTACTTCCTGTATACTTTTTAATCCATCCAGTGCATCGACAGCCCAAGGAAAGTAGTTTGCTCTTCCCAAGATACCCACTATTGTCCACATAGTGCATACCATAAGTTCCCGAATTAAGATAGTAAGAAATCCAGTATCAAAGGCATATAAATTTTTAGGGTAATATGCCATACTGCTTTTGGAACTACATTTGTCATCAAGTGGCAAGCATCTGTAAACATAAATATGTTGACAATTTCAAGGAAGCAGTTCTTCATGTCACATATAAAATGGTAAAGGCGTTGGCTCTAATATCTATAACAAACTATGTGAATCAGAAAACAACATGTTGTGCTTGTGAACTTGCATTCAAATGCTCAACATGAGTTTTAGTCTTTGCATGGGCATAGGTGAGTGTTCTTTCAATATTGTCTTGAATTTGTTGCTCAGAGTCCTCTAGCTCTCTGTTGAGTTTAACTGTTCATGTCTGTTTTAAGATATAGTAGAGAAAGAGGTGACAAATTTGGGTAGTCAGATGAATGGTGCAACATTGAGATTTTGTTTTTATTGGGAAGTGTAATAACATAACATGATAGATGTTCTACCTGAATGCAGAAATTATTTGTGAATGATGTCACTGCCATCGAAAAACATTTTCTCCATATTTGTTTTCTGAAAGCAAGTGGTTGTAACCAATTATTGTGATTATCAAAGATCACTAATTTGAAAACAGTTACTATGTTTTCAGCTAGTTGACATGTCTTTGCATACATCAAATTTGTGACACTGAATAGACATGCACTGAAAGGAAAAAAAAACTGTGTGTTTATTTTTACTGTCTATATTATTCCATGAAATACTAATAGAATTTCCAGGCCAAGCAGCCTAATAATTTATAAAAGTATATATAAAGATGTATAATAATATTAATATGAAGACAACATCTCTTGCTTCCAGCTCATTTCTGCATGTTCTGTGATATAATCATTGTATATACTTTTTTTAAAAAAATTGCATTTCAGTTGCCTTGAACCTTACTATTTGGTCACTGAAATTGTTGTAGATACATATGGAAAATAGTCTATCTTGTTTAATTCAGGGTAGACCACTACTCACTAAATAAGAGTCAGTGTTAACAGTAAACTGGTGAATAAAAAGGACAATATCTTTGCTAATAATTAGTACGAAGTCCTTCTTCAGAGTTCTTAAAGAGTTATCTGATACACTTAACATGTTGTAATCCTTTTTACATGCTTCTCTATTTCTCTGTTTGGTGAGTTGTCCTACAATCTATCCTCATATTCTCAAATATGTTCTGTCCTGGGTTTTCGTCAGTTCATCTTTGTATTCTGCACTCATGTTCAGCATCAACATTCTTTTATACATGGATGAAGGCCAGAATTTCTTGTAATCTCAGTTGTTTTAGAACAACGCTTATGTAGTATGGAGAATGTACCTATGATCTCAATTGTTCAAACTGCATCAGATCATTGTTATGAAATTCTTGAGTGGTTTACAACATGATCAGACTTCTCAGTGCAATACAGTCTCTTCACTGCAAATATAAGCTGGTGTCTCTGATGTTATTATTATTATCTTTTAATAAAGCTACAAGAATATCAATAATATAATTTCTAATGTATCATTTCTTTCTCTTTTTGCCTCTTTGACAATACTTTCAATTTCTCATCAGCACTGAACTGTAATAAATCTTCCCTCCAAAACTTAAGTACCACATTAGTTGACATCAGTAGATACTAAGTTAGGCACCAAATTTATTGCTTGAGAATTATCTAGTGCAAGGTGTAATTACATAATTCTCTGTAGATTTGTTCTGCAGTTGAGTTTTGTGGCTCAACACACATAATATTATCCTTTTGTGTAGCAATAGTATTGTAAAACATTTTCAATATAGAAGATATTTTTTTCTCTTGCATTTAGCTTTTTGTTACATTTTAGAAGTACAATAAATGTAGTATGTTCCTTCTTCACTGCACTTTTTAGCCTCTACTACATGTTTCTTAGTTTGATTTTACTTAGAGAGATGTATGTACTGTGTATGCATTTATTGAGCATTTTATGATAATGTAGTTGTATTTAATCCTTAGTTCATGTTTCCTTTGTATAGATTCTTGGTGTAAGACTTAGCAGGGAAATATAGCTGAAACAGAATTTTTATGTCTTTACTGGAATTCAGACATAGTAAATATATTTTAATGGAAATGTGCACATATTTTCTTACACAGTATAACACAGAGTAGTGATATAAATTGAAATCTTGTAGAAGCCATGTGAAAAGATAGACAGTGTTGTGTACCAAGCGAAATGGTATGTAAGGGTTCATATCTTCCAGTCAGATGTTATCAATACTAAAATTTGTGCCCTATTGAGAAAAATGAATAAATGAAAAAATAGAAGAATAGACAAAAGAACTGTTCTCCCAAAAAGACTGTTGCATTGTAGCCAACAGATGCACCAAAAAACTACAATATATCAGTTGCAAACTTTATTTTACTCTCTGTTGTGAAATATTTTATTTAGCATAACTATCTGCAGCACTTTCCAGTTTTCCAGAAGTTACAGAAGTCCATTATTTCCACTGGTTCATAGTTTCTCCAACAAATGAAATGAATTTAAATTTTTAAAAAAAATTTGCAAGAGGTGACACAGTTCAAAAAGCTAAGCTAGGAAGAATTAACAATCAGTGAAATCGTCACATGGATCAAAAATAGTATGTTAGTAACTCAGTTCTGTTTATTTATGCAGATGTTCAACAAATGAACACTTTTGCTTTTTTGCAACTCCTGATGTGTTACATTAATGGCATACACAACTGCTTATTTACCAGTGAAGTTCAGTTGCTATAGAAGTACAGGATATGAGATACTGTCTTTATTGTATTTTCAATATGTGGAACCCATATGGGATACTGAATGGTAACACATTTTTATAGGCTAATGGTAGGAAGTACAATTTTGTTCAACTGGATTATGATACTGTCTATTAATGGAACTGTATGGAGTCCTGAAATTTTTAAAACAAATAACTAATAAGATTTTTATGAATATAAAAATTCTGTTCAATGGCTTCCCAGAGTTTTAGTTTTAGGATGCATAGTACTTTTATTTGATTTAGAACATACTTATGTGTGTAGATGTAAGAAAAGGGAAGTTCAATACAGAATTCCTTTAGAAAGAGGAAAGGAAATTCAGGGAAAGGCAGCTAGGTCTTATGTGAAGAAAATTCTTCTTGTTTAAACACAGAAATGGTGACCAACACTTGCTTAAAAGTCTTATTAACAATCATTCAGCACTGACTTTAGTTTCCTTTTTACAGGTGAAGCAGGCAGGGAGAAAGAGGAGGCATGTAAGTAACCCATATATTTGTTCTAGTAAGTAACTCTATCTTACTGTGGAAAATAAAGTTTATGTCTCCTAATAATCAATATATTTTCATATGTGTAGAACAGTAACGTGTGCAGAAACAACAACAAATTACTTGACATTGTGAGACAGAAAAGAAGACCATATTTATCATTAGCCAGTGCAAGCAACATAACAGTGCTTTCATCTTCAGTAATGCAAATGACAGAAGCTGACACTTGACCTTAACAAACATTGAGAACCAAGATATAGCATTTTGTGTGACAATTTCTTTTTACATTCATTTACAAGTTTCATATTTGTCTTTCTTGTGAGATCTCTGACTTTCTCCCTTTGTACACAGAAACATCTTTTGGTGTCCTGAAAGATTTTGTTTGTTTTTGAGTGTAACTATGGTTCCTCAAGTCTTAACAGTTGTTAAGTATGCATTCATCATCCGTTGTACATTTTTCCTTGCTTCTCTTTATATGTTTCATTGTTTTTAACAAAGAATTGTTTGAGATTTGCAGAGTGAACATTTAAGACCAAGTTGTGTTTAAAATATTTTTGAAATTCTTATGAAATTATTATCTGTGGTACAGTTTGATTATTTATGATCTTGCAATATCATTACATCCTGGATTTTCCATTATTTCTGTTTCTGATATTGATAATTCTATTAATTTCATTATCCCATCCATGTCATCTACAGAAATTGCTATTTTGGAGAAGCTGTTTAGTGTCATTTATAGATCACTTATGTATGTTAATATTAGAAGGGGATCTAGACTCATGACTTGAGTAACTTTGTGTTGATGATTCCCACATAGAGTCTGATTTTTATTTATGTGGAGCAGTGTGTTAATGTGATTCTTAATTTCTCTTATTATTATGGAGGTAATACTCCATCAACCTAAGGTAGATGCCATAACACACAATTATATAGTTTCACAATTTTTTGCTTGAGCTTCAGTTCTTCCATAAGATCAAATATGATTGTTTCCAGAAGCCAGGTGGAGAGGCTGAAAACAGATTATTGTTTGCCAAGTAGACTTAATTGCATTATATCTGCTTTCTCAAATAAATTTTGAGGTATTGGAACTGAGTCTGTAACTAAGTATGTTTACTTATCTTCACTTTTATCATTTTATTTACTAGGCATAATGTGTGTAATTAAATAAAATGCAACACAGGTCAACATATGTTGTTGAAAGAATAAGATGAAAAAACAAGACACAGCATTTGGTTAATGGGTTTGATTTGATTTGATTTTTTATTTGGTCGTGTTGATAATATATGTACAAAGGGGGTGCTAGTAATATAGGACAAGTCTAGTGAAATAATACAAAATTGTGTGAGCATTTTATGTATCATTCAAATGTTTATTTTCTATGAACAATTGGTTACAAAGAATATTACAGCCTGCATTTTACTGATTTAAGTTCAAGTGAGTGCTTAAAATGTCCCTTCAATGAAAACACGTGACAGACGCATAGCGTACAAAATTGTTGACAGACACATTGAAATTAGCACAAACAGAGCTAGTTAAACCACGTGGAAAGGAGGCATGCTTATCTGGTGGGGAGACCAGATTTATTATCCTGAAAATTTCTAATGCACCGAAACTGTATACCAGTCCAGCACTCAGATACAAACACTTGCATATCATGCTTAGCGCTCTTATAAACTGTTCTGCCCTGAAATAAAGACTCAGTCTTCCAATATCTCTCTTCTATTTCACATTTATATAGTGGTTTTTCTTGGTATCCAAACACTCACGTGAGAAAGAATAAGATAGAAAAGGCAGGCAATAACCCAGTTTCTAGTTCTGGACCAGCACACTGTTTCAATCTATTAGTAAGTTTTGTCACAGTGTAGGCACAACTATAGGATGGAAACATCATTCAACAGTTCCATGCCATATACTTTCTCTCAGGCACAGCATACATTTATGATTTGTCAGGAGGTTTTGTTACACGGTATATACTCCACTGCAGTGCAGAAGACATTTCTGATAAAATTATTTAATTTTCATGTAACTAAGGATATCTTGATTGCCAGATTATATATATAGAAAGAAATATTCCATGTGGGAAAAATATATATATAAAACAAAGATGCTGTGACTTACCAAACGAGAAAGTGCTGGTAGATAGACATAATAAAAACACACAAACACACACACAAATTTCAAGCTTTCGCAACCCACGGTTGCTTCATCAGAAAAGAGGGAAGGACGAAAGGATGTGGGTTTTAAGGGAGAGGGTAAGGAGTCATTCCAATCCCAGGAGTGGAAAGACTTACCTTAGGGGGAAAAAGGGAGTGGTACACACACACACACACACACACACACACACACACACACACACACACATATCCATCTGCACATATACAAACACAAGCAGACATATCTGTAATATATGTATTTAGTATGTCTCGTTTGGTAAGTCACATATCTTTGTTTTTAGGGTAACAATGTCTGATTCTTTCCTTGGTTTAAACTGATGATTGGTATTTGGTATTAGACAGTATTCCCATTCCTGTTCAGAAAACTGTTACTTTTTGTGATGTGTGTCAAATCTAAAGAAGTATAATAAAAGAATATTACTAATGTAGTGAGTTTTGATTTAATGCTCATTTGTGATTTAATATTTCTCAAATATTCACACTCAGGTTACCCAGATTAGTAGCACCAAAAGGAGGCATGCATTAAGGTGACAAGCTGGAGGTACACAAATCTATACATATTGTGTGGAAAGTGTATTGTCACATCATGATACATTGTTGGTTACATCTTAAACTCATGCACAGTTCTGAAACAATCAAGTAGAGTGATATTGGTAAATGCCTGAACAACAAAACAATAGTATGTAAAAAAATTTTGTCTTCAGTGGTGTTTACAATGAGCTGGATTTTAATAGCCAACAGTGATTCAGATTTCTTGTACAGCCTGAGTATTGATATGGAACAAAGGTCAGAGATACTTGGGCTTCATACCACATCTGCAGCTTGCTCTCATGGAGAGTGCTGCCACAATCTCAGGCATATCATATGTTTCTGCCCATTGGCAGAACTGAGTCCATAAATATCACTGTCCCCCATTTGTCCAGCAGTTCTCATTATTCTCTGAGGACTTTTATACACATAGTTGAAGTTTGAGTCTCTGATCTTGCCTCTGTGTACAGTTTTTGATTTGAATTGTTCCTGGAACTATTTGCACACTGTTTATGAGTGTTGCTGTGCTCTGGAAATTGCAAATGCCTTGATGTTCACTTTATGAACACAGCCATCATTCAGAACAGGAACTGCCTGGTTGTTCCCCATCTCCACATACCTCCAATGTGAATTATGATAAACTGAGTTCTACATACACCAAAATGAGAGAGAAAAGTGGCAATGAGGACTTTCTCAACACACTCCTATTCATTGTGAGATACGGATCTTGTTTCTAAAGCTGTGTCAACAGCAGTTGCTGCTGCAACATCAGTTACAGTAACAGCAGGAATTACTGTTACAGATACTATAAAATCAAAATTATTCATCAGCTGCAGCGACAGTGTCATCACCTTCTCCTCAACCATTTGCTTGTTTTGACAAGGTAAATGAGATTTGGGAGGTCTGTTTACCCTTTTTTGTTCTTCACTGCGAGGCAAGTCAGATAACTGATGATGAATGTTAAAGTGTGCCCTTATTGCCTTCTAGCTACAAATTGTACAAAGTTGAGTAGAAACTATTTCCACTCTCAAACCTCAGTAGTTTGAGTTTTTGTGATGTTTGAAGTTTGCTGACTCACTATTGTGATCACCAGTTTCAGTTAGGCTAATATTTAATCAATGTGTTTAACAACATAAGAAAACATATACAGAATAGGCTACTTGTTTGCAAGGCTTAGCACACAATTGTGATTTTTCCTATCAATGGTGTGGTGCATTGTATGCAGAATCATTAATCCTTTAAGTTTAATATATGTCTGTTCCCTTACTGTGAAGGTAGTGCAAAGGCTTTGAAGTCATCTCATCCAACCCTGAATGACATGCTAAAAAATTGCCAAAGCTCATGATGTAACAGCATCAGTGCGAGCTATATTTTGTGATACTTCTGGTGTCAACTTTCTTAATAGTCATTATGTTCTACAGTCAACTGAAGACATCTTACCAAATTCATCATCTGATATACCCAGCATTGGGTCAACCAGTGATACATTGAGTGTGATTCACTAATTACAGCTGTTGTTATCAGTCCACTGGCCTCATCATTGGTAGACACAGACAAACAGAAGCCCTTTGTTCACTGTTGGTGAAATTTATAAAAAATATTCCTCCACATCATTGTAAAAGATCCCAGAAAAGTTAACGCAATCAAATCCTGTCCAGATTGCAGACCAAGGCATTGATGCTGTCACTGCCCTTTGCATGATATCACTTGTTTTGTGTGCTACTAACCAGGACATTTAATGTGTGCCGTGGCAGCTGTGTGACAATAGCAAAAGGCACCAGTGTGTTGCTCACGATCTTCTCAATGCCAGTATCAGCAGCAGATGGGATGTAGCTGTAGCAGGAAGTTAATAGAGCAATGTTGGAATTTCAGTTTGAGACTATGACACCTAAGTCTCTGTAAGTACTGGCACATTGGCTCCCCACAGGTGCAGTATCCTATCTGCAGAGTGGTGACAGATAGTGGACAGTCAGTCATGTTGTGAGGTCAGGTCATAGTATAATATAAAAATGTCACTCAATAACCAACCCTGATGGTACTAAATTTTTGGGCAACAACAAACATTTTGGCCTATAGCCACTTACGTCCATTATAGTTTCTAAATTAAAGATCAAGTGAATCTAATTTCAACCATGATTCAGTTCAAGGAATGGGATAAGGGATGTGCACAAATATACGGAAATGTTTGAACCTGCAGTAGGTTATGCAAGAGTTCCAAGACAGCCGGCTGCTGTGTCCAAGCAGTTCTAAGCGCTTCAGTCCAGAACCAAGCAGCTGCTACAGTCGCAGGTTCGAATCCTGCCTTGGGCATGGATATCCATGACATCCGATTATGCCCTAGAGTCCTCTCAATCACTGCTAATCATGACCTGAAATCATATCCAATAACTTCCCACACCATGACTCCTGTAGTAACACTGCCATGACTCTCCCAAACAATGAAAGAATGTGAGCTCTTCCCAGCTCACGACCATACCCACTGATAAGGGTCGTCCAACGTAATGCAGAACTGTGATTCAAAGTTGAACATAATGCAATGCCATTCACCAGCAGTTCATGCTTCCCAGTCACTGCACCACTCCAAATACAGCTGTTGATGTTGTGGTCTAATGCCAGACTACATTGTAATAGTAATTTCCCAGTCTGGCTGCTGTAGCCATGAGCCAATAGTATGGGATGACACAAAATGTTGTAGTGAGACCATTATGTGTTCTCAGATGGCAGACACATATGTGAAATGGTTATTGTGTGCTTGGTGCACAATACAGTGATCCCCCTTGTGGTGGTCAGATGAGGTTGACAAGAAACCTGGTGATCAATATGCCTGCCCTCACATTCTGTAGCAGTACAACATCAGGCCACTGTCATATCTGAATACGTCATCAGTCTAAATATTACATGACTCTACCAGCTGACCAATTGGAGACCCACAATGTGGCCCCTTTCAAACTCCATCAGGTGCTGATAATGCTGTCTCCAACATGTGCATAACCTCTCTGTCTCCTTCACAGTGATCACTTAACATATGATTCTTTTCCTACTCATATACCATACCAGCCCTGGTAACAAGGCTAAACACAAACAACACTAATGCACTCTGCCGGCCATTCTACCCGTTATAGAGAATTGCAACGTTAATTATTTACATAGTTAACAACAGTTTGTACATGTAGGCCTGATAAATTCAAATCCCTGGGGCCCAAGCCACATGGAGGCCACAGCTCTCTCAAGGGTTCAGATCACCTAGGGAGCTAAGTTGGCATACGTTGGACTGCTATTGCAAAATAAATTTTGTGTCATATAATAAATAAAAGAATGTTACCACAGCACCAACATAATCAAACTTTCTTTCCATTTCAGTTCTTCCATTTTGTGAGTCATACAGGCCAGTTGGATTATGTTCTATTTTGTGTTTAATCTTAAATGCACTATTTTTTCTATAGATATCATTCACTAAAACCACATTGTGATGGAGTCAAAAAAGTGCTTTCTTTAAAAGTTCTTGGAAATCCTATCAAAACATTTCCCCAATAAATATATATGGCAGCAGCTGTGAAATATTATTATGGTTTTGTATGTTTGCCAACATCATTCAGAAGTCAGGTATTTCTGGTTCCATCACGAGGTGATTTTTAGGAAAACCAGTACACAGAAAATATTTTGCATTCAAGAGTAAACACAAAACAAAATATTTCTGATTGTAATAAGTAGTCCTGGAAGAATTGTGAAACAAGAAATGAAATGACGTGTTGTGGTACATTGGCCATACTGATGCTCAGAAGTGAAGAAGTAATGTTCTTCTTTTGTTTGTCTGTGGAATAGCCAAGGAGGATTTTAACCTCCTTGAGAAAGCCAACTTACATTGGAGCTCTCATGTTACTTGATGCGATATTATGCCTTGGTCAAAGAGGCTTGGCATTCAGAGATTCAGCTCAGAAAATTGCAGATCCAAATAATGGAAGTTTCCTCAGAATATTTGAACTCTTGAGTCACTGTGATCCAGTTATTACAAAACACATTAGCAAGGTCAGAGACCGACAAGAATCTGAAAAGTCTTTACATGTGCATTATTGGTCATGTGATATTCAGAATGAATTTATTTCTCGTTGTGCCCATCATGACAGGCGTACCATCTTGGAAGAGAAAGAAAATGAGAAGCATTATTCAGATATTATTGCTCAGCTTCTGATTCAAATAATATTGAACAAACAACATTCACCCTGCATTATATTTACTTCAATAAATAAATTGATATAAACAAAATAGATGAACAGTTTTTGGAATTTGTAGAGGGCAGTTAGAAAATGAGAATTATTATTGCACATTTAATTTGATCAATACTTGTGAAACACTCAATTCAGACAGGTATTCTGCAGACAAGGTTATGATAGCAGAAGTAATGTTAAAGGGTAATATAAAGGAGCTAAGACACATGTTCTTCAGTGAAATCCTCTTGTAAAATCTCTCCATGTGCTCATCAGAGCCTTGTTATATGGAGTATAAGTAGCTGAGAGTTGCCAAGAAGCAGATACTTTATTCTATGAGATTGGCCTTTTTCACAGCCTGCTCAGTAACAGTAACAGTAAAAGTTCATAACGGTAGGAAACTCTGAAACAAGGTGTTGGAAGATCTTTATACTCCATGTCTGATACCCATTGGAATGCTCAGATTGACATTTCAATATCAATCACAGCTCACTTGGATAAACTTACCATTGCTATTGAAACTCTCAGTAAGTTAAATTTTTCAACTGAAACACATTCTGTGATACAAGCGGTTCTGTCTTATGTCAGATGATTCAGGTGTTTAATCGTAGCACCTGTTTAGATGAAGTTGTTGGCACCAGTTGACTTTTATATACAGGGTGGCCCATTGATGGTGATCGGGCCAAATATCTCATGAAATAAGCATCACATGAAAAATCTACAAAGATCGAAACTCATCTAGCTTAAAGGAGGAAACCAGATGGCGCTATGGTTGGCCCGATAGATGGCGCTGCCATAGGTCAAATGGATATCAAGTGTGTTTTTTTTTTAAATAGGAACCCCCATTTTTTATTACGTATTCGTGTAGTACGTAAAGAAATATGAATGTTTTAGTTGGATCATTTTTTTCGCTTTGTGATAGAGGGCGCTGTAATAGTCGCAAACGTATAGTATGTGTTATCATGCAACATTCCACCAGTGCAGATGGTATTTGCTTCATGATGCATTACCCGTGTTAAAATGGACTGTTTACCAATTGTGTAAAAGGTCAATATTGTGTTCATGTATGGCTATTGTGATCAAAATGCCCAACAGGCATGTGCTATGTATGCTGCTTGGTATCCTGGCAGACATCTTCCAAGTGTCCAGACCATTCGCCAGATACTTATGTTATTTAAGGAAACAGGAAGCGTTCAGCCACGTGTGAAAGGTCAACCACGACCTGCAACAAATTATAATGCCCAAGTAGGTGTTTTAGCTGCTGTTGCGGCTAATCCGCACATAAGTAGCAGACAATTTGCACAAGAATTGGGAATCTCAAAAACATCAGTGTTGAGAATGCTACATCAACATCGATTGCACTCGTACCATATTTCTATGCACCAGGAATTGCATGGCAATGACTTTGAACATTGTGCACAGCTCTGCCACTGGGCACAAGAGAAATTACTGGCCGATGAATGCACGCATTCTGTTTATTGACGAAGTGTCATTCACCAACAGCGATAACATAATCCAGCATAATATACACTATTGGGCAATGGAAAATCCACAATGGCTGTGACAAGTGGAACATCAGTGACCTTGGCAGATTACTGTATGGTGCGGCATTATGGGAGGAAGGATAATTGGCCCCAATTTTATGGATGGCAATCTAAATGGTGCAATGTATGCTGATTTCCTGCGTAATGTTCTACCAATGTTACTACAAGATGTTTCACTGCATGACAGAATGGCAGTGTACTTCCAACATGAAGGATGTCCGACACATAGCTCGCGTGCAGTTGAAGTGGTATTGAAAGCATATTTCATGACAGGTGGATTGGTCGTTGAAGCACCATACCATGGCCTGCACATTCACCGGATCTGACGTCCCCGGATTTCTTTCTGTGGGGAAAGTTGAGGCATATTTGCTATCGTGATCCACTGACAATGCCTGACAACATGCGTCAGCGCGTTGTCAGTGCATGTGCAAAAATTCTGGAAGTCAAACTACTCGCTGTTGAGAGGAATTTTGTTACACGTATTGCCAAATGCATTGAGGTTGACGGATATCATTTTGAGCATTTATTGCATTAATGTGGTATTTACAGGTAATCACGCTGTAACAGCATGGGTTCTCAGAAAAGATAAGTTCACAAAGGTACATGTATCACATTGGAACAATCAAAAGAAAATGTTCAAACGTACTTATATTCTATATTTTAATTTAAAAAACCTACCTGTTAACAACTGTTTGTCCAAAATTGTGAGTCATATGTTTGTGACTATTACAGCACCATCTATCACAAAGCGTAAAAAGTGGTCCAACTAAATCATTCATATTTCTTTACTTACTACATGAATATGCAATTAAAAATGGGGGTTCCTATTAAAAAAAAAAAAAAAAAAAAAAAAAAAAAAAAAAAAAAAAAAAAAAAAAAAAAAAAAAAACGCAGTTGATATCCGTTTGACCTTTGGCAGCGCCATCTAGTGGGCCAGCCATAGTGCCATCTGGTTTCCCCCTTCAAGCTAGACAAGTTTTGTTCTTTTGTAGTTTTTTCATTTGACGCTTATTTCATGAGATATTTGCCCTGGTCACCATCAAGGAACCACCGTGTGCGTGTGTGTGTCTATATATTCAGTCTCCTACTCCATTAAAGTGTCAGAGCACTAGTATTCTTTCTTGATATATTTAACCGTTGCACACTCATTCATGATTCGTGTGACTGGAATATTTGTTCTTTCAAAGCCACAGTGAGAAACCAAAGACATGGTTTATGACTCTTTTTGTTTTACTACATTCCAAATAATTTTGATGTCAAAAACATTATACAAGATCTATCATAATAGCTGTTACTAGTTTTCTGAAATAACGGAGGGCATTAAATTAAACATGTTTTTTCATAAAGCAGTGTCCAGTAATGTGTAGTTGTGAATTTACACTGGAATGTAATAAATGTGCTGGAAGTAATTCACTGCAAAGCATGATCTTTACAAGGGCACATCAGGCAGGTGTGCTACTGCTTCCTTTCTATGGAAATACTGTTAGTTGTCATCAGTTGACTGTAGAACATAATGACTATTAAGAAAGTTGACACCAGAAGTATCACAAAATATAGCTTGCACTGATGCTGTTACATCATGAGCTTTGGCAATTTTTTAGCATGTCATTCAGGGTTGGATGAGATGACTTCAAAGCCTTTGCACTACCTTCACAGTAAGGGAACAGACATATATTAAACTTAAAGGATTAATGATTCTGCATACAATGCACCACACTATTGATAGGAAAAACCACAATTGTGTGCTAATGCTAAGCCTTGCAAACAAGTAGCCTATTCTGTATATGTTTTCTTATGTTGTTAAACACATTGATTAAATATTAGCCTAACTGAAACTGGTGATCACAATAGTGAGTCAGCAAACTTCAAACATCACAAAAACTCAAACTTCTGGGGTTTGAGAGCGGACATAGTTTCTACTCAACTTCGTACAATTTGTAACTAGAAGGCAATAAGGGCGCACTTTAACATTCATCATCAGTTATCAGCCTGTCTTTCCCAGTTTCATTGAAAAATAATGTTATTTATGAGGGCTATTCAGAAAGTAGGGAACATTTCCATCTGAAGACACATGCCAATCGCGTATATTTTGGTATGTGCATGCTCTGCAGCTCAGTTGTCATCCATCCGTGACAGTAGGAACGTCTCTGTGCGTCAGTTTTTTTTTTTTTTTTTTTTTTTTTTTTTTTTTTTTTTTTTTTTTTTTTTTTTTTTTTTTTTTCAAATTTGAAATGTGTGCTGCAATCGAAAATTCTGCCAGTTATGAGATGCAGTTTGTGATACGGTTTTTGATAGCAAAACTTAAGGAAATTTACCGTGAACTGTGAGAAGTGTATGGAAACAAAGTAATGAGTGAATGTTCTGTATGGAACTGGTGCATTCAGTTTAAAAGTGGCTGAACCAACGTTGATGATGAAGAGAAGAGTGGACGCCAAACACTGTGACTGTCAATCTTGTCGCTAAAGTTGATGAAATGGTTCGTGAAAACCATCACTTCACAATAATGGAGCTTTTGCTTTCTTTTCCACATGTTTCATGGACTTTGTTGTTTGATTTTGTCGCTAGAAAGCTGTGTTACCACAAATTTTGTGCACGATGGGTGCCCAAAATGCTTACAGAGCACCATAAACAACAGCAAATGGGGGCAACGTTGACATTTCTGGAGGCCTACCACAAACATGGTGATTCATTATTGGATCAAATCGTAACAATTGATGAGACTTGGGTGAAACACATCAATTGCAAGACAAAATTACAGTCCATGGAGTGGGGGCACACAACATACTCCCAAAAGTGAAGGAAATGTTTGCAAACCTTCTCAGCAAGGAAGTTGATGGCAACAGTGTTTTGTGATAGGAAAGGTGTGCTTCTTATTGATTTTCTCGAACATGGAGCAACCATAAATTCTGCCCGGTACTGACAAACTTTTGACAGCATTAGAAGAGCAGTTCAAAACAAATGCCAAGGGAAGCTGACATCCAAAATTTTGTTTTTGCACGAGAATGCCCAACCTCACACAGAAAACCACACTAGAGAACTCCTTAATTCATTCAAATTGGAAATTTTCCCTCATCTGCTCTACAGCCCTGATCTTGCACCACTTGTTTCCCAAGATGAGGAACTGGCTTGCAGTGCAGTGCTTTGATGACAACGCAGAACTCCAGGCAGGCGTGACTCACTGGCTGAAGTCTCAGGTGGCAGAATTTTATGACAAAGGTCTTTCAAAGCTTTTCCAATGCTATGATAAGTGCCTCAATGTGTTTGGTGACTGTGGAAAAGTAGTATGTCAGTCATTCTTTCAGGTACATATAATAAAATGTATTTCTTGTAGTTAGTTTTTTTTTTTTTTTTAATGGCAAAACGTTCCCTACTTTCTGAATAGCACTCATATTTTAATACCTGAAACTAAGTAAACAAATTTCACAGAAGATATACTGTGACAGATAGTAACCAATTAACTTCAGTAGCTCCTTTTTTTTTCATGGTAAGGAAACTGATGGAGCAAAAGCGTGTAAAATCAGAATGATGAGCACTAGCTTTTGTACAGAAAACAAAAATTAGCAAACACTGTATTAGTGATACAGAAAATTATGAACTCAAATGTTGACATGTACTGTAATACTGAATAAGTAAATAGCGGCTTGATGATACATATGTGTATGCTACTGTATGCTCTGATTCAACCTATTACACCATGAGCAACTGTTAATTCACTCGAATTCTGTTGGCAACATCTCATGCGATGTATAGTATCATAGTATGAACCAGTGGAATAATGTTTCTGTTGAAGCACATAATAGGCAAATATGTTCCTCTTTAAAAGACCGACACAAAAGTAGATAACATGCTGCCTCAATCTTCATTCCACTTTCCTCACCAAAAATTTTTTCATATGAACATATTCCCACATTTTAACACATAATATTCTAAATTATTGTACCCAGTCTATATTTGTAAACATATTTCTGCTCTTATAAGATGAGTTATTGTATTGCAGGATATGAGTCCATATTGAAGATATGTAATATGACTGATGTTGTGCACAGTGAAATATCCAACTGGTCATAAGACCAGAAATATGTTTTTAAAACAACAACATGTCACACACAGGTCAGACATATTTTAAAATTTTGACATGCACTTTATAATGGCTATAAAACTGAAATCATTGCATAAAACAATTAAAAACTAACAATCAAATGATAGAAATTTGTTTCAGAAAATTCTACTTGACTGTGGTGCCCCACAAAGGAAAGATCATCAACACCTCCTCTTTCTTTGGAGCCCACTTCTTCATTCATCTCTGTTTGTCTTTCACTGACAGTTTCTCTCTTCCACCATCACTGTCCCCTCTCTCTTTCACTCCCTCCACTATCACTGTCTCTCTGCTACTCTCTTTCAGCACAAACAAAGCATGAGTATATATGCATGCCAAAATTTTTGGTGATGTGCATGGAATGAAGCCTGAGGCAGCTGTTTCCCCAGTTTTCTGTAAATCTTTTCAAGACGAATATATTCATCTTCTTGTGCTCTGATGGCGGCATTTTTCCATTGGTTCACCTTCTTTGCCTGCTGCAAATCCTATAGATCAGTAAAGTTTTGACAGTTAATTTATACACTTTGACACACTTGTATATTTTGATACATATAAACAACAAATAAGTATGTATAATATAAAGTTAACAAACAATTGTTTGTTTTATACTTTTTCTCAAGACTCTACTCATCCGCTGCAGTTCATTGAAAATTCCCAGCTTATGATTTGTATCATAAAAGAGTAAAAATGCTGTTAGAAATATTTTAATTAATTTCCCATCTTCCCAATTTTACATAATTTTTGGCTGTCATTTTCTTATAAGGAATATTAAGACCCTTTATAGCCTATTTTTTGCTACTGCAATACCATTTTGGGCATGTTTGTATAGATGTGACTTGCCCATTATACAGAGACAGTGCATCATAAAATTTTACCAGTGAAAAAATGCTGATTATAAACATATAGCCCCCTTCAACCCTTCTGCCTCCGAAAGATTGCCCATCACAACAGTCTTTTATGTGTGTGTTCTGTGGCCACATGGTGAGTAGATTTTTTTTATCTATCGAATTAAATAATTTTATGACTATAAACATAATTTGATGACCTCAGAACCTTTCAATGCTCCCTTGCCGTGTGCCCACAATGTCATTTGAAACTACGTTTACTTGTCAGAATGGTTATTACATGCTTATTTTACTGCATTCATACAACAACTTTGAACCACTGGTTCTTAGTAATGGATAATGATACTGATAAAAGTTTAAATGTTACCTAACAATATCTTACGAATATACGGCAAAACTTTTGACAGTCTGCCATTAATTGAATCTGCAAAAGTGGCCATCACCACAAATTGTACTTTTTGTACCCAAAAAATCATGGTTTTCCGAGCTTTCTCAGGAACTACACACAAACAAGTTGTGCTCTTGTAAACCATCTGAAGTCCTCTCTAGACCACACCTAATGCAAAAAATTTTCTCAACTTGCCTGGGTTGGAGTAAGTGTGTAGTATTTAAATTTTGATCCTGTACTGAAGATAGCTGCAGTATACCAGTTCTTCTGATGAGTATACAAATGGTCACTAGGCCAAGGGCTATCCAAAGCAGTTGATGCCCGATACGCCCACTAAACTCGCTGGACAGAACAGGTAATTAGGATTGTGGAAAGGGGCCAAATAGGTTGTGGTCAGTTCCACCTTCTAATTGTAATTTATTGTAATTTAATAAATTTTACAGCCAAAGCGACACATAGCCGGACCTTTACCTAATGCAACACTTTCACAGCTAAAGTCCTCCAAACAAGAAACCTTACAAATCAAGAATATAAAAATCCACTTAAGATAGCAATAAAATAATTTAAAAAAAAAACATCACAGCAAAGTAGATAGAACAAACGTATGCAAGGTGCAATACAAATGGCTGAAGGCCACAATTAAGTTTCACAATTTTAGAATGTATTACCATAGACTTTAAAGGCAGAAGGCCACAACGTTTAAAAACAAGAAATCTTAAAAATTAACAAGATAAAATGCAATTAAAAAGGCAAATAAAATAAATAAAAAAACCATATCATGCCTAAGTGGAAAGCCTCGAGGCAAATCAGATAGAACAACCATATGCAAGGTGCAATACCAATGGCAGAAGGCCACAATTAAGTGTCAAAATTTTAAAATATATTACCATAACCTTTTAAAGGCAGAAGGCCACAATGTTTAAGCTTGAAAGAAAAAATTAAGAATAAATTTTGGAAAATTTTTAAGTAAAAAAAAGAAAAAAATAACCATAAGCCTTAAATTTTAAGTAGCTGAAAACAGATAATTAAATACTGGTGGCACTCAGGAGCGTCCAGGGAGGTCTGTCTGCCCTCGTTCACTTAGGTGAGACAGGTGGTGAGCCCAACTACACTTGATCCATTGGAACCCAACTAGGAGACAGCCACGGACTGACCGACACAATGACTTGCTTCCCATCAATCACTACATGAGAACTCAAACAGGAAAGGTTACCGACGTGATAATCCACAATGGAGATGTATTAGCTGTCAAAATTACACATCATGTTGGACAGCAACAAAAGGTGAGGAAAGGACGCTGCCTAAAATTACGTTAGTGGCCAGGGCAGGTAACTGGAACACTAATGGCCACTAGGCAGAAAATTCCACTGGTGCACTTGAATTGTAGTCAAGCAAAATAGTTAATTGCACCACATAGCGGCTAAATTTCAGCAGTAGAAACACTCGGTATTGCTCACAGGAAAACCTCGCCAACAACAAACCACCGAAACGAACCACCACAACAAGAATTGACATGGCTTGGGTAGTTGAAAACACTACTCAACGTTGACATCCTAGGTTGGTGAACCACGAAGCTCGTAGTACAAACACACACAAACACACACACACACACACACACACACAGCTGACTCATGAACGATCGGCGAGCCAAAACGATCCACCAAGACCATGGCCCGGCTCAAGTGATGCATGGTGGCAATGGTCAGGTGAGCCATGTCAACGCATACCTCACTGCTGCTCCAACCTGACTGCACTAGTGCCGCAGTGCGACTCCCGACTGGCAGGTCCGGACTGTGGTCCAGAAGCATTCCAACTGACTGGCCGACCCGAACTCGCAACCTGCACTACGACTAACTAACTTACAACAGACAATGAGCAAGAATTAATAGAGGTCAAGCAAAGATTTTAGGAGAGGGGATGTATCGATATGATCTGCTAACGCTGCTCACGGTGAGGCAAGCAGCAACTCAGTGACAGTAGTAATTTAAATTGACGTAGTGAGATGGAAGTACATTAAAAACAGGTTGTAAAATACATGATGGCAGGAATACAAGCCATGCACTGCTCCACCTTATCAATATAACCCAAAATAAGATCCCCTGAAAAATCAAATCTTGACGTGTTTTTTTGGAACACAGTGCATGAACCAACTGCATTTGTGAAGATATGTTTAGTATTTAATGAGAAATTACATTCGTTCTTTATTCTATCTCAATTATAATTTTTTGTGTACCTCAAATATTCCTCTGAATTGTGCTATGTTTAAATCATGTCAAACCTTCTTTAACATAACAACAAAATTTGTGTTGCCATATTTGGAGATGGGGTCGAATCGCAAATCTTCCCCCCAGTTCCAGCCCTGGCTCTCAGAGGCCCTGTGTACATGTACAAAGCTAGAATTGATGTCCAACCATGCTTTTTGAGTACTTCACTTATATCCCTGAGTTCTTCCCTTGTCAGACAGTGTATATTAAATAAAGAAAGGCTCACATGCACACAAGAACAAGTGGACACAATCTGTAACTTACCAGCTCCTCAGAGACTACAGTCATTCCTGAGCATAGTTAATTATTATCTGAAATTGATTTCCAGTGTGTCCCATATTTGTTTCTGACTTAATCAGTTGCATAAAAAAGGAATTAAGTTCATGTGGACACAGGTGTGCCAGATAGCTTCCTTGCAACTTAAAAGGTGCCTGAGGTTGGTCCCTTGTTTAGCAACATTCAGTCCAGCAAAAGTGTAATGCTGATCATTGATGACTCTGATTATGGCATTTATGCAGTGCTGTCCCATAAATATTACAATGGCACAGAACAACCAATTGTCTTTGCATCTATAACATTAAATTCGAATCATTGAAATTATTCACAAATTCAGAAATTGGTGTAGCCTATCATGTACAATGTCAAGAAGTTTCACATGTATCTCAATGGTACTATGATTCACCTGATCACTAATCACAAGCCCCTTATTTTGATATTAGGTCCCTCTTGGAACTTGATGAGAAGACAGTGCAGCAGCTGCAACAGTGGCTGTTATTCCCTAGTAACTATAATTACAAGATCTGTTATAGACCCATCACACAGCACTCAAACTTGAACACACTTTCCCACTTTGCCTTGTGGTCCAGATGTAGTGTTAACCTGGTACAAAGCATTGTGTTTTGTCTTAGACACCAATCAGTGACACACCCTTGGTGAATTCCCGGTTATGGCATGCAAATTTGAAGTATCAGCAGAAATAGCTCATGACTTGCTGCTGTGAATGATGTTGATTGCTGTAGGGTGAGGTTGACTGGAGCACCCTGCCAAAGGGTGCAGACTCAGCATGGCACACGACATTTTTCATTATGACACTAGCATAGCCCAACTGATAGGCAAATCAGAATGACTAGTTGTAATTCTGCCCTCACTCTGCCCCTGCATACTGAAGTTTCTACACACTGCACATTGGGGAATGTGCAGAATAAAGGCAGTAGTGTGGTGTTATGTGTACTGGCCCAGTGTTGACCAACACCACAGCCCCTATGATCTGTTTCGTCTCCATCATATTTGCAATAATGGGACACCTTCCATCTGGTGTCTGACAATGGATCTGCAATTCATGTTACCTAAGTTTCAGGATTTTTGTAATGACAGTTATACTGAATATCTGACTACTGCCCCTTTCCATCCAGCATCCAGTTTGGAAGCTGAGAGTATGTTCAGAACGTTCAAAATGCAGATGTACAAGATAATGTTGACAGTCAACTCTGGGAAAGCAATCACAAGCTTCCTCACAATCTACGGGTCCATCCCAGTAAATGGACTCAATCTGGCCAAAATTTTGCATGGTTGCAGAGCCTGCATCAACATCAACTTTCTGTACTCAAACTAGCAGGCCCACCCCTCACGCACTAGCCTTCTTACCACATGGGTTCTCACATATTCGCTCGCTCTTTTGGCCATCTCCTCCCCTCCTCCTCTCCATCCACAGTCCCCTTCAGCTGCTGACCGGGCATGCCTCACACAACCAGTCCCAGGAATAGCCTGGCAAACAGCCTGTCTGCCAATGCTACAACTGTCACCCTTGTTGCAAGTGACAACAGGTGTTGACAACGGCCGATGATGGGCATCTATGGAGATGGAACCTATTCGGTGTGTTATGCCACTTGCAACTCTCGCCTACATCAAGATACCCCATCTCCAAACATTTGGTGGAGGTTGAGGATTCCCGACTGGTCCTTGAGGCTGGACCACTATCCCTCCCATTCCCACTCCAGCTCTCCTGCACATAGGTGCAAGCAGCACCCCAGTAACTGACAAGCCAGCAATTCCACAGGTTGTGCTCACATTTGACACGGCCACTTGTGAGGAGGAAATACTGCAGGAACCCTTGGTGGGGATTCCACCACCTCTCTTTCCCCTTTCTCAAAATGTCAACACAGGTTGGGTCATTCCCAGCCCTACATCCTGATTAAAGGGGGAGGGGTTTAGTGTGCGACAGTGATTGAGATTACCCTCTCAGACTTAGTGTTGGTGTAGAAGAGAGGTCAGAGATACTCAGATTTCATATCACTGCCACAGCATACTCCTTTGAATGGTGTGTTGGCACTGGGCATATTATGTGGGCCTGTCCATTGGCATGACAAAGAGTCCATAAATACTGTGGTCCTGAACTTTTTCGGCAGTTCTCATACCATGAACAGTAGAGTGATTGACCTCACCTTTGTTTACGTTTTTCAATTCAGATTGTTCCCTGGACTAATTGTACATGTTTTTGATGACTTTTACAATACACTGGATTTTGCTTCTTGTTAACCATTTATTTCATAATCTCTGTTGTCATCAAGCACAGGAACTGCGTGTGGGCTGAAGTGCAAGTAATCATTAACAATGTTCTACCTATGCAATACATTGTAATTCTGTCAGAGACAGCAAAGGACTTGGAAGGGCAGTTGAATGGAATGGACAGTCTCTTGAAAGGAGGATGTAAGATGAACATTAACAAAAGCAAAACGAGGATAATGGAATGTTGTCGAATTAAGTCGGGTGATGCTGAGGGAATTAGATTAGGAAATGAGACACTTAAAGTAGTAAAGGAGTTTTGCTATTTGGGGAGCAAAATAACTGATGATGGTCGAAGTAGAGAGGATATAAAATGTAGACTGGCAATGGCAAGGAAAGCGTTTCTGAGGAAGAGAAATTTGTTAACATCGAGTATATATTTAAATGTCAGGAAGTCATTTCTGAAAGTATTTGTATGGAGTGTAGCCATGTATGGAAGTGAAACATGGACGATAAATAGTTTGGACAAGAAGAGAATAGAAGCTTTCGAAATGCGGTGCTACAGAAGAATGCTGAAGATTAGATGGGTAGGTCACATAACTAATGAGGAAGTATTGAATAGGATTGGGGAGAAGAGAAGTTTGTGGCACAACTTGACCGGAAGAAGGGATCGGTTGGTAGGACATGTTCTGAGGCATCAAGGGATCACCAATTTAGTATTGGAGGGCAGCATGGAGGGTAAAAATCGTAGAGGGAGACCAAGAGATGAATACACTAAGCAGATTCAGAAGGATGTAGGTTGCAGTAGGTACTGGGAGATGAAGAAGCTTGCACAGGATAGAGTAGCATGGAGAGCTGCATCAAACCAGTCTCAGGACTGAAGACCACAACAAGAACAACACCTATGCAGTGTACAACAGAAAATGGTTGATAATATTGATTTCAACATATTCTCCAGTAGATTTGGTTCAGAGCCTTCACAATGAAAAAGGGATATAAATAAAATGGCAAGAATTTGTCAAAATCCATTTGTACTTAGATGTTATGAGCAGCTTTGGAACATCTTAAATGACAGTCTAAGACAGCAGTCATAACAGAGGATTATTTTTGTTAAGGGGCGTTGCAGAATTTGTGTAGTATGTAAATTGCTCTAAGGAGATTCAAAAGACTCAACCATTCACTGAACATGTTCAGAATGAAGTGAATGTACAACTTGTTCCATATCCCCTACACCAGTAAGAAAAATTATCACACTTTATTAAAGTAAAAATTCATGTGGCGTCGATAATACTTCCAATGTAAAACATTCTCAGTCATATATGTAATACTTAGATAACCCATCATGATTTTCTACACAGCTGGAAGTAAGCCTCTCATAAGATGTGCTGCAGGAACACTAGTTCTGCTCCTGATTGTCTCTCTACTTAAACCAGTTTCTGAGTCTCATTTAGCAGATAATGATTTCCAGAGTTGTTTATCACATGGCATGCCTAGCCACCAGGGTCTGGATTTCAGAAGTTCAGATACATAGCTTCTTATGCACTGTCAAATCAGGTTAATGCAACCACCTGTCAAAAGCCTGACTAACCAACTTCTATTGTGCAGACAGCTATGAGACTTCAGGAAGGGAGTCAGTGAGTTTCTCAAAGGTGCCAACAGAAATGTGAAGTCATTCTCACTTCAATACCATTGCCAGCTGTGCTAGGTTTTGTTATTGAGAATCCAAGGTGCATACAGTCCAATCAAGGTGGTCCCACAGATTCTCAATAACTAATCCTCAAGCTTGGAAATATGCATGTACACTGTGAGCTGTGTAGGTTGTTGCATTGTCCTGCTGGTGTATGCCATTGTACCAAGTAAAAACAAACTGCACGTAGTCTAATATATCAATTAAAATAATCAAGTAACTGCATATACAAAAAATATACTCACTTAGTGACAACAGAACACACAAATAAAAGGTATTACAGTTTCATAGATTTCAGAGTCAGTGGCTCTTCTTCTGGCAGAAGGGTTGAAGGGGGAGGAAGAGGGATGAAGGGAAAGGACAGATGAGGTTTGGGAAAAGTGGTAGAGTTCTGAAGTCACCCAAAGTCAGAGGAGACTTACCAGATTGGATGAGAAGAAAGACTGATTCAGTCAACAGCCGTCATTCACCCTTGTCCTCTATGGGCCATGATGCACCATAGTTGCCAGTTGCCTCTGCGCTAGTTTTGGATGGTGCCATTTTACTATGCATGGTTTACTTTAACTACAGTGCCTCACAAACAGTTTACAAATTTAGCTCTTTCAAAAATGTTTCCGCCCTTGGCCCAAAAGCCATTGATCATTCCATATTGGACATCAGATAAATCGCTCTGTTTCTGCATTACAACAATGACTGCACTGCTGACCATGAGCTCCAACACATTTTATATATCCTCCACTGTTAGTGCTACCACCTATCATCTGTGACTGGTTATTGCACGTTGATGCTGAACAGAGGTGATGATCACATTAATGTGATGGGACCGTATACATGTACTGACTTCATAACAAATTTCGAAATTATGAAGTATCATCTCTTGGGACTGTGATTTATTGAAGACATTTAATGATACAAGTTAAAACAGTCAGTTAGAGAGGTTATAATTTTTATGGAACATATGTCTGCATATGACTAGTTTACTTTTTGTTTAAGAAATAGGATAAACAAAGTAATAACAGTTTACCTTCAATGCAATAAATTACAAAGGGTATTCCACAAACCTGAATAATTGATTTTTCTTCCATATTTGATTTGTCCCATGTTTTTATTTGAAAAAAGTTCAAATGATGTCCTCTTTGCTTATTACATAACTGTTGTTGGTAAACAAAACAAGAAGTATCTACACAATAAAGACCAAATGACATTTGTAATTAAATTTGTTTCTGGTTTTTCCTGAATGACCTTACTGAAAGCAGTTAAAGAAAGTCACAAAGTTCATCCAGTACTGTATGAGAGGATATGTACCATATGTGTCAATATAAGTAATAACTGAAACAAGAAAATTGATATTGTAGAGTGTCTTAATTAAATAGCATCATCAAATTTATCCAAAGGAGTAATCATTCATTTCAGGGAAGAGAAATTCATGTGTTGTATTGCTACTCATAGACAAGTGTAAGGATAGTATTTTGAAGTAACTATTCACCTTTAGGAAATTATATTAAAAGTTCCTGAGTTATTTCTTCTATAGATAAATTTTTATCAGAAATCCATTCCAGTTTGAGAGAAGCCGTGAAAATAGTGATTTTCACAGTAACAGTGCCAGTTGGAAAATCATTCTCCACTGTATTCTAGTGCATCTCACTGCAACCCCCAAATGGAATGAAGTACTTAGACTTCTTTAGTACTGTATCCACAGAAGTAAATGTCTGACAGACAATAAACTACAGTTGAAACCAGATTACGATTATATTTTCATGGCAAGCCATTCTACAAGTGAGTACTTGAGTAAGTGTTAGTTGCTGAATTCATATTTGGAATTTACTTGCATAACAGTCAAGAGGGAGAGGGAGTAAAACATGTAGCTAACAATTAATGTTCACTAACTTACATTCCTCTTTGTGACAAAAGTGCTATTAATGGAGGGTAATGCTGCATTTAATATTCCAGTACATTTTGTTTATTTTTTGTTTTCTAATTTTCAGTGCTTAGAAACCACAGAAATACCCCAACTGCTTTGGTGAATTCAACAAAGCAAGTAAATAAAGTGAAGCCCAATGTTAATAGGACTACACCAGATAATTTAACTTCTCCAAACCAAGGCTATAACAGGTAAGAGACACATTAATTAGACCATTTGCTTAGCCTCAACAACTCTTTGCAGAAAATCTAGTAGCATGTAATGGTGAAAATAATTTATAACATTTATTTTACTGTTCCGCTTGGCTATATATAAATTTTTGTGATTGATATAATTTCAGGTTCTAAAGAGAACTATTAGCAAAACATACCTTTTTGTAAACTACAATATACAAACTAAACTGCATGAAATAATGATGGAAATAATGGGAAATGTCAATTCCCTGTTAATATTGTATTTATAACACAATGTTGTCTTCCTGGCAGTGATATCTGATGCATGAAGAGCTTTATTGTATTATGTAAAAATATCTTGCAGCATATAATTTATAGGTGGGACGCATGCATGTGTCTAAGTTCATTAGCAACTGAAAGTTATATATTTAATTTAGACAGATTAAACAACACTGTCTGGAATTAGTAATAGCAGGTAAGAGGAAGAGCTGTAACAGTCCTGAAACTTGAAAAATTTATAATTATATTTGATGAGAGAGAGAGAGTGTAAATGCACATAGAAAAAATAAACATTGGAATAAACATGAGTACTTTGATGCACATTTTATGGCCATAAAGCAGATACAGACAGCATTGGTTTCAAACATTTTTTACCCTATTGAAGAGAATGTTATTTTGTTCTCACTTCATAAAGCTGGTTCGAGTCTGTAAATAATGACAAATGGAATGACATTCATAACTTAACTTACTGTCACAACAGGAACTTTTTTATTTGCCAACATTATGCTGTATGTATTGTCTGATTTGAGTCTGCAAAGACAAGATCACCAAGCACAACAACTACATCAGAACTTTCCACCTGGCTGGATACCCAAAACAGATCACCTATCATACCTAGCATTAAAATCTCAAGAAGCAATTTAAATTACATTATTAATGAAACACACATAACACTGGTGTAATATTCTGCAATATTTATTATTTGTTACATGGACCACTCATCATCAGGTACAAAGACAAGTATTGTAGAATATTACACCAGTGTTGTGCATTTTTCATTCATAACGTATAAAATATACTACCAAAAACTGATGGAACAGTCAATCAATGTGAAACAATTTAAAGAAACATCTGTTATGCACTTGAATATAACGGCTGAATCCTTGAATCATATCAAGAAAAGATTAACTGCAATATGTGACTGCATTCAAAGAATGTTATTTGTTGTTTTATTAACTTCTTGTTTGAAGATGTCTTTCATTAATTGCCTTATTCACTTGTTTCACAATGTTTCTAGATAAAAATGGGATATCAGCATCAACAGATTATGAAATACTTGGGTTAAAAGATTCAGTAACTCACTTAATATGTAGATTGATGGAGGTAGTGGCACGATTTGTCTTGGTATTCTAATGGTATAGGCAAACTAGTTTTTGAAACTGAAGTATTGACATACATTCTCCATGGGACCTGACACATAATCTCCATGAGACTTTTACATATAATCTCCATGAGACTGCAAACAGCTGAAAGCAAGGGGAAGCTCAAGCCATAATTTCTCCCCAGGACATGCAGCTCAGCTCTACTGCACGGTTAAATGATGATGGCATCCTCTTGGGTAAAATATTTTGAAAGTAAAATTGTTATAACCTTTAATCACTAGTAAATTGCGTGGATATACAAACGTAGAAACAATAGCTGGTTACATGCTACCAATTCCGTATCAGTCATTCGACTGCCGTGCCGTGACATGCGGCCGGCGCCGTTCGCAGCTAGGTGGCGCTCCCGCGCTCAGCCGAGTTGGGGAGCGCCTCTATCGCCGTTTGCGCGTACTGACGTGGCGGCACTCTTAAATGTTGTGGCACTGTCACAACACTTTTCCCCCCTTGAAAAAAAAAAAAAACACTCACTTCCTGGGAGACACGAACAGCGCGGAGACATCCATGGCCTCTTGGGAGGCCCCGAGAAGATCCCGCGGTGAAACACGAGAGTACGGTCGAAAATGTCCAGGATGGAAGCCCATGCGTGGAACATGCCTCCTGGATGAGATGATGGGTGAAAACTCCGGAGCAGCATCCATAGGTGTCGTGGACCTGGGGATGTGCTCCAGCAAGATGGGTCCCGGAGAAGGCGGCGTCGTGACTGGGGCCGGTTCCGGCGCACTCGGAAGCGGTAGCGACGTTGGCTGCAGCAACACGCACGGGAGATCGGCAGCAGCGACAGGACTGGCTTCTCGGGCTGGTGGAGGTGAAGGAAGGGGCGGTGGCACTGGCGTGGCCACCACTCGTGTGCGCATCTGGTCGTAATGGCGAACAACCATGCCGTCGTCCGTACGTATTTCACAAAGCCGGCGGCTGCGAAGAGCCTTGACCACCCCTGAAATCCATTTAGGGCGAGATCCATACCCTCGTGCCCACACGTCGGCGCCCACCGAGTATTTTCTCACACGAGGGGACACAGTACAAGGCCTGACAGGGTGAAGCAGGTGCAGTAGAGTGCGCGGTTGGCGGCCATGCAAGAGTTCAGCAGGGCTGCTATTACCCAGAGGCGTGAAGCGATAAGAACTCATAAAATGCAACAGAGCGTCATCTGTGGAAAAATCACTAAGGAATTTTTTCATCTGGCTTTTGAAAGTGCGGACAAGGCACTCGACCTCCCCATTCGATTGTGGATGGAAGAGCGGTGCTGTAACATGAAGAATCCCGTGTCCAGTACAAAAATCACGGAGGTCCTGCAAAAAGAACTGAGGGCAATTGTCCGTGACGATCGTGGATGGAAGACCTTCTAGCGCAAAGATTTTGGACAAAGCCAGCGTCATCGCCACAGTGGTTGGCGATGGACATCGAACAACAAACGGAAACTTCGAGAAGGCGTCAATCAACAGCAGCCAATAAGTGCTGAGGAAGGGGCCGGCAAAGTCAGCGTGCACCCGTTCCCATGGCTGCGCCGGATCAGGCCACGGGGAGGGCATTGTACGGGGTGCAGCCAGTTGTTGAGCACACTGACCACACGCAGCGACCATGTGGGTGATGTCAGAATCAATACCGGGCCAATAAACGTGCCTGCGGGCCAGGGACTTAGTCCGAGAAATCCCCCAATGGCCTTCATGCAACAGTTTGAGAACATCTTTGCAAAGAGAGGCTGGCCAACAATAGGAATTTTCTGTTTATTATAAGTTCTCAGGTTTCGCGTAACTGGAGACAAGGGAGGGGAACCCAACTCCAAATACGTGCAAGAATTAACGAGAGTTACAGCAGAGCCAGTGTCCACTTGCATGCAAATGTCTTTATCCAGAACACGAACAGTAACAAACAACTTATTTGTTTGAGAAAGCACACAGTTAACATCCATGTCCGATGCCTCGTCCTCGTCGACAGGAACTTTAGGGGACTGACACACAGAAGCAATGTGGCCTTCTTTCCTACATGAATTACACGTGGCCCAACGTTTTGGATACGCGGCCCTGTCATGCTGTACGAAACAACGTGGACAAGAAGGAAGTGCGGAACGAACCTGCTTCTGTGGCTGCTGTTTTCGCTGGCGGCCCAACGCGACGTTGTTGACACGAGTGAACCGCCGCCACATCGTCGGTCCCCTGGGAAACAGGCAAATTGTCCATATCAAAAGTGGTCTGTATAGCGCCTACATCACACCATGCGTCTATTTGCTCACCAGCAGCGTGAGACACTTCAAAAGATTGAGCGATACTTAGAACTTCCGACAATGACTGGTTTGGCAGTTGTAAGGCACGTTGCTGAACTTCTTTATCAGGAGCAAGCTGTAGAATAGCATGTGTGTCAATTTTTACCTCTCTATCTGTATTATTCCGTGGTTTATTAATTTTCCAAATTTATACTGACTTTTTGATCACCCGGTATCTTGTGAAGGTATTTGTATGGAAGTGTAATATAGATGATGAGTAATTTAGATAAAAAGAGAAAAGAAACTTTCAAAATGTGGTGCTACAGAAGAATGCTGAAGATTAAATCAGCCAATCATGTAACTAATGAGGAGATACTTAATATAATTGAGGAGACAAGGAATTTGTGGCATAACTTGACCAAAAGAAGGGATCGGTTGATAGCACACATTCTGAGACACTGAGGGATCACCAGTTCAGTATCAGTGGGAAGGTTAGGTGGTAAAAATTGTAGAGGGAGACCAAGATATGAATACAGTAAGCAGATTTAGAAAGATGGAGGTGGTAGTAGCTACTCAGTGATAAAGGGGCTCACACAAGATAGACATTTATTTAAGGAACTCAGGATATTCACAGTACCTTCGCAATACATATATTCACTTATGAAATTTATCGTTAATAACTCAGCCCAATTCAAAAATAACAGCAAGATGCATAGCTACAACACTAGAAGAAAGGATGATATTCACTAGTCTGGATTAAATCTCACTTTGGCACAGAAAGGGGTGAATTATGCTGCCACAAAAATCTTTGGTCATTTGCCAAATAGTATTAAGTGTCTGACAGATATCCAACCAACATTTAAAAGCAAATTAAAAGAATTTCTTAATGACAACTCCTTCTACTCAATAGATTAATTCTTAGATATGAAGTAGTAACTAAATAAATAAATTAATAAATAATTATTTTCGCTAAAGAAAACTTATGTTAAAGTGACACATTCCACATCATTACGAAATGTCGTATTCATGATCAATGGAACAAGGATTAATGTATGTATGTATGTATGTAGTAGCATGAAGAACTGCATCAAACCAGTCTTCAGACTGAAGACTACAAGAACAATAACAAAAACAAGAACAACTCCATGAGACTTAATTCCCTAATATGTATCATTTTCTCACCAATTTCTCTGCATGCCCATAAGTTGATTAAAGTAGTTTGGATAATTTTGCTCATGTTGCTCTATTCATGAGAAGCTAACTCATCCATTGCTGATTGTGTTCATGTGAAGTGGGAAATTAAGATCATCTTATGAGAAATGAGTCTCACTGATCAGAAACTTTGTGTTTAAATACACTCATTGATGGGACTTCAAAAACTGCCAGTCAGATTTGCTAGTACTAATTCAATATTAGCAGGTTTAATTATGTTTGTTTCTTAAGTCTGAGTTTTTAAGATACTCTTTTGTAGTTTTTACGTTTTATGAATCTGTCAAACGTGTTCGGTGCAACAATACTAAACAAATGAAAATAGAAATTTATTATCAATACAGGAATACATGTACAATTCACTGATCCTACAAATATGGTCAAAGCAGTTTCCATGCTCTTCTAAGCAAACTTTACATTTTTCAACACTGATTTACAAATTTTGTCACATATCTTCCAGGACTGTAGGTTTTCAAATTGTGATTCGATTTGTTCCTTCACTAATTTTGACAGAATAGACACCATTTTTTAGTATACCATGGAATGAAAAATACATGGGTGTGATATCTAGGGATTGTGGAGGCCATTGACTAGTACCATATCTGCCAGTCTGTTCATCAAAGTTTTCATTCAGAAAGTCTCACATAACAACTCCATAATGTGGAGGTAGTTCCTCTTGTTGCCATATCAGCTTTTCCTTAATCAACAGCAGATGTGCCAAAAGGGGACTATTTGCCAGTGCTAACATTAATTCTTGAAGTATGTTGCCATATCAGCTTTTCCTTAATCAACAGCAGATGTTCCAAAAGGGGACTATGTTGCCATATCAGCTTTTCCTTAATCAACAGCAGATGTGCCAAAAGGGGACTATTTGCCAGTGCTAACATTGATTCTTGAAGCATACTTAGATAATTTACAGAACTAACAGTACCATTAAAAGAATAAGGCACAATTAGCCTGATGCTGAAAACCCCTGTCCAGTCACTCATGCCATTCACCTAAAAAGTCATTTTGTCTATCCAAAGAATGCCTTTGCAAAATTTGGCATTGACTTCTTGTCAGAGAATTCCCTATGCCTGTCCATAGTTTCATTTAGGCCTTGAAGTATAGGAGGCCTATATTGTTTCAATTTTAGATTTACCAGAATCTTTCATAGGCTTGTTCTTGCTATTCCAAACTCCTTTGATGCTTTTCTTTGAGATTTAGTTGGTAACTATGCAAAACATTCCATGACAACATTAAGATTCACTTCTATATAACAGACATTAGTGCACCTGAACAAGGAAGCTCCATTACCAATCTCTTTAAATCTTAAATTTAGTTGGAGAATACCCTGTTGAGATGGAGGCTGGATGTTTGGAAAAATGTGCCACAAACAAATCACATACAGAACACTAATTATGGTCATGTTTCCACCATGTTTGGAAAACTAATTCACACTGTTCTGTAATTCTCTTTCTATTCATTGTTTCTCAGATTACAACAAGCAACATAACCTCAAACTGCTAGTGTCAGTTAACTCTGGGTAGTACATCATAGTGAATTTGGTTTCACAACTGACTACCATTACTCTAGGCAAAATGCTAGTAACATCTGAGTTATGGAATGTCCTGTATTGCTGATATTCTTGTAGCAACTGGTGTTGCCAATTAAAGAGTTAATGTGTGGCTGAGTACAAAAGAAATATTTTCAGTAATCACATCTTTCTCATTCACACAAAGAATAGATTGGGAATGTGATTGTAATGAAATCAGTGACACTGTGGAATTCATGTTCTGAAGTAAAACAAAGAATTTGCCTTATATTTTTAATTGTGTATTAAATGTAAATCTATCCTGTGCAGAAGGCCTAAAACCTGAACCAGTGTTCAAATTATGTGAGCCTTCATCAACTTTCACATGTGGTTTTTCTTTACATTTTCAACTCCAACACCTGCATCAGCATTGACTTTTCATCTTAAATATGTGGAGAAGTATCTATTAGCCATGATCACTAGTAATTTATGTCTCTATGTATGGCATAACTCTTAGTTGTCTATAGCACACAGGATTACTTGACATATCTTTACGTGTCAGTTAATACACCTTCAGCTGTGCTTATTGATCTTTTTTTCAATTGATTTTGGTATTAAAATACACTATCTTGATGCCCAATCCGGGGCACATTGATTGTTGAAGTTGGTTACCATTGTAAACTTCATGAGCATGGTCTTATTTAGTGTGAATTTATGGATGTCTCCTTTTGCCCAGTATGGCATGCTAAATCTCCATACATCCACTTTGAAGGTGTCATCCCTATTACATAGAAATATAGTTACAGCTATTGTCCCAAGCTTGACCAGAAGATGGATGTACAGAGAGTACTTGACTTATTTCATCCATCTAAGCTCTGTGTTTGTCTATGATAAGGTGACTCACACTGAACTCTCAACTGCCCTGCACTGGTATAGACATACCTGCTCTGTAGTCACTCCTGCTCATCTCATCTATTCCCTATTTGTTCTTGAATTTAAAATTTGTTCATGGTCAACAACAAATAAAAAAATAGAGAAGATAAAATAAGTTGGGTCATTCAGCTAAAGAGCTTGTAATCTCACAATTCCTTGCCTATTTTCATACAGTTCTTTCAGCAGAAAAGAAAGAGCATTACAGGCTACTCTCAGCTTGGATCACTTTACTCTTGAGGACACTGATTGATAAATTTGGAAGCTGTACTGCAGTGGAATGTTTAGTTAACCCACTTTTCAACGTGTCTGATCTAAAGAAATACAGTATATTCTTTACTCTGCAGCCAAGTAAAGAGTAAGCCAAGAAAGAGATCATGAATCTGTGTAATAGAGTTCTATTGGCTTTCTTTTCCTCTTATGCAAGGAAAAATCACTACTAAATTCAATGAGACAGTATGAAATAAATAAGTAAAATGTATTCTGTAGATGATTATCTTCTAAACTTAAATTATTTTACTGAAGCATAATTATTACAGACAGGGTGGAAAATTTCAGAAAAATGTGTGTGTGTGTGTTTGTTTGTTTGTTTTCCCCATTTCCTCCTAAAATAAGGGAGAGTGAGGAGGAGATTTTTTTTTTGGGGGGGGGGGGGGGGAAGAGGGAGGGAAGAGGAAGAGGGAGGAAACATAGAGAGACAAGGAGATGAAGAAAAAAAGGCTAATTACAAATATGAAAACCTGGATCGATTTTAACCGAACTTTATACATATAACGTTTCTTACCCATGGACATGGGCAATACTACAGTGTTTTGGTCAAGAAGGATTGCATTCGAAAGATGCAGTGTTTACCATCTGATTTAGTGTATCGTGAGCCCATACTGACACCACAAAAGGTGTAACAGCCTTCTGAAGAAAAGTTTCTTGCTCTAGAAGACTATTGACAGTCTTTAATTCTTACAGTACTGTTTCCCTTAGGTTATATGGTCTCCTGAAGAGCCACAGGGAAGGGGTTTCACTTAGGCCAATTGTGAGTAACATTGTGCTCTGACATATTGTGTAGCAAAAACACCTTGCTGTTGAGCCCCCTAGTAGGTCAGTGTGAGCATCACAATAAGAACTTGCTCCATTAATTACATACACTAAAGGGAATATATTTGAATGACTCTGATATTCTAATACTAATTTTTGATGTGGTCTCTGTCTTCATTCACATTCCTCTGTCTGATTAATTATGGTTAATTGAGGTTAGGTTTTGTATTGAATTAACAAACGTATTTTGACATGTGTTGAATTCCAATTACATTTTGTTCAATGACCAGTACTATGAGCAGACAGATGGAAGCATGATGGGAAGTCTATTGTCACCCATTATTGCCAATCTTTTTATGTAAGTCTTCAAGAAATGTGCCTTGAAATCGGCAGCTTTGAAACATATGTGGTTCTTTTTCTTTTTTCAGATATGTGTATCATACTTCTGTTGTTTCACCTCATGCCAGTGAGAATTTGAACTACATCTGAATTCAATCCACCTGAATATTTGTTTCAATATGGATGTGGAAAAAGAGGTTGCCTTCCTTTCCTTGGTTTGTTGGTGGGGAAGAAGGTTGACTGTACATTGGGACATGCTATTTGTAGGTAGCCATTTCCCTCTAACTTGTATCTATAGGCTGGTAGTTGTCACCATCTGACTCAGCGTCAAATGGCACTTCGTACCTAGGCTCACAGGGCTCATGTCTTCTCAGACTCAGAAAGTTCATCAGCAGGGTTAGCTCTTCTTGAGGTCACATTTCGTCACAATGGTAACAGAGAAAGGCAGATCAAAAGTCTGTTGCACTATCGATGAACTGTGCACTGGGTGAGTGGCGGTAATACCGTGAGGCACCAAAGTATACAACCTTTTTGTCTTATGCAGATAGCATTTTCAACAGGAGTGGTCATACTTTGCAGGAATATGATGTGAAATAGTTTTTTGACGAGCATCTAAGATTAAGGTGCATTTAGATACCATAAAGAAAGATCTTGGTGTCTGTTGTATTCCTTGCAGTTGTGGCATGTCATACATGTTCAGACTACCAGGACTATGGAAGACTGGTTTACTGAGCATGAGTGTAACACTCACCTTCAACAGCTGAGCAAATCTGCTGTTACAGAATATTGTCTTGGCACTGGTCATCCTAAGGAATGTAACAAGATTCTGATATGCACTTTCAGCCATTGAGATGGCATTATTAAGGAAGTAGTTGAAATTAAATAGAGATGGAGGGTTTTACTTAAATTTTGCATGGAAGCCTCCTCTCTCCCTTGCAAAAAACAGAATTAATGCTATCACATCTACTGGTTATTAACTTTCACTATAGCTAATGTCTGATGTTAGTCATCTCCAATTGTATGGTGGTGCTACTGTTTACAGTGTGCATGGGCATGCACACACATGGATGTGTGTTGGTATATGTATGTGTGTGTTTGCGTTATCTTTCCGCAGTTGCTCTGCAAATGAAGGTTTTAAAATCCCTTGCTAAGTGCTTAGTTGCTGCAATTTTGTCTTCAAAATGACAAGGTGTGCACCTGTCGAAATATTGTCAGTTGTTGTTGATGTCACCTGGCTGCATCCCCATAAGTTATTTGAACATAACACCTATTGTCTGAAAAACAAGCACTGTGTGGGTAAGAACTACTGTATCTACACTATGTGATCAAAAGTATCCGCACACCTGGCTGAAAACGACTTACATCTTCATGGTGCCCTCCATTGGTATTGCTGGAATTCAGTATGGTGTTGGCCCACCCTTAGCCTTGATGTTAGCTTCCACTCTCACAGGCATATGTTCAATCAGGTGCTAGAAGGTTTCTTGGGGAATGGCAGCCCATTCTTCATGGAGTGCTGCACTGAGGAGAGGTACCAATGACAGTTGGTGAGGCCTGGCATGAAGTCGACATTCCAAAACATCCGAAAGGTGTTCCCTAGGATTCATGTCAGGACTCTGTGCTGGACAGTCCATTACAGGGATGTCATTGTTACGTAACCACTCCACCACAGGCTGTGCCTTATGAACAGGTGCTCAATCATGTTGAAAGATGCAATTGCTATCCCCAAACTGCTCTTAAACAATGGGAAGCAAGAAGGTGCTTAAAATATCAATGTAGGCCTGTGCTGTGATAGTGCCATTCAAAACAACAAGGGGTGCAAGATCCCTCCATGAAAAATATGACCCCACCATAACACCATTACCTCCGAATTTTACTGTTGACACTAAACACACTGGCAGATGACGTTCACCGTGCATTCGCCATACCCACACCCCGCCATTAGATGGCTACATTGTGTACTGTGATTCATCACTCCACACAATGTTTTTCCACTGTTCAATCGTTCAGTGTATAAAGGTGTCGTTTGGCATTTACCAGCTTATGAGCTGCCGCTCGACCATGAAATCCAAGTTTTCTCACCTCCCATCTAACTGTCATAGTACTTGCAGTGGATCCAGATGCAGTTTGGAATTCCTGTCTGATGGTCTGGATAGATGTCTGGCTATTACACATTATGATCCTCTTCAACTGTCGGCAGTCTCTGTCAGTCAACAGACAAGGTTGGCCAGTATGCTTTTGTGTTGTATGTGTCCCTTCACGTTTCCACTTCACCATCACATTGGAAAGAGTGGATCTAGGGATGTTTAGAAGTGTGTAAATCTCGCATACAGACGTATGACACAAGTGACACCCAATGACCTGACCATGTTCGAAGTCCGGGAGTTCCTCAGAGCACCCCATTCTGCTCTCTCACGATGTCTGATGACCACTGAGGTCGCTGCACTTGGCAGTAGATGGCAGCACAGTGCATGTAATATGAAAAACGTATGCTTTTGGGGATGTCCGGATAAATTTGCTCACATAGTGTAGCCCGCATTGAAGGAAGGGGGGGAGGGGGGGGGTTGTTTAGAGTTGGTAAGACCCGACTTCTCAGCTGATCTGCATGATTGATATGTTGTGTGGATGAGATTGAGTTCGTTCCAGGCAGGATGCAAACGGAAAGGCATGGCTGAGTAGAGAGATAGGTGACAGGGATGAAGGAGGTGGATAATGAGAGGAAGGGAGGAAGAGATAGACAAAGAGAGGGAGCAATGGACAGAAAGAGGGAAGGAGGTGATGGACAGAGAGTGGGAGACAAGGCAGTGGACCGAGAGAGGGGGGGGGGGGAGGCAATAGGCAGAGAGAGGGGGGGAGGAGGATGATATTGTCTTGTGCTGATGGAGGCACAATGAGAACAGTGCCCAGGAAAACAATGTAGAATAGTTTTATATGAACATTAAATAAAATGACTCTCCTTCATGGAGTGTTAAGTTATATACAAATGAAAGCTTGTTTGGTACTTTGAGTCCCAAAACAAGGAAGACAAATAATGATTAAGTGGACAAAGGCCAAAGTGAGTAACAGTAAGATTTGAGTCCAGAATCACTTTGAACATTCAGAAGTTAATGACACAGTCAGTCATGATCTTGGTGAAGGGAGACTATATGCATGTAGTTTGCATAAGGGCAAAATCTGAAGAGAGAGAAGTTACAGTTCACAGTCCTAAGCTCAGCAGGGGTTGGAAGATAAACTCTGTATGGTAACTGTCCAACAAAGAGAGCCCTGATTGATGGACTTTGGATGCAGCTGATGCCTGGCCCAGGGAACTCAGAGGCACGATTGTTTTGATAGCTGAGACAAAACTGCCAGTCCACGGTTGAGTGCCAGCCTAAATAACATCACAGAGTGAGCTGCTGGCAAGCATGTGGCACGTCGTAAGAAAATGTGCGCATGATCACAACGCTGTGGTCATGGAAGTGCATTCTGCTGGCAATATAATTGGTGTTTATCTTGGCTGATGCCAGATAATCTTTTGACAAAAAATCAGTGCATTACTGTTGTTATTGATGTTTTTCTATGGAACCTTTACCAAAGTGCAGAACAAATGTGGATCAGTGTTTCGCTTTCAGGCACTTGTGTCTGTTGCTGCAAAGGATGCCTGAAGCATGGCCACCCATGGGACGTAAGTGTGGTGCAGGTTTACATGTTGCTGTCTTGTAGGAGGGATGCAGAATGCAGTAGGGGAGATAGACAGAGAGACGGGGAGAACTTAATGGACAGTTGACAGATGGAGGAAGAGGAGATGGATGGAGAGAGAGGGGAGGGAGAAATGTACAGAGAGAGGTGGCAGATGGAAGGAAGGGAGAGGAGGGTATAACAGCCAGGTGGAAGATGGAGGAGGGGGGGGGGGGGGGTATCGGGCAGATGGGAAAGGAAGAGGGGCAGAGAAGGCAGGTGGAAGATGGAGAAGGTGTGAGGAGGCAGGTGGGAGAGGTACAGGGTGTGAGAAACCAGGTGGAAGATCGACAGGTTGTGATGAATTAGGTAGAAGAGGGAAGAGAAAAGCAAGGGGGAAGGTGGGTTAGTGAGAAATTACATTTTTCCATGTGTTTGATAACAACTGATACTAGTAATGAAGCCACAGTTTTTGAGGTTGCTAGGCTCTTTGAAGACAGTCATGATGACGTGTGTTTGTGTGTTTGTGTTTGTGTATGTGTGTGTGTGTGTGTGTGTGTGTGTGTGTGTGTGTGTGTGTGTGTGTGTGTAAGAAGGGGAGGGCCATTATCCCACCTCATTTTCTAACAAACTTGGCAAACGTGACTTGCAATGTGGACAAGATTACTGCGACCGTAAGACCCACAAAACAACCCAACAGCAGATGATGGGGATGAAAAGTGGAATGCTTCTCATTGTGTCAACAAGATCATGAGAATGAACACTGCAGTGAGGCAATATTTTCGTCAGTGTGTTTTGGCACCAAAGATCATACCACAATGAATTTCACATCCTCTCCGGAGCTGTACGGTGTAAAACAGCAGAGATTCGGACATGCGTATGAAATATGAACAAAACATTAACCACTATAATGAGACTCTGTTCCCAATGTGCACGTATCTGTAATCAATATCTTATGTTGAGAACATTTACAGTGTTACTCCACTCTGTCCATTGTAACATGCTTGGATCCTCCTTACATGCTGTCCACTAGGTGATAGACATGATACTGCTGAATCCTGTCCCATTCTACATTGGCAGCAATATGTGAGACAGGCTCCTGCAGTGTCCCATCGCAGTTTTCAACCGGTTCTAAGCATAATTAATCTGTTTTATATAGCAGGTATTGCAGGGCATTTTGATTAATTGATTCCAGCCTGCTGGACAAATATGTTCTTGAGGTGGATGGAACAGCTCATGCATGAGTGTTTTGAAAGATGAACCCATTGCCAAAACACAAATTATTGTGCTGGACAATAGGTTGCAGGGTCTTGCCTTCACATAACACATCCTTCATATTACCTTTGATAGTGACGACATTCATCTAGCATCCATACATGATAACAGCTCAAAACATGATTGACTCACCTCCAAGTTGAACCTATGAGGCAGCATGACTGGCACCTGGTCTACTCCACAGTCTTGTACACTGTTTGTCAGGTATCAGACAAATCATTCACTTGTCAATGAAAAGAACATCATACTATAATCCAGATTCACCTCCAGGAGTTCACTTAGCCATATTCTCTGCACATGTGGTTCTGGAGACTTTCTCAGGTCATTCATAACAGATGGTTGGAGCCCAAATTGATTGTATGAAAGCAGTTATGTATTCCCTGAGTTGACACAGGTATTGCAGATGGCTCCAAACAGACTGTGTGTAGTTCTGTTGCAGTCTCCTCAGAATACTTACCAACCATAATTTGTAGGTAGCAGTTATCAGCTGGCCTTGTTGTCCTCAAGCAACCACTAAGAGGCAGATTTTCAATGTTGTGTGTCTCACAGTATCAGTTGAATGTTCAAATAACATGGCTATGGTGTATGCCAGTTTGGCAGGCAGTTTCCCATGCAGTCAGCCCTTCTTGCCATAGAATAACAATGTGCACAGTCTAAGCTTGAAATGACACTTTGAGACAGAACAAATAGTGTAAACAAGGCACATTTTCCTGTTCATAAACAAAAACTGTGGATACACTACTAAAATACAATGAGAATTCAGTTTTACTTTTACCGTAAGTGAGAGGTTGATTCTGCGTATTGTTTTTCTGTGTCAAATGAATACTGAGAATGGGCAATTCCAGGAAATTATTTTGAAATTTATTGGCCATTCAAAAATTTGTCACAATCTGATGTGATTTTGATTTCCTAATTTAAAAAAAGAAAAAAAAACATATTTTATCGAAATTTGCTTCTATATGAATATTTTTAGCAAGAAAAACATGGAATTACTTCATAATGAAAGAAAATGCAAATGTCTCAAGTAAGAAGAAGTGTCTTTTGTATCAAGGATGATATTAGCTTCATTAATGTCAATCAGTTGCATCTAAGTTGTACATTGAGTGAAACAGTGATCATGTCTTGCTTGGTCCTCAATGATACTCCAAGAGACTCATAATTAGTTTAGTGCCAACAACAGTATTGTATAACACAGTGTATAAATTAACAGTGGCAGCAACATTGGTGATATTCAATCCAGTTTTTAATAGTGTGATTATTGCTGTAACATGTTTCGGAACAACATTATCGCATTTTCAAGAGCTAAAAACAAGTAAATCACATAAAACAATCTACCTTATACCAACAGACATATAAGTGTTACAGATATCCTGAGTTGTAACCTACCTTAAAAATTTTTATGCCATTAACCCTCACCACAACTTAACAACAAGCTGTACAAGTGCACTGTCAACTCAAACTATAAAACCTGAAACATCACAATCCACTGTGTCCACCATTCCCAAGGTACAGTTGCAGATTGAAATCCAAGCCTTCTCCTACCAATGATGATATTTACTTAAAGCTAATGCTCAGCACCAATGATACTACTCTGTGTCATAAAATCTGCGAGAAATGCCTGTCTCGTCCTAGCCCATCCTAACTTAAAACTACCTAGATGCTGCAGTCTGACCGGAAATAGCATATGTGAATACTGTGTCAGTGGGTAAAATGTGTTGGTGGCTGCTTCTGAAGGAAGATATTGCTGAAATGTGCCCAAAAATGACCTTTAGACACTTCTGTCCTCTCATTTAAAATACAGACACAGTCCACTTTCAAGGCACAATAAAGCTCTACCTCCTCTAAATTTGATAGCAACCACTCTTTTTCTTCAAAGTACAACACCCTAATGCTTTCCATTATATCCACCAATGAATGCTGCTCATTCTTGAGATGCTTGTCAGCTGTAGCAAATCATCTCAAGAATGAGCAGCATTCATTGGCAGATATAATGGAAAGTGTGAGGGTGTTGCACTTTGTAGAAAAAGGGAGGTTGCTATCAAATTAAGGGGAGCTAAAGATTTATTGTACACCAATACTGACTTCACAAAGAATTGTTAAATCAGGATCTGAAATCAGGCAGCAGGCCACAGTGAAACAGATGTATTTTTAATACAGAGATACCATACATGGAAATATAAATAACTATCATTTTCTGTAGACAGTCCAGGTTGTATTGCACTTAAGCACAGACAATCCAATCAATGAACCAGAGAGAGAGAGAGCCAAAAAAATGTTTTCAAAGGTTCATCTTAGAAACTGAAGATTGATTGAGCACATGAGCTGTTCACACTCAAAGTGGACATAGAAAAGTTGAAATGTTTTGCAATGAACTCCTGGTTCAGATGTTTGTTTGCACACATGACAGCATGTGGTTGACTGGTGTCCAGGCTACAGCTCATCCATGATGCTGCTACTGGCAGCAACTGGAATGTACTGTGGAGGAATGCTCATCTGCATTAAGGCCTTTGCCCACACTGTATCCATGGGCAATGGCTGTGCATGCTGTGCTGTTGCACAGACTGAATTGGAGGCAACAAACTAGGTGTTAGGAGCTGACACCACATCCCTCCTCTCTGTGACTGAAAAGGGAAGAGAACTCAGCCATGTAGACAGCCTGCTGACATGCCAGTGACACTTGACTGATGAGATCAACCTGGAGGAAAGATGGTCCTCGTGCAGCTCAGGTTGAGTGCCTTGGAGGCATCTGCCTGCGTATGCCAAGAAAGCTGGCAAAACTGAAGTGTCCAGGGACACCAGCAGCAGTGGCACAAGACACAGCTGTGCTGTCAGGACTCAGCAACTGAATGAGGGTTTTCACTCTGAAGACATCGAAGCTCAGTTCAGTCAGACTCTTCATCACGTCCAACTGGTAACCATGATAATGCATCTGCTTTGACATGCTGTTTCAATGGGCAGTACATGAAATCATAGTTAAAATTGTTTAAAATCAAGGCCCCTGCTTCCAAACTGTATTCTGCCCTTCTGATATTCAGTCAGGTCAAAACAATCCAGCAAGCAGCTTATGGTAAGTAATCAGGGTGAACTTGCAGCTGTAAATATATTGATGAAAATGATGAACTGCAAACACAATAGCTAGGACCTATTTTTCCACCTGACTCTATTGGATGTATGTTGGTTCACCATCTTTGAGGTGAGGTGAATGTTTTTGGCCTGTGACAACTGTCAACCTTGTGTGATAAGATAGTGCTGATGCCATACTGGCATCCCCCAGTTTGTTAAGAGGCATGAAAGTTTTGATGCTTTAGGCATAACCTGCATGTAATAGATGATTTTACCCAAAAGCCTGAAATTTATGTAATACCTGAAACGGTTTCTGAAGGTTGGAGGGGTCGTTCTGTTGAGCCTTGCAAAATACAGCAATGTTGTCCAAGTAGCTGCAGTAGCAGAGGAACCTCCTTGCTGACCTGTTCATGATACTGAAATACTGCTAGGGCTGAGGAAACTCTGGAAGGCAATCTTTTATATCTGTATAACCCTTGTGGTGTGTTAATCACCAGTTTCTGTTTCTTGTCATAGTCCACTTCCATTTGAAAATATGTATCTTTGAGGTCAACTTTTGAAAAGTATTGTTACCCTCCAAGCCTGGCTGCTAATTCTTTGGACTTCTGCATCGGCTAGGTATCCATAATGGCTTGTGTGGTGACTGTGAATTTGAAGTCTTCCCACAATTCAATTTCATCATTTTTCCTGTGAACAATCACCATTGAGGTGGATCATTCACTTTGTCACCAGTTCGATGACTCCTAAAGCTTGTAATCAATCCAATTCAATTTTGATGGCGTCTTGCAGAGCAAAGCGCACATTGTGTGCTTTGCAGAACTTATGCCAAGCATTTGGTTTCATCATGGCATGGGCTTGAAAATTCTTGATGTGGCTTAAATACTCCAAAAATAGACCCTTGAACTGAGCAAATAAACAATGAATAACCTAGGTCAGAATGGCCTCTGACACAGTGTGCACACTGTCTGTAACAGTAAGCCAGAACATGTGGAAGAAATCAATCCCAAAGGTGCTCTGTGTGGCAAATTTATTGACCACTGTTGGTTCCAGATCCAGAAATAGTGCAGAGTCCTTCATTTGGAATGACTGTATTTTTGTATTCAACCAGTTCCACCTGTCTAGGTTGCAAAAACAGCTTTCCTATGAGCTGGTACGTTTCCAGATTAATACGGTTGTTGCAGCTTCTGTTTCTAGCTGAAAGTCAATGACCTGCTCTTTAATTGGCAATGTGATGAACAATTTCTTCCGATTTGATTTTCATTTCCTGTGGTTTGTTTTGCAGCAATACTTTCAGCAACATGGACTGAATGTGAGTGACAGCCTTGTGATGTGTCATAATTTGATGGCCGAGAGACGAAAATGCATACTTTATGTGCCATGTGAATGTAACTCAAGTTTTGCACAGGCCCTTACCAATCATGCTATTGTCACCCTGGTTCAATTTGGAATCAAGCTTGTAGACACCACTTGCTAGCCCTTACTTCTGCACAGCATTAATATCCATCATTTCCTCACACAATGACAAATGTTTCTGATTTTGCAAATGAACAGACTTGTTATGTCTCATTTTATGGAAGTAATCACCTGCGGCACTCAAATCTGCATTCTCTATGATGATGTTTCACAAAGTAGCCTGGTCAGGACTGATTTCCATGAAAAGTGGAAGCACAGTTACACACTGTGCAGCCTGATGCACTGGCACATTTTAACTATGACAAGCCAGTGTAGATATAGTGCATTTGCACAATATGGGATAGGTCCTGCTGTCTGAGAATGGTGTTTGCCAGCTATGCTTATCTTACGAACCTCCATTGGTTAAAATTGCTCTTCAGCAGACAAGGAAGCTTCATCAGCATAAATGATTTCGGCACATTGTTCAGTGAGAATTACTGATGTTCGGTACCTGATTATGTAGCTTCTATTCATGGAGATGCTGTAACCCAAATCCTGAATCATTTCATCTGAATATGTACCCTAACAAGGTGCTTCGATGCGCTTCAATTAACACTCTTGTAACAAACCCTGTAGTTTCATGACCCATTGCTTAAATGTTTGCTCAGGAGTCTTTGCAGTTAAGAAAAATCTAAATTGCACCATGCTGATATGCAATGAATGTACGTAGCAGTCACGAAATTTCTAGAGCTATTCATGATAAGTAACTGTAGTGGGCTCCTAAGGGGCACAATTTCACAGTTAATTTATAAGTAGAGGGCAGCCCACACAAAAAATTAGATATGGTGTTGCTAATCATCGATTCTGTACCCAGTGAAGTGCTGATGTAACCTGTATATATATTCATCCGAGTCCTCCAACTCACAAGTAAACAGTGTGAGCAAGAGATGGTGGCAGGGCCACTGTGGTAGATAAGTTCTGTCTTTCTTCAGTTAACAGCTGCACGAGTTCAGTCTGCAAAGTGAGCAGTTGGAGCCAACTGTCAGAGACTGTGGTCATGTGCGTGTGAGTTGCATTTGCGTGTGTGTGTGTGTGTGTGTGTGTGTGTGTGTGTGTGTGTGTGTTTTTGTGTGCGTGGGCGCGTGTGTGTGCGTGCGTGTGTGTGTGCGCGCGTGCTTGTGTGTGTGTGCATATTGTCTGTTTATGACAAAGGTCTAGTTGGCCGAAAGCTAACTTTCTGACAGCCTTTTTGCTGTGCATTTCTGCGACTCAGCATCTCCACTATATGGTGAGTAGCAGCTATCCTTTTCATAATACTGTTGCATTCCATCCTGGATTTTCCATGGACAGTCCAGGTCATGTAACACTTGACCCCAGACAGTTCAATTGATGAACCAGAGAGAGAACCAAATAACATTTGCAAATGTTCATCTTAATCTGATGATGTGTTGAGCAGTTGAGTTATTGACTGTTGATGCTGACACAGAGAAGTTGAAAGGTATTGTGATGAGGTCCCATTTAAAACATTGGTTAGAACATGTGATGGTATGTGGTAGACTGGTAGCGGTAAAAATATATACTAAGGTGACAAAAGTCATCAGATACCACATGCACATGTTGAGATGGCAGTAGTATTGCATACTCAAAGTATAAAAGGGCAGCACATTGGTGAAGTTGCCATCTGTACACATGTGAAAAGGTTTCCAAGGAGATTATAGCTGAATGATAAGAATTAACAGACTTCAAACGTGGAATGGTAGTTGGAGCTATACATGTGGGACATTCAGTTTCAGAAATCATAAGGGAATTCAATATTCTGAGATTCACAGTGTCAAGAGTGTGCTGAAAACACCAAATTTCAGGCATTACCTCTCACCTTGGACAATGTAGTGGCCTCCACTTAATGACTGAGAGTGACAATGTTTCCACAGAGTTGTCAATGCTAACAATTAAACAACACTGTGGGAAAGAACCACAGAAATCAGTGTAGGATATATGATGAATGTATCCATTTGAACAGTGCAGTCAAATTTGGTAGGACTGCCTTTGCTAAGAGCACACCAGCACCTGCTGTGCCTCTCTTGACCTCATTACCATATCATTTGGATGCTAGATGACTGGAAAACTGTGACCTGGTCAGGTGAATCCCAATTTCATTTCATAAGAGCTGATGGTAGTGTTCAAATGTGGTGCAGAGCCCATGAAGCCATGGACCAAAGTTGTCAAGAAGCACTGTGCAAGCTGATGGTGGCTCCATGACAGTGTGGTCTGTGTTTACATGGAATGGACTGTGTCCTCTTGTCCAGCTGAATCAATCATTGGTTGGAAACGGTTTTGTTCAGCTACTTGGAGACCATTTACAGCCATTGATGGACTTCATGTTCCCAAACAACTATGGGCTTTTATGAATGAAAATAAACCATGTCACCAGGCCAGAATTGTTTGCAATTAGTTTTTTAATCATTTTGGATAATCCAAACAAATAATTTGGCCACCCATCAGACATTTATGGTACGTAATCAAGAGGTCAGTTCATGCAGAAATTCCTGTACTGGCAACTCTTTTGAAATCTTGGATGGATATAGAGGCAGCATGGCTCAATATTTCTGCTGGGGACTTCCAACGACTTGTTTAGTTGATGCTACGATGAATTTCTGCACTGTGCTGGGCAAAAGGAGATCTGACATCTTATTGGGAGGTCTCCCATCACTTTTGTGACCTCGGTGTATGTACAGAAACGTCCGTTCTGAATCAGTCTACCTGTTAGTGAAACCCGCATCTGTATCCCTTCAGCAGTATTTGAGATTAACCTTCACATACTTTCTGATGTGTTCCATACACATGAGAATCATCTCATTTTTTGGGTCTGTAGAATGAAAACTTAATCTAATATAAATAAAGATGCATCTGGGGACTTTAATTTATAATGTGCATAGATCAATTTCAAGATGTGGTTAGAGTTTGTAAAACAGAACAACATTCAGTACAGTGTTACACCTTCAGAACTAGGCAATAACAAAAATAAAGAAATAATATTAATTCATTTTGCCACTTAAATTTTATTTTATTTCATTTTAAATGGAATTTGTGTTACAGCTATGTACAATATTTTCCATTACATATGATGCTGAATCAGAACAAAGTAGCTGACATTTTCTTGAGCATAATCCATGTCATTGTTCATAAAGATTGCATACTTACCTAAAAACATCAGTTCATCATATCTGAAATGTTGTCATTTGCATTTATACAATTTTAACATCTCCAAACAAAACCACATACCACCAGCCTAACAGAAAATGAATCCAATGAATCAACTGAGTTTTAGCCTGTTATTTAATTTTGGAATAATTCATTATCATCATCATCAACAACAACATCAACAGTCATTTGAAATCCTGCATAGTGAGTTTTTTTCTAGCTTTGCATCTATTTTTACTCTGCTTTTTGCTCATCTGTGATCACAAGAAATTCCAAAGTCATTTAAGACTATCACATCCTGTAAAATTTCCTTTATCATTTGAAAATATTTACTCACTTTCAATTGGAGTGTCATTTGAATCCTGCTAAGTCCATTATTTACTTATCACCTTGAAAACGAATATGTTAAGGATAAATATCTTTTGCCCCTCATCTAATTTTAATAATACATTGTCTATGCCATTGCTGGTATCATACCAAAACTTTGTCTGTATTTCATAGCCAATGAGAAACCTCAGTTTCAACCAGTTTTATACTAATAGTACTTGAGAAACAATAAAATGGTTCCATCTGTGTTAAAACAGTGTAATATGAGTACAAGATGCGTCGGGAAAGTATGTACTGCTTTGGAAAAAAACTCACAAAAACATTCTTTCAAACCATAATTTATTTTTGTAAGAAAGAGCACTTCTTAAGCTATTTTCTGCATAGTTGCCACCACTGTTCAGACATTTGTTTTTGCAGGAAACCAACTTTTCCATGCCTTCTTCTTAGAAGGAAGCCACAAGTGAAATCAGCCACTGCTGAACACCATTTTTTATTTGTTCATCACTGTCAAGGCGCCTTCCATCAAAATTATGCTACAAGTTTATGAACAAGTGGTAGTAAGGGGTGATTGAACTGGTCCCAACTGAACTGTTAAATCAGGTTTTGAGTGACACCAGCAGAATGGGGACATACGTTGTCACAGAGCAAAAAGCGCAAGAAGTGTGGACTGCTCAGTCACTGAGCAGTCCACACATTTCATTTTAGATTGCGTGCCATAATTTTCTCAGTGTTACACAGCATCATACCACATTGACAGTTTAATCTCTGGGAAGGAACTCAACAAGCAAAGTGCCCTTTCTATCCCAAAACACAGTGCACATAATTTTTTGTACTGACAGTGTTTTGAATTTTTGTTTTTTGAGGGATTGTGAGTGCCTCCTCTCCTTTGACTGTTATTTTGATTCTACAGTGACGTGAGGAACCCAGGTCTCATCATTGGTCACAACTCTGTTTAATAAATTTGTATCCCTCATCACAGTTTTTGAAATTTGTGGAAACTCATCAAAAAGCATTCTTATTGTGAACCATCTGTTTTCATGAATTTTCTCATTCACTTTTTCAACCAAGGCATCGTTAACAACAGAATATTTCCCATTCTGCACTTTGTCATGAACACTGCTTTCTCCATCATTGAATTCCCACACATTGTCTCACCGTTCGATCAATCATTACGTTTTCATCATAGATCTCTACAAGCTGGCAATAAATTTCATCTGGCTCAACATTCTTTGCATTTAAAATCTCTATCACAGAATGCACTTTACAGTCAGTGGGCTCAGAGAGCGTCTTAAATATTTTGAACGATCAATAACAAATGTAAACACAACACAATCTGTCTGTAATGGTGTCAGTGGGAGGACAGCAAGAGAGATGTGTGTGAATGTACGCAACTGTGACATTATTGCTATGGTAGCAATAGAATGAAACAGTTCTTATTTTCCAGACAAGCCATGTATCTGTATGCCAATCCTAAAATTTTTGTTAGGCTTTGTCAAGATACTGAAAAATTCAGAATTAAAGAAGGAACTCAACATGGAGACACCATTCCATTTAAGATATTCTCAGAGGAAGTTTTCAGATCCTTAATAGATAGGGTGAGTAACTAACTATTGCCGCCTAGAATAACTCTGAAAGTATGATAGGAGCTGAGAAGTTTGTGGGACAAAGTTGCATGGGACAACAGGGGCCATAATATAATGTTGGTTTCTTGTTGCTAGCAGGCGTCATGTCAGTAATATGAGGGTCAACTTTGTTTTTATAAATGGGATGCTATAGTTTGGTATTCATTTTGTGATAGCAGCTATCAAGACAAATCCAATAACGTGTAACAGTAAGGTCTTTGAATGTCAATGCTGGTCAAAAAGGTGGCATGAACATCCATTTAGAGAAGGTGTTCGATGCGATGACCATTGGTATCAATGCAATGCTGCAATCTCCTTATCATGGATTGAATGGTATTCCTTATCACTTCGGCACTTATCAAAGCACATGTTCTGACAATTCTCTTTCATGTATTGTGCAAATAGTAAATACTCACCAAATATGGCGTATCCATCTAACGTGCCATTGACATGTAAACACCATTTGACAGTTTCACAACACAACACAATTGGAATGGTAAGACTAGTATCGTCAAATCAAGCGAATGTGAATGATGTATTCCTTTGAAGAACAAGTTGATATGCTTCTCATTTATGGATAATGCCAACAAAATTCAGTGATGGCTAGAGATGCTGAAAGATATCCTCAGTGTACTCACCCTACATGTCATACATTTAAATGTGTATATCGTACATTGAGAACAACTGGATCTTTAATGCATCAGAAACATATCCGGCAAAGCAAAGTTACTATCAAGGGAATGGAAATTGGTACTCTTGCCACTGGTTAGAGATCTTTGTGTTAGTTCATGTCAAATCGCAAGGGAATCTGGCATGAGCCAGAGTAGTGTTGTTTGTGTTCTGCATCACCATAAATATTATCCTTGTAATATCAGTTTCCACCAAGAATTAGCAGGTATGGATTGTATGCATTGCATTGAATTCTGCTGATGGGCTCAAATTCAGATTCAGAGGGGTAACACTGCCTTATCAAAGGAACCTTCAGTACCAGGCAGGAGGGATAGCTTTCTCCAGCGAAATTGAGGGCTACGCCGGTGGCAGTGTCGCTACTAGCACCATCACCCAAGCTGGACAGGCCTCAGTGGAGGAGCCAGACAAAATGTGTCCACCTAGGGAAGGGGCATCTCTATAGGTATGGTGAAGCCAACCCTTCTAGGGGAGTAAACCCTGATACCAAATCCTGGTCCTCCAAGTTGGGGGTTGGTTCAGAAGGCCAGTACCCCATTATCCACAAAAAAACTTCTCTACAAGCTCAAGAGTCAGAATCTAAAGCAGAGGCTCAGAAATCAGATAGGAACTCTTTACAACAATTATTGGCAAGGAAAAGGGCATTGAGAGTTGGTACATATAACGTTCAAAGCCTGACAAATAAACACACCAAAATAGAGAATGAAATTAGTCGACTGAAAGTAGACATAATTATTCTGTCAGAAACAAAAAAGAAGGGACAAGGGAATGAGAAATTTGGAAATTTCGTCCAATTTTGGTCTGAAATTGATAAACATAAACGAGCAAAAGGCATTTGCATGCGAAAGAATTGTCACTATTAATATCAAGTTATTTGTCATTGAAACAGTTATGATAGGGGTGTAGGCACCAAACGGCAATGCGACACAGAAAACCAAAAACCATTTCTATGAGAAATTAGATCATCTAATCAAGCAAGTCAAAAAGCACAAAGAAGTAATAATAGCAGGAGATTTTAATGCGAGGGTTGGCTCACAAGTAAATGATGCAGTAGTAGAAAGATATGGAGAAAATGTCATTAATAGTTCTGGTGAAAATCTTGTAGAATCCTGTAACCAACGTGACTTGAAAATTCTAAACACACACTATTCACATAAAAATATCCACATATATACGTGGGAGAGACCATCATTACAGCAGAAATCAATAATTGATTACATCATTACCAAGCAATGGCCAAAAACGGTAGTTCAAGACTGTAGAGTCATGTGGGGAGCCAACTGTGGGTCTGATCATTACTTGCTTTTAGCAGAGTTGACATACCTACTTAGGAGAAAACCAGCAACAACTGGACAAATGGTTGACCACAGCAATCATGAGAAATTAAAGCAGGCAAGTTATAAGCTCTTTCTCCTGAAGCAGTTGAACATCAAGGATTTATTTCAACGTAAATGAGCTAAAAGCGGTTCCAGAAGATGAGAATGTTGAGGTAGAATATGAAAATATTAAAAAGGCACTTACAAAAATTTCTCTAGAGGTACTAGGGATGGAGTGTAAGAGTCTAGGTAAAGGGGATCCTCCATGGATGTCTGATGACCTGAAGATGTTGATTAGGGAAAAGAAAAATCTTTACAAAACTGGTTATCAACTAAATCACTACAAGACAGGCAAAACTACCAGACAACAAATTAAAAATTAAGAAACAGAATTAAATTAGAAAAGAACAAGGTGTGGGAACAGAAATACATTGAAATTGAGAGTCTAACAGGTGGATCAGAAACAACAGAAGTGTGGAGGAAAATTACCAGTATGAAGAAAACACAAGTAAACAAAGCAGTAGACAACCTAATTACCTTAAAGGAATGGAAAAAAAACATTATGCAGCCCTTTTAACTGAAGATAGGCCATATTACACACAAGGGAATGAAGAAAAGATGCAAGTAATTGATCAAAATATAAACATTACAATAGAGGAAGTGAATTGTGCATTAATTAAAATGAAGAATGGCTGATCACATAGTCCAGGAAACATTCCTGTTGAATTATTGATGGCTGGAGGAAGATATCTGAAGAAACGAATAACCTGCCTGATGAAAAACTGTTGTAAAAGGATTGAAATTCCCTCAGAATGGAAAAAGTCAGTTATGGTTTCTATTTTCACGAAAGGGAATAGAAAAGACACAAACTGCTATAGAGGCATTAGTGTCAACTCTACAATGAGCCACTTATTTAGCAAGATAATGATTGAAAAAATTTGACAGAATGTTGGACACCATATTGGGGAAGACCAGAGTGGGTTTAGGTAGAACAGATCATGTACAGATAACCTATTTTTTTTACAACAACTAATGGAGAAATTTATAGCAGGAGGGAAGGAGCTACACATTGCCTTTGTAGATTTAGCAAAAGCTTATGATACAATCCCTAGATCTAAACTGTGGGAAGCTATGAAAGATGTAGGTATGGATGATCACCTTTTACAAATAATTCTTGAAATGTACAGAGATAATGCGCTACAGATTAAATGAGGGTCTAAGTTATCAAAACATATTAATGTCACTAAAGATTTGCTACAAGGTTACAGTTTGTCACCCATCTTGTTCAATTGCTATGTAGAAGTAGTTCTCCGAAATTGGAAGAACAGCTGTAGAGGAATGGGAAGCACTGTCAACGATGTACAGATATTTTCACTAAGTTTTGCTCATGGTCAAGCTATTATAGCACAAGATGATTATGACCTTGAGTTCATGATATGACTATTATATCAGGAATACAACAGATTGGGACCACAAATGAGTCTAACAAAAACAGAGTATTTGGTGGTGAATAGTGATTCTAAATTTGAAGTACACATAAATGACAAAGTAGTTATGAGACAAGTAGAGAAATTTAAATATCTTGGGGCACATATTGATGAAAATGGATTGTACCATGCAGAAGTAAAATATAGAATACAGCAAAGCAGAAAAGTGGTAGGATGTATGAATTCTTATTGGTGGGATAAGAATATTTAAAACAGCAATAAAAAAAGAGTAGGTCAGATAATGGTTGAATCAGTGCTATACTATGGGTCAGAACTTTGGATCTTAAATGTGGATCTCAAAAGAAGACTAATAGCTGTGGAAATGGATTATTTGCATAGGAGTGCCAGAATATCAAGAATCAAAAGGAAATGTAATGATGAAGTAAGAGCTAAAATGAAGACAAATGATACAGTGACAGATAAAATTGAAAGAAAATCATTAAAATGGTACGGACATATGATGAGAATGCCAGATCATCAGTGCCAGAGAAGATTTATGAGTGGAAACCACCCAGCAGATGTAAGCGGGGAATTTCATAACTTTTTGGACAGACCACATAAATGGAGTAATGGAACATCACAGCATTGACAAGGAAGATGTACTGGATAAAGAGGCTTGGCAGAGGATGACAGGAATACAACAAGATGTTGTTATTAATTAATCTATATATTTATTAATCCTGTAATAACAATAATTTTATTTACTGACAAGGCTACATTCACAAACCATGGAAATGTTAATTTACATAACTTGCATTATTGGGCAACTGAAAATCATGTTGGCTGTGGCAGGTTGCACACCAAACCAATGTATGGTGTGGGATTTTGGAGGACAGAATTATAGGCCCCTATTTCATCGAAGGAAGTCTTAATGGTAGGAAGTACACCACATTCCTGCAAGAAACATTAGATCTGTTATTGGAAGAAATACCTTTAGGAACAAGGAACAGAATGTGGTATCAGCACATTTTTTGCTGATGGCTAGAAATGAGTTGCAGAGACAGTTCTCAAATCATTGGATTGGAGATGGAGGAAATGTGTGATGGCTGGCTCACTTGGCAGACTTGATGCCTCTGGATTTATTCATGTGGGGATTCATAAAAGACATTGCTTATAAAGACTTTCCAACTACACCTGAAGATATGCGATGGAGAATTGTTAGAGCATGTGCTTCAATAAGTGTCAATGTGATAAGAATACCACTCAATCCACGATAAGATAATTGCAGCATTGCATTGATACCAATGGTCATCCCTCTGGACACCTTCTGAATATGGACGTTCATGCCACCCTCGTGACCTTCGTTGACCTTCAAAGAGCTTACTGTTATGCATCATTGAATTCATCTCGATAGCCACTATCAGAAAATAAGTACCAAACTATAACATCCCATTTAAAAAAAACAAAGTTGACCTTCATATCTCTGAAGTGACCCCACCTAGCAACAAAATACCAATCTCATATTCTGGCCCCTGTTGCCCCATGCAACTTTGTCCCACAAACTTGTCAGCTCCTATCATACTTTCGGAGCTGTTCTTGGTGGCAATAGTTAGTGGCTCACCCTGTATAACAGAAATGGAAGATACTACACATGGGCGTAAGCATGAGGACCAATAACAGAAAAATTTGAGCCATTATCATGTCAGTGAAATATGATCTGAATTGTTAATTGTTAAAACTATAAACCACAAACAAGAAATGTTTCCAACATTAGAATTCATCATGCATGTAATGCACATGATTTTGCAGCCCACATTATTTGAGCCAACATCACTTTTCCCTCACTTCTTTCACACTTTCTTTTTCAGCTTTCATACTTGAAACCATTATCAGTTTTTTTCTTTACCTCTCTTTCTGGTTATTTATATTTCACTGTCTTACTACCTTTGCAAATCCTTTTATTTCCATTGTATTTTTCCTCTCTTTGATCTGTTGGTTGCTTACATTCATTATTCATATTGTGTAATTTTAGTAAGAACTGCCACTGTTAATTGCAGCACCCAACAACTGTCCATGTTTTGTGATTATCTTGGCCTTTGGTTTGAGGGAAATTTTGTTTCGTTCACACACTGATCATAATTTCTCCATGTAGGTATTTTTTGCTTTCTATGTGCAGTCTCAAATCTCAAGTTTCTGTTTCTTTTCTGTTTGCATTTCTGTGTGCTCTGATCTCATAGTTTCACTTTGGTAAATCAGTAAGGATATGCTCTGCTTATATCAAGGAATGGAAAATGTGGAACAGAATTACAATTGTTTTGAATAGTTTGTTACTCACAACATAGAAGATGAGTTGAGTGGTACACAGACACATTGAAAGAAGACTGCTGGGTATTATCAGCTACCAGACTAAGTCCTTTCTCAGATGTAGACAAAACACACACAAAGTCACACATGCATGACCATCCACCCCATCCAAGATCACTGCTCATTACAGTCCTAGTCCAGCCTTTGCACCCAGAGATGACAGTGTCTATATGTATGTCAGCTATTCATTGTGAATGTGTGTGTTTTTTTGTCTTCTTCTGACAAAGGACTTAGCTTATAATATATAGCAAACTTCTTCTTATCTCACATTTTTATCCTCTGTATTTTGTCGATATTTGTCAATCTTTGCCAAGCTGATAATTACTTACATTGCATGTTTATGTATTTTGTAAAAGATCCTATGACATTTAGAAGAGAAAGTTAATACACCATTGTACAAATGTGAAATAGTCATACTTCTAAATTAACAGTTAGCTATGACACAAAGAAAATATGGAAAATTTCGTTGAATACTGAAATTCTTGAGATTGAGGATCCTTCAGCTGTACCTACAGAAGGAAAATGAGAGGTGTGCAAAGTAGAATGGAAAGGATGAGTAACTCTTGACACTGGTATGAGAGATGCAATTATTGTGGGCCATGATATTTTTCAATACATACCAAAGTGAAGTGTGCTGGATGTATTTTAACATGGTTCATATGTACAAATAAAATAAAATGTTTCCTTCCAATTCATCAAGTTAAATCTCTCCATTCTATCAGGCCTCAGATACAGACCTAACACAATGATTTACAATTTTCCAAAACGTACAGTCTGTTGATTTTCTATTTGTTCATTTTATTTACTTGTGACTTTCATTTTACTGTGTAATATTTTAACATATATTACAGTCTTCCATCTCAGCTTCAATCTCATACCATTGTTTCTTTGATGTTTTGCCAACTCAACCTACTTTCTACCATTCAGTTTCCCCATATTGTACATTTAGTTGCATCTCCTCTATCTTATGTCCGTATTCTATCCTGTATTTTAGTGGACCTTCTTGTGTTAGGTGGTATACAGTACCTCCTTCGACCAGGCCGATGGCTCAGTGTTCCTTGATGTATGTAATCTGTAAGGGGCAGTCTAATGAAAATGAGATAGGCTAAAAAAGATAGTTAAACTGTTTTTTATTTCAAACGTAATCACCATTGCTGTTAATACACTTAACCCACTCTGAGTCAAGACAGTCAGTGACTTCATGAAAAAATGTTTGCAATTGCCTACAGAACCATGATTATACCCAGATGCACAACCCTCCTAGAGCAAAGAAATTGGCATGAATGTCTTTCTTCAGGGCTCCAAAAATATGGAAATGGCATGGGGAAAGATCGGGACTCTATGGAGGATGTGTAAGGGTGGATGTGCATCTCGCCCACATATTGCCAACGTTGGTTAGACTACGCAGAAAAAGTTTTGTTGGAAATCCCTTACATGTCCTTCATACTGTCCAAATCTTTCTTCATGCAATTTCCTTATTTTTGGAGCAATGAAGAAAGACATTTGTGGCTGTCACTTTGCTTCAGATGAAGAAGGGCACACCTGGTACACTCATGGTTCCATAGGCAATCACAAGCATGGAGGCAATGACTGTCTTGTCACACAGTGGGATACATGTATTAACAGTTACGTCAATTATTTCTTAAATAATAAACAGTTTATGTATCTTATTTCAACCTGTCTCATTTTCATTTGGGTACCACTTACATAGTGTTGAGCAGTAAATTTGTCTTCAAAGAGAATATCTTTGCCTATTAGCTATGTCTGGTCCAGTAAACAGAAAGACTTACTGCATGAAACTATAAATGTTTTGTTCAATGGCTGAGATGTATATTTCACTCGCTATGAAAGTTGTTCTTGAACTGACACATTGTAGTTGCTGTCTACTTGCTTCTGACAAAATTGGAATTTCTGTTCTTGAATTGCTAGAAGACGGGCAATGGAATCGGGGCTGACTGATAGGTATATGAGAAGTCATACACTGAATCTCTGCCTTTCAGTAAATTTAAATCAGTTTGTTAATATGGAGAATGAAGTACATGGCGAATATGAAAAAGTAAATAAATAGTATACATATACTATGAGCAAGAATAGGTAATGTGAAACACAAGACTAATGAAATGAGTCTAAAAGAAGTAGCATTTTTGTGCTAATTAATACATTTACATAATACATAGTAATGTCTACAGTTTTTCATGTTGGTATCATTAATCTCTAACTGTCTGTAACTTTTAAAGTTTCTGTTGTTTCTCCAACTCATATTTCTGCTACATAACTCAACACATATCCTCGAATTTCTGGAGTGCATGAATTTCGCAGAATTTTGCTATCATCTCATTTCTGTACCTCATAAATATGATTGAAGGTTATTATTTCCATCAGTATTTACTTATATATTAAATTACTACAAAAATTAAATGAGTGAAGATTTTCTTCTACAAAATTTGCTTTTTGTATGGTAAGTGAAGACTTCAGGTGAACTGAAGTATAATGTTTATTATTTGGATAAATTATCTCAGAACATTATGTTCTGAATTATATTTATACTTGCTTAAAAAGGTAAGTTCATGATAAAGATGAAGAATATCATTCATAGTTGTAAGAATGAGAGTGAGAGGAACATTTCATTGCATGTTTACTTTTATTTTAGCTGATTTTCTGGCTTCTTAACACGCCTTTCAGAGCACTGGTCAATCATCACACTATAATCTCTGTCCTGTGATCCTGGAGACAAAAAAAAAAAAAAGAGAGAGAGAGAGAGAGAGAGAGAGAGAGAGAGAGAGAGAGAGCCACAGTGCTTTCTAAATATTTGTTTGTTGCATGTCTGAAATTCAGTTAAACATTGTAAATGTTGTTTGTACCTCTATCTTAATATTCTTTTACAAACATGGACTGCATGACTTACAAATTCTGTGACAAACAAAAAGGAACTCTAGCTAACGAATAGCTATATTGCATTAAATGGCCTGCTGTGACAGTCATCAGCAAAGTCTTGAATTACTGGATATGTTTTATAACATTTTAACCAGTTAAAAAACATGTCATTATTGTGGAATAATAGTGCTCTCTTTAAAATATACACTGAAGAGCCAAAGAAACTGGTACACCTGGCTAATATTGTGTAGGGTCCCCTTGTGCATGCCAAATGGCCACAACATGACCTTGCATGGACTTGACTAATCCTTGAAATAGTGCTGGAGGAAATTGACACCATGGATCCTGCAGGGCTGTCCATAAATGCATAAGAGTGAGAGGGGATCTCCACCCCCTCTCACTCCTCTGAACAGCATGTTGCAAGGCATCCCATATATGCTCAATAATGTTCATGTCTGTGGAGTTTGGTGGCCAGCAGAAGTGTTTAAACTCAGAAGATTGTTCCTGGAACCATTCTGTAACAATTCAGGATGTGTGGGGTGTCACATTGTCCTGCTGGAATTGCCCAAGTCCATCAGAATGCAAAACGGACATGAATGGATGCAAGTGATCAGACATATATGTTACCTGTCAAGAGTCATATCTAGATGTACTAGGGGATCCCATATCACTCCAACTGCACATGCCCCACACCATTACAGAGCCTCCACCAGCTTGAACAGTCCCTAGCTAACATGCAGGGTGCATGGATTTGTGAGGTTGTCTCCATAACCGTACATATCCATCTGCTCGATAAAATTTGGAAAGGGACTCATCTGACAAGGCAACATGTTTCCAGTCATCAACAGTCCAATGTTGGTGTTGATAGGCCCAGGTGAGGCATAAAGCTTTGTGTCGTGCAGTCATCGAGGGTACACAAGTGGGCCTTCAGCTCTAAAAGCCCATATTGATTATGTTTAGTTGTATAATTCACATGATGACACTTGGTCCTGGCCCAGCATTGGAATCTGCAGCAGTTTGCAGAAGGTTTGAACTTCTGTCATGTTGAACAACTCTCTTCAGTTGTTGTTGGGCCCATTCTTGCAGGATCTTTTTCCGGCCACAGTGATGTCAGAGATTTGATGTTTTACTGGATTCGTGATATTCATGGTACACTCATGAAATTGTTGTATCGGAAAATCCCCACTTCATCGTTAACTCAGAGGTGCTGTGTCCCGTTGCTTGTGCACTGACTGTAACACCACATTCAAACTCACGTAAATCTTGATAACGTGCCAGTGTCGTAGCAGTAACAGATGTAACAACTGTGCCAGACATTTGCTGTCTTATATAGGCGTTGTCAACCATTGTATCATATTTTTGCCTGTTTACATATCTCAGTATTTAAATATGCATGACTGTACCAGTTTCTTTGGCACTTCAGTGCATAACTTTACTAACATGAGGCTGACACTAGAAAAGAATTGGCAATTCATTTTGAAAATTATAAAAAATGGTCTTAAGAATTTTACAGCATCATAAATGTAAATGTTAAAACTAGATCTTACATAGTTATTTATTATGGCTCATTTGTGAATCTAATGTTTGCACTTGAATTATTTTGCATTACTGCAATAGAGATTTCAGTTACAGCTACTTATCTATGTGCTCCAAAAACTTGAGACACTTACAAACATTGTTAGCAAGATATTCATTTTCTGGGCTCCTTGTAAGTTGTCTTCTCCTCCTCCTTCTTCTTCTACCTTTTTGTATTTTTGTTTTGAGTGTAATAATTTTAAACCAACTGTTGATAGTTAAACATGCAGAGAGCAGTAATCTATCTTGTATTTAATCTCTGATAATAGCCTAATTTGGTGGTTTCTTCATTTTGACATGCATGAATAACTGGAACTGCCCTGACATTCACAAACTTTCATATTGCGAAGTCTGTATAACACTTCCAAACCAACACCTAAAACAACAAGATATTATTTGAGAAACTTGAAGAAGTTGAGTGTCAAATGAATAAAAAAAATGTTTTCCTTATGTAAAACTACTGATGTCCTGATCTTGTGTGATAATACAGCATATCACTTTATTTAGTAAAACTTCAGTGATTTATCTTCTTTCATTAGCTTTTATCCCTAGCCAATAAGAGCAAACAAAGGTGTTAGAATAATGTCCATAACTCTTTGACTTCATAGAATTTAATACTTACAACCCTCCCCCCCCCCTTTCCTCTTTACACACACACACACACACACACACACACACACACACACAAATTATTTTTTAAAAATCAGTGAATTAAAAGTTCCAAAGTATGAAATCAACAGGAGCTAAACTTTCACACAAGTTTTTGTAATAGACTGATCTGTAGAACAGTCATTAATTTAGGAGCTAAACTTTCACACAAGATTTTGTAATAGACTGATCTGTAGAATAGTCAATAATTTTTTAAAAACCTTCCACTGTTTTCGTGTTGCTGTTCAGCACAACATTTTTGTGTTTCTGGGGCTCTTGGGCTTTGTATTCAATTGCATCACTAAAGCCTACTTATTATCTTCAGGTAATGGTACTGACTGTTAATGGATGACACCATGACGGTACTAATTGTAATAGGAAAACCTGGAAGTTGTTCGAGACCCAGAACAGAAAAATTCTACTTAGCCCCATTTGGACCTTTTTCTTTGTCTCAAAAAATGCTTTTGGAGGGTATAGTAAATCAACATTGTTTCTCCTTCATTTTCAGTTGTAGTTTCCTTTGGGCCCACATTTTGTTCATTCTTTGAGAATGTTGTTCCTTCTCTTCTTATTTCCATCTTCTTTCAGTTCTTGATTTTTTTTCTGTCCTCAAAGCTTCCCTTTGTATCCTTTGTTTAAAATGTGTTCTGTGTCTTATTGCATTGAAGTTGACTCCTGCAGTTTTTATATTTCTTCCTGCTTCTCTTATTCATGTGATTTTGGATTTATTTCAGAAAGTCAATGATTTGTTTAGATATTCTATCATTGTTTATCCTGCACATGTGTCCATGGAATTTTAGTCTCCTTTTTCTCATTACATCTGATATCCTTTCATCTTTCAGATATAGTTGCCTATTAGATTTCAATCTGTATTCTGATTGACTGCTGCTTTTGGGTCCTAGTATTATTCATACAATTCTTGTTTCATTTTTTTCTAGTTTTTTGATCTCTTCCTTTGTAGTCAGTTCAAGAGTTTCTATATTTCTGGTCTGAATACACTTCCATAGTGTTCCAGTTTTGTATTCCAGGATACTGATCTTTTAGAATAGATGTTTCTTGTTATTTGTTGTGGGTGAACGTATTATATCCTAATTTTATAGCAAGAACACAGCACGTTTCAGAATAGTGATCTTCTTCCTTTAATATCTAAAAGATGATTCACAGCAACAACAAAATCTTCATAGAGTAGTAACATGGAAAATAAAAGAAACTCTTAGGAGCAAAGAAATTCATACAACACAAAACCTAGCACCACCATAGGAGAGGATAGGAAATACACAGTTCTGACTTATTTACTTTAACACTTCCCGCCAAATCAAACTGTGATGCACTGAACAACTTTTCACCCTCGAGCAGGCGCGCCATTTTCATAACAAGAGCGAATGCAAGGAACAATTTGTACACATGAAAAGAATAGCTTTCCTTATGTTACCAAGGTAAGTCAAGTATAATCAAAATCACAGTTTAATTTTAGTTTATTTAAATAAGGAGAAAATAAACTTACATAATATGAGCTAAACTATTCTTTTATTAAACAATAATGAAATAAATTTTCACTATAACTCTCTTTCACCAAGGACAGGTGTTAAAGAGATAGTAATGACACATTCAAAGCATTAAGCAGTGCAGTTGCATCAGATCTCAGTCAGCTGCCTATTCGATCACTAATTATCTGATAGACAACTGCCTTAGTGTGGGATTATGTAGCTAGTTCATAACTGGGGTCATTTTTTTTAACTAATCCAAAATTTTTTCTCACCTAGCTTGCTTTGTATTTTATATTACTGCTGCACACTTTATCGATGTTACTTGAAGCAATACTGAAGGAATAGGTATAGGTCTGTAGGTGTGAAACAAAAATGGGATTGCACAAAATCATTTTAATTTTGGTTGGCGCACTTTATACACAGGTGTGCCCACTCAAGGGTTAAATACAAAATAAGAAGGCAAAACACATTATTTATGAAGTCCTATCTTGGTACACATTGCTTTAAATTTCTTCAATTTTAAAGGCTTTGTAAACATGTCACCAAGCTGATTTTCAAAACACACGTATTCTATATTGATGTCCCCATTTTGATGGTGTTCCAACACAAAATAATATCATACTTCAATGTGCTTAGAGCGTTTGCAGAGCTCTGCATTTTTCACTAATTTAATGGCACTTGCATTGTCAATGAAAAATATGGGTATATTTCTTTTTCCAACAGCAGTCTATTGAGCCATTATAACTCCTTGGCTCCTTCAACTGAGTAATGAACTCCACTTCAGTGGCGGATAGTGCAACTGATTTCTGCAGTTGAGATGTCCATGATACAGTCATGTCATCAATCACTGAAACAAAACCAATTGTTGTTTCGTCTTTTTTTAGTGATTCCAGTGAAGTCAGCATCAACATAGGCACTACTTTCATTAGCTTCATTGAAGTTTCTTGGTGCAAACTCTTCATGGATTACTTTTGTCAGGCAAACTAATGCCACATGAAGTATAGAAGAGACCTAAGTCTGAAGTACCTCAAAGGTATCTGAAAATGCGTTTTACAGAGTTCCAATCAGGAGAAGTGGGTTTAACCATAGATCGAGCAACTTTTGAAACAGCATAAGTGAGATCTGGACAAGTAGAGCATGCAATGTATATTAATGATCCCACACCCAAACAATAATGCTAATGTTCCCATATTATTTCAAATTCAGACTTTAACATATCACTTTCAGTTGTTCCTGTCATAAGTCCATCATCAATATAAATAGCAATCAGCAATTTTTCTGTTTCGCTTTGTCGAATGTAAATGCAAGAATCTGCTGTCGAACTAATATAGCCACTTTTTGTCATGAATGAATCAAACTTATTATTCTGGCAATGAGGTGATTCCTTAAGTCCATACAATGATTTCTTGAGGCAACAAACACAACCTGACCCATCATCAAAGCCTTCTGGGTGAGCCATGTATATTTCTTTATCCAAGCCACCATATAAAAATGTAGTTCTAACATCAAATTGACCAAGTTTCACATTTTCTTCTGCTACAGTCACTAATACAGCACTAATAGTGTCATAATGAGCAAGTGGACTAAAAGTTTCATCATAATAAAGTCCAACATGTTGAAACATACCGCACACAACCAAGTGAGCACGGTATCAATCAGTTGATCCATCAAGTACCGACCAATTATCGATAACACATTTTCCTCTAGGCAGTTCTGCCACAGTTTATGTTAGACTGTGGTTCTACCAAGTCCCAGTTATCATTTTCTTCAAATGCCTTCATTTTTTCTTTCATCACATTAAACCATTTATTGGAATTACTACTTTCTTTAGCTTCATTGAAGTTTCTTGGTGCAAGCTCTTCATGGATTACTTTTGTAAGGCAAACTAATGCAATTGCTGTGTGAGAGTGGTGAGGCTGGTATTTTGTAGTGAGTAAGTTTTATTGGGGGACGTATTTCATGAACTGGACATCCATTTGATAGCACATTCGAATATTCTTGGTCACTAGTTTCAATCTGATAAACAGTAGAATCACTTTTCTCTCCTGTTTCTTGTTGAAAATCAACACTACGTGATTTCATCATACAGTGTTTTGATGGAATCCACACTTTGTAACCATTTTTGTCATTCACCTATCCAATGAAATGGCCAGGTATAGCCTTGTCATTGAACTTAGAATGAAATTTCTTTGGCAAATAAACATAGCGTTTTGATCCAAAAATTTGTAGATAGCTAAAACTGTTAAATACTTTGCCAGTCCACAATTCAAAAGGTGTTTTACCTTCAACACTTGACTTCCCAGTATGATTGAGTAAAAAAGCAGCTGTGTCACTTGCATGAGCCCAAAATGATTTAGGTACCTTGCTAGACGTTAACTTTGAGTGAGCTAATTTAACTATATGTCGATTTGCTTGTTCAGCAACACCATTTTGCTCAGGAGTGTCTGGACACATAAGACAAAACTCAGTATCACAGTCTTATACCACAGGAGCTACCATGTTACAATTAAGCTCTCCTCCACTGACAGAACGAAATACTTTTGCCTTATGACCAGCAGCATCACACTCCTCCAAAAACGTTTTCAAATTGTTAGCCACTTCAGATCTATTTTGCATGAAATGTATCCAAACAAAGTGGGAATAATCATCTTTGAAAATCACAAAGTAACAAAAACCATTTATAGAGTCAACAGACATGGGTCCATTAATGTCTGCCTTGATCAACTCGCCAACAGTTTGTGTATGATCTCTGTGATGGCTAAATGTTTTACGGTGGGATTTTCCAAGAACACATACATCACAAAATGTTGTGGTATCAGGTAATTTAACCGACATAACGAAACGAGACAGCACATCTCGACATGACGTTTATCTTGTCGACTGAGTCTCTTATGCCAACATTGTAGCTGTTCTTCGAAAATTGCTAAGTTTATCATTACTTGTGAATTTGAAGGACAAACTCGCATGTTCATAATGTTTACTGACCCAAATAGTTTTCCTGTTGTGACTATTTCACTATGTCACTGAATGATTGCACCTTTGTTATCATAACTCACATAATATCCATGTTGTGTAGCTTGACGGACAGAGAAAAGTTGGTGTCTGACATCAGGTATATACCAGACATTTTCAAGCAAAGCAGGTGTCCACCTTTTGTTTATGAATATTTCAATATGAATACTGCCAGTCCCATATACAAAAATAACTCATTTTCCAGCCATCTGTACATATTGTGGAATCAGAAATTTTCAAATGTAGCAAAATTCCATTTATTTGATGAAATATGAAGTGTCATGCCAGAGTCCAAAATCCAAGAATCTGCACTATCAACGTTAACATGAGACAACAAGCTAGTGGCTAGAAATGTATTTGGTTTGCTGCTCACTTTTAACTGGAGCTCGAATTATTATTGTTGTTAGCTGTTGCTTTTGCTTCTTCTGTGGCCATGTGCTTTCGGCAGTTTGTCATGATATGTCCAGCTTTCTTGCGATACAGACACATATGACTTTGTTCTATCTTTCACTTACTCCCCTATGTTGCAAATTTCTTCTGTTTTTGATGTTGCTCATCCGATTTCGATTTTGCATAGAAAGCATGAGCTGCGTGTGTAACCAGCGAATTGTCAATCGATCACAAATTCTCATTAAGATGCTGTGTTGTCTGCTCAGGTTCATGAACATGATACCAGGTTGACCTGTAAAACTGATATTCGGGTCATAATGTTTAGAAAATACGAGGGTCAGTCAAAAAGTAATGCCTCCTATTTTTTTTTCTACGTTTAATTGTCAGGAAATTTAAATGCAATTACATAGGTTGAAAACCACAACATTGAGGATCATTTTGTCATTTTTCAATGTAATCTCCACCCATCTCTACAGTTTTGGTCCATCTTTGAACAAGGGCATGTATCCCAGCACGGTAAAAATCACAGCTCTGCTTCCTAAGCCATTGACGTACGGATGTTTTGACGGCCTCCTCATCTTCAAAATGAATCCCACGATGAGCTTCTTTTAGTGGCCCGAACAGATGGAAGTCTGATGGTGCCAGGTCAGGGCTGTATGGGGGATGAGGCAAAACTTCCCATCCAATTTTGACAATCTCGTCAGAGGTGTGACGACTGGTGTGTGGTCTTGCATTGTCATGCAAAAGAAGAACATCTGCCATTGATTTTGTTGGGCGAACTCGCTGAAGACGTGCTTTAAGTTTGTTGAGGGTTGTGACGTATTGAACAGAATTTATTGTGCATCCCTGCTCCAAAAAAACAACCAGAATCACACCTCTGTATCCCAGAAAACTGTTGCCATAACTTTCCCTGCCGATCGCACAGTTTTGAATTTTTTCTTCCTCGGCGAGCTTGTGTGACGCCACTCCATTGACTGCCTCTTTGATTCGGGTTCAAAAAAATGCACCCATGTTTCGTCCTCGGTCACAATTTTTTTCAGAAACTCATCTCCCTCCAAACGGAAGCGCTGCAAGTGTTGGGAGGCTATTGTTTTCCTTGCCTCTTTATTCTGATCGGTTAACATTCTTGGAACCCACCGTGCACAAACTTTTGAGTACCCCAATTGTTTAATAATCGTGATCACACTGCCTTTACTAAGAGAAATAATGCGACACACTTCATCTGCAGTCACCTGACAGTCACCACGAATGATGTCATCAACTTGCTGAATTTTGTGTGGAGTCACTGCACTCACCGGCCTGCCGCTCCGCTTTTCGTCAGTCAACGGTGTTTGCCCTTCAGCTTCCTTACAACGACGAACCCATCGTCTAACAGTGCTGACATCCACTGTCACAACACCATACACCTTCTTCAGTCTTTCATGAATGCGTATGGACGTTTCACCTTCTGCATTCAAGAATTCAATCACACAACGCTGTCTCAAACGAACATCGATGTCGGCCATCTTACAAACTTCTGCTGTGCTGCCACCTGTTGACACAGAAAGTTACTACTGCAGTGGATTGCAGAAGAAGGTTTGAGGAATGACGCCAAATTCAAATTTTTCACTTAACTTAATTTCTTTAAGTAGAAAAAAAATGGGAGGCATTACTTTTTGACCGACCCTCGTATGATGGTGGAGCAGTGTAAGGGGCAGAGTTGCATTTGGATTAATTTTGTTCAGTTCACTGCACAAGTCACAAAAAATGTTCACAAGTAGCAACGTGTGTTTTGTTATAGATGTGACATCACTTTTTGACGTCTCAAAGAAACAACTGAACAACGTAAATAGTCACTGCAGTGTAGGTTGTTCATATACTGACCTAAGGGTATCACAAATTTCTTTTGTGTCAGTCTTTTTTCTTACACAAAAAGCAGGCATCTCATCAAGCACCATTCCAATGGTGCAAGTTGCCTGAGCAATGTCCTGTTGCCAGTGCCGATATGCGTCGGACGGCTCGTCTCCTTCTGCCAATGACGGACACTGACATATACCATCTATAATCGAATAAAGGGACTGTGCCTTTAAACAAAGTTGAATCTGCCATTTCCATGTTTCCCACTGATCTTCACTTGACAATTTGCAAATGTTTGTATGACTGCTATTGTCACTCAACTGAAGCCCTATATCTGCCATTCGAAAAATTTTGCAATCTCAGAAATATTCTAGCAAATGGAAAAATAGTCTGGTGAATGAATACTATAATTCTCAGAACCTGAATCATTTAAACCTGGGCCCATAGCCTGTTGTGGGTGAACTTAGGATATAAGATTATAGCAAGAACACAAAACTTTTAGGAATAGTTATCTTCTTCCTTTAATATCTAAAGGATGACTCATGGCTACAACAAAAACTTTGTAGAGTAAAAGCATCGAAAATAAAAGAAACTCATAGGAGCAAAGAAATTCATACAACACAGAACCAATAACCATCATAGGGGAGGAGAGGAAATGCAGAGTTCTGATTTGTTTGCCTTAATAGCCCTCTCCATAATATGTATACCAGTCTCTATTGCTGTCTTTTTGTTCATGTTGTTTGATATCCATTCATCAATTTAAAACAGCTTGCTTTATACGTTGTTCCTGATTTTAAAGTTTTGAGGCACATTACTGATATTTATCAGGAACTGTGTTTTTCGTATGTTATTTGTAATTCTGCTTTTGCTAATTGACATTGTACTCCTGATTTGTTCTTGTTCACCTTCAAGTAAATCTCTAAAATGAGCCATGTCATTGCAAATGCTAGACAATCTACAGTGTGCTTGTTTGGCCAGGAGAGTAGACAAAGACATCCCCTTAATATTGTTTTTAATTGCTTTCTGATTCAACGATTCAACTCTGTTTGGATATATCAAAATAATTAATATACCTTTCCTTTTGAAACAGATGTATAAATCAGATTTTACTTTTTGATTTTCCTTGATTACTGCATTTCGTAATGTTAGCAGTGATCATTTTTCCCTCAGTGAATTTCAGAGATTATAACAAAATGTGCTATTTTTCTCCAGAACATTCAAATATGTAACTCTATGTGCTGTTTGACTGAGTGGCATTCACTTTGTGAAAGCTGTTGAAACGTGATTGCATTTTATTCCAATGTTACTCCCTAGCTGGTCTTCACATGTAGTAATAGTAACACTTCTTTTCCTTTGCTCCAGAGTTTCCTAGGATGACCATGTAGCTCTGCTATGAAGTGACAACTTTTGTTCTGCAGGTTCCTCAAATCATACATTGCACTGCCTTAGCTGCATTTGGAGACACCTGCAATGGCTTCCAATTTGAACTTTCACTTTCGTTGTTCCTCGCTTATATTAGATACACTGTTCAATCTGTAAACACATAAAGAGGAGATCTCATCAATGGGAAACATGCCAGAATAACAAAAATACATAATATATATTTATAAAAGAACTCAGTCACAACATATCATTCCCAACATATCGTCTGTCTGGACTGGAGTAATTATATCAGGCTCTCAACCAGGGTTTCAGTCACTTCTCATCATGCTCTGAAATGGAAAAATATCTTCCCCACTAACCTCGCTACCCCTTCCACAGTAGTATTCAGCTGCTCATCAGGTCTACACAATATCGTTGTCCATCCCAATATTACCATTGTTTTCAACCCTTTCTTGCAAGCTTCATATTCCTTTAATAGACCTAGGTACAAGACTTGTGGCATACAGCCTCCCACTGTCATCTACTCCGCTACTGTCAAAAGCATCTTCTACTCCATCAAAGTAAAGGCTGACTGTGAAAGCTGCCATATGGTCTACCAACTTAGCCACAAACACTGAGCAGCATTCTGTGTGGATACGACAACTAACAAGCTGTCTGTGACTACTGTGGTGTACTTGACTGCTTCACACCTGTGCCATCTGGTTTCTTTCCAGCAAGGCTAGCTTTTGTGAATTGTGGATTCCCATACCCCCCCCCCCCCCTCCCCCTCGGCTGCAACTTTCCTCAGTCCCTATCTCCAACTCTCTCTACTCCCTTCACTACTCCCACTTCAACCTCACACATGCCTGCATAATTCTTTCTTCTTCTCTGCTTCCCCCTCCTAGTGCAGTCAACTGAAGTTGCACCTAACAGTCCACCATCCTGTCCCTGGCACAACTGTACACACTCCTACTGGCAGCACTGCAGCATCCTCCCCCACCCCTACCAACGTATCCTTCCCTCTCTCTGCTCTGTTCCATCCGTTTTCTCCTAAGTGGGTGTTACTACAGCATATTTAAACCTGTCAAGAAATATGACCTGTGTCACTGATTAAGAGTAATCCTATCAAGTTAGCACAAGATCTTAATATTTTACGAGAAACACCAGCATAGCCAGTATAATTATTACTTTTCAGTGACCCAATGAATTTTGTGATCTTATTTTATTTCCAGTACAACTAATTTAGAATTACACTCCAGTGTCACCTGGAAAACTTCTATTTGTGTTAAAGTGTTACCTGTACCCTAAAATAAAATACTTGTGATATTCTACAATGAAAGTAACAAAAATATACCCTCTTTTCATCAGTGTGAGACAGGATTTGTGTTGTAGATCAACATTTATTTAGCCATTTATGATATGCTCATTCATATTACATCTCTTATGGATCTATAATCCCAAGAATTTAACACTGTCAACTTCTTGCATTTATATGTCCTCTGTTTCATTCATTAACTAGATAGAAATGTCTTGGAAGTTTTTAACTGCTTTTATTCGGTTATTTCAATGTTTAACAACATTTATTAATGTCCATCAAAATTTCATTAACTGCTCTTTGTAAAACTAAATATGATTTGTTGTTTATCACGGTGTTAGTGTCACCTGAAAATGTAAGGAACCCAATGTCTGGTAATGTTTATGATTACAGTTCATTGACATGTGCAAGAAAAAGCGAGAGCCCTAAGATGGAACCTCATGGGTCACAAATATCAGTTTCTAGTTGACTGAAAACGTAATACATGACTGTTTCCTGCATCTTAGATGCATAAATATACAACTTGAATGATTCTGAAGAAATTTCCTGTGATACCATGTATTCTAATTTGTTTAAAACAGTGTTGTGATTCACACAGTCAGAAACCTTTTGTAAATCACAGAATTAACTGTTAGCATGAATCAAATACATTCTTACTACATGTGTAAAGTGCTGTCTCGGTATCAGAACCCTTCAGAAATATATTCTCACTGTATGTCTCAATAGCCTTTTGTACGTCAGAACCCTTAGGTTAAACTATTACTCGAACCATATGTTATCTGTGGAAAAATCTGGGGGAAAAATAAGCCCAGAAAACCAGCCAGTTATCCCATTTTTAAAATGTTACTGGCCCATCCATGTCTACAAAAGACCAAACTTCATGGTTTATCTCCATCTTATCTGGATTTTATTTCTGTGATAGATTGCAAATTGTACAATAATTATGGTAGGAAGAACAATTATCCTTCCAAGAAGGAAATGCAAGTAACATTCTTGAGTAATCTCACACTTCATTGGCTTTTGTATGGAAAAATCTGAAACATTCTGGGATGGAAAAAAGTTTGTTGCAGTCAAGACAATACCAGCTTGTCTCTTTCCAGTGTGCTTTGCAAGTTGAGTGTTTTGTATTCTCTAAAAAAAAATGTTGCAAACTCATGTTGGATACTACTTCTTGGCTGCAGTAATTTTACTAGGAAAATGTCATCCTGCAATGCTACTGATGGCAGGAAAAACTTCTTGAGCCAGTGTTGTGCCTTTCTGAGAGAGTTCTTCACCTATTTCTGCAGACTGTTCCCACTCAGATATTTCTCCCTCCAATCCAGAATCATTCATCCTTCCAAAATTTCTTGCTCACTCAAGAAATGTGACACATTTTTAGCAAAATTATAGAAAACATTAAAACCTGATGAGTACATGAACAAAAATCATGACAATGTGAGAAGACAAAGGCTCAGTCAGTCATGACAGCAATTCTTATGCTCACTACCTCTTCTTTTGAAGGAAATCTAGTAACTTACAACACAGGGAATCATCTGTCAAGCAGCATGTCCATGTGTTGTTCTCACATGAAACTATTCCACTTTTCAAACAATAGATGGATCATGCATTGTAAAACATTGTGGCATGTGAAATATTCAGGCACAGTCCTGTAAACACAGTATTGTTGCCCAAGTTATGTTCTTTTTTGGTCATAAATGTTCTAAAGATTAAATTTTCAAATATGATTTAGTTTAGTGTGTATACTAATAAAGCTTTCAAAATTTTATGGCAACTGTGGACAGCACATATGAATATTTTCTGTAAGAAATAGCAAAAATTATGTTCTTATTATCTTTTAATCTGCCAGGAAGTTTCTTATTTTCTTATTGTTAAAACATAGTACTCAACACTGGCTTACATAATTTGTTTGGCTTGAACTGTATCTAAATGAATTGGCACAAAATCAGTCTCTCAGAAAATGATACAGTACATTTTTATAGCATGAAGAATCAGTTTGTAAGGGTGTGGAATTCAGAACTATTAAAGAATTATGATGTGCATTTGAAGTTCTCTGATGCTTTAGAAACTGAAACTGTAATAATGAATATCACAGAAGTTGGACAGACAAATATAATATAAGGTCATCATGACTAACAAGAAATACTTCAGTTGTTTAACAGAAGAAAGAATTTAAAATGTTCAGAAAAGAAAGAATACAGTGATTTTGGAATGAAATCTATAGGATATGCAAGGAAGATAAAGGAAAAATGTACAGAAATTGAGAAGTAATTGGTCATTGAAATGGCACCGTCAAATTAACAGCTCATGCAGTCAGTCTGTTGACAAGAATAACATACAGAAGAATGGAAAATAAAATAGAAGATTGGTTATCTGAGTTTAGGAAAGGTAAAGGCACCAAAGAGACAGTTCCAATGTTGCACTTGATAATGAAATATTACACCTTCATCCCTACTATAATTATAAACAATATACACAGAGTGTCCTCATGATCAATCCCTCCAACAATTCCTTAGATTAGCCTTCACATACAAACAGAAATTTTGACCGGAGACTTTAAATTATTAACATGTATAGACCATCAGTTACTGTTGCTTTATGTTCTTCAGTTTTGTTAGGAATATTATTTCTGAGTCATTAGACATTAGTAACTTAGGTCTCTTCAATCAGAACTACCCTAGAAGAAAACAATATCTTCACATACAAACCTAGCCAGGTATTTTAAGTAAGTCTTATTGGTATCCTATGATTGTTACTGAAGTTTAAATCATCTTCTGTTAAGAACCCACACACTGTCAGAATAGCAGTCTTGTTTGTTTCCAAGCCTGTTGCTGAAGTAGAGAACTGAATTGGGGGGGGGGGGGGGGGGGGGCATCAGTCTTCTGACTGGTTTGATGTGGCCCACCACGAATTCCTTTCCTGTGCTAACCTCTTCATCTCAGAGTAGCACTTGCAACCTACATCCTCTATTATTTGCTGGATGTATTCTAATCTCTGTCTTCCTCTATAGTTTTTGCCTTCTACAGCTCCCTCTAGTACCATGGAAGTCATTCCCTCCAGTCTTAACAGATGTTCTATCATCCTGCCCCTTCTCCTTATCAGTGTTTTTCACATACTCCTTGCCTCTCCAATTCTGCACAGAACTTCCTCCTTCCTTACCTTAACAGTCCACCTAATTTTAATGCTCGTCTGTAGCACCAAATCTCAAATCCTTCAATTCTCTTCTGTTCTGGTTTTCTCACTGTCCATGAGTCACTACCATACAATGCTGTACTCCAGATGTATGTTCTCGGAAATTTCTTCCTCAAATTAAGGCCGGTATCTGATGTTAGTAGACTTCTCTTGGCCAGGAATGACCATTTTGCCATTGCAAATCTGCTTTTGATGTCCACCTTTCTCCATCCATCACTCATTATTTTACAGCCTAGGTAGTAGAATTCCTTAACTTTTTCTTGTTCATGACCATCGATTCTGACATTAAATTTCTCATTGTTCTCATTTCTACTACTTCTCATTACATTCTTCCTTCTTCAATTTACTCTCAGTCCGTACTCTGTACTCATTAGACTGTTCATTCCATTCAGCAGATCATGCAATTCTTCTTCACTTTCACTCAGGTAAGCAATGTCATCAGCAAATTGTATCATGGATATCCTTTCACCTTGAATTTTAATTCCACTCCTGAACCTTTCTTTTATTTCCATCATTGCTTCCTCAATGTACAGATTGAACACTAGAAGCAAAAGACTACATCCTTGTCTTACACTCTTTTTAGTACAAGCACTTTGTTATTCCCTCTTAGCTGTTGTACATATTGTATATGTCCTGTCTCTCCCTATAGCTTACCCTTATTTTTCTCAGAATTTCGAACATGTTCCACCATTTCACATTGTCGAATGCTTTTTCCAGATTATCGTATCCTATGAACATGTCTTGACTTTTCTTTACTCTTGCTTCCATTATTAACAGTAACATCAGAATTTCCTCTTTTGTGCCTTTACCTTTCCTAAAGCCAAACTGATCATCATCTAGTGCATCCTCAATTTTCCTTTCCATTCTTCTGTGTATTATTCTTGTCAGCAACTTGGATTCATGAGCTGTTAAGCTGATTGTGCGATAATTCTTGCACCTATCAGCTCTTGCTGTCTTAAGAGTTGTGTGGATGATGTTTTTCCGAAAGTCAGATGGTATGTTGCCAGACTCATACATTCTACACACCAACATGAATGGTTGTTTTGTTGCTACTTCCCACAACGATTTCAGAAATTCTGATGGAATGTCATCTATTCCTTCTGCCTTATTTGGTCTTAAGTCCTCCAGAACTCTTTTAAATTCTGATTCTAATACCATGTCTCCTACCTCTTCTAAATCGACTCTTGTTTCTTCTTCTAGCACATCAGACAATCTTCCCCTCATACAGGCCTTCCCCTTGCACTCTTAATGTTATCACCCTTACTTTTAATGTCACTGAAGGTTGTTTTGACTTTCCTGTAGGCTGAATCAGTCCTATTGACAATCATTTCTTTTTCTGTTTCTTCACATTTTTCATGCAACCATTTCGTCTTAGCTTCCCTGCACTTCCTGTTTATTTCATTCCTCAGCGACTTGTATTTCTGTATTCCTGAGTCTCCCGGAACATTTTTGTACTTCCTCCTTTCATCCATCAATTGAAGTATTTCTTCTGTTACCCAATGTTTCTTCGCAGTTGCCTTCTTTGTACCTATGTTTTCTTTCTCAACTTCCTCTTCAACTGTACTGCCTACTGAGCTATTCCATATTGCTGTACCTATAGCCTTAGAGAACTTCAAGCGTATCTTGTCATTCCTTAGTAGTTCCGTATCCCACTTCTTTGCCTATTGATTCTTCCTGACTAATGTCTTAAACTTCAGCCTACTCTTCATCACTACTATGTTGTGATCTGAGTCTATATCTGCTCCTGGGTAGACCTTACAATCCAGTATCAGATTTCGGAACCTCTGTCTGACCATGATGTAATCTAACTGAAATCTTCCCATATCACCCGGTCTTTTTCTATCTTACCTCCTCCTCTTGTGATTCCTGAACAGAGTATTCACTATTACTAGCTGAAGTTTATTACAGAACTCAATTAATCGTTCTCCTCTCTCATTCCTTGTCCCAAGCCCATATTCTCCTGTAACCTTGTCTTCTACTCCTTCCCCTGCAAATGCATTCCAGTACCCCATGACTGTTCGATTTTCATCTTCCTTTACATAGTGCATTACCCTTTCAATATCCTCGTACACCTTCTCTATCTCTTCATCTCCAGCTTGTGACATCAGCGTGTATACCTGAACTATCGCTGTCGGTGTTGGTTTGCTGTCCATTCTGACAAGAATAACCCTATCACTGAACTGTTCACAGTAACACACTCTCTGCCCTACCTTCCTATTCACAATAAATCCTACTCCCATTACACCATTTTCTGCTGCTGTTGATATTACCCTATACTCATCTGACCAGAAATCCTTGTCTTCTTTCCACTTCACTTCACTGATCTCTACTATATCTAGATTGAGCCTTTGTATTTCCCTTTTCAGATTTTCTAGTTTCCCTGCCTTATTCAGGCATCTGAAATTCCGTGCCCCGACTTATTATTTTGTTGATTATTCAATCTTTTTCTCATGGTAACCTCCCCCTTGGTAGTCCCCTCCCAGAGATCTGAATGGGGGACTATTCCGGAATCTTTTGCTAAAGGAGAGATCATCATGACACTTCTTCAATTACAGGCCACATGTCCTGTGGATACATGTTATGTTTCTTTAATGCAGTGGTTTCCATGGCCTTTGCATCCTCATTCCATTGATCTTTGTTGATTCTTTGTCTTCAGGAGCAGTTTCCCACCCCTAGGACAAGAGAGTGCCCTGAAACTCTGTCCGCTCCTCCACCCTCTTTGACAAGGCCATTGGCAGAATGAGGGTGACTTCCTATTCTTGGCCACCATTGCTTGATTATTAATCAAAATTTAAGTATCAGCGGTATCTGAACCCGTGACTGAAGACGTTTTGATTACAAATCAAAGACACTACCCCAAGACCACGGTCTTCTCATATTATACCCAAAATCCTGGGGTACTAACTTGTATATGTCTAGGCACATCTTTTCAATTTCTGTGACTTCCAAATGATGTTCTGTTATGCATTGAATACCAGCAGAAATACGTTTACATTTTTCATTGCACTGTAATGATGTGAGAAGCTCATCTTTTATGTTGAATAAGACTATTATGTTTTGATGGAAAAGTTCAAATGAATATGTTCTGTGCTTTCAAGACTGTTGTTTCCTTCTTATCCACTAAATGCTGCAACTATGTCAATAATTATATGGTAGCTCTGCCTTCCAAAGAAATTTACTCTAAAAATTACCTAGTGAAAATTTTGGAAGTCTCAGGGACTGGACAGACTGTGCTCTGGTTACAATGAATGCTTCTGAAAATTGGTTGTGAAAGTAATCTCCTAGTGGAGGAATTCAGGTGTAGACCATGCCTTGTTGGTATGAGTCATTCCAATCCCGGGACTGGAATGACTCCTTACCCTCTCCCTTAAGACCCATATCCTTTCATCTTTCCCTCTCCTTCCCTCTTTCCTGACGAAGCAACCGTTGGTTGCGAAAGCTATAATTTTGTGTATATGTTTGTGTTTGTTTGTGTGTCTATCGACCTGCCAGCACTTTTGTTTGGTAAGTCTCATCATCTTTGTTTTTAAGTACAGATTGTGATTCACCTGAGTAAATGCAGCCAATAGAATTTGTTACCATGTGGTGTTCGACTTCAGAGAGGAGCCATTTTGTCACTTTGATACTGTGCATGAATATCGGAGAACTATTGTAAAACCAATCATGGTCACCTACATTTTCAAGATATTTTAAATCCTTAATGAAGAGTAGTTGACAGTGCAGTGGCTAACTCTGAGGTAAATCAACCTGTTAATGTCAGTTACTGTGGCTTCATGTCGAGTTCATTTCTGTTTTTGCTGAACACGGAGCCATATGATATAGACAGTTTTATTTTAGTTCACCTTTTCGTTATTTTTAATGTAATTAGCCAAATTATAGGTTATTATGAAGAGGTCCATATTTTTTATCAGGCACATAGTCATTCTTCATTGGAAGATCACCAAAGTTGAAATACTTAGTTTAGGTGACTAAAGAATAGTGAACAAACCATGGCACTTTTGCTGCTTTGCACATAGTACACTAGAGCATCAGTCAATCTCCTCTCTTTCACATTATTTGTCCTATGTGCTGGACTCTAATCTTTTCAGTGCTGGCTGACCTTCCAGTGCCAGTGAGCGAACTGATTCTTATGAGGACTACCAAATCATAGGAACAGTGTTCAATGCCCGACACCAGTCATTAACAAATATGCCATGACAAATAGTTATCAAAATGTATGAGCAGACTTTTTTTGTGTGTCAGGGTAGTGCATATTCTACAGACACCACAGACAATTGTCTCTTTGCACTCTACCAAAAAGCAATATATGAGTGAACCTAAATGTTTAGGGAGGTAAGTAGTTGAGACTTCACTGTACTGTGACAAAAAATCTGTTCCCAGGAGTGTTGCAGTGCAGTATGTCTACATTATGCAAATAATCTAATCTTTGGCTTCTCCTCCAGTCCTCCATATTCAACTTATTTTTAGTGTAAGCCTATGCAGTGCAACCTGTGCCAGCTCTGTACATTGTATTAAATATATTAAATTTTTTTCCGCTGTCCCATGAATTCTGTTTTGTTATTATAGATTATCTGTCCTGAGCTGATTGCAATGTAATTAAAAAGAATTACACCAGACTCATTTCACTTTTATTTATAAAGCATCTTCTGTGGTATTATGTAAATTGGATATACATGTTTGTACATTTATTTTTTTATTTGTTTTTTAGGTTAAAAACAGTGTTTTCTTTATAAAGTTGATCTGCAAGCTACTTACAGTGTTTCTTTATATAAACTGCTCCTTTCCCTTTTGCTTGCAGTGTTTGATGTTGGCAGGCATCATTTCACATCTGCTATTCTATTTCAGCTACTTTTTCATTCCATTGCATTGATCAAAATGTCCTTCTAAAAATTTTGCTGTCGTTCTTTTGCACATCTTCCAGGTGTCAAATCAGACATAATCTTTATGGATCCCATAAAGAACTGAAATACTCCAGATGAGGGCTTACCAAGGAACATCTCTTCAAGATTCTCATCATATGGAAGTGAGCTTTGTTTGCCTTGCAAACTATCCCTCTCATACAAAGTTCCCTATGCAATTTCCTATCAAATATCACTCTTAAATATTCAAATTAGTTGACACAGAGAGTATCTCTTCCCCTAACTTATAGGCCCACTTAGATGTTGGCTTGGATTTTTTGAAACGAAAACTGACCGTCTAGTTCTTGCTTACACTGATGCTCATTTTATTTGTATTTACCCAATTCTCCATTGCATTGCAAGGTCATTGCTCAGTTCCTCACTATATCATCAGATCATCAGCATGCATTTAATATTTATTGTATTCCATTGCCTATTTCATTACATGTGTTATAGGTACTGTAACAGGCATACTAGGGCACTTCCCTGTTGCACTTATGACGATGCCTCCACTTTTTGTGGAACATCTTTTCCACCATTACCCTGTTGGTCCTGCATTTACTCAAACCACAATCCTGACTTCTACTCCAGCAATTTGTAGTTAATGTAACAAGAGCCCATGAGTAAGGCCATTGAATGCCTTTGATAGGTGTAATTGCCTCCACCCACAATTTATTATGTACTCTACATCATGAGTAAATCCTACAAGATAATTTCACAAGAGTTCCCTAAATCCATGCTGAGTTTCCTTAAGTGATCTGTGTTGTGTATTGTGTAAGTATACTTAGTTACTAGAATTTCCATCATTTTGCTGTCCAGTGATGTTTGATTAACTGGCCTTTAATTTCCCACATGATGTGAATCATCTGCTTTGAGGATATGGATCACTATGACTACCCTACAGTTATTTGGCACTGCTCATCTCTCGAAGCTTAACCTGAACAGTTCTTCCATGTCGGGCACAACTGCCGAGTCAGTCTTTTCTAGGAGGTCAGTAGACACATTGTCCAACTCATGTGCCTTCCCAGTCCTGTTGCTTCTGAGTATAGTATGATTTACTTTGTATTCATATGTACCTGGAGATGTTCAGACAGATGTCCTACTATATTCTGACCTGGTTTCTCACTCTTCATTTGGTTTAAGTCCTGTAGTCTATCCACTGGCATCCCAAACAGGTGACTAAAGGTGTCTGGATTTTCCTTGATCTGAGCCCTTCGCACCTATAGATGGAATACTGTTAATTCCTTTTATATATCATGTAAAAACCTCTCATCTTCGTGTGTTACAGTTTCTTTTCCCATATCCAACATGAAATAGCAGATTTTTATGAACCTGAAAGCTTATATATAAGAGGTTGTTTGTATGCATAATGCAAACATCTGTATCTGTTATTAACTTGGAATTTCAGTTGCCCACTAGTTTGTGGATGGAGACCTTGTGGTAGTTTCTTGTTTATATCTTTGGTTTTCTTGTAATTATCATGGAATAAGTAGTCCCTGTTTGAATTTAATTCGTTAGTAAATCAACATTATTTTTATCAAAAAGAAATGATTGGAGTCAATATCCAATAGGTTAATGACCCAGAAATAGATTACAAGAAGATATTGAAAAATGAAGATAAGTAGTACCCACATGACTTAAATTAACATTTGTATTATTTGTAAGTTATTTTTTGTGTGCTCAGTGTATGTTATCTACTTTTTCCTTAACATAAATTCACAGTTTATTTTTTCTGAACTAGGTTAATGTATCTAAGATGGCTATGGATGGAAAATCACTGTTTAATTTTGAAAAGTTGACTGGTCTTACTAACTATAACAACCAGAAATTTACCATTAAAATGTGCCTAAAACATGACAAACTGTGGAAGAAAATGGCCTGGTACTGTAAACAATCCAAAGAATTTACAGTTATCTGTAAATTCATTTATATATCCAAAACTTCATAGAAGAATGACTGTTGAAAGGGCACAGCAAAATTTGCAGTCAGCATTCAAAGGCAAGAGTTCATCTAGTTTTATTAGGCTGACACAATGTTTGATGACTCAGCAATTCCCTTCTGAGACAAATATATAAGTACATCCAGTGGTTCAACAAATTCAAAGGATTGATAAGAAAGTCTGAAAACGAAAACGCATTGGTAGCTTATACTGAATTTCCATCTCATTGTAGTGGTAGGTTTGTATTTCCAGATGTATTTGGCAGATGGCTCATGGACTAAATTGGGTGAATATCAATTTAGATCCATAGATTTGTTGTATAAAAGAAAAACAGTCTTAACATCCTTTTCCGAAAACATCAGCTACGAAAGCAAAAGATCTACTTCATGTAGTACACTCTGATGTCACTGGAGTAATGAGCATGGCTTTATGGTTTAGAGCACATTATATTCCGACTTTTATAGATGAAATTTCAATCAAATTTTTAAAGGACATCATATTCGCCATTGACTTTAGAAATAATTTATTTCACAACTGCAATTTTGGCCTTTGGGTCGTTTTCAACAGGTACTACAAAAGACTTTGCTTCAGCACATCAGACTTTAAAATCCTCCAACATGTATACCTCATATCAAAAACAGGCCTTTCTGCCATAGAAATACAGGAACATCAGATGAGTGTGAAGCTCTGTACATCATGGAATGATGCAAATCACATGAAATGTTACTAATTTTAACATCATTCACGTAAATCTTTACAGACCAGTGTTCTAGCACACTGTTTACATGTAAACTAAAGCCATTGGCAGCCAGAGACAGTGGTTATGTCTGTGTGAGTGGTGTTTGCATGGATGTGTGTGTGTGTGTGTGTGTGTGTGTGTGTGTGTGTGTGTGTTGTCTAATTCAGAAGGTCTTTTGGCCGCAAGCTTACTTGCTTAGCAGTCTTTTTGTTGTACCTGTCTGTGACTCAACATCTCCACTATTTGCTGAGTATCAATCTATCCTGTTCATAATATTGTCATTATTCTATTCTGAATTTTCCAAGTTTTAAATTAGCTTTTACATATCATGGGAAAATCAATTTAAACAATTGTTGGCATGTGTAACTTGCTTAAAAAGACTTTTTGCAGGCCATGGTCATCTTACAAATGTTGTCACTGGTTCCCTCATATAGTTAAAGATTGTTTTCAACAGATGAAGTTGAAATCTATATACTACTATTTGTCAACCAGTCTGCATTTATTTCTCAGCATGAAAAACCATCCAATGCAAAAGTAGGTACTACCTCCTGCTCATGGTATCAAGTATAGGTGCAGACAAGGATAATCATTATGAATTTAGATTGAGTTGAGATATCCATTCACAGATGCAGATGCAGTAGCTGTGAGAAACTTATTTTTTAAACTGTATCATCAACTAGTTATTATTATTATTATTATTATTATTATTAGAATGGAGTAGAGTAGAGTTTTATTGGTCCTTGTAATCATATAATACACAAATTGTACATTCTAATGTAGCACAAGTCAATGTATAACAAAATATAATTTTAAATAATTTAAATTTACATTAATTTCACTATTTCTACATTACGTGATCATTAATTTACAATATATGGAACGAATAGTGGACAAAAATAAAGAGAAGAGATTATAAAGTGGAGTATCTACTACACTGGCAGATTAATATTGTATTACAGTAACATGTTGTTGTTGTGGTCTTCAGTCCTGAGACTGGTTTGATGCAGCTCTCCATGCTACTCTATCCTGTGCAAGCTTCTTCATCTCCCAGTACCTACTGCAACCTACATCCTTCTGAATCTGCTTAGTGTATTCATCTCTTGGTCTCCCTCTACGATTTTTACCCTTCCACGCTGCCCTCCAATACTAAATTGGTGATCCCTCAATGTCTCAGAACATGTCCTACTAACCAATCCCTTCTTCTAGTCAAATTGTGCCACAAACTTCTCTTCTCCCCAATCCTATTCAGCACCTCCTCATTAGTTACGTGAACTACCCACCTAATCTTCAGCATTCTTCTGTAGCACCACATTTCGAAAGCTTCTATTCTCTTCTTGTCCAAACTATTTATCATCCATGTTTCACTTCCATACATGGCTACACTCCATACAAATACTTTCAGAAACGACTTCCTGACACTTAAATCTTTAATGACACAACCAAATCTTTAGTGTACTTCCTGAAGGAACACGTAGAAGCTACAGAAGCAGTGATGAGTCAGATATGCCTTAGCAGCTGACTTGAAATTTGCCAGGTCATTTATTAATTTTATTTCTGTGGGAAGTTTATTTATAACTTACACATGATATAGGGTTCCTTTTTGCTTAGTGTTATAGAGGTCTATATTTTAAAGAGTAGGATGTGGCAGAATTTCTAGCTTTTTAAAGAGTGGCCTACAGGTTTGGTTCCATTTTGCACCTTCCATTATTCTTATGGATTTCTTTTGTAGCCTAAAGAGCTTTTTCTAAGAGAAGAGTTACCCCAGAAAATAATTCCATATTTCAGTCTTGAGTATAATTATGCAGGCATATTATATAGTTTTCAGACTGTCTTTGTTGCAGCATTCTCATTAAGTAGCATGCAGTGCTTAATTTATCACAAGCTTTTTCAATTTGCATCCCCCATTTAAGATTATCTTGAAGCCGTACACCCAAAAACTTAATCTTGTCTACATTCTGAAGGTCCGAGTCAGATACCCAAATCTGAACAGTTTGTTCACCTATTTTCACATTATAAAAATTTAGTGCCACTTTCTTACTTGCAACTATTACCAGTTGGTTATGACTGAAACAGTTTTCAGTATTTTTCAGGGTTTCTGTTGTAGACGTATGACAAATTTCCATTTCTTTCCTACTCACTTGCACACCTGTATCATCAGCAAGCTGCATGGTGTTCTTGTAGAATTTCTGTAGGTCATTCAAATATAACAAAATAAAAGAGGCCCTAGAACTGAGCCTTGTGGTGCTCCATATTTAGTGGCTTCATATTCTGAATAGTGTTGAGTCAATCTGCTGAAACTTCGATATTGTATTTCAACCATTTGTTTTCGACAGCTTATGTACAATTTTACCCAGTTATTAGATGTTCCTCTAGTCTGCAAGTTCTCAAGCTTAGGCAATAGTTTGATTTGCTCTTTGATATCAAGATCTAGACATATTCCAATGACATTTTCACCACTGTCTAGTTTCTGAAGTACGTCACTTAAGAGTTATAAAATTGCTGCATCAGTTGATCAGCCTTTCTGAAACCATCTTCTGCTGTGGGTAGTATTTTGTGCTCTTCTAGGAAGTGTGTTACCCTTCTTTGGAAAAGCTTTTCTATAATTTTTGAGAATACAGATAGTAGAGCATTGGGCCTGTAGTTAGCCACTTCATCATTTTTACCTGTTTTGAAAAGTGGTTAGAGCTTAGCTGTTTTTAGGCATGAGTGAAGGTTGGTTGTTAAGTTGATTTTGGGGAGGGGATGAAACAGTGAGGTTATCGGTCCCATCAGATTAGGGAAGGATGGAGAAGGAAGTTGGCTGTGCCCTTTCAAAGAAACCATCCCGGAATTTGTGTGAAGCAATTTAGGGAAATCACAGAAAACGTAAATCATAATGACTGGACATTGGTGAGTGATGGGAAAATTCCAGGTAAGCTACTGGCTGAACAATGTGAACTCCACGTTTTTTTGATAAGATTGTCTTGGATGCCGTATTTTGCAGTGGAATGGTACATTTTTAAAGTTCTGATATCTGACAGGACTTCTTTCTGGGTTACTGGCGAGAGAAAAAGTGAAGTATTTACGGATCATAAAAGGTCAGTTTTTATTGGAAGGTTGGATTTCAGCGACTAATTTTTTCACTTATATTGCTATTTCTTTAGGATCATTAATTTATTTACTGTTGCAAATCAATTTAATATTGGGATTTTGAGGAAAAACCTTATCAGTTTCTGTTTCACTATATTCCAAAGAGCTTTCATTTTGTTACTGGAGTTATTTATATAGCACTCATTTGTCATTACTTTAGCTTCTTTGATTACTTTTTATGTGTTATTTTATGTATTTGAAATATGTAAGGAATTTGTTAGATGCTATTATTATTATTACTATTATGTTGCTAGACTGGTATATTCTGTTTGGATTTATGCAAGCTACAACCAAACCCAATATAATCAGCATAATAGCTACAGTAACTTTTTTTACAATAAACTAAAGTGTTTGTAATGCTCTCCCATGAATCAAGAAAACCTATGACAATTTGTGCTGCTGTTCTTCAAATACATTCAGTGTGCCCTGTTTATCCTCCACACTTGAGCAGTTTTGTAAGCTCTCTTCTTTGTAGAGTAACTTCATAACTAAACTATTAGCTCATAGTGTATTAAGAATTCTTTAACTGCTGCATAATTAAAGTTCACCATATTCTTTTTTCATTAACTGCAAAGATTTTATTGGTTTTTGTTGTCAGTGTGTACTCTGCTGCAAGATATGATCTTCTCTGATGAAGAGTTGAGATCACCTGATAACAAATATTTCAAAATTTCTTTCTGGGCTATATTACAACTTATATAAACAATCTGTTGTGATTAAATAACTTCTGTGTTAAAACATCTCAACATATTCACAGATCCAGACATAGAAGTAGGAAATGTGTTCCTTTATAATTCACCATTAGAATCATTACATAATAAGTATTGCAGGCTTGTACAGATATTGCTTCAAAATGGAAATATTAACACTATCCATTCATGATCTCACCATTGACAATTACTACTCACTAAATAAATGAAGAACATATATTTTTGCATAAATTGCATCTATTGTGATCCTCAGTAGATCTCTAGTCTTGTTGTTCTTCTGGTAAACTGGTTTACCCCACTTGGTGAAGAAATTTCCCTGCATGGGCAGTGCTTTTGGGTGACATGCACACATTGAGAAACAAGAATATAGCAACAATATTACTATTCACTATTTCTTTGTTTCAGAATTTTAAACCGGTAAACCTAAAGTGTCACTTTTCGCATGACTCCCCTACCGAAAGCCTGAAAGAAGCTCTTCTGACTGAAAATAGAAAAATAAAACTCTTTGTGGTGTTAAAAATGCATTTTTTACTACAACACTTTAATTTCAGAGATTTCTCAGTTATTAGTAGTTCTGATTTCAGACTTTATGAAGACGGCAATATCTGAATATCAACTGAGCACTTAATTATAATTGTATGTTTGATATTCCAGTTTATGTTCTTTTGACTCTCCCCCTCCCTCCCCCCCCCCCCCCCCCCTCTCTCTCTCTCTCTCTCTCTCTCTCTCTCTCTCTCTCTCTCTCTCTCTCTCTCTCTCTCTTTTTCCAATCTTTTGTGGGTAACTGTAAGTTACACTTCGTTTATTAGGGCAGTCCATAATGAGTAAATCCCAGTTCCTTAAAGTCTCAAACTCCCATATATAAAATTGCTTAACTTGTGATTACTTTACCAGTGACTTAATGCATTAAATATTTGATGTTAAAAATGTAAGCAAGAAAAAGTTTAGAAAAAATTTGGAATTTGGTTTTAATGTTTGTTGGAAGTCAATAAGTATTGTAATTAGCAAACACTGGATGAAAACAGGCTGGGTAATTAGCACTCCATTGCAAGCAAAGGCTAGTATTTATGATGTCATATTTCCTGAACTATATATCATACAATGATATAATTGTGGAGATAGGTTCAGAGAGATATGTTGATACTGTTTGCAAAATGTGTTGCAAATAGGGTTAATAGTAAAGTGTAGTAAATTAAGATGTCATGCCTGATGCTGAAGTTTGACTGCATGAACAGTGGAAAAACAGCAAGCAATAATTTTTTTTTCCTTTCATCATTTTGTTGAGGTGTCAACAACAAAAAGTTTCCTAAAGATTTGAAAATGTATGTTAAGTATGTTGTAAGTTACTAAATGGTCCCATTCTCAAATACTGGAAGAATATAGCTTAATGAGTTGATTATAACAGCGCTCTAAATTGTTATTGGTCCAAAATTATATGAAGTTCTGAAAATCAAATTTTTGTTGCCCCTGGAAGATGCTAGACAGGCAACTTAAACCTGGAACTGGGTTCCAGCCCCCCCTCCCTCCACACACTGAGGTTAATCACTAAATAATATAGATCACTTCCTACATAAGGCTAACAGTTAAAAGTTGAAGTTATTCTTTCCTCATTGAGGTCTTAATAAGACCTATAAATTTTTGAAATAGCCCAGCTTATAGGGAATCAAACTAAACTGAAAACATGAGATTTTCTTTCAAACAAAATATAATGCAGTATTCTTAATTCCTGGGTTGATATAAAATTCCTTAACAGTTTACCCACAGCCTTTGCCTTGATGACTGCTTTTTATTTAAAGCCACTTTTTTCCTACCAGACAAGAATTACCTTTGATCAGTTTGAGATACAATCTGGCTACTCTATTCTCATCCCAGAGCTACACAACTCTTCTTTACATATAAAATAACTCAGATGTTATCCATCCAATAAAAGCAAGAAGTAGTACTATTGCTTGCTATACTTGATCACAATACCAGTAAAACATAGCTTTTCTTTGAATATGTGTCCATTATGAACTACAGATAAAATGTGACTCTTTTCTGCATGTGCATTCTTTCTGGATGATAAGTAAAATGCAACTCTTAACTTTCATTAAACAAGCAAAGATAGAGCACTTTTTTCTTTTACAATAATGCCATACATTGTTATGTATGCACACGCAATTCTCCTTTAGTGGTTAGTATTGTTTACTTCTTCATTAGTGACTATATTAACTTTTGATGCTTGCACCTTGGTGTAGTTACGGCAGATACCATTGGATGTCACTCACTGAAGTTTTATTCCTCTGTGTGGGTCCAGAGTTGTCATCTTGATTCTTTGTGCCCCCACCTTATCAATGCAGAGTAACAAAATAATTAAACATTTGTATAGATAGTAAACATTACTCAAGGTTCATCCAAAATCATTTTGTTGTTAACAATGGCTAATACAAACAAAACATTAGAATGAGCTTCAAGAAACACAAGAAATGAAAATGTGACCTTACACAGCACTGGTTTCTTTTCTATGCATCTAGTCCAGTTTGTAGCAGATTGAATCAATAGTCAATGCAAACAGGCCTTTCCACCAACAAAATGGAGGGCATTAGATGTTCCACATGTAGGCCGTTTCTCTGCAATTTTAATCAGTTATTGCTGGTATAATGTTCTATAAATCCTCTAAGTTTAGACTCAGTATTCATCAGTGTTAAAATTTTCCACAGACATTAGTAATTAATATAACAAAATTTTAGGGCCAGCCAGTCTTCTTGGAGAACCAAACAGGAGGTAATGGTTGCATGGTATACATAGTATACAGTGGTATGCAGGATTATTTCTTCCACTTCACTATTTGCTTGTTTTCTCCATCTCCATTGCTATTTTCATTTACATAAAATATTTAAAAAATCAGAAATTTGTGATAATGTCTCACAAGCCTTACAAGCTGTAATCCCTCTTCCCTTATAAGTTAGAGCTCCAGGCACAATGCTTTACACACAGGAGCATAGAACCTGAATATAGTTGGTGTACTAAGATTATTTAACTATATTAATGCATTTTACTATTTATGGCAGTTTCAGTATTACAGGATAGGTTTTTTTTTATGTCACAGCAAACATGATGCTATACAGGTTGATCTAAATAATTTTAAATTATCTGATGATTATCAGCTGATTAAAATTGGTAGTGAACAAAAGGTTTACTTCTCAGTAGCTCTTGGTAGTTCTTAAACATGATGTTCTTTAAATGTTCATAACTATGGGGCATCACCTGCACAAAAAGGGTATTTTGTTGAAGTCTTCAGTCCAAAGACAGGTTTCATACATCTATCCTATTCTGTTAAAGCATCTTCATCCCTGCATATCTACTGGGACGAACATCCAGTTCTATCTGCTTAGTGTAATCAAGCTTTGGTCACCATTTAAATTTCTTATCCCTGGCACTTCCCTTCTTTATAAATATTAATTAATTCTCAGAATGTTTCTCAAACAATCTATTTTCTTAGTCAAGTTGTGTCCTAATACTCTTTTCTTCCCAATTAATTCTGGTACTCAATGTACCTGTCTAATCTTCAGCAGTCTCCTGTAACAGCCCATTTCAAAAGCTTCTAGTTGCCTCTTGTCTCTACTGCTTATCAACCACATTACACTTCCATACAAGGCTACAGTACAGACTAATATTTTCAGTAAAGACTGCCTAACACTTACATTTATATTTCATTTTAACAAATTTCTCTTTTTTAGCAGATCTTTTCGTGCTATTATTAGTCTGCTTTTTATATCCTCTTCACTTCAGTTTTTGGCTGTTTAGTTTAGCTATACAGACTTTAATAGTTTGACTGTAAGCATTAACACAGATTGAGTACTTATTGTCATACTCCATAACAGCAGTAAAAGACCTTCTAACATTTTCTACAGTTAGAATAAAACAACATGTTTAAGAAATGAACTACAACTGCACAACTTTTTTGTGGGTCTGGATGAGATAGCTGTGAGAAATACTGCTGAGGTCCCACAGTTCATTCCCAGTTTTGAAAAGAATCTTTGAAAACTTCCTGGCAGATTAAAACTGTGTGCCCGACCGAGACCCGAACTCGGGACCTTTGCCTTTCGCGGGCAAGTGCTCTACCAACTGAGCTACCGAAGCACGACTCACGCCCGGTACTCACAGCTTTACTTCTGCCAGTACCTCGTCTCCTACCTTCCAAACTTTACAGAAGCTCTCCTGCGAACCTTGCAGAACTAGCACTCCTGAAAGAAAGGATATTGCGGAGACATGGCTTAGCCACAGCCTGGGGGATGTTTCCAGAATGAGATTTTCACTCTGCAGCGGAGTGTGCGCTGATATGAAACTTCCTGGCAGATTAAAACTGTGTGCCTGACCGAGACCCGAACTCGGGACCTTTGCCTTTCGCAGGCAAGTGCTCTACCAACTGAGCTACCGAAGCACGACTCACGCCCGGTACTCACAGCTTTACTTCTGCCAGTACCTCGTCTCCTACCTTCCAAACTTTACAGAAGCTCTCCTGCGAACCTTGCAGAACTAGCACTCCTGAAAGAAAGGATATTGCGGAGACATGGCTTAGCCACAGCCTGGAGGATGTTTCCAGAATGAGATTTTCACTCTGCAGCGGAGTGTGCGCTGATATGAAACTTCCTGGCAGATTAAAACTGTGTGCCCGACCGAGACCCGAACTCGGGACCTTTGCCTTTCGCGGGCAAGTGCTCTACCAACTGAGCTACCGAAGCACGACTCACGCCCGGTACTCACAGCTTTACTTCTGCCAGTACCTCGTCTCCTACCTTCCAAACTTTACAGAAGCTCTCCTGCGAACCTTGCAGAACTAGCACTCCTGAAAGTTTCATATCAGCGCACACTCCGTTGCAGAGTGAAAATCTCATTCTGGAAACATCCCCCAGGCTGTGGCTAAGCCATGTCTCCGCAATATCCTTTCTTTCAGGAGTGCTAGTTCTGCAAGGTTCGCAGGAGAGCTTCTGTAAAGTTTGGAAGGTAGGAGACGAGGTACTGGCAGAAGTAAAGCTGTGAGTACCGGGCGTGAGTCGTGCTTCGGTAGCTCAGTTGGTAGAGCACTTGCCCGCGAAAGGCAAAGGTCCCGAGTTCGGGTCTTGGTCGGGCACACAGTTTTAATCTGCCAGGAAGTTTCATATCAGCGCACACTCCGCTGCAGAGTGAAAATCTCATTCTGGAAACATCCCCCAGGCTGTGGCTAAGCCATGTCTCCGCAATATCCTTTCTTTCAGGAGTGCTAGTTCTGCAAGGTTCGCAGGAGAGCTTCTGTAAAGTTTGGAAGGTAGGAGACGAGGTACTGGCAGAAGTAAAGCTGTGAGTACCGGGCGTGAGTCGTGCTTCGGTAGCTCAGTTGGTAGAGCACTTGCCCGCGAAAGGCAAAGGTCCCGAGTTCGGGTCTCGGTCGGGCACACAGTCTTAATCTGCCAGGAAGTTTCATATCAGCGCACACTCCGCTGCAGAGTGAAAATCTCATTCTGGAAATCTTTGAAAAGATGCACTTAGTTGCAGGCTGATATCACTGATGTCGATCTGTTATAGAATTATGAATTATACTTTATGCATAGAAACTGTGATATTTTTTAGAAATGAAAATGAAAATAAAAACTCAATGTAGATTGTGCAAATATAAGTCTAGTGAAACTTAGTTTGGTCTGGTCACCCATGAGACAGAGCATAATAGATCCGTGCTGTTTCCATGACTTCAGGAAGGCTTTTGATAAGGTTAAGCACTGTTAGTTAGGGAACAAAATATGAGTTTATCAAATATTGGACCAGGTTTCTGATTGCATTCCAGACAGATCGAACTCAAAACATTGTTCTTAACACAACAAAACTGAGAGATTTAAAGATAATTTTGGTAGTAACACAAGAGGGTGTGATAGAATCATTACTGTTTGCAATAGATGTTGATGATCTAGTGTACGATGTTGGAAGCTCTGGGAGTCTACATGTGGATGATGTCGGTGTCTTTAGGCAAGTTGCAATGCCAGAACACTCTAATACATGTGCAAACAACTGGTAGGCCATGAGATATATCCAGCCTGTGATTGGTCTCAGTCAGGCTAGCAAACTAAATTCATGAAGTTGCTACTATTGTTTGTTGCCTGGGATTATATATAATAATAATATTTATTTAGTTATTTATTTTTACATATGATGATACCCGTCATTGTTTACATTAATTTACGTTTTTAAGACAGCTGTTGTAAAAAGTTGTAAGTAAAGATACAAAGTTCACCAAGAATAAGTAAATGCAAGCATCTGAAGATAGGGTGAACATAAAATGAAGCTAATCTCAAAAATCAAACAATGGAAAATCTAGGGTAGAATGTAACAATATTATGAAAACAAAATTTGCTACACACATATGTAGCTCACACACACACACACACACACACACACACTCACACATGGCTGCAGTCTCAGGAAACTGCACTCATGTGGTTGCAGTTGCCTGAGACTGTAGTCGTGTGTATGAGTTGCGTTTGTATGAGTGTGTGTGTGTGTGTGTGTGTGTGTGTGTGTTTTGTCTATTGTTGACGAAGACCTTACTGGCCAAAAGCTTTATTTGTGACAGTCTTTTCATTACGCCTATCTGCGACTCAACACCTCCACTATGAGGTGAGTAGCAACTTTCCTTTTCTTAATATGTGTACTCTCAATAATGTGTGCTTTTAGGTGTAATTTGTTGGTGTGGCATATCAGAAAAGATGTGGCAGCCATATTGGTATGTTATCCCATAAACATTAAATTCATCAATGCTATAGTTCCAGCACTGCTGTCACTTCACACGGTAAGATGGCCCAAGAGCTTAAGTAAGTGTGTGAATCAGGCCCATGGGTCACTATAGGTTGCCCAAGTCTGCTCTAGAATGACCTAAAGTGGAATGTGTCTTACAAAGCATTTACTTATATGAATATAATAGAGGGAAACATTCCACGTGGGAAAAATATATCTAAAAACAAAGATGATGTAACTTACCAAACGAAAGCGTTGGTATGTTGATAAACACACAAACAAAAACAAACACACACACAAAATTCGAGCTTTCGCAACCTAAGGTTGCTTCATCAGGAAAGAGGGAAGGAGAGGGAGAGACGAAAGGATGTAGGTTTTAAGGGAGAGGGTAAGGAGTCATTCCAATCCCGGGAGCGGAAAGACTTGCCTTAGGCGGAGAAAAGGACAGGTATACACACACTCTCTCTCTGTCTCTCTCTCTCTCTCACACACACACACACACACACACACACACACACACACACACACACATATATCCATCCGCACATATGTATATGTGCAGATGGATATATATATATGTGTGTGTGTGTGTGTGTGTGTGTGTGTGTGTGTGTGTGTGTGTGTGCGAGCGAGTGTATACTTGTCCTTTTCTCCCCCTAAGGTAAGTCTTTCCGCTCCCGGGATTTGAATGACTCCTTACCCTCTCCCTTAAAACCCACATCCTTTCGTCTCTCCCTCTCCTTCCCTCTTTCCTGATGAAGCAACCTTAGGTTGCGAAAGCTCGAATTTTGTGTGTGTGTGTTTGTGTTTGTTTGTGTGTCTATCAACATACCAACGCCTTCATTTGGTAAGTTACATCATCTTTGTTTTTAGATATAAAGCACTTACTTAATTGGATATCGAGTACTGTACATTGGCCTGTGTCACTTACATATTGGATTAATGGGACAGAGATAACCCAATGAACACTGGTGTGTTTTGTGATGGATTTTCTTAGTCAACACTAGACCATTATGAATATGTTTTCAATTAACTCCAGTGACAGACACTACAAGAGAGACAGTTTGTGTCATGGAGAGCTTTACAGCTGAAATTTTGAAAGTGCACATTCGAGGAAGATTTGGGCAATATATTACTTTCTCCCATTGCTATTTCCATAGTGTACACAGTCAATTACATAAATTAGAGATCATAGGGTGGATGGTCAACAATGATTCATCTCATGAGTCATTTGCCAGTGGAACAGGGAAGGACAGAAATGTAGTTGGTACTAACAGTATCCTCCCCGATAGACAATATGGTGGCTCGCAAAAACACAAGCTGATCTTGATGTACACTTCTCTGATGTTCTCCATATTTATGCATCCCATATTGAAAAAAAAAAAAAAAAAAAAAAAAAAAAAGCAAACTCAGCAGACCACGTTATTGTTTCCACTGGGCAGAACTGTGTTTTCTTGTAAAACTGTTGTAGTTCCATTATATTCACAATGAAATTATTTATACCCAGTTTAAATTATGTGTTGAACAATGTATAAATTCAGCATTTAGGGGCATATGCTTGACTGCAAACTTGAGTATTTGCCACTGATAGATGCAGCACCATCGTATCTGTGACTTCTACATTTATCCAGTAGTTTGCTCATATTCTCTAAATTATTTGTTTTTCAAAACTCTCAGCATCTTGACCCCTTACCTATAGAATCCTAAAAGCAATTCCTTTTTTTCAAACTCCTTTTTAAATGGTTTGTTTAAATCTAAGTACAAATATCTTACAACAGCACTAAGTTTTTCCTTTCTCGGTACATCATGGGTTGTGTCTACAACCAGTGAAAAGAATGACTGCCTTTTAATTTCACCAATAGTCCAGTCTAAAAGAGCCAAAGAAACTGGTACACCTGCCTAATATCATGTAGGGTTCCTGCAAGCACGCAGGAGTGCTGCAACACAACTTGGCATGGATTCGACTAATGTCTGAAGTAGTGCTGGAGGGAACTGACACCATGAATCCTGCAGGGCTGTCCATAAATCCATATGAGTATGAGGGGGTGGAGACCTCTTCCAAACAGCAAGTTGTAAGGCATCCCAGATATGCTCAATAATGTTAAAGTCTGGGGTGGCCAGTGGAAGTGTTTAAACTCACAACAGTGTTCCTGGAGCCACTCTGTAGCAATTCTGGACGTGTGGGGTGTCTGCTGGCTTTGCCCTAGTCCGTTGGAATGCACAACAGATGTGAATGGATGCAGGTGATCAGACAGGTTGCTTATATATGTGTTACCTGTCAGAGTCATTTCTAGACATATCAGAAGACCCATGTCACTCCAACTGCGCACATCCCACGCCACTACAGAGCCTCCACCAGATTGAACAGTCCCCTGATTATGTTACATATCTCTGTATTTGAATAAGCATGCCTAAACCAGTTTCTCTGGTACATCAGTGTATGAACAGGCAGAACACGTCTCTGCAGTCAGCAATGCCTATATAAGATAACAAGTGTCTGATGCAGTTGCTAGATCAATTACTGCTGCTACAATGCAAAGATTTAAGTGAGTTTGAATGTGGTGTTACAGTCTGCACTCGAGTGATAGGACACAGCCTCTGCAAGGTACAATGAAGTGGGAATTTTCCCATACGACCATTTCATGAGTGTAGCGCGAATATCTGGAATCTAGTAAAACATCAAATCTCTGACATCACTGTGGCCAGAAAAAGATGCTGCAACAATGGGACCTATGACGACTGAATAAAACTGTTCAATGTGGCAGAAGTGCAACCCATCTGCAAATTGCAGCAGATTTCAGTGCTGGGCCGTCAACAAGTGCCAGTGTGTGAAACATTCAATGAACATCATTGATATGGGCTTTCAGAACCAAAGGCCCACTCATGTACCCTTGATGCCTGCATGACACAAAGCCTTACGCCTCGCTTGAGCCTATCAACACCAACATTTGGCTGCTGACAACTGGAAACATGTCACATGGTTGGACAAGTTACGCTTCAAATTGTATCGAGCGGATGGGTGTGTACAGGTATGGAGACAACCTCATGAATCCATGGACCCTGTAAGTCAGCAGGGGACTGTTCAACGTGGTGGAGGCTCTGTAATGGTGTGGGGAATGTGCAGTTGGAGTGATATGGGACCCCTCATGTGTCTAGATATCACTCTGACGGGTGACTCATGTGTAAGCATCCCGTCTGATCACCTGCATCCATTCATGTCCATTTTGCATTCCGGCAGACTAGGGCAATTCCAGCAGAACAATGTGACATCCCACACATCTCGAATTGCTACAGAGTGGCTCTAGGAACATTCTTCTGAGTTTAAACACTTCTGCTGGCCACCAAATTCCCAAGAAACAAACATTGTTGAGTGTATCTGGGATGCCTTGCAGCGTGCTGTTCAGAAGAGATTTCCACCCCTTTGTACTCTTATGGATTTATGGACAGCCCTGCAGGATTCATGGTGTCAGTTCCATCCAGCACTACTTCAGACATTAGTCGAGTCCATGCCAAGTTGTGTTGCGGCACTTCTGTGTGCTTGTGGGGGCCCTACATGTAAGTAGGTAGGTGTACCAGTTTCTTTGGCTCTTCAGTGTAGAATCATTTAACAGTTGTATCATCTTATTTTGAATTTGTGGGCTTAGATATTTTGTTTTAATTTTTTTCATTTGAAAGATGTAACGCACCCAGAAGATGATCATATCTGCAGAGGTGGTCTATTGTGTTTGAGAAACTGCCACTCTTTTTCCATACTTCAAATTCGTGGTGGCCACAGAAAAAAGTTTGACATAAAGCTAATGTCCTTGTTGTATCCCGTATTCTAGAAATTATAGTTTTCACTTGGTCATGCCCTTCATCAAAAAGTGTGTTAATAGTCATTCCTTGTTTCCATGTGCTGTAAATAATACACACATTTAATGTGTAGTGCAAATTTCACGCACTTTTATTTTCATGCTTAGATCTTACCACTCATTAATTTGTACATTATATTTTGTATTTTCTCCATCTCCAAATAACTAGCACACTACGGGATATACTGCATTTTAAACAGGGGTGTTGTTTTCTGACGTGTTTTAGTATAGTTATAATGATAATCGCATCCAAATGATCTTTTGGCCTAAGCATCACTAGTGAAAGAACCTTGAGGCTTGTGTGGCCTGCTATTTATAATTTTTTGTTTAGTTTCTCATGAAGTTTTATCTTGGAATAATCTTTTATCAGTTCTAAAAGGTGCATTTTGCTGGTTATCTTGAAGTTGTGAAGAACAACCCGTTGTTGATAAATCAGTGTCTTTTGCTGGTGGTCTGAATTAAAATTGTGCATCACCAGGATGCACATCCATGGCATCATGTCCTCTATGAACTTGTAAATTGTCAAAATCTTTCCTCATTTCATTTTTGCAACTATATTGACTTACACTTTCAACTTTTAACAATATTAGAGAAGGAAAGTTGCTACTCACCGTATAATGGAGATGCTGAGTCGTGATAGGCACTACAAAAAGATTCACATAATTGTAGCTTTCGGCCATTAAGGCCTTTGTCAGCAATAGACACACATACACACACCCACACACACATTCATGCAAATGCAACTTGCACACATGTCTGCAGTCCCAGACAATTGAAACCACACTGCGAGTAGCAGCACCAGTGCATGATGGGAGTGGCGACTTGTGGGGGTGAGGAGGAGGCTCGGGTGGGGAGGAGAATGGATATTATGGTGGGGGTGGCAGTGCTGCAGTTTGGACGGAGGACAGGACAGAAGGTCGGGTAGGGGAGGGGGGGGGGGGGAAGTAGTGGAAAGGACAGAAATAAAAATAAATTAAAAAACTGGCTGTGTCGGTGAAATGACAGCTGTGTAGTGCTGGAATGGGTACAGGGAGGGGGCTGGATGGGTGAGGACAGTGACTAATGAAGGTTGAGGCCAGGAGGGTTATGGGAATGTAGGATGTATTGCAGGGGAAGTTCCCACCTGCACAGTTCAGAAAAGCTGGTGTTGGTGGGAAGGATCCAAATTGCACAGGCTGTGAAGCAGTCATTGAGATGATGGATATCATGTTTGACAGTGTGGTCAGCAACAGGGTAGTCTACTTGTTTTTTGGACACAGTTTGTCAGTGGTCATTCATGCAGGCAGACAGCTTGTTGGTTGTCATGCCCAATGTAGCACAGTGGTTGCAGCTTAGCTTGTGAATCACATGACTGGTTTCATAGGTAGCCCTGCCTGTGATGGGATATGTGATGTTAGTGACCGGACTGCAGTAGGTGGTGGTAGGAGGATGTATGGGACAGGTCTTGCATCTGCGTCTATTACAGGGGTATGAGCCATGAGGTAAGGGACTGGAAGCAGGGGTTGTGTAAAGATGGACAAGTATATTGTGAAGGTTCAGTGGACAGCAAAATACCACTGAAGGAGGGGTAGGAAGAACAGTGGGCAGGATATTTCTCATTTCAGGGCATGACGAGAGGTAATCAAAACCCTGGCGGAGAATGTAAATCAGTTGCTGCAGTCCCAGATGGTACTGAGTTACAAGGGGAATGCTCCTCTGTGGCCGGACTGTGGGTCTTTGGGAGGTGGTGGGAAGCTGGAAAGATAAAGCACGGGAGATTTGTTTTTGCACAAGGTTGGGAGGATAATTCGGTCAGTGAAGGCTTCAGTGAGACCCTCGGTATATTTGGAGAGGGACTGCTCGTCACCGCAGGACTGATGACCATGGGAAGCTAGACTGTACAGAAGGGACTTCTTGGTATGGAATGGGTGGCAGCTGTTGAAGTGGAGGTATTGCTGGTGGTTAGTAGGTTTGATATGGCTGGAGGTACTGATGTAGCCATCTCAGAGGTGGAGGTCAACATCTAGGAAGGTGGCTTGTTGGGTTGAGTAGGACAAGGTGAAGCAAATGGGGGAGAAGTTGTTGAGGTTCTGGAGGAATATGCATAGGGTGTCCTCACCTTCAATCCAGATAGCAAGGATGTCATCAATGAATCTGAATCAGGTGAGGGGTTTAGGATTCTGGGTTTTTAGGAAGGATTCCTTTAGATGGCCCATGAATAGGTTGGTATAGGAAGGTGCCATATGAGTGCCCGTAGCCATACCCTGGATTTGTTTGTGGGTAATGCCTTCAAAGGAGAAGTAATTGTGGGTGACGATATAGCTGGTCATTGCAACTAGGAAGGAGGTTGCCATGGGCATTAGGAATGTTAGTGTACAGGTTGGTGGCATCAACAGTGACGTGCAGGGAATCGTGTGGTAAAGGGACAGGAACTGTGGAGGAAATGGTTGGTATCTTTAATATAGGAGGATAGGTTCTGGGTAATATGTTGAAGGTGTTTGTCTATGGGAGCAGAGATTCTCTCACTTGGGGCACAGTGACCAGCTACAATGGGTTGTCCTGGGTGGTCGGGTTAATGGACTTTAGAAAGCATGTAAAAGGTAGGGTTGCAGGGACTGGTAGGGGTAAGTAGAGAGATGGACTCTGGGGAGAGGTTCTGGGATGGGCCTAAGGATTTGAGCAGTGACCGGACATCCTGCTGGACTACTGGAATGGGATCACTGTGGCAAGGTTTGTAGGTGGAAGTATCTGACAGCTGACAGAGTCCTTCCACCAGGTAATCCTTGCGGTTCGAAACGACAGTGGTGGAGCCTTTGTCTCCCCCCCCCCCCTCCCCACTCCACCTTCACCCCTGCCCTCCGTCTAAACTGCAGCACTTCACTGTCCGCCACCCTCACCATACTATCCCTTCCCCTCCCCACCCGAACCTCCTCCTTACCCCCACCTAGTTTCCACTCCCATCATGCACTGGTGCTGCTGCTCGTAGTGTGGTTTCAGTTACCTGAGGCTGCAGACATGTGTGCAAGTGGCATTTGCATGAATGTGTGTGTGCGTGTGTGTATGAGTGTCTATTGCTGACAAAGGCCTTAATGGCTGAAAACTGTAATTGTGTGAATCTTTTTGTTGTGCCTATCATGACTCAGTATCTCTGCTACATGGTGAGTAGCAACTTTCCTTCTCTAATGTTGTTACATTCCACCCTGGATTTTTGATTGTTTAACTTTCAACTTTTAAATCATCAAACATTTCTTCAGATTCACAATCATTATTAATTTTAATACATATCTATTATGGACATTTAACTGATCACCGAGAGTGTGTACCGATCTTCATTGTCTTTTTAACTTCATCCCTGCAGGCTTTTAATTTTCTCTTTTAAGCATCACATCTAAATATGACCTATTTCTAGATATTGTAATTTCTAATGTAAAACGTGAAAGGCTGCCCATAAAAGGAAAACGAGCAACACATTTTATGTCAATGCATGCAGAGCTTCGATGAAGAGAAAATAAAGAAAAAATGAGAAACTACTTTCTTATTACCTTTTCTTCTTCAATCATGTGTCAGCATAAATGTTACTATTCTCATTATGCACTTTCCATCATTTCTGTTTCAAAGTTAATATTTAGTAGTTTAACCAATGTTATATCCTGTAGATGCTCGAAGCAAAATTCTTAAATCAAAATCAAACAAACGATCACTGAGATAATGTATTCATGTATAATTATTCTACGATCCTGGCATGTAGTTACAGGCCAAACATAATATATGATATAGCAGCTTGCTAATGAGACAAAATTACACATGGGTAAAAATTAAATATTACTCTGTTTTAAACAATGACAAATCCAGGATAGAATTAACAATATTATGAAAACAATAGTTGCTACTCACTGTATAATGGAGATGCTGAGTCGCAGATAGGTACAACGAAAGAACTATCAGAAAGTGAGCTTTCAACCAACAAGGCCGTCGTAGAAAATAAACAAGAAACACACACACACACACACACACACACACACACACAGTCTCTGGCTGCTGAGGCCATGTTGCAAACAGCAGCGCATGATGGTAGAGGCAACTGGGTGGTGGGGGGGTAAGGAGCAGACTGGTGTGGAAGAGGGGTGGGATAACAAGGTAGGGGTGGGGGAAGGTAAAGTACAGCTCGTGGGAGCATACAGGGACAAAGTGGAGAGAGGGTAGGGCAGGAGGTTAGATGGTGGGCAGGTGGTGGAAAAGGAGAGCAGTAGATAGACAGAGGGCACATTGGTGGAACAGAGGGCTGTGTGGTGTTGGAATGGCAACAGTAAGGAGAATGACTAATGAAGTTTGAGGCCAGGAGGGTATGGGAATGTAGGATATGTTGCTGGGAGAGTTCCCACCCGGGCAGTTCAGAAGAGCTGGTGTAATGGTAAGGATCCAAATGGTACAGGCTGTAAAGCAGTCATTAAAATGAAGATTTCTGTGCTGAGCACTGTGCTCAACAATTGGGTGGTCCAACTGCTTCTTGGGCACAGTTTGACAGTGGTCATTCATATGGACAGACAGCTTCTTGGTTGTCATGCGCATGTAGAATTCAGCACAGTGATTGCAGCTTAGCTTGTAGATCACATGACTGGTTTCACATGTTGCCGTACCTTTGATGGGATAGGTAATGTTCAGAAAAATGTTCAAATTTGTGTGAAATCTTATGGACTTAACTGCTAAGGTTATCAGTCCCTAAGCTTACACACTACTTAACCTAAATTATCCTAAGGACAAACACACACACTCATGCCCGAGGGAGAACTCGAACCTCCACTGGGACTAGCCGCACAGGATAGGTAATGCTTGTGATCAGACTGCAGTAGGTGGTGGTGGGATTATTTATGGGACAGGTCTTGCATCTAGGTCTGTTACAGGGATATGAGCCATGGGGCATATGGTTTGGAGCAAGGGTTGTGTAGGGATGGACGAGGATGTTGTGTAGGTTTGCTGGGCAGCAGAATACCATGTGGGACAGGTAGGAAGGAAAGTGGGTAGGACATTCATCATTTCAGAGCAAAATGCTAGGTAGTTGAAGTCCTGGTGCAGAATGTGATTCAGTTGCTCCAGTCCTTGGTGGTGCTGAGTCATGAGGGAATGCTCACCTGTGGCTGGACGGTGGGACTTTGGGAGTCACTGGAGAGATAAGGCATGGGAGATCTGTTTTTGTTCAGGGTTAGTAGGGTACTTATGGTCTGTGAAGACCTTAATGAGACATCCAGTATATTTTGAGAGGGTCCGCATGTGTACTACTAGCCCTCCGTATAACTTCCCAAATTCGCATAGCTGGCCTATCCTCCCTTTACCTTGTCCCTGTACACTGCCACAAGCAGCACTTTACCGTCCCTCACTCCTACCCTGATATCCCTCCCCTTCCCACCACAGCCCCCTTCTTACCTCCACCACATGGTTGCCTCTATCATCATGTGCTGTTGTTCGCAATGTGGCCTTCAGCAGCCAGAGACTGTAGTCGTGTGTGTGTGTGTGTGTGTGTGTGTGTGTGTGTGTGTGTGTGTGTGTGGTGTTTATTTTTGACAAAGGCCTTGTTGGTTGAAGGCTCACTTTCTGACAGTCTATTTTACTTTTCCATCATAGCAACTATGAAACTCTTTTTTTCTGAAGTAAGGGAGAAGAATATTGTGCATTGAGAATATCTCATATTTATATGTTTGAGGCAATGGTTATAAAGATTAGATTAGCTTTCTCTTCATTTTGTTCACCTTTACACCTTCACCATCTTCCTCTTCCTCAGTTGCTGGATTCTCTATGCTAGTATTTCCTCTTCGATTGTTATTATACATTAATTAATGGCAATATCTGCTTCAAACAAATACTATCACACTGTTTGCTTCCTTTACGATTTCTCAGGTGCAGAACTGTTACGCTCATCCTATGTTTCAGCAGTGATGAAATCAAAAAATTATGTAGTGAGTCCCTGTTCCAAACATATTCTATGGTAATTATTACTGAATTAGACATACATGTTCTAAGAACAAGAAACCATTACTGTAACTGAGAGTGAACAAAGAAAAATGGAATGTGGTCACAAACACCCAGTGCATCAATTAAGAATAACTAAGAAAGCATGATTTTTAGGTGTAAAATCAACTTTTGCATCATTTTTGTTAGTAGAATTTGACTCAGTGAGTAATTAATGACATTTAGAACCATTTTAAAAATAAATAAAGCTAAATCAGTAAGAATAAACTTTCTTTCATGAAGTCAAGCTTTATTGCTCTAAAAACCACTTGTTAATGGTTCTTTTTGACACATAATGACTATTTTGAAAATGACAAATCACTAATATATTTTTTCCACATAGTGTATCAAATATGACACAGTTGATGTTCATCCAAAATACAGTTCACTTTGTGAACAAATATTATTTGGAGTGATGTAGCATATATGATACAAGGATAGAGGAAATTTGTCAACATTTTTCATAATGTATTGGACATTGGTCAGGATGCTACTGAAGTTACGCAATAGTTCCTTACTGTCTGTTGGCTATCACTTTTAGAATTATAAGCTTAATCCATTGGGGAAGATACATTTTGAACCCTGTCACGTATAATTTTAACAGCTTGATAGTGAAATTCCGAGTGGAAGATGTGTTCTATTTCTCTGAAAACTGTCTCATTTAGTGATACTCTGGTTTATATACAAGCTACATCTACATTACAGATTCCTGTTGTTTTATAATGGCAACAGTAGCTGTTCAGTGCATCAGTGTTATACTACAGTCACATCAGTGGACATGCTGCTCCCTGACTGTGGCACAGGAAAATTTAAGACCGTTAATTTAATCTGTAGTAACATAGCTAGTTTTAATATTGCAGGCATGATAGGAAACGTAGTAGTAAGTATACAGTGCATACATTACTGTATAGCAGATTTAAAAATAAAATGGCATGCATACTTGCAGTTTTAAAAATAATCTAATAGCTGTTGTAATTGCATCAGTCATAGCACATGCAAAATATGTAAACCTTAACTACATAAATTCTTGAAAAATATATCTCTGAACTATGTAAAGCTGTTCTTTGCTGTCTGTAATAATTTTTCTGCTTCAAATGCAGTAAAGATACGTTTCCCTTCCATAGGGATCCACAGCCTCTAAGTGTTTAATAAAAGAATGCATTGCTCGTAGTATGCTGTATTGTACTTTATTAAAATCATGCTATAAGTTAATGCCAGCCATGATGAGCATGATATATAATAGATTATATTGCATATCAAAATCATGCTATTAGTTAATGTCAGCTGTGATGAGCATGATATATAGTACATTACATTGCAAGTATACTCGATAAAGGCTCATGCCTGAAGTTAGCTAATAGCATGATTTTAATAAAGAACAATACAGCCTACAAGGGATAATGTCTTCTTTTTTAACAAAGATACATTTGTTACACTGCTTTCTGGACCTTACACAATGGCTTCAAGTTAATTGCACAAATAATATCAAGAATAGGTATTCATATATCAGCTAAGTGGCAGGCACGGCATACTCATTATATATCATTTATATCTGGATAAGGTATCTGCAATAAACAATACACATGTGACATGCAGAAAAAAACGACAAAAATCATAGAAAATTGCATTAATGGTGATTAAAATTTGTGTGTTAAGGTACTGATACACAAAATATCACCATAATTCCCTTCAAAAGATAGTACTTGACCAGAAACTGACATTAAAGTATGTCAAAATGTTAAACAGCACTTGAAGATGCACCCACAGAGTTAGATGTGCAGTGCACATTAATAAAAGAAATGCGTTTAATGCCAAATTTTTTGCTCTAACACAGTCATGGTTGTAACTATTTACATCATGGATGTGATGAAATGTATTACATATTCCTGCTATGCAGAAGACGTAAATACAGTCACACATCATAGATGCTAATCCAGTAAAACTATTTTTCCATCTGACTGCAATTAAAAAACAGTGTATTGTTACAAAATGCTTATAACATAACGTTTCTACATTTTGATTAAGGAATTCATGACCCAATAGCTGAATACCGATGTAAGCCAGAAAAGGATGAGACATACGTCTTAGCAGTTACTAGCCAATAAGTTCAGTAACTGACTGTTTTATACATCATCAACTTTTGATATATTTCTGAATAGTATTCTCACTTCAGTTATTGTTCACAGACTTACAATGCATTGAAAACTAACAGGCCATGCATATAATACAGCTTCCAGTGTCTGGTGGCTTCTAAAAAACAGATTCTAAATTTTTATAAATTGTGGCTGTGATAAATAGAAACATAGCTTACTAAGATAAAGTTTTGTTTAGCTTCTAGTCTGGAAGTGGTACATTTTTGTGTATAATTGTGAACTTTTATCTGATGAGTTGTGGAAGGAAGGTAATGAAAATTGCTAGACAATCCAGATTGACAAGACCAGCTTTACAACTAATTGATTAGAAATTAGAAGAAAGACAATGTGGGGGTATGTTACTGCAATTGCCCTTGAAAAATTGTCTCCAGTTCTCAGGAAATTCTATTGTGAAATGGATCCAGTATTGGTGGTGTCTATATTGTATGAGTACACATACATACCCAAGATATAGACTTGTGAAATATCACTAGATTGAATAAAGTATACCAATTAAACATTCATTCTTTGAAAGTGTATTTGTATGAACCTATGCAATGAAAAGTATACCGGTACCTCTGGGGATCTTTGAAATAATCCAAATAAGAAAACATTGGAGATAACTTTAAAATATACCCAAGGAGGCGTAATCTCAAAACATAAAACTAATATAATGATAGGAAACATAATAAAAATTATCAGTTACAAAAAATAGAAACAAATTTCGTTGGACTTAAAAAAACACAATCATTTTGACATTCATTTTGTCTATTTGCTTTAGTTTAAGTGAGTGCCAAGTAGGTGGTGTTTTTTCTGATGCTTTCATAGAATATAATAGTTACATGAACTAATCAAGAAGAGAAAAAAGTTAACATGCACAAAATTTGACATTTTCCACTAAAAAGAAGTTTCTTCAAATATGGAATAAAATTAATGCAAACACTTTCATGAAATTGTGAAATGTGAGCTGAAAATGTGAATTGCTTCAAGTTTATGCAGTGGAGGTAAAGTAATGCAAAATCATTAAATTTGAATTGGTACTTGTGTGATCGTCAAAGATATTGATGTTATTTTTAATTCCATTGACTATTCTGTTTTTTGGCACCATTAAAATTCAACATGTCACTTTATATATAACATGAATGTAAAATTCAAAATTTAAACATAATTTAGAAAAGATAAAAACATTTCCAACCCTAATGATTTAAAATTATAGACCATATTTGTCACTGCTTTCTTCATTTATTTATCACAACTCTTTTAGATTTGTAATCACAATCATAGTGATACCTTCAAAACATATAATACTTTTACTTTTTGAGAACAGCTACAATATACATGTCTGAGTCAGAATAATAGAAAATATAAACCAGGCCCACCCATGATTAATATGTTTTCCACTCAAAAGCTGTCATTTATTTAGTTTCTATAGTATTCCCTACTGTATACATATACTGTTGTTTCTATTTCTATTGTATTTCAATTTTATGTAAGCACTTTGTTATCTATACTTATCTCGCTGACAATCTCAGTTTTGTTGAAAAAGAAAATTGTGGCAATAGTGATTTTTAATATTATTCCAGGCCTCAAGAGGACTCGACATATGCTGGCTATCATCTTGCCTATGAAGTCAAAAAGCTCATGTATGCTTTCAGCACTTAACTCTTCTTGTTTCTGTTAGATATTCCATATTTTCTCATAGTATATCTCTATCTCAGTCACATTATATTCGCTAGAAAGCAGGCAGTTGAAATAGTGACCCTTTGTGTAGCAAGCTGCATGTATTTTGCATGATTGTTTCCATTACTTTGTAAATGTTCATGTTTGTGTTGCATTCTTCCTTTTAAAGTTAAGTTGCTGAATTCATTTAGTTATGCCTATTTTACAGTATTTAATTGTGGTGTGCCTGAGTGAGTGGTACGTCAAAAAGTCAAAGAATTTCATGGTGTTGAGTGAAATCTCAGTGCATAACCAGTTTTTGCTGGCTTTGAGATAAGTCCCATCTAATTGCTTAAGGAGGGCAAATAGTGCAGTGCAGTCAAGGGTATGGTATTGATTTGGCAACACTTTTGCCATAATTGCCATGATGGTTATTAATATTCTCAGAAATGTTGTAGCTGCATGGAATTTATTAGAAAATGAATATGTGCTGCTTATCTCAAAAGTGAACATGCAGAAAATTCATGTTACACACTTACAGGCTATTTTCTTCTTTAGATTTTGAGTAAACTCAGCGTGCTTCAGCTTAGCAATCAGATATATTAACAAAGAATGCTCTGATTGATATTATACTCATGTTTTGGGTGCCATTTATTGTCTTTTGATATAGAATATTATAGTTGTGTCAAAGACTTGTTCAAATTTGATCTTGAATATGAAGTAATTATAAAATAAATAGCTCGTAGAAGTAATTTCCTTCTTTTCTTCAGTGTAACAATGCAACATTATATGAAATTACTATTTTTGTACACACTAATAATTTCAAAATTATACAGTTAATCAAACATTTTTACACTAAGCATTGTTCTCACGTACAGTCATTTATTTTGTAAACTTTTTCTAAAAATTTGGGTGCTATCACATCAACTTCATAATTGATAATGAAGACAGATAAATGCTCATGCTGATCAGATGAGTTAGCGTTGTCAGTAACAAAAAATAATGATGTTGTCTGAACTTTACTCACTGATAGTGTACACTTCATAAAATGAAACAAAGGAAAAAACTAAATATAAGTAGACAGACATCTAACTTTCCAAAAATTAGGTAAATGGTGTTGATAAGTTGCTTTCAGAAACAGTCTTCTATCTTGAGGTGACTGCAGGATATATTTGAATGTGTAGGTTATGGAATAAAGATGTATCTTGCTAATAGACAATTGGCTGCTACGTTACTCATGAATAGAAAAGTAAAGTCAAGGTATATAAAGAACAGAGACACAATAGGAGGAATAAAACATGATAACTATAAGATATAGACTTAAAGTATTATTACCAACTATTTTGAAAGATAAAAAAAATATGTAAGGTTGTGAATAAATAAAGTAGTATATGCGGTAGTAGGTAATGACAGTGGAGTAAGAAAAGATAAGACAGCTGCAAGTTTGAAAGATAAATATGAGGTATTGAAATGATGTTGAAAACATAAGATAAAATTATGGTATATTTATTTTGAGGAAGTTGTATAAGATGAAATTCAGGAACATTACAACCGTAAAATCAACAATGGTGATCGAACTGCTATTGGGGGGTATGTTACATTCATATCCTGTGTCATGTGTTTCCATCTTGATTCCTCTCCATCTTACAGTTTACTACCTTTAATACTTTCCAATATATATTTCTTCCTTCCTTTTTTCTACTTATCTCTCAAAGAAGAATCCATTTGCTCTGACAGGGGCTTAATCTGTAACAGCATGCAGATGGTGAGTACCAGATTTTTCTTTATCATAATACATATTTGAATATTTCATTTTCAGCTTTACTGTTGAAACCTTTCTTTATACTTTCAATCTGTATCATATTCAACCTCAGTATCCTATGTAGCAGTATGCATCAAGAAATAAAAAATAACCCTGTAATGAAAATTAATTCAGAAACTTTTTATCACTACTTCTCCTTTACTATTTATCACTGAAAAATTATTTCATATATTTTTTTTTCTTATGACACCTGAAGCAATATAAATTAACCCCTATGTCTCCTACCTCTTCTATTTCTATTTGCATCATCACTAAAAATGAGCGCACATGCAAGTTTTTCTGGAATATAATTGCAAATTTGCATTTAAACTGCTTACTGACATCCCATTCAGAAAGTAGTTCATTTATAGTCTGTCTTTATGTCTAATCTTATGGACAACTTCAGCCAATATCAGCCAGAATTAATTTAATTTATATTTTTGACATAGGAAAACATACACAGATTCATTTTGTGTGACTAAAAACTACTGTGTTATATTAAGAAAAGTTATTAAAAAATCCAGGAGTATGTGTATCATGTCTGAAATCAGCAACTCTGATAATAAAATTAAAAAAAATTGGAATATTATTAAAAGAGAAACAGGTCAACCAAGAGCAGAGGAAGACAGTATTACCATCAAATTGAATGAAAACTTTATGAGCAAAAAGTCAGAAGTTGAAAATATTTTTAATAATCATTTTCTAAATGTTGTGGATATAGTAGGATCCAGGTGTTCATTAGAAGATGCTAGGCTGTTAATGGAAGAGGCCATACCTATGCAATTTGATACAATTGAAATCTCACCCACTTCTCCCTCTGAAATTAGGAAAATAATAAACTTGCTTAAAAGCAAAAACTCACATGGAATTGATGGCATTTCCAGAAAAATACTAAAAGCTTGTTCTCAACAGATAAGTGAGATTCTCAGCCACCTGTGTAATAGCTCTCTGGAACAGGGCATTTTCCCTGATAGACTGAAATATGCTATTGTTATACCTTTGCATAGAAAGGGGGATAGATCTGATGTCAACAATTACCGTCCAATCTCCCTTCTAACAGCTTTATCCAAAATTTTTGAGAAAGTAATGTATTCAAGAGTAGGTTCACATATCTGTAAAAATGAAGTACTAACAAAATGTCAGTTTGGTTTCCAGAAAGGTTTTTCAACAGAAAATGCCATATATGCTTTCACCAGTCAAATTTTGAATGATCTGAATAACCGAACACCACCCATTGGGATTTTTTGTGATCTCTCAAAGGCTTTTGATTGTGTAAATCATGAAATTCTGCTATACAAGCTCAAGTATTGTGGCATGAGTGGGACAGTGCACAAATGGTTTAATTCGTACCTAACTGGAAGAGTGCAGAAAGTTGAAATAAGTAGTTCTCGTAACATGCAAAGATCAGCACATTCCTCAAACTGGGGAACTATCAAGAATGGGGTTCCACAAGGGTCAGTCTTGGGTCCTTTGTTGTTTTTATTATATATTAATGACTTGCCATTCTATATTCATGAAGAGGCAAAGTTAGTTCTCTTTGCTGATGATACAAGTATAGTAATCACACCTGAGACACAAGAATTAACTGATGAAATTGTCAATACTGTCTTTCAGAAAATTACTAAGTGGTTCCTTGTAAACGGACTCTCACTGAATTTTGATAAGACACAGTACATACAGTTCCGTACAGTGAATGGTATGACGCCATTAATAAATATAGACCTTAATCAGAAGCATATAGCTAAGGTAGAATATTCCAAATTTTTAGGTATGTCCATTGATAAGAGATTAAATTGGAAGAAACACATTGATGATCTGCTGAAACGTTTGAGTTCAGCTACTTATGCAATAAGGGTCATTGCAAATTTTGGTGATAAACATCTTAGTAAATTAGCTTACTACGCCTATTTTCACTCATTGCTTTCATATAGCATCATATTTTGGGGTAATTCATCACTGAGGAATAAAGTATTTATTGCACAAAAGCGTGTAATCAGAATAATAGCTGGAGTCCACCCAAGATCATCCTGCAGACATTTATTTAAGGATCTAGGGATATTCACAGTAGCTTCTCAGTAGATATACTCTCTTATGAAATTTGTTATTAACAACCAAACCCAATTCAAAAGTAATAGCAGTGTGCATAACTACAATACTAGGAGAAAGGACGATCTTCACTATTCAAGATTAAATCTAACTTTGGCACAGAAAGGGGTGAATTATACTGGCACTAAAGTCTTTGGTCACTTACCAAATAGTATCAAAAGTCTGACAGATAACCAACAAGTATTTAAGAACAAATTAAAAGAATTTCTGAATGACAACTCCTTCTACTCCATAGAGGAATTTTTAGATATAAATTAAGAAAAAAAAAGAAAAAAACCAAAACAAAAATATTAAAAAAAAATAAAAATAAAAAATAAAGAAAAACAAAAAAACACAAAAAAAAATAAAGTTGTTGTATTAACTTAAGTATGTTGTTAAATTAACCTAATTATGTTATGTATTGGAAAATTCAATTCGTTCCACATCATTACGAAATATCGTATTCATGATCCATGGAACTAGTATTAATCTAATCTAATCTAATCTAATTTAAGATTAACTGTATTCATAAGCAAGGTATATTTTCTATTGGCAGAAAAACAATAAAATATGGATTCTGTATATATTAAAGTTCCTCCATTCAGATTCAGTTAAAACTAGTGCAGAATTATATTTTACAGCCAAGTTACGAAAGGGAAAATAGATGTCTACATTTGAGATCCAAAGTTTTTAGTAACATACTTTTCAAATTTTAAGATCTCGATAACTTAAAATTTTTTGCTTATCGTACTTGACTTCATAAGTGTTTCATCAAATGGTGATGGTAGGTCAGTACAATGATTATAATTCAGTGTCAAACTGCGTAACAAATTAAAAGCAGTGCTATATACAAGAACTGCATTTAATGCATCAAGTTTATTATTTATAAAAAAAACTACCGATAGCTTGTTAAGAGGTCAAATGTAAAGTGTGAAAACCAGCAGAAGAATTTTCTCTACATTATCCAAAAATGATTAGAAATTTCTTGTCATCAATTTCTTCATTGTTGCTCTAGGTAATAACAGTCACAACTCAACAGCTCTTTCTCTTTCACAATATCATTGGTAGTTATGCATTGTTCAGATGAATTACATACTTCAATAATTTTCTCAGTCTGTTCAACTTTTATAATCACTCCTGTTCTTATTCAGTATGGAGTTGTTTTCTACAGGTGTGATTATTTCTTGATTTTTACAAATTTTTAATTATATCAAGTTTTCAGCAAAGGGTCAGTAACAACCATCTACTTTACAAGAAATAATTTCTTGGTTGAAATCTTGTGTATTTAACTCCATCAGTTTTTGCTCACAAGATATCCATCTTGGCAGCCTGTAAGGTCTAACCAATTTACAAGTTATATGCTACCTAACCCAAGGGGCCTATTATCTCCATTGTGTATTGGGGCTTGGGATGTTCAGGCTTTGCTATAGCCAGGATAACTGGAAACGCCAAAGAAAGAAATGAAGATCAATAAAATGAAGTGAAGTGAAGTTATAGAGAAAGGACGAGGTGAAATGAAAATGAAGGTGTCACAGTTTATAACTCAGGGAGAGAAAAGGGTAGCATGGAGTTGGCACTGCAGTACCAAACGTACCTCAGTGAGTACAGAGAGTTCTCAGAATAGTCACACCAATACCCAAAAAGGGAAGTAGGAGTAATCCTCTGAATTACAGGCCTATATCACTAATGTTGATTAGCGGTAGGGTTTTGGAACATATACTGTACTCAAACATTATGAAGTACCTCGAAGAAAACTATTTATTGACACATAGTCAGCATGGATTTAGAAAACATCATTCTTGTGAAACACAACTAGCTCTTAATACTCTTGAAGTAATAAGTGCTATCGACAGGGGATGTCAAATTGATTCCATATTTTTAGATTTCCTCACAGGCGTCTTCTAATCAAATTGTATGCCTACAGAGTATCACCTCTGTTGTGCGACTGGATTCATGATTTCCTGTCAGAAAGGTCACAGTTCATAGTAATAGACAGAAAGTCATCAAGTAAAACAGAAGTAATATCCGGCATTCCCCGAGGAAGTGTTATAGGCTCTCTATTGTTCCTGATCTATATTAACGACATAGGAGACAATCTGAGTAGCCGTCTTAGATTGTTTGCAGATGATGCTATTATGTCATTTACCATCTTGTAAAGTCATCAGATGATCAAAATGGCCGGCTGGAGTGGCTGAGCGGTTCTAGGCACTTCAGTCTGGAACCGCTCGATTGCTATGGTCGCAGGTTCGAATCCTGCCTCGGGCGTGGAAGTGTGTGATGTCCTTAGGTTAGTTAGGTTTAAGTAGTTCTAAGTTTTAGGGGACTGATGACCTCAGCTGTTAAGTCCCATAGTGCTCAGAGCTTTCTAACCATTTTTTGATCAAAATGATTTGCAAAATGATTTAGATAAGATATCTGTATGGTGCAAAAACTTGCAAATTGACCCTGAATAAGGAAAAGTGTGAAGTTATTCACATGAGTACTAAAAGAAATCAGCTAAATTTCGATTACGTGATAAGTCACACAAACTTGAAGGCTGTAAATGCAACTAAATACTTAGGGATTACAATTACAAATAACCTAAATTGGAATGATCACATAGATAATATTGTGGGTACAGCAAATCAAAGACTGCCACTCATTGACAGAATACTTAGAAGGTGCAAGAGGTCTACTAAAGAGACTGCTTACACCACACTTGTCCGCCCTATTCTGGAGTATTGCTGAGTGGTGTGGGATCTGCATCAAATGGGACTGACGGATGACATCGAAAAAGTACAAAGAAGGTCAGCTTGTTTTGTATTATCGCGAAATAGCGGAGATAGTGTCACAGGCATGACACGTGAATTGGAGTGGCAATCATTAAAACAAAGGCATTTTCCATTGTGACAGAATCTTCTCATGAAATTTCACTCACCAGTTTTCTCCTCCGATTGCGAAAACATTCTGTTGGCACCCACCTACATATTGAGAAATGATTATCACGATAAAATAAGAGAAATCAGGGCTTGCACAGAAAAATTTATGTGCTCGTTTTTCCCGCGTGCCATTCGAGAGTGAAACGGTAGAGAGACAGCTTGAAGGTGGTTCATTGAACCCTTTGCCAGGCACTTTATTGTGAATAACAGAGTAATCACGTAGATGTAGATGTAGGATTGGTACTGTAAAATCTATTAATAGGCCAGGTGTACAACTCCACATCCTCTTATGGAGAAAACTAACAGAGTAAATGAATGAATGTAGTTGAGTTCTATTGGAGGAAGATTTCTGTAGGTCTGTGACAGAAGCCTGTTGTGCTTTGATAGGGGAAGGCAGTAAGAACATATTGTGGTAAAATATAGTTTGGGAAGACAGAATGAGACAGGAGAAGTGGTAAATGTTCATCGCTAATGCCTGGTTTTCAAACTTCAGTGGAGACAGAGAAAAGAAATCGAGTATCAACAGAAATAATAAAGAAAATCTCAGAGACAATGGAATATAAAAACAAAATAGATGAGAGCAGAGAAACAATGTACAAGAGACCAACTACTCACTTGAGAAGGGAGATACAAAACCTGAAGAAGTAGTGGAAAAAGAAAAGTCTGATAATGCAGTAGACGTAAAAAGAAAAGAACAAGATGACCTATGTTATAAGGAAATGCAGAGTGTTGCTTTGGATGAACAGACAGTGAATAGTAGGGGAAAAGAAACAGAATGAAAATGGTAGGATATAGCCTTTGAAATGGAAAGTGAGATATAAAAGAGAAATGGAGAAACCAACCTAACCTTTGAAATGGAAGGTGAGACATAAGTAAAGGAAAGAGGAATTTAATTCTGACCACTAATGTAGAAAAAGCAATAAAGAAAATGAAGGGGGGATAAATCTGCTGGATTGGATGGTGATCTTGTTGGATTATTTCAGTGTATGGATGAAAAAGGAGTAGCAGAAATGACAGCTTTGTGAAATGCAATACACAAAAGAGGTACATAGACACAAGATTTTGTCAAGACAATGATAGTTCCAGTCTCCAAAAAATTGGGTACCAAGAAATGAGCAAAATACAACCAGTAAGTATAATCCTCTTGATACCAAAATTATGGTAAGGATTGTTATGAACTGAAAGTGATACAAGAGATGACAAAAAAGGGGTGCCATTCCAGGCACCAGAATGTAGTAAATTCAAGCTATTGATATGCACGATTGATATGCAAGTTAAACAATGCTTGAAACATGGAACATCTATGCTTATTCAACATCATTAATACAGATATAAATATCAAATTTGATTGGGCAGAGATATGACTCAGTGATTGGGCAAGCAGGAGGGGCAGTGGACTGTCTCAACATTAAACAGAGTCAGTTTGGTCGAGAAGACATGTGCAACAGATGCGAGATCAGTATGATGCACTGAATATCTTGTTGTTGTGCCACATCAAATTGACAGACAACATCTTCTTCCATGTTCTGCAGTTTGGAGGTGTCAGCTTGGGGTGACTTAACGATGTATTCAATTTTCCATGGTTACTGACTTTCTGTCCTTAATCACTCTCAGGAAGTGCTTTTAGTGGTGACTGTGCTCACATTCCCAGTTATTACTTTCTGCAGTAATTGTCTCATGGAAGTCTGTAACATTTTGAGGCAGAGGACAGACAAGGAAAATGCAATGTGCAGTCATATACTTAAAGGCTCAAGCACTGGATCCCAAGGATTTGTCCATTCAACAGGGAATGAATACGTTACAGAGGAAGACAAACACTGAAATGGGAGTAGGGAACTGCTCAAAGTCCAGAGACTGAGTTGGCAATAGGGTGACATGCCTCCAGAAGGCAAATCCACTGGCTGCCTGAATGTCGTCTTTATCTCTCACTGGCTGATAGACTGGATCTCTTGGAATAAAGGATCTCTTTCTTGCTCACATTGCTCAAAGACTGCCTGAATTTTCTGTTGTGTTGGCGTTGTCATTGGTGGGCCAGAATTGCTATTCCACCCAATGACTGACCAGTGGTTTGTGACCACACCACCTAGTCTTAATGCAGGGTGAAAAATTCCAAGCTTGTGATGTTTGGCATGTGACTTGGGAACTTCTGTCTTTTTCTCACATTATCTAAGTTGTGGCAGTTCCAAGTGCTTGCTTCAATCTTTCTAATGGATTATTGATGGGTTTCATTACTTTCCTGATTTGTCAAAGAAGCAGCCACACAACAACAAACCCAGGGGCTGTGCTTCATTTCAAGTGTCTGCACATATCCATGACTTCACAGCATCCCAAGTGAGCTGAACACTTCAGAAGATATCCCTGTATGGGATATGAGAATGTCTCACACAACAGTTGCAGCTTAAAAGTCCCCTCTTGTCCTCAGCACTTGGTGGCAAACTATTACAGGATACTGACTCACAAATTATTACATATAATGGAAGATAAGAGTGGGGAGGAGAAGTTTGATTTCAAGAAAGGAGGAATATATGGAATGCAACCTGCCCAGCTGGCCACACAGTCTAATGTGTTGCTTCCCGAACGAGAAGGTGTGCTGGTCCCCGGCACAAATCTGCCCGGTGGATTAGTGTCAAGGTCTTGTGTGCCGACCATCCTGTGGATGGTTTTTAAGGTGGTTTTCCATCTGCCTCAGTTAATGCAGGTTGTTTTCACTTATTCTGCCTCAGTTACACTATGTCAGCAATTGCTGCGCAAATACAGTCTCCACATATGCGTACACCAGTCATTATTCTACCACACAAACATTTGGGGTTACATTCATCTGGTATGAGACCTTTCAGGGGGATGCCCATTGGGGTTTGAACGGCACAATAACCCTAAGTTTGGTGTGGGGCAGCGGAGAGGTGGGAGGACGGCTGTGGCCCATTGTGGGGTTGTGTACCATTGAGGGCTATGGCGGGACTAAGACTCTCCGTCGTTTCTAGGTGCCCAGTTCAGTACACTATACACATACCTCATAATAATTGCTTTCTTTACAATTGTAATCAGTGTCTTACTAGATTCCCCTAAAAACTGGAATCGATAAACTGTCTAGAAACTGACTGAGAAAACGTTGCTTCAAATCTTCCTCGAACTTAATATGAAACATGATTCTGTTCTTCATAAACAATTTTTGCATTTATCAAAAATAACAGGAAACTCTTGCCTTTCATCATGATGAATGTTCTGTTGAGTACAAAATGACATCAACATTTTTACCCTTCTCTCATACTCGAAGCAAACTTTTAAGTCTTGTTGATTGTTGATGTCAAAGGTAAGTGGAATAGGTTTGATTGTGAAGTACAATGGACATCTCAGTGGTTCCTCATCCTTCATGAGTCAGACCCATTGAGAGAAGAAAGGGAGTATCTACCCACTGCAGCTGGACACCACTATCTCCTCCCTCTCCAATTGTCTACTCCGCAGGCAATTTCACACCAGCTGTGACTCTTAGGTACCTGCAGACAGAGGTTACAAAAACCTGGACTGACCTTCCAAGGTCAAGGCCACCATTTGATTACCAGCATAACAATATTAATCAGCCTACCCACAGACTTCTTTCTGTTGCATTTCTTGAATGATCTCCTTACTACTTTTATTCCCATGAAAACAGGAAGCATCCTCATCATTTTACCAATATTTTGTGTAGTTAATATGAACATAAAACTTTACTCATGCACACTTCAAAATTTTGATTCAGTCCACTTTTCAGTGAGTATCACACCTTCTAGGTAACAACTTTTCACTTTAATCAGCACTGCATTTTTCTGCTTTCTAATCTATACTGGTGCTCATGGCCAATCAGGCAGTATTATTTCAACCCATAATGGGAAGTAATTTTGTAGTTCACTGGCTCTTATGGTAGCTTAGTCCATCAGTTATGAGAAATTTCATTCATTTATCATTGACAAGATTACTAAACAAAATAACAGTACCATAGATCCTCCTATAACTGTCTGGGTAAGTCAGTTCAGAGGTTCCAGACAGGCAACAGCATACCACCTCCAACAGTACCTGCATAGTAAAGCCCTGTGTGGTTCAAAACAGTCTTCAGATTGGTGACTACTTTACTTTTTAGATAAGATGCATTTTATCACAACATGGATGATTGTACCTTCACCTCAGCAGAGTCGCAAGCACACTGCCATATCACATCAAAACATTCACTTACCATATTTCCTTTTACATGTACTAAGACCTTTAGTACAATTCTTTAAACTGCTAACTTCCAAGAAAGTTCATTACTTGAAAATTGCTCTAAAACTTATCTTAGTAACATAAATATTATTTTGAAAACACATAATGCATCTGTAATGAAAAAGTACTCGACATGCTACAACATAATCGAAAACCGCTAGAAAGTAGAAAAGGAGAATTGTTCTATCCAGCTCATGTGTGCTCAGTCACCCAACTGTGAAGCTCCCAAAACCAAAGATATTCGCTACACCATCAAATGAATGTACCTCTTCAGACAACATTGTGCCAGAAGAAGAATGGAGTAGTGTAACCTATAAGTCTGAAAATGTTACATACCATTATGTTGTTTATGGTGATGACAGCTTCCTGACATCCACAGTCCAGATGGATGCAAGTGAGATGTGTGATATATTTGTGAAGGAAGACTGTGAAGTAGGAGGTGGTGGATGATGAAGATGATGAAGAAGAAGAAGCCCTTGCACAAAGTTCCTCTTTTAATGAAGTTGAATCACCAAATGGAATGACAACTTCTTTCACGACTATATCTTGGAAGGAAATCCACATTTGAGGGGCATTTGGATGTGACAGTGGCCCAATGTTGGACTGCAAGGAAGTATGTGAGCTGGCACACTTAGCCTTAATGTTCCGGTTGAGTATATCTGACCATCAAACTGGAGAATTGCTATGTTGTACATGAAACACATTGTAACCCATCCACATTTGCACCTGCAATCCTAGGACAAGTAAGTGATTCCCTGCAATATTATGTCACCCTGCACCACTGGTCAGAAGCTAGCAGCAGCTGGCCTACGGAATTACTCTTCCATGTGTAGGTTGCTGTTAACATCATTACACAAATGGCTGTATTTGGATTAGTTTAGTGGCAGGAAAGCATGGACTGCTAGTAATGGTGTTGAATTTCATTCAGCAATGAATCATGATTCTACATTACTCTGTATGATCATTGTCAGCGTTTATGGCAGTGACTGAGGGAGTCATTCCAACTTTACAATGCTTTGGAGAGGCTCAGCAGTGTCACCCCTTCCATTGTGTTGTGAAGAACCATTAGGTGTGACTTAAGGTCACAACTGGTAGTGATTAAGAGAACTAAGATGGCAGGACACAGATATAATGCATACCCTTGTGTTACTTGTTATGTGACTGTAACTTGATGCCATTTCTAATCGAGATGATGCTATCCGCAAATGGCACATGTATCTATGAACTGTCTGCATGATGTTTAAGTACCCACATGGCCGGCAAGATCCTCAGATCTGTCACCAGTAGAATTTATGAGTGGACATTATCTCCATCCCAGTGCCAGTGTGAAGGTGCAATGGCTTTATGACACCAAAGTAGTACATGCATGCAGGTCTGAGGGGTCTAACATCGTATTAATAAATGGGCTCAGACTGTCAATTTCATTGTAAATTTGACCCGATTTTATAATTGCAGACACTCTCAACTCATGAAGCAATGGATTGTTCAGTTTGGAACTGGTTGCCCTCACCCACCTAATCCTTCACCTACACATCAACTCAGCCAATGAACACACCTGTCAACTTCTATCCTTAATAAAAGTCCTCAGTCTTTCCTCTCCCACATCCACACCGCCTGTTCAGAGCATCCTCCTACAGGCCAACTGCAAATTAGAACAGCATGCCACCCTCCACCTCAAAAAACTATCCAATCTCCTGGTTTCCCACCTCCCAATCCGAAACCTCTGTCCTATCCAAAGGCCTCACCTTCAGCCCCACTCCCAGATTCAACCAAACAGCCCTTGTCAAAGATTTACTGTCCTACACCCGTACTCTCTGCTGGAAATATCACTTTGCCACGAAGAAAAATTATCCTAATCCTACTTCTAATGATCCAACTCCCCAAGACACTATCCAAATTGAACCCTGCCTGGAACAGTTCCATCCTCCGTCACAGCGGGACCCACCTCCTCTTCCTCAAAATCACCCTCTCCAAACTTTCCAGGAATTTCTGACATCCAGCCTTGCCTCTCAATCCTTCTTTAAAAACCTTAATCCTACTCCAAACATCACCACTGCTGAAGCCCAGGCCATCCGTGATCTGAAGGCTGACCGATCCATCGTCATTCTTCCGGCGGACAAGGGTTTCACGACCACGGTACTTGATCGTTGGGAGTATGTGGCTGAGGGACTGCGTCAGCTTTCAGACATCACTACTTACAAAGTTTGCCAAGGTAATCCCATTCCTGATGTCCAGGCGGAGCTTCAAGGAATCCTCAGAACCTGAGGCCCCCTACAAAACCTTTCACCTGACTCCATCAACCTCCTGACCCCACCAACACCCCTCACCTCTACCTTCTACCTTCTTCCTAAAATTCACAAACCCAATCATCCCGGCCGTCCCATTGTAGCTGGTTACCAAGCCCCCACAGAACGTATCTCTGCCTACGTAGATCAACACCTTCAACCCATTACATGCAGTCTCCCATCCTTCATCAAAGACACCAACCACTTTCTCGAACACCTGGAATCCTTACCCAGTCTGTTACCCCCGGAAACCATCCTTGTAACCATTGATGCCACTTCCTTATACACAAATATTCCGCACGTCCAGGGCCTCGCTGCGATGGAGCACTTCCTTTCACGCCGATCACCTGCCACCCTACCTAAAACCTCTTTCCTCATTACCTTAGCCAGCTTCATCCTGACCCACAACTTCTTCACTTTCGAAGGCCAGACATACCAACAATTAAAGGGAACAGCCATGGGTACCAGGATGGCCCCTTGTACGCCAACCTATTCATGGGTTTCTTAGAGGAAGCCTTCCTTGGTTACCCAGGCCTGCCAACCCAAAGTTTGGTACAGATTTATTGATGACATTTTCATGATCTGGACTCACAGTGAAGAAGAACTCCAGAATTTCCTCTCCAACCTCAACTCCTTTGGTTCCATCAGATTCACCTGGTCCTACTCCAAATCCCATGCCACTTTCCTTGACGTTGACCTCCACCTGTCCAATGGCCAGCTTCACACGTCCGTCCACATCAAAACCACCAACAAGTAACAGTACCTCCATTATGACAGCTGCCACCCATTCCACATCAAACAGTCCCTTCCCTACAGCCTAGGTCTTCATGGCAAACGAATCTGCTCCAGTCCTGGATCCGTGAACCATTACACCAACAACCTGAAAACAGCTTTTGCATCCCGCAGCTACCCTCCCGACCTGGTACAGAAGCAAATAACCAGAGCCACTTCCTCATCTCCTCAAACCCAGAACCTCCCACAGAAGAACCCCAAAAGTGCCCCACTTGTGACAGGATACTTTCTGGGACTGGATCAGACTCTGAATGTGGCTCTCCAGCAGGGATATGACTTCCTCAAATCCTGCCCTGAAATGAGATCCATCCGTCATGAAATCCTCCCCACTCCACCAAGAGTGTCTTTCCGCCGTCCACCTAACTTTCGTAACCTCTTAGTTCATCCCTATGAAATCCCCAAACCACCTTCCCTACCCTCTGGCTCCTACCCTTGTAACCGCCTCCGGTTTAAACCCTGTCCCATGCACCCTGCCACCACCACCTACTCCAGTCCTGTAACCCGGAAGGTGTACACGATCAAAGGCAGAGCCATGTGTGAAAGCACCCACGTGATTTACCTACTGACCTGCCTACACTGTGAAGCTTTCTGTGTAGGAATGACCAGCAACAAACTGTCCATTTGTATGAATGGACACAGGCAGACAGTGTTTGTTGGTAATGAGGATCACCCTGTGGCTAAGCATGCCTTGGTGCACGGTCAGCACATCTTGGCACAGTGTTACACCGTCCGGGTTATCTGGATACTTCCCACTAACACCAACCTGTCAGAACTCCGGAGATGGGAACTTGCCCTTCAGTATATCCTTTCTTCTCGTTATCCGCCAGGCCTCAATCTCCGCTAATATCTAATTTCAATTTGCCGCCGCTCATACCTCACCTGTCTTTCAACAACATCTTTGCCTCTGTACTTCTGCCTCGACTGACATCTCTGCCCAAACTCTTTGCCTTTACAAATGTCTGCTTGTGTCTGTGTATGTGTGAATGGATATGTGTGTGTGTGTGTGCGAGTGTATACCTGTCCTTTTTTCCCCCTAAGGTAAGTCTTTCTGCTCCCGGGATTGGAATGACTCCTTACCCTCTCCCTTAAAACCCACATCCTTTCGTCTTTCCCTCTCCTTCCCTCTTTCCTGATGAGGCAACAGTTTGTTGCGAAAGCTTGAATTTCGTCTGTATGTTTGTGTTTGTTTGTGTGTCTATCGACCTGCCAGCACTTTCGTTCGGTAAGTCACATCATCTGTGTTTTTTTATATATATAAAGAGGGAAACATTCCACGTGGTAAAAATATATCTAAAAACAAAGATGATGAGACTTACCAAACAAAAGTGCTGGCAGGTCGATAGACACACAAACATACACACAAAATTCAAGCTTTCGCAACAAACTGTTGCCTCATCAGGAAAGAGGGAAGGAGAGGGAAAGACAAAAGGATGTGGGTTTTAAGGGAGAGGGTAAGGAGTCATTCCAATCCCGGGAGCGGAAAGACTTACCTTAGGGGGAAAAAAGGACAGGTATACACTCGCACACACACACATATCCATCCACACATATACAGACATGTTGCGAAAGCTTGAATTTTGTGTGTATGTTTGTGTGTCTTTCGACCTGCCAGCGCTTTCATTTGGTAAGTCACATCATCTTTGTTTTTTGATAAATTTTTCCCACGTGGAATGTTTCCCTCTATTTTTTTATATATATATATATATATATATATATATAAATTTTTTTTTTGCCATGCGGTGTGTGTGTGTGTGTGTGTGTGTGTGTGTGTGTGTGTGTGTGGGTGTGTGTGTGTGGGTGTGGGTGTGTGCAGTGTGCGTGCGTATGTGTGTGCGTACATGTGTGTATGTGTAGTATATTGCAACACAGGAATTGGTAATTTTGTAATTAAATTGCACTTATCTTACCTAAGCAGTCTTGAATTATGAGTCTGGGTCACTCCTGTGTTCTTGGGAAAAACTCCCATTTCAGGAAAACCCCTGTTCAACAAAATATATTTTGGTCCCTAAAGATTCATTAAAATGGATTCTACTATACATCACATTGAGTCATATGCCATTATAAACATCAATTAATCAGGCTTTAGTTTTTTAGTGGAATTTAAATGACATTCATTCCTATGTTCTTACATAAATAATGAAATCTTTAAATTAAAATAGCTTTCAAATTATTGCAAGCTAGGTAAAATCAAATACTTTTGCATGGACTTAATTTTCCTATTCCTTTGTAAAAGAAAATCCAGTAGTAGTGACTGAGTTTAATTTTCAAATCAGTGCCAAGATAATTGAAACACATACAGCTGAAATTGCTAAAACTAAATGAAATTTTAGAACCCAACTGAATTTTATCAGATTTCTTACCAAGTTTTCATTGGAGTCTAGAGGTCTAGCATGAGTTCAAAATGGTTCAAATGGCTCTGAGCACTATGGGACTTAATCTAGCATGAGTGCACACATCCAGTTTGACTTGGATAACGCCACAGCTGGCACCACAGAGACTGCAGCAGATGCCTGCGTGGGCTATCTGCTCTGCCTTTGATGGAGCCTTAAGTCAGGGAGTGTTACTGAAAAAGTTGAAAGATGTAGACATAAGCTGTAATGATTCTGGATTAATTAACATATTTTTGTTGACTCTTGGAAAAGAAGAAAAAAACGGACTGATCCTGTCACTGAGCTAGATTCTTTCCAAACTGATTAAATTCACAGTCATGTTTATGCATACTACAGCAGGAGAGAGTATCCTAGTGTTGTTAAAACAAGGTAAACTTTCAGGGCTGTGAAAATGGTGCTAAAATTGTGGTGGAAAGTATGGGTTTACATTACAAAATACTAGAGGTGCACAAAGTCCTGTTAGAATAGGTGTGTATTGTTACAGCTTGAAGCATTTTCTTGCACAAAATTGTGCACAAAGATTTTTATTCTAAATATGGCAAGACAAAATAGGAGTTAGCACTGGGGATACTATCAGTAAATGCTGGATGAATGACACTCCAAGCAGTAGCATCATCAGCCAGCAGAAAGAGGAGCTACATTAATTGTGATTCATGGAGATTTTTTTTCTTCCAAAATGCAGCATCCTCAGTTGTAAGTACATCATGCAACAGCCTTTCCACCTCTGTTATTGTAAAAGAGTTGTTATTGTTCCTTATGTATGTCTTCACACGATTCTATACTAATCTTTTGGGGTTGAAATGGCAGCCTCTTGGCATTTTCCTTTACTGCATATGTACGCCTATTTTCTTTAACAAATGAATGTAAAAGAAGCTTTGTTATACTTATATCCCCAGTAATATTTCATACCTGTAACCACTGCACCATAATTTCTTCACAATCGTTTGTGGTTGGGGCTGTTTCAGCATCATTGCATGACATAGAGCATTGTCCATTACAATTGTTGTACAGACAGGAAACTGTTTTAAAAGGTTCCTGAATCACTCAACAAACCACGTGTGGCCCATATCTTTCTGGCAATCATCTGTCTTTTTGGACCAAAAAACTAAAAGTGCATCAGGAACAAAACCACAGGAAGAGCTGCTGTGGACCAAATAATCTAGCTCCTCTTTCCATCACCTGAAGATTGCTTCTAGTTGGACTGTCATTTGTCCAGCATTTACTGACAGCTTCCCAAGCATTAAAACACAATTTCATGTAGCCATATTTTAGAATGAATCTCTTTTCCCATAATTTTGTGCAAGAGAAGCTTTGAGCCACAACAATACATGCCTTTTGTAACAAGACTTTGCGTATGTCTAGCATTTTATAATGAAACCCCATATTTTTCAGCACATTTCTAGTGACTTTTCGCATCCCTGAAAGTTCACTTTCTTTGAAGGCACTAGTAACTTAGGGGGGGAAGAAAAAAAAAAAAATGTGGTGAGATACTCTTCCCTGCTGTAGTAAGCATATATGTATATGAACTGCATTTCTGAAAAGATATTTAAATTAATGACTGGGTGAGGCTGCTTAGCCTTCTTTCCAGAGGTCATTAAAGTCATTAAAAATATGTCATTTGATCCCGGTGACTCGGAACCATTATGGCTCAATCTACATGTTTAAACTTCTGCAATAATGCTCCCTTACTTACTACTGTTCTTTCTGTAATTCCAAGAGTTTTTGATGTTCATTCCACATTTTCATCAGCAGGAATTGATGGCAATCCTCTTCCTGCTCATAAAATTTCTTCATAGAGTCCAGTGCCTGGCTGTTTAGTGGCACACCTTGAGGAATATGTTTGTTACCAGGTTAACGAAGTCATGTTGGTGGCATTTTCCATGTATCGGAACTTCCTAGATCACAGTGAAACAAGGCACAGTACAGTGCAAGCATACGGTAAAAACCATACACAAAGCATGTTGTTTATGTTTACACTACACAAGATTGGTTCACAACCAAAGCCTCACGCCTCATGTTCTTCACTTCCTAAATTGTTATGCTGGCAACTTGAAATACATATATCAGGTGCAAAGTTTCAGCAGATCATCTGTAAGCCTACTCATGATGGAAATAAATTAAATTGAATGGCAACAGATATACTTCTTTGAGTGGACTGTTTTTGAAACTGGTATCAGTGACCATGAGGAGGCTGTAACAACACAAACAACAAGTATAAAATTTTACATCTTGAGTAAACAAGATAAATAAGCAGTAGTGTCATATATCATGGAGGAACATGAAAATTTAACCTCAAAGCAGGAGCATGTAGGAGGACTGTGGCTCAAAATTTGGAGAATACTTAGTGAAGCACTGAAAAGATATGTATATAGTAAAACGGTTCATGACTGTAGAGACACACCATAGTTCAAAGTCTCTGTAACAAATTTTTCACTGTTGTGCAATAGGTGTAAAAGAAAGCATAGTGCTATAGATACAGAGATGCTAAAAGAAACAGATTTGCTTGTCAAAATGGCAATATGTGTAGCCTTCAGTTTCTACAGTAGCAGAATCTTATCAAAAGACCTCTCACAAAACCAAAGAAATTATGGTGACATGTAAAGGCTGTCTTTGGCTCCAATGCTAGTGCTGAAACACTCATGGATAAGACAGGAACTGAAAGTTGCAGTAAAAAGCAAGAGCAGAAACACTGAACTTTGTTTTCATATGCTCCTTATGAAAGAAAATCCAGTAGCCCTAGTTTAATTCTAACACCACTGCAATGATGAGTGACACAGATGAAGTTGGTGGAATTGAGAAACAGATTTCATGCACAAAGAAATTTGCACCTAGCTTTGCCCCTCTTATAATCAAAATATACAGCAGGTACCTTAGAGAAAAACATTTGTCCAATAGTTGCCAGAAATCATGGGTCACACCTATTAACAGATGTGGTCCACAAAACTGCCATGCAGTATCCTTGACATCTGTCTCTTGTAGACTCTTAGAATATATTCTGATCTCATGCTGTCAAGGATTCCAAAAACACTGTTCATGCAAAACCAAACTCTCACATAACACCCTGAACACTATGGATAAAGACAGTCAGGTAGATTTCTGTAAAGAATTTGACTCACTACTGCAGTTATGTTTATTATTGAAGGTACAATCATATGGGATATTAAATGAAATTTGTGACTGGATCGAAGATTTCGTGATAAGGAGCATTTAGCACAATATCTTGTTTGTAGAATCATTGACAGACATAGAAGTAACTTCAGTCATGACCTAGTGAAGTGTGTTAGGAATCCTTGTTGTTCATGTGATACATTTTTGACCCAAAAAACAATATTAATAATAACCTCAAACTTTCTGCGGACTACACAGTTCTCTATAATCGAGTATTGTCTTAAGAAAGTTGCACAAATATTCAGTCTGATCTTGGTAAGATTTCTAAGTGATTCTAACTCTGCAACTTGCTTTTGTGTTAAGCCATCCAGTCCTTGTAGGAAATTTCATTCTGGCAAATAACCAACTCCACTTTTTGCATATGTAGCAACTCCTTCTTTCTTCCTATCGGTTCAACAGCATTACAGTATTAATTGTATCAATCAAGATGAGTCTGTTCAATTTCAGTGATTTCATGTAATGATCTGATATTCAAAGCATATCTGCTGACAATTTTACATTACATTTTTCTGTATTGGTGTGTGAAATTCACACTTACCATTAATGACACTTCTGTTGTCTTTATAAAAGACACTAAAAACATTTTCTTTTATAGCCAGTGCTTTCTCCAAGTTGCAATATTTTTGTCTACTGGCAGCCATTTCAACTGTGACTATTATCATTATACACCTCTGTCTTTTGGGTGAATTTACTATAAAAAGGTCCAGAGAAAATTCTAGAAATCATTAGAATTGGATGGATACTGTTTCTACGATGGGATGCTTCTGGCAATTAGCTGTACATGTAGCTTCTTATTAGAAGTGTCAGATATGAACTAAGCAATGTACAACACAGTTAAGTGAGAGGCTATGCATTAATCACACTTCTTTTAAATATTTCTCTATCCTGAAAAATTTTCAGTGCTCTGCACTAGCACTTTCCTCAGAATGCTTTATCCAATGTTAAATCATACCAATCAAAGAATGATTCAGTCTCCTCACTGTTGTGAGGAGCATTCTCAGTGGTGTTACCAAATTGCTTTCGAAATGGATGAACAAATGGATTTGAAGTATAAATTGTTGGAACATCTGTCCTGTTAATCAGATTTTGACTCCTGCATTTAACATTTGTTTCTGCCTCTAAAAAAACTGTGACTAGAAACCTTTTGGAGTTATGGTTCAAAAATGGCTCTGAACACTATGGGACTTAACATCTGAGGTCATCAGTCCCCTAGAACTTACAACTACTTAAACCTTACTAACCTAAGGACATCACACACATCCATGCCTGAGGCAGGATTCAAACCTGTGACCGTAGCAGTCACGCGGTTCCAGACTGAAGCGCCTAGAACCACTCAGCCACACTGGCCAGCTTTTGGAGTTATTGGAGCGATAAATAATTATCTTGAGCATCTTTCAGAAACAGATTCATGGACGGAATCTACTTATTTGAAAAAAAATTTGGACATGGTCTATTATCTTAAAAGGAAACTACGCCAAAGATAAAATTTCTTAGCTCTAATAAATAAAGTATATCACTACCAGGCTTACAATTTTTATATTTGCTGTCGTATGAGGAAGGTCTGTTATAATATGTGAACTGTCAAATTTCACAGTTTGTGTTGGGAGTGGGTGTAATTTTTGCATACTGTCAGTAATACTACTTCTGTTTTTGCTAGTTTGATATTCAGTGTTTGTAGTGCCACAACACGGTACATGATGGATCACATTACATGATCCTCTTCCATGTATTAGTGTTGTTTTAAATATTTGCAAAAAACAGAATGCTCCCATTTTCATCAACTGTGGCTACCAAGCTCTAGCTGTGATGTGTGAAGTGACTGGCATCTGTGTGCCTTATCATTAATGTAGTGAATGACGTATATCTATTCAGACATTTGTATAAATAGTTTATAAGAAGTTGGGGTGATTGATTAATAAATTAGAAGTCTTATTCTTCATCTTCTTCTCCTCCTCCTCCTCCTCCTCCTGCTCCTTCCCCTTCTCCTCCGCCTCCTTAGACAATCACTCTTTGCCCTATTACTTCTGTTTCATCTGTGTAGCATTGCACTCTATCTAGTTAATATGCTCTTTGTTCCTTTACCTCTCTTTTTTAACTGTTCTGATGTGTTTTGTGTGTTTTTCATTTGTTTGTGTGTTTTTCATTTGTTTGTGTGTTTTTCATTTGTTTCAAAAATATGCTGTTCACATTTGCACCAGCTATCCAGTGGTACATTACTTGCACCTCTTTTGCCCATTTTAGCAGGATTTCCATTGTGATCTTTCTTCCATTAATCCAATATTTTGTCCTCTGTATCTGAAGTCTTAGTAAGTAGTAATCTTAACCTCTAATGCACTTCTCCAGCACTCAGAATTTCATATTGTAGTAGATCATTGCATTTTCTTTTTATAACGCCATTCAGACTGCAAAGGATGACTACTTTGCTCGGGTTGGCAGGGGTGTAATCAGCGGAACACAGTGTCCTGTTAGTACCTATAAGGTAATAATGTCGATGGATTGTCAGATTGTTTTGTAATGGACAAGTCTAGATGGGGTGCTCACCAAAGCACACTACAGATAGTGTGGTGAGTCTGTCTGCTGCCCTCTGAACTAAATGTGTAAAGAATGATACAAGACTGATTGACTGTTAAATGACAGTATTGACAGGAGACTTGGCAGCTCTGTTGTGATGTGTTCCAAATGCAAATACGAGGGCGGTTCAGAAAGTAACCTCCGATTGGTCACAGTGCGGGTTGTGGGGGGAGTAGCGACGCCATCTGTGCGTTCACGCACTCAACAGGTCAGTCGGCATCAAGCCGTGGTCGAGTGAACGTCGTACCTGCGCTAGTTTATTTTTTGTGTCAGTTTGAAATGTGTGCTGCAATAGAAAACCCCGCCAAATGTGAAGTGCGTGCTGTCATAAGGTTTTTTATAGCCAAAGGATATTCTGCAACAGCTATTCATCGTGAGCTTTGTGCCGTGTACGGACCAAGAGTTATGAGTGAAGGAGTTGTCCGTGAATGGGTACGTTTATTTAAAAGTGGACGAGAAAACGTTCATGATGAAGAGAGGAGTGGTAGACCATCATTGGTGACTGACGAACTCGTTCAGACAGTTGATGCAAAAGTTCGTGAAAATCGACGTTTCTCGATGTCGGAGTTGTCTACTGGTTTTCCACAGATTTCTAAGACTCTCTTGTACGAGATAGTGACAGCAAGATTGGGTTACCGTAAGTTCTGTGCACGATGGGTGCCCAAAATTCTTACCGACCACCACAAAACTCAAAGAATGGCCTCTGCATTAGACTTTCTGTCACGTTATGAGGACGAAGGAGAACCATTGTTAAACAGAATCGTGACCGGTGACGAAACCTGGATTAAGTACGTGAACCCTGAGACAAAAGAACAATCAAAGATGTGGGCACATTCAAATTCGCCTACCAAACCAAGAAAAGCCTCGCAAGATTTTTCTGCCAGAAAACTGATGGCAACGGTGTTTTGGGATGCCAAAGGGGTGTTGTTGGTTGAATTCATGGAACGTGGTACGACCATTAATCAAGACGTGTACTGTGAAACAATAAAAAAGTTACAACGGGCTATACAGAACAAACGCCGTGGTATGCTGACTTCCGGTATCGTTTTTTTGCACGATAACGCCCGTCCTCACTCTGCTCGCAGAACAACGGCCCTTCTTGAGTCCTTCAAGTGGGACGTTATCAACCATCCACCTTACAGCCCAGACCTGGCGCCAAGTGATTATCACCTCTTCATGCATTTGAAGAAATGGCTCGGGTCACAGCGGTTTGATGACGACGAAGAGCTCAGAGACGCGGTCACAGGCTGGCTCCAGGCACAAGCGGGTGATTTTTATGCAGAAGGAATTTCAAAGTTTGTGAAGAGATACGATAAGTGCCTCAATCGCTATGGAGACTATGTAGAAAAATAGTGCAAAGATGTAATTGTAAGATGTATATATTAAAATATTTTTATTTAACTTGGTGTATTTTTTTAAATCAACTGGAGGTTACTTTCTGAACGGCCCTCGTAGATCATTTTGATCACATGCTCTGAGATTCACAAGTACTCATTTATGGGCTAATGCAGTGAGCATATCTCTCTCAAGCTTAAGCAATGAATTCAGCATCTTAGAAAAATAACGAAAAGTGTGAGGTCATCCACATGAATGCTACAAGGAATTCATTAAACTTCAGTTACACAATAAATCAGTCAAATGTAAGGGCTGTAAATTCAACTAAACACCTAGGAATTACAATTACGAACAATGTAAATTGGAGGAAAACATAGAAAATGTTGTGGGGAAGGCTTGGCAGGACTTTTAGAATATGTAACAGATCTACTAAGCAGACTCCCTTCATTACACTTATCCACCCTCTATTAGAATACTGCTGCGCAGTGTGAGATCCTTGCCAGGTAGAACTGACGGAGTACATCGAAAAAGTTCAAAGAAGGGCAGCACGTTTTGTATTATCATGAAATATGGAAGAGAGTTCACTGAAATGATACAGGATTTGGGCTGACATCATTAAAAGAAAGGCGTTTTTCATTGTGATGGAATCTTCTCACAAAATGCCAGTCACCAACTTTCTCCTCCAAATGCAAAAATATTTTGTTGACTATGACCTACATAGGGAGAAATGATCACCATAATAAAATAAGGGAAATCAGAGCTCTTATTGAAAAATATAGATCTTATTTCTTTCCGCACACTGTATGAGATTGGAATAATAGAGAATTGTGAAGATGGTTCGATGAACCCTCTGCCAGGCACTTAAATGTGATTTGCAGAGTATCCATGTAGATATAAATGGGTGAAAGGGGCATTGTTTTGTCAAAGGCAGGTGTCCATAAAGCAAAAGAAAAGAAGAATCTAATGAAACAACGCAGCAGTGTAAATAGAAAGCAAGAATTTAAAGCAAATGTTAAGAGGAAAATGATAGAACATGCTGAATTGACCAAAAATATTTTTCAATTCCTTTGAGAGGATTTGAGTAGATACAATGAAATTAGGCAAGAGATACAACTCAAAGCAATAAGATTATGAAGAAAACAAATTAGAAATTTTCATAGATGGTAGATAGCACATTTTATCAGTTACAGTGGCAAATAATATAATAATTAAAAGTGAGATTTGTTTATGTTTGTGTATTCAAGGGAGTAATGAGAAATACTGATAGTGAACAATGAAAATCATAAATTAATGCTGGGTGAAGTGTACAAAGTCATTCAGGATATGAAAACAGGAAAGAGGATGTTATTTTAGAGTTGAAAGAAAAATTATACAACCAAAATTATTGAATATTTGTGAAAAAAGAAGATTTCTCGAACATGGAACAATGCCGTTACTATTTTATTTGCAACAATGGAGACACAAATTAAAAACAAGCTATGGACCTATTGGCCCACTTTCCATAATGTACAAGATATTCACAAAAATTACCACCAGCTGGTAAGAAAATAACTTGCATTTGAAGTGGATCTAGTGCAATGAGACATACACATGTCATGAATGATGTTATAGAAGACATTAATAAGCACAAATTACCAATTTGCGTGTAATTTCTACTTCTTGAGAAAGCCTTTGACTCATTTTCATCAAATTCTTTACCAACAACTCCCTAGAAACAAGGCATTGATTCACCTTAGCCAAGGGTGCCCATACAGTAGACTGGAAGATAACTGGTGACTTGTAAGTAGCCATAAAACTCTTCCAGTTCCGGCCCTTTTAAAAAACTTGTGTAATTAATTTTGTTGAAAGAAAATACCTGACTGCAATATATTTCTTCCTTTCCCTGTGAGCTACAAGGTGAAGGGGGAAGGGCAGCCCCCTTGCCCATGGGTATGGGTGCCCTTGAACTTAGATTAACGTTCTGGAGAATATATACTTCACTGTTACAGTTTCCAGAAGACTTCATCAGACTAATGAGAAACTCCAACAGTGAAACAGGGTTCATGAAAAGAGTTTTCATTTCCCAAAAACTATTCTCAGTAGCTGTAGGGGAAGATTTTAGATCCTGAAAAAATGATAAATGAGTGTGTGTTAATGGATCATATATGAAACATCTTCATGTTTCCCTCTATTGAAAGAAAAATTCAGCAGTTTCTGGAAGAATGTTATAGGACAAGTTTGAAGGAAGTCCTGAAAATCACTTGTAATAAGATTAAAATAAGATACGGGGTGGTCACAAACAGTATGAAAACCTCATGAGAGTGTTGCAGGATAATTTATACTGAGAAATAATTGTTAAGAAAAAATTCAACATGTTGTACTGTTTCAGAGTTAATTAGTGTTGAAGCTAACAAATAAATCCCTCATGTGTGCAAATTCAAGCAGCCTGCCAGAGACCGTGTCACAAAATATGTTTTTCATTTGGTTTCGTGAAACTTAACAAGAGAGCAATACAAAAATTGAACATGAGACAGTAGAAAGGATTGAACCTGAGTCAAAGGCAGAGTAACCTTGTTTGCTATCATCAATGGGTTGCTCAGTTATCAATGAAAAAATGAAATTAAAAATAACTGGAAAATGTGGGGAACCAAACAAATTGGTCAGGCGAATGACTGGAGTGGCAGATCTAATTATCAACATATTGAATGTGCAATGGAGGTGGGCAGGTCATGCAGTTAGGTGAATGGGCAATTAATGGACCACAGAAGTTTCTTTTCTGGATTCCAGAAGACAAGGAAGAACTGAAACAAAGACCTAATGACATTTAAACAATCTACAAGAGCAATATGGATGCATATATCTGAAAAGGAGGAGGACATTATCCAGCAGTGGATAAGTGGCTGATGATGTGATGATGATGGTGAATACCATTTAGTATGTGTTACACTATTATAAATAAATTGTTAGAAATCTGAATCTGTGGTTCACAGTCAAAACAAATACACTGTCATTAAGGTAATCATGAGCAAAAGTGGTGTGGTTCATAAAACATACTTACACTCCAAGAAGATGATGACAGGATTAGCAATCAAATATTTACTTGAAAATCATAGTTAGCAAAATTTTAAACCAAGCTGCTGTGTTTTCAGATATCATGACACCACTTAATGATTTCATTTCCGTCAGAGTCAGTTTTCAAAATTCAGTTGATGTGCAGTACTCACTAGTATTTTTGTCAGTGGTAATTAATGAAAGCTAATTGGTTCAAATGGCTCTGAGCACTTTGGGACTTAACATCTATGGTCATCAGTCCCCTAGAACTTAGAACTACTTAAACCTAACTAACCTAAGGACAGCACACAACACCCAGCCATCACGAGGCAGAGAAAATCCCTGACCCCGCCGGGAAAATGAAAGCTAATTAATTATTCTGGAAATGATATTAGTTTATTCAAATTCACAGAGTATAATGTTCTTTATATGGATGTATTTGTTTTCTGAAAACACAAATCTGCAAAGCACTTGAAGTCTGCAAGAGAAAAGCGTAGGTCATTGGCGAATAGGAATGAAATGCAATGTCTGTCAAAAAAGGTGAAGCACCCAGAAGGGAGGAGGGAACAAAATGAAGTTTCACAGGTTAAAAGAGAATGTGATATTATTTCAGTAATAGCAGAATTGATTCACATTTACAAAGAAACTGACAGTATAAGACCACTTACTAGTAAGGCATTGATCTCACTCTGACCTGGATGCATGGAATAATTCAATTGGAAAGGGTGTCGTAAAGGCATTACATATCCTATGTACTGGCACTGCAACAAATTGGTTATCCAAGATGGTCTCTTACATGTTCTATCACGGACGGGGATCTTGCTTGCCACAGGGGTACCTAAACATCAGGCAGACAGTTCATAGCTACATGTACCATATGTGGATCGTCTCTTTGAAAAATGGCATCATGATTCTGTCGCATGATAAGTATCACAAGGGTGTGCAGGATATTTGTGACCTGCCATCTTAGTTCCATTAATCACTACCAGCTGTGACCTTAAGTCATACCCAACAGCTTCCCACAACACAGTGCCAGGAGTGACAGTGCTGTTCCTCTCTTAAGTGTTGGAAGAGTGGAATGACACTCTAGGTCATTGCCATAAATGCCAACATCAATCATGCACAGTATTGCAGAACCACGGTTCATTGCTGAACACAATGCAACATCATAGTCATCCATAGTCTTTGCTTCCCAGTCACTGCATCAATCTAAACGCAGCCATTTGTGTTATGATGTTAACAGCAGTCTACGCATGGGAGGGTAATTCTGTAATGCAGCTACTGCTAGTCTCTGACCAGTGGTGTGGGATGACATATAATGTTGCAAATGGTTCATTACTTATCCTTAGATTGCAGGAGCAGTTGTGGATGGGTTACGATGTGCTTGGTGCACTGTACAGCAGTCGTCCCTTGTGATGGTCAGATGTGGTTGACCAGAACATCAAGGAGAAGTGTGCCAACCCTCATATTCCCATGCAGTCCAATGTTGGACCACTGTCACATCCAAATGCCCTGCAAATGTGGATGTTGCAGAATTTGACTAACTGGTTAAATGTAGACCCACAATGAGGCCCCTTTCAAACTCTGTGCTGATAATGCTCGGTGTGCAGCAGTTCCGTGTCTTTCACAGTGTTGATTCAGCGCCTGATGCTGTTTGCGTCCCTTACATATCCTACCATATGTGGTAACAACAACAAACATGGGCAACACTAATACATTCTAAAGGTCATTCTATGTGGATAATTGTAGCTCCATTCGTTTATAAACCTTCCAATGTTGTGAATGAGCGTGAATTTGCATTGACATCGGACGATATGTTTTATGTTTCACTTTTTCTGTCAGGCAGTGTAGTTATATTAAGTATACAGTAGAAAGATCAATTTTATTATGGGTGAGCCATTGAGAGTTAAGCAGAAAGTAGAAAATACACTGGACAGCATACTCCGACTGTTTCATTAATAGAACAGTTGATGAAACTCTTAATAGCTTGGTGTGTGGTACTTTCAACAAACAGATTCATCTATGCAAATAAATTAATAATACCTTTGCTTTCATTAATTATCACTGAGAAAACTACAGTGAGTGTTTCATACCCATGGCTTTTATCTGATGATTCCAAAGGAAACAAAACCATTTGAAGCATAGCAAAATTACTGTTGCCATGGCATCTCAAAGTCAGTAACTTGATTTAATAAGCTGCTAACTATGAATTTCACAGAATAATACATTTTCTTCCATTAATCATCACTGGAAAACTACAGTAGGTGTTGCACACCAATGGAATTTTGTCTGCTGACTGCAAGGGAAACAGACTTATCAAAGCATAGACATCTATAAGGTCAGTAACTCGATTTAATGAGTTGCTAGCTATGAATTTCAGATAAATATCTTTGTTTTAATCCTGGTTATTGTGACAAACATTATCATACCTTAGTACCATAGATTTTATAACCTGAGAAGTTCATGACAGGCCTCTTTATGAACCAGCTGATCTGGATGGAGAACTTTATAAACAATCCTTTCAGTAACAAAAACATAGAGCAACATGGACATAATGTTACTCAATACTTACCAGTCTTGTTTTTCCTGAGGTGAATAAGGACTTTTCCATTAGAATGATTGCGGGTTATTGTCATGATCATAAACCCAAACTCAACTTTTGTCACTACTGACAACATGAAAGGTAATTTTGGATTGTCTTGAAGCGGTTGGTTAAGTTTCCTCCTGACTTCCAGGCAATGTTGCCCCTGATCACCTTGAAATAATCATGGCACAATTTTTGCTGTGGCCCTTGTCATGTTCAATTCCTCTAAAAGTTTATGTTCACATGCACCATAACTTATTTCAGGTATTGCAGAGATCATTAACGGTCTGTGTATGACCTTGCACTATCAGGTCCTCCACTTTCTGAATGTTTTCTGTTGTAATGTCAGCTGATGGCTGACTCAAACAGTCAGCCTCACAAGATCCATGTTTGCACATTTTTAAACACTTACACCAGTGTAAATCCATGAATGGGCTAAAAAATTGTCTCCAAAAGCTTTGGTGCATTTCTGCAGCAGATTTTCAAAGTTGAAATCAAAACTTTATAGAAAAGCTGCTCATTAATCTCATCCACCATAAAACCATAAATGCACAGCTAACCAGAGTACTCAGCAACTAGCACCAATCATTCAAGAAGGATATACAGAGATACTCTAAGTGTTATTCAGTTTATGTGTTACTATTTAGGAACTGATGGCCTTAGCAGTTGAGTCCCATAAGATTTCACACACATTTTTTGTTACTATTTGCATGCAAAATTCCAATTTCAGCAGCTTTTGAATAGTACTTAATATTATTCATGAACCATTGTTTTCAAAAACTGTAACACTTGAAAACAATATAATTAGGATAACTAAATTAACTACAATGAATATTCAAAGAATAACACAAAAATCAATATGAAAACATGTATACAGGAGAATTATCATAAGTAACTCTGCTGTGTTCATGCAGTGGTGCTTAATATTTGGTAAATTCTTGTGACTCTCACCTTATCCCACTGGACAAAATTGAAGCCTGACACATATATGGTGAATATACAAATGTTTGCTTTTTATTGGTATTTTTCACCAAGAGAAATTCATCCAAAGTTAATGAAGGTTTCTAAAAAGCCTGTTCCATTTGTAACCATTATATATAATGGTCTTGAAGATGATCAAAATGATAGACACCCCAAGTCCTCAACTACAGCTGAAAACATCAAGAAATATTCTGAGCAATTAAAGGCGTATGATATAATTTGCTCAAATGATATATGGAAATAACTATCTATCTAAGGAGTAAAGGAGACAATTCACTGAATAGTTGAGGCACTGTGTCAGCATCAGGCACCTAAAGAAGGCTGGGAGTGTAGTTATCTTTTGAATGAATATTTCTTCAGGACTATGGAATTCACATATAACTGACATTCTAGGATTGTCTGAAGAAAGAATATATTACATTTTACTTGAAAAAGTAGTGTTTTGTGGTATTCATCAGTCCAAAGAATTGTTTGATGGAGCTCTCCATGACTGTATTGTGCAAATATTTTCAGACCTCCATAAACACTGCATCCTCCACCAATAATTTGGAGCTGCTTACTGTACTGAAGCTTTGGTCTCATTCCAAAAATTTTATCTCCTACACTTCCTTCAATTATCATACTAACTATTCTCTGTCACTTCAGGAATGTGTCCTATCAGTCTATTCTCAAGTTGTATTACAAATCTATTTTTCACCAATATGATTTAGTATCTGACTAATTACGAGGGTTATTCCAAAAGTAAGGTCCGGTTATAAAAAAAAAATCAAAACTAAAATGTTTTTTCAAAACAATTGTTTTATTTACATTCCTTACATCTTTATCTATTTTTCTGCATAACTTCCATACTTATTTAAACATTTGTCACATCGTTCAACAAGCTTTTGAAAGCCCATGTTATAGAAATCGGCCGCCTGTGACGATAACCAGTCCTTAACTGCTTCTTTCACTTCATCATCTGTGTCGAAGCGCTTGCCGCCGAGAAACTCCTGTAAGTAACGGAACAGGTGGAAATCACTTGGCGCCAGGTCCGGACTGTAAGGAGGATGGTCCATCTGTTCCCATCCAAATTTCTTGATCAGAGCTTGCGTTTCATTTGCAGTGTGGGGTCTGGCATTGTCATGCAACAACAAGATTCCAGACGACAAAAGACCACGTCGCTTATTCTGGATTGCTCGTCGAAGTTTAGTCAGGGTAGCGCAGTAGGCGGCTTTATTAATTGTTGTTCCTCTCTCCATAAAGTCGACTAACAATGCTCCACGTCTATCCCAGAACACAGTCGCCATAACCTTACGTGTTGAGATTGTCTGCTTTGCCTTGACCTTGACTGGCGATGACGTGTGACGCCATTGCATTGACTGACGTTTAGACTCTGGAGTGATGTGAGAAACCCATGTCTCATCCCCTGTGACAACATTGTCTAAAAGACTGTCACCTTCCTTATGATATCGCTCCAAAAAATCAAGAGCAAAAGCCATTCTTTTCATTCGTTGGGGCTCAGTAAGCAGCCTGGGAACCCAACGGGCACACAATTTGTGAAACTTCAAATGTTCAGACACAATTCTGTACAAAGTTGTTCTACTCACATTCGGAAAATGCATGTCTACGTCTGTAATAGTGAATCGGCGATCTTCACGAATTTTTTTGTCAACCGCATTGACCAAATCGTCTGAAATCACTGATGGTCGGCCACACCGTGGTTCATCGTGCACATTATCCCGTCCTTCATTAAAAGCTCGCACCCACTTGCGCACTTTACTGTCGCTCATTATGTTAGGACCGTACACTTCAGTAATCTGCCGATGGATTTCCGCCGCTGAATTGTTTCTTGCAGACAAAAACCGTATCACTGCCCTTACTTCACAATCGGCGGGCTGATCAATTGTCTTAAACATTGTAAAGTGACACTGTGAACTACACTCAGCAACAGTAACAAAGCGAATGGCGGCGTTTGACGCGCAAGGCTTGCCGGGAGTCGGCGCGCATGCGTGTTTTGTCATTGGCGCCAAATTTCAATAGTTACGGTGAATCGGACCTTACTTTTGGAATAACCCTCGTACTTGATCTACCCACCTGGTCTTTAGCATTCCTTTGTAGCACCATATTTCAAAAGCTTCTATTTTCTTCTTGCCTATACTGTTTATTGGCCACATGTAACTTCCATACAAGCACAACCTACAAACTAATACATTCAGAAAAGACTTCTGAACACTAATAATGATAATTGTGGATGTAGATAGACTAAGCATCTATGGTCATCAGTCTTTTATCAATTCCCAGGACAAAGTCTGTGTACACCATCTGTATATGTAAATCTCAAGTGCATGTGTGAGATCATTTTCTATATGTTTACATAACATGTATTTGAGATGGGATGTGGGCACCAGCCCAGTGATTACCTAATGGAATGTGGGAAACTGCCTAAAAACCACATCCAGACTGACCACCTCACCAGCCACTGTTGTTATCTGCGAAAAAGATCAATCTGGATCGGGCTCACATCCCTGTGTCCCAGAAGGAGCACGTTATGATGCTCAGATATCTGAGCAGGTTCCTAACACTAAAGTTTATGGTAGCTGTTGAAATATTTCTCTTTTTCATAAATATTTTGCCTGACTATTGACAGTCTGTATTTTATGTCCTGTTTTCTTTGGCATCATCACTTATTTTGCCCAAATAAAAAAAACCTCGTGTACTGCCTTTAGTGTCTCACTTCATAACCTAACAGCCCCAGCATTGCCTGACTCATTCTATTAATCTCCATTAACCTTGTTTTACTTTTTCATGTGTTCATTGCACCGACTGAATAGCGTGGAGGATGGGCTGCAATCCTGTCTCAATCCTTCTCAATTATAGCCCCTTTTTCATGTTTGTCAACTTTTGTAATTGCAGTCTGCTTTGTGAACATGTCATAGGCAATTTTTGTGGCCTGTGTTTTATCCCTGGTAATTTCAGAATTCCAAAGAGTATATTCCAGCCAACATTGTCAAAAATATTTTCTAAATCTACAATAGCTGTAAATATGGATTTGTCTGTCTTCAGCTTCTTTACTAAGATAAATCATAGGATCAGTATTGCCTTACCTATTCCTACATATCTCCATATCTCAAACTGATAGATAAGTCAGATTAGTATTTTGCAAACATAACTTCACTAAACACATATCTATCAGCATATGCTTTCCTTCATATTAGACTTGTTCCATCCTTTTTCAAGTCTAAGGATGTTTTGTATGCCTCATACATCATGCATACTAAGTGTAACAGTTTTCTCACAATAGATCCTCCAAAGATCGCATAATTCTGAGGGAATGTCATCTACTCCTGGTGCCTTTCCCCACCTTCAAATTCCAATCTGCCGTCACAGTAAAATTTTTGTATCTTGTGATGTACTGAATATATTTTTCTCATCATATATTTTTTTCAGACTATATCTCATCTTCAGAAGCTGTACCTATTTATACTTTTACTGCTGCTGAATATTGCGGTTTTCTATCTTGTAGGCTGTGGTGGTCTTCTCAGTATTGGCTGTGATGGTCTGTTCACTATGCTGATCACAGTAGTTCACTTGCATTCCTGATTTCTTGTTCATTCTTAGACCTTCTGCATTGCGCCGGTTTGATTTTCTGGTTATAACCTGCTACTCACCTGACCAAAAATCCAATTCTTCTGATCATTGAATTTCACTAATTCCCACTATATTTAACTTCAACCTATCCATTTCCCTTTTTCAGCTACTTCTGTAAAATGTAAACAACTATGACTATAGTGCTAATTTACTCAATCTCATTGATATAAAAAGTAATTCCATATTACTTTATATATGCAAATTAGAAGAAAAATGGCTATTTTGAAAGGGGCAAGGTGGGACCAGTGCTTCTTTTCTTATACTAGTGCAAGATGGCAGGTTTAACAGTGGTGATAATTGCCAGAATAGAAACCTTTGGGCAGGGATAAGGATTTGGGAATGTCATGTGGTTTCACTAGGATGTTGCAGACGGTGGAGAGGTGACGGTAGTGTCAGAGGATGGTGTGAGGAGGATATCAGGGAGAGAGAGAATTTCATTTCAGGGTTTCATTTTAAAAAATTATAGTCTTGGCAGAGTACTGTATAGAGTCCTGAATGACAAGGGATGTGCTTCTAAAGTTTTTGGATGCGAGAACTGCATTAGGCAGAGGGCAGGGCAGGGCAGGGATGGGATTGGTTGGGGGGGGGGGGGGGGGGAGGGAGGGTAGGGTAGGGTAGGGTAGAGTAGAGAATGATACTGCTATGAAGTCTTATTTGCGAATAAGATCTGAGTAGTAGTCGTGCGGGAGGAAAACCTGAGAGAGGTTGTTGGTGTGGGTGTTGAGGCATTGAATGGTGGAGCAGATACATTTGCTGTGGTTGTGTGGATTGTAAGGAAGGGGGCATCTAATGTGAAAGGAGTGACAGATGTCACAGTTTAGGTATTAAATTCAGTGGAGACTTTGATATCAGCTACTATGGGATATCCATGATGGTTGTTTTTGTGTATTTTAAGAAGTAAGCAGGAAGTGGGAGTGTGTGGATCAGGAGAGGTATGGAGTTTTCAGGATTTTTTGCAGCCCAGTCTCAATGGAAAGAATGACATTTTTAGTAACAAAGCCAGAGGGACATCTGCAGCTTTTGGACACTGAAGAATACAAAAGATTTTACTGTGTGATACTTCAATGACTGACTCATCCAGATAACTTCTTCATGTGCTGTTAGCCATGTTATTATGTGTACTCATTACCTGGATTCCAAACACTTAGGGTGGAGCCCAGGCAGTGAATACACATAACAACACAGCTCACAGGACCTGACAGATATTACTGCATTGGTTGTTGAACTATACCAGACAACAAATACGCATAATAATGCAGCATATGGCACCTGAAGAAGACAGCTCTGTCAGTGGCTGAAATATTGCACAGTAAGATGGAATGAACACTGGACAAGTCACCATTAACCATCCCCACTACAAATACCTGACAGATTACAATAATTTTTACTGCATATTTCTGCTGAATAAATACTTAGCTGTATTTTCCCACGTGATTATCCTGTATGACAGTGGTGAGTGATAGTATGCAATTCTAACAAATAAAAATTATTTATAAGTACCATAAATAGAGATCAGTGGGAATTCTGTCTGCAAGTCAAAACAATGAGAGAGATTTCAAAGTGAAAATCATGAAAAACTGAATTTTCAGTTAATTTATACATGTGGTGGTGCCACCTGAGTGTATTATTTATATAGATGACAAGGAATTTCGCACTCAGTGTTTCATTTAATGATCACACATTGATCTCTGTTTCTGGTACCTGTAATTCATTTTTATTTGTTGTCATGGGGTTCAGACCAAAGGCTGGTTTGATGCAGCTGTCCAAGGTAGTCTATCCTGTACAAGCTTCTGCATAACTATTATGACCTATGTCCAATTGAACATGCTTATTGTCTTCAAACCTTGGTCTCACTCTACAGCCCCCCTCCCCCTCCCTTGGCTGATGAAGGATAAAGATGTTAACTGTGAACAGGCTGCATGCCTGTTCCATTGATCTCCTGGCTGTGTCTGATATGGAATCTGGATGGGGTGGTATATTACTCCTGGAAATATTTTACCCAGCAGGATACCACATTCTTAAACCATACAGTACAACCGCAAGTCTTCAAATACCAACGTACCATGGCCATGTTGGCTAATATTACAAAACCAGATCAGTCAGTCACTTAAATGATTGCCACTGCAACTACTGGCAATGCTGTTACATCTCTTCAGAAACTGTATGCTAGTATGACCTCTCCCATCCTAAATTGTGAATGTACCTACAATTCTCTTATCTGTATCATTGAGGCACACAAGCTACCCCACCTTGTCATGTTCTATGACTTGTGGGGGCAGGTATTAATTATGAGAAACTTTATACAAGGTTTATGTGGTATTTTTTGAATACTGACAAAAAACTTACGTGAAACAAATTTTTCATCATGTTATGACCATTTTAAAAATAATCTAACTGTTTCCATGTATAAGTTTCTCAGTGTGGAAGAGATATGTGTCTGTAATTTCATGCCAGAGAAAAAGGAAATCAGAACAGTGCTAGGTCATTAGTTACCTTTCTCACCCTATTTGTTGCTATTTCATTTCCATCTCTTTTTCCATATGAAAAGAAAATGGAGGGTAGAAAACATTTTGAGTACACTAAAGACATTATACCAGAAATAGATTATGTTTTTCAGAAATTCCAAAATTATGCTTCAGGATGGAATGTGGGCAATGAAGACCGATATAATTGGAAGCTGTATTGACAAAAAGAGCATTTTTGCTTTAAAAAATGCCATCGTTGAATATCTGGCCAAGTATTTTTCACTTTGTTCACATACTGTATTGTATTCAGTTTTTATTTTGAAAAAAAAAACAGCAGTTAATTATCTCAATATTGTCATCTATATCGTGTGAATGAAGGCAGAAGCCAATCTACTGCAGTGTTGTTACAGTTATACATCAAACGATCAAGATGTGTTACATCTCTGTGTCAGTAAAGAATACTCCATTTTTATGCCATATGAACGTAAAACAAGTAATTTATTGTTTCAAAATTATCTTAATACTTTGTTGTAACACAAAGTACACTTTACAAATGTTAGTGAAACTGAATGAAGCATGCTGCATATTTGAGGAGCAAAGTCCTGTACTTGATTCTTGTATTTGGCATGTACTGTTGATTGTTTGTAGGTTTTTTTCAGTCAGGGTCAGTTTCCATAAAATTTTTCTTAGTTGCAAACTATGACTTATTGTAAAATGAAGCAACAGTTTTGTCACTACAGGTATTACAAGAGGCCTTCATCAGAATATACAATACTATTGGATCATTACCACTTGAACTCTATTATATTGACTCCTCCACTTTCATGTAACCGCTTAAAGACAAATAAAAAATTTTATAGCATTGGATGTTGTGAATTTTGAGGGGGGGAACTGAGATACTTTATTGATTGTAATTCTTGTGTAGATTCCTACTGTGTGAGTACTATGTCTCTAGTGGTCACATTATCCTCTGAACATTAAGCTGTAATCTTTCTTCTTTCCCGAGATGCCATCTAAATAAGGTTTTTGTACACTGAGAGCATTTTGGAATAAATCGAAAAGATGTCGTGTAGTCCAATAGGCTGAAAAAATTACATTTTTCTGTACACTTGCAGTAGATTAAATGCAGTCTTACACTTGCAGTAGGTTAAATGCAGTCTCTGTTTCTCATATTCTCTCACTTCATTTAGTTTCCTTTAAAAAGATTGTTAATTTTTTTGTTGGCTTCTAGCATACAAACTTTTTAGCCCTCACAAATAAATGTACTGACACAAAATTGTTAAAATAGTACTAATGGCTTATAGGACATTAGTCAAAAGCTTTTAAATGTATAACGTAAGATAATTTTTTGGATTTTAGTACACTGAAATTTGCTAAATGAACATTAATTCTGATGTGTACTCACGTAATCATGAATTGAAAACAAAATTCCAAAGAGATTAGAGGATAAAATAGAGAAAGATTAAAGTCAACAGAAATAAACCTATAATGAAAAATCCACTAAAACTAACAGGGCACATCAGAATACCGTAAATCCTACAGTTTGCTTTTTCTTTCATGGTAGGTAACAGTTGACAGCAGTGAATATTTTACAATTACCTTTAATTACCACTCAAAAGACAAGTTACACTTTTGTTAAACAAGACACTCTCACTCTGTTTGTGAGTGGGACAGGAAAGGAAATGACTAGTAGTGGTATGCCAACCAACATACAATGGCTTGTGGAATATGTATGAGGACATGGACTGGATATTTTCAGAAAATTGTTGCGTCTGTGACCCAACACTAGGTAAACTTTTGTGTTTGTGTCTTATAGATGACCACCATATGTGAATTGCATGATGTTGATAAGTGAATGTAACAGAAGATCTGTTAGTCATTTCAATTAGGTATTCAGTTATAGGACAATCATTGTAATATTGTTAAGATTTGTATTGTTGATCTGTAAATTTCTAATCTGGGTGCACAGTCTCGAACGATGGCAGTAGCAATAGCTTGGTAAATAGTTGTGCTTATAAGTTTATATTTATTTTCTCAATTATAACAGAAAAATCAATATGTAGACAATTCATTACCAATCAATAACTAATTATATCTAACGCATCTTACCACAACAGGGAGGTTCAGCTGGAACATCATTAAGTTTGATTCTATTATGTAAATATCCATTTTAGTCAGCTTATTTGCAAATTTTGAAATTGAAGTAAATTGCTTGGTAAAAATTATATATATCTCAAACTACTATTTGATGTAGGTTCTGCATATTTTTTATACATTATATTCTGCAAAGTAGCATGAAGATGTAGTGTTAGGAGAGTGTAGATATAATCATTGAAGTAAATGCTGAGATTGTACTTGTATCCTGTGTGTGATGAATTTAGAAATATTTTTCTGGTCATATTTAAGTCTCATTTTTATAGTGTCTGTCATACCAATAATTTTTCATGCTTTTTCCAACTGATAATGTACTGCGCATGCTCCAGATCTCCTCATCTGTGATTCAGATTTGTACTTCTTTTCTAGAATCTGCCACATAGTTTTTATGCAGAGGTGTGTTTGAAAACAATTTGACCAATATTTATTCAGAATATTGCTTGTTTCACAAACAAAGGTTTTTTAGATGTGCTTTCAGTTATTAAATGCTGAAAGTTAGCTGAAAACAACTGTTCTCCATCATTACATGAAGGCACTGAGGGCACTTTGACTAAACATGGCGTAATCTCATGCATATTATAGGAGCAAGATTTATATCCCAGGTCAACCATACTAATTTAGGTTCATTGTGGCCATTGGTGTAACTACAAGATGGCTCACAGTCATTTTCTTTATCTTTCATCATCTGAATTATCCAGTATCCATGTCCAACATCTATGTCCCGTAGCATGGCAGTTAAATTTAAAAAAATAAAATTTGCTTAATATCATACCTATAATGAACTTGTACATCATCTGAGTCATGATTTTTTAAAGTTTTCTGTACATTATATAAACTCAGTGATTCTTTTGCATCACAGACATCTACAGCACACCTTTTGTAATGCAACACATCTTCTTCATATGACTTAGGCATCATAATTCCCACAGTAGACAATGACTGTACTGTTACTGCTGTTCACAGTAAATTTCTATTATTCTAAAATTAGCACTAAGCCATTAGACTGATAGTGAAAATAATCAGCAAAAAGGCCTTAAATCAAACATGACACAAAAAATCCCAAGGATATCCGTTAATAATAATGCATGTTTCAAACAATTTTTATTTTTCTCAATGTTCAAGTTAGGTCATTGTTATTCAGTAGCTATCTCAAGTAACTATATAACAATATTATGAAAAGGATCGTTGCTACTCACCACATAGCAGAGATGCTGAGTCAAAGATAGGTACAACAAAAAGACTATAACAAATAAATCTTTCAGCCAGTAAGGCCTGTGTCAAAAATAGACAACACATCCACACACAAACACACACACACACACACACACACACACACACACAAGGTTGCAGTTTCAGTTGCCTGAAACTGCATTCGTGTGTGTAAGTTGCATTTGAGTGTGTGTGTGGGTGTGTGTGTGTGTGTGTCTGTAGTCTATTTTTGACAAAGGCCTTACTGGCTGAAAGCTTTATTTGTAAAGTCTTTTTGTTGTGCCTATCTGTAACTCAGCGTCTCTGTTGCATGGTAAGTGGCAACTTTCCTTTTTATAATATTGTTACATTCCATCCTGGATTTTCCATTGTTTGATTCAAGTAACTATATGCATTTTAAATATTTGTATAATTCTTGATGTCATTTCAGGCCAACGAGTAGAAACTCAGGGAGCAACAACATGAACAACAATGGTGGCCTTCAAGTAGGAATAGCTGATGATCAAGCCAAAGATTTTGATTTTGAGAAAACTGAGATGAAGTATGATTCTACAGGCATGTTTCATTGGGGTCCTGCCAAGAATTTAGAGGAATGTATTTTGGTAAGTATATCATTACAACAAAAATTCAAGAAAACGACAAAATATTTTCCAAATTGTTGTCTGCGTACATATGTGTAATATATGAATGGCATGATTAAAATAGTTCTCTCTCTCTCTCTCTCTCTCTCTCTCTCTCTCTCTCTCTCTCTCTCTCTCTCTCTCTCTCTCTCATGGGCCAACACACACACACACACACACACACACACACACACACACACCAATCAGCGACAGGAGGAAACAAACATAATAAAGTAATGTGCAAGCTATCAGAGGCTGTGGCTCCTCCTTCTGGCAGAAGGGTTGAAGGAGAAGGAGTGGCGGAGTTTAGGAAATAGGGAGTGTTATGGAAAAGTTGCATAGGAGCCTGGGTCAGAATGGGATTACAAGTAAAGACTGATTGTTGAGGACTGCACTCGGTCAAGATCTGAAAAACTGAGAGCTTAAAGATGGAACTGACAAAACATGGTGCAAGACTTAGTAACAGCGGAAACCTAATTGTCTTAAAATGTGTGTGTGTGTGTGTGTGTGTGTGTGTGTGTGTGTGTGTGTGTGTGTGTCTGGAGGGGGGTGATAGACTGGTCAGAAATAAAAGATATAGAAAACTAAAAGTAAGTTAATAAAGGAATAGTTACTGATAAAAAAATGATAAAACCAAAGAAATGAATGTAAATTAAGGCCAGGTGGGTGGCAAAACCAAAGACATGTTGCAACAAAAGTTCCCACCTGCAGAGTTCTGAGAAAGTGTTGTCCAGGGGAAGAATCCAGATGACACATGTAGTGATGAAACAGGCACAAAGATTATGTCTATCATGTTGTAGAGCATATTCTGAAACAGGATATTGTGTGATGCCAATTTACACCTTCTGTCTATAGCCATCCATCCTTACTGACAGCGTGGTGGTTGTCATACCAAAACAGAAGGCTGAACAGTGTTTCACAGGTGGCCCTCCCTTAGATAGTATATGTTTTACCAGTTACAAAGTTAATATACACTCCTGGAAATGGAAAAAAGAACACATTGACACCGGTGTGTCAGACCCACCATACTTGCTCCGGACACTGCGAGAGGGCTGTACAAGCAATGATCACACGCACGGCACAGCGGACACACCAGGAACCGTGGTGTTGGCCGTCGAATGGCGCTAGGTGCGCAGCATTTGTGCACCGCCGCCATCAGTGTCAGCCAGTTTGCCGTGGCATACGGAGCTCCATCGCAGTCTTTAACACTGGTAGCATGCCGCGACAGCGTGGACGTGAACCGTATGTGCAGTTGACGGACTTTGAGCGAGGGCGTATAGTGGGCATGCGGGAGGCCGGGTGGACGTACCGCCGAATTGCTCAACACGTGGGGCGTGAGGTCTCCACAGTACATCGATGTTGTCGCCAGTGGTCGGCGGAAGGTGCACGTGCCCGTCGACCTGTGACCGGACCGCAGCGACGCACTGATGCACGCCAAGACCGTAGGATCCTACGCAGTGGCGTAGGGGACCGCACCGCCACTTCCCAGCAAATTAGGGACACTGTTGCTCCTGGGGTATCGGTGAGGACCATTCGCAACCGTCTCCATGAAGCTGGGCTACGGTCCCGCACACCGTTAGGCCGTCTTCCGCTCACACCCCAACATCGTGCAGCCCGCCTCCAGTGGTGTCGCGACAGGCGTGAATGGAGGGACGAATGGAGACGTGTCATCTTCAGCGATGAGAGTCGCTTCTGCCTTGGTGCCAATGATGGTCGTATGCATGTTTGGCGCCGTGCAGGTGAGCGCCACAATCAGGACTGCATACGACCGAGGCACACAGGGCCAACACCCGGCATCATGGTGTGGGGAGCGATCTCCTACACTGGCCGTACACCACTGGTGATCTCCGGATCTGTCCCCCATTGAGCATGTTTGGGACTGGATGAAGCGTCGTCTCACGCGGTCTGCACGTCCAGCACGAACGCTGGTCCAACTGAGGCGCCAGGTGGAAATGGCATGGCAAGCCGTTCCACAGGACTACATCCAGCATCTCTACGATCGTCTCCATGGGAGAATAGCAGCCTGCATTGCTGCGAAAGGTGGATATACACTGTACTAGTGCCGACATTGTGCGTGCTCTGTTGCCTGTGTCTATGTGCCTGTGGTACTGTCAGTGTGATCATGTGATGTATCTGACCCCAGGAATGTGTCAATAAAGTTTCCCCTTCCTGGGACAATGAATTCACGGTGTTCTTATTTCAATTTCCAGGAGTGTAGATTGCGGTTCCAGTGTGCATAGAGCAAGCCTTACAAAGGGATAGCCACAGGAGTAGGAGCCATAGAGTAGAGAAATGAGTATAGAAGGAATGTAGCATCTGAACACGATTTTGTGGAGATTCAGAGGGGGACGGGGGGTGGGGGGGGTGTTAATCAGCATACTGCCAGATGACAAGAGCTGTACTCCTAATTTGTTTTATGGAGGGATCAGCTCTACCAGGGTCAAGAATGGGAATTCACAGATTTCAGATGATCTAGGAAGCAGTTAGTGCCTTTAATATAGAAAGAGATTCTTTATATTATAGGTTTCATGTATTGATCAACTAAGGCAGATATATGATCAGTGAGTTCTTTCAAGCTAGCAACTAAGGGACGGTGGCTTTCAGGATTGTAGAAAGATGGGAGTGCATAGTTTGTGTGGAGTAAGGAGTTCTATGGATTAAGATGTTAGCACTTGTGTGATACCTGAAGTTGTAAGTGCGGACTGTATGTCACTTTGTGTTACAGTGGTGGGATCTTGATGGCAGATGCTGTACATATAGGTGTCAGACAGCTGGCAGATACCCTCACTTACATACTCCCTTCAGTCAAGTATGACAGTGGTAGATCCCTTGCTCATTGGGAGGATAATGGTGGAGTCATCTGTTTTTAGGGAATGAAGAGCCTTGAGTCCTGTCAAAGGGTTGTGAAGCAATGCTAGATGTTAGGAATTATTGCAAGGCATATAAGGAGTGATTTGGAGGCTGTGGTGGGAGATCAAGCTGGGATTTTGATCGGAACCATTCAATGTATGGTTCACTGTCAGATTATGTGTTGGAAAGGTTTTAGAATTGGCTTGCAAAATTGTATTTCCAGTTGATATTACATGTGAAGGAAAGTAGATCCTTCATCGACATAGCATGGTTAAATGCAGTTTTACAGCTTAAAGCGAGAACTATGTATAGTACAGACAATTCAGGAGGTAAGAGTGCCTTAGAGGAGAGGGTGAGAACTCTGTACTAATGTGAGTCATTCTTATGGTCACGAGTTACCATAGCTCTAGGAGGCAGTGGTGAAGGCTGGGTGATATTAAGAAAGTTGACCAGATTTGATTCTAGGTGCTGTATTTTGTACCTGGAGAGACATCTGGTGGAGTGGAAATTAGCAGATGAGGCATGCATATCACAGATTAGTAGGTTATATATTGATATGACTACCACCAGGTTAGCAGCTTCCACATTTCCGTGATTGTTATGTGTGTTTTCTTCTGCCACGGCTTAGTAGGTAGATTTTTTATTGATTATTTTCATTGATGTATTATTTCCTGTGACCATCATTCCTTCCTATGTAACCTCATTGTCAATCTGTGATATAATCTATCTTGTTGAAACTGTCATCTGTTTTCAACCTTATGTGCTAGTTCATTCACTTAGTTATTTGTACCACCTGTACTAACCAACATCTTGCCCCTTCATCTTTTCTCGTACCAATTTCTGCGCAGTTAGAAGGATCCATTGTTATTTATGAACTTGCATATAACTCTGTGATTATGGTTCACTATCCACTACAGGGCCTTCACCTCGTCTTTTGCTGATTTGTTTGCAAATTTGACAGAACTTGTGCTTTCTTGACCTCTTACCACTTACATTGCTTCAGCATGGTTCTTTCACATTTTTGTACTTTTTTTTCACTAAACTGCACTGAGCAACTGTTACTGCTATCTCCTGCATTATTTTATTTGTCAAACAAAGTAGATTTCATTTTCTCCAACAATGTTCTCTTTCTGTTTGTCCCATTTTTAAGCTTCTGTCTGTTTCCAGGTCCTTTCCATGAACTTTCCCAATCACAGATTATTTTTGTAATCTTTTCCTGTCATAATTTATTTGTATCACATTATCTACTTTTCTCACAAGAAATTCTTTCCCTCTCATTACCTCTTGTTAACCCTTGTCTGTTCTCAAGATTTCCATACATATTTTTCTACATTTTTCTGATCTTTATCCTTACTTCTTGTCCTTTTTCCTCCCACCCCCACCCCCCATGCTTCTCTTTTGCCTCTTGTATCATTTGTAATACTTCAAACCCTCCTACTTTGGCATGATGAATCACATCACATATTATATTCAGTCCTTTTGAAAACATGCTTTAATGTGCTTGTACTTGGCAGTAGTCTGCAAAAGCTTAACATTGAAATTCCCTGTTTCTGGATGTAATCCTGCTCCACACCAGCCCCTTTTACAGTTTAAAATACAGCAATCTCTTGCACTTAGCCACCTTATCTATGATACATATGACTAATCTGTCAGTTTCTACTCTACCAGACTTCTCTCCTCCTACAAAGTCCTCCAGTTATATGCCCATCATGTTTCTTTGCATGGTGTCATCCACCAAGCCAACATCACACTGCAATAATAGGCCAGACGTCACCTCAAAAAGGTAACCCACTTTCTTCTAAACAACCTCAGTGGTGTGATCCATCCACTAAACAGCCACAACCATCTATCACCACTCCTCTCCTACAAACTGAGCATGACCAACATTCTCAACATTCCCAGCCTTCACCACTGCCTCCTAGGCCAATTATAATTCACGATCCCAAGAACTAGTCAAAACATTATAGTGTTCTCAAACTCTCATTAAGACACTCTCCCCTCCTGAATGAGGTAATTAATGAAAGGTCACACTTTCACCTCTAAACATGCATTTAATCATGCTGCTTTGGTGAAGAACCTACTTTCCTTTGTGTGTAATTTCAAGTTGAAATATCACTTTGCAGTTCAATCCTGAAACGTTTCCAACACCAAACGTGACACTGAAACCATGCCTTGAACAATTCTGACAGCATTTCCAACTTCACCCACCACCCCTACCTCAAAATCACCTCTTACAACCCTTCCAGGAATTCCTAACATCTAGCATTGCTTCACAACCATATCTCAGGACCCTACAATATGACCTTAACTTTTCCTCTGCAGGCTCATCATTCCCTAAAAACTTATGACTCATCATTCTCCTCTCGGTAAACAAGGAATCTGTACAGTGATACTTTACTAATGGGAGTATGTAAGTTAGAGTGCCTTCAAGATCCCATCTCTGTAATACAAACTGACCTACAGTTTCTCCTTAAAATCTCAGGCCCCTGACAAGGACTTACACCTCAATCCATAGAATGTTTTATCCCACCAAAGCCACATGCTCCCAGCAGGTACCTTCTTCCTAAGATTTGCAAACCCAATCATCCTGGCTATACCATAGTTGCTGGCTTCACAGCATCCGCTGAACATACACTCCTGGAAATGGAAAAAAGAACACATTGACACCGGTGTGTCAGACCCACCATACTTGCTCCGGACACTGCGAGAGGGCTGTACAAGCAATGATCACACGCACGGCACAGCGGACACACCAGGAACCGCTGTGTTGGCCGTCGAATGGCGCTAGCTGCGCAGCATTTGTGCACCGCCGCCGTCAGTGTCAGCCAGTTTGCCGTGGCATACGGATCTCCATCGCAGTCTTTAACACTGGTAGCATGCCGCGACAGCGTGGACGTGAACCGTATGTGCAGTTGACGGACTTTGAGTGAGGGCTATAGTGGGCATGCGGGAGGCCGGGTGGACGTACCGCCGAATTGCTCAACACGTGGGGCATGAGGTCTCCACAGTACATCGATGTTGTCGCCAGTGGTCGGCGGAAGGTGCACGTGCCCGTCGACCTGGGACCGGACCACAGCGACGCACGGATGCACGCCAAGACCGTAGGATCCTACGCAGTGCCGTAGGGGACCGCACCGCCACTTCCCAGCAAATTAGGGACACTGTTGCTCCTGGGGTATCGGCGAGGACCATTCGCAACCGTCTCCATGAAGCTGGGCCACGGTCCCGCACACCGTTAGGCCGTCTTCCGCTCATGCCCAAACATCGTGCAGCCCGCCTCTAGTGGTGTCGCGACAGGCGTTAATGGAGGGACGAATGGAGACGTGTCGTCTTCAGCGATGAGAGTCGCTTCTGCCTTGGTGCCAATGATGGTCGTATGCATGTTTGGCGCCGTGCAGGTGAGCGCCACAATCAGGACTGCATACGACCGAGGCACACAGGGCCAACACCCGGCATCATGGTGTGGGGAGCGATCTCCTACACTGGCCGTACACCACTGGTGATCTCCGGATCTGTCCCCCATTGAGCATGTTTGGGACTGGATGAAGCGTCGTCTCATGCGGTCTGCACGTCCAGCACGAACGCTGGTCCAACTGAGGCGCCAGGTGGAAATGGCATGGCAAGCCGTTCCACAGGACTACATCCAGCATCTCTACGATCGTCTCCATGGGAGAATAGCAGCCTGCATTGCTGCGAAAGGTGGATATACACTGTACTAGTGCCGACATTGTGCATGCTCTGTTGCCTGTGTCTATGTGCCTGTGGTACTGTCAGTGTGATCATGTGATGTATCTGACCCCAGGAATGTGTCAATAAAGTTTCCCCTTCCTGGGACAATGAATTCACGGTGTTCTTATTTCAATTTCCAGGAGTGTATATCTGTCTTAGTTGATCAATACCTGCAACTGATAGCACAAAGCTCCCCTCTTATATTAAAGAAACCAACCATTTCCTGCATAGTCTGAAATCTGTGCTTATCCCACTCACACTGCACACATCTTGCTCATCACCATTGACACCACCCCCCTTTACAACAACATCTGCCATGTAGATGGTCGGTCTGCTGCTGAACATACATCCAGCAGCTGCCACCTGATTCCAGACCTATGATGTCCTTCCTGCTCACCTTAAGCAACTTTATGCTTACGAACAGCTACTTTACCTTTGAGCAGCAGACATACAAACAGGTCAGGGGATGGCCATAGGAATCAGGATGGCTCCTTCCTATGCCAACCTTTTCATGGGGTGGGGGGGGGGGGGTTTCCTGAGATCCTTGAGGCATCATCCCTGGATTGGTTTTGATACATTGATGATATCTTTGGCATATGGAGTCATGGTGATGCTGAACTGTTAAAATTCTCTAAATACATTCTCACAATTAAATTTCAAATGGTCTTTTTCCAAATCCCATCTCAATTTCCTTGATGTTGTCCTCATCCTCACTGTGGGTCAGCTACACACTTCTGTCCATATTAAATCTACTAACAAATAACAGCACCTGGAATCTGACAGTTGCCATCCTTTCCATGTCAAATGTTCCCTACAATATTGCCTTGGCATTTGAGGCAAATGTATTTGTTCAGATTCAGGCTCCTTACAGCAATACACCACCATTCTCACCTCAGCCTTCACTGGATGTAATTATACCAGCCTAGTTCAAAACTAGTTTTCCTAAGTCAACACATCCAGTCCTGGTACTGCTGATCCTTCCAAAAAACCAGTTATGAGTACCCTTGTTGTCATCCAGTACTACCCTAGTCTTGAACATATTAATAAGCTACTTTGACAAGGCTATGGTTTCCTAAAATCATCCACTGAAAAAATGAGGTCCATTCTGTGTGACATTTTGCCCACCACATGTCGAATAGTTCCCAGAACCTGCCCCCCACTCCCTTTTCCCTGCTTCCTCCCCCAATATCTGCAATATCCCATTCAGATGCTATGCTCCTTCTGCACTCCATTCCTTACCCTGTGGCTTCTACCCCTGTGACCATCCCTGCTGTAAGACTTGCCCTATGCATGCTGCTACCACAACCTACACTAACTTTGTAACTGGTAAAACATATACTATGAAAGGGAAAGCCATCTGTGAAATGATGCATGTTGTGTACCAGCTGTTATGTAAACACTGTTCAGCCTTTTGCTTTGGTATGACAACCACCAGGTTATCAGTTAGGATGGATGGCTATAGATAGAGGGTGTGTACTTGCATCACACAACACCCTGTAACAGAAAATGCTCCACAATATGGTAGACATATTCTTGGTGCCTGTTTCATCATCACATGTGTTATCTGGATTCTTCCCCTGGACACCAGTTTCTCAGAACTCTGCTAGTAGGAACTGGCACTGCAACATGTCTTTGGTTGTCACCACCCACCTGCTCTTAATTTACATTAATTTCTTTACATCTCTACCACATTTTAAGGCAATTAGCTGTTACTAAGTCTTCCACCTCATTTTGTCAGCAATCTCTGTTTTGCTTATTACCCTCTCTTCCACCTCTAAGCTCTCAGGTTTTCAAATCTTGAGCAGTGTGGTCTCAAACGGTCTTTACTTATTGTCCCCTTCAGAAAGACTGCCCTGACCTGGACTCCTGGGCAACTTTCCCAGAAATCCCCCTATTTTCCAAAACCTTGCCAGTCATTTCCCTACATCCCTTTCATTGCCCTTCAACCCTTGTACCAGAAGAGGCAGCCACTGGCTCTGAAAACTTGCGCAATTCCTCAACATTTACAATTGGTTTCTCCTGCTGCCACTTGGTGAGTAGATTTTTTATCTACCTGAATCAAAAAGTTTCCATTTGAGGGCATTGTTGAAGGACTTATGTAACAAACTGTGACTACAATGTGGCTATGTAAGCATCAATGTGTAGAGAGGCGATTAGTGTAGCATTCACATCTTTCTGACATGCTTGTGGTAAATGCGGGAATGTGAACTACGTTGATGCTATTACCAAATGCATCCAAACAGGACTAATGTGCTGTTACACTTTTCTTGGCTGGTGTGTCTGTTACGGGGCAACTGGGGAAATTACAGTGTGTAATTAAGGTGAAACAGCCAGGAAAACATTATAATGGGTGCTGATACCTAAAGATAAAGCATGTTCCCATATTGTAAATGTCTTAACACAGGAGTTACGCCAGCTCAAGTAGGAGATGCTCAAGAACCCACCCTGTACTCCTGATTTCTCCTCAAGTGATTATGACACCTTCAGTCCCTTAGAAAAGGCCTTGGAGGGCTGACACTCCAGCCGATGTGGATGTGCAGCAGGCAGTTACGAACTTTTCACACAGCAGGACACGGTGTTTCACCAAATGGGTATCTTCAACATGGTGCATCATTGGTGTGATTTCCTCAATGCTCGCAGGATTGTACCTTGTTAGCATACTGATTGTGGACTGTATGGCCTTTGAACGGAAACTTTTTGATTGCCCTTTATCTTTATATAAGTGTTTGTATTTGTGTGTGTGTGTGTGTGTGTGTGTGTGTGTGTGTGTGTGTGTGTTTTACAAATAGTTAAGACAGTGAAAGAGGACACTTTAAGTTATAAATAAATAGGATTATGCAGGTGAACCGTGACAGTACCAGCAACAGAACAGATCACCACAAGATTAAAGACTAAAATTGAGAAAAAATAGCCCATTCATCAAGTGTTCTATATTCTTTTTGAAAAATAAAGTGAAACCATGAACTGGAAATATTTCTAATAAGTAGCTTAAGCTAAGCCTATTATTGAAATGCCTTTTTAGCATGGAACTAATATGGATGGAAACTCGAGTATTAATTTGCTTGTCCAATAACGGTAGCGATAAATATCATACAACTACATACTCGTACACATCATTCAAATAGCTATTGTGCTGTGGAATTTATATTCATCTTTTATGTACAAGTAATATTTATTTATTTATTCTCCGTGAATAAATACAAGGATTTGTTTTGAACAGTTTACATATTGATCATTTCCCTTTATAACATTGTGGGAAACAATTATATAAAATAGTTCTAACAGATAAAAAATTATGTTACTATTTTTTTTTACATGTAAATACTTTTTATACAAATGAAAGTATTCTACACCTCTGAGAGCAATTCCTTAATGCTATAAAAACATTTATTGCTGAGGAACTCCTTCAAGTTAATTTCAAGGCAGACTATGTGATATTACCTAACATTCCCTGTGCATATGTAGTTCAATAAATATAATCCTTATTACAATAATGAAAATTCCAAAATGAGAATTATAAACAAAAACTGCAAAAGACAAATACTCATCTATAGCTTTAGCATGGCATACCGAAACACATAACAGCAGCAGTGCATTGCTAGGTTTTGAGCTACATTACTGTTTTTCTAGCTTCATAATCACAAATTCTTACATGACTAGATTATCATGAGGGCTTCTGGTGAGAACATTTGGATGTATGTGTAACATTATGTGTAAGAGTGTGTTCCTAAAATAAAATAAAAAATAACAGTATCTCAAAAAGCTGGTGCGAGTGAACAGAATGACAGCATGCATTGTACTTCATCCATGAAATAATCAAAGTGTTTTGAGTTCTGTATACTTGAACATGATTACCAGGATACAGAGCCAAGGTCTGTATCCAAAGTAAATAAAGACAATTTTCTGTTGTAATGTGACAGAAAGTTAATATTTGGATGTCTTTTGATGTATGGTACTTTGCTTTCACAATTTCAGTTGCAGCTTTTTAGTGTGATAGGATACAATCTCTATATTGTAGATGTTTCTCAATTCTTTGAAAAAAAAAAGCAAGATTGTGGCACTTCCCATGTTATCCAAAGGGGGCTAGAGTTACTACCTGTATATGAAAGAGTGAGTGAATAGCTCTAATGAAAAATCATCCAGCTAGTACACTCTCTAACCACTGTAATCATACATACTGCTATGATGTGTGTTACTCCTCTGTAATGACTTTTCAGTTCACTTGCTTGGCGAGTAGATGTTATGCTGCACTTCTCTTTGAAAATAAAATTATGTTCAGTCCCACTTGAGTGTAGTGGGGCTCCAATTCACTATAGCTTACTTACTGGTACATTTCCAGCAAAACTCTGTTGTACTGATTTGTGCTTAAAGGGCTGTAATTCAAGTTTTTCAAGACAAGAAACCATCTGCAATCTGATTAATAAAATGAAAGTAAATTTTAGTTACATTATATTTTATCATTCCAGTTAATTAGCATGCATTCTTTATTCAAATGTTCTTGTAAGTTTTTAAATGCTCAGTGCCCTTTCCTTCTTAAAACATTACAACAAAACCTTTTTCATGGTTATAATCTCACATGAGACAGCATATTTCATTTATCCATCCAGGAAAACAGCAGAACATTCTTAAGAATAAGAAATTAATACATTGCCGTACCAAAGAAGAATTGTTGTTTTTCACAGTTTCATCTATGCTGCTTTTTTTATAAAAAAGAACTCCCTGGTGCTGTTTAGGTTTTCACACTTGTGGACACAAGTTACTCTCATCAACAAATCATGTTCTCTTTATTGAGTCCTCCTTAATCCCAACAGATGGAAAAACTAACATCTGTCCCAGATTGTCTTTCTCACTGTCTCCATCATCTGCAGCATGAAAAACAAAATAAAATCCATTTTTATTACTACCACCTCTTTACCTACCAAATTTAAAACATTTTACTTAAATTATATTTAATTTATGTGCTGCAAGAAATTATCTTCATTCCATGGGATACAAAAAACACACAGCTTGTGAACAAAATTTGTGGGAAAGTTTGTACACAAGAAAGTGTTACCATACTCTAGTAAATTCACTATAAAGTTATGTCTTTCTGTATGTTATGTATCAGTAAGTTACACATGAGTGGTTGCCATTACTCATTTTTGTTTAACTATTTATTAAATCTTACACTTGCGTTTTGGAAAGAATATTGGGATTTTACAAAACGGAGGTACTGAATATACTGTTTCTTACTAAAATGAAATAACCAAACATGTTTTTGTCCAAATGCTCAACAGTTAACAAACCTAGCTTCATAGCAAATACCTCTTGCATGAATGCAGCATTTTCCACTTAGACAGTAGACAAAGTAAGATTAGAGAGATTAGGGCTCATATGGAGGCATATAGATAGTCATTTTTTCCTGCCCTATTTGCGAGTGGAACAGGAAAGAAAGTGACTAGTACTGGTATATAGTACCCTCTTCCAAGCACAACACGGTGGCTTGTGGACGTGTCTGAAGATGTAGATTTATTTAAACCACTTCTACAGTCCGCAACTAATTTCGTCTTTCTAAGCCATTATCTAGTGATTACTAGAAAAGGTACCATATCTACAATAATGCCAGTGTATTAACATTATGTGCTCCAATTACTTTTGCTTTTAAATTTAGCAAGAGGTATTTTCTAATGAAAAACAGATATCTGTGGGTTTGTAGAGGAATATCTTCGTTAATAGAACTCAGCACAAATTCATATAAGAATTGTCAATTTCTGCATGAATTAATTCTTCCACCTCCCTTCCTCACCTACTCACACACACAACACACACACACTTTTGTGTACATTCTCTCTCTCTCTCTCTCTCACACACACACACACACACACACACACACACACACACATACACACACACACACACACACACACACACACACACACTCTTTTATGATTAATGATTATCTATTTTGGCTAATCAGAAGATAACCTACTTTTATGTGTATGGTAGTCTAAAAAGTAAGAAAGGAATGCTAGACATTTCGAACTGTGCATCAGTTCCATTCAGGAACCATTTATTGTGGTTTACTGCTCTCATAAGCATTGCTCCTCACAGGCTGTTGTAGGTTTGATATCTTTAATAGGAAATCTGTGGTGTTTAAAGCACAATTTACGGATTGATGTTTTGCAATGTCTTACATAATCATGTCTTCTTCTATTTGAGGAACTGATGAGAGAGGGAGAGAGAGAGAGAGAGAGAGAGAGAGAGAGAGTGAAAATGCAGTCTTGTCATCTAACAGTTTAATTATTGATGGGTGGTAATTCTAATATCATCATATGTTTTCACACTTACAGGATCGGAACCAAGCTGCAATGACTGTTCTCAATGGACATGTTGTTGTCTGCCTCTTTGCTGATCCAGACTCACCACTTATTGGTCTCCGAAACCTTGTGATGCCATTAAGAGCTTCCAATTTTCATTATCATGAGTTGAAGCATGTGGTTATAGTAGGATCTGTAGATTACATTAGAAGGGAGTGGAAGATGTTACAGAACCTGCCTAAGATATCAGTTCTGAATGTGAGTACCACTTTGTTACCTGAAAAATAATTTTAATATAGTTAAATGTTTCTGTACTTCATTCATCACTTCTTAATATATGTTGCAGCACATAGCACAAATGAGCACTGATTTTTTTAAATTTCTTTATTCGACACAACATACGATGGCACAACATACAATAAAATGAAACCACCCAGAGGCTGTACAAAGTTAGTGGTGTGACAATACCCAAATCTTGAGGACTGCACAATAATTAACTCTTGACAGCATGGTGCAGCTTGAGTCTGGGAGGCTCATGTTGGCCTAGATATAGACAAGCATAGGTATCACTGGTACTGCCGGCATTAGTTTTTAGTTGGAGCACGCAGCCGGTGTTGTAAACTTATGCTGGAGGCAGATGGTCTAGCCTCTGGTGTTGATCCCCATATCAGTGGCTAGCAAACTTGAGCTCACTGCATTGAGTAATGTCTATTGTGAGTCAGTGCACTAAGTTGCTTGTGCAGCATATGGATCTGGAGCGAGCAGATGGTGAAAGTTTGAGATAACTGTAGGTTTACCACAAGAAACCTCATTAATGCAATTTTTCCACAATTTCACATTTTGCTACCAGTGATAGTTTAGTTAATGATTTGACAATTTAAGATTTATTATGCAGAATTTATCTGATTATTATTGGCTATAACCCTTTTGTGGCTACAAGGGCCAAGCGTACTGGCTGCCCGGCCAGCTGACAAGAGGAGAGGAAATGCAGTGTGCGCCTGTCCAGCAGGTGACCGACTGAGCCCTGTGGTCGCTGTAGGCTACGGCCACTGCAGGCTTCCTGCATGCTCCAGTATGCACAGAACCACCGCTCAGTTATGTTCTTCCTACGAACAGTATACCCTGTATGGTCACATTGGTTATAGTTTCTGATAACCTCGAAAAAGAGCTTGGAAACAAACCAACACTTTCACTTATTTGTTTATTATGGGTTGAAAAACAGTTGATTTAGAAAAATGATTGGCAGTTTTTAATAGTAATTCCTGTAACTTGATACTTACACTGTCAATGTTTGTGTGTACAACACATTAATATTTCATTAACATCGAATGAATGTGTTTCAGTATGTATAGTTTTAAAGTGAGTAGTATGTAGCAAAAACACCCAAATCTCAGACAATTCCTCCTACTATCTGCAACAAAAAATAATTACAGAAATTTAAAACCAAATTGTGTCATGTACCCAGACTCAGAGTTAAACAAAGAATATATCTGGGTAACTCATTTCGTGGTAGGCCCTTGGCTTCATTTGTAATTAAAACCAAAAGTCAATTCTCCAAGTAAGAAATCGGATAGTTTACTTTAGTTGTTTCCCATCCTCATTTTTGACGCAGCCTTTGGACTACCACTGGCTGAGCTAGAAACCTTTTTTTTTCTTTTATTTACTTTTTTATTTTATTTTTTTATTTTTTGCTTTCCCTTACTTGAAATGTACACAGTTACTAAAACATCCTAATATTTCTTTAGTGTGTGATATTTTTCGAAACATGGCACCATGCAGAGAACCACATTACACTTTTTGCATCTAATGCATGTCATTTTTCATTATGAATAAGCAGTACATACAACACAGCATCTCTGGGAAATCTCCTTTTTCTCTGTTGCTACTAGGAACCCTGGATAAAGTCCTTTATTCTTCAGTTGGAAGGGGCTTTCTTCTTTGGTTGTCCATGGGATCCCACTTTTACACATTTGACCTTGAAAATTATGAAGCAACTGAGTGATTATTTCCACGTGGTATTTTGCTAGTGGTATCTCCTGTTGCTTTTGTATTTCAAAAATAGATTTTGCATTAAGCACACACAAGTCAGTCAAATGAAAGAATACTTTCTTGTACCACTTGATTGTCTTTCAGATGCACTGTACAGAAGTTAACATGTCTGTCTTATCAACTGCACCCATTGACTTATTACAGCTTCAACTTGTTTTGGCTCAGTCTATGTTCTTTTTTCTCTGTCTTCATTTACAGTGGAGAGCATCCAGACTTCTTTCTTGTCCATCCATTTTAGTGTCAGTAATGCTCCACAGGGCTTGAACTGTATTTTCCCATTTTTCATCTTGTCTGGCAATGGTGGTAGATGTTTCCTGTTTTTGCGTACTGTTCTGATGGCATTTGTACATTTATCATGGAACCCCAGGAATAAGTCGGGGCTCAAATACCAATTATCTAAATAAATAGTATGACCTTTGCTAAGGTATAGTAATAACAAACTCACAACAACATCACCTGATTTTTCCCCAGTCAGCATTTCCAGATTCTATTTCCATGGCAGCACCAATGTAGACAATATAATCCAAAATATAATTGGTTTGTTCATCGCAAAGGATGAGAATTTTAATGCCAAAATGGCTACATTTATTTGGTTTGCACTGCTTAAATCGGAGACTTCCTTTGAAAAGTAGCAGACTTTTGTTGATCACTAGGTTTTTAATGGGTTATTTTTTGTAAGATCTACAATGAGACATATTTTTACAAGAATATCTTGAGATGTGGTGGAATTGTCACTGAAGTGCAATAAATGCAGGATCAGCTTGTACCAGTTCCTGGCTATCATGTTAGAAAGTATTAGTGTTTGAAGTAAAGAATCTGTCAAACAATATTTATTTGCTTTTAATGTTTTTACTTCTGGGAAGAAGCAGAGAACATACTAGGAAACAACACAATTCTGCTGGCCTTTTATGATTCCAGTGTGCTAAGCTCCTGGGTACTGTTGTCATTTTTTCAATAACAAATTTATAATAATTTTTGGTCTGTGTACAGATGGCAGAAACAAATTCCATGGGCATGAAGTACAAAAAAAATCTAAATGACTTGCTGACTCTTCGAAGTCTGCTTTTAACCCACAAAATGTGTTCACAAAATGGTGTCGTTTCATCACTGGATGATTCTCCGTCCAATCATACTTTCTTTTTCTGATGAAGTTTCAATTACTTCATCTTCTTTTCCATCTTCAGAGGCAGAATCTTCTGTTCATGATGTCAAGGATTCAGCAATACATCCAGACACATACATCTCTTCGTCAGGAAAAAAGCTCTGAAATATCACTATAAATCTTCGTCACCACTGTTCATAAGAATATCCATTATCTCCTTGTCTTATAAATTGGGTCACAACATGGCAAAGGCTACACATGCGAATGCTGTCATATCACCAGAAGCGAAAAGAGGACTGGCCAAATGTTAGACACATAAGCAGAAAGGGCCCAGGGGAGGAGAAACGTAAAACACTTTCCTACATTACTAAGAAGACCAGATAATGACGCTGTTGTCAGAAATGTGGACAACAGCAAGTAGCCATTCTGATGTGCACGTCTACCTGCCCTCAGGCTCTGGCATATATACATGCTATTAGCCATCTGTACTTTCCACCTGCCAAGTGTACATGAATGCCTGTAGCCATCTGGACTTCCCACCTGCTGTGTGTACATTTACGCTCGTAGCCATCTGGCCTTTCTACCTGCCGGGCATATATGTACGCCTGTAGCTATGAAAAGGATAATTCATTTCACATTATGAAATTATTCTCAGCAGTGAAATTTGTTTTATACCTTAGAATCATATGTTACAATTTGCTCCTAACATAACTTCCAAATGGTGTATTACTTTATAGAGTCCTCATGAGTTTGTCACAAGATGCAACATTCAACTACACATGTCGTTTCACATTTCTTACACATTGCAGCCGACAGTAAGGTAGGTCATGGAAAAATTATTTTAGTTGAATGCAGCATTTGATGGCAAACTTGATAATAGAACAAAGAGTTCCTATTGTGAGATAATCTTTGAAGTCAGATATTACTCTGTGTACTTAGCTGCCTTACCCTATTTCCTGTTATTTTTGCATCAGGTAAGCAGAAATAAACTGAAAAATTTTATTAATAGGAAAGTATTTCAATGTTTATGTTAATTTTTAGGAGGTCTCTGAGTGTGTCTGCATTATGTTAAGTAATATTAGTGACAACTAAGCTCTCTAACATCAGTAACTAAAGTTTTCCTCAGAAAAACATGAACAAATGTTTCTGCTTGTAAAGCTGTACCTATATCCATAAAGCTTGTCACAGTTTCCTCCCCAACAACTGTTCTTCTGTCCTTATCTATAAAAATCCTTGGCAGTTCCTATTTTCTCTAGCAACAGCCAAACTCCTCCTTTCAAACACCCGGGGTGGATTCCCATTGTTACGCTTTTCTGTCCAATCTTTCAGTTCACCAATGTAGTCTTTTGATCATAAAATGCAGACTGTCAAGGCTAGAATTTGTGTTTCTGCTGATTTTTATTTTATGGACAATATGCCATAGTAGAAGGCATACTTCTCTGCTTAAAATTTTGTCTTTCAATGTCTTGGGCCATGGCCTAATCCCATAAAACAAATATCAAAAAGGATTTATTCTTCTGTTGAGGAGAGAAATGAGGTTATTCATCCCAGACACAACTTCTCTGTGTGATCTGTAATAGCTTGCTATTGTCTGTCGAATCACTGAAACATAATGTCCAAAGCCAGCAATATACCCAAGAGTCCTATAACCTGCAACTGATTCCACTGCAAAATCTTTTCCATCTTCCCACTTCCTCCAACTTCATCAAAAGTAAAACCCACAATATAAGGCAGCCATTACTCACATCACACATAACATTTAGTAACTTCACTGCATGGCCATCTGCAGAAATTGAATTTAACTGTCATACGAATGAGTTTGTTTATTTTACTAATAACCTTCTCCATTATAACCAAACTTAACAAAGAACTATATTTCACTGTCTTTAACTGGACTATCTGACCAATAATTTAGTAAAACCTTGGACTATTTTGCACAAGTAAATACTGTTTTGAAAAACCTTCTTATCATCCATATAATACGAATCAAGTCAATGTCTCCCAAATGGCCCACATAACCATCTACTGCAACAGTGTGCCAAGGACTCTGCAGAGTGACTGCTGCTGCTTGGAGCACTAAACATGGGGCAGACAAACCCACTGTTGAGGCCACCAATGCTATTGTCCTTTAAGTTTGTATGCACATACCAATATTTGAACGAACCATGAGAACAGCAGACTTACAGCTGTCAATATGTATATAGATGCCATCACATTGATTTATAATCTGAAATTACGTCTATCGTATCCAATGAGTTATGAATAACACTAAAAATATTTTTAAAATCATATCACCTTGAGATCATCTCAAGATATTTGTTTGTGTAGATCATGTTACTCTTTAAGAAAAACACAAGTTTTATGGAATTGATGATCTTATGCACAGCTGTTTTGAATCATACTTAAAAAACAGAATGCAGAAGGTTGTGCTGAGTAATTCAGCAATGTCAGAGGGGTAGAAAATTTTAGTGACTGGGGAGAGATCACAAAGGGAGTCCTGCAGGATTCAGTTTCTGGTCACTCCTATTCCTTATGTATTTGAATGACCTTTCACTTAACATTCAACAACCAGAACTGGTACTTTCTGCAGCAGATTCTAATGATATAATCAATCCCATTACAGAGAAAGCAACAGAAGAGATGGTAAATGATATTTTACAAAGAACTATAAAATGGTTCGCAGAAAGTGGACTCCCCTAAATTTTAGAAAACACCCTATATTCAGTACTGTACAACAGATAGAATCATACACACAGTTGATGTACCACATGAACAAGAGTCAGTAAATAGGGCAGAATGCTACAAATTTTTTAGGGTAGATATTGATGAAAACTTGAACTGGGAGAACCATATTACTGAGCTTCTCAAACAAGTTCAACTACTTTTGCTCTTCAAATAATTGCCAATATGGAAGCAAACAATATCCTATGGAATAATTTTCTCGGGTAACTCACCACTTAAAAAGAAAGTATTGATTGCAGAAAAGTGAGCAGGAAGAGTAATATGTGGTGTTCACCTGTAGATGTCACATATGTACCTATTAACCTTCGAGTGGTCTCATTGATTGATTGAGTCAACCAGAGTTCACTTTTTCACTCCAAATTTTAAAAAAAGCATTGGTGCAGTGCTGGCAGTTCCACTTATCTTAAAGTTGGATCTCTGTCGGTCGCTTGTATTGTTGCTGTATTTGTAGTTCTCACACATTGACAACAATTGCGGCTTATTTTAGTCCGTGATAAGTTTGGTGTACAGAGTCAACCACATTACTTGTGATGTAAGTCTTTTTATGGTAATTGTGAATACTGTCTTTATTTTGGATTAAAATCTTTCACTAGCTACTATGTTCTGCTTTTATTTATACTTTTAAGGCCTTTTTCAAAAAAGGGTTATCAGTGGAGGAGATTGAAAGGCTTCTAACATGAAGATTCAGATGACATCAAGTGTTCTGAATTTGACTGGTGTGACAGATAAGAACAACAAATAGTAGTTGGTGATCACAGCAGTGAATCAGAAACTGTAGTAGTTCCTTTAGAGGGAGGAGGGCGTACACATACTGAAGAGGAAACTCAATGTCATGAAGATGAAGGAGATGGTGACAATAATTTTGATTTTATGTGTGGGTATTTTGTTGGTAAAGATGGCAAAACTAAGTGGTCTAAGGAAAGTGTAAGAGCCAAGACAGCAAAAATGCCCACAAAAAATGTAATAAAAATTCTACGTGGTCCAAAGAGGTCTGCTAAGGGTATTAAACAAGAAATGACAGCATTCAATAAGGTTGTTAGTGCAGATATGATTGATTCATTTGTGGAATACACCAATTTGCATATCAGAAATGTAGTATCACAGAACATCTATTCTAGAAAGAGAGACATGAAGGAAACTTCTAAGGAAGAGATATGTGCTCTCATTGGAATCCTTATATTGATTGGCTTGAAGGGTGGAAATAAAACAAATCTTGAAGAACTTTGGAGTAAAGATGGCACTGGTATGAAGATCCTTAGAGCTCGCATGTCATACAGACAGTTCTTATTTCTCCTCAGAAGCTTGAAATTAGATGACAAATCGACAAAAACACAAAGACACGAGAGAAACAAATTAGCAGCAATCAAGTCATATTTAGATAAATTTGTCGCCAGTTGTAAGGAAAGCTACAGTTTGGGAGTGTTTGTAACCATAGATGAGATGCTGACACATTTTAGAGGGAGATGTTCATTTGTTCAGTACATACCGAACAAACCAGCAAAGTACGGCTTGAAATTCTTTGTTATTTGCGATGCCAAAACATTCTATACAGCATCTGTTGAGCTGTACTGTGGATCACAACCTGCTGGCCCTTACAAGGTGCCAAATAAACCATACAATATTGTGTAACACCTGGGAGAACCTCTGCTGGGATCAAATCGGAATATTACTTTTGATAATTGGTATACCAGTTACGCACTGGCAGTCTCACTTTTGCAGAGAAACATCACATGCATTGGAACTCTGAAGAAAAATAAAATGGAAATCCCTCTGGAATTCCTACCCCTGAAATCCAGGAACATTGAGTCTTCACTGTTTGGACACGAGAAAGATATCACACTGGTGTCATAAGTGCCCAAAAGAAACAAATGTGTCATTCTGCTTAGCACCATGCACAGTGAAGACACAGTTGATGAGAATACCAATATACCACACATTATCGTGGACTACAACATGACAAAAGTAGGGGTTGACACAGTCGACCAAATGTGCAGTAGATATTCTGTTCCACGAGTAGCAAGGGGGTGGATGATGGCTGTATGGTTCGCTTTACTAAACATCGCTGGTATCAATGCCCAAATACTGTTTCACTGCAAAAAACAATGTTGTCACCACAATTCATTGCAGTCAGTGTAAGATGTTTGTATGCAAGAAGCATTCCACAGTTGTGTGTGAAAAGTGTGCATGTAGCACTGTGGATGAGGTAGAGGAACAGGATGAGTAAACTCTGTTTTTATGTAGAAACAATATAGTCATGTTCAATAAAGAGAGTATAATCCAATAAATGCTGTATGAGTAACATGTACTGAGAAATAAATGCAGGTAAAATGTGATTTAATGTTATCCTGTGTGTTAGGAATATATTGTTAAATGAAAAACTAGGATTCTTTAATTAGATTTTGTAACTGTATCTTCAGAAATAATAAAGGTCAAATATTAAAATTTGTATTTCTATTAATTAAAAAGCCAAAATAAACTCCCACTGGTGTTACAAAAATTGGTGCGACCACTTGAGGGTTAAACAAGCTAGGTATTTTAACTGTATTGCCATAATAAATTTATTTGTAATGAAACTCATCATAAATAATCCATCACGATTTGAGAAGAACAGTGATGTCCATACCTACAACACTAGAGGGAGAAATGACCTTTATTACCTATTATTAAAGCTTTCAGTGGCTCAGAAAGGAGCTCATATGCAGGAACAAAAACCTTTGATCATTTACCCAATTATGTAAAATGTCTGACAGGTAGTAAAGCAAGTTTTGAATCTAACTTAAAATAATTTCTCCTGGATGACTTCTTCTACTCCATTGATAAATTTCTGCTTAAAAGCTGATAGTCTGAGGAGGGGGGGGGGGGGGGGGGGAGCCTTGTTGCATGAGTAGGACTAAATAAACAATGTGTCCATTAATGTTAACAATAAGCATGTATAATACCCTGTAAACTGACTCATTCAACATTATTTCAATAAAAAAACTCATTCAACATTATTTCACTAAAAGACTCATTCATATGATTTATGAAACATGTAACTAATCCAGTAAGGTGAACAACATCAGATGTTGAGTGATCACTGTGAAGGAAATGGAGATGCTGCATTTCTGTGTGAGACAGTGTTATTGGCTGCAGGCACAGTTTAAAAGGGCCTCATTGTGAGTCTCCTTGGTCGAATTGTACAATATCTGGATTTGCAGGGCATTCAGATGTGACAGTGACCTGCATGAGAGTATGAGGGCTGGCATACTCACTGTAAAGTTCTGTTTATCATATCTGACCACTGCATGGGAAGTTAACTGTATTGTGCACCAAGCATATCACAACATCTTCACATTTGCCTCTGCCATTGAACAACAAATACTGAACTCCCTGTGACACTCTGTGTTACCCTGCAGATAGGTAGGAGACTAGCAACAGACCAACTAGGGAACTGCTGTCCCATGTGTAGGCTGCCATTAAAACCACAAAACAAATGGCTGCATTTGAAGTGTCACTATGATAGGAAGCAGGAACTGCTGATGGATCGCATCACATTGCATTCAGCGATGAATTGCAATTCTGCATTATCCTGGATGACCACCATCAGCAAGTACAGTACAACCTGGGAAGAGCTCCAATTTTTCCAGTGTTTTGTGTAGGCTCAGTGCTGTTACTCCTGGGATCATGGTATGGGAAACCATTGAATATGATTTCAAGTCATGTCTGGTAGTCATTAAGGTACGTTGTAAACATCCTGCATCTTCATGTGTTACCTCTTGTATAACAACATTATGGTGCCATTTTTCAACAAGACAGCACTTGACCACATATGGCACGTATTTCTGTGAATGGTCTGCACGATGCTGAAGTACACTCATGGCCAGCGAGATCCCCAGATCTGTCCCTGATAGAAGATGTGTAAAAATTACACTGATGCCAATTTGAATCCAGTATCAGTATCCAAGATATCAAGGACTGGTTAAGAATAGTTGTGGGCCAGTTTGCTGCAGAAGGGGATTCAATGGCTTTATGACACTCTTATGAACTGAATCAGTGCATACATCCAGGCCAGAGGGCATAGAAAAATATACTGATAAGTGGGCTCTTACTTCCAAGTTCTTTATAAATCTGACTTGATTTTGTAATTACTCAAATAACATCATGTATCCTCTCAACCTATGAAGTATCAATCCACTCCTCCTGTGTGCTTAACTTCTTTTGTATGAGTGTGTACTTTTGTTAATATACCAGCTAAACCTGAAAATTAAAAATCAAGAATTTAAAAATCTAAAAACATTTGAGAAAATTCTCTTGATTATTAACAAAAATAATCAACAAAAGTACCACTGATTAAGATTTGGTTCGCACTGACACGACACAATATGTGATACATTACATTATGCAACTCACGACATGACATAGAAGCGACATGCATTGATAGAGCACAGAGAAAAGTGGTTGAAGCAACTTAACTGGTTCATACTGGGACAATAGTGATTTGGCACCAAAATGTTTCTCTATCATATTGTCCAGTGCAGCAGGATGATCTTGTTGCTTTGTGCAACTATATCATATGACACAAATAGTGACTCATCAGAAGTACCTTGAAAAAAATTGTTTTATTATCATTAAGCATATCTACATCCTTGCCTCCACTTAGTTGCTCAGTAAACATTTTACTTTTTATGTAAAAGATTAAAAACAATTATTTTTTACATTTTTTCTACTTCCCATAGTTATTGTGATATTTCATATAAGTAAACCACCAGGCATATTTTCAAAAGTTTGCTGTGACCAATTCACCTGTTCAAATGGTTCAAATGGCTCTGTGCACTACGGGACTTAACATCTGAGGTCATCAGTCCCCAGTTCACCCGTGGTGTGTTTTAGGACATAGATTGCTGCATACTAAATACAGCAGACATATTGAAATTGTTTTTAATGGTTGAAGGAGAGTGATACCTCTTCCCATTCTTGAGAAAATACCTGAGATGTATTGGAGGTTGTCCGTAGTGAGGTTGAGAGCTGCACGGTACACGTACATCAGAGGCTCTGCCTGCTTTTTTTAGGTTGTTGATACAAGCTGAAGTGCAGATGAAAAACTTATTGAAATGGCAATGGGAGTCATCAGCTGATAATGCTGACTGGATGTTTTTTCAGCTTATACCCCTTGATTTCACAAAACTTTGTGAGAAGTGTAAAAAAACATCCTATTAGTTCTGAGTGAGCGACTGAATGAAGCTGAGCAGCATGCATCAGGACTTTTCTTATTGTCAGGAGCTTCTTCCATTCCTTCAGAAAAATTGTCCACCCTACACAGAGTTTACCAGCCACTGCTACACCCACCATCACTTCAGATTTAGTGTTTCATCTGAATATTCCTCAATCTAAATCATATACAACTTTGGGAAGTTGAGAAGTTGTAGAAATACTATCCTAGCCTTATTACTTTGTAACCATTATTTATATATGTACTACACTGAATAGGGTACCATAGTTGGTGGTCTTACAAAAAATAAACTTTTCATGCTGTTCTTTTTTAGCATCATTCACATACTTTCACAAACTTACTCTATTGTAATGAGTTGCTTTTCCACAGGGAAAACACCAAGTCAAAAATTTGTGTCCTAGTTTGTCAGAGGGACTGATACCTGTTGATTTAAAAAAGTGAAAACTGCCTAGACTCATTCTGTAGAAATCACAGAATATTTGTTCATGTTGAGAGACCCCTTAAGAAACTACAGCTGAACTGTGTTTGATATTTAAGCATTGTATGAGTGCACCCAGTACTTCCTTTTCTTTTTCAGTTTTTTGATCTTTAAATAATCATAATCCACAATAACATTTTCTTCAGAATAGCTGATGATTGCTACTAAAGCTGAAACAGGAACATGATTCGTGCTGTTTTGTTGCTTGGCGAATCGCCAGTTCCAATGTGTATCACATTGGATATGTATTATCCCGGTGGAAATACAAGCGCCACACTGAAAAAGTCATGTCATGTGACCTTTATTGCAACATGATGTATTGCACATTGTATTGCCTCAGTGAGAACTGCACCAACTTCTCAATACGTAACCAGGAAATAAACTTTTAAAACACTTATTCAATTTTGATGACGTATAACACTTTTATATAACAATTTCTTTGTGTAAAGAACTTCATATTTGATCATTTAAATTCATTTATTGTGTTACTTTAATGCCTTTTAAATTTTAAAATTTATTGGCATAGTTTTTTAAAAGCTACATGTTGCAGCATTCTTTGGATGAAGTGTAATTGGGGCCAGTATTCGATGAGATTAATGTGGGGAATTATCTAAATACCTCAAATTCTCTGGTACAATTGACTTTTTAACAGCATAAGATCAAACAAAGATGCTCCATCTTTCCACAATTTGTCACATTATTGTGCATCCATTTCAACTGAACTGCTGAAATTGTAATTCTGTGATTCCATGTTGCAATATGTTGCATCCAATGGAGTTTGAATACAATACAGGTTATTCATGACAAGATATGTAAGATCCTACTAGGAACAGTGCAAGCTATCTCAAGTCTGTATTCTCAAACATAGTCCAGTCTAAACCGTATCATAGTTCTAAAGTCCACAAGACTAATACCATAATGAATTTGATAATGTCATACACCAACTGTACAACCAGGGGAAACTGAAGTGGAACCTCAGGGGGATGCAGTTTGAATTTGTTCCTTTTCATGGCACGTTATCTGGAAGGATAGTACAAATTTTCAGGAAACACCAAGTGGAGACAGTCTGCCACCCATCAACTAAAACATATTCACTGCTTGTTAGTATCAAACACAACCTTGGACTGCAGAAATTTGGGGTCTCCCTCACACACTGCCAATGTAAGAAGTCAGATGGTGTGTACTGTCAAAGATTGTTGCCAAGAACACCAACAGGACACCAGATTACAGCAGCCTAACAACTCAGGAGTGGCCGAACATTGTCTGATGGAGCTACACAGAATTGATTATGGCCATACTGAGGTTCTGACACATATATCTTACTTATGAGACTGTGTCATTAAAGAATATTTTGAGATTCTGGTAAGCATATCTCTAATCAGTTGTGATAGCACCTACATCCTTAATAATATCTTGGGAACCTTCAATTAGTCTCATTAAGAAAAGGAAGGGAATATCTCACAATGATGTAACTTTGGGAGAGGCGGAGGAATAGCAGACATGCTGTGAGCATATGTACCTGGGCTTCAGCCAAGGATAGAGTAGTGGGAGAAGTGGGCAAGGAGATTATGGGTGTAGATAGTGGATAGAATGGCAGGTTGGAGGTAGGAGGGGGAAGAGAGAAAAGTGCCACACCAGCCCTCAAGCAGTCATTTCGTCAACACGCCTGATGGTGACAACTTGGCTGCATGTTGAAATATTGTGCCAGTTGGACACTTTCATCTGGCTGTTCATCTATGAACTATTTTGTCAATATGATAACCCTCGTGATGCTTGTATCGTAACTGCTTAGGCCCACCCTGGACTGGCTTGACACCACAATGGTTAACAGTAATGGTGCAAAAACTACTTGGTCCCATACCATTGTCAGATGACACTACTAAATCCCCTTCCCAAGCAGTGACCACCAGAGGAGAGCAACGTAGGTTGTGCGTGGTCCAGATGATCTTCCACTGGGGAAGGTGACACATTGATACACAGAGACATCACTGCTGAAAACTAAGGCAGTATGATGTTCAATGGAAGTTGCATCTATTGCCCTGGGACTTGAAGGTCCACTGGGGTGGAGAAAATGGCAGCTGCAGAAGAGGATGGCAGAGGTGCAGAAATCTGCAGGCAGATGCCTTGGGATATGTCAGTGATCCATAGCAGATGGAGATTGCCCCACAGATCCAAGGTGCAAAGCATCCGATCTCATGGGCCCACAGTGAGGTGCTTTGGTAATGGCTTGTGACAGCAATGGTCATGAACTGTCCAAGAGGATGTGGTATGGACAGTCATTAAGTTGCTCTACCAGACTTTGGTTCATTCAGTGTGATCCTGCAACTTACTAAAAGACCACAAAATGGGTTAAGTGCTGTGTCAGGCATAATTTCTATGTTGTTGTCAACCATGATGAACTCTTCTGCTTGTTGGAGTCCAATGACCAAAAGTTTGCAACCAAAACCTGTTATGGGTTGCTTCCTGGTGTAAAAAAACCTTGGCTGGGTTGTGCTCTAGTCCCACTGCTTTTTTGTGAATCATAAACCCAAAGGTCTGGAAAGAGAGTATCCCAGAAATATTACCCAGTGTGGAATCAGCTAATACAATAAAATTTATTAAATGAGTGACTTTATTGTGAGATAGTAAATGTGGAAGTTTTCCTAGTGTAACTTTTCAGTCAGGTGAGCTGTGAATTACCTAATGCAGATTTAACAATTATGAAAAGTGTAGATTGCTACTCTCCATAAAGATGATACATTGAGTTGCAGACAGACACGATGACAAAACTGTTACATCTTGAGGTTTCTGTCAAAGTCTTCTTTAGAAAAGAAAGGAAAAGACATACACATTCACACAAGCAGGCACACCTTATGCACACATGACTGCTATCTCTTGCCAGACTGCAACTTTTGTATTGAAGAAAAGCAGCAGCCCAGAGTGTGCAGATAAGGGGAAGGGAATGGAAGGAGGAGGGAAGAGTGTAGTTTATTGGGAATAAAAGGCAGTAGGACAAGGCTGCGAGGTGCATCATCTTGAGGCAGTGGGGGTAGATGGGGGAGGAGAATGGAAAAGGAGAGGAGCTGAAAGGGGAAAACATTGGTGAGTGCATTGGCAGAGAGCAGTGCACAGTGAGGGACAGGAGATGTGATTTGGGAGGAGGTGATAGGACAGAGGGGATGGAAACTGATGGGTGGAGGGTGTTGGGCAGTATGTTACCATAGATTGATGCTGGGATGATTTCTGGAGTGAAGAATGTGTTGTAATGATAACTCCTATCTGCCCCATTTGCAAAAGCTGGTGGTGGAGGAAAGGATCCAGATGGCCTTGGTTTTGAAGCAGCCATTGAATCCAAGCATGTTATCTTCAGCAGTACGTTGCGCCACAAGATGGACCCCTTTGCTCTTGGGAACTTGGGCACAGTTTAGTAGTGGCCATTCATCCTTATGGACGGCTGGTTGGTAGTCATACCAATATATCTCTTTCTCTCACACACACATACACACACACACACACACACAACACACGCACACACACGCACACACACACACACACACACACACACACACACACACACACACACACACACACACACACACATCAACTCTGCTGAAATATTCTGGGGAAACCAGCCAAAGGCAAACAAAATCCTCATAGCCCAGAAAAGAGTCAGTAGGATTCTGTGTGGTGTCAATTACAGACATTCCTGCAGGAAACTCTTCCAAGAGCTGAGAATACTCACAACAGTATCTCAGTACATTTTCTGTCTCATGTGTTTCTTGTTTAAAAACCATTCCCTTTTTGAAATGAACAGCATGTATCATAACTATGACACTAGGGTAAAAACTGATCTACATCTTGAACAAAAGAATCTAAGTATGGTGAAAAAAGGAGTACACTACTCTTGCATAAAAATATTTAATGCTCTCCCTCAGGCAATAAAAATGTCGGTTACTGATCCACCTACTTTTAAAGATCAACTTAAACAGTATCTTCTAAGTAAAACCAATTACTCACTGGACAAATTTATGTATGAGAATATGTGAATTGATTTTGATCTACTGTAGGTCTGTTCAATATTATTTGTAACTTTTTACAAAAAACAATTCTTGTAAACATTTTTTCTATGTAACATATTATTCATTGTACAACCTATTAGTATAAACAAATGTCTCAATTCTATGTAAATGACACATTCTACACCCAAGCGATTTATCGCTAATGGGTCTACAGAACATGAAGCAAGAGCAAACTGGACCACCCTGTGGCACAAATGCAGCTGAAGTTAATGATATCAGTGGCTGCTTCACAACCCAGACCATCCACATCCTGCCCTCTGCCACCAGCTTCCTACACTGCACAAGTGGGAGTTATCCTTACAACACATTCTCCACTCCGAAAATAATCCTGGCTACAGGCTGCAATAACCTACTGTCCCCACACCCTCCACCCAACGGTGTCTGCCCTGTCCATCCTGTAACCTACTCCCACTTCATGTCCCCTCACCCTCATTTTGCTCACTATCTACCAATGCACCCACCAGTCTTTTTCCCTCTCTGTTGCTCTTCTTTCCCAACCACCCCCCTCCCTCCCCCCACCTAGCCCGCATCATACTGATGCTGACTCAGGCAGCCTTGCGTTGCCATCTTGTAGTCCCTGCACACTCTGTCAGGCAGCACTCTTCTCTCCCCACTCCATACCCTGTATCCCTTCTCCTTCCATACTTTCGTTCAACGCAGCAATTCCAGTCCAGCCAAATTAGCCCGTGATAGCGGTCACGTGTGTGCGCAGGAGGGTGGGGTAGGGAGGGGGGGGGGGGGGGTACCTGCTTGTGTGAATATACAGGGCTATTACAAATGATTGAAGCGATTTCATAAATTCACTGTAGCTCCATTCATTGACATATGATCACGACACACTACAGATACGTAGAAAAACTCATAAAGTTTTGTTCGGCTGAAGCCACATTTCAGGTTTCTGCCGCCAGAGTGCTCGAGAGCGCAGTGAAACAAAATGGTGACAGGAGCTGAGAAAGCGTATGTCGTGCTTGAAATGCACTCACATCAGTCAGTCATAACAGTGCAACGACACTTCAGGATGAAGTTCAACAAAGATCCACCAACTGCTAACTCCATTCGGCGATGGGATGCACAGTTTAAAGCTTCTGGATGCCTCTGTAAGGGGAAATCAACGGGTCGGCCTGCAGTGAGCGAAGAAATGGTTGAACGCGTGCGGGCAATTTCACGTGTAGCCCGCGGAAGTCGACGAATAAAGCAAGCAGGGAGCTAAACGTACCACAGCCAACGGTTTGGAAAATCTTACGGAAAAGGCTAAAGCAGAAGCCTTACTGTTTACAATTGCTACAAGCCCTGACACCCGATGACAAAGTCAAACGCTTTGAATTTTCGGTACGGTTGCAACAGCTCATGGAAGAGGATGCGTTCAGTGCGAAACTTTTCAGTGATGAAGCAACGTTTTTTCTTAATGGTGAAGTGAACAGACACAATGTGCGAATCTGGGCAGTAGAGAATCCTCACGCATTCGTGCAGCAAATTCGCAATTCACCAAAAGTTAACGTGTTTTGTGCAATCTCACGGTTTAAAGTTTACGGCCCCTTTTTCTTCTGCGAAAAAAACGTTACAGGACACATGTATCTAGACATGCTGGAAAATTGGCTCATGCCACAACTGGAGACTGACAGCGCGACTTCATCTTTCAACAGGATGGTGCTCCACTGCACTTCCATCATGATGTTCGGCATTTCTTAAACAGGAGATTGGAAAACCGATGGATCGGTCGTGGTGGAGATCATGATCAGCAATTCATGTCATGGCCTCCACGCTCTCCCGACTTAACCCCATGCTATTTTTTTCTGTGGGGTTATGTGAAAGATTCAGTGTTTAAACCTCCTCTACCAAGAAATGTGCCAGAACTGCGAGCTCGCATCAACGATGCTTTCAAACTCATTGATGGGGACATGCTGCACCGAGTGTGGGAGGAACTTGATTATCAGCTTGATGTCTGCCGAATCGCCAAAAACACAGTCTATGAGAGTCTTTTCATTGCATCTGCAATTCAGCATGTCATCTTTACAGTGAATAGCAATCTATCCTTTTCATAACTGTTGATATTCCAGTCTAGACATTCCATTGTATAATGCAGTTTTAATATTGTTGTTTTTGATGTCATTTGTTATTCAATCACTGTACATGATGCAGTGTCAGAGGATTTCATTTTCTACTTGCTCTCTATTCACTGGAAGAAAATGCAACACTGCAACATCTAATTTTTTTGTGCCCAACACAAAATCTACATACAAGTTTATACAAGGAGTGACGGAATTAGAATGGCATTTCATTAACAGTCAATTTGCTTGAGTTCCATTGTAACTACAGTCAGAAATACATACATTTATTCTCCAAAGACATTGCACTTCTCCAGTGCAGCCCAACAATGCTAAGAGCTTATGTATTGGTATCCACGCAGGTACTTCTTCTTGTTCAGTTACTGTGATTACCCCTTGGTATGGTTCTCCACATGTAAATAAATCAACAAATACTCATAATATTTGCCCTTTTCTCTACAATAACATGTTTTATTATTTTCATTCATGAGTATCATTTGTTGCTAAGAACATATGTTCATCTCTGGAGTGGTACGTAGCACCTCTTACCCCATGCCCCCTTAGACAAACGATTCCACAATTAATACACTTTTACTTTTCTTAAATTAGAAAAAATATTGTGTTTTAATCTACAGTCACAATTTTTTATTTTGTCTGCTGGCTACCAGTTTCGTTACAAAGTACCATGCTCAGGCCATCCTATGATCAAAATATTTCAGTACATATTTAGAATGATATTGCAAAGAAATTTACAAAATATGTTCCCTCTGTAATAGCAAACCCCTTACCCCTGGTATACAGTCATCACACGCACTTCCCAAGTAGCTGCATAGCCGCATCATGCCAAAAGCAAAAGTCAGTGCTGAACTTCAAATACACAGGGGGGAACCACCAACAAGGAGTTGTGTGACATGAATGAAAGTTGGTAGGCATTTGTCAACATCTGCAATATGATGTCTCTTCACATTTTGCACCATTTGCATAAGAGTGGCACTAGCAGTGCCAGTACAAGTATGGAAATCAGGTTTGCCTTAAATACATGCTGTAGTGGTTGTGTGAGTAAAGTTACCTTTGCGATTAGACATGAGAGTTGATGTTAGTGAAGAATGCCTTTAAGACAACGAAGACAGCATTTTCAACACCTCTCTGAGTTTGAACTAGGTCGTGTAGTAGTGCTATGAGAATCTGCATGTTCCTTCCATGATACTGCAAAAAGACTTGGCAGAAATGTAGCCAGTGAGAATTACTGCTGGCAGCAATGGTCATGAGGCTGTACTGTCACAAGTAGACTGGGCTCCAGACAGCCACACGGTACTACCGAGAGGGAAAACCATCGTGTTCGGCTCATGTCTCTGACACATCACACTGCATCTACAGCAATATGAACAGCAGTTGGCACCACAGAGACACACTGAACTGTTACAAATCATTTACTACAACGACAACTCTGAGCCAGACACCCTGTAGTGTACATTCCACTGACCCCAAACCACTACCATTTGTGACTTCATTGGTATCAAACGAGAGCTCATTGAAGGGTGGGTGAAGGTCTGTCATGTTTTCTAATGAAAGCTGCTTGTGCTACGATGCCAGTGATGGCCATGTGTTGGTCAGGAGATCAGTTGAAGACCTGCATCCAACATTTCAGCTTTATATACAGGGTGGTCCATTGATCATGACCGGGCCAAATATCTTACAAAATAAGTGTCAAATGAAAAAACTACAAAGAACAAAACTTGTCTAGCTTGAAGAGGGAAACCAAGCGGCACTATGGTTGGCCCACTAGATGGTTCTGCTATAGTTCAAACGGATATCAGCTGTGTTTTTTAAAATAGGAACCCCCATTTTTATTACATATTCGTATAGTACATAAAGAAATATGAATGTTTTAGTTGGATCACTTTTTTTGCTTTGTGATAGATGGCGCTGTAATAATCATAAACATATGGCTCACAATTTTAGTTGAACAGTTGGTAACAGGTAAGTTTTTTAAATCAAAATACAGAACGAAGGTACGTTTGAACATTTTATTTCGGTTGTTCCAATGTGATACGTGTACCTTTTTCAACTTATCATTTCTGAGAACACATGCTGTTACAGCATGATTACCTGTAAATACCACATTAAAGCAATAAATGCTCAACATGATGTCCGTCAACCTCAATGCATTTGGCAATACGTGTAATGACATTCCTCTCAACAGCGAATAGTTCACTTTCCGTAATGTTTGCACATGCATTGACAGTGCGCTGACGCGTGTTGTCAGGCATTATCAGTGGATCATGATAGCAAATATCCTTCAACTTTCCCCACAGAAAGAAATCCAGGGACGTCAGATCTGGTGAACATGCGGGCCATGGTATGGTGCTTCGGTGACCAATCCACCTGTCATGAAATATGCTATTCAATACCGCTTCAACCGCACGCGAGCTATGTGCCGGACATCCATCATGTTGGAAGTACATCGCCATTCTGTCATGCAGTGAAACACCTTGTAGTAACATCGGTAGAACATTACATAGGAAATCAGCATACATTGCACCATTTAGATTGGCACCAATAAAATGGGGGCCAATTATCCTCCCTCCCATAATGCTGCACCATACATTAACCCACCAAGGTTGCTGATGTTCCACTTGTCGCAGCCATCGTGGATTTTCCATTGCCCAGTAGTGCATATTATGCCAGTTTACTTTACCACTGTTGGTGAATGACGCTTCGTCGCTAAATAGAATGCGTGCAAAAAATCTGTCATTGTCCTGTAATTTCTCTTGTGCCCAGTGCCAGAATTGTACATGACGTTCAAAGTCATCGCCATGCAATTCCTGGTGCATAGAAATATGGTATGGGTGCAATCGATGTTGATGTAGCATTCTCAACACCGACATTTTTGCAATTACCGATTCTCACGCAATTTGTCTGCTACTGATGTATGGATTAGCCACAACAGCAGCTAAAACACCTACTTGGGCATCATCATTTGTTGCAGGTTGTGGTTGACATTTCACATGTGGCTGAACACTTCCTGTTTCCTTAAATAACGCAACTATCTGGCGAACAGTCCGGACACTTGGATGATGTCATCCAGGATACTGAGCAGCATACATAGCACACGCCCGTTGGGCATTTTGATCAAACAGCCATACATCAACACGATATCAACCTTTTCCACAATTGGTAAATGATCCATTTTAACACAGGTAATGTATCACGAAGCAAATACCGTCTGCACTGGCGGAATGTTACATGATACCACGTACTTATACGTTTGTGACTACTACAGCGCCATCTATCACAAAGTGAAAAAAGTTGTCCAACTAAAACATTCATATTTCCTTACATACTACACAAATATGTAATAAAAATTGGGGGTTCCTATTTAAAAAAACGCAGTTGATACCCGTTTGACCTATGGCAGCGCCATCTGGTGCGCCAACCATAACGCCATCCGGTTTCCCCCTTCAAGCTAGACGAGTTTCATTCTTTGTAGTTTTTTCATTTGATGCTTATTTCATGAGATATTTGGCCCGGTCACTATCAATGGACCACCCTGTATGTATGAACATTTGCTCAAATATTAAGTAAAAAATTTGAAGTAAATCATACAAGAAATTTTTGAGGCTTTTTGGTAACAATTTTGCCACTGAAAAGCAAATATAGTGATGATTAAACATTATTTGGTGTTAAAGAAAAATCTTGATAAGTTCTTGATAAATTTACTACAAATTTTTTAGCAGTACTTTAATAAATGGATGTCCAGCATGCTGAGATATTGAATGATCAGTAACTTGTAATAGCATATTATTTCGATATGAGAAACAGGCAAAGTTGTAAGTAGCCCTATTTATTAGTTGATGATGGCTAGTTTTGGGTTTTTATTCATAACCTATTCTAAAATATCCATATAATCAGAATAAATTTCGCCCTACATAGCGGAAAGTCATTACAATCTTTTTCAAAGGAGTGCAATGCAACTGATCGTGAAATTGTATATAAAAATAAAACTGACTGCCTAACCTCCATCAACATGACACGGGAAAAACCCAGAAATGTTTTAGAATTTCATTGTTTTAGTTTTCAGCTAAATTTTTGTAATTTTGAGTGGTAAGAACTAATTCTCTAACACTTAATTTTAGTTATCACACTACTCCAGAATAATATTGCAGCAACAAAACATAAATGAAAGAATAACACAAAAATAAAACTTTAGTTGTAAAGAAACTGTGCCATTTATAACATCAAAACACAGCGCACACACGAGCGTCTGCCTACAGCAAAATGTGTCAAAGACTATGCAGTATTTCGTAACAACAAATTGCTTTTGATATGTCACAACTGATAAAGCTTGTTATGGGTCACAGGAAAGTATTGCGAATTGTGGTTGATAAGCATTACTCTTAATTTCCTTTTATGCAAGATGAATAACATTATGTGTGAGAATGTGTGATGAATTTATTAAATTTAATAGTGCTTGAATCACATTCAAAACTTAACCAGCCACTTAGAAAAATTTTCAGTCCAGATAACCAGACATTTATGCCATTATTTAAAATTTTACTCATGCATTTGTGTGTGATATATCTTAGAGGACAGCAAAAAATTTTGTGTTGGAGCACATTAAAGACGTTTCCAAAGTGCGATGTTTTTTGCTGTTTCATTACTGAAACACAGGGAGTATATGCTGATATGTAAAAACTTCACCATTCATAGGATTGATAAGTTTTACAGCTCTGATGAAAAATATATTGTCACTTGACTTGGAAAAAAAGTACCTTCACCATGTGTATAGTGTATTTTTACCTGTGAAAAAGTGTATTTATAAATGGGAAATCTGCTTGTGTATACACACTGAACATGCATGATGGAGCTCCAGCCTGTTTTCAGTTTCAGGTGAGGTGACACATAACACTATTCTTTGAGAAGTGTTGGATGGTTGGGAAGGGCCAGTAACTTGGCCTTCCAATTCTCCTGACCTTAACATTATGGATTTTTTGCTTTGGGGACATGTAAAGGCTTGGTGTTTGCAGTTCCCATGAATGATGTGGATACACCATAAGAACACATGTTCTTCCAGTCCAGTAACAACCAGGGATGTTCCAGTGAATGTTTGATTCCATGAAACATAAGGTGGATGGCTGCATAATATCGGATGGTGGTCATATCAAGCACACGCCGTGAAGATTAGCACAGAGGCATTGTGATCATGGACAGTAGTGATAATAGAACATAATTCCGCAGATATAAGGTTTATGACCAATGTTTATTGGGACTTTTTCCTTCCCTTGTTGCATACTACATTCTCTTTAAATACTGGAATCTTTTTACTGGATGCCCCACATATAGTAATGTATAAGGACGAAACTTTGTTAGCAAGAATCTCGAGAATGTCTTGACCGACTTACTTAAGATTTGTACATGATATTGTAGTAAACATTTGGACAGATATAGGCTACATATTATTTTAAACAGCAATGTACATGTGTTCTTTTTAAAAATGACTGCAGGATAGAAAATGCTATGCCATGAAAATGTGAGGTTTGATTTTCTTTATCATAGTCTGGTTTAACTGTGACAGCAGGGCACTTAAACTATGAAACAAATTATTTATCTCATATATATTCTTTCTCCTTATATGTAATTTTAAATGACAATTGTGTACACAAATATATGCCGATTTGTTTGTTTCCTCTCAGACGGTTTTAACAGAAAGTTGTATTTACAACTCATTGTCTTATGAGAAAATACTACTATGGAATCTGATTCATCAAAAGGTCTGTAATGATACTTGTTCACAGATTGAAACTACCCAAAATATTATCTCTAAAGCTACTATCCATGCAGATCCAGCAGCAGGAGTGGTCTTTCACCCTGTATATCACTGATTCCAATTAAATTGCTCATTTCTTTCAGTTGGCTTCAGTTCCCAATCAATAAAGAAGTCTTAAGGTCAGTGAAAGGGGGGAAGAAGAAATGGATGGAGAGGGAGGGAGGAAATGGATATGGAAAAGGAGGAGGAGGAGGAGGAGGAGGAGATGGACAGAGAGAGGGAGAGGAGGAGGAGATGGAGAACAAGAGGGTGGGGAGGGGGAGAAGGAGCTAGGATTTACACCCAATATCCATACTTATTTAGGAACTGCAGGGCATTGCCAGGTTCACTGGTCTACAATAATTTCCTGTCCAGTTATGCTTACCAAACTTCTACAACTTAGGTAAGTTCCCTTCTGTATAGGATACGGAGCAGGATGGGTGAGCATTGAAAGAGAGATGGCAAAATAAAACAGTTAAGTATAGAAAATTTTGGATAGATTTTCAATAACAAATACAGAAAGGGCTCGCCCTGGGGTTGAAGATAAGGACTGACTGCTAGCCTAACAGTTTGAACAAAATAATGGAATGGGGAATGGGAGAGGTAACATTTGACATTTTTGTGTGGCTCGTGGCTGGTGCTGGCAAGCAGAAAGAGAAGTGGATGATATGAGACCCTCCACTCTGACCAAAAGCTACAACGGAAGTGAACATCTGCTCTGTCTCAGAACTGGAAACCAACAGTGAGAAGCACCTGTGCTCTTACCTCTGAGATCCTTCACTGACCACACACATGATTCTCCTCCCACTTCCCCTCTTTATTAAAACAGTGCCATGGGCACACCAGTCTAATTAGCAGAGACACTGGGAAAGTGGCATGATGTTGAATTCAACAACTTATACTGGCTTGAACTGCCTCTATCATGAAAGGCAGGCTGGGATGGAACAAAGACACTGGCAAAGTTATACTGGGAGAGTAGTAAAGGAACTTTTATGTGACAAAATACCAAACACAGAACGCAGTTCATACAGGTGTGCTGGTACTCAAAACTTATGTAAGACAAAGGATATTGTGTTTATCATGGAAAACATATCATAGAAAAGTGTAGTGATGACAGAAACAGAGTAAGATGATGCTTCCCATTTTTTTAACTTCAGTTAACAGAAGGTTCCAAAAACATTGGCCACCCATTGCAAGAATTTTCTGTGTGCATGTAAATTGCAATAGAATTGCGCTAAGATGATGAAAATTTCGTTACATGAAGAGCAAGGCTTACATAAAGTATAGTAACTCAGACCTCAGGTGAAATTATGCTCGTGAAATTAAGTGAGCAGGTACAGAATGTATATTTTTTCACAGAATATAGGACACAAATGTTGTATAAAGAAATGGAGAAGGTAAACACTACAGTAGGCATAAAAATTAAAAATTTACTATTATTTTCGACTCTTAAGAATGAACTTAAAAGGAAAAGACTGTGATAAATACTTCAATACAAGAGACAAAACTTAGATCATCTGCATAGCAGTGCAGCATTAGTTACTGAAATCAAATGAAAATTCAGGGTAGAATGGTCCACTGAAAATAAAGATTGAAGCGAATAGATTCCACAAAAATAGGGTTGCATGTTTTAAACTTGTCAACAAACTGTAACACTCAATGAATGAGAAATATAAAACATAGTACTGCAGAACAACGTTGTTAACAGGGCAGACTTAATACATTCTTTCAACTCCCAAGAAAGCCTCAAAATAGACAGAACAAAACCTTTATCTATAGAAAAAGAATATGAAAGAACATCTGTATCATGACCTCTTCCGACCTCTTCTTAAAATTCTGCAACATGACTGAATAATGTAAATTGCTTAATATAATAAAATGGCAAAGACCTATACAATAAATGAGAGAGGGCACCTTTGTATACCTAAAAGCCTGCATTCTTGTTGACTTATGCAGTTTCTTAGTTAGAGAAAAGCTATAACTTAAAACACATGCAGTTCATTGTCACAGCTTCCTGATTTTTCTAATAAAAAGAAGTTCATTCTCACCAAGGCCATTAATGTTTATGGTCACTAAAAACCAACACTCAGTGTAAAATATAAGCAAATATACACATGAAAACTCATTCTCACAAAATGAAGCAAATTTAAGCAAGAAACAACCACTGGACATAGACACAATATCTTGCTTTCAGTGCAATTTTGTCATAAGGAGACATGGTTGGAGACTGTGGCTGTTGTTTGTAAACAGATGTTGATGGTGTTAAAACAGCAAACAGCCACACATTTGAGTTCCTTTATCCAAAAGGTACCATTACCAGTTTCAAATCATTACAATTCATCATCAGATGACTTTCATACTTTCATTAGAACATGTGGTGCACTTTTTATTGATTAGTTGTCATAAAATATAAATAATGCATAGTTATAAGCATGCCACACAAATGCTTGCGTTACAGATTTGTTGGACGAAAACTATGAAAGCAAATACTCCAGACTGACATTTCACGTAAGTCACATATCCCAATGAAAATCTATAATGCAACCATCTGTGTGACGTGCTTCTAATAATGTATTATTTATATTTTAGGACAACTAATAATTAAAAATGCACTCCATGTTCTAATGAAAGCATGAAAGCCATCTGATGATGAATTGTAATGATTTGAAACCAGTAATGGTACCGGTACCTTTTGAATAAAGGAACTTAAAATAAATTAGTGGCTGGTTGCTGTCTCAACACCATCAAAATAGTAGTAGTATTTATCACCCAGCATCATTCCTACCAGAAGGTCATTAGAAACAAATTTGAACATAGTAAATATAGTTCATACAATGAGTTTCCTTGTACTGCAGGCATTCTTTGAACAGTGAGGGTAGAGTAACAGTTAAAGACATCTGTCAGAGTAAACATTACAATCAGAAGAATTACTCAGAGGTCAGAAAATGTGTTGTTTATGCTGCAACTTGCTACATAGGAGCTTAATTCCGAAGTCACAAACAAGTCATCATTATTCAGTATTAGTGCACTTTGTCTTCTTCACATTGATTAATCATATTCTCAGGCACATTATTAATTACAATGCCATCATCAGTATACATGATAGATGCCATCAGCTTAAAACTGCTTAATACTCAGCTAATTTTTGCTGTCCTCTAGGGTAAGTGAAGTAACCCAAAGCAATGAGTTGTAATAGTTGCCAGGCATAAGATGCTGTATTCTAATACAATGTGCAGCATAAATGTACTTCATCATTACTTACTTACTTACAACTTACTAGGCTGTGGTGGATCAGTTCTTCATAATAGCCTCTTGGAAACACATAGTCATGTGCAGAATTGTCCAGTTTACGAGGCAAGAAAAAAAAAGCAAACAAAACGTAAAAGGTGAAGGGGAAGAATCTAATCTGTTCTTGTGTGGTGGTGCCTCTCACATATATGACAGCAATGACAGGAACATGAAACAACTTTAAACTTAATTGGAGTGTGAGAGGGAACGAACATAACCATTACTTACAGAGAAAAATGGAGAGAAAAAGGTATACAAGACTCAGAGGGTAGAGAGGAAAGAATTTAGGCATTTGGTTCCACAGTTTGGTAGGCCACAACAGCATCGTAGTAGTTTCAGTGACAGCAGGTGCTAATCATGTTTAGTTACTGTATAGACCCCACAGGCCAATATTACCTAATTCCTCTGGTAATCCAGTAAACACAACCTGTATTGAGAAAGTTAATGGTATGTGGTTTTCCTTACAATACCTAGATATCAGAATGTGTCCTTACCTGAACAAAAAGTCATTGCCACAAAGGTTCAAAGATTCAGTGCATTGATGGTTTTGCAAGGCTTGCATATGCAGTGTGGAGCCACAGCAGGTTGGGGCCTTCACATCTGTGGAGCAATGTGCCCAAGGGACAGAAACCTACTCCCACTGGTAGCAAATGGTATCAATGGGAAGATTGAAAAGAGACAAAAAGGATTATCACATGACACTTAAACTGGAGAAAGTGCCATGAACAGCAGGGATACTCCACAGTTGCAAACCACATCTTTCTAGTCACAAGTCTCTTGAGATTAGTTGAAAACTCTACTCAAAAATCATAAAATGTAATGTTATGTACTATAATTCAACTCATGTATTTACTCAAAAACATCTGCTTCAAATCAAGGCATTGTAAGAAGAAGGGACTCACCTGACCACATGATAAAATTACTAATTATTGTTTTGAGAAGCAGTATTTCATTTTATTTTGGCTTTATAAAAATTAACTTAAAATGATATCATTAATATGTAAACATTTACTAACAAATCATTAAGCACTCTCAAAACTAAAGCTCTTGTATATGAATATGAGTTAGCTTCAAGATTACAAAGCAACAAAGTCACTTGTCCACTGTTACTTACATTTATCAAGCAATGCAATGTTCTGTCTATGAAATTACAACTCTTAACAAGTCAGAATGAATCTCTTCCTAAAGACATTGTTACAGCATACTCAGTCATTAATCCTATAAAGCAAAGTTATGTGCCATCTTCCATGTTTGAACATCTCAAAATTTAACTGACAAGAGTAGTGAATAACATGACAAAATGCTTCTCCTCTTGGTTATTGTTGTGCAGTGTGATGTGGCATAATGGTAGTGGGGCAGAAGACATGTGGTATCTGCACAAGTGCAGCAGGGTCCCGGCAGTGGCTATTGCAGCAGCGGCGAGGCATCATGTGGCAACAGGGTCGACAGCAGGACCCTCAGGTAAAGAAGATGGGCTGCACTACTGAATGACCAGCAAACGTGCTGTAGGTGGTAGTGAGACTGTGTTGCCTAGATGAGAGCAGCATGCCACTTGTCATTGTATGCCATGCAACTAGGTGGTGAATAGCTTGGCTCATAGGCAGACAGACAGCAGGCAGCAGGGCATCAAGGCCAGCCACATGGTAATTTACATGTGGGAAATGACAATGGGCCTCAGCCAGCTAACCAAGTGGCGCCTCTGGATAGCAGCAGTGGAAGGTGACCCATGCTGGCCATAAAAGCATGCCCACACATTCAGCAAGGATGCACAGAAGAAGCAAGTGCAAATCGAGAAACTCCAGCTGACTAGCAGCCCTCAACAGTCAAACAGGGCAGCCTCACACACAGTTTGCACGTCCACAACATACACTATATGTTGGCTTGATGTGCTCATGTTGAGATTCAGCCCAGTGATTGGCGCATGGGTGCATGGTGCACACTAGGCTGCACAGCAAGTTTGTCCACAGCTCTCGCAAATAACAATGGTGACTGTTGTTGACTGCCCACACAGTGTTGAGTGTGAACCAAAGTTTTGTGGTCACCCTTTGGACTGGACGGTGGATTAGATCCTGATTCTGATGCCAATTTGTAAAGGATGCAGAGCAGGACAGATGAGCATCAGAAAGGATGTTGCAAAATAAAACAGGTAAAGATAAATTGGGAAGAATTGTGAATGACAAATACAGACAGACAGTACAAGGCCCTCTGCCCCGAACAAATACTACAACAGAAGAAACTGTCATCTCTGTCTGAAAGCTGGATAACAAGGGAGAGAAGCAGTTGCACCATATTTTGTAAGACCCTCTAGTGACCACACATGTAACTTGCCTCTCATTTTTGCTTTTCATTAAAACAGTGGCATGGCTACACCAGTCAATTCAGCAGATGCACAGAAAAAGTGGTGTGATGATGAATTCAGCACCTTATAGTGTCACTGGTGAAGTTATATTGGGCAAGTACATGAAAGACTTAATGGAAAACGCTGGCCGCTGTGGTCGAGTGGTTCTAGGCACTTCAGTCTGGAACCACGCGACCGCGACGGTCACAGGTTCGAATCCTGCCTCAGGCATGGATGTGTGTGATGTCTTTAGGTTGGTTAGGTTTAACTAGTTCTATGTTCTAGGGGACTGATGATCTCAGGTGTTAAGTCCCATAGTGCTCAGAGCCATTTGAACCATAATGGAAAACACAGTTAGAAACAAACTTTTGCAGAAAAGATGTTCTCAGATTGACATACTATCTTGTGCACTTCTACACAAGCTCAGGATAAGTTTCAAAGTATTAAATATTCCACTTTTATAGAAATTATTTTTCACACCTCTTTCAACAGACTCATTTCTCCTGTTTTTCTGTCATCACTTGTCCTTTACTGTACAGAGATGATGTCCGTAAATATCAAATCATTCCCCTGCTTCAGCACAGGTGTACATCCTCTTTCCTCAGTATATCTACACTGTTTGCTGCCACACTACATACATTAGGTCACAGCAACCTAGTTTTATACATGTATTACATTGAAACATCCTTACTCATGTTTTGTATGAACACACTCAGGTGCTTTGTTTTGTCTAATCTTTATCAACTAAGTACTCAACTAGACAACATTAGTTGCATTCCTTGTATCTCTTTTAAGGCTGGCATTTGTTGCTATTAAGTTGATCATCAAAAAATTGTATTAATTTGCGATACTGTTATTTTCACTGTTATAAAGGCACATCATTCATTGTTTAATGTAATATTGAAGTTAACATGTCATAAATTATGCTTTCTCTAAACCATCTGCCTATTCTTCCCCTTGTCAACATAATGTTGCTAACTTCTGAAGAAGAAATTCCACTGCAGTGCTCAATAAAATGATGATCCATGTGCTTACGGTAAATTGCGTAAGGTCATACTACAACTAAAGTAGGAGAGCTACTGTGGGGTGTTCAAATTCCCTTTCAATAATTTTTTGGTTACTGTAATTGGTTCATATCAATTTATACTTATAAAACATATCTATAAGAAGTATTGTGTATGGAATATGCCAATTCATGGTCACATAACACGAGCCCTATCATTACAAAATCTGTGTTGTAGAAGATAATTCCACTTACTCTCATGAAAAGTAGCAATTTTATTGCATTTTGATATGAACTATAAGGTTCACTAACCATATGTAATGGTATAAAAACACCTAAGCCCCCTTCCTGATTTTTCCCTATGCACTCAACATGATTATAGCCTATAGCCTGTGATCATGATAGTTAACAGAAAACATTGCTAAAGTATATAGGATAGTAGAAGAGGAGAATCATTGTATGAAATTAAATATGAAGAAATAGAGCAACTCTCTCTGGACCTTGTAGACATCAGTCTAGTAAGCAACAAAAAATGTGATTCCCCTAAGAACTTGGAAGTAACTGTAATCACATCGTGGCATTGGCACCTGAAAGTGCATCCAAATACCCACCTCTTGATATAGATACCAACTAACCTACCTCCTTTTGATTAATATAACCCTGAGGTCTCCTACCTTGTATTTAAAATTTTTATTTTCTGTTTATTAGTTGTCAAAAGATAATTACTTTTTTGCTGTTTGTACCATACCATCTAGACTTACATGGATAACTGAACCTTATTATTTTCCTTTCATTAATAGTTGTCTCATTTATTGCTAATGTTAAACTATGGTCTTTAATTTTATGCCAAAGTCAAACATTGCAGATAAACTAGCACCAAATATTATTGAATCACCAAAGTCATTGCAGTTATTTCTAAATTATTCACTAAAACTATTTATGTATTTTCCCACCAGTTCAGATGTAGCTGTTTATTAAATTTAAATAATTTCTCCAAAATTAATTCTTCACAGACAATACCTGATGAAAAAGCTGTATGAAAAAATGACTTAATATTTTGCTGTACATATTTTTTTTTTTTTTTAAATTAAATCTCTGTCATGTTCGTGCTATGCTGTAAAAGTGCAACATGAAGTTTATAACTCATTTGGATCTGTACATTGTTCAGTAATATTAAGTCTGACACTAGCGACTGAAACTGGTTTCAGATCAGCATCTAATTAGCTGGAATGTTTGTTTACAATATAATGAAAAGTATAGATTTTACTTACTGTAAAAATGACACATTAAGTTGCAGACAGCCACAGTTAAAAGGCACTTATACGTAAGGTTTTGGCCACAGCTTTTGTCAGAAAAAGAGAAACACACATCATTCATTCACACAAGCAAGCACACCTCATGATTGCCAACTCAGGCAGCTTGGGCCAGAATGGCATTTAAGTTATCATTGGTTGCTTCTAATTTATGCTCTGGGTCAGCAATAGCCTCCAATATTGTCTTCATCTTTCTAGTTCTCACTGGCAAACAATCCTAACACCTGAATAATACATCCCCAGTTCACAATAGTGATTAACACTTTCTTAGAAAACCCAACTCATTTCTCATTCAGTTTCAGTATTCATTTTATTTACCATTGACCACTTACAGCGGCATAGGTCTGAACATTAAATATACAATTAACAATAGCTTTACAGAAAAGTTTTTACAATCCAATTTCACTTCTTTTGGGAATATTCTTATATACTAATGTCAATGATTATTTCAAAATATTCTCTTATCTTATAAAATGTGTGTTGAGTAACCAGTCATAAATCTTATGTTTGAAAATGTTACTGGTCAGTGACCGAGCATATGCTGGAAGTTTATTGAAGAATTTTAAACTCATTATTTTGTGTGAGTTTGCAGTCTTTGAGAGTCTGTGTCTTGGTATGTCGAAGTCCAGTTTGCCTCTGGTGTTGTGGGGATGAATGTTCTCTCTGGTCTCGAACTCATTTAAGTTGTTTGTGACATAAAGCAGTGCTGTGTAGATGTATAGATTCACAACAGTTAATATCGTGTGCTTGATGAAGAGGGGGCGGCAGTGTTCCTTGGGCCTAACTTTGCTCATTATTCTGATTACTTTTTTTTAATTTTCAGAATTTCACTGACAAAGCAAGAATGTTCCCATAACAATATGCCATAGAAAATGTGTGACTTAAACAGGCCAAAATATACCACCTTTAGATACTCATCAGTGACTACATCTGTCAGTCTCCAGATGAGATAACACATGCTTGCTATTCTCTTGCAGACATGACTAATATGTTCCTCCCAGTTTAATTTTGAATTAATGTGGAATCCTAACAATTTTACTGATTTGCTTTCAACAGCTGTAGTTAAACCCAGAATAAGTTCTTGGGTTTTATCAGGATTACATAGGAGTTCATCAGAAGAAAATCAATTCATTACTAGTTCTAGTTTTCCCTGTGTCGCCCGATGCAATTCTGTTGTGTCATGGTGTGTATTGAGCAGTGTTGTCTCATGTGCACACAATTTAATTTATTAATTGCAATGATGAACAGAAAAGGACCTAGGACCAAACCCTGAGGCACTCCAGTCCGAACTTCCTTCATCAAGGAGCATCTATTTTTAATCGATACAAACTGTCTCCTGTTACTGAAGTATGATTCGATTACATATAGAGATGGTTTGTGTAAGCCATAAAATTCCAGTTTTGCAAGTAGGGTGTTAAATGGCATGCAGTCAAAGGCTTTGCTAAGATCACAAAGAAGAATTGATACTAGATCCTTATTTTCGAATGCAGTTAACACCTGGTTAACAACTTCAGTGACAGTGGTAGTAGTATTTTTACCATGTTGATATGCAAATTGTCTGTTGGAGAGGAGATCATGCTTTTCAAAATAGTTATTTAGTTGACTGTACATTAGATATTCAGAAACCTTAGAGAAAATTGGGACAATAGAAACTGGTCGCTAGTTTTGAGGCAGATGCTTATCTCCCTTTTTAAAGATTGGTATAACTTTAGCAGTTTTGAGTGCATCTGTGAATACTCCAGATTCGAAACACATATTAAAAATGAAAGAAAGAGGTTGATAGATAAAGTGTATCATTTTTTTCATTACATAGTTAGAGAACCAATAACAGTCCATACTTTTGGAGTTGGTGAACCTTGCCACAGCTTTTACAATATCCTCTGGAGTGACAACACTCCAGTGGAAAGTATACCTTCTATGGGGCACAGCATCAAGATGATCTAGTGCACAAGTGCCATTTTGCATGATTTTGTTTTTCAGCTCACTCACTGAGGTTAGGAAATAATTATTTACTTCTTCTTGGACCAGCATTGCATGTTGTGTGTGGGTTTGTGAATTATATTGGTTGATAATGTCCCATGCTGCTTTACATTTGTTGGGAACACTCATATAACACACAGAGACACTAAAGAATTAATAAAACTGTTTTGTCTTAACAACAGGCTCTATTGTGCAGCATGCAGCATTGTTATGTAGAATCTGCTTCACCGCCGCAACTCATCGACATCATAAAGCTGTAGAGAAGCTGCCAATTGTCCTACTAGTAGCTGCATCATAAAAGCTGTCAGGTGCCAATCTTCCAACTCACTCTTTTAATAATCTTCTTTCTCACATATAATGGCGTCAGTAAAGCTGTATTTATTCAACAATACATTACGTTTAATATCTGGTTTTTATTGTGTGTATTGATATGTCCATGTCTTCCCATCCAGCACTTATTTATTTAGTTTTCAATGGTAACCACGTTATTTTACAATAAATCTTCACTCACAATGGTTTATTCTTAAAAAATATCATTTACAAACTGTTTTATCAGTGTTTTACTTCCAGCCTTTCTTCCAGTAATAATCAGCTCTGCTTCCTCCACTAGGGCACTGCAAATGTAGTCTATCGTTGTAATGCATTGTAACAGCACTGCCAAGTGAAGCAACATGATTTGAAAATTAACATCTTGCAAAAAGATTCAGAATCAAGTTCAGTGTTCTTCAACTAGGTCACCAAAAATGTAGCATTTCAGCTGTTTTAGATATGAATCGTTCAATGTGGATTTGATATCAATATTCTTAATCTCTTACTTTTTTTGAAAACTGTCTTAGATGGAGTAGTAAAGGAGTTTGTTTCCTCCTTGCTTTCTGATTGCTGAAAGAAAATGCAACACTACAACATCAAATTTTCTAGAATAAATACATATACAGTATCCAGTAATATTAAACATCAAATCAGAATGGCCCACATGAAATGTCTACATTGGAATTAGAAGTTCTGACGGAATGTCATCTACTCCTGTGGCCTTGTTTCAACTGAGATATTTCACTGCTCTATCAAATTCTGCTCACAGTAACATATCTCCCGTCTCATCTTTGTCTACATTCTCTTCCAGTTCTATAATATTGCCTGCAAGTTCATCTCCTTTGTAGAGACCCTGTATATACTCCTTCCACCTTTTCGGCTTTCTCTTCTTTGCTTAGGACTCGTTTTCCATCTGAGCTCTTGATATTTATACAGCTGCTTCTCTTTTCTCCAAAGGTCCCTTTAATTTTCCAGTAGGTGGTGTCTTTCTTTCCCCTAGTGATAAATGTGTTTAAATCCTTACACTGGTCATCTAGCCATTCCTGCTTAGCCATTTTGCACTCCCTATCAATTTCATTTTTTAAATGCCTATTTCTTTTGCAGTATTTTTATATGTTCTCCTTTCATCAGTGAAATTCAATATCTCTTGTGTTATGCAAGGATTTCGACTAGGCCTTGTTCTTTCTACCTATTTGATCCCCTGTTGCATCTCCCTATTCATCTTCTGCTCTATTCCTTCCTCCTATTCTAGCCAATCAGTGCCTGATCCTCCCTATGAAAATCTCTACAAATTTTGGTTCTTTCAACATATCTAGGTACCATCTCCTCAATTCACTACCTTCTTGCAATTTCTTCAGTTATAATGTGCCGTTCATAAATAATAAATTGTGATCAGACTCCACATCTCTTCCTGGAAGTGTCTTACAATTTCAAATCTGGTTTCCAAATTTCTGTCCAGCCATTATATAACCAATCTGAAACCTTCCAGTGTCTCCAGGCCTCTTCCACAAATACAACCTTCTTTTCTCATTCTTAAACCAAGTTTTAGCAATGATTAAGCTATGCTGTGTGCAAAATTCTACCAGGTGGCAGTCTCCAAAACTTTAATTTCTTTCCTTCTCATCCCATCTGGTAAATCTCCCCTGACCCGGGGTTTCTGGGCAACTTTCCCAAACTCTACCCCCTTTACAAACACCTCACCAGTCCTTTGCCTTGACCCCTCTTTCTTCCACTTCAATCCTGTTGCCAGAAGAAGAAGCCATTGGCTCTGAAAGCTTGCAAACTTTAATACACTCCTGGAAATTGAAATAAGAACACTGTGAATTCATTGTCCCAGGAAGGGGAAACTTTATTGACACATTCCTGGGGTCAGATACATCACATGATCACACTGACAGAACCACAGGCACATAGACACAGGCAACAGAGCATGCACAATGTCGGCACTAGTACAGTGTATATCCACCTTTCGCAGCAATGCAGGCTGCTATTCTCCCATGGAGACGATCGTAGAGATGCTGGATGTAGTCCTGTGGAACGGCTTGCCATGCCATTTCCACCTGGCGCCTCAGTTGGACCAGTGTTCGTGCTGGACGTGCAGACCGCGTGAGGCGACGCTTCATCCAGTCCCAAACATGCTCAATGGGGGACAGATCCGGAGATCTTGCTGGCCAGGGTGGTTGACTTACACCTTCTAGAGCATGTTGGGTGGCACGGGATACATGCGGACGTGCATTGTCTTGTTGGAACAGCACGTTTCCTTGCCGGTCTAGGAATGGTAGAACGATGGGTTCGATGACGGTTTGGATGTACCGTGCACTATTCAGTGTCCCCTCGACGATCACCAGTGGTGTACGGCCAGTGTAGGAGATCGCTCCCCACACCATGATGCCGGGTGTTGGCCCTGTGTGCCTCGGTCGTATGCAGTCCTGATTGTGGCGCTCACCTGCACGGCGCCAAACACGCATATGACCATCATTGGCACCAAGGCAGAAGCGACTCTCATCGCTGAAGATGACACGTCTCCATTCGTCCCTCCATTCACGCCTGTCGCGACACCACTGGAGGCGGGCTGCACGATGTTGGGGTGTGAGCGGAAGACGGCCTAACGGTGTGCGGGACCGTAGCCCAGCTTCATGGAGACAGTTGCGAATGGTCCTCACCGATACCCCAGGAGCAACAGTGTCCCTAATTTGCTGGGAAGTGGCGGTGCGGTCCCCTACGGCATTGCGTAGGATCCTACGGTCTTGGCGTGCATCCGTGCGTCGCTGCGGTCCGGTCCCAGGTCGACGGGCACGTGCACCTTCCGCCGACCACTGGCGACAACATCGATGTACTGTGGAGACCTCACGCCCCACGTGTTGAGCAATTCGGCGGTACGTCCACCCGGCCTCCCTCATGCCCACTCTACGCCCTCGCTCAAAGTCCGTCAACTGCACATACGGTTCACGTCTATGCTGTCGCGGCATGCTACCAGTGTTAAAGACTGTGATGGAGCTCCGTATGCCACGGCAAACTGGCTGACACTGACGGCGGCGGTGCACAAATGCTGCGCAGCTAGCACCATTCGACGGCCAACACCGCGGTTCCTGGTGTGTCCACTGTGCCGTGCGTGTGATCATTGCTTGTACAGCCCTCTCGCAGTGTCCGGAGCAAGTATGGTGGGTCTGACACACCGGTGTCAATGTGTTCTTTTTTCCATTTCCAGGAGTGTACTTGTTATATGTGTGTTCTCTTGTCCCCACATAATGAGTAGATATTTTAATCCATGCAATTACATTATAGTTTCAAATTTAATTATTTTTGTGTATATATATTTTCCCACTCCAAAAATGTCACATGTCTCCAATGTAGGCCCATGATGCTGGGAACTCATATATTTGCATCCGGGGAGCACTTCATTTTACAAAGTTACTGCGGTCACCATCCCATTTTGAAGACACAAGCTGTTCTCACCATGGTTCTCCACATGGAAGTAAAATAAGAAATCCACACAATATTTGTGCTCACCATTATAGATCATTCATTGGTAAGAACATGCAGAGATTCGCATCACTGCTCTGGAGTTGTATGTAACACCATACTGACAGTGATATGTGATAGTGTCCCTAGTTCCACAGTTTTGTCTCAGCTCGCTGCAAGGACAGTATCTGTAAGCATAAGTAAGTAGATTGGTTTAGGAAAGAGACAGAAGCACCAGTGTCCAGAAGTAATTCACAGTATGTATGCCTGTGAGTTTCGTCTTGGACAGTCTGCACTTCTGTTGATGTATTGTGGACTTGGCACACTGTCATACGTTGGGACGTACCTGCATTGAAACTGCTACAATGTGCCTCTTGCAAGTGTCCTTTTTGCCACACATATGGCATGTTGCATGCCAATGTGGGCACCTAAATGTCAGAGACTTGATTCCTTGAATTTATGTGGAAATCATTTTGCATTTTACAGATTTAGATTTTCTGTTTTAAACCCTTTATTTTCATTAATATTGCTTTATTTGTCTTCATAAATGGATTGTACTCCCCAATCCATTTACATGCCTTGCCATATCAAAATACACCCCTTTTCTAAGGGCGCCATGTACAATGTGAAATGAGCAACCTCCCTCACCTTGCGATGAATAATTCTGGAATGACTAATCTTGTAGCTAGAGGTTTTGCCACTACCAAGACAAAATAAATGCAGTGAGTGTAAAAGCAGTTCTGATGGCTATTTCATACTGTGAAAATTTCCTACAAATTAGGTATTCTGCTAGGAAACCGTTAGAGATGCTAAAATTCATTTCTTGACCAAAATTAAGTTTGTATTAGTACTTTTTCAAATAATTTTAGCAACCTATTATGAAAGTGATATTTGTTTTCTGATTCAATTTGGTTATTTATTGTAACCAATCAAAATATCTGCTGCTCAGCATGTATTCCTCAATAGTCAAATGAGTAGTTTTGCATCACTCATCACAGGCGGCTGTTTCATGAGATTCAATTATACTGTTTGTTATGTTTCGTATGGGGAATGTGACCATCCATGTCATGGACTTCTTTATGGTGCTTACATAGCACAAAACATCAGGTTACTTTGTACGGTGAATGAGATAAGCTTACCATCAGATTTGTTCAACAGACTGACAGACCGAGAGCTTAATCACAGAAATAGAATTAATTAATTACCTATAATTCATGCATTATGCAAACAGTGTGATGATTGTGTAAACTGACGGTGGAGGGGGAGAAAGGAAAGGAAAGGGAAGGGACTGTTGATGTCAGCTGGATTGGAACTGTATGCAGAATCAATAGTGACAATGAAAAAGCATGCAGGACCAGGATTTGAATCCAGGTTCTCCTGCTTATTAGGCAGTCACATTAACCGCTGTGTCACTTGGACACTGTGCTTATTGCAACTGCATGGACTATCTCAACAAACCTCTCAGCATGACCCACACTCCCACCCAGCACCATTTATCTGCAGACCCCATTCATGTTCTCCATGCATACTACTTCGAGAGTCCCCCAGGAGGCCAAACATAATTGTGCATCCTCACTGAAGGTGGTGACTTCAGTGCCCATTATATTAATGCATGGTATCTGTTCTTTCAGACATGTCTGATGACATGTATATCAAGAAATGAGAGTCAAAATAAAATAAAGGCCTTTACAAGGGGAGCTGCTTGATAACAAGATACAGGAAGAAATGGGAACTAATGTGAAATGTACAGGGAATCCATTACTAGAGTCAAACATAGACTTATGATGAAATAAGGCAGAAGGCATAAATTAAATGCTTTATGAATTTCTAAAATCATTAGAGGTAATGGAAATCAAATGACTATTCAAGTTGGCATGTAAAGTCTATGAGACTGGAGAAATAACATCAGACATTTGAAAAAATATCATCCACACAATCCTGAGATAGCAAGGACAGATAAATAAAAGAACAATTGTACAATCAGTTTAGCAGCTCATGCATCCAAGTTACTGACAAGAATAATTGCAGCAGAATAGAAAGTAAAATTGAAGACCTGTTACATTACTATCAGTTGGTATTAAGAAAGGTAAAGGCACCACAGAGGTAGGTCTGACATTGCACCTGACAATGACAGCAAGACTTAAGAAAAATAAGACACTGTTATATGATTTGTCATCCTAGAAAAAGGATTCAATAAAGTAAAATGGCCCATGACAATGGAAATTCTCAAGACAAATAGTTGTAAACTATAGAGAAAGATGAGAGATATACAGTGCATATACAAACCAAGGGGAAACAATAAGAATGGAAAACCAAGAATGAAGTACTCAGATTGAAAAAGGTGAAAGACAAGGGTGCTATCTTTTGTGTCTGTTGTTCAATATATACATCAAGTCAGCAATGATTGGATAAAAAAATTAGTTGCAGGAGTGAGACAAGAATTCATTGTGAAAGGATATCAGCGATAACATGTCCTGATCACTTCACTATCATAAATGAAAGTGAAGTAGAATTACAGCACCTGCTGAATGCAATGATAAGTCTAATAAGCACAGGTTATGGATTGAGAGAAAAAAAAGTAATGAGGAGTAAGAGAATTGACATTAGCAATAAGTCTAACACCAAAATTGGATATTACAAAGTAGGTGAAGTGAACAGATTCCACTAAGTTGGAGGCTAAAATACACATGATAAGCAAAGCATGATGGACATAAAACACTGACTAGCAGATATAAAGATGGCATTCCTGGCCAAAAGATATCTGTCAGTACCAAACATCAGCATTAGATTGAGGAAGACATATTTGAGAACGTATTTTTGTAGCGCTGCATTGTATGGTAGTTTATTGTGGACTGTGGGAAAAATGGAAAAGAATAGAATCAAAGCTTTTGTGATATGGCAATGTATAAAGATGCTGAAATTAGATGGACTGACAAGACAAGAAATGAGGCGATTCTCTGCAGAATCAGCAACGAAAGGAATACAAGGAAAACAGCGATGAGAAGTAGGGACAGAATTATAGAACGTGTATTAAGACATCAGGGAATATTGTCTGTGGTACTAGAGGGAACCACAGAGGGCAAAAACTATCAGGGAAGACAGAGATTGGAATATATGTAATAACTAATTGAGGATCAAACATGGAAAATCTAGGATGGAATGTAACAATATTATGAGAAGGAAAGTTGATGCTCACCATATAGTGGAGATGCTGAGTCACAGATAGGCACAACAAAAAGACTCTCACAATTAAAGCTTTTGGCCATTAAGGCATTTGTCAACAATACGTACACACACACAAACACACACACACCCACACAAATGCAACTCACACACACGACTGCAATCTCATGCAAGTGTGTGTGTGTCTATTGTTGACAATGGCCTTAATGGCTGAAAGCTTTAATTGTGAGAGTCTCTTTGTTGTGCCTACTGTGACTCAGTATCTCCACTATATGGTGAGTAGCAACTATCCTTCTAATAATATTATCAAATAATTGAGGATGTTGGGTATAAGTTTTCCTCTGAGATGAAGAGGTTGTACCAGTAGAGGATGTCTTGCCAGGCCACATTAAATGAGGCAGTAGACGTATGGGGGAGGGGGGGGGTGAGTATTCTTATTTTTTAATAACTTCTGATGCCCAGAAAATTGATTCAGATTGCCTTTTCCTGTACATAATATTTCTGGAGTTTTATTTTCTTTTAAATAACATACAGAAATAATGTTGAAGGATCCAAACACTCTAAAGCCTTCCATTTTTGTCTGCTAACACAATAATTTATCCAAACACAGGCTTCAGTGCCGATATATCAATGTGCTGGAAGCAGTTATTGGATGTATGCAAATAAGTTTTGTTCAGTCATTCATTCACCCTTTCATACATTGTGTTCTGTCAGTCCCATCTTGAAAGAGATCCTTCAGGAATGTGGAACAAGTAAAGTTATACATTAATGTGCTGTAGCAACCATTGCCACCTACTTCTGTAAGTTCTATTTACTATGAATTACTAACACTAATATAGTCAAACCGATCATTAGTTTGTTACTTTTATATTGCTTTGTATATGTATGTTAGGAGAAAAACAGCCATTTCTTTTCCTTTTCTGTCTATAAATATTATTATAAAACCATGCTTGACAGCCTTTACTCCTTTTGCAAAATCTTTTTACTCTGTGACAACAACTTATGAATGCCATCACTGCAGTAGGAGCTCTTGCCCTTCAACAGTTGGAACAGCATCCTCAGCACCATCTGAGCAAGCTGTCTCAGCTATTCCTGTCTCATGTCTGCATGGGATTACATGTAGCCGTATAGCCAAGGAAAAGCCTACCACTTTGCCAGCCCCCGACCTCACCCACTACCCCCCCTTCACTGCCCCCCAATCAGCACCTCATAGCTTGCCGACCATGCCTTGCTGACTTAATCTGTCTTCCATAGCCCCAAAAACTTCCTCTAACCCTTCACAAACCACATTTCATGTGAACTTCGTCTCACAACACTGTTTCAGACTTTCTGACAAAACTCTGACCCCTGCAGACATCTCTGTTCTTTCTAATGGCCTCACCTTTAGCTAGAAATCTTGGTTCACATGCTGGACTTATAAAGGATCTTCTTTCCTTCACTCCTTCTCTGTATTGGAAACATTTCTTCACCATGCACGCCACTGACAATAGCCAAACAGCCAAACAAAACCCCATATAAAACATTAGCCACCTCTCTCCAACTGTGGTCCCCCCTCCCCTTCCACCCAGTCATCCACTGGTAATCTTTCAGGAATACCCCTCTTCTAACCTGCCCTTACCCTTCTTTCCTAAATCCGTCACCAATGAATCCCAATCCTGCTCCCAATCCTTGCAGTCAATCCAAGTGGAAGGCCTGTTCTATACTCCCACCCACCACCTCCTATCTCTGTCCAGAAACAGGCATTTTCCACCCAATAAAACCCAGGGCCATGCATGAAAGCAGCTATGCTGCAATTACTGCACAGTATTCTGCATGGGCATGACAAGTAACCGACTAATCTCACTAATGGTCAACTGTAAACTTGACGATCCCATTGCTGAACATGCTGTACACCACTACATAAATGATTCCAACAGCAGCTTCAGTATTCAGGATATTCATATACCTCCTTCCAGCACTAGCTTCTCTGAACTACACAGGTGAGTATTGTCTATCCAGCATATCTTACCCTCTCGCAATACCTCTGGTGTAAACCTCTGCCAACCTCTTCCTTACTGCCTCTCCTTACCATTTCCCTTCTCTCTTCTGTCCACACCAGTCCTTCCCCATGCATATCATGTAGAGTCTATACAGGATACAGTGGCCGATGTGCAGTGGCCAGTTTGCATCCAAAGCACTGGGCAAATTCACTCTTGTATGGAAGGAGAGGCAGATTGTGTTTTGACTACTTTCGGCCAGTCTGTGATGACAGAATTAAGCTGCTGCAGTCTTTCTCAAATGATCTTATGGAAACTCTTTCGTAAAAAAATTCGTTTTTGCATTACTTACAGCTTTATATGTCAGGTTCATGATGATGTGCCCATCGTTTCGCTAATGGTCATAGTTACTGTGATATTTACTTGGAAGTATGACAGTATGTGAAATTTGAATAAGTTTGAAATGAAAAATAGGGGTTGCTTTGATTTTGCATTTGGTTTCTATTACATGATATGTTGCAGCATATGAAATTTAGCTGGCGTATTGAATTTTTCTTTAGACTTGTGTGTAGGTCTCTATCTGTCACCAGTCTCAAGACAATTGATCAGACGTAGGCACACTCATTTGTGATCACTCTGTGATAGTGATAAAGCCAGAGTGAAGTATCCACATCATTCGTCATATTTCATAAATAATTTGAGATATCAAAATGAGATTTTGGCAAATGATAGCATACAAAGAGGAGAGTATTATGCCGTTTGGATATTATGCAAAACTTCATTATCTGCTGTATTATTCCACTAACTACAGTCTCTTCTAACTAAAGAATGTCATTTTTAAGTGCCATAGGTAGCTAGTGGAAAAACTGGTAGAAGCGGACCTCGGGGAAGATCAGTTTGGATTCCGTAGAAATGTTGGAACACGTGAGGCAATACTAACCTTATGACTTATCTTAGAAGAAAGATTAAGAAATGGCAAACCTACATTTCTAGCATTTGTAGACTTAGAGAAAGCTTTTGACAACGTTAACTGGAATACTCTCTTTCAAATTCTGAATTTGGCAGGGGTAAAATACAGGGAGCAAAAGGCTATTTACAATTTGTACAGAAACCAGATGGCAGTTATAAGAGTCGAGAGGCATGAAAGGGAAGCAGTGGTTGGGAAAGGAGTGAGACAGGGTTGTAGCCTCTCCCCGATGTTATTCAATCTGTATATTGAGCAAGCAGTAAAGGAAACAAAAGAAAAATTCGGAGTAGGTATTAAAATTCATGGAGAAGAAGTAAAAACTTTGAGGTTCGCCGATGACATTGTAATTCTGTCAGAGACAGCAAAGGACTTGGAAGAGCAGTTGAACGGAATGGACAGTGTCTTGAAAGGAGGATATAAGATGAACATCAACAAAAGCAAAACGAGGATAATGGAATGTAGTCAAATTAAATCGGGTGATGCTGAGGGGATTAGATTAGGAAATGAGACACTTAAAGTAGTAAAGGAGTTTTGCTATTTAGGGAGTAAAATAACTGATGATGGTCGAAGTAGAGAGGATATAAAATGTAGACTGGCAATGGCAAGGAAATCGTTTCTGAAGAAGAGAAATTTGTTAACATTGAGTATAGATTTAAGTGTCAGGAAGTCGTTTCTGAAAGTATTTATATGGAGTGTAGCCATTTATGGAAGTGAAACATGGACGATAACCAGTTGGACAAGAAGAGAATAGAAGCTTTTGAAATGTGGTGCTACAGAAGAATGCTGAAGATAAGGTGGGTAAATCATGTAACTAATGAGGAGGTATTGAATAGGATTGGGGAGAAGAGAAGTTTGTGGCACAACTTGACTAGAAGAAGGGATCGGTTGGTAGGACATGTTTTGAGACATCAAGGGATCACAAATTTAGCATTGGAGGGCAGCGTGGAGGGTAAAAATTGTAGAGGGAAACCAAGAGATCAATACACTAAGCAGATTCAGAAGGATGTACGTTGCAGTAGGTACTGGGAGATGAAGGAACTTGCACAGGATAGAGTAGCATGGAGAGCTGCATCAAACCAGTCTCAGGACTGAAGACCACAACAACAAACAACAACAACAGGTAGCTAGTGAAATGAGAAAAAAATGGATTTTGGAACAGCATAAATGAAGACATTACATGTTTATTTTGTAGCAAGGATGTGCTTTTTTATAAGATACTGACGTTGTTTTAGCTCAGCTCCGCACTTCGTAAACTACATAAACCACTGTTTCAGAATTCTCTTGCTATTGCGTCTGCACATGTTAGTGATTTGAGACTGTGTAAGCTATGCTGTGTTATGGAAAAAGAAGCAAATTTTAACATGGCAAGAAGGGGAATGCATAGGTTTTACTCAAAATTCGCCAGTCATGACACTTCTCTGAAAGTTACAAGTGGTTAATAAGCCAGGTTAAAATAAATTACTGCATTTTTGGTGGAATTCTTTTTAAATAGTAACCAAGGCAGAGAAGACAGATCTTTTGACTGGTCACCATGCAAGTATGTGCATGGAGAGGCTCTACTTAATATTTACAAAAATGTGAACATAGTGTTCAGTTTAGAACAGCACATCCCCTCCAGAGCCCGGCATGTCCCCTGCAGTGCCTGCCCATAACCCTCATCACTACCACTCTCTCTCCCCATGCATGCCCTGCCATCTGTGCATCTACCAGCCACTGTACCCTGTGTGGGCTCTACTACATTATCCTACCACTCCTCCCCACCCCCATCCCCTCCCATTAGGCATTCTCTCTCTCTCTCTCTCTCTCTCTCTCTCTCTCTCTCTCTCTCTCTCTCTCTCTCTTTCTCTCTCTCTCTCTCCTCCTCCTCCTCCTCCTCCTCCTCCTCCTCTCTCTCCTCCCTTCCCCACCCCTCCCCTTTCTGTTTCTTTCCCCTCTCTCTGCCTCCCTCTTCATCATCACCTTGCTCTCTTTCCCCATCCCCACCCCCTCTCTATCCCTTATATGCTCTACCCTCTGAACTACTTTCATCTGTTGCGTAACCACTGAGTCATCTGTCATGCCTCGCATTACCCCACTACTGCCTCCTTGCCTGTCCCCTCTCCCACCCACCTCCCACCTCCCAGATTCCATCTGTCCAGTCAGCTGTTATCAATAAACAATAATGAGTCTCGCTGCAGCTGCCTAAGTACATGTTTGGGAGTCTATGTGGTTATTTGTGTGAATGTGTATAATTTTGTTAGAAAAAGAGCAACAGTCAAAAGCTAGTGTAAGTGTTGTTATTTATTATATGTGGCTATAGGTGAGTGGTTGCCTTTCCAATATTTCACATAAATATTAATTAATTAGGCAAATTTTACATTAATACAGCCAAAAATTCAGATAATTATATTGTAGAAGGAATGGCTAAAGAAGCAATCGCTCAATGTAGGCTTTCATTTGTGATGTTGCTGATATTTGATTTATGGGCATAAGGCCATGATCCAAGCCATTAGCCTCTTCCTAACATTTCTTCTTCCACTGCTGGAGACTCCATCGGAGGTTTTAACAAAGCAGAAAGCTGTTACAGACTCAAAACAAACTCAACAAACTGAACTGTTTTCATGTATCCACTCAGTGGTCGATTCATGACATCAGACCATTGCCTAAGATCATAGAGTTGTGCCAATGCATGCTGTGGAGCTTGTACAGGGGAAGAGTAGGTGCTGTTTGTTTTATTTAGCACTAGGGGCCTCAGCTTGTCTAATTTCAATCCTTCGAAACTGCTTTTGTGTTGTTGAGTTTCTGTGGCCTCTCTGTACATCCTGCACAGTAATTACTAAGTCTTGTGAAAACCACAATGTTGTTGTTGTTTTTGTGGTCTTCAGTCCAGAAACTGGTTTGATGCAGTTCTCCATGCTACTCTACCCTATGCAAGCTTCTTCATCTCCTAGTACCTACTGCAACCTACATCCTTGTTAATCTGCTTAGTGTATTCATCTCTTGGTCTCCCTCTACAGTTTTTACCCTCCACACTGCCCTCCAGTACTAAATTGGTGATCCTTTGATGCCTCAGAACATATCTTACCAACCGATCCCTTCTTCTAGTCAAGTTGCGCCCCAAATTTCTCTTCTCCCAAATTATGTTCAATTCCTCCTCGCTAGTTATGTGATCTACCCATCTAATCTTCAGCATTCTTATGTAGCACCACATTTCGAAAGCTTCTATTCTCTTATGGTATAAACTATTTATCGTCCACGTTTCACATCCATACATGGCTACACTCCCTACAATACTTTCAGAAATGACTTCCTGACACTTAACTCAATGTAAACAAACTTCTCTTATTCAGAAACGCTTTCCTTTCGATTGCCAGTCTACATTTTATATCCTCGCTACTTTGACCAACATCAGTTATTTTGCTCCCTAAATAGCAAAACTCCTTTACTACTTTAAGTGTCTCATTTCCTAATCTAATTCCCTCAGCATAACCCAATTTAATTCAACTACATTCCATTATCCTTGTTTTGATTTTGTTGGTGTTCATCTTATATCCTCCTTTCAAGACACTGTCCATTCAGTTCAACTGCTCTTCCAGGTCCTTTGCTGTCTCTGACAGAGTTACACTGGCAAACCTCAGAGTTTTTTATTTCTTTTCTGTGGATTTTAATTCCTACTCCAAATTTTTATTTTGTTTCCTTTACTGCTCAATATACAGATAGAATAACATTGGGGATAGGCTACAACCCTGTCTCACTCCCTTCCCAACCAATGCTTCCCTTCCATGCCCCTCGACTCTTATAACTGCCATCTGGTTTCTTTACAAACTGTAAATAGCCTTTTGCTCCCTGTGTTTTGCCCCTGCCATTTTAAGAATTTGAAAGAGAGTATTCCAGTCAACATTGTCAAAAGGTTTCTCTAAGTCTACAAATGCTAGAAACATAGGTTTGCCTTTTCTTAATCTGTCTTCTAAGATAAGTCGTAGGGTCTGAATTGCCTCACGTGTTCCAACATTTGTACGGAATCCAAACTGAACTTCCCCGAGGTCAGCTTCTACCAGTTTTTCCATTTGTCTGTAAAGAATTTGAGTTAATATTTTGCAGCCATGACTTATGAAACTGATACTTCGGTAATTTTCACATCTGTCAACATCTGCTTTCTTTCAGAATAGAATTATTATATTCTTCTTGAAGTCTGAGGGCATTTCACCTGTCTCATACATCTTGCTCACCACACGGTAGAGCTTTTTTGGGGCTCGCTCTCTCAAGGCTATAACTGGATCTAATGGAATGTTGTCTACTCACAGGAGCCTTGTTTCGACTGATGTCTTTCAGTGAGATTAAGAAGTCTTTCGCGACGAAGTCCTTGCATAAAAAGTTCTCGGTTTACCTGCCACGTCAAATTTGGATAAAATCCCAAGCTTTCGATGACTACCTCCATCATCTTCGTTAGGAGTAAAACTGACTGTCGTGAACTGGTGAGGTTGCGCCACCTAAGTCCAATGTAAGCAGAGTGGAGAAACTGGCATTGAAATCTTTGGGGAAGGATGAAGCGTTAGTTGTGCTACCAACCGAGAAATGGAATGCCACAATTATTCTCAATGCTACTGATTATCATTAGAAAGTGGCTCTATTATTGGAAGATACCACGTGCCGGATTCTTAAACAGGATCCCACAGCAACACTTAGCAGGAAGACAAGGGAGCTACTGAAAAACTCTGGCCTCCCAGAAGAACTAGTCAAGAATCTATGACCAGGAGCACCAAGGCCAGCTAGGTTATACAGTCTACCCAAGGTCCATAAAGATGGCGTCCTGTTGAGACCTATTGTTTGTGCTATTGGGTCTCCTACATATCAGTTGGCAAAATACTTAACCAAATTATTAGCACCTATAGTCGGCCACTGCAACCATCATATTAATAACTCAAAATGTTTGTTGACATCATAAAGCAGATGAGGATAGGTCCGAATGACATCATGCTCAGCCTAGATGTACTCTCTTTGTTTACAAAGATATCGGTGGAAGATACGTTAAAACTGTTGGCTGCTCATTTCTTTCCTGAAATACTGAAATTATTTCAACACACTTTGATGACCACTTATTTTTTGTAAGGTGGAAAATATTATGAAATGACTGATGGAACAGCCATGGGTTCGCCACTGTCACCGGCTATAGCTAACTTTTTCATGGAGGATTTCAAAGAATGAGTATTGAACAGTGCTCCCTTACGCCCATCCTGCTTCTTCAGGTATGTTGACGATACATTTTTAATCTGACCACATGGCAATGAGGCACTGCTGCAGTTTTTGATCATTTGAATGGTATACATCAGAACATAAGATTTACAGTGGAGGTGGAGAAGGATGGGAAGTTACCCTTCGTAGATGTGCTGTTGGAGCGAAAATCAGATGGATGTCTCAGACATTCTATGTAGAGAAAACCGACACATACAGATTTATATCTAAATGCACATAATTTTCTCCACCCAGCTCAGAAGAGAGCTATGCTACCTTGGTACACAGAGCAAGGACTATTTTGGACAAGGATCATCCCGGCTCTGAGATTAACCATCTGACAATGGTATTCAGAAAAAATGGATATTCTGATTGTGATATCAGATCTACACTAGCAAAGAAACCTAGGAAGGATGCTGTTCGAACAGATCAAGAGGACCAACGCATCACACGGCTACCATTCTGTGGTGCAACGACCAGCAAGATCGGTAGAGTCCTGAGTCAGCAGGGAATCAGACCAGTCCTCTGGCCACCCAGCAAGATTAAGTAGATGTTGCAACCCATGAAAGATAATCTCAGCCTGAGAGTACCGGGAATTTACAGCATTCGTTGCGAGTGTGGCAAAAATTATGTGGGGCAGTCTATAAGAACTGTTGCCAATCGCTGTGTGGAATATCAGCGTCACCTGAAATACAGGTATCTAGAAAAATCAGCAGTGGCTGAGCACAGTTTGTTAAATAAACATATGATTTTATTCGATGAAACAAGAATACTTGCTCACACTTCAAACTATTGAGACTCTGCCATCAGGGAAGCAGTTGAAATAAGACTCTGTGAAAATAATTTCAACAGAGACTCCGGATATGCACTCATCAATGCATGGAAGCACGCAATTGATAAAGAAAGAGCACAGATGGAGACTTCTTACATTTCTCGCAGTTCTCCACCTGTTGTGATGGATGGCGCTGCAAGCAACGCTGGATAAAGCGTGCAAACAAAATCTATAGATATAGAGGCCGCCAGTTCCGTACACACCATTTTCACCGTGACGTCACCCAGCCAATGAGAGGCCATCCACTGCTTATAAAAGCAGAAACCTCACCGGTCCATGACAGTCAGTTTTACCCCTGACAAAGATGATGGAGTCAGTCATCGAAAGCTTGGATTTTTATCCAAATTTGATGTGGAAAGTAAACCGAGAACTTCTAATGCAAGGTATTTCAGTGCTCTGTCAAACTCTTCACACACTATCATCTCCCATTTCATCTTCATCTACATCCTCCTCCATTTCCATGATACTGCCCTCAACTACATCACCCTTGTATAGACCCTCTACATACTCCTTCCACCTTTCTGCTTTCCCTTCTTTGCTTAGAACTGGGTTTCCATCTAGGTTCTTGATATTCATACAAGTGGTTCTCTTTTCTCCAAAAGTCTCTTTAATTTTCCTGTAGGCAATATCTATCTTATCCCTACTGATATATGCCTCTACATCTTGACATTTGCCCTCAAGCCATCCCTGATTAGCCATTTTGCACTTCCTGTCAATCTCATTTATGAGACGTTTGTATTCCTTTCTACCTGCTTCATTTACCATATTTTTATATTTTCTCCTTTCATCAATTAAATTCGGCATATCTTCTGTTACCCAAGGATTTCTACCAGCCCTCATATTTTTACCTACTTGATCCTCTTCTGCCTTCACTATTTCATCTCTCAAAGCTACACATTCTTCTTCTACGGTATTTCTTTCCCCCATTCTTGTCAATTGTTCCCTAATGCTCTGCCTGAAACTCTCTACAAACTCTGGTTCTGTCAGTTTATCCATGTCCCATCTCCTTAAATTCCCACCTTTTTGTAGTTTCTTCAGTTTTAATCTACAGTTCATAAGCAATAGATTGTGGTCAGAGTCCACATCTGCCCCTGGAAATGTCTTACAATTTAAAGTCTGGTTCCTAAATCTCTGTCTCACCATTATACAATCCATCTGAAACCTTCCACTATCTCCAATCCTCTTCCATTCATACAACCTTCTTTCATGGTTCTTGAACCAATTGTTAGCTATGATTAAGTTATGCTCTGTGCAAAATTCTACCAGGCAGCGTCCTCTATCATTCCTTACCCCCATTCCTTATTCACCTACTACGTTTCCTTCTCTTCCTTTTCCTACTATCAAATTGCAGTCACCCATGACTATTAAATTTTTGTCTCCCTTTACTATCTGAATAATTTCTTTTATCTCACCATACATTTCTTCAAAATCTCTTCGTCATCTGTGGAGCCAGTTGGCTTATAAACTTGTACTACTGTGACAGGCGTGAGCTTTGTGTCCATCTTGGCTACAATAATGCATTCACTATGCTGTTTCTAGTAGCTTACCCGCGCTCCAATTTTTTATTCGTTGTTAAACCTACTGCTGCTTTATTCCTATTTGATTTTGTATTTATAATCCCGTACTCACATGACCAGAAGCCTTTTTCCTTCTGCCACCAAACTTCACTAATTCCCACCATATCTAACTTTAACCTATCCATTTCCCTTTTTAAATTTTCTAACCTACCTGCCCGATTAAGGCAGATGACATTCCACACTCCGATCCATAGAATGCCAGTTTTCTTTCTCCTGATACCAAAGTCCTCCTGAGTATTCCCCGCCTGGAGGTCTGAATGGGGGACTATTTTACCTCCGGAATATTTTACCCAAGAGGATAGCCTCATCATTTAATCAGACAGTAAAGCTGCATGCCCTCAGGAAAAATTACGGCTGTTGTTTCCCCTTGGTTTCAGCTGTTGGCAGTAGCACCACAGCAAGGCCATTTTGGTTAATGTTACATGGCCAGATCAGTCAATCATCCAGACTGTTGCCCCTGCAACTATTGAAAAGACTGCTGCCCCTCTTCAGGAACAACATGTTTGTCTGGCCTCTCCACAGATACCCCTCCATTGTGGATGCACCTACGGTACAGCTATCTTTATTGCTGAGGTACACAAACCTCTCCACCAATGGCAAGGCCCATGGTTCACGGGGGCGGTTCTGGGATTACAACTCGATAATAAATTCAGTTGGGAAGGGCATACCACAGAATTGCTTAAGCACCTAAATAAGTCTGTATTTGCATTGAGAACAATGTCCGATGTAGGAGACATAAATGTAAAAAACTTGCATACTTTGCTTACTTTCATTCTATTATGTCATATTTGCTCATATTCTGGGACAACTCATCAAACCAAGCAAACGTTTTTGTGATGCGAAAGCACATTATAAGAATCATTTTTCCCCAACAGTTGAGGCTTTAACTAAACAAACGGTTATACATGTATCATTCAAAGTATTTTCCATCGCTGGCCCCTCCTTTATCCAATCTTTTGGGCAGTGTATGAATTCCGCAACGAAAAAATTGTTCATCTTTTGAAGCAATCCACAAATCGATCCAACTTGTGACTTCTTCATGAGATCGGAAGTGTTGGTCAGCCAGGCCATGCACCATCGATATAAACATGTGTCAGAGGGAGCAACGTCTGGAAAATATGTCAGGTGGGGTACGACTTCCCATTTCAACGTTTCCAAGTGCACTTTGGCCTCTTTTGCAATGTGGAGTCAAGTGTTGTTGTGCTGCAAAATCACTTTATTGTGCCTCTCGCGGTATTGCAGCCTTTTGTCTTTTAATACTCTGCTCAAACACATTAATTGCATTTGATAACAATCATCTGTGATTCTTTAACTTGGTTTCAACACGTTATAGTACACGATGCCAAGCTGGTCCCACCAAATGCAGAGCATGATCTTGGAGCAATGAATATTCGGTTTGGCCGTTGACGTGGAAGCATGGCCGGGACAACCCCATGATTTTTTTCATTTATGGTTATCATAATGAACCCATTTTCTGTCCCCAGTTACAATGCAATGCAGAAATCCCTTCCGTTTTTGCCTCTGAAGCAACTGTTCACAAACACATAAATGCAGTTCAATGTCTCTTGGTTCCAGCTCACTTGAGACCCAAGTTCCTTCTTACTGAATCATGCCCATAGCCTTGAGACGTTTTGAAGTGGCTTGCTGTGTCACTACCACTAGTCATGCCAATTCTTCTTGAGTTTGACGTGAGTCTTCAGTCAGCACAAAAACTTTATCTCTTCCACCACTGTGCCAGTCTACGATTTTAAAAGCACCGTTCTTGAACCATTAAAACCACTCACAACACATTCTTTCACTAATATCGTCCTTACCATACATACTTGAGAGCATTCGATGAGACTCAGCTTCTGTTTTCTTAATATTGAAACAAAACAGTAACACCTCCCGCAAATGACAAGAATTAGGCTCGTAAACTGACGTTTTCAATCAAGAACAACTTTATGATGCAGACACAAATTGACCAATGTTTGGATGAGGTTATGTTGACTGAGGTCCAAGCTAATTGCCTGACACCTGCGACCTGTTTCTTTCGACCACTACTTACTGTTGTCGCCACCTGTCGGCAAACGGCAGAAGCAAAGTTGTACATCTTGTATATAAAAACCTAAAATCACTTACCTTGGTCCAAAAAGGTGTCCAATATTCAGGAACACAGATTTTTCAATAAATTTCCAGCAACCATTAAAAACTTGGTTTCAGATAAAGCACCATTTAAACAGAGTTTGAAAGACTTTTTGGTAGGCAAATCCTTCTACTCTTTAGATGAATATCTTAAAATAGACTGCTAAGCCAGCTTAAGTAAAAATGTCTTTTGGATTTCACTTTTGACAGAACTTGGTCACAACAGTCAAGATTACGTATTTTGTGTGTGATAAATTTATTAATAGTGCATAACAATGTTTCATTCTGACAGCATGGTAATTCTATAAATATTAGCTGTTCCGGTTTATCGCATTGTATTCACCTATTTTGACAATCTCCTGACAAATGATCAGGGTAGTAAATATTATATTCAAATGTTTTATGTTTTTAGTTTATACTTCCTGACATGTTCCACACCCACGAGAATAATCTCATTTTTTGGATCTATGGAACAAAAACTGAATCTAATCTAATCTAATCTTGTGCCTTTCAAAACACCTCGGAGAGATATATGTATCCACAAACATGAATCAACTTATTACAGTGCTATATCCATGTCTAATCTTGATGTGTTTAGGGTTCGCCACTGAGCCGTGCAGACCTGCGTGCAGTGAATGTCAACTTATGTGATATGTGTGTCATCCTGTCAGCCAAAGTACCAAGTAATGATGATCCAACATTGGCTGATAAAGAAGCCATCTTAGCGTCATTAAATATTAAAGCTATGACATTTGATGACACAATTGGTGTCTTAAGCCAAGGTAAGTCAGCCTAATAAAAATTGTTTAAATAGTTGGACTGATTATGAATGAGACAGATATGGTAACAGTGGGATATGTCTTGATGCCAGTAAGTGAAAACCTTTGCTTTGTGGTCTCTGCTATTTGGATTATTTTGTTATTGTGTTCAATTGTGGTGTGATATCCAAGACACTTAAAAAACTTCTGTCACTGAAGTCATCACAGGAAATATTTACAATGTGTAACGTATGACTGAATAATGCAGTTTTGTACCTGGTGTTGTTAAAACTGTGAGATAAGCTTTATACTTGATAATTTATCAAATCCATAGACAGATCACTTGCTTTTACTACTGTGATTTTGTTGACAAACTATAAAAAATACCAAATGGCATATAAGAACTGAAATGAGATCAGACACTATTCATTATATAGTACAATCACTGAACAGCTGTCAGAGATACAAAATAGTAACGATTATTGTTCCTCAGCTAATATACCCCAGTTCTCAATCTCTGGTCTCCTTCCTCTCTCATACCCTCCTCTCACCTGACCTTCTCTCTCCCCCCATGTCTTTCTTCTCCTCTCATTCTCTATCATCCCCACTTGTTTACATTCTCATTGTCTCCTTCTCTCTTCCAGTGACATTACGTGACTGAGCTAAGCAATGATTTCCAATATTGTGAGTGAAGACAAACTGCCACACCACAGACTATCCTTCACCCAGTCAAAGTGCGGCACACAGTGCATGTGCATCATAATGTTGGTTAAATGTCAGCTTCATCGGTTTTGTTTATAGAACTATTTAAAGTACTCATGTTATGCGTATCTCATTTAAATGGACAATTTAAATATTGTGCAATCATAATCTGTGTTTTACTTGTATGGTATATTGTTACTGAAAACACATTCAGAGTCAGAGATTAGAAGGAGTCTACTCTTTCATTTTCAATCATTAAGACATCTGAACAGTTTAGATTCAAAACTTTGACTGATTATTTCCAAGAGGATTGAAAGTCTCAGTTGTGCAAGGCATTGTTTGTTGCCATGTCCATAGAACCATTTCAGCCCGCTTCTAACATAGTTACAGAAACCACACTAAATCTCAACTAGTATGGTTTTCACAAGGATTTGAACAGCTCTCTTGATGTAGACAGAAAAAATAATGTATGTAAAAGAGAATGTGGGGTTAAGCAACTTTCTGTCTGAATTTTCTTTTCTGCATTTACAATAGAAAAGTATACACAATAGAATGTTGTAAGCAGTTTAGATCATCGTTGCATTACTGATGATACTAGATGACAGAGAATAAGTATAGGTGAATGATGATCTGTATAGAGACCAAGTACTTGCATTTCTTGTATGATTATAAAAATTCTGATACATTATTATATATTGTTATTTGAGCTCTAAATGAAAATGCAATTATAGTTTGAAACTGAATAATAAACGTTATTTCTACAAAGAATGAATATCAATGTGATCAGTGGCAGACCTGAATTAATCAAATACTGTACATAAAAAGAATCCATAGCAATGACACCACAGATGAATATGCCATTAGAGGCATTGATTCTACAGGATGACAATTATTGATCTATATGGAAAAAAAAAAAAAACATAAATTAGTTACAAACTATGGTGTGCACACACTTTATTCAATATGTAAATGTCATCCAGATATTTTGATATAGGTTATGACATGTTTGATATGCCTGCCATCACTGATGATGTGGCGCAGACGAACAGCAAAATTCTACATGACGCACTGAAGTGTCGGAACATTGATGCTCTCGATTACCTCCTGAATGGCTGTTTTCAGCTCAGCAATGGTTTTGGGGTTATTGCTGTACACCTTGTCTTTAATATAGCCCCATGAAAAGGATCCGAATGTGTTCAGATCTGGAGAATATGGCAGCCAATCGAGGCCCATGCCAGTGGCCTCTGGGTACTCCAGAGCCAGAATGCAGTCCCCAAAGTGCTCCTCCAAGACATCAATAACTTTCCTGCTTTGATGGAGTAAAGCTCTGCCTTGGATAAACCTCATCCTGTTTAAATCAGGGTCATTTTGGATATTGGGGATGAGCAAAACGAAAGCTGAAATTTTAAATTTAGCATTTGAGAAATCTTTCACGCATGAGGATCTTACAAACATACCGCCGTTTGAGTCTCGTATAGATTCCCGTATGGAGGACATAGTGATAGACATCCCTGGGGTTGTGAGGCAGCTGAATGGGTTGAAAATAAATAAATTGCCAGGTCCTGATGGGATTCCAATTCGGTTTTACAGAGAGTACTCTACTGCATTGGCTCCTTACTTACCTTGCATTTATTGTGAATCTCTTGCCCAACATAAAGTCCTGAGCGACTGGAAAAAAGCGCAGGTGACGCCTGTATATAAGAAGGGTAGAAGGACAGATCCTCAAAATTACAGACCAATATCCTTAACATCGGTTTGTTGCAGGATTCTCAAACATATTCTCTGTTCGAATATAATGAATTTCCTTGAGACAGAGAAGTTGGTGTCCATGCATCAGCACGGCTGTAGAAAGCATCGCTCCTGCGAAACGCAACTCGCCCTTTTTTCACATGATATCTTGCGAACCATGGATGAAGTGTATCAGACGGATGCCATATTCGTTGACTTCCGGAAAGAGTTTGACTTGGTGCCCCACTGCAGACTCCTAACTAAGGTACGAGCATATGGGATTGGTTCTGAAGTATGTGAGTGGCTTGAAGACTTCTTAAGTAATAGAACCCAGTACATTGTCCTCGATGGTGAGTGTTCATCGGAGGTGAGGGCATTATCTGGAGTGCCCTAGGGAAGTGTGGTAGGTCCACTGTTGTTTTCTATCTACATAAATGATCTTTTGGATAGGGTGGATAGCAATGTGCAGCTGTTTGCTGATGATGCTGTGGTGTACAGGAAGATGTTGTCATTGAGTGACTGTAGGAGGATACGAGATGACTTGGACAGGATTTGTGATTGGTGTAAAGAATGGCAGCTAACTCTAAATGTAGATAAATGTAAATTAATGCAGATGAATAGGAAAAAGAATCCTGTAATGTGTGAATACTCCATTAGTAGTGTAGCGCTTGACACAGTCATGTCGATTAAATATTTGGGTGTAACATTGCAGAGCGATATGAAGTGGGACAAGCATGTAATGGCAGTTGTGTGGAAGGCAGATAGTCGTCTTCAGTTCATTGGTAGAATTTTGGGAAGATGTGGTTCATCTGTAAAGGAGACCGCTAAAACACTAATACGACCTATTCTTGAATACTGCTCGAGTGTTTGGGATCCCTATCAGGTTGGATTGAGGGAGGACATAGAAGCAGTTCAGAGGCATGCTGCTAGATTTGTTACTGGTAGGTCTGATCATGGAAATGCTACAGGAACTCGGGTGGGAGTCTCTAGAGGAAAGGAGGCATTCTTTTCGTGAATCACTACTGAGGAAATTTAGAGAACCAGCATTTGAGGCTGACTGCAGTACAATTTTACTGCCGCCAACTTACATTTTGTGGAAAGACCACAAAGATAAGATAAGAGAGATTAGGGCTCGTACAGAGGCATATAGGCAGTCATTTTTCCCTCGTTCTGTTTGGGAGTGGAACAGGGAGAGAAGATGCTAGTTGTGGTACAAGGCACCCTCCGCCACGCACCGAATGGTGGAGTGCGGACTACATATGTAGATGTAGATGTAGAAATGTGGATTCTTGGTCCCGTAAATGCCCCAATTTTGCTTATTGACAAGCCCATCCATATGAAATTGGGCTTTGTCACTAAACCAAACCATACAAATTCTCATCATGCCCCACAACCAACCATGCAGTTTGAACGTCCTAATGCAAACTGTTTCAGAAGTTATAAAAATTATATTTCATATACTCAGTAATTGTCACCCTGTAAATGGTGACTTTCAACACCCAAATAGAAGTGATGCTTCTCAGTACTTAATCCTCGTAGTCCAAATTTTTGTGTTAAATGATGATGTCTGGTTCTTGGCAGTGGCTTTGTTATCATATCTGCAACCATTCTGTTTGTTGAAATTTTCCCCACTGTGATTTCTTCTGAATAAATTTTTTCCACGATTAAATGATACTTGGTGTAAATGTGTCTAGTACAACCTTTGTATCCACTAGTCTTTGACAGATTGGTTGTACTTTTGTTATCACAAAACAGTTTCATCAGCTCCTCTTTTGGGAAAGGGGATATTTCTATTTGCAGTTAGTGCAGCCAAAGTGCATCCTGACAGGCAGATTTTAATGCCATGCACTTAGCTTCTGTCTTCGAGAGAGCCACTGTTGGTTGTTTTCTGCTGTCCCGTGAGATTGCTGTACCTTGTGACATAAACAAGAAACCAATGATTGATTTCCTATATCCAGTACCCCGAGCCCAGTCAGCATTTGTGTATCTTGTGATTTCGTGGTCCTTATCCTTAAAAAATTGCAGTTTGAAATCTTTAATCCCCTTTAGATATTATAGGATTAGGATTTTTTTTTGCAGTTTGCCAGTGGGGTACTCCTCAGTTATTTTTAAACCAAGAGCACTCCTCAATTAATGTTAAACAACTCACCACTACCATTGTAAATACTAGATATGGTCTAGTACATAGTTTTGCATACATCAGGCTCCTCTATACAGGACATTCTTCATGCCAGCTGTTTCACTCTCCATCTGTGGGCTCATTTCATGAATTAATACTTATTTATTTATTTATTTATTTATTGCCCCTGGCATCTTATGGTGTACGATGCACAAATATATAGGACATGGTTTGCTGTAACTGTGTGACGATGGTTTCATTTTTTATGAGACATAGTACTAACAGTATTAAAGTTAAATATTTTCAAATGAAAAAGCCTACATGTATGATGGCATTAAATACTGTCAAAAAACTAAACACACATAGGGGACAGTTCACATGTATGATTGAGTTAAAAACTGACATAAAGCTAAATACACATAGGGACGGTTTACATTTATGTGGGGGTGCATAGAACATAAAGTAACAGTAATATATATGGGCTTCCAGTGTGTGATGGGAATTAAGAAACTACAGTAAGTACAGACACATAGGCTTATTTCTGTACAGTCCTAACAGAACTGACTTGGCGTGTTATTTATTTCAGTTTATAAAACAAGACTAAGAATAGGCAAAAATAAATTTAATGTGTTCTTGACAAGTAGTGAGCTTGTGTTCTTATTTTTTGGGAAGTAATTTTGGAGAGGTAGTGTAAATTTGCCCTTAAGCACTCATCAGCACTTTACTTTTTTCCTGAATTAGATCCCTTCACTATTTTGAATGGTCATAGGAAGTTTATTGTACAGCTGAGTTCCTATGTTCCTGATACCACGTAGACACCTACTTATTCTCTGTGGCAGCAGATGAATGTTCAAATTGTTGTGAAGGTTGCTGATCTAGAATTTTCTTACTTCATTATCTTTAATAGCCTTTTCTGCATTATAAAGATTGTTTGTGTGGATACCAGATGGCAATGTTCCATGTTATATTTTTGCACAATCTGATTTATATAATGAGTCAGGCTCATCCATAAAAGGCCACGCCTTCAGTCTCCTGTTACACGCTTTCCTAGACATTTGGACATGTCTCCAAAGTTCTTTAGTTTTAAGAGTTTGTTAAGTTTGTCTTTAATTTAATTTTTTGTTGCAGATTGTTACGAAGAATCATGTCATCTATTTAAACTTCTACTATGAATATATCAGTTCTCTGATTTTTGTGGTAAACTCGAGTGTCAGCTGTGGACCTACTTAGTAGAGATTTGTTGAGTTTGATGTTCCAAAAGAGGCTTCCCTGTTTCAGTCCATAGACAGCTTTCTTAAGTCTTTTAATCCATTCATCTTCCAGTGTTTTTTGTCATGTAGTCACTCATGGGAATTTTAACATAAATTTCTTCTTTCAAGTCACCTTGCAAAAACCATAACACTATATCACAATGACCAATGTCCAAATCATATTTAGCAGCTAGACTAAATAAATATCTGAATGAATTGTATCATACCACTGGTGTGTATGCTTGTTCATAGTCTGAACCTCTGCCTTGTGGACATCGCTAACTACCATACAAGGTTTATGGGGAATTATTTGTCCTTGTTTGCCTTTCTTTTATCTTAAAGACCAACTTGGCATCTTAAGCTGTTTCACTTGGATGCAAGAGTTATGACTCCCAAGTTTGATTTCTTGCATGGGCTTTTAAATCTACTTGAATTGCATAAAGTTGTTTCTAAGAGTCCTTAAATTGCAACACTTCTTGTAAAGTTGATGGTTCTGATCCTTGTGAAACTTAAGTACAATAGGATTTGTAATCATTCATCTTCTTTGATCTTAGTATATAGGAAGATGGCTCAGAATCTTCTTTTATTTCAACTGAGCCAGTTTCTTCTGGAATGGTATTACCCATCTCGGCATCTCTTGACTTGTCTTGTGCCTTAGTGTTCTCCTCCTTATCTGTGAATGTAATAAATATTTTGTTTGGTCCAGTTACAGCGAATGACCAGATGTTTCTGAATTATCATTACTCTTCTGAATTTTTCTTTTTTAAAGATTACATCTCTGGCTTTTACAATTCTTTGTTGGACAGGACAAAACAACTGGTATGCCTTGCTGATTCGCAGTATCCAACAAGTATGCACTGAACATATTTCTTGTCCCATTTTGGTATGTTAACATATGTCTTACTGCTGAATAATATCAGACATCAAAAGTCTGGTTTCTTCCCTGAGAAAGCTTCCTGTGGCAATGTGTTGTTGAAAGCTTTGGTCAGTGATCCATTAATAAGATAAACTTCAGTGTAGGTAAATGAAATACAGCTTGCTTTCTCCAAAATCATTCCATTATATCTCTCTGCTACACTTTTTGTTCTGGAGTGGGGCAAACTGTCATTTGATGTTTGACTCCTTTGTCCCCTAAATAATTTTGTCAATCTTTCAATTGCGTATTCCTTTCCATTATCAGTTTATAAGACACAGAGTCTTTCACCTGTCTGATTATCTACCAATTTCTTAAAAATGCAAATAATTTCAGGCACTTGGTATTTATTACTGACCGTGTACAAAAAATCTTTCTGGAAAAATCTGCACTCAGAGTTATAAAATATTTAGCTCCCCCAATTGATGTGTTTTGATTTGGAACACACAATGGGACAGCAGAAAACAACCAACAGTAGCTCTCTCGAAGACAGAAGCAGAGTGTAGGGCATTAAAATCCGCCTGTCAGGATGCACTTTGGCTGCACTAACTGCAAATAGAAATATCCCCTTTCCCAAAAGAGGGGCTGATTAAACTGTTTTGTGATAACAAAGGTTCAACCAATCTGTCAAAGACTAGTGGATACAAAGGTTGCATTAGACACATTGACACCACATATCATTTAATCATGGACAAATTTATTCAGAAGAAATCACAGTGGGGAAAATTTCAACAAACAGAATGGTTGCAGGTATGATAACAAAGCCACTGCCAAGAACCAGACATCATTTAACACAAAAATTTGGACTACGAGGATTAAGTACTGAGAAGCATCACTTCTAGTTGGGTATTGGAAGTCATCATTTACAGGGTGACAATTACTGAGTATATGAAATAAAATTGTTATAATTCCAAAATCCTCTTAGCTCTAGAAGTGGAAGGTGAGAAGGAAAATCAAATTTGCTTAACTTCTAGGCATATGATGCATGGCGTGTTGGCAGCTCCTTTGTATCCGATGCCATTAGCCAAACATTTCCATGATTCTTCCAGCAGATCTGATTGTAGGTTTTGTAATGTTCTGTGCCATAAATTTGCATCATTAGACAAGGATGCACACTTTGTTTCAACACTGTGATCACTTGGTCAATCCATTTTATACATTCTGCTGATTAACAGTGCTGTCACTATCAATTTCTTCTCTGCATCATGAATGTGACAGCATCTATCATCACAGATGATTGAGTAGCCCTGTTCCACTAATTTTCTTACAGAAAGCAAATTTGTACTCGACTGAGGTACATCTATCTCTCTAATGTTTGTCATCTCTCTGACTCCTAGTGCTCTCAATCTCTCAATATGCATGCAATGTGTTCCTTTTGTTAGGTAAATTTTTGTTGTTAGCTATTACCACTTGTGAACTGAACAGTGACATAGTAAAATTCAAATCACATGGTTGCTTTTACATATGTGCAGATGTACCAGAATCTACGTACTAGTCTTTGCATATGGCTTCAACTGACACTGATGATGTTAAGAATGTCTTATAACTTGTTTCTTCCATGGTATATGTTCCACTCGCTTTGTTTCTACGTGACAGTTCTTCACTGTGTGTCCATATTTTTTGCAGTTGTAACATTTTGGTACTTTAGGACTGTAATATGGGTTATTGTAGTTTTCCTTTTTATCTAGTTGAAGAGCTGTATCACTGGAACTTGAATTGCTGCATGCATCATCCTTTACTTCCTGTAGTAGTTTATTTTTAGTGGACTCTTTTGTTGTCAGCATCTTGGAATTTTCTAAACCCGTTATCATTGGTTTGTACTCATTAGATAACCCAGCTAATAAAATTCTTGCACTTTGAAGTTAAGATCATTTAATTTGTTTGACATGGAAATTATTCTCAACACATATTCTTCCATGCATGAACAGTTCTACAGCCTTGTAGTTAAGTGTTCTCAACAATCCTATTCTTCAGTCCTCATAAATTTGTTTTAATTTATCTCATGCTTGTTTCACAGTTGACATGCTCTGTGGATGCACATAAATAGCAGGGTCAACTAATAAGATTATTTTGGCCCCTGCCATACAAGTCTCGTAACTTCACCTTAGATGTTGCCCTTTGTGTGCTGCCACAATTGTTCATGTTGCAAATAAGTTTTCATTGCAAATTTCCATGTGTTGTAGCTTTCTCTTCCTTTTAGTTTTTTTGATTAATGGCAACCAGTTAAAACTGATGGAACTCATGATTTCAGTGTTCTGTATTTGTGTCTTGAACTGAACTTTCTTGATGTAATCGAGACTCACATAGTTCTCCCCCACCCCCCTCCCCCCTCTCCTCCGCAAATAAATTACTGTTTTTAGGTAATATTGACTAACTACATAACTGGGCCCCATAACCTGTTATTATTTGAGTTCTAAATGAAAAAATGGCTATAGTCTGAAACTGAGTAATAAACTTTCTCTCTACACAGAACGAATGTTGACATGATCAGTAACAAATTGGAATTAAGTAAAATAACATACACACATCAAAAAACGTTTTGCATCACCCCAGTTCCCAGAACTCCTGAAGATAGACATTGACTGTGGATATTGTATCACACAGTCCGTTTGACTGTTCTGAGATGTCACTAAACTCTCCCTATTAGATAGAGGGGGTCCTACAGCCAATCATTTCCAGTCATTCCACTAGGAAGTAGGTACACGGCTCATGTTGTATGTAGTTCAACCATGCCTACTGTGGTTCGATTGCGCCCACATTGTTACTTTGTGCCAGGAAGGGCTCTCAATGAGGGAAGTTTCCAGGTGTCTCGCAGTGAACCAAAGCAATGTTGTTCAGACATGAAGGAGATACAGACAGAAAGGAACTGTTGATGACATGCCTTGCTCAGGCCGCCCAAGGGCTACTACTGCAGTGGATGACTACTACCTACAGATTATGTCTCAGAGGAACCCTGACAGCAATGCCACCATGTTTAATAATGCTTTTTGTGCAGCCACAGGACGTCGTGTTAAGAACCAAACCGAGCACAATAGGCTGCATGATGTGCAACTTCACTCCCGACATCCATGATGAGGTCCATCTTTGCAACCACGACACGATGAGCAATAAAAAGGGCAGAAATGATGTTTATGTTGATCTCTATTCCCAACAACATGCCTAACGGATCACTCAGGATTGGCATCACATTCTCTTCACCAATGAGTGTTGTATGTGCCTCCAGACAGACAGTCGTTGGAGACATGTTTGGAGGCAACCCAGTCAGGCTGAATGCCTTAGACACACTGTCCAGCAAGTGCAGCAAGGTGGAGGTTGCCTACTGTTTTTGGGGTGGGGCCAATGTACGCCACTGGTGGTCAAGGAAGGCACCTTAATGGCTGTGCGATACATGAATGCCATCCTCCAACTGATAGTGCAATCATATCGGCAGCATATTGGTGAGGTATTTGTCTTCATGGACAATAATTTGTGCCCTCATCGTACACATCTTGTGAATGACTTCCTTCAGGAAAATTCCATCACTCAACTAGGGTGGCCAGCATGTTCTCCAGACATGAACACTATCAAACATGCACGGGATTGATTGAAAAGGGCTGTTTATGGATGACATGACCCACCAACCACTCTGAGGGATCTACACCAAATTGCTATTGAGGAGTGTGACCAACAATGCCTTGATGAACTTGTGGATAGTATGCCATGATGAATACAGGCATGCATCAATGCAAGAGGATGTGCTACTGAGTATTAGAGGTACCAGTGTGTACGGCAATCTGGACCACCACCTCTGAAGGTGTCACTGTATGGTAGTACAACATGCAATGTGTAGTTTTCATGAGCAATAAAAAGGGCAGAAATGATGTTTATGTTGATCTCTATTCCAATTTTCTGTTCAGTTTCCGGAACTCTTGGAACCGAGCTGATGCAGTACTTTTTTTTATGTGTGTATATAAAAAGTGCCTATAGCAATGAAACCAAAGGTGAATTTTCTAGTTGAGGCATTGATTCTAACTTCCAACATTATATTACACTAACATGAAGTAAATGTTTTTGGAGGATTATCATTCAGTAAATCATATCTTATCAGGTGTAATAAAACATCAGACAGAGCTGCTGGGTTTGCAGCAACATTGTTGGTTGTTTTCTGCTGTCCCATGAGATTGCTGTACCTTGTGACATAAACAAGAAACCAATGATTGATTTCCTATCTCCAGTGTCCCGAGCCCAGCCGGTATCAGTGTATCTTGTGATTTCATGGTCCTTATCCTTAGAAAATTGCAGTTTGAAATCTTTCATCCCCTTTAGATATTATAGGATTAGGGTTTGCATCAAGATTCTTAGTTGACCAGTTATCATGGAATGGTAATTAAAGCTCTTGATGTGTATTCTGGATGATTAGTATTCAGATATATGTTCAAGCATACAGATTTAAATTTCTGGTCTTGTCTTGAAACTGACTGAGGCAGAGTCCAGGATGGTTTCCTTGAAAATGACATGGCTGATTTCCTTCCCATCCTTGCCTTATATCATTTTTGGCTGCCCCTCTAATAGCCTTGCTGTGTACAGGATGTTAAACTCTAATATTCCTTCTGTCTTCTTTAGGATGTGGAAGTAAAAGAGCCAATAATCTCTGTTAAGCTACAGCCTAATTATTCTAAGAAGTCAAAGAAGAATTGATGTTTGTTATAACCTATCATTATCTGTAAAAACAATTTTAGTTATTGTAGTTAAACATGAGAGTAAACAATTGCTTCAAACAGTCCCAGTCCTAAATATCAACTTTCTTTCTATTATTTTCAGTTTTAATATTATTTTGGTTCGTGAGTAACTACAAAGATAATTTGTATGTACTTAATCACGTCCGATAAAAATTATCATTTGTAAGCAGCGGCTAGTATTCCATTTATGGCTGTACAGCTTTTTTTAAATGTTTAAAGCTTTATGTAACACTTCTCACTGTCATGGTTGTTATATGTAATCTGAGTTATACTATTATTTCATAATGTTTTATAAAATTACAATGTAGTTTCATTTTCTCAGTCAGTATGATCTTTTATTTTAGAAACCTCATTGAGCATTATCCCTCCACAATTGTAAACATTAGGCTCTTACCTCACTACTAATATCAGTATATAATTTATTCTACATTGCATGCACCTCCTTTGTCATTTTTGTACCCTTATGGTTGTGTGAACATACTCTAGTCGTATCCTCCTGTAAATACACCAGACTGTGCTTTAAAACACTGTTCCAAGTCCATATGTACATACTCAAATTGAAATGTGCAGCGTAGTTCCCTACATCCTAGCTTCGTAGTACTTCATTACTCCTGATATCCTCAGTTTGTAGAGATAAAGTGCAAATAACAGAAAACACTCTTTTTCGACTAAAGATAAATTCTTGGACTAAAGAGAAATTATTTAATTGTAAGTAAATATTCTGTGAATCGAGATTATGTAATTATTATGATTTTTTATTTCCAACTTGAAAATTAATTCATCATAAAACAAATGTCTCACCATCACTTATAAATTATGCTAGAACTTCCTGTCCATGCCCAGCAACTATAACCATAGCATCATCTCCATTCTAGGAAATTCTGAGCAATATTTTTACAAATGCAACATCATTTTACAGCTTCTTGCAGTTTTTAGAAAACAGCCAAATGCTTTATGGAAACAACAAACAGAATCACATATGTTTTGTATTCATATGGATCATGGGAGGGATGATTGTTGAAATACCTCAGTGCTCACTGTAATTAGTCTGATTTTCTCTTCATGTTCCCTATTGGATTGATATGACAGGGACTTTCAAATATTCCTAGATTCCTCACTTAATATTGGTTCTTGAAACTTATGCTAGTGGGATAGTTGACATCTATCTCGAAGCAGCTGCCAATTCAAGTTTTTCAGTATTTCAGTGATTCTTATGTGTGACTCTACAAATCTGTGACCGTTTGTACTGTACTGCCTTGTATAAATTCAGTAACCTTGATGTTTGTATTTTTATAATCATCTCACACACTTGCAAAACATTCTGGGATGGATACACAATTATTTTGTAAGCAATTTCCTTTGTAAACTGACTACATTTTCCTCACCTTCCTACCAGTGCACTGGAATTTGCCATATGCCTTACCTACAATTGAGCATTTATTATCATTTCATTTCATGTGACTTCAAATTGTTACTCGCAGGTAATTACTTGGATTGACTGATTACAAATGGGATGCATTGATATTGTAGTCATAATATCCAACACTTTTGGATAATTTTGTGAAGTGCACAATTTTACATTTATAAACATTTGAAGCATGTTGGCACTCTCAGCACCACTATGAAATCTTATCCAGAATGGATATGATATTAGTAGAACTTTTTTTAGGTACTACTCTGTTATGGATAACTACTTCATCTGTAAAAATTCTGAGATCACTGTCAACATAACCTGAAAAACGTTAATATACACTGTAACAAGAGCTCTTGGGTGTACACTCAGAAAGTAGTGGTCTACATGTACCATAATTGAAGAATAACCTAAGTTCTCATCATCAGACTTACTGATGGACTGATATATGGAAGTGGAGCATTCTCACTGTTGGTGCTTTGACTCACTGTTGCTTGCTGCACAGAACACAATCCCATGTTTATTGCTCCTGGGAAACAGAATTGTCCACAAAGCTGACACTGTGCCAGAATGTAATATTTATGCCATTGCTGGTGCCCCTGTATCTGGCAGTCGCCATCTCTGCTAGATCTGCAGTATCACCTTTGGAGTTTGATACAGATGCCCGCATTTGTGGCTCTTTCTGATGGGTGTTGGGAGACTGTTAAACAATGTGATGGCCAGCTGCAGGCTATCTGAATGTCTGGATGTGTGTATAAATCGGTGTTGATATCTGCCAGGGACAGCACAACAGTATGGAGGGATATTGAAAGGAGAAGACATGACTGCTTGTACTTGATTCAGGCCTTCCAGTGGAAGCAATAAATCCAGATCCTTGGGAAACCTGAGTGAGCAGCATCACATCCTATGGTCTTGTGGTGGTCTAGTAGCAGGTTGCAGTGGTAAGACCAAAAGGAATAATTGAAGTGTATTGAGTGAGGCACCCTGCAGTGGTCAACATCAGATTGCAGTGTTCCTGGATGATGGCTGCTGTCAGTGGTGGCTACTGTGCTTTCTGGAATTTGTGTAGCTGGTAGAAAGAAATGTATAGATGGCCACAGTCACAAACACATTGCCAACAGAATATGATGCTGAACATCCAAGTAACTGTGTACATAACTGTGCAGTTCTGGGCTGGAATGCCAGGGCCAATGACTGGTTTGAACACTGTAGTATTCACAGAACATGTTCCGATTGGAGATACTTGGAATTTAAATCAAGCTATACATAGATTCAACCTTCTGTGACCTTTGAACTGCATTACCCAGCCAGTTATAAGAGGACCTACAATTGAACATGTATGGCAAACTGTGGCTCTACTTGGAATTTTTCACATTAACAATCTTGCCTGCTCTCACTGTTCATAAAGTTTATTTGTGATAGAAACATATTCTTACCGCATGATTTGTATTCTATAACCATTGTATAGTATGACAGATACAAAGCCTACAGAAAGAGAATGAACATTTGAATGATGGAATGGACAGTTCATAATTTTGTGAAAAAAAAAATAAAGTAAATGGCACAAGGGAGTTTTGAATATTGCTCACCCATTTTACAGTCCAACATCGTGACCACTTAATCACGTCACTGCAGCATTCTATCTTTCCTCATTATTAAACTTGTTAAGCTGGTACTGTTCACTGTTTCTATTTTGCTTCTTTTTTCATATTTCAGTACACCTTCTTCCTCTTTTCATGCTTGATCTGTGTCCAGTTTTTGATGGGCTATCCACTGAGCCATCTTACCACTAAATCTGAGAGGGGAGCAATGGGGAGTTTCCCTTGTCAGAATTAAGTCTCATATTTCACTTGCCTGACTCTGTGTTACAGTGCTAGGATTCACACAGTCTCCTGTTCTTTCATTCCCTCTTTCCCTTTTTCTCTATTTGTTTGTTTTACAGCAAAAAATAGATGCATCTGTCACAACAATGCCACAGCTAAAGTGGAAAAAAGACTATGAACTAGTGGCACAAACCCAAGTATGCATTTCTGTCGCAAAATGTAGGCTGTCTGTTTTCTTGCAAGAATTCAGCATGTCTAATGGTTTTTAATTTTTTTTATTTTTTTTATTCATGATGCCTATAATTACAGCAGTATTATTGTGCTTTTTAACAACCAGTTACTATTTTCTTCCCCTTCTGAACTGAACCTACATCTCTAGTGTTCCAGCTGATTGTTAACATTATAGCAATATCCAATATTTCATGAACTAATCAGAGTAGTAGATGTATCTATAAAGTTTGTGACTTTTTAGCAAATCTCTAACTTATTGGATGTGCATTTAATCAGTCTTGTCCTTAGCTGCATTTGCAATTTATCTTTCTTAACTACTTTAATTTCCGCCTGTAAATACTTCTGACATTATTTCTGTACTCTTCTATTCTACCTGCATTCCCACTCCAACTAAGTTTAGAATCTTCAACTAACACAATTTAGTGTTGAGATAATTGACTCCTGAAATCTGAAAGTACTAGTTACTTTTAAGTTACCTCTACAATCATGTGGGTGCTTATAGATATCATTCAATACTGTCACTTCTTATTTTCATTGACTTGATATTTGGATCTTTGGAAGCATCTATCTGCAGATTACACTTTGCAGCAGTTTATTTGGTCTTAACATATTTTGAAGCAGTACCAGTGAAATGCAAAACAGTTATTATTTGAGTGATATTTTTTTCCTTCTTTTCTTTTTGTTTCTGCATTTTTCTGTTGAGACATAAGGCAAAAGGTGCATGACATTTTTGCTTTTCAATGTTTCAGCCCCATTCATGCAAAAGAAAATGCAGACTGCATCACTGGTTTCAACATTGTGTGGTATGTTGGAGTTGGAAAAAGACTAAAGACGTGATTTTTCCACTGTCATAGTTATTCCCCTTTATCATTTCTGTTCAATGATTCTGTGTTTCTATTTAGAAATTATTTACAAACAAATTTAAATTAAATATTTTTTTGCCTATTAATTTAATTAATATTTATTTGTGTGACTTAATTTTCTTGTTTTAATTTAATCTGTAATAAGTTTTGTTTTTTGTTGATGGTACATATTCCAAGAAGACAATATAAAGATCACTAACTGCATGCCACAAACCACATTCTTATCTTTCCACTCTCTTTACTGAAGAACACGCGCAGTGATGTTTCAAAAAACCATTTCTCTTCCATGGCTTACAGGAATGAGACCTCTTTGTAACCAAACTCTGTTACATAACAGATCAACAACATAAATTGTCATGCAAATAATGATTTTTCCTTAATGTTTGTCAAATTTTGAACTTGTTTCAGTTTCTGTAATAATTTTGGGATATTTTTGTTGTAAGTACTGAATTGAAGCAAATAAATTCAATTGAAAGTGGAATGCTTTTTTATAAATATTAAAATATGAAGTGATTTTAATAGCCTCGTTTAGCTTCATTCCTGGAAAATAATGTTATATATAATGGGATAATAGGAACCCTGTGGCAACAATTTCACTTAACAAAAGTATGCTACTTACAGACATAAATACCTGAAAAAATGCAGTTTTTAGTGAATAGAATTACCAAAAACATCTCTTAATCATTATGCAAATGACATAATTGTTGGCTCTCCACATCTGCATTTTCGTTCACCTAGCAGATCACAAATCTTCACAATTTGATAAATCCCTCCACAAATGCATATTTATTTGCAATGCTGCATGCATTGATGAAGAAAAGTCTTCTAGTCTTGTTTTGAGTTCGTGTTTCAAAAATTCCTACCGTGACCATGTTTTTTATATTTCTTTCTTAGTAATCATTATCAGAATTGATTGTAGCTCTCCTTTCTTCATTGTATTCACATGTATAAGTTTTATTTTGAGAGACCCAGAATTAAACTTTGTTGTAATAAATTTTAATTAAAATTGCTAGTGTTAAGATGTAAGCTGCCAGAATTTGGAAAAGTGGATTAGTTCAAACTTGAGGTAATACAGGGGTTGCCATAAAATTTGTTGTTGAGATGATAACATAATAGGAGATTCCAAATTAGGACTTATATACAGAGTGATATTGCTAAATGATGACAAACTGCAATTGCGCGAGGTACACTCATTTGAAGGTGGAGATAAAAGATGTTTGTCAGTGTAGGTTTCAATGATCAAAGTCCCCCTCCATAGCTGAGTACTCAGTGCATGCAACTGGCTGTGATTCCTGTCCATGTTGGGGATTTTATCTGTTCAGGGACTGGGAGTTGTGTTTTCCTCATTATCATCAATGCACAAGATACTGAAGTGGTGTCAAATAAAGGTGCACTAAGTGGTCAAAGAACCCCAGATTAGCTTTCCCAGATTATCATTTTGTTTCATTTCAATGATTAAAAGCACACATGAGAAGACAGCAGGCAAATGAGAATTTTCTGTCTGTGCTAGTGTTTTAGCAGCACACTTGAGAGGGCAGTGAGCAGGAGCACCATCATGTAGTAGCCACATCATCCTTACCACTAAAGGCATGTAGTCCCACCAGGGGGTCTGTGTCACTCACACTAAGTGCAGATACGCCTTGACTGTGGGGTATTGCAGAAGGATAACTGGTTCAAAGAGATACTCGCCAATAATTTCCATCCACACAATGAAGCTGAACTGGTGCTGGTGGTTTGCTCCCAACAGACTAAGGGAATTCTCCTTAACCCAAAAGTGAGTGTTGTGATGGCTGATGATATTGCCATTAATGGTGGCCTGTGCACTCAACCAGTGACAAAACAGTTGCCACAGTGGCAAGTCAATAGGTAATAAGGTTTGCATGCATTTTTAGTGATATGGATAGTGGCAGCTGTGATGGAGAATATTCCACATGCTTCCCTGGCTTACCTCATGTTGGTGGTCCACGTGCCTGGTGCTGATATCAGGGTCACTGTCAAAAGATCTTCCATCTCCACCTTCGCATGGTTGTAGAATACCCCTGAGTCCATATGAACGTTTTTGCTCCTTATCCCCTCTGCAATATTTTTTTCATGCGGTTTGTGGCCATTTATCAAAATTATCTCTCTCTCTCTCTCTCTCTCTCTCTCTCTCTCTCTCTCTCTCTCTCTCTCTCTCTCTGTGTGTGTGTGTGTGTGTGTGTGTGTGTGTGTGTGTGTGTGTGTGTGTGTGTCTGTGTCTGTGTGTGTGTGTGTGTGCGTGTACGTACACTTAAGACCCAGTTGAAAACCTCAACTAAGATAGATCAGAACAGTGAAAATGTAGTCACATATTCATTTTTAATTTGTAAATTTACCAGTGTCTACCTAGCAGTTATAAAAATGCTTTTTACTTTAGAGATAATTTTCCTCTGCTTCTTCAGTATTTACACTGAAACCCCAAAGAAATTGGTATAGGTGTGCATAGTCAAATACAGAGATATGTTAACAGGCAGAATACAGCACTGCAGTCGGCAACACGTATATAAGACAACAAGTGTCTGGTATTATTGTTAGATCAGTTATTGCTGTTACTTTGGCAGGTTATCAAGATTTAAATGAGTCTGAACATGGTTTATAGTCAGCACACGAGTGATGGGACACAGCATCTCCAGGGTAGTGATGAAGTGGGGATTTTCCCTTACGGCCATTTCATGAGTGTATCAAGAATATCAGGAATCCAGTAAAACATCAAATCTCTGACATCACTGCAGCTGGAAAAATATCCTGCAAGAATGGGACCAATGATGACTGAAGAGAATTGTTCAAGATCTTCTGTCACAGAAGTGCAACCCTTCCACATATTCCTGGAGATTTCAATGCCGGGCCATCAACAAGCATCATCATGTGAACCATTCAACAAAACATCACCACTATGGGCTTTTGGAGCCACAGGCCCACTCATGTACCCCTGATGACTGCACACTACAAAGTTCTACACCTTGTCTTGGCCTATCAACACTGACATTGGACTGTTGATGACTGGAAACATGTTGCCTGGTCAGACGAATCTCATTTCAAATTGTGTAGAATGGATGGATGTGTACAGGTATGGAAACAATCCCATGAATCCATGGACCCTGCATGTCACTGGGTGCTGCTCACGCTGGTGGAGACTTTGTAGTGATGTGTGTATTGGAATAATAAGAGACCCCTGATATGTCTATATATGACTGTGTGACAGGTGAATGTATGTAAGCCACCTGTCTGATCACCTGCATCTGTTCGTGCCCATTGTGTATGTCGACGGACTTGGGCAATTCCATCATGACACTGCAACACCCCACACATCTGGAACTGCTACAGAGAGGATCCAGGAAAACTCTTCTGAGCTTAAACACTTCCACTGGCCACCAAACTCCCCAGATATGAACATTATTGAGCATATCTTGGATGCCTTGCAACGTGCTGCTCAGAAGAGATCTCCACCCCCTCATACTCTTATGGATTTATGGACAGCCCTGCAGGATCCATGGTGCCAATTCCATCCAGCACCTCTTCAGGGATTAGTCAAGTCCGTGCAATGTCGTGTTGTGGCACTTATGTGTGCTCGCTTGGGCCCTACATGATATTAGGCAGATGTACCAATTTCTTTGGCTCTTCAGTGTAGGTACATCTATGTATACTATTCTTAAGACCCCCAGATATAAAACTATAATTTTCATAGGTTAGCAGTTTCTCTGTCTTTCCATCAATCCCTTTTTAATGAATGAGTCAAAGTGAAACCACAAACTGTTTTCTGGAATAAAAATTGTTGTATTTTCTGCTTTGCTTCAATGTTTGACATGTACTTCTTTACTTTGCAGCAGCAAGTGAGCAAGACAATCTCACGCCTGTAGGTAGTCCTATTGTTCTTCAAAGGAGAGGGTCGGTCTACGGAGCCAATGTGCCTATGATAACAGGTATCTGCAGTACTCAGTATGATATGAAATTATATGGTGGGCTGTGTATTCTATTCTTGAAGACATAATGTTATCACTAAAAAAGAATACAAATAACTTTTTAATTGATATAGGAATATAATTAATACTTTCATCCAGAGGAATTTGTAGAATATTGTGATGTGTTACATTGTAGTGTGGAATGAACTGTTTCACCTGTTACATTTTTTCAGAGCTAGTAAATGACAGCAATGTGCAGTTCCTGGACCAAGATGATGATGACGATCCTGACACAGAGCTTTATCTTACACAGCCTTTTGCCTGTGGTACTGCTTTTGCTGTTAGCGTCCTTGACTCCCTTATGTCTACTGTAAGTACCAGTCTGATATGTAGCCATCTAGTGTTCTTCATGTTAAGGTCTGGCAAGCATAATTTTAGAATTTATGGATGAATTAAACCAAAACTTTTTGCTAGCTGAAAATTGTCACTCTCTAGATGACTTGTATGTTATTCAAGAGCTAACCAGAGAGTAACTTACTTAATAAAATAAAAATAAAAAAAAAGATGAGAGGATACATTTTTATAACATACATAACTCCATATAAATTAGAACACTTATCTTATTAGTACACCAGCTTGTTAATTCCATTGTCATAAAATATTGCCATCTGATACTTCAACTACGAATGGATACATCCATGCACTTCCTCATCATCGCCAAAGCGCTGTGTTGCAAGAGCAGACCTTTGCATGTGGAAACAAGTGAAAATCGCTCAGAGCAAGACCTGAACTGTGCAATGGATGACCATAATGCTCCCATGCGAGACCATCCAAGTTCCATTAAGTTCTAACTGCTGTGTTGGGTCAAGCATTGTCATGAGAGGGAAAACCATGGAATGCAGCTTTCCTCAATGCTTTTTCTGTTTCAGTCTTCTTAATTACTGTAAAATTCTGCACTATCATTATTTATTGTTTGACCACATTCTAGGAAATCCATCATAAGCATGCTCTCTCTGTCCCTAAAAAACAGCTGCCTTGATATTTCTTGATGACAGTGTTTGCAAACAGTTCCTTAGTTTCCTGGTAGAACTCATGTGATTCCACTCCATACACTGTTGTTTTGTCTCACAAATCATGAAATGTGTCCAAGACTTGTCTCCTATTACATCACAATGTAGAAGTGCTTCACCATGTTCATTGTAAGCCTCAAGAAATTTCAAAGCAGCAACTGTGCAATGCTTTATGTGGTCTTCTGACAAGAGCTTTGATTCTCAAGTGGCATAAGATCTTGCATCACAACACTAAACAACAAAGTTCATGAAATTTGAGAAATCTTCACTGAGAGACCCACAATTGTGAAACACTTGTTTTGCAAATCTTTTTGTCTATTTTCTCCACCAGTCCAACATGCTTGTCTGCTGACTTCATACTTCCTCGTGAATGTTAGTGCAGCCATTATTAAACATGATGCACCATTGTCTCACTCCAGTTTCACTCATTACATTGTTTCTATACACTTACAGAGTTCCCAATAAATTTCAATTGATCTCAGGTTTCTGACAAACAAGAACCTAATAACTGATAACACTTCACAGCTTGAAGGGATTTTCTATTGCAGCGCACATTTTAAACATTCACAGTGAATGTAAGGTACAGTGAAGCGACTCTAACAGCCTCTCCTGTACAAATGTCAACCTCACCTACCCGAGTTGCAGCTAAGGATTGCTGCACGGTACACCCTGTTATTGCTAACGAGGCTCTGACGACCGAGTGTTTCCCGGGATAAGGAAACGCCCCCTATCAAGTGCCAACGGTCTCAAAGAGAGCGGATGAGCGGATAGAGGCGGGGCACTCTCTTGTCCTTGGAGTGAGAAATTGCTCCTAAAGGCGGAAGAACTTCACAGTCAACGGCATAGGATGGAGAAGGCAACGGGAAACCACTCCATTAAAGATCACTCAAGATATCCCAAGAATCAGTAGCGCACCATGCCAGAATCTTCTGTTAAACATAAATCCGGAGTAATAGTCCCCCAATCGGATCTCCGGGTGGGGACAATGGAAGGTCAGGCAAAGTTGAAGAATACACTAAAAATAGCAACATGGAATGTAAGAACACTCCTCCAATGCGGGAAATTAGAGAACCTCAAACTAGAGATGGACAGAATGGGAACAGACATAATAGGAATATCTGAGATGCGATGGCCTGAACCAGGAGACTTCAGATCAGGAAATTATCGTATCATTCATACAGGTACTAACCAAGGAACAACTGGAATCGGTGGAGTTGGAATAATTCTAAAAGGAAAACTCGGGAATCTAGTCACAGGATATGTGCAATTTAACTCTAGGATAATACTAGTCAAAATTGGAACTAAACCAAAGAACACGGTAATAGTACAAGTCTATATGCCGACATCGGCAGAAGAAGACGATGTAATAGAAACAGTGTATGAAGACATCAACAAAGTTATAAATTATGTTAAAGGTGAAGAGAACTTAATTATAATGGGAGATTGGAATGCTAGTGTTGGAGAAGAGAAAGTTGACGGAATTGTAGGGAAATATGGTCTAGGAGATAGAAACGAAAGAGGAAGCCGGCTAATTGAATTTTGTGCCAAAAACAAGTTGGTCATAGCGAACTCCCTTTTCAACCACCATAAAAGAAGAAGGTACACGTGGAAAGCCCCAGGAGATACTAGAAGACACCAAATCGACTATATATTAGTAAAATCGCGTTTTAAAAACCAAATCAAGGATTGCAGAAGCTACCCGTCTGCGGATATTAATAGTGATCACAACCTTGTAATGATGAAATGCTTACTCAAACTCAAGCGATTAGAGAGAAAAACGAACAAAGTATGGAACAGAGATAACCTAAAGTCTGAAGAACTAGTGATCCCTTATGCACGGAAAACTGATGAGATGGCATCAAACATTATTCCCGGGAGTACTAACGAGGAGTGGAAACAAATCAAAGAAGGCATACATAAAGCAGCAGAAGAATTTATTGGGAAAGCCAAACCTGTAAACAGGAAAGAGTGGATAACACCTGAAATAATTTGTCTAATGGAAGAAAGAAGACTATACAAAAATGCCTCTGACGAGCAAAGCGAAAACAAATATAGAAAGCTTAGAAACCAAATAAACAGAGAATCTAGGAAAGCAAAAGAAAATTACCTCAACAGCATTTGTAAAGAGGTGGAGGAAAACATGGTTAAAGGAAAAACTGACTTGGCCTACAGAACAATAAAACAAAACTTTGCTAAACGGAAAGTAAAATCTTCAGGAACTATAAAGAACAAAGAGGGCAAGGTACTATTTGGATATGACACGCTGAAGAGATGGCAAGAATACATTGAAGAGCTATATCAAGGAGACCCTCTAACAGATAATATGATAGAATTAAGCGAAGAAGTAGAGAAAGAAGAACTAGGGGACACAATTCTGAAAGATGAATTTGAAAAAGCACTAAAAGAACTACCAGATAAGAAAGCGGCAGGTGTTGATGATATACCTTCTGAACTAATTAAGAAATCAGGAGACAAAATGAAAGCTACATTACTGCAACTCATACAGAAAATATACAAAACAGGTGAAGTTCCTGAAGACTATCAGAAATGCATCATATTCCCCATACCTAAGAAAGCATCTACTATGGACTGTGAAAACCATCGAACACTCAGTCTTCTTTCACACGCATCAAAAATTCTAATAAGAATAATTTTGAAAAGAGTTGAAAACCAATTGAATAGCACTCTAAGTGAAGACCAATTCGGTTTTAGAAGCGGTGTAGGGACGAGGGAAGCAATCTTATCTTTAAGACTAATAATTGAGAAACAAATTTCCAAAAACAAACAAGTATTTATAGCCTTCGTAGACCTCGAAAAGGCATTTGACAATGTTGTATGGCCAGAAATGTTTAGAATTCTGAAGAAGGCTGGTCTGAAATATAATGATAGAAGGATAATCTTTAAAATATACCAAAATGAAACAGCCTTAGTTAAGAAGGAAAACAAAGAAGAAACAGCAAGAATAAGGAAAGGAGTGAGACATTGATGCCCACTATCTCCAGTAATTTTCAACGCATATATCCAAGAAGCAATAGACAAAATAAGAGAGAATATTGAAGTAGGAATAAAACTTAACGGAATGAAAATAGATATGTTGCGATATGCAGATGATATCGCCATAATTACAGAAAGGAAAGAAGATTTAGAAGCCGCACTCAATGAAATGGAAAACACCTTAAAAGAACAGTATGGAATGAAAATAAATAAGAAAAAGACTAAAGTGATGGTGAGTGGCGCCCTGAACTACAATGAACCCATACGAATAACAATAAAGGGAGAGAAACTAGGGCAGGTTACAGAATTTAACTACTTAGGTAGCAAAATAACAGCAGATGGAAGGAGCAAAAGTGACATTAAAAACAGAATACAACTTGCCAAAATAGCATTCAAAGGAAAAAGAAACTTACTGACGAGTAGAAATGTTAGTTTAGACGTAAGAAAGAGAGTCATGAAAACCTATGTGTGGAGTACAGCCCTTTACGGATGTGAAACTTGGACTAGTGGAAAAGAAGAAAAGAGAAGATTAGAGGCATTCGAAATGTGGTGCTACCGGAGAATGGAAAAAATCAGCTGGCGAGACAAGGCTACAAACGAAGATGTCCTCAGAAGAGTGAAAGAAAACAGATCTCTTTGGCGAAATATACAGAAAAGAAGAATAACCTTCATAGGTCACATTTTACGGCATAACAATTTCATTAAGAGAATATTAGAAGGAATCATTGAAGGAAGAACTCGCCGAGGACGACCTAGATTAAGCTACATTCAACAAGTAATAAATGACATCGGGTGCCAGACCTATGCAGATATGAAGAAGAAAGTTGACAAAAGAACGGAATGGCGTGCTGCTGCCAACCAACCTGTGGGTTGATAACCGAAGAAGAAGAAGTGAATGAAGCAGAGGCGACATGCTCTGCGAGCAATGAATGAAGCAGGGTCAACGTGGCCTGTGAACAATCACAACCTTGTATGTAATAAGTCAGTAGACATTCTGACATCAAGGTAGGGATGCTAGCACCATCTTTCACCATGCAGAGGCAAAACATAAGTTACTCTCTGTATAGCCCTTGTATAAAGTGATATTTTCATGTGTTTACCAGTGGCCACTTACTTTTAAATCCGTTGATGTGGTTCGCTCATTAAGATAGTCTGGTCCCACTGTGCATTTTCTCTCCTGGTAAACATGTTACCTGATTATTTTTTGTACTGTGTCATATTGTTACATTTTCTACAACAAAGGATAGAAATCTTTTCTTGCAGATAATTTTCAGTGACAACCACTTCAGCTGTAATTAAAATAAAACTATTAATATTGATTCAAGCATTTACACATACATTAGTAAACTGATGTCCTATTACCTAAATGCAGAAAAGCTGCTAATTTAATAAAAGGTGTCAGTTTTTAATATTAATGTTGATACTGCTTCAGTCAGCATTAAATCCTTTTGACTATGCTCTAAAGCAGGAAATATAACTGTGTTATAGGCATTACAAAATACTTTTTGCACATTTCTGAGTGCAGGAGTATTCAACAAGCTCTCATCTGACTTTATGTAAGAGATTATGAATACCTACCAGTTCAAAAGAAAATTCCCCCTTGTTTGTGATGTTATAGCTCCTAAACTAGATGTCACATCTCCTAAACTGTGTCTCATACAGTGATGTGTTTCTACAGGTACATTCAGTAGTGTATGTGGCTACAAAGAAGTAATAAATTAAAATGCCCTGCCTGATGCTAAAGTTTTACTGCATGGACAGCAAAAATGTAGTAAACACTAAACTTTTTTTCGTTTCATTATTTTTTGCAGGGTGTCAGTGATAAAAAGTTTCAAAATGTTTGAAATTATACATAAAGCTTATTGGACATCACTAAGTGCTTTTGTTTTCAAACTCAGCATGAGCTGTAGTCTGGATAATTTGCACACCATGAGTTGTACAACGTCAAGACATATACAGATTCTCTAAGTTTAATACCTAACATGCTGTGTCAAATCTTAATGACAACTTTTGAAAATTTTGAATTTGGTCAGTAATTATATAAAAACTGAAAATCAATTTTTTGTTGTTCCTGGAAGCTGTTAGATAGGCAGCCTAGAACTGGATCCAGGTAACTTTTGTAGTGATTTAGCAACACAGATAAGAACATTTTTTTAGTATTGTGATACACTAAAAGTATTAATTTCAATTAATAATCAATAGGACATTTTAACTGGTAAGATTAGGACACAATGCATTGGTCACATCCATGTGTGAAAGCCCCTCTTTTGTAAGAAGTTCTCCTAGCTCTACAATAGCGCATTTGACAGAATGGTTCATACAGTGTTTACCATACCACTGAAAGAGTTACACAATATTCACATTGGTGTGACAAGCATTCTCAGTGATGTGCTTGACTTCGTTATCAATCGTATAATTGAGCTTATGGTCCAAACTGTTGCTTCCACTTTCTACTGTAATTACATTGTCTCCTTTTCCAAGAATAGTTCAAAAACTGTTTTGTATTTAAATTGTTGAGTTGTCATCACCTATTGCAAACTATGAGTGTGCTTAAAACATTTGCACACAGAGCTCACACAGTCTCAGATTAGATAGTTTGCCTACAGACCTCACTCACTGAAAGACAGTGTTCAGGGAAAATGGATTTTCTACCTGGCCGATTAACAGGGTGCTATTAGTTAAAACCAAGAGCCAGAAAATGGTTAAAGAGGAGAACACACCAGCAAAATCTTTAACTTTTCTTCCTTTTTATGGGCATTATTTTATTAAAGATAACAAGAATCCTCCATAGATTTCAAGTGAAAATGGTTTTCCATCCCCCACTTGACATTGCAGACCTTGTAGGATCATTAAAGGATGAATTGTTATTGTAGAGGGCCAAAATTTACAAAATACTTTGCCAGTTTTGTATGGGTTATGTAGGTCAGTCCACAAGCACTGTGGGGGGGGGGGGGGGGGGGGGGGGAAGGAAAAAAAAAAACGCTGCACTGAACATTAATACTGCACTCACCTTTTACATCCAAGCAAGTCAGCTATTGCCAAGCATTATAATTCCATTAGACATTTGATGGAATCTGATAAAACAATGATTCTGGCACACAGTAATGTCTTTTTGGGACTCCTTTATTAAAGAATCTATGGAAATAAACTTGACAGACAATCTGATGAACCTCGATAGTGGCTAGCCATTGGACAGTACTTGGAACCCCCATCATCTTCACGATTTGCTCTAATTGTAGATGACAGACTCTGCTGATGACTGTGGTGAGCAGTAATGCAGTGGCCAGCTGAGTTCTGTGGTTCCACCAGTGACGACACTGCCACCAGGTAGTGTGGTCCATCTGTCAACTTGATTTTGATGCATGTGCATAATACCCACAGCATGTTATTCATTGCAGAATGGAGGATATCTTTGTCGGTCTTCAATGCCTGAGGAAAAGTGGCAGGTTCCAGTGTGAAATATCATGAAATGTATTGATGGCAACTGGCTTCGAGCCTGAAATTTGTTGGAGGATGAGCAGTGATGGTTTTCTCCATTACATATGAAACATTTTTACAAAACCTTCCTAACAAGCTACTTTTTCTCCTTTGTCCCATGCCAATTACTTTGTTATTTTTAATAGTGGGAGTTTCACTGGCAGCGTAATTTCTTTTTCTTAATGTTTTATGGAATTCTTTTTCTTTATACTATTATCAATGATGTCCAAAGTTTGGATTGTGTCTTATGCTTATCAGCAGCACTTAATATTTCACCTCCAGAAGGAAAGTCTGGGAAGCAATTCTTTTCATAATTTTATAATTTTCGTAAGTGAAAGTTTCTTCTATTTCTTCTTCAGTAGGGTTATTGTACTGAAATTTCATATTACCCTCTCTCACTTTCAGTGTGCTGAATGCTCAACGATAACATTCCAAGCCTTCTAACATGTGATTTTTGTAAAATTATTAGTAATATTTTTTTTTACCACAATATATGGGCCATAATATCTAAGTTGCTGAGAAGAGAGATCTTAACACATCTCATTTGTTAATTTAAATTGGCCTACTATATCAATATACACTCTGTTAAACAGATAATCTTGTTTGGATTTTTAGACATATTTCAATCAGAATGCACTGACACTCATCCGTTCACTAATAACTGGTGGTGCTACTCCTGAGTTGGAGCTTATTCTGGCAGAAGGTGCAGGCCTGAGGGGAGGTTACAGGTATGTATATGCATTAGTTTTGATCTTTTCACTTCAAAATTATTGTATTCGCTAAGTAAAAATGGAAAAAAATAACAAAAATTAGTGTTAAATTCTTTTCAGCACTGTATGCTAATTTAAGCTTCTTAATTATTTTCACATTTGCAGTACTGCAGACAGTTTATCAAACAGAGATAGGTGCAGAGTGGGTCAAATATCATTGTATGATGGACCTCTAGCTCAGTATGGTGAGACTGGAAAGTATGGTGACCTGTTTGTAGCTGCACTGAAGTCATATGGCATGCTTTGTATTGGGCTGTACAGGTAGGCATACTTTTAATTAGTAATTATTTTTGACATTATATGTAGTTTAGCATTTGTTGCATAAGTTGCAACTGTGTCCCACATTAGAAGCATTTTTAGTTACTTGTACCTTCTTTTTCTTGCATTAATTTTTTCTTCCATAAAATAGTGTATATTTATGATTTAACTGTTTTTTATAGTTCCATACATCAGTCAGTAAAAATGGAACCTTTATAGGATCACCTTGTTGTTCATCTGTCAAAAAGTTTGTCAGTCTGTCTTTTTTTCCAACTGTTAAAATCCCCTTTTTTTTCAGGAATGGGTAGATGTATGAAGTTGAAATTCATGTTAGGTACTAATGTCTAGACTCCCTTGGCAATGTAAAAAGTTTAAGCTTCTAAGTCACTGCAATCAAAAGATATGGCTGCCATGTCACTTATTGTGGTACTTACAAACTCAGTCATCAAAACCTATGGGTAAAGTATTTGTATACATGTTGAGGGCCTGATGGCCTAGCAGTAAATCGTGCCAGGAAACCGAGGCATGAAGGGATCAAATCTCAATCAGATGACAGATTTTTTTACTCTTTGTTGTTAAGCTAGTCATCACATCTGAACAATCTGAGGAGTCACAAGGAACAACATGGTTCAGATACAACATTAAACGGTATGTCACATTTCCCTAGTTGGATAACTGAGATGGGTTAGGGACATAATTGTTGCCAAAGTGGCATCCAATAGAAAGACCTGCACCAGGCTGCAGAGCCACATAAAATTATCATTATTTTATCTATATATGAATATAATAGAGGGAAACATTCCACGTGGGAAAAATATATCTAAAAACAAAGATGATGTAACTTACCAAACGAAAGCATTGGTGTGTTGATAGACACACAAACAAACACAAACACACACACAAAATTCAAGCTTTCACAACCCACGGTTGCTTCATCAGGAAAGATGGAAGGAGAGGGAAAGACGAAAGGATGTGGATTTTAAGGGAGAGGGTAAGGAGTTATTCCAATCCTGAGAGCAGAAAGACTTACCTTAGGGGGCAAAGGACAGGTATACACTTGCACGCACACACACATATCCATCCGCACATATAGAGGCACAAGCAGACATATGACATATGTCTGCTTGTGTCTGTATATGTGCGGATGGATATGTGTGTGTGTGTGTGTGTGTGTGTGTGTGTGTGTGTGTGTGTGTGTGTGTGTGCGCGCGCGAGTGTATACCTGTTCTTTTATCCCCCTAAGGTAAGTCTTTCCGCTCCCGGGATTGGAATAACTCCTTACCCTCTCCCCTAAAACCCACATCCTTTCGTCTTTTCCTCTCCTTCCCTCTTTCCTGATGAAGCAACCGTGGGTTGCAAAAGCTTGAATATTGCGTGTGTGTTTGTTTGTGTGTCTATCAACATACCAATTCTTTCGTTTGGTAAGTTACATCATCTTCGTTTTTAGATTTATTATCTATATACATATATAAGTTTGTGCAGAACTCTCAGAACTCAAGCCCTATTCACAGTTGTCCAGTTTTTCACCATAATATCAGCATGCAAGACACTGCTAATTTTCATCCATACATATCAGTTTATAACTATCCTGTCATATTTACCATGTAATATATTTCTGAGCATTATTAGAGTTATGATTAAGTCTTTTTGTCCCATATCTCAGGGACTAAAATAACCACGTTTTAGTGGCAGGTACGAGCAGTGATGTTAAGTGTATTTACTGCCTTCACTCTACATTTATACTGCTAAAACCACTTCATTATGTTTAGGAGCAGGTATTCTTTATGCCACTATCATTTTCATCATTTTTTTTTGTTCCATTCACCAATGACGTTCAGGAAGAATGGCTGTTGGTGAACCTCTGTATGAGAACGTATTTATCTGATCTTACTGTCATGTTCATTTCACATGATATGTTTAAGAAGTGGTAGTATGTTCCTTAACTCTTCCTGGAGTATATGTTCTTGAAATATTAACAGTGAACCACCCCATGATGTATAGTAACTTTTTGTAAAATCTGCAGCTGAATTTGGCTGGGTCCTTACATGTTGTTTTCGCACTTACTATTTTTTATTTATTTAGTCCTTCAAATCCTATAAGTATAGAATATATACAAGGATATTGGACATGGTTAAGTATTTACAAGAAAAAATACAGTTTGTATTGCAATCCTAAGGAGTAGATATTGATGTAATTTAGCAAAGATTCATACATACAACAAACATTACAGGCAATATACCAAGTAGAATATTAATAATACTAAAGGAGCTAATAACAAAATATATGACTGTTCCCTGGATCTACTTTATTGTGTATAAGTCCTACAATTTTCTGTCAATGATACTTCCCTACATACAACAAAGTCATTTTGAGATGGCCCCAGGGAGGTCATCCAGTGATATCCTCCATCCAGACGTAACAAAAAATGGTTACAGTTTACATATATATGCTAGTGGAGTCTCAAGAGCCATTAATTGGACATCTTGCAAGTGCAGAGACCACAGAAAATATGCTACAGGATCTCAGGATCTTTATGCTCATCAAATCAATATTGTAAATATAGTGAACATCACTGTCAATTGTCTTTACTTTTATTATGACCACAAATAACCTATGAGATTACTTCACAAACAATTGCAGAACCTGCATAACTTTTCAGAACTGGAAGAAGAAGAAATATTCCCCATGTGGAAAAATATACTATGGAAGAGAAAAGTGGAAAAGTAGACACATTTGCTAGAAGTTCAGATAATGTGCATCTTGTCACATAAAATTTCCTCTTTCCATTCAGCTGGTTTTTAAGAGTTTTAACAATAGCAGCTCGGTTATGAATGTTGGGCATAAACAATTTGTGTCCTGCAATTACTTATTCATCTAAGAAAATATGTATATGGGGAAGGCGGCGTGGGGGGGGGGGGGGGGGGGGGGGGTGTCAAAGGTGCTAGACCAGTCAAGCATGTGAGAACTATTCAGAAGAAAAAATTTTCTCTTGATTTCATTGCATGCCCTCCACTCAGCTCATAATCCATTTGTAACTGTTAGTATGATCTGGAACATTAAAAACACTTTTTTCATGTTTGCTGACAAGAGAATAAGACATCAGATGTACTGAGCATGAGAACAGGTAAGCATTTGTGTACATGAAATAATAGATGCACAGAATGGATTTCACACATCATATTGGCAAAAGATTATACACATAGTGAATAACAACTTGCAGATTTTAAATTAATAACATATTTTCCAGAAATTAAGATAAAGCTAATACAACACAGAATAGAGCATTGCCCTTTGAACCAGTTGCATCCTTCAACATAAAGACCAACCCTTCTGCACCACTCATTGCAGCTCTGCCATCATGCTGCATTTATATTCAGACATGTGAAGCAGAAAGCGGCTCTATGTAAGTTGAAAGGGGATCGAGTTATAAAGTTTTGTTTGTTGTCTCGTCTGATTACAGGTATCTTTTACTGTCAATGTAAGTTTGTGAGAAGTTAAATAAATATTATCAGGACATCTTACAGAAATAACAAACACTTATCAGACACACTCTGTAGGCACCATATCACTGCCAAACTTTTAAAATGAATGAATTGGTAATAGACTGACAAAACAGAATCAAATCTTGTACTCTACATCTTAAAGAGTACTGTGTCAGCAGCTCTTTTGAGGTATGCCACATTAAGGAATTTTTATTTATTTATTTATTTATTCTTCTGTTGTACAATGTACATTGTATGGATGTCACCAGTGGTTGATACAATTGTTCTTTTTAAATAAAACACATAGATTCTTACATTTTTGTAGTTATTATAATTAGTCCTATTGTATTTCCACTTATGTCATTTGTTGTGCATGTGAATGTACGTATTTTCGGTCAAAAAGGGCTAGAGCATGAAAGATAGTGTAAATACTGCTGCTATTGTGTGTTTCTGTGCTCCATCCATTGATCTTCTGTAGGTGAGAGGTTGTCTTTTCCTTATTTTACTTATTGCTCCATCCAGGAATTTCGATTATTGCTAAATAATACATGTCCATGGAAGTAAAGTTATATATAATGTGTTCAACGATATTATTTTGCTACGAAGGGTTATTTTAAATATCCGTATACAGTAGGACAACTGCATATTCATGTAAGAACTCTCTATATGCTTTACAGACAACCCTTATTTCATAAATGTTAATTTGGAATTGAACATGCCAATTGTACAAATTCTGTTTGTGCTACTATCAGTAAATGCTTTAATGCCAGCTAAGACCGTTCATATATAAATTTTTATTTGAGGGACATCCACAACTGTTGTGCAGTATGTTCATGGTAAACAAATCCAATACACATGTAAAACACTTAATGAAGTCTTGCATGACAGAAGCTGCAATACACTACCACAGTTATGGGTGCTTAGCCCCATCATCAGGAGTACCTGAATTCTAGCAGTAGTAGGACACAATGTCCAGGCCCAAAAAACTAGTAGAAAACATCTACTGTAGGTGGACTATCAGATAACTTCCCAGATTGTTGCTGCAAAGAACCCTGACTTTCAATTGTGGCCTGGAAAAATGCCTCTTGTCCCAAAATTGCCACGAGGAGTGCACGCAGTTGAACACTGATAACAGCATGTCTGTGTGACCCATATGGCTATGGGAAATACTTCCTTTTCAATACAGTTTCATACTGGCACTTCATGAACAAGTCATGTGAGTGGCTTGAAGAATTACTAGCAAACAGAACATAGTATGTTATTCTGAACTGAAAGAAGTCTTTAGACATAACAGTTTTCTTTAGTTTCACACAGAATTTAATGCGGATGCCTTGCTTCTCTAACTCTACCATCTCAAAATTCACAGACTGTGTGACACAACATTCTACTCAATACAGCACTGAACAATGAGTAACAGCATATGACAATGGAACTTACAGTGGTTACACATTAAACACTGATGTGTGCAGGGATTCCAACCACATTTCACTCCAACACACTATTGATGCAAAATTAAGAATGTTCTGGAATTTTCTGGACAGATCATGTATGTTCCATAGTGTTATGATCATAAATAGCTTTAAATGTTGGCCTACATGATTCTCTCCATTTAAGGTTGGCTATCATTCTTATTGCTCCTTTTTGTAATTTGAATAACTCATTAATGTTTGGTTTGGAGGTGCCTCCCCATAAAACTATGCCCTAACTTCCTGTTGAAAAGAGTAGTACTTAGTATATCATTTTCACAATATTTCAACAATGGAAAACCCAGGATGGACTGTAACATTACTATGAAAAGGATAGTTTCTACTCACTGTGTAGCAGAGATGCTGAGTTGCATATAGTCACAACAAAAAGACAGTAAGAAATTGATCTTTCAGTCAAGAAGGCCTTCATCAGAGATAGGACTCTCTCTCTCTCTCTCTCTCTCTCTCTCTCTCTCTCTCATGCAAATGCAACTCACATACGCATGACTGCAGTCTTGGCTGCTGAGTTCACAGCAGCCAGAGACTGTGATCATGATGTGTATGTGTGTGTGTGTGTGTGTGTGTGTGTGTGTGTGTGTGTTTTCTCTCTCTGACAAAGGCCTCATTGGCCAAAATCTCATTTGATGATAGTCATTCTGTTGCGCCTATCTGTGAGTTAGCATCTCCTCTATATGGTGAGTAGCAACTATCCTTTTCACAATATTTTCATAATACTGTATTTGTGGCTTTTGGGTAGCTGAGTTTGGGCAGTACAAATGGTTTTAAGATGATTTTCTGACTTACATATTCAGTGTGTTGATCCCAGTTTATATTTTCATTGATTATTATTCCAACAAATTTAGTGTACTTGAAATTTTCAACTTTGCACCCATCTATGTGAATGTTGATGTCTTCACTGTGAAGGCTGTTTAGTTTGAAATTTAGACAAAGAATTTTAGTAATATTTTTATGCAAATTTAATTCAGTAAATCTTTGAATAGCACTATTTATTTCTAATCTGTCTTTTATTTCTATATTTTCTGTGTTTTTGTCCATGAACAATAGAATTGTGTCATCGGCAAAAGTAACTATTTTACCATAATTTATGATGTTTGGGGTCTGATTTGCGTATAAAATGAAAAGCAGCGGGCCAAGAACTGATCCATGTGGTACATAAAAGTGCAGAGTCATTGCCTCAGATCTTATTTTCTCTTGTGTCATTTTTGTGGTTCTATTTTTGTCTTATGTTTGTCAGTTTATAATAGCATCCACTCTGCTGCGTTCCCTCTTATGCTAACATTTCTACTAAAATTTGGTACTCTACACAATCAGATGCTTTTATTAGATCCATAAATACTCATACACTTTGCCTTTTAGAGTCTAAGTTGGTTATAGTCATGATAGGATTTATGACTGCATCTGTGGTGCATTTGTCTTTCTGGAAGACAAACTGGTTCTCATTGTTTAATTCATATTTCATCATAAATGCAATTAGTCTTTGTGCATAAGCTCATTCAAATACTTTTATATAACTATAGATCTATAATGTCCTGGTCTATATTCTTTTTCCCTTTCTATGAACTGGTTTTATCAGTGCTTCTTTAAGCAATTTTAAAAAATTCCTTCAGGAATTGTGTGTTACTGAGTTGTGTAACAGATTTCTTGGGTTCCTATATACAGTATTTAATTTCTATAGATGATAATCTATCAGTGCCATGTGATTTTGTTTGTTTTAGGTTTTTTATTATCTGTCTTGTTTCCGCTTTCACTGGAAACAGCTCAGTGGTTATTTATTTGGGCTCATAAATGCTTTCAATGTGTTGTTATATTTAGTATTTGTTTTTTCTTTTAGTTTATGCCCTCCTGTGGCTAAATTAATCAACTTATAGTGCATTAGGGGGCATACATTGTTTTGTATTTTCTGTAATACTCTTTAAAGATTTCATCATTGCTAGTTTTGTATATCCTCTGAAACATTTTTCTGTTGTTCCTAGACACCAAAACACTTTTTGTTACACAACTTCATTTTTATGGACTTTTGGAATTAGTCACTTTTACTGGGCACGTTATGTTGAGATAGTAGGAAAAGGTATTTATAAAATTTGTAGTTTCAATATCCAGTAAATAATCTTTTCCAGCATTTCCCATCCTTCTTTCTCAAACTTAAATCTAAGGGCTGTAAAGTTCTGTTCATTTAGGCTTCATTTTTCACATTTCTTTGCATCTTTTCTTTTGTGGTGATACAATTTAAGCATATTTTGATTGCCTTATGGTCTGACAGCTGTTTCTATGATTTCAGTTTTATACTGAAAGTCACATAGATTTGTGAATATGTGATCTATTTATTGATAGGTGTTTGCAGTTGTACATGTTGGATTTGAGGCTGCATTGTGTAAGCCATATATTTAAGAAGTTCACTACTGTCTCTGGAATCATGGAATGTGTGTATGTTTAGGTCACTTAGTGGTATAAGTGCACAGCTTTTGCTTAGTTTTCAGTGGAAGTGTGTATGCACCCATTTGGCGATCTGTAGAAGTTTAGGATGTGGAGTGACAAACTACTTACATTTAAAAATAAAGATGCTGTAACTTACCAAACGAAAGCGTTGGTATGTTGATAGGAGACAATAAAAAACACACAAACACACACACAAATTTCAAGCTTTCGCAACCCACGGTTGCTTCATCAGGAAAGAGGGAAGGAGAGGGAAAGACAAAAGGATGTGGGTTTTAAGGGAGAGGGTAAGGAGTCATTCCAACCCTGGGAGCGGAAAGACTTACCTTAGGTGGAAAAAGGGACAGGTATACACTCGCACACACACACACATATCCATCCACACATATACAGACACAAGCAGACATATGTAATTGTGTATGTATATGTGCAGATGGATATGTGTGTGTGCGAGTGTATACCTGTCCCTTTTTCAGTGTCTGTCACTTTCATGTATATATTTAATTAACTGTCCAGCTCCTTCTGCCAGCCGACATGACTTCCAATCATTAGAATCCACATCTGTTCTCCCAAAAAGAGTTCCTTTGTATACTTTATAATACCTCTCCAATTTTTCATAACCTCTTTTGCCTAAACAACCTTTTATATACCTCCAGTTTGAATCATGGTTTTGGTTCCTTCTGATTTTGTTGCACATCACCCTATTAATTTTCTCAGTATGTATACCCTTCATATATCTGGTTTTAAACACTTTTTTCCTCATCTGATCAAAATTTTTATACCTGCACCTAATGGTATCCTTGACAATGCATCTGCACAACATTGTCTACAACTTTAATATATTTAATTTCATAATTAAATTGTTGCAAATATATTCCCCATCTGGTAAGTCTGTTGCAATATAGTCTACATTCTTGTAGGTAGTGTAATGTGAGGTGCCATATCCCAGATTGCGCGGCCCCTCCTGCCAGAGGGTCGAGCCCTCCCTCAGGCATGGGTGTGTGTGTGTTGTTCTTAGCATAAGTTAGTTTAAGTAGTGTGTAAATCGAGGGACCAATGACCTCAGCAGTTTGGTCCCTTAGGTATTCACACAGCTTAGTGCTTTGTGGTCTGAATATACAATTATTCTATGACCCAACAAATATGTTCTGAATTTAATAAATGCCCAGTAAACAGCTAACAATTCCTTCTCTGTAACTCCATAAAATTTCTCATGTTTTAACAGCATTCTACTTGCAAAGACAGTTGTGTCATGTGTGATTTCCCCATTAACTTCATTTCCTGTAATAGTTCTGCTCCCAAACTGTAATGCCTCTTCTTTGTGTGTAACAAAATGATAGGCAAAAATCTGGTCTGTGTAACAAATTTTGATTATTCAATTCTTTCTTAATGTTTTCAAACACTTTCTGACACTCTTGGGTCCAAATCCAATTAGTCTTCTTTATAAATAAATTGCTTAAACAGGATGCATTCAAACATTGTCCACTCATAAATTATCAATAAAATCCATAAACAGACTTCTACTATGTGGTGATGGAAAATCTGAGATTACTTTCATTTTATCAGGCTCTGTCAAGATTCCTTTCCCAGCAATTACGTGACCTAAGAATTTTAGTTCAGGGACAGCAAATTTACATTTTTCGAGTTTCAGGGTCATACCTCATTCTCTGAATTTTTCACACACCTGTTTCAACAACTTCAAATGTTCTTCCTAACTTTGTCCAGTTACCAAAACATCATACACAAAAATAGTAAGTTTTTCTACCAATTCTGGCCAAGTACATAATCTAATGCTCTTAAAAACTCAGTATAGATGAGTTCAGACCAAAAGGTACTACACAGCATAGCAAACATCTACCACTGTAAAGAGAGGCAGTATATTTACAAGATTCAGGAGCTAAAGATACCTGATGAATCTGGAAGTTAACTCCAAACTAGACATAATCTGAATATTTTTAAATTTGTGTTCATCAGTGTTTTCAGCTAGATCTGTTTCTCTGTACAAATACTTGTTCAAATGCCTAGAATCACAAACCAGTGCCATTCCTCCATCTCTTTTGGAAGCAATGACTAATGGGTTATTAATTTGGGCTAACACTTCTCTCAGTGATGTCACAAACTTCCATCTTACGCAATTCTTTTTCAACTGCAGGTCTCTTAGCTACAGGTACACAATATGATTTTATAAAGAATGGTTGATGTGGTTTTAGCTGTAAAGTACACTGATATTCTCTCACTCTGCCTGGAATATTACTAAACACATCACTATAATCCCATAAAAAAAGATTCCAATGCGTCTTTTTGATTATCTGTTAACCCTTTTGCTTCTGAAATCTTAGTGTCTACAAGTTCTTTAAATTCTGCTTCATTTGTGTCTAATCCTAGAATATCTTTGACTACAAATCCATTGTCTTTTTAACACTGTGTTCTATTTATTTTCTCCTCCTCATAATATATAGTTAACTTTATTAAAATCAGTACAAATATAGTCTCCATCAACTGCATTGATAATCAATTTCTGGCCTCCCCAATCAAAACCTGCTTTTACACTAATTATCCATGTCATGCCAAGAACAAGACCTTCACAGAGAGCTTGAATTATTAAATATCCATGCATAAAAGTCCCTCCCTCAATTGCAAAAGTTATTAAAGCCTGACTTTTAACCACTTTACTATGTTTCCCAGTTGCACCTTTAACCCATACTCCAATTACAGGTAGTTCTATATAGTCCTCATTATGGTTTATTTTTTTATCTGAGGATTTTGATACTCCAGAGATTTGACTGCCTGTGTCAGCAAGGCACCTGCCTTCCCATGATCCTGTTCTGACCTTAATGAACAGACAACAAACTTCAGTACATTTATAATCCTAACATCCTCATATGACAGGTCATCTTCTATCTCTTCAAAAAAAAGCCTCTAAAATCATTGTTGCTCTTACCACTTTCATTGCCATGACACACTTTCATTAAACTAATATAACAATGAAAGTAATCAATTATTGACAATTCCTTCTCACCCCATCCTGCAAGTCTCCCCTGACCCAGGGTTCTGGTTGACTTTTCTGAACTGTACCCCTTTCCCTAAACCTCTCCAGTCCTTTTCCTTCACCCCTGTTCCTACCCCTTCGATCAGAAGAAGGAGCCACTGGTTGCGAAAGCTTGTAAAAGTTAAACCCTTTTGTGTGTGTGTGTGTGTGTGTGTGTGTGTGTGTGTGTGTGTGTGTGTGTGTGTGTGTGTGTGTGTTTTCTGCTGCTGCTATTTGGTGAGTACACATTATATTTTCATTAAACTAACATGGATATCTGCGGGCGGGGACTACTCAAGTGGACGTCGTTATCAGGAGAAAGAAAACTGGCATTCTACGGATCAGAGCGTGGAACGTCAGATCCCTTAACTGGGCAGGTAGGTTAGAAAATTTAAAAAGGGAACTGGATAGGTTGAAGTTAGATATAGTGGGAATTAGTGAAGTTTGGTGGCAGGAGGAACAAGACTTTTGGTCAGGTGAATACAGGGTTATAAATACAAAATCAAATAGGGGTAATGCAGGAGTAGGTTTAATAATGAATAAAAAAATAGGAGTGTGGATAAGCGACTACCAATAGCTTAGTGAACGCATTATTGTGGCCAAGATAGACACGAAGCCCATGCCTACTATAGTAGTACAAGTTTATATGCCAACTAGCTCTGCAGATGATGAAGAAATTGATGAAATGTATGATGAGATAAAAGAAATTATTCAGGTAGTGAAGGGAGACGAAAATTTAATAGTCATGGGTGACTGAAATTTGAGAGTAGGAAAAGGGAGAGAAGGAAACATAGTGGGTGAATATGGATTGGGGGAGATAAATGAAAGAGGAAGCCGGCTGGTAGAATTTTGCACAGAGCATAAGTTAATTATAGCTAACACTTGGTTCAAGAATCATAAAAGAAGGTTGTATACATGGAAGAATCCTGGAGATACTGACAGGTTTGAGATAGATTATTTAATGGTAAGACAGAGACTTAGGAACCAGGTTTTAAATTGTAAGACATTTCCAGGGGCAGACGTGGACTCTAACCACAATCTATTGGTTATGAACTGTAGATTAAAACTGAAGAAACTGCAAAAAGGTGGGAATTTAAGGAGATGGGGCCTGGATAATCTGACTAAACCAGAGGTTGTACAGAGTTTCAGGGAGAGCATAAGGGAACAATTGACAGGAATGGGGGAAAGAAATACAGCAGAAGAAGAATGGGTAGCTCTGAGGGATGAAGTAGTGAAGGTAGCAGAGGATCAAGTAGGTAAAAAGACGAGGGCTAGTAGAACTCCTTGGGTAACAGAAGAAATATCGAATTTAATTGATGAAAGGAGAAAATATAAAAACACTGTAAATGAAGCAGGCAAAAGGGAATACAAACGTCTCAAAAATGAGATCGACAGGAAGTGCAAAATGGCTAAGTAGGGATGGCTAAAAGACAAATGTAAGGATGTAGAGGCTTATCTCACTAGGGGTAAGATAGATACTGACTACAGGAAAATTAAAGAGAGCTTTGGAGAAAAGAGAGCCACTTGCATGAATATCAAGAGCTCAGATGGAAACCCAGTTCTAAGTAAAGAAGGGAAAGCAGAAACGTGGAAGGAATATATAGAGGGTCTATACAAGGGCAGTGTACTTGAGGACAATTATGGAAATGAAAGAGGATGTAGATGAAGATGAAATGGGAGATATGATACTGCGTGAAGAGTTTGACAGAGCACTGAAAGACCTGAGTCGAAACAAGGCCCCGAGAGTAGACAACATTCCATTAGAACTACTGACGGTCTTGGGAGAGCCAGTCCTAACAAAACTCTACCATCTGGTGATCAAGATGTATGAGACAGGCGAAATACCCTCAGACTTCAAGAAGAATATAATAATTCCAATCGCAAAGAAAGCAGGTGTTGACAGATGTGAAAATTACCGAACTATCAGTTTAATAAGTCACAGCTGCAAAATACTAATGCGAATTCTTTACAGACGAATGGAAAAACTGGTAGAAGCCGACCTCGGGGAAGATCAGTTTGGATTCCGTAGAAACATTGGAACATGTGAGGCAATACTTTCTCTACGACTTATCTTAGAAAATAGATTACGAAAAGGCAAACCTACATTTCTGGCATTTGTAGGCTTGGAGAAAGCTTTTACAATGTTGAGTGGAATACTCTCTTTCAAATTCTAAAGGTGGCAGGGGTAAAATACAGGGAGCGAAAGGCTATTTTCAATATGTACAGAAACCAGATGGCAGTTATAAGAGTCGAGGGGCTTGAAAGGGAAGCAGCGGTTGGGAAGGGAGTGAGACAGGGTTGTAGTCTGCCCCCTATGTTATTCAATCTGTATATCGAGCAAGCAGTAAAGGAAACAAAAGAAAAATTTGGAGTAGGTATTAAAGTCCATGGAGAAGAAATAAAAACGTTGAGGTTCACTGATGACATTGTAATTCTGTCAGAGACAGCAAAGAACTTGGAAGAGCAGTTGAACGGAATGGACAGTGTCTTGAAAGGAGGATATAAGATGAACATAATCAAAAGCAAAGCAAGGATAGTGGAATGTAGTTGAATTAAATCGGGTGATGCTGAGGGTATTAGATTAGGAAATGAGACACTTAAAATAGTAAAGGAGTTTTGCTATTTGGGGAGCAAAATAATTGACGATGGTCGAAGTAGAGAGGATATAAAATGTAGACTGGCAATGGCAAGGAAAGCGTTTCTGAAGAAGAGAAATTTGTTAACATCGAGTATAGATTTAAATGTCAGGAAGTCGTTTCTGAAAGTATTTGTATGGAGTGTAGCCGTGTATGGAAGTGAAACATGGATGATAAATAGTTTCGACAAGAAGAGAATAGAAGCTTTCAAAATGTGGTGCTTCAGAAGAATGCTGAAGATTGGATGGGTAGATCACATAACCAATGAGGAGGTATTGAATAGAATTGGGGAGAAGAGGAGTTTGTGGCACAACTTGACAAGAAGAAGGGACCGGTTGGTAAGACATGTTCTGAGGCATCAAGGGATCACAAATTTAGCATTGGAGGGCAGCGTGGAGGGTAAAAATCGTAGAGGGAGACCTAGAGATGAATGCACTAAGCAGATTTAGAAGGATGTAGGTTGCAGTAAGTACTGGGAAATGAAGAAGCTTGCACAGGATAGCGTAGCATGGAGAGCTGCATCAAACCAGTCATAGGACTGAAGACAACAACAACAACAACAACAACATGGATATCATTGTCACTGTCACTGAGAATTTCATCAGTCCATATGCACTTACTTGTTTCACTTGGAACAGCACTGTGGTACTTGTCTTTAAGTTGTTTTACAATAATGTGTTTAATTTTATGCCACCAGTATGAATACAAAGTTAAACACAGATTTTTTTGTCATTATTCTAAAGCTTTCATCTTTCTCACTAGCATCACTATTTAACCACATATTACATAAAAAGGATTCATTCTCATTCATAACATTAAACAGCTGACTGTCACTGTTACAACCAGTAACAGAATTAGTATGATCATCTATACATGCCCCCTTACTAGTAATTAAATCAAGAGCTTTATTTGGTGTGTTATAGTCATTAATTTCACATTATCATTTAAGAGCATCATAGCTACTACTCCACATTTCTATACTAATACCTAAAGCCTCCAATTCTTCTTTAAAACAAACAAAATACTTTTCTTCCTCATTAATATTCTCATCATCATCACTTACCTTCAATTTATTATATTCAAAAAATACCATAAACATCATTAATATGATCTGAAAAATTACCAATATCATGACTCCCTACTTTACTACCGTTTAAGGACTGTAATATAACATGGCAAATATGTTTCTTGTTAGTGAAGTTTGGGATGTGTATTGTTGCTTAAAACAAGAGAAAAAATGTACCACATCATATTACAGATATCCTCCATCAAATAAATAGTACGTATCTTGTGTAATCCGGGGTGCTGCTTCTTAATGCTGCCATAGATTCATTTTGATGTTGCTGCATCGCCACATGGGAATCATTCAATGGTAGAAATAAGTTCCAGTGTTTCTTGTTCACAAAGAGTTTTATTTTGCATGCTAGAACTTCAGCGGTACACTATATGCGTAAAATTGATTTAAAACTGCCTCATGACTGACATAAGACTGACCTATGACTGCGTACAAATCACTTCTATTTACATAAGACTCAAACTAGCTTCTTTTATGAAGGTGTAAAACTGTATAATAAACTGCCACGGAAAATAAAAGAAACAGATAGCATTTACCACTTTAGGAAAAATCTTAAATTGTTTTTGCAGGAACACTGCTTTTACACTATAAGTGAATTTCATAGTACAAGATGATTGTAAATAACTTTTGTTGCGCAATATTTAAGCATGTGTAATATTTTGATAAGGAGCAAAAATGATTGTAAGTAACTCATATGTCACAATGTTTAACTACATATAACAACAAACTGTATAAATATATGAGTGTACACAAACTGACAACATTCATATATTTAAAAATGTCCACGGATGGCTAAATAAATAAAAAAAAAAAAAAAAAAAAGCATGGTTTGAAAAAATTATGGTCATTGTTACTGTTGTAACACGATTCACATTTCCATTGCACTTCACATAGTGTAGACCGGCAACTGTCTGCTAAGCGTGCCCGATGTGAACTGAACTGGGCATGGCCCGTGCTGCCTGAGTTGTTGTTGTTCCGCTGGCAGAGGACTTGGATGAATTCTCACGTGCCCTCTTGTGGACGGTACTTTACTTACGGCAACTACTGTCCGTGATACGCTGTGCTGATGTGCGCCTCCCACGATCTTTCTGGTGGCTACTGCACTCCTCCTCCTTCAGGGAGCGAAGCCACTGTGATCCACTCCGTCGGAAGGTGGAGCATTGTGCCATAGCGATGACCTCCACGTCCATTGGAAGGCTGAAGTTGGGGGGATCTGCCAACCCTCGAGCCAGGACCTTCAAATGCGGCTGGAACTGACCCACACAAAGAGGCCCCCGTCGTCCCACCACTGGAGCCCGGGACAGAATGGGTGACAAGCCGTCGAACTCCAGATCCCGGTCCACCTCAGAAGGGGCAAGACCCAGTGGTGCGGATGATGGGGAAGGGAACCAGCCTCCTGAGAAACTGGGCCTGCGAGGGGGGCCTGCTCTCGCCAGGGCATCTCTAACAATGGCGATGCCGGTGCTAGAGCTACTGGAGGCTGCCAAGGCTGAGAACCATCGCAGTGTGGTGGAGTCAGAGGTGGGAGGGGTGGTAGCGTCCCCTGAGAAAACAACACAGGTGCTGGCAATGGGGAAGCCGGCGCCCGAGGAGTCGGAGGATGGGTGCCCAAATGTGGACGTAGCTGATTTTGGTGACGACGTACCTCCCGGTCCCCCACCTGCAAAGTATAGAGCCAGTGGCCATTGCAGCGCAGGACCACTGCTGGTATCCAATGTGGATTGCGACCAAACCCGCGTGCTTAGACCGACATACCCGGTGGAAAGCCGGGTACTTCATTTTGCAAAGACTGGCGAGGACCAGGCCAGAGGAGGTGCAGCAGAGTCCTAGGTTGGTGCCCATGGAGGAGCTCTGTGGGGCTGCGTTCCCCCATTGGTGTGGTCTGGTATGCCATCAGGAAAAACGTCAACACCTCCTCTACAGGAAATTCGTGTACATACTTTTCATCTGCGTCTTAAATGTGTGCACCATGCGCTCGGCTTCCCCATTCAATTGTGGATGAAAGGGGGGAGAGTAAACGTGCCGAATACCGAAGCGCCTAAAAAAATCCTGGAAGGTCTGTGAAAGAAACTGCGGTCTATTGTCCGATACCAGGTTGACTGGCAGACCTTCCACAGAAAAGATTTTCGCTAGTGCCTGGATGACAACTTCTGAAGTGGTTGAGGAGCAGCGAACCCCATATGGGAATCGGGAATAAGCATCAATGACAATGAGCCAAAAGCCATTGAGAAATGGGCTTGCAAAATCTATGTGAACCCGTTCCCATGTCTGGGTTGCAGGCAGCCATGAAGAGAATGCTGACCTGCAAGACGCCTGTTGGCTCGCACAATGGGAACAGGTGGCCACCAAGTGCTCAATTTCTCTGTCAATACTGGGCCAGTACATATGTCTGCGAGCCAAGGTTTTAGTACAGGAAACACCCCAGTGCCCCTCATGTAATAACGTGAGGACCTCCCTTCGCAAACTTGCAGGAGCAACCACGCGAGGAGCTGTATCATCGGTAGCCAGAAGGGGAACTCCTTCCGAGACTGAGAGGCAGTCTCGTAGAACAAAATAATTACAAAGAGGGTCCGAGGCCCAGCCTGGAGTTCGGGATGACCATCTCTGCTGAACGGGGGCAAACTACTTTCCGGAGAACCGGGTGAGCTGCCGTTTCCCTGGCGACTGGAGAGCTAGTGATTGGGAAGCCATCAACTGCTTGGCGGGACGCCACATCGAAATGAAAACACATAATCTCTTCCCGATCGACGTATACAACATGACGCACAGGACGGTAACAGGGGCCGACGGCTGGAACTCTGTTTAAGTGCCGTGCAGGAGCGGGCATAACGGCTGGATTGTACCGCTCGCACGTCGTCCACCCTGGACACAGTGGACGCGGCCGTGCTGCCCTGAACCGCTGCGATGTCACATCACGCTTCCAACTGTTGACCTGCGGCATGAGAGACTTCATACGATTGAGCAATGGACAGGACTTCCTCAAGGGAAGGATCTTCGAACTGCAGGGCCCATTGCCAGACCTTCCTATCAGGGGCCAAACGAACAATGACGTCACGCACCATAACGTGGGCATACAACTTTCGCGACTGCTCTGTGACAAAATGACACTTGCGACTAAGACCGTGCAAGGTAGCGGCCCACGCCCGGTAAGACTGATGGGGCTGTTTCTTGCATTGATAGAACTCGACCCTAGCCACCACAACATGCGTGCAGGGGCGATAATATGAAGACAGTAATGAACACAATGCGTCAAAAGACAAGGACAAGGGCTCCTGCAATGGCGCTAGCTGCCGCAAAACTTGATACAGCGAGGGAGATATCCAAGACAAGAAAAGAGCACGACATACCTCCGCATCGGCAACATGAAACGCCTGGAAATGCTGCCCAAGGCAATGTTCATATGCATCCCAATCCTCCGCCGTCTCGTCATACGGGGGAAAGGGAGGAGGGAATGGCGCTGGAGAAGACTGCGGGGAGAGCAACGCCGGAAGCAGTTGTTTCATGGTGGCCATCAGATCCGTCTGCTGCTCAACCAAAACCCACATTAATTCCTCCATGTCATGGATAAGCTGCGAAACCGGAACAATGACGCAACACACGAAAGAATGATCCCATCCTCGTCACTAATTGTGTAGTAACACAATTCACGTTTCTGTCACACTTCACGCAGTGTAGACCAGGAACTGTCTGCTAAGCATGCCTGATGTGAACTGAACTGGGCACGGCCCGTGCTGCCTGAGTTGTTGTTGTTCCGCTGGCAGAGGGCACGGCCTAATTCTCATGTGCCCTCTGGTGGACGGGACTTTGCTTGCGGCAACTACTGTCCGTGATGTGCCATGCTGATGTGCGCCTCCCATGATCTTTCTGGTGGCTACTGCAGTTACATATTAAATTTTTAGATTTATACAATTAAAATTTCATACAAAGATAGGAAAGAATCTGTTTCTATTAAGACTACAAGTTATGTTTTATCATTGCAACAATATATTTCATTAATTTGCATATATTATTTTACTTACTTAAAGGATAATCACCCAATCGTTTTCAGGTGAACAAAGGGATTAGTTTTATTGAATGAAAGGCCTACATTCAATTAATTCAATTTTGTACAACTAAAACTTTACATTCCTATATATTCAGGATTATAGTTCAGTTAACTAACACCAATTAAAACATGAGTATGCTTAATTCTGGCTGAAAAATCATGATGTCATATTTCAATTAGAGATACACTTAGTTTATTTTTGATTTAACAAAGCATAAAAATAGCTGTCTCTTGATGACTAGAAATATAGGAACTTTAATCATTAATTACTCCATAATTACAATAGCATTTCATTCCTACCATGTGCCTGAGCTTTGTGTTACATGCAAACTGCAATGGTACATTAGCTTTTAATCTAACATGTTTCCTTCATTCTACATACTGGTGAGGCCCAATGTAACCAATGTCAAAAAATAGCCTAAATTAGTGCGAATTACTAATTTGCTGCACAAAAAATCTCCGATGTATTTGAATCCAGATAACCAGAAAAGATGAAGTCAAAGCAGCATGCGCGTGTGCGTGTGTGTGCATGGTCCTTCATGCTTGCACGTGCTGCATGTTGCTTTGCGCATGTGTATGTATGTATACTAGCTCAAAAAAGAATTCGTCCAAAAGCTGCCAAAGTTTTCACTCTTGGTTATGTGCCTGTTGACAACTCAGTGCCTCTGCTGCTCAGTCACTTTAATATCCATGCCTGCCAATAATGCGTTGGCAATGGAAGATGTATAACCAACAATGATGGTAAGCAGCAAACTAGGTATGACGGTCATTGACAAGAGGTACCCACACCATGTGTATTGGAGAGAGCCTCTTGTTTCCAAGATATCATGTTAAGGAAGCCGCTGGCTCAAGCCAGTTGTGTATTTACTATCTTAGCAGCTTGATGTGTGAATATTTGATCACTTAGACATTTGTGTATTTGGGGGAATCTCTTATTGCTTCATCTCTTGATTATGTGTGCAGTTGACATTCTGGCTGTATATCATCGATGTATACTTCATAGTAAACATATTACAGCACAAAGATGTTACCAACTTATATCTTACCACTCTTTTTTCAATTTAAATACATACACACAGAATTAAACAAGCCATGTATGACCATATATGGGTCCATTTATGTATTAATGTTTGTCTAATAAAATAATTGTCAAATGTTGTAAGTCTCAGTGGTGGAATTCTTTTGGTAAATATGAGTAATAAGATACCATTTTCAATTCCTTTCAGCAACAAAGTGTTATACAACATTGGAAACACTACTTCATGTATAAGTAGACTGCATTACTAAATTTGTTTCCAAATAACTCAGCACCAACCAGAAAGTATTATGTGGTACATAAGAAGAGTGATTAAAAGTGTGGTTATAAGAAATGTTTTCTGTATGTTACAGGTTTCGGGACACAAGTTCTTCTTGTGATGCATCAACAAAACGATATGTAATTACAAACCCACCTGATGATTTTTCGCTCCTACCTACAGATCAGGTATGTTTTTCGTAAGACAACAGTATATTCTATTTCCCAACGTGATGTTTTTATGCAAGCTGCAGTTTAATTCAAATTAATGTTATTATGAAAAGGATAGTTACTAATCATGATATAGCGTAGATGCTAATTCACAGTGCAGAATAGGCCCAACAAAAAGACTGTCACACAGTAAGCTTTCAACCAACAAGGGTTTGTCAAAAATAGACAGCACACACCCACCCACCCACCCACCCACACACACACACACACACACACACACACACACACACACACACGCACATGATTACTGTTTCTGGCAGCTGAAGTCAGACTATGAACACCAGTGCATGATGAGAGAGGCGTGAGAGTGGGGGTAAGGAAGGGGCTGGGGCGGATAGGGGGAGGGATTGCAGGGTAAGGATGGGGGACAGTAAAGTGCAGCATACAGGGGCAAGGTGGAGAGGGCTTAGGGCAGTCAGGTGCAGTCGGGAGATAGACAAAGAGCGGGGGAGTGGGGGAAAAGCAGGAAAGAAGAGAAATAAAAAGACTGGGTGTATTGGTGGAATAGAGAGCTGTGTAGTGATGGAATGGGAACAGGGAAAGGGCCAGATGGGTAAGGACAATGACCTTCAAAAGGTAAAGCCAAGAGGGTTGTGGGAGCATAGGATATATTGCTGGGAGAGTTCCCACCTGCACAATTCAGAAAAACTGGTGTTGGTGGGAAGGATCCAGATGGCACAGGCTGTAAAGCAGTCATTGAAATGAAGAACGTTGTGTTGGGTGGCATGCTCAGCAACGGGGTGGTCCATTTGTTAGTTGGCCACAGTTTGTTGGTGGCCATTCATACAGGCAGACAGCTTGTTGGTTGTCATGCCGATGTAGAATGCAGCACAGTTGTTGCAGTTTAGCTTGTAGTTCACATGACTGGTTTTACAGGTAGCCCTACCTTTGATGGGATAGGTTACATAGTTGAAACCCTGGTGGAGAATGTAATTCAGTTGCCCCAGTCCTGGGTGGTACTGAGTCACAAGGGGGAATGCACCTCTGTGGCTGGATGGTGGGACTTTGGGAAGTGGTGAGTGACTGGAAAGATAAGGCATGGGAGATCTGTTTTTGTACAAGATTTAAGGGGTGATTACAGTCTGTAAAGGCCTGAGTGAGACCCTCAGGGTATTTTGAGATGGACCGCTCATTACAGCCTAGGCTGTAAGGAAGGGGCTTCTTGCAATGGAATGGGTGGCAACTGTCGAAATGGAGGTATTGCTGGTAGTTGGTAGTTTTGGTATGGACAGAGGTACTGATGTAGCCATCTTTGAGGGGGAGGTCAACATTGAGGAACGTGGCCGCGCCCTCTTCCGTACCCCCACCCAGTTGCCTCTCCCTTTATGCACTGCTGTAGTCTGGTTTCAGCTACTGGAGACTTGGGTCATGTGTGTGTGTGTGTGTGTGTGTGTGTGTGTGTGTGTTTGTGTGTGTGTGTGTTTTTGACAAAGGCCTTGTTGGCCAAAAGCTTATTGTGTGACAGTCTTTTCGTTATGCTTATCTGCGACTCAGCATCTCCGCTATAGGCTGAGTAGCAACTATTCTTTTCAGAATATTATTACATTCCATCATGCATTTTCCACTGTTGAATTCAAATTAACTTATAAATAACTGCAGGACGGTGATCTGTATTTCACAAAATCCTGAATAACTGGATTCCAAGTAAATCTGTGGTATCTAGTAATAAAAGCTGCTGACCCACCCTGGCTTTGCAAAAGTTGCTTTTATTTGTCTGTGGCCAGATGATTTGTCTGGCATAGCAATGGAAAAATATGCACACAAACCTTTCTCATGAATCAGTTTATTAGTGAAAACCATATCAAAATTTGTACAATAGTTCCTGAGATTATCTTTAATATATAGACTGAAATTGATTCAAGGGACTTTAAATTAATTATATCAGTATAGATATTTTATAGTAACATTGCAGGCACTGTTATTCAATACATAATACACTCATACTTAAATTTAAACAATTAAATTGTAACAAGTATTCAATTATATTCCTTACAGTAGACACACACACATATTTTTATGTTCTAAGTTAAGGCTATTAATCTACATGTAAAGAAAAATTACTGATATGCTATAATTGAAAAAAACTTGTACAGAAGAGAAATTTTTCTCTGGTATATACTTCAATCAAAGTCATACTGTGATTTATGTTTCTGTGAGTCAAGAGGTATTTGTTTCTGTTTAACCACTCTGAAAGTTTGACACAGAATTTTCTAGTGTTGACTGCAGTCTTTATAGACCAGATTCAATGAAGAATACACTTGTGTCATTAAAAAACACAGATTTTTGGAGACTTATACATTCAACAACATCTACTTCAAATGAAAACAGTAACTGCCCTAGAATTAAGCCCTGGCAAATTCTTAAGGTTTTGCTAATTATTTACATGAAAGGAAAATTCTGTTTATTGGTTTATTCTGGACATTGAACTTATACTGAAATTTCACTTTAGTACTGTAGTTTTTCTAGCCATATGCTGTGCACCTTTCATCCCTTCTTTCTAATTTTCCTAGTTGGAGTTTGAAGATACAGAATATGAAATGCTTTTGAAAAGTCGAATAAAGTCCTAGTGAAGTTGAAGTGTACTCTAACAATTCAGAGTTGCTGTTTTAAGGCTGTTGTATTTAAAGGTACACGGTGAATATTTAGTTAAGATATTTTTGGGAGTGTAGACGAACACTTTTGAACAGAAGTTCTGTTGTGATGCAGCTCTGTAGTTGGATACTACATCAGTAGGATGTTTTTGTGTAGTAGTATCTGTGTTGAGAATACCCAGAAAGACATTATTCTGTACAGAGAGAGTGCAGATAACTGATAATGATATTGTTATGTGCTAAGCCCCTGCTTTTAAAGCAGAGTCTGGTAATTCATCAGTGCTGTTTGAGGGTTTATTACTTGACAATTTTCTTTGATTCTTGTGTGAAGTTAAAACCATGGCTGCAAGTACAAAGATAACACATAAAGAAAGTGAACCTGATCCAACTGATTTTAAAGTAATGTGACTGCCAAGTAAATGAAATGCCAGTAGGAGCAAATTCAAACAAAGATCATGTTTAATGGACTGACAATGAAATGGCCTAGAACTTACTGATCATTTTGCATAACTATGAGGCACACAGAAATTGGAATTAATCTAGCAATAATTTGTCCTATTCATTTTATCCATGGCCTTTCAGATTCTGTCAGAATAAAACAGCAGTTGAAAAATAATCAGTATACAATTTTTGGCATTGATCATGATTGTTTTCAGAGGATAATTGTCTGCAAGATATCAGATGCAAAATATACTTAGAGGATAATTGATTTGTGAGCTTTTCTGAATTACCTCACAATATAAGCAATCATAAAAGGAGAGTGTGACCAACATAAAACTGATCATCATCATCTTGAACGTTTCTAGCCCCAGGCTGAGTCTGTTTGGAACATAAGCCTCACCATGTACAGCCCTGTTTTCCCCACCATCTTTCTGTATTTACTTTGGTCCAGTTCTTGCCTCTTTTTTCAACACACTCTCCAGCCATCAATCCCTTTGTCTTCCTCTAGTTTGTTTTCTTCGCATCTCTATTTCATGTATCTTCTTGAGAATCTTCATGTTTTCCATTCTCTTTAAGTGTCCATATCATTTTAGCCTTGATATTTCTGTCCTGCTCTGCAAGGGTTCCTCTTTCAGTGTTTTCCTTACCTTTTCATTCCTCATCCTACCTCTCCTTGTTACTCCTATCCTACTTCTGAAGGGCTTCATTCCCCATACCTGTAATCTTCTTCTTCTTTTGTTTCACTCTCTTTGGGGTACACTGGATCAATCATTTCCTTGTGTGTTGTTCTTTTCTTAGGGCCCAGTATTTCTTCATTCTTTCTGATCTTCTTTTCCTCTCTTCTTCCGAGATGCAGAGTTTGGACTTCCGTCTAGATTTGTCTTGGAACCTTATGCTTTCATCTTTAGTAATTAATTTAGCTGTCCGATCAGTAAGTGAATTTTCTGAAATCCTTAATTCTACTAGGTCTTTCTCAGTTTCTTTAAACCAGTTGGGTTTTGTTTTGTCGTCACGGAAAGAGTCAAAGATTTGTTTAGTTAATCTGTTGGAATTCATTCTGAGAAGATGGCCATAAAAATTTATCCTCCTTTTTCGCATAGTATCTGAAAGTTTTCAATTTTCTTGTAGAGAGTTTCATTTTTGATGTACATAATCTTATTTTCTTAAAATTTTGATCCTATGATTTTTCTTAAAAGTTTTCTTTCCTTTAGCTCAAGTTTCTCCATTTGGCCCTTGAAATTCATGTTTAGTGTTTCTGCTGCATACAGTGCTTCTGGCTTAATCACTGTTTTGTAATGTGTAACTTTGGACCCCTATGAAAGGGATTTTTTGTTGTACGTATTTTTTGTTTGTTGGAAGGCCAATTCAAGTTTATTTTTTCTGGATTCCATTGCTTTGCTTTCCCCAGCATCCCAACTAATACATTCTCCAAGATATTTGAATTCTTTTACTATTTCAATCTTTTGTTCTTGAACTTTGAGGTATTTACATAATGCTTGATGTTTGTCAATATCTTAATTTTTTCAAAGGAGATGTGAAGACCTATTTTAGCTGTTTGTTTAATTCAAGAATTTGCTCCCATGCTTCTTCCATTGTTTCAGCAAATAGGGCCATATCATTTGCAAAGGCAATGCAATTTACTTTGAGGTTCTTCTTTTTGCAACCCAGTCTTATACCACTCTTAATATTTGTGTTTTATTCTCTGACTATTTTCTCAAGTGCACAATTGAACAGCAACGGTGAGAGCCCATCCCCCTGTTGCACTCCCATTTTTATTTCAAAGGGTTGTGATAATTTGCCCATAAATTTAACTTTCTAAAATGTATTTGTAAGGGTCGCTTTTATAATATTGGTTGTTTTCTTATCCAAACCCATTTCTTCCAGGACTGATAATAGAGATCCTCAATCAATCAAATCATATGCTTTTTTGAAATCAATGAAGGAGATTACATATGTCTTTGCCCTTGATTTTTGGTATGCCATGATGTTTTTGAGGTTTAGTATTTGTTCCGAACATGATCTACCCTTTCTAAAACCTCCCTGGTATTCCCCGATTTGTGGGTCCAATTGTGGCTCTGCCCTGTTCAAAAGGACTTAAGAAAGAATCTTGTATGTTATATCCAGCAGTGATATTCCTCTGTAATTGTTGGGGTCTGTCTTCAAACCTTTCTTGTGGATAGAGTGGATGAGACCTATTCTCCATTCTGTGGGGATCTCTTCTTCTTTCCAGATTTTATCGAAAACACACTGAAGGGATGTAATTGCATTTTTGTCAGCTTTTTGCCATAGTTCAGCCACTATATGGTTTTCTCCGGATGCTTTGTTGTTTTTAAGTTCTGAAATGACCTTCTGTAGTTCTTCAGTCATTGGTGTTTCTGAACTTGGCTTCTCACTGTTACTTGGGATGGATTCAAATTTTTCAAGGATGGGTTCACAATTCAAGATTTTCTCAAAGTACCCTGCTAGCATTTTGCAATTTTCCGTGTTATTGTGAGCAATGGTCCCATTTACATCTCAAAATTGGAGGGTGGGTGCTTCGTATCTTGAGAACCTTTGTTTGAAAGTTCTGTAAAAGCTTCTTGTGTTGTTTTTAGCAAATTCTTCATCAATTTGGAGGAGAGCTTTGTTTTCAAGTGTCTTCTTAATCCTTTTTATATTTTTATCTACCTGTAGTCTATTTACATCTCCCCCCCCCCCCCCCCCCCCCCTGTTGCTCATGTTTCTGATGCATAGGTCACTACTGGGATGTAGTTACTTCTGTATATCACTTCTTTCCTTTTTTTGGTACATTTTTGTTCCAAACCAGGCTACTAACACTTCGAAGGAATGCTTCTGCCTGTCATCCACATCCACTGATGTCTTTCTTATTTCTTCCATTTTCCTCCATCTTGCTTCCAAAGTACTTAACACTTTTCACCTTCCTCAGTTGTTCACCTTGAATCCTTATTCTGCTAGTTTATCTATTTTTCTTTCTAGTTGTAACCAGGCTCATGCATTTGTTTACACTTAATTTCATTCCATACTGTCTCGCAGTATTCCCCTCTATTTCCCCAGGTCATTAAGTCATCTGTAAACACCTTTGCTTTCAGCTTGTTTCCTCTAGTTTTTCCTCCCACTGCAGTCATTATCTTATCCAAGACAACAATGAAGAGGAGAGGTGCTGTCGCACTGCCTTGTTTCACACCACTCGGTAGCTGGAAGCAATCTGTCCTTTCATTTCCCACTTTCCTACAACTCAGAATTCCACATTAGATCTTCTCCACTCTAATAGTCTCTTTTACCACTTCCTTTTTTTTCTAGTGCTTCCCAGACCTTTCTTCTACAGATGCTATCAAATGTCTTTTCTATGTTGAGATAGGCTATCATGAGGTCTTACCCAAATTCATAGTGGCACTCCTGGAGCTGCCTCACTGCAAATGTGAGGTCAAAAATTCACCTTCCAGATCTGTTCTTCTCTCATTTTGTTTTCGGCCTTTGTTTGGATTCTGCTTCCCAGGATCTTTTCATATACCATGGCACAGTGTGGTATCAGTGTGAACCCTCTGTAGTATCTACAATCCTTCCTACTCTCTTTCTTGAATACAGGGACAATTAGTGTTCTCTTCCAATCTTCTGGAGTCTTCTCATTCCACACCACCCTCATCACACAATACAGCCACTGTTTCCCAAGCTCCCATGCTGCCTTCACCATTTTGACATTTACTTCACTCGTACCTGGCATCTTTCCTCCTTTCAATTTGATTAGTGCCATTTCCATTTCTTTCCATGTTAGGTCCCCCCCCCCCCCCCCCCAACCTCTCCTATCACTTTTGACCATTCCATATAGTACTTTCTTACTGCCTCTGCTCATTTGTCCAATCTTCTCCCCTCAGCCACTATCTTACTTGCCTCTTTCTTCTTTTTCTTATACCTCTCTTGCTAATCCTGTCCTTTCTGCGAACTTAGTCTGAAGGCCTTGTGCTTCCTTCTATCTCCTTGACTCTCTCATTCCACCATGGTGTCCCCTTCCACCATCTTCTGCCACTTTTCCTTCTGCAGACACCTACTGTAGCTTCTACCATAGCACTTTTAAATCATCCCCATTCGTCTTCTCCTGTCTTTTGTTCATCCTTTGGTAACCTTTCCCTTGTAATCTGTCGGTGTTCCTCCTTAACTTTCTTTTCCTTCAGTTTCCATACTCTTAATTCCCCTTTCCTCATTCTCTGTCTTCTTCCATTCCTCATGCTCATCACCAGTAGCCAGTTGTCACTAAACAATGCCTCAGATGGTTGTACCTTTACATCCATTATAGTCCTCTTCGCTTTCCATTCATGGAGCATGTAATTCACCAACCATTTCTGTGTTAGATTCCTGCTGACATTACTTAGTTGCTCTCTTTCAACTGAATACATGAGTTACCTATCACTAAACAATTTCTCTTGCACAATTCCAGCAATCTTCTTGCTTCTTCATTTCTACATCCCCATCCTTCTCCTCCTAGTATATTTTTGTGCCTTTCCCTTCTGCAGCCCACACTACAGTGAACCCTGTATTTTATGTTTTCGTGCGGTCCAGTCTTAAAAAATGCAAAACTGAGGAAAATGTTAAAACCCCCAAAAATATGAGCAAAAATATATATAATTGGCAGATTTGATTAAAAAATGTGATCCTCTCCAATACATTGTATAAAATCTGTATAAGTAAAGGAAATTAAATGTACAACACAATATTTACACAATAATTTGTGCTAAAGAATTTCATCAGTTTTTAGAAAATCACAGGTGTGTAACAGAGAGTAAAAACTTGGGAAAAAATTGAAATACGTATTTGGGTATGAGGTAACTGAGCTACACTACTGGCCATTAAAATTGCTACACCAAGAAGAAATGCAGATGATAAACGGGTATTCATTGGACAAATATATTATACTAGAGCTGACATGTGATTTCATTTTCATGCAATTTGGGTGCATAGATCCTGAGGAATCAGTACCCAGAACAACCACCTCTGGCTGTAATAACGGCCTTGATACGCCTGGACATTGAGTGAAACAGAGCTTGGATGGCATGTACAGGTACAGCTGCCCATGCAGCTTCAACACAATACCACAGTTCATCAAGAGTAATGAATGGCATATTGTGATGAGGCAATTGCTCAGCCACCATTGACCAGACGTTTTCAGTTGGTGGGAGATCTGGAGAATCTGCTGGCCAGGGCAGCTGCTGAACATTTTTTGTATTCAGAAAGGCCTGTACAGGACCTGCAACATGCGGTCGTGCATTATCCTCCTGAAATGTAGGGCTTCGCAGGGATCAAATGAAGGGTAGAGCCGCAGGTCGTAACACATCTAAAATGTAACGTCCACTGTTCAAAGTGCCATCAATGCAAACAAGAGGTGACCTAGACGTGTAACCGGTGGCACTCCATACCATCATGCCAGGTGATATGCCAGTATGACGATGATGAGTACACGCTTCCAATGTGTGTTCACCGCGATGTTGCCAAACACGGATGCAACCATCATGATGCTGTAAACAGAACCTGGATTTGTCCGAAAAAATGACGTTTTGCCATTCGTGCACCCAGGTTCATCATTGAGTACACCATCGCAGGCACTCCTGTCTGTGATGCAGCATCAAAGGTAACCGCAGCCATGGCCTTCGAGCTGATAGTCCATGCTGCTGCAAACGTCGCCAAACTGTTTGTGCAGGTGGTTGTTGTCTTGCAAACATCCCCATCTGTTAACTCAGGAATCAAGAAGTGGCTGCACGATCTGTTACAGCCATGCGGATAAGATGCCTGTCATCTCAACTGCTAGTGATGTGAGGCTGTTGGGATCTAGCACAGCGTTCCGTATTACCCTCCTGAACCCACCGATTCCATATTCTGCTAACAGTCATTGGATCTTGACCAATGCGAGCAGCAATGTCGCGATACGATAAATCACAATCGCGATAGGCTAAAATCTGACCTTTATCAAAGTCGGAGATGTGATAGTACGCATTTCTCCTCCTTACACGAGACATCACAACAATGTTTCACCAGGCAATGCCGTTCAGCTGCTGTTTGTGTATGAGAAATCGGTTGGAAACTTTCCTCATGTCAGCACGTTGTAGGTGTCACCACCAGTGTCAACCTTGTGTGAATGCTCTGAAAAGCTAATCATTTGCATATCACAGCATCTTCTTCCTGTCGGTTAAATTTCACATCTGTAGCATGTCATCTTTGTGGTGTAGCAATTTTAATGCCCAGTAGTGTATTTTCCAATATTATGTGACCACAATTTATATTTCAAAACACATTTTTTAATAAATCTTTCCCTTGTACTCACCCAGAAAAGTTTAGATTCACCCAGAAAAGAAAAACAAAAATTGGTGAATGACATGGTGAATTAAACCGAAAATTGTGAAGTACGGTAAAAGGCATCAGTTCTAACGTGTGTGTGTGTGTGTGTGTGTGTGTGTGTGTGTGTGTGTGTGTGTGTGTGTGTTTCTTCTATAGATGATGGCAGTGTAGCACACTCTGGTGACATGAGTGCAATGACCTCTAGTGTACTGCTTGTAAACTTTTTCTTGTTCATTGTGCGGAGTAGTCAAAACGGAGTGTTCTGCCATATTGCCAATGTATGCTTGCACTTCAAACTCATCACTTGTATTGTATTGTATTGTATTATTGGTCCAGTAAATCTTACATGTACAGTACAGCACATCAGATATTGGACAGGTCAAAGTATATCTTACAATTAAAACACTTTAGAAACTAGAAAATTATGTTCACAAAATTTTTACAGCACTTCATATACTGGGCAAGTCAATTTGTAAGTTATAATTAAACCACATTATAAACTTGAAGTTTACAACTGAATACATGTATAAGCCAATATTAATGATTACAGTATTTGCATGATCCTCACTTAAGCTCTAAGGATTTTTGAGGAACTCTTCTACACTATGAATTGACATGTACACTAGAGAATTACATTCACAGAATTTTACTTCATATACTGGGCAAGTCAGTATACAACTTATACTTGAACCCCATTAGAAACTTGAGAATTACATCTGAATGTATTTATAGGCCAATATTAATGGTTACAGTATTTGCATAATCATCACTTAGGCTCTCGAGAATTTTGGAGGAACTCTTCCACACTATAAAAGCAATGTGTCAACAGATATTCTTTTAATGCTGCTTTAAAATTTTTACATCAGTCTTTACTTTAATTTCTCTTGGCAATTTATTGTAGATAATTTTTCCATGGTGTAATGTTCCTTTTTGGCACAAACTGGTTTTTGTATGGAGTACATGAAAGTCAGTTTTCTGTCTTGTATTATGATGATGAACATTTTCATTTTTGGGGAGGATACTAGGATTTGTTATTGTATATTTCTTTATAAACATTGCACTTTCAAATAGGAAAATACATGGAAGGGGAAGAATCCCCATCCTTTTAAATAATGGTCTACATGGTTTGTTCCTTTTTATTCCAGCCATGATTCTCACTATCCTTTTTTGCGTCCTGAAGAGTTTTAGGCAGGGTGGCGAGTTACCCCAAAAAGTGATCCAATATTTTAGGACAGAATAGTAAACTGTCATTAGACAGTCCTTATGACAGCAGTTTTCTAGCACTCTCATTAAATAACACATGGTACTTAGCTTCTTTAATATGTTGTCAATTTGAGTTTCCCATCTAAGATTATCCTGTAGCCAGACCCCCAGAAATTTTGTATTAGGCACACTTGCAATATCCATGTCTGACATCTGAATTCTTATATCCTCTTCAATGTTTCTCTTGACATTATGAAAATGTAATGCTACTGTTTTACTTGTTGTGTAAACAGCAGGTTTTGTGATAGTACGTATATACAAAAAAATTTCCTTCATATGTGCTACTTATTTATAACAATGAATATGAAATAAAGTTAAGCCTGCTGTGATTTCAGTGATTGTCTGTCCCAGCAATCTGTTACATTTACAACAATCTGTCTGCTATCACAGTACATTAAACACCAATGAGCATTGCAACTAAGTTGAACAAACCATTGCACAACTGTTCACTGAACACACTCTGTTAATTGTGATGCCACACATTGCAAATGAAGTAACCTACAGTGGCTGCAGTTGGTAGAGGCATGATACATTCTGGATTCTGTCAACAGGCTCCAAACAGGACTACTGTAAGTAAAATTGGTTAAATTTCACTGTGGCAGTGGTGGCATCATTTGCTAATGTTGACAATGCACAATTGATCTGCGTGATCACACTGGATCATTGCTCTTTAATTAAATCATGTGAGAAGGTAGGTGGATTAATGTTTATTCATAATAGTGTTGCATATTCAATATATTAAACAACATTGACCCATGGGAGACCCATGAGTTAATTAAAAAACATTGATCCACCCATCTCCTCCCATGATTTAATTAAAAAACATTCATCCACTTCATCAATGTGCTCTTGCAGATCCATTGCATGTTGCCAACATTAGTACACTAGGCCACTGCTGCCATAAGTAAAATTTTACCAGCAAAATTAAAGTACAGCAGTGATGGGCATACAGTGTCTAACTACATAAATTAAACCTGAGTGGAAACTGCAGTCACTGTGTCTGCTATACGCTGATAACATCAGCTGTACTTTGGAACAAGCCACTTAGTATGCTTGCTGTTTATCACTCTATATGCTAGAAACCACTGCAGTAACATGATGTCACCATGTTATACAGTTATTGGCTGCAGATGGAAAACAAACATCTGAGATTTTGTAACCTGGCAGTTTTCAGTGTATTTTACAGTATCAGTAGCCATGTAGGCTATAAATTTTTGCTAATTTTGAGGTGGATATAAAATGAAGGAACCCTCAAAACTGCGCGTTTCAAGGTATAATTTGTGGCATTATTGTGTTGGGAAAACACTAAATTACCTTGTTCATCATTAGCAAAAGTGATAGTCTTTACAATTGCATGCCCTACAGTATTACTTGTGGCAAAACCCACTTTTTTTCCTAATAGGTCTAGTATATGACATAAAATTTTGAAATTACTGTCTTGTTTGTTTATAGATTTGTGATGCGGCTATGTCACTTGACATGAGTGTTGATAAAATTGCTACCTACAAGAAGAAGAATGAAATTCTTGCACCGGCTTTTATTTATAGCTTCTGAGCCTGTTTATACTTTATAATCCAGTACTTGGAATTTCAAATGTTTCGTTGACTAAGGTCTGTAAACTTATTATGGGTGTTAGCGGGGTGTGGAGGCTGCCTGGTTGTTGGGTGACATAACAAGTCACCAGCCAATAAGAGCTCACTAGGCAGAAATGGCCAAGGTTTCCTTGATTCCGACCAAGCATCTTCTCTGAGACTCAGTGTTTGAATTTAAAAGGTTGACAACTGATATTGTTGCTGAATGCAGTACATCATAAATACAAGCAAATAGATGAGACTGAGTTATAAGTGTCATATGAAAAGGTGGCTGTTGAGCCCCTTCACCATGTATTGGCTCAGTCCAGAATATTTCATGTCAATTGTGCTGTTTTTCCATTTTTGCCACGACCTAGCAGTAGTTGTATCATAACTGCATGATGAAGCTAAACACTGCAAGCTGTATTGGATTACATCAGCATTTTCTCTCTCATGTCTCCCCTCTTTGCAATGGCCTAAAATATTCCCTTAACTCCACCAGTGCAAACTGTCTGTCTTTTGTGCCACTTATAATTCGTTCAATCACATCAAATGTCCATAGTAATAAACAGGGATGAACTCAAGTGAGACATCGAGTAAGATCATAGAATCAAGGTAAGCTTTAGTAGGAATAAACGTAAAATCCGTGAAAGTTTAGCATTGATCTTAATGGTTTTCACAGGGACTACAAATTTATGGTGCAGAATCACAAAAAACATAAAATCAAAGTTCCGCTGTATTATCCTTTGTCCATTCATCTGCTTTTGTAGTCTTCCTCCACTTGAGGTGTACAGCCCACATAAGGGGCATATGCCTGAAACACCTATAATTCTCCCCTTCGTCGTTATTCTGATCTTCATTATCCTGTCACTTACCCTCTGTACTTCTTCTTTCAGACCATTCCTCACAACAACTCTATTCCCTTTTGTCTTTCTTTTTCATTTCCATCTAATGCAATCTGTAACCTTCCCTCAGTTCCCTACTGCCTTCTCCTTTCCATCTTGTCTCTCCCATGCCTAAAATATCTTTCATCCAACACGTACAACTACTGAAATGAAAATAGCTAATGAACCTAAGATGTTTGTTAAACTGGCCAGACAGCTTCATGAGTAGTAAAGTAATAACTAATATTTTCAAATTAATTATTTACATGAACATAACCCTAATTTGGGTTAAAGTGTGGTTTTTCTCTTTGAGGGTTCTTCTAGTTATCAGTTGTACCTTAATTTTTTACCTTTCTCATTCAGACTGTTAACTCAGTGGAAGAATTACAAGTTGCAAATCACACAACACATATTTTGCTTAACTTGTTTTACCGTTCTCCCAACTAGATAATACGGACTGTTCTGCATTATGTGAAATCTCATCTAGGTTGCTTTTGTCTAAATTTGCACTTACAGGCATGGGTGCATCATTGTTGTTCTGTGATATATCACAAGTACACTTTTGATTTAGGTAATAAGTGAGGAACTAAGTATTTTTGTCTGATAATTGCCATGGCAACTGGGACAAAAATACTGTGACACAGCAATAAGCCACAAAACTGTCTTAAAACTGAAGGGATCTTGGACTGGTTTTTACGCCCGAACCGTGCCAAAAAGTTTTCCAGTGCATCATGTGAAAGCCAGCACAATAAAAAACAGTGGAAACCTTTTTGATTCAAAGTTAATTCTGATTGTTAAGTGATATGGTTTTTTCCAGAACTACTATTGTTATCCAGATACCTCTTTTCCAAATTTTTAAATTCTCACACAGCATAACAACACTCATGGCCAACTGCAGAGCATCATTGTTTTTGCCTTTAACAGCTTCACATATTGCAATTTTTCTGTTCTTCTAGGTCATTGATTTTAACTACTGGAAAATTTTCTGTATGAAATATGCACTTGACAACCTTGAAGTATCTGTTGTTCCACAGCATACTTAAGTGCTGCCTGAGCTACTATGATTTAAAAGTGCTTAAGCAGGATCATCTTTCATTTCATAATAATGCCCTGGTCTTGTTACATTTTGCGTAGGTTCCAAGCAACGTCCAGTTTATTCTCTTTGTCAAAATGATACAGCTTTACCATAGACATTAAGTACAGTTTCTTAACACCATCCTTCTCATTCATCTCAAATTGATTGCATGCAAAATGAAACCAATAAATGAAAAAAGATATTAAATGTAACATAAAATTTTGAGCCCTTACACAACTTTATTATGAAAAAAGTAAAAATATGGTAGTAATAAGTGAAGAGAATGTGGAAAAAAGTGCAACAAGTGTTTACACATTATAAGTACTATGTAATGAAAGATATAATTTTAATGTTAAGTAATCCATAATGAGAGAAATGCTTGTCTATTTTGCATAGTCCAGCAGACTTGTATGGGAATATATCTTCCCTTTCAGTTCAGTGCAGGCATATTTTTTATCTTTTTGCAGTTCTTTTACCATGTGAAATTTGGAAAACCTGCTACCACCCTCTGCCATTGAACAGAAGTTTACTGCACAACACTGCAGCATTTTTCACCACAGGAAAGCTGACGAGTTTTCTTAGGCTCTTAATTTGATATGAGTCTGTGTGTTCCACACACCCCTGTATACTAAGATAACTGCTAATTAGATCAATTCTGCCACTTATGCTCATGCACTTACTTGGGTCCAAAATGGCTGTCTTGTATCATGTGATGTTCAGCTGACCGATGGCAGTGCACAGTTGTCAGGAATCATCACATAAAAGGTTGTCACTACTTTATTTATTCAGGTATTTAACATCACAGTACCAGTACCTGCACCTAATGACATCCACTGCGTACAGTCTGAGAAACATTTCCAAAAATTTAGGTAGCCTTACGATAAATAGTTTTCTATCTACACTGGTTCAGGTAGTGAAACTTGAAGCTTTCTTGTAACATAGTTACTCCTGGTCTGTGTTAATAAATCTTTGTACTACTTATGATAAATCTGGAAGGCTTCTTTTAACGCGAGATTTTCTCTATCATTTAACTCTGCACAATGGAGTAATTTTTATTTCCCCGTTGTTTTCATGACATTACTATTTATGCAGATACTTTTGTTTATATTTTAGTATGGTTAACTTTTGTGGATACAACTGCGCATATGGCATCAGAACAGTAGTAGAAGTCAGCATTAAAGTTATTGTAGGAAAAGCTATAATGGTCATTAAATCATGGTATGTGTGCTAAGATGCAGTTCAGCCTATTGATGTCATAATTATACATAATTCTTTTGCTTACTTTTTTTTTTTTTTTTAATGATAATGGGTGTCTTGTAGGACTCCAGTTGCAGCCATACTGAATGGTGGTCAGAGATGGCTTGCTTTAGCACAAATGTACTGTAGGAAAGATGGGTTATGTTTATTATTATGTTATTGAGACATATTTTTCTGTTGCCAGCTTTTCTAGTTGACTCACAAATGAGGGAGGTCATATGGAATTCATCTAATAGGAGATGTATCTTTTTGGTGCTGGCATCATTGGTTAAAAATCTGTATTTATATCCCTTGCTGTTACAAAATTTACGCAGCCATTTAACTGAGAAAATCTTTTATCTGTACACACAAGGAAGACAAATATATTTTTGAAAAAGTTATCTGTATTTGCCCCAGGTGGCCTGTAGACACCAATAACTGTTTTGTTTTCTCTGCCACATTTTGGATTTATTGCAGCTAATTCTGATGAGACTCATAAGCAGAAACACTTACATAATTAACATTAAAATTACTTTCTTTTACAATGAATATTGTTACACCACCACCAGTCCTGTCTTTTCTGGTAAAAGCTAGCAAAATTTCATGGAAAGTGGTTCACTAGTGCTGATTAGTTCTTCAGTTTTCCAGTCTTCAGTTACATCTATCAGTAAATCAAGACAAAAACTATCAGCCAGTTAATCTTTTGGCACATAAGTTTAATGATCACTTAAAGATAAAATTAATTACATATTGTGTTTCCAAAAGTAATTATTTGTATTGAAATAACCATTATCCACTTTCTGTGCCAAAACTTTAAAATGGATAACAGTGATTTTGATACCAGCTATCATATTTGGAAGCATTACTTTTAATTAATATTATTCTTAATTCCTGAGGATGGTCTGTTGTTTCACCAAAACAGATAATGTTTTCAATAATGAAATGACATACAGCTATTACCCAAAGCAGGATATTTGGAAAGTACATATGAAATTAAAAGAACTAGTATTACGTGAGAAATTGAGAAGAATACTGCAGCCTCATTCATATTGTTTCCACAGAGACTGTAAACATGATTAGACTAATTATTGCATCCACTGAGGCATTTAGGTAGCCACTCATCATGTGTGCCAAATGTATATGGAACAGAAACAAAACCTGAAATGTACTACAATGGCAGATAGGATCTGTAATGCAGTTCACAGTAATTTGCTGCAGATTATCAATGTAGATGTAGATTCCAAACAAAGAAAATAACTTACAGGTGCCAGAAGTAGAGATCAGTGGGTACACACTGGATGAGATTCCAAGTGAGAAGTTCATAGATATTCAGAAGGATAGTAAACTACCACCAAATGTGGATAAGTTAACTAAAAAGCTGAGCTATGTCTGTGTTTAACTTAGCAATTAGAACTGTTTCTGATTATGTTGGCTGCAGATGCAAGTGCTAGCATAACCTTGCACACTTTCAGTTAGCACTTTCCTAAGACTTAACTGACTGGCACAGTGTAACTAGGCTCAAAATAGTATTTATTCTACAGAAACATGCAGTAGCAAGAATTATTTTATAAAGCCTGACATGGTTAAACTGTGTAGTGTGATATCTCATGAGTAGGATAGATTGCTACTCACTGTAAAGATGACATGCTGAGTTGTAGACAGGCACAACAAAAAAGACTGTTACACAATGGAGCTTTGGGCCAAAGCCTTCTTCAGAAAGGAAAACACACACACATGAACACAAGTGAGCACACATGCGTACATGACTGCTATCTCCAGCCGCTCTGACCAGAATGCAACTGTGTTGCATTGAACAGAAGCAGCGATCAGAAGATTGGTGATGAAGGGGAAGGGATAGCAGGGTACAGTGGGGGGAGAGAAGTCAGTCAAGCATGGCAGACTGTGCAGGGACTAGATGGTGGTAGGAGAAAAGCAGAGAAGGTGAGAAGACCTGTGCATGCAGTGGCAGAGAGTGGCACACAGTGAGGATGAGGAGACATGAATTGGGAGAAGTGATAGGACAGAGGTGGCAGAAACTGGAAACTGTTGGGTGGAGGAGGTGAGGATAGTAGGTTACCTTAGGTTGAAGCTGGGATGATTTCAAGAGTGGAGAATGTGTCTTAAGGATAACTCCCATTTGCGCATTTCAGAAAAGATGGTGGTAGAGAGGAGGATCCAGAGAGCCCAGGTGTGTGAAGCAGCAATTGAAATCAAACATGTTATGTTCAGGTGCATGTTGTGCCACACGGTGGTGCACTTTGCTCTTGGCCAGAGTTTGGCAGTGGCAATTCATCCTGGTGGACCGCTGGTTGAAAGTCAAAAAAATATAAAAATGTATCAGTGATTGCAGCAGAGCTGGTATATGACATGGCTGCTTTCACAGGTCATCTGGCCCCTGATGGGATAGGATTAACCTATGACAGGACTGGAACAGGATATGCTGGATGGATTTGGCAGGTCTTACACCTGGGTCTTCCACAGGGACAGGATTCCTGTGACAAAGGGTTGGAACTGGGATATGGATGGACTATAGGATGTTGTGCAGGTTGGGTGGCTGACACCCCCTATCCTCACACCACCCTCAAGAACCAGGCTAAAATGAGCACCCCTTTCATCACCCAATACCAACCCAGATTGGAACGACTGAATCACATCATTTATCAGAGCTTTGACAATCTCATCATGCACAGAAATGAGAGACATCCTGCTCAGGATACTCCTCACTCCTTCTTAAGTGGTGTTCTATCACCCACCCAACCTCTTTCTATCCTAAGGGAGAAAAGTGGAATAATAATTATTTAATTCTTTCCCCCAATTTTCCTTCTGAAACAAACATCACACAATGCTGCTTTCATTCCCTTACCATGCCACCGTAAATATAAATGACTTAGTAATCAGTCATAGTGGCTGGCAAATGTTACAGTTGTACATAGGATCTTACGAGTCTCCATTTGGCTCTATGCAGATTGTACAAGCTATAGAACTCCATTCTTGGTGATAATATGTCAGTGATTCCATGAAAGGGTAACTTTTCCCTGTGTTTGGAGGAGAACACAGGTAACAGTTATGTAAAGAAAAGACAGCAGATCTGGTCTCCAGAATTACAATCCTGTATGATTCACCTCCATTGCTAACAGAATTATAGAACACATTCTGAGCTGAGAAGTTATGGCATAATGTGTGGATTCCCAAGATACCATTCATTTGAAATCTGGCTATTAACTCTTCAGACACAATGTACTAGTAGTCATAGATGAGGTTGTGTGGAATATCCAGTGTTCCTATAACATCATAAAACTTTTAATTCAGTACCACACTGATACTTCCTTTAGAAAATATGTTGATGTGATATGTCTAGTCAGGTTTGAATTTAGACTGAAAAATTCATCACATTATCTAATGCAGAAAGCCATCCAAGGACATAGAAGAATTTCAGATGTGTCTTGCGAAAGGGGAAGATCTGTTGTTCGTATTATATCTGACTCCTCTCATCATTTCCATTAATCTTGTTAACTCATTTAGGTCAAGTGTTCAACTGAGGCTCCTGATGTGTTATCAGATTTATGTTAGACGCTTCTCTCAGCCTCCTGATGTGTGGATATAATTGAGAGGTAAAAGCACACTTATTGTTCACTGCCATTTTCATAAAATATGATACACCTTCCACACGCTTTCACAGTTGTTGGGAATACAATCCAGCCATTGTACTTACAAACAGATCCAATAAAGTGCAATTGTAAAATAAAAAATGGAACATACATTAAATGAAGCACACTTGTAAAAATAATTCTACAACAGGTCTAAGCAAGCATGCTTATAAAACAATTGAGCATCAGAGGTGTGCTCCTATTTCACACACTGGCGTTCAGACAGTGAATATGTTCCAGATAATTGGGCACTGAAAAGGTTACTGGATTTGTGGATAGTATTAGTTGAAATCTCAGATTGTTTGCAGATGGTGCAATTAGCTTTGTCATAGACACAGGAATTGTTATCCAATAAGTAATGTAGCAATATCTACTTAGATCTAGATAAAATATCAGTCTGATGCAAACATAAATATGGATTTTAATAATAATAAATGTAAAGTTGTGCTCCTCATAAACTTAAAAACTGCAGTAGCTTCCTACTATGTGATTAATGAGTCAAACTGGACTGGCTACTGCTGGTACTGTCAATTTGGGGATATGAAGTGGAATAATGAAACTGGCTGAGTTGTGGAGAATGTTTATGGCAAGTTTTGATTTGTTCTCTCAAGTTTTCTTTGAGCATTTGATTAAAGGTGTGCTTGTGGAAAGCACAGCATTAAGTTTGATTAATTAGTAGGACACTGGAAAATTACAATTGTCTTCAAAATAAATTGCAAATGAAGCACATGATTCACTCATACTGGAATACTGTTCAACCATGTAGCTATGGTTTGCATTAAGTTACGCTATCAAGAGTCATCAAGTGTAAACTAAGGAAGGCAGTGCAAATAGTGACAGGACTGTTCAGCTCATGGTTGAGTGTAGTGTAAATACAGAGAAATCTCAACAGGAAGACAGTCACAGAAATGTCCAATATCTTGTAATAACTTTCATAACCTAAATCTTCAGCCATGAATTGAGGACCATTAATGATTACCATCATGCAGGGTGCATCCTGAACCGCAAAAATCCGTTCCAAGGCTCCTACTGTGGCCACCTTTGTTGTCTGCTGGAGGTGGCTGACATATGGGAAGTGAGAGATGGTGTCCATGATTATTAACCACCTGGACCTCAGTGAAGGTCCCATAAAGTCAGTGTGAACTCGGTTCCATGGCTGCATCGACACTGTCCAAACAAAAAATGACTCACAGCTGCGTCAACACTGGCCATGGAGAGAATGGCATGGATGGGACCAGCTGGCGTGCTTGGCAAAGAGCACACTGTAAACCAACCTTGCAACATCATCATCCATACTAGACCAGTAGATTTAGCAGTGTTCATGTTGCTTAAGGAATGTCACACCTTGCCAAACCTAAAGTTGGTGCCCACCATCTGGGGGAAGGGTGGGGGGGGGGGACAGTGAAGGTCAAGTGTATCTGCACCAGGGAGGATTTTTGGCCAACCCAACTGGATATATCGTAGGACCTATTGAAGAAGTGGTTCTCTCCTAGATGCTATAGCAGTGTCCTGGGAATTTACAGGGATCTCGTTGAGCTGTTCCTCCAGCTGGCTGTCAGAAAGCAAACTGTCTGCTGATGATCCAAATCAGAATCCAGGTCCACAGTATGACAATAGAATGTATCTGCATTAGAATATTGAATGAGTTAGTGATAGTGAATCGATTATTGGAAATTTGTAAAATAGAGAGCCCATCAGTGATGTAGATGTGCTGTAAGCTATGTCAATTTTGTCTTAGGTGCAAAAATTGGAAAGAGTGTATATATATATATATATATATATATATATATATATATATATAGACACACTCGTACTCTCTGCTGGAAATATCACTTTGCCACGAAGAAAAATGATCCTAATCCTACTCCTAATGATCCAACTCCCCAAGACACTATCCAAATTGAACCCTGCCTGGAACAGTTCCGTCCTCCGTCACAGCGGGACCCGCCTCCTCTCCCTCAAAATCACCCTCTCCAAACCTTCCAGGAATTTCTCACTTCCAGCCTTGCCTCTCAATCCTTCTTAAAAAACCTTAATCCTACTCCCAACATCACCACTGCTGAAGCCCAGGCTATCCGTGATCTGAAGGCTGACCTATCCATCGTCATTCTTCCGGCGGACAAGGGTTCTATGACCATGGTACTTGATCGTCGGGAGTATGTGGCTGAGGGACTGCGTCAGCTTTCAGACAACACCACATACAAAGTTTGCCAAGGTAATCCCATTCCTGATGTCCAGGCAGAGCTTCAAGGAATCCTCAGAACCTTAGGCCCCCTACAAAACCTTTCACCTGACTCCATCAACCTCCTAACCCCACCGACACCCCGCACCCCTACCTTCTACCTTCTTCCTAAAATTCACAAACCCAATAATCCCGGCTGCCCCATTGTAGCTGGTTACCAAGCCCCCACAGAATGTATCTCCGCCTACGTAGATCAACACCTTCAACCCATTACATGCAGTCTCCCATCCTTCATCAAAGACACCAAGCACTTTCTCAAACGCCTGGAATCCTTACCCAATCTGTTACCCCCGGAAACCATCCTTGTAACCATTGATGACACTTCCTTATACACAAATATCCCGAACGTCCAGGGCCTCACTGCAATGGAGCACTTCCTTTCACGCCGATCACCTGCCACCCTACCTAAAACCCCTTTCCTCATTACCTTAGCCAGCTTCATCCTGACCCACAACTTCTTCACTTTTGAAGGCCAGACATACCAACAATTAAAGGGAACAGCCATTGGTACCAGGATGGCCCCCTCGTACGCCAACCTATTCATGGGTCGCTTAGAGGAAGCCTTCTTGGTTACCCAGGCCTGCCAACCCAAAGTTTGGTACAGATTTATTGATGACATCTTCATGATCTGGACTCACAGTGAAGAAGAACTCCAGAATTTCCTCTCCAACCTCAACTCCTTTGGTTCCATCAGATTCACCTGGTCCTACTCCAAATCCCATGCCACTTTCCTTGACATTGACCTCCACCTGTCCAATGGCCAGCTTCACACCTCCGTCCACATCAAACCCACCAACAAGCAACAGTACCTCCATTATGACAGCTGCCACCCATTCCACATCAAACGGTCCCTTCCCTACAGCCTAGGTCTTCGTGGCAAACGAATCTGCTCCAGTCCTGAATCCCTGAACCATTACACCAACAACCGGACAACAGATTTCGCATCCCGCAACTACCCTCCCGACCTGGTACAGAAGCAAATTACCAGAGCCACTTCCTCATCCTCTCAAACCCAGTAACTCCCACAGAAGAACCACAAAAGTGCCCCACTTGTGACAGGATACTTTCCGGGACTGGATCAGACTCTGAATGTGGCTCTCCAGCAGGGATACGACTTCCTCAAATCCTGCACTGAAATAAGATCCATCCTTCATGAAATTCTCCCCACTCCACCAAGAGTGTCTTTCTGCTGTCCACCTAACCTTCGTAACCTCTTAGTTCATTCCTATGAAATCCCAAAACCTTCTTCCCTACCCTCTGGCTCCTACCCTTGTAACCGCCCCCGGTGCAAAATCTGTTCCATGCACCCTCCCACCACCACCTACTCCAGTCCTGTAACCCGGAAGGTGTACACGATCAAAGGCAGAGCCACGTGTGAAAGCACCCACCTGATTTACCAACTAACCTGCCTACAATGTGACGCATTCTATGTGGGAATGACCAGCAACAAACTGTCCATTCCCATGAATGGACACAGGCAGACAGTGTTTGTTGGTAATGAGGATCACCCTGTGGCTAAACATGCCTTGGTGCATGGCCAGCAAATCTTGGCACAGTGTTACACCGTCCGGGTTATCTGGATACTTCCCACTAACACCAACCTATCTGAACTCCGGAGATGGGAACTTGCTCTTCAATATATCCTCTTTTCCCGTTGCCCACCAGACCTCAATCTCTACTAATTTCAAGTTGCCGCCACTCGTACCTCACCTGTCATTCAACAACATCTTTGCCTCTGCACTTCCCCCTCGACTGACATCTCTGCCCAAACTCTTTGCCTTTTAATATGTCTGCTTGTGTCTGTATATGTGTCGATGGATATGTGTGTATGTGCGAGTGTATACCCGTCCTTTTTTCCCCTAAGGTAAGTCGAAACATTCCACGTAGGAAAAATATATCTAAAAACGAAGATGATGTGACTTACCAAATGAAAGTGCTGGCAGGTCGACAGACACACAAACAAACACAAACATACACACAAAATTCTAGCTTTCGCAACCAACGGTGGCTTCTTCAGGAAAGAGGGAAGGAGGAGGAAAAATGAAAGGATGTGGGTTTTAAGGGAGAGGGTAAGCAGTCATTCCAATCCCGGGAGCGGAAAGACTTACCTTGGAGGAAAAAAGGACAGGTATACACTCGCACACACACATATCCAAGGCAAAGATGTTGAAAGACAGGTGAGGTATGAGAGGCGGCAACTTGAAATTAGCGGAGGTTGAGGCCTGGTGGATAATGAGAGGAGAGGATATACTGAAGGGCAAGTTCCCATCTCCGGAGTTCTGACATGTTGGTGTTAGTGGGAAGCATCCAGATAACCCGGACGGTGTAACACTGTGCCAGGATGTGCTGACCGTGCACCAAGGCATGTTTAGCCACAGGGTGATCCTCATTACCAACAAACACTGTCTGCCTGTGTCCATTCATGTGAATGGACAGTTTGTTGCTGGTCATTCCCACATAGAAAGCTTCACAGCGTAGGCAGGTCAGTAGGTAAATCACGTGGGTGCTTTCACACATGGCTCTGCCTTTGATCGTGTACACCTTCCGGGTTACAGGACTGGAGTAGGTGGTGGTGGGAGGGTGCATGGGACAGGTTTTACAGTGGGGGCAGTTACAGGGGTAGGAGCCAGAGGGTAGGGAAGGTGGTTTGGGGATTTCATAGGGATGAACTAAGAGGTTACGAAGGTTAGGTGGACGGCGGAAAGACACTCTTGGTGGAGTGGGGAGGATTTCATGAAGGATGGATCTCATTTCAGGGCAGGATTTGAGGAAGTCGTATCCCTGCTGGAGAGCCACATTCAGAGTCTGATCCAGTCCCGGAAAGTATCCTGTCACAAGTGGGGCACTTTTGTGTTTCTTCTGTGGGAGCTTCTGGGTTTGAGGGGATGAGGAAGTGGCTCTGGTTATTTGCTTCTGTACCAGGTCGAGAGGGTAGTTGCGGGATGCGAAAGCTGTTTTCAGGTTGTGGGTGTAATGGTTCAGGGATTCCGGACTGGAGCAGATTCGTTTGCCATGAAGACCTAGGCTGTAGGGAAGGGACCGTTTGATGTGGAATGGGTGGCAGCTGTCATAATGGAGGTACTGTTGCTTGTTGGTGGGTTTGATGTGGACGGACGTGTGAAGCTGGCCATTGGCCAGATGCAGGTCAACGTCAAGGAAAGTGGCATGGGATTTGGAGTAGGACCAAGTGAATCTGATGGAACCAAAGGAGTTGAGGTTGGAGAGGAAATTCTGGAGTTCTTCTTCACTGTGGGTCCAGGTCATGAAGATGTCATCAATAAATCTGTACCAAACTTTGGGTTTGCAGGCCTGGGTAACCAAGAAGGCTTCCTCTAAGTGACCCATGAATAGGTTGGCGTACGAGGGGGCCATCCTGGCACCCGTGGCTGTTCCCTTTAATTGTTGGTATGTCTGGCCTTCAAAAGTGAAGAAGTTGTGGGTCAGGATGAAGCTGGCTAAGGTAATGAGGAAAGAGGTTTAAGTAGGGTGGCAGGTGATCGGCGTGAAAGGAAGTGCTCCATCGCAGCGAGGCCCTGGACGTGCGGAATATTTGTGTATAAGGAAGTGTCATCAATGGTTACAAGTATGGTTTCCGGGGGTAACAGATTGGGTAAGGATTCCAGGCGTTTGAGAAAGTGGTTGGCGTCTTTGATGAAGGATGGGAGACTGCATGTAATGGGTTGAAGCTGTTGATCTACGTAGGCAGAGATACGCTCTGTGGGGGCTTGACCTCACCGACACCCCGCACCCCTACCTTCTACCTTCTTCCCAAAATTCATAAACCCAATCATCCCGGCCACCCCATTGTAGCTGGTTACCAAGCACTTTCTCAAACGCCTGGAATCCTTACCCAATCTGTTACCCCCGGAAACCATCCTTGTAACCATTGATGACACTTCCTTATACACAAATATTCCACACGTCTAGGGCCTTGCTGTGATGGAGCACTTCCTTTCACGCCGATCACCTGCCACCCTACCTAAAACCTCTTTCCTCATTACCTTAGCCAGCTTCATCCTGACCCACAACTTCTTCACTTTTGAAGGCCAGACATACCAACAATTAAAGGGAACAGCCATGGGTGCCAGGATGACCCCCTCGTACGCCAACCTATTCATGGGTCGCTTAGAGGAAGCCTTCTTGGTTACCCAGGCCTGCCAACCCAAAGTTTGGTACAGATTTATTGATGACATCTTCAGTGAAGAAGAACTCCAGAATTTCCTCTCCAACCTCAACTCCTTTGGTTCCATCAGATTCACTTGGTGCTACTCCAAATCCCATGCCACTTTCCTTGACGTTGACCTGCATCTGGCCAATGGCCAGCTTCACACGTCTGTCCACATCAAACCCACCAACAAGCAATAGTACCTCCATTATGACAGCTGCCACCCATTCCACATCAAACGGTCCCTTCCCTACAGCCTAGGTCTTCGTGGCAAACGAATCTGCTCCAGTCCTGAATCACTGAACCATTACACCAACAACCTGAAAACAGCTTTCGCATCCCGCAACTACCCTCCCGACCTGGTTTAGAAGCAAATAACCAGAGCCACTACCTCATCCCCTCAAACCCAGAACCTCCCACAGAAGAACCACAAAATTGCCCCACTTGTGACAGGATACTTTCCGGGACTGGATCAGACTCTGAATGTGTCTTTCCAGCAGGGATACGACTTCCTCAAATCCTGCCCTGAAATGAGATCCATCCTTCATGAAATCCTCCCCACTCCACCAAGAGTGTCTTTCCGCCGTCCACCTAACCTTCGTAACCTCTTAGTTCATCCCTATGAAATCCCCAAACCACCTTCCCTACCCTATGGCTCCTACCCCTGTAACCGCCCCCGCTGTAAAACCTGTCCCATGCACCCTCCCACCACCACCTACTCCAGTCCTGTAACCCGGAAGGTGTACACGATCAAAGGCAGAGCCATGTGTGAAAGCACTCACGTGATTTACCAACTAACCTGCCTACACTGTGAAGCTTTCTATGTGGGAATGACCAGCAACAAACTGTCCATTCGCATGAATGGACACAGGCAGACAGTGTTTGTTGGTAATGAGGATCACCCTGTGGTTAAACATGCCTTGGTGCACGGTCAGCACATCCTGGCACAGTGTTACACCGTCCGGGTTATCTGGATGCTTCCCACTAACACCAACCTGTCAGTACTCCGGAGATGGGAACTTGCCCTTCAGTATATCCTCTCCTCTCGTTATCCACCAGGCCTCAACCTCCGCTAATTTCAAGTTGCCGCCGCTCATACCTCACCTGTCTTTCAACATCTTTGCCTCTGTACTTCCACCTCGACTGACATCTCTGCCCGAAATCTTTGCCTTTACAAATGTCTGCTTGTGTCTGTGTATGTGCGGATGGATATGTGTGTGTGCGAGTGTATACCTGTGCTTTTTTCCCCCAAGGTAAGTCTTTCCGTTCCCGGGATTGGAATGACTCCTTACCCTCTCCCTTAAAACCCACATCCTTTCATCTTTCCTTCTCCTTCCCTCTTTCCTGACGAAGCAACCGTTGGTTGCGAAAGCTAGAATTTTGTGTGTGTGTTTGTGTTTGTTTGTGTGTCTGTCGACCTGCCAGCACTTTCATTTGGTAAGTCACATCATCTTAATATATATATATATATATATATATATATATATATATATATATATATAGATAAGGTCATAAGAGAATGGGAAACATCACAACAGGGGATAACCTTAGGAAACCTACAGATTAAATGCCTGGCTTTTGCAGACGATTTGGCGATTGTCGCGAAAGGTATAAAGGAAACAAAAGACGCTATTGAAAAACTGCACGAAATCGCTTCCAAAACTGGACTACAGATCTCTTACGAAAAGACACAGTTTATGAGCACAAAGAAACTCTCATCTCTGAACACAAAGTATGGCACGATTTACAAAACAGCAAACTTCAAATACCTCGGTGAAACACTACAAATGAGTGGACATAACAGAGACTCAAATGAAGAAAGAAAGACTAAACTGGACAAGGCATACAAAGTAGTGTGGAATCATTACAACAAGAAGTCTATCTCACAAAAATCCAAATTACGCCATTACGACACGGTGGTGCTCCCCGAGGCACTATATGCAGCAGAGACCACACTAATCCGAGGGCATACACGTATCAGACAATTAGAAAAAGTAGAACGGAAAATACTTAGGAAAATATTTGGCGCAACTAACAACAATGGAATATGGATCAAGAAACCTACAGAGGAACTGTACAAACATACGGAGACAATCACAGAAAAGATTAGAAAACGCAGACTACAATTCTATGGACACCTATACAGAATGCCATCACACAGGCTGACCAAACAGATCTTTGACTGGGTAACCACTAGAAACAACAAATGGGTGGCAGAGGTAGAAAACGACCTGAACCAGCTCAACATAACAGCAGACACAATAAACGACAGAATAAAGTTCAGAAACATCATTAAGAAAAGTAAACTACATGAGATACAATGCGACAAACGAACAGGCATAAAATGGACCGAAGAACGCAAGCAAAATCACAGCCAGAAGATGAAAGAAATATGGGCAACCAAAAAGGCAATCAAGATGAAGCCGAAGACACGAAGCCGACAAGAAGCATGGACAGAGGACCGGAAACAGAAACACAGCGAGCGAATGAGGGAAGTTTGGGCAGCAAGGAAGGCAGCAAAAGGAACTGGCCATGTAGTTTAGTCCAAATGCGCTCTTTAAGGGCAAAACACCAATAATATATATATATATATATATATATATATATATATATATATATATATAAACAAAGATGAGGTGACTTACCGAACAAAAGCGCTGGCAGGTCGATAGACACACAAACAAACACAAACATACACACAAAATTCAAGCTTTCGCAACAAACTGTTGCCTCATCAGGAAAGAGGGAAGGAGAGGGGAAGACGAAAGGAAGTGGGTTTTAAGGGAGAGGGTAAGGAGTCATTCCAATCCCGGGGGCGGAAAGACTTACCTTAGGGGGAAAAAAGGACAGGTATACACTCGTGCACACGCACATATCCATCCACACATACAGACACAAGCAGATATATATATATGTGTGTGTGTGTTTGTGTGTCTGTTGACCTGCCAGCACTTTCATTTGGTAAGTCACATCATCTTTGTTTTATATATATATATATATATATATATATATATATATATATATATATATATATATATATATATATGCCCAAACTCTTTGTCTTTAAATACATCTGCTTGTGTCTGTATATGTGTGGATGGATATGTGCGTGTGTGCGAGTGTATACCCGTCCTTTTTTCCTTTTTCCCCCCTAAGGTAAGTCTTTCCGCTCCCGGGATTGGAATGACTCCTTACCCTCTGCCTTAAAACCCACATCCTTTCGTCTTTCCCTCTCCTTCCCTCTTTCCTGATGAGGCAACAGTTTGTTGCGAAAGCTTGAATTTTGTGTGTATGTTTGTGTTTGTTTGTGTGTCTGTCGACCTGCCAGCACTTTCATTTGGTAAGTCACATCATCTTTGTTTTTAGATATATTTTTCCTACATGGAATGTTTCCCTTTATTATAACCATATCATATATATATATATATATATATATTACCAAACAAAAGTGCTGGCAGGTCGATAGACACACAAACATACACACAAAATTCTAGCTTTGTCAACCAACGGTTGCTTCATCAGGAAAGAGGGAAGGAGAGGGAAAGACGAAAGGATGTGGGTTTTAAGGGAGAGGGTAAGGAGTCATTCCAATCCCGGGAGCGGAAAGACTTACCTTATGGGGAAAAAAGGACGGGTATACACTCGCATACACACACATATCCAAGGCAAAGATGTTGAAAGACAGGTGAGGTATGAGAGGCGGCAACTTGAAATTAGCGGAGGTTGAGGCCTGGTGTATAATGAGAGGAGAGGATATACTGAAAGGCAAGTTCCCATCTCCGGAGTTCTGACACGTTGGTGTGTGTGTGTGCGTGTGTGTGTGTGTGTGTGTGTGTGTGTGTGTGTCTGTGTGTTTGTGTGTGTGTGTGTGTGTGTGTGTGTGTGTGTGAAAGATGAGCACCATCACTTCCTTCTCAATCTGTCAATAATGTTTATTGGCTGGAGTAAGCATCCTTGACATAAATGCAAGTGGCCTCTCAGGCTTTCAGTACGACCCCTTACCTTATGACGCACATCATCCCTGACGCCTTGTGGGTATCTATCTGTTGCCAACAGCAACAGCATGTGGAGCTAGTAGGTCATAAACAAGGTGCTGACTGGAGGACCAATTTTAATTTCTGAAAAGTCTTTTTTCTGAGCACTGAAAGGAGACACCCTTTCCATGGAGATGATTTAATGGGTGAGCTGTGGAGACTGCCCAGGGAAGAAACCAAACATGGTAATTCAGTATTCTTAAAAATATTTGAAAGACTTTTATAGATTCAGGCCAAGCATGTTCTGAATGGCTCCTACATATTCTTTGATGGCCTGAAAGCCCTCTTCACTGATGTGCCTAAATAAGTTACTTCTGGTTGAAAGAAGGCTCATTTGAAAAAAAAAAAAAAAAAATTTACACATAAAATCATTCTGTGCAAGGGCCACAAATTTAGACATAGATTATGCAAATGGTCTTCTGTCATTCACCCAGTGACCACAGTAGTGTTAATTCACATAATACAGAGCTGGTACACCAGCGTGTTCAAGAAACCTCTGGAATATGTCAGGGGTGCTGGATATGCCAAAGGCAATCTGTTATATTGCATGCTTTCAGTGGTGTTCAAGACTAAATTCCTCCATGTGTGTTCAACAAACGTCAACTGAAAATATTTTTCTGCTAGACTGATTTTAGAAAATAGATTTTCTCCTGAAAGTTCATCTGGACAAGACATTGGATAAGAATAATGTCCACTTGCGCATTAATGGTTTACTTGAAGTCTCCACACAACCGAAGAGAGCCCCCAGGCTGCCTAACCTCCACTAATGGGAAGCCAAATTACTTTTGGAAACAGGAGACAAAACCTATTGTTGTCCTAATGCATGTAATTCAGTGTTAACCTCATCCTTAGTGGTCAACAGAATCAGACGAGCTTTGCAAAATCATAGACATTGGCTCTAAGACAATGCAGACCTGAAAGTCAACAACTTTTCCCTAACCCTCATTTAAGCAGTAGTGCAAATTATTTACAAAGTGTAGCAGTGGGCTCACAAGGTTGTGACAAGCTGATGGAGTACACTTCACCATGTATCAATAATCCTAAGGAAGCATATGCATTAAGACCAAAAATTTTCTCAGCCACTAGATTTGCTTCAACCAGAGGTAACAGATTTAAGTGTCTGTCAGGTGCACATGACCCAGAAGTGGTACCTCGTGATGGCAGTACATCCACAACTTTGACTACATTTTGCTGAACTAGGGATCACCCATACTAAAACACGTGGGCTGGTTAATGGCTGACTGATATGCCAGTATCAACTTATGTGGTGCCACCAAATGATCACTGCTTGACTTTTATTAACTTGAATCAGGTGGAGCTGATACCAGTTACCCCACCAAGCTATGGCATACTTCTGCAATATGACATCTGTGGAAACACTTATAACACACGTCCTCGTACTGTCGACATACTGTTTTGAGATGCAAGATAAAACAGTTGAACCAATTTGGAAACCAAATGTATCACTGTGAACGACACATAGTACTAGCTCAGGCTTGTGGAGAGTGATGGTGGGTGAACAGAAATTAGTTGCATCTGTAGAGTCTGTTATGGAAACCTGCTGCACTGTATTGCTGTGGTTCTGGGTCACATGTGAAACATGAAAGTCTACTGAAAAATTTTGCTATACAGCTTGCAACTTTCAAATACATGCACAGTTCACAGCACTTCAACCATGTAGTGATCACACTGTCTTAAGTTTTGCATGCTGACATCTTTAACACATGAGCAGGCGAGTGGTGTACTTTGTACACACGGGATGAATATCTGGCTTTATGTCACCAAGGCAAGGCAAACATGTATGAACAAAATCACAGTTTTATCTCATTTTAATAAAACTATGATAAATTAAACTTACATTATATGAGCTAAAGCACTGTTTAATTAAAAAATAATAAAATAAATTTTCATTATCTACTCTGTTCCCACAGGCAGGTTTTGCCTCACAGTAATGACCATTAAACAGTGCATTTGCATCGGATCCCAACCAACTGTTTATTCAATTACTAACTATCTCATAGATAACTGCCTCATTGTGGGATTGTGCTGCTAGCTCATAATCTGGGTCATTTTCTTGCATGAATCTTACTTTTTTTCTCACCCTGCTCACTGTTTATTTTATATAACTGCAGCTCTCTTGGATGTATGACACCATTATGTATCATCAACTTAGCTGAAGCAATAATGAAGGATACTTATGGGCTCATAATTGTGATACAACAATGGAACAATTCAAAACAGTTTTATTTGTGGTTGGCACACTTAACACATAGGCACACCTGCTCAATGGTTAAGTGGAGCTATGCAAATCACTACATCACATATCAAATTTTCTGCGTATGCTTCACATCACTCAAAACTGAATTGACATGTCCTACTCAGCCCCTACAAATCCACTCTGCAGGAGCCATAACTTATAGCAAGTGACTTGCAGTGTTGTAAGAATTTGAGCGTTGCTACTACTGCATCCATTTTGTGTAAAAAATTGTCTGATAAGAAGAAGAATATGTCAGACATTGCATCAGACAGTGTAGCTAACTTTTGAATCAAATTATATAACTCTGGATTTGTGTAGAGCTAAAAGGCCCACTCACAATCTGGATGTGAAGCACAAGTCATTTTTCCTATACTTTGTAGTCTTCTTAAGCCTCATTAAATGGCTGAAATGCCAGGATGGCTGACAGTATCTGTAATACTACTGCGTAGAACTAGTTAGGTGCTTGACTAATTTCTGATACTGGTTTAGCTGTAACTGCCAAAGCTCAAAAAATTTTACATCCATTGTGGTGCTTGGCATATCAAACTTAGACTATCCTGTCACCAATATTAGAACCATCACTTTAGGGTCAATAAACATTTATTGAACACAAAATAAGATTTCTGTAGCAACAGATTATACTCTCTGTTAGTGTAAACAACCAAACACTAATAGTTCTCGACTGAAATTAATGTAGGGCAAGCATGACTACTTTGTTGTATACATAAATGGCAGTTACAATAGTAAGCACAGTTCTGAGTAAATCTTATGGTGATGAAAAACATTCACTCACAAACTAGAACCACGAGAAGAAAATACTGTATTATGCCAGCTTGTGGAGTGCAGTCAACAGACCATCAATATAGACACACTAGTCCACTGAATCCTGTGTCACCTTCTTGTCTTTCAATTTCACCTGGAACCGGTGGAATCATTTAGCTTGCCTCTTTGAACTGCCAATTTCTTACCACCTAGAATGGCCATTGTACAATATTATTTCATTCAAGTCCTTTTATGGATATTCTGATTTGTAATTGGAGGTATTTTTCTTTTCCTTTTTTCAAGCAATTCTTCGTCTTTCATTCATTCTTTTTTTTTTTTATTTTGCCTTCATCTTTCTTTTCCTTTCACTTCTTTTTAAAAAAAGGCTGTAAAAAATTTAGAGAGACTAGAGTTTTCATGCCATTTTATTTGCTTTATGTTTCTCCTAATGATACTCAAGTTGTTCAGTGTCATTAGTTGTCCAGTAAACACAAACTCACTTTCTTACCTTGGTAATGCTAATCATTGTGTGGTACACCACAGTCTGTCCACACACAGTAATTGAACTAACGCAAAAGTAAACATGTATAATAAAAACACAGAAAAGCAGAACTTTAGATTAAAATCCATATGAAACAGCACACACTAATATAAAATTTGTTCCTCAGATTTTAGCTAGTTAAGAATCTGGAAAATTATGGTGTCTTTCATTCTGTGGTGATACTTTCCTAAGCTCATCTTACAAATCTGTTTTATGTGGTGATGGATTTATTGTACTATACAGCTCGTGAAGCTAATTTATGTTTATTAAATTCTCATAAGTGTAGCATTTCCAGTCAATAAAAATAAATGGATTAGGTGTGCCAGTTACAAGAATGTGATAATGTACACCATAATTGCTTATCTTCCACAAAATTTATCTACTTTGAACCATGGCTAAACTGATGGTAGTTACCTATTACAAAGTTACTTGAGAACTTACTCAGTAATATTTGACCTAAACCAATTAATATATCACCATCACATACTCAGACGAAAGTGAAAATTGTTATATTCCTATTCTGTTGTGAATGTCTGAGGAACAATTTCTTGGATGTTATTTATTACTTTTTTGGCAAAATGAATATTGATGGACAGACTTTTACAGGGGTACATTTTATATTTCTTTGCCAGATGAGTGTGTGGGCAGGCATCTAGTAACTGGTGACTTTCATGCTGTGTCCTTCAGTGGTCAGCATCCTTGTGCACCCAGTGTTGCTTGTTTGCTGCAGCCAGACTGAGGTGGACCAAATCTTTAGCAGCAGTGGCACATAAAAAAAGTACATCCAGTTGTAATATCTCTAAGTTGAATCTCTCCTCCAGAGTTCAGCAAAATTCACCCTAGATGTGGCTTTTAATTTGATTGACCAGCTGCACTCTTCATAAAACGCATTTGTATAAAAATGTTCCATCTGAAAGCATCGGAGAGTAATCCTTAGTTTGCTGACATTTCTCCTGGAATCCACATCCTCCTTTCCTGAGTCCCTGACCAAGAAAGAAGAGGGATATTTCACAGTTACAGTGGAACTTTGGAATGCTCACTTGAGGATTGCAATGAGTGAAATGGTTTCTACAGTGTGTCTTTAGGCTGCCATTGTTAGACCACCACAAGTCTGACTACTGTTGAGAAAGAACAGACTATCTGAAGCATAGAAGTTATAAATTTTTTATGTATGTCCTAAGATTTACATTGTTTTATTTCAACTTTCAAAAAGCAACATTACACTCTTCATAATTTGTTCACTGATTTTGTGGAAATGATGGATTGCTACTCATGTGAAGAGGAGACATCGGGTTGCAGACAGGCAAAATAAAAAGACTGCCATACATTTTAGCTTTTGGCCTAAAGGCCTTCTTCTGAAGCAGAAAACATACACACACACACACATTTACACAAGCACAACTCATACACCTCAGTCAGAGACTGTGGTCATATGTGTGAGAGTTGTGCTTGTGTGAATGAGCATTTCATTGTGCCAGTCTGCTACTCAATGCCTCCTCCATATGGTGAGTAGCAGTGATAGTGTCATTGTTATTCCATCCTGGGCTTTCCATTGTTTAATTTTTATATTATTTTCCTTCTGGGGTTGTTCCTTTCTTTTTCTGGTGTTATGAGGTTGTTCAGAAAGTAAGTGACCATAATGAGCTGTAGTTTTTTTTTTTTTGTTTTTTTTTTTTTTTTTTTTTTTTTGTTTTTTGAAGGCTGGCAGTACTGAGTGGTTGCGGGAGACCCCTGACCATATCAAGCATCACAGCAACATGGTAGTACATTTTAGTGTCAAATTGCATGAAAGATTTTAGTAAAAAATCCCACCAAGTGCAAGCGATGTTCTGTGATCCGCTTTGCACTAATGAAAAGAATAACACTTACTGAAATTGTTTTGCAAAGCAAAACGATTTACTGTAAAGGTTTATGAATATAACAGGTGTGTTTAAGTAGTGTATGGAGTTGAGTGGAGGTAGAACAAATGTTCATGACAAATAGAGGAGATGTAGACCTCCCATTTTGACTGATGAGTTGGTGTAAAAAAACTGAGGAAACTGTTAGTGATGAAATTTCTGTAGTGTTTCCACAACTTTTGAGAAATCCTTTATATGAGACACCCACAGAAATGCTGAAATACTGGAAAATGTGCACAGGATGGGTCCCAAAATAGCTGACAAAGCAGCACAAGAAAAATCAGGTCAGTAGCACCCACAAATTTCTTGAGTGACTTGAATTGGTAGGTGAGGATATTATGAGCTCTTTTGTGGTTAGAGATGAAATGTGGGTGGCTCATTACATGCATGAGACAAAAAGACAGTTGTCACAGTGGCATCACATTAATTCCTCTCCTGCCAAAAAAAAATCAGAACGGCAATTAAAAAAAAAAAAACAAAAAAAAAAAAAAAATATGTGGCCTCATTGTTTGGGACCAAAATCACAAAAGCAGCATTCAAAACAAAAAGACGGAAATGCTGACAATCACGTTCTGTCTCCAACCTCTCACATCTGCCTTGCACACTGTCAGCAAGACATCTGAAGGTTATACTTGCATCAAAAAAAGTTTTGCATCACCTTGATTCCAAGAGTTCTGGAACCTGTACAGAAAATTGGAATAGAGATCAACATAAACATCATTTCTGCCCTTTTTATTGCTCATGAAAACCACATTGCATGTTGTACTACCATACAGCAAGACCTTCAGAGGTGGTGGCCCAGATTTTTGTACACACCAGTACCTCTAACACCCAGTAGCATGTCCTCTTGCATTGATGCATGCCTGTATTCGTTGTGGCATCCACAAGTTCATCAAGGCACTGCTGGTCAAGATTGTCACACACCTCAACGGCGATTCAGTGTAGATCCCTCAGAGTGGTTGGTGAGTCACGTCATCCATAAACAGCCCTTTTCAACTATCCCAGGCATGTTCAATAGGGTACATGTCTGGAGAACATGCTGGCCACTCTAGTCAAGCGATGTCGTTATCCTGAAGGAAGTCATTCACAAGATTCGCATGATGGGGAAACGAATTGTCATGCATGAAGACAAATGTCTCGCCAATATGCTGCACTATCGGTCGGAGGATGATATTCACATATTGTATAGTCGTTACAGTGCCTTCCATGACTATCTGCGGCGCATGTCAGCCCCACATAATGCCACCCCAAAACAGCAGGGAACCTCCACCTAGCTGCACACACTGGACAGTGTGTCTAAGGCATTCATCCTGACCAACTCTGACAATTGTCTGATTGAAGGCATATGCAACACTCATTGGTGAAGAGAACATGATTCCAATCCTGAGCGGTCCATTTGGCATGTTGTTGGGCCCATCTGTACCACACTGCATGGTGTCATGATTGCAAAGATGGACCTCACCATGGACGTCAGGAGTGAAGTTACAAATCATGCAACCTGTAGCGCACAGTTGAAGCAATATTCAACATGGTGGCTTTGCTGTCAGAGTTCTCTGAGCCATAATCCATAGGTAGCAGTCATCCACTGCATTTGTAGCCTTGGGTGGCCTGAGTGAGGCATGTCATTGACAGTTTCTGTCTCTCTGTTATCTCCTCCACGTCCAAACAACATCGCTTTGATTCACTCCAAGACATCTGGGCAATTCCCTTGTTGAGAGCCCTTCCTGGCACAAAGTAACAATGCGGACATGATCAAACTGTAATATTGACGGTCTAGGCATGGTTGAACTACAGACAAAATGAGCTGTGTACCTCCTTCCTGGTGGAATGACTGGAATTAACTTGATTGGCTGTCGGACCACCTCTGTCTAATAGGTGCTGCTCATGCATGGTTGTTTACATCTTTGGGCAGGTTTAGTAACATCTCTGAACAGTTGAAGGGACTGTGTCTGTGATACAATATCCACAGTCAACGTCTGTCTTCAGGAGTTCTGTCAATTGGGGTGATGTATAACTTTTTTATGTATGTATAATCTCTTAGGCACTTCAAGCACTTATTTACAGTCCCAAAGGAATGTTCACCTGTCTGTATAATTTGAAAGCACTTGAAGTTATTACTAACCAAAATGCATCAGATGATCTTTCTCTCCTGGTGAGCTTGAAAAGGATAAAAATAAAAAATATATGTACTGTCCATATCATGTAAATAACTCTAAACATTTCTGTCTTTCCCAGGTGTTTGTATTGATGCAGTTTGATCCAGGGCTTGAGTACAAACCAAACAGAGGGGCACGTGGAAAAGATGACAACTCCTGACTGCTGCTGTGTAGCGCCCTGACCGATGGACCCTACTCCTATATCTAAAACATCATCCTCTTTTGTCTGCACTGGTGACAAATAGAATTTCCTGAAAACAGAGTGCTGTGGCAGATTCAGGGAACACTTGTGATGTTGAATAAGTGGTTTAATATTAGGTACTTTGCTCAGCAATTTGAAGCTAAGGTGCACAGACATTTGTTTTCAGACTGTGCTTTCACACTTAAATACATATTTTTTTAAGTCAATATGTGATATTCTGGTTTTCTTCAGCAATTAATTTTCATAAAATTTTAAAGAAGTGGTGGAGTTTCTCAAATTCATGTTACATTAAATGTAGCATGTACCTTATGTATGCCTTATATGGTTGTGATCTAAGTCAATAAGTCACAGAGAATATAGCTGTTGGTTGATATGTGTGAAAACTGAAGAAAGGTCTAAGTAGCTACTGTGGAAACAGTTTAATATCTATTGCATCTTCACTAAAAGTATGTTTCAGACATGTACTCCCATTTATTTATGATTTATTGGCCACCATTTTTGTTATAGGGAATTGACGTGTCACATAGGAATGTGTTCCTTATATGAATGTGATCACATTATTTTGTGAAAAATTGACTTAGGCCACCATCGAATCTGTATCTCAGTGCTCCATATGTGCAGGCAAAATAATAGGAATAAAGTTGTAGGGGCCATCATTGCCAGGTAGTACTGATTATCCTGGCCTAATTGTAAAGGGCTGCTACATATTGAAGCAATATATACTGACAATTTCAAGAGCCAGTTTTCAGCTCAATATCCGTTCATAATTATAGCGCTTCTTGAAAAGTATTGAACAAGGAAGTTTTACTAAATGTGTTGTTATAATAAAATCTCTAAAATAAAATAAATATTTTGTAGCAAGATGGATTATAAACTATTGTTAAGAAAAGGAATTAATGGCAAATACTTCACTGAGATTTTGTACTTTCATTTTGATATTAAATGTACTTGGAATGAGAACTTCACATGTCTTCTATTCATTTCATAACTGTCATTATTTCATGTTTTGCTAACAACATTTAATCCGAATATTTTGTTGTTTTTCTTCAGATACATTACAGTAATCAGATTATAGCAGTTCCATTGAAAATTTCAGTGTCTCCCTCACCCTATGAAACTAAATTTAAAACTGACTTTACTCTATGAAGTAAATGCTATTCACAATAACTTATTTTATAATTATACACCTCATGAACTAAAGTGTAGTCGAATTATACAATTATTGTAAGTCTACTTCTTGAAATTCATTATGAGATTAAACTGAAATACTGGTGGTTCCAGTGGAAAAATTAAAAATTATTGCATCTAATGAAAGTGCTGTAAAAGAACAGTTTAGTCTCAGATATTTTTCCCCACATTAATCTGTCCTTTGATGCTTACTTCCATAATTATGTTTATGTGGTGGAATATTATATTGAAATTAGAAGAATTCAACACTGCTCTTGGTATATTTTAAATATATGGAGCTTAACACAATTCATTTTCTTTTTCTGAAAAGTTTTTGTTGTGGATGTAACACGAATAATCAGTTGAGATCAGTCTTTCTTTTTAAGCCTTTTACCATCCTACTTTAATATTTAAAAAGTGACTGACGTGGTTAATTCTTATTGATCTATAGAAATTTGTGTAGAATCATTTCACATAAGTTTTAAATGTTTAACAATCAACAATACATGCAACAAATCAAATAACTGCACTGGCATTCATGCTCTTATTCTTCTTCTAGTCTAACTAATTACACATTCTCATAAGCTCTCCCCCCTCTCCCCCCCCCCTCCCCACACACACACCTAGAGCGTACATATGCACACACCCACACACACACACACACACACACACACACACACACACACACACACACACACTTGTGGCAACAACTGTTTCTGTCCACATTCTCTCTCTCTCTCTCTCTCTCTCTCTCTCTCTCTCTCTCTGTGTGTGTGTGTGCGTGTGTGTGTGTGTGTGTGTGTGTGTGTGTGTGCGTGTGGGTGGGTGCATGTGTATTTGAGAGGGAAAGAGAGGGGACTAGAAAAATGCTAATATAATTTTCTGATTTGGCACAACTTGTGTCTCTGAGACATTCATAAAAAATCTGCAACTAGAAGACTGCCTTTCCTGATTTTCATTTGCTGTTTCAGTATCCTAGAATTTCCTTATATTAGTTTTAAACATAATAACTAATAACAGAAGCAGTTTCAATAATGATAAGAAACGTCAAAAATATTTGTATTTTCATTAAAAATAAACAAAATCTATTTCAATGGTTTCTGTAATGAATGTAGGAATCCCAGAGACATTTGTCAATAATAGAAAATAACTATAAATTGTTTTACCCTCTGCACTTACTTGGCCTATACAGTTGTCCAGTGAGTTAATAAATCTAAACAAACATTCATCAGATAATGCTAAATATTACTGTTCACCTTGAATGGTGTATGATTTATGGTTTAATTTAAAAAAATATAAACTAAAATATGAACTCATCCAGAACTGATTTTCTGCTAAAACTAAACAGAATTTTTATATTAACTAAGAACCACTGCTAATTTAGCATGAGAATTATTTGGAATGAAAGTGAAATACAGCACAAGAATCAGATAGCAACAATTAATGATAAAACTCTTGAGAACTGGCTGTAAACAGGAGTTTATTACTGACTGTGTGATTTAAATACAGCGAAAAACTGCATTTAGAAATTTTCTGGAAATAGCTTATCAAAGGGGTTTTGTTTCAATATTACACTATTTCCATTCTTCTCTCTTATAACCAATTTAAATTGTTCAGATAGATGTTACTCTATGATTGAAGGTTAGATTAGATTAGATTAGATTTACTTTCATTCCAATTGATCTGTAGTGAGGAGGTCCTCCAGGATGTGGAACATGTCAGAATGCTTATTGGTCTTGTTGCCATAGTTTTGCATTACAGAAAGGAAATACATGTAAAACAGATAAACAGAATGTTTGTCATAAACTAGTTTCTTATTGTAATTATTTCCCAAGCTGTATTCCATTTATCCATATTTTTGAAAGAGTATTCCATATCATTTGTTCAGTCATGTAAGCAGTGTTGACATTCGGCTTTGGTTCAAACCACAATGGCTTTCATACCGAGATGGTGATTTCCTTCTGAGTTGTACACTATTGACAAAAATATTTGGTTGGGTTTCTATTTCCAAGTACTGTGGGAAATGACTGTCAGCAACATGTCACAGCTGCAACTTCATTTTTTTGAAGTGCATGCTTTTTTAAATACATATTTTAGTAGAAAAGGTTACAGTAAAGTATTTGCCATAAAATTTTTATATATCTGCTGTTAAGCCATTAACCTCATTGTTTGGCTCTAAACATGTTAATAATTATGAAATACTCTACTTTTGTTAACAATTAATATGTAAAAATGCTTGTGAAATTATATAAGAATGAAATTATTGTGTGCGTGTGTGTGAGGTTGAGTGAGTGTGTTCGCAGATGTATGTTTTTATACAAGTACAACGCTCAAATGCTCACACACAGGGTTGTATGTTACAGAGTAATTTGTTATCATATGTAAATATCCCCGCTAGTGTAAGATTGCAGCTCTGGACTTGTTTTAATCTCTGAAATTTGTAATAATCAGCTGCTGAAGTTCTGTGCTTGTGTATTAGGTGCACACTGTATTATTTTCTGTTATTGATGACAGTTGGGTGTACTGTTATGCATTTTAACTGAAGGCCTAATGTCAAGAATGTCACCTTTATAAATCATTACTAAAAACTGCAAATACTGCAAGTTCATCTAAATTGTTGTTACTTGTCTATGTAAATAATAGGCAGGTAGTCTCATTATTGAGCACTGAATTAATATTCTGAAATATTTTTACACATTCAATCAACTCAGGACTCTTTTATTGGTGGAATTTTGAGTGAAATTGTAACTAACAATAAAACTGAAATTCATTTTCTGCTAAGAGACTTAGCACTAGCAGAGATCTGCATTTCCTACAGGTTACCTGCTGCTTAAAGTAAGGATGTTTTGGTCAATTGATTTTATCTTCTAATGAAGGATACTGTGCTTGGGACAATGTAGTGTACTTGGTTGTAACAAAATGCCCTTTTTCTGTAAATGGTTAACCAAATCTCACACTTTACTTTTGGTAATCATTATAAAACATTAAAGCCAGGCAGGATTTTTTTTTCTGCATTTGATGAGGTGTTATTTTCCTGCCATAGTCCTCCTTAATAAATCTAGAATGTCGTATTACCTCAAACAAACAATGAAATTGAGAGCTGTTCATGATAAGAAATGAAAACATCTGTGGGCAATGGTACAGAGTTCTTCTTCACATTGGGTAGCTGTTTGTAAAGCATTCTCATGGATATATATGTGCCCATCAATCAAATATTATAACTTTAGGCATGGTGACATGCATGAAAATGGATCATCATCAGTTTTATTTAAATTGCTTCATATATGTTAAGAAACTTGTAAATTTACTTTCTCAACTAACTATAGAAGCTACAGTGGCAAATTCCCGTTTTATGAGTTAGTGTGAGTCTGAATAGTCGACAATATTTTTCAGTGGTGCTAATTTCCTTTTCTCATTATAAACAGAATAAAGCAAAATAAATGAAACAGTTTACATGGCTTTTTGAAAATAAATAAAGTGGAAGTTTTTGCTTCACATTTCAGTCATTCCTCTGGGTGAACAGTAGCAGCAGTTGACGGACATGTTTATTATTCAGACTTGAAGTTTTTACTGTTCGTATTCTGGGGGTTGCAGTAGGGTATGAGGAATGAAGAGTGACTTATTAGTAAGATGTATTCCACTCCATTCTTAATCCATGTTTTAATGCTAATTGAAACCTTATGTAAAATTAATCTTTTTTTTTTTAAACCAGTTCTTATAAAGTGATTTGTATTCTGGTGTAACTTCTGGGTAACTTGTATCTCAGTATTGAGAATGAAAGCATAAATTGCTATGAAAGTCTTCCAGAAGAACAGAATTTCTTAAGAAAGTGGAGAAGATTGTTGTAAATTACTTGTTGACCAAAAAAAAATCTACTGCAGTGAACTGTAATATAGTACAGTTTTACATACTGGTGAATTTATATGATCCATATTTTATTCAGTTGACTGTGATAAAAATTTATTGCAGTTTTTCAGTTTTTAGTACCAATTTAACTATAATGCTAATGTTCAGATCTTCTGCAGTATGATTTAAAGCAATTTAACATAATTCTCATAGCAATCTTGTGTGTGACTTCTTAACTACTAAAATGTTTATTTGGAATTCATGTATGTGAGCATTAAGTCTTTACCTACAATCATCTATGAAGACATTTTTATCTGTATTTTTGGAATAAACTAGGTCTGATTTGCTATTACAGGACTCACTGTTACTGGTGTGTATTTTACAAAATATATTCTACACTGGTGTGAATATTTTACACAAGAGTGTGGTTCTTTTGGGCCTGTGGTCCTCTACAAAATATTAGTGACCTTGTGAATTGACTTGAACTTGTTGAGGCTGTAGCAAAATGCTTTATAAATCCAAAGTGATATTTTTTGTGCTAAAGTGTGTGTTCTTTCAATGTAACTTTGAGAAAATGGAAGCTAAGTTTAAATATCTTATCACTGTAAATGAGTGTAAGCTATTTCACCTGTGTGTCTTGTTGAATTTGGTGATCAATTCATCACCTCAATTTTTATTACTCATGTGCATTAATTCAAGTTGAAATATTTCTTTTATATATTTTTGTGCAATGTGTCATTTTAGTAAGAGTTAATGCAATTGTTACTGTTGCAGTTCTTTTTGTATGCAACCATAAAACTCTGTTTGACATGATTCCTAAATTTTACCACCACGTCTTTCTCTATGAATCAAAATAAGAAATGTGATTAGTAGAGAATGGACATGCAAGTAAGATTTCTTATTCCTGCATTTAGCTCTTTAGTTAGTCTGTCAGTATGTAAGGCATGATCATTGAAACTGATTAACTTTTAATTCAATTTTCCCCCCTCCTGTTTTACTTGCAATATCAATTTTTGATTCAGTTAGAGAATTGTGCTAATATTGTTAGAACTGTTTTACATGTGGTTGGTTCAGATTATGAGTTGGGAAAGCTATCATTTTTCTCCCGGAAATTTTAAAATTATGTAAGCAGGACTCACAGCCACAAAGTTGCTTATGTGCATCACTCACCATTAATTAAAATTGAGTGCTGTGTGCACATTCAATTATCACACACCACCAGTTTAATGGATAACTACTGTACATGCAGTGGGTGTGTAATTAGTAATTTAAAAATATTCACAGTAGATAAGGGTTTCTAGAATTTGATAATCTTTTTGTTTTTAATTGAATGACAAATCATACATTCAATTCATAAAATCATACATTTTTATTTAAAAGTTGTTGATTATTTGTAAGGGCCTGTTTCTTCCTTATTTAGAAATTTCTGTTTCTCTGTTTATCACTGAACAGTAAAATTGCCTATTATTTTTAAATTCCTCACATTTTGCTGGAAATAGAGTAACTTATGTCTTATGGAGATAATAAAAAGGAATATGTCTGTGGTTCCTGCTCACAAATGAGATGTCATTTAACATTAAGTTGTTGTCAGAATCATAACTATTGATAATGGATATGACAGTTCAGTTATTACTTTTTTTTACTCTTAAATAGTTTAAACCATTGGCACTAGTGCACTATTCTTACACACACATTTTAAAAATGTATGTGTGTAACAAAAAACTTCGTAGTCCTGCAACTAGTAAAGAGAAGAAATATAACAGCAAAGTTATACACCCCATTCTAAGTATTTATTATTTGTCTAGTTATTTATTTTTCAAGAAAAAGCATATTTATTAATAATTTGATTTAAATTGCTAACATATTGAAGTGCCTCAGAAAGAAGGAGCTTTTCAGACTCCACTTCAAGTGTACTGCTTGAACAACTGACAGGCTTTCTATTTTGCTGAAATGTTTGATATACATGAAACACTTCAATGTATGCACTCAGATTACTATGACAGCTACAAACACTCAACAGCATTGTCATCTAGTGGATAGAGAAAATAAAATTTCAGTTTTGGAGTTTATCACTAATCAGTTTTGTTAATTTTATGGTGCAGTTCATTGTATTTCTTTTAAGTACTCACAGACAGTTCTAGCAGATGGTTCACACAAAAATTGTACATTACTCATGGGACTACATACATTTTAATATAACAAAATGTGTTACATGTATATCAATCTATTTAGCACATTGTTATCAAATAGTGCTAAATACAGTAAAATTTACCCTTTCTAACTGGGATTGGGAGCTTATGACTGGTCCATAAATATTCCATTTGTTCTAGAAATGGTTACACTGTTGAAATTGTGGGGTGAGTTTGTAATATTTAAAAGAGCTGTGCTATATATGAGAAAAGAAAAGAGAAAATAATATTGTAAATAACTCATTGTGATATGATTGGCCATAATACAAAACTTATCTTCTAAATAAACTACATTTAATTTTTCCCTTGCACCTGAAAAATCAGAAACATGAAAATTGAGAAGTAACATTAACATGACCTTACAAAAGTTGAAAACTCCGTACATGAATAGAGCAGACATTCATTTCACCAAGAATAGTATCATCTTACCTTGGTTTGACTTTAACATTGTTCCATTATATTTATATTATAAGCTTAATTCAACCTCAGAATGCTTTTTAACCATGAACACACTGGTCTGGAGCTAAAAAATTATGATAATGGAAAGGACAGAATGGAATAACAACAATATGGAAAGGATGGATTAGTACTCACCACACAGAGAACACATTGTGTTGCAGACAAGCACAATCATAAAGAATACTAGAAATATTTCAGCTTGCGGATAAACTTCTTCCTCAGAAATACAGGGTGAGGCATAATGGATGAACGGTTTCCAAATGAACAATACATTGGTTTTCAAATGAACAATACATCATTAGGAGTGTTTCAAAAAAATTTTAATTACAGAATAACACTCAAATAATGTTGCCATTTAACAAAATTAATGCTTAAAAACAACATCTCTCAGGTGACGGCTGTATCCAGCGATGCACGTCTCAAGGCACTCTCAGAAGTTGGCTTCAACTCTCTGCAACATGCCTCTGTCTATTTGGACGATTTCCACATGAACAGCTTCCTTCAGTTCTTCAAGTGTACGTGGTTTATGCATGTACACACATGATTTGAGGTAACCCCACAAATAGTAGTCACATGGATAGGTCAGTGGAACGAGGAGGCTAATGAATGTCCCCGAACCGGGAAATAACTCTACCACGAAAAACAGTCTTAATTGCTTCCATAGTCAATCTTGCCGTGTGAGCTGTAGCTCCATCCTGCTGAAACCACACTTGCCGGATAGGAATACATTTTCTTCTTAATTCAGGTAGGAAGAATTCAGTGATCATCTCTCTGTATTGTTCAGAGGGTAAGGTTACAGTGTTCCCATTCTCGTCTTGGGAAAAGTGTGGACCAATAACATCTGTACCTGTCACTGCACACCCAACTGTCACCCTAGGATTATGTAATGCTTTCTCATGCAGTAGTTTTGGGTTTTCACTGGCCCAGTAATGACAGTTCTGCTGACTTACCATTCCTTTCAAATGGAAATGAGCTTCATCACTCATAATCAAAATAATGTTGTCATTTTGCTCAAATAAGGCCTCCATTTCTCGGACAAAATTTAGCCGCTGTTCATAATCTCTTGGGTTTAATTTTTGCACAATGGCCACTTTGTAAGGATGAAAGTTTAGGTTAGTGTGCAAAATACAACTTACCGAGCGATTACTGAGATGCTGCTCAGCCGAGTGTCTTCTAGCAGATCAACCAGGACTACGGAGTATGGCTTACTGAACTCTTTCCACATTTTCATGTGTCCGAACTGAGCAAGGAGCTCCTGGTAGTTTTTTGTTCATAACTGTTCCTCATTTTCAAAATGATTCTACCCAATGTAAAATGGTGTTACGGGTGGGAACACTTATCATGTCTAGCGAGATTGAAATGGCAACAAAACTCACACTGTACTGCAATGATAGCCTCACTATTGTGCACAAAACTATTGTAGCTAAACAGACGATGTTGCACAGTCCACAGCTCCATGACCTTGACTAAACAGAATTTCAGGTGCTAACAATCACGTTACCAAATCACTCCCCCCACTCTGACCGCCTGAGCCTGAATACTAGCTGTTCTAAAAATGTTCATTCTTTCTGCCTCGTCCTATAGATAGCATACACATTGCACAAGGACAACACACAAACAAATGTTCACTCTACCCAGGCACTAAAGCCCAACTATGGCAGTGTCTGATGCAACGGCAGTCCATCTGGGGTGTGTAGCGGTGGTGAGAAAGAAGTATGGGTTTAATGGGGGATGGATTCAGGGTAGGGGTGGGGGAAGATATTAGTGCTGCCTGTGGGGACAGGATAGATCTGCTATGTGTAGCATTTGGGAGTTATGTTGGGGGGGAGGGGGGGGGGGAGGTGAAGGAGAGAAGTAAATAAGGGGAAAGCCTATCCCAGTCCCTCAGAACCTTAACACCTTCTCTGTCATATGCTTCACCTGGTCCTCATCAGCTAAGCAAGCCTCCTTCCTCAATGCTTTCTCCATCACAAGGATGGCTACATCAGTACCACTGTCCACTTCAAACCTACCAACCACCAACATACTTCCTCTTCAACAGTTGCCACCCATTCCAAGATGTCCGTTCCATCCAGTCTAGTGACCCTTGGACACGGCATTGGTGGTGACAAGCATCCTCTCTCTAAATATGCCAAGGGTCTCACTGAGGCCTTCGCACACTGAAATTACCCTCCCATCCTTGTACGGAAACAGATCTCCTATACCTTATCTCTTCAGTCACCTTCCACATTCCCACCATCCAGCCACAAAAGAGCATTAATCTCATGACCCAACTCTCATGACTCAATATTACCAAGGGCTGAAGCAATGAATCACATTCTCCACTACCGTTTGGATTATCTCTCATAAACTCCCCATCCCCTACTACAGTGGTATTCCGCCACCCACCCATCCTAAGCAAAATCCTTGTTCATTCCTACTCTGCCCTTGCTCCCAGCCCCTTGCCTCATGACTCATATCCTTGCAATAGCCCTTGATGCAACACCTGTCCCAAACATCCTCCTTGTAACCCCCCCCCCCCCCCCCAATTCCTTACCTGCCACCACTTCTGAAGCAGAGCCTCCTGTGAAAGCAGCCATGTGATCTACTAACTTAGCTGCAACCATTATGTAGCTATCTACATGGTCATAAAGTCTAACAAGCTGTCAGTCTGCATGAATGGCCTTTGCCAAACTGTGACCAAGAGATACCTGAACCACCCAGTTACTGAGCATGCCACCCAACATGGTATGCTTCACTTTAATGGCTGCTTTACAGTCTGTGCCATCTGGATTCTTCCCACCAACACCAGATTTTCTGAATTTCACAGGTGTGAACTCTTTTTTACAACATATTCTTTGCTCCCATAAACTGCCTCAAGACCTCAACCTCTGCTAGCTGTTTCCTCCACCGCCTATCCCTTTCCCTGCTCCCACTCCAGTACTACACATGCCTTCTATCCTGCCAACACATATACATAGTCCTTCCCTCTTCTCTGCTTCTTTCCTTTTTCCTCTACCTCTTCATCCCCCTCTGCATGTCCCCACCAACCTCTACTTCAACCCTACACTTATCCCTTTTGTGACTCTCCTTCTCCATTTCCTCACACTTTTAAATTATCTGGAAATACCATTGGTTTCATATTTTCACCTACTATTCACACTGCCACTCATGTCATTATCTCATCTGTGGCAGTGATGAAAAGTGGAAAGGATAGTGGACTCCCGTGCTTCATCCCATTTATCTGTTCAAATCTGTCGGTCTTCTCTTCTACTTTTACACAACTCACATTATTTTTCTTCTAGTCAGACATCCAATTATTCCTTTCTGAAGTGTTTCCCAGATCTCGCTGCTTTTCACAGTATCACACACCTTCAAAGTGTCCAGGAACACTATTACTGAATCTTTACCATCTTCGTGATGCTCCTCTTGGAGCTGCCTTGCAATAAAAAATTAGATCCATTATTGACCTTCCTGGTCTCAACCCATATTCTTCCTCTCTCAGTCCTCCTCCCACTATCTTCCATACTCTCTTTCTGAGAACCTTCTTAAATACCTTGACAGCATGACACATCAAACTAACTCCTTGACACACCAAACTAACTCCGCTATAATTCTGACATTGTTTTGTGCAACCCTTCTGAGGAATTAGTTCTATGGTTCCTTTTTCCAGCCTTAAGTGGTCCTTTCTTTCCCTACTAGTCCAATTAGTGAAGACCGAAAAGGGTCAAGTAGAGGAAAAAAATCATGTAGTGGCAAACTTTTGTATGCTGGTAGGAGGGAGTATAAAGAACAACATAAAAGGGGTGTGTGTGTGTGTGGGGGGGGGGGGGGATTATATGTCACTTTTTATGTTATTCTTGAGTAACTAAGAAATGGCACCTTCTAGCAAAAATGTTTCCCCAAGCAAAATTAAACTACATCAAATTTCCTACAAAATAGCTCCTATTCATGTTTCTTTCTTTTTTTTTTTTTTTTTTTTTTTTTTTTTTTTCGTTTTTTTCCTCGGGTCTAACAGTTTCCACATTACAGTAGCTGGGAAAATCACTGATTATTGAAAATAGTGTTTAATGGAATAAGTTTACTGTTTACTATTAAGTGAAGTAGGTTAAGAACAAATACGAAATGTGTGTACCATATCCAAGTGTGGTGAAGCCATATTATGGGATAAATTGTGTTCTGGTGATGTAACAGCATGGAGGGGGCGGGAATGTAGGATAGTAGCACAAGGGAAGGCAAGTCACCAGGTTGTGGTCATACATTCCCCTCCATTGTAGGTCTGCAGACTGAAGAGTGAGCAGATAATACCTCACTCTATCTACCACACTACATCATGAGAAGCAACTACAGTGTGTTTCACAAAGTTATACCAACTCTATGCAGTGACACCTTATGAATAAATTGTGTGCAGACATGCCTGCGTGTGTTTATTTTCCACAGATTGCATCAACACAACATGGAGTACAGATATGAGTTACTAATAATGCTAATGCAAGGAATACATGTGGACACAGTCTACATAAAACTCTGCACACTGTTCCACATTTCTAGATGGAAAACTGGTTCTTAATCATCCTGTACAACAGCTGTAACATTCTTCTGGGGAAGGCATCTTCACCACCATGAGCACTGCTCACTTTTAATTTTGCAGAATATACCTCCTCAGAATTTCGTGCCCAGTTCTCAAACATGAATTTTTCAATTTATTAAATGAGTACTTATTTGCATTAAGTGAACTATTATGTAGAAAAGTTCAACAGCTGGAGCTGTCAATTATCTGCCATATTGAAGAGCCTATCCCAAATGTAACATGCTGTCAGAAGATAATCAACCATGTTGATTTCATTGCCTCCACTATCACAGTCTGGGTTACTTTTCACAGAATGAGGGGTATGAATTGCATCACCTCCAATTCAGCTCTTCCAGAAGCTTAAATTGCCTCCCTCTGTAACAGAAATAGGTGACATATGCGTTCTGGAACTTCAGACATTTCAACATGAGTCAATCAAAGCATTACAGCAGATAACTGTCCTAGGTTTGAATGTGATCAGTCCCATCCCATCAGACATATTGGCACCCACCTTGGAAGATATACTGTGTATGTGTGGTAAGTGTTTCCATTCAGTGCAGCTCACACTACAAGCCCCATCAATGCCTGAATGGAAAACATTTATGCAGTCTACCAGTAATACAGCTAATGATGATGGGAGTACAGGAACCCTCTGGTCAGTCATTAACTCACCACTAAGTGACTACAACACAATAAAACAGGTTAACAAGACCCTGTCAACTATAGACAAAAGCATGGTGACATTTACGAATCCAGTCCCTTTATCACCAACACTACAAGGATCACTGATGACATCACAATTATTAAGTTATACACTTCTTAGCCATTCTATACAGAAACATAATTTACATAAATGTTCACTTAACAACTGCAAATAAGTACTCATTTAATAAACTGAAAATAATTCCACTGCATAAATGTGATCTCAGTGAAACTATTTTGCCTGTTCACGTAAGAGAACTGAACAGGAAATATTATCTGTCCATAAACTGAAATGCAAAGATAACATTACCTTTTCCAGAGGAATGCTACAGCTGCCATATAGGATGACCAAGAATCAGTTTCCCTATAGCTCTATAAAACAGTGTGCAGAGATTTACATAGATTATGTCCATTTGCATTTCCTACATTGGTACTATTAGTAATTAATATCTATATTCCATGTACTGTTAACACACTTTACAGAAAATAAACACCCCGGCCGTGAATGGTTTGTTAGTTAGTTACAACATTATGAAAATGGCAGACTGCTGCTCACCACACAGAGGAGAAATTGAGTTGCAGACAAGCACACTAAAAAGACTGCTAAACTTGTGAGTTTTTGGTCAAAAGGCCTTCTTCTAAAGTAGATGATACACACATATTCACACAACCACAACTCACACACACATGACCACTCTGTCTCCGGTCACAGAGGCAAGACTGTGAGCAGCTGCACACAATGGAACAAGCAATCTGGGTGGAGTAGGGGGAGGGATAGCAGGACAGGGGTGGGGAATGGTAAAGAGCTGTGTAGGAGGGCAACTAGGTAGTCAGGATGATAGACAGGGATTGGAGGGGGGAGGGGGGAGCAGATAATAAGAGAAGTGGAGGAAGTGCTGGAATGGGAGCAGGAACCGGAACAAGAGGTTGAAGAACAGGGACTAACAAAGTTTGAGGCAAGCGGGGTTATGGTGAAATACGATATATTGCAGAGAGAGTTCCCAAATGCGCAATTCAGAAAAGCTGTTGTTGGTAGAAAGGATCCAGATTGTGCAGGCTGGGAAGCCGTCATTGAAGTGAAGAGCATTGTGTTGGCCAGCATGCTCAGCAACTGGGTAGTCCATCTGGCTTTCGATCACAGTTTCAGTAGCCATTCATACAGGCAGACAGCTTGATGGTTGTCATGGCTGCATAGAGTGCAGCTCAATAGTAGCAGCTTAACATGTAGATCGCATGACTACTTTCACAGGTAGCCCTGCTTTTGATGAGATAGGTGATGCTTGTGACTGGATGGGAGTGGGTGGTGGTGGTGGGATGTTGTAGGCACAGATCTTGCATCTAGGTCTGTTACAGGGATATGAGCCATGGAGCAAGATGCTAGGAGCAGGAGTGGGTGAGGACATTTCGTAAATTCAATGTGTAGCAGAATACCAGGGGCAGGATATACCTCATTTCAGTGCATGATGTGAGGTAGTTGAAACCATGGCACAGAATGTGGTTCATTTGTTCCAGTCCTGTGTGACACTGAGTCATGAGGAGAATGATCTTTATGGCTGGAAGTCTGGACTCTGGGAGGTGGTGGGTGACTGGTGAGATGAGGCATGGGAGATGTGTTTCTGTACAAAGATTGGGAGGCAATCTCAATCTGTGAAAGCCTCAGTGAGACCTTTGTTATATTTGGGGAGGGACTGCTCATCACAACAGATGTGACAACAAAGGGTGGCTAAGCTGTATGGAAGGGACTGCTTGGTATGGAATGGACGGTGTCTGTCAAGTGGGAGGTATTGCTGGTAGTTGATAGGTTTTATATGGATGGAGGTACTGATGTTGCACTCTTTTGAGGTGGAATTCAACAACAAGAAGTTGGCTTGTTGGGTTGAGGAGGACCAGGTGAAGGCAAATGGGGGAGAGGGAGATGAGGTTCTGGAGGAATATGGATAGAGTGTCCTCACCCGCAATCCAGATCACGAACATGCCATCAGTGAATCTGAAACAGGTGGGGGGTTTGGTATACTGGATTGTTAGGAAGGATTCGTGTAGATGGTCCGTGAATAGGTTGGCATAGGATGGTGCCATTTGGGTGCCCATTGCTGTACCATAGATTTGTATGTAGGTGGTGCCTTCAGAGGTGAAGTAATTGTGGGTGAGGATATAGTTGCTCATGGTGACCCAGAAGGAGGTTGTAGGTTTGTAATCAATCAGGCTTTGGGAAAGGTAGTGTTGCATAGCAGCAAGACCATATACATTTGGGATCTTAGTGTAAAGGGAGGGGGCATCAACTGTGATGAGCAAGGTGCCATATAATCAAGAGCAGGAACTGTGGAGAGTCAGTGGAGGAAATAGTTGGCGTCTTTTATATAGCACAGTAGGTTACTGGTGATAGGCTGACGATGTTGGCCTACAAGAGCAGAGATTCTCTCGGTGGGGGCACAGTAACTGGCCACTATGGGACATCCTGGGTGGTTGGGTTTGTTGTTTGTTGTTATTGAGGTCTTCAGTCCTGAGACTGGTTTGATGCAGATCCCCATGCTACTCTATCCTGTGCAAGCTTCTTCATCTCCCAGTACGTACTGCAGCCTACATCCTTCTGAATCTGCTTAGTGTATTCATCTCTTGGTCTCCCTCTACTATTTTTACCCTCCATGCTGCCCTCCAATACTAAATTGGTGATCCCTTGATGCCTCAGAACATGTCCTACCAACCGATCCCTTCTTCTAATCAAGTTGTGCCACAAACTCCTTTTTTCCCCAATCCTATTCAATACCTCCTCATTAGTTGTGTGATCTACCCATCTAATCTTCAGCATTCTTCTGTAGCACCACATTTCAAAAGCTTCTATTCTCTTCTTGTACAAACTATTTATTGTCCATGTTTCACTTCCATATAAATACTCCATATAAATACTTTCAGAAACGACTTCCTGACACGTAAATCAATATTTGATGTTAACAAATTTCTCTTCTTCAGAAATGCTTTCCTTGCCATTGCCAGCCTACATTTTATATCCTCTCTACTTCGACCATCATCAGTTACTTTGCTCCCCAAATAGCAAAACTCATTTACTACTTTAAGTGTCTCATTTCCAAATCTAATTCCCTCAGCATCACCCGACTTAATTCGACTACATTCCATTATCCTCGTTTTGATTTTGTTAATGTTCATCTTATATCCTCCCTTCAAGACACTGTCCATTCCGTTCAACTGCTCTTCCAAGTCCATTGCCGTCTCTGACAGAGTTACAATGTCATCAGCGAACCTTAAAGTTTTTATTTCTTCTCCATGGATTTTAATACCTACTCCAAATTTTTCTTTTGTTTCCTTTACTACTTGCTCAATATACAGATTGAATAACATCAGGGAGAGGCTACAACCCTGTCTCACTCCCTTCCCAACCACTGCTTCCCTTTCATGTCCCTCGACTCTTTATAACTGCCATCTGGTTTCTGTACAAATTGTAAATAGCCTTTCGCTCCCTGTATTTTATCCCTGCCACCTTCAGAATTTGAAAGAGAGTATTCCACTCAACATTTTCAAAAGCTTTCTCCAAGTCTACAAATGCTAGAAACGTAGGTTTGCCTTTCCTTGATCTATTTTCTAAGATAAGTCATAGAGTCAGTATTGCCTCACTTGTTCCAACGTTTCTACGGAATCCAAACTGATCTTCCCCAAGGTCGGCTTCTACCAGTTTTCCCATTCGTCTGTAAAGAATTCGCGTTAGTATTTTGGAGCTGTGATTTATTAAACTGATAGTTCGGTAATTTTCACATCTGTCAACACCTGCTTTCTTTGGGATTGGAGTTATTATATTCTTCTTGAAGTCTGAGGGTATTTCACCTGTCTCATACATTTTGTTACCAGATGGTAGAGTTTTGTCAGGACTGGCTCTCCCAAGGCTGTCAGTAGTTCTAATGGAATGTTGTCTACTCCCGGGGCCTTGTTTCGACTTAGGTCTTTCAGTGCTTTGTCAAACTCTTCACGCAGTATCATATCTCCCATTTCATCTTCATCTACATCCTCTTCCCTTTCTATAACATTGCCCTCAAGTACATCACCCTTGTATAGTCCCTCTATATACTCCTTCCACCTTTCTGCTTTCCCTTCTTTGCTTGGAACTGGGTTTCCATCTGTGTCTTTTGATATTCATACAAGTGGTTCTCTTTCCTCCAAAGGTCTCTTTTGTTTCCTTTACTACTTGCTCGATATACAGATTGAATAACATCGGGGAGAGGCTACAACCCTGTCTTACTCCTTTCCCAATCACTGCTTCCCTTTCATGTCCCTCGACTCTTATAACTGACATCTGGTTTCTGTACAAATTGTAAATAGCCTTTCACTCCATGTATTTTACCCCTGACACCTTTAGAATTTGAAAGAGAGTATTCTAGTCAACATTGTCAAAAGATTTCTCCAAGTCTACAAATGCTAGAAACGTAGGTTTGCCTTTTCTTAATCTATTTTCTATGATAAGTCGTAGAGTCAGTATTGCCTCATATGTTCCAACGTTTCTACGGAATCCAAACTGATCTTCCCCGAGGTCGGCTTCTACCAGTTTTTCCATTTGTCTGTAAAGAATTTGCATTAGTATTTTGCAGCTGTGACTATTAAACTGATAGTTTCTTTAATTTTTCTGTAGGCAGTATCTATCTTACCCTTAGTGAGATGAGGCTCTACATCCTTACATTTGTCCTCTAGCCATGCCTGCTTAGCCATTTTGCACTTCCTGTCGATCTCATTTTTGAGAAGTTTGTATTCCTTTTTGCCTGCTTCATTTACTGCATTCTTATATTTTCTCCTTTCATCAATTAAATTCAATATTTCTTCTGTCACCTGAGGATTTCTACTAGCCCTCGTCTTTTTACCTACTTGATCCTCTGCTGCCTTCACTGCTTAATTCCTCAAAGCTACCCATTCTTCTTCTACTGTATTTCTTTCCCCCATTCCTGTCAATTGTTCCCTTATGCTCTCCCTGAAACTCTGTACAACCTCTGGTTTAGCCAGTTTATCCAGGTCCCATCTCCTTAAATTCCCACCTTTTTGCAGTTTCTTCAGTTTTAATCTACAGTTCATAACCAATAGATTGTGGTCAGAGTCGACACCTGCCCCTGGAAATGCCTTACAGTTTAAAACCTGGTTCCTAAATCTCTGTCTTACCATTATATAATCTATCTGATACCTTTTAGTATCTCCAGGATTCTTCCATGTATACAACCTTCTTTTATGATTCTTGAACCAAGTGTTAGCTACAATTAAGTTATGCTCTGTGCAAAATTCTACCAGGCGGCTTCCTCGTTCATTTCTTACCCCAAATCCATATCCAGCTACTACGTTTCCTTCTCTTCCTGTTCCTACTATTGAATTCCAGTCACCCATGACTATTAAATTCTCGTCTCTCTTCACTATCTGAATAATTTCTTTTATCTCATCATACATTTCTTCAATTTCTTTGTCATCTGCAGAGCTAGTTCGCATATAGACTTGTACTACTGTCATAGGCATGGGCTTTGTGTCTATCTTGGCCACAATAATGCGTTCACTATGCTGTTTGTAGTAGCTTACCCGAACTCCTATTTTTTTTATTCATTATTAAACCTACTCCTGCATTACCCCTATTTGATTTTGTATTTATAACCCTGTATTCACCTGACCAAAAGTCTTGTTCCTCCTGCCACCAAACTTTGCTAATTCCCACTATGTCTAACTTTAACCTATCCATTTCTCTTTTTAAATTTTCTAATCTACCTGCCCAATTAAGGGCTCTGACATCCACGCTCCGATCCGTAGAATGCCAGTTTTCTTTCTGCTGATAACAACGTCCTCTTGAGTAGTCCCCGCCTGGAGATCCGAATGGGGGACTATTTTACCTCCAGAATATTTTACCCAAGAGGACGCCATCATCATTTATCCATGCAGTAAAGCTGCATGCCCTGGGAAAAAATTACGGCAGTCGTTCGCAGTACCAGCACAGCAAGGCCATTTTGGTTAGTGTTACAAGGCCAGATCAGTCAATCATCCAGACTGTTGCGCCTGCAAGTACTGAAAAGGCTGCTGCCCTTCTTCAGGAACCATACGTTTGTCCGGCCTCTCAACAGATACCCCTCCGTTGTGGTTGCATCTACGGTACGGCTATCTGTATCGCTGAGGCACGCAAGCCTCCCCACCAACGGCAAGGTCTATGGTTCATGGGGGGGGGGGGGGGGGGGGGGCGTTGGGGGGTTGGTTGGGTTTATGAACTTTAATAAGATGTGGAAGGTAGGATCAGTTTTTAGGTGGCAGATTAAAAGTTCTTTCTGTGGATGTAAGGTTAGCTTCCATGTTGAGTGATTTGGGGAATGACGATGAGGCAAGTCTTGATGTTAGGAACTTTTGAAATGTTAACGGGGGTTGATTTGTGGACAGAGTGGGTGAATCACCCATTCCATACCAAGAAGTCACTTCCATACAGTCCAACCATGTGTGACCATCACACGTGTGGTAATGAGCAGTCCCTGTCCAAATATAACAAAGTTCTCACTGTGGCCTTCACAGAACAAAATTACCCTCACAACCTTCTCCAGAAAAAGTGCGCCGTATCTCTGCAATCACCCACCACCTCCCAGTGTCTCACTGTCTAGCCACAATGGAGCAGTCTCTTCATGACCCAGTACCATGCAGGACTGGAGCAACTGAACCACGTTCTCCGTTAGGCTTCTGATCATCTCTTGTCATGCACTGAAATGAGGAGTATCCTACCAAATATCCCTACCACCACTCCCACAGTGGTACTCTGTCACCTGCTGAACCTAAGGAATTATTCTGTCTGTCCCTACTCCATCCCTGCTTCGAGCCCCATGCCTCATGGCTCATATCCCCGTAATAGTCTTAGATGCAAGACCTGTCCCATAAATCCTCCCACCACCAGCGCCCACTCCAGTCCAGTCACAAGCTTCACCTAGTCCATCAAAGACAACCAATCAAAAACAGGGCTATCTGTGAAATTATTCATGTGATCTACAAGCTAAGCTGCAGCCACTGTGCTGTATGTGCTTGACAGCAAACAACCTGTCTCTCCTCAGGAATGGCCACCGACAAACTGAGGCCAAGAGACGGCTGGACCATCCAGTTGCTGAGAATGCTGGCCACCAAAAAGTTCTGCACTTCAGTGAGTACTTCACAGCCTACACCACCTGGATCCTATCTACCAACATCAGCTTTTCTGAACCGTACTGGTGGGAATTCTCCCTGCAATATACCCTACATTACAGTAACCCTTCGACATCAGTCATCATTAGTACCTGTCCTTCAACCACCTATTCCCTTCCCTACTTCCACTCGAACACTTTATAGCCTTCTGTTCCACCAGTGCACCAACTAGTCTCTCTCTCTCCCCCCCGAACCCCCTCTACTTCTCTCTTTTTTCCCCTCCTCTACTTCTCTTCTTATCTACCCTCCCCCCTCCCCTTCTAACCTCCCAACTGAACCTAACTGCCCTACCATGTCCCCATCATGTTCCTGCATGCTCCCACAAACAGCACTTTACCATCCCTCATCCCCCACACCTATCCTACTATTCTTCCCCCTCCCCATTCCAACCACTTCCTTACTCCCACTACCCAGAATGCTTCTCCCATCATGTACGGTTGCTCACATTCTAGCCTGTGTGGCTGGAGACAGTGGTCATGTGTGTGCGTGAGTTGTGGTTGCATGAATGTTTGTGTGTTGTCTACTTAAGAAAAAGGGCTTTTTGCTGAAAGCTCACATGTTTAGCCGAATTTTTTGTATGCCTGTCTGCAACTCGACATCTCCTCTATATCATGAGTAGCATTACTGTCATTATTTCATCCTGAATAATCCATTGTTTGATTTAACTACTTAATTAGTTAGTTTCATGTTCGTAGATCATTTGAATGATTATTTTATCGACATTAATGAACAATTTATTTATTTATTTACCTGTACTCAGGCAACTACACTTTATATATATATGCTGCCAGTTTTTAAAAATAAAGTCATCTATGGATTAGATCAGGGGTCTCCAAACATTTTAGTCTGTAGGCCACATTGATTCCTCCACAAAGCCATAAGGGCCAAGATCTACCTAGTGGGATTAAAGAACCCTAGCATTCCATGATCACCGTAATGTAAGACTAAAGGAAAGATGAAATCACAAAAATATAAGGTTGTGGGAATAGCTAGCACTGAAACGAACTATGATTTTTATTTAATTACATAATTTTGATTGGTGGACGTACCTGACCGAGTTTCAGGCATATTTTATTCTGGCGAATTTCACCGACAAAAATGTATGTCACTGCACATTCTTCACAAAAGCGTACTGCAAAGTTAACGAAATATCAAAATCATTGTTAACAACACTATTACTACAAGACGTAGCACAGGTAGAGATGTCAAAGCATTGATATTTCAAGCAGCGCAACAATAAGTTTAGTTATGTAGTCTTGTAGCGAGTAGCAGAGCCAGAGCATATATTTGACAGTTCTGTTGCGTGATTGTGTGTATGTTGCGAGTGTCGCACGAGTTTTTTAGTTTATGCGCTGTATTAGTAGGTGTGGGAAAATTCAAAGATTGAATTCGAAGAGACAAGGAAAATCTGAAAATCTAAATACGTAAAGAAAGTGAAACCTTGCTTAAGAAGCATCTTCCATAATGATTGATTACTAAGGCTAGTCGCCGAAGTGGCGTCCATTTGAAAGACTTGCACCAGACTCGTGGGCCCGATACCAGGGATGTCCGGCCAGCTAACGCGGGCCGGTTTGCCGGCCCTCGCGGGCCAGTTTCGGCCCGCGGGCCGCAGTTTGGAGACCCCTGGATTAGATAGAGCTGTTTAGGTGAACTGATTTAAGGTTAGATTCAAAATGCGCTTTGCTACTTCTCAGACATTTTATGTTATTGTGGAAATAATCACAAATTTTTGTTGTTGCATATTGAATTCTTATTCTGAGCCTCTGACAGCTTTAATACTTGGGAAAAAGGTTATTTTTCTCTCTAGTGTTGTAGGTCTGGACCTCACTGTTCTTCTTAAATTGTGATAGATTATTTATGATGGATTTTTTTGGTGAATGTCCGTATTGTGATGGTACAGTTTAAAGGCCTAGCTGCAAGAGGTATTATTCTTATTTCTTGCTTTTGTGAAATCACTACTTTCTTTCTAAGTGATGAATTACCCCAGCAAATTATTACATAAGACATTGTTGAGTGAAAATATGCTAAATAAATCAGGAGGTTGATTTGTTTGTTTCCAAGACTGGCAATTATATGGCGAGCAAAAGTAGCTGAACTTAACTGCTTGAGAAGCTCAGTAATGCTTCTTCCAGTTCAAGTTTACACCAGTAAGTACACTAAAAAATTTGGAGCATTCTGCCCTGTTTACTCACTCCTGCTGATGTGCTACATCAATTGTCAGTATGACTCTGTTTCTTGTACAGAACTGAATATGGTTTTTTTAGTTGATTTTCTGAGAACCACTTTATAATTCTTTGGAAAATATCATTTACGATCTCTTCTGTTGCTTCCTTTCTAATAGCATTTATCATGACACAAGTATTGTCTACTCTAATTAGAAGGTCATTCACATATATAAGGAATAGAAGTGAACACTAAATTGAAGCCTGTGGGACTCCCCCTGTGATTTCTCCCCAGTAACTAAAATTTGTTTGAATTATTCAGCACAACTTGTGCATTCTGTTTATAAAGTATGATTCAAACCAGCCATGTAAAGCCATTAGTGAAAATTTCTGAGAAAGTTACATGATGTACTCAATCAAATGCCATCAGCTGACAATATTTTATTATTTTAGGCTTGTACTACACACATCAAAAAAAGTTCTGCATCACCCCAGTTCCCAGAACTCCTGAAGACAGATGTTTACTGTGGATATTGTATCACAGACATAGCCCCTTTGACTGTTCCTAGATGTCACTAATCCTGCCCAAAGATGTAAACAACCATGCAGGTGCAGTGCCTATTAGACGGAGGGGGTCCAGCAGCTGATCACTTCCAGTCATTCCACCAGGAAGGAGGTACACAGCTTGTGATGTCTGTAGTTCAAACAAGCCTAGATGGTCAACACCACAGTTTGACCATGTCCACATTGTTACTTTGTGCCAGGAAGGGCTCTCAACAAGTGAAGTTCCCAGGTGTCTTGGAGTGGACCAAAGTGATGTTGTTCAGACGTGGAGGAGATACAGAGAGACAGAAACTGTCCATGACATGCCTCAATCAGGCCGCCCAAGGGCTACTACTGCAGTGGATGATCACTACCTACGGATTATGGCTCGGAGGAACCCTGACAGCAATGCTTTTCGTGCAGCCACAGGACGTTGTGTTATGACTCAAACTGTGCACAATAGGCTGCATGATGTGCAACTTCACTTCAAACATCCATGGCGAGGTCCGTCTTTGCAACCACAACACCATGCAGTGCAGCACAGATGAGCCCAACAACATGCCAAATGGACCGCTCAGGATTGGCATCACATTCTCTTCACCAATGAGTATCGCGTATGCCTTCAACCAGACAATCATCGGAGACATGTTTGGAGGCAACCTGGTCAGGCTGAACGCCTTAGACACACTGTCCAGTAACTGCAACAAGGTGGAGGTTCCCTGCTGTTTTGGGATGGTATTATGTGAGGCCAATGTACACTGCTGGTGGACATGGAAGGTGCCATAACGAGTGTACGATATGCGAGTGCCATCCTCTGAACGACAGTTCAACCATATCGGCAACATATTGGTGAGGCATTCATCTTCATGGACTACAATTCATGCCCCCATTGTCCACATCTTGTGAATGACTTCCTTCAGGATAACAACATCACTTGACTAGAGTAGCCAGCATATTCTCCAGACATGAACCCTATCGAAAATGCCTGGGATAGATTGGAAAGGGCTGTTTATAGATGATGCACCAACCACTCTGAGAGATCAACGTCAAATCGTTGTTGAGGAGTGGGACAACGTGGACCAACAGTGCCTTGATGAACTTGTGGATAATATGCCACAACAAATATAGGTAATACATGCTACTGGGTATTAGAGGTACCCGTGTGTACAGCAATCTGGATCACCACCTCTGAAGGTCTCGCTGTATGGTGGTACAACATGCAATGTGTGGTTTTCATGAGCAATAAAAAGGGTGCAAATGATACTTATGTTGTTCTCTATTCGAGTTTTCTGTAGGGGTTCTGGAACTCTCAGAACCGAGGTGATGCCAAACTTTTTTTTTTTTGATGCATGAATGTGTAATTAGCATTCTTACTCAAGCAACCCTTCTGGAAGTCAAACTGTAATATGCCAAGTAAATTGTTTCTATTTAAAGTGAGACTACTGGTACTCATCAGTACATTACTTTTTGCGTATTTTGGAAAAAGGTGTCAGTAAGGAAACAGGACAGTAATTGTTTAAGTTAATCTTATCACTCCGGTCACAGGTTTGAATCCTTCGTCGGGCATGGATGTGCGTGATGTCCTTAGGTTAGTTAGGTTAAGTAGTTCTAAGTTCTAGGGGACTGATGACCACAGATATTAAGTCCCATAGTGCTCAGAGCCATTTGAACCATTTTTGATCTTATCACCTTCCTTATAAAAGGGTGTAACAATTGAAGTGTGTGCACAAATAATGCTGTATGACGCATTTACAGTGTTTAAGAAATTTTATTTATTTTTCATGTCCAGGACATAAAGTAAATACAAAAACTAATAAGTATTGATTCACTTAACAAATTTGCAAAATTAAATATGTACAGTAGTACTTATGAGACAGATTCAATAATATATAAAAACAAACAGCAAGATGATTATATTTTTTGACGGGCCCAGTATTCGACAGTTATCACAGCAGTTTTGATGGCTGCAGCAACATCACAGATAGTGCATGCAGCCAGTAGGTTCCTGCAGGTTACCAGATGTTGTTCGTCCTGTACATCACCACACTGACAAGTTTCCTCCCCATTACTGAAGCCCCACTTCCTGAGGTTCACTTTGCACTTTGACACCCCAACTCACAGTCTGTTCAAAGTCTTCCAGGTCACATATGGCAAGTGTGAACCTTCGGCTATTTCCTCCTTGGCCGTTATGTGATTGTCTTCAGCTAGGGAGTCTTGCCAAAGCTCCTCTCTGCGAGTTCTGGGAGATGAACGAATTGCCATAGTTTTCTGTTAATTCCAGAGAATTATTGCAATAGTAATATAATAGCAGATATGTATTGTTCACATTTACAGACTGTAATGATAAGGCTGCCTAGAATCCAAAAGTTGTAGGTAAGAATTTTATAACAATATATGAATTAATATTTTTTGTAAACTGATTACTTTGGTCTTAAAAAGGTAATAGAACATGAGCTTGCTGTCAACCTGAGACACAAATCTTGCACATTAAACTCAGTTGTCACACTGCTGATTTTTGTAAAAATCCCTGTATTTTGGGTTCATATGTTTTGTCATGTCCAATACATTGCTTTTCTTCTCTGTATGAAGTTTCAGTGCCCTACTGTAGAGCAAGCTAAAACCAGAAGGCAATAGAATTTACTCTTTTTTTTTTTTTTACTTTCTGTTCACAACCATGTTTCATAATACAATGCCTTTCCCATTAATGAAGCACATTGTGATTACAACACATGCTTATGTCTCAAGGATCATCAGTACGTAGCTTCAACCAGAGCACATCAGTAATTTTCAAAGGAGGTAGCGTTTTGAAAACCAAGTCAATGGACTCTATGTCCTTGAAGTCTTCCATCATCATCTCTTGAATGGTCAGTTTTGAAGGATCGACAAATGCCTAAGCAATGACATGCTTCCATTCTATAGGTACCATAACTTTTGACATTTTCTTTCTTTTCTCGATCTTTGTGGAGTTCCTGTCACATGGTAGGAAACTATGACTCAAACCTAAAAACTTTTGATGTATTTCTGTAAAGTAGTTGCAGCTGCAAGATATAAATTAAGCACTAAATTTCTCCAGTTATTGTTCGGCCCAATACAGTGATCAGACCATACAATCAGTTTGCATTCCGTATCTTCTTCGAACATCCCAAATTTAAGCAGACAGGAAGCTATTTTGGTGGACCTTTCCTTGCAGTGGATTTGTCCCACAAATTTAGTGTGGTGTTCCCAGTACCAATTTCATGAAATTGTATGACAGCTGTCTCAGGCAGAATACTGTGGAATGTGTCAATGTAGGACAAAGTAAAACCTGTTGTAGGTACACACATATAACAAATATAAACATAAATTGAACGAAAAATGTACGACATACGTAAAAATCAGTAAATACTGCAGTTATAAATGCATTGTGTGTGATATTATAACTCAAGTGTTCGGAAATTCGGTCTAGAAATAGTGAACTACTGGTACATATATGAAGTCAAATGAAAGTCAAATGAAATTGCTCACGAGTGTGATGTGCGCAATGTTCTACCACATGGAAATACAGCCGTTAAAAGTGAAAATATTCTATGTAACAAATGTGAAACAGATATTGAACATTTAAAAGAGTGTATCATAAGCATGCAAACAGTGATTAACACTTTAAAGAATGATTTAACGAAACTTCGAAATGAAAATACCGAACTGTTAGGTTATCTGAAATCGATTGCACCAATCAAAACAAAACCGACAAAAACTGTAAATAGTGAGAAAGAAAAGCAGCATGAATGGATCAGAAGCAAATATACTACAGCAAAGGACTCAAGTGCTTGTGTTATGAAGTGCCCTGACAAAACCAACAGCGTTAATACAAATGAAAACTGTAAAAAAAGCAATCGCCCAGTGCCCCAGAAAATGATACACAGTGATAACAAGAGACAGAACGTATTAATTCTTTCTGACAGTCATGGTCATCACTGTGCAAAAATTATGATCAGTTCTCAAAATCAAAAACACTCCATCTCTTCTGTAATAAAAACTAACGCACAGTTAAAGGACATGGTTTGTAACATAGATGGGGAGACGAAAGAATATACGAAAAATAACAGTGTCATCATTCTAGGTGGGTCAAACGACATCCTAAAGAAATTTCAGGATTTCAAATTTGCCTTAACAGATTCTCTTCATAAGACAATCCACACAAAAGTTATCTTGTGCACAATTCCGTACAGATACGATGTACCAAAACTGAACAACAGAATCTATCCTGCAAACGAATTCTCAATGAGGACTGCAAAAAATTATGAGCTTGAATTGGTAGTGGACATCAATACATTCCTCAGCAGAAGCGATTATACAAAGCATGGACTTCACTTGTGAATGGAAGGCAAAGAGAAATTATGTAGACGTTTACATTTAGCAGTAGGTGCCAATCTGGAAATACCAGCTCTAACATACATACAATGTGAAGACCTTTCAGCAAATATGACAGTGAAAACACAAGAAAAATCAGCAGCAGAAACGGACTTATCCAACTCGATAGTTATCAAAGATAAACGAGCAGACGCAAAAAAGAATTGTACCACACCTTCATCACTCAAAGAAGACACAGCGAAACAAAACTACCATTGACTAAACCAAGCTGTGATACCGGCAAAAGCATCTAACCCAAGAAAAGCAGGAGAACCAAGTTCCACACCCAAAGATGTTCAAAATACAACAAGAAGAACTGGGCACTGGAAACCAGAAGCAGTACCTACAGGAGACCCACTAAAGACATAAGCAGATCCAGTCTCAAAAGTATCACCAAGGACACCTAATTTTACATTTATCAGTGAACACCAACAATCAACTACTACCACCCCAGCAACAGGAGGAAGTTCAGCAATTCCAGTGAGCAGAAATGTAAGGCGACCATTTCATCTACAAGATTTTTTATTCCCAAAAAGCCTGAAGACCAAATTAGGATAACTAGAGCACCTATCAACACCACCTCCAGTAGCAGTCCTTGCAGCAAAAACAGAAACCACCTCAACATCGACCACACAAGTATAATGACCAGAGAGATGGACAACTGCCCCTTTTCACCATCAGAACATTTTCTCATGACCAATGGAAAAAAACCAACTCACACTTCTAAGTGAGAATGAAGATTTCTCACACAATTTAAATTCAGGAATAAAGGTGAGTGGTCAACCAAATACAATCAGAACAAACCTAAAATTTCACCAGGTCACTCTTCTTCATCAGAATATACAGTCACTTAGGAATAAAGTAAGAGAGCTTGAAATCTTGCTATCAAGTGAACTCAGATACATTAATATACTGTGCTTAACTGAACACTTGCTGAAAGAAAATAAGTTAAAGACAGTGAAAATAACGGATTATGTGTTAGCAGCACAAACTTGTAGAAATCAGTTTACATGTGGAGGGAACTGCATATACATAAAGAAAGGTATCGAATTCAATAACTTAGACAATGTTGAATCCTTAAACAATGAAAAAGAATTTGAAGTATCAGGCATAGAAATTCCACCATTTGGGTTAATTGTAATATGTTTACATAGATCTCCAGATAACCACCTAAAAAAATGCAATACTCGGCTTGATACTTTACTAAATAAAGTAGTAACAAATTGAAAAACAGTTCTTATACAGGGTGAGTCACCTAACGTTACCGCTGGATATATTTTGTAAACCACATCAAATACTGATGAATCGATTCCACGGACCAAACGTGAGGAGAGGGGCTAGTATAATTGTTTAATACAAACCATACAAAAATGCACGGAAGTATGTTTTTTAACACAAACCTACGTTTTTTTTAAAATGGAACCACGTTAGTTTTGTTAGCACATCTGAACATATAAACAAATACGTAATCAGTGCCGTTTGTTGCATTGTAAAATGTTAATTACATCCAGAGATATTGTAACGAAAAGTTGACGCTTCAGTACCACTCCTCCGCTGTTCGATCGTGTGTATCGGAGAGCACTGCAACATACATCGCGTTTCTACAGAATGATCTGCCAACGTAGCTCGAAAATGTCCCACTGGAAACGCGTCGACGTATGTGGTATCAGCAAGGTGGTGCATCTGCACATTCCGCAATTAACACTAGGCTGACCCTTGACAGGATGTTCGACGGGTGTTTCTTAGGACGTGGAGGACGCATAAATTGGCCAGCCCGTTCTCCTGATCTTACACCTCTGGACTTCTTTCTGTGGGGTACGTTAAAGGAGAATGTGTACTGTGATGTGCCTACAACCCCAGAGGATATGAAACAATGTATTGTGGCAGCCTGCGGTGACATTACACCAGATGTACTGCAGTGTGTACGACATTCATTACACCAGATATTGCAATTGTGTGCAGCAAATGATGGCCACCACATTGAACATCTATTGGCCTGACATGTCGGGACACGCTCTATTCCACTCCGTAATTGAAAACAGAAACCACGTGTGTACGTGTACCTCACCCCTCATGGTAATGTACATGTGCGTCAGTGAAAAAGACCAATAAAAAGGTGTTAGCATGTGGACGTAATGTGCTGTTTCCATCTCTTCTGTACCTAAGGTCCATCACCGTTCCCTTTGGATCCCTACATAATTCCGTGCTCTCCGATACACACAATCGAACAGCGGAGGAGTGGTGCTCAACCGCCAACTTTACGTTACAATATCTCCGGATGTAATTAACATTTTACAATGCAACAAACGGCACTGATTACGTATTTGTTTATATATTGAGATGTGCTAACAAAACTAACAGGGTTCCATTTAAAACAACGTAGGTTTGTTTCAAAAACATACTTCCGTGCATTTTTGTATGGTTTGTATTAAACAATTACACTAGCCCCTATCCTCACGTTCGGTCTGTGGAATCGGTTCGTCAGTATTTGATGTGGTTTGCGAAATATATCCAGCGGTAACGTTAGGTGACTCACCCTGTATGTGGAGACCTAAATGTAGACTTTAATAAGCGAAGCAATTCAAAATCTGAGCTGATGAACATATTAACAGCCAATAATTAGGAGATTATAATACACTGCCCTACAATCGAAATGAATCATTCTAGCACTACCATAGACTAAATAATAATAGTCTCCAAAACAAAATATAAATCAGTTGTAATTAAAGCTGGACTGGCAGACCATCATGCAAAGGCTATAAGCTTTTGCGTAAACACTAATCCATCCCATAATTATATGAGGAAGACCACACACTTGGGCAGAACTTTCAGTGATACTGCAGTACAAACATTCCAGAATTATCTCCAACAAGAATCATTGGAGATAGTGTATAGTACAGAAAATATTTCTGATAAGTTACAGACATTCATGAATATTTTTAAATATTATTTTGATCTTGCTTTTCCATTGAAAGCCAAAACAACGCAAACCACTAAAAGCAACAAGTGGATTACTGGTGGTATAAGGAAATCTTGTGCTAGAAAATGATACCTTCACAATATTGCAAGAAGCTACAACACAACTCAGGAGTTTGACAGTTACTTTAAAAAATATAAATCTATCTTAAATAAAATAATAAAGGAGGCAAAGAAATGAGACAATGACAAATACATAGAAGATGCTTCAAACAGAACCAAAGCAATCTGGCAAGCTGTAAAAAAAGAAACCAAATCTCACAAAAATAGAGTTAATAATATAGTATTAAAGGCTGGCTTGGAAAACATTAATAACCCACAGAAAGTAGCTAATATGTTTAATAACTATTTTATAAATGTAACAGAGAAACTACTACAACAGACTTCTAATAGGAAACAGCATACAGAAACAGGGAAAAAAGTGTCAAGCAGATCAATGTAGAAGAAGTACAGATTACAATAAAAAGTCTCAAAATGAAACACTCTGCAGGTGTAGATGATACACCTGACTTCATTATAAAGAAGTGTGGGGACTTGATTACTGAGCCCTTAACCCACTTACGTAACCTATCTTTTGCTACAGGAACTTTTCCTTCATGTTTGAAAATAGCAAAAGTAAAGTCATTATACAAGAAAGGAAACAAAGATGATATTTCCAACTACAGACCACTGGCACTTCTGTCTGTTTTCTCAAAAATATTATAAAGGCTTTTCAATAAGAGGCTACCAGACTTCTTAGAGGTAAATGGCATTCTGTCAGAATCTCAACATGGATTTAGAGCAAACCGCTCAACCGAATCTGCAGTTCACTCCTTTCTATTAGAGGCACTGATAGCATTAGACAACAAAAAACTTACCGTTGGCATATTTTTAGATTTGTCAAAGGCATTTGACACCATAAATCATGACAAATTGCTACACAAGCTAGAAAATCTTGGCATTAGGGGAACAGCTAACAAGTGGCTCAGCTCTTATCTTAAGAACAGGGAACAATATGTTGAAATAGATCAAAAAAGGGACAATGTAATTAGGAAATATAATTCCAAGCTACTGACTGTTAAATATGGAGTGCCACAAGGATCAGTAATGGGTCTTGTTCTGTTCTTTCTCTATATAAATGACCTAAACATAAGCAATGACAGCAGTAAAATATTTCAGTTTGCTGATGATATGGGTGTTCTAAATAGAGGAAACTCAGAAGTAGCTCTTGTAAAAAACATAAAAGAAGCCACTGACAGGCTAACATGTTACTTTGATGACAATGACTTAATAGCAAACACTGAAAAAACTGTAGCTGTGGATGTACACACAGCACAAACAAAAAATCTGATATCACGCAACTGACACATTCTGCAGAGGTTGATATTGTGGTACAGACATTCTTTTCAATATTTATTCATGCTGTAATGGCTCACCTGCTTCAGGAAACTCGAAATGTGTTCCAAATCAGAGCCCTGTTGTCATTTGATATGCCATGTGGCCTATTGAAATGTTTTCCTCCACCATCTTTATGAGTGGTCATTCCATCTTTCAGTTTACGTTGAAGAGCCTGTATTCATTGGTGGGTGATGCAGAATATGTCAAGCAACATTTTTTGACACGCTTCTTCTGACTGTGCTTTGTATTTGAAAGTGGCTTGTTTCTGTGAAGTCTCATCTGTCTGATCTTCCTTTTGTCTGGTTGGCATGCCTATTTCCATGGATTTTATCAAGTAAATTGACTGCTCATCATGCATCAAGGCATGATATTCTTCATACAGCTTTACCTTAATTTCCAGGTTTATGTCCTTGCAGCCATCTTTTGAACACACTTTTGCATTGTATACATGAGCCTGAATCAAGCAATCAATATTACTACCTAATATTCAACTGAATTATCATATTTCACATTCTCTTTTAATAATTTAACAGTGGTCATAGTGTGTATTATATTATTTTGTTGAGGATAACAACAGAACTATAGTTAATTTTATTTCTGTTACATAGTTTTACTGTAATGTTTTCAGAAGATGCAAATAACATATGTCATTAGAGTCATCTACTCTACAGGGCATATATGCAGCTACACAGTACACACATGCTATTCTATAGACATTCACCTTTCTATAAAACCGATAAAGCATCTGTACTGGAGGCTGTTTGGCATGAACTACCTTTCCTTTCCACAATTTATGCTCCTATCCAGCATCATGAAGTCTTTTGCTCTTGATATCCTGCCAATTACTGAAGTTAATTTTCCTTTTCTTCTCATTACTCACACTCATTACTCAAACCACTTGCAGTAAGCATCACCTTGCTACACTTTGCCATTCTTGTAACATACAGCATTGTTCATGCAGAGGCACAAAAACTGTGTCTCTCTTTCCTTGCTGTCTAGCGCTGCCTTGGACAGTAAACAGGTCAACTGTTACAGCAGGCAATGCAGACTGCCATATAGAACATTACTCCACACGATTCTACAAAATGTCAAAATGTGTCATACAACATTATTTGTGTGCACGCTTCAACTGAATATTTTAACCTGGCCACAAAAATTCTATGTGCTAGTGATGCATTGCGAATATCACTTAGGACATCACTTATTATATTGGAACAACTTTTCAGGGTTCTGTTTGAAATTCCATCAACGCCACATGAGCTTTTGTTTCTTAGAATTTTTATAATTCTGTTAATTGCAGTGAAGCTTCTGTTAGCTTGAAGTCTTGTGGAGTGACATTATTAATATATTCTCTTGCTTCTTCAATTGAACCATTTAATCCTACCTATGCTGTTGCATTTAGGATGTGATATTAAAAGTACCTGCTGCTTGTGAATTATCAGTCACAACACTGTCATTTAGTTTAATTTTTAAGTTAGCTTGTACACTTCTGTTTCCCAGTTGACAACCTCCTATAAAATTTTAATCTTATTATCTGCATTATTAATTCCCATCAAAACATTCATTGCCAGCAGTTCAAAAGCTGCACAACGAAAGGCCAGTATAACATCCTGTAGTTGCATCTTGTGACTTTGTGAGTTAGATAGAGCGGAGAATCAGTTGCTTGCTCTTCAGTTTGCAGATCTATGAAGAAGAAAATTGCATGATTACCATTTGGCAACCTAAATTCTCTCACACTTCTATCCTCTGCCCCCTGACCCCTCCACCCTGTTACACCCCCAGAACACAGTTTATTCCTTAATACGTTGCTACTGCACATAGACATGGTACACAAATTTAATATTTGTTGTTAGCTGACTTCATTTAACAATAAACATTAATTTTATACCATTAAAATACTTTTTACAGTCACGTGTGAGTATTCCAACCCCTGCAAAGTGGAAACTATTGGTTGTAAGCAAAAATAAATAGGAGAATTTTTATAGGAAATTTAAAGTAGTCTATTTTTTATTGGAAAATGTTGCCACTTGAATCACAGTTTTCAAGTTATTCAAGGGAAACATTAAAAAGTGGCCCATAAACACCCCTCCTTCTTCTCCCTCACCATGCACTGACATCCCATTGTCCCATAGTGTCCTACAACTGTACAAAAATTTGTGACTACACGGTTTTTCCCCTAATTTTCTCCCCTTGACTGGACTATACTGTTCTCTTGATCCAATAGAAACACTGCACTCCAGAAGAGTCCGCTGCTTTCATCATCTTCAAAATTACTTCATCCAGCCCAGGTGCTTTTCCTCATTGCAAGGTCTTTATCGCTTCGTCTACTTCTGTCCAGGTTAAGTCCATCTCTTCGTCCTGTACATTCCCTGGCTCTACATTTTCGTCTCCCATATTTCCATTGGGGCTTAGTAAAAAATATTTGTCCCACATCTTGTTTATTTCATTTATTCTCATCTCCCTTTCTTTCATTATAGATTGTCTTGGCATTTTCCATCATGCCTCACTTCTTAACTTTAAACCATTCCATACAGGATCTTCCCTAACTGCTCTCTTGTCCCAGAATTCCTCAAACTAAAATCCTTCCATTGGATTGTTACAGGGGATACCATGATTTGTTACCTGTTTCTGACCATCCGTTGTCCAGTGGTATTGCTCTTTACTCCACCTCAAACATCACTTAGTGTTGACTACAGAAATGTGTGGCTTACGATGAGCTGCTTGACCATTGAACCCCATTCTTTCCAACTCTCTATGCAATCACAGTGCCAGTTGGACTGCTGGTACCACTTTGGAATTCACAAGTGATTACTTCTGTGATTTCATGTGTTTTTTAACAACCACCCCCTGCAATGCTCGATGGTCCTTGTGTACAATGGTACATAAGGTCTGCTCTTGCTTTATCTTTGGTTGCTCCTTCATGTTTCCACCTCACAGCCACATCACCAACAGGTGACTTGGGCAGCTGTGGAAGGATTGAAATGTTAATGATGGAAATCACTGAGCTCTACTGACTGGCCCATTCTGCTGTTACTGCTTCTCTACTGACAACACAATACTCCCTGCCTCCTTTTATACTCGTGACATCTAATGATCAATTCTGCATCACATAGAAGTGTCCAGATACTGTTGGTTGGGCAGTGTATACAGAATCCTTAGCCGCCCTTCACAACCTCCTCCCCTGCTCTTATCATTCTATCAGGGTGTTTCTTTCTATCTTTTCATATTACTGATTCTTCTGCATGCTTTTTCTTTTTCCAGTGCTTCTACCATCATCACTTTGAACCTTCCTCGTTTCTCCTCTAGTGACTGCATTTCACCCCTTGGTGTAAAGCTCTTTATTATTTTCTGAAATTATCCTTTCATTTCTGTTCTTGCAATTTCCACACTCTTGTCTTTCTTCCTGCATAGTTTTCCTGTTTAATCCTTCTAACTGTTACTACTAAAAGATAGTGACCATTATCTAGGACTTTGGAAGGTATTACCTTGACATCTGTGACTGTTTTCTTTGTGTCCTGGTCACATATTATGTAGTTTACCACAGATGTAAATGACTGTACCACCTTACCTTATGATTTTTATTTATTTATCCATCTTTAAGCATTTACATGCAATCGATGTCGTTATGAGTAATGTATAATTTACGTATTAAGAAGTATAACTATTGTGAGGTATCACACAAAGCTAAAGTATACATTTTAAAAGAACATACATAAAAAGGAATACATCTGATACATACAGATATCCCACATAACTAAAGTATGCATTTTAAAGAATGTGCATAATGAAATAATATTTTCATACATAAGGATTTCTCCACATGTTTAACATTTAAATGTGGAACCACAGAGACAAAACTAGCTTAGGAAGAGGTACAAACAAAGTTGCAACTTGTTTTGTAAGTCACGTCTATTTTTGAAGAGTTTTCAAATTCTTTAACACTGTAAAAAGCTTTGTCTTTCAGCCATTTTTTAGTCTTACTTTTAAATATATTAAGAGAGACACAATGTGCCTGCACAGGTATTGTGTTGAAAAGCCTTATTCCCATGTATTCCTAATTGTCTTGTGTTTTCTTGGGTCGAGTTGTTGGTATGTCTATCTTAAATGTTTGACGAGTGTTATGATTATGAACGGACTGCCTAAGGTTGTAACTGTTAAAGTTTTCTTTTATGCACAAAAGGCAGCTGTATATAAAAAGAGATAGGACTGTCATTATCTGTAATTCTTTGAAGTATGACCTACATGATATGTTATTTTTGGTAATCCTAGAAATGCTCCTGATGGCTTTCTTCTGCCAAATAAAAATTTTCCTGGACCATGGAGAATTACTCCATAGAAGAATACCATAGCTAATATGGCAATGAAAGAATGCATAATAGGAATTAATCAGCAGGCTTTCAGAAACACAGGTGTGTAATTTTTTCAGTAGATAGATAACTTGTGAAAGCTTTCGAGATATGTTGTCTATGTGACTCTGTCAGGTTAATTTCATATCTAAGTATATGCCAAGAAGTTTGGTAGAAGCGTACTCAATATCAGCATTGGATAAGCTGAAGGATATATTTACAGTCTTTTCATAGTTAATAGCTAACTCGCTGGCTTCGAACCACATATTGGATGGTCTGAGAAAATCTTTACTTTGCTCCTTCAGTTTATTTATGTCCTTCCCTAAATTGATGAAAGTTGTATCATCTGTGTAAAGCACAGATTTGCATGGCATATTGCTGGGCAGGTCATTTATAAATATTATAAATAGTAATGGCCCAAGCGCTGATCCTTGGGGAACACATCTAGTGACATTCAGTAACTGTGACTTTTGACTGTTGTAGCTTACAGTCTGCTTCCTTCTAAACCAGTTGTTGCCTACTCCTAGTCTATTCCTTTTACAAAAGTCTACAGTTTTACTTGTTTCTCCTTCCCCACACTTTCTCTCACAATACTTCCTCATACCCTTCTCCTTTCTTGCTCACATGTCTCCCCATATCATGATCTTCTGTTAGTTGTCTCTGAATTTCCTCTTCAAAATTCTTGACTTAGAGGTAAGCTGATTCGAAGCCTGCTGGTAGATGAAATTTTCACAGTCAGTATTTGGCCAGCAAAGGGAGCAAATGTTGTAATGTTAAAGATCTCCATCACTATTCTTTGCATCAATGTTCTAGATTGAATCTCAGACGTCTCCACAGTGTCTCATGATGTGAGAGCATGTGACGATGTTGATGGTGATCTATTTGTAAGATGAGGATTTTAAGCTAGCAGCCCACTTGGTGCTATTTGAAAGGAGTAAGACTTGTGCTGGCACTGGGTTTCACTCTCTCCCTTCTCTCATCATCATCATCATCATCCACAAGCTTAACACCGTAGTTACATGTATCAATTACATTCATCTACACTCTACAAACATGCAGAAGACACACCTCTCACATATCTACAAGGGAAAGAGACATTGTGCACAGCAGAGAAAACCCTTTCTAACTCAGTGGCTGAGCCTACTCCTTGGGATCTTTCTGCCAACAATGCTGTACAACTTTACTTTTTACTTTCACTGTTACCTTCATTATTCTGTCACTTAGGCCATTCGCCTCTTCTTTCAGCCCTCTTCTCATAACTACATTCACTTCCTGTCTTCGTTCTTCCTCATTCCAACTACAGTATGTCTTATGTCTACTTCTCAATTCCCTACTTCCTTTATCATTCCACCTGATTCCTTACAATCCTAGAATGTCCAGTCTCCTCCTATTCATCAAGTCTACCACTTCCTCTACCTTCCCTCTCCGTGTCAGATGTTCTATGTATCAAATCCTGATGGGCATTCTCCTTTCTGGCACCTGGGGACACATTGTTGCGGTTTAAAGCACTAGACACAAAAAATGCAAGGTTCCAAGAACAAAGCAAGGGCAATTTGGAGCATTATTGGGTATAAAGTGAATAAATTTGGCAAGCCAAATGACACTGAAGTCCCAGATGACAGTAGCGGCGAGACAGATGATATCAAATAAATATCGTTGGCTACTAAATTCAATTAATTTTTCCTAACACTACCTTAAACAACAAGGACAAAAAATCATCCACATAAAGCAGGTCCAATAAACTTAACATACTGTTGGACAGGCAATGTGTGCTTCACAGACAGGCCTAAGTTTTGCCAAGTCATCTGCTTAGAGATCACAAAAATCATTAGGCCACTAAAAAGTAGTAACTCTTCTGACTATAATGGTTTCTCAGCCAAAGTATTAAAATCTTGTTTTGACTTTGTAAGCACCACCCTTGAGTTACTTTGGTAATTACTTGATATGTCACAGAGCATTTCCTGAAGACTAAGGCATGCAGTAGTAACGTGAATGCACAAAAGTTTATATAAGGAAGCGACCTCCAATTATAAATTGGTCTCTCTCCTTCTCATGTTCTCAGATTTTTTTTGAGAAAGTGGCTTACGAAAGAACACTGAGGCATCTTACTAAAACAACCTTTTAACAACAGCTCAGTTTAGCTTCTGTAAAGTGTTATCTACTGAGAATGCAATATGTGAGCTCACAGGCTGAATTCTAGTAGAATTAAACAACACGAATTATCCTTTTTGCATTTTCTGTGACATTGTCAAGATCTTTGACTGTCTAGATCATACAGATTATCGTTCTGGCATTTTCTGTGATGTTGCCGAGGCCTTTTACTGTACAGTTTATAAAATTCTGCTTGGTAGAGTAAAATGAACTAGCATTCAGGGTCATCCCTTTGCACAGATTGAGTCATATCTTAACAATAGAAAGTAGAAGATCGCATTAGCAAATTACCATACAGTGATTCTCCTTTCCTTGGTCTATATAAATGATTTACTTGGAACAATGGAGAACTGTAATATAAGCTGATGACACAAGCATATTGATGAAATGTCCAACAACACTTGTACCAGACCAAGGCAGGAGATTCATGGAAAATGCTCACAACTGGTTGACAGCCAACAGCTGAAATCTAAATCTTTCAAAAGCTCAGACTATGAAATTCCAAATAAGTAAAACAACTTAACAAGAACCAGAAGTAGAGATCGATGGGAATACACTGATAAGGCTCTATGTGTGAAGTTCCTGGACCTCCAGATGAATCTCAAACTATAATGGCAACAACATGTGGATAAATTAACTAAAAACGTCTGTCTGTCCACCTTGCTAACACAAGTTCTAGCATTCTTTCACCCAATTCTGTCCTTTGGCATAATCTTCTGTGGCAGTGCAGCTAAGATGAAAAAAGTGTTTACTCTATGGAGCTGTGCCAATAGGATATTGTGTAAAGTTGATAACCAAAGCTCTTGCAGAAGCCTCTTCAGGGGTCTAGGAATTCTTGGGGCCTATGAATTCTTACATTTGCATCCCAAGACATAGACTCTCAAGTGGTATTTGTGGTTAATGCAAAAGTGAATTTAAGTTGAACTCAGTAATTCACAATCACAGTACATGTAGCAGAAATAATTTCCAAGTAGATTATCCGCCACTCTCTAGGGTTAAGAATGGAGTTTTATATTCTGATGCAAAAATCTATAACTGGTTGCCAATGTAGATCAGGCAGGAAATCGAAAGCCCCCAGATATTTGAAAATGAAATAAAGAAGGTCATTAACAAAATGGTTCAAATGGCTCTGAACACTATGGGACTTAACATCTATGGTCATCAGTCCCTTAGAACTTAGGACTACTTAAACCTAACTAACCTAAGGACATCACACAACACCCAGTCATCATGAGGAAGAAAAAGGGTCATTAACAACTCCTCGTACCACTATCAGAATATTTGTACTAAAGAATCTAAATTATGATTTTGCCAGTTTATAGACAGTTGATCGTGGTCTGTGAAATTAACATAAATACTTTGTTTAAATAACAGTAGCTGAGTAGTATAGGAGGAGGAACTGTGGCTCTTTTCTGAGCAGCTGTGTTTCTCCCAACATACATATATAAAGTAATCTAAAAGGAATTACCATAATTTTCAGTTTGAATAGAGTAGCACCAGTCACAAACTGTTGCTAGTACACTTTACAGAAATTCCCAGCATTGGTTGCTTCTGCCTGTTGATGTATAAATTGACTCGTACCGCATCTCTGTAGGCTTTCTTTCATACGGGATTTACAGTGCAGAATTTGTGAATGAATATCTCTGATTGCAATGACTTCTGTTTATTTTATTGTAAATCTTATTTCTTTTCCAAGTAATTTAAAATGACAGGAGATAACCTTCATTTTTGGGTTTGAAATAAATTAAATTTGTTGTAAATGAAAAAATGCAACTGTTAATTATTTCCTTTTCAATAAATACTCCTCAAACCACAGTTTATTAATTTCTTGATGTATGTAATGACTGTTCAGTGTGCATAGTCATCATCATCATCATCAGTTTTCAGCTGTTAGCAAGTCCTTTGTGTCTCCATTTGTTATATGAATGCATGGTGTTTGTTCTTTTGGACATGTCTGAAAGAACAGACAGCACGCATTCATATAATTAATTTACCTTGACGGACTTTGGGTTATGAATCCACTACCTTCAGTGAGAATACACTATCACATTCAGCCTCTTTTGGGAATGTCAAAGTAGTGAGCAAGGGGAATATGGGCGGAAATTGTCAATAGATGGTGCTGGGTAGGAATGTGAGTCACCCGAGGTGTGTACCAAGATAGCCTGCACAGCTGCGATAAACACTGTGTCCAGATTCCGTAGTGGCTAATGCAAATTTCTAGTAAGCAGGAGATCCCAGGTTCGAATCCCGTTGCGGCACACATTTTCACTCATCCCTGCTGACTCCGCATAGTCCCGATGCAGCTGTCATCATGAATTTTCCCCTTTCCTTTTCTCTTCCTCTGCCCTGCCCCTTTCCACCTTCAATTTATATAAGCTCCTGTATATGCTGCCATGCATCACATCATCCAGGACAAGTAATCTCTCATTCTGTTACCTTCTCTTTCCTTCCACATATCCGTCCAACGCTGTTTATATAAACCCCTCATTCATTTTTTATCTATAAGCTATCCGATTTCTTTTCTTTCCGTTCATTATTACACTCAGTAAATGTCTCTACTGTCCTACTCCCTATCCACTGTTTTCTGTTTGCTGCCACATCCACATCTTCAGAATCCTTCAACCTTGCTCTTTCTTCTTCATTGTCCACATCTCAGTAGTATACAGGAGGATACAGAAAACCACATTAAACTTTTCTCCCTTTATCAAACTTAGTAAATACACAATAAACTGTATGCTATGACAGTCAGACAAATACTATTTTTTTTCTTACAATCGGAAACAGAGACTATCTTGACAATACAGCTGCCATCTTCTCACACATCTCTCACCAGTGGGTAATCGATGATCACCACTTGGGAGATATGTATCAAGTGAAAAACACAGTTCCTCAATCCTGTTATCTCCACATTACGAAAAGAAAGAAACATGTCTATATGAATATAATTGTTATAAATACAATGAAATATTACAATATAAATATTTACTTATTATTACTCAGGTGTAATAGAATATATTATACACCAGTTTCAGCACAATGCTACTGTCAGGAATGGTATTCCATGTCATCTGAATCTGTGTATGTCATGTTCTACGTTCACTGACATCTCTTTATAATTACAACAAAAATGTAATTTCCAATTTCCTTCAAACTCTTTGTTCAAATCTGTGCACATTATGTGCTATGTTTCCTGAAGTAATTTCTATTTGTACTTTGTTGTGGTATGTAAAAAAATTTAACAATATTTCTTATTTGGTGGGTGATAATATTACGTAAAATAGCAATTTCCTATTTATATTTTGGTACTTGGTCGTCATAAGCACTGGATTCTGATTTTGGCTAGCATGAGACTGTTAAGCAAACTCAATACCACCACAAGTATTTACGTAGACTTTGGATTTTCCGCGGTGCAGTTGGTACGTAACAATTCTCGAATAATAGCGCGGGACTCACCGCCTTCTAAGGTTAAGTTTGCGTGAGTGGCTGCTATCATTAAGCCGGGTTCACACATGCAACGAAAGTATCGCCACAAGTCAATTCATTTTGGAGTGGCGCTGTGAGCTATCGTTCACATGTTGTTGTTGTGGTCTTCAGTCCTGAGACTGGTTTGATGCAGCTCTCCATGCTACTCTATCCTGTGCAAGCTTCTTCATGTCCCAGTACCTACTGCAACCTACGTCCTTCTGAATCTGCTTAGTGTATTCATCTCTTCGTCTCCCTCTAAGATTTTTACCCTCCACGCTGCCCTCCAATACTAAATTGGTGATCCCTCGATGTCTCAGAACATGTCCTACCAAGCGATCCCTTCTTCTAGTCAAGTTGTGCCTCATGCTCCTATTCTCCCCAATTCTATTCAATACCTCCTCATTAGTTATGTGATCTACCCATCTAATCTTCAGCATTCTTCTGTTGCACCACATTTCGAAAGCTTCTATTCTCATCTTGTCTAAACTATTTATCGTCCACGTTCCACTTCCATACACGGCTACACTCCATACAAATACTTTCAGAAACGACTTCCTGACATTTAAATCTATACTCGATGTTAACAAATTTTTCTTCTTCAGTAACGCTTTTCTTGCTATTGCCAGTCTACATTTTATATCCTCTCTACTTCGACCATCATCAGTTATTTTGCTCCCCAAATAGCAAAACTCCTCAACTACTTTAAGTGTCTCATTTCCTAATCTAATTCCCTCAGCATCACACGACTTAATTCGACTACATTCCATTATCCTCGTTTTGCTTTTGTTGATGTTCATCTTATACCCTCCTTTCAGGACACTGTCCATTCCGTTCAACTGCTCTTCCAAGTCCTTTGCTGTCTCTGACAGAATTACAATGTCATCGGCGTACCTCAAAGTTTTTATTTCTTCTGCATGGATTTTAATACCAACTCCGAACTTTTCTTTTGTTTCCTTTATTGCTTGCTCAATATACATATTGCATAGCATCAGGGATAGGCTACAACCCTGTCTCACTCCCTTCCCGACCACTGCTTCCCTTTCATACCCCTCGACTCGTATAACTGCCATCTGCTTTCTGTACAAATTATAAATAGCCTTTCGCTCCCATTCACATAGGACGCCACAAATTCTTCGTAATTGCGCAGTTTGCAAAATGGTATCACCTGTCTGAGCTCATTAAACGGCTGTACATATTACTAAATAAGATGTTTAGGATACATAATAAATGTAAAATATTATTTACCAAAGTGTTTCTCGTCTCTCTTGTCTCGACTACATGTTAAGAACCGGTCTGCAGCGTCAAACCAAGCAAGGCTAGGTTTATAAATACCGTCTGTAGACGCACCACTCTTAAGTGATTTCAGTACTTTTTATGTTCATTAATGTAAGCATTTCGAATGCTTCGAATTTTTAATTTTGTTGTAGCTACATCAATTCCAGGTACATATTCACGCATACTGTTTACTATTTCAATTAATGCAGCATCTCTCAAGTTTCTGTCTTTGTATGATTCGCTATGGTGGTTCCAAAGGCATTCTCGTTCTTGATACACCTCCAAGAATCTCATAATTGTCGCTGTTGACCACTTTTTCGACATATTGATAGCAACCGCGCAAACAAAAGCACTATCTGCGAACGAATACGCACTAGAAAGGTTTGAATCCAGCCGCGAGGTAGTAATCGAATGACGTTATTCGATTGTGGAGAAGGCAAAATGGCGCAACAAAGTAGAACCAAGTTCAACTTTTTGTGGCGTGACAAAAGTTACGCTTCTTAAATGGCGCCATCTAAAACCAGGAGGTCACACATGCAACTACAAAGCAACGGCAGTTCGCCATTAGCAGTGGCGATACTTTTGTTGCCTGTGTGAACCCGGCTTTAATCTGCGTGTATTGCACGGAATGTTGTAATAAAAATTAGTTCTCAGGGGCCTGATGGCAACTGGATTAATTATGTACTAATTTTAAAACGACCGTTAATACCTGAGATATTTCTGTTTTCATGAAAGGTAATAAACTGCTTAACAAGGCAAAGCTAAGGAGATTTCCGTCATATGCCGTTAACTGGCCAATCGAAAATTTACCGGACTCAACGCAACGAAAATTCTCTGTCCAGACTGCTGCAGAAAATTCTCCTTTTCTTATAAAACGCCTCTTTTGCCATTGCTATCCTTGTTTTAATTTCTGTGGTGCACTTCAAATCGATGTCTATCCTGATTCCAAGATACTTAAAATTTTGCACCTGTTCTAGTATATCTACATTCAGCATAATTTTTATTTCTTTATTTCGTCCTAGTGCCAATGCTTTTGTTTTCTTTGTGTTAATTTTCATTCCATAATTTTTTCCGTTAGCTGCAATGGTGTCCACCAAATCCTGTAATTTTTTTCCCCTGTGGCTAGAAGGACCATGTCATCAGCAAACCTCAAACACCCTACTGTTCTTCCTCCAATTTCTACTCTTTTGTGATCTAATGAGCATTGTTGAATCATATTTTCCAAGTAGAGGTTGAAAAGTGTAGGTGATAGACAGCATCCTTGTCTTACTCCTTTTCCTTGTCTCATCCAGTTTGTGCTTTCTCCTCTCACTTTAACTGAAGCTTTTTGATTAAGATATAATGGTCTCCTGGTTTTCCAGTCCACTCTCTTTTCCCTCATTATAATCGCCAGCTTGTCCCAAACCACATTGTCAAATGCCTTTTCTAGATCAATGTAGCACATGTATAGGTCTCTTCCTTTTTCAATAAACCTTTCTCCCAAGATTCGTAGGAGCCCTATTGTATCTCTGGTGCCCATATTCCATCTACAGCCACACTGCTCCGCCAAGATTCTCCGCCATTACTTTTTCAAGTTTTTTATTAATTATTCTTAACATCACTTTGGCTGCATGTGAAATGAGGCTGATTGTCCTGTGCTCGCTGCATTTCGTGGTTCCTTGTTTTTTCAGGCCATTCACCACTGTCATATGTTTTATTACATAAACACCTTCTGTTACTTGATGCCGAATGTCTTCTTAATTTTAGTCTGTAATGCATTCTAGTTCTTGTTTCCTGGCTGTTCTCAATATCCAGATGGACAGTACCATACAATTAAAAGTAGACATTGGCAAGACACATTGTGTTATTCAGTCTGTTATATTTAATAAACAGTCAAATCCATTTAAGCATTTACTTAGATCCTGGCCAGTGCCTCGCAAAAACAGTACTGAGTGCTTGATCTGTATCTCTTGCCAATGCTTTTTTATTGGTTGATACTGTGACAATGCAGCGCAACAGCGGACTGTACTGTGTATATATACACTCCTGGAAATGGAAAAAAGAACACATTGACACCGGTGTGTCAGAGCCACCATACTTGCTCCGGACACTGCGAGAGGGCTGTACAAGCAATGATCACACGCACGGCACAGCGGACACACCAGGAACCGCGGTGTTGGCCGTCGAATGGCGCTAGCTGCGCAGCATTTGTGCACCGCCGCCGTCAGTGTCAGCCAGTTTGCCGTGGCATATGGAGCTCCATCGCAGTCTTTAACACTGGTAGCATGCCGCGACAGCGTGGACGTGAACCGTATGTGCAGTTGACGGACTTTGAGCGAGGGCGTATAGTGGGCATGCGGGAGGCCGGGTGGACGTACCGCCGAATTGCTCAACACGTGGGGCGTGAGGTCTCCACAGTACATCGATGTTGTCGCCAGTGGTCGGCGGAAGGTGCACGTGCCCGTCAACCTGGGACCGGACCGCAGCGACGCACGGATGCACGCCAAGACCGTAGGATCTTACGCAGTGCCGTAGGGGACCACACCGCCACTTCCCAGCAAATTAGGGACACTGTTGCTCCTGGGGTATCGGCGAGGGCCATTCGCAACCGTCTCCATGAAGCTGGGCTACGGTCCCACACACCGTTAGGCCGTCTTCCGCTCACGCCCCAACATCGTGCAGCCCGCCTCCAGTGGTGTCGCGACAGGCGTGAATGGAGGGACGAATGGAGACGTGTCGTCTTCAGCGATGAGAGTCGCTTCTGCCTTGGTGCCAATGATGGTCGTATGCGTGTTTGGCGCCGTGCAGGTGAGCGCCACAATCAGGACTGCATACGACCGAGGCACACAGGGCCAACACCCGGCATCATGGTGTGGGGAGCGGTCTCCTACACTGGCCGTACACCACTGGTGATCGTCGAGGGGACACTGAATAGTGCACGGTACATCCAAACCGTCATCGAACCCATCGTTCTACCATTCCTAGACCGGCAAGGGAACTCGCTGTTCCAACAGGACAATGCACGTCCGCATGTATCCCGTGCCACCCAACGTGCTCTAGAAGGTGTACGTCAACTACCCTGGCCAGCAAGATCTCCGGATCTGTCCCCCATTGAGCATGTTTGGGACTGGATGAAGCGTCGTCTCACGCGGTCTGCACGTCCAGCACGAACGCTGGTCCAACTGAGGCGCCAGGTGAAAATGGCATGGCAAGCCGTTCCACAGGACTACATCCAACATCTCTACGATCGTCTCCATGGGAGAATAGCAGCCTGCATTGCTGCGAAAGGTGGATATACACTGTACTAGTGCCGACATTGTGCATGCTCTGTTGCCTGTGTCTATGTGCCTGTGGTTCTGTCAGTGTGATCATGTGATGTATCTGACCCCAGGAATGTGTCAATAAAGTTTCCCCTTCCTGGGACAATGAATTCACGGTGTTCTTATTTCAATTTCCAGGAGTGTAGATTCCTTTCTGTGAAGGTGATGACTTTTGCCTAATGTTATTTTAACCAAAGCAATGACGATTTCTGGGATACCCAAAACATCCGTCAAAGTCTGTCACATGCTATCCACATTCGAGTACCAGTCACAAGAACAGGGTCATCAACGAGAACTAACACCTTACACTGAAAGCGCGTGTATTAAGTATACAAAGAGCTGATCTGTCTGCCTCTGCAGAGTGCTCCTACTTATACATACAGGAAACGTCCACAAGATTACCATTTTCGTAAATGAGAAAGTCTCAGAACGTTTCAGAAATCAGAAACATCACATCATTAATAACAGTAGAAGGTGGGACTCAAACCAATGAGATGCACATCTCCAGCAAGTGACTACAGCCTTACCATTTAGCTAAGTAATATTTAGAATGTATTGTTTATTTTACAAGCAATTTTCTTCTGATCTATCAAAATATATGCAGCGTTATGATATCAATGTTGAAAGGGATTGTGTTGGGTGGAGCCATTTAGTATTACCTCAAGGAGAGGACAAGAATAGGGAAGGAATGAGGGCTAAAAATTAAGAGAGTAAAGCTACAGAGATAGAATCAATCAAATGATGTGATATAGGTATTCTTCTCGTCTTCTGAATTCAGGATAACTGGTGCTGGAATCCTAGATGGTGTTGGTTGTAAATCTTCTACTGAAGTTAAAATGGCCACAGGTTGATGGTGGCCATTCATTTGGGTGGGCAGAAAAATAAAGTGACCACAGCTTGGTAGTGACCATTCATTTAGGTGGACAGCTAAATAATGGTAATTCCCACATAAAAGAAAGTGCTAAAGTTATAGTGAAACTGATACACAATGGATCTTATTTCCTTGGTAGCCTTGCCTCTGATGAAGTATGGTATGCTTGTGATGGGTGTGGTATATGATATACTGGTTGGATACTTTGGACAAGACTTTATATAGGTGTTGCAGACAGACATGATCTTGTTGAAAGGAGTTGGGAGTAGGACTGAGATAAGGATGGTTGAGGATATTTCATAAATTCAGTGGACAGCACAATCCTGCTTCATGGGGAGCTGGCAAGGATGTTCATTCTGTATCATATGATGAAGGTTGGTCAAGCCTTGGCTGAGGATGTGGTTAAGTTCTTCCAGTGTAACTAGTTAACAAGAGGGGTGGGAGGGCGCAGTTAGTTAACGTGGTTAGTTCGAGTATAAAGAGAATTTGCAAGTTTGATGAGGACAAAAGTGTCGCAGGTTTTTTTTATGCTCTGGGTTTTGCGGGAAGTTGGGAGGGAGTGTTGTTGATGTGATAGCTGAAAGAAGTCAAAAGGCAGATCTGGATGCTGTGAAAAATGGTAGAGGGCTCTGTTAAGGTAGCACTGGTCCTGTTGGGTAGATTTCATCAGAGATTGGAGTTCTAAAACTTAGCTTATCTTGCCAGAATTTATCAATTCATAGGAGGCACTGCTCACAACCGCTTGTAGTTCGTTATTGAATTTTTCAGCGAATTGGCAACAAAACTCTTCTGAATTTTTTTATATACTTGTTTCCATAGCCTTGTTGTTTTCTTAGACTCAACGAATCCAACAGGATGCAATTTTTCACGAGCATTCTCAATGCAGCAGCATATAAAAGAACCAGCCAGATAGCTACATTTCCTATATCAATATTTTTATGAATTATTTAGAATCTCTGTGTTACTATCTATCATTCATCAGAAAAAATGTTTTAGCTATCTGGAAGAACTATTTTTAGCGTTTTCTATTCAAACATAAAAACCTCGTAACAAAAAGAATTAACATGTGGCAATTCCTATTCCCACAACAAATTGATGAAGAAAGGAGATCACTAACACATAGAAATCACTTTTATTGAAGTTAGCACAATATGACTGCATAGCGGTGGAGGATACCTGTGGACGTGTCACATGGCACAGAACACGAAGAGCAAGGGAGGCAGTGTGGCTTGATTGTCAATTTGGTAGTACATTCTTGTTGTAAATGGCATATATCTGGATCATCTTGTTGCAGGTGCGCTGGTTCACCCTAGTGCAACAATGGGGAGATGATTTATAGATATGACATACCATAGGCGATAATATTATGGGCTCCTTCGATATAGCAGACGTCAATGATGTACTGGCAAATGAGTTCTACGTGACGAAGTGGCAAATCATTAGCAGGATTATGGATGGCATCTGCAAGTGGTTTGTGACCTGTGTAGACAGTTATATACAGGCCCTCTATGTCCTCATGACATTGCCAGACCATCTCGAATATTGCAAGCAGTTCCCTATCGAAGTTGGACCACTTACATAATGAGGTGGATAGTTTCTTGGAGAAGAAACGAAGGGGCTACATTGAGTCGCCCACTAGCTGATGTAGGACAACGCTGATAGAAGAATCGCTTGTGTAAGTTGTGATAGAAATTCGCATATTAGTGCCACAGTAAGCGGGTGTGACAGTGTTGGCCAGCGTCGTTTTAAGCACAACAAGAGCACATGGCATAACGTCAGAGCATAGCACATTGTGGGCGCCACGAGTGTTTCTGCCTGCCAAGACATCTGTCAGAGGTGCTTTCAGAGATGTAGTGTGAGGAATATGACGCAGAAAAAAATAATCATTCCAAGGAAACAATGGAGGTCACAAAACATCTTGGGTAATGTAAAACCATGGATGAACACGATTTGATTGTATGTAGGGTGATTACCGTCGGTGGAGATTGTATGGGCCAAGAAAATTATTCTGGTAGTATGTAACTGAGATTTATCATAGTTTATCTCGACAATGTTGTCAGCGAATGTGCTGAGGACTTGAGATAAATGGAATTTGTGTTCTTGAGCATAGGAGGGGTAGATGAGTATATCATCAAGATATGCAAAGCAAAATGGGAACCAGAAAAGAAAACAGAGTCGATAAAACATTACCACACCTGCAGGGGTTTTTTGAGACCGCTTGGCATGTAGTAGTATTCAAACAAACAGAATGGCTTGATAATGGCTTTTTTTACGTATCTCGTCACCGTGCATGGGGATTTCTTCCCCTTGTGACAGTTGATACCTCTCAAAATCTGCGCACCATACAGTTGTGCAAAATCCTGGATGTGCATTATCAGATAATAGTCAAATATCATCCAACTGTTGAGTTTGTGATAGGCCCCACAAAAGCAGAACATCTTTCTTAGGTACAAAATGTGTAGGCGACAACCAGTTACTGTCTCAAGAGCACACAATTTAGGAATCTAAGAGGTCCTGAATACCAGCTTTAGCATGGCGGAGTTTGATGGTGTTGAGGCAATGAGCCTTATAATGCACAGGGCGGGGGGGGGGGGGGGGGCATTAGTAACTGCTTTATAGCAAGCACCGTTAGTAATGGCGCCTGTAAGTTTGGGGGCACATGCATAACAACACTGCATAGCAGATTTGGAACACATGAAACACTGGTAGTCTGAGTGTCACTGACCCGCAGAATTTACAGTGAGGATAAAGGCAGAGACATGACAGACATTTTGTAGTCATAGTGCAGTGAGATATTAACTTCCAAGAATTCGTTTAAACACTGGCTGGCCAGTTCTCTCATTGGCAACTTTGGTTTGAAAGGATACATCATTCGCCATGGAATATTGGAATGAGTAGATTGCATATTTCTCTACAAACATTAAGAACCATTATTTGCTTATCAAACTGAAATAACAGAATAAGAATTCGTATTTGTTAACATGGGTTTTACCATAAATAGCGTTCCACAAACCCAAAAAATGCAAAATATTACCGAATCCAGTGTTGCTTCCCAGTCCTCTTGCGATCAGCAGACGGCTGCACTGAAAAATCGCTATCAAAGATCATTGTTGTACCACACTGATGGATGGCTTCACTTCCAAAAATCGTCATTAGGTAGTCGGGTGTACCATAAGTAAATATTTCTCATGTTACAAACAGAGTCTCTACAGTAAAAAACACAAATGAATCGTAAATTAATTATTTTCCACAGATAATATGTTGGAATATTCTAAAATATCTGCAAAATACGTCGCCAGCGCGAAAGTTGCGCTGTTAACACCGAGCCTGAGGTGAAGGCATATAAAAAAACTCTGTAAGACTAATATTAGTTAACCAGATATAACAATATTGCAATTAACAAAACCTAAGAGAGCTGTAAATTAATTGTTTCCTCCAACTAAAAAGCTGCAAAAATTCTAGACTGTCTGCAAAATACGTCATCAGCGAGAAAAATGCGATGTTTCCATAGCTTGTTGATGGGAAGTTCGATTTTTAGACCACGATTTTATACTGCCGTCAATATACTGCCACACAGTTACAACATTCAACAGATTCGTACATTAATTATTTTTCTACATCCACAGTGTTGAAAAAATTATAAGATGTCTGAAAAATACGTCAGCAGCACGAAAAAGTGCAATGGTTACATTGCAGGTTGAGTTTAATATGCGAAAAATGCTGTTTGATGTCACAATATTGCAAAAATCCGTCTACAGTATAAAAGAAACCATGAGCTAATTTCTGCACATCCACATATTCGCAATATTAGTGCCCAAATTTCTAAGACAAGTACCCCAATGGTAGATTTCAATGCCTAATAATAGTTGACATTTGAGAATGCAGACCTAAAAATCGACATCGTAAAACTACACTGACCAGGCTTACAAAAGCAGAAAAATGAGTGTTAGCCATGCAAGAAAAACACACTGGCTGAATGTAACCAATTAGGCACATTCCTAAGCAAAATATACCTGCAAAAGCACAAAAAGTACAATGATTAGATTGCAAATTAGGGTTATTACATGAAAAAAAACACTGTGGGACTCAAATAAATTAAAGTGACTTCACATACATCTGCAACATCAAAGAAAGTGTGAATTAACTTCCACATGCACTCATATTCACGAAATTAGTTCCCCCCAAAAAGTGTGAGGTGTGTGGCCCAATGGTAGATATCGATATAATACTTGACATTTTAGAAGGTAGTTCTAATAACTTGATGTTTGGGCGCTGATGACCACGCTGTTTAGAGCCCGTAAACCTCAAACCCCCCCCCCCAAACTTGATGTTGTAAAACTACCATGCCTATGCTTATAACTGTAGAAAACGGTATGTGTTAGCTAAACAAGCAAACAGACGGATCAATTAGGCCTACTCACAATACATCTCAAAGTATATATTCCAGCATTTAAAACAGTTCTCAAGCAACATAATTCATCATGTTCTTCACTCAAACACTATAATCGAAGCTATTCATTGCCAGTTATTGTTATCATTACGAACGACACAGACCTACTGAAAGCCATGTAAATAACAGTTGTTTCCAGGCAAAAGACTCCCTTAAAGCATTAAGGTCTGTGTTTGTCCAACATTACGGCTAATATTATTCTAAAAAATACGTTAGCAGCGTCAAAAGAGAGATGTACAGATATGTAAATTGATTATTCGGTCTGTACAGCTGTATCTCTGGAAACTATGGCTCGCAAAAATAAAAAAAAAAAAAACAGTAGCCAACTACACCAAAACAAACACACACACACAACACAATTGTGTTATTAGGAAAAGAAGGAAAGACTAAGTTTTTTTACTACAGAAACATTACATAGATAACATAAGAACATGTAGAGCTTGCGAACGCACGACCAAAGTCGATAACAGAGTTGTGAAAATTTCAAAGATAACATTAGGGTCCATATCTCAAGCAACAGATATTAACCCTCGAGAAGGCGTGCTTTTTTCTTACAACACGAGCGGGTGTACAGCATACTTTTGTAAGAGAATGAAACCCCTGCAGCCGTCCTTATGGTCTTATTTATTTTGTAGCTACCAGTTTCGGCACTTCAATGTGCCATCTTGAGGTTGTAGTTGATGCTGAAGGAGTTAACACAATCCATATATACACCACATCAGTGGGTAACATAACTGGTTTATGCAGACTCCAAACTTGGTTGGAGTGCTGACACTAAAGTTTACAGACAGTCTGTGTAAACGAGTTATGTTGGCCACTGATGCGTCTTCATATGGATCGAGTTAACCCCTTCAGCATCAACTATGGCCTTACGATAGCGCACTGAAGCGCCAAAACTTGTATCTACCCAATAAAGAAGATCATAAGGACAGCTGTAGGCGTTTCATTTTCTTACAGTAGTGAACAGCTGTGGTCCCCAGTCAGAAGGATGGACATACAAAAGATATAGCACACTTTGTACATATGTCTTTATCTTACCAAGGTAAATATGTATGAGTAAAATCACAGTGTAATCTTAGTTTAGTTAAACATCCGTATAATAAACTTACATTGTATCACCTAGACAACTGTTTACTTAAACTGTAATAAAGTAAACTTTCATTATATCATTCTGTTGCTGTATACAAGTGTTACCTACAGTAATGAGCGACACAATGCATTTAAACAGCGTATTTGCATTAGGTTCCAATAAACTGCTTATTTGATTGCTAATTATCTTGTAGACAGCTGCCTCATTGTCGGACTGTGCTGCTAGCTCAGAATCCGACCAATTTTCTTCCATTGAGTATAATTTTTTTATCTCCTAGCTCGCTATTTATTTCATATTACTGCTGCACTCTTGGACATATGACAGCACAATTTATGACTGTGTTAGTTGAAGCAATAATAAAGGAATAGGTACAGACAAGCAGTCATTAAAAACAATGGAATGGTGCAACACAATGTTATTTGCAGCTGGCACACTTAATATATGAGCTCATCCATTCGAGGGTTAAAGTGGTGATATTCCCTATAATGTTCAGGTATGTAGATGTGTTCTAAATATTAGTAGGTTGTTACCAGAAATGACGTTGGAGGTTCTGATAATCTTGGTGCTGCTACACCGAACATATAGCTATGCCAATATCAAGTGTCCAAGCACACCGTTTACGCTTGGACTTCCAATAAGCAAAGCTCAAATAAAACAACTGTGAATGTTACAAGGTGTGGTACCCCAACACCTGTAGTATAACAACACGACAGTGCCAGTTTGCAAACACGAAGAAATCAACATCATAATATGTGGAAACATGTGATTACAGCCGCATTAGCCAATAATTGCCAATAATTGTCAATGTGATGTAATTATATTCCAAGACAGAGTAATAGAAAAAAAAGAGACTATTGTCAAGTACATTCGTAAACAGTCTTGTATACTCGAAAGAAACGATGTATCATGAATGCCAGATGTTCCACACTTTACGAGCACAAATTAAATACTGCCACATCTAAATTGGGAGTGTAACTCTTGAAATACATGTTTATCGTAATATAAACAAAATCTCTACGAAAATTCGATTTCGTGTGCCTTGCAGACACAAAAAGACATCAAAATAGATCTAACACAAGACTTTGTATGACCACCCTCCACTGCTATAAACGCTAAACAAATGAAACAATTCATATTAAAGTGATGCTATTCTCTATAAGGTATAGATATTAGGTATAGATGTGGAAGTCGTCGTATTCTAAAATTTAGTGGTTCACAACCGGAAATATCGTTAGAAATTCTGCCAGTCCTTGATGCTGCCCCAGGGGGAATACAGACTTAATAACAAGCTCATAATAACATCATACTTGTTATGACTTCCAATAAGCAAAGCTCTAACAAAACGGTTGCAAATATTAAAAAGTATGGTATCTCAACACTGTAGTGTAACAGCATAACTGTGCTAGATGAAGATATCGACGCCATAATACACGGAAAACAGAGATGAAATAATGTGATTACAGCTGCAATAAGCGTGCAGAATTACCAATAATTGCTGTGGTGACACAATTATTCGTGACACAGTAGTCAAAAGGGCAATGGCCTTGTCGCAGTGGATACATCGGTTCCAGTGACATCACCGAAGTTAAACGCTGTTGGGTGTGGTCGGCACTTGCTGTTGCCATTTTTCGGGGTGCACTGAGCCTCGCGATGCCAATTGAGGAGCTACTCGACCGATTAGTAGCAACTTCGGTCAAGAATACCATCATAATGACCGGGAGAGCGGTGTACTGACCCCACACCCCTCCTATGACACGGCGATCGGATGGTCCCGGTTGGCCACTTGTGGCCTGAAGATGGAGTAGTTGAAAAGGAAGGTAAAAGTAATGAAATACACACCTAAACAATCTCGTACAGGGACCAAAGACACCATACAATCTGTAGTCGTAGATTCTAGCCTCCAACCTGGCAATACCGTGCTCCTTAGCTAGGAAAAATATAAAACTTCCTCATAGTCGTGTATATGGCCACAATATGAAATTTATAACATGATTACCAAAACTTTGCTTACTACCAAATTGCAATTTGACACATAAACTTATTATACATCTTTACTCTCCTATTTAGGTTATCCACATTAAGCAGTCTATTCCAACTGTCTTATCGTTGTCCAAAATCAAATTGCTGTTTCCCTGTCAACTTCACTCCATGCAGAAGCTGTACTTTGACATTAGGCATTCGCACATCTCCACTTTGTTAAAAATCCTAGCAGAATCTTGCATTATGTCCGAATCGAAAAGGTAATAATTATCTAAATCAAGCTGGTGCAATATTCCAGGCAGCTCTTTCATTTGAATACCGATTTCAATGTCAGCTAATTCCATTTAATATGGTATAGCCCCAGAATATTTGTGATTCCTAAAACGGTTTTCAGGGCTTCCTTGCCGAATTCTTTCCGGTGCTACTCTTGCTGTTACACTGTCGTTCCTGTGCAGAGGGAAGACGTAGCTTTGCCTTGACACCATGTCTCACAGTGACGAACTTGGATAATTTATACATAGATAATAGTAAAACGATTCGCACATCTCCTTCTTTAGCATAATAGACTGCCCCTTCTCTAATTGCTCCTCACAGTCCACTTGATCATTAGATTTTAACAACCATAATCTTATCGCAAAATGGTTCTGTAAGGCTGTAAGCACACTTAAATTCTTCCTGCTAAGAAGTTTGCTTTGTCTGGTATGGTTTATGAAACCAATATCAATAACAATATTGTCCATGTGCTCCAGTGATAATCACAAGTCAATGCATTCATCAACTGCGCTCTTCTTCTTCCCTAATATCTGAGAGATGTTTAGCACATTGTAGGAATACGTGTTAATACTTTCCACTATCACAGAAGCCTCATTTTTTAGCCTAAAGATCAAAGATGGTGGTAGCACTGGGTACGCTAGCTTCCACTCATTCCTTCTAAATTTGCTTGTACTTGAGTCTAGTCATAAACTCCTAGCTCAATTGCACTATGATGTGTGCATGAGTGTAAGTTTCTTGCAGATGTGTCAGGAGTCAGGCAATGGTCATTGTGCATCATGCATCAGACATCATACATCATGCATCATGTGTTGGACATTATGCATCAGACACCATGTGTCAGTGTCAGGTGTCAGGCAAGCAGCATGCATGTTCGAATCTATGATCTGTTAACAGTAGATAGTATGGCAACACTTCATGCTGGTACAACACATTGTAACATACAGTGCAGCAGCAGAGGCATAAAGCGACCAGAGACATAAGGGAGTCTTTGGATTTCCACATGAGTATGGAGGTGAGGCTGCTTTAGATTAGGCTTACATTTTACATAAGTTTTATATTATTATTATATATGTTATCTAGCACCCAGAAAGCATCTATCTGCTGTATGGTTTTTTAGTATTTAATGAAATTATCGTGCTATACTATTTATATTAGTTTGTGTGGATGACATTTCCCACATTTGACTCTAGATGACTATGGAGTTGGGTGTGCTCTGACACCCACTCCACTGATGCCAGAGGTGGCGGCAGTGGCAGCAATGGCAGCGATAGCACAAGTGGTGGAATGCATCCAAAAGGTGAATCCACCAGCATTACACCTGGGAATATTGTTTGGGCTGGACCCAGCATGCAGCAAGTCAGGGAATATTGTTCCGGTTGGATCCAGTATGCACCACATCTGGGATACTGTTCAGAATGGATCCACCTGTGCCAAGGCCAAGACAATGATCAACATAAAACAATTTTTGGATAACACTCTGTATGGTTCCACCCATGTATCATCTGTGGTATCTTCTGAAAGGTGGCTCCACGATCGCTACATCTGGGAATATTGTTCAGGTAGGATCCATCATGTGGTGTATCACAGAATATTTTTCAGGATGGGTCCAACTGTACAAAGTTTGAGATTATGCTTGGACAGGAACCATCCATACAATCATTACTATATAATGTACAGTATGGATCCACCCACGTGTGGTCCAGGTTAGTATCCAAAATTTTGATCTTCTTGTGTTATGTCTGCCGCCACTGTAACTGCCGTTGCCTCCGGTGTTGGTGGAGGGAGCAGCAGAGTACTCCCACTTCCATACTCACCAAGAAAACTAGAGATTCCATGGATATTGTGGCAGAAACATATGTTACAGATAGATGCTTGCATCTATGTCTTGAACCTTACAATCGGCAATATCTCTACTATTATGTTAATCATCTTATCATTAACTTCCGGTTATCTTGCAAGCATTGAGTTGTTAGGTGACCCATACACATTAATATCTTGATGTATAGCTGAGCAAACCACACCTGGTTATGTAATCAATAAGAGCATATCCATACTTGCCCATTTATATGTGGAATATGGGGAAAAATGAATGAATGTTAAAAAGTTATGGGAAATGATGCCCATAAAACACACTAAAACTGTAGCACAGCACGATAATTTTGTTAAACATTAAACCTTAAGAAGCAAATAGATGATTTCTGGCTGCTAGATAATGTATATAACAATACAAAACTTATGTAGAATACATACCTTACCTCATCTCCATATTTGTCGAAAAAGCCACAGAATGTGTGGGTGTACTGGTACAAAAATATGTTAAAGAGAGATTTCTGATCTATATATCAAGATGTTCTTTCCAAATACAAACTGCAGACCATGTGATGTTTAACTTGAAATTTCCTAAGTGGTTCTGCCTACTTGTGAGTGACATTGGATGCCTTGCTTCTCTGCCCACTTTCCACCTATGTTGCTGCATGTTATAAAATGCGGTATTAGCGTGCCAGGACAAGGAGTTTCCCTACTATCTAACATTAACAGGACACAAATTTGAGTGGATATGCTGGTTATCTGCCGCCAGACACCTGACATCTGCTGCATAATGTCCGATGCATGACACCAGATGCCTGATACCTGAAGCCTGATGCACAATGCCCAATGTCCGATGCCTGACATCCCTGCAAGAAACTGACACTCATGCACACACGATAGTGCAGTTGAGCTAAGAGTTTACAATTATACTGTAAGTATAAGCAAATTTAGTAGGAATGAGCCAAATATCACATGATGAGTACTCTCGTATTTGATCTTTAGAGTGTAAAAGGATGCTTCTGTAGTAATGGAAAGTATTAATATGTCTTCCCCCAGTGTGCTAAACATTCCTCAGCTATCAGATAGGAAGAAGAAACCAACTGATGAACTCTTTGGTTTGTGGTTATTACTGGAGAAAATGAACAATCTTGTTACTGATATTGGAGTGTAAAGTACACGTCCACCAGTAAATATCTCTTTTATAAATGGAACCGTCTATTTATTTATTCTCTTCCCAATTTCCATCTCTTCACTTACTGGCTCCATGTACGTATTTAACATATGTCGTCTACGCCCCTGTTGAGGAATAGGTGAAATAATTTTGGAGATTTCGTTAATACGACGATCAAATGGCCAGCGGTCGATTGCCACTTGTATCCAGGACCCCTTGCGAACCTCCCGGTATGTGGTAAAATCCCAAGTCTCGAACACATTTTTTTTTTATTGATGTGCTCACAGTGCCAAGAAGTGAACTCGCTTCCTAGTGTTCATTCTCCAGCTTGTGCTGCACATCTGTTGCTGCTAAGTGTGAGACCTGCCTGTTCTCTGATGGCAACAGCAGGTCCTAACAGCATATCCCAACAGTCATGGTGCCAAGACATCAGTTCACCAGTTTTCAACCTTAGGTGATATCAAGAAGAGCCTTCAGACCTGACCTGTCTCTGATTGCACCTACATGTCATAGCAGTCATGGTATTGCTATGCAGAGTCCTCAGTTCTTGGAGTACTCTGCAGCTGCACGTGGTGCAGCAGTGTGCATTGTGATTCCAATTCAAGGCATTTTCAGATCGATGATAGTCATGTAACCATCCTGGGTACATACACAGGGGTCCAGAAAAATGTGGACACTCTGTGATAGTCATTATTAATGAAACAAAATGACATACCGTTACAATTCTTGCATGGGGCTGGATTATTTTATCTGTTCAAAGTGACACGTGTTAAAACAACGTCGATGCCCCTGAACTGTTGATCGAACTACAGTTGTCTGTGTTGTAGATGTGATAGCTGCACAGGATCCTTGATGGTTTCTCGTAGCTCATTCAGTGTAGCTGGCTTCTGTTCATAAACTTCATTTTCCAAGATTCCCCAGAGATGGAAGTCAAGAGGTGTAAAGTCTGGAGACAGTGGTAGGTACTCAACAGTTCCTCTTCAACTTATCCATCATTCAGGTAGAGCTTCATCCAAGTGGGCTCTGACATTTGTGTAGTAGTGAGGCAGTGCGCCATCTTGTTGTAGGTAAAATCTTTCATTTCAAAACACCTCTTGGATGGCAGGCAAAATCGATGTTTTCAGCATATGAAGATATGCACCATTTACGGTACCTTCAAAGAAGAATGGGACAATCAAACCCTGCAATGACAGATCACACTACACATTAACACCTGGTAGATTAACATGTTTGTCCATGTGAGGGTTTTCAAGCATCCAGTACACGCAGTTGTGGTGGTTTACACTACCTTTCAGTTTGGATTGCTCCTCTTCAGACCAGATAACCATCCCTGCAAACCGTTCGTTTTCTCGAAGGATGCCTTCAAACCATTCGCAGCACTCCTTCCTTTGACCCTTGTTCATAGCATGCAGCAATCTTGGAATGTACACATTCCACTTTGCGGAATTCAGAATTAGTCATATGCTTGATCGTCTTATCCCACTTTCACATGCATCCTGCTTATAGATTTATGAGGTGACCTAGTAAAATGTTGTAACACTGCAGCGCTGGAAGCTGGACTTGTTGATGTTTTTGGTTGGCCAGATCTTTCCTTATGCATAATCTGAAAAGTACTGAACAGAATTTTAGAACACGATGACTTCCACATCTACATCTTCATATCTACACGTTATGGAGAATAGCATCATTTTAATACATGTTGTGACATTTGTTTAGCGTTCATAGCAATGGAGGGCGGTCATACAAGGCCTTGAATTAGGCTTGTTATGATGGCTCTTTGGGTCTGCAAGGCGTACGATTTTGTTTTAGTTACAATAAGAATATATTTGAATGAGTTACGCAGACAATTTAGATACAGCAATATTTAATTTGTTCTTCCAAAGTGTGAGATGTCTCACAAAATATGATAAGTAGTATCCAAGCTTGGAAGAACGTTTGAAATATACTTGGTGACTTATATTTTTCTTTTCAGCTACTCTGTTATGGAATATAATTATGTCATTTTGACTGTTTTTGGAAATTCTCCGTCACCAACGCTGCTGTTATCACATTATTTTCCTTGTATTATGACGTTGACATTTTCGGATCTGAACACTGGCACAGTCATACCGTTACACAGCAATGTTAACGTACTGCACCTTGTAATACTACAGTCATTTTGTTTGCGCTTTGCTTACTGAATGTTCGAATATGAACAGTTGGATGGGCATTTGATATTAAGTATATACTTCGGTTGTCGCAGCATCAAGGGTTGCAGAATCTCTTAACGTCATTTCTGGTTGTGACTAATAAGATTTAGAACACATCTACAAATGTGTACATTATATTTATTTTTTATTTTTTTATACTATTCATTTCCGCTCCTAAAGGGAGGCAGATGGGCCACAGGAGAGCTTATTGCTCTAATGGGGCCAGAGATGAGGGTATTTCTTTTGGTTTTGTTTATTCATATTGAACTTATTGCTAACTTACATACTAATTACAGTTTTTCTTAAGTAGCTTTTAGCAACATGTAATTGTTTTATATAATTGTTTTGTTAACTTAGAGACTACAGTTTTTCAAGAAATAAAGAAATAAATGGATACCTAGTTATGTTTTTTTCGTTTTTATTTTTCTTTACCCTATCTTATAAGTTAGTAGCATTTTACTTAATATGGAATTTTTGAATTTTGATAGTATCTGATAGAGTTACTTTGTACCAGTGGCCTGAGTGGGGATGGGAATGGGTTAACAATTGTGTGATTGGACTGCATTGATACAGCTTTATAATGACTTACTTTATATTTTTATATTGGCTCAAGCCACTGTACATATTGTGTAATGGGTTTTGTTGCGTTGTTGCTAGGGTGACAGTGGAAGCGGAGTTATTTGCCGTTTTGGTTACAGTAGACTGGGGCGGGTTTATGGTGGTGGGTGGTTGGGGTTCAGCGCCTGGAGGTGGGGAGGGGTGGGAGTGTTGCTGTTCTGTATGTGTAATTGTCTTGCATGCTCGTGTTGGTGTATTGTGTCAGGGAAGGTGTGGAGGGTGTTGTTTATGATTGTTCTGGGTGGGTACGTGTATTTGTGTTTGGGTTTGTTTCTGTGTCTGGTTCTGTGGGTGTATATTGTGTGTAGGTCCGGTCAGGAGGTGAGGATGGTTTTCCCATAGCGGGCTCTCAGGTTGGCTAGTCTTGATTGAATGGGTGTTACTTTTGCTTCCTCAAAGACCTCTTGTCTGGGGGTGGAGGGTGGGAGTCGAAGGATGCTGCGTACAATTCGTCTCTCAATGTGGTAGATTCTTTCGGCTTGGGTTCTGGAGATGCATGTGAGGGGCGCTGCCGCATATTCGAATAGTGGGCGGACGAACGTTTTGTATGTATTTACAGCTGGCTTATCGTTACAGCCTATGAATTTGCCTTGGATTCGCCATATGAGGGATTGGCGTTGTCAGACTTTGTTCAGAGTCTCCTTTATGTGGTTGCTCAGGTTTAGGTACTTGTCTACATGGATGCCTAGGTATTTTGCATTGGAGGAGGGGATGAGCTGGGTGCCCCACAGTGTGAGGGAAATGTGGTCAGATTTTCGGTTGGTCTTTTTGTGGATGTTGCGGTGTTTGAAAAGGATGAGTTGGGTTTTGGTGGGGTTGGGTTTAATGCGCCATTGTCGCTTCCAGTCTTCTAGTTTGGTGAGGTAGGTCGCTGTCTGATTGTTGATGGTGTTTGTCGAGGGTCCTGAGTTCCAATATGCTGTGTCATCTGCATATAATTGGAGTTGTTCAGTTGTTCTTATCGGGGTGGGGATGTCGATTGTGGAAAGGGAGTAGAGCAGGGGAGAGATAATCCCGCCCTGAGCTACTCCTGCTACAGGGCAGAAGGAGGATGAGGTGGTTTGGTTGATGTGGATTTGGCAGCACCTATTGTGTAAGAGGGATTGGATTAGTTGTACTGTCTGAGGTGGGAAGCCTGTCTTTAGCAGTTTGTATGAAAGTCCATCATGCCAGATTTTGTCGAATGCCCACTCGATGTCCAGGAAGACAGCGAGCGTGCACTGTCCAAGGTTCTGCTGTCTTGTGTTGTCTGAAGTGAGTTGGAGAAGGGGATCATTGGTGGAGTGGAGCCTGTGGAAGCCGGACTAGAGGTGAAGGATGAGTTGGAGTTTGTCGGTAAAGTGTGTGAGTCTGTCTGTAATTATTCTCTCAAAGGTCTTACGGAGGACATCAAGGAGGGATATGTGGCGGTAGGATTTTGAATCTGATTTGGGTTTACCTGGTTTGAGGATCATGATGACTACCAGATTTCCACGCTGTGAGGATGGTGGTGTGGGAAAGGCAGAAGATGAAAAGGAGGGTGAGGAGAGGGCTGAATTCATGCCTGAGAATATGGCCTTTTTTACTTCTCTTTCAGTGATTGCATTCTTAAGTTTAATGTCTTCTGAGGGGGCCGTGGGGGAGACGAGTAGCAGAGGGAGTTCTGTGGCGACTGTGTGGTAGAATGGTTCGTTAAATAGGGGGTCCTGTGGAAATTTGTGGGTATCTTCTAAGACGGTTTTGAAGGCTTCTGCTATTTGGGTGGGGTCGGTGGTAGGGGAGTTGCCTAGGTTTAGTTTGATGGTCCTGTCAGTGTTTTGTCCTGTGAGTGTCTTGAACTTGTTCGAAAATTTGCATCCTTGTCTGTAGTCAAGTTTGGAGCAGGTTTCATCCCATTGTTTTTGTCGGTGTTCAGAGGGGAGGCGCTTAATTTCGTTATTCAGCCTGTTCCAAATTGTTTTTTTGGTCGGGGTTTCTGTCTTTGTTGATTTCGCTGTAGAGCTTTCATTTTTCTCGGATCAGTCTGAGGATTTCGGGGGGTAGGTGCGGTTTGAAGGAGGCGATGGTTTTGGTGGGGAAGTGGGACCACTTGGGTGGCCAGGGTTGTCTTGGTGTATATCGCAACGCCGCCTCTGGCGTCAGGTCGGTGTTTGGCATAATGGTCGTAGTTGCAATTTAGTCTCATGTTGTTGGTAGGTTTGGTCCAGGTCTCTGCTAGTCCAAGGAGGTCTATGTCGTTTCTGCAGAGGCAGTCGTTGAGGAGGGCTTTGTGGCTGTGGAGGCCTTCTATGTTGACAAAAAGAAGGTTGGTGAGATCTCTGTTGGGGTGTACTGCCATGATTCGGGTTAAGGAGGAGGGGATGGGGGTGTTGGCATTTGTTATTTAGCTCCTCAGTGCTTGCGAGTATGGTGTTTTGGTTACTGTCGTCATGACGTTGTTGCTTGTTTGGTTGTACTTAAGGTCCTTATGGAAGAATTTTTGGACCACCTGTCGAAGAGTAGATATGATCTCTTTACGTCGGCCTCAGAAGAGAGAAGCAGGTGTGAAGGTGATGATTTTTAGGAAGTCCTCGATGAGAAGGTGAGGTCCTTGGGTGGCGGGGGTAGCGGCGAGGTAGAGGGGGGCTTGAAGGTGGTCGTTTTCTGCTTGTTGGGGGCGGTTTTCGCATCTGAAGGAGCGGGAGGAGTGTGGGCCACCACAGTTGGTGCAGGTGGGGGTAACGGAGGGGTCTAGTTAGCAGGATGAGAGAGGGCGATCCTTGCCACAGCGGCTGCATTTGTGTGGTGAAGAACGTTGTTCAGTTCTGTGACTGAACTGTTGGCATCTATGGTATTGTATTGGAAGTGGATTAGGTGGGTTGGATGGTTCCACCCTGTGGTGAGATAGGAATATGTGGACTCCATGTTCAAGCATGAAGTCAATGTCGCTCTGATTGTTCGAGATGACTCGAATCATGGGGCCAAAGCCGCCTGTCTTCCTTGATTTAATTCTCCAGGCATTTAGGACAGGGATACCCTGGCGTTGGAGTTCGGCTTTGACATCTTCAGGAAGAATGTCAAAGCCGACATCTTTGATTACTATGCTGATTGTGGGGGTTTCGGGTGGTGAGGAGGGGCCGCAGTTTTCCTGAACATTTTCCTCTCCACTGTCACCCTAGAGTTGAGGAGTTTCTTGAGCTCTTGTTGTAGTTGGTTCAGGTCGATGCCTTTGTAGGGGGTTAATTTGGCCGTCCTGCGATCTCTGAATACATTGAGGGAGCCATTGAAGTTTCGGAACGAGGGGAGGTGTTCCCTGAGGGTGAGGGATAGGGTTTTGTTTGCGGAGTTGTCTGGGAGGTTCTTGAGGAAGTATATGGAGGGAGCAGAGGATTTTGAGGGTTCCTGCTTTGGGGAGTGGGTGGGAAATGATGATGTGTTGAGGAGGTTGTAGGGCCAGAGGGTTACAGGAGAGGGGATGGGGGAAATGGGGAGGCTGTTATGTCGAAACCTGGGATCTTCCAGCATGGTGTCATTGTTGGGAGGGGAGGAGGGGGGGAGGGATGTGTCTTTCAGTGAGATGTGCTTTCTGGAGAACTTTTTCTTTCGCTGCACTGTTTGCCATCCTTCCTCTTCTGGTTGTTGGCTTTCCTGGGTGGAGTCAAACTGGAGTGTGGGGTCAAGATCTAGGGTGAGGGATAGCCTCTGAGTTACTGAGGATGTGGTAGGAGTGGGGTAGGTTGGGGTTGCTGGTGGTGCATAGCTTGGTGCGTCCATGTTTGTGGTTGGGGGGTCGCCTTTGTCCTTGGGTTGACGAGATTGGTACTACGCCATCCCAGGAGGGAGAGGGGGAAGGACGGACTGGTGTGGAAGTGTGGTCGCACTAGAGTGGGGTGGACCTTCGCCCACTTCGTTAACACCTCCTGTGATCCGTGAGGGATTGAGGATCTCCACGGGAGAGAGGGTCTCCTAAACTTGCTCCACATACATGGGAGATGGGTGCTGGCCACCTCGATTCCGTTCAGTTCGAGGGGGCAAGCCACCGGGCCCTGGCACGGTAGTTGCCCTAGCTGTTTTAATGGGAGGTGTGACACTTGTGTGCTGTGGCTGAGACAGAACTCAGTGATCCAGGTGTAGAGTGAGTGTTCACTCGGCGGTGGCGACTCAGTCGATGAGTTACGACAGAACGCGTCCTGTCGTGGGGCGGCACCCTGGGTGTGAACACGACATTGCTTTTTTGTGAGTCGACAATTTTGCTTCATCCCATGTGTCACCATCGTTTCAGAAAGTTGTGAGAGGTGCCAGTCTGCCTCCCTCAGTCGGCGGTGGAGAGCCGTGCCGCGCTATAGCGACCGCTTTGATGTCGATTGATGACTGCCGAAATACTATCGGCACGCTGCTCGGCGGCGTGGGTAGCGCGGCGTCTGGGCTGCGCACGCTACGGCCGTTAAACCGCGACTGAAGGCGCTGCGCCACGTGCGACACACCACCAGGTGGTGAGGGCAGCGCGACGGAATAGGTCCGACGCTACGGCTGCTGCCAGCCGATTCACGAGGGAACAGTAACTGCTGCGCAGAAGAAAACCCATTTCTGACGTTCTGCACATGACGTCACTGAGGAACAGTTCTTGGCGCGCGCGAAGTGTACGTCTGAGCTTTGTGTTGTCGTGGTTCGTCCGTGTTGTGTTTCGTGCGTGTTCTCGTTTCTGTTTGGTTATCTTTGTGCAGTGAGTGTTTGTCCGAAGTATTTGAGTGTGTGGAAGCAATTCCAGGTCGTGCTGTTGTTGGCAGTAACTCTCACAATCGCAATACAAAAGGGACTGAAATACTGTTGCATTGATTCCCACGTGGTGAAAGTCTGCAAAAGGTTTGGCTTTCAAAATGCTTTAGGAAAGAACGTAGGGAACGCTAGAATATGCTCTCGTCATTTCAAGGAAACGGATTATATCCGGGACTTACGTTCAGAACTGTTAAATTTACCGCGGAAACTAATCCTTAAGAGTGATGCGTATCCGTCTTGCAATTTGCCTTGTGGTAGTAGCGCCAGTGATAACACACCGACTGCAATAGAAGAAAGGAAAGAACGATTTAACAAACGTGAAATTCGTAGAAGAAGCCTAGAGACTTTGAAGAAGCTCTCACCATTGAAGAGGAATGTTGACATGTATACATTTACAGATGAAGTTCTTTGTAGTGATCCACATAAAGTCACTTTACAGAATTCTGTAGCGTCACTACAGAGGAGAAATGCTCATCTAAGGAACATGTGCATGAAATTGCGAGCACGTAATAAAGATCTTAGAGGTCAGCTGTCAATGAAACGACGTCTGCACGAAGAATAATTTAATAAAAAGGAACTTGTGTCTCGTGAAACTAATCGAATACTGGGTAAAATATTTTCACCCAATCAAATTAGAAGTTTTTTGCATGGTTCAAAACGGGTTCGATGGGACAAAGAGGACATTTGTAAGTCTATTACTTTACATGCTCTTTTGCAGAAGAGTTACAATTTTCTCAGAGAAAAACTCGGATATCCTCTGCCAGCAGTGTCAACCTTGCGTTCTTGGATTAATCGCAGTTTCAGTTGCCAACCAGGAATTTTGAAGGATGTTTTAGTGATGATGAAAATGCAGGCTGCAACACTGACTGACAGGGAACGTATTTGTGTTTTGTCCTTTGATGAAATGAACATTGACGGTAGAATTTGTTACGATCAGCAAGATGACTGGATTCTTGGACCTCACAGTAATGTCCTTGTTGTCATGGTCCGAGGCTTGTTTGCAACGTGGAAGCAGCCTGTCTATTTCAATTTTGACGTTCAGATGACAGCAGCACTCTTGAACGAAGTAATTGTTTCCCTGGCCAGCATTTGCTACAACGTTGTGGCTGCAGTAGCAGACATGGGTGCAAAGAATAGTTCTGTCTGGAAGGAGCTTGGCGTTACTCATGAAAATACTTGTTTTCCACACCCGTGTGATTCTCTGAGACGTGTGTGGGTGTTTGCTGACGTTCCCCATTTCCTCAAACTCTTAAGGAACCACTTGCTGGATCAAGGAATAATGTTGGAAAACAAGGCTGTGACAAAAACTGTGTTTAGAAACTGTTAGTTTTGGACAGTGGCGAGATGAAAATATGTCCTAAGTTATCTCAGCAACACATTACAGTGAAGGGCAGAGAGCGACAGCGAGTACGCTAAGCAGCTCAGCTGCTATCAAATACAACCGCACAGGCGATTCAGTAATTGATGCCTGAAGAAGGACACGCCAGTGATTTCATACAGATGGTGGGTGAGACTTTCGATGTACTTAATTCAAGGACAAAAGAAAGTAATAAATCACTAGCCTGTGGATTTGGTGTCAATTTTCAAGACCAAGAACAGTGCCTATGTAAATTTTCTAAGTGTTGTGAGAAGATGCGTGTTGGCAACACAAAGCATCTCCTACCCTTCCAGAAAGGATTTTTGAAAACTGTTCGGTCACTATTGGGTCTGTTCAGTGACTTAGCTGTTTATAATATTGAATATATTCTTACAGCAAGATTAAATCAAGACTGCTTGGAGAACTTTTTTTCTCTTTTAAGAGGCCTTGGACGTTTTTATGATCATCCATTGCCAGTCGAGGCAAAGAGCCGGATAAGACTGTTGCTGTTGGAAGCAAACGCTCATGATATTTCACTTTCAAATGCATCGTCTGTTGAGCCAGATGAAGAAGGAAGATTCGTGACTGCAACTGTTTTTGGCAATATCCTGTCTGATATGTGTGAGGCGTTGGCAGCGGTTGAAGGAGAGAAGGAGATAGAAGATTTAGATTTTGGAGTAGGAGAATCTGATGTGCCTCCAATGTCACTGGCTTCTGATTGTAGCACTGAAGGATTTAAATATCTTGCTGGATATGTAGCTTATCGATGCAGACAGTATGACAGATCATTGGCCACACCCACTGGGGAGTTACTGACACTGCCTGAGGAGACATCGAGAGGATGGCTGGGCATGGTTTCTCATGGGGGTTTGCTTGTGCCTTCAGAAACGTGGCTCGAAACAATTAGCAAATTTGAATTAATTTTTGCCCAGATCCATGGACACGACAGTTTGTCCAGGGAAACTGGTGACACCAAGAACCTGTGCACTATACTTACCGAGCTATTGCCCACTATTCACCCAGAAATCATTAAGATTTACGCTAGGACGAGAACATTTATCCGACTGCGTTGGCTGTCTGCAAAGGACAAGTCAAAGAAAGCAGTTGCCGCGCAGCAACGGAAAGCAAGAAAGTGGTATTTGTCATCGCTTTAGAATGTAAATAAACCATATTTGTGAAAGTTAAATAATATATAAACTTAGTGCTAGAAGTGAAGGTCCTCTGTGTTTGTTTCACAACTAGCAAGACTCTACACTGACAGTGACAAGGATTGGCTTATTGTTTCCCACACTACATACCAACTTTGCTGAACGGCGGACTCGGTAAGTTAATTTACCACTATTTCCTGTAAATCGTATTTTGCAGCACTTTTTTGATTCAATGCCCTTCTAACAACTAGGGCAAACATTATACATCCACCTTGATAAAAATATAACCCAAAGGTTTGAGGTGTGAGAAAATTAAGAATGTGTGTGTGTGTGTGTGTGTGTGTGTGTGTGTGTGTGTGTGTGTGTGTGTGTGTGTTTGTGGCAGTTCAGGTAGGTAATTCAAATGCTTCCTACAAATAAGGCAGTTGCATAATTTCTTGAGTGAAAATGACAGTGTTTTTGTAGACATGATATAAACAGAATATAAATGAGCGTTACATAGAGCTTGTCTACAAGTTAACACTTCTCCCAGAACCAAAGTTAGAAAATTGAATGCTCATTTCGAACGTTTACTTCGTCGAGAACTGCAAAACAGATTGAACTTTGCGCTTATTTTTGTATATAGACGCTTGATTTTATTAAAGTCAGCACTCAGCAGTGTCTGTTTAAAAGCTGGACAAGTTACAGAATATAGCAGTAGCTTTCTAGAAATAGCAGAATAACAATTTACCTTTCACTATTTCTGTAGAAACTGAAACATTTCACAAATACATCGCTTAAATCCGCCGGCTGCGTCTTGTAGCGCTGTTCCAGAGGCAGCGGCGGTTCCTTCGTGACGTCACAGCCGCAGCCAATGGCAGGACAGAACGCTTACTGCTCAACCTTATTTTTTTTACGGACATTGAGCCGACTGTGAGCGCTGCGCTGTTCTGCGCCGCTCTGGCGCTGCTGGGTGGTGGGGAGAGCGCGCTGGACGAGGTCCGCACGCTACGGCCGCTGCCCGTTGACTGTGGGCGCTGCGCACTGCTCCGCTGGTCTCGGCGCGGCGCGGAGGGGGTGGCGGGGCAGACTGGCCCGCTTCGGCTGCGCTTCGCTAGCAGGTCTTCTTTCCACGGCCTCCCGACTCGGTGTGTGGTAGAGAATAACATCACTTTAATACATGTTTCTTCGATATCGATTCAAACATTGTCTTTGGAAATCTCACATCTTTCACTGGTTTGGTTATGTACATGCCACCTCAAGTGACATTACTTAATAGAGCACCGTATTGCTTCCTTCTTTGATAACAGCACTTGTGTTGTGCACGTGTTTGTGGGATGTACTGGTTTACAGCTTTTCTTTTCGTGATCTGTAGTTTCCCAGAATACTGCTGCTCGGATTGAGTACACATGTTACTTATTTAATAATTGCTGCAATGTGAACTTCACATTTTGCGATGGATTTTGGAATTTTGTGACTACTTAGTTGTGTAAAAGAATGTAGGAAATACCATCTGTAAAGGTTTTAGAGAGCTATAATACCGTAGTTCTGATTGCAAACTGCTGTTCTTCTACTTAATCTCTTGTAGGTCTGTGTGTTTCCTAGTAAAAGCACCTATTTTCAATCATTATAGTCATTTATATTTTTTCTACTGACTGACACACAACAGATTAGCCTTATCCCACTTAAAATTGTACTTCAGAACCACTGAAATCTGGAAATATTGTTTGGTGACTCACATCAATATAAGCCTAATTAGTTAAATTCAGTCTGTCTATTTGCCTGGTTAGCTGACACGTATTTTTCTGCTGTTAGAAGCCTGGTCAGGGTAGTTTTCAGCTGTCGAGTTTTTAGGCTACATTTTGTAATGTTGGCTGTTATTAGTACTGGGGTACTTTAGAATTTAGGAAAGATAATTAATTTACAACTCTGTTGCGGTTTTTAACTGTGCAGCAATATATTGGCACCAGTAGAAAATCGTGACCTAAAAATCGAATTTCCCCTCAAGAAGCTAATTCAACTTAGCATTTTTCGCGCTACTGACGTATTTCGTAGACTTTTAGAATTTTTCAGCGTTTTAGATACGGAAAATATAAACTGCAAGTGTGTTAGCTCTACAAATATAAACGTAAATTGAACGAAAAATGTACGACATACGTAAAAATCAGCGAATATTGCAGTCGCAAATGCATTGTGCGTGATATTATAACTCAAGTGTCCGGAAATTCGGTCTAGAACTAGTGAACTACTGGTACTTATATGAAGCCAAATAAAATTGCTCACGAGTGTGATGTGCGCAATGTTCTACCACGTGGAAATACAGCTGTTGAAAGTGAAAATATTCCTTGTCACAAATGTGTAACAGATATTGAACATTTAAAAGAGTGTATCATAAGCATGCTAACATTGATTAACACTTTAAAATTCCACACCCGAAGATATTCAAGATACAACAAGATGAACTGGGCACTGGAAACCAGAAGCAGTACCTACAGGAGACCCACTAAAGACATCAGCAGATCCAGTCTCGAAAGTATCACCAAGGACATCTAATTTTACATGTATCAGTGAACACCAACAATCAACTACTACCACCCCAGCAACAGGAGGAAGTTCAGCAATTCCAGTGAGAAGAAATGTAAGGCTACCATGTCATCTACAAGATTTTTTATTCCCAAAAAGCCTGAAGACCAAATTAGGATAACTAGTGCACCTATCAACACCACCTCCAGTAGGAGTCCTTGCAGAAAAAACAGAAACCACCTCAACATCGACCACACAAGTAAAATGACTAGAGAGATGGAGAACTGTCCCTTTTCACCATCAGGACATTTTCTTATGACCAATGGAAAAAACCAACTCGCACCTCTAGATGAGAACGAAGATTTCTCACACAATTTAAATTCAGGAATAAAGGTAAGTGGTCAACCAAGTACAATGAGAACAAACCTAAAATTTCACCAGGTCAGTCTTCTTCATCAGAATATACAGTCACTTAGGAATAAAGTAAGAGAGCTTGAAATCTTGCTATCACGTGAACTCAGATACATTAATATACTGTGCTTAACTGAACACTGGCTGGAAGAAAATGAGTTAAAGACAGTGAAAATAACGGATTATGTGTTAGCAGCACAAACTTGTAGAAATCAGTTTACATGTGGAGGGAACTGCATATACATAAAGAAAGATATTGAATTCAATAACTTATACAATGTTGAATCCTTAAACACTGAGAAAAATTTTGAAATATCAGGTGTAGAAATTCCAGCATTCAAGTTAATTGTAATATGTTTATACAGATCTCCAGATACCCACCTAAAAAAATTCAGTAATCGGCTTGATACTTTACTAAATAAAGTAGTAACAAATCGAAAAACAGTTCTTATATGTGGAGACCTAAATGGAGACTTTAAAAAGCAAAGCAATTCAAAATCTGAGCTGATGAACATATTGACAGCCAATAATTTGGAGATTAGAATCCACTCCCCTACAAGTAAAACGAATCATTCCAGCACTACCATAGACCAAATAATAATAATCTCCAAAACAAAATATAAATCAGTTGTAATAAATGCTGGACTGGTAGACTATCATGCAAAGGCTATAAGCTTTTGTGTAAGCACTAATCCATCCTATAATTATATGAGGAAGACTACACACTTGGGCAGAACTTTCAGTAATACTGCAGTACAAACATTCCAGAATTATCTCCAACAAGAATCATGGGAGATAGTGTACAGTACAGAAAATATTTCTGATAAGTTTCAGACATTCATGAATATTTTTAAATATTATTTTAATCTTGCTTTTCCAGTGAAAGCCAAAACAATGCAAACCACTAAAAGCAACAAGTGGATTTCTAGTGGTATAAGGAAATCTTGTGCTAGAAAATGGTACCTTCACAATATTGCAAGAAGCTACAACACAACTCAGGAGTTTGATAGTTACTTCAAATGGTTCAAATGGCTCTGAGCACTATGGGACTTAACATCTGTGGTCATCAGTTCCCTAGAACTTAGAACTACTTAAACCTAACTAACCTAAGGACATCACACACATCCATGCCCGAGGCAGGATTCGAAACTGCGACCGTAGCGGTCATGCTGTTCCACACTGAAGCGCCTAGAACCACACGGCCACACCGGCCGGCGATAGTTACTTTAAAACATATAAATCTATGTTAAATACAACAATAAAGGAGGCAAAGAAACGAGACAATGACAAATACATAGAAGATGCTTCAAACAAAACCAAAGCAATCTGGCAAGTTGTATAAAAGGAACCAAAACTTACGAAAGTAGAGTTAATAATATAGTATTAAAGGCTGGCTTGGAAAACATTAATAACCCACAGGAAGTAGCTAATATGTTTAATAACTATTTTACAAATGTAACAGAAAACTACTACAACAGACTTCTAGTAGAAAACAGAATAAAGAAACGGGGAAAAAATCTCAAGCAGATCAATGTTTCTGTACCCAACAAATGTAGAAGAAATACAGGTTACAATAAAAAGTCTCAAAATGAAACACTCTGCAGGTGTAGATGATATACCTAATTTCATTATAAAGAAGTGTGGGGACTTGATTACTGAGACCTTAACCCACCTATGTAACCTATCTTCTGCTACAGGAACTTTTCCTTCATGTTTGAAAATAGCAAAAGTAAAGCCATTATACAAGAGAGGAAACAAAGATGACGTTTCCAACTGCAGACCACTGGCACTTCTTTCTGTTTTCTCAAAAATATTAGAAAGACTTTTCAATAAGAGCCTAACAGACTTCTTAGAGGTAAATGGCATTCTGTCAGAATCTCAACATGGATTTAGAGCAAACCGCTCAACCGAATCTGCTGTTCACTTCTTTCTATTGGAGGCACTGATAGCATTAGACAACAAAAAATTTACCATGGGTATATTTTTAGATTTGTCAAAGGCATTTGACACCATAAATCATGACAAATTGCTACACAAGCTAGAAAATCTTGGCATTAGGTGAACAGCTAACAACTGGCTCAGCCCTTATCTTAAAAACAGGGAACAATATGTGGAAATATAATTCCAAGCTACTGACTCTTAAATATGGAGTGCCACGAGGATCAGTAATGGGTACTGTTCTGTTCTTACTCTATGTAAATGACCTAAACATAAGCAATGACAGCAGTAAAATATTTCAATTTGCTGATGATACGGGTGTTCTAATTACAGGAAACTCAGAAGAAACTCTTATAAAAAACATAAAAGAAACCACTGACAGGCTAACATGTTACTTTGATGACAATGCATTAATAATAAACACAGCACAAACAAAAAATCTGATATCACCCAATCTAGAGCTATACAGACAGACAATTGCCAAAACAGCCTGTACCAAACTTCTTCGACATCATCTACAAGACAACTTGAAGTGGAACGCACATACTGAGCAGATGAACAAAAAATTAAGTACTTCTTGTTTTGTGCTGCGTACATTAAAAATTGTACGAGCTACCACACCCTTCAGTGTGTATATTATGCAGTTGTACACTCTCACCTCAGGTATGGGATTATGTTCTGGGGAAATTCTGGAGATGCCATCAAAACATTCAAAATTCAAAAAAAAAATTATAAGAATAATTGAAGGGGTAGATAATCGCAAATCATGCAGACCATTGTTTCAAAAAAGGATGATCCTGCCACTTCCTTGCATATATGTACTTGAAAATATAACATTTATAAAGCAAAACTTACATACATGAAGACCACTCATCACTAAAAATCACACAATACACAGCTATGATGCAAGACAAAAATTGGATGTACATGTTCAAAGCACCAACACAAAGTTATTTCAAAAGAGCCTTATCCATCCTAGTACCAAACTATACAATGCCTTACCAGATACCATTAAACACATACAAAACATTGGTCACTTCAAAGCTAAACTGGAGTCGTACTTGGTTGATCACTGCTTTTACACAGTAAATGAATACCTATAAAACTAAATTTTTGTGTGGTTACCCTGTGTAGTCTCATTCAGAAGAATATTTGCATTTTATCTCTCTGTATATAGCATAACTTATTTAAGTATTCATCATTAATTGATATATTAATGTGTGTTATTATGTACAACGGTATATTATATGTAAAACTGTTAATATTAACAAAAAAATCCGAATATCTCTTGCACATTGTGCAGCTGTAGATGAAAATGGATCAATAAATAAAAAAAATTAATTGACAACTTTTTTGCCTTTTTAAATCACAGTATGGTGACATATCATGAACTGATTTGAGTCTTACAGGGGTAAACATTGTACTTTTGCACTGCTTATGTATTATGCAGGTATGTTAGAATACTCCAACTTCTTAGCTGAGGAAAATAATTTACGACTCAGGCCTGTTTTTTACTGAGAGCCATCTGTTGGTAAGAATGAGAACTACTTTATTCATGGTATCCCAGATCACCTAAGAAACAGATTGCCCGATCGCTTGGTCTAGCAGGCAACCCTTGTCAGGGAACGGCCACCAGGCGGCAACAGCGTCACACCCTTACTTGTGGAATCAACCACTAGATGACACTCCGTTCTGTGAAATATGTGGCAACATCGGCCGAACGTTTGCAGCTTTCCACTATTAAGCGTCTGTGAAGTACAGCTGTTTCTGACATACCGGTGGTAGAGGATCGAGTCGTCATACCGAGGACCTACGAGTATATCAACTGTGGAAGGGGTAGACGAACAAATCCTGAACTAAAAATGTTCAGATTTCTGGTCAAAGATAAAGAAAGGTTACGTGAGTGGATTTTAAATTCAGGTAAATCAATAAATTAGTTACGAGTAAGAATTAATAAAGAGCCATAAGCATTCGATCCTATTTAAATTTTCTCGATGTTATATTCGATATAACGTGGCAGCCCTTCCTGTACAAGAATCATATCATATAATTTTTAAATGAAATCTTTGCTGCCATTTGTACTTTTTAAATCTGTTTATTCACTTCGCTATCGTTAATTTTGGGTGTAGAGGCATTTTTGTGTGCAATGTGAAAACTGAAACCAATATAACATATGGATAACAAAATGCAAAGCATAGTGTGGTAACATTTGGTAAACAATTTAAGAAGCATTACCTTACAAGACCTTTCCCTTGGTACTTGAAAATATCTCTAGAGCTGAAATCGCAACAGTGAAATAAATGAACAATAGTCGTCATCTAACTGAAAAATCCTGGTATATACTAGAGCGAACGAAGTGAACGAGTGTAAAACCTCGTTTACACTGCTGAAAACGAGTATTCATAGATAATTCGCCAATGTTCACTGCCATTCGTTTACACTTGTGAACAAGCGTTTATACTGGAATGAAGGGAGGAGAATAGAAGAGAACGAGCATAACATGCAAACTATAGACGCTGCCTATTTTTATTTTTTTTTTTTTATCTGTGCGCCAATAATCCTCACACAGCTTTCACTAGAAAACAACACTGCTTATAGTAACAGGTCTGCGCGAGTGCAGATATCCCCAGTAATATCTGTGTTGCAGATAAAGGCGTAGGTCTGTTGCGAATATTTGCGGGTTATCTTTAAACTGTACAAAGTAAATTTTTAACATAATTATGGTTTGCCGTCTGTGGCTCTTCAAAGTTGAACCGCCAAAATATGCTCGAAAAACACGCTTTCACTTGTATATTACCGCGTTTGCAGCCCCCTTTCAACAACAATGCAAAATTATTCGTTTTGTGCCACTCTTATATCATTTGCGATAAGTTACATGCAAAGTAAAAGAATTTAAATTTGAAATGACTGTCACTGAAATATGTCCAGCCTTAATTCGCATCATAACCGAGTGCGTATTTTGAAAACTTTCTAGTGTTAACCTGCACGTGGAGATCTTTTTTACCACCATAATCCGTATCAGTAGAGCTATATAGCAAAGAGGAAATAGACGGCATGGAAGGCGAGTGTAAAACCCTTGCGACTGCAATAAAGTCTGCATTTAAACAGTAACTCGCGAGAAAATATGTTTGTGTGTTACTTTTCTTTTATTTCATTTCACATATGATTGTGAGAAATAAACTTGGTTTGTAGAATTACAGGAGCTAATCTACATTCTTAGATTGAAAACTCGGGAAAAACGACAGCCGATCATGAGCTACAGTCAGCAGTGTGACGAATGCATTTCGCGCGCAGCGCTCTAGCCGAACGCAAAACAGCGTCATTCACGTCACCGAAGATACAGCGTTGCCAATTCCGCGACATGGACAGGTCAGTTAGCATTGTAGCGTCGCCTGCGACATCTGTTGACCGACGGGAAAACTATTTTTACGGTTGCCTGTTCCGCCGTAAGGACGGTCAATCTGTTTCTTACGTGATCTGGGATGGTATAACCGATGGTCTAAGGACGATTTTTAACAGTGGAGCCATCTAATGGTGTGATGCGACCATGGAACTTCGATCGCGATTTTTCAGTGCAGACATCTACTAGAGACAGAAGGAACTGCGATGTGAAACTGGATTTGGTAGTATTTCGCATTTTCTGGGTTTGTGGAATGGTATTTTAGGTAAAACGTATGTTCAGCAAATACAAATTCCTAACTCGTTATTTGTATTTTATAAGCAAGTATTAATTTTTAATTATTTGTGGAAAAATATCGTTTTTTCATTGCAGCCGTCTGCTGGTGATGGCAACGACTAGGACAGCAAAGTTGCCTTTATTTACATTTTCAGAGCTTTTGGGGTAATACTTAAGGTAAGCAACTCATTTTCAACAAATGAGAATTATTTATTCAGGCTGTCTCAAAAAATGTGTTAACACTTTGACTGCCCATATCGTGCTGACATTTTTGTTTTTCCAAGTGTAACTAATGGAACAGAATGGCAGTAGAACAACTTAGCTTTGAAGAGAGAAAGTTCGTCCTTAAATATTACTGGAAAACCGAAAACACTACATAGAATTGCAAAGACGGTTCAGAAGGGAGTTCGATAAGCTGCCATCAATGCACTAGACCATTTCTCGCATCAGAGATGAATTTGAAGCAGGTGGAAGCGCTCACAACGTTAACAAGAAACGTTCTGGACGGCCACAGACATCCACCAGCCCTAGAAAATAAAAGCAGGTGGGAGAAACCCTCATTCAATCCCCACAGAAATCTCTATGACAAACAGCTTGGAGATACGCGTCTCAAAAGATAGTGTTCATCGCATCATGAAGCATTTGCTCCGGAAATGCTACATACTAACACTACTTCACGGTCTCAATGAAGACAATCCAGACTGGAGGGCTCAATTCTGTGACCGGTACGTGGTGAAATGTGCAGAAAATGCAGGGCGTCCATACAAAATTGCCTGGAGTGGTGAGGCCACCTTTAAATTAAATGGCACAACTAATGGCCATAATTTACCTAGTACAGTGTTGTAAATCCCCATGTTACAGCTGAACAACATTTAAAATGACCAGGGGTAACAGTGTAGTGTGGTATATCAGCAATGGGCACCATAGGACCATTTTTTTAACAGAACTGTTGCTGGTGGCAGGAACCTAACCCTACTGATGAGTCAATCAGTCCACTTTGATGTTTGATGATGATGAGCTTTACTTTCATCAAGATGGAGCACCTCTCCACTATCATTACAATGTAAGAGCTCACCTTGATGCAGCATTCTGAAACATCTGAACTGGACGGAGGGTTACCCCTGAATACCCTGCGTGTTCTCCAGACCTCATGCCAATGAACTTCTTTAGCTGGGGATACCTCTAGGACAGAATTTATCGCACAAAATAGAACAATTGATAAACTGAAATTGTAAACTTAGCGATAATGTCGCGAAATTGCCAAGGGAACTGTATAGTGACATTTGTGAATCCATTGGTTGGTGTTATCGGGTTTGTCTGGACAATGATGGTCATCAATTTGAACATGACTCTTTAAGTACATTTGTCTTCTGTAATTCAAGCCTTTAAACTTATTTCTACGATTATAAATAAAGTTTTTATATTGATTCAAAGTGTTAGTAAATTTTTTGAGACACCCTGCCTTTTATAAGCAATTATTGGTTTTTAGTTGTTTATAGAAAAGCTCGCTATCTACTCGTTCTAGTGTTCCACTGTAAATGATATATAGCTTTGAATCAAAGTTATCAGTGTGTATCCTTTGACTAGCATCAACTGGCTAGTGTAGCTACAACTAGTTTACTTCTTGTTACTCTACTTATACCACAGACTGATAGGGCAACTCCCCTCTCCTTTGCGTCTGTTTGTCTGTGAAGTTTTTTGTGCCTTTGACTTCTTCTGTGATTGTGCTTATTCATCATTCTTTTATTCTGCCTCCAAGACTTTGTGTGCGTGTGCGTGTGTGTGTGTGTGTGTGTGTGTGTGTGTGTGTGTGTGTGTGTGTGTGTACGCACGCACACGATGCACGCATGCGCGTGTGCCTGTCCATCATCACTGTCACCATCTCCATCTCGCCAATATCTTGTTGCTGTTCCACCATCGCCGCCACTGCTGCTGCTTCTGCCACAACCATCAGTGCCACTGCCAGCACAACCACCACCGCCTTCATCACCGATACCACTACTGCCAACTTCGTCATCATCAATCAACTGGTAACTTTGCCGCCACCATGCCTTCTCCAACCACCACCATTGTAACTGCCCCTCCCAATCCTGTCCTACTATCACTTGGAGCACTTTCATCAGGCCTATCCTCCTCTCTCAGTTGTCTCTTCTCCAGCCATATCATCCTCAGTAGCACCCTCTTCAGATCCAGCATAAGGACCAACATCATCTAGTACAGCAACAACACCAAAACTACCACTACCATATGTCAGTCCACCTGCACCATCTCCATTGACTTGGCCAGGTTCCTTCACCCAAGCCTCCTTCCAAACAACCCTGTCACCTGTTACTCTCAATTGTGTGCACCACACCCTCCTTACCTACAGCTATCAGGAAGACTGCCAAATGCCTCAGCACTGATCTGCTGCCACTTCTGACACCAAAAAGAAAGCCTAACACATGGAAAGCCCATACTATGTGGACTGCCAGGCCATCCCATCTGCCACCACATCTACCGAACTGCATATCTTCCTTCTCTCCCATCCTGACTCCAGCTTCCTCAAATCGGAAACCCTCCTCATTGAAATCAGAAAATATATGCTTTCCTTGCCTACCACTCAGATCATCCGTAGAAGAAACTCCATCCTCATCAAACCCATGATCCAGAATTCCACACCAGACTCATCCAGAAGATTCCCCATGTCATTTTCGGTCCCCATGCAAGCCTCACACCTTTTCCTACAACCACCCAGACTAAGTAATCACAACCTCTCTGCCATCCCCTCACCCACATCACAGTGATCAAAGGGATCAACCCTGAGACCACAATGGAGGAGGTGGCGTCTGAGCTCAACTGCCATCCTGATCTGAAAGTTTGGCTCCGTATCTTTGACGATTCTGACTTGACCTTCAAAGTCCACATCTTGACTGAATCCTCATCCACAATCGACCATCCTCTCCACCATAGGGCTCAGATCTACAAACAACAACACACAGCTGAACTATCCAGATCATGTTGTCAGTCCTACCACTGTCAAAGATGCCTCATGTATAAGGACCACCTGAACACTGACTGTGAACACCCTTCCACCTGCCTCCATTGTAAATCCTGTCATTTCGGCAGGCAGTGCCCTAATCTTGCTTCCCCTCCCTCATGTAATACGTGTAACCTGCCCTACCTGTCCTGTTCCTCTAAGTGCAAGGCTCACGTCCGGTACTCACAGCTTTACTTCTGCCAGTATCTCGTCTCCTACCTTCCAAACTTTACAGAAGCTCTCCTGCGAACCTTGCAGAACTACCACTCCTGCTAGAACTAGCTTCTGTAAAGTTTGGAAGGTAGGAGACGAGATACTGGCAGAAGTAAAACTGTGAGTACCGGGCGTAAGTCGTGTTTCGGTAGCTCAGATGGTAGAGCACTTGCCCGCGAAAGGCAAAGGTCCCGAGTTCGAGTCTCGGTCGGGCACACAGTTTTAATCTGCCAGGAAGTTTCGAGAGGGTGCGTTTCTGGATGAGGTATCGAATATATTGCTCCCCCCTACTTATACTGCTACGGTCGCAGGTTCGAATCCTGGCTCGGGCATGGATGTGTGTGATGTCCTTAGGTTAGTTAGGTTTAAGTAGTTCTAAGTTCTAGGGGACTGATGACCACAGATGTTAAGTCCCATAGTGCTCAGAGCCATTTGAACCATTTGAACCCCCTACTTATAACTCCCGAGGAGATCACAAATGTAAAATTAGAGAGATTCGAGATCGCACGGAGGCTTTCCGGCAGTCGTTCTTCCCGCGAAACATACGCGACTGTAACAGGGAAGGGAGGTAATGACAGTGGCACGTAAAGTGCCCCCCCGCCACACACCGTTGGGTGTTTACTTAAAAACTGACATATATATTCCTTACATCCATACGTACTGTTGTGTTGTAAATTTGTTCAACCGCAGTAGGTAGGATTTAATTCTGTTTCCTCCCTGTTTCACGAAAATGTGAAATTAATGCACGGCCATGGCTTATTGTTTCAGCTACTTCGTAGTTTCTTGCGTATCCCTTGAGTCAGACGTCTTGTGTTCGAACAAGCTCGATACTGTATCGACTATCGAGCACTGCGGCGAATCGGGAAATATCGAGCCTGTTCGAATGCAGATATCGTTTTTCCAGCCCTAGTGAATAGTGAATACACAAGACCATCCACAATATGGAATACGGTACACTATGACGTCACTATGCTGTGAGTGGAACGTGAGTAACACACCTTGTTTTATATCAGATTTTTGGAATTTTTCTTGTAGAAACATTTTCGTTTTTGAAGAGGTGGAACACTTCTGTTCGGAGAACGCATTGGCTATCGATGTATGTGTCGTATTGTCGTTCGATAAGAAATTTTGAAAATGTGGCGTGGTGATGTTTTGGGCATGTGACAATAATAATTTGCTACTGTGAAGTAGTTATAAGCCGTTACGTCAGTTTGAGTTCCTTTACAAAGGTAAGTACCTTCCGTATCTTTTCTAGTTGAGAAATTTGGCATGTCAGATTGTGAGGAGCTCCAGTAGAGGACTGGTTATGGCTGTATGAAAATTAATGAATATGCAAATAGTTGCTTTTCCTGTAGGAGACCTTATGATATGAAAACAGCAAAATATCAATCAGTTTTGGACACTGCCAGTTCTCAAGTACATCTGCAGTGTAATTTGCTTCTTCACACGAAAATATGTCGACTGTTTTTGAAGAGGTACTCATTGATTGCGAACACACGTTATGTTGTGTACCTGTAGCGTTTTACATAATGTTGACGTGTAGATATCGTCATCGTACAGATTCTTATTTACTAACTGCATTGTCTTATTACCAAGTTTCCGTAATGGATCTCGAACAATGTTTTACGGTTTCAGGACAGCACTCGTGTCTTCCACGTGTGTGTATGCGATTTTTACGTCAATTACTGGCGCGTAGTACGATTCCGAAAGCAACTATAGGCGGTTTCGTCTTCTACCCCTGTTACCATTCTTATCTCTTAGGATTCCGTTGTGTAGGTGAAACTGTAACATTTATTTTCCATCCTTTATGTGGATTTTCATGAAGTGTTGTTTCCTAAAAAGTGACAAGTATTTTGTTATGACGGCAAGACTGTCTATGCACTAGACTGGTGCAATCAGCAGGACACTTATCTTGGTTTCCCAAGTCGAATTTTACGCTCTTGTACATCAGAATATCTAGGCAAGGGCACAAAAGAATTTTACATGGTAAGGTCTGCCAGGACTTTATTTATGAGAACGTGTATTGTTTTCCTCATAGAGAATTCTCTTTGAATGTCAACATGACTGCAACTAGTAATAGGGCCTAGTTACGTTATGCCTCCTCACTTGTTTTTACTTTCTACAGAACATGCATACATGTTTTGGTACATTATATGTACCAATAACAACGTATCTTAATTTACCTTACAGTAATGATAATGTATGATAGCCTTAAATATGGAACAGATGTTGCCAGTGACTAAAACAGGTGTCCAGCAATGCTACATATCAAGTTCATACAAAACCAGCTGTATTTGGTTATTCACAAATGTTTCCTTCTCTAAATCAAACTGTCACTAATCTATAGTGAATTCAATTGACACATAAACTGTCAGTTACTGTTATTCAGGAATAAATTTGTTAAAAAGTTTTCCTTAATAGGAAGTTGTTTGTTGTTTTGAAGACTGATTTCATGCGACTCTCCATGCTATTCTCTCATCAGCTGTGCTGTTGTTTCCCAGTGTCCTCATGATTATACTCCTTTTCAAGGTACACTGAGTTATATGCAGTCCTAAAGGCATTGTAGCAGATGAGGTGCAATTGACACAATAACTTTATCTACTAAGATTCCCTGGATGCCCTACAGACCATTCACCAAATACACCCAAGCAGGTAAGGCAGTACAAAACATACAGGACACACGTAATGTACTCTAACATCAGGGTAAGGAAGTAATATTCTGCTGAGTATCTTGCCATGTGAAGATACTGGGAAATGAGCAAGCAGATACAACAACAAGGGATGCATCCAAGTGAAGTAAAGTACTTCCCTGTGCTGTACCCACAAGTGCTATTGTGTTGTCGAGGAGAAAAGTTAGGTGCAAGGAGAATGTGTGACTTGAGGTAGAAGATATCAAATTAAGGCTGCTGAAGCCCACTGTTTTGCCATGGAAAACATCATTCCAGGCTCACGGATAGGAAGAAGTGACTGCAACATGACAGAAAAGGACATCACCCTAAGACACAAAAGACCTTTTCCAGCAGTGTCATCCACCAGTGTACCTATGTCAGAACACCATGTCTTGTTTGCATTTAACATTCTGAGAACAGGACAGCAGTTGTTCTTGATAATGATTTGTCCACTGTTTTAAGTAACAATGAGGCAACTTGTTTGTTTTCTCAGGACCCCTTCTCAAACTATAAGGCAAGTTATTTTAATGTATCTCGGAGTGGCTGGTTCACTTCGTTTGTCAGCGATCGAGCCATTATCTGAATCAGTTTTACAATTTTGACTGTGGCCATGTCTTCTTTAATACATATTGTTAAACTGAGACTTGGGTTTTTATTTAAGCAGTCCTAATTTCCGTGAATAGTACTGCTACCCAACATTTACTTCTTACAGTGGTTTGTTCCTTCCTGATTTTATATGCGGTCAATGAGCCACATGTACGAGGGAATACTTTTTAGCACTTCCATAAGGTAATTCTCATTTTATTTAGTATTTCATATCATGGCGGTATTCTAATTTTGTTTCAGTGTGAGGAAAGGGCATGAATGCGCATGTAGACATATTCTTCCTTGCACATTTTTACTACCTGTTTTAATGTGTTGATAAGAAACCATGGTCTCCTTTCTGACTGCAAACAATCTTTCAAGTTTGTATTAGGTTGGTGCATAAGTTCGTAGTGGTTTTGTTTTGAATGTTGATATTCCAGTTGCTGTGGGTTATTTATTGATTGTCATTTTTTATTTGCAGTTTACTGTTGCTATTTGAGTTTACATATTCTCATTTTGTCTTTTGGAAACAGTGAATGGGGTGGACACCAGAAAAATGAGTGTCAAGTGGAGAAATCAGAACATTTCTGACATATTATTCTCCTAGAGTTCAATAGAGGGGTGACAGCAGCAGAGGCATTTGCGTCGTTATGGGGATAATGCCATGGGACAGAGCATGGCAAGAAAATGGTTTTCTCATTTGCAGTAGGATCATTTTGAGATTGACTCTCCACTTTAGGGTTTGATGAAGATTGTGTAAACACATTAGTCCCAATTATCCACACCAGTGTACTCAAGAACTGGCAGATGTGAAGAACTGTGGTCATTCGACCACCGTGCAACATTTGCATGCAATAGGGAAGGTTCAAAAGTCGGGCTTACGGGTACCGCATGCTCCAAGCCAAAATCACAAAAACCAGCAGTTGCCATATGTGCATGTCTGCAATTGGCTCATGAACAACACTGACCATTCACATCCTGTATCATCACTAGTGATGAGAAAGTGTCTCTTTATGCTAACATAAGAAAAAGAAAGGAATGGTTGAACCCAAATGATGCAGCAACTTCCCCTATAAAGATATGCGTGCATCCACAAAAGATAATGAAATGCATTTGACAGAACAGTGACTGTTTGGTATACTATGAGTTGTTTCCCTGAGATGTAACCATCACTGCTCTCATTTATTGTCAACAACTGAGTCGTCTTGAAGTTGCAGTCCAAGAACAATGACCAGAAAGACTGTGTGAAGTGATTCTACTCTATACTAATGCCTGCCCGCATTCTGTTAGACTGACAAAAAGCGCTATATAGAAGTTCGTTTGGAAAGTCGGCCTGCACTTACTTTATTCACCTGATTGTGTGCCCTCAGATTTCACCTTTTCCACTTTCTTTCAAACAATCTTCTGGGAACTTCCTTTATGGATGAAAATGCGCTGTGAACATGGGTTGATGACTCCTTTGCTTCTAAACCACACGATTTCTACAGCTGCGCAATCGAAAAGTTACCCCAACCTTGGCAGTCTGTTCTAAGCAGTGAAGGATAATATATTATTGGTGACTAAAGTCTCTGTTGTGTGTAGTAAACTTAGGGAAAACTGCTGTGATCTTGTGCCCCCAGTAAGATTGATTATGAGGAAAAACTTTATTTTTGCTTAGTATTTAATTTATATTCTGCAAAGGTGCTCATAACTATTTCATTGAGTGCCCTGAAATCATCATCATCAAAAACTTCACCATACTAATCTCATCATTTGCCAAAATAGAGGGCAGATCCCCACTTAAATTTGCTTCTACGCACTCATCGCAGTATAAAATGCACTCGGTTAAAATGTGCAGTATAGTGATTTGTGTGCCACAGACATTGCAAACTAGGTGATCTTACCTGTGTCTGAAGCCATGTATTAGGGGACAGTGCTCCATTTGGAGGCAGCTCAGGTGTACTTCATCCTGTCAGACTGGCTGGTAAGATGTATACAACAACCAAATAATTGTCTTAATCAAGTCAGTTTATTGTCCCTCACCGCCAGCCACTCCCCACCCCACAGTTACAAAACTTACCAGCAAAATGATAGCATGCAGTTGAATGGCACATTGTTTCATGCCATGTTTGCAGCAGGTCTCCTTGGCTGCTTAGTTTCCTTGCTCATTTTCCCAGATTCCCTTGTGCCTTGGTAACCAGCAGGATGGTGGGTGTCCAATTTGTTTTGTCTCCCCTTCCCATGGGTCCATTTGTTGCAATGTTAGTATGGCACCAATGGAACTGGAGCAAATGAAGTTTTGCTTTGCAAATGCCTCATCTGCTCTATTGTCTTTAAGATTCCATATAACTCTGCAGTAAATATGATGTACCCATTGAGAAGGCAAACCTTGAATACATGACCTGGGAACATAATTGAACAGTTCAGGGGAATCTCCTTGCCTCAGTGTACATATTTTGAAATCATGAAACTCTCTAAAATATTGTAAAACAAAGATTTAAAGGTTAAATCTGGAATGTAGTCTTTCTTAAAATTTGTCATGTCTAAAATAATTCTGAACCTCCTGGGAAGATATGGTGGAGATCTTTTCCAGCCTTGGTATAAAACTTCAAAATTAGCCACACTTACCTCTAAAATGATCCTGATTGTCAAACACTTGGATCACAAGACACAAAAGAATTAGACATTAGCTGCCAATGGGCATTGATTTGTATCAACGGGGCAAGTTGAAAATCTTTGCTGAACTGGGATTAGAACCTGGGTCTCCTGCTTACTAGGCTAATGCACTGACCACAATGCCATCTGGTCACAGTGGTCACCACAGCTTCACAGTCTATCCAATCGTGCCTACTGTCTGACCGAAAGTCTTAACTTTATACAGCACACTGTTGTTATAGTTCCCCTACCCATTAGGGTCATTACTTGCAGCATCCATCAATTCCTGTAAGTTTTCAAGTGTGGTATGTTCCTGCACTGAAGGGTCATTGGCTGTCATCACCTATAAAGTGTCTGCCCCGATAGCTGAGTGGTCAATGTGACAGATTGGCATCCTATGGGCCCGGGTTCGATTCCTGGCTGGGTCGGAGATTTTCTCCGCTCAGGGACTGGGTGTTGTTGTCTTCATCATTATTTCATCCCTATCCGGCGTGCAAGTCACCCAATGTGGTGTCGAATGTAATAAGACCTGCACTAAAGTGGCTGGACCTGCTCCGCAAGGGGAAATGATGCCAAACACTTGTTTCCATTTCATCACCTATAATCTTGTATCACAATTACTGGAACACTGCAATACAGATTCCCTGTTTCATTTGATAAAGAGGAAACCTTGTGGTATAAAAATGTTTCTGTATTCCCCAGGTGGGAGGCTACAACAGAAATTCTGAAAAACCTTAATTGACAGACCCACTCTCAAAGCATGCTTATTACCTTGTTAAAACCTGACTAAAAAAAATTAAGGGACACTTCTTTTCTGAGCAGAATCTATCAGTATTCTTCAGTTACATAGTGGCTATTAAACTTTTTGAGAGATTAATAGACTGGGACTCAAACCGAGGTCCTTAGCTTTTTGGTAACCTCTTTTCCCTGTTGACGTACCCAGAAACAGTTCGTACACTGCCTCTAAGCTGCCATCTGCCAGTATCTTCCAGCCACATTTCAATCAGGGGAGAAGGTACATTCATGTAATGACAGTTGGTTACCAAACAAAATGTCGTACTATTGCAGTGTTGTTCTGATAAGTTAAATTGATAGTTTCATGTTGCTGTTTACAATTTCATAGCTGCAGATGCTTAAGTTTAATGCATTTGCAGCTATAGCAGAATTAGTGTGTCTATATATGGGAGATACTTTAATATATTGCAGCGAGGAAGTAATTGCAACAAGCAACTCCAAAAAGGTATAAGTTTTTGGTTTTTACTTTATGAAAATTTTAATATATTTTTGTTTCTATTAGCTTTGAGTTACTTAAGTATGCTTAAAGCAGTCAGTTCTGTATGATTAGATAACTGATTTATGTCACTTAGGTAATGACTATAAACTAAGCTGCCCTCTATTCATTTTCATCTATAAATAATCTCTATTAATGAACTGTTTGAAGTGAACAAGTTGCTCTGACAAACTATTGGAATATTACCATATTTGAATAACTTCCATTACCTTTCACGCACAAATTTCATTTCTCAAAATAGTGAGAAAGTCACTTGTTTGGCAGTATGATAAACCTTGGATGGAGCATTCCGTGGAATGCAGATATTGAAGAATTGCAAGGGAGAGAGGGGTGTTTGTACGTGGCGTGGTTTGAACGTGAATGTTTGTGGTAAGAGGATACTTACGCAAGACTGATTAGTAGAACCAAGCAGTCTGATTGAAGTAATATTCAGTTCACCCTCTCCAAGTGATTTTCAGTGTGTTCCCTAGTCCTTTCTTTCCTTCGAAGATGGAATATAGTTTTAAGATAAAAAAATTCTAGCAAATTAAATTACTGCAGCTTGGTCAAAGTCATTGATCTTAAAGTACATTAATTTAGTATGAATATTATTCATTTCTCCATTTTAAGCTTACTGCAATTAATGAAAGGAAATTATACACCATATGTGTTTGGCTTTTATTTACAAAGCACTGTCTGTGCTCATTCTTTAAATATGGATTCATATGTTTGTACATTTTGGTTGTTGTATTTCTTTATGACGTTGGTGTGCAATTTTCTTATAATGCTTCTGCCTCTTGTTAATACATTCTGCATACCACTGCTTTTCCCTTTTGTTATTGAAGGTTGAGGAAGAAAGAAAATTTAGTTGTACATATAGACCTAGTTTTTGGCCTTTTACACTTTTCTCTTACACTACATTGGTGTTATGTACACTTCACCTCACTCTAGAACTAGAACTGCAGTTGCATCTTTTCATACTCAGCATAATATTACAGTGTTTGTGTTTGTTTGTTTGTTCGTTTTTCCTGTAGTTTGTGAATGTTGCCAACCTGTGTGGTCATATGTGTATATTTTAAGTTATAATAATAAGTGGTCATTTAAGAGTGTGTAGTTTGCTATGTTTATTTGATCATTTATGAGTTATTTCTTTTCTGTTGTGGTTTTCTGAGTGTGGTAATTTTCTTTTACGGTGAGGTGGTTTTTTTTGTTGTTTGACCATATGATTTCCATGTGCGTGTTCCTGGTGGTAATTTTATGTTGGCATTGGTGTAAGTGTTCTGCAAAATTCGAATGATTTGCTCTCCGCTTCCATGCTCTTACATTTCCTTTGTATCTAGTGTTAAATGTTCTCCTGGTTTGACCTATTCGTCTTTTGTCACATGTATTACATTTCAGTTGGAATAATTCTGATTTGTGATAGAGAGCAATTTTTTGTATTATTTCTGGAAAGTACTTTTGAATTGAATTGTTGGTTTGGTCAGCTATTGTTATATCTTGTTTTTAAATAGTATTGGACATTCTATTGGTGTGTTTGTGGTTGTACATCATTATGTATGGTATGCACCAATAACAAAATCAAGAAAGAAATGACCAAACTCCCAGCTATCACCAATACAAGGACAGAACCACACACAGACACACACACAAAACACAAGAAACAGGAGCAACACAAACTGAGAAAGAAACAAAAAACCCAAGGTGGTGCCCAATGACATGCAGCCACAAACACACACACACACACACACACACACACACACACACACAAAACATCCATATTTTTATTTTATTATTATTTTTTTTTCGAGCAAGTCATAAAAATAGCTGACCAAACCAATAATTCAGTTCAAAAGTGTTTTCAAAAAGCAGTAGGAGAAACTGTTCTACATGGGAAGTCAAGAATATACCAACTGAAATGTAATACATGTGATGGAAGATACATGGGTCAAACCAGGAGAACATGTGGCACTGAATGTAAAGAACATGTAAGAGCATGGAATTAGAGGACAAATCATTCGACTTTTTGCAGAACACTTACACCAACACTAAAATAAAATTATCACCAGAGACACAGACATGAAATACAAATTCGGTTTCGCAGAGAATAGTCATCGGCATTGGCCTTTACTTAGCTTGCATTTATTGTGAATATCTTCCCCAGTGTAAATTCCCAAGCAACTAAAAAAAGTGCAAGTTATTCCCATATACATTAAATTATAATAAGTCATTCTGGTGGTCTTCAGTCCAAAGATTGGTTTGACGCAGTCCTCCTTGCTACTCTATTCTGTGCAAGCCTCCTCATCTCCATATAAGTACTGCAACTTACATCTTTCCTGTATTTATCTCTTGGTCTCCTGGTACAGCTGCCCCCATGTCCCTCCAGAACTAAATTGATGATCCCTTGATGTCTCGGAAAGTGTCCTATCAACTGATCCCTTCTTCTAGTTGTGCTGCAAATTTGTTTTATCCCCAGTTCTATTCAGTACCTCCCTAAAAGTTACGTGTCCTACCCATTAAATCTGTAGCATTCTTTTGTAGCACCACATTTCAAAAACTTCCATTCTGTTCTTGTTGAAACTGTTTATCATCAATGTTTCGTTTCCATACATGCCTACACTTCATACAAATACTTTCAGAAAAGACTTCCTAACACTTAAATCTGTATTTGATGTTTCTTCATAAGGGCTTTTCCTGCCATTGTCAATCTACCTGATTTGGCTATCATCAGTTATTCTGCTGCCCAAATAACAAAAGTCATCTAGTACTTTCAGAGTCTTGTTTCCTAATCTAATTCCATAACATGATTTAATTTGACTACATTCCATTATCATTGCTTTTCTTTTTGTCTCACTCCCTTCTCAACCACTGCTTCTCTTTCAGCCCTCTTGACCCTTTAGAACTACCATCTCGTTACTGTACAAATTGTATATCGCCATTCTTTCTCAGTGTTTTGCCCTTGCTACCTGCAGAATTTCAAAGAGAATAGTCCGGTCAACACTGTAAAAAGCTTTCTATAAATCTACAAATCCTGTAAATGTAGGTTTGCCTTTCCTTAATCTATCTTCTAACATAAGTTGTTAGGTTAGTACTGCCTCAGGTATTCCTACATTTCCCCGGAATCCAAACTGACCTTTCCCAAGGTCAGTTCCTGCCAGACTTTCCATTCTTCTTCCGTAAAGAATTCATCTTAGTATCTTGTGACTGGCTTATTCAATTGACAGTTTAGTAATATTCATGCCTGTCAGCAGCTGCTTTTTTTGTAATTGGAGTTTTACATTCTTGTTGAAGTTTGAGGGTATTTCACCTGTCACACACTTGCATGCCAAATGGAAGAGTTTAGCCATGGCTGGCTCTCCCAAGGCTATCAGTAGTTCCGACGGAATGTCATCTCTTGCCATAGCCTTGCTTAAGTTGTTCAGTGCTGTATCAAATTCTTCTTGCAGTGTCATATCTTCCATCTCGTCTTCATCTATTTCCTCTTGCATTTCTATAACATTGCCTTAAAGTTCATCTCCCTTGTATAGACCCTTTGTATATTCCTTCCACTTTTTAGTTTTCCTTTCTTTGCTTAGGACTGGTTTTCAATCTGAGCTCTTGATATACATCTGCTTCTGTTTTCTGGAGAAGCCCCTTTTATTTTCCTATAGGTAGTATCTATCTTTCCCAAAGTGAGATATGCTTCTAAATCTTTCCATTTGTCCTCTGGCCTGGATGACTGACTGATCTGGCCTTGTAACATTAACCAAGATGGCCTTGCTGTGCTGGTACTGCGAACAGCTGAAAGCAAGAGGGAACTACAGCCATAACTTTTCCCAAGGGCATGCAGCTTTACTATATGGTTCAATGATGATGCTGTCCACTTGGGTAAAATATTCCGGAGGTAAAATAGTCTCCCATTCGGATCTCTGGGTGGGGACCACTCAGGAGGACGTCGTTATCAGGAGAAAGAAAACTGGCGTTCTACGTATCGGAGCGTCGAATGTCCGATCCCTTAATCGGACAGGTAGGTTAGAAAATTTAAAAAGGAAATAGATAGGTTAAAGTTAGATATAGTGGGAATTAGCAAAGCTCGGTGGCAGGAGGAACAAGACTTCTGGTCCGGTGACTATAGGGTTATAAATACAAAATCAAATAGGGGTAATGCGAGAGTAGGTTTCATAATGAATAAAAAAAAATAGGAGCGCGGGTATGCTGCTATGAACAGCATAGTGAACACATTATTGTAGTCAAGATAGACACGAAGCCCACAGCTACCACAGTAGTACAAGTTTATATGCCAACTAGCTCTGCAGATAACGAAGAGATTGAAGAAATGTGTGAGGAGATAAAAGAAATTATTCAGATAGTGAAGGGAGACGAAAATCTAATAATCATGGGTGACCGGAATTCGATAGTAGGAAAAGGAAGAGAAGGAAAAGTGGTAGGTGAATATGTAATGGGGGTAAGGAAAGAAAGAGGAAGCTGCCTGGTAGAATTTTGCACAGAGCATAACTTAATCATAACTAACACTTGGTTCAAGAATCATGAAAGAAGGTTGTATTCATGGAAGAGGCCTGGAGGCACTGGAAGGTGTCAGATGATATAATGGTAAGACATAGAATTAGGACCCAGGTTTTAAATTGTAAGACATTTCCAGGGGGCAGATGTGGACTCTGACGACAATCTGTTGGTTATGATCTGTAGATTAAAACCGAAGAAACTGCAAAAACGTGGAAATTTAAGTAGATGGACCTGGTTAAACTGAAAGAACCAGAAGTCGTACAGTGTTTCAGAGAGAGCATTAGGGAACGATTGTAAAGAGGGGGGAAAGCAATAAGAACAATGGGTAGCTATGAGAGATGAAATAGTGAAGGCAGCAGAGGATCAAGTCGGTAAAAAAACAAGGGCTAGTGGAAATCCTTGGGTAACAGAAGAAATATTGAATTCAACTGACCAAAAGAGAAAATATAAAAAAATGCAGTAAATGAAGCAGACAAAAAGCAATACAAATGTCTCAAAAATGAGACCGACAGAAAGTGCAAAATGGGTAAGCAGGGGTGGCTAGAGGACAGATGTAAGGATGTAGAGGCACATATCACTAGGGGTAAGATAGATACTGCCTACAGGAATATGAAAGAGAACCAGTTGTATGAATATCAAGAGCTCAGATGGAAACTCAGTTCTAAGCAAAGAAGGAAAAGCAGAAAGGTGGAAGGAGTGTATAGAGGGTCATACAATGGCGAAGTACTTGAGGACAATACCATAGAAATTGAAGAGCATGTAGATGAAGACGAAATGGGAGATATCATACTGCGTGAAGAGTTTGGCAGAGCACTGAAAGACGTAAGTTGAAACACAGCCCCGGGTGGAGACAACATTCCATTAGAACTACTGATAGACTTGCGAGAACCAACCCTAATGAAATTCTACCATCTGGTGAGCAAGATGTATGAGACAGGCAAAATACCCTCAGTCTTCAAGAAGAATATAATAATTCCAATCCCAAAGAAAGCAGGTGTTGACAGATGTGAAAATTACCAAACTATCAGGTTAATAAATACTCTCTTTCAAATTCGGAAGGTGGCAGGGTTCAAATACAGGGAGCAAAAGGCTATTTACAATTTGCACAGAAACTAGATGACAGTTATGAGTTGAGGGGCAAGGAAGGGAAACGGTGGTTGGGAAGGGAGTGAGGCAAAGTTGTAGCGTATCCCTGATGTTCTTCAATCTGTATATTGAGCAAGCAGTAAAGGAAACAAAAGAAAAATTTGGATTAGGAATTAAAATGCATGGCGAAGAAATAAAAGCTCTGAGGTTCGCCGATGACATTGTAATTCTGTCGGAGACAGCAAAGGACTTGGAAGAGCAGTTGAATGGAATGGACAGTGTCTTGAAAGGAGGGTATAAGATGAACATCAACAAAAGCAAAATGAGGATAATGGAATGTAGTCGAATTAAGTCGGGTGATGCTGAGGGAATTAGATTAGGAAATGAGACACTTAAAGTAGTAAAGGAGTTTTGCTGTTTGGGGAGCAAAATAACTGATGATGGTCGAAGTAGAGAGGATATAAAATGTAGACTGGCAATGGCAAGGAAAACGTTTCTGAAGAAGAGAAATTTGTTAACATCAAGTACAGATTTAAGTGTCAGGAAGTCGTTTCTGAAAGTATTTGTATGGAGTGTAGCCATGTACGGAAGTGAAACATGGACTATAAATAGTTTGGACAAGAAGAGAATAGAAGCTTTCGAAATGTGGTGCTACAGAAGAATGCTGAAGATTAGATGGATAGATCACATAACTAATGAGGAGGTATTGAATAGAATTGGGGAGAAGAGGAGTTTGTGGCACAACTTGACTAGAAGAAGGGATCAGTTGGTAGGACATGTTCTGAGGCATCAAGGGATCACCAATTTAGTATTGGAGGGCAGAGTGGAGGGTAAAAATCGTAGAGGGAGACCAAGAGATGAATACACTAAACAGATTCAGAAGGATGTAGGTTGCAGTACGTACTGGGAGATGAAGAAGCTTGCACAGGATAGAGTAGCATGGAGAGCTGCATCAAACCAGTCTCCGGACTGAAGACCACAACAACAACAACCTATTATTCGATTTAGAAAATCTCATTTTTTAGAAACTTTTGGTGGCCACTATGAGTCCCTGTGTAAATAGAAATAATATCCATAGTTACAGTTTTGAATTATTTTCTGTTCATCCTGGTTATAGCTAAACAGACTATCTGTTCAGCTTACTCTAATTTTGGGCCCTCTGATTTTGCTTTCTTCCACGTTATAAATTAATATATAATAACAAATTTTGATTTTTATTGTTATAAGTAGCTTGCAGAACAATGCTTGTCAGCGGGGTTAGGTTCGCTTCCCGGCTGGGTCGGAGATTTTCTCCACTCAGGGACTGGTAGTTGTGTTGTCCTAATCATCATCATTTCATCCTCATCGACACGCAAGTCGCCGAAATGTTATTATTATTATTATTATTATTATTATTATTATTATTTTCCTTTCTCAGATGTTATGTCTGGTTAAAAATGGAAAGTGACGCGGACCTTGATCAAGCGTCACTTCCTTTTAACTGTACGGTATATGTTACATTGCATTTAGGAACTTTCAGGGCATTGAACATGTATCAATAATTACAGATTTCTGTAGTTGTGTGTGTATATATGGATGTAGCTGTATTGCGTTGATGTACTGGTGGATATTGCGTGGTATGACTCTTGTAGTTGATAGTACAATTGGTGTAATGTTAACTTTATCCTGATGTCACATGTCCTTGACTTCCTCAGCCAGTTGGATGTATTTTTCAATTTTTTCTCCTGTTTTCTTCTGTATATTTGTTGTATTTGGTATGGATATTTCGATTAGTTGTGTTAATTTCTTCTTTTTATTGGTGAGTATGATGTCAGGTTTGTCATGTGGTGTTGTTTTATCTGTTATAATGGTTCTGTTCCAGTATAATTTGTATTCATCATTCTCCAGTACATTTTGTGGTGCATACTTGTATGTGGGAATGTGTTGTTTTATTAGTTTATGTTGTATGGCAAGTTGTTGATGTATTATTTTTGCTACATTGTCGTGTCTTCTGGGGTATTCTGTATTTGCTAGTATTGTACATCCGCTTGTGATGTGATCTACTGTTTCTATTTGTTTGCAAAGTCTGCATTTATCTGTTGTGGTATTGGGATCTTTAATAATGTGCTTGTTGTAATATCTGGTGTTTATTGTTTGATCCTGTATTGCAATCATGAATCCTTCCGTCTCACTGTATATATTGCCTTTTCTTAGCCATGTGTTGGATGCATCTTGATCGATGTATGGCTGTGTTAGATGATACGGGTGCTTGCCATGTAGTGTTTTCTTTTTCCAATTTACTTTCTTCGTATCTGTTGATGTTACGTGATCTAAAGGGTTGTAGATGTGGTTATGAAATTGCAGTGGTGTAGCCGATGTATTTATATGAGTGATTGCTTTGTGTATTTTGCTAGTTTCTGCTCGTTCTAGAAAGAATTTTCTTAAATTGTCTACCTGTCCATAATGCAGGTTTTTTATGTCGATAAATCGGCTTCCTCCTTCCTTCCTGCTTAATGTGAATCTTTCTGTTGCTGAATGTAAGTGATGTATTCTATATTTGTGGCATTGTGATCGTGTAAGTGTATTGAGTGCTTCTAAGTCTGTTACTCCATTTCACTACTCCAAATGAGTAGGTCAATATTGGTATAGCATAAGTATTTATAGCTTTTGTCTTGTTTCTTGCTGTCAGTTCTGTTTTCAGTATTTTTGTTAGTCTTTGTCTATATTTTTCTTTTAGTTCTTCTTTAATATTTGTATTATCTATTCCTATTTTTCGTCTGTATCCTAGATATTTATAGGCATTTGTTTTTTCCATCGCTTCTATGCAGTCGCTGTGGTTATCCAATATGTAATCTTCTTGTTTAGTGTGTTTTCCCTTGACTATGCTATTTTTCTTAAATTTGTCTGTTCCAAAAGCCATATTTATATCATTGCTGAATACTTCTGTTATCTTTAGTAATTGGTTGAGTTGTTGATTTGTTGCTGCCAGTAGTTTTAGATCACCCATGTATAGCAAATGTGTGATTTTGTGTTGGTATGTTCCAGTAATATTGTATCCATAATTTGTGTTATTTAGCATCTTGGATAGTGGGTTCAGAGCAAGGCAGAACCAGAAAGGACTTAATGAGTCTCCTTGGTATATTCCACACTTAATCTGTATTGGCTGTGATATGATATTATTTGAATTTGTTTGGATATTAAGTGTGGTTTTCAAATTTTTCATTACTATGTTTAGGAACTGTATCAATTTAGGATCTATTTTAAATATATTTCCAATATTTGTAGTAACCATGAGTGGGGTACACTATCAAAAGCTTTTTGGTAATCAATGTATGCGTAGTGTAGGAACCTTTGTTTAGTTTTAGCTTGATATGTCACCTCTGCGTCTATTATCAGTTGCTCTTTACATCCTCGTGCTCCTTTGCAACAGCCTTTTTGTTCTTCATTTATAATTTTGTTCTGTGTTGTACGTGTCATTAATTTCTGTGTAATGACTGAAGTTAATATTTTGTATATTGTTGGTAGGCATGTTATGGGGCGATATTTAGCTGTGTTTGCTGTGTCTGCTTGATCTTTAGGTTTCAGATAAGATATTATTATTATTATTATTATTATTATTATTATTATTATTATTATTATTATTATTATTAATGGGGTTAGCATTTAAAATGTGTGCTTCATTGTGTGAATGAGTCTGTGGTAGTCATTCACAATGTCAACATCATGTGTTTGGTTTCCCGTTAAAGTATATAGAGTCTTTGTTTAGCCATCAAAATAGCAACAAGTCTGTGTTGTTAGCAGTCAGTCCAGGGTTAATTATCCAAACGTATGCACTGTGTTCTGAGTCTGTAATTTGCATTCTTTTGGTAAGTTATGGTGAAACAGCATTTTATTATCAATTGCTTCCAACAATAATTCTTAAAAAAATAAAAAAAAATAAAAGAAAAAGAAAGGAAAAAGAGGACAGGATTGAAAATGAGTAAATACAGAATAACCCTCCTCTTCGCCACAAATAAATTGCGCAGTCCTAAACTGAAACCTCTTTGAATAGGTAAAAGTAAAAGCCCAACAATTCACTTACAAGCATTCACAGAACTCTTGGACGACGTGACACATGTTCACCAGTTAATTTCAAGAAGTTTGTTCCATCAGTGAGAAAGCACCCATGGTTACTCAAGCTGAGAGAAGCAGCTCTTCTAATTGTTGGATCACTGTCCAGCTCATCCATCTCCTGATTTATTGAAATTAGAAAATGGAAAAAAAAGAAACGCAACAGCATTAATTCAGTGGCTGGTGCAGTGCATGATACAGGCATTTAAGACTCATTATTGCCATTAATTGCTCACACCAACAGTAAATTCAGATGAGAAAACAGCATTGCTCTTGAAAACTGACCTGGTGTGGCAAAGCATTGAGCAAACCACTATTAGGAATTGCTGGAACAAGAAGATGCAAGAGATGAATGCTGTAGTAAATAGATTTCAACAATAGTGAGATCCAGGCCACATATGATATTATGTAATGCAGTATTAATCTTGAAGATTAGAGCCGTTGGGTAGTCGTCAACGATGAAGAACTGACTTTGGAAATCGTAGATGCTGATGCTGTTTGAAATGAGAGTAGTGAAGCAGTAGAGGATGAGTATGATGATGAAGCTGAAGAAGAAAGTACAGATGACTTTCCCAGTATACATGAAACCTTGGATAATATAAATAAAGTTATTATGTGAATGGAGCGACAGAGTAAACCAACCAGTTGAGTTGTTGCACCTTACAAGCATAAAACAACACACTGTAAAGAAACTGCGTGAAATGACCTTTCAAAGAAAGTTAACTGACTAGTTTAAAGCAGTGCAATAATGACCTATTGTAATTTACAGGCAGTGTTGTAAATATCATACTGTATTTGATGGTGTACTTTAGTTACTGTATTGAAACTCATCTTATCGTTTGGACCGTTTTTGAGTGAAGTTTGTCTAATTGCTGTACCTTATTTGGTTAGTTCCTGAAATGTTTTACTTCTAATGTTCTTTAAATTTAATGCAATAGAGTACAGTGTGTATAATATTGCATTATTTGTTCTTCTTAGCTTCCTATGCGTAGTTTGTCACTACACAGATCGTTGTCAATGTACTGTTGGTACATTATAATGCATGAGTAAAGCTTGTCTCGCAACAACTGCATTACATCGGGCTTCTACTGTATGTTGTGAGAATAAGTCTGCATAAACTTCACATAATGAGTTAATCACTGGCATCAGTTTTAAGTGCGAGACCAGCGGACCACAGTATAGTGTCCATACATGGAAGAAGACTGTGTGCACAATCAAACTCGACACTTTATTTTAATTGCACATAGTGTGGCATAAATCTAACACAGTAAAACAAAAATAATATTTTCAATTACGTGCAATCAATGTTAAACATACAGTCATTATTAGCAAACAAGCAAAAGTAAAAAAATAAGAAGCACAGAAACATTCACTGCATAAAATGTATGCATCTCAGCAAAGAGCAGCTAACTGCCAGCACTCCTTGCAGCCAGTGCACGATCGAAGCTGACATTTTGAAATCAGCCGATTGCTGTCAGATGCGAGCTGATCACAAACTCCAACAATCTGTACACAGTCCCCCTGGAGAGAGCACAGCGTTGTCCTCTGTGTTGCCCTATGCGTTGTCCATACACTTCTCTTGGAAGCACACACTGCAGTCAGTGTGTGTCTCGTGAGCAGGCATCGTCGTCAAGGGTACTGGGGCAGGTTGCTCTGCAACAGCCAAGGGGTGTGGCTTGGTAGGATGGTGGTGGATACCGGCAGGTTCTTATATGACAAACGCAGGCTTGACTCTGTCAATAGAGATTGTATTTCATTTTCCATTGACCATGATCTCTGATAACTTGGTGTGGGCCTGTATACGGAGGTGTTAATCCTGGTTTAACTCCATCCCTGCATAATTCCTTATGTACAAAAGTTTTGTGTTCACCATGTCTGGATACAGTGCTCAAAGTAACAAACTCGCCAGGTAGGAATAGTGTTTCACTGGACACTAATTTAGCTCCCCCCCAGGGGGCTCGGTGCTCTTTGACTGGTTCATGCTTGTCTACCACGAGGCCCCAGCCTTTGCTGCATCTTTTCCCGTCCATGCTGCATGTCTGTCCTCTTGCTGTTCCTTGGGAACAAGTCGGTGCTGTTTTTGGAAATGTATTCTGCATTTTCATTCCCTTTTTCTTTTCTTCTTCTTCCTTTGTTTACCTTCTCCTATTGTTCCTCTGCTTTATCGTTTGAGGTTCCTTTTTTTCTTCTTTCTCCCTGTGCGCTCCTGAAGGCCGGCCCATGTGTCTGACCCCCCTGCGAGTCCAGGAGTTAGAATAGGCCCGAGGTATTTCTGCCTCTCATAAGAGGCGACTAAAAGGAGTCTCACACGTTTCAGCCTTTATGTGATGGTCCCCTGTCGGGTTTGACCCCATAAGTTCCTCGCATTCCTGTCGTCTCTCAGAACCAGAAGACTACACCTGCCCCCTTGATGGTGTGGGGCACTTTTCTCCCTGTTGCTCCCACACCACCTACTTCAGGAGCAACAGCCCCCTCCCACACTGCCTGGGATGCAGATCGAACCACCCGCCTCCATTTATACCGGTCCCTTGTCCATTTGAAACTAGGCTATGAGTGTTTTGTTTATGCATCTGCACATCCATCCTTCTTATGCCGTCTCAATACTACCCATCATTGTGGCGGAGCAATGGCCTGATTACATCAGTGTGTATATGTGCAAATCTTGTCTGTCGGATCAGGGATGATACCTACAGGTCAGTGCACGTGCCGTGTTACTTTACTATGCTGACCTTGCGTGGCCCACTGTCGGCAATCCTTCTCCACTCCTGGTCAGATGTAATGGCTGCAGACTAATTTCACTGTCGACTTAATTCTCAGGTAGCACAGGCAAATTTTTGTGTATAGAATGCTGCTGGAATGAATGGCCTGGTTTTATTATGAGGTACATCACAATAGTCTCTAGTTTCTGAGGCTGGAACTTCAACAAACCTGAGCTGCAAGTCTGACACGTCACCCAGGCAATCATGAAGCTCCATGCCGACTTCTTGAGCTTTGGCCAGGTGCGTCAAATCAACCATTTTTGTAACAGTGCTGATGCTGGATGAACAGTCTACGACCACATTATCCAGACGCAAAATGTGCCAAACTGTCGAATAAACTCCAGCTAATTATACTTTCGTGCAGAACACTCACCATTTTCTGCCAAAATGCAAATGTTAGGGGCTTATGGTTTGTATATACTGTAAAGGCTGTGGCCTCGAGTTATGTACGTAAGTGTTTGATGGGATTATAGATGGCCCCCATCAAAACTTTAGCTTGTTCTGACATAACTAAACTCTTATTAGCTAGAAGGCAAGTAGCAGTGCTCATTGTTTTTGTAACTATTATCTTTGGAAACTAGCAATGAACTCGTGTAAATATTAAACCATTAAGGTGTCAGTAAAAGATAACCTTTCATGCTATCCAGCTTGTCAATAGTTGTAAACAAACGTCTTTTAAAAAATCTTAATATTTAAATACATTAACGTGTCAACACAAAAACCACATATTTATATAACATTTTCCTCCAATTAATGCAAAGAATTTAAATGGTAAAGAGAAAACATTTTACACAACATTCCACTTTATTACAATAGGTCAAAGACATCACATAGTGAAAATTACATACTTGACATTAAACAGAATTAATCAGTACAAAATATTTACGGAATTAATTATGGTGTTACAGTATCCTACAAGGTGGGTTGTTTATTAAAAAACCTAGGGTGTACATTTTCTTACTCTACCACCAACAACCGTTAAAAGAATGTAGTCCATTCTCTTAATAAAGGTGCTGATAAATCATCCCTGTAAGGTGTATATAAGATCACTTGTGCTGAATGTCCCTGTTATTACATTGGCCAGACAGGAACAGCCCTGTCTGTTAGGTTTAAAGAGCATATGCTAACTAAAAGCGATGGTGGAACACCTGGATCTACATTTGCTGAACATCTTGTCCAATTTGCCCATGCTCCCAAGCCTCTAGAGGATGCAGAACTTTTCCATAATGAAGTCAAAGGATGTAAGTTGGACAACCTTGTAGAATTGCAAATTTTTAAACATCTTATTATTGATAGAGAAAATTAGAGAAAAATAGCTGCAACTAAAAAATTGAAATTATTTCGAAGGATTTCAACCCTTACTCAAGTAGAGTTGACCGACGGTCCACTTCGAACGGCTGATGCTGTTTCCTATCTGCTTTGCCCCTTTATTATAGTGCGTTTGTACGTTGTGTCTCCATATATTTTGTATTATACTGGTAATGACACCAGTTCCAAAGGTGTTTCTTAATTTGCCTGTTTCATGTTCACGATATTTCATGCTTCGCACACCTGTCTCTCCCATGCTAATTTATTAGTTACTGTAGTGGGGTTTTGCCCTCATAATATTTGAATGTAAATTTTCTTGCCCTGACGTAGTAGCTAGTTCTTAGGAAAATTGTTTAATGTACTGTACCATAGTTAGGCATTTGTCCATTTGCAGGACTGTTTCCTGTCACATTTTGTTTAAGATTTATGCTGCTCTAAGTAATTTTGAGACAGCTTGTCTCTAGCGCGTGTGCTTGGCCGCTGGCCTAGCCTCGCCATGGAACTGCTCGCAACGCCTAGTTTCCTTGTTGCTTACGTGTGACCCTTATTCCAGGCCCCACCTAGCTCCGTCTACGTTTTTCCTATTGTTTTAAGTGTTGACAGACATAATCTTATGATTATGTGTCTTTATTCTGTATTAGTTTCATTCTCTGACATGGCCAACATTTGGCCCTCAAAATAATTTAAATTTTGTAAGTATCACGATTTTCCTTATTATGAAATCATTAGATTGATGATGTATTTCAGTGTTTAATATATGTCCATATGGGTTTACTTGTAGGTTCTGAAGAAGATACCATTATTGGCACCAAAACCTAGGGGTCCATTGCATCTCAGTTCAGCCAATTTGAGAAAATGTTCCAGCCGATAGACTTAGATTTGGCTGAAATTTAGCACACAAATGCTACCAAGTGTGGAACACTCATATACAAAATTTTAAGTTCCCCTGCCAATTCGTTTCAGAATTATGGCTTGTGAAAGAAAGTGGCGTGACCCGGAAATTGCAACCCGCATCAGGCAATCTATCTGCAGACCCAACTTCAGGTCTTAATAAGTTTGGAACTATTCCGCACAGTCCAGTGAAATTTTTACAACCCAGTAACATCCACTTAGAGAACATACTCTATGAATCAAAACACTAACAACATATTTCTGAGGGAAAATAAAAAATTCCAAAAAGTGATTAAAAAAATATAATAAGTTATAAGGTACATATTGTAGGTGCCCTCTATGCCAAATATAATTCAGTCAAAAAGGGTATAAATTATTTTTGTGGTAATCTTAATGTGGCCTAAACACACACAGAACTCATCTTGCCCATATCAGTCACACAAACAGAGTTACATGCACCCGAAAATACAAAAATTTGAAAAATTACCTGAGAAACATGGATTTTGTGTGGTAGCACAAAAGGTACAAGTTATATCCAAGCCAAATTTCAAACACTGCATAAGTAGACCATAATATAATATGTGGCAAAATTTCAACTTGTTATTGCAAGGCATTTGTGTACAATAAAAGTTGTCACAGATGTATTTGGTTACATTTCTTTTAACACGATTTAGCAAGTAATAGTGATGATGCAGACAGCTTGTTTCAGATAAAGCTGCAGCAATTGTAGGGAACCATTAGGCAACAGAAAGTTAAACAATGGTAGTTTTCAGGGACAGAATGTGTCATTGTTAGGCAGGAACAACAAAGGAAACAAGCAACAATTACAAGTTACTCATGTTTCTAAGATTCTAGTTCAGACTGCTCAGTACTGTCGTGGAAAGTCAGTATGGACGCAGAAGAGTGTACTAGTTGTGCTTTTGTTCAAACAAGTTGCAGTATTGGTTCTAGCACAAGCATCTGAATGTCGTAAAACAACATATGGAACAAAATGTGGCATTCACTTTGTACTGTATGATCTGGATGAATCGGACCAAGATTTGTTGCTATGGAGATCTGGGATACACCCTGTGGGCACAAGGAGTACAGTTCCAGGAAACTTTAGTGTATGTTATCATCATATGAAAGTGTTTCTGGATAAGTATTCTTTCCTACAAAGAAGTTGTTTTGATCCATTTCGGATTCATAAGAAGACAGTGAAGTGTAGCCTCAGAGAAATTGATATAAAATCAGTATTGAAAGTGAACCAGTGCATGGGATTTAACATGAAACCAGGACAAAAGTTATATTCCAGGTGTGTTACACTGCTAAAAAATGAAGAATATTCTGATAATTTACATGACAGTGACGAAGGGTATCAGCCACCTACAACCACAGCGGATGAGCAATTAAATACTTCAGTGACTGCTCTTGGTTTGTCTCCCATGAAGACACACAAAGTTGGGAAAAGAGACAGGCTCAGCTATGGTAGAAGAAAACTACAAGAAGCTCAAATGGAATTAAAACACAAAACAGCTGACACACTAATGGTGGAAGAGGGAAGAACTATCTGCTCCAAAGGAACAGAAATCATGCCAGAAATGCTCTGATTTGGACAAACTTGTGCATGATTTGAAAGAAAAATGAGCCATATCCACTCGCCAGAAAAAAGTAGCTATTCTTATCCTTGCGCCTTCCAGCTGGTCTATTGACTACTCTGCAAAGGAATTCAGTGTTTCTACATATATGGTGAAGCAAGCTAGGAAAATAAAAGCAACCTAAGGATTGCTTCCACAACTTCAGCAGGCTCAGGGTAAGCAATTGAGTTCAGAAATATAGGTGCTAGTGTCGGAGTTTTATGAAAATAACAACTATAGCCAAATAATGCCTGGAAAAAAGGCTATGTAACGGTGAAAATGGGAAATGTACATGTACAGATGCAAAAAAGACTGTTGCTATGCAACATATCAGAACTATATGTTGAATTCAAGGAAAAGTATCCCAATACCAAAGTAGGTTTATCATCTTTTTTCAATCTTCGGCCAAAATGGGTTGTGCCTGTAAGTGCAAGGGGCACACACAATGTTTGTGTATGTGAGACCCATCAAAATGCTAAGCTGATGTTTGCTGCTATTAGATTAGATTAGATTAGATTAATACTAGTTCCATGGATCATGAATACGATATTTCGTAATGATGTGGAACGAGTCGAATTTTCCAATACATGATAATTTAACAACATACTTGAGTTAATATAACTACTTTTTTTGTGTTTTTTTATTTTTATTCTTTTATATATATATTTTTTTTCTTAATTTATATCTAAAAATTCATCTATGGAGTAGGAGTTGTCATTCAGAAATTCTTTTAATTTCTTCTTAAATACTTGTTGGTTATCTGTCAGACTTTTGATACTATTTGGTAAGTGACCAAAGACTTTAGTGCCAGTATAATTTACCCCTTTCTGTGCCAAAGTTAGATTTAATCTTGAATAGTGAAGATCATCCTTTCTCCTAGTATTGTAGTTATGCACACTGCTATTACTTTTGAATTGGGTTTGGTTGTTAATAACAAATTTCATAAGAGAGTATATATACTGAGAAGCTACTGTGAATATCCCTAGATCCTTAAATAAATGTCTGCAGGATGATCTCGGGTGGACTCCAGCTATTATTCTGATTACACGCTTCTGTGCAATAAATACTTTATTCCTCAGTGATGAATTACCCCAAAATATGATGCCATATGAAAGCAATGAGTGAAAATAGGCGTAGTAAGCTAATTTACTAAGATGTTTATCACCAAAATTTGCAATGACCCTTATTGCGTAAGTAGCTGAACTCAAACGTTTCAGCAGATCATCAATGTGTTTCTTCCAATTTAATCTCTCATCAATGGACATACCTAAAAATTTGGAATATTCTACCTTAGCTATATGCTTCTGATTAAGGTCTATATTTATTAATGGCGTCATACCATTCACTGTACGGAACTGTATGTACTGTGTCTTATCAAAATTCAGTGAGAGTCCGTTTACAAGGAACCACTTAGTAATTTTCTGAAAGACAGTATTGACAATTTCATCAGTTAATTCTTGTTTCTCAGGTGTGATTACTATACTTGTATCACCAGCAAAGAGAACTAACTTTGCCTCTTCATGAATATAGAATGGCTATAAAGGATTCTCGTCTGGATTACAAAGGTGCAATGAAGCTGCTAGTATGTGACATCAGTTCCTACCAGTGCATGATACACAGGTGTAAAAAGACTCCTGGTAAGGCAAATCTTGCAGAGCACATGAATAATAAACTGTATGGTGAACTCCTTATGGATGATGATGAACTTGTTTCTTATAAACAATGGACACACATGGATCGCACAAGTCTTGAAACAAAGCAGAGTACAGTGGAAGATTTTGTTGAAATGTGTTGTCAAAAAAACGGACAAACTGACCACATACAGCTTCATAGCAACAGCACAATCGGCTTATCTTCAGTTTTGTAAGGATAATTTGAAACAAGATGAAATTATAGTAATACTAGAATTTTCTGAAAATTATGCATTTATAGTTCAAGATGCCATCCAAGGATATCATTGGGTCAACAGTCAAGCAACTCTCCAGCCATTTGTGATTTACTGTAGAAGTGAATCAGGTGATGTGTCGGTCATGAACCTGTGCGTTTTTAGTGACTGTTTAATTCATGATGCCATTGCAGTTCATGCCAACATTCGCACTGTCATGGCATATGTGAAAAACAAGCTGCCTCACATACATTTTGCGAAATACTTCAGTGATGGGGCAGCTAGTCAGTTCACAAACTGTAAAAATCTCAAAAATTTATGCATGCCTTACCATGATTTTCAGATTCACGCAGAATGGAATTTTTTCGCAACAAGTCATGGTGAAAATGCATGTGATGGTATTGGTGCTACCATTAAGTGCATGGCATCACGAGCTAGTTTGCAGCACCCTACAGAAGGTCACATTCTAACACCTCTTCAATTATTTACCTGGGTACAGAAAAATATCTCTGGCATACAATCTTTCTGTGTTTCGAAAGATGAGGTGAAATCAGTCGAAGAGTTGCTAAAAAGCAGACTAGAACATGTTAAAACTGTTGCAGGCACAAGGAGCCATCGTCACTTCTCTCCAGTGGACTATGCCAATGTGCAGATGATCAGACTATCCGGTTATAACTATAGGTTCATGCACAACATGGGTCTTCACAGTGTGTCTGACTCAGAATTCAGAAGCAAAAGCAGCAACGTACAACCAGGTTGCTATGTTATTGCTGTCTATGATGACAAATGGTACTTGGAGGATGTGTTGCAGACTGCTGTGAAGCAGAAGGTGATGTATTTGTGAACTTCATGGCCCCAGCAGGACCAGCAACACCATTTCATTGGCCACGTTTGGCAGACAGGTGTTGGCTTCCTTTTGAACATATTCTTATGACAGTTCCAGTTCCTAACACAGTGTCAGGAAGACAGTATAATTTGCCACTCAATATACAGAGTACAGTAGCTAAAGTGTGGGAGAACTTCTGTTCGAAGCACAATCGACTGGTTTTTTGCAGTTAAGGTGCAGTAAACATTAATGATACGTTGTGTTAATCTGACTATATGTTCTTGCTTAGTGATTAAACATTTGTGGGAGAGGATAAGAATAGGCAGAACAGTTTATGATATGAAACTTCCTGGCAGATTAAAACGGTGTGCCCGACCGAGACTCGAACTCGGGACCTAGACAAAGGTCCCGAGTTCGAGTCTCGGTCGGGCACACCGTTTTAATCTGCCAGGAAGTTTCATATCAGCGCACACTCTGCTGCAGAGTGAAAATCTCATTCTGGAGTTTATGATATGTTTTTACAAAATTGTGTTGTGGAGCAATGGCCACATCACCAAATACATCTGTCAACTTCCATTTTACACAAATGTCTTGCAATAACATGCTGAAATTTTGCGATATATATCATTATGGTCTACTTACGTAGTGTGTGAAATTTGGCTTGGATACCACTTGTCCATTTGTGCTACCTCACTTACAAAATCCATGTTTTTCAGGTAATTTTTCAATTTTATGTATTTTAGGGTGCATGTAATTCAGTTTTTGTGACTGATATGGGCATGATGAGTTCTGTGTGTGTTTAGGCCACATTAAGCTTACCACAAAAAAATTTATACCCTTTTTGAGTGAATTATATTTGGCATAGAGGGCACCTACAATATGTACCTTTTAACGTATTACATTTTTTAATCACATTTTGAAATTTTTTATTTTCCCTCAGAAATATGTTGTTGGTGTTTCGATTCATGGAGTGGGTTCTCTAAATGGATGTTACTGGGCTGTATAAATTTCATTGGTCTGTGTATAATAGTTTCAAAGTTATTAAGATCTGAAGTTGGGTCTGAACATAGATTTCCAGATGCGGGTTGCAATTTCCAGGTCACACCACCTTCTTTCACAAGCCATAATTCTGGAACTAATTGACAGGGGAAACTAATACTTTGTACACGAGTGTTCCACATATGGTAGAATTAGTATACTGAATTTCAGTCAAATCTGAGACTAAGCTGGAGCCCCTGGTTGAACTGACATGGAATGACCCCTTGGTAAACTAAAACAAAACAAAAATTTCCTTGCAGCTGAAGGCTCATTTCTTATTGTCTGAACAATTCATGGTTGCTGAAGCGCTGCATTATGTTAAAGATTTACATTTCCATAACTTATCACGTGTATCTCTTTACAATTTTTCTCTGTTGCTCATATCCCTAAGTAAATATTCAAAGTGTAATGGTTGGAAGCTGTTCCCTGTAGCCTTATGTCTGCGAATGGATTAAAATATCTACTTAATATTTGTGATAGATATCAAAATTGTTTTCAGTTGAAGACAGTATATTTATTTTGTTTTTGTTTATTCCAGGAAAATAAAATTGAGTTGGTGACAAAATTTAAAGGCATGTTTCAAGGAGGACTAAGACCTGGACGAATGTTGAAGAAATGCAAGAAATATGAATGACTGCTCTGATCAGCTGCTGTTCTTTTGCCATTCTTGAACAAAAGGCAAAATAGCAACAGTGGTCCAGAAGACTATAAAACCCCGCTGGAACTATCAATTAGGTGTACTGCCAGTATTTTAAAATCTTCAGAGGAACCTTCTGAGTTATTAAACATTGATGAAGATACAGGAATCAGCCACAACCAGCACAAGTACTTATCTACAGTCTTCAGTGTCATCAGTGCCCAGGAAAAAAAATGAAGGCAAGAAGTTGTTACAAAGAACACCTTCTACAGAAAAAAGAAAAAACCAATGAAGTAGTTGACGAGGACATGGATTTTATACTACCTTTAGTGCCTTCATTACAAAGGCTGAATCAAGGAAAAAAATTGAAATTTAGAATTAAATTCCTGCTGGCAGTTGCTGATGCAGAACGATCAAGTGGATCTCAGTCATCAGTCGCAGAAGAGATATCGTTGAGGTCCACTTGTTTGAATCAGAATAAGAGATGGAATCAAAAATTTTCGGAACTGGTGCTGCCATCTGGAAGGTAGGAGTAGTAGATATTTGCACCACTAGATGGCGAGAGTTGCATATCTGATGAGTCAGTGTGCAGAGTGGAATTCAACTGGGAGGATGTGTTGCGTATCCACAGTGATTTCCGTGATACTCTGTGTTTGGTGTGTGGCGATTTTACGATGGATCCGCGAACAGAGCAGCGCGTGTGTATCAAATTCTGTGCGAATCTCTGGAAAAGTGCTATTGAGACCCTTGCAATGATTCAACAAATGTTTGGGGGCAGAGCATGAGCCGTACACCGGCGTTTGAGTAGCATGCTTGGTTCAGGGCCGGACGTTGAGGACTGGAAGGCCCATTAGCTGCACAACACCAGACATTGTTGCCAAACTTCAACAACTGGTTAATGCTGATCGACGTCAAACCATTTAAAATCTTGCGGATGAAGTGGGTATTGGTTATGGGACATGTCAACTAATGTTGACTGATGAATTGGGCATGCATCGTGTCACCGCAAAATTTGTGCCGAGGATCTTGACTGCCGATCAGAGGGCACAGTGTGTTGAAGTGTGCACGGACCTTCGTTGGACCGCATCTGATGATCCAACCTTCTTATTACATGTTCTCACTGGCAACGAAAGCTGGATTTATGGTTATGACCCAGAGACAAAGCAACTATCGTCCCAGTTGAAGAGTCTGGGCTCTCAAAGACCCAAAAAAGCGAGAAGGTGAAGAGCAAAGTGAAGAACATGATCATCGTTTTCTTTCATACCAAGGGAGTTGTGCACAAAGAATTTGTCCCGCCCAACCAAACAGTGAATTCCGCATACTACTGCAATGTTTTGTGCCTAATTTCAATTTTTTACCTCAAACCATTCCTGAAATATGGTCATGTAAACTTTTCAAAAACTGGCCAAAAATGTGTGAGCGGACTTTTTTGTTAAATTGCCCTAGGAGTTGCCCTAATTGAGCTAGAGAACTGGGAAAGGTGTCATTTTGCAGCATTTTTCATGGTCTTTCCAGTGATAGACAAAAAACATAGCTTCTAATTAATAACCTTTTTCAAAATACTAATTAATATTTTGATTTAATTTTTTACAAAAAGTACATAATTGAAAATTTTCAAAATATTTCCATAACTACTTCATACTGTTGTAAATCACATGGCAAAATATAAATGTGGGATGATGATGGGTTTATTGTTAAAAAAAAAATTATTCTGGACTCTTGTTTTTCACTAACAGCCCTAGTTTGACCAAACTGACCTTTAAGGTAGTACGTCAGTAGAGGACCGTATACATAGGGCTTGATGTCTGTACAATAATTCAGAGACTGGAACCATTGTTGAGATGATGTAGTCTGCATTATAACCTTCTAAGGCTTAGTGTGCCTACAGCAGTATTGTGCACTGTGGTTTTAGTGCAAATGAATTGTTGCCTCTGTGTTGACCAGTTTGTATTTATTATATTTAATAATTCATTTTCAAGTAAATATATACATTGAAGAACAGTTTATAAGTGGTTTTTGTATAAATATGGAACCAAGTAAAAAGTGCAGTGATGTAAGAGTGCAGTGTTGTAATCCATTGAAGAAGTCAAATTATTTTATTAGAGACAGAAAAAAACTGAGAAATGTCACAACATGGATGCCCAAATTATTTCCTCAAATACCAAGTGGTGCCAAGATTTGTGATAAATGTAGGAAAGATGTAACCAAATTGAAAAATACACCAGAGCCCTTCAGTGACGAAAGTGTTGAAGAAGAATCTTCTGGATCAGAGATAATTATCCAAGACCAAGACCCTGACTTCACTCCAACTTCAGTAGCTGTTAAAACATTTAACACAACACTTCAAGAACTAGGTGAGTCCCCAATTGACAAGAGAAAATTAACATCTAGGCATTACGCCAAATCAAAAGTGAAGAAAATCTCATCAATGACACGTTAACATTTTGTTGCACCTGAAACTTCATCAGATACTGATACTGATGAATCCGTTCTTGAAAATCTTAAAAGAAACTTTAAAAATTCTATAACTAGAGCAAAAAAACTAATGATTCTTACAAGTTTACCTGAAAAGTGGAGTGTCAGCAAAATAATGAGGGAATTTAATACTCCTAATTACATTGTTCGGCAGTCCAAAAAAATTTTGAAAGAGAGAGGTTTCATGGAAGGTCCAAACCCAAAACCAGGGAATTGTTTACCAACAGAAACTGTCAAAACTGTACATTCATTTTATGAAAATGATGAAGTTAGCAATGCCAGGTATTAAAGATTGTGTGACAATTACAGAAAAAAGTGGAAATAAAATAAAAATATCAAAAAGACTTATTTTGTGTAACCTTGAAGAAGCTTACAAGCATTTTAAAGACAAGTTTCCTAACATAAAAATAGGTTTCTCTATATTTGCTGAGTTGAAACCAAAACATTGTGTATTAGCTGGCCGGAGTGGCACACACACTGTCTGCGTGTGCACAACTCACCAAAACATAAAATTAATGATAGAAAATGCCAAACTAAATACAGTAACAAACAGAAGCTTAAACAGTTATAAGCAGTGCATTGCCAAAATGCTTTGCAACCCATCATCAGTTGATTGCAATTTGGAAAACTGTGAATACTGCCCAGGAGAAACTGTCATACGTAAAATTTTAAGACACTCTTCCTGAAAACTTAATTGAACAATTTCAGTTCCGACAGTGGATGTCAGTTGACCGATGTAATCTGGAAATTGTTCAGAAATTACTGGAAATTGTTCAGAAAACTTCTGAAGAATTCATAGATTTATTTTGTAGTAAGATGTCGACTTTGATTCAGCATGACTTCATTGCCAGGCAACAACGAACATTCCTTAACTCCACAGGAGAAAACCTTATGTAATCTGAATTTGTTGTCATGTGTGATTTTTCAGAAAATTATAGTATAGTTCTACAGGATGAAGCTCAGAGTTTCCACTGGACAAGACAACAGATTACCAGGACAAGACAACAGATTACCATTCATCCTTTTGTTATATATTACAAACAGGAAGACAAAATTGAGCATATAAGCTTTGTCATTGTTTCTGATTGCCTGGAGCACAATACAACTGCGGTTTACACCTTTCAAAAGAAACTAATTTCATATCTAACAAATAAATTTCAAAAGATTCCAAAAAAGATATACTATTATTCTGACGGTTCTGCCACTCAGTATAAAAATAAGAAAAAGTTTCTGAACCTTTGCCCTTGTGAGGAAGACTTCAACATAAAAGCTGAGTGGCACTTTCAGCCACAGCACATGGGAAAGGGCCTTGTGATGGAGTAGGAGGTTCAGTAAAGAGACTAGCAGCTCGTGCAAGTTTGCAAAGGCCATACCAAAATCAGATCCAAACCGCACGAGATCTATTTGAGTGGGCAGTAGATAATATCACAAATGTTGATTTTGCATATTCCACTCAAGAAGACTATGCTGCTTCAGAAATATTCTTAAAAAGCCGACTTGAAGAGGCATTGACAATCAAAGGAACACAGCAATTTCACGCTTTCATTCCCAACACTACATCAGAATTAATAGTCAAATACTTCTCAGGTGATATGTAGAGTTGGGAGAGTGAGGTAACTGCATTACCAGACAAACTGAAGTTACAAGATGTATCAGGCCATGTCACCACTGTATATGGCAGAAACTGGTGGCTTTGGGTACATTTTAGAAAAAAAACGAAGAACTTGATGAAGTGAAAATAACTTTTCTTCATCCATGTGGGCCAGCTAAGTAATTCTCTTATCCTGCACATGCAGATGTCCTGTGGGTGTCAGTTGTGGATGTTCTCACAAAAGTGAATCCATTTACTCCGACAGGGAGAACATACATTCTTAATGAAAGTGATGCAAACCAAACCCAGTCAGCTTTATTAAAATGTAATATGTGAGGTTCCAAGACAATTTATTGGGAAACTGCTTTCAACTCAAAACTTAATTTTTGTCTCAGGTTAGTGTTAATGTATATTTTATAGAAAGTTGTTTCAAAATTATTGTTAGTACCTATTGTGTTAAATTTAGCTATGTACAGATACCTGTTACTCAAAGACAAGCATTACGTATTTAATTTGTTTAATAGTTCTATTTCAAACATCATGGACCAGAACTGTTATGTAAATACTTGTACTTATTCGTACTTTATTTCAGTTTGTAGTTAAATGCTCAATTTCTTGTTTTTGTTATATCGGTTAATATACTGTTAGTATAATTTTTATGAAATAAAAATAAGCAATCAACTTAATTATAAAATATGCTGATTAGTTTTCGTTTAATAAGGTGATGTTTTGATATTTCTAATACTTTTTTTACTTACGTTTCAGTATATTTTAAAGAAATTCCTGTTTGTTAAAGGTCAATTTGGTCAAACTAGGGCTGTTACTGAAAAACAAGAGTCCGGAATAATTTTTTTTAACAATGAACCCATCATCATCCCAGATTTATATTTTGCCATGTGATTTACAATAGTATGGAGTAGTTATGGAAATATTTTGAAAATTTTCAATTATGTACTTTTTGTAAAAAAAAATAAAATTAAATCAAAATATTAATTAGTATTTTGAAAAAGGTTATTAATTAGAAGCTATGTTTTGTTGTATGTCCCTGGAAAGAGCATGCAAAATGCTGCAAAATGGCACCTTTCCCAGTTCTCTAGCTCAATTAGGGCAGCTCCTAGGACAATTTAAAAAAAGTCCGTTCACACATTTTTGGCTGGTGTTTGAAAAGTTTACATAGCCATATTTCAGGAATGGTTTGAGATAAAAAATTGAAATTTGGTATTTTTCTTAGTCTCAGTGCCCACTATAAGTATGCCAACTTTCAGCAAAATCTAAGAGGGTGAGGTAAAATAGGTGTGTTGATTTGACATGGAATGACTCAAGGCCGTCGGTTCAACACTCTAGAGAGAATTCAAGAAGCATCGCTGGCAGTAATAAACACCCTCAAAGAACAGGACTTCAGAAAACGTTTGACCAGTGGCATAAGTGCTGGGACCAGTGAGTACTTGCGAATGGGAACTACTTCGAGGGTGATGGTGACCAATATTCCAAAGGTAAGGTTTTCATCAGATGGCAACTCCAGTCCCGAAAATTTTGGATAGCACCTTGTATGCCAATCAGATGACATTTTCAGCACATATGTCAACTTCTAAATAAATCAATTTTTTTTAATACACACTTGTTATTTCTTTCTTAAGTATATTTACCTTGTAGTAACCAAAAACCTTTCAGTACTTGAAATACTCCCATGAATGACATTCTGACACTTATTATGAGGTGAAATAATTGCAACTAACGTATCAAAACTGTTGATAGACGTTCTGGTGTACTCCCAAAATTTTGAGGGTTGCGACCTCAGTTCTTCTTACAATCTACAGAACTGTCTTGTTCTGTATTTGCACTTACTATGGCTGTACCCAACATTTTGCCGCCGTCTCTTCTGTCTCGATTTTATAAGATCACGAACACTTGCAACCATTTCAGAGTCCATGTGCAGGAATGGTTGTCATCTGACTTTAAAAACCTCAATACTACCCATTGGCCAAGTAAAATCGGCCAGAAACTTGTTCATGCATGCCTACCCTTATAGGCCACTATCCTTTGCTGTCAGTGTTGTTGAGGGTTTTTGAGAAAGCCTTGTATAAGACAATAGTAACACATCTCTGTACAGGTAATTTGTTGTCAGACTTACAGTTTATCTTTAAGAAAAAAGATGTCTGTAGAAAATGGAATTTCTTTTGCATGTGAGGCACTTATAGAGCTAAATGGTGAGGACAGTGAGTATCGTCTTTGATTTATCAAAAGCATTTGTGTAAGTCAGAAAAGCGGAATGAGGAAGAAATCTGAATACTGGGTCAGTTAATATCTAGGAACCAAAAAGTACAAGAGTCCACTTCATTTTTCCAAACAGATAACAGATTTGAATATGATTGGGGTGTTGTAAAGTGAGGTACACATAGGGTTATTTCTGAATCCTATGCTTTTCTTAATATGTCAGTAGTGTGACATGAAACACCACAAGTGATGGAAAATTTTTTGTGTGTACTGATAGTGTACTTGTCGCTGTGAAGAATGTGGAATGCCATGTAAATTATTTTTCATACAAAGCAGTGGATAACAGTTGCTCATGGTATATTAATCATATGAAATTATATGTTCTAGAGACATATTAAGTTGCCAACTTTACCTATGATAATGAATACACCAAAGCAATTAATTAAAATTTGTACCAAGGCCAGGATTTGAATCCCAGCCTTAGTACAAATTTTAAGTCGGGTTGTATTCATTATAGTTGCTTATGGGTTACAAGGAACAAATGGACGTTTAACTGAAACAAAATGCAATACGCTGACTGAAGTCCACAACAATGCACCTGTGCAGTGAATAGGACCCAAAAACATCCCTGAAGGTGTCCCCCATAAATGGCAGAAAAATGGGCGTACCAGAAAATACATTTGAATGTGGCATAACAACAATGATAAATGATGTTAGTTGTAGGTGTATCAACATAATATTGCAAAAACAGATAAATGAGGACCATACACTACACTTATCTATATCTGGATCCCGCTCCAGCTACTGCCGGGTCTGGGTGCTGACGAGTCCTTTCCATTTGGCTCGGTCCTCCCACCACTTTTCTTCCTCCACTTGCTGCCAAGTCACACGTCTCCTTTCCTCCTTTCCACAGATATTCTCACTCCCATTTTCCACTGTGTTCTTGGGTGCCCTCTAGGTCTTTTCCCATCCATCTTTAGTTCTTCCATAATTTTGGGGAGTCTCTGCCCATGCATCCTCTTAACAGCCCATGCCATCTCTCTCTCTCTCTCTCTCTCTCTCTCTCTCTCTCTTCTTGCTTATTTTTTTCACAGCTCTACACAACTTCTTCCTGTTTTCTCAATTGATCTGTGTTCAGTTTTTCAAGGCCTATCCACTGTGCCAACTTATAACTAAATCTGAGGGGGGTGCGATGGGGAGGTTCCCTTGTTAGTGGTGTTCTGCCCATTGCATTTATTGTTGTAAGAATTGCAGTGTCATTCTATTTTACATCATACAAAACCATCACTCCTAATTATCCATGTGATGTCTCTGACTAGTGATCACGATACAAGGTTAACCAGAACTCTATTGACAGAATTCCAGTAGTTGTTCAGGGATGTTTTCTGAGTATTTTGGTGGAAGAGACTCTAGGTCTCAGGTGGCTCATTGAGAACAATTGCATTTCATTTTATGTTTTACCCCAATTTATGGTTGTACTTGCTTTGCAGTGAAAATTCTGCGCAATAGTGCAAGTGTCAGTTGTATGTACTGTGTCTTCTTTGAAAATAAATGTGTTCCATTCATTCACAGTACAAGCCACTGACAACCGTAATACCCACTATATTCTTGGCTCTTGAGCTTACATTCAGTACTGGTCAGTTCTGTTTTGGGTTTGTTTTTTCAGCGTGTTAGTTCTGCAGTAAGTGATAATGATGAAAAGACAGCTGATTCGCATCTATATGGGTTCACTGATTACCTTGGAAGAGCATAAGCTCAGCTGTTCTGTCAAATCGGAAAACATTGCATTACTCTCTGTTCTGTGTAGTTTGTTTCAGTGATTGCATATTACAGGCTTTTTCTCTGTTGTGAAGGCATTTTAAAAGAAACAAAGGTGACAGTGGTAAGAAACTGTGTAAGTCATAATTATATTGTTATTCCTTAATGAGCTGCAGAAGACCATGGGTACCCTAAACTAAAATACTCAGGAAATATCCCAGAACAACATTCAAAAGTTTTTCAGAGTTCTGGTTCACCCTGTAGTTTAGTTGTGCTGATTTCTTTGCAGGTTAAGAGTTGACAGTCAAAACACCAACCATGGACCTTCTACAAACCCTCCTGCAAATCATATAGTTTGTACAAAAAATTACAGCAGCAGCATTTATCAGGTACAATTGTATGGGGATACTTATCATTTGTGTGTCTCATAAATAGACATTATTGATTGAGTTCCTGTGACAAATGGGAATCCAGAATTACATATCCTGTTTGACCTGCACACCACAGAACTGCAGAAACGCCTTAACAAATCTGTATTTGCAATTCGAGTGTTAGCTGACATAGGCGACATAAAAATGAAAAAGCTTGCATACTTTGCCTACTTTCATTCCATAATGTCATATTGTATGATATTTTGCGGTAACTCTTAAAGTCAAGCAAAAGTTTTCAGAGTCCAAAAGCGTGTAATATGTATTATTTGTGGAGTAAATTCACGGACGTCCTGTAGAAACCTCTTCAAAGAACTGGATATACTAACTACTGCCTCTCAGTATATTTACTCCTTAATGAAATTTGTCCTAGATAATATATCTCTTTTTCCAACAAACAGCTCAGTTCATACATACAATACCAGGAACAAAAATGATCTGCACAAGGACTTAAAAGCAATTACTTTAGTTCAAAAAGGGGTCCACTACTCAGGAACACTCATCTTCAATAATTGGCCAGCAAACATAAAAAATTTAGTTACAAATAAAGATCAGTTTAAAAGGAGCCTGAAAGACTTAATAGTGGCCAACTCCTCCTCCTTCATTGACGAATTTTTTAGTAGAAACAAATGATGTATTGTATATATTCATTCTATTAGTATTGTTATTTCAGCTTAAAACAATATTGACATGTTCCACATCCACGAGGATCTCCTCAGCACAGATCTATGGAACAAAAAACTAATCTACTCTGATTTGTGACAAGTTGTTGGTAATGTACAGGTTAACTAGATATTATCCTAGAATGTATTGTGATTACTTACTGAAGGTTGTTTATCTAAGTTTAACTAATGGGAAGTCCGGTCTTTGTAGAATAGGGATAAAGCATATTGTCAGTAGTTTGATGAGTTGCCATGAGAAGCTTTTAGAAAAACCAAATAACAGGAATTGGCAAAAGCTTGAATAAAGATGACGATTATCTCTTATCACTTCTAGCAAAATTTTTTATTAGTCCCTGAATGAATGTTCTCCTGACTTCCCTGATTACTGACACAGTGTGAAGAAAGGGTGTGACACTAAATTTATGCAATATACAAACCATTTTCATTTACTGAGTACTCCTGTAGTTGTAGTTATATTTTCTCTAGCCTTGTAGAGCCATTCTACTTTCTCTGGGACATGTTCCATAGCATTCTGTCATCTCAATATTGGACAGAAGAGTCATACTTCATTGGGAAGACAAATTTTTGGAGATGGCAAACAAGACACTGCAGTTAATAAATTCGATCTCCTCGGGTTAAGATTAAGAGACTGCCGTTGATAGTTTCCTCCTCTGAAGGTGTGATGCACCAGTATGTGAAACTTGTGGATTATTTTACTTACTTGTGTTTCATATACTGAAACAAGGACAACTCTGTGCTTGGTTGGAGATATGTCCACCACAATAGGTGACAATAACCACATTTTAAGATAGATTTTAATAGCTGGTAAAGTGTGGGGGAGTGTGGGTCATTGTGCTCTGAGTTATTGCACCCCTCTGTTCTTTATTAAGTAGTCAACCATTCACATATAACAGGCAGTTTTATGCAGATGATTCTTGTTCCATTAAGTAGTATCTCAAGTAGAGAAACAGTGCGGTTTTATTCAGCTACGAAGACACCATTGTAAAGGGGATGCTAAAATTCCCATGAATTTTTGTTATAACCTCATCATTTATACAGTGAGTAGCAACCTTTTAATCACTCTGGCCCATTTGTTAAGACAAATTTCATTAAACATAGTGACATATTCTAAAACATGGAGCTATAATAAGGAGAGATGGCATTACAGACTAATGGTGTATGTTGATTTGAAGCTGGTGTTGCCTTGTTTGGTGCCCTAAAGCTTCAGCAGACTACTGCTTATGATTTCTTCTTCTTCTTCTTCTTAATTTCTGTCGTGTGAATGCAACATTTGTTTTAAATAGAAAACAATTGCAGTGCTTTTGTGAATGACAGTACACCAGGGAGGCATTTCCAAACATTTTTCTGTCTTAAATGCATATTTGATTGAGTAAAAGAACAATTTTGCGTTATTAATGTAACTTTGTATTTGTTGTATGTTTTGAATAACCAAGAGCAGAAGTATAATATGTGAAAAAGCTACTTTTGTAGTTAAGCAGTTTCCCTTCTACAGACAGACAAAACTGATGTTTGGTCTGTGTTCTCTTCCCAAAATACTGAGAACATATTTTGCAGTGTTTGGTCAGTTTCCAATCTTTCCTTATCACATCTTTCACCCAAGGAGCTTTTTGAGTTGGATTGATAGGAAATCTAAAGTCAAATGACAGAAATAAAACCATTACAGTAAGAGTAAAAAGCACAGCCAAAATGCCCATATATAAAAGAAAATATTGCTTGACTGAGTCCACTTATGAATTAAATGTGATTTCCATACACTTTCAGGCTATAATTAGAATGATCTGTACACCGACAAATGAAATGTCATTTTTGATCAAAACACTTCCACTAGAAGCTAATGTTTCAGGCAGCTAACATGACAGATGTCGGCTTCAAGGTTGTGACGTCATGGCAGTGCCCCATATTATACCTCCATGCACTAAATTCTCCACTACTTAAGACCCATTATGGAAATGACAAGATGAATATTTTCATTGTGCCCTTAATTTATATGTCTGTGGGACTGATGCTTCCTGACCATTAATATTTTTTCTGTTTAAATCTTTAATTATGTAGTTGTATTCAGTATTATTGCACTTTGTATGAAAGTTCTTTCGAGAGTATTCTGTACTTAATATCCAGATAACCACTTCAGAATCATATTTGCTTTTCATTGCTATAGTACTTGCATATAGAATTTTTCCCTTTACTCCGTTGTTGCGATAGCATCAGCTGGAGAAAAAATTTTCTTCCTTTAGATATCCGGTACATTTATTCTGTAATGTTTGCATTCGTAACTCGTAATACTAGAAAAGTCTTTGCATTAAGCAAATTTTTAATATTTCAAAAACTCTTGTGTAAGTCAAATTTGTTCATGTGGTCACTGAGCATTCTTAAAATTATGTGAAACAGTTCACTTGATGAAACCATCACTAGATCTTCCAATAAGATAGGATAATGATTTTTCTAATAAACTTTTCAGACAGCATAGTTTAGTTTTAATGAAATATTTATTGCCTCTCCAGTAAGTAATAAAATATCACAATTACAAAAGCGTCTTGCAAACAGTGTCATATAGTCTGTCTAACAGACAGCCTTTCTTTGAGGTGCAACATACTAACTGAACATTTACAAAGGTAAATACAAAAAAGGTTTTGTCTTTTTTTTTATATACAATTAAAGTGATAATTGGTGCAGTGACTGTGAGCAAAATGGTGGTATCTTTTAGTTGTCATTGTCTGAATCCTAACTGTCACCTAATGATGTCACTTTCACTCTGCCACAGTGATGGTGAAGTATACTTGACCTTATTGCTCCAACCCCCATTCATACATGTAACGTAAGAAATACACACTTTGTAATTATCTCACATCATAGTAATGAGAAAAACTTGTTAATTGCATTTTAAAAAAAATATCTGTACTTCACTCAGCCAGCAAAGGCAGTACTGTGCATGAAAATTCTGTCATATTACAAGTATCATAGCTTAATAAGTTTCCAAATGGTTGTTGGTTTTAATACATAACACAATTCCTATTAAACTGGTTCTCATCAGTATTGAACCACGTATTTATGTCAACAGTAGGCAGACAGTCTGAAGAAAACTGCTAATGTGTTTTCCTAAGGAACGATCACTGCAACTGTGCATAAGAGAACTGACAGAGTTCAAACCATGTGGTATGCAGTAAGAGAGCTGATGACTTTGGCTTTCAACAGCCCAAATCCATCATCAACATAATATTAATCTGTAATTTATTTTTCATGTTCAGAGACATCAGTTTTTATATACACATTCCTTCTGATTTCATATCACAGTACCTTAGTTAAATTAAATATAGCGTAGTGCTGCAAGTGAACTAGTATTGAATTATGTACCAGTGAACCGTGTCTGAAAAGTCTCTCTCTTATTTCAGGATTTGGCTCAGTAGTGTTCAGGACCAGTAACTTCTGCAGTTCGACACAATGAGTTACGAGGAAACAACAGGAGATTTAAATACATCAGTTGGTGAATTGGCCAACTTGATGAATGATACTTTCACATGCTGCATGAGGAACTATGAAGCTTTACTGCCTTACCTTGAGAAAAATGATACAACACCTAAAATATATCATAGACTAGTGCATGTTAATATATTGTTGAACAAGTTAAATGAAGAACTCGTACGACTGAGAGTTGACTATTTAACTCTGTCATCATATGAACAAAAAGGGGAGCCTGTTCTGTCTGAGGGAACTAGGAAGAGAAGAGGCTCTGAGGTAAGCAGAAGCGGGGCCAAAAGTATAAAGACGGAAATACCGGTTTCCAGTAATACTGAGTTTTCAGTTACGTTATTTTCAGAGACTGGAATCAGTAAGCACTCAGGGAATTTTGTATCAGTGGATACTGAAGGAACAAAACACACAAACGTACAGAAGTCAGATGTGCACTGTGCCAAAAATATAAAATCAGAAGTACGTGACTCAGATGAAGTTGTAGATTTAGTTGAATTCACTGCAGGTAGTAGTTACACTCCAACAGTTCAGACAGCATGTGATACTATAAATAATGGGATGACATTACATATTGCTGGTGATGAGAAAAATGCATGTGTGTTAGGTAGACTTGTGGGAGGTAATGCATGTGCTAAACCTGCTGACGAAATTACTCAGAATAAAAGTAATGAAGAGTGTGTTCGGTTGCAAAATGTCAACAGTGAGACTAGCAAGCAAAATGAATGTGAATCCAGTGGTGGTGGTGGTAGTAAAGATTACGGCATTCACAGAGGACTACGAGGAGAAGTTAGTTGTACAACTTCTGTGTCTTACCAAGCAGAGAGACCATTTGATGATAAAAAATCTCCTGTTGCTTTCACTACTTCTGATATGGAATCTGCTATGTTAGTAAAAGAGAGAGAAAGCAGTTGTAACAAGGGGGAGAAAGGAGCTCCTCATTCTCCTAGGAGAGACGAAAGAGCTGATATACCTGTTCAGAGAGCAGAGGAACTGTGTGATACAGAACTTGATCTATATGGTGTCATAAGGCACAAGAAAAGGCAATTTAAGTGTACAGTGTGCGACTGTGTACTTTGTAGTAAATACGCACTGTATGATCATTTGAAAGGAAAGAAGCATAAAAAGAAACTACTAACTGCAAAGAACAGTTCTGCTAAAGGGTCTGGAATTTCACAAAGCAGCTTAGAAAGTACCGGTACTGCTTCTGTTTCAGTGTGTTCTGCAGTTGCCTCCTCACATACTGATTTTGTTCCAAGTAACAACTGTGAAAGTACAGCATCTATTCCTGTGTATTCTGCTGTTTCCTGCTCACCTTTGAATACTGTTCCAAATAACAGTTGTGAAAGCATAGAATCTGTTTCTGTGTATTGTGATGTTTCCTGCTCACTTGCTGACACTACTACTATTGTAGAGAACACACACCAGATAATATCAACAAAACATGCAGTCAGATTAGATGATATATGGACATATTTTCATGCACCATTTCACATTAACAAAAAATTCTTCAGGATTCATTCAGGGAAAGTAGTTTGCTCCCTTTGTAATGAAAAGATAGAGAGATACATACTCGGTGTAAAGACACACATTTCTAAATTAAGTCACCTAAATCGGATAACTGTGTTACAAAACATAGAACTGGCAAATAAGTCCTCAAGTAAACGGCTGTTGAATATACCAGGTATTCTAAACAATATTATTCCTAGAACTCAGTTTAGTTTGACAGACAATGGTTTTTTTTGTAGTGTTTGCAAATGTTTCTGTGGAAATACAACCGTATTAAGTCATATGACAGGTGCAAGTCATGGCGAAAAGCTAGAGGAAATGAGAAAATCAATGGAAAGCAAAATGGAAGCAACTCGGGCAAGGAAAAAAAGGAAGAGAGGATTACATCACTTAAGAGCTATACAGAACTGTCGCCAACAGGCACATGTTTAAAGGGACACCATGTGGCAAAGTGAAACGAAAATTAGCATTGTGATGAGTGTTTAAGATTAAGTGAAAACATCAAAGTGAAATATGGAAAAAGTAAATGGAATAAATAGCTATTTAACGAAGAGTGGTGGACTGGGATAAAGTTTTCAAATAGGTTGCTTTGGCAGGAGCAATTTTGAACTTGTTGGGAGGTCTCGACAGTACATTTTGGATTTATGTACAGAGTTTTATGTGCTTTTTCCTTACATAATATTTATTTACCTGTTCCCACACACTTTTAAAGTAAATATTATTTTTTGTTGTTTATATTAGTTTTTAGTTTTTGTTGTTATCATATGTAAGATTTAGCTTTAAAGCTGAATTAATCATTCATTTCGTTGTAGTAACATTTTCTCTTTCTTATACATTTACATGCCAGCTGTTTACTCATATGTCTTGTACATATAATTCTGTTGTTATCCATTCAAAATTTCGCAATGAGAAAACCAGCTACTTTAGAAAAGAATGCTCTGGTTCTCTCACACTACTCAATGCCATTTTTATATATTACTGAAAATAAACCATTTGCTTTAGATAGCCATGTCAGTTTTCTGTTGACTTACAAAGCAAAGACCTGTTTAATACACGCATTATAATTGTGAAAAATTAAATCTTTTAATCCAAATATTCTCATTAATTGCAAGAGAAGTGACTAATCAGATGGCCTTTACTTTGTGTTTGCTTAGCTGGGATTTTCAATTTCCTGCCTTATTCGTACCTTCAGTCAGTAAAAAACCGTTCCTTCAGAATACAATATTCCATTCCAAACTTTAATTAATTATTTTTTTCCCTTCTTCTTACTCTTAGTGTTGTGGTTGTGACTTAGCAAGTTTGTAGACTTCATGCAATGTTCTTATTGCACACTTCTGTAGAAAAAGTTCTTTGATCTTAGCTACACTACCCCAGCAGCTTTTGCAGCAGGACAGTACTGAGTGGAAGTGTGTTGGCAATCCTGTTTGCAGTTAAACACAGAATGAACTCCATAAACAGGGTGTATACATCCCGGGACAACTGGGAGATTGGGGAAAAGCCGGGAATTTTTTCATCCGGGAGAAAACCGGGAAAAACCCGGAATTTTTCATTGTTTTAGTTTTCAGTTAAATTTTCGTAATTTTGACTGGTAGGAACCGATACTCTAACAAAGGATGTTACTGTATCCTGCTACTGCAGAGTAATACTTCAGCAATAAAACATAAATGAGAGAAAAAAACGAAAATAACTTAAATTGCAAAGGAAATGCGCCATATACGACGACGACACACAGTGTTCATGCAAGCGTCTGCCAGCAGCAAAATTTGTCAAAGGCTTTAGGAACACCATGCAATGCTTCATAACAACAAATTGCCTCCAATGAGCATGAAGTCACGGCTGTTTACAATAGATTTGTTTTAGTTACGAGCGGGCTCATGCGCATGCGCAGTTGAGTCGCAATTGAGTTGGAGATCCTCCTGCTTCTGGCTGCAGGAATGTGGCTGTTGGCTGTGCAAGCAGTTGCAGCAAGCAGCTAGATGCTACTGGGAAAAGGGGGTGCCAAATTCATATTCTTGAGGAAAAGAACTTGTTTCACAAAGCCCCTAGCATCCAGTGCACATTTGTCTGTCAATTATTCATATTATTTTGAAATGCTTCCCTGTTGGTTTTTTAACATTTTTGAGCATATTTTAAGATGATTTCTGAATGAATCATAAGTTGATTTTTGAATGCGTGATGTCTCTGTCAGGAGAATCCTCGTCGCATCTGGAAATAAACTTTCTGCAGACAAAAGGGGACGGGGCTATATGAGCTGAGTGGAGTAAAGCCGAACGGATGAATGCCAATCTCTGTCTGATTATGTGGTTGATTGGGTTTGTGAATGATCAGCGTAGTTATAATTACTAGCGAAATCTATAGATTCAGACTACCAGAATGGAAATAAATGACTGACAGGAATAACAGGTGAGAAAGATTACATATTATCTTCTCGGTGCATCCAAGAAAATGAAATTTTGATAGAAAATTTTTGGCCAGATCACTATACTAGTAAGGATCAAATGTACAGTCCCTAGCTAGCAGCCGCTTAAATTCTATTTTGGAAATAACACAGAATATGTGTTGTACGAACACGTAATAGCGCCTAACCGGAAATAATCGCAAGATAACTAAACTTATGATTCTGGCAGGGTTAGTGAGGGTAATCGTCAAACAAATTTTGACAATGGCAGGAATAGCTACAGAATTGCTGATGACAAGATTATTTGTTAGAACAAGGAAGGAGAAGAAATGGGGACATCCCACAAATTATGGAAGAATAAGACTATTCCAAATTTATATAAAAATTTCGTAATACTACTTTTCGATCTCGTACTTGAGAAACTGATGCGTATGAATGAAATGTGAAACTATTTCCTAACATAAAGCTTTTTGCTTGTAGTAGGCCTCCTAATAGGCATTTGATATTGGTACTTCATGAATTATATTCTGTCTTGTTTTAAAAATGGCCATTTGTGCCAAAATAGTTTCATTTATTTGGTGTGTGTTACAAAATTGCTGCAATATTAGAAAGGCCTATTTTGTTTTATCTAGCAGACAGTGACAAAATAGACGTAATCAGATCGAGAAACCACACCAGTCTTGGGTATTATTTGTGTTAACAGCTTTTTCAGTAGAAGGATGCTTTATGAAGGGGCGTGGCAGTGCACTTTGGCACACCTAAGAGCAAATATTATGTCGTAACATTTCATCGAACACATGTGTTTTATGTTTCAGGCTTTTCAGAAAGATATGCGCCACAAGATGAACATATATTTGAAAATTCGTTTTTTTTTTACCCAGTTCGCAAATAACGTAGATCCAGGGCTGATGCGCAGAGCAGTCTGAGTTATAGTGGGTAGTCTCCACGTGATCTGTGTTAACATTTAGTGATTTTGATGTTTTCCCCCTTTGTTTACTCTCACGTCTAATGAAAACAAAACGGATATCTGTGGCCGGGAGCTATCAAGTGAATTAAAATGTATTCATATAATTATGGAAGACTAAAATATGTCATTAGTTTCGGATTTTATTTTATTTCCACTTTTCTGACAGTCAAGCATTAATTGCCTTGTACAACAATGAAGTTATTTTTGTCGGTTTGCTAAAGAAATTTGACTTTTATAAACTTTTTCCGCAGATGCAGTCAATGTATTTGAAACACAATATTTAATTCCACAGTACTGGCTAGTTTCAACTGTTCACTGCATTTCAGGTGCACATTTTCATCTTCTAGCATATATAGAATTTTGCCGTAATAAAGAACCAAACATCATATAATACAGTACTGGTGCTCCAAGAAAATTTACATCCCGAAAACCACACTGAAAAGCTTAATATCAGGACGAGACATAGTTCATTGGGAATCTGGACATACGAATATGCACTTAAGTATGCACTTTAAATGTACACATTTTAGCATGGTTCACGAAATTCCAATGCTCTGATGTCTTGTTTCTTTTATGACATAATGTATGATCTTTTAATATTTTACACGTACGTACATACGGGCTTCCTACATCATGATGGCTGCGCAAGCACGGTGTTGTCTGTTATATGTGCTCTCTGGCAACTGCTGAAGTGAACCTATTTCTAACAGGTCGTGGGAAAATATTACGAATGGTGGTTTGTAAAGCGTTACTTTCAAAGTAAATATCCTTTTTATGTAAGTTGAACTATGCGCGAGAATGTACCATGAATTTATTAATTCACAGAGCGTTTGACTCTCATTTAAAAATCAGCTTTTTGATGACGAGCCATTTAGAAGAATTTCAAACCCTGAGGATCAGAAATTTATCTCATTAGTAAAAATTTTACTGGCACGTTTGTGTGATATATCTTAAGTGTAACACGCGCAAAAAAGATCAACATTGTGTGCGAAAACTTAGCTTCTCTTGCAGCTTATTAACCTTAGAGACCAATATTATATGTGAAAGCTTTGCTTTTATTGTAGCATCACTATGTATATTAATTTAAACTATTAACTTTCCCTGTTTGTGTGTTCGTGCTATTTAACAGTGATGTTGCTGTTGGCCGACTGTGCTCTAAATATCCGCTGCCATTGGCTGGCGAGATCGCGTGACATGAGCTATGACTGGCTTACAAATGCACATCGCTATCTTGATTCAGAAAGTAACATGCTGTGTTTGGTGGAATTCCAATGTATATTTTCGTAATACGAAAATACGCATCGTACATGTTGCTGCACATCAAAGGTATTTCCAAAACGTGTCTTTTTCCCTGAGTTTCGTTTTCTAAAGTGCCAGGAAATTCTACACCCGTGTATAAAACCATAACCATTCAGGGGATTGATAAGGGAAAATATACTATTGCTTAACACGGGAAACGCGTGTTTTCACCTGGGAGAAAGTGTGTTTTTAATCGGAAAATCTGGGAATATTTTTTTCCTTGTCCGCGTATACACCCTGATGAAAACTCCAAATAGCCAAGGTCACTAGTAAAGTATTTATTTAAATGACCTATTTCAGTAGGAATATGTTGCCATTCTTTATTCAGCTGTGGTATGGGCATGAACACTGGCAGTCTGCAGATTAATCTTATGTTTTGTATATACAGTTTTTTTAATTAACACATGGCGACATCCAGTGTCTTCCACAATACTTACACATACATTTGCAATAGACGCGATACAATGAACGTAAATGGTGGAGACTATATGAATTGTAAAGTTGAAAGTCCAAAGATGGTAACATAGTCTTTCAAAACCAATCTTCTAATTAAATACTTTTCTAGTGGTGTTGGCTGTTTGGAATTTTTCCAGAGCTTATTATATTTTAGATGGCCTCCATTCTGGCAATGTCAGAAATATAAACACTCAGTGATTTCTAAGTGCAAAGTGGGAAGATTTTAATTTTTTGTTAACTGATCCACTTTCTGATGCCATCTCAGTTCATTATCCTTTCTGATACAACATGCCAAATCAAGTACCAATTAAGAGAGCAGACTAGTCCACAGAACTAACAATATCTTCTCATTAAAAGTGTGTTGAACACATACGAAGTATGCACATGGCTGACCTGCCTGCCCCCATGAAGAGTGCTCCTTTTTACATGTACGTAGAAGGTTCTAGGAAATTCCATAAATAAGAAAGTAATAAAATATTCCACAAAAATCACAAACATAGAATCATAAATTGTGGCAAGACTCGTGAATTATACCAGCCAGCGACTATAACTGCTAAACCACGATGGGTGATGCACATGCGCATAGCTCGCCCTCCTCACAAAACAGTGACGCGCTGCTTTGGAGTCAACAGTGGCTCCCTAAAACTGGGTGTAGTTAGTCATCTTTAATACAATTTGATAGGTTGATTCTCACGGCTGCTAGTGTTGTCATATCATCGTGGTCAGTGACAATGGAGTTACAATTTGAATTAATTTCATTGAGTCAAAGTGATTATCATGTTTCTTGTACGGGAAACTGTTATTGTTGATTTGCATTTTAGGACTATGATAGTGCTTCATAAAAAGAACATGGATGACGTCTGTGCTTTCGTCTTATCAATGTAGGGTCACCATTTTTGACTTAGTGGGTGACAGTGGATGAGTGACATAGGATTTGGTACAGGTCAAAGTAGTACTTTAATATATTTTTGGTAGCCCAACTTCTGTACAGATGTAAAAGTCCACAGTAGATGATCTGGGTTGTATCATGTAGGTCAGTGTTAGGCATTACTGACGAAATTACTTCCGACACCAGTCTTGACTGAAACACTTTTCCACCAACAGAGATCATTACATATGTAGCGTGATTGCCTCAAAATTATATCTTCTACAAGAAACATTGCAATTTTCAGACATTTAGATTTTGGCACAGCCTTGATGACAGTTTAGTGGGTTAAAATGAAACAATGGAAACTCCAGGTAAGAATACCAACAATGTAGGAAAGCACAGATTGCTACTGACCATAAAGAAGACACGGTAAATTCCATACAGGCACAATTAAAAGACTCTTATATAAGCTTTCAGCCACAGCCTTCACCAGGAAAAGAGATGCAAACATGATTCATACGCACAAGCAAGCATACCTCATGGCACACATGACTGCTAACTCCAGCATCTTAATATATTTTTGATAGCCGAACTTATGCTCAGGAGCAGAAATCCATAAATCTCCAACAAAGTATCTAACAGACCAGTAGGGGCCTGACCAATGATACCATGCATCTGATTGTATGAAGGGTCTCCAAAAGTCACAGGTGACCTGATGTTGGATTGTCGTCAAAATACTTCAGTATGCCTGGCCGTAAATCAGACGGAATGACACGCAATGATTTCTTTCCCATTGGTTATAATTTCTTTTATACAATTTCAATTTGTTAGTTTATAGTCTCCTTTGACAAGTTCTTTCTCTGTGGTTTTCAGTTATGCTTGATTTCTTTTTATTCAGCTGCATGTTTTGTTAGTGCAACGTTGACTTGGATATCGCTCACCAGCACTGTAATATTCCTTGAATGGAGTCTGTGATAGGCAGTCAGTGTCTTATTGTTTATGTCCAATTTTGTGTACTATTGTGATGATATACTGCTGAAGCGCAGTGCACATTTCCAATCTTTCTGATGGATTCTTCAAGCCTGTAAGTTAGCATAAATAATGCTGGTCAGGCACAACAGAGAATTGTCTGTTGTATAAATAGTGTTGAAATGTACTAATTGCTCAAAGAAAGGCTAGATGTTCTTTATCAATTGTAGAGTAATTCTTCTCAGACTTAGCAGTTTAATAACAACTCTTTCACTGCATTCCTGATTTTGTGCTGGAACTACACCTGTCTCATGACCATTAGCATCACAGTAGTTATATCTTAGCATTCTCATCAGCAAGAATTACCACTGGTGTCTCCTTAAAGATACAGAAACATCTTTCGTGCTCCTTGCTCCAACAAAATATAGCATTCCTATAATTCTTGTAGTGGCCAATCCCTCCAACTGAAATCCTTTATGAAGTATCTATGATAAGGCCACTTCCGAATCCTCTCACTTCACAAATATTCCAAAAAGTTGGAGAAATCTGTTATGGTTCTCACTTTTTCTGGTTTGCACAGACCAAATGCCATAATTTCAAACATTGATACTATAAGGTGTTTTGAAAGCAGTCTCTTTCTTGGTCATCCTAAACCTGCCATTCAGTCGTGTACACACCCATTGTAGATAAATACTTTGGTTTCTTAAGGAGGAATGACAAAAGTTACAAACAAAAATATGACTCAAATTCAGGATTTTTTTTTCCCTTACTGGAATGTAGTAGACAAATGGGGGTTTGCTACAACAAATAAAGCTTGCATTGAAGTTGTTTTTTTTTTTTTTTAACTGAAAAAGTCAATATCTTCACTTTGTGATTGGGATTTTCCCGAGGCAGCTCTGAAAGGAGGTAGGTTCACAGTTGTCGCTGTAACTCTGGTTGTGGTTATGTGAAACATGAAATTAATGTCACACTGGTCCTTACAGATGTAATTTTAGTTCATTGTAGAGATTTGAAGAAAAAAAAAATGTTTTCGTGAAGGGTTATAGATATTTGAAAAAATGGCCACGTTTGGACTCCCTCTTTTTTCGCTGAAAAAAATTCTAAATATCAGTGTAAAAAAAATCCACTATGATGAACTGAAGAGAATTCGTTTTCCTCAATGGAGACCATAAATCATTAAAACTGTAAGAAAATTGTAGCATGAGCTACGACAACCACGTCGAAAAATATTGTTTTGAGAAAAACATATTTAAAGTTTGATAAGTGTTTATCATATAAAAATAGGGACAAAGCTTGAAATTTATGGGATGTCTGCAATGTCAGGTCCATACTGGATGGCTGCTTTCTGCTACTTTGAACTGTAAGCCCTCATTTTCATGCTCAAAGCCGTTTTTGTTGCTGAGTGGATTGCCACTGGCATCTCTATCTTCACAGAATCAGAGTATTTCATTGCCGACTTTGATTTGAAAGGCATTTGCTCCATGCTTTAACCAAGTATCGCTACACTCAATAAACATACAGCCAAATTTGAAGCAATGTTGACAATTTTGCTTCAGCTGGATGGTATTTTTGGAGCATATCTCCAAATGATACTGTTGAAACATGCATTCACATTTTTTGTAAAACTACCCAAACAATGCTCCAGCAAATCAGGTTTACTCAAATCAGTATCAGAGCGTGGACATGGATGCCCTTCTTCAAACACTCACAGAATCATTACTTTATGGAGTTTGTGCATAATATTTTGGGGAATAATTCTTCAATGTATAAACATTGGAACTCTGTTGTAAAAAAAAATTGTTCCCCTTAAGACTGTCCAAAGTGTCATCATTTTGTTGCATGGGTATAATTCCTTTTGATGATTTTATTCAGCTCTAGATAAATGATCCAGAAAAGTCACGTGCCTTCTGTTATTCTTCATGAGGCCTGTAGGAGAGGAGCAAGGACTTTCAAGTGCCTGAATGATGATGTCTCACTGCACCTTCTCCATTTTCTTCTGAATTATTTGCCATTCACCTGAGACACCTTATACAAGTGCTGACCAGGAGAATGAATCCTAGAAGTGAGATGGGTCACTGCAGGCTTGAAGTGGTTCAATACAAAATACCAACACTCACTAATGGGATTCCTCTGGTGTGTATTTAGCAATGGTAGTACAGCATGGGTGTCTATCAGTGACTCCAAGTGGAGCTTCCAGGACAGGTTCAGCTGTCCCTATGCACGTGTCCATATGGGTGCATTCTCGCCATCCATGACATTGGGTAACCAAAAGTAGTTGTTCTCCACCTTTGATGGTTACGATTGTCGCTGGTATAAAGATTTTCACTTCTTAAGATTTTCCTGATTGTTCTCAAACCACCCAAGTAAAAGTAGATATTGGCAACATACATCATGTCATCCAATATGTTTTGTTTGACAACACCATCAATTCCATGTAAGCATTTAGTTTTATTTTGGCCAGTGTCTCCCAAAAATTCTGCCTGATGCCTGATGTGTGTTTCACTCACCAATATTTTTTATTCATTTGTATCTTGTTAATGCAAACAAACAGAAGACTGTACAGTTTATGTTTCGTTCCTGGCTATTGAGTTGTCGGCATTTGTGTATATGTATGGAAGCAATGTTGATGGGGATTACATTCAGCAAACTGTCACACATGTATCAGGTAGGAGAGTCGGGTTGTTAGTATGAACTACCACTTCACACTGAAAGTATGTTTACTGAACATGCAAAGTACACACAGAGCTGAACTGCTTGTCTCAGCAGGAAGTGTTTTAGCAAACTACAATATTTCATAAATGTGTAGGTCCCCGAATGTTGCGCAGAAATCAGAAATGTCACATCGTAAATAATTTCAGACAGGAAATGATTCCAGTGGCTTGCACATTGCCAATCAGTGACTACAATTGCTACACCATGGTGGATGTTGTACAGCATATAGCAGTATTTGAAAATACACCATGAAGTCTTCTGTAGATTATATTGTGGGACAGTACTGCTGTGAAGAATACCAATGTGGTGTAAGTTAGTTACATGTGCCAAATCTTTCTTTGGGTACAGTGCTGGTAAGCATTGGATCAAATGCAAACAATGTAAAATATAAAGAAAATCACTCACCATATAGCTAAAATGTTGTGCAATAGACAAGCCCATAAGTGAGATTTAGAATTTTGTATTTATTTTATGGAGAATATTCTTCAGAGTTAACAAAATACATGCGCAGCTATATTGTCTCAGTGTTGTGGTATGACTTTAAGTGGAAGCAGTTATGAGTACAAGGAAGAAGAGAACTACGATAAGGAGAGAATGAGTGTCGGCAGCTGTTGGTGGACAGTACGGAACAAGGAGGGGCAAACTTGAGAACAGAGGTGGCAGTTGGCAGTGCATCAGAGCTAGCAGAGATTAAAGCCCTGGAGATAGTACAAACCAAAGGATATGTATTCAGAACGACTGCTGTTACAGGAGAAACCTAAGGTCATTGATTCTCAAACTTTTTTCTCTCGGGATCCACATTCTTGAGGAAAAATAGTTTCAACCCATCCCCTCCCAGCCTATTTTATTTATGAAAATAGTCTTTTATAAAATGTTTTCAGTTATTTTCTTTTTACCAAATTCACTGTAGAAGGAGTTTACAAAACAGAAACCAAAACTACATGAATTATTATAACCAAAATACAGAACAAATCATTTGTCTTTTATCACATTTTCATTTATTCAAAAACTAAGAAACAAACAATATTTGTAGGTTAGCAAACAAGAATCACAAGAGCATTAATGATTTAAAATTCAAAGTTCATTGTGACGGATGAGCTTGGTTTTGGAAAGAAATTTTCTCAAGCCGTGGTGTATTAGCAGAAAAGGTCACTCTAAAGTTCTCACATTTAGCTTTGAATGGTTGTTTAATTTCATAGCTGCCAAAGCTAAAAAGCTGGCCCTGCACTAGTCTGTTGTCGTAAAAGGAATGGGCATGTTCACTGCATTTTGGCTTAATGTTGGGAATTCATTGCTATTATGTACCAAAAACTCCAACAAAAGCACTTCATTAAATTTACTCTTCATTGAAGTATCGCAAGTGAGGTGAATAAGTTGTTCGTTGTCTTTTATATTTAGACATGATGGTTGAGGAGCATTTTTGAATGGATTTTTAATGCAATTAAATTTATCAATATCATCACTGAAATACGTTTTACAGTGAACTTTGTGTTGCATGACGAAGGAGTGGAAAAGATACCTGGCATGCCATTTTCCATTTGGTCAGCTGTTAATTTCTTTATGAAAGCCTTCACTTTTTCATTCCAAGGTAGTACATTGACCTGATTAAGTGATGTGTTAAGGATATTTAGTTTATCAAAAATGTCAGTGAGGTAAGCCATTTTCAATAGCAAATCTCCGCTGCTGAAATAGTCTGCCAAAGAGTAACTTTTCTCTGTTAGGAAACAGACTGTCATTCCTCAGTTCAAACACTCTTTTTAGTACTTCACCCATTGAAAGCCATCAAGTATTACTACAAAAAAAGCACACATATCATCACTTAGCACTTTAAAAAGCCTTGAATTTATAGATTTTACTTTAAGAGTAATAATATAAATAATATCAACTCTTTAGCAAACATGTCATGAAGGAGTGGGCTAAGATCTTTTAGAGGCTAGAGCCTCTCAATGTATCATGCAGTGAGCCCGAACTTCATCAGGAGCTACAGCTTTAACTTTTGCTTACAATCCACCATAAGTTTCAGACCTACTCCATTGCACCTGTTCCGTGTTATCCCATTTTGATTTAAATAAAAAAATAAATTGATCACGTCAAAAAGGCTTTGACCTGTAGCTGTTTTCAGTATCGACTCTCAGAAAATCAATTCCTCTCAAATGTTAAACTTATCAATAAAAGAAACATAAATACTCAAATGCACATCTTTATGAATATCAGTCACTTACACCACTCAAAGTGCAAAACAGTTGTTGCTCATTTTATCGATTAACTGGTTAAGTAAATCGTCAGAAAGTTTGAAATGCTTCTATGCACTGTGTCATTGGAGAGAGAAATATATTTCAACTATTGAGCAAATGAGTCACCACACTTTGCTGATACTATATCAATCACTGCTGATAAAACCAGAGTTTCTGCAATTGTGTGTGGATTCTTGCATTTAGCAGTACTATACCAAATCTGGTAAGAGGCTAAAAAGGCCTTAGGAGTCACATTCAGTATTTTAAACACACTGTGGATGTTCTTCACACTTGATTGAATTTTTGTGATGCCTGGCAATAAGTAGTTCTCATATACCTCCTTGTTTTCGCCTTTGAAGTATCTCTGCCCCCTCTGCTAGGTGATGGACCACTGGTATCCTGTCTGTCACTAACCAGGAACTGTTTCACACAGCAATCAAGTCAGCCTCATTAAGTCTGAAAGCCTTTAAGAAGGCACTGAGATACACAAGCCAAAGCTTGCACCGCATGCAATAGTTAAAAGTACAACTACAGTGCAGCCGACAACAGGAAATTCCGCTGATGCTGATGTCTTCCAGCTGACGTTTGGTCATTTCAAAGAATGCTAAAAATTTGATCGCAGTGTCATTGTCGTTGACTGCATCTGGTGTAAAATGATTGGGCAAAATTCTGTCCAGATCAACAGCATCTCTATTTGCAAGCATTTGCGCCCCACAGTTTGAGAACCACTGCCCTAGATGGTATTGGTTGTGAAGTGGTCATTTCAAGTTACAAGGGTGTGCTCAAATTGCGCAGGAGTTGATATGTGACACAACTGATTTCATTAGTGGCCTTTCATCTGATGGAGTGGCATATGGATATGCCTGTGATGGGACCGTCCCGACTGGCATACCGGCAGCTCAGTGTGCAATGCGGCATGGCATACGCAGAGGCCTCTAACGGGCTACTGCAGAGTTTTGCAGATGCGGGAGTATCACTAGTGCAATAAGAGACCTTTACATTATTTCTCACATGATTTTGATGTATTTGTGTTTGTTCGAGCCCAAGTACTTTCCTGGTTAGTGAAATCAGATCGACCACATTACCATTTTCTGCGCCCACTGCAGAATAATCCTAGACATTCAAGTTGGAAGAGGTGCGAACATCAACTTGGATCACTACCTCACCTGAGTTAAAGTAAAATTCTCTCCGAAGAGAGTACACCATAAAAAACCGCATATCCAAAAGTTCAACACATCTAGCATTCAAGAAACAATAATTACAGAAGAATGGGAACAAGAACCGACAAACAACTGGACTGACTTCTGTAGCAAAATAATCAGAAAAGCCAAAGGAGTAATCCTACTTAAGAAAAGGCAAAAAACCCATGGTGGCATTCCAAGTTCGACCAAGCCATCTTGAATCGATGAATCTCCTTTCAAAACTACAACAGCAACAAATTGCCGGAAACCCTACAACACTTCCTTGAGATCCACAAAGAGACAAACAGAACCATCAGGGAAACCCACAACTACATCACCAAACAGCTCAAATCAGATGAGGACAACTTCAGAAATTACAAGTTTGTTAATTTCTATAGTGCTTTCGCTAACAGAAGTAAAGGTTACTGGCCACAAAATTTGACCTTCAAGAAGAAAAGGTGGGAAACTCGCACTCAACAACCAAGAAAACTGCACAGAACTGGCACACTACTTTGCCAACTTTCTTAATTCCCCTGAACCATCCAAACAGTTCCCTCACACATCCCCAAGTCTCACAAAACCCGACACCAATCCCCCAACACAAGAAGAAATCCTACACCACATCACAAAACTGAAGCACAGAAAGACATCAGGAAAAAGTGGAATCACCACAGAATTACTTAAAAATCTCTGAACACAATCATTACAGGAAATCACACAGATCATTTCAGGACATATGGCAAAGTGAAAAACTCCCAGACAACTGGAAATGCACACTCATCCAGCCACTTCACAAAGGAGACAAATTTGATGTGAATAACTAAGAGGGATCTCCCTCCTTTCCGTTCCTCACAAAGTCGTCTCTGCTTGCCTCTTACAACACGCACAGATCAATTCACCTTCTGTATAAATCTGTAAGGTACGTCCTTGTGTGTGCGTAAATAATCTTTGCACTGCTCTAAATATAAGTGAAAATGCTTTGCTGAAACATACGTATTTTCACATTGCAAGGAACTAGATTTTGCAGTATTTCTAAGAGAGACTTTTTAATTAGCTATGATTCTTGTGTAGTTGGAATTTCCAGAGAGACACAGCGAGATACTTCTTTTTTTTCGTCGTAAAGAATTTTCTCTGTTGGCTGATTGTTCTTTTATGTGTCTTTTCAATGTGTGTCATCAGCAGATCTAGTTTCGTAGTCTCAGTTGCTGATAATGTCACTTTTAAAGATACATAAATTTATCAACCACTTTGCACCCACTAGTTTTGATACTGTGTCAAGTAACTGAAAACTCAGTGGCTGTTCTACTCTTCCATTCTGTAAAGATCATGTTCTTGCTGGAACTATTGCTTCTGTTCATTTGTGCCAATATTGCTTCCCTCTCTGCTCTGTCAGCACCATCTTCCATGTCACTCACCAATACACCCTCCCCCCCCCCCCCCCTCCTTCTCTCTCTCTCTCTCTCTCTCTCTCTCTCTCTCTCTCTCTCTCTCTCTCTCTCTTTTCAATGTTTTTACCATGATCTGCATGCTGGACTTCCATCTGGCACACACCATGTATGTGGAGACACTTATTGACGGAAGGAAATGAAAACTGATAATTCCACAAACCAGTGACTTCATAAACAACAAGAGGTTTGAAAGTGCATTAATTTCTGTAAACTGTCAATAAAAAGGCTTCTACTATACGGTTACACATGTAGCAACTTTCTGTATCACTTTATATTATTTTTTGAGAAACCATTTTTGCTTCATCTCCAAAATGTACCAAAATGAAGTTACAAGGTTTCAGTTGGCTAACATCGATATTTTCCTTAATGGTAGCATCAATATAACATATGTACTTATCGATGCACATCCTGCACTTATTGCAGGCTACTTTACAGCTGCAGTTTATGTCATTGTTTCACAAAAAACATATTTCCCAGTGTTGATGAAGGTGCTTTCCACACACAATCTTCATGGACTGTCAGAGCCTTGTCAATTCGTGAGCTCCACATATCCCTTCGCTGAAATGCTCCTATCCTGGGTGTCACTTTGGCTTTTACAAAACCATTAAAACCCATCACTCATTTTGTCATTTACAAAGGTCATGAGGGTAAATATAGCTTTATAAAGACGTTTGCCTCGATATGCATGTTTTTTAGCCCAATGGATCATCTCAAGGTGCATGTTTGTGTTCCAACCTGCATTTTGCCTGTAATGGTAAGCCTAATTTCTGACATTCTTTGTGTTCAGTAGTGCTCCTTAAAGACAAAGCAAATGAAGATATGCAGCAGCATTGTTTAGCCACCAGTGCACACCAGGAAGCATCTGCTCAAATCTATTTGCATTCTGCTAATAGAGTATGGTTTGTTCAGAGAATCAGACACCTCGTCTTGCTTCTTTTGGCCTTGAACCTTCTTTCATATCTGATCCTCCCATGCTTTAATTATATGCCATCACTGGGACTCCTGTTATCTCACCCCATCCAATAAAATCTGACTCTGCTTGATCTGACATGAAGACTTTGGGGAATATCCTTCCTACTTCTCTTTCAATGTGCTTGAAGAACAGAGGTAGTCCTTGAGAGTCAGTTCTGTTTGAAATCAAGAAAGCACATGGAAATCTTTGCCTAAAGTTGTTTAGTACCAACACAGTAGTATGTTCAAAATCAGACCTAGTTAGTCGATGCGTACTATCGACACAGATACAATCCTTACCATTATTTAAAAAAAAGAAAAAAAAATTCCAGTCTGTCCAATGACCTTTACCATTTAAAACAAAGTCTGTGGTTTTCAGTTGTGGATAGGTTTCACTAGGGGGCTTATGGGCGCTTAGGTTTGTGCTTGAGACTTGTAAAACGAGACACAGGGATTATTACTATTGTTTACTTTGCTCACCCAGGCATCAACACTAATGGCATCATTCTGGTTATGTACTGCCCCAGAATATAAATTATAACATCGTTTGATGCACATATCTTGGCTGGTTGAAAGATATATTGTTTCAAGTACCGAGTCAGTCAGTGTCCGTCAAATTTCATTAATTATTTCCTGGAAAGTATCTTCCTTGCAGCAGTGCTGCTACATCAGCCCTATCTTCTGCAGAGAGCTTCAGGTGACCAATGTCAAGTCCATTACCAGCATATGTTGAAATATATTTCACACGACACTGTCCATTTGAGCCTTCGCAAACAATTATAATGGCAGGGCTCATTCCACCTATTATTTTGCTTCCTTCAGACTTCTGACACATTTGAGGGTACACACATTGTGCTGTCAGTGCTCACTTGATGCCAAGCATTGCCACTAAATTTTAAAGGGAAAGGAAGTGGGAGTGGAGTGGAATGAGACATATGTCTTAGAAAAGTGCACGAGGTTAGAATTTCAGCTACACAATAATTTATTGACGCATAGACTACAAACTATTAAAATCTACTTATAAAATTGTTTAGCTGTCTGTTTACTACTTTTCAGGTCTATGTTGGTAGAGTTCTTAATTTCTTCAGTCACGGTACAAAATTAAGTTCCATACAGATATTTAAACCACTGACACATGTTTTAATTTGTAGGACACGAGACACACAGTCTTGATCTTAGAGGGTATTTTGACTGGGTTGGTTTGCTAGGTGCGGGTCCAAACCAGTTGATAATTTGCAGAACAAAATTACATAGCCACATGCATAATTCACTGTTCCAGTATTGAAAAGGGGGTGGGGGGGTTGCTGAAACAACAAGCTGCTTGCATTAAAATAGCAGTTGTACATTGATGCCCTGATGGCAGGTACGCGACTGGTCTATCTGGTAAACAAGGTGCCTGCAAGTTACTTGCAAAATGCGATGCAAGGCCAACTCACTGAAGTATGTCCATGTACTGCCATCAGATTACAGCAGTTATGTCTTCATACAACACCCAGGTGCTCATTATAAAATGCTGCACTTTCACTAAACAACACCTAGTCCAAATGCACTAATCGGGAGGTGTAATATAGCATTGTACTCGAATGTATCCAGTCACCTCCACATTCAGGGAGCGTTTGCTCTGTTTTCTGCATGTGGCTTGTAAATAGGATGAGCTTTTATAGTTCGTAATTTTTCTATGTTGGGGTTGGTATAGAATAATGAAGATAGTGTTGTGGATTGGCAAGAGAGTCAACCCACTATGAGAGGAAGCCGAAAGGCACGCGTTTTAGCTCACGCAGGCTGGTGTGAGGTCTGGAACAGGACAAGGAAGTTAGACTTTAGCAAAAAAGGACGTAGCTGTTGGAATACTTAACTTTAATCCGTAAATGGTGAACATCGCTCTTGACGGTACATGTTTTACAGTATCAATAGTAACTGGTAATGGCGCTTTGCTAGGTCGTAGCAAATGACGTAGCTGAAGGCTATGCTAACTATCGTCTCGGCAAATGAGAGCGTAATTTGTCAGTGAACCATTGCTAGCAAAGTCGGCTGTACAACTGGGGCGAGTGCTAGGAAGTCTCTCTAGACCTGCCGTGTGGCGGCGCTCGGTCTGCAATCACTGATAGTGGCGACACGCGGGTCCGACGTATACTTACGAACCGTGACCGATTTAAAGGCTACCACCTAGCAAGTGTGGTGTCTGGCGGTGACACCACAGATAGTATGTTGGGGGTCTGTAGTACTTGTATCTAGTTTGGGTATGCACCACACTGCAAGCATTTCAACCGAATGCTCAAAACATGGTCCTGTTGCAGTAACTCTGCTCGATCTGTTTCTACACAGGTTGCAGAAGGTGTTGGATATGTCTTTCTCTGACCTAAATTGCAACTAGCACTTGTGGAAAGCTGTAGAATTGGTTGCGACTGGTGGATGTGTAGGGTGTGATTAAAAGGATGTTGTAATTTTACTGTAGCAGACAGATTCGAGGAGGTGACTCGTTTAGAGAATTGAGAGTGCGTGAAATATGACTGACTTGTGAGTGTGAGCCTATGCAAGTTTGTGTTTGAATGGACGTAATTTCTAATATATAGTGTAAGACTAGAGATCTGAGAAGTTAGTGTATATCTTTCTTCTTAGGATCAGCACATCATCTACTACTATTGTCTGTCATCGCCTATAACTCAATGGATAAATCACGGAACGTCTGATATGGTCTCGAGGCAGAATTCGTTGCAAAAAGTAATGAATTATGTAGTTTCGTGCAGTGTGATGTAGTGGAAAATAGTGCTTGCATACCACGTTCCTTGGCCGAATGACTTTCGAAGTTCATTGAGTTTATCATGAGGTCACATAGTTGACTCTTAATACACACATTTCTACGATCACAATCATGGTGTTTGTCTGGAAAACACCACCTCATTCAGAGGTAATGTTGTACCTCGATTCGTAAAGCTGTTATAGGTTTTAACATGGATACTTGGCTTCACCTGCAGAACGAAGAGCGCTTGTGAGAGTAACATGCAGTAGTTGTTGGGATGGGTATTTTTTCTTTAACATGTGCTCGATTACGTCTATGACATGGTAGTATGACTCTCAGGAAGAACGTAAGAGGCATGTACACCCATCATTGATTTTTGGTCAATATTATTTGGTGTTGTATGCATCCAGTTATTGAGGAGGTAGTATTATAGTTAGTATTAGTGCTGGGTGTGTGATATGTTCGCATTTGAGTATCAGGCTTATAAGGTGTATCTGTTCGTGTAAAAGAAATGTCTATGTGCTGTTGTAGGGAGGGTATGGATTTGACTTGGAGTATTGTGATAGCGAAGGGAAGAGTATGTCTAGTGGTAAGGAAGGTGCAGGTATTTCCAGAGCCATGGCGGTCAACAGAGTGTATTTCCGGTACTTCGCTCATTGCTGAATACTGTTCAGTCGAGAACGCAATCATAAGATTTAATTGTAAGTATAATGATAGAAGATATATGTGATGGGTTTTCTAGAATGTGTCCATGTATGCAAAGTCTATGGCGGTATTGATTCGATTCCCATGTTAATGGTAGCAGTCTTCCAAATGCAGGGGCCTGTTGGAGTGTAGGAATCTATCAGAGATAACTTTACCCTCTTCTAGACGACCGAATAGTGAACTAATACTTAGTATGTGCTGATCAAGTGTAACTTTGAGAAGATGGTGCATTTGCGGTGGATCGCTATTCTCTCCCACGTAAATTGTTCGGTCGACTGCTTCTGCACATTTGGTGCCTTTATTTAGTTGAGGGAAGATCGATTGTGGTGTGTTGGACACACGTTTGTCTGTTCTCTAGACGTGGGAAAGACCCTAGTTGGTTTGGAAACAATATTGATTTAGCGATCGGGAGGCTACTGCTGTGTGCTTGATATCGAGAAGTACAGCGAAAATTGTATGATATTATGGCGAAAATATAGTTGTTCTTTTAATTGACGAGTCTGGAGATGTCTGTAGAAATGCGAGCAAGAAAGCAGAAAGAGTAATGCGTTTGTGCCAAGGGGAAATAAGCCTGTCTTTGAACATCAGTTCTGAGAGAGTGACTATGGTTCGCTGATGTAAAGGGGATGATTTGGTATGGAGAAGGATATGAATTGCATGTTTACTAGGTTGAGACAGTACTCAGTGATATATTCCCTGGTTGGAGATTGGTTTGACGCTCCAATATTCTTGCGAGTATCGTATGTATTTGATGACCTGTAGACAACTTTGCGATGTTTAGTTGTCAGTGCAAAATGGTGATCAGTGTAAAATAGTTTATTACCACTGAGTGTAGCGTCTGTAGAAGGAAAGAACAGGGTGGGGGTGTATAGTTTGAGGGAACTGTCGGTGCAATTTAGCAGTCTTTGCAAAATAACGACAGAAAGGCCCAGAAAGAAACTGCTCGATTGATTGTGGTGGGATATAGGAGCGGCGAGAACATTTGCGTATGTTGAGAGCAGGAACACTATCACGTTATGTCTGGGAGGAAGACTGGATTCGGCGATATTTTGGTAAACGGGTTCTGTTAGGGTAGGAATTTTGGCGCATACAAGCTGAGACAACAAGAAAGCGAGCGTTAACTATTTCTGGGGCACTATAAAATTACGGAGAGCTGAAGTTGGCTGATTTTTTTTTTTCTTTTTTCACAAAGCCATGTGACGCAAGAATAACATTGAGAATGTTTTAGATGGCAATGTGTCAGTCACGCTGGGGTGGGTACGTGCAGTTGAACACGTGTGTCAACACGCTCTGTGCTAGTCTGCCTTCAATGGCAAAGACAAGTGGGGCCTGGAGATGCCTTGAATATGAGACTGGCGTGAACGTGCTTTGGAATGCAATGACAGTATAACAGTGACTGTGTAGACTCATGCAACTTTCACCAGTGTTCGACAATGCTGGCTCGAGAACTGTGGCGGAGGGAGCGGGACCCCAGCTGTGGCTGCCTCACAACACAGGAGTTGTGGTGCACGTGGCCCTAAATGGAGGTCTGTGAGAGCTTTGATAGCTGACGACTGCGTCGACCATACATGCGATCGGTGTCTAGCAGATTGGCATCTCTCGTGTTAGGTATGAATGAGGATGCCACCACCTCATGCATGCGGAAGCCAAGCAGGGGCTGTGGGCAGTTTAAGATCTGAGGAACGCATCACTAATGGCTATCTCCTGTGTACTCTACTGGACAGGGGGCGGAGGACTGTGCTTGCACGCGCTGATTGCATTATTTCGTGAGCAGTTCTCTAAGCCCTTTTATGCGCTATTTGGACAGTTTACAAGTAGTGAGCGTGTCTACAGATCAGTGTGAAGAATTATTTAGGAGCAGTTTGCTATCGTGTACTGAAATTACGAGTCGGTTGCGTGTCTGTGGGTTGTGCATCATGACCCCAGGCACATCGGGGTGGATCTTTTGCGTCACTGTGATAGATATACTCTATCGTTAAATAAGTTGTTTGAAAATAAATAGATTGCACTCCATCCTTACTTTCCCCAGCAGCCCAGAGCAGGCTGAGTCGTTTTCCCACCATTTTCCCTCACCATCTTGGTTTACGTCACGAAAAGGACGACAGCGTCCTCTGCTGGTGGTACTGACTACTAGACCTCATGGAGAACACACAGTTTGCCGCCATCATGGATAACTGTACCTGCGTCATCAGCTGGTGTCACTACAGCGTCCTCTAGTGGCATCGATATGAACTAAGTCAGTTGAGCTATGGACTCAGTGGCGAATACACTTGGTGGTGGTAGTGCTGTCTCTAATTGTTCAAATAAAGAGTGGTGTATGATTCAGACAGTTGACAATTAGGAAGCGGAGTGTTTTAGATGGGTTATTATTTTGACAATTTACGAGTTGTTTGGCTATCTGGACGTAAATGTATTGCGTTATTTACGAGTGGTTCGCATGACTGTAGGCTGTGCAATGCGTTATTTTTGACGGTTTACAATTAGCAAGCGTGTGTGTGGAGCCTTATACATGAGTTATGTAGGAGTAGTTTGCAGGTCTGTATGCTGTGGGGCATGTCAGAGTGTGTGTTTGGTGATACATATACTCCATCCCTAGATAGATTGCCCCCAAATAAATAAAGTACATTCCTTAGTCTCTCCATCAGCCTAGTGTGGGCCGAGTCCTTTTACCAGCAACCCGTACAAAGAGGTTGCGCCCTGGAGGCTTAGGTTAGTGGTGGTGAGCTTCGTTTGCAACAATTTTCTTAGGTTGGTGGCAAAAGAGCAAGTGACCTTCCTTTACTGCCAGATTTCAAATTTGGCGGCGGTTCCTAGGAAGAGGCGGCAGTCTGGAGTAGTTGAAAGTATAGTTAACTCATATTCTTACCTATATGAAGTCGAATCACGTGACTAATGCAGTAGCCAAAAGGAGTGCAGCATTCTAGGGGTAGAGGGGTGCTAGGTCATGAATGAACACTGCGCTGATAGTGGGAAAACATGGAACTTCTCATTTGATCATTGAATATTGAAATTGTAAAGTGACTTATTGAATATGATTAAAATTGAAATGGAATTAAGTACTTAGGTAATTGATAGGTTAGATGCGCGATGTGGGTGTTACTTTAGTTAGCATATTTACAGAAGACTATGTACGGCGCGAGTATAAAGGTGTACAGTTACGTTGCTGCAGCAGGCAGAACCGCGGCGCGCTATTAGTGCGGGCCCATGCGCCGGCTGCGGCGACTGGGTAGTCCCACATGCTTGCTAATTGTCAGACGACGTGGCAGCTGTCAACAGCCCCAACGTGCTGACGTAATGTCGGATGACGTGGCATGTTCAGTATGTCAGAGCAATCTTGAATAACTGTACTCGCATGATAAGCTGATGTCATGACAGAGTCCTCTGTGTACCAAGCCACATGGTGAATACACTGGGTGCAGCCATCTTGAGTAGCAGTACTTGCGTCATGATCTGACGTCACAGTGGCGCTCTCCAGTGGTGACGATATGAGCTATGTCAGTTGGAACCCAGACCCAGTGGCGAACACACATGATTGAAATTGGTTAAATAATAAAGAAAAGTCCATTTTTCCCACCATTTTCCTAGGTGTGACGCATTATCATGTTGTAATTTGAACTTCCGGCCATTTTCTGGGGGGAAGGGGGGTTGGGTTAGTGGAGGTAGCTCAATTGACCTCCTACCCGCCAAACTGCAAACTTACCACCAAAATCCGCCATCTTGATTGACATCACTGGGGATGTGTCTGTGAAGTCACAGCCGCCATCTTGGATAACGGTACTTTGTCCCACAATCGGTGTTGTCCCAATACTGTCATGGTGATCATGATAGGATGTTAGCCAAGACATCAAAAAAATATGCCAATATCACAAAGGAAATGATATGCCTCCATTTATCGATGTGTGATGGTTGTCAACAAAAGAAGACAAAAAGGAAAAGAGGGCTAGTTCAAAGCCAATTCTCTATTTGGAAATGACTAGCAGATGCCAAGTCGATTTGATTGATTTCCAAACACAACAAGACAGGAATTCAAAATTCATTCTAGTTTATCAAGACCATTTCACAAAATTTGTTCTCCTTCAGGCGATAACATCAAAGAGGGCTGAAGAAGTGGCTTATCTTTTGAATGACATATTCCTAACTGTAGTGGCACTGTGCATTCTTCAATCTGATAATGGCAGAGAATTTGTCAACAATGTTATATGTGAACCCACAATCAACCAGGACATTGAAATATCTTTAAGGACTGCAGTCACAAAACATTCTGTTGGATCAGGGCAAGGCTTTTTGAAATGCAGTTGCATGAAAACCTGTACAACAAACAAATGCAATTGTAAGAAAAACGAAAGTAAACCTTGCAAAAATAAGCAAATTGCATATAAGTTGATGTCTGTGGATGGATATATATAAGTAGATGTAGTGATGGATGTGAAATTACTGATTAGTTAATAAATAACTTTAATGAATCATACTGACTATTTTACTTCTATTCCTTTATTCATTTTACTTTGAAAAGCTTATAGAAGATACAAACTAGGTGAAATTAGTTCATACTAGGACATACTCGTTTATCCTAAAGCATACAAATTATAACTAGGATAAACAGATTCGACCTGGGCTAAACTGCTTTATCCTACCGGAAACAGGATGAACGAGTTTGACCTGGGCAATACTAGTTCATCCTAAAATCGGATTTGGCTGGTAAGATATTCAATCTGTGGGTTTATTTGTGTATTTAGGATAGTCATTCTTCCGCATTTATTGGCTGTGAAAAGTTCTTGATCATGTAAAAAACATTCGTCTTCAAATTATTAATGAGATAGTCGAAAGCTCTCCCGCTCATTCACGTGTATTCGAAGAATTTGTCTGGTGATCTTCGTAGTTGATGATATTTATGAAATTCTACATAGCGATTCCTCCCTCTGAAAATTTCATGCACAGCATTTCTTTTAGCTTTAGTTTCTTAAGTAGACCTAATTTTGTAGCCTTACTCTCCAGCTACAGTATTCTGCAGTTTAGGGGCGCCATTTCATAGAAACAAGTTGGTGGCTCTAAGCATCCAACTTGTAGTGACAGTTCGCAACGCGCACGCCAAAGCTAGTGACGTTAAGTCAAAGCTAGTGATTTCATTTCCGCTTGAAACGTCAACGAATATCGAACAGAACCCAAGATTTGCTGAACTGTGACGTATGCTGTTAGAATAGTTCGAGTAGTGCTCAAAAACAGTCCTGCCGGAAACAGCGAAAACTGTGCTGAAGCAACAGAAGACAGTAACATACGTATCACAAAATGTAACAACAGATGGGGCGACTAATCATCCTTTGATGCAGAGAAAATAAAAAGCTTTAAAAAATTTGCTTGAAGAAGTAAATTAAAAATGCTAGTAATTCCTGTCGAAGTTTAACAGAAATATCGAAGTTCTATTTATCAAATAGCAAAGCAGAACTCAACTTTCTCCAGAAGCGAAACTTTTAAAGTAGTTTGCACTGCTATTTCTTATTTGACTGTTGCTTAATGTGGTATTTAGGAAGCGTAATAGTGGCGTGAATTACTACCTATCAGCTATGTCACCTTGGCTTTATTATGCTAATTTTTATTACTTTTAAATGCCGGTTTGTTTATATTAGCTAGAACAAGAAGAAAAGTTTAGTTTAGGTAGATATCAATTCATACTTGTCGATAGTGTATTGGTCCGAAATACCGTGCAGCAAAAAGACGAAAAACCGGATGTCAGAAACATCTGAACGAAAGCTTAGTCTCCACCACGAGCATATGAGAGCTTCTACGTCTAGGGCAAGAGATATTACGGCTGTAAGAGACCTTCGTCGACAAAAGCAGTGTGTGAGAGCTTATACGTCAAGGGCAATGGAAATTTCGGAGGAAAGAGAGCTGCATGCACAGCAAGATGGACGTAGAAAGCAAGAATTACGAGCATTTAATTACAACTCAGATTACGATTATTCTAATCACTCTAGAGTGGTGTAAAAAGGATGGATGTCATTTGTAAGTATTGCCAGGTAAAGAAATAGAAATGCGAATCACAAAGTATGTGCTACTCCAATGGAAAAGTTGAGCGATTGCCACTTCACGGGCCTCCAGGGCCAGTGCTATCTTAATTATTTGGTAGCACAACAAATTCCAAGCATTTTCTGAACAATATCAGGGCATACAATTCAAATTTTCAAATGAAATCTTTTGGAGTATCATGTACAGTGCAAGAAGGTGGTTTTACGCCTACTTTTAAGGTACAGGTCCAAATTTACCACAGGAGCAGGACCACTTCTTCCCCTTTCGGATGAAAATTGAGAATTTCTACAAGTTTACTTCACAGTTAATGAAAAATTAAGGCTGAGTGACGACGCGCTAATATCTCTGTCGCGCCACGACACATCATTTTAAGGCAGCATAGACTATTTCCTTTCTATAATCACTTAGTCTTAATGTTTAAAACAGCACAAGACAGAATATCTACGGCAGACAAGAGGCCATCTGGTGAATTTGAATGACGTTTTAACACCCCCAATCATTAATGATATAGCAATAGACATTGAGAAAAGTTCGGAGTTGGTATTAAAATCCATGGAGAAGAAATAAAAACTTTGAGGTTCGCCGATGACATTGTATTTCTGTCAGAGACAGCAAAGGACTTGGAAGAGCAGTTGAACAGAATGGACAGTGTCTTGATAGGAGGGTATAAGATGAACATCAACAAAAGCAAAACGAGGATAATGGAATGTAGTCGAATTAAGTCGGGTGATGCTGAGGGAATTAGATTAGGAAATGAGACACTTAAGAGTAGTAAAGGAGTTTTGCTATTTGGGGAGCAAAATAACTGATGATGGTCAAAGTAGAGAGGGTATAAAATGTAGACTGGCAATGGCAAGGAAAACGTTTCTGAAGAAGAGAAATTTGTTAACATCGAGTATAGATTTAAATGTCAGTAAGTCGTTTCTGAAAGTATTTGTATGGAGTGTAGCCATGTATGGAAGTGAAACGTGGACAATAAATAGTTTAGACAAGAAGAGAATAGAAGCTTTCGAAATGTGGTGCTACAGAAGACTGCTGAAGATTAGATGGGTAGATGGGTAACTAATGAGGAGGTACTGAATAGAATTGGGGAGAAGAGGAGCTTGTGGGACAACTTAACTAGAAGAAGGGATCGGTTGGTAGGACATGTTCTGAGACATCGAGGGATCACCAATTTAGTATTGGAGGGCAACGGGGAGGGTAAAAATCGTAGAGGGAGACCAAGAGATGAGCACACTAAGCAGATTCAGAAGGATGTAGGCTGCAGTAGGTACTGGGAGATGATGAAGCTTGCACAGGATAGAGTAGCATGGAGAGCTGCATCAAACCAGTCTCAGGACTGATGACCACAACAACAACAGTATGGAATAATACGTTCGCTGTGACGTAATTATTCAGAGACAAAACGATAATTTGATGAGCATTCCGGAAATACGCCATTCATACATCATTCTACAGTATCCTATAATCTTCTTGGGTAGTGAGGACGGTTATCACTTTAACATTAAGAAAATTGATCTCTGCACAGAAAACAGCGTGCAAAAGAAAGTTTCTTCTATGGAGTTTTATGCTCACCGTACCACAGAGAGCGAGGGAGGGAGGAATGTGAAATCATGCCTTAAGATTTCGTCAGCTCTTTCATCAATATGTAGTGGATATGTAAGTGAGATCGAAAGTGAAGAGCTTCTTTCTATAACTCTAATTCAGCAAAAACTGCATGTTGATGGCTATATTAGCTTACGGGGTGTTGTGGCTAATGACTAGAATGTTGCCAATATAGGAAGGATGATTATATTATCAGCTACCTTCACTGGCAGTCTGAGGCACATGCACAAATGAGCTCAAGACGAAATGTCCTGTCCCTGCAATCATGGCGATCCGGATCTCTTTGTCACCTTTGCGTGTAACCCTAAATGCCAGAGATTATTTTGAGCTTATGGAAGGCCAGACACAGATCGATCGCCTGTTTTTAAAAGCAAGAAGTTACAAATTTATTGCCATTATTACGAAAATCCATATATTTGGAGAGATCCGTTGTTGGATCTACTTGGTTGGATGACTAGTGCCGGCCGACTGAAATAGACAACATAATTTCTGCAGAGGATTCACTGCTATACGAAGCTGGGCCAAAGAATATAATTCATGGATCACGTGTACCTTTAAACTGGAGGGCACCTTGTTCGAAAGACGACAAACGTGGTAAGAACTATCCATTTCAGTTCATTAATGAAACACAAAAAGGTAAAGTGGTTATCTGCTATACAGAAAACGGATACCTGAAAATATGGGCTTCATAGCGCCAGTTAAAGTTAACAAGCGAAACAGAGGCATCGAAACTGATAACGGATGGGCTGTGCCGTATTGCCTTGTTTCACACGCACATCAATGTTGAGTACCGCCATTCTATTAAGTATGTTACGTACGTTTGTAAATACAACACCGAAGGGAGTGAAATGACGGTTTTGGGTTAGCTAATGAAAATGTGGTGGCTGAGCTGATTCAGTATCAATTGGGACGATGCATTAGCAGTAATGAGGCTATTTGACACCTCTTAAATTTTCCTATCCACCAACATATCCAATGGTCGTCCACTTAAGCGTTCACTTAGAGTGTATACTTTACTAAAGAGAATGATCAAGAAAGAGCAAAAATGCCTCCCAACATAGCATTAGCAGCGTTTTTCCAGTTGTGCCAGCAAGATCTATTTGCCAAGTACTTACTCTACATCGAATTTCCGACGTACTGTCTTGGAAAGCACCATGAAAAATATTCTGCAGGAGGAAGCAGAGAGCCCAAGTTGCAGGTCATACCAACGTATGCACTACTGAAGCCCTTGATCATGTCTACACTGTTCATCCCATCAATGCTGAGTGCTACTATCTCAGAATATTCCTTCACATTGTGCAAGGACTAACATCATTCAACGCTCTAAAAACTTTCGAGGGACTACTGTGTGAAAGCTATCGAGAAGCATCTCAGAAACACGGACTGCTTGAAAATGATCAACAGTGGGGCACAGCATTATCTGAGGCATCTTGCACCTATTTTCTAAAGCAACTTGGGAATATTTTTGCTGTTACAATAAGGACTTGTGCTCCATCAAACGGACGTAGGGTAAATTTAAAGGACATTTAAGTGAAGGCGTTCTCAGGGATGCACAAAGAGTCAAACCAATCCTTAAATTTGGTCACATGGTGGTAAATCTTAAGCAGTCGCTCATACTTAATGAAGACAAATGTATCTCCATTAATAGCAAAGATCTCTTTCGGCTTGGACTAGAAGCGCTATATTGACATGGTCAGAAGGTGGTAGATAGGGATCTTTTGAATTAAAAGATTTATGACATTAATACTCTCCAAATATTTATTAAAACAAATAAGCCCTTATTCGTCGCAGACCTGAGGCAAGCCCATGACGTTATTTTAAGTTTCATTCAGGTGGTTTTTATTTCATTGATGCACCCCAGAGGTGCTGGAAAGAGTTTGTATATTTTGCTGGCTGAGATTCGCCAAAAAAGTGATACTGCGTTGGCTGTGGTGTTTTCAGGGCCAGCAGCAACACTGTTGGTTGGCAGTCGAATAGCACATTCAGCTTTGAAACTTGAATCTACAGGTTTCATGACATTCTATTTGCAGCATAAGGAAAGGTTCCAGTCAAGTTGAAGTGCTCAAGCAATATAAGCTGGTAGTTTGGGACGAATGTGCTATGGCCGAAAAAAGGCCACTAGGACTGCTTGATTGCACTTTGAAAGACATACACCGAAATGGCTGGCTCATTTGTGGTACGGCGGCCGGGGTGGCCGAGCGGTTCTAGGCACTACAGTCTGGAACCGCGCGACCGCTGCTGTCGCAGGTTCCAATCCTGCCTTGGGCATGGATGTGTGTGATGTCCTTAGATTAGTTAGGTTTAAGTAGTTCTAAGTTCTAGGGGACTGATGACCTCAGAAGTTAAGTCTCATAGTGCTCAGAGCCATTTGAACCCATTTGCAGTACTGTTGTTGTCCTTCTGGCAGGAAATTATCGACAGACCATGCCTCTGATTCCCATTCTACGCCAGAGCATGAACTTAATGCCTACCTCAAGTTATCAGCCTTATGGAGACAGGTGTTCAAAATGCATCTCAGGACGAATACGAGGGTTCACTTACAAGGAGAAATGAATGCAGAGCAGTGTGCACAGTAATTTCTGTCAGTTGATGGTGGATAATTTCCTGTCAATCCTCTACCACATTAATTTGGTTCCCCCAAATTTCTGCAATATGGTCAAGTCACTCAGCGACAAAATACTTAATCTGTTTGTGGATACACGAGGAAATTACAACTCTCATCGATGTATGTGTGAAAGGTCCATTTTAGTGCCACAAAAGCATAGTGTTAAATTGATAGTAAGCTTATCCAGGAAGTTCTTCTCAGTAACTCTGTCACAAATACGTCCATTGTTTCAGTAATGGATACACAGTAAGCTGTGCTTAGCTAACAGAATTTATAAATGTTCTTGGGCCCCTAGAATTACCGCCACATAAGCTCATTTTTAAAAAAAGTATCCCCTATCATATTATTATGCAACATTGATCCACCTGTGCAACGGAACAAGGCTGGCCCTGAAGAGCCTATTGCTGAACATAAAAGAGGGGTATGCCACTGGTGAGGACATATTCATTTATCACATTCCATTGATACCCAGTGATTTAAATATGTCTGTCAATCCAAGCAATTGCAGTGTCCCATTTGACTTCCATTTGCTATGATTATCAATGTGACACAGGGCCAATCACTTTGTGTGGCAGGCATTAAATTGGACACGCAGTGTTTTACACATGGCCAACTGTAGTTAACTTACTCAAGAGTTGCCATGCCGAGCCGGCCGTGGTGGTCTCGCGGTTCTAGGCGCGCAGTCCGGAACCATGCGACTGCTACGGTCGCAGGTTCGAATCCTGCCTTGGGCATGGATGTGTATGATGTCCTTAGGTTAGTTACGTTTAACTAGTTCTAAGTTCTAGTGGACTGATGACCACAGCAGTTGGGTCCCATAGTGCTCAGAGCCATTTGAACCATTTTTTTGCCATGCCGATAGTCTGTTTGTTTACACTTCAGACAGATAAACAAAGAACAGTGTGTATCATCAAGCTTTGTGATACGATTTTATTTTACAGTTTTATTCAAGCTTAGTAAGATTATACCTATTCTACCTACAAATACACTTTAATTATGTTCTTGTGAAAGGAAAGTTTTGCAGCTTGCAATGTAAAAATTTCTAAATCAGTATGTCTTTTTAAGTAACTAAGGGTTTTTCATGTCTGCTGACTGTAAATAAGTATTAAAATTGTGTAAAATATTAATAAATGTATGGAATATTTATGCATTAAGTATATGCACATATGTTTAGAGCCAAAATATTTCTCACAGAAAATTAAGTCTATTAAAATGATAAAAGTATGTATTTTACCATTAGATTTTAGGTACATTGTGCATTACAGATACATTACATTAACCTGCAATTAAAAGGAATCAAATTATGATCTATTATGTTACTGTTATTACCAAACTTTTGGTCCAAAATTAATGTATTTGCAGAAGTCCGAACCAGAAGCCTAGAACTATTATGAAAGCCACAGGTGAAGATGTATTCATTTGTCGCATTCCATTGACACACAGGAATTCAAATATGCCCTTCGATTTAAGCAATTGAAGTTTCCCATGTGGCTTGTATTCACTGTGAATATCAACAATCTGTGTGGCTGATATTAAACATCATGGGCAATGTTGGGTGCTAGCTAGTCTAGTCTTAACACCACCCTCCGCCACGCACCGTATGGTGGATTGCAGAGTACGTATGTAGATGTAGATGTAACATTTCTGCCATCGCACTGTCATGTAAATTCACGATAAGGGACACAGCTTGCTTCAGCAATTGAAGGGGTGAGAATGATATAATCCAAAGTCACAAAATGTAATTTTAACAGGAGAGCGTTTCAAAACTTTGAATAAATCCATAAATCATATTTCAATGTTTCTGGGTATCTGACAAAAGTAATTTATTTCTCCAATTTGTTAATATAAATGTGTGCAAAATTATATTATGAACAAAGTTAAACACTATTAATAAAAAAATATTTTTTCCTGGGTGACATAACATTGGGCTTTGGCCTGTCTCATACTAAATGAATACAAGGTTTACAAACATTTAAACATCAACATACAGCATGACTTACAATGGTAGTGACCACAATATGATCATAATCTATCACTTCTGAGTCATTTTCATCGCTTTCTTTCTTTGTTTCATTCAGACTCTTGATGTATCCCTTCGAAACATCTAGTATATATGGCTTTAATGACATAACATCTTTGAGTTTTTTGTCGCAAATTGGAATGGGTTTTAAGTATATCCTTGATAGCTGGAATGGATTAAGCTCCTGATGTGCTCGTACTTTTCTGGTGATATTGACAGTTCTGAATTCTTCAAAATCAGTGTACTGATACTTCACTTTTAAATGTGATGGCATTCCTTCATCGAAACGAAAAGCTGTCCCTTCAGAAAATCGGAATGAGATCCATCATCATGTTTGTCCTTCTTTGCAATATTTACCTGCAAAGATGTCAGATCTATAAAGTCTGCTTGCTTCATTTTAACGACTGAAAACAGCTTCCTCTTGCAAGGTTCTCTAATGACTGTAATCCAATCATCAGTGGTGTACGCTGTGGGGTTTCTGTTCTTAACGTGCTTCTCAATCCTAGCGAAAGCTCGGTCACAGGGAAACGTGTGTCCAACTTGTGAAAGCCTTTAATTTTCCTGAACTCACTAGTGATCTCTCTAGTGCAACAATTCCCCAGTTTTTGCCTTGGTCTCTGCAGTTATCACTAATAATGTAAACAATGTTTGTTTGAGACTTTTTTATTTCATCAGACAGCTTCCTATCTCATCTTCACTCCACAGGAACATATGTCCCTATTCAGAACCCCAATCATGACTACCAAAATTATACATCAACAACTTCCTCTTATAGAATGCACGCCAAGAAGTCAGCCTTGGTGGTTTAATCGTTTGTTGTAGATCAAAGGTGTTCCTCGGGATTTTCCCTAGCTAGCTTGGAAAGCTGTGTGATGATATTTTGTCTGGCAGATGCTTTGGCATGATGTAGGTCCCTTTCAGTTTTTAATCTTCTAATCATATCTTCAGAGTTGGTCCATTCTGCATTTTATATTTGAATTTTAAATTCGTCACATACATGACGTGTCTGAATGAGGCAATTTAAAAGCAATATTAAAATCGTGTTTAAAAATATCTCGAAATTTCGAAACTTTTACTTGTGGTGCATTATTTTCTTCCCAATATTTCAAATAATGTTCTTGATATAATGAAGAAATCGACATGTCATTGTCGAAGTACACTGTGTTAGGGTTCTGTGAGCGACTGTAATGACCAGCATATTTAGGTAGATATATTGTTTATGAAGTTGTGAACTGTCTGAACTACTTTCCTTGGTGGATTCACTTTTTGTCCCCAAAACAAAGAAAAAAAATGAAATTAATTTTAAAGGTAAACCCCCATGTTAGAGAAGTTTTGTGAATTTATGTCTGAATATGATACATAAACACTGGATAAATAAGGAGAACAGAACAAAATTATAGTTTTTCTGAGAAGAAACATTAATTTAATCTGTAAATACCTCTTCTGTATTTTGGCTCTGCAGCTCTTGGTCCTGCAGTACCGTTCCTGCTCCCTGCATGTGGGGTCCTGGTTTGATTCCCGCCAGGGTCAGGGATTTTCCCTGCCTCGAGATGATTGGGTGTTGTTGTGTCGTCTTCATCATCATCATTCATCCCCATTATGGTCGGAAGAAGGCAATTTCAAATCATCTCTGCTTGGACCTTGCCTAGTCGGCGGTGCTGGTCTCCCACATCGTCCCCCTTCACTCCTCAGAGTATGGGACCTCATCATCATCATCATCATCATCATCATCTGTCTTTTGGAGAAGTTGAGAGTCCATCTCACAGTTGTTTTTATACATTCGTAAGATGTCCTTGATTGTTCTGAAGCCCATTCACACTTACCAATGCTTCTCTGCATACCAAAATATTACAGCCATTAACCTTAACCTGCTACAAAAAAGTAACCATTCGTGGTAAAACTGTGCTTATCCTTTTCTTTGCGTACTTAAAAAAGTAAACTGAGAACAATAATATTTTATTTATAAAAAGTACATGATATAAAAATTAATTTCAGATTTTCGTTAATCATAATTGCCTCCTTTGTACTTGTTTCATCTTAATATTGCTCAGAAGGTAATTATTTTTGCAATTGAAATCACCCATACCCCAAAAAGAATGGAATATCTGCCCTACACATTCATGAATTTTGCTCCAACACTTGTTTTTACATTTATATCCAGGACCACGAATTTTAGCACCAACAGTTTGCCCTGTTTTATCAGATATGTACTCTGTACCAGAACTTCTATAAAGTTTACATTTTTCCCTTTCCAATTGCACATATTTCTTCTTTTTTTTCTGCCTTCAGTTTCATTAGCAGGGGATACTTCAGGAGATCTTTTACATTCTCCAGCATCCTAAGCCAGACAATGTATTCAGAATGAGAAAGACCAAAGCCACTTTAACACATACAACATACCCTAACATATTATGCAAATAGCCTTATAATATTAAAATTATTACCAATAATGTGGTGATTACTAAGGAGAAGTATAATTTTCATGAATCACACATACATACACTCCTGGAAATTGAAATAAGAACACCGTGAATTCATTGTCCCAGGAAGGGGAACTTTATTGACACATTCCTGGGGTCAGATACATCACATGATCACACTGACAGAACCACAGGCACATAGACACAGGCAACAGAGCATGCACAATGTCGGCACTAGTACAGTGTATATCCACCTTTCGCAGCAATGCAGGCTGCTATTCTCCCATGGAGACGATCATAGAGATGCTGGATGTAGTCCTGTGGAACGGCTTGCCATGCCATTTCCACCTGGCGCCTCAGTTGGACCAGCGTTCGTGCTGGACGTGCAGACCGCGTGAGACGACGCTTCATCCAGTCCCAAACATGCTCAATGGGGGACAGATCCGGAGATCTTGCTGGCCAGGGTAGTTGACTTACACCTTCTAGAGCACGTTGGGTGGCACGGGATACATGCGGACGTGCATTGTCCTGTTGGAACAGCAAGTTCCCTTGCCGGTCTAAGAATGGTAGAACGATGGGTTCGATGATGGTTTGGATGTACCGTGCACTATTCAGTGTCCCCTCGACGATCACCAGTGGTGTACGGCCAGTGTAGGAGATCGCTCCCCACACCATGATGCCGGGTGTTGGCCCTGTGTGCCTCGGTCGTATGCAGTCCTGATTGTGGCGCTCACCTGCACGGCGCCAAACACGCATACGACCATCATTGGCACCAAGGCAGAAGCGACTCTCATCGCTGAAGACGACACGTCTCCATTCGTCCCTCCATTCACGCCTGTCGCGACACCACTGGAGGCGGGCTGCACCATGTTGGGGCGTGAGCGGAAGACGGCCTAACGGTGTGCGGGACCGTAGCCCAGCTTCATGGAGACGGTTGCAAATGGTCCTCGCTGATACACCAGGAGCAACAGTGTCCCTAATTTGCTGGGAAGTGGCGGTGCGGTCCCCTACGGCACTGCATAGGATCCTACGGTCTTGGCGTGCATCCGTGCGTCGCTGCGGTCCGGTCCCAGGTCGACGGGCACGTGCACCTTCCGCCGACCACTGGCGACAACATTGATGTACTGTGGAGACCTCACACCCCACGTGTTGAGCAATTCGGCGGTACGTCCACCCGGCCTCCCGCATGCCCACTATACGCCCTCGCTCAAAGTCCGTCAACTGCACATACGGTTCACGTCCACGCTGTCGCGGCATGCTACCAGTGTTAAAGACTGCGATGGAGCTCCGTATGCCACGGCAAACTGGCTGACACTGACGGCGGCGGTGCACAAATGCTGCGCAGCTAGCGCCATTTGACGGCCAAAACCGTGGTTCTTGGTGTGTCCGCTGTGCCGTGCGTGTGATCATTGCTTGTACAGCCCTCTCGCAGTGTCCGGAGCAAGTATGGTGGGTCTGACACACCGGTGTCAATGTGTTCTTTTTTCCATTTCCAGGAGTGTATTTTAATTAGTGGATATATAATTGTTATAATCATGCAATAATATTTTACTCTGATACAGTCCTAAGCCTCAATGTTTTAAATGTTTAAAAAAGTAAGTATTTTCGTCTTACCATGTCATTTTCGGATGAATATTCATCAGAGTGACAATAACTGTTTCCACTGGACAAATAATCTTCTTCAAAACTGGCCATTTCTGTCTCAGAATCTTCTTTTTCGGTTATGCACGGAAATAACCTCTTCTTTGCAAGCACCATTTTACTGTGGCTTTGGGTTGTGTCACACACGAAAAAGACTACTTCCTCTCTGTCCGAGAACAACAAGTGTGAACTGCTCTGCCATCTAGTGAGTGAAACTCAAAATATTTTCGCAGTAGCTTCCTCTGCTGAATAGAAGTTGAAGTAATACATAAAAAAGTATTTTGAGAAAAGTGAGGCTTTGGACTATATCATTCTCACCCCTTCAAAGTGAGCTGGCATTATTCTGGAATGCGGTATCAGTATACGCCAGCTGCAGAGCGCCTCACACGAACAGTAGTCGTGTCGCTTAATTGGCTGCCTGCATGGGGAGAACAGTTTCCAATTCATGTGGTTCCGATGCGGACTTATTTCTTTTTCGACTCACAATGGAGTATTGTCAAAGCCATATTTGTTCAGGGTAGGACGTCAGACACAGTTATGAGGGATCGGCATAGCAAGCATGTTATTATAAATGTCTTCATAGAAATAAAGTGGTGATAGCTAATAACTCGCAGTTTGCGTGTTGTTATACCTCATGGATCTAATGTTCGCAATAATCCTGAGAAATACGAAGAGAGGCCTCAGCGGAGGATACAAATCTCACAAACGCCTTATAGAAGTGGTGTCAGCCTGGAGATCGATTATGGAAATCCCACAGTCTTAAGGAGGTGCAGAGTTGTGTGAATTTCTGTGAATTTCCAAGTTCCTGGCATATCTCCATGGCGAATGAGCAGCAGCAGCAACATGGACGTCATCCGCCAGCACGGGGCCATCCATCGCTAGAATTCAAGTTAGTCTACTTAAATTTGGCTACAGTACGAAAGGCAGTGATGGATCCATAAAACGTTTGCTGTAATAAAGTGATTTTTCTGGCGTACATAAATCAATATGGCAAAACCTTATGCAGGTGACATGGCCAATCTCCAATCTGTTGTAAACGATATGCGGAAAGAGATTCAATGGTTAAAAGCAGACAAAAATGAGTGCAGCCTTTCACTTGACTTGTCAAATGATAGCTCTTGCAGCATTGGTGTGATAAAGAGTTTCTCATTATTGCCATCAGTAGCAGTGTTTAGTGGTAAATCCGAGGAAGACATAAAGGCATTCTTCTGTAAACTCGAAGGAGCTGCCTTGTTGGGTTTGTGTGGACTGATTCAAATAAATTAGCAGTTGCTAAATTAAGAATTCAGGGAGCCGCACAAGATTTCATCAGCACGGAGCCCACTTGTGTGAAATCAGAAGATTATAATGAATTCAAGGCGACATTTGTTCAGAGAGTCAAACGCAAAAATGCTATCAGATTCTACAGAGAGCAACTCCATAGCCCGCAGATGCGATGGACGGATCTGTTGAGCAGTTTGCTAACAGAATTCAAACATGAATGCCCAAACATACGAGCTGCTCGAAGACTAGAATTAGAATCGCATTCATTTGTTTAAAGGCGATCAGAGAGCTTTAGATAAATTCATTCATTGTGAGGAAGTAAGCAAAGCAGTCATACTGGCGCGATATAAGACATTTCAGGAAGCACTAGAAGCAGCTGTTAGGTTCGTGGAAGCATTAAGACAGCTCAATGATATATGAAAAGAACAGCGTCGCGTATTCAACACAAATGTGGAATGTTACAGATATAACAAGCCTGGTCATAAACGTAAAGACTGCAAGGAAAAACGACTTTGTTACAACTGTGGGATACTGGGCCACATATCGTAAGATTCCCGCTATAGAAGAAAGAGTAATGAGAGCAACATGCAACTTGGCAGATCGTTAAACGAGTACGGTGATGCATGGGCCGTAACATCATCCGCCCCCTGCCCGAGACAGTGATTCCTGTAAGCTCCACCGAAAATCGGATCGACAATGACTTTGTGATAGGTGCTGTATATCATGGACGACAGATCGAGCTACTTACTGACATAGGAGTGCAGACCTCGCTAATGGGATGTTACATTTACAAAAGTGATGAGTTAAGACCGCCAAGGCTAAAGGTGCGCGTGTTAAGCAGCGGGAATTTACGTAAGTAAGGAGAGGTTGACGTAGAGTTATGTTTAGGCCAATAAAAATACACAGCAAGAGTGCAAGTAGTTACAAATAACGAAACACACTACGACGGTATACTTGGATTGTTCCCCAATGGGTCAGACATATTTGTCGCAGATAGAAGGATCAGACTAGGCCGTAGAAACTAAGACCTAGGAAATCATTCTTCAGATTGTACTCAAAGGAGCGGTAACATTGACGTTGTGGGATCGGTTAAACATAGAGACGCATCTGTTCAAACCCTCTGAGTCGATGTACAGATTGAACAGTCTCAGCAAATTCCCCAGAGAACAAGAAAAACCATCTACGTCGAAGTCAAGTCAACTTGATGCAAGGAAGGAACTTTGTTATTGAGCGAGCGGTCGGATAAATGTGAGTTAGTGGACAAAATACATTGTTGTGTTGCCAAACGCGTTGGCATAACTACAATGGTTGGACAGAATGTAGCTGGAGTCCCAATAACAAAAAATAACATGAGCAACGAAGACGTTCTATTGCCATGAGGAACAAAAGCTGCTGAAATGTTGGGCATAGGTAAAAGTGAAGTCACACAGATTCCATATGAAGTTTGAAATGTCGCATTTAAGAAGACAGATTTTTCTAGTGGTACCGAAAAATGGCAGCCAGGAGTCGAAATTAATAATGAAATAAAGAGCAAGATTTGTTAGAAGATAGAACATTTGACAGTTGAAGAACATAAGATTTTAGCTCCTGTTTTATTGGAGTGTATGCAGATTTTTTCCGAGGAGATTCAAATTTACCTGTCATTCATCTGGTTCAACATCGTCTACGTATTGGAAACGTAGCACCGATCACTCAGAGTCCTTACAAAATACCAATCAGTCAGACAGAGCTGGCAGAAGAAATGGTTACAGAAAAACTGGTAGCCGGGATTATAGAACCAAGAGAACCTGCGGATCCACCATGGTGTTTACCAGTTGTCATTGTTAAGAAGAAATCTGTTTCCAGAGAACCACAGTCCAGAGCTCGTGGTCTAATGGCAGTCTGCTTAGCGCAACGCTGCGGCGGGGACGTCCCGTTTACGTCCCATCCGCGCGGTCGCGAGTGTCTGTAGTTGTTTACCACTTCGTCGCCGCTAGTTTAGAGTCCACCACTACCGACGGACTATGGCACATTCATACAGACAAACCACCACCAACATCAGGTTTCAGCCCGAACATGCATGGCCGCGAGCTTTTGAAGTGGAACGTTTCCTAGGTGATGACGTTAAAATTGATCCACAGGACATAATTAGTATCCATCTCTATCATGAGCAGTGTTGTCTACATAAAGTTAGTAAGTGACGAGGCGTGCAACAGAATCGTGCACACACATGCGAACGATATTAAATTCAAACATTCTGATTTCCACATTGGGGCAGACTCTATCGATCGCGGGAGACTTGACCTTCGTACGATATGAGTCTTCTAACTCCCATTCGAAGTGCCACTGAATGTAGTCACCACGGCTTTCCAGCCTTACTGCAGAGTGGTCAGCCACATGGCCAAAACATGGACCACCTTTACAACACCGCGATTTTCCAGCCTTACTGCAAAGCGGTCAGTCTCGTGGCCAAAAAATGGGCACCTTTACAACATACGCAGTTCTTAACAGGGTACGACAGATCAAAATTGAACTGACAAAACATTTTACCATCCTATCTTGTCATCGGCGTCGTAGGGTGATTATTATGAATGACGGACAGCCATGCACTTGCTCCGGTTATGGCCGAGAAGGACATGTCAGGTCCGATTGTCTCCGACGACGGCTTGCTCAAATCCCGACATGTGAATCTATGACTCCTTTTATGGTGACGACCCTTCCTCTCAATTATGCCAGAGTTGCACGGGTGGCCATCCTTTCCGATGCCGACCACATTCGTCCGATAGCCGCCTCCGATAGTGAGGCCACGATGGAATCTGCAGTACTGGACCCAGCCACTGCAATGGCGCCCCCTCCTGAAGACAATCACCTATCGACCATGCAAGAAAGCATAGATGACAGGATGGACATTGACCCACGAGTTGTGCTGATAGCAAGTTTTCTTCCAGACATTGGAGCAGCTGAAGAAATCCACCCACATTTGTATACTGAAACACATGTCCATAAACAGCATTCCCCACGGAAACACAAGAGACGGCAGCATGCTCCATCAGATGGGTGCTTGCAGTGAATGTCTGACAATGGTACCAGTGGTACAGAGGCTGCAGTAACATTCCATCCAACAGATCACCATGGGGATGGCTTCAGTCTCTCTGACCCCTCAGAACAGCAGGATCACATGCAGACAACTGCTGCCGATTATCAGCCAGTAGCGCCGTAGGGGTCTGTGCCGAGTGCCGCAGCAGTCACCAACACCCACCAACAACCAATGGTATTTTATGGCTACTGGGCGGCCGACGGTGAGGAAAACTCGTTGTTCCATCGTGTCAGATGACACACAGGGGAATTCACCCCACCAGTGTTGATCCTTTTCCGCCATCAGTGACAACGATGAGACAGCCTGATGTCACGTGCACACGCCCTTTAAAAGGGTGTTGATGGCCAACATGGGTGCTATGGATAGACCTCAAACTTATCATGTTGCGACAATAAACATCAACACTATACAGATACGTGCTAAGTTATCCTTGCTTCAGGAAATGTTGAATTCTGCTTCCATCGATATAACCCTTCTCCAGGAGGTGTACAGTTATGATGCAGGTGTCTCTCTGGCTTCCCCCACAGTCAGCGTCATCGCTGTACTTCTTTGGGAAAGGATAATGGTGGACGATATCCTCTTTCTACCTGGAGCAAGAGGAAGGGCACTCACAATACTGGGTGTCCACCTTATCAATATCTACACACCTTCTGGGAAGGATAAGCGTCGCGAACGTTCACGATTCTTTGTAGAAGACGTCGCCCCACTCTTCCAAGGCCGCCACGACCATCTGGTGTTTGGAGGTGTGACTACAATTGCGTACCCAGAGACCAACTCTCACGACCTAATCTGTGACCAGAACTCAAGACACTAATCCGAGACCTGCTGATGATGGACACTTGGGAACATCTTCACTGCCACTGACTGGGATTCACACACTTCACCACTCTTCCAACCGAATCGATTAGATTTATGTCTCACGCTCTCTTGCCACTGGTATACAGGATGGGGAACTGTGGCCTGCAGCTTTCTCAGACCACTCAGCTTACATCTGCGCTATCACCCTACGGCGACAACATGTGTGGAGAAGCCGTAGCCCCTGGAAATTAAACGCCGCTCACCTGTCGTACCTGGATAGCCACCAAGCCATTGATGATACCTGGCATTTGTGTGAAAATCGCCTCCGAGCATTTCCCGCAACTATCTGCTGGTGGTTGAACTGCGCCAGACTGGCACTGAGGCGAATGTTAATAACCTATGCTCACGACTGCGCTGCTTGGCATAGACAAACACTCAATTTTTACTTCAGCTTATGGTGAGACTGCGATCTATGGCGCCGTCTCCAGAACGACAAACAGTGGTCCACTGTGCTAAGGCTCAGATCATCGCTAATATGCGACACCACCTGGAGGGGGTGGTCATCCACTCGAGGACGCAGGATAGGATAGTGAGCGAACGCCCGTCTATGTTCCACGTACTTCGTGAACGTATATGATGCCAAAGAACGCTGATAAGCTTCGTCGACCCAGAAGACGTCGTTGCCTCACCACACAACAAGACATAAGCACAGCATTCTATGATCATTATTCCCAGCTCTATTCAGCCCAGACTCCTGATCTGACAATACTGGATAACGTCTCTCAGACGATTTACGGCAATGGAAGTGGCCTTGATGGAAGAAATTGCGGAATAAGAAGTGATCGACACCATTAGAAAAGGAGCTGTAAACAAGTATCTGGGTCCTTCGAATTTTATCAGACTTTTCAATATTTATTAGCCACGTGATGGGTGGACATCTGTCGTGAACTATTATCCCCAGAAGAGCCGCTCCCTGTGGCCCTTGTAGAAGGGATGATTATTCCTATTCACAAACTGTCAGGTGGATCACGGATGCAGGTCTACCACCCGCTGACGCTATTGAATTGAGACTTTAAGAAGTTTTCTCGACTGTTGACAACGTGGATACACCAGACCTTACAACATGTTATCTCACCCGATCAATCGTCATTAGGAGGAAACAACATTATTCAAACAGCACTCCATGAATATCGTGACTTGGTCTCAATGGCGAGGGCATATCGTTTGACGGTTACGCTGGCGGTATCGGTTTCAGTCAAGCTTTCGATCGCATGGACCACAACTATTTGGAAGTGGTCCTCCAACATAAGCAATACCCACAGCCATTTGTCACTGTCGTCGTACGTCTACTCTGTGGCATGACATGCAATGTGATCGTCAATGGCCTATGCAGCCCCTCACCATTTCTCGATCAATACACCAAGGCTGCCCTCTGTCCACTTTACTGTATGCAGTGGCCATGGAACCACTCCTATGCAGCCTGCACTAACGACTAATGGGTACGATGTTACGAGGCCACACTTTCTGGTGTAAAGCATACGCTGACGCCACCAGCGCACTGAATTGGATAGCTACGTATAACATGGCCACAGGTAGTCGTATCAACGTCGTAAAATCAGTGGCAATGAACATTGGGGTCGGACTGCCTGAGGACAGCGCCACCCACTTACCGCTCAGAGATACTTTGAAACGCCTCGGCATTGATTTCACAGATGATATATGACGAACCACTGCTCACAACTTTCGACGAATTTCACGAAATGTTCAGACTGTGATAGCCAACAACCGCCTACGAGCACTGGATATCGTCTAACAGACCCAGTATGTCAACACACATTTAGCGTCACGAATTCCACACATCACCCAGATATTACCTATAACGGTGATGTTAGCTCGCCGTATACTAGCGGCTTTTGGGTCCTTCGTGAGTTCAGGTATGCTTTTTAAGATCAAATATGAGTTTCTCAACCTACTCCTAGATTGGTTCAAATGGCTCTGAGCACTATGGGACTTAACTTCTGAGGTCACCAGTCCCCTAGAACTTAGAACTACTTAAACCTACCTAACCTAAGGACATCACACACATCCATGCCCGATCAGGATTCGAACCTGCGACTGTAGCGGTCGCGCGGTTCTAGACAGTAAGCCTAGAACCGCTCGGCCACTCCGGCCGGCCTTTCTCCTAGATCGTGGAAGTCTAGGCCTTTATCACGTTCATGACAGAGCTGTCGCTCTATTTGTGAGCACGTTAGTCCAACTATGGCACCGCTGTCTGGACAGTCTGACGAGATTTTTATTAGAAGAACTAGCTCCACCCTCCCTCGCTCCACCTGTGCCGATATACCACGCCCCCTCATCACTCTTCTACATCGCTGTCTTTTACCTCAAACTCAGTTGCGTTCAGCTTGCCTTAGCAGCGACTCGATTGGCGACAGCACAGACGGTTTGTCATGTCCTGCAGCATGCATGAACCGATAACATCGTGGACAGGAAGCACCCGAACATCAACTGACGAGTAGTGCGGGGGACGATTCACCACGTAACACTGGACACTGCCGTCACAGTGATTTAGTATATCATTGGCAACGGTAAGCAAGTGACCAGTGCAAGGCTACATGCGTTCCATATGGTGGACTCACCCATGTGCGCGAGCTGTGACGTTCAAGACAACGATGAACACCGTCTTAGCTGTGGCGAGTCTATGGCAGTGTGGCACTTAGTGAAGCAAATGTCAGCGTATTTCCTTCGAATGACGCCGAATTATATCGAACCCAAGGCTATATTATTCCCAGATGGGACATATTACCCATGCGCGAAAACTAATCCTGTGACGTGGCTTCATGGACATGCACTGCATTATTTCTTTCAAGATGGCACTAAGGATACTTAACACTTTTGGAACTATTTGCAGGAACGACATTGGAAGATCTTGCGTCACCCAAAGTATCGACAATACTTTTGCAATTATTTATGGAGGGCATTCCACGACCCTCCACACAGCTGGATCATCACGGGTAAGAGAAGCTAAAATTACAAGACGATGATAGAACACTACACGGTACAACGTGGGATCTACCTTGGTCATTGCGAGAAGTCATACCTGGATGGCCGGCCGGAGTGGCTGTGCGGATCTAGGCGCTACAGTCTGGAACCGAGCGACCGCTACGGTCGCAGGTTCGAATCCTGCCTCGGGTATGGATGAGTGTGATGTCCTTAGGTTGGTTAGGTTTAATTAGTTCTAAGTTCTAGGCGACTGATGACCTCAGAAGTTAAAGTCGCTTAGTGCTCAGAGCCATATCTGGATGATAAAGCGGGAGGAGAGTTTCGTCGTGACCCCTCGTACTGTGTAGCAGTATTTGCCCCCTTTCCTCTTTTTGTCCTCCGTGGGAAAGGTACTTTGCAGTTTTTGTTTCCCATCTGGAGCAAGATGTAGTACCGGTTAATGGTGGTACGAATTCCTCCCTTAGGTTTTATTTAATGGCTTCCTTAGCCTCACACTTTGCTCTCTTTCTTTTTGCCCTTTGCTACAACTATTAGTATGTTTACAGTTATGTGCATCCCCAATTCGACGCAACGTGTTTTATTAGTTTCAGTTACATACTGCTTAAAAAATTAATTCATTTGATAAAGAAACAAGTAAACAAATAAAAATAACTGGAAATAACAAACCAAAAAATAAACATTCAAAACAATAAAACGATTGCATCCCTTGTATCACATCCCCGGGAATGGGAAGGAGGACATATTGCGGCCAGGCCTCGGGTTGTAACCCCTGCCCACCTTGTCTCCGCTACCCCACGATCTGATCCATTTTCCATATTTAAAAAAAAAAAATTAAATTGGTTAGCTTTGCCGCCTCTGGATCGTGGGGTCTCTGGTTCGATTCCTGGCTGGGTTGGGGATTTTCTCTGCCTGGGGACTGGGTGTTTGTGTTGTTCTCATAATTTCATTATCATCATCATTCGTGACAGTGGCTATATTGGATTGAGAAAAAAATGGACTGTGTAAAAATTTGGACTTTGTATGGGCGCTGATGACCATACAATTGAGCGCCCCTCAAACCAAACACCATCAGAGAACCACATTTCCATTTTCGCGTGGATTATCGTGCTCTGAATGCAGTAACCACATCAGACATTTACCCCTTACCAAATTTGGTAGAAACCCCGGATTACTCGAGCAGATGTCGAATTTTTTCGGTTTGTGATCTAACAAGCGGATACCATCAGCTGACTTCGTTTGTTGCAGCTACAAAAGCGTAAATATTTGCGTATGCCATTTACACTTTGCAGTGCGCCAGCCCCCTTTGAGAGCCTGATGGATTCCGTTTTACGAGGGCTCACTCCTTCACAAGCTCTTGTATACCTCGACGACATAATAATTTTCAGTGAAAACCCGAAGCAACATACTGAGAGACTTCAAGCAGTTTTCGAGCGTATAAGAAACGCAAATTTGTCCTTGTCAATTGATAAATGTCACTTTGCACAAAATCAAGTGAACTACCTTGGTCATGTTGTAGCTAGTGAAGCCGTCTGTCCTTATCCAAAATTAATTGAAGCTGTCAAGAATTTCCTGGAACCACAGAATTTAAAGGAATTACAATCTTTCCTGGGATTAGCAAATTTCCATAGGCGTTTCATAGCCAGTTATACAATTATAGCACGTCCAATGACACAGCTACTGATAAAGGGAACTACATTCAATTGGTTAACAGGATGCCAAAGGCAATGGAAGAACTTTGCAGTGCCTTAACCACAGCTCCAGTGTTAGTCTATCCAGATTCCAGCAAGCCCTTCATTCTTTCAATAGGTGCTTCAAATTTCGCTGTCAGTGCTATTTTGTCTCAAGAAACTGATGACGATGAACACCCAATATCATTTGCTCCCAGACAGTTAAGCAAAGCAGAACGTAATTATACTACAACAGAAAAGCAGCTCTGTGTTTTGGGTTTTGGTATAACACATAACAGATGTTTTCTTGACAGGAAGAGAATTCACAGTGATTACAGACCATGCTACACTTACATGGTTATTGAGCTTAAAGGACCCAAGTTCCAGACTAATAAAGTGGGATTTGAGACTGAGTGAGTTTCAGTTTAAAGTTATACATCAACCTGCCAAACTTGCTGACGCAATGAGACAAAGGTAAGTATTTGTGTTAAAATAAGTCGCAAGAAGAGTTAAAAGGAGCTTAGGAGGAGGATCCACAACGCAAAATATGGAAAAATGATCAACGTTTTGTCGAAATAGATGGATTGCTGTATAAGATCACCAGTAAAGGAAACCACCTAGTTATTCTGGAAAGCACGAGAGACCAAATTATGATGGAACAACATGATTCTTTATTATCTGGACACTGCCGTAAGAAAGCATCAAAACAGCTCTGGTATATTGTTGGCCAAGACGTAAAGCTGACGTTTTTGAGTTTGTTTCACAATGTGATTCCTGCAAGAGACGGAATAATTCAGCAAAAACTAAGGCGCCATTACAAGAATTGCAACAGACTAGTGAACCATTCGAAAGAGTTGGACTTAATATCATTGGACCTTTGCTTTAGACTAAAGATGGGAATAAATACATATTGACCATGTTAGATCATTTTCGCAGATATCCTCTCATGATACCAATACCTGATCAGAGTGCCGAGACAGTTGCTCTGGGTTTTGTAAAAGAGTGAATCCTAAAGTTTGGATCATCATTAAGCATAATCAGTGACCAACGATCAAATTTCATGAGTGAATTGCTTAAACAGACTTGTAAGGTAATGCAAAGGACGCAACTTAGAACTACACCTGCATACCCAGAAGGAAATGGGCATATTGAACGAATTCACAGAACAATCATTAAGATGATTAGCCGCTATGTAAGTAGCAAGCATTGCGATGTGTGTCTTCTGTACGTTGTGAGCACTTACAACACAAAAATTCACACATCACCTGGTTTAAGTACATACCAAATTGTATATGAAAGAAGGATGCATTCACCCTTGGACTTTGCATGATCAACAGCCGGAATCAGCAATGAACACATAAAGGAACTAGCGCACAAACTAAAGGAGGCATGGAAGGGAGTGAAATGGTGGAATCAACAATCTTTTCTTCAGCAAGAGAAACAACACAGTCGCCAAGCAGTTGCACAATAGTACCGAGTAGGAAATCTTGTATACCTGAGCAGCGTGGTGTTAAAGAATAATCAGGTCAAAAAATTTAAGAAATTTTGGAAAGGATCTTGGAGGTACTGTCGCCAGTCACTCTTAAGCCCAAACTGCCTTTTCGTTCGATTGCCGTTCATCTCAATCGTGTAAAGCCATTTCTGGGTACACTTACTTAGACGACGACGAGGACTGACCTAGGGGCTGGCCACCTGTTCCTAAACCCAGGACGCGAGCAGCACGAGGTCATAGTCCAGACTTCGAGGCGATTCAGTCCCAAGCACCCTGAAACGTCTCTGTGAAGTCGTTTCATAAGACGCTCGTCGAATTCGGTACAACTTATTCACTTTACTACCTGATTTTAGCTCAATTCATGAACTCTTCCAGAAAGACTGAGCCTCAAATAAGGCCTATTGATTATTATATGTGTGTTTTAATGTGGGGTTTCGGTTTTGTTTTGTGGGAAACGCTGAGTTGGTCATCATCTGCTGGAAGCAGACGATGTTGCTTCTCGTTCGAAGAAAAGCACAGTTTGACCAACTTAGGTTTCCAATACCTGAACAGCGAGGTTTACCCATCTTAGTCGAAGGCTGTTTTTGTGTGTGAGGTTTGTGACTGAGGGCTACCCCTATGGTAGCTTCCGCTGCACGGGAAGCTAGGTAATCTCGAAAGAGAAAGTGGCACTCTTCGGTGAACGCTTGGTGATTACAGATCGTAGCTCTTAAGGGGGGTTTCAAGTTATAGGAAGCAGGTTGACTTAGGACTTCGTTATATTTAATTGTTGAAATACTTAAGAACTTGAGCTTAACTGAAGTGTGTGAAGCGAGTTATTTTTCCGAATGTAACATAATTATATTTCTTTAAATAGGCAATTTTTGGGTGTTTGAGTTAAAAGTTGCTTTGATCATTTTGAACAACGATGAAGTAGAATTTCAAACGGTAAATCTGATTAGGAAAAGGTGGTTAGGTTCACTTTAACCGTGCATGGGTGTAATACTGTGTCGAAGCGAGTATGATTTTTAATGATCTTTAATCTGATATTTTGTGGAAGTTGCTTTTGTCTTTGTGTGTCGATTTTGTGCCACGTGTTTGGTAATCAATGACCCTTCTGGTCCACCACAGCACTGCAATAGACTTTATTTTAACAGTTTGCTTGTTTAGTGAGCTATAATTTCTGCAAGAATATCTGTTCTTTCGTGTGCTTTCTACAAAACAGCACTACAATTTGATTCAGAATGCACCACGTGCTCTAGTTCAGCCATTTGCTAGCAGTAGACGCAGTTAGTATGTTAAATAATTATCATACAACCTCGCGCATTGGTTAAACCTCTGTCTAGAACAGCGCAGGCGTAGAATCGTAATGCGAATCTCACTGAGATATTTTTATGGTATGAATGCAAAGGAGATGATAGTATCATTGTCTCCCACCCCCGTTTTCTGTGTTTCTTCTTGCTGTAGTTAAAACTGTGCTCTGTTACATTCTCAAGTAATTCTTAGTTAAATATTTCTAGTCAGGCACCAGTTATGTGTAGATAGGATGTGCAACCAAACACTTGGATACAATAAATAATCTACGTGAAAGATCAATTTGATCTTACCCACTTACTCCGATTTCCAGTCCTGAATTAATCAAGTTGCTTCATGCATGACATGGAGTGCTATTTGTCTGACTACTTAAAGAAATTTGCATACTTGTAATTAAATTATTAAAGTAAATAAACCGATAATTTTCCAGCTGCATCTTTTTCTATATGGTTACAAACGGCTTGGGCTGGTAGCGACCCTGAATTTCTGAATTTTTATCATTATTTATGTGAGAGAAGCAGCTAGAAATGTGAGATAACGGATATGGCTCGATGAGAAACGTCATAAAGATATTAATACGTTACAACCCCTAGTGTGTAGTGTGAGTGACCATAAAATGTGTGTTTATTTATGTGTCATGTGCATACATGAATGTGTTGTGCAAATACAGATTGCACCTATTACCTGAAGTGCTCAACTGTAACTAAATCCTATTCCACAGGTTACCATAAAAGACACATTTAATTTATATTAATTGTGTAACTCTAGTGTTTAGAAATAATTTATCATATTTATTGTAATTATGTTTTTTCTATGACAATGCGTTCCATTAATGTTATTGTAATAGTATCACAGACAACAGGTGTTTTGTTTGAACCACAATCAGCCATGGTAGTTTCAACAAATAATTCGAAGCTTGTACTTAAATACAGTTTGAATGAGATTTAACAACAATTAAGTTCTGTTAAGAACAAATTGATTTGATTTGTACAGTCAAAGATAATGACACAGTTTTGGAAATGGGAATGTCTTGGTATAACAATTGGATTACTGCCAAAATGCAGGTAGAGTATACATTTGCTAATTATGAAAATGAGCTTAACTGTTTCTTAAACCTTTTTCCACACAAAACCTTGATTAGGGGCAAATGTGGCTGGGTAGATTTTGGAGGAAATGTCTTTCGTACTATATGTGGCACTTTAATAACCTGAGATCAACCAGATGTTAAAGACAAAATTGTAGCCCTTGAGCAACAGTCTAGTATGAATTCAATTAACATCTATAATAAGACAATTGCATTAAGGAATATGCAAAGAACTTTCAGGCCATGTATCAGATAGAGGACTATTTACTGATCATAAGGACCAAAGGTATTTTTTATCTCTGAACGATCGTGATCTGTATATATATGTAAATGTAGTCATAAGTTAATTTTCCCAGATTCGGCAGTATTTTTAGACACTAGAATGTTTAGCGATGAGAAAGAATTGTTTATGATTAATCCACTGAGAGATGGTAGACCAAGGAAGTTAATGCATTTGCATCAGCCATTTCTTGAATGATGTTCTGAAGGTATAATTTAATCTTCCAATTCGACTCTCGATGTCACATTTAGATGTACAATTTCCGGTACATCAGATCAACCTTCCACACTCAAATTAAACGGTAGTGGATTAATTTTAAATGCCACCGATTGTGATTTGTCATGTGATCTGTTTGATATGCCTTCTGTATTGCCAGATACTTTTCATACAGCTGAAAATCTCCCATTAACGGGAATGTTACCAGTTTATTATAATGTATCATCCATACTAGCATATGCAAATCATTCCCTGCCTAGTTTTCTCAAGGATAGTGATTTAATTATGGATATCCAAGAAGATATAATGACTACTAACAATGAGTTAAATTTCATTCAAGCAGCAAATAGGATTAAGTATTTTTGAAACTTCAAGTACTATTAATCCATACTCTATTGTCAGTATTGTGTTCTTCTTATTTTTATTAATGTGTCTTGTGGCTACAGCGTATGTCATGTATGAGTGCTAAGTTGTGACTTTGAAAGCCCACTCATCGGTACCAGTCGTTAATGTGTCTGAAAATGAGATAAATGTTGCAATGCCTTCTGGTGCAAGAACTGACAAAACAGATTCATGACACCCAGCCACAATCAGTAGCTCATCTTCTTTGGATGGGATATGGTGTAAGGGCAACAGTTTGGACGCAGACGCCATGTGCAGATACGAGTACGAGATGGAGTTATCATGATATGCTGATGAACTGTGCTGTCAGAGCTCTTCACACACACAGCAGTCGTGTCGCGTCGCTGTCTGTCTGCAGAGGCAGAACAGTTGCCGCAACGTGTGATTCCAACGCGGAATTATGTCGTTTTTCGATTCACAATGGAGTATTGACATATCCATATTCGTTCATGGTGGGACGTCAGACACAGTTATGATGGGTCGGTGTAGCGAGCACGTTATTAGAAATGTCTTCATAGAAATAAAGTGGTGACAGCTAATAACTTGTAGTTCACATATTTCTCTTCTATCACAAAAACTACACACATTACTACTACTAACAGTCATGTATTTGGCATTTACCACTGTTTATGTGCATACATCCTGACAAAGTTGTCATTAGTGGGAATCTGAAATTAGAGGTAGACAGCCATTTCTCCATTTACCACAGAACTGTCGACTAGTATGAGTAGAGCACATTCTGTACAATGTTTTAGATGCAATAATTCTGTCTCTCATTGTGTGTTCATTACTATTGTTTACAGCCTAGATCATCATATCTCTTGTCTGATTACAGCAGTTTTTATACTAGAATGCATATCGGCAGTTATTTAAGTACAACGTATTCTTCTACTATACACTGATTATAACACTTCTTCAGTTTCTGAATGCTCACAAACTATTTTTGTTACATACAAGTACAATCACGTTGGTTGAGCAATGACTAGGCTGAAATTAAACACCAGTATGTATTTCACCACCAATAGGCACAGTACTTTACCACCCAAGGCGTACCTCAGACACATAATAAAATACAAAACAAGTATTTGAAGATATGTAGGATATCACCCATGTACAAATAACATCTTGCAAGACTACGCTTGTCAAATTTCATTGTTATTAGAATTATAAGAAAACTGGTGTGATTCTTGAAGTTTTACTGGTGTACTGAATATTCTATGTGGTTTTGGGATTGCAGCCAGATCATGTTGACTTTTTGCCGCAATATTTCAGCTGGCAGCCCTTCAGCCATCTTCAGGTGGGTGTCTCCAATGGCGGACGCTCACCTGAAGATGACTGAATGGTTGTCAGCCGAAATATTGAGGCACGAAGTCAACATGATCTGGCTGCAACCCCAAAACCTCATAAAATATAACAAAACTACCTGAATACACACTAGCACGTTTATAGCTGATGACTGCACGGAAAATTTTGCAAATCCAATGTTTATGATAAAATTTTGGGATTTAATCCTTTATTTATTGTATTCTAAAAAATATTAAATCACGGTTCAAAACTCTTACTTTAACACTTGATGAACTGTTATTGAATTAACAGTACAGTACTTCATTTCAAAAAAGTCATTAAAATGTGCAAAATATTCAGATGACTCGTATGTTCCAGCAGGATTATACAGGCGAAGTTCATTAAGTGGCTGAGAAGTCTGAAAAGAATCATTCAGCTAGATTATTGCTTCTGGTGATACAAAAACAGTTCATTCTTTGATTACCACACAAAAAATATTAAATTCATCGCACTTTGAATGGGGCCTAGATTCCACCTTTGTAGATGGGCAGATTTTACATCTGCCTCTCGAATTGTCAAATATTGGCCAATGGGCCTTGTATTCTGAAAACATACGTTGTTTGCTACAAAAAACGCTGTTGTTATTCTCTTTGAAGTTGGAAAAGGAGACTTTTCATCCTTTTTGGGCCTTCCTCATTTCTTGGACATTTGCTTTCCAAGCATTGTCGCCGGAAAAACTTTTTCAGTCGTCTAACTGCTGAAAACGACTGTTCAGAGTTAAAAAAGCAACAGGTATAGCTGAAACTTCACAAAATTCTATGAGCATTTCGCGGATGGGACCACAGTTTTCTCTACTTAAAATGTTTCTAATATCTGAAAGGTTGGCCACTAATTCTCTCGTCGTTCTGCACACAACTAGAGACATGTCCCTGCACATGTCTGTCTCATAGAACTGTAGAATACAGTCAGTAGCAATTTGACCAACAGCAGGAGCCTCAAGTTGTCATGTTGTTGTTGGTGTGGTCTTTAGTCCTGAGACTGGTTTGATGCAGCTCTCCATCCTACCCTATCCTGTGCAAGTTTCTTCATCTCCCAGTACCTACTGCAACCTACATCCTTCTGAATCTGCTTAGTGTATTCATCTCTTGGTCTCCCTCTTATGATTTTTACCCTCCACGCTGCCCTCCAATGCTAAATTTGTGATCCCTTGATGCCTCAGAACATGTCCTACCAACCGGTCGCTTCTTCTTGTCAAGTTGTGCCACAAACTCCTCTTCTCCCCAGTTCTATTCAATACCTCCTCATTAGTTATGTGATCTACCCATCTAATCTTCAGCATTCTTCTGTAGCACCACATTTCGAAAGCTTCTATTCTCTTCCTGTCCGAACTATTTATCGTCCATGTTTCACTTCCATACATGGCTACACTCCATACAAATACTTCCAGAAACGACTTCCTCACACTTAAATCTATACTTGATGTTAACAAATTTCTCTTCTTCAGACGCGCTTTCCTTGCCATTGCCAGTCTACATTTTATATCTTCTCTACTTCGACCATCATCAGTTATTTTGCTCCCCAAATAGCAAAACTCCTTTACTACTTTAAGTGTCTCATTTCCTAATCTAATTCCCTCAGCATCACCCTACTTAATTCGACTACATTCCATTATCCTCGTTTTGCTTTTGTTGATGTTCATCTTATACCCTCCTTTCAGGACACTGTCCATTCTGTTCAACTGATCTTCCAAGTCCTTTGCTGTCTCTGTCAGAATTACAATGTCATCGGCGAACCTCGAAGTTTTTGTTTCTTCTCCATGGATTTTAATACCTACTCCGAATTTTTCTTTTGTTTTCGTTACTGCTTGCTCAATATACAGATTGAATAACATTGGGGAGAGGCTACAACCCTGTCTCACTCCCTTCCCAACCACTGCTTCCCTTTCATGCCCCTCGACTCTTATAACTGCCATCTGGTTTCTGTACAAATTGTAAATAGCCTTTCACTCCCTGTATTTTACCCCTGCCACCTTCAGAATTTGAAAGAGAGTATTCCAGTCAACATTGTCAAAAGCTTTCTCCAAGTCTACAAATGCTAGAAACGTAGGTTTGCCTTTCCTTAATCTTTCTTCTAAGATAAGTCATAAGGTCAGTATTGCCTCACGTGTTCCAATATTTCTACGGAATCCAAACTGATTTTCCCCGAGGTCCGCTTCTACCAGTTTTTCCATTCGTCTGTACAGAATTCACATTAGTATTTTGCAGCTATGACTTATTAAACTGATAGTTCGGTAATTTTCACATCTGTCAACACCTGCTTTCTTTGGGATTGGAATTATTATATTCTTCTTGAAGTCTGAGGGTACTTCGCCTGTCTCACACATCTTCCTCACCAGATGGTAGAGTTTTGTCAGGACTGGCTCTCCCAAGGCCGTCAGTAGTTCTAATGGAATGATGTCTACTCCCGGAGCCTTGTTTCGGCTCAGGTCTTTCAGTGCTCTGTCAAACTCTTCATGCAGTATCGCATCTCCCATTTCATCTTCATCTACATTCTCTTCCATTTCTATAATATTGTCCTCAAGTACATCGCCCTTGTTTAGACCCTCTATATACTCCTTCCATCTTTCTGCTTTCCCTTCTTTGCTTAGAACTGGGTTTCCATCTGAGCTCTTGACATTCATACAAGTGGTTCTCTTTTCTCCAAAGGTCTCTTTAATTTTCCTGTAGCAGTATCTATCTTACCCCTAGTGATATATGCTTCTACATCCTTACATTAGTCCTCTAGCCATTCCTGCTTAGCTATTTTGCACTTCCTGTCGATCTCATTTTTGAGACGTTTGTATTCCTTTTTGCCTGCTTCATTTACTGCATTTTTATATTTTATCCTTTCATCAATTAAATTCAATATTTCTTCTGTTACCCAAGGATTTCAACTAGCCCTCGTCTTTTTACCTACTTGATCCTCTGCTGCCTTCACAACTTCATCCCTCAGAGCTACCCATTCTTCTTCTACTGTAGTTCTTTCCTCCACTGCTGTCAATTGTTCCCTGATCCTCTCCCTGAAACTCTGTACAACCTCTGGTTTAGTCAGCTTATCCAGGTCCCATCACCTTAAATTCCCACCTTTTTGCAGTTTCTTCAATTTTAATCTGCAGTTCATAACCAATAGATTGTGGTCAGAGTCCACATCTGCCCCTGGAAATGTCTTACAATTATTATTATTACTATTATTATTATTAGTAAAAAACGGTGCTTAAATAGAATTGCCACCTTTTAATAATTATTATTCTCCCATTAAATAAATAAATAGCAATTCAGTGGCAACCTATTGACAGGACCAGGTTATATGTGTGTGCTAATGTGTGTTTGTTTCATGCTGTAATGAGCGGAAATCTACGACGACCCTAAGCACGATATTTTTGCTGTACCATTCCATCCCAGCGGCAGCAGATCGAAGCACTGCGTAAGGTAGGCACAACATCTTCTTCAACCTGGTGCTGTATTTTACTAAAATAAACAAGCAAAACAAAAAAAATTTACATTTGTGAGTGTGTCCTCTTAGGAAGCTATAAGAGTCAATTATATTTAAATAACCGCAAGAAGGATCAGTAAAATACAGCATCAAGTGTTTTCAGTAGAGGTTAACTGAACGAGATTGGAATTGAATTTTAATCAAACGAAAGCGAACATTTATAGTACTGATTCCAATCTGGTGCAGTGTAGTAATTATTTTATGTTTTATGTGATGGAATAATTGATGTGTTGCGTGTGACGTATTCCCGATTAGACTTGCAAACATGGTGAAAACAGTGCGACGTGTAAGAAAAGCTACACAGCAGGAAGTAACTGTAGAACATTCAGAGGAGGAAGGAATAACTACTGATGTAGAAATTGATAATATTTTTTCAGATCAGACAGAGGATATAGAACAGGACACTAATATTAAAGTCAGTGATCCATCTGCTGTAGAACACTCAGGCAGAATACAGACGGTAGTTCAAGTGCATACTGAAGCAGAACCACAAGAAACACCAGTTACAGTCGATTTACCACCGGTAGAGCCAACACAAACAGTAATGGATCCATTTACTCTCTTAATGATGAAAATGGAACAAATGTTTAAAATACAGGAACAATCACAGATACAGCGTGAACAAGAAGCTGCTAAACAGCTTGCAACTGAGATTAATAATAATTTAGATAAACGTATTAGCAGAGTAGATGAACGGATTAGGACCTTGGATGAACGCATCAGTCAATTAGACGAGCGTACGCATTTAAGCTTTTCACAGTTCTCAAAGGAGATAGATCAAAAGCTTGAAAACCGGTTAACAGAACACGATCGCCAGCTGCGACAGCAAATAGATGCCCAGTTGTCTGCTATACGGAACAACATTTCAAGTATGCAACAAACATACCAAGACTTACCACAGAATGTAAAGCAAGTAACCCAGGATGTGGACAAATTACAACAAACACACACTTCTTTGGAAGCAGAAATACGCAACATAAGTACACGTATAGAAAACCTTACGGTTGATAATCAAAACGTAATAGAACAAAAATGCAAAGAACAAGAAGAACGCGTTGTGACCACATTCAACACATGGCTAAATGACAAAGACAAACAAATTAGTACTGTTATACAGAAGGAACCATGGAGGTAAGAATAAGGGGAGATGGCGCTACGTATCCCAGCCGTACTACGTTTTGAAGCCATGGGGGCGTGGCTCGCTGCCATGACACTCTGACCAAAACATTGCCAGTGTGCTATAGCCCTGCGTGTATTACAGTCGCTAATTGCACCATATACGTATGTAACGTCATCAGATTGGTTGTTTCAAAGTTTTTGTTTAAAATAAAATCTCGTAAAGGCGAAATTCCGCATTTTTTCTGATTAAAAATAGTTTTTAATGTAATATTACGAATAGCTAGCCTTCAATGTAAACGATACAATTTTGTTAATTCAGTAATAAACGTGTATCACAAACTAAATAATAGAAACTGAAAACTAAGTTAGCTATACCCTCCCTCCAAAGCCCCATAAATACATCTTATTTGTAATACGTACTGGGACATTTCAGTTACGTTACACTACTGGGAAACACTGTTCATTACCACCAATATTTACTGAAATACGGTACATAGAATGGCAAATCTACACAGTGTCCTATTTAGGCCTATACTTTACGCCAGTTAATGTAGTGTTAGCTTTTAATTTGGTACATGATGAAGACAAAGTGAGTTACTCAACACTTCGATTATCGACGATACGTACGTATTATACTGAAATGTGAACTTGAAAACTAAGAATTTAATTCTTTGAATTAACCTACCTTTTGCAAATGTTTTGGGTGTGTAGGGAAAACTGATGGTACAGCATTTTCTCGGAGCCTTACTGTTGAAAGGGAAGTTCGGTCTATGTCCTCTTCTCGGAAATGCTGAGAACATATAGTGCTCCATTTAGACGCACGCCAATTCTTCCTCCTCACGGCATTCTCCCACAGAGCTTTCCGACTTTCATTTTTAGGAAATCTAAAATCATACAGGAGAAAACACGCTATAGTACAAGTACCGATGTAGCACACGTTCATTCACAATGAAGTTGTAAAATCACACTTAACGAGACAACTTACACATGAAATGTTATTCCCTTCGATTTCGCATCACAATCAGAACGATTCGTACATCCGAACACCACACAAGTCACCATAATAGCGCAAAATCTTTCCAAAAGCGAGCTACAAGCCTATGCATACAAACTTACAGCAGCAATGTTTTGGTTGGATTGAGATGGCTACCCTCGGCTTCACATAGCTTCACAACTGTGACGTCACGGCGTCTCCCTCTATTCTTACCTCCATGGAAGGAACTACCTGTGATGTTACAACGAGCAGGAACACAACTGATACATGAAAACAACACAAAGATTCATGAACTCCAGACTGAATTACAAAATGTGCAGAAAGTGCTTAATGAAACACGTATGCAAACATCTCATAACAATTCACCGGAGTGTGTTAGTATCACAGAAACACACCCTGATCATTATTAAACGCCTTTAACTGAAAGTAGGGGGCAGACGGGCAATAATTTCAATCCAACACGTGGAGTAACACCCGTTTATTAGGACCATGCACAATCACTGGTGACTCAGGATGCTTTAGTGAAGAATTCACATTTTCAGAAGTTTACCAGTGATAAGAACGGACCCCATCCAATTGTGTTTATCAAAGGGATCCGCGGAATAATGCCGACAAGTTGGAACGAAAGGGGGAAAATTGTCTTTACCATTACCCATATTCAAGGTGAGCCAGCGTTGTTGGCTACACAGAAAGCTGAACAAGACAACGTGGAACATTTTCTATCTGTACTGGACTCTTTAGATTTGGTTATCGAAGAGGACAGACACCATTATGGGAATAATTCGTCGAATAATGGTAATGGTAATGGCAATGGGCGAAACCACAAGAACAATAGTAATAGAAACACCTACTATGGGAATCAAAATCGTTGGAATAGTCCTAATTGTTCAGGAGGGCAGAACCACAATATGAACACAAATGGACAGTACAGTAATGCACCGAATCACAATTATCATCCACAGAACAACAGCGGACAAGACAATAACGGAAACTTTTCAAAGAAACGGAAACAAGATTTTAGAGCTAACGCCAATTACAATAACGGTAATTTTTCAAATAATCAGCAAAACATGCAACCACCACATAACTGGTCAACACAGAATTATGCACAACAGCAATGGCAGCAGCCTAGGCCACCGCAAAGTCACAACAACAATCATGTACAACCCCCATACAATACAAATATGTCAAATAACATCCAGCAGCATATGAATGCGCAGCCATGGCAACCACCGAATCAAAATATCAAGATCATTGAGGTAAGTGAACCACAACCATCAACCAGTACCAGTCAGTCAAACTAGATGCGACGACATTCTGCTCCTGTGTGTCAGTCGCAGGGTGTCTAGGGGGCACTTGCATGAATGATGTTAGTAATAACGAGCAACCAAACGTGCAGACAACCAGCTGTAGTAACAATGAGAATGTGTGTCGCATAGAATCAGCAGCGATCGGGTCGAACGACGCGAAAAATGCAGTGTGTAGGAATAATTCTGTTGATGTTGCTCAGCAACGTAGTTCAACTATGCAGATGTTAAGATATAATGACGGAGTCGATATACGAGAGGAATTACGTCAAGATTTTCGGAAGAAGTGTAATTTGTTTGAACGGGAAGTTGTACAAGCAGCTATAGTTTGTGATATTTATGGTATTCAAACTACGGTGATTTTAGATACTGGAGCATCTGTTTCTGTGCTGAATGAATCGTTCTTTCTTCACTTAAAGAAGATTAGAAAGATTCCGGTTTTTCCAGTCACCAATTGTCGAGTTACAGGAGCCATTAGTCAGAAAGCCCAACTAGTATTAATTTTGGAATGGGAGCCAAAGAGTGCACCTTCCTTATTGTAAAGAATTTAGCCGTGAACTGTCTCCTCGGATTAGATATTTTGCGAGAGACGGAAACTATAATCGATCTCGCAAAGGGTGAATGCAGCATGTGTTTCGGTGACACGAGAGTCAGGTTAGACTTGGTAAAGACCAAAGAATTGCATGGCAAATATTGTCAAATTTTAAAAATAGAATCTATTTGCGCACTTTTATGGCGGCTTCAAGATAGTTTCAATTGCAGTACATTCCCGGTCATGGAAGATGTGAAGGACGAAGAGAATATACACCTCTCTGAAATAGTAGAAAAAGTACAACAATCCTCTGGTCTTGACAGTCTGCAAGAAAAGCAATTATTAGACACACATACTAATTATCGTAAAGTATTTTTGAAAAAAACCTGGACTAATTAAAGGTTACGTGTATGACATGCAAGTGTTTCCCCATGAAATTTACTGTCATCAAACGTACTCAATACCCAGCGCGAAAAGGGAAGCAGTAACAAAAGAAATTAGACGAATGCTGGAATGGGGAATTATTGAGACCTCGTTATCACCATATAGTAACCCACTTTTACCGGTAATGAAATCCGATGGAAGCGTAAGGTTGGTTCTCGACGCTCGCCGGATTAATCAAATTATTATGCCTGTCAGGACGCGGCCTGAGAATCTAGAAGAACTATTACAGAGGTTCCATGGGATAAAGTATCTATCAAGCCTCGACGTCCGCGCGTCATACTGGCAGGTGCTCTTACGCCAAGATCTAGGAAATATACAGCATTTATTTATAGAGGAAGAATCTATCAATTCAGAGCATTGCCATTCGGATTGAATGTCAGTGCCGGAGTCTTTATTAATGCACTTGACACTGTCCTAGGCCCGGATTTGTTAGAGCAAGTTACTGTCTATGTGGACGATTTATTGATTGCTTCACCAACGTGGGACGAGCATATCAAACTAATTAACTTGGTGTTACACAAATTCGAACCTTAAGAAGTCCAAGTTTGGAAGGACGGAGATAAAGTGTCTAGGACATATAGTATCATCCGAAGGAATCTTTCCGGATAGTACGAAACTCGACGCTATCAGCAATTGTCCATATCCGGCCAACAAAAGACAATTAAAGGCATATATGGGTCTTGTATCCTTTTTCCGAAAGTTCGTGCCTAATCAGCGAACATCTATTGAGGCTTCTGAAAAAGAATGCGCCGTGGGTGTGGACTGACCAGTGTGCACATGATTTCGACACGATTAAGCATTGCTTGTTAAATGCTGAAATCTTGCACCATCCAGATCTCAGTAAGGATTTTTGCATAACCTCAGATGCTTCATGTACTGGGTTAGGTGCATGTTTATTTCAAACAGAAACGGTAGACGGACACGAGCAAATAAAAATAATATCTTTCGCAAGTCGTGTATTATCGGAATGCGAATGCGCATATGCCAGTACAGAGCTTGAAACATTGGCAGTGGTATGGGCGTTTCGCAAATTTCATTATTATGTTTATGGTAGACACGTTCGGGTATACTGTGATCATCAGGCTTTGAATTTCCTACTGACCTGTAAACTTCTCCATGCACGTTTGGCAAGATGGGCATTAGCGTTGCAGGAGTATGATTTCCAGATTATTTACATCAAAGTAAGTAATAATATTGTGGCAGATGCTTTGTCTAGGCTACCCCAAGCTTTACCTCAATTTAGTGAACTCACAGAGCAAGCATCGGAATTTAAAGCGTTACTAATGGCGGACAATGTTAATTGTAAATATTTTCTAGACATGTGCAAAAATATGGCACAAAAACAGGATATAGATAATATTCGGCTTGAGATCAAGGATCGACTGAGGACGGATCCTACTTCGAAATTGCATAAATATTACAGGTTACATCAGGATGTGTTTATTCCTTACAAGACATGAGGATTCACAAAACTGGCTAGTATGTATTCCGCAGCAATTTGAGCAAAAGTTAATAATATATACACATAATGTTTGGGGTCATTTCGGTTCAAGGAAGTGCCTGGCGAAACTAAGAATGTATTGTCATTTTAATAACATGTATAGGAAGATCCTATGGATGACGTGAGCATGTGACATTTGCCAGCGCGTAAAGCCGTGTGCTTTGTCATCGCAGACATTAATGCAGTCAATTGTTCCAACTGCTTCGCGCCAACTTTTAAGTATTGACATCGCTGGACCTCTGCCAACTGCCAGAGGAGGGGTCAAATACCTCGTAGCAGTGCTAGATAACTTTACTAAGTTTGTAAAGCTATTTGCTACAAAAACAACAGCCACAAGAACGATAATAAACCGACTGGAAAATGATTACATCCCTCATTTCGGAACGCCAGAAACATTACTCTCTGACAATGCCTCAAATTTTACGAGTGTTACCTGGAAGAAATTCTTAGAGAAACAAAACCAATTTTCATTTCGAAGTTCCGCCCACAAGGTAATCCCACAGTACGTGTGTTCCGCAAGTTTAATCGCTTTGTGACAATGTACTGCTCATTTAAACAAACTAAGTGGGTAGAAAACATAGAGCCGTTTGAAAGTATTGTAAACTACATACCACATTTATCGGCAGGTTTTACTCCAGCAGAATTCACATTAAAAACAAAAGAGGACAATAGTTGGGTCAACCCACTTCCAAAACTAAATACCGAACCGGAAGACTGGGAGGCCAAAGTTAGACAAGCATTGGTCACACTATACGAGAATGCACAGAAACGGCAAGAATCACACAACGGGAGATTACAGAATACTCAACAATTTAACGTGGGAGATATGGTGTTAGTAAGGAATTATCCGAAGTCGTCATTATTAAAGAAAAAAATAAAGAAGTGGTTTCCGTTATATTCAGGACCATTTGTGATCTTAGGTACACCACATAAAAATAATTATTTCTTGGTCTATCTCAACTCAAATAGACAGAAAGGACTATACAATCACAAAGACTTGAAAAGATATGTATCTTAAGTACAGTAGATGACCTTTTACGTGTATCGTAATGAGGTGAAGCCAAACATCAGAGACTCAAGTAATGTGCGAGTAGGCTAAGTGACAATTATTAATTAATAGGCTAGTATATAAGTATTTCATGGACACACTGCGATGTGGCGTGTGGCAGAATAGGAACATACAACATTGGAAGCATCAGTACTGCTTGGAGGAAGAGACTCTCAGAATACCAATTAGTTGTAAGAAAATTTCAGCTCCAGTTCGACGGAGAAAAGGACGCTGAGCTGCAGCAAGGAGAAGAAGAATTGCTTCAAGATGATTCCACCCTAAGACACTTAATCAAACATAACACAAACTTGTTGAGATTTAGTAAACTTTCAGGAACTTATGCGTGTGAAACAAAGAACAGTGAACAGAACTGCATATTTCGCACAACAGTAGGATATACTGGCTTTAGAAAATAAACGTTTCATTTTGTTGATTGTTAACTATTTTGAACTCACTAGGGTGAGCAGGTTATGTTCTTTTTTTTCTTTCAGACTGTGTACAGGATACACTTACAACATGTAAAGTGTACACGAGTTATGTATAGGTTTAACACATTTTCCACCATAAGTTAGTGCTCGGACTTGCATGAGCTATAAACCAGGTCGAACAAGATGTTGTCCATGACTGAACAGATCATTACACATTCAAACATATACATACTTGTGTTTATCACTGCACAATTCTTTGTAAGTCTAGGAGCACCCTTTCGAGAAAATATATGACTTAGGATTTGCTTTTATATTGTAAATGACTACAATTATGTACTTCATTGATATGTACATTCATTCAGTTATTTATCGTTATATAACTAGACTGTGTAAAGACATTCTTATGGGTAGCACAAGGACTTTACCTTGTCAGACTTGAAACTGTGATCAAGTGACTACGTGGTGGAGTGAACATGTCACAGATGACCTATGAACAAAGACTTCCTGTGAACATTATCCTCTGCGTGTTCGAACTTTATTTCACTGGCGAAAGAGTGGAATTTAACACAAAAGTGGACGCTCAATGAGTATGTTGTGTTACCATGATTTCGTTTTCAAATTTTGTGCTACGAGTGTTTAGTAATGCCAAGTATTCAGAGTGTTATTGGGACCACATGCATGGACGTAACATTCCAGGCAAACTAAAACTCAAGAGCAAGTGTTTTTATCGATCAGTCAGCAACAGTGGTGAGTCGTAACAGTGTTAGGAACTGCTACTGACTATATCATTAAACCCGTTGCAGAACTGTATCAATGTTGGAACGTAATTACATGAACCTTTAATTGCAGATAGTCAGTTACGTCGGAAGGACGAATGGACTTGCATCATGATAAAGAAACTCACAAACAGTCGAACACCTCACAAAAAAAACACATTCTTCTTGTTGAGTGAAAGAGTGAGTGAAATATGATGTAATTTAGATGTTAATTTAAGGAACTGATACTGCTGTTTGAATTTCATGTGACTGTATGCTGGGATGCTGAGCATACGTGTCAGTGAGGGCAGCATACTGCAGCGACATCATCCATCATCCCTTGCCGCACCCTGCCACGTCATCGCAGTCCATCGCATACTTACCCGATGGGGCGAGACATCGGTGTTGCAGTACACCAAGTCGCCAGCCGTCGTCACCAGCAGCACTATCATGAAATTGTACCATTATTAAATGTCATACGAAGTGAATATTCAAATGTTGAAAATTAAAAATGAGGGTATGGAAGATGTGCTCGCTCCGCCGTGGTTTTTTCTGGGGTTTTTCCCATTGGCCTTTGCCCAAATGGGGGAGCGTAACTCAAAATCCTTGAGACTTAAAAGTAAACACAGAACATGCTTCCAAGTGAAAGAACACAGTGAACTTTAAACAGAACAGACAAGGAAAATAAGCCTGCTCGGATGTTCAGTCAAACAAGTGTGGCTGTACATCCAAAGAGAGCAATGTAGTGCTACAACGATTAAAATTAATATTACGACAATGTCAAACTTTATTTTCATGATTTAAAGAAGTATTCATGATATTAAAAATGTAATTATAATTTTATTGTTTTCGTTTTTGTTCTCAGTGTATCAAAGACTTTCTAGTGCATGGAATAAATTAGCATTGTTTGTACTACGAAACTACATATGGTTGTTAAGGGTTAAGCATGTAATAATTCGATGTAAGACATTTTGTTGAGTCTGAATTTTGTTCTCGTACTGGTCGGTAGAGAAGGAAAAGTTCCTTAATCGATCTGAAGGTATAAAGCCTGTAAAAAGGAGAGAGAGAGAAAGAGAAGGTAAATACAATTTATTCAAAACAAATATCTCCCAAGTGTAACTTCTTGTCATTACCTACAACTAAAAATTGCAAGGTCTAATCTGAGCCTGTCCTGAATAACAGCGAAGAACATTTATGTTATCATATATTTTCTTCGTTTGATCACGGTTCTGATTCGCCTATTTCTTTTTGTTACGCGACGTGTTATGAATATTTTCATTATACGCGCAAAAGTGCACACAGCTTTAATCGAACCTGCGTCTTTCAGAAACAATTACACGAATACAATCTAAATCGCAACAGTGATCGCAAAAGTGTTTCCTGGACCAAATAATTCTTATAAAATGTGTATTCTCCAAAGCGAGCAGCATTGCACTATCGCTGACTCGCAACAATCGAAAGAGTAAAAAAAACGGTGCTTAAATAGAATTGCCACCTTTTAATAATTATTATTAGTAAAATAAACGGTGCTTAAATAGAACTGCCTCCTTTTAATAATTATTATTATCCCATTAAATAAATAAATAGCAATTCACCCTAGACCAGCTTCTACCAGGTTTCTCCATTCGCCTGTAAAGACTTGCAGCTGTGACTTATTAAATTGATAGTTCGGTAATTTTCACATCTGTCAACACCTGCTTTCTTTAGGATTGGAATTATTATATTCTTCTTGAAGTCTGAGGGTATTTCGCCAGTCTCATACATCTTGCTCACCAGATGGTAGAGTTTTGTCAGTACTGGCTCTCCCAAGGCCGTCAGTAGTTCTAATGGAATGTTGTCTACTCCCGGGGCCTAGTTTCGACTCAGGTCTTTCAGTGCTCTGTCAAACTCTTCACGCAGTATCGTATTTCCCTTTTCGTCTTCATCTACATCATCTTCCATTTCCATAATATTGTCCTCATGTACATCGCCCTTGTATAGACCCTCTATATACTCCTTCCACCTTTCTGCTTTCCATTCTTTGCTCAGAACTGGGTTTCCAGCTGAGCTCTTTATATTCGTACAATTGGTTCTCTTTTCTCCAAAAGTCTCTTTAATTTTCTTGTAAGCAGTATCTATCTTACCCCTAGTGAGATAAGCCTCTACATCCTTACATTTGTCCTCTTGCCATCTCTGCTTAGCCATTTTGCACTTCCTGTCGATCTCATTTTTGAAACGTTGGTATTCCTTTTTGCCTGCTTCATTTACTGCATTTTTATATTTTCTCCTTTCATCAATTAAATTCAATATTTCTTCTGTTACCCAAGGGTTTCTACTAGCCTTCGTCTTTTTACCTACTTGATCCTCTGCTGCCTTCATTACTTCATCCCTCAGAGCTACCCATTCTTCTTCTACTGTATTTCTTTCCCCCATTCCTGTAATTCTTTCCTTATGCTCTCCCTGAAACTTCGTACAACCTCTGGTTCTTTCAGTTTATCCAGGTCCCATCTCAATTTCCCACCTTTTTTCAGTTTCTTCAGTTTTAATCTACAGTTCATAACCAATAGATTTTGGTCAGAGTCCACATCTGCCCCTGGAAATGTCTTACAATTTAAAACCTGGTTCCTCAATCCCTGTCTTACCATTATATAATGTATCTGATACTTTCTAGTATCTCCAGGATTCTTCCATGTATACAACCTTCTTTTATGATTCTTGAACCAAGTGTTAGCTATGATTAAGTTATGCTCTGTGCATAATTCTAGCAGATGGCTTCCTCTTTCATTTCGTCCCCCCAGTCCATATTCACCTACTACGTTTCCTTCTCTCCCTTTGCCTACTACACCGAACCTCACTAATTCCCACTATATCTAACTTCAACCTATCCATTTCCCTTTTTAAATTTTCTAACATACCTGCCCGATTAAGGGATCTGACGTTCCATGCTCCGATCCTTAGAACGCCAGTTTTCTTTCTCCTGATAACGACGTACTCTTGAGTAGTCTCCGCCCGGAGGTCCAATTTGGGAACTATTTTACCTCCAGAATATTTTACCCAAGAGGATGCTATCATCATTTAACCATACATTAAAGCTGGATGCCATCGGGAAAAATTACGGCTGTAGTTTCCCCTTGCTTTCAGCCGTTCACAGTACCAGCACAGCAAGGCCGTTTTGGCTAGTGTTACAAGGCCAGATCAGTCAATTATCCAGACTGTTGCCCGTGCAACTACTGAAAAGGCTGGTGCCCCTCTTTAGGAAGCACACGTTTGTCTGGCCTCTCAACAGATACCCCTCCATTGTGGTTGTACCTACGGTACGGCTATCTGTATCGCTGAGGCACGAAAGACTCCCCACCAACGGCGAGGTCCATGGTTCATGAGGGGTTCTCTATGTTGCTACATGGTTTTCTTCATGTTATTATGGTGCTGTTGTGATTCTTTGGATTGGTTTTTTAATTCCTTGGAGTCGTTCCCAATTTTCGTGGTTGTATTCAACCGCACTGCTTTAAAATTTTGTAACAATAGAGTAACAAGATCATCTGGGTGTACGTTCGTTTCACATGAAATATCGTCCATTGGAACATTTACTTCATGTGGAACATTATTATCAGATTGATGAATTACACTAAGTAACAACAAAATGGAAGCTATGTGGAAAGTCATTAATACACATACAGCCAAACATGAAAATGAAAGTAATAAAATCACCATAAAACAGAGAAATGAAATTGTTGATGATCCACTTCTAACAGCTAATATATTTGATGATTATTGTATTAATGTAACCAAAAACCTGATCACAACTAAATATATTCCAAACACAAAGGTAATAGCTCCAATAAATGAAAGGACAATGTACCTATATCCCTTAACACCCAAAGAAGGACAAACAGTTATTAGCAAACTAAAGAGTAAAATGACCTATGGATTTGATCATGTCCCTGACAAAATTATTAAATATAGTACCGATAATGTTGTCTCTCAACTTGTTGACATAATCAATGACTCCCTGAAACTGGTCAGTTTATAAAAGAGATCACAAGTTTGACATTAAAAATTTCAGACCACTATCATTATTATCTGTATTTTCGAAAATAATTGAAAGAATAATGCATTACAGATTGCTAGACTTCCTAAAAAAAATTAATTCTTGTAAATGCACAGAATGGTTTCAGGATAAGCAAATCTACACAAATAGCTCTCTTCGATTTCCTAAAACTTGTTTACAAAGCTATTAAGGACAAGGAACTGGTCGTTGGGTTGTTTTTGGACTTTTCCAAAGCGTTTGGTCTTATAAATGATAATCTACTACCGTTAAAGCTATATAATTAAGGTGTCCATAGTGTTTCCTACAAGTGGTTCAAGTCATATTTGACTGATAGGAAACAAAGAGTGCAAATTTCTCAGGATGTAAATGAGTACCATTCTGAATATAAAGGCACTGATTATGGGGTGCCCCAGGACTCGGTATTGGGACCATTGTTATTCTTGATTTTCATTAATGACCAACCACAACAGTTTTCAACAGCTGATACTATATTATTTGCTGATGAGACCAACTTCATTATAAAAGGGAAGAATGATTATGAGATGTAGAAAAAAATAGACAAAACAGCAGAAGTGGCAAAAAAATGTTTTAAAGATAACTGCCTAGTTGTCAATGACAAGAAAACTGCATCGATGAACTTCAACTATATAAGGAACAAAATATGTCGAATATAAAATTCACATTATCAAATAGCCAAATTCAGTAAAAGAATCAAATAAATTTTTTAGGATTATGAGAAAAATATGTAGAAATGCTTAACAATAAATTAAGCAAGTGCTGTTACATATTAAGAATCCTTAAAGATTGGTGTAATACCAAAATAGTGTTAAGTGCTTATTATGAATCCATGCAAGTATGGTATGGTATTCTGGAGAAATACCTCTTTAGCAAAGCAGTCTTTTGAACTTCAAGAGAAAGCTGTAAGATTAACAAGTGATGTTGCTTACAGAGTTGAATGAAGAGGTATATTTAAGGAATTAAAAATCATGACCTTATATTCTATATTTATATTTGAAAGTTTTAGCTTTCAACAATCAGATCCACAATTATCAAACAAGGAACAGGGATGACTATCACAAGGATGAGCACAGAAAAACAATATAGCAGGACAGTGCTGTTTACAAACTAAATATTCTTTATAGTGCATTGCCAGATAGCATCAAAAAATATCAAACATTAATACAGTCAAAAAAGAACTAAAAAAATCTACTAACAAAGAACAGCTTCTACGGTATTAATGAATACCTGGAATTTTGCTCAAATCTGTTGGACTCTCTAAACTCTCTAAACAAAACAAATGAAACCATTCCTAGATAAAACTAAACTTCTTTTAACCATGTATGTATCTAACTGTTGTGCCATATATTGCTACGCCTACTTAACTAAAGTACTGGTATTTAATAGTTTCAGTAAAGTCAGCTAATGTGTTTCGCTAGCTTTTATTTTATTTGTATGCACATATATAATGTAATTAAGCAGAATAATGTTTTTATTATAAAGGTGTATTGATAGAAATCATAAGATTTTGTACATGATGTAAATATGTAATATTTTATAATGTTTTGTACTTTGACAAATCCAACATCATGAATATGATAATAAAGGCCCTAAATAAATAAATAAATAAAGATCACTTGATTGAGCATCATTTTCACACAGTGAATTATCTGTCAGTGGGACTATTGTGCCAAAATTCCTGCTTGGAGATGCAGCGTATCCCCTCCTGCCATGGCTCATGAAACCAAATACAGGGACTGTATCACCCAAAGAAGAAAGTTTTGTTGTTTATTTGAGCTCCACCACATTTGTTGTTGAGAATGCTTTTGGTAGGCTCAAAGCTCGATGGAGGTGCCTTGCCAAATGCATAGATATAAACTATCAATTTGTGCCTCAACTTGGTGGTGGTGGTGGTGGTGGTTAGTGTTTAACGTCCCGTCGACAACGAGGTCATTAGAGACGGAGCGCAGGCTCGGGTTAGGGAAGGATTGGGAAGGAAATCGGCCGTGCCCTTTCATAGGAACCATCCCGGCATTTGCCTGAAACGATTTAGGGAAATCACGGAAAACCTAAATCAGGATGGCTGGAGACGGGATTGAACCGTCGTCCTCCCGAATGCGAGTCCAGTGTGCTAACCACTGCGCCACCTCGCTCGGTGCCTCAACTTGTTGCTACATTTTGTGTACTCCATAAAATCATTGGAATGCACAAAGATCACTTCAGAGAAAACTGGCTAAATGATGTGGTCAGGGGAAATGAAATGTTCCCTCAATCCAATGAATATACTTGCACCGAAGCTAACCAAGATGCCGAAAGGATAAGAGACTGTCTAAAAACATATTGCGTTTCCAATTATCCATTAAGGAGATCTCGATTAATATTTCATTAAGCACATTGTAAGGAAGTGTGTATAAATACTTGTAAATCAGATCAAATTTGTTAGTTATGAAATGAAAATGTACAATTTCAATAACTTGACCAGAAGAAGGGACCGGTTGGTAGGACATGTTCTGAGGCATCAAGGGATCACCAATTTAGTATTTGAGGGCAGCGTGGAGGGTAAAAATCATAGGGGGAGACCAAGAGATGAATACACTAAGCAGATTCAGAAGGATGTAGGTTGCAGTAGGTACTGGGAGATGAAGAAGCTTGCACAGGATAGAGTAGCATGGAGAGCTGCATCAAACCAGTCTCAGGACTGAAGACCACAACAACAACAACAACTTCAATTTAGAGTGTACAAAAATTTCACTGTCTGTAACTTGTACCTGGAATTGGATGGGGCACTAGAGGTGGATGGGGCACCGGAGGTGGACGGGGCACTGGAGGTGGACTTGACTCTGGAGGTGAATGGGGAAGGGGATCGACTTGGAGAAGGGGTGGTTGGGTGGAAAAAACCAGTCTGTGGAAAGAATGGTGGTGTTTGCTGGTAGGGTATTAAGTGGGGTTGAGTGTTCTGCCCACTAATGACGTGAAGGCCACTTAAAATGAGTTTACTAATTGTTTTGTCTCTTCTGCATGACTATTTTGGATATTCTCCAACAGCTGCTTCTCACACTGTCTGTCTTTCTCAAATTCTTCTGCTAACCTGTAACAGTTTACAGAAATTAGTACAGTATTGATGCTGAACTTTTAATGTTAAATTTTTATTATAAACAAATGCACAGTAATGCTGGCAATAAACAAAATAAAATTTTACTTATTTTGCAAACAATTTGGAGTGTGTAAAGGGACAATTCCACATCAAACAGCTGTACAGTTTTCAAAATTTAATTTGTTTTCTGAAACTAAAAAAGTTATATTTTACTGTACTGCAAAAATTATTAAAGTCACTGAATTTCTTGTAATGTAGTTAAACTTGGGACTTCCATAGATGAGGATGGAGAACATCATTGGCTTTTACATTAAAGTCATAGTTGTTTCAATTCTTAAGTTTAAAGAGCTAAACCTTATCTTTCACTTGAACTTCAGTTTAAATTAAATGCATAGTTATTTTTGTGAATTTGCTGCATATTTAATACTTCCCTTTTTTTCGGTTTTCACCCATGACAAAAACTTTAAAAAAGTTTGTTCTCTGTCTCAACAATATTAGTTGTGTTTATTTTAGGTTACAAATAAGGAAAACCGATAGAAACATCCAGTTACCAATAAAACAATCGGTAATATGTAAATGACCATGTTTAAATGTAGAAGATGCCAGTGTATCATATGGAAAAACTAAGGAGGTTGATGGCAAGTAGGCAGCTGGGGTGGCCGAGTGGTTCAAGGCACTACAGTCTGGTACCGCTAGACCCCTACGGTCACAGGTTTGAATCCTGCCTCGGGCATGGATGTGTGTGATGTCCTTAGGTTAGTTAGGTTTACGTAGTTCTAATTTCTAGGGGACTGATGACCTCAGAAGTTAAGTGCCATAGTGCTCAGAGCCATTTGATGGCAAATAGACTGAAAGAAAGACAACTAGACAGAAGGAGATGGGGAAAAGGTTTTGTGTACGAGCTATATAGGGAACTCAGCAGAGATGTTCATAATTGAAGAGCCAGCTATATCCTAGATTGAGCTTTAACAAGCTGAACAGGCCTATAAGTGATTTACAGCTATCAGTTTAAGTCTTAACCTCACAAAGAAACACATTATGCAATTTCAGACAGGCAACATATAAACACCAGAAGCAGACATTAATGGTCAAACATTGATCAAAGCACAGTGTGTAAAATTCCTTGGGGTACAGCTGGATAACAAGTTAAAATGGAGTCAACACATAGATAAACTAATCAAGAAACTTAGTTCAGCATGTTATGCTCTTAGAAGCACCTCCCATTTTGTTGACCTAAAGACAAGAGTGTTGGCTTATTTTGAATATTTTCATTCTTTGTTGTCATATGGAATTATCTTCTAGGGAAGTGCAACAAAAGTAAATAAAGTTTTTTTTGCAACAGAAGCGAGTGGTAGTGAAGCGGGAACGTGTTGTATCTCCGCTTACAGTCGCTCATGTGCAGTGAACCGGCTTTATCGCCGCGCCCACGCACTATGCTCAGGGGAGAGGCTTTGTGGCAATAAACGACTAGAGCGGTTTCGGGACAGGACACATTTATTTTTCCTACCGTTACAATAAATGACGAATAACATTCTTCGCTAATGTCCGTCTATACAGGTGCGTTGCACTGGCGGCACGACTCGATCACCGATCCCGGAGGGTGTACACTCCAGTGGCGAGCCGTGGCGCGACCGCGTGGACCGAGCGGGACAAAAGGCCGCGTCACAGAATGTTCTGCTCCTGGCGCGACCGGAGGCGCCGTAACGTCCGCAAAGGAGCGGAAGACACTAGACACTTTAACGGCGACTGCGCTTACGACCGCGCGTACGCATTTACGGCGGAGTCACGTTGACTCGACGCACGTGGTCCGCGGCGGAAGAACTGGGAGACGTGTGTCGCGTCGCGTCCGGTGTGCGAGCACCGTTGCCGAAATTCTGCGTAATGGTACAGCTGCCCCTACTTGTGTCGGCAGTGCCGTAGTTCAGCTCTTCGTGCGTTGGACGGTGCTGCCGCCACAGTAGGAATATTGTGTAAAGTGGATAACTGTACATCTTGCAGAAGCTTTTTAAGGACCTAGGAATACTTACACTGGCTTCCCAGTACATTTACTCCACAATGGGTTTTGTTGCTGATAATAAAGATCTTTCCTAGCGGTATTCTGATATACACAGTCACAATACAAGAATGTAGAGATACTGGGCACTAGGGAAAGAACATCACACAGAGAAGTGTGAGTCAACATACCCCAAGGAGGGTGAGACGGAAGAAGAAGTAACATTCATAGATATTTTCATCATGAAGAGAACTGTCTTGATAGAGCAAATTCAATCCTTTCAAAATAAAATGTGTGCAAAATTCAAAATTCTTGTAAAATGTTTGCTGTACCTTCTATGACAAAGTTTTAATTGTGATTTACAACTCACTTTGAGAACATTTGCTATTTATATTTTAACAGAAGGTGCACCAATGAAATTATTTATTTCTATGTTTAGTTTTTATTTTTCGTCTTTTGACTGTTGAAAAATGTAGTGCACTGTCCCAACTGTGAAGCTGAAACTCCACATAAATACTTCCTTCATAGATTTGTGCCATAGAGGGTTATTGGTAAGCTGTGAAATCTCCTGTAGGGAAGGGGAAACGCCAGATTTCCACACTTCAAACTCACTTGGACCAATATTGGGGTGATGTGTGTGTGTGTGTGTGTGTGTGTGTGTGTGTGTGTGTGTGTGTGTGTGTGTGTGTATTCGTAATGTTTTGTTTGTTGTGTATGTGGGTATGCGATTTTTGTTGATGTCTTTCTAGGCGAGCTTCGGTTCTTTTAAGACTTCGCACCACCGCAGTCTACGCGGTCCCTCCTTTCTTCGTCCGGTAGTACTGCATATTTGCGACAAAAAGTGAAACAATTTTCTACGCTGGATAAGCATCGAATTAGATTTTTCAATGTGAGAGAACCTGCCGAAGAAACGTCAAGAACACCAGATATCCCACTCACTACCGACATAAATCGTCTGGGTTTCCCTAGCGACTCAAAAATAATTCGTGGAGGCATGTAACTTAGAGCAACTAAGGGAACGACGGAAAACAGATAAAAATGACGATCACAAATAATTTATCATAACCCCCGCCACCAGTGGCATGATCGATTTACAATCGCACGTTCGATATGCATCGTTTGGACCCCGCGACTTCTATAGGCAATCATTCTTGGAAATTACCACCAAATCGTTCGTACTTCTCCTCTCTATAACCTCACTCTTTCCAAATATTTACATGGCTCGAGAAAATGTGGAGGCGGTCCTTAGCAAGAACCAGAGATGTACATCACGTCGAATCTCTGAGTGACTGTGACGTTACGGAGACGTTCCAGGCCCGTGACGTCGAGTGTGGACAGTGCCATTATAAACGCTGGGGAGAATGTTTTGACGTGACGGACCTGACGGAGACGTTCCGTTAAGTGTGAATCGACCTTAATTGTGCTATGATGTGATGGGATATGACAGAACAGGATGGCCAGTTTGGATGCTGCCATTTGAAATGCATTGCAGAATGTTTTGATGGACTGTGTGAATTGGTCTTCAGTCAACACAATCGTTATTATTCACTTAAGTATTACAGATAGATAACCACAGTGTAATATTTCTGTTTCTACTTTGATATTAACAGAATATTCTGAAAACAAGACGTAACTTGAAAACGCGAACACATTTCAAAACCAATTATATTTGCATGGGAGCGAAAATCAATTGCGGAATTGGATAACCGACAACTAGAAGCGGATTTCCAGAATCGATTTTGAAGCGTTTCGACGACTGTCCAGATGCGATATTGGGAATTTGATTTAAGAAATCCGGTTTTGAGAGCCCCATCGAAACAAGGTTGTTGACGTCAAAGGCCAGTTCACACTGGCACACGTCGAGGTATATTCACATTTGCCCATCACATCATGTCACGGCACTTCAAGTCAATTCAAGTCTCATGATATCAACTTGCATGGCTGCCCGCATCTTTTTTTTTTTTTTTTTCGCTGGAATTGCAATATTTTCAAGGTAATTTTCTTTATGCGAAAGAGCACATACACAACGTGGTAGTTTATGCACATGGATGCTAGATTCCACACTTGTACAATAATGAGATTTATTGGATTCAAATGGTTTTCAGCTTGCAAGAACAGCGTGTATATCAGAGAATGAAGACAGGAGTGCAGAACAACACAAAAAGCAGTGTGAGTCCGAAAAATGTCATGACCTGGTACAGAAAAGGAATTTCGCACCTATGCAAGGAGTCAAGTAAGAGACATCATCATTTTATATTTTGAGAAGTCGAAGTATCAGGTTTTGCATTTGATAGGTCAAATTGCACCCACAGTCACTGAAAGGAAGACAGTGTGATGCACTGCCATCACATCCAGTGAATAATAGGTTTGTTTAAGGGTAAGTTAAATTGCTGGTCCAGTGAAAATTTTTGTGCAATAGTCTTATCTCTCTCAATACCTTTTCCTTCAAGGTTTATAGATTTCGTTTCCATCTTGTGTTTGACTTTTAACAGCTCAAGTGTCTTATTTGTACTGGGGTCAGCTAGTGAAAACCCACAAACACTGACCACTGATGTTCATAGTAATGTTTTACACACAATCCAGAGAGCTGTTTAACAATAAATAATACCGCCACAAGTATACATTTAAAGAAGCAAATTGCAGTGTCTGAAGGTTTCAGTGCATTTTTTTTACAAAGAGCCTGACAGCATATAAATAAATTTCTCATATAAATCACTGTGATTCTACCCACGATATATTTTTCACTTCAAGCTGCAGCCATACAGCAATGCATTTCATTTAAAATATTAAATACTGTAGGCTACCGGCAGGTATGAAAATCCACTTTATAAATGTTGTAAAGAGCAAATTATTTAGTAGGCTCAATGTCGTAAAATTTAGACTGCTCCCTCATCGCTTCTACTGATCTTCCGTCATTTGTTATAAATTTTAATAAAAGAAACAAGGAAAGGAAACAAATTATAACAAATAACGAACAAAAAACGATTGATATTGACCAAGAAAACCACAGTGAAACGAAACATGGAGATCTACTCATTGCCGTCTGTCGGGAGCAGTGATCTCAATAAAAATCTTGTTTGAGCTCACTAGTAGGTTGAATGATGTTAGCCATCAAAACTTTCCTCCGGAGAAACCTTAAGGGTGCACTGCTGTGATGTGCTGTGACGTGACGGGATGTAGGGCCAATTTGGATGCCGCCATTTGAAATGTATTGCAGAATGTTTTGACGTAACAGGACACCTAGTGTGAATTGGCCTTAATAAATGTACTAGCAACTGACATTGTACTCTTACTAAAATATACTTTTATTTATTCATAAAGCTGATGAATTAATTGTACTTCTCATGTTTACAAGGCCAACTGCATCAGAATATACTGAACGGCTGATAATAAACATTCTTTTCTTGCCGGCCGCTGTGGACGAGCGGTTCTAAGCGATTCAGTCCGGAACGGTGCTGCTGCTAGGGTCGCATGTTCGAATCCTGGCCTCAGACATGGACGTGTGTGATGTCCTTAGGTTAGTTAGGTTTATGTAGTTCTAAGTCTAGGGGACTGATGGCCTCAGATGTTAAGTCCCATAGTGCTTAGAGCCATTTCAATCATCTTTTTGAGGGCTGAAGCATCATATGACGGTGAAATGACTATTGATACTTAAGGCGCACAACCAATAACATCGATTTACTGGGATCAATCGATTAATGCTGAATGCTGAAGATTAGATGGGTAGATCACATAACTAATGAGGAAGTATTGAATAGGATTGGGGAGAAGAGAAGTTTGTGGCACAACTTGACCAGAAGAAGGGATCGGTTGGTAGGACATGTTCTGAGGCATCAAGGGATCACCAATTTAGTATTGGAGGGCAGTGTGGAGGGTAAAAATCGTAGAGGGAGACCAAGAGATGAATATACTAAGCGGATTCAGAAGGATGTAGGTTGCAGTAGGTACTGGGAGATGAAGAGGCTTGCACAGGATAGAGTAGCATGGAGAGCTGCATCAAACCAGTCTCAGGACTGAAGACCACAACAACAACATCGATTAATCGATACCTTATAGACAGTCGATGTGCAATAGTAGTTTATAGTTTTAGTATTATCTACCGACTACTATGTAGTATGTAGAACTAGCGTGCTGTCTGAAGGTGTTATGGTCGGTTGTGCACGTGTGACTCTGCGCAGTGACAAATTTGTTTTGTGGGTAGATGAATAAGCTGCGACATCCTCTTTACGGACGTAAGTTCTTTAAGTATACGATAAAATCCTGCCAGCATTTTGCAGCTACAATAGAGGAACACTTCTGACTGTTTTAAAATTAATGAAACTGATTTTTTTTTTTTTTTTTTCGCCAGGACTCGTTACATTCAGAACATAACAAAACACGTCCAGGATTTTGTGGCGAGATTGTTGGAACACAGAACGTTATATTTTGTCCACTAGCTGTAGAGTTTTACCAAATGTTTAGTTGGCTAAAAGTATCAGCGTCGCCTGACAGGTTCATATTGTCTTACTACCTTTATTTCTAAGCTTCTTTTCGTTCATTTGCATAGAACAATTCTTTACACCTTTTTACGGACTGCACTTGCATTTGGAAGATGGGACGTAATGTTTATTTCGGGTTATTTCTCCTATTCTCTTCGCGGTATTGTTAAGATCACTCCCGAAGGAGCCCATAGACTGTTTTCTCCTCTAACCAAGTTGTCATTTTATTATCTTCTAGAATAGTGTTGAGTAGGTGAAACTGTAGCATTCTTTTTCCATCTTTTATATTGTTTTATGTAAACTTCCGTGAAACATTACTGTGTTTCGTCATATTTCTCTTGTGCTTCAAGATGACTCTTTATTTATTCCACGAAATACAGTGCCATTGCTACTTATCAACTTTATGGTCGAAACACTCAAAATGCTCAGAAAACGGAACAGAGTTAATTAAAAGGTTGCTATGGCACAGAATATGTTAGACTGTGACTATAATAACGCTTGTTAGACTCTTTGAGGATTTCATTTCTGGGAGTTTGTATTGTTTTCTCAGCAGAGAAAACTCTTTTAATACTAAATTGGTGATAATTTTTTATGTACTATATGCCCCCCACACCTTACTAATGGATAGTAAGGCGTATATATTTTGTGACAGCACGTGTTATAATTAACCTTACAATTTCGATGAGAATTATTTTAGTCTTTTCATGCGCCCCTCCAAAACCCTAAAAACACACTCTGAAAAATAACCCCCATATACAACAGCCCCCCACACCCATAAACCAACAGGAGACTTACCGACCCCCCCCCCCCCCCCCCCATACTTCCTCTTCCAAAACTGCTACTTGTCAACCTCCATGGCCACCCCAGGCCCATCCAACTTACCCCTGTACTTAATACATTCAGAACAAACTTTCATACAAAATGAAAACTAGTCATAAACCGTCCTATCACTAACACCAGTCTCATGCGCACAAAAACTATTGGGGGATCAATACCAAAAATAATAAGTCTTCAATACTCTCTCTCACATACCCAACCTAGACCTCTTGAACCAGGTACTACGCCTTATGGAGCGCCATAGGTTGTCCCTACGGCACTGCCACATGTCCCTGGTCCGAGGCGCCGGAACTCTGGCCAACCGCATGTTCTGTGGACACATGCTGCACTTCACCACTTCAGCCAACAGCCTGAATAATTGTAAGAATTTTATCAGGGACATCATTTTGTCCCCCATTTCCGCCTGCAAACGAGAAGTGTTATATTTATCCGTCATATCCGTACCTAACAAAAGCAGCCACAAATTAAATTAAACGACTCATAACGCAACATACAGCAAACAGCAGTACAATAACATAGACACAACAAAACTTAATTCTTAACTCTCTGAAACCAATTTCTGTTGAAGACCAGTCGCAAACGACAACTGAACAGATCAAGCAGCAACACCAAAATGAAGCCAATACACCACATAACACACGAACCATAAAAACACCACCAGAGGACAGCACCGATTGCAACAAAACGACATCTACAAACACAACACACTCATAAACTAAACTCCGCACCTTCATGACATCACACACCACACCACCGTTACGTCACGGGTGAAAGCCGACGGGTGGGATCGAAAGCCTCCATTGACCCGAGCAGGTACTACATGTAGTAAGGAGAAGTTTGGAAAGGGATTTATAATTCAAAGAGAATAAGCAATAGCTTTGTGTTTTACCAGTGATATTGCAGAGCTATGAGAGATGGCAAATGAGTTACATGAGCAGGTGAAAGGAATGGGCAGTGTCTTGAAATATGGTTATAAGACAAATGTCGACAGAAGTAAAATGAGGATAATGGAACATGGTTGAATTAAGACAGGTGAGGCTGATAAAAATTAATTAGAAAATAAGACTAAAAAGAGATTTTTTTTCCATCAAATTGAGGGTGGTCGAAGTAGAGGTTATAGACTACAGACTGGCTGTAGGCTAACAAGAAAAGCATTTCCGAGAAAGGGGTATTTAATATCTGATATAAATTTAAATGTTAGGATGTCTTTTCTGGAGGTGTTTGAAGTGTAATCATGTGTGGAAATGAAATGTAACAGAATGCAGTTCAGTCAAGATGAGAACAGAAGCTTGTCAAATGACAGAAGAATGCTGATGATTAGATTGCTAGATCACATAAGTAAAGAGGATGTTCAGGATAGATCTAAGGAGAAAGGAATTTGTGGCACAACTTGACTGTGTAATAGAAGAGATTGTTAGGTCACATTCTGAGGCATTGAGGAATTGTTATTTTGGCTTTGGAGGGAGAGACAAAGGGATGATGAAGATAGTAAACAGGTTCAACAGGAAGTAATTTGCAGTTGTTATTCTGAGGTGAAGTGACTTGCACAGGATAATCTCAGGTGGAGAGCTGCAGCAAATATTCTTTGGACTGAAGACCACAACAGCAACAATGAAAAACCATGCATCTTAATTTTTCACAGACAAAGAGTGTCTTACTTTAAAACTGCAAAGGGAAGAGACATGGATGTTTAGTGACTGCTTTGAAAGAAGTGGGCAACATTATATTTTTCATACTGGTTCATACAGAAGAACTGAACATATAACAGAGATCACCACTTCCAGCATCACTCTGTGTATGACTACTGTGATTTGAGTGTGTTAATTCTGCCTCCCCCATAGGCTTACATTATTTTAATCATTGGTAAGACTGGTGTGGCATTAGCTTAGATCTAGGTTGTGTTGGGAAGTGACAATTTTTTTTTAAATGAGATGGTGATGCCAATGAATGTGATCATGAAATAAAATTGTTGTGACAGTGTTTAGTGATGCTCGATGTCTACACCCTATTTCTGGTAATGTTCGTACAGTATACATAATCTGTATACCATACATACATACATACGTATTTAAATAATGAAAAATAGGAAATGGGGTCATGACATAACTCGTACTAAATTTGAAAAATTACCATGGCAGAATGACAGGCCAGATCTACCTTCAGTCGACAAAATTCCAGTAGGTTCTACTTATAAAACAAACAACTGCTTAATAAGTGTGAAAGAAAGTATAACCTTCTACTTTGAGAGCTGCTACATAAAACACATAATTTGACTGTTAAAAGGGCTATGCATGTAGCCTTCAGTGAAATATATAGGTCACCAGAAGTGTCCGATACCACCCGTCGGCTTTGACCCGTGACGTAAGTCTGTTGTGGTGTGTGACATCACGACGGCACGAAGTTCAGTTTGCGAGTGTCACGTGTTTGTAGATGTCTTTTTGTACTGTCGGTGGTGCTCTCTGGTGGCATGTTTGTAGGTTGCAGGTAAGGTTTTGTTGTTGGTTTAGTGTGCGCTTGTGATGTGTTTTTATGAGGGGGGGGGGGGGGGACCAAAAGAAATCGGATTGTTGGCATAAAAAATTAATTGATGAACCTTTTTACAAAATTACTTCAGTCACCTTCAAAATACTCCCCATTACATGCGATGCACTTGTCAACTCTCTTTTCCCACTGTTGGAAGCATGTTTCAAACTCTTCAAGTTTGATATTGTCCAGTGCCCTCTGCAAAGCTGTTTTTACCGCCTCGACATCGTCATAATGCTCCCCTTTTAGCGTTTTTTCATTCGTGGAAATAGGAAAAAGTCGCACGGGGCTAGGTCCAGCCAATACGGAGTGTGGGGAATGACACACCACCTCTGAGATGCCAAATAGTGGGTCACTCATAAGGCTGGAGCGTTGTCGTGATGCAGAAACCAGTCACCTGATCGCCAAAGCTCCGGGTGTTTCCTCCTCACATCCTTTTGCAGCCGCCTTAAGACATCCAAATAAAAGTGCTGGTTAACAGCCTGGCCAGGGGGTACGAATTCCCCATGCACAATTCCACGAACATCAAAAAAGACAATGATCATCGTCTTCACATTTGACCCCACTTGCCTTGCTTTTTTTGGTCTGGGAGAGTTGGGAGTCCTCCACCGGCTTGACGCTTGCTTGGTTTCTGGGTCATACCCATAACACCAACTCTCATTCCCTGTAATGACTGTGTTCAAGAAGTTTTGATCACATGCAATCTCTGTTTTCAAGTCCTGACACACATTCATGCGGATGGTTTTTTGCTCCTGTGTGAGAAGGTGCGGAACAAATTGAGCAGCAACAAGTCTCGTGCAAATCCTCATTCAAAACCCGCTGGCACGAGCTCCAACTGATTCCTGTCTCTGCTGAAATTTGGTCGATTGTGTGGCGACGATCCTCGTTGATCTTTTGGCGGACCTTTTCAATGTTCTCTTCATTTCGTGATGTTGAAGGGCGTCCAGAATGAGTTTGGTCTTCAACACACATCTCACCACGTTTAAGGCGCCCAAACTACTCGAAAACCGTGTGCGGCTCATAGCATCCTCCTGGAAAGCTTCCTGAAGCATTTGGTGTGTCTACATTGCACTTTTTTAAAGTAGGAAACAAAATTTCACACACACTCTTTGTTCTTTTAAAGTTGGCATAATGACTTCGCAGAGGTAACCCGCCAATAGTCAGAGAAACATAATACCACACTTGCACGTTCAGCTCTACACTGACACCGTCTGAACAGCTGTTTCATGAAGGTCTCTACTGACACCATATAGCGTGAGAGCCCTGCACTACGTCTACAAGTGGCAGTGCCCTCAGAGTCCGGTTTCTTTTGGGTCCCCCCCTCGTATGTGGCGTGTCGTTGCGGTCCGATGGTGCTCTTTGGTGGGGTTTGTGGGTTGTGTGGTGTGTGACCTATTGGGTTCATTTGAGTTGTTGACGTTGTCGGCTGTTGTTGTGGTTGTAAGTGAAGATTAGTGGCATATTGTGCCGTGAGTTGATTGTTTAATTTTTGGGTTTTTTATATGATAATGTAGCGTTGTATGTGGTTTGTTGTGTTTGAATTTTTTGAAATTATTTTTTTATGTCATTGTTAGGAATGGATATGACTGATAAAATGAACCGTTTTCGGCTGTGTGGTACGATGGGTGACATTGCTATGTTGCTCATCAAATTTTTGCAGCTTTTTGGATTACTGGCCGAGCTGGTAAAGTGCTCTGTATGTGGTGAGTATATGAAGTTAATGAAAGTTCCGGTGTCTCGGGCCAGGAACAGCTGTATGTGGACATGCCGGTATGACAACGTTTGGCGCTCAATTCGTTGGGGTACCTGGTTCGAGAAGTCTAGGGGGCTTTGCGTGAAACTGTGTTGATGCGTTACCATTTTTGTTATCAGTCTTCACACAGTTTTTGCGTGCATGAGGTGGGTGTGAGTGAGCGAACGGTCCTTGATTGGTATTCTTTTTGTCAGGAGGTTTGTTCAGAATGCATTAAATACAGAGGTAAGTTGGGTGGGCCTGGAGTAAAGGTTGAGATTGATGAGTCACAGTTTGGTAGGAGGAAGTATGGGAAGGGTAAGCCCTTGGTTGGTTTATGGGTGTGGGGGGGCTGTGGTATCGAGGTCTGGTTCTTCTGTGTGTGTGTTATGGTTGTGGAAAATCGTACAAAGAGGGACTTAGTGGGATTGATTCAAGATTATGTAGAACAGGGTAGTACGGTAGTCTCTGATGGGTTTGCATCTTATAGTGGGTTGGGTCGGGAGGGTTACAGTCGTTTAGTTGTTAATCACAATGTAGAGTTCAAGAATTATGAGAGTGGGGCCTGTACAAATACTATAGAGGGGTTTTGGGGGCTGTTAAATCTGTAATAGGGAGGGGGAAGAGGCGCTCTTCCAACCTTCAGGCTCATTTAGATGTGTACTGTTGGCGGAAGAGCGTCCCTGAGGGTTTTCTTACGGGCTGTTAGTAAGATGTACAGGGCCAGGGTTGTGGTTTAGTTAGGTTTTGGGGGTGGAGAGGGTGGGGGTTGGCTGTGGCTCTGGGGGAGGTGGGGGGTTGGTGAGGTTTGGGGAGGAAGGTGGGTGGGGGGGGGGGGGTGGTTGTGGATTTTTGTTTTTGTTGTGGAGGATTCATTTTTTTTTTTTCTTTTAATTGTAGGCTGTGTATGGTTTTTCTTTTGATATGAGGGAGGGGGTGGGGAAGTTTGATTGGTTGTCATTTATTCTCTCTGTGTGTGTGTGTGTGTGTGTGTGTGTGTGTGTGTGTGTGTGTGTGTGCGTGCGTGCGTGCGTGTGTGTGTGTCTGTGTGGTGTCTGATCTAGTAGGCCAACCTGTTCGTATTTGAAATGTCATGCAAGAAGCTGAAAACTGATTTGTAATTGAATTCCATTATTCACTGTCACCTTGATTGCAATACTTAAAGTGCCAGTGCCTCCACATCTCATGATGTATGATTCTTCACAAAGAGGTGTTTTGCAAATTGTTCTATGCCTTCAGACTTGTTTGACCAAACTGGAATCATGTGCACCACCTAACACTTGTTTCATATGATGGTGCAGTGTAGCCATATGCATCCACCAACTCCGCATGGATTGTTGCAGCATTGTTTTGTTCAAATGCAGAAAACAAATTCCACATTATGCCTGTTTATCTGCGGGCTATGCCATTTTGTTTTGGGTTATCTTGTGGTGTGCTCCAGTACTGTGGCATGGGGATTTCAGTGTCTCCCAGGACTTCCGTAATTAAAGATGTGTCAAGCAACTTTGAACATTTGTAATTGTAATGAAAAAAGATGCTGTCTTGGTCAAGTTTAGTTTAACCAAATTTGACAATTGTCACAGGTCATTCTCATATCAAAAATCTGCTACTTAAAGCCCTTGCCTTGCTAACGATTTGTGCTTTGGCGTAATTACCTGATGGATCTCAGGATGACCCATAACAGAGGTCATATATCAGTACTAAAAACATGCATCTTCATACAAACAAGGTTTATTTACACTTCTTTATTTTTTTAGAAGTGATAGTGAGACTTTCACTGTCCCTCATACTAAAAAACATAAAATCATATGGGATATCAAAAGAAACTTGTGACTAGGTTGAAGATTTCATATAGGGAAGTCGTCTTGGATGATGAATGATTGACAGATGTGGAAAAAACTTCAGGTGTTGTGGAGGGAAGTTTACTGGAACACTTTTTGCCCATTATGTATCTTAATGACCATGCAGACAATATTAATAGCACCCTCGAACTTTTCAAGGTCAAGCAATTATTTACAGTGAAGCAGTATCAGCGAACAGAACTGCACAAACATTCAGCCAGGTCTTGATAATATTTCAAAATGCTACAGAGAATGGCTACACGTTTTAAATGGACAGAAATTGAAAACTGTAATCGGTCAACTCATACAAATACATGGGTGTAACAATTTACGGGGATGTGAAATGGAGTGATCACATAGGCTCAGTCATAGGTAAAGCCAGCAACAGACTTGTTTTCATTGCCAGGATACTAGGAAGGTGCAATCAGTCTACAAAAGAGATTGCTTATAAGGACTCATGTGACCCACCCTAGAATGCTGAAAGTGTGTGGGACTAACAGGTGTTATTGAATGTTAGAAGAGCATCACCAAGCATCACAGGTTTGTTTGACCCATATGAGAACATCATGAAAATGCTGAAAAACCTGAACTGGGAGATGCTTGAAGATAGACACAAACTACACTGCGAAATATTGTACTAACAAAGTTTTCAGAACCAGCGTTAAGTAAATAATGTAGGAGTGTACTACAATCCCCTATGTATTGCTCCTGCAGGAACTGTGAAGGCGAGATGCACACAGGGCCCTTTAAGCAATCATTCTTCCTGCACTCCATGTACGAATGGAACAGAAAGAAAACCTAATAATTTGTAAGATGGGAAGTGCTCTCTGCCGAAAGGTACAATAAAACATTAGTGATCTGCGTCTTGGACAGCAATGTGCATACACACTGTGGTACACCAGTATGTTGTCAAATGATATCATTTTGTCAGGGGAAAAAATTTATGAACTTAATCATATATTTTATTACTTGGCATGAAGAGATAGTCGCTCTGTGAACCAATCAATTCTCCATAAGTTACTACCACCGAAAATGTTACTTTACTTGTGTGAGTGGTTGCTGTGTTTCCAGAGACATGAACGTATGATTATAGAGTGAGAATGTACATTGAATGTATGGGTATGATGATTATTATTCCTGTATTATGTCAGTATTACTCAGATGTACTGTATTTGTCAATGCATTTTCCATTGAATAAGGCTTTTCTTAAGATTTGTTACTCTATTTTTGTCATACATTGTCAGTTAAATTTTGAGCCACAAAACAAGATGATCTGCATTTAAGCAACCTCTGTGTACTTACATGTTTTTGTGTGTTAGTATTACAACTAACACGTATATTTACTGCCACCAAGTTCATCACACTTCTTATGTAATCAATCTAAAATGATTTTGTGATCTAGGAAAGGTAGATTGCACTCACTGATACCAGAATTTGTCTTTGTGGTATGTGACATCATAAATGCACAGACACAGCACATAACACTATTTCTTTCATTTTATATTATTTTTTGGTTTGTAGCATGTGGCAGACTAAGCTGTAGGATAGCTTTAAATCTATGTTAGGTTGGAAGGTGACAGTTTGATTGTGAGTTGAAGCCAACGACTGTGAAAAAGAAATCTTAGTTGTGGTGACGTACTGTTCTGTAGCATAACCCAAAGTTTGTTAGACTGAAAGAAGGCAGTCAGGTGAAGCCAATGGATGTGTCATGAGAATAACTATAATTTTTGCTACGAGAAATATTTTATGCTTGTTGGATTTTAATAAGTGGTTTATGTCTGTCATTATGACTACAACATGGGTCAAAGTAAGTAGCTGGTATCAACAGGTTTAATGTTTCTGATAGGGTGTATAATGAGTTAGTATTAGTAAATTAATATTAAAATGTCCATAGTATTCGATATAAATACCACACAACAGAAAAATGGTGTACTCACTGTATTGTCCCCTGTCTCTGGGTGACATGTTGTTTTTTTTTTTTTTTTTTTTTTAAAAACATCAAGATTAACAGGATATAAATTTACTCATTTACGTGTAATCGGCCGGTACGAGAACATTCCGATGTTGCAGATGGAAGCGAAAACTTAAGGAAATGTCAATGAAATTTACCACACTTAGGTCATAAAAGCAATCAAAGTTTCACATTTGGATTAAAAAAAAAAGATATATCTGGAACACACCATATAGCAGAGATGCTGAGTTGCATATAGGCTCAGTAAAAAGACTTACAAAATAAGCTTTCGGCCAACAAGACCTTTGTCAAAAATAGACAAAACACACACACACACACACACACACACACACACACACACACACACACACAGACCACAATGTCTGGTAGCTGAAGCCAGATTACAAGCAGCAGCAGCAGTGGTGCATCATGGGAGAGGCAATTGGGTGAGGCTAAGGAGGAGGCTGCAGCAGGGAGGGATAGAAGGATAGGGGTGGGGTACGGTAAAGTGCTGCTGGTGAGTTTGCAGGGACGAAGTGGGGAGAGGGTAGGGCAGCTAGTCACAGTCAGGAGGTTAGGCAGAGGGCAGGGTGAGAGGGAGGGTAGTGGAAAAGGAGAGAAGTAATAAGACTGGGTGTGTTGGTGGGGTAGAGGGCTGGGTGGTGCTTGAATGGGAGCAGGGAAGGGGCTAGACGGGTGAGAACAATGACTAATGAAGGTTGAGGCCAAAAGAGTTATGAGAACATGGGAGAGTTCCCACCTGTGCAATTCAGAAAAATTGGTGTTGGTGGGAATGATCTGTATGGCACAGGCTGTGAAGCAGTCATTGAAATAAAGAACATCATGTTGGATGGCATGCTCAGCCACAGGGTGATCCAGTTGTTTCTTGGCCACAATTTGTCGGTGACCATTCATGGCCAGACAGCTTGCTGGTTGTCAGCCCCTGTAGAATGCAGCTGAGCCTGTAGGTGACATGACCAGTTTCACAGGTAGCCCTGCCTTTGATGGGATATGTGATGTATGTGACCAGACTGGAGTAGGCGGTGGTGGAAGGATGTATGGGACAGGTCTTGCATCTAGGTCTATTACAGGCATTGAGTCGTTAGGCAATGGGTTGGAAGAAAGGGTTGTGTAGGAATGGACAAGGATATTGTGAGGTTCGGTGGATGGTGGAATACCACTATGGGGGGCATGGGAAGTATGATGGACAAGACATTTCTCATTTCAGGACATGATGAGAGGTAGTCAGAACCCTGGTGGAGAATGTAATTCAATTGCTCTAGTTCTGCATGGTACTGAGTTGTGAGGGTAATCTGGCTCTAGGGCTGGATGGTGGGACTGTGGGAGTTGATGGGTGACTGGAAGGATAAGACATGGGAGATTAGTTTTTGTGCAAGGTTGGGAGGGTATTTACTGTTTGTAAAGGTCTCAGTGAGACCCTTGATAAATTTTGAGAGAGACCACTCGTCACTGCAGATGCGATGGCCATGGATGGCTGGGAGATATTGCTGGTGATTGGTAGGTTTGATATGGACAGAGGTACTGATGTAGCCATCTTTGAGGTGGAGGTCAACGTCTAGGAAAGTGGCTTTCTGGACTGAGTAGGACCGGATTCCTCTAGATGGCCCATGAATAGGTTAGCATAGGATGGTGCCATGTGGGTGCCCGTAACCATACTCCGGATTTGTTTGAAAGTCATGCCTTCATAGGAGAAGTAATTATGGGTGAGGATATAGTTGGTCATGGCTAACAGGAAGGAGGTTTTTGGTATGGAATCCATTAGGTGTTGTGAAAAGTAATGTTCAATAGTGGTAAAGCCATGGGCATTAGGGATGTTAGTGTAAAGGGAGGTGGCATCAGTGGTGATGAGCAGGGCAGTATGTAGTAAAGTAACAGGAACTCTGGAGAGTATGTGAAGGAAATTGATCATATCTTTGTAGGAGGGTATGATGTGGGTAGTAGGCTGAAGGTGTTGATCGAAGAGAGCAGAAATTCTCTCAGTGGGGGCACAGTAACCAGTTGGGATGCCCAATTGTCATGCTTTGAAATGAGGAATGCCCTGCCTACTGACCTTCCCACATCCTCCACAGGGGTATTCAGCCATCCATCAAGCCTACACAATATTCTCATCCATCCTTACACAATCCCTTCTCCCAACCCATTGCCTTATAGCTCATATTCCCTGTAATAGATCTAAATGCAAGATCTGTCCCATACATCCACCCACCCCAACCTACTCCAGTGCGGTCACAAACACCAGCTATCCCATCAAAGGCAGGGCAGCTTGTGAAACCAGTCATGTTATATAACATCTAAGTGGCAACCACTGTGCTGCATTTTATGTAGGAATGACAACCAACAAGCTGTCTGTTCCCATAAATGGCCACCGACAAACTATGGCCAAGAAACAACTGATTGACCCTGTTGCTGAGCATGCCATCCAATGCAACATTCTTCATGTCAGTGACTGCTTCACAGTCTGTATGATATGGATCCTTCCCACCAACACCAGCTTTTCTGAACTGTGCAGATGGGAACTCTTCCTGCAGTATATCCTATGTTCCCAAAAGTCTTGTGGCCTCAACCTTCGTTAGTCATTGTCCTCACCCATCTAGCCCCTTCCCTGTTCTCATTCCACTGCTATGCAGTCCTCTGTTCCACCAACGCACTCAGTCTATCAACTTATCTCCTTTTCCACTCCCCCTCCCCTCCTCTCCCCCCTACCCTCTGCCTAACCTCCTGACTGCACTTAGCTGCCCTATCCTCTCTCCATATCATCCCTGTATGCTCCCCAGCAGCACTTTACCATCCCCCACCCCTATCCTACTATCCCTCGCCTTCCCGCCCCAGCCTCCTCCCGTCATGTGCTGCTCTTAGTCTGACTTCAGCTGCCAGAGACTGTTGTTTTTGTGTGTGTGTGTGTGTGTGTGTGTGTGTGTGTGTGTGTGTGTTTTCTTAGCATAAGTTAGTTTAAGTAGTGTGTAAGTCTATGGACCGATGACCTCAGCACTTTGGTCCCTTAGGAATTCACACACATTTGAACATTTTTTTGTTCATGCACTTACTCAAATATTATAGTCATGATTTTTTAAAATTTGATGTTTCTCTTTGATACAGCCTGTACATTGTTTCTCTTTGATACAGCCTGAATATTGTAATACTACAACATTGAGTTCCCATTTGATGTAATTACAGGGTGAAAATTATTGAACTGTATGATCAGGGTGTATACAACTTGGGACAACCAGGCGATCTGGGAAAAACCTGAGAATTCTTTCATCCAGGATAAAACAGGAAAAACCCGGGAATTTTTCGTTGTTTTAGTTTTCTGTTAAATTTTTGTAATTTAGACCAGCAAGAACCGATACTCTAACAAAGGATATTACTGTATCCTGCTACTGCAGAATAATACTTCAACAATAAAACATAAACGAGAGAAAAAACAAAAATATCTTAAATTGCAAAGGAAATGCGCTGTATACGACGATACACAGTGCTCATGCAAGCATCTGCCAACAGCAAAATGTGTCAAAGGCTTTAGAAAGACTATGCAATACTTCATAACAACAAATTCCCTCTGAAGAGTGTGAAGTCACAACTTTTTACATTAGATTCGTTTTAGCAGTTAAGAGTGGGCTCATGTGCATGCAGTTGAGACGCGTTTGAGTAGTAGATTCTCCCACTTCTGGCTACAGGAATGTGACTGTTGGCTGTGCAAGCAGTCGCAGCTAGATGCTGCTGGGGAAAGGGGGCGCCAAATTCATATTCTTGAGGGGGGGGGGGGGGGAAAACTTGTTTCACAAAGTGCTTAGCATCCAGTGCACATTGGTCTTTTGATTGTTCATATGAGTTTGAAACGCATCCCTGTTGGTTTTTGAACACATTTTGATTTCTGAATGAATCATAAGTTGATTTTTGAATGCGTGCATAGTGTACGTGATGTTTCTGTCAGGAGAATCCATGTCACATCTAGAAATAAACTTTCCACAGACAAAAGGGGACGGGGCTATACGAGCTGAGTGAAGTAAAGCCGAACGGATGAATGCCAAATGCTGTCTATGTGGTTGATTGGGTTTGCGAATGATTAGCATAGTTATAGGTACTAGCAAAATCCATAGATTCAGACTACCAGACTGGAAATAAATGACTACCAGGAATAACAGGTGAGAAAGATTACATATTATCATCTTGGTGTATCCAAGAAAATGAAATTTTGACAGAAAATTTTTGGCCAGACCGCTACATTAGTGAGGACCAGTTGTACAGTCCCCGGCTAGCAGCCACTTAAATTCTGTTCTTGAAGTAACGCAGAAAACGTGTTGTACGAACATGTAACAACACCTAACCGGAGAATAATCGCAGGCTAACTAGACCTGTGATTCTGGCAGGGTTAGTGAAGTTAATTGGCGAACAAATTTTGACAATGGCAGGAATAGCTACAGAACTGGTGAAGACAAGATTGTTAGAACAAGGAAGGTGATGAAACTGGGATATCCCACAAATTATGGAAGAGTAAGATGATTCCAAATTTATATAAAAATTTCATAATACTACTTGTTGGTGTCATACTTGAGAAACTGGTGCGTATGAATGAAATGTGAAACTATTTCCTAAAGCTTTTAACTTGTAGTAGGCCTTATAGGCATTTGATATTGGTACTTCGTGAATTATATTCTGTTGTGTTATAAAAATGACAATTTGTGCCAAAACAGTCTCGTTTATTTGGTGTGTGTTACAAAATTGCTGCAATATTAGAAAGGCCTATTTTGTTTTGTCTATCAGACAGTGACGAAATAGATGTAATCAGATCGAGAAACCACATCAGTCTTGGGTATTATTTGTGTTAACAGCTTTTTCCGTATTAGATAACAGAAAGGAAAGCACACCATGTAAAGCTGTAGCAAGATTAGAGAGAAAAAAATTGTAGTTGCTAAGGATTGAATAAATGTGTAATTTCTTGCTTGTCTCTTGTCTTTATTGGTTTTATGCATCCTATATTTAATTTTGTCACACACAGCAAGTTATTAGCTAACAGGCAATAATGAGTGCAGATTTTCCGAGGAGTTCTTGTTCTCTCGATTACAAATAATCCCATCTGCTATGAATTGCAAGATTATTTATTTATTTTTAAGAGGGGTTAGGCTGTCAAACCAGCTGACTGGGATCAGGAGAGGCACCACAGGACATCTCAATTTCCACTGTCCTGAAAATAGTTTGATGGCATCAGTTACAAAATATACATGTTTCAATTCTACAGAGCGAAATACAGTGATGTGCGATAGAAGAATGCTGTATGAAGAGGCGTGGCACTGCACTTTGGAATGCTTAAGACCAAATAACATGCCTTACATTTCCTCGAACACATGTTTTATGTTTCAGACTTTTCAGAAAGATGTGCTCTACAAGATGAACATATTTTTGAAAATACGATTTTTTTAGCATTGACCCGGTTAGCAAATATCATAGATCTGGGGCTGATGCGCAGAGCAGTCTGAGTTATAGTGGGTAGTCTCCACGTGACCTGTGTTTACATTTAGTGATTTTGCTGTGTCCCCTTCGTTTACTCTTACGTCAAATGAAAGCAAAACGGATATCTGTGGCCGGGAGCTATCAAGTGAATTAAAATACATTCATATAATTACGGAAGGATAAAATATGTTATTAGTTTCAGATTTTATTTTATTTCCACCTTTCTGACAGTTGAGCATTAATCGCCTTGCAGAACAACGAAGTTATTTTTGTCTGTTTGCTGAAGAAATTTGACTTTTATTAACCTTTTCGCAGAGGCAGTCAATGTATTTGAAACAAAATGTTTAATTCCACAGTACTGGCTAGTTTCAACTTTTCACTGAATTTCAGGTGCGCGTTTTCATCTTCTAGCACATATGGCATTATGCCATAATAAAGAACCGAACATGATATAATACAGTACTGGTGCTCCAAGAAAATTTACATCCCGAAAACCACACTGAAAAGCTTAATATCAGGTCGAGGCCTACTTCATTGGGATTCTGGACATACGAATGTACACATTTTAGTATGGTTCACAAAATTCCAATGCTCTTGGAGTATTCTTTGATGTGTTGTTTCTTCTGTGACGTAATGTATGATCTTTCAAAGTTTTACACGTATGTACATATGGGCTTCCTACGTCATGGTAGCTGCGCAAGCGCGGTGTCACCTGTTATCTGCACTCTCTGCTAACTGCTGAAACGAACCTGTTTCTAACAAGTCGCGGGAAAATATTGCGAATGGTAGTTTGAAAAGCTTTACTTTCAAAGTAAATATCCTTTTACGTAAGTTGAACTATGTGCGAAAATGTACAATGAATTTCTTAAATCACACAGCGTTTGACTCTCATTTGGATCAGACATTTATGTCATTAAAAATTTTTCTGCCACATTTGTGTGATATATCTTAAAGTGTAACACGCGCAGGAAAGATAAACATTATACACGAAAGCTTAGCTTCTCTTGCAGCTTATTAACCTTAGAGACATAATATTATGTGTGACAGATTTGCTTATCTTGTAGCAACGCTGTGTGTTTGTGCTACTTAACAGTGATGTTGCTGTTGGCTGACTGCATCACGTGTCCTATGCTCTGAATATCCGCTGCCATCGGCTGGCGAGATCACGTGACATGAACTATGACTGGCTTACAAATGCACATCACAATCTCGATTTCAATGATTCGGAAAATAACATGCGGTGTTTGGTGGAATTCCAATGTATACTTTTGTAATACAAAACTACGCATCGTACATGTTGCTGCACATCAAAGATATTTCCAAAACGTGTATTTTCCCCTGAGTTTCGTTTTCTAAAGTGCTGGGAAATTTTATGCCCATGTATAAAACCATAACCATTCAAAGGATTGATAAGTTTTTCAGTTCTGATGGAAAATATACTGTCGCTTAACATGGAAAAAGTGTTTTCACCTAGGAGAAAGTCTATTTTCAAGCGGGAAATCCGGGATTTTTTTTTCTTTATCCATGTATACACCCTGATGAAATAAAATAGTCATAACCTCTGAACAACTTGTGTCATGATGTTCAAACTGCACGGTTGGCCACAAGGCATGATGGGAATTAGTATATGCATGTACATGGTCTGGTTTAGCAACGTAGCCCACTTTCATTTGGATGGGTTCGGCAAAAAGCAAAATTGGCACATTTAGGGGGGGACTGAGAATCCACATTTTGCGATCGAGAAGTCTTTTCATCCTCAGCCCGTGCGCATGGTATGCAATATCCTGTCGTGGAATAATTGGTGCAATATTCCTTGATAACATGGTGACTACCGAATGGTACCTGAAAGTTTTGGAAGATGATTTCATCCCCATTATCCAAAGTGACACTGATTTTGACAAAATGTGGTTCATGTAGGATGGAGCTTGACCCCATCAAAGCAGGAGAGTATTTGAGGTCTTGGAGGAGCACTTTGGTGACTGCATTCTGCCTCTGGGCTACCAAGAGGCCACTGGTATGGGCCACCATATTCTCCAGATCTGAACATATGCAACTCCTTTTTGTGGTTGGGTGTTTAGTTGGTTGCTTGTTCCATTGATCAGTCGCACGTTACGGTAATCATTATGATGTGGAATGTGTCGAGTGAGTGAGTGCGTGCACACACACACACACACACACACACACACACACACACACACACACATATATTAATATTACTATTATATACCCCATTCCCTTAAATGGCACAAAATGGATATACTATATTTGTAGACTTATTTATTCCTATTCAAGAATTCATCCATGGTATAGAAGGAGTTGTCAAGGAGATATGATTTCAATTTATTTTTGAAGCTGTTACTGCTGTCTGTCAGACTTTTATTTCGTCTGGTAATTTGTCAAAAAATTTTATAGCAGCATATTTTATCCCTTTCTGTGCCAAAGATAGGTTGAGTAAAGAATAGTGTCAGTCTTTCTTTTTTCTGGTATTATAATCATGAACATCACTTGTTTTTTAAACTGGACCATGTTGTTGAGAACAAATTTCATTAGTGAGTAAATGTACTGTGAGGCTGTTGTAAGAATTCCCAATCTATTAAAAAGATACCGACAAGATGTGTGACTATGAACCCCACACATTATTCTAACCATTTTCTTTTGAGCAGTGAATACTTTTTGTCTAAATGTTGAATTAACCCCAAAATATTATTCTGTATGACATCAGAGAGTGGAAGTTTGCAAAGTATGTTAGCTTACTGATTTCTGTATCCTCAAAATTAGCAATTATTCTGATTGCAAAAGTTGCTGAACCTAGTTGCTTTAGAAGATCCAAAATATGAATTTTCCAATTCAGATTCCCATCTATATGTACACCCAAAAACTTAGTGTGATCAACCCTGTCTACAGAATTCTGTTGATGGGTTATATTTATTGAAGGAACTGTACTTTTTGCAGCAGAAAATTGGATGTACTGTGTTTTTTCGAAGTTTAGAGCAAGCCCATTTGCAGAAAACCAATTACTGACTTTTCCAAAGACCTTATTTGTATTATTTTCAATTGGAGTTTCTTTTACTGGATTAATAATGATGCTTGTATCATCAGCAAACAGTGTGCGTTCAGCTTCCTGTTGCAGATAGGAAGGGAGGTCGTTCACATATATCAAGAACAGAAGGGGACCCCTGATTGAACCCTGCGGAACACCTAATATAATTTCACCCCAGTTAGATGAAGTGTGAAACTTAAGTCGCTTGAACCATATAAGGAAACTTTTTGGTTCCTGTTCTGTAGGTATGACTTAAACCACTCATATGCCATTTCATTTATACCATAAAATTGTAATTTCTGTAACATGATGTCATTGTTCACACAATCAAATGCTTTGGACAAGTCACTGAAAATTCCTATTTGTGACATTTTACTATTTAAAGGCTCTGTTATGTGGACAGTGAAACTGTATATCCCCCCAGGGGGTCCACAACTCTTTTGTGGACACGTGTGTAGCGAGCACGGGACCCCGAGCTAATGTGGCCCTCCTTCCTTTCTGGGCTGCATACCTTCCCTTCCCTTTCCGCATCCCTCCCCGTCCCCCATCTTCGCCCCCCCCCCCTCACCTCTGGCTCTTTCCTTCCCTTTCTCCCCCTCTGGGAGTATGGTTTGTGCCTACGTCCGGAGACGGACGCTCGGAACTTTTCCAACTTACTTGCTTTCTACACTTACAAGTCCTCGTCCTTCCTCTGTCCTTCTCTTTTCCTTCCCTCTTCTCCTTGCCCTTTTCTCCGCTGCGGCGTTTGAGACCCCCTCTTCTTTCCTTTCCCTTTCTCTTTTTTCCTCCCTGTGCGTGTCTGAAGGCCGACCCACGCACTTCCATGCATAGCCGGTGACGGGGTAACGCGTAATTCCCCGCCCCGGGTGGACAGGTAGGACACGTACGTACCCCCTGGTAACGGCCAAGCCCAGGGAGGGGTGATTACCCGAGCTGATACCTTCCGAAAGTGCCGATTGGTCCCTCCGTCCGTTTGTCGGGAGGTGTGACCTGAGGTGTGAACAATCACCTAAGGCGGGTGTGCCCTCGGTGAGGGCCCCCACAAGGGAGGAGCGTGCCATCGGAGACGCCGGTAATCATGGGGGATTCTTCCGCAATGGTTTCCTCACTTTCCACTATGTCTGCTCACAAACATAAGTTCACTGAGTCTCAGCCACAGGCGGTTCTTCCATCGTTGCCACAGTTCCTTGTTGTTTCTCGGTCTGACGAAGGTCACGACTTTTCCACGGTCAACCCTTTCATTATTCAGAAAGGTGTCGACGGAATTGCGGGTCCTGTAAAGTCTTGTTCCAGATTACGGAATGGCACCCTGTTGTTAGAAACACACAGTGCCCTCCAGGCTCAAAAATTGCTGCGTACTTCTCTGCTCCACACCTTCCCTGTCCGGGTGGAACCGCACCGTACCTTAAATTCCTCGCGTGGAGTCGTTTATACACGCTCCCTCGATGGATTGTCTGACGAAGAAATTCAGCACTATCTGTCTGACCAGGGCGTCAAGGCTGTTCATCGGGTTATGAAAAGGGTTGACTCGAACATCATTCCAACCCGCACTGTCTTCTTGACATTTGACAAAGTTCAACTCCCATCAAAAATCAAAGCAGGCTATGAGATAATTTCCGTTCGCCCTTATGTCCCAAACCCTACGCGTTGCTATCGGTGTCAGCGGTTCAATCACACCAGCCAGTCCTGTTCCAATCCGGCCAAATGTGTTTCGTGTGGCAAGGATGCCCATGAGGGTGCTTGTCCACCTCCCATCACCTCGCTGCATCAACTGTATGGGTGACCACGCTGCTTCCTCTCGAGATTGTCCCGTTTTTAAGGACGAAAAGCTCATCCAGGAAATTAGAGTAAAGGAAAAGGTGTCGACCTTTGCTGCTCGAAAATTATTCGCCAGTCGACAGCCCACCGTGCCTCAGAAAGGAAAATACAGCACTGTCCTTGCTTCTCCTCGGCCAACAAAGGAGGCGGCCACGCAGGCTTGCGACCTCACCTTTAGTACCACGGTCGTCAGATCGGCCAGCGCAAAGATCGCCCGTTCAACCTCACCACTTTCGCCTGCCCACTCAATGGCTCACCCTTCGTCGGGTTCTGCTAAATCTCGAGCCCGAAAGTCAGACACCAAGTCTTCGAAAAAAGAGCATTCTCGTGAAGAGTTTTTACGTACCGCAACTTCACAACCATCGGTTCCTCCTTCATCTAAACATCATACTTCCAAGAAGGCTACGAAGAAACACAGTTCCTCTCCTTCTCCGCCAAGGCATGTCCCATCTACAGCACCACCTGGCGGAAATCGCCCTCGGCCGTCTTCTGTGTCGCCGAGGCGCACTGCTGGTGGCCGGTCAACCGGCCGATCGCTGGTGGCAGGAGCTGCTCCTGACCAACCTATGGATCAGGATCTTCTGCCTTCGACTGAATGCCATTCCATGCTGTCGGTCGCAAGCTCAGAGCAGTCGTTGAGTTGACAGCACCCTTGGTCACGTTCCTCCATTTCCTGTTCACCCTATGTCCATTATCCACTGGAATATCTGCGGCATTCGAGCCAATCGGGATGAATTGTCGATCCTCTTACGATCCTACTCGCCGGTCATCTTCTGTCTTCAGGAAACAAAGCTGCATCCCCATGACCGCTTTGTTCTCCCTCATTTTCAGTCCGTCCGATATGATCTCCCCTCTGTTGAAGGAACTCCAGCCCATGGAGGACTCACGATTCTTCTCCATGATACTCTCCATTATCACCCACTCCCCTTAAACAGCTCCTTCCAAGCTGTCGCCGTCCGTCTTTCCCTTTCTGGATACACGTTCTCTCTTTGTGCGGTATACATTTCATCGTCCACACCAATGGCACGAGCTGATCTCTTTCATCTTCTTGATCAGCTTCCACCCCCCTATTTGCTGGTTGGGGACTTTAATGCCCACCACCCGCTTTGGGGATCTCCACATCCTTGTCCATGTTGCTCACTATTGCTAGACGTCTTCGACCAAGCGGATCTAGTCTGCCTCAACACTGGGGTCCCCACATTTTTGTCTGCCTCCACGACAAATTTATCTCATTTGGACCTTGCGGTCGGTACTGTTCCGCTAGCTCGGCCCTTCGAATGGTTCGCCCTTGATGATACACACTCGAGTGACCACTTTCCATGTGTTCTTAGACTGCAGCCTCAACTGCCATATATGCGCTCGCCCAAGCCGATTGGACACTTTTTTCGTCTCTAGCGACATTCGATGACCGTCGCTTTCCCAGCGTCGACGATGAGGTCACACATGTTACCGACGTTATTCTCACAGCTGCGGAACGTTCAATACCACGCACCTCCGAATTGCCCCGGCGGCCCCCAGTTCCTTGGTGGAATGAGGCATGCCGTGACGCAATACGTGAGCGGCGACGTGCTCTTCGCATTTTCCGTCACCATCCAACTTTGGCCAACTGTATCCGATATAAGCAGCTCCGTGCGCGATGCCGTTGCGTCATCCGCGATAGCAAGAAGGCAAGCTGGAAATTCTTTATTAGCTCATTTAACACCTTCACTCCCTCCTCGGAAGTTTGGAGTCGGCTTCGACGGTTCTCAGGCGCGCCTAGTTTCTCCCCGGTCTCTGGGCTCACTGTTGCGCATGATACCTTAGTGGACCCCGTCGCAATTTCTAACTCATTGGGTCAGCACTTTGCTGAGATTTCGAGTTCTTCAAATTACCCGCCAGCGTTTCTCCCGAAGAAACGTGCAGCGGAAGTGCGACAGCTTGCTTTCTCCTCTCAAAATCACGAAAGCTACAATTCTGTTTTCTCCATGCGGGAACTCCAACATGCCCTCTCTTCTTCTCGCTCCTCCGCCCCAGGACCGGATGGTATCCATGTCCAAATGTTGCTGTATTTATCAACCCATAGTCTGCGTTACCTCCTTCGCCTTTATAATCGAATTTGGACCGACAGTACCTTTCCCAGGCGATGGCGGGAAGCTATTGTCGTTCCCGTTCCGAAACCTGGAAAGGACAAACATCTCCCCTCTAGTTATAGCCCCATTTCTCTCACGAGTAGTGTCTGTAAGGTTTTGGAGCGTATGGTGAATTACCGTTTAGCTTGGTGGCTGGAATCCCGCAGTATTTTAACACCAGCCCAATGCGGATTCCGAAAGCATCGTTCTGCAGTTGACCATCTTGTTGCTCTCTCCACTTATATCATGAACAATTTTCTCCGGAAACGCCAAACGGTAGCAATATTTTTTGATCTGGAGAGAGCATACGATACGTGTTGGAGGACAGGCATCCTCCGCACACTGTTCTCTTGGGGCTTTCGGGGCCGGCTGCCCCTTTTTCTTCGCGAATTTATGGCAGAGCGCGGTGAACACTACTCTCTCCCGTACTTTCTCCCAAGAAAACGGGGTACCCCAGGGCTCCGTGCTGAGTGTTGTACTGTTTGCCATCGCCATTAATCCAATTATGGATTGTCTCCTTCCTGATGTCTCGCGCTTCCTCTTTGTGGACGATTTTGCGATCTACTACAGCTCTCAACGGACCAGCCTTCTTGAAAGACGTCTTCAAGGATGTCTCGATCGCCTCCACTCGTGGAGCATCGAAACCGGCTTCCATTTCTCACCCAGTAAGACCGTTTGTGTTAATTTTTGGCGACGTAAGGAGTTTCTTCCGCCCTCCTTACATCTAGGTCCTGTCAACCTTCCGTTTTCCGACGTCGCTAAATTCTTGGGTCTTATGTTTGACAGAAAACTGTGCTGGTCCTCCCACGTTTCCTATCTTTCGGCTCGCTGTCTGCGTTCCCTTAACACCCTCCGTGTCCTGAATGGTACCTCCTGGGGAGCGGACCGAGTGGTCCTTCTCCGCCTCTATCGCGCCTTAGTGCGCTCGAAATTGGATTATGGAAGCATAGTCTACTCTGCTCGGCCGTCTATTCTACGGCGTCTCGACTCTATCCACCACCGTGGATTACGTTTAGTGTCTGGAGCTTTTTACACCAGCCCTGTGGAAAGCCTTTATGCTGAGACTGCTGAACCTCCGCTGTCCAATCGGCGGGCAGTCCTTCTGAGTCGTTATGCTAGCCATCTGTCTTCCATGCCTGCTAATCCAGCCCATGACCTTTTTTTCGACGCCTCCTTTGATGTAGGGTATGCAGGCCACTCCTCCTCCCTACTACCCCCGGGAGTCCGCTTCCGTCAACTGCTCCATTCTCTTTCCTTCCGCTTTCCTAAAACCTTCTTGACAACTTGGGGTACAGCACCGCCTTGGCTCCGTCCCCGGACCGACTTGCTCCGAGACCTATGTCAATTTCCCAAGGATGGTACCCCTACACCTGTTTACCGTCGGGCATTTGCTGCTCTATGTGCACAAATGACGGACGCCACATTTATTTACACCGACGGCTCGAAAACATCGTTAGGTGTAGGGAGTGCCTATATTGTTGGCGACACCCCAAATCACTTTCGGCTTCCCGACCAGTGTTCGGTTTATACTGTGGAGCTTTACGCTGTTCTCCAGGCTGTCCACTACATCCGCCACCATCAGTGGATACAGTACGTAATCTGCTCAGATTCTCTCAGCTCTCTCCTCAGTCTCCAAGCTCTTTACCCTGTGCACCCTCTGGTCCACCGGATTCAGGACTGTCTGCGCTTGCTCCACCTGGGGGGCGTCTCGGTGGCGTTCCTCTGGCTCCCGGGACACGCTGGTATCTGTGGGAATGAGGCGGCCGATATAGCGGCCAAGGCTGCAGTCTCTCTTCCTCGGCCAGCTATTCAGTCGCTTCCCATTACCGATCTACGGAGCGGATTATGTCGCCAAGTTGCTCATTTATGGCATGCGCATTGGTCAACACTTCCCCATAATAAATTGCGGGAAGTGATAGCCCTTCCTTGCCCTTGGACCTCTTCCTCCCGAACGCGTCGTCGGGAGGAGGTAATTTTAGCTAGACTCCGGATAGGGCACTGTCTTTTTAGCCATCGACATCTTTTAAGCGGTGATCCTCCCCCACTCTGTCCCCACTGCCCTCAGCTGTGGACAGTCAGACACCTTTTAATTGAATGCCCCTATTTTAATCCGTTACGCTCCCGTCTACAGCTATCGCCTGATCTATCGTCGATTTTAGCAGATGACACGCGCTCAGCCGACCGCGTTCTCCAGTTTATTAGTGACAGTGAAATGACGTCAGTCATTTGAAATTTTTTTTTTTTTATTGGGACAACAAACCCCTTTCTATAGTGGATTTTTAAGCATTCCTTCTGCCTTTAGTTTCTCTAGTTTTATGACTTTGTTCCCATTGCTGCTGGTTTTAAATTTCGTTTTTTTCCTGTTTCCTACGTCACGGGCTGGGCGCTAATGACCATAGAAGTTTTGCGCCCTAAAACCACAAACAAACAAAAAAGTGAAACTGTATGTTGCTGTCTCTGTGAAACTGCATTTTTGAAATCTGAACTGTGATTTTCTAAGTATCCCATTACTTTTGAGATGGCTAACCACTCTGGAGTACATTACTTGCTCTAAGATTTTTGAAAATGCTGTAAGCAAGGATCCAGTTTGATAATTATTGACATCTGTGGTGTCCCCCTTTTTGTAGAGAGGCCTGACAATGGCATATTTTAACTTGTCTGGGGAAATACCTTGAGTGTGTGATGCATTACATATGTGACTCAGAACATCAGCTGTAATTGCTCCACATTGTTTTAATATCTTATTAGAGATGTCTTCTACTTCAACAGAATATTTATTTTCCAAAGATTTAATAATTTTACTTATTTCACGAGAGGTTGTCAGGTGAAACTTAATCTTTTTTTTTTTTTTTTTTTTTCAAAGCAGACTCTTCCACATACTGCCTGGCTTTTTCTTTTCAACTGTTCTCCCCCTTTTTTTCTCCTACACTTAAGAAATGGTTGTTAAATATATTAACTACTTGTGTACTGTTGGTTAGGATGGTCTCGTTCTCCAGGGGCTATATTAAACACAAAGTGTGCGGCAGTAACCCCAAAACCATTGCTGAGCTGAAAACAGCCATTCGGGAGACGATTGACGCCATTGATGGTCCAACGCTTCAGTGGGTCGTGCCACATCACTGCCAAGGCTGGCAGGCATATAGAGCTTGTCGTAACCTAAATCCAAACATCTTTAGTGATGTTTACATGTTGAATAAAGTGTGTGCACACCATAGTTTGTAACTAATTTACACTTTTTTCATATAGTTCAATAGTTGTCACCCTGTAGAAGGGAATCTCAAAGTATGCACACACCTGTACCCCCTTCTCATGGGGAAATTTTGAAAACTCACAACTTCTAGACACTCAAAGGATGCTTCATGTCATGTTAAAACCTAACTAGAAAATTTCAAGAACTACTTTTTCTCCGAGCTGACTCTGTCAGTGTTCGTCAATGTCAGAATTCTAATTTCTCTAGTGGCTACTAAACTTTTTGAAGTATTAAAAACTTTGCACTCTACTGGGCTTGAACCCAGATGCTTGGCTTTTTCATGACTTCATTTATTTACTGAGTTACTAAGTGGCAGCTCACACACTGCCTCTAAGCTTCCAGGTGCCAGTGTCACTTTCCTACATTTCAAACTGGAGAGAAACTGAGGTGTGTTCATGCAGTTGCTGACACTAAAACAAATGTTTTATTTTTGAAGTGCTCTTCTAAGTAGTTAAATTAATAGTGTACATGCTACTTTTTATGATTTCATAGTTGCGGAAGCTTAATTTAAGAATATTTGCAGCTATAGCAATGTTAGTCTGGCTGAAAATAAAGGATAATCTGGTATTGTGAGGATTTACATTTGTGTTTTTACTGGTTTGTCGCTTCAGTGTCCATGAATGTATTAGTCCTATATGATCTGACAAATTATTACGATTTATGTCGCTTAGGTAGTGGCTGTGACCCAAGCTGATCTCCATTCCAGTGACAGTAAACATTTTTGTAAAAATAGTATTCCAACCGCCATTGTTTTTATAGCTTTTTATTAAGGTTGCCAGTTTCGATTCCTCTGTAGAGTCATTTTCAGGTCCTGTGCTATGAATGACAAAAAGTATTCAGTTATACAAGTGTATAGCAGGTAACCAGTGTATGCGTCTGGTTTCTGTAGAAAACTTCACAAGCGGGGTGTGATCTTTGTACATGAACAAACTGTTGTTGTGAACAGCGTATGTTGCTCATGAAGTCTTCTACGGCCAGCTACCCCGGTATATAAGTGTACAACTGGATACTTTTTGTCGTTCATGCTACAGGGCCCGAAGATGAATCTATCAAGAAGTCAAAACTGGTAACCTAAATAAAAACCTGTAAAAATAATGGCTCTTGGAATATTATTTTTACAATTCATTGACCAGCCGCAGTACCACACTCCATAATTGCAAGATGGAGTTACATTGTAAACATTTTTGTCTCTCAACTAAACTTCCATAATCAACTACTTGATAAGAGTACAGTGCTCTTAAAGAGACTTAAATGTTACCTTTTCTAAATAATTTTCATTAACTCTCATAAGCAAGTTTCATTACTCACTCCTTGAAGGCATAGTACCCCTGGGATGAAGCATTCAGTGGAGTGTACTAATGCATAGCTTGGAGAATTGCTTAGGAGTGAGGGGCATTCCCTCATAAGTGTAACTGATGCATCACCCCCTCACTCAGTCGAATTGCACATGGCATGACTGCCATTTGATAAGGATAAGCAGGAGACTCAACCAGTCAGATTGAAATAGTATTTGTCTTATCCAAATGGTTTCCATTGTGTTCCCCGGTTCTCTTTTGGATAAATTCCTCTAAAATATGGAGCTGAAGATTAAATATAATGACAGTTGAAACAGTTACTTAGTGAATTCGGTGTTACGATGATCCCAGATAGCTGGTAGCACTGTTGCCAGTTTTCAGTGCCAAAGTGCAAATGGCTGCAGATAACAGTAACTGTTTATAGAACTCCCGGCTGAATACTGAGGCACTGCCATAAGGGACATTTACAAAGTCATATTACACAATTGTTTGAGGCAGATGAGTGAAACAGCTTTGCTGAGCTTGATGCAACTGTCAGGGTTCTTCTTGCACAAAATCTACTGTTGCAATAGCCACTGAACTTACTAAAAACTACAGATCCCAAAGAACATTAATATTGTCTAGCAAAACACCAAAGGTCTTATTAATAAAATGAATGCATATACCCATAGATGAGAACGAAATGGCACAAGGGATGTCAGCAGATGTGCCGTGCATATCAGAGCATCACATGGAAATTGCTAAAATTGAACATGCACATCTTGCTGGATAAAAACTAATTCCATACTGCTATCAAACCAGCAAGAGGAGAGGGTGATGGCACTAGCTCTCGAGCCCCAGGCTCTTCATATTAATGACTGTTGTATTGCGCAACTCTTGAATACCATGATAGTGGAGTACAGACTACACAAGGTACCATTACTGACAGTTTGCAGGCCAGAAGCAAGAAATATTTTAAGCTTCATAAAACAGCCAGAGAAAGTTTTAAAATTATTGCATAAATTAAAGTAGAGAATCATGGTTTGGGGAGACTTAAATTTAGATATTACTGATCGAGGATACAGAGTTATTGTTCTGTTTTTATTTGCCACAGTAAAGTTCCAATTAGGACATAATGAAACAGCCATTGACAATTTGTTTTGGTCTCATCTACCTTCAGTAGTTTAGATGTAAAATTGATGGTCAATGGTATCTCTGATCAAGTAGATCAAATGTTGACAGTTACATGTGCTGACTTTTAGGTTCAGATCATCCATGAAAATAATTTTCATCACAGAATCATTGACAGTGGTGTTCAGGTAAAAATTGTGAGAAGAGATTTAGAAAGTATACAGTGTAGGTGGAAAATTAAATTCTTCCTTGAATATATTCCTACAGTAGTTGGAACCTTGTGAGCCCATGAACAGTGGTAAAATTGAACAGAAGCAAGGATAACACAGATAACTCCTGTGACTAAACTATTTTGTACCAAGAGGAGAGACTTTTACCTAATTCAAGGAGAAGCTGTAGTCCAGAGTCGAAATTAGAGTTTGACCAGTATTTTAAAGACCTCCCTTCAGTTATTAAGAAAGTGCAACATGCACATACACTAATTTAAAATTAAATCACAGAAAGTAATAGTTCCCAACTCTTCTGGAAATAAACAAGCTAAAGACTTCTGAAAGTGGATACCTGGTGGTCAATACAGTACCCTGAATATTTGTTGAGTAACTTGCATGTCACTGCTGAAGAACACTGTTTGTAGGTTAGACTGCGAAACATGTTGATGTGAACCAAACTCTTGGTGCAACCCACATGTCATCAATTTGTTCATTGAAAAAACTGCTTTCACTTGAACAGTTAGCTAAGACAGTCCTGCATTAGGCAGACAGGGTAATCTGTGCACTTCCCAAATGTTGTAGGTAAGTAACAACAAAGTCCAAATCACAATCCAAGTAAAAAAAAAAAAACAGGGTCATGTGCAATATACGCACTAGATAGCTTTCTGTGAACAAAGGCTGTTGTGACAGGTATAACTGCCAGTGCACGGGGCAGCCTTTAAATCTGCTGCAAATGTTTTGGTATGTGACCTGTTGCCAGTGGATGTTATATCAACTGACTCAGCAATAAAGTAGCAGGATTTCAAGACCATCATCATGCATTAGTTTCAGAAATTCAATCCCCAAGAGAATTAAGGAATTCATCATGTCAGTAGAAGGCAGTAGACTAATTGTTCTAGCAGAGAAAAAAATTAGTGTGGTTTGATAAGCCTACTCTTAAGGTATTGCTATCAGTCAGAGCATGTTTTCTGAGAGATTAAAATGGAGATAAGCAAATCAAATTTCAATTTCAGACCCATTTACACTTGATCCTTTCGAACATATTTAAGAAAATTGTTTATGATAGAGTATTGACCCATTTTTCATGGCACAAAGTTTGTCACTGGAATGAAACTAACCTCAGAAGCGGGGGGGACATAAGGAAAGTTACTGGGTGCAGTCTTGTTCTTAACCTACATACATGATCAATGACTTTCAAACTCTGTTAAAATGCCTGTGATATTGTTACACCAGCATAATAATCCTAGATCCAAAAGCATCCTTACTAGACTCAGATCACACAGTAGCTGAAAATGCCTACAGTTGTTTCATAGCAAACAGTTTGTCTTACTCTTCTAAAGATACATGTCATGGAGGTCCAGACATAAATAATTATACCAGTGCCTTAAATGAAACACACTGTGTAAAATTTCTTTCATTCAATTGAATAACAATGGAGGCAATATACAGGTAAACTAATCATGAAGCTCAGTTCAGTATGTTTTACTTTCAGAAATCTCATTGTGTTCACCTTAAAATTAGTACTTACTTATTGTGCATGTTTTTGTGTTCTTTTGGTTTATGGCATTGCATCAGAAGTAAATAAAGTGTTTATACTGGGTGATTCGGTGGTGATGATACAAACTATCAGGGATGACAGAGAAGAGTAATGTATAAATTTGAGGTAAGGGACAATGGTCTGGAAATAACAGGGCTAAAAGTTATAAGCGAAAATCATTGTAATACCTCTGACAGTGGAATATGTGTGTCATTAATGTTGTTAGGATTGTAGTGTAGGTAACTTTCTGAGGAGGTGATAATATGAAAAATGGGCTCTAAAATGCATACCTAAGAGCTGGGAGCACTTGTTCATGTTTGATACAGTGAAACACGTCTCTTCTGTTGAACAAGTGCTCACAGTTCTTAGGGTACATGTTTTACAGTCTGTATTTATCAGACTTTCTTTTGTTGTTTTGGTCCATACTACCACCTGAAACTTGCCTGCCCTAAAATCGTAGCAACAGCAGTACCGGTACATGTATTCCACTGGCAGAGGTATCAGAACAATTTGTAACTTTTGACTTGGATGTTGCCAGACCAGGGTCCCTTACCTCAAAGGCATACATTTAGCCTTCTCCATCAACACTGAAGTTTGTAATATCATCAAGGAATCACCTTGTATATTTAATACTGTTTCCTGTCAGTAGTTGGCAAGTTAAATCATGAATTGATTTTTACGGGAAGGAATGCAGAAATTTTGGAAGCTTGTGTTCTGAGACAATCATATCACATGCTGCTACAAGAAAAAAGTGTGCAGGAAACTGGATTGGTTACTAAATCTCTGTAAAGACTTATGATGGAATGATGAAATATCAAATTGACTCACAGGAGTCAGTGTACCAGAAATTAATTCTGTTGTCAGTCATTTGTGTAGTGTGTCTCCCAGATCCAGTGACTTCCCAGAAAAATTGAAATTCCCCTTAGTAAAACCATTTTATAAAAAATGGCGAATAAGATAATGTACACACAGACCAGTGCCATGCTATCTGTGTTGATTGCTTCTGAGAAGGTCTTGTGCAAGATAGTAGTAACACATCTCAGTACATGTAATTGATCAGACTTGTAGGCTCTGATAACCTTGCTTTGAGTGCCTGTACACCCCAAAAACAACAACACACTTGTAGCCTGGGTGCAAGAAAAAGGGAGTCTACAGTAAATATTATTTCTTTCCTGTGTGAGGCATAGTAAAGTGAAGAATATCTTCTTTCATTTGACAAGTGTGCAGACTCAAACAGACCATGACATGCAGCTGGCACCAAGACTGGAGAGACTGGTGCACTCGGCAAAGGGAGCTCCGTATTGAAGGACTGCAGATGGTCGGTGTTCAGTCACACAGCAATTCCCGATGTAGGCTCCTGTAGGTTGGCAAGCAGTAATCTATGTAGCCAAGTCGTGGATGAATACAAGAACCAGCACTTGGAGCCACGTGACTGGCCACAGTGATGTAGTGCAAGTACTGGCAGTGTGGTGAAGCTCCTGCCACAGGAACTGTGGTGAAAGCTGGAGTCTCGAAGGAAAACAATTGTGTATGTTTATGTGTATGGAAGATTGTTGTCCTGTTTTCACCAAATTTGAAGTTAGTGGGCGAGGAAGGCAACCACCTGTGGTACACAGCTGCATAAGTGGTAGTTGGATCGCAAACACTAGTCATACAATATAATTAGAGCCATAAACACTCCTCCTCTGGATCACGGGGTCCCAGGTTCGATTCCTGGCCGGGTTGGGGTTTTTCTCCACCCAGGGTCTGGGTGTTTTTGTTGTCTACATCATCTCATCATCATTCAGAAAGTGCTGAGACTATAAACGGAAAGATAAATGCAGACTTTGCAAACAACAAATAGAAACAGTAGATCACATCACAAGCAGATGTACAATACTAGCAAATACAGAATACCCCAGAAGACATGACAATGTAGCAAAATTAATACATCATCAACTTGCCATACAACATACTAACAAAACAACACATTCCCACATACAAGTATGCACCACAAAATGTACTGGAGAATGATGAATACAAATTATACTGGAACAGAACCATTATAACAGATAAAACAACACCACATGACAAACCTGACATCATACTCACCAATACAAAAAAAGAAATTAACACAACTAATTGAAATATCCATACCCAATACAACAAATATACAGAAGAAAACAGGAGAAAATATTGAAAAATACATCCAACTGGCTGAGGAAGTCAAGGACATGTGGCATCAGGATAAAGTTGACATTATACCGATTATTCATTATACTATTAACTACAGGAGTCATACCACACAATATCCACCAGTACATCAACGCAATACAGCTACATCCAAACATATATATACAACTACAGAAATTTGTAATTATTGATACATGTTCAATTACCCGAAAGTTCCTAAATGCAATGTAACGTAAACCATACAGTTAACAGAAAGTCACACTTGATCAAGTCCGCGTCACTTTCCATTTTTAACCAGACGTAATGTCTGAGAAAGGAAAGAAATAATAATAATAATAATATTAATAATTCCTGTGGAGGCCCGGGAAAAGAATGGGCCTCCGGTATGTTCTGCCAGTCATAAAAGGCGACGAAAAGAACAAACCACTAATAGGGCTAACCCCCCTTTTAGTGTGATTAGTTGGTTCAGGACAGAACTAAAGAAGCCTCGGACAAGCGCCGTCATTGTCGGGAACGACGCTTGAACCCTATGCCCGCCCACAATGGTAACGACACTGCTAGCCAACTGGAAAATGATTCAAATCCAAATAGAGGTGTTTTGCAGGATATGCTTCCTGCAACCACCCTAGAAGGAAAACAAAAGACAGAGGATGAGATGGTCAGATGAAGTTAATCTACACCTCATGTTCTGTTATTACCAAGCAACAAACCTAGGAACCAACACAACTGGATACAGATCACAAGTATACACAACATTTATTACCAGATACCCAGAATTAAAATTTTTAACAGAACGATGACTAGCTGATCAGATCGGTGTAATAATCAAAAATAACAGGATACCCCAGTCAGAATTAGAAAACATCAAACAACAAGTACAACAAATACTGGAACAAAATAATGTGCAATCAGAAGAAGAAGAAAATACAGTAATGGACTCAAATATCCCAGAGCAAACAAACAAAGAACAACACGCATCAATTAAACAGTCAGAGGAAAACGAAATCTTAAGACAGTCACCAGAACAAGCACAAATAGAACACGCAGTGACACACATGTTAGATATAGAAGAATAATTTCAGCTGACATATATAGAATACAAAGACACAAATACAGACATTAGACCATTCTTGCATAGACCGCCAAATAACCCACAAGTCGAAACAACAACAAAAACTACCAACACAATCTTACACAACAAAATAAATGAAAACACAACTATGGAAGAGTTACAACTACTGGTTTATATAGGAGCACTCACTACACTAAATATACACACTAGGCAGAGATCAGAACCAACCAACATACAGAAGAAACCCACAAAACCAGCATGGCAACACAGGCTACAGATCAGAATAGAAAAACTGAGAAAAGACATCGGACAGCTAACACAATTGATAAGAAATGAAATGTCAGAAAAAAAAAAAACGAAAAAGGTTAGGTAAAATCTCACAACAAGAAGTGATAGAGCAATTAGGTGAAAAGAAGCAGAAATTACAAGCATTGGCCAAATGACTTATAAGATACAAAAAAAGTGAAAATAGAAGGAAACAACACCAAACATTCAACACAAACCAAAAGAAATTTTACCAGACAATAGATAACACACGCATTAAAAAGGCAATCCACCAAACATAACAGACATGGAACACTTCTGGAGCAACATATGGTCAAACCCGGTACAACATAACAGGCATGCACGGTGGATACAAGCAGAAACAGACACATACAAGATGATACCACAAATGCCTGAAGTGATAATTTTGCAACATGAAGTCACCCAAGCAATTAATTCTACTCACAATTGGAAAGTCCCTGGAAAAGATAAAATAGCAAATTTCTGGCTAAAGAAATTCACCTCAACACATTCACATCTAACTAAATTATTTAACAGTTACATTGCAGACCCATACACATCCCCTGATACACTTACACATGGAATAACTTATCTGAAACCTAAAGATCAAGCAGACACAGCAAACCCAGCTAAATATCACCCCATAACATGCCTACCAACAATATACAAAATATTAACTTCAGTCATTACACAGAAATTGACACGTACAACACAGAACAAAGTTATAAATGAAGAACAAAAAGCCTGTTGCAAAGGAGCACGAGGATGTAAAGAGCAACTGATAATAGATGCAGAGGTGACACATCAAGCTAAAACTAAACAAAGGTCGCTACACTATGCATACATTGATTACCAAAAAGCTTTTGATAGTGTACCCCACTCATGGTTACTACAAATATTGGAAATATATTTAAAATAGATCCTAAATTGATACAGTTCCTAAACATAGTAATGAAAAATTTGAAAACCACACTTAATATCCAAACAAATTCAAATAATATCACATCACAGCCAATACAGATTAAGTGTGGAATATACCAAGGAGACTCATTAAGTCCCTTCTGGTTCTGCCTTGCTCTGAACCCACTATCCAACATGCTAAATAATTCAAATTATGGATACAATATTACTGGAACATACCCACACAAAAAGACACATCTGCTATACATGGATGATCACACTAGTTTTAACTACTGGCAGCAACAAATCAACAACTCAACCAATTACTAAAGATAACAGAAGCATTCAGCAATGATATAAATATGGCTTTTGGAACAGACAAATGTAAGAAAAATAGCATAGTCAAGGGAAAACACACTGAACAAGAAGATTACATATTGGATAACCACAGCGACTGCATAGAAGCAATGGAAAAAACAGATGCCTATAAATATCTAGGATACAGACAAAAAATAGGAATAGATAATACAAATATTAAAGGAGAACTAAAAGAAAAATATAGACAAAGACCAACAAAAATACTGAAAACAGAACTGACAGCAAGAAACAAGACAAAATCTATAAATACTTATGCTATACCAATATTGACCCACTCATTTGGAGTAGTGAAATGGAGTAACACAGACCTAGAAGCACTCAATACACTTACACAATCACAATGCCACAAATATAGAATACATCACATACATTCAGCAACTGAAAGATTCACATTTAGCAGAAAGGAAGGAGGAAGGGGATTTACCGACATAAAAAACCTACATTATGGACAGGTAGACAATTTAAGAAAATTCTTTGTAGAACGAGCAGAAACTAGCAAAATACACAAAGCAATCACACATATAAATACATCGGCTACACCACTGCAATTTCATAACCACATCTACAACCCTTTAGATCACATAACATCAACAGATACAAAGAAAGTAAATTGGAAAAAGAAAAAACTACATGGCAAGCACCCGTATCATCTAACACAGCCACACATCGATCAAGACGCATCCAACACATGGCTAAGGAAAGGCAATATATAGAGTGAGACGGAAGGATTCATGATTGCAATACAGGATCAAACAATAAACACCAGATATTACAGCAAGCATATTATTAAAGATCCCAATACCACAACAGATAAATGCAGACTTTGCAAACAACAAATAGAAACAGTAGACCACATCACAAGTGGATGTACAATACTAGCAAATACAGAATACCCCAGAAGACATGACAATGTAGCAAAAATAATACATCAACAGCTTGCCTTACAACATAAACTTATAAAACAACATGTTCCCACATAAAAGTATGCACGACAAAATGTACTGGAGAATGATGAATACAAATTATACTGGAACAGAACCATTATAACAGATAAAACACCACATAACAAACCTGACATCATACTCACCAATAAAAAGAAGAAATTAACACAACTAATCGAAATATCCATACCCAATACAACAAATATACAGAAGAAAACAGGAGAAAAAATTGAAAAATACATCCAACTGGCTGAGGAAGTTGAGGACATGTGGCATCAGGATAAAGTTGACATCATACCAATTATACTATCAACTACAGGAGTCATACCACACAATATCCACCAGTACATCAATGCAATACAGCTACATCCAAACTTATATATACAATTACAGAAATCTGTAATTATTGATACTTGTTCAATTACCCAAAAGTTCCTAAATGCAATGTAACATATACCGTACAGTTAGAAGGAAGTCATGCTTGATCAAGGTCCGCGTCACCTTCCATTTTTAACCAGACGTAACGTCTGAGACAGGAAAGAGAAATAATAATAATAATAATAATAATAATAATAATAATAATAATAATAATACAAATGACCTTAGCCTGCCAAATTCAATTACTTGTAGATATCTCAGAGCAATAGCATAAATGGAGAGAAAAAGGAACCACATACTTCACTAAATGTGAAAAACATTTGGTGACAACTTAATTAATGGATTGTATATCTATACCTTTATTTGTCCTCGAGTCCCTGCATTATTTGTGACCGGCATTTCAGTAGAATGCTTTTTGCAACAGCACTGGATTGTGGCTGTAGAAACATTTACAAAATCATGTTATGTTACTGGGTGAGGTAGATTTGTGAAGCTGCTGTGCGCAGCCTACTGCAACTGTCAGGGATCAACTTAAACCGAGGCAGTTGTTATTTGATGAGTTCACACAAAATGTTTCAGAAAATCCAAAAAACATGAATTGCTAAGAACTTCGACATATATTACAATTTCCTCTCTTATCACTTCCTGCAATATTTTGAAAAGTTTTTTATGATTAGTCTGTGAATGTTGTCCTGACACCCTTGCTTACTGAAGAAATAAGAAATGGAGAACTAAGATAGCCAACAAAGAAGCATGTGAGCATGTGGAGGAGGCATTGTACATCATGTGCTATTGCTTAGCGCACTATTGCCTCATTTTCGGACAGAAGGATGATACTTCAGTGGAAAATGATAACCAAGACACTGCAGTCAATAAAATTGACCAACCAGGTTGGGGAAACTCATGTCAGCCAAAGCAAACAGTGCTATCTCTGATAAGAATAGGACACCATCCATTGACACAGTTCCCTCTTCTGGAAAAATGATACACCAATATGTGAAACTCCTGTAATTTAAATATCACCAACATATTGCTGGTGGAACAGCGACCAACGCAGTACTGAAAAGTATACGTTTGTGTCGACAGTCACAATTTATTTATTTTTACTACTGTTTACCGGTTTTGGTACACCGTATGATCCTCGGGTCATCCTATGATCAAAAAATACAATTACATAGTTAGAACAGTAATGCAACAGCAATTTACAATAATATTATTCTTTATGACGGCAAACACATGGCACATAGTGAATCTTAAAATGTATAGGTAGACTTACCCCTGGCATCTAGTAGTCACAGTTACTTCCCAAGTCGGTGTGTCAAATACTTGAAAAAAAAGTTCAGTGTTGAGCTTTAAACAGATTAAATTGTGGTCAGCAATGATAAGAGTGCTGCTATGTACAGAATTTGTTTTATTTATTGTTCTTATTTTTCGTGCCTCTTCAAAAATGTCAGTGTTAAAGATATCAAAAAACGGCATAAAATTTGAAAATAAAAAATTACTTATCAAAATAGTCTCTATTGTAACAAAAGATTAACAGCAAAACCACAGCTGTGTTTAGCCAAGTTTACATTTCACCATTGTATACAGTTTATCCTACCGTAGAACATCTATCTGACAATGAATCTTTAAATTAAGCAATGTCGATGTAATAAAAGCATTACATTATAAAAATATGAAATTAATTTTTATTGAGAAGAAATCAAATGTGCAAAAGGAATAATGATATAGTATGACTACATATTACTTTGCAACTGTCAGCTGACAATCTTTGGTCGCATCTCCAGATTGTTTGTCCAAGAAATGACCATGTGCACACAGGGGCATGGGGAAGGCACACTGCAGCACAGCTTAGAGCCCCCACACACATATGGTCATTGCTTGGACAAACATGAAACTGGAGATGTCACCAAAGATTGTCAATTGATGGTTGCAAAGTAGTACGCAGCCACACAATGCAGATTCCCTCTGGATGCCTGATTTATTTTCACTAAAAATTAATTTTCTATTTTTATTGTATAATGATATTATTCTGATGGTGCTCACTTAATTTACAGGTTCACTGTCAGAACAGTGTTTTATAATAGTATAAACTGCTTGTAATGGTAAAACATAAAGTTGGCAAAATACGTTTGCAATTTTGCCTGTGATGTGTTGTTATAGTGGAGACTATATTGTTATGTGATTTCTTATTTTCAATTTTTATGCTGTTTTTTTTTATATATTTTACATTGTGACTTTAAAAAGAGGTAAAAAAGAATAATAAATAAAATATATTCTGAAAGCTCAACATTGACCTTTTCTGTTAGTATTTGACATGCCTACTTGGGAAGCAAGCACGCTGACTGTGTACCCACGGCAAGAGGCTACCTGTACATTTTAAGGTTCCCTTTAAACCACATGTTAGCTGTCATAAAGGATAATATTTTTGTAAATTGCTCTTGCACTATGTAATAATATTTTTTGATCATAGGATGGCCTGAGGATGGTACTGTGTACTGAAACTAATAGGCAGTGGGCAAAACAAATAAATTGTGACTGTAGATACAAACATATACATTTTAAGTTGTGTAATTTAGTTTGTGGTACTACTTATTTTAACTATATGCTTCATATGTTGACACAACAGCAACACTCAGGTTGACAGGAAATCTGTCTACCATCCTAGCTGACAAAAGCAACATTGTAACACATATTTCAGAATTTGAAGTCATTGAGCTAGTGATACCCTCTCTCTCTGAATTGATGGCCAGCCATCCACATATGACAGGTTGTTCTAGCTGTTATAGTCAGCTAATTCTTGTTCCATTAACAAACATCACAAACCAGGACCAGTACAGTCCCCCCCTCCCCCAAATATAAAGTCACCAATGTAAATGGAGACACTAATTGTCTCATGAATTTTTTGTTCTACCTTCAATCATTTATTCAAAGATAAGTAACCTGCTAATCATTCTGCCTCATTTGTTAAGAAAAATTTCATGAACCATAGTAATGAAGCTTTTAGATACACTGAAATTCTAGCTCTAATTAACCACTCACTATGATGTGGACATTTTAAGTGTCGTGGCTCATTGTGCATTAGGAAATATGTTGACGTGTTTGGGAGTTGATTTAATAAATGGCAAGGTAAATGTTTAATTGAATTGTATCAGCTACAAACCACAATCTCTGTCAACATAGGCTGACACTGTGAAAAAAATTGCTGATCTGTGTTACTGAGGAATCAGCAGCTGACTTAGTTCAAACATGAAATTTCTATGTTAATATCCAAGAAGAGTACTGATGACTGTGCTGTGTTAAGAATCTGAAGTCCATCCTCATTGTCATCACCACCATGATCTTTACTATCTGCATTGTTTCAGAGAAATTACTTTTTGTGTACACCTCTATGTTGATTTCATGTCGCAATATAGCAGTTAACATTAAATTTATCATAATTCTGCAAGTAAACTAACAATAAATTATGCCTCGGTGAATCGTGTGTCTGACAGTTCTGTCTCTTATTTCAGGATTTTTCTCTGGAGTATTCAATGTCAGTAGCTTCCACGGTTTTGCACAATGAGTTATGGAAGAACATCAGAAGATTTTAACACGTCAGTGGGCGAATTAGCCATCCTGATGAATGATACTTTTACTTGCTGCCTAAGGAACTATGAAGCATTACTGCCTTACCTTGAGAAAAAGGAAACAAAACCTAAAATATATCACAAATTAGTGCACATTAATATACTGTTGAACAAGTTAAATGAAGAGCTTGTAGGACTTAGGGTTGACTATGTAACAGTGGAGTCATATGAACCAAAAAGGGAGACTTTCCTGACTGAACAAGGTAGGAAGAGAGGAATGTTTGATGTGTCCAAGGTAGACAGACATGAGACCAAAAGTATAAAAACAGAAGCACCATTTTCCAATAGTACTAAAAATTCCATTGCATCATCCTTGGAGACTGGAAAAAGCATGCAGTCACAGAATTTGGTATCAGTGGATACTAAAGGAACTAGATATACACAGGAACAGAAGTCAGATAATCATGGTACGAAAAACATAAAAACAGAATTACAAAACTCAAATGAAGTTGAAGATTTACTTGTAATTCCCATTGGTAATGGTGAAATACCTGCAGGTCAAACATTTGATGCCACGAGTAATGGAATGACGGTTCATTATGCTGGTGACGAGGAAGGTGAACCTGTAGCAGGTAGACATTGGGGGGGCAATGCTTATGATAAACCTGTTGATATAACAACTCAAAGGGAAAATAATGAATGTGTTTCATTACAAAAGGTAGAAACTGTGTCTAGTGCACAAGAGAAAAATGATATAGGTGACAAAGTAAAGAAAAATACTCCAGATTTTCCTATCATAAGTGAGGCAGATAGTTTACATGGTCATAGTTCAGAGGAACTGTGTAATTCAGAAGATAAATTACATGGCATCATAAGGCACAAGGGTGGAAGATATAAGTGTATATTGTGTGATCGTGAACTTATCAATTACCAGGCAGTACTTGGTCATGTGACAGGAAAGAAGCATAAATTGAAACAAAAAACTGCCGTGAACAACAGTTCTGAAGTTTCAAATAATTCAGAATCTGCTTCTGCTTCTTCTGCTGTTTGCTGCTCAATTGCTGATACTTTTGCTATTGTAGAGGACAGACACCAGGTAATATCAATGAAACATGCAGTCAGATTAGATGATATGTGGGAATATTTTGACGCAACATTTCACATTAACAAAAAAATTTTCAGGATTCATTCAGGGCAATTAATATGCTACCTTTGCAATGAACGGATAGGGAAATACGTGCTTCATGTGAAGAAACACATTTCTAGTGTTAGGCATCTTCATAGGATAAAAATTTTAAAAAAAATTGAACTTAAAAATAAATCATCAAATAAACAATTATTGGATGTACCAGGCATTCTGAAGAACATTATTCCCACAACTCAGTTTAGTTTGGAAAACAAAGGCTTTTTTTGTAGTGTGTGTGACAGCTTTTGTGAAAATGAAATAGTATTATGTCATATGACAGGTTTCAGCCATTGGAAGAAAGTAAGACGAAATGGAATGATCAATGGAGCATTAACAACCACAACAATATAACAATGTTGAAACAGAAGTTTTGTGTGTATTTGATTACAATATTACAACTGCAATATACACTGAAGTGGACACACATGTGGCCAGCATGAAAGCTATATTACACTAGGAGTAAAAGGACAAAGATGTACACACATGGTGAGTGAGCTTGAGAGTACGAAGATATTATACACTGAGTTGATGTTGTGGACAGTAAAATGTGTACACACATTGTGTACATCCAACAACTATGTTGGCTATGCAAGTGTATCATAGCAGTGCTTATTGTAGATAGTTTTTATTTTTTTGCGAACTTGTGTGTGTGTGTGTGTGTGTGTGTGTGTGTGTGAGAGAGAGAGAGAGAGAGAGAGAGAGAGAGAGAGAGAGAGAGAGATCATCAAACTTGTAAAAATGGTAGTACGAAAACATTAAAAATGTCTATGCTAGAAGTATTTCCATTCTTTGGATCAAAGAATGCTGCTTTCTTTTTAAAGCATGAGGGTAATTTCTTATTAAATTTATGTAAGTTAAAAAACATTTTTCATTGCAGTTACACTTTGCATCAGAGAGAATCATACACAAAATAATTTTCTATTAGGTTTCAATAAATTTCTCAAAATATATACATGCACTTTAATCTAATTTCATAGCTAAAATAAATGATAAATTCAAAGAACCCTAGTTGATGTGGTGTATTGTTAATGAATGTAATTGAAGTAATATATTTATTTTTAAAAAGAACAGTAGATTATATAGTAATGTTCCATAGCTTAAACTTATTCACAGTTTATTTGTTGGTTTACACCTTAAAAGTTTGAGTTATCAGTGAAAAAATTGAGCCTATCACTTGTTATGCAAAATTTCAATTTGTGGTGGAATTGAGAACAAACTCATGCATTTCCTGTTAGCTGTGAGAAGTCTCTCACATTTCTTGTCTTTTATGTTGGTGAATGCCAAAAATCCCAGTTTACACAAATGTGGGAGAAAAAATGCACCATGATATTAACTGCTTTCACTGCTGTTATTGCGTTCTCTTTCCTCACTAATATCCAAAAGTTGATAAGCAGTGGTTTACCATATTCCAGCTGAAGCATTCGGTCTGTCTGGAGTTCTGCGAGCTGCTTGTCTTCCTTCAATGAAAGGTCAATGGTGGATTCTGGAGACAGCATATAAGGACTGTGCACCCAGTCGTATTTGTTGACAGTGATTGAGGGAAAATATTGCACTGCTTTATTTTCAAGAACCATGAGGTAATTTAAAATGAGTTCATTGGTTATGCCACCTTGTAGAACTACCCTGAAAGTGAGAGGAAACATCTTGATATTTTTCTATTTTCCACTTGTAATTTCCATATTTTAAGTTTCAGTGAGTTTATCTCTTGCTTTCAGTCCTTCTTTTTCCTTGCGTACTGTGGTTTAGGTAATTGAAATGGCTGAAATTGTTAGCCAAATAGGCTGCCTTTGCACACCACTCCTTGTCCTTTAATTGAGCTGTAAAGTCTGGCTCTTTGAAACTAAAAATATTTGATAGCTCTTTTCTCAGATGAAAAAATCTTTCTGGACCTTACCGTTTGCCAACCGGTGGATTTCATTATGCAGAACCAAAGTGTCATGTCGAGATCCCTCTTCATGGTACAATTGTTTGCTGAGTCTTGTCTTAAGAGCCCTAGACTTAATGAAATTTTCTCTCTAACACTTTTAAGTTATTTTGGAATAGTCTTCACCATCGGAGCCTCACAGTGTATGAATGAATGTGTTAAACATATGGCCTGGAAATCTTGTTTTAGTCTTGTAACAAATCCTTTGACTCTTCCAGTTATTGCAGGCACACTGTGTGTGCAAACAGAAAGAGAATTTTTCCAGAACAGCCCATTGTGTTCCAATGTGCTGGATATAGACTCATAAACATCTAAATCACTTGACATTGAAGGCAGTTCAGTATGTAAAAGAAATTGTCCAATGACTGAATCCTCATCAACTAATCTTATTAACTCAGTTAATTTATATTGTTACTTATATCATTTGACACACAGAGCTATATTGAAAATACACAATCTTCACTTATCTTTTTGTGGACACTGCACTGGATATGTGAAGACATGTTATCAATTTGCAAGAAAATTATATTGTTTGGCAACGGGACCAAAGCTATTTCCTACTCGGCACCATCACCTAACATCAATTTCACTATTTCCGTACATGCAGGAAAAGTTACGTTCTCTGCAGTATTATGGGGTTGCATTGTCTTGTGCTTTTTTAAAAGTCCATAGCATAGGTTGAGCTTGCTTTTCTGCTGATGAAGTCAATTCACCAAAATACTTACCTTTTACAGATAAGTGACGATGTTTGCTATTCAAATGTCTTTTTAGTTTATGAGGGATCATGGGTTCATTCTTTAGTTTTTCTCTGCACACAACACATTCTGGTAAAAGATTGTTATCAGGCAAATGGAAAGTAAATCCAAAGTTAAAATAATTTCCTTGTTACGTACAAAATTTTCCAGTAGCATGCACTGTTTTCATGAGATTTACATTTGGAATTGGTCCTTTCTCACTTTTGTTACTGTTACTTGTTTCTTTCACCGAGTAACAACAACATTTTTTCCTTTTCATCAGAAACTCATACATACTGAACAATTAACACATTTACCAGACAGTGCATACACGTGTGTAACTAAAAATCAACCTCAAAATATGCCACAACACAGACTGCATTAGGACTGTGGATCTATGGACAACTGATTGGTGGAGACAAGCTGTGCATGCTAGACAGAGGCTTTCATTCTGATGCTGACTCATACATTATCCCTGTCTCACTGTTGAAGACTCCTATGTCTGTGCTGCGGGAACTTACTACATTGTACAGTGTGCCATGAACAAAAATGTTGAGAACTGCTGGTCTACATCCTCCTCCTCCACCTCCTCCTCTTCTTTCTGTTAAGCTGTGCCCATCTACACATATAGATCTTTGGGATGTATTCCTATACAATCTGCAGAGCATGTCTGTTGTGCAGCCAGGGGTTACCAACCCTTTTCACCCTCATCCCTATTGGATCCAGGAGGTTCTTACTACCACAGTCTTTCTTCTGAAACCCACGACCACTACCACCACTTATTGTCTAGAAAGAAGTATTGTGGAGGTGAGTACCACCTAGCTCCCATAGGGGTGGGGATGAACATGGGTGAGCAACACATGACATCTGACACTGCCCTATGTGTAGTATCGAAATTTATTGTAGGGGGTATAAGTGTGGAAGGGCACAACTGAGCAGAGAGCCCGGGTGAGGAGGAGATGGATAGTGAATAGGGAAGTGTGAGATGGACCAAGAAAGGGAGGAGGGGATGGACAGGGAGAGGTGGGAGGAAGTGATGGACAGAGAAAAGGGAGAAAAAGGGGAGAGAAAGAGAAAGGGGGGGGGGGGGGAGGAGATATGTGCAGTGAATGTCTCAGTGCTGACAAAGCCCTGGGTAAAGTGTTTATAGTACCTGGTGATCAAAAAGTCAGTATAAATTTGAAAACTGAATAAATCATGGAAAAATGTAGACAGAGAGGTACAAATTGACACACATGCTAGGAATGACATGGGGTTTTATTAGAACAAAAAAAAAAAAAAAAAAAAAAATACAAAAGTTCAAAAAATGTTCAACAGATGGCGCTTCATCTGATCAGAAAAGCAATAATTAGCATAACAAAGTAAGGCAAAGCAAAGATGATGTTCTTTACAGGAAATGCTCAATATGTCCACCATCATCCCTCAACAATAGCTGTAGTCGAGGAATAATGTTGTGAACAGCACTGTAAAGCATGTCCGGAGTTATGGTGAAGCATTGGCATCGGATGTTGTCTTTCAGCATCCCTAGAGATGTCGGTCGATCACGATACACTTGCAACTTCAGGTAACCCCAAAGCCAATAGTCGCATGGACTGAGGTCTGGGGACCTGGGAGGCCAAGCATGACAAAAGTGGTGGTTGAGCACACAATCATCACCAAACAACGCGCGCAAGAGATCTTTCATGTGTCTAGCAATATGGGGTGGAGTGCCATCCTGCATAAACATTGTACGTTCCAGCAGGTGTTTATCAGCCACCAGGCTGGGGATGATGCGATTCTGTAACATATTGGCGTACCTCTCACCCGTCACAGTAGCAGTTGCAAAACCAGAATCACGCATTTTTGTTCTAATAAAACCCCGTGTCATTCCAAGCATGTGTTTCAATTTCCCCTCTGTCTACATTATTCCGTGGTTTATTAAGTTTTCAAATTTATACTGTTTTTTTGATCACCTGATACAGTGAAGAGAATATCATTTACAATGAACAAGTAATACTACATAAATTTTATCATTTGAGCTATAGCTGTAGATGACAACTGGATTGATGTATGACACTACAAATATGTCTTGCTCACCTGGGAGTCAAGTCCCCTTCATGTGCAGATGTTCAAATACTTCAGTGCAGTTGTATGTCACACTTTGAAAAAATTTCTGTTGTGGAATGACAGACAATGTCATAAAAACTCTATATCATAAAAGCTTTGTGGAAATACCAACAAGTAAACTAAACTGTCATCCTGTATCTTGGTGATGTTGCAGGAGGATAGTTGCATTATTATTTTAAGCATAAATTATTGTTGCTGAAGCAAAGGCTGTAGAAGGCATATGTTTATACAGATTTCAGTCATAGTTACAAAAAAGAATAAATGGAGTGCTGCTCCTGAAACACAGTTATCTTTTTACGAGGAGCAGTTATAAATGAGGGAATTACTAATTGATGGCAAATAAAGTGTCACAGCCTATGTGGCAATGTGCTCTAAACCCAGCAGTATACAAAGAGATGTGTTATGATGGAACACTGAATGCATATAACATGCAAAAATTGGTACTTATATGACAGCCGGGTGATTCAAGAAGACATGTATCTGAAAAATTAAAATGAAAGAATAATTTAAATTTTCATCTCAAATTGGTTAAAATAAATAGAAGATAATTACCATATTTTCCTACAACGTATCAACTAGATAGTAGAAGATACGAGTGAACCAGAAAATGAAAAATGGTTTCAACTAGCTAGGGTTGCACTACTTACCATATAAGGATAACTCAACTTCATGTTTTGTGACAATTAATATAGTTTCAGTTACAAATGTAAGGAAAAAAGTACACTCTCCATATCCTACACTTTGTCCCAAGTTGGATCAAACATCACTACAGTTTAACTTTATGTTCTGTAATAGATAAAATGTTTGGTGTTATGGTATAAATAAAAAAATTGAAGCCTTCAGTTCATTGTACCCCAAAAGCAGGCCAGTGTAGTTATAACATTATTGGTGCATTTAATAACTGATAACTTTGATTTTCTTAAATATACAAGAGTGAAATTTACTTGTACCATACCAATTGATATAAATATTTAAAAACAATTTACATTATTCTGATAACTCAATGTGTACACAAAATTTATATTGCTCCCAGTGCAACATTTTTGAGAAAGATATCCACAGTGAATAGTGCACAGTGTTCAAAATCTCTAGTATATCTACACACACACACACACACACACACACACACACACACACACACACACACACACACACAAATTTTTTAGGATAGGATGTGGTGGCCCAGAAAATGTGCTTTTGACCTGGGCTGGTGGCTTTTGATCTGGGCTGGTGGGATAATTACGTCCAGTGAAGGTTGAGGTGAGAATGGTGGTGTAATGATGTAAACTGGCTGCAGCTGAACAAATATGTTTGCTTCAAATGTGAAGGCTGTATGGGAAGAAGTGTTTGGCATGGAAAGGATGGCAACTGTCAAAATGTAAATACTGTTGTTTGTTAGGTTTAATGTGGGCAAAAGTATGTAGTTGACCCTCAGTGAGGATGAGGTCTACATCAAGGAAAGCAGCCTAGGATTTTGAATACAAACATGTGAAATTTAATTAGGGGAATGTATTTAGAGATCCTAAAGATTTTAATAGGTCAGCCTCACCATGTGTGCATAGGGCAGAGATGTCGTCGGCGTACTTAAACCAAAGCTGGGTTTGAAGGATTATGCATCCCAAGAAAGCCACCTCCAAGTGACCCAGGGAAAGGTTAGCCTAGGAGGAACTCATTCTGGTTACCATGGCAATGTACCTGATCTGTCTGTCTTCTGTCCCTCAGAGGTAAAGTAACCGGTCATAGCTATGGAGTTGATTAAGGTGAGCAGGAAAGAAGTCATCGGTTCGGAATCTGATGAACACTGATTGTGAGGTAATGCTCTGCAACAGACTGCCTGAATACTTGAGGGATGTTGGTATAGAGAGGATGGTGACAAGTAAGGTGTCGTGGGAGTGGGACAGACATAGATTTCAGACTGTTTTGGAAATTGATGGTGCCTTTAATATAGGAGGATAGTGTGTGTGCTATAGGTTTCAAGTATTGATCAACCAAGGGAGATATACTTTCAGTGGGTGCTTTGAAGCCAGCAACTATGGGACTGCGATTAGTGATCTTAGGAAGAAGACAACAGGTGGCAGTGTGTGGTTTGGGAGAGGTAAGAAGTTATGTGGATTGAGGAGTTAATCCTTTTTAGGGGTCTGTGGTTTTAAGGTGAGACTATAGGTCAGCTTGTATCACAGAAGCCGTATGCAGTAATGTCAGAAAGCTGGCATAGACCATTGTGTACATGCTCCTGTTGGTCAGACAGGTTAGGGTCATGTTTCAGGCAACTGTGAAAGGGTTGTGACACAGTACAGGTTGTTAGGAATTCTTGGAAGGGTTATAAGGGGCAATTTTGAGATAGTGGTAGTGTATTATATTGGGATAGTGGTCGGAACTGTTCAAGGAAGGCTTCAATATCAGGTTTGCTGTTGAAAAGATTTTGAGTGCGTGTTGGAAAGTGATACTTCCAGTAAACATTACATGCAAAGGAAAGGAGGTCCTTAACCAAAAAAGAGTGACTCAATGCAGATTTAGTGCTGAAAATGACACCATTGGGTAGTACAGATAATTCAGGATGTGAGAGTGTTTTAGATGAGAGGTTGAGAACACTGTACTGTTGTGACTGGCTCTTGCATTCATGAGTTATCATTGGTCTGGGAGGCTGTGATGAAGCCTGGGAATGTTGAGAAGATTGGCCAGGCTCAATGTGTGGGAGAGGGTTAGCTCCCTAGAGAGCTGAAGTGGGACACAACTGTAGAGGTAGTTTAGGAGAAGGTAGGACAGTTTTTTGAGGTAAAGTCTGGCCTGTTGTTGCAGTTTGAAGTTGGTTTGGTAGAAGATACCCTTCAAGTAAACATGAGGGGCCAATAAGTGCAGAGCTATGTAAAGTGTAAATTGGCAGATGTGATGTACAGGCTACAGATTTGCTGGGTAAGTGCAAGAAATTGCTGTATTTGAAACTGTAAAAGGGACTGGTGAAGAATGGAGTTACATCCAGATATAGTGACTTTCAAAGTTAGGTCTTTGAGGGTAATTCCCAGACACAAGCACATTTTAAGAGACAACGGGAGACCTTAGTCTAGGCCATGCATAAACATATTTTTGAAAGACTGATAATAATATGTGATGGGATTATTCACGACAAAAGGAATGGGTTTGGAATATTTGAGATGATTGGGAATCTTACCTGCATTTCATATATTGTAATATACAAGCTAAAATCAGCCACATGCAAAGTTTATGCAGTGCATTTTTTATGTCTACAAACTCTTTAAAATTTCATGTAATATTTACTTAACTTGATATAGTACATTGGTTATGACGAATAATGGAAAGAAATTGTCTTTTATCAGGTAAAGATCTCAGGCTGTAACATGTACAAATTTTTTCAGCAAATAGTTTTCTTAAAATCAGATAAGTATTACATAGCAGGCAGAACACCAAATCTCAGTACAGGTAGCAGCATTTGGTGCGCAGTATAGCCACAATGAAGCTGTGCTCAGCACGGAATGCAGAGAACCTGTCTGTAGCAATGAAAGGGTTAAACTTTTGTATTCAGTAGTCATTTTCCACAAGATGTATGAAACAGGTGAAATACCCTCAGACGTCAAGAAGAATACAATAATTCCAATCCCAAAGAAAGCAGGTGTTGACAGATGTGAAAATTACCGAACTATCAGTTTAATAAGTCACGGCTGCAAAATACGCGAATTCTTTACAGACGAATGGAAAAACTGGTAGTAGCCGACCTCGGGGAAGATCAGTTTGGATTCCATAGAAATGTTGGAACACCTGAGGCAGTACTGACCCTACGACTTATCTTAGAAGCTAGATTAAGGAAGGGCAAACCTACGTTTCTAGCATTTGTAGACTTACAGAAAGCTTTTGACAATGTTGACTGGAATACTCTCTTTCAAATTATGAAGGTGGCAGGGGTAAAATACAGGGAGTGAAAGGCTATTTACAATTTGTACAGAAACCAGATGGCAGTTATAAGAGTCGAGGGACACGAAAGGGAGGCAGTGGTTGGGAAGGGAGTGAGACAGGATTGTAGTCTCTCCCCGATGTTATTCAATCTGTATATTGAGCAAGCAGTAAAGGAAACAAAAGAAAAATTCGGAGTAGGTATTAAAATCCATCGAGAAGAAATAAAAACTTTGAGGTTCGCCGATGACATTGTAATTCTGTCAGAGACAGCAAAGGACTTGGAAGAGCAGTTGCATGGAATGGACAGTGTCTTGAAAGGAGGATATAAGATGAACATCAACAAAAGCAAACCGAGGATAATGGAATGTAGTCGAATTAAGTCGGGTGATGCTGAGGGAATTAGATCAGGAAATGAGACACTTAACCGTAGTAAAGGAGTTTTGCTATTTGGGGAGCAAAATAACTGATGATGGTCGAAGTAGAGAGGATATAAAATGTAGACTGGCAATGGCAAGGAAAGTGTTTCTGAAGAAGAGAAATTTGTTAACATCGAGTATAGTGTCAGGAAGTCTTTCTGAAAGTATTTGTATGGAGTGTAGCCATGTATGGAAATGAAACATGGACGATAAATAGTTTGGACAAGAAGAGAATAGTAGCTTTTGAAATGTGGTGCTACAGAAGAATGCCGAAGATTACATGGGTAGGTCACAAAACTAATGAGGAAGTATTGAAGAGGATTGGGGAGAAGAGAAGTTTGTGGCACAACTTGACAAGAAGAAAGAATCGGTTGGTAGGACATGTTTTGAGGCATCACGGGATCACCAATTTAGTATTGGAGGGCAGCGTGGAGGGTAAAAATCGTAGAGGGAGACCAAGAGATGAATAAACTAAGCAGATTCAAGAGGATGTAGGCTGCAGTATGTACTGGGAGAAGAAGAAGCTTGCACAGGATAGAGTAGCATGGACAGCTGCATCAAACAAGTCTCGGGACTAAAGACGACAACAACAACAACAACAACAACAACAGTCATTTTCCAAATTTTGGGATTGCTATAATATCTACTGCACTAACATAAATGTTTGTCGTGCTGCTTCAAATATTACTGTTATGCACTTTAACGGGGTCACGATTGTTAAATCTCATTTAAGAGACTGGACACAAACGACATGCTGTCAAAAAGAGATCATCTCTATCTACAGGACTCCTCAGCAATTCACACTTCAGTCCCTTGCAGAGGTTTCATTGAACCACCTACAGACTTAAATCTTTCTGTGTGTGCTCTGATTTCTCTTATTTTGATTATCATTTCTCCCTATGTAGTTGAGCATCATCAAAATATTTTCGCATTTGGAATAGAAAGTTGGCCATCTTGCCACAACTAAAAATGCCTTTCTCTTAAGGACTGTCACCCTAAATTGTGTGTTCTATCCATGACAATTTCCCCCTATTTTGTAATAATACAAAACAAGCTGCCCTTCTTCGAACTTTATTTATGTCCTTCGTCAATCCAATCTGGTAAAGTTACCATACCACACAGCAGTACTCCAGAAAAGGATATACAAGCACTCCCTTTGGAGACCTTCTGCACTGCATAAGTGTTCCACTTTTAATATGACATTTCTACTGGTAAAAAATAAAGTTCTGTCTACCACATCTCAAAAAAATCTGTGGCTCTGATCAATAGTGTGCACTGTCACAAATCAAGCACTTTGTGTGAGTGTGAGTGTGTGTGTGTGTGTGTGTGTTTTATATATAAAATTTATTACAACAGGACTAGACATTTTGAATAGTGTTGACTATTTACTGTGATTATATTGTAAATACTTTTGTTCTTTCGAATATTTAGCCCCTGCTGTAGGTGAACACTAGTAGGAAAAATATCAAGTCCTCTTGCAACCTTAAAAAAAAAAAAAGGGGGGGGGCACATAATCCATTACTGTAATAGAAAGAGTGGCAAGAAATTGTTATCTTCTGAAATTAGCTGATGATGCCACAGTCCTTTTTTTCCATACACATGCTGTCTGTAGGATACTCGAGATATGGGCGTCTACACTTGGCATACTCATCATTGTTGTCACAAGCACATTCATGATGTTATTGGCAGCTGATTCCCACTGGAATGGAAGTATGGAATGGCAGGTGATGATGTCACTGTCAAATAGAGATGTAGTCACAGACAATGGAACAACAACAGTCATTTCACATAGCAAAATACCGAAAAGGTGGAAGTGGGGTTATGAGATACAATCTGTGGTACAGTATGTTGGAATATAGCATCAGAATTAAAGAACTGGAAATGACAAAGTTTATTAATGGAAACTGCAAACTTCACAATGAATTTTCTTGGAGCTTGTAATGCAAAATGCTGAAAAGTGAAATAACAGGAAAAGTGTCACCCAAGCATTGCAAAATATTTATTTTCTAGGTAAACTATACACATACAAACGCCTCAAGAAGGTAATATGTAGAGCGTCTTTTTATCTTATTCATAGCATTTTTCTTCTTCCTAAGTACCAAGTAAGGCCAAAAACTATATTTTTCTCCTTCAGTAGAACTGAGTTTTGACTGTTACAAAAAGGCTATTTATAAATTTATGTTCTTGTTTATGCACAGTGTAGACGTTTTCTTGTATGGTTCACCTGCTTTTACAATGTTCTTGTTCAGCTGATATGTGACATAATTTGTCTGTACCCTGTGTTTCTGGTATGGAGTTGTACACAGTATCACCCTTCTGTGTAACGTATTCCTGATTAACTCTTTCACAGCATTTCTGAAATTATAGGTCTTTTTCCAGTTCCTGCTGTCATTTGATCCAGCAGAGATTATTAATGTGTCTTCTTTTCCTAGGTGTTTGATTTTGTTATGAATGTCTCATGTTGTTGTTGTTGTTGTTGTGGTCTTCAGTCCTGAGACTGGTTTGATGCAGCTCTCCATGCTACTCTATCCTGTGCAAGCCTCTTCATCTCCCAGTACCTACTGCAGCCTACATCCTTCTGAATCGGCTTTGTGTATTCATCTCTTGGTCTCCCTCTACGATTTTTACCCTCCACGCTGCCCTCCAGTACTAAATTGGTGATCCCTTGATGCCTCAGAACATGTCCTACCAACCGATCCCTTCTTCTAATCAAGTTGTGCCACAAACTCCTCTTCTCCCCAATTCTATTCAATACCTCCTCATTAGTTATGTGATCTACCCATCTAATCTTCAGCGTTCTTCTGTAGCACCACATTTCAAAAGCTCCTATTCTCTTCTTGTCCAAACTATTTATCGTCCATGTTTCACTTCCATACATGGCTACACTCCATACAAATACTTTCAGAAACGACTTCCTGACACTTAAATCAATACTCGATGTTAACAAATTTCTCTTCTTCAGAAACGCTTTCCTTGCCATTGCCAGTCTACATTTTATATCCTCTCTACTTCGACCATCATCAGTTATTTTGCTCCTCAAATAGCAAAACTCTTTTACTACGGTTAAGTGTCTCATTTCCTAATCTAATTCCCACAGCATCACCCAACTTAATTCGACTACATTACGTGTCTCATATAACTTCATTAAATAATGCACCTCGTTTAACAAAGTATGTTACAGAGAGTGTTTCTTGTGATAATTCATTTAACAGGCTTGCACATTTCTGCCGTTTTTGTCAGTCAGCATAAGAACTCTAGTTTCTGGCATACTGTATTCCAGTTATTCCTGGTTCCTTTCACTGTTAATTTTATTTCTGTTTGTGCAGTATTTACTTTTACTGGGGTATGTGATGTAACACAATTATCGGAACATTCAGCAGTGTTGCTGTTTTGCATCTTTCTCGTTTGGTTACAAAATTAAGTAAAGTAAACATATTTATTGTACAACAAAGATAAAAGCCCTACTTCCTGATGTAGTTTCAGGATGTTGTAAATAGCAACCACAATTTCTTATAAATCTAGAAAATGTACTTTTCAAATGCAGTAATCATAACATAGTGAAGTAGTGATGGATTTGGATGAGGGTGGAATTTGGTTGGGGATTGTGTGGGAGCGGACTTTTAATCAGATTTAGATTTATTAAATAATTTACAGTGACATAATGCATGCATAAACAAATACAGCAGACATGTGTGCTTAACCTCTTAAGACAATTAACTTCAGATGAACCAATGATATAAGAAACAAAATAATTATTCACCCCACACAATAATACAACGATAAGATCTCCAGGGGAGCAATCAGAACATACAATAGAAACTTATCCTACATATTTGAGGCTACAGTATGTACACTAATGTGTAAGTTTTCGAACGCCCTGAAAGTATTATCACATTCAAATATGAATTACGTATAGTGTTTCCTCAGTGCCATGCTCATTATAACATTTGAGTAGTGTTCGTTATTCTGGTGTTATGCTGCTCAGGTTCCATCCACTGCATGCTGCTAATTTAGTTGCATAATATAATCTTTTCTCACTAGAGGGCATTCATAGAATATCAACAAATGTGTAAACGTGGTTACAGGTAAGAAAGGAGCATGTAGTTAGGCATGAGATACCAAAGAGTGGACACTGATAACGTGACGAGGAAATGAGCTTTCAACAGAAAAAAAGTTCTACAGTTTTACCTTTACATGCAGCTGGTCTTACTATGCAGCAAGAAGCACATAAAGAACATATTTCCTTGTGATGTGCCCATAATACCATGCAGATACAGGCCAGAATATGAACTGACCTCAAAAGGGTAGGCCAAAAGTCATATCAAAAAGTGATGACAAATATATAGTAGTCACAGGTGAACATAATCGCTTCAAAACAGCACCAGTTTCAGCAGCAGAACTTAACCATAATAGGGAAAAGCCAGTCAGTGAGTGTAAGTACTGTGAAAAGACATCTTCAGGCAGTGAATCTTAACAGGCATGTGGTTAGTAAGATAGCTATTGATAGGCAGAAGAGGCTATGCTGGGCAAGACAACATGAAAGTGAGGCAGTAAATCAGTGGAAAAAGTACTTTTCACCGACAAATCCAAAATTGAGGTCTTTGGCACAAAGTGACATAAGTTGGTTTGCCAGTTACCAGGTGAATGTTACAGCAATATGTATCTCCAACATTAAAGTATGGAAGTGGTTCCCTCATGGTTTGAGGATGTTTTGGAGGCAGTGAGACAGGCGATCTTGTACAAATAAACAGAACAGTGAAGAAAGAGGAATATACCATCACATTCTACACTATTATGCAAAGCCATGTGGAAGACGTTTGATTGGCAGTGGATTCATCCTACAGGTAGATAATGACCCTAAGTACACTTAGAAACTGTGTAAAGTGTATTTGGCAAATTTAGAAAAAAAGAATGAACTGAAAAATGACCGGGCCACCCCAATTTTAATCCTGTTGAACTGCTTTGGGATCACTTGAATAGAGCTGTTAAATCAAGGCCTATTACCAATTTTCATTACCCCTGGACCAGACTAAAAGAGAAATGGCACAATTATCATCAAGGAAATCCTGATAAAGCTGACAGCAAGAATGCCTTGGGTATGCAGAGCAGTGATTAAAGCCAAAGGAGGCTACTTTGAGGAAAGTAAAATTTGACTGGATGTATTTAGTTTCAATAAAAGATTATTCAAAATCTGACTTATGAGTGTTTGTAACATTTCTGCTTTCAGTTTGCATTTTTTCCTCAAAATCACTAATATTCAATAATTTTTGAGCAATGGTGTAGATAGAAACAACACTGCTTCTGCAAACAAATTAACATTACGGGGGGCATAGAAATGCTATAGCAATGAACATGCTAGCACACTAAAATTATCTATAGACAGTTATCACCAACCTAAACCCCATCCTGGACAAGCAACAGTTATGAACAGCACAGTCTACATGGACACACAAGCTCCTAGACAGTCCACAAAGAATGAGCATATTCTTTCAATAGAATTACAGGAACTTAGCACTAAAATACTGATATCACAGTGGCCTAGATGTGCTTTTGAATTCAAGAACAATTATGATACAATCAGATCACACCACAGCTCTACCACACCTTTTGCAGTTGAAATATGTTTACTGACACAATCAAAGGACACCTGAGCCTTACTGTGCTGCTTCGCTCAAATGAAACTATCCAAGACTTGACTCCTCCAATCCAGGCGCACCACAACCACACTGTGTTTTAGCTATTCGAAGCCCTGACAAATACTAATGCTCACCAAATGCAATTATGGCACATTCCACAGCACACATCAGCCTTATGCATTACACTGGATGATCGTAACATAAACATTCGTCCACCCTGTTTTTCAACTGCCACCTCTTCTGGACACCTGGAGAAAAACACCATCTGCTACCATAGTCAAATGATGTCCATGTTAGTCAGTCACACCATGTACTGATCATTGCAGTCCAACTGCCTGCTGCCTCCATGCTGTGCTTTGCTCCACAGTGCTCTCTGATTCTCCAGGATCTCTCTGCTCTGGTTGGTGTCTGCATACTGCCACTCCCTCCAGCACTGTCAGCTGATGACTGCAGCCAACCCATTCGCCATCTGTGCCTACAACAAAGACAGGTATGTCCAATGCACCATGTCAGGCCAGGCATTAAAACAAAGGCTTGTTTTCTGCTGCCCACAGTGTCCCCAGCACTGGCTCAAGTTGATGCTGTTTCCACTCTGTACTGCTGACCCTCCATTACTTCACCAACATGTCACAGAGAGCATGAACAGCGATTATATGAAGAGCCAGGAGGGCAGAAATTCAAACTTTTCTGAAATGGCAATTTCACAGTACGAAGGGTCCCCCCTCCCAAACCCCCCCACTGCAAAAGTGGTTACCATGCCCACCTCACAAAAGGTAGTAATACCCTTTGGACTGCTGCTACAAACAACACACATTTTACAAATATGACAAGACCTGAGAACAGTGTCTGCCATGCCACAGAAGCTGGTGCAGCATTCATTGTCACCTAGGGTAGTGGCTGAACAACAACTGCACAACATTGCCCATATGGAGGGGAGTGAGTGAGAGAGAGAGAGAGAGAGAGAGAGAGAGAGAGAGAGAGAGGTGGGGGGGGGGGGGCGGGTTCTAGATGAGCATGATCTACTACACAACTGCTCATAACTGTTTCCTTCCCCACAACAGCGCTAGCTACCCTTAGGACTAAAAGCCCCTGGCATGCTCATATAACATCTGTAATATTTTGACATCACTCAATCCAAACACCCCCTTTCATTCAATGAAGGCTAGCAGATAGTACACACACTTGATTGTTTCTAGTATAAAGTCTACAGCAATGGTTAATAACTGGTGTGGTAATCTGGTGAACTGATTACACCACCTTCTGTTTTCAAACCATGAACCTCAATCTCCCCTGCCTGGTTAATATTCTCCCCTATTCCATATCTAAATTAATCCTACTGCCCCATAGTGACACCCAACAGCATATCACGTACAATTACATCTACACACACTGCCCTATCTTGCCCTTCATCTAAAGCATCCTTGCTGGCTCTCTCTTTGTGTAAAGGTATCAAATCGTGTACCCTGTTCCCATTATGAGTCTTCTTAACCCATAATCTTTGTAACAACTGACCACGAGAGGGAGCTTTTGAAAATCTTTAACACAAGCTCTGTTTCAGTCAGCATCAACAGTATGGTAATTATTTCTTTACTCACATCCAGCTGCTCCCCCAGTGTCAACTATAATGATTTTGCCCATCACCTGGTGAGGCTTCTGGGTAAACTCACACACAGTACTTGCAAGGGCTCTCCCTCGAATGACTGTCTCACAGGCCAGCTCATTTTTGCGTACCCAAGTAGTTCCTGGTGCATTCCTAACAGCCTTACATGTAATATGACACAAAGAGTGCAAGACACAATTTCCATCAAACTCCACCAGAAAAGGCCTTGAGAGCTCAATGGTACTGACTGACCACCATATCATCCTCAGCCCATAGGTGTCACTGCATGCGGATATGGATGGGCATGGGGTTAGCACACCACTCTTCTGGCTGTTGTGACCAGAGAAGCTATTTCTCAGTCAAGTAGCTCCTCAGTTGGCCTCGCAAGGGCTTAGATCACCCCATTTGCCAAGAGCAAATGGCAGACCAGGATGATCACCCAACCGAGTCCCAGCTAAGCCCAACAGTGCTGAACTTCAGTGAACTGACAACTAGTGTTGCCACTGTAGCAAGATCATTAGCTGTTTCCTGCAGTAACACTATCCTATAGCTACTTCAGGCATTGGATGGTAGTGAACTATAGCTAGGAGTTGTGCAAATGTGTGATTTTAATTAAGCTTAGCTTTATTAAATAATAGTTTGTTATCCCAGAACATATGCATCAACGAACATGGCAAACCCTTGTGCCCAATCTTTTAAGATTATTAGGTTCAGATGATCAATTATATAAGAAACAAAATGTTTACTTGCCCCACACAATTAAAAATATCATCTACATGAGGCAATCACAACATACAATGAAAACTTATTCGTAGATACTTGTGTACATTATGTATACAACACACTATTGCTTCTGCTGACAAATTAACATTACAAGAGAACACAGAAATACAGCAAACTATCATCAACGCCTGAACTACATCCTGAACAGAGAACAGTTATGAACAACACAGTCCACAGAGAATGTGCATAAACTAGCAATAGAATTACAAGAGCTTACACTAAAACACAATATCACAATGGCCTCACCATGGTGTCAAATTCAAGAACGAGTATGACAATCAGATCACACAATTTCCTTTTGCAATTAAAAATACAATTATGACACAATCAAAGTACACCGAGGCCTCAATGTGCTTCTTCACTCAAATGGAAATATCTAATACCTGATTTCATCAGTCCAGGTGCAACACTGCCCAAGGTGTTTTGGCAAATACACCCACCAAATGGAATTTGGCACATACCACAGTGCATGTCAGCCTGACACCCTGTAGTGGATCATCATAATGGAAATTCTCTTCTGCCCTTCTCCCTGTCTCTCAACTACCATCTGCCGGCCACTGTGGCTGAACGGTCCTAGGCACTTCAGTCCGGAGCAGTGCTGCTGCTACGGTCGCAGGTTCGAATCCTGCCTCGGGCATGGATGTGTGTTATGTCCTTAGATTAGTTAGGTTTAAGTAGTTCTAAGTCTAGGGGAGTGATGACCTCAGATGTTAAGTCCCATATTTCTCAGAGCCATCAACTACCATCTCTTCTGGATGTCTGAAGGTAAACACCCCATTGTTCAAGTCCAACTGCCTGCTGCCTCTATGCGTTCATAATTCCATGACACTCTTTTCCTCTCCAGGGACTCCTTGTTTTGCTCCATGTCCACACGCTTCTCCATGTTACAACACCCTCAGCTGACAATGGCAGTCAACCCTTGACTAGCCATGCCAAAACAAAGACAAGCATGACTGATGCACTTCCGGGCCTGGAGTCGAACCAAAGGCTCATCTACCATTGCCCACAGCAGCCCCCAGCACTGGCTCAAGTTAATGTCAACGGTTCCTTTCTGTATTGCTGACTCCCCATTGCTCCAAGAGCATGCAGCTTCTTGCCTTGTTGCGCCACTGATCTCGCCGACATGCCTAAACACATGCCCTCTGATATGACAGAGAGTATGGGCAGTATCTGTTGGCACGTGGGAATCCAAACGTGTTGTGAAATGGCAATTTAATGCCACATGGATAATGAGTTCTACATTTGCTGTGAATCTCAATTTTACTTGCTGTTTAATATGAGCCACCATATAGTGTCAAATATGTGTATCTGACTTGTATATGGAGCTAGAAATGTGGTGCAAAAGGAATTCAGAGATAGTTTTACTGATTCACTTACTTTTCAAACTACTCTTCATTCTCATTCAACAATACTTGTATTAGGATGTTTGAAGTGTCCAAATAATTTCAATGAAAAAGCAATTTTTGTATTCAATATTTGTGTGACCATTTTTGTTAAGTTAACTATTCTGTGAACTGTTGAGCTAAAATGTACACTATTACATTTACAGCAGCATGACATAATCCCATCTTGTATATGGTGCCAATAGTATCAGAATGTGCATGTGAATACACTTACAGACCTCTGAGGACGATGGTGTAACATAGGCTTTGAGTTCAGAGCAATGTAGGTTCTTGGCCTGTCATTGGTTCCTCATTGTTACTAGACAAAATAATTAGGAAAAAAAGCACAGTAATAATGATAGTTACCATCCATGTTGCAATAAGTAAGTCAAGACGTCTCTTTTATCTTTTATAGCATTCAATGAAAAATGGTTGCCAGCTGCTTACAAATTTCTCCCATGACTAGCTTTATCAGGTTATCTGTGTTCATTTCAAGCAGTAAGGGGTACAGCAATTGGTTGCAAATGATGTGTATTGCATATATAGATTTTGGCCACTGTATGGCCTTCATCAGTGCAGCAAATGGAAGTTACAACATTAAAAACATGTCTCGTACCTGCACAAAGCCATTGGGAAACATGATCATAATGAAGGGTGTACATGCACTGCAACCAGTGTATGATACTCCTTGGCTGTCATGGCCCCTTGCATGAGCTCCACTGGACCTGGATGCCCATGTGAATGTTTGCCAGAGCATAATGGAGCTGTCATCACCTTGTTCCATCTCATTGTACAAGTGCCAAGGAGTTGTTCCCCTGAAATACAATGGATTCTCGCTCTCCCATCAGCATAATGAAGGTATTGGATTCATCAGACCATGCAATGCTCTGCCACTGCTCCAATGTAAATAGTCATGTGCCTATTTCAGTTGTAGTTGCAGATATCGTGGTGTTAACATTGGCACATGTGTGGGTTGTTGCCTGTGGAGGCCTATTGTTAGGAGTGTTCGGTGCACTGTGTGTTCACACACACATGTACTCTGCCCAGCATTATAGTCTGATGCTAGTTCCATCACTGTCCTATTTTACCAGTCTGCCCAGCCTACAATGACCAGTATTCGTATTGAGGGATGGCCACCCAATGCTACGATGTCTGGATGTGGTTTCACCTTGGTATGCCACATGTTGAATATACCCATCACAGCACTCCTCGAAAACCTGAAAAGTCGTGGAATTCTCAAAATACTGATGCCAAGCCTCTGGGCCATCACAATCTGCCTTCGGTCTGTCAGATTGATTGCACATCTTCCCTGTTCTACACATGGACAGCACACACACTGATACTACATGCATTGTGCATGTGTCTGAGTAGCAATCATTCCTTGCCAGGTGATGCTGCTGTTGCTTGGGTGTATTTATATTGAGAGTAGGTCAGTGGTCATAGTGTTCTGGCTGATTTGTGTACATGGTACAAATATATATTGTACTTAGAAGACATCTGAATTGGATATTGCATCATAATCATTACAAATGCCCATATGCTGCTAGATGGCGCTGTCATGGTTCAAACGGAGGATATCAACTGCGTTTTTTTTTAAATAGGAACCCCCATTTTTTATAAAATATTCGTGTAGTACGTAAAGAAATATGAATGTTTTAGTTGGACCACTTTTTTCGCTTTGTGATAGATGGTGCTGTAACAGTCACAAATGTATAAGTACATGGTATCATGTAACATTCCACCGGTGCGGACAGTATTTGCTTCGTGATAAATTACCCGTGTTAAAATGGACTGTTTACCAATTGCGGAGAAGGTCAATATCGTGTTGTATGGCTATTGTGATCAGAATGCCCAACAGGCGTGTGCTATGTATGCTGCTCGCTATCCTGGACGACATCATCCAAGTGTTCACACCATTCGCAGGATAGTTACATTACTTAAGGAAACAGAAGTGTTCAGCCGCATGTGAAATGTCAACCACGACCTGCAACAAATGATGATGCCCAAGTAGGTCTTTTAGTTGCTGTCATGGCTGCACATCAGTAGCGAGAATCTGGAATCTCAAAAACATCGGTGTTGAGAATGCTACATCAACATCGATTGGACCTGTACCATACTTCTATGCACCAGAAATTGCGTGGCAACGACTTTGAACGTCGTGTACAGTTCTGCCACTGGGCACAAGAGAAATTATGGGACGATGACAGATTTTTTGCACGTGTTCTATTTAGCGATGAAGCATCATTCACCAACAGCGGTAACGTAAACCAGCATAATAGGCACTATTGGGCAACGGAAAATCCACGATGGCTGCGACAAGTGGAACATCAGTGACCTTGGCGGGTTAATGTATGGTGCAGCGTTATGGGAGGAAGGATAATTGGCCCCCATTTTATCGATGGCAATCTAAATGGTCCAATGTATGCTGATTTCCTACATATTGTTCTACTGATGTTATTATAAGATGTTTCACTGCATGACAGAATGGTGATGTACTTCCAACATGATGGATGTCCGATACATAGCTCACGTGCGGTTGAAGTGATATTGAATAGCATATTTCATGACAGGTGGATTGGTTGTCGAAGCGCCATACCATGGCCCGCATGGTCATTGGATCTGACGTCCTCGGATTTCTTTCTGCTATTGCGATCCACCGACAACGCCTGACAACATGTGTCAGTGCATTGCCAGTGCATCTGCGAACATTACGGAAGGCGAACTACTCGCTGTTGAGAGGAATGTCTTTACACGAATTGCCAAATGCATTGAGGTTGACGGACATCATTTTGAGCATTTATTGCATTAATGTGGTATTTACAGGTAATCACGCTGTAACAGCATGCGTTCTCAGAAATAATAAGTTCTCAAAGGTACATGTATCACATTGGAACAACCGAAATAAAATGTTCAAACGTACCTACATTCTGTATTTTGATTTAAAAAACCTACCTGTTACCAACTGTTCATCTAAAATTGTGAGCTATGTGTTTGTGACTATTACAGCACCATCTATCACAAAGCGAAAAAAGTGGTCCAACTGAAACATTCATATTTTTTTACGTACTACATGAATATGTAATAAAAAATGGGGTTCCTATTTTTAAAAAACGCAGTTGATATCCGTTTGGCAGCGCCATCCAGAGGGCCAACCATAGTGCCATCTGGTTTCCCCCTTCAAGCTAGACAAGTTTCTTTCTTTGTAGTTTTTTCGTTTGACGCTTATTTCGTGAGATATTTGGCTCGGTCACGATCAATGCACAAATTATATATATATATATATATATATATATATATATATATATATATATATATATATACACACTCACCTACCCACTGCATGTCCCAGAATTCCCATTACTAACTTCTAGGACATGCAGAGGGTAGGTGAGTACATAACATTTTGAACAGAAATCCATGTCCAGAAACATATCGGTTCTGTTCTACAATAGTTTCAATGCAGATGATAATCTCATCCATTCCCACGTGAGGAATGTACTTAGGTGTGACCAAGTAAAATTGTTGCAATCCATTTGAAAAGAATACTGATTTGTTCCGTTATTACTTATGCATTAGCATTACAACTTATGCCTTATGGTTTACATTAGTCGACAACAACAAGAATCCAGCACCTACGGCACCACCTGCAACATACTGATGTGGCGACCACCAACGTTGTTACACACATTGTACCTTCAAAGCATGTTCAGGTACACTCCATCCCACCTGGTGTCTCTTCAATGTCTTGTGCAGCGGCCAGAACTCGTGCCAGCAGATCGAACTCGTGCCAGCAGATCTTCCTCTGTCTCTACAGGTGTCTCATAAATTGGGCTCTTCATACAACCCCACAAGTAGCAGTCCATAGGGGTTAAATACGGCGATCGTGGCCGCCACGCGGTTGGACCACCAAGGCCTATCCATCTTTCTTCATCTACATCTACGTTTATACTCCGCAAGCCACCCAACAGTGTGTGGCGGAGGGCACTTTACGTGCCACTGTCATTACCTCCCTTTCCTGTTCCAGTCGCGTATGGTTCGCGGGAAGAACGACTGTCTGAAAGCCTCCGTGCGCGCTCTAATCTCTCTAATTTTACATTCGTGATCTCCTCGGGAGGTATAAGTAGGGGGAAGCAATATATTCGATACCTCATCCAGAAACGCACCCTCTCGAAACCTGGCGAGCAAGCTACACCGCCTCTCTTGCAGAGTCTGCCACTTGAGTTTATTAAACATCTCCGTAACGCTATCACGGTTACCAAATAACCCTGTGACGAAACGCGCCGCTCTTCTTTGGATCTTCTCTATCTCCTCCGTCAGACCGATCTGGTACGGATCCCACACTGATGAGCAATACTCGAGTATAGGTCGAATGAGTGTTTTGTAAGCCACCTCCTTTGTTGATGGACTACATTTTCTAAGCACTCTCCCAATGAATCTCAACCTGGTACCCGCCTTACCAACAATTAATTTTATATGATCATTCCACTTCAAATTGTTCCGCACGCATACTCCCAGGTATTTTACAGAAGTAACTGCTACCAGTGTTTGTTCCGCTATCATATAATCATACAATAAAGGATCCTTCTTTCTATGTATTCGCAATACATTACATTTGTCTATATTAAGGGTCAGTTGCCACTCTCTGCACCAAGTGCCTATCCGCTGCAGATCTTCCTGCATTTCGCTACAATTTTCTAATGCTGCAACTTCTCTGTATACTACAGCATCATCCGCAAAAAGCCGCATGGAACTTCCGACACTATCTACTAGGTCATTTATATATATTGTGAAAAGCAATGGTCCCATAACACTCCCCTGTGGCACGCCAGAGGTTACTTTAACGTCTGTAGACGTCTCTCCATTGATAACAACATGCTGTGTTCTGTTTGCTAAAAACTCTTCAATCCAGCCACACAGCTGCTGAGATGTCTCTGGACAGCCAGTGAAAAGTGAGGTGGTGCTCCATCATGCTGAAACCACATTTCTTGACGGACAATCAATGGCACAGCTTCCAAGAACGGGTCCATTACGTGTCATAGGAAGACTAAGTATGTGAGACCTGTAAGCTTGGATGGAAGGAGATATGGTCCAATCACATGACCATCCAGAATACCTGCACGCACGTTAATTCCAAACCTGTCTTGAAATCCTTGCACATGTGTGGCATTAGGGTTTTCGTCCGCCCAGACATGGCTATTTCGAGCATTCAGAACACAATCCCTTATGAACCTACATTCATCTGTGAAGAGAACTCGACGTGGAAACGGGCGAGTCAATGCAGTGATGCAGGAACCATGTGCAGAAGGCGACATGTTGTGGAAAGTCTGCTGGACCCATAGCGTGTACCCTTTGTAAGTGGTATGAATGTAATTGTTGCTCATGCAGGACGTCCAAGACGGTATTGTGACTAACAGCCATTGCACGTGCAATTGTTTGCGAACTCGTTGATGGGCTATCTTCACTGCGATGCAGTGCACCTTCTTCAAATTCAGGAGTGCGGCGTCACCGTGGAGTACCACAGTCCTGCCTCTTCACGGTGAAGGTACCCGTTTCTCATAGCTGTTGTGTAACTTGGGCTAACAGTTTGTGCGATGGAGTGTGACGGTGTGGAAAATGTTCGTGATACAGCCGTCTAGCAGCTCTTCTGTTACCTCCAGCTTCGCCATACATAAGGAGCATGTCTGTGTATTCCGCAAACGTGTACTGCACCATGTTTCCTCTATTGGTTCAACTTCAAATGGCTCTGAGCACTATGGGAGTTAACATCTGAGGTCATCAGTCCCCTACAACTTAGAACTACTTAAACCCAACTTAACTAAGGACGTCACACACATCCATGCCCAAGGCAGGATTCGAACCTGCGACCAGAGCGGTCACGCGGTTCTAGACTGAAGCGGCTAGAACCACTTGGCCACACTGGCTGGCCCTCTATTGGTGATGCACAGGTCTCACAGCAAAGCGAACAATAAGTGACATTTGGGGATCATTTGACGTAGTACTCGTCATCATGCCTACCCTGTTGCATACCAGGACAGGGATCTCTGAGACGTTTCTCTTGCCCTAAGCAGTCGTTGACAAACTACACATCTGAACTGAAACTGTCGTAGAACGGAAATGATACGATTTTGGACATGGGTTTCTATTCAAAATGTTCTGTACTCACTACCCTCTACATGTCCTAGAAGTTTGTAATGGGAATTGCCGACCACCCTATGAGGTATAGCCCCTTACCCTCCCTGGTTCAGGTTACAATAGCAAATAACAACCAGGTACTGACATTCTGCCCAAATCATAAAGGCTGGAATGAAACGTCAACATAGATCTGTATTCAGGGACCTAAACCTATATCTTTCATTTCCTTTGATATTGCTAGCTGTTCAGCCCAGGGTACACTGTAGGAGGTATTGCATATGTTTGAGGGGGTAAATATCACATTTGCATTTTCAGCCTGAAGTAACACCTGGATATTCATCAAACACTGTGACATGTGGTCAATATGTGCTCTAAGTTTGCTTTCTTGGTGTCATGAAGGTAATCCGACTCTCACAATTTTGAATGGATAACTTCCTATATATGGATCCGCTGATTTTCTTTGCTTGGTTGGCAACGATCAAATCACCTTTCTGCTCTTTGGTAGAACTTGCCTTGCTCCATGGGTGTAGCAACCAAGTTCAAAGGGGTGCCATCACAACCTACTTGGGCATGCACCTTGCCAGCAGGGAAGTCTGTTATTGTGTCCCCCTCAGTTAAAAAATCTATGTCTGCCATGCCGTTGGTTGTTATACCATCAAAACGAGAAACGCATGTAAGCACTTCATTTCTCCCAGGTCAACTTGCAATAAGGCATGGGTTAGATTTTGGGCTGATCTCTAAGGATCTTGTACCCAGTTAGCCAAAACGTTGGAACTTCTTTCATATCACTAATCCTGCCAAACAATCCGGCTATCTGCACCCACTGTGCTCTTGGCGCAACTCTTCCATCACGCTCATCCCATCACTGACTATTAATAAAAAAAAAAAAAAAAAAAAAAAAAAAAGGGAGGGGGGAGAACGTATTTCACACCCCTTCAATTTGTTAAGACTGCGCCAGCAGGGCTATTTCCGATCTCGCCTAGTTTAACGATTTAACATGAACGTCATCAGAGTGAACTGCACGAATGTTAACTCCATCTTCATAGCTTCGGAACTGGTTGTTTGCCTGTCCAAATGACGATCGTGCACCATCAGCTTGGCTGTCTAAAATTGTGATGTCGATCATGCCTACCTCTAAGATCATGATATCCATGTCTTTTGTGATGCTGTGGACTGTAGCTACATGATCGAGATTTAGTGTTTGATCCATGCTGCTCCTGCTCGCAGAGGTGGTTCTCTATGCTATCTGAAGTCTGACTGTTAGCATTATGGAATTGCACATTGTCATTTGGCTTTGCACATTATTATTTGTCTGTGGGGGCCATGTTCTCTGCGCTGCACTCAAATCTTCGTGTATGAAATCGATATTGCCATCTACCGATAGGAACGCATCGAGATTTTCATCCGCTGCATTCAATAGTTTCTCCCATTTTACGACTGTGAGCTTGGGTTTAAAAATCCGCTATATGTCATGAGTCTTGGTTGTCTCAGTCCTGTACTTTATGTCGTTTACATATTTTTCGGTGTACCAGAGGAGACTTCTTTGTCATTCGTTGTAAGCTCCTGGGTTAAATTCTACCTTTCGTAACCTTTCTTGAGTGCACCGGCCGAGAAGGACTGTCGAATTCTTGCATGTCTGTTGTGTATCTGTAGCATCTATGGTCCAGAGATTTCACATTTTGTATGTTATACAATGACTAAGGCAACAATATTCCACAAAATGATTGTATAAATACTGCAGGGTGAGTGGATTTCTTTCCAGGCGTAAACATGCTAAATTGCCGATAGAGAATAATATTTTTCCTCTAATATTGCTCTGGCAATGAGAGGCCTATTACCTTATCCGTGCAGTGCTGTGTTAGTAGGAATGTTAGGTTGCTGCTCTATATCTGGCCCAGCACATTGCATGGAAATACCAGTAGGTCCAGACACATTGCTTACTGAAATAATACGTGAGTTATCACTCTCTGTTAACTATTAATTTTATCGTATGGTATCTTGTTTTGTTGTGCTAACCTCTTTTACCACAGATTCACGCCATTCTTTGATTCCTTTGGCGACACTTCCACAGCACTAACCTCCACTGTTGCGGTTTGCACTCGTATTTTGCGCTCCATATCTGTTCGTTTACGTTGTTTGGAAGTATTTTCGCCGACGCATTTGCCAGTTTTCTGCATAAATTCATGGGCTGTAGATTCTCATCATGCTTCCAGTTCTCGCTCCCAATGGGAGAACTTATTTTCTTTTGTCTAATTGAGTATCTCCCCTTTTTCTTGCAGGCATTTACCTATTACTTCCTTCACCAGTTAAACAGTTCTGTAATTAATTTTTCTTGCTCAGTGTCGAGACTTTCCAGCTTGCCTATTAATTCAGCCTGAGCCTTTGCATTTTCGGGTATGATTTGTTTTTGAGCATTTTCAGTTTCTTGCTGCACGAGAGAAATTTCGTTAACTCTTTCTGCTGTGTTTACCTGCACTACTAAGTTTGCTTGCGCCATGGACGATTCACCATGAGTGTGTAAGATTTCATTAATTTGTGGTAACAATTTTGTTTGTGCCACGGACGATTCGTCCTGAATGCGTGCGATTTATTGCTGAGCAAGAGAAATTTTGTTAACCTACAATATGAAGTTCGCTTCCTTTGTGGACGATTCGCCCTGGATCTGTACAGTTTTTGTTCTAATTCTGTTTTTTTGTCTGTTTTTAAGTTTGTAGGAAGGTGCTCATCATTATGTCTGCTTTTTAAGTTATCTTACCATCTTGTCAATATGAGTAGCAGGGTTGATAACTTGTTTGTGATCATCAGAATCAGACACCATTACAGATATTTATTAAAAATAATAAATTAAAATGCACAGAATGATAATTAACTGTCTAACTATTGCAGATACATACTAATCTACGTTACTTTGTATTTTTATGTAAGAAATATTCTCACTGTTGCCAAATACTACATAATGCTGCCTGGTTATAAAATGAAACCAATTGGTGGCGCCTCATTTACTGCAAGCTTGGAGCACTGGAATGTCGCCATTATATGTGCTAACACTGTTAATAAGCAACACAGCCATGATTGCCACCTACACGAAATTCAGCGCACAGAATAATTTTGAAAAAATTTCTTCTGTCTGTGCAGAAAGGTGACTGGTGGTAAGAGGAAAATTCTGGCTTTTAAAATCCGACGAAAATTTTCTTCTGGCTCCTCTGAAATATACTCTCTCTCTTTCACCCTGATATATCTCTGATCTCTCAGTATGGTTAGAATTGGGATTTTATGCATGAAGAAGAAGTTTATAAATGGATTATTACACAGTATTCGAGTACTTTTATATGGTCGCCAATGTAGCATCTAAGTAAATAAAAATAAATATAAAAGTATCGAATTAAGTTATGTCAACAACTGTTGCAGTTGACAATGGTATGGTAATAAATGCTCCATTAAGTTGAATTTATAGCAAATAATTATTAAAAGGCTTAAATTGGTAATATTAAACGAAGATATCACCAAAGACTGCTGACAAGGCCCCTTGATAACAATAATAATAATTTCCAGATGTTTGTGTCATACATTTGTATTTATACTTAGTTGTGTATGAGTACGATTGTATCTTAAACATTTTCGAACAGACAAATTGTGAATATATTCAGGTATTAAATAGCTATAAATGAAGATACAAGAAATATAATTTACGTTATCTTTTAATAGATTCTCAGATGTTGTTCACTATACAATTGGCTTTTTTCCTCAGTGCCTGTGGTCCTGATCTAATTGTATAACCTCAATCGAAAATCCATGTACAGTTAAATAATAAAACAGAGCAATGTCAGAACACTGCCGTTCTCTCCCATGCCTATGTCAGAAGAAGATCAAAAGGAGACAGAGATAAACTGAACATCAAGCAAAAAGTCCAGAACCTAATTTGACCAATGATTACATAAAAACTATTTATCTATCCTCCTGCTCTGAAGACGTGTCTCCAGACACAGAAAAAAGAGTTTAATTAATTTTTTGTTAATGTTATAGAATCTATGGGGAAAGCAAAGATTATTGCTGAGAAACAGAGACGCACCACAGAAAGAAAGGAATATGCTACAGACACAAAGCAGTGTAAGTTAATTTTCACTACATCAATGTCAAAAAAGCAAGCAAATAGCTCGAACAGCCAGCTGATTAGTTTTTAGAGTCATAAAAGTGCAGGGAAAAACCAAAATACAATACAGAGACAAGAAGGCTATGATGGTGTGTTAGACAAGAAAACAGGGCTGAACACAGCATGGTTTCACAACAGAAAAACTTTTTCAGATGACATAATGAGGTACACTATACATACCTAGAGAGTTTATCTTCAGTCACTGAACTCTTTCAGGTTACACTCATTTCATGGAGAAGAGAGAATTATTTTTGCACAACTCTTTTAAGTGTTATCTTCAAATTTGTGTGATATTTGAGTGTTTTACTGGTTAACTTTGCTACAATAAACCAGTGTTAAAGGCAGTTTTTTCAAGTCTTTTATAATTCATTCTTCATTTTTGGTTTGTTTATCTCAAATGGGGCAAAGGCCTACACTCCACCCCATTTTGTGGGGTAAAACACTGGATCTTTTTGTAAATTCCAAATTTCTCTGTAACTGATAGGCAGCTGGAATTTGGTTGGGTTATAGGTAACACCCAATCTACAAGTTCAGTTTGAAACTGTGGGAAAATCTACCTCTCATTGACCAAAATGTTAGAAAAACTGAAAACTGTGTGGCTTTACTGCCACCTACACTAAATTCTGAGAAAGGAAACGACACATTCATTACCTATTAAAATATATACAAACAAATACATCAAACAGCTTTATAAGGGAACGAATGTTTTCTGTTTACTGTATCGTACCCACTGTGATTCTTCTCCCTACATACAAAAGCGCAGTGAACAATTTCATTTTTCTCTTTTATTAGAGGTAACTTCTTCATTTAGAAAAAGGTTATTTAATGGAAATAGCTTCATCAATTAATGTTCTTATACGTGCAAAGAGTAGCCTGTTCTTTTATTGTAAAACTACATTATCTCTCGCTTTCAGATGTCTAGCTCTCTTGTGGAAGAACACCCATTGAGAAAATACCCAATTCATTGTGGAGCAATTGTGAAGTGTCATGAAAGAAAGTTTTAGAGTGCTGTTTGATGGGGCAAATCTCAGACAAAGTACAGACAAATTTTGATAAACTTTCCAACACCAATTTTCGAAGCAGATATTAGAGTATTTAATCACCGGCATATCATGTGGAATGAACGATTAATTAGTGTTTCAACAGTGAACACAGCAGTCCGACTAGCATAATCACAAAATAAATGTTACGTATTTATATGCCTAGAAGTCCAACCTGTGGCTGTAATTTCTAAATTCATTAAAAGCCTCACTCTCTGGCTGGTAGATACCGATAACATCTGTGATAACTATAAAGGATAGTTAGGCCAGAGATGATTATTAATGAACAATCAAGGGCAGACTAATTAATTAGGAGTAGTCTGTCTGTATCGAGATCTGAAAGAGACTAGATGCATGTGATGACTTGTGTGAAAAAAATGTATGCTCGCCAAGTAATATTAACTTTGTGAATGTATTACGTAAAGGATGGGTGTGAAAATATATTCAGGGCAGTTTTAAAAAGTTTTTTGAATATTTATTCATTAATCCATGAAATAACATCGTCATAAATGTTTGGACGCTCGTGAGGATCTGCAAGGACACTAGTAATAATGGAGGGAAACACCAATCTCTCACCGCAGTGTTGAAGTAGTACAAGAAATCATTTTAAGAAGAGATATAAGAACATTTTTAATTTTTGTTTCTGTGTATTCATAACGAAATCTTATTATTCCATTTTTTCTTAATTAGCTATGGTGACTGCTCAGATAGTCGAAACCCCTCGTTTATCTGATAATCTATTCCAAAATTATCTTAAAAAATTCAATCCTCTAAATAATACTTCCCTCATCATTTCGAAATCCTTTTCCCATAATTTTACAAATGGCGCCCTAACAGTGACCCGCGATCTCAAAAATTTTACGTGCAACTGCAATACAAACTAGAATCCATTATTAGATATGTACATTGTACTAATAATTACTTTTTGTTGCATATTTGTGGTATATGAGGAAAAAAGACGAAAAGACAATTAATAGTTCCTGAAAACAAGAAACATTCAAACACTCCAAATATACTGGAAATTACAAAATTCTGAATTACGAGAAAACGTGAATAAGACAATGTTCAAGGTAGGATCAAGAGCATTGTTGAATTTTAAGCATGTGAGAGGAATTCCACCATGACCTCATCCTTTGTTCAATTTCCCAACCTTTGCAGCAAACAACAAATTCCAACCTTGCAACATGTATTCTTGTAGTATTTGTAATGTAACAGTACCACAATTACATACCACCTTGTTGCGAGCAAAAAGTAATTTCTAAAGATATAAAAAAAGTTTTCTGTAAGAATTTAACATTTTTTATATATTCGAATATTACATATGTTAGTCAAAAATGGAACCTAACAACACGCAACAAATAACTATTAATAATAGCGAAAGTGAAAATGTCGAAGTGTCGACAAGTTTGCCAATAAGAGATGACAGTAACGAATGGCAATAAGGCAGTCATTTGTGTACCTACAGAAATTGCTGGGGTGCGGTAAGATAATACGAAATTAGCGAACAAAATCCTTAGCTTGGATACAAAATTAACTTCAAAAATCGAGACTGTTGCAACAGAAGTCGTCAATCTCGATTAAAAAAAATAATAATAAAAAAAGTTCAAATTTGTGTGAAATCCTATGGTCATCAGTCCCTAAGCTTACACACTACTTAACCTAAATTATCCTAAGGACAAACACACACACCCATGCCCGAGGGAGGACACGAACCTCCGCCAGAAGCAGCCGCTCAATCCATGACTGCAGCGCCTCAGACCGCTCGGCTAATCACGCGCGGCAATATCGATCAAAAACTTTGTAATGGTGTCGGTGTGGTAGAACAAAAAGTCAATACATTAGTTGGTGATCTTGAAATTTTGCGTGGTAAGGGGATATAGATCTATCAGGAACCACTAGCCCACTTGATTCGAAGTTTTTTGGTATGAACATGCAGTTAAGCGAAAAGGTATCAGACACTGAAAAGGAACAGAAAAAACGTACGGACCAAGTACGAAAGGTAGTGGGGGCGTAAGAAGCCTTGCAAAATGAGTACAAAAATCTGACTGGATTGGTCACTACTAGGCAGACAAACGTAGCTGAAACTGCATCGACTTAGAGAGAATTGTCAGAGGACGTATGCAAACTCAAGCAACATGTTGGTCTCTTAAAACTGGATCATTCATTTCTAAGAGCCAAATGTGGAAAGCTTAAGAAGGGTGTAATCTACATCTACGTGATTACTCTGCTATTCACAATAAAGTGCCTGGCAGAGGGTTCAATGAACCACCTTCAAGCTGTCTCTCTCTACCGTTCCACTCTCGAACGGCACACGTGAAAAAGGAGCCCTTAAATTTTTCTGTGTGAGCCCTGATTTCTCTTATTTTATCGTGATGATCATTTCTCCCTGTGTAGGTGGGTGGCAACAGAATGTTTTCGCAATCGGAGTAGAAAACTGGTGACTGAAATTTCATGAGAAGATACCGTCGCATCGAAAAGCGCCTTTGTTTTAATTATTGCCACTCCACGTATCATGCCTGTGACATTATCTCCTCTATTTCGCGATAATACAAAACGGGCTACCCTTCTTTGTACTTTTTCGATGTCATCCGTCAGTCCCACCTGATGTGTATCCTGCACCGCACGGCAATACTTCAGAATAGGGCGGACAAACGCGGTGTGAGCAGTCTCTGTAGTAGACATGTTGTACCTTCTAAGTGTTCTGCCAATGAATCGCAGTCTTTGGTTTGCTCTACCCACAATATCATCTGTGTGATCGTTCCAATTAATGTTATTTGTAATTGTAATCCCTAAATATTTAGCTGAATTCACAGCCTTCAGATTTGTTGTGACTTATAGCATAATCGATATTTAGCTGATTTCTTTTAATACTCATGTGAATAACTTCACACTTTTCTTTATTCAGGGTCAACTGCCAATTTTCGCACAATACAGATATCTTATCTAAATCATTTTGCAAGTCGTTTTGATCATCTGATGACTTTACAAGACTGTAAATGGCAGCATCATCTGCAAACAATCTAAGACGGCTACTCACTACGTCGTTAATATAGATCAGGTACAATAGAGGGTCTATAACACTTCCTTGGGGAACGCCGGATATTACTTCTCCTTTATTCGATGACTTTCCGTCTAATACTACGAACTGTGACCTTTCTGACAGGAAATCACGAATCCAGTCGCACAACTGAGGCGATACCCCGTAGGCACGCTGTCTGGTTAGAAGACGCTTGTGAGGAACGGTGTCGAAAGCCTTCTGGAAATCTAAAAATATGGAATCAATTTGACATCCCCTGTAGATAGCACTCATTACTTCATGAGTATAAAGAGCTAGCTGTGTTTCACAAGAAAAATATTTTCGGAATCCGTGCTGACTATGTGTCAATAAATCGTTTTCTTCGAGGTACTTCATAATGTTCGAATATAGCATATGTTCCAAAACTCTACTGCGGATCGACGTTAGTGATATAGGCCTGTAATTCAGCGGATTGCTCCTACTTCCCTTTTTGGGTATTGGTGTGAGTTGAGCAATTTTCCAGTCTTTAGGTACGGATCTTTCTGTGAGCGAGTGGTTGTATATAATTGATAAATATGGGGCTATTTTATCAGTATACTCTGAGAGGAATCTGACTGGTATACAATCTGTACCGGAGGCCTTGACTTTATTAAGTGATTTTAAGCTTCTTTGTTACACCGAGGATATCTACTTCTATGTTTCTCATCCTGGCAGTTGTTCTTGATTGGAGTTCAGGAATATTTACTTCGTCTTCTTTGGTGAAGAAGTTTCGGAAAACCGTGTTTAATAACTGTGCTTTAGTGCCACTGTCATCAGTGTCTTCACCATTGTTGTCGTGCAGCGAAGGTATTGATTGCGTCTTACCACTGGTGTGCTTTATGTATGACCAGAATCTTTTCGGGTTTTCTGTCAGATTTCGAGACAGAATTTAGTTGCGGAAATTATTAAAAGCATGTCGCATTAAAGTACGCGCTATATTTCGAACTTCTCTAAAACTTTGCCAATCTTGGGGATTCTGTGTTCTTTTAAATTTGGCAAGCTTTTTTCGTTGTTTCTGCAACAACGATCTGACCCATATTATGTACCACGGGGGATCAGTACCATCACTTATTAATTTATGTGGTATATATCTCTCAATTGCTGTCGATACTATCTCTTTGAAAACATTTCACAACTTTTCTACACTTACATGATCCGATCGGAAGGAGTGAAGACTGTCTCTTAAAAAGGCGTTAAGAGCATTTTTATCAGCTTTTTTAAATAGATACACTTCGCGTTTCTTTTTGATGGGTAGGTGTTACGGTATTCAGCCCAACAGTAACTGCCTTGTGGTCGCTAATCCCTGTATTCGTCACAATACTCACTATTTGTCCAGGATTATTTGTTGCTAAAAGGTCAAGTATGCTTTCGTAGCCATTTACGCTTCGAGTGGGCTCATGAACTAATTGTTCAAAATAATTTTCTGAGAAAGTATTCAGTACAATTTCGGATGACGTTTTATGCCTGTCACAGGCTTTAAACGTATAATTTTTGCGGCATATCGAGGGTAGATTGAAGTCACCACCGACTATAATTGTCTGAGAGGGATACTTATTTGAAATGAGACTCAAGTTTTCTTTGAACTGTTCAGCAACTACATTACTGGCCATTAAAATTGCTACACCACGAAGATGACGTGCTACAGACGCGAAATTTAACCGACAGGAAGAAGATGCTGAGATATGCAAATGATTAGTTTTTCAGAGCATTCACACAAGGTAGGCGCCGGTGGCGACACCTACAACGTGCTGACACCAGGAAAGTTTCCAACCGATTTCTCATACACAAACGGCAGTTGACCGTCGTTGCCTGGTGAAATGTTGTTGTGATGCCTCGTGTAAGGAGGAGAAATGCGTACCATCACGTTTCCGAATTTGATAAAGTTCGGATTGTAGCCTATTACGATTGCGGTTTATCGTGTCCCGACATTGCTGCTCGCCTTGGTCGAGATCCAATGACTGTTAGCAGGATATGGAATCGGTGGGTTCAGGAGGGTAATACGGAACGCCGTGCTGGATCCCTACGTCCTCGTATCACTAGCAGTCGAGATGACTGGCGTCTTATCCGCATGGCTCTAAGAGATCGTGCAGCCACGTCTCGATCCCTGAGTCAACAGATGGGAACGTTTGGAAGACGACAACCAGATCGTTTGAAAAAATTTCGGCTGAACTTATTTCCGGCAAGCCAACCAGTCAACTAATGACAGTGGGGGGCAGCTACAACAACAATAAAGGTAGGAACCACTACATCCAATATAGTAAAGTGCAACAAATGTATCATCCATACGCACCATGAGAACTGTAATTTCGGAAACAACAGAAGAAATGGTGACAGAGGCCATAGCACTAGGGACTGCAGTCAACGACATCGCGGTCCTCAACACCGTAGTAACCAGAATGGATGGAATAAGGCATATAGTCCAAATGACAACCCACAACAAAATTTTGGTAATACTAATAATCAACCACCGAGTAACTACAATGATATCAGTGGTTATGGGAGTGGCAGAAACCCAGAACACGGTCATGCTGCTCCTGGTCAAATACAAGGCGGTAAGTGAAACACTTCTGAACCCATGATACACATAGAGGTGATGTCTGGAGGGATTAACCTCCAACCTCCACCCCGGGGAAACAGCAATCGGTCATGCCAAGCCCCCGCCAAAGACTGTGAACTGAAGCGGGGGCATAAGGCTTTTGAATAGCTATTTTGTAAGATATAATAAGGAAAATGACACGAGGGTTGATGTTTATACCGATGAAGACATGAGTAATATCAAAGGATTCAAGGAGGAAGTACAAGTTATTATAAATGTCAAAATTGGAACACAGAGTTACAGGCTGTCCTAGACGCTGGCTCCATGGCGATTTTATTTTCGTAAATTCTGTTTGACGAGCTGCAGAACAAACTGAATTCGCTACCTCGAGTGTCATGCTCCTTAATGTTCATAGGTAAGGTGATCTTTATTACTTGGTTACTATATTTGATAAGATCTGAATTCATTCATATGATGAAATGGTTGACAGCAGTTAACGCTCTTGCTTGTGTGGTGTAGTGAAGGCGTAGTGATACGCTTTACCTACGTTCGTAGGAAGAGGGTGCCGACTGCAGTAAAAGCGTACTGCGGCTGAGAGCCGAGGGGAACTTTTTTCTGTGGAACCTGGTGGAAACGTTTGCTGACAGCCAAGTCCCCCAGTCTCACTGTGCAGACACATTGGGTGGCGCCAGTCGGTCGGCGGCTGCGTCCAGGTAGGTTGACAAGGGACAATGGCTGGCAATAAAGCAGTGTATGGGCCCTTGTTAGGTAGAAAACGGATGAGATGGCTGAGAGTTCCTGCGAATTCCGTGGGATGGGGCAGTGGCGCCCAGGCTTCCAGACTCTGCTGCAAAACATATTTGTAAAGGCACAAGGCTTTTAGGGAGTTTATGGCTGTTCTTTGGAAAGTTCGAAATGGACGCAACAGGCGAGATAACGATCTTTTTATGGAGGGCTGTGTTTCCATCCAAGTCATGCTTTTAGCAAAGACACGGCGTAAATGCGTGGGAAAGAGGGTGTGAAGCTGAATCTTTTTTCCTTTTCTCCCAATTAATTTTTAATGTCGCTGGTTTGCCAAATCTGTGTATGCTGAGTAGGGGGGGGGGGGGGGGGGGCGGCGGTCTCCCAGCTTCGAATGCCGAGCCCCAGCCCGTGATTGGCTTGTGCATAAGTGGGTGTAGTCTAAGCATGTAAATGTGCTATGCTACCGAGTTGCAGAGGAAAACTGTAGAGAAAGAGAAGCTCACACACTTGTACTGGCACTTCGCTAGTAAATAATGGCAGGTCTCTACCTAGACGGTGAGACTTGTGTCCTTTGCTAGTGTACCACTTAGAGCCTGTGCCAGTCACCATCTGAACAGTCAGAGGTACTGCTTCTTGCATCACGCACACAACAGGTTATGCGTGGGTGTACTTATTTGCTTTGAGTTGGCCGTCCACCTGCACACTGGAATCCACCATAGAGAAGTATCTGCATTCTTGCATATTTCCAGGCGCGCACCGTTACTAACAGATCGTCGGTGTCCATGACAGCAGTCAGCGAGCGTCGCTGTGTGCCGCTCTCACCTGCAGAAAGGTAAAGTATCGGCTGCTACGGTGCAGGGCTCCAATATATGCTTCTCAGCATCCTGTTCCTTGGAACCATATTTTTATTTATGGAATAGTACAGTATAGATACTTGATAGTAGCGTAGTTTTTGGGCCACACCACGGATTCACATTTATGAAGTCAGATAAAGCGATACGTTCTGGTTAGGGTGGTGTGTTGATCCCCAGCTGATCACTTTGGTAACCGTATATCGCATATTATTAATGCGTCTGTCAGATAAAAATGTTCGTGTGGCGTTTCTTTAGCCATCTTTTGTCATGTGACGTTAAGAATGAATAAATCTATTGTTATATAGACCACAACTTCTCCCACATTACCTTTGCTATTTTATTAAAGTCTTGGTTGCGATTGAAAGACTCGGAAGCTTGCAACCTTACCAGTACAAAATTGTCACATTATAACTGCAAAAGCTGTCAGGCCGCAAACTTGGATAGCTATTAACATCAATGAAAACATATTTATGTGCACATTTTCAGTAGTCGAAAATTAATAGTTAATTGTTTGTTAGGCATCAATTTTTCAAAAAGTATCAGGTAAAGATTGATCTAGGCAAAGGTAAGTGCCTTTTGTATGTTGACGAAAAAGCCATTTCAGTTGATTTGTTGAAAGCAAAGGTAAATGTTCAAGGTCATTTGACAAACAAAGTTAATATTCAGTTGATGTATCCTGAAATTTTATGTAAACACGAAAAATTTAATGACGTATATAAGGGAAGAAGGTAAAGGAACCAAGTGAAAACACACACTTTTATATAGTTTGAGGTGTAAATATAATTTAAAGTAAGGTAAGTAAGATGACCTGAAATGAATTAGTTTGTAAGAGAATTTATGTTTGTAATACTATTTGAAAAGGTTAACATTCCTAATGCTCTGTGCACTGAAGGTATTCATCGATAGTAGGCATATGTATGCAACAATACTGTCTGCACTATGTACGTATGGCGTGGCAGAAAAGGGGACTGTTTGAAAGGTGATTCACCACCACCCCCCCCCCTCCCCACACACACACACACACACACACACACACACACACACACACACACACACACACACACTTCTTCTCATTTAATTGGAGGAGAATACAGCAATAATCTCGCGCATGCGCAGGACTGCAAAATACTAGCAATACGCTGTTCATCTTTCTACGAAGCAGCAAGCATTACCACATGCAACTAAAAGGACAATTAATCTGATCACTCATATAAAGATTTCTTAATTCATTTGAGAGTACATGGTGTAAATAGAACTTTGTTGGCTAATGCTAACACATTCTCCTGTGGTATTAAGCAGTGATAAGTACTCTAAATAGTGAGGACCAAATCATGTGCATATTTATTGTAAGGAATAAGACACACTTGAGAACTTGACTATTTGAATTAATAAATGTAGCACCAGTGTTGCTATTCTTTGTTAACTTGTAGGTAAAACAGGAAATGGATTAAGATAGTGGGAAGCAATGTTATAGAAAAAGGAGACTGAGAATATTTACAAAAAGAAAAATAAATGCTAAAAAAAGGAATATATAGAAGAGCAACTTGTACAGAAAATTGGAATAGTAATCAACATATACATCATTTCCACCCTTTTTATTGCTCATGAAAACCACACATTGCAAGTTGTACCATTATACAGAGAGACCTTCAGAGGTGGTGGTCCAGATTGTTGTACACACTGGTACCTCTAATAAACAGTAACACGTCCTCTTACATTGATGCGTGCCTGAATTCGTCGTGGCATGCTATCCACAAGTTCATCAAGGCATTGTTAATCCAGATTGTCCCACTCTTCAACGGCGATTCGGCGTAGATCCCTTAGAGTGGTTCGTGGGTCATGTCGTCCATAAACAGCTCTTTTCAATCTATCCCAGGCATGTTTGATAGGGTTCATGTCTGGAGAACATGCTGGCCACTCTAGTCGAGTGATGCCGTTATCCTCGTTATCCTGAAGTAAGCCATTCACAAGATGTGCACGATGGGGACGCGAATAGTCGTCCATGAAGACGAATGCCTCACCAATATGCTGCCGATATGGTTGCACGATCGATCGGAGAGCGGCATTCACATATCATACAGCTATTACGGCGCCATCCATTACCACCAGCGGCATACGTCGGCCCCACATAATGCCATCCCAAAACAACAGGGAACCTTCGCCTTGCTGCACTCGCTGGGCAGTGTGTATAATGCGTTCTGACTGACCAGGTTGCCTCCAAACACGTCTCCGACGACTGAAGGCATATGCGACACTCATCTATGAAGAGAAGGTGATGCCAATCCTGAGCGGTCAATTCGGCTTGTTGTTGGGCTCATCTGTACCGCGTTGCACAGTGTCGTGGTTGCAAAGATGGACCTCGCCATGGAGATTGGGATTGAAGCTGCTGTCATGCAGCCTTCTGCACACAGTTTAAGTCGTAACACGACGTCGTGTGGGTGCACGAAAAGCAATATTCAACAAGATGGCGTTGCTGTCAGGGTTCCTCCGAGCCATAATCCGTAGGTAGCGGTCATCCACAGCAGTAGTAGCCCTTGGGCGGCCTGCGAGGCATGTCATCAACAGTTCCTGCCTCTCTGTATCTCCTACATGTCCGAGATGCCTGAACATTTCCCTTGTTGAGAGCCCTTCCTGGTACAAAGTAACAATGCGGACGAGATCGAACCGTGGTATTGACCGTCTAGGCATGGTTGAACTACAGACAACACGAGCTGTGTACCTCCTTCCTAGTGGAATGACTGAAACTGATTGGCTCTCGGACCCCCCTCTGTCTAATAGGCTCTGGTCACGCATGGTTGTTATCATCTTTGGGTGGGTTTAGTGACATCTCTGAACAGTCAAAGGGACTGCATCTGTGATACAATATCCACAGTCAACGTTTATCTTCAGGAGTTCTGGGAACTGGAGTGATGCAAAACTTTTTTGATGTGTGTATTTACAAACAAAGAAACACACAGAGGAAGCAAAAATATATACAACGAGATAAAAGCGAATAAAAGAACGAGTTGTACAAAAACTAAATGCGCTTTGCATTCTGCTAGCTACACCTACTTAATCTAAGGACGCCTTATGCTACGAACTTAAGTCACTCAGTTACAAATTGCACGAAACTAAAGCTAGCAAAACTTGTATCTAATTGAATTACTACTTTGCTAGAACGCTGAAAGGAATGACAATTATACACATGAACGGATTCGACGCAGCACAGTGAGCAGGAGCAAGCTACAAACTAAGTTAAATCGTCACAACGCAAAATGTGATCCTGTAAACACATCACTGCAGGTGAATTCACTGTCAGATATTAAAACAAGAAGGTAATAGCGCTATTTGTTCTTAGGAAAGCAAATAAATAGAAGTTTCTAGCAATCTGCAGAAGTAAGTAGCTGCAAAATTTATATGTATATGTATATATGAGTGGAGAAGTTATCTAGCCTGTGGGAGACGATACGTATATTTAAGAATTTATGTAATTATTAACACTGGATAGGGTATGTTGCGAATGCACGACCCAATTGAAATTAATATTGTGTAGGTGGCAAGTACCCAAGAAGTCTCGCCCCCCCCCCTATTCTGTTAGTTTATAAGTATGTATGTTGTGACTGTGTATAAGTGGTAATGAGAATTATCTACGACAAGTACACTTCTTCTTTTACACTGCAGCGGTAGGCTTGAACTCTGTTGCATTGCTTCCAAGGGGAAAGAATGGACAAAAGTCGCAGTAATGACAGTCTGTGTGATTGAATAATGACACAGTCATTGAGCACCAAACACAATGATGATTAGGCTATTGTGCAAATCACTTCAAAGAAAGTATCACAATATCCTTATTCATTCTTTATGTTAAATTATACATAAGGAATAAACACGTTACTGAACATTCTATTACTCTAAGGTATGACATTACAAGTTCTTAGGAATTTATATATATATATATATATATATATATATATATATATATATATATATATATATATATATATATCAACAGTGATGTTTTCCAATGCAGTGAAAGTTGAATAACTTTTGAAGATGAAGGTAGCTAGTAATAGTCAAAATTTAACAACTAGCTGACTAATAAGTTACTAATTAAGTCCTATTGTATCCTTTCCTTGCGTGTGGTGGAAATCTTGAATATATGATGACAGCAATATTCGTGATTTTCACACTCAGCTTGTGGATGTTTTCTCTCTTGTAACGGCATTTTCTCTTTCTCTGAAAGAGGGAAGTTCACCTCAAAACTCGCTAGTAATGTAATGCTAAATGGGACCTCTAATTTAACTGTAAAAATACATAAGATTTAAAAACTTTAATCCATTATAAAAATGGCTATATGTACTTTTGTAATTACCTTTAAGTTTCATGTATTCGTATCTGTATGTTATATGAGGAAGTGCAAATATGTATGATCAAAAAGTTTGAATCAGAAAAAATGAAAATACAGTGAATTAAGTCTCCCAAAGGTGCTATCATAAAGTGACAAAGTGCAATGCAGTTGAAGTGTTGCATAATACCTCAAACAGTGAGATACCCACCCAGTGAAAAATTAACGTGCTGTGCATCATTAAAGGTACGCTCTTCGAATATACAGATTTTATCTGCAAACCTGGAGAAGGAATTCGTTTAATAAGGACGCCAAACTTTACAAGCAGAACAATCACGCATTGTTGGCGAAGGCATGTGGTACTCACATAATGTACTGGGATAATTTCGTCGGGTAAGGATGTTCTGGCGGGTTCTTAAGGTGATACACATCTGTGCTGTCATCAGAGTCTGCATATTCCATAGACAAAATTAAGAAGAACCAGTTTCAGACTCCATGCAGTTACAAGAGTACTACATGCATGAGCTCACATGGCACTGTGTAGTAGTAAAGACAATGCCACGACTATTCAAACAATGAACACTACTGGCTGTGGCCCGTGATACTACAAGTGGCAGTCAAATCCAGAAGTATACCCAAACAGTGGTATCAACAAAAACAATCAAATTTTTCCTTTCTTTTGCAGTCACTAAGGACTTTGTGTAGTCCCACAATATTAATGGCAAAGTTTGCAAAACTTAATAATGAAATGACGAAGAACAAAAGTGTCATGTATCCCTTTTAATTATGTATTGGACCGGGGAAGGGGAAATGAAAATTTTGCATGGATAGATATGTCTCTGTACTGTAATATTAGCCTGTGTATAAGGCTCAGTATAAAATGTTCTGGCGGTTTCTAGTCGGTAAGCAAGTCAAAAGTAAGTGTATTTTCATTTCTTTTTCACAATTCAACTATTCACAATAATGACTGATGTAGCACCATCACAGAGTGAGGCGTACTTGCTCCTTGTGCTGGTCTTATAGCTTCTGCGACTAGCATGGCAACCGCTTGCCCGCATCGATCAACCGCCCACATTGTAGCACTCTCCTGACACACGTTACAATGCCCACTGTGGCATTATAGTGAGGAGGAAGCGAGTCTGCCTTACTTCTCAGGTTTCTGTATTACTAACCTGGTGTCTTGCTGTTTCGGTAGTCCCTTGTCTCACAGTAGTAGCGCTCAGGCGCCAGGTTCAATGTAGGTTTGCGGTAACGCTGAAGTGGGGTGTGTCAGGATGCCAGTTGTTAAATGTTAACAACGTTTTGTGCTATACTCGTTTTAATAAAGAATACTTTGAAACACACGTCATAGAATTTCCAATTGGCAGCTCTTGGCTACGCTGTTATACTCAACCCTTTACAGCACATTAACACATTTCTCAGTTTCCGTACTCTTGATAGTCACTGCCCACGACACGTTCACTGATAACTAATACCTTCACTTTGTATTTTGTTTAACAGCTGGAATATTTACTCTCGACCGTTTTTTTTGGAGCCGCCCCCAGTTACTCGACCGTGCATTTTGAGTGGCGCCTCGGTACTGACTCGCCCTGTCTTCCTGACGGACTAGAGAGACCCCACCTTTCTCCTTCAGCCAATAGGGACACTTCACTCGTCTCCTATGCATATATACATCAAAACTTTCAGCCAATGGCCGTTTAGATCGCTGTTGCAAGGCGGATCTGACATCACATTTGCGAACATTGTGACGGGAGTTTGTCTCGGAACACTGTCTCAGATTGTAAGTTCCTACTCCCGAATAGTCGGATCTTGCCCTGCTAAGGTTGCACAACATTGCCTCCTATGATATTATCATTAATGCTCCTTGCCGCCGCATAATTGTCAAATGTACATGTAGCCTGGCTGCTACTGAGCATTCCCAGTCGCATAAAAGCGCGTGTGCACGGGTGCATTACACTCCCCCCTCCCCTTCTTTTATTTCCAAAATTCAGTATGCTCGAAGACCTTGTTTAATTTTGAAATATTCTTGGTTCGGTGTCTCTTGTCTTCGGTTTACATCTTTAATCATTTGTGTTACTTAATCTGGCACATACTCTAGTATCATTGGTTATCGATTACTGTTCTCATCATTTCACTATCCTTAACATGATATAGCTATAGAGATATATATCCTATTAAATTGAGTACGTATTCCATCTTCAACGATACTTGTGATCTTTATCTGATGCCTTCAGAGTGGCACCCTTCTAGCTTTAATTCTCTTCTGAATATACCCTGAATACTATATAACACATACCTTATTTAAAATTGAATATTTATTCAGATATACTTTTGTCTTATCTGAAATGGACCATCTACATGTATACCACTTCCTTTTAGCTCATCTAAAGATTTACATATTAATCATTTCGGTATCCAATACAAAACCAGCTAAGGCCTTTTAATAACTTATCAAATTGCCGTTTGGCTTATCTTATTTTATAATGCCTATTTTCTACTACGTACCAGACCATGTACCTTCGCCATTGGCTATGTAATTGCCGTCCTATTAGTCATTGGTTCACTACTTTTTTCTTTTTTTTTTTCGTCAGCAAATGCCGTCCTTCTCACTTTTATAACTTTAAAGCATTGGCCATGTTATGGCTGTTCGAGTGGTCATAAATCAACTTGAAGTTCAGTACTCTAGAAATAATTTATGAAACCTCCAATTCGTGATGAGGTAAGCTGGGAGACGAGAAGAAAGTGTGGTGCTGACGCCCCTGTGAGTGTGGCAACAGCGAGCGATGTGGTGTGTAAACGTTGCTGAGGCTTTGCAGACCGGCTGTCTCGCTCCATTGGCGCTGCGGATCTCCAGGCCCCATCCATGGATTACATGTAACAATTTGCACATACATTTAGTCAACAATTAGTACTATTTTAATATTTTATTTTATTTTAATATAGCTTCCAAGTAACATTCGATATTCATTTTTTTTCAATTTCTATTTCTTTCTTTTTAGTCAATTCTGTACAATCAAGCAATGCAGCTGCGGTTTTCAGATCCTGCCTACTGATATTTTATTCCTTCATTTCGTGTATGTCTTAGAATTATCTAAGACACTTTTATGGGTACGACTATTTTTTTCATCATCTCCTTACAATTTCATAGCTGATCAGATGCCTTTATCGCCTACTCTTTTTGTTTTCTTATTTTGTTTCTATTTCTGAATCATTGAATATCTCATTATCTCGACTTGCGTCAAGATTTTTACATAGTATGGATTACCCTCTTCTACTCTTACGTCAGAGACCATCATTTCATATCCTTCGTGTGTGCATATTCCAAGACTTTTACTTGTCTTAAGTGAAGCATTTCGTATCTCTGTTCCTCTGTTAGTAGTTCTCGCCTGTATTATTCTGTAATGTTTAATGACCCTACTGATAGTGTAAGTGTGCCTATAATTTCTTCTTTACCTCTTCTGCAGCCTATTAATTCCCTTCAACTTACTTCAATACTTGTTATCTTTACTTAAGGTACCTCTCAGGTTACCATTACCCATTATTGGCTGTGGGGATACCTTTGTATGACCTTCATCATCTTTATACTTCATAACTTATAGCGATACTGTACTCAGCCACTCATTAACTTACAACATTTCTTTCTTTTATTCGATGTGGGCTGGACACACTTCCCATGCTTAGATAATTTCAATTCTTCACCTTATTCTGCTGCACTTACCTCTTTATCCTTTGGTCATGACTTACCTTGTCAGTTGGCTGAACATATGTTTCGTATTTCGTTACCATTCGATCTCGTTACTATTCACTTCTCTAAGCACAACTGCAGAATGATAGACACTTATATCTATTTTCAATGTTTTAGCTAATACACTCCTGGAAATTGAAATAAGAACACCGTGAATTCATTGTCCCAGGAAGGGGAAACTTTATTGACACATTCCCGGGGTCAGATACATCACATGATCACACTGACAGAACCACAGGCACATAGACACAGGCAACAGAGCATGCACAATGTCGGCACTAGTACAGTGTATATCCATCTTTCGCAGCAATGCAGGCTGCTATTCTCCCATGGAGACGATCGTAGAGATGCTGGATGTAGTCCTGTGGAACGGCTTGCCATGCCATTTCCACCTGGCGCCTCAGTTGGACCAGCGTTCGTGCTGGACGTGCAGACCGCGTGAGACGACGCTTCATCCAGTCCCAAGCATGCTCAATGGGGGACAGATCCGGAGATCTTGCTGGCCAGGGTAGTTGACTTACACCTTCTGGAGCACGTTGGGTGGCACGGGATACATGCGGACGTGCATTGTCCTGTTGGAACAGCAAGTTCCCTTGCCGGCCTAGGAATGGTAGAACGATGGGTTCGATGACGGTTTGGATGTACCGTGCACTATTCAGTGTCCCCTCGACGATCACCAGTGGTGTACGGCCAGTGTAGGAGATCGCTCCCCACACCATGATGCCGGGTGTTGGCCCTGTGTGCCTCGGTCGTATGCAGTCCTGATTGTGGCGCTCACCTGCACGGCGCCAAACACGCATACGACCATCATTGGCACCAAGGCAGAAGCGACTCTCATCGCTGAAGACGACACGTCTCCATTCGTCCCTCCATTCACGCCTGTCGCGACACCACTGGAGGCGGGCTGCACGATGTTGGGGCGTGAGCGGAAGACGGCCTAACGGTGTGCGGGACCGTAGCCCAACTTCATGGAGACGGTTGCGAATGGTCCTCGCCGATACCCCAGGAGCAACAGTGTCCCTAATTTGCTGGGAAGTGGCGGTGCGGTCCCCTACGGCACTGCGTAGGATCCTGCGGTCTTGGCGTGCATCCGTGCGTCGCTGCGGTCCGGTCCCAGGTCGACGGGCACGTGCTCCTTCCGCCGACCACTGGCGACAACATCGATGTACTGTGGAGACCTCACGCCCCACGTGTTGAGCAATTCGGCGGTACGTCCACCCGGCCTCCCGCATGCCCACTATACGCCCTCGCTCAAAGTCCGTCAACTGCACATATGGTTCACGTCCACGCTGTCGCGGCATGCTACCAGTGTTAAAGACTGCGATGGAGCTCCGTATGCCACGGCAAACTGGCTGACACTGACGGCGGCGGTGCACAAATGCTGCGCAGCTAGCGCCATTCGACGGCCAACACCGCGGTTCCTGGTGTGTCCGCTGTGCCGTGCGTGTGATCATTGCTTGTACAGCCCTCTCGCAGTGTCCGGAGCAAGTATGGTGGGTCTGACACACCGGTGTCAATGTGTTCTTTTTTCCATTTCCAGGAGTGTATGTTTGTTCGCAGTCTCCACAGTGTCTTTTTAGAATTTGTTAAATTTCTTTCCAACAGGATAACATTTTTGTCTCTGTATACCTTGTTTAGTCTTATAATAGCTTCTTCCTTGTTGTACTGATTGTCTCTTAGGGTCGTTACATGTCATAATCACATAATTTCAGAGTTTGCTTAACATTTTCTGGCAGGATAACACATTTTTATAGATAGCTTTTCCTTTTTTGTACCGTCTCTTTTTCTCACTTACCTTTGTTACTCGCTATTCCCATGTTCCTATGTTTAAAGATGAAGAAGGGATTGATGATAGAGTATCATTCTGAGGGAGAGAAGGGAATATTACCACTATGACGGGAAATAGAAGTAATATTGCCAATGCCTGAGCACCTGGTGTGTGTCACGCACCTTACATTGCAAAGACATATTATACTCTGAAGTTGGATAGTGGAGACTTAAAGATGATAGTAAATAGTTCTGACTGAAAGAAGAATATCGACAATATGAAGATAAACTGAAAAAGTATTGTCAATAACTTGAGTGCCTGGTGTTTGTGAGACACCTAGCGTTGTACAGAATACAGTGCACTCTGAGGTTTTCAATCAATCCTTTAACCAGTTGTTCTTTTCCTTATCAGGTATATGTTGTATTCCACTCTTCCCTCTAATATTTTTGCTGGCGTTTCCTCCTCCATCTCCTCCTTGTCTTCATAACATGTATATTTTTGAAAACTGTTCATCGTCCTACTTGTCTGTTCAATGTCACTTACCTGGTTGGTGTGTTCTACCTGTTCCTTAGGTGATGTTTCGTTTTCTTGTTCTTTATCCTCTATCAGACCTATGAAGTTGGTCGTTAGTGGTTGAATACTGATATAAGGTTTAAGGTCAACAATGTTGTACATGCCCTTGCTTTTGTTTGTTTTGATCGTAGCCACTTCCCTAGAATTTGCATGTGCTATTGTGTCATCCTTATTACTTTGTATGGCCCTTGATATGTTTCATAAAACTTTTTAATTTCATCATCTATCTTCGATGATTTCCTTCTCGTCCTTATTAGTACCTGGTCCCCGATTTCAAATTTTGCTGGTTTTATGTCACTCTTATTTTTTGCTTTGCACTTCTCTGCCTTGTCCTTTATCCTCTGCAGTGCTACTGTTTGGATTTGATCTCATGTTAAATTCTGACCTGGTGGAAATGTTATCGATTCTGTGATAATATTACTAGGCATTTTGCCTGTCAGTACCGCTATTGGCGACATTCCAGTAGTGGTATGAGGGAGTTCCTTCATAACCTCTTCAAACTCTTTGATATGCTCTGCCCACTTTGAGTGCTTTTTAGAACGATACTTGCGGCATAACCTCCTGCATTACTCCTTCTGACAGATTCAGTGAAGGGTGATACTTTGAGATATATATATATTGGCTTTATTTGCAGTTCTTCCAAGGTGTGCTTCCAGATTTTTGCATGGAATTGTGGCCCGTTGTCACTTATCACATGTACCAGCTTTCCTATTTTGACTACATAGTCATGTTTAAGTCTGCTAGCCCGTGCCTTGGCAGAACTTTTCTTTAATGGATAAAACTTCACAAATTTTGAACCTAACTCCAACAATACAATTACATACATATATCCACTGGTTGACCCATACAAGCCCACTGTCACTTTATCCATGATACCATAGGTACTATTGGATATACGTTTCCCTTGAGATACTGGTTGGATACTTTCGTTTTCTGACATACTATACATCCCTCAATTAATCATCTAACTCTTCTTACCATATTACTGAAAATTCAGGCTTCCTTCAATATCTCAGTGCATTTTCTGACTCCAAAATGTCCATAACTGAAATGAACATGTAATACTAATTCATCAACCTCATGTTCTGGCCAGCAGACCTTCCAGTTACTGGAATCTGGGTCTGTTCGCCCATATAGAACCCATTGGTGTACTAGTTAATACTTTTGTACTTTAGTTTCATTCTTGTCCCCCATTTTCTTTTAACCATTCTCAGTGTTTCGTCTTCATTTTGCTCTCTTTGTAGGTTTCGACTTACTTTCTTTACATGTTCTTGGAACCTTAATCCTTTCATGTACATTATTTTTATTTCTTGTTGTTGCATATCACCCTGTTGCATCTCATGCAGACCTAACGGTAACCTGGCCAGGGTATCAGCCACAATGTTGTCTGGTCCTGGCATATGGATGATTTCATAGTCATATTATTGCAGTGCTAATGCCCATCCTGTGAGCCTCCCATGGGTCAATTTGAAGGCAGACAGAAATGTTAGTGCCTTGTGATCTGTGAACACGTGGTCTTCTCCCTATTAAGTAGTGTCTAAATTTCTTGAATACCCACAATATCGCCAGTGCCTCTTTTTTGGTGACCGAATAGTTTCTTTCCCATTTTGTCAGTATTCTCCTCACAAAACTGATGTATTTTCTTTCCTTATTTGCTATTTGAAATAAATCCGTGCTGAGCCCATATTCAGACACATCCGTCTCTACACAGAAAGGTTGGCCTAAATCTGGGTGAGATAGTGTGATATTTTTATTGAACTCTCTTTTGATCTTGTTAAATTCCTCCTGACATTTTCTATTCCAAATCCACACTGAATTTTTCTTCATAAGTTCCAATAAGGCTTTTGCACTTAATGCCTGATTCATGGCGAACCATCTGTAGAAAACACAAATACCCAAGAATCCTTTTAGCTGCTTTGTGTTTACGGTTCTGGAAAATTCTTAATAGCTTCGAGTTTATCTGGATTGGGTCTTATTCTGGAGGCTGAAATTATGTGACCAAGAAATCGAATCTCCTTCTTATCAAATTCTGATTTCTCAAGGTTGATTCTAATTCCTTTTTGTTTGAATGCAGTAAAGATCTCTTCCAATATGGCGTTATGTTCTCTCCATTATTCATAGCGATTAGAATGTCATCTATGTAAGCTGTTACCTTTGCTAGCAGTTGGTCTCCTAGCACTGTGTCTAACTTGCATTTAAAAGCTGCTGTATATATCTTTAAACTGAAGGGTAGCACCTTAAATTGGTATCCTCTCCCTTGGTAGATGAACGCAGTGTACTTTCTGCATTCCTCGTCTAGGGGCACCTGCCAAATGCTAGCAATCAAGTCAATACTGGACATGATTTTGGCATTGTCAAACTTTTGTATTAGTTCTCCCAGTAGTTCTGGTCGATCTACTTGCGGTAATATTATTTTATTAATCGCCCTGGCGTCTAGTGTAATGCGTACAGAACCATCTTTCTTACTCACAATTACTAGTGGACTCGCATAACTACTTTGAGCTCTCTCGACCACCCCCCACTCTAACATTCTTTTGATCTCTTTATGAACTGCTTCCCTTTTTGAGACAGGGATAGGATGTGGTTTTATTCTGAATGCTTAATGTGGAACTATCTAAAATCGATATACATACGGCTTCACCAGGCCTGGCCCAGGCATGAATACCTGATAATACCTATGTACGATTCACCTTAGTTCTTTAGCTTCTGTGGGTTGTATGCTTTCTATGCTTTCCACTCTTTGTTCAACCTTTTGATGTATTTGTTCTGCATCACTTTATCTACCTGTTCCACTTCTCTCTTAGATTCTTCTTCCCTGTTCATACTGTTCCATAAGAAAAGATATTTCATAATGTGGACTTTAATTCCCTCACTATTCTTTGCATCTGCCTCTGTAGGATAGAGGTAGCATTACCACCTACCACACAGGGGGCACAGGTTCGATTCCTGGCAGGGGACTGGGTGTTGTGTGTCCTTAATCATCATTTTCATCATCATTGACTCACAACTCACCGAAGTGGCGTCAGCTTAAAAGAACTTGCAATACGGCGGCCGAACTCCCCAAATGGGGCCTCCTGGCCAACAATGCCATATGATCATTTTATTTCACTATTCTTTGCTACTGCTCTGTTCCTTTTTAACGTCTCTATTACCTCTCCATTTATTTCAATATGTCCTGAAGCTAAATTTGTTTTTACGTGGTTGTTAATCAACCAGTTCATTCCTAGAATTATTCCTACATTTAGATTTGGAACCACTATTGAATTCACCTTACCTTTTTTTTTATTTAAAAACCTAATAAAGTTTGTTTCATTATTTGTTTACTCTTTGCCCCACATACCATGATTATTTTTTATTCCTTGTAAGGGTAGTTCAGGGACATTGTTGTTTACCTTGATTTTTTCATATAGCTCAAGAGCAATAGCATTCGTCTCTGAACCTGATTCTATCACTGCTACTACACTTACCTGGTATATCTGGATTTCTGATGATGGTTGGAACACGTCTTCCATTTGTTCCTCACTTTCCTCCATTAATGCCTCTATAACACTGTCTCTTTTATCATAACCTAGGAAGCGCACTATGGGTCTTGTGGTATTTACAGTTCGTGATCGGACCTCATCCAAACGTCCTGTGAGTTTCCCGGTATTGAATCCTCACGCCTGTAATTGTTCTGTGTATTACCATAATGTTCTCTTGTTACTTGTTTGTGATAGTTACCTCTCCCTCTACCTCTGTAGTATCCTCCTCTACCTCTTCCAGCCATGTTATTAAGATATTGATTTTCACTATGTGTGTCCTGTCTATATTGTATTTGTCTGTTTGTCGGTTCTCCTTGTATCCTATTTTCATTAGGACTGTTACTTCCCCAGGGGTTTCTCCTCCAACCGTCTAGATTCTGATTGTTCCCTGCTAATGAATCCAATTGATCCAGCGCTTGCACAATTGCGTTTACATTTGACTTGGATATTCCAATTAATTTTTCTTGTACCCTTGGAGGTAAATTGATCATAATGATTGATATTAAATCCGTTTCTTTCATCTTAATACAAGCTCTTTTCGACATAAGTCTGGAAGAATTCTTTGTAACTACTGCAACCACTACTACTAAAATTTCGACCTTCAAATAGGTCTCTACAAACGCAATTCTGAGCGCTGCTGGACCAATACTGGTTCATGAATGCTTGCATAAATCCCTCATATGTTTTGCTTTGCGATCCAGTTTTCATACCCCAGGATAACGCTTCGCCTTCCAACCTACTTATAACACAACCTATTTTCTTTTTGTCATCCCAATGTTCCAGAAAGACACCCTGAAATTGCTGCTTAAAAGCTACAAGATGTATCTGTCCTTTTGACGAAAAGCTGTGGAATTTGCACACACGCAGATACTAGTCATTTGAGGCTACTTGTTGTTTACGTCCATCTTTGGACGTTTCCTGTTCTAACCATATCTCCAATCTCCCTTTTATTTCTGTCTCTACCTGACTAGCATATTCAGATACCTTTTTCAAATCAGTTTCTTGTACCTGCTCTCTTACCTTTCGCAGCTATGAATGAAGTGCTCCTGCATTGCTTTTACATGCTTATTCTGCATCTTGGACTTTCTCCTTAATTTTCTTAATGTTATCAGTTTCTAATACGTGCGCCATTGCGCATTTATCGTTTAAACCATCTACTTGCTTAGTTACCTCCATTACATCTGTCACTAATTGGCCTATCTTTGACTCATGTTTTTTAATCTCGGCAGGATTCTCACTCACCTGCCCCACTATCCCTCCTAGTCTATCTGTCATTTCAGCTTGGAATTCAGTTTTAATTTATTCAATTTTCCTATTGATAATTTTACTAAAACTACCCAGGGATTTGTCAACATATACTATAATATCATTTATCTTTTTGCTATTATCTTCAATTTTCTTATTAAATTGCTTTGCGAATTAGTCAAACTTCTTGTTATTTGACCTACTGTTATCGTCCATTTTCTGTTCAAGAGATTGAAACTTATCAACCATTAGGGATGGCAAATCACTTACACTAGGACTTCTCTTACTCATACTACGTACCATTACCTCTGTGCTTTCATTCAGTTCCTGTTGACTACCCACAGGAACAGTGTCTGTTGATGCTATACTATGCAAAACCCTTGACTCTACCAGGTCATTTTCATGATCTGTTCCTTGTATTTGTTCATGTGACAATTACTCCTCCTCCACTACATTACCAGTGTGTTCAGGTTGTAAATGCTGAACAACTTCCTGACTGTCATCAGCCATATTCGGCTCATTTGCATTAATATCCCTATTCTGATCTAATTCCTTAGTCGTGAGATTTGCCACATTCTCCTCGGAAGTGTCACTGTTATTAATTTCACTTCTCTCTGGAGAATAAATCACGTCTCTGTGAAGCAAGTGAACTATTTTCTTATCTGCCATGGTGTCCAAAATTAATTCTTAACTCTATTTTAATTCTAACTTAACATAGGATACATAATATAATATCAGCTCTGCTACATTTTAGCTCCTCTCACCTTGAATTATGCACTCTGCAAGAGCTGCTGAAGCGGTGTGATATGCTACAGCTTGTGCCTCCTCCTGCCACTGGGTCTGGTGGCTTAGGCGCCCCCTATACTGCTGGGCTTAATCTTATGCAAAGCACCCCAACTACTTCAGTAGTCTCATTGTCTGCGCCGTCTCAGATCGAGCCATCTGGTTACGACCAAGGGCATTGTTACACCTCCCTGCCGATCTCCGTGAGCTGCCTCCTCCTTTGCACAAGGTCGATGTGGATGTCTGCTGGTCCCTCGGTCTCTGGGGTGTGTGGTGGCTGGCTGCCTTCGCGTACATTTCCTTGACTGACTTCCGAAACCGGTTACAACCACTTGTTACTGTGCGGCCACTCGCTTTCTGCTGCGTCACGGGTCACAGCTGCCCGAAATTTTTCCTTGTGCCTCCATGCTGCGCCAAGCTTGTTACACATAAACGTCACACACTAATTTTTACTCCTCGCTTTCTCCGCAGCACTGTTCTCTTATAACACCAAGTACATGTTCACTGTCTCATCACTGTTTACGCTATCCAAAGTCACTGTTCATTTTATTCTCTTTTCCTACCTCACTGTTCCTCCCATTCACTGTCACAGTTCATGTTCAAGTTCTTTATTCACTGTTCAACACACAGTTCACCTTCATATTCTCCAGGCATATTACTTGCATTCCGTGATTTTTAGTATGCACATTCTTACAATGACTGCTTTGTGCAGACACTGTTACCTGGCTTAGCACGACACACTTAAGCTACCTCCCCACCAGGGATACCATGTACAATGCCCTCTATAGCATTGTAGCGAGAAGGAAGCGACTCTACCTTACTTCTCTGGTTTCTGTATTACTAACCTGGTGTCTTGCTGTTTCGGTAGTCCCTCGTGGCACAGTAGTAGCGCTCAGGCACCAGATTCAGTGTAGGTTTGTGGTCCTGCTGATGTGGGGTGTGTCGAGATGCCAATTGTTAAATGTTAACAACGTTTTGTACTATACTCGGTTTAATAAGGAATACTTTGAAACACACATCACAGAATTTCCAGTATGGCGTCTCTTGGCTACGCCATTATATTCAACCCTTTCAACACATTAACACATTTCTCACTTTCCATACTCGTGATAGACACTGCCCACGACACAAAGCATTCACTGATAACTAATACCTCCACCACCTACAGCTGGAATATTTACTCGCGAACGTTGTTTTGGAACCGCCCCTGGTTATTTGACCGTGCGTTTTGAGTGGCGCCTCAGTACTGGGTGCCTATTCTCTCCACTATTGTGCCGATCGTTTCAGTACTCAAGAGCACCGAATGATCTAGTACTCGAATTAGTGCCCCAGCATTATTCAGTATGCATTTCGGAAGCGATGCCGTTTGGGTCTAGAGAACCGAAGCGCTGTTGTCGGTTCGAGTCGCACAAGCCAATCAAAAGCAAGCTGCCGCAGATCTGTGCATGCGCACTGCAGCGCGCACAGCACCATGGACACAAGGCGGTTAGCAGACGACACAGGCGCGCTATTCTTGCAAGTACCGAAAATTGCGTTTACGTTGCCATAACGCATGACGCCGCGTTCCATCGAGCTGACGTGCCCGCCTTCATCACCCTTGCCTCCTCCTTAACAGTATCAGTCGCAGTATATCCATTTCCATGATTCTCAGCTGAAATGCATAGAAATTTTTACAGTTTCCCTGACCGTATGTTTCCATGCACGCATAAAAACACAGCGTATTTGACTGTATTCTGCAGATTGTCGTAAATGCTGCATTATGTCATCTTATTCTCATTCACACTGACATCGTGTTTAGGATTTTACGTTTCGGAAAATGAGTGTGTAATACCACATTGTACTAATACAGCTATAAAAACACCCAAAAAATTGATTCCGAGAGTTTTAAAGAATAAGAAGATAAACAGAATGTGGTTATGACTCGCTCCTAGAGATCCAAATGATTACGTAGCCCATTTCCCTATATGATACGTCAACGATTTGGGTCTTAAAAACAAATTGGAAAAATGCATTTTCGAGAGCTCCTGCAGAGTGTCGAAGTTTATAACATGCATCTCATGAATGAAAATGTTTTGTATATGGTGCTACAGTCAAAAATTTTAAGGCAGAGGTCTTTCATGTCTGTCTACTGTGGTTGAGGATTCAATAGCAGATAAATACTCGTGAGAAGCAAGATTATGAAGATGGCTGTTGCTAGTTACATTCCCAGTAACGTAAGTTGTGCTCTTAGATTCCTGTCTAACCGCATAATCGGAAGTCGCTACACATTCGGAAAAAAATGGTGAATTATTTCTGACAAGAAAAAATATAAAGGTCACTGTCGGTTGTTTCACTTACAGCAATTTCATCCCCAACAATTTCGTATTTTAAACACACAGAAATCACGAGATCATTACGGAGGAAGTGCGCTCTTACAAGTAAGTAATAACGAATAATGCAGAAAAATCTTGACTTACACGAATAACAATGTCTCAGAACGTGTTGCATATATTAAGAGGAAAAAAAAATTTCTTGCGCCCACCTCGTGTTCTTTGGTATCGCATTCCCGCGCGCTAACCACTTGGCCACACCAAACAAGAGTTACACAGTTCTCATTTGCTGTAGTATTATGTAGAGGAACGTAGGCTGACTTTGTTGCCAAACAGTGCTCCGTAAGTCATTAAAGGGTGATGGTTTGGAAGGTTTCCAATATCAGGCTTCACATAATTGCTTTCCAATGTTACTGGAAAGTTGTAAACATGTTTCGATAATTACTAACCTATTTGTGGGAAAAAGTACACAAGGCACTAGTAACGTCAGTTCGCACGCATGTAATATGCGTAAGCAAAGCCGATGTCTTGATATTTAATGATCTTTAAACTCTTATTTGCATAAAAATAACATGCATTTTGAGAGAAGATTGACCGAAAACGTTTTTTTTTATGTAATCATTCACAGTAAAAACCTAACCTAACCATATTTCTAACAAAGGAAAACAGTCTATTACAAACTCACCTTCCAACTGGATGCATCCTCTGGTGATTCTTCAGTAACACAATCACTACATCCAAAGCTAAAACCGCTAAATATGTTTAAAATAACCAATTATAGGTGTACATAAACCACAGCTCACCGACGACAGGGGCAGACCGAAATCCAAAACCTTTCGGTACAATTGTCGTAAAATCGGTGGGAGAACCGTTTGGTAACAAGTCTCAGAAGCTTACTGAATAGGATATTTCGATAAAGAACCGAAAATGACATCGCTACCGAGGCTAACCTACTACACCGATCGGTATGAACGATACAGAATAGGGCCCATGGATTGTGAACCGGCAAACGGTATGTCCGATTGTCCGCGTGAGCAAATCGGATCGTCTGCAGTGTGCTTTCTTCTCGACTATCGATGTATGTATAGTAAGTTGTAATCGATGTTGAAGATAATCACGCATGACTTTTTTGTGCTAATAATCTGATACATTGTTATGTTATGTTCAATGCGTTGACAGTACTGCTTGTATGATCGTATTCTGTTTTGCGAGCGATTGAAATTCTTTGTAGAAGTAAGTTGTTTACATACCTATCGTGTTTTTACGATCTGCGGGCATCAAGTGCTTTCAGCAGTGTTTTAAACAATTTTACCTTTATTGTACAAGTACATACTGCATAACTGCACACCAATAGTTAATGCAAAGTTCCATGCTGCATTTATAACTAGCTACATTGTACAGTTTCAACATTATGATTTCTCAAACAGATTTTGAAAAATGACATTGTCTTTAATAATGATACAGAAGGACACAGGCCTTAGTTTTACGGCTATATTTCACCCATCGATCTGTTGTGGCGGTGGTGCTGGAAGTTGAGGTGTTGCATCTGTCAGGCGTTGAGCTCTTGACCATAAGGTGGGTGATGCCTCCTTGAAAATGTAAGCCGGCTTCACTCTGCTAAGAGACACTGTGGCCTGTTTGCCATTTATTATGATGACCATCGTGTGTGTTTGTGTCTCTACACAGGACGCGATGGGGTCCACTATACGGTGGCTGCAGCGGTAGCTTGACGCAGTCTGTACGTAACATAACGTGCAAACAACTTTGGAGGTTGTTATGCACAAAAGTTGTTGGACAACCATGCCTGGAGGCCTTTGTGGGTTTGATTTGGCTTGCATGTTCCAATAACTTGTGAAGGAACTCTGGTTGGTCGTCCCTTTCTGAAAGCAGACCTATGTCAACAAACTTCCCTGGTAGGCGCAGAGTCTCGCCAGAAGCCAGTTCAGCTGCTGAGGGCCCTATATCTGGTTTGTATGTGGCTCGTAGATCCAGCAGGACTATAGGTAGTGCAGACGTCCAAGACGTCCCATGGCACATTAGCGCAGCCTTCAACGTTCAGTGACAACGTTCAAGGATGCCATTGCTGGCCAGAAGATAACTGGTCGTTTTGTGATGGATGTAGCCATAGAACTTCGCCAACTGTGTGAAGAAATCTGTCTCGAACTATCAGCGTCTGTCGATGGTGATATGGAGTGAACAGACGATTCTCGCCAGCCAGGTTGATGTGAAAGAGATGGTTAGTGTTTCCGCAAAGATGTTGTCCATAGGTACTGCTGCAAGCCATCGTGTATATCTGTCAGTCATTGTGAATATGTACTGCTGGCCATCCGATGCAGGAAGTTGTCCTACCACATCAAGATGAACATGGGCGAAGTGTGAAGAAGTGTCTGGAAACACTCCTATTGGGGTATGAATGTGGGGAGTGATTTTGCAAAGTTGGCACCACTGGCAAGTTCTCGTCCATTCGCAGCAGTCTCTTTCTATCCCTGGCCACACGAGCCTTTGAGACACTAGCTTGAAAGTCGAACAGACTCCTGGGTGGCAAAGATTATGTAAGGACTCGAACACTGGCCTGCGAAATGCAACAGGAACAAAAGGGCGTGATCTGCCATGTGACACTTCACAGTACAATTTCATGTTCTTGCCAGGAAGGTCGACTTGCTGAAACTTGAGTGCTGAAGTGTCATCATGCAATATGGTGTGTAGCTAGGAATCTTCTTCTTGCGCCCTGGCAAGCGCCATCATGTCCACAGGCTGAGAGACACTGGCCACTCTAGAGAGGCAGTCCGCATTCACATTAGTGATGCCTGATATATGGCGGATGTCTGTACTGAACTGGCTAATAAATTCCAGTTGGCCATACTGCTGTGGAGAGCAAGCGTTGCTGTTTTTCTTGAAGGCATATGTTAAAGGTTTGTGGTTGGTGTATATCACCAACCCTCGTGTCTCAACCAGTGGTCGAAAGTACTTGATTGCTTGATATATGACTAAAAGTTCCCAATCGTATGTGCTCCATCTTTGTCGTGCAGGTGACAGCCTGTGAGAGAAATAAGCCACTGGCTGCCAGGCATCGTCCGCCCATTGTTGGAGGGCTGTACCAATGGCTAACTGACTGGCATCCACCACTAATGCCAGTGGAGCTTCGAGCTTGGGGTGCGCCAGCAGTACTGCTTGTGCTAGGCTCTTTTTGTTTACTTCGAAAGCCGCATTCATCTCCTCGGTCCACTGCACAGGAGAACTGCTCTTAACCTTGGGACCAGCCAGTGCTGCGTTCAATGGCGCCTGTTGTTCGACAGTGCGTGGCAAATGATGGCGGTAAAAACTGAGCATTCCTAAGTATCTGCGTAGCTCTTTTAATGTAGATGGCTTGGGTAATTGCAATATGGCTTTAACCTTCTCAGTGAGTGGTAATGAGCCTGATTAAGATATTCGATGACTCAGGAAATCGACTTGATGTTGGCCAAACACACATTTAGCTGTGTTTAACACCACGCCATACTTCTCAAAACGCTCAAAAACTTCTCTCAGGTGCTGGCGATGTTTCTCCTTCGACGATGAATACACTAACACATCGTCCAGATAGGCAAAACAAAAATTCAACCCATGCAAGACAGAACCGATGAACCTCTGCCAGGTTTGAGCAGCATTACGCAAGCCAAAGGTCATAAACTTGCTTTCATACAACCCAAGTGGCGTAATAATAGCGGTCTTTGGAATGTTCTCTGTTGCCACGAGAATCTGGGTATGCGCTTTTGCGCAGTCTATAACACTGATTACGGTGGCTCCATGCAGTACATGGCTATAGTCTTTTAGTAGTGGCATTGGGTAGCGACCAGGCACAGTCCGTGAGTTGAGCGCTCTGTAATCGCCACATGGGCGCTAGGCTCCTCCCTTATTGGGTACTAAATGCAGTGCAGATGACCATGGACTACTTGAGGGTCGGATGGTACCTTCTCGTAACATCGTGTCGAATTCTGTTTTAGCAATGGCGAGGCGTCCTGGAGCCAATCGCCTCGGCTGGCAAGACACAGTCCGCAGTTTTTATGTGGTGGACCATATCGTGCAAAACTTGCTGTGGCGCGCCTGGAGGCCTCGTTAAGGTCGGGAACTCATGCAGCAGCGAGCAATACTCCTCGTCTGCAACCTGTATAACCTTGATGTATGTTCTGGCATCACGATGGTACCCAGTGGTTGTTAAGTACGGTAACATTGTCTATTAGGCGGGAATTCGCTACATCTGGCAGGAGTTGATAGTGAGCTAATAAATCGGCACCGATTATTGCTTCGGCCTCGTCTGCTACAGTAAAGTCCCATGTAAATTGACGGCAGAGCCCCAAATTCAATTCTTCACGCCGCGTGCCATACATCGCGATTGCTGGATTATTTGCGGCAGACAAGCTAAATGCAGTGGGTGGCCTGCAACAGTGAAGTGACGCTCTCGGCAGGATACTAAGGTCGGACCCCGTGTCTATTAAATACTTCTGGCCTGATACTCTGTCAGTAATGAATAGGCGCCGGATTGCAGTTGAGTAGTTGGTGGCGCCTACGTCCGACCGCCGTTTGCATTTGGGTCGGCGCAGGTGCCAGTGCACTTTTTAGCCTGCTCACGAAATCTTCTGTGGTACCAACAAGTGGTCGGACCAGCATCTGAAACAGACTGAGTCGAGGAACGGCTCCTAGATCGTTTGCGGCTACGTCCTCTATAGCGACTAGGACCTTCTTGTGACAACAGTGTGCCAATATGTGGGTTCAGTGCATCAACTTTGGCGGACAGGGCGTCGTAGTCTGCACGTGAAACAGGAAGGGCCACGGACGCGACACCACCAGATATTGTCACAGTACTAACCTGTTGGTTCGGAGCGATGGCATCTTGGATGCTGTCGGCCAGTTCCGCAACAGTGTCCAGGAACATCTCTGTCTGCGATGCGACGATCGCCTTTACCTGCGGCGGCAGACAGCTGCTCCATAGCGTACGCAGAAGATTGTTGGGCACTGTTCCGCTGACCACCTTGCTGCGGAGGTGACGCAGGTACTGAGACGGTTTTCTGTCGCCTATATCTTCCTGAGTCAGCACTTGTCTGATACGGTCTTCCTGCGATGCTGCAACTCTGCGAATAAGCTCAGCCTTTAATCTTTCGTTTGTATTCTCCGTCGGTGGTGCCGTGGTTATATCTTCACTTCGGAAGTGTAGCGTTGCTCGAGCTGACTCACTATTAATGCAAACTTAGTCGTATCCGCTGTAATTCTGGCATAGCAAAAGCTGGCCTCAACCTGAACGAACCATAGAACTAGATTATGTGACCAAAACGGTGGGAGGCGAACAGCCAGTCTCGATACTGCAGGCGATTCCATTCTGTAATCAGTTTTGTCGCGGGACCGGTTTTCTCGGCGCGGATCACGTCGGGGTCACCACTGACGGGTATATTTTCGTCGTGTCGCACTTATTAAATATTCAAACTCGCACTGAGAATATACTTGAACGGTTTATTACTTGGTATTACAGAAAAAGAAGCACGGTTGCTATATGTAACTTGTAAGCAACAAAACAGTAACCAAGGAACAGAATAAACATAAAAACAAAAGTTATAACTTCCAGGAGTAGGCAACAACATTATTCAGTTCTCCAAGCGGCGGATTCAAACTTGGCGGTTTACGCCATTCATTTGTTGTCGTGCAGTCACTGAATTCGCGACACATTTCATATCTCGATAATCGATATCTGTATTTATGGATGGCGCGAACGGAGCTAACGTGTAAATACACAGCAGTCTACGTGAGTAGCGGTCGCAACAGTGTGAAAAATTCTCACCACATTGTAGATAGCTTTCTGAAAAAAAAAAAAAAAGAAGCCCTGCTGTAAATATTGGGAGTAGTGAAGGAGATATGTAATTAGAAGTGAATTTTTTATCTTGGACCCTACTGAATTTTTCAGTAAAGGCGCGGACGTAAACATAAGCATTTCTACCAGTCTTTTTCCTACCACAATCAGATTTTATGCTTTCACGTGCATTAGCTTCGCCAGCCCACAACCAAATTGTTGCCTTTCAACCTAACCTGTACCTGGACCTCATGCGGCACTACAGATCATCCTGTTTCCACAACCAATGCTTCAGAGAGAGAGAGAGAGAGAGAGAGAGAGAGCCAAAGGTGATTAGCAAAAAGTATATGTGTGTGTTAAAATTTGGCTGAAGAATTATCCGTTATTTTAGACATGTTTTCTATTGATGTACCTTCTTAGTGGTTTTGTTTTTTAAATTGCTTTGCCAGTGGGGAGGATATTTAGCATGGCATCATTTCTGCTGCAGCTGTTATGTGATAACAACATTTTTATTTGTTTTGTTAATTCACTTTTCACATGTAATGTTTTGTAAATCCTCTGATGGAGAGCCTTCAGGGATGTGGAGCAACTGAAGTAATGAATTAGTTGCTAGAAGTATCCACTCCAGTAGATGCCAATAAATTATACAAACAATACATTGTGACTAATGCTAATCTGCTCACACCAGAAATTACAAGAATTACTGCACCTCTTCGTATACTACTCAACTGTTGTTTATACCAACTTCTTTTACCACTATATTGTTATTCTATGGCATGTGACCCAATCTTCAAGATTCTCCCAACTCATACGTCTTTAGTTTTGATGAAGTGTGTGCAAATATATGTAAGGGACCATCATTAACTTTTACCAAGTTCCAGGTCCATCTGTAACTTTGTGTAAGTATGAAAGACATTTTCACAAGGGTCACCCTTTGCGAAATTGGAAGTTCATGAAAAAAATCCAAAAGTTTTGCAAGCCATTGTTTCTTGAAATAGTGATGAAGTCTCTGCAACCTACCACCATGACAACTTGTGCATAATACAGAAATGAAGCTCAGTAAACCATGGCCATAGCACAATTGCTCTTGCCATAAAACTTTGTCATGACAAGTTTTTCTCATATTTGGGACTAAAAGATGATGGAAACCTGAAAACTGCACTGTCTGTTTGCTAATCAGCAAGTTAATGGAACTTTCATATGAATGTCTTCACTATGTTATCAGAATTTAGATATAAAAAAATTACTATACCAAACTGTGCCCATCATTGACAATGTATGGGATATCAACACCTCTGATTTTATAATTAACGCCACTGAATAAAATCATGTAACTCTTTCAGGAACACATATTTCAGTTCTGGTTTATTTCAGTTAAGGTGCAAAAATATGTCTTTAATTAGTAAGAAATAAACAAATTAATGCTATTAAGCCTTGCTATTAAGCCTTGACCCACATTGGCTGTACCGCTATGTCAGGTAAATTACGATCTGAAATATTCTACTTACACAAGCTGAGTGTGAACCAGCTGCACCTACAGTCGCAAACAACTTTGCATGTAATTCACAAACTTTTGGAAATCAGACTTGAGGTCCATTTCTGTTTTGATAAACAACAAACATTTCTTTTGAAATTCTCACTTGCAAGTGGTTTTGTTTCTGAACTTTTTCTCTGCCTACTTGAATGGAAAAATACTGTGTCGCCTAAACAGATTTGACTAATTCTTGTTCTTCAATATATACCTTGCGTTGTCACCCACTTTGTTCCATGCTTACTGTTTTGATGCTTCTTTCACCATACTTTTTGAAAGGTGACCTGCTTCTATATGGACCAGCACTGAGGAATTGGGGCCAAAATGTGAATTATTCCATGCTGATTGGATGTACTCGACGTTTCATTACTTTCTTTGATCATTTGGTAGCAATCAGAATAACCAAGATGATGTTTGCTGTAGGTTACTCCAGTTCATTAGTATCAAGTCTGCCAAATATTGCAGTTTTCTTAATAATGAATCTTTCAGTTTACATAGCCCTTATTTATCTCTTGAACCAGTTAGCTGAAATTTCAGTGGTGAGTTTCCATCTGCTGGTAAGCTCATATTCTGAAATTCAGAAATATTGGTCTTGTGAGCTTCATCTGTTTGAAATGGAACTAACATCTGTGGCGTTTTCTTTGTGGAAGAGCTTTTCCTACTTGGTGGGCATAGTTTTTAGTTTGGTTTTATGTTGGACTTCAGCATACATTTTAGCTGATCAAACATTTCGAGATGAACTGAGAGCAAATATTTTCTTATTATGTAAATCTTTATGCAAAATAATTACAATATTAGCTTTGTAAAAATTTGCCTGAAAGGTTCGATTTCACCAATCTGGTTTGACCCATGATATAACTACGTTGTGTCACTTCATGGGGGTGCTTTGTTTTTTAGTACATACATACATACAGTCTTTCATGTTTGTAGATGACATTTTGGTGGCACTCTTTTGTGTTGGATATGTGTGTTTCAAAGTTACTTGTTAGATATATTAGTAAGTCATTTGATTGTGTGAGTGAAGTGTGCTGTTATTGAGTTTGTGCCAGTTTGTAGTGAGTTACTTTAATTCTTCCTATGACAGCTGATGAATTTGTGTTTGGAATTCTTAGTGCTATGTGTTTCTTACAGTTTGAGATTTAATATTATTTTTCTTTTTTTGTTGGTCATGGAGATGACATGGAAATTTATGTCATCGCTCTTTGCAGCGGGCGAAGATATGTAATCTGCAGTCAAGTTCCTACAGTTATTTAGAGTGATTGAGGTCATATGTGTTTTTTGGGGCAGGTGGGGGGGGGGGGGGGGTGACAGCCCAGATTTGTGATGGTGAATTTGGTTTGAGTGTTTTTTGTGATTTTATTTGTTTTGTATTACAGTATGTATCGTATTGCCTATATTCACATTTTTGTTAAAAAAAAAATATATATATATATATATATATATATATTAACAAAAATGTGAATATAGGCAATACGATACATACTGCAATACAAAACAAATAAAATCACAAAAAACACTCAAACCAAATTCACCATCACAAATCTGGGCTGTCACCCCCCCCCCCCCCCCCCCCACCTGCCCCAAAAAAAAAAAAAAAAAAAAAAAATATATATATATATATATATATATATATATATATATATATATATAATGGAAGGAAACATTCCACGTGGGAAAAATTATATATAAAAAACAAAGATGAGGTGACTTACCGAACAAAAGCGCTGGCAGGTCGATAGACACACAAACAAACACAAACATACACACAAAATTCAAGCTTTCGCAACAAACTGTTGCCTCATCAGGAAAGAGGGAAGGAGAGGGGAAGACGAAAGGAAGTGGGTTTTAAGGGAGAGGGTAAGGAGTCATTCCAATCCCGGGAGCGGAAAGACTTACCTTAGGGGGAAAAAAGGACAGGTATACACTCGCACACACGCACATATCCATCCACACATACAGACACAAGCAGACATATTTAAAGACAAAGAGTTTTGGCAGAGATGTCAGTCGAGGCAGAAGTGTAGAGGCAAAGAAGTTGTTGAAAGACAGGTGAGGTATGAGTGGCGGCAACTTGAAATTAGCGGAGATTGAGGCCTGGCGGATGACGAGAAGAGAGGATATACTGAAGGGCAAGTTCCCATCTCCGGAGTTCGGATAGGTTGGTGTTGGTGGGAAGTATCCAGATAACCCGGACGGTGTAACACTGTGCCAAGATGTGCTGGCTGTGCGCCAAGGCATGTTTAGCCACAGGGTGATCCTCATTACCAACAAACACTGTCTGCCTGTGTCCATTCATGCGAATGGACAGTTTGTTGCTGGTCATTCCCACATAGAATGCATCGCAGTGTAGGCAGGTCAGTTGGTAAATCACATGGGTGCTTTCACACGTGGCTCTGCCTCTGATCGTGTACACCTTCCGGGTTACAGGACTGGAGTAGGTGGTGGTGGGAGGGTGCATGGGACAGGTTTTGCATCGGGGGCGGTTACAAGGATAGGAGCCAGAGGGTAGGGAAGGTGGTTTGGGGATTTCATAGGGATGAACTAACAGGTTACGAAGGTTAGGTGGACGGCGGAAAGACACTCTTGGCGGAGTGGGGAGGATTTCATGAAGGATGGATCTCATTTCAGGGCAGGATTTGAGGAAGTCGTATCCCTGCTGGAGAGCCACATTCAGAGTCTGGTCCAGTCCCGGAAAGTATCCTGTCACAAGTGGGGCACTTTTGTGGTTCTTCTGTGGGGGGAGCCACTTCCTCGTCCCCTCAAACCCAGAGTCAAGTGAAATGTACAATACCAGTGGTTTTTAATTTTTGCCTCTTTTGGTTGTGTTGAATGTTAACAATTTTGTGTGCTTCATTTTTAGGTTAATATTTGTTTTGGAATGGTGTCTTTATATTTATTGTTTTTCATTTAGTTTGTCCGTACCAGCTTTTCACAGCTGTCCTGCTAGTTTCATTCTGTTGCTGGAGGTAAACATTTTATGTGTTATTTATGTTTGCTTTTGTAACAAATGATGTCGTGGTCACGATACTGCATGTGCTTGAAGAGGGATGTCCATCACCTTGATGGTATCACAGGTCGATGAAACTGCAACTTTCAGTTTTGCACTCTGTAGGAGCTGTGCTTCATAATGAAAGTGGCAGGAGGAACAAGACTTTTGGTCAGACGAATACAGGATCATAAATACAAAATCAAATAGGGGTAATGCAGGAGTAGCTTTAATAACGTATAGGAAAATAGGAGTGCGGGTAAGCTACTACAAACAGCATAGTGAACGCATTATTGTGGCCAAGATAGACACGAAGTCCATGCCTACTACAGTAGTACAAGTTTATATGCCAACTAGCTATGCAGATGACGAAGAAATTGAAGAAATGTATGATGAAGTCAAAGAAATTATTCAGATAGTGAAGGGAGACGAAAATCTAATAGTGATGGGTGACTGGAATTCGGTAGTAGGAAAAGGGAGAGAAGGAAACATAGTAGGTGAATATGGATTGGGGCTAAGAAATGACAAAGGTAGCCGCTTGGTAGTATTTTGCATAGAGCACAACTTAATCATAGCTAACACTTGGTTCAAGAATCATGAAAGAAGGTTGTATACATGGAAGAACCCTGGAGATACTGACAGGTTTCAGATAGATTATTTAGTGGTAAGACAGAGATTTAGGAACCAGGTTTTAAATTGTAAGACATTTCCAGGGGCAGATGTGGACTCTGACCACAATCTATTGGTTATGAACTGTAGATTAAAACTGAAGAAACTGCAAAAAGGTGGGAATTTAAAGAGATAGGACCTGGATAAACTGACTAAACCAGAGGTTATACAGAGTTTCAGGGAGAGCATAACGGAACAATTGACAGGAATGGGGGAAAGAAATACGTAGAAGAAGAATGGGTAGCTTTGAGGGATGAAGTAGTGAAGGCAGCAGAGGATCAAGTAGGTAAAAAGACAAGGGCTAGTAGAACTCCTTGGGTAACAGAAGAAATATTGAATTTAATTGATGAAAGGAGAAAATATAAAAATGCAGTAAATGAAGCAGGCAAAAGGGAATACAAACGTTTCAAAAATGAGATTGACAGGAAGTGCAAAATGGCTAAGCAGGGAAGGCTGGAGGACAAATGTAAGGTTGTAGAGGCTTATCTCACTAGAGGTAAGATAGATACTGCCTACAGGAAAATTAAAGAGACCTTTGGAGATAAGAGAACCACTTGTATGAATATCAAGACCTCAGATGGAAACCCAGTTCTAAGCAAAGAAGGGATAGCAGAAAGGTGGAAGGAGTATATAGAGGGTCTGTACAAGGGTGATGTACTTGAGGACAATATTATGGAAATGGAAGAGGATGTAGATGAAGATGAAATGGGAGATACGATACTGCGTGAAGAGTTTGACAGAGCACTGAAAGGCCTGAGTCGAAACAAGGTCCCGGGAGTAGACAACATTCCATTAGAACTACTGACGGCCTTGGGAGAGCCAGTCCTGACGAAACTCTACCATCTGGTGAGCAAGATGTATGAGACAGGCGAAATACCCTCAGACTTCAAGAAGAATATAATAATTCCAATCCCAAAGAATGCAGGTGTTGACAGATGTGAAAATTACCGAACAATCACTTTAATAAGCCACAGCTGCAAAATACTAACGCGAATTCTTTACAGACGAATGGAAAAACTGGTAGATGCCGACCTCGGGGATGATCAGTTTGGATTCCGTAGAAATATTGGAACACGTGAGGCAATACTGACCCTACGACTTATCTTAGAAGCTAGATTAAGGAAAGGCAAACCTACATTTCTAGCTTTTGTAGACTTAGAGAAAGCGTTTGACAATGTTGACTGGAAAATGCTCTTTCAAATTCTGAAGGTGGCAGGGGTAAAATACAGGGAGCGACAGGCTACTTACAATTTGTACAGAAACCAGATGGCCGTTATAAGAGTCGAGGGACATGAAAGGGAAGCAGTGGTTGGGAAGGGAGTGAGACAGGGTTGTAGCCTATCCCCGATGTTATTCAATCTTTATATTGAGCAAGCAGTGAAGGAAACAAAAGAAAAATTCGGAGTAGGTATTAAAATCCATGGAGAAGTAATAAAAACTTTGAGGTTTGCCGATTACATTGTAATTCTGTCAGAGACAGCAAAGGACCTGGAAGAGCAGTTGAACGGAATGGATAGTGTTTTGAAAGGAGTATGTAAGATGAACATCAACAGAAACAAAACGAGGATAATGGAATGTAGTCAAATTAAGTCGGGTGATGCTGAGGGAATTAGATTAGGAAATGAGACACTTAAAGTAGTAAAGGAGTTTTGCTGTTTGGGGAGCAAAATAACTGATGATGGTCGAAGTAGAGAGGATATAAAATGTAGACTGGCAATGGCAAGGAAAGCGTTTCTGAAGAAGAGAAATTTGTTAACATCGAATATAGATTTAAGTGTCAGGAAGTCATTTCTGAAAGTATTTGTATGGAGTGTGGCCATGTATGGAAGTGAAACATGGACGATAAATAGTTTGTACAAGAAGAGAATAGAAGCTTTCGAAATGTGGTGCTACAGAAGAATGCTGAAGATTAGTTGGGTAGATCACATAACTAATGAGGAAGTATTGAATAGGATTGGGGAGAAGAGAAGTTTGTGGCACAACTTGACCAGAAGACGGGATCGGTTGGTAGGACATGTTCTGAGGCATCAAGGGATCACCAATTTAGTATTGGAGGGCAGCGTGGAAGGTAAAAATCGTAGAGGGAGACCAAGAGATGAATACACTAAGAAGATTCAAAAGGATGTAGGTTGCAGCAGGTACTGGGAGATGAAGCAGCTTGCACAGGATAGAGTAGCATGGAGAGCTGCATCAAACCAGTCTCAGGACTGAAGACAACAACAACAACATATGATGTGTAAGTGTATATATGCAATATAAATGGGAATGCTCTTGACGGAATTACTTCATATTTTTACACAGTACTCTAGTAAACATGTAGACTGACATACACAACATTTTTTAAAAATATGTGTGGTACACAAACACATATATACTATACAGAAGAGAGACGCTGTTCACCAACTTCTCCAGAAGTTCTCGATCAATTTACTTCAAATTTTTACACAGTACTCTAATAACCTGTTCAGAGAGATGTAGACTACATATTTTTAGTATATAATGCATATGAATCTATACTACTATATAAAAACAAGTTATCATTTAAATTTGTTACCAAAAATCTTGACTAGTTCTTGACCAATTTATTTCAGATTCTTACACGATACCCTAATAATTGTTCAGATGGACATAGGCCGCATATTTTTTTGAACACATGTTGTGTATAAATATAAATACAAATATCTAATACATAAAGGGGAAACATCGTTAGCAAAAATCTCAAGAAGTTCTTGAATGTTGTACTTTAAATTGTTACACCATACTCTGCTAACATTCAGATGGACATGGATTATGTGTTTTTTAAACAAAAGTGTACAGATTTTTTGTTAAAAACAACTGTTAGAAAGAAAATGCTGTGCTGTGAAAATTGTGCAGTTTTCTATTCTTTCTAACAGTCAATTTAAAGTCAGATGTCAGGGCATTTGAACCATTAGACAAATTGTTTCTTCCACATACATTATTTCTCAAAAATTGTATGTACAACAGTGTGCTGTTTTGTTGTATTTGTTGCAGTCAATGTTGAGAAGAAAGAGGAATATTGTATTTATGATTCGAATATTACTGTGGAATGTGAATCATGCAAAACTTTGCAGTTGGTCTCGATTACAAATAAAAACTGCGAGAAATACTGTCATTGAATCTACTGTCCTAACACATCGAGCAGCCAGAGAGGTCTCTCCTCCACCCCTTATATTAATGATCCCAACCAATTTACCCATTCATTTTAAATGAATTCATTTCCCAATTGAGGATTTGTTTGCAACAACAATAAACAAGGCTCCAGGTCAGAGAGATGAACAGAACATTTGATAGTCATTATATAAAGACAAGCCATTTTTTAATATAGTTAGCAAAAATCTCAGAAGTACTTGACTGATTTACTTCAGATTTTTACATGATACTCTAATGAACTTTTGAGCAGACATAGGCTATATTTTTTAATACATATAATATAAAAATATATATACACTGAAGTGACAAAAGTCATGGGATAGTGATATGGACATATACAGATGCCAGTAATATCACATACACAAGATATAAGAAAGCCTTGCATTGGTGGAGCTGTCATTTATACTCGGGTGATTTGTATGAAAAGGTTTCCAATATGAAGAGAATTAACAGACTCTGAATGCAGTATGGTATTTTGGAAATAGACGAATGGGTCATTACATATAAGAAATTGTTAGGGAAGTCACTATTGTGAGATCCGCAGTGTCAAAAGTGTGCTGAGAATACCAAATTTCGGGTGTTAACTCTCACCACAGACAATGCAGTGCCCAGTGGCCTTCACTTAATGACTGAGAGCACTGGCTTTCATGTATAATTGTCAGTGTTGTCAGGCAAGCAACACTACTTGAAATAACTGCAGAAATCAATGTGGGACATATGATGACCATTAGGACAGTGCGGCGAAATTACAAATGTCAAAGAACTCACACAAATTTTGGGTAAAATTGCTTACTGTCATAAATTTATTCCAGGTGCAGCCACATTGGCTCATGCCCTCCACAAGTTGCTCCACAAGAACATTATTTTTGAGTGGGTGTTAGCCTGTGAGTGCGTGTTCAAGCTTTTGAAATCTAAATTACATTCAGCGCAATGTTTGGCTACTTTCCATTCAGGCCACCAATAGGTTTTGGCTATACACACTTCTCAGTATGGAATCGGGGCCGTCTCTCACATCGGTATGAGGGTGGTACCCAACACCCAATAGCTTATGTGTCAAAAATGCTCAACTTCGCTGAGCAGCGCTACTCCCAGGTTGAAAAGAAGGTGGTTACTATTGTACAAGTCCTCAAAACATTTAATGTGTTCTTGTACGGGTCTAAGTTCCACCTCATTACTGACCACAAGCCCTAATTATCTCTGGGACTGATGACCCTGTGGTTTGGTCCCTTTATAACTCAAACTAACCAACCAACCCTAATTACCTCCATTGTTGGGCCTTGTTTCTGTCTCGCTAAACTATGAAATACATTTTCAACCTAAAGCGTGACATGCTGATGTTCTGTCCTGGCTTCTAATGGGATTGGATCCTATTTTTGATCAGGATGAACTCATTTGTTTTCACTTTGGTGTTGAGGTGCAACTTACAGTGGAAGTGTTTCCTGTTATGGTCCCCTGGATCACATCAGCTATAATTGCTGTTCCAGTTTTGCTTCAGTTTGTTCACCTTGTTTGGCATGGTTGGGCAGATGGGCCTCCGTGCAAGGCTTCCGATCCTTTGCATAACTATTATGCCCTCTGTTACTGATTTATTTTATACAGGGCCGAGTTTACTATATTCACCACACTTTCTATGACTAGATTCCGTAGCGAACTTAAGATACGTTAATGGGAGTGCTTCTCAGTTAATAATGCAATAAGTGCATACTGTTGTAAGTGTCTGGTATTGGAATATTTTTGTGGCATCCATGGTGCTACAGTGCACAGTTCAGGAAGCTCTACGTAGACCCATAAAGTTCTGCTGGGGAAACTACGATGTTACGTTGTCAGAGACATTTGTTTTGCATGTTCCAAGTCATATCTTAATAATAGACGAGAGTGTCACATTAACAAATGATATCACAGGAATGAAACTAAATACAGAGAGAGGAAACATAAATATGGTTTATCACAAGATTCAATGCTTGGCCTACTACTGTTCTTGATCTACAGAAATGATTTTTATAGAACTCTTCAAAAACAGCCATGTTTTCTGATGACAACTGTTCTGACAGAAGGTCCCATTACATTCACAACAGGGTATAGCCAGGAGATTATTGGAACAGGCTTACAACTGATCGGCAACACACATCTTGACCCTTAATACAAGGGTGAGTCAAATGAAAACCTTAAAAACTTTTTAAAATATTATTTACTGTGCAGAAGTGGTACAAAGCTGTAAATATAAATACAAATATCTAATACATAAAGGGGAAACATCGTTAGCAAAAATCTCAAGAAGTTCTTGAATGTTGTACTTTAAATTGTTACACCATACTCTGCTAACATTCAGATGGACATGGATTATGTGTTTTTTAAACAAAAGTGTACAGATTTTTTGTTAAAAACAACTGTTAGAAAGAAAATGCTGTGCTGTGAAAATTGTGCAGTTTTCTATTCTTTCTAACAGTCAATTTAAAGTCAGATGTCAGGGCATTTGAACCATTAGACAAATTGTTTCTTCCACATACATTATTTCTCAAAAATTGTATGTACCACTCATGCACCGCGTGGCGTACCTCTTCATCAGAATTGAACTTCTTTCCTCCCATTGCGTCTTTGAGTGGTCCAAACATATGGAAATCACTTGGGGCAAGGTCTGGTGAGTATGGTGGAAGAGGAAGACACTCAAAATGGAGGTCTGTGATTGTTGTACAGGCAGTGTGGGGCTTTGTATTGTCATGTTGCAAAAGGACACCTGCTTGCAGCAATCCACGTCGCTTTGATTTGATTACAGGCCGCAGATGATTTTTTAGGACATCTGTGTATGATGCACTGGTGACAGTCGTTCCTCTAGGCATGTAATGCTCCAAAATGATGCCTTTTTCGTCCCAAAAGAGAGTCAGCATAACCTTCCCTGCTGATGGTTCTCTTCAAAACTTCTTTGGTTTGGGTAATGAGTAATGGCGCCATTCCTTGCTCGCTCTCTTTGTTTCCGGTTGGTGGAAGTGAACCCAGGTTTCGTCCTTAGTAACGATTCTCGCAAGGAAGCTATCACCTTCTCGTTCAAAGAGCCGAAGAAGTTCTTTACAAGCATCAACATGCCGTTCTCTCGTTTCAGGAGTCTGGCACCCATCTTGCAGACACTTTGTGAAACTGGAGCACATCATGCACAATGTGGTGTGCTGACCCATGACTAATCTGTAAACATGCTGCAATGTCATTCAGTGTCACTCGGCAATTTTCCTTCACTATGGCTTCAACTGCTGCAATGTTCTGTGGAGTCACAACTCATTGTGCCTGACCTGGATGAGGAGCATCGTCCACTGAAGTCACACCGTTTGTGAACTTCCTACTTCATTCATAGACTTGCTGCTATGACAAACATGCATCACCGTACTGACCCTTCATTCGTCGATGAATTTCAATAGGTTTCACACCTTCACTACGCAAAAACCGAATAACAGAACGCTGTTCTTCCCTGTTGCAAGTCGCAAGTGGGGCGGCCATCTTTATACTGATACTGCGACGGTACATGTGCATCTGCACTATGCTGCCACCTACAGGCCGTTCTGCACGCTGTTTGTAGCATGCTTACCAACTTACAGGATAACGGCGCGACATTTTGATTTGTTATTACAAATTTAAGGTTTTCATTTGACTCACCCTCCTACTACAAAAACTTATATTACGCAATTCCAAACACACACAAATAACTTGCAGGCACTAGAAGTAGAGATCAACCGACACACAAAGTATGAGGTTCCACGTGTGTAGTTCCTTGGCATCCAGATGGATAATAAACTGAGGTTGAGTCATCATGTAGAAAAGTTATACCAAAAAATCCTGTTCTGACTGCTTTGGACTCAGAAATCACTCTGTGTTTTGATTGCATACAACTTGATACTGTCATGGAGCATAATCTTCTGGAGCAATGTAGTTAAGATACAACAACAAAAAAAACAACATTTAGTCTACAAAATGGTGGTATCTTGCAGAGGTCTCTTCATCAATCCTGGTAGTCTTACAAGGGAAGACCTCAGATATGAGCACCAATCTGACTAATATTCAGCAGGTCACTAATGTTCAACCTAAAATGAAAAACCCAAAGATATTGTAGCTTAACAAACCCCCCATTTTTGAGAAGACTGCCCCTAAAGTATACAATGCACAACTGACTCAGAACTGACAGGATCGGTAGATAATTGGAAACAGAATATTTTTCATCATTATATATGGGTTCAGAAAATGCATGTTTTCCTTGAAATCAACAAAACAAACTGTGCAATCTTGAACATGACTTGACATTCAGCAACCTTATTTAAGTTTTAATGAAGAGTAAAAAAAGCCAACTGGTTGGACAAATTTTAGTGCATTGACTTGGTTTCAATATCAATTAGGATATGTTTGCGATTTGTACCCTTCACTTAAGAAAACTGTTACAACTTCCACTTATATATCTGTAAAACACAGATCAATGAAATAAAGTGAACAAGATATCTGGCTGAGAAGCAGAGAGCATGGGTTCGCTTCCCAAAAGCATTTTGCACACTTCCTTTTTCGTTTTTATTTTTCCTGTGTCAAAATTGGCAGGAACAGGAGAGTTAATAACTTAAGTAAGACAATAAGGCAAGTAAACTTCTCAAACAACTTGGGTTAGTAAAGAATTAAAATTTTAACCTCATTGTACTGAAATAATTCTGAGTCAGGCGGCTGTGAGTTCATCACAGAGGACTGCAGGTACCCAACTGCATGACATTTGTTTACTGCCAGGTGTGGCACAGAACATTATTTCAAGGCTTGAAAACTGCAATGTACTTCTGGAAACCCAGTAGGAATTGCCCAGATGTAGTGACTGATAGCATAATTCATGATCAACTAACAGCACTGATTTTTCAGGCAATTTTATCGTATGCATGGCACGCATCAAAATTAATTCTAGGAAAAGAAATATTTTAAACTGTATCATACTGTAAGAGACAAACAACAGTATGGCCACAATGAACCAAAGTTTATTCTTCCTCCACATACAAGCGAACAATAGCTGTGAACACAGACACAAATGTAGAAACTATTCATATAAGCAGTTGCTGACAGTAAGTATGAACACAGTATGAGAATATGTCCCAGCTGCACTGCACTTATAAAGAGGAGAGATCCGGTAGACGGCGTGGCGGATGTCTTGTGTGTTCATGTCACATGGCCCACCGCATGCGGCCTCAAGTGGCCAGTCCGTCCAGATGCCTTTGGTGGAGTATTTGGAGTACAGACAGCTGCTTGGTGCCACGGTTTCTATCTAAGTATTATACATCAATGGCCTCTGCAGTGATGCCACAGGCAGAGGCAGAAGGAAATTCTGGGTTGGAACCAGTGAATAGAGGTGGAAGTGGCACAGTTGCAGACACCCCCGGGAGCTGCTCCCCCACAAAGTACCATAAGAGAGAACCAGCAACAAGGGCACTCAGTGTCAAGACCCATGACAAACTGTGCTGGCCGCTTGGTCAAGGGTGCTGGTGTTGAAGGATCCAAAAGCACCAGCCTAGCTGGCAGTAAAAATGCTGGTGGCAGTGAAGCATCGTGAGAAGGCTCAGCAGCAGACACCAGGGGGGGCTGGACCACAAAGGAGACATAGGAGGAGGCAACAACTACAAGGAGGGCAGGACCACCACCACCACAGCAGGGATGCCGTGGGAGGCTGGACAGGCAGAGAGAGGAGGTGGACCCACAGCCCTCGCTGTTCCACGGGGACGCAACTGGTCATGGTGGCACACCACCAGCCCATCACTGGCACACACCATACAGTGGCGGCTGGCTCAGCAGCTGTGGACCATGGCCGTAATCCTTTTGGTTGGCGGCTAAACTCCCAAGCCCAGTAACTAACCACCTTCCACATGGAGCAAGTTCGTATCTCACCATTGACTTCTAGTGTCAGCCGCTCGCAGCTGACGTCATCAAGTGTATGGGCCTGAAGATGATATTGTTACAACGTTGAAACTAGTTGCCAAAATAAAATCGACATCTTAAATACAGCTGGAGGAATTTCTTCATTTTTAATAGAGGGCTTATTGGTTTTCAGTGACCTAATGGTTGTTGTAATATCTTTGGTAGTTGTTTTGACAAAATTGATTTCTTCTGATAGATTAGGCAATTGGGGTACACCAAAGGAGGAGGAACAGCAGCATCTAAATGGAGGACTACATTTCAACAAGCTATGACATAGGCTAGTCAAAAATAGAAACAATGATCTAGCAAGTATAAAATTTGTTTCTTTTATTACATTTTATGACAACAAACTACTGATTGCAGTCAGTGATGACCATCTTCAGGTCTGTGAAGAGAAAGGGGGAAACCAAGTAAAATCTATGTCTTACAATAAATTATGACATAATAAAAAAAGTATTACTTTAGTACATGTAGAATATGTGCACTTAAAATATGTCAAAGCATGCCTGTGTAAAATATATCGTAATGTGATAAAGTGAAAGTGGCATCGTCAAAAAATACAAACAAAATCAGCTAGATATCTTTGAACATAATTAAAAATACAGTGGGAAATGGGCAACAATGTCAGCAGAGTCATCATGTGAACCTCGGTCCATGAGAAAGTGTGGTACAGTTAGCACAAGAAATGTGTTTCTATTTCATAAAGTGTTGATACTGTTTACAATTTGACCAATATACAATTATACAAAATGCAGTTAAGTGAAAAAGTACAATTAGGTAAAAAATTATTCTGGGCTTATAGGGTATATAAGCTTTTACAATAATAAAATGAAGTGTATTAAAACCATGAATGAAATGAAATTTTAAAATTATTACAAAGGGTATGGGCAAGTGACAATATGTAAAATTGAAATATTATAGCAGCTATTTTAGATAACCAGTAATAACATTCCCAAGTTCAAGCTTAAGGAGCAAATAAAATTAATAAAACAACTGGTGAGAAGAAACCATATGGGGTAAGTAACCTGCACCTTTGTTGGTGTGGTCACCAGAGTGTTGCATAGATGAATACTGATAAAAGGAGCACAACTGCCAACATTTCGATATGTCATGTCAAGAAAAGGACCCAAAACCATTGAGTTAGCAAATTAAGATCATATAGCCAGTGACATACATCATATAGACAGGGAAAAGACAACCAATCAACAGGGTGATGTGAATAGCATAACAAGAATAAAGCATATATCTAATGTGCTGTATACTAGGTTATGACCAGGATAGGTATACATAATAGAGGCATAAGTTATTAATGTAGGATGTTATCAAAGTAGGCATTGGGCACAAAATTGCATTATCCATTGAGTACTGTTCCTTACTCACTTTTTATTTTTATAAATTTGGAGCTCTGTGAACAAATTGAGAGCATTACCTTTCGGTGCTCTTTGGAGAACATGCGTACTATTGCTAATGCTTCCTTATTGTATGACGGGTCCCTGGGTCTCTGTTAAATGCACCCCCAAGGTAATTTTGTTATGTGGTGGTTATGTTCCTGTACAGCAGGCTTAAGAAACAAAATCTGAGTAGTTGCCAAACACATTCACCCAGAAAACAGAAACAATTAAGTCAGAATAACAATTATTCCAATGCATTTTCATGGTAAAATGTCCCTTCAAATGCAGACATGTTTTAGAAAATCTAATATTAGATGTGGTTTCCAAGTTAACAGCATACTAAAGTCACGTTCCTACATAACACATTAAAACTTCATGTAAAATGTGGGTTGAGAAGCGCGTATGACGAATTGTTAGCTATGAGGTGTATCAGATTGACGCTAATAATTGTGGTAACCAATATACCAGCCAAACTAGCTGATCTTTAATGCAATATTTAAGGAATTACATGCTCAGTCAATTTCCTCTGGATCCTGTTCTGTGTGGGAATCCCTGAGAATGAGTTATTTGATTGTTTAGCCAGTGAGATCACCAAACGGCTGACATTGGTAATAGAGATACAACACTGATATGTCAGCATGAATGAGACTTGTAATTAATCACAATTGTAACTATGAATGGTGGTTTACTGCTACCTCCAATAAATTCCATGTCATCAAGTAGACCGTTATCTAATATTCCTGCTGCTCTCCTGGAAAGAGTCCACTGTCTTATGTTGGTTTCATGTTGGTCATACCTATCTGATTAACAGTTTTATCCTGTGCAGTGAGGCACCCAAGCCCCACTACCACCCCATATGGCTGCTGTGATGGAGATTCTCATGGAGTACTCCCTCCTGCAGGCTCAGACACCTTATTCTCAACATCAACTACTGATGAAATGCCAACCATTCAGGTTTTTCATTTTACAAGAAAATCTATGTCTACATTCATACTCTGCGAACCACCATGAAGTGAATGGCAGAAGGTACCAGTTATTAGAGTTCCTTCCCATTCCATTCACATATGAAGTGTGGGAAGAATGATTGTTTGTACGCATCTGTGTGTTGTAATGATTTTAATTTTATCCTCGCGACCCCTATGTGGATGATACACAGGAAGTTGTAGTATACTTGTAGCATCATCATTTAAAGCCAGTTCTTGAAACTTTGTCAGACTTTCTTGGAACAGTTTACATCTGTCTTCAAAAGTCCAGCAGTTCAGTTTCTTCAGCAGTTCTGTAACACTGTCCTATGGATCAAACACACCTCTGACCATTCATGCTGCCCTTGTTTGTATACATTCAACATCCTCTGTTAGTCCTATCAGGTATGGGTCCCACATATTTGAGCAGTGTTCTAGAATGAATCGCACAAGTGATTTGTAAACAATCTATGTTGTATACTCATTGCACTTCCCCAGTATTCTATCAATAAACCGAAGTCTACCATCTGCTTTAGCCACAACTGAGCCTATGTGACCATTCCATTTCATATCCCTACAAAGTGTTATACTCAGATATATGTATGAGTTGGCTGATTCCAACTGTGACTCATTGATATTATAGTCATAGGATACTTTTTTTTTTTCATTTTGTAAAGAGCACAGTTGTGCATCACTTTGAAATCTTATCAAGATCTGATTGAATAATTAGGCAGCATCTTTTAGATAGTAGTTCATTATTGACAATTGCAACATCTGCAAACAGTCTGAGGTTAATATTAATATTAAGTGCAAGGTCATTAATATACAACATGAACATCAAGGGTGCCAGTGCACCTTGCCTTCAGGGGCTCAGCATTCGTTTGCTGAGTACGGGCATGGCGACCCCAGGGTTCCCGAGCTAGGGACTGGTAAGCACTGCTAGTCTCCTGTTACCATAAGCTCTGGGCATGCTTCAACAACCACCATATGGCACGGCAGTGGAATGGGGATCTTGGCTTGAGCACCCAGATCACGACAATGGTAAAAACCTCTACAAAAAAACCTCTCAGTTTCAAGATGTTTTGTGCGCTGATGAGATGCGTGGCTGTTGAGGTGGAACAGTCATTAGCGGGCAACCTCTGGAGAACCTGCCGCACCTCAGTTGTACAAGGCTTACTCAGGCACGTGAGACTCTGTCTGGGTGGACCCTTGTTTCCCTAGCTGCTCATGGGACCGAGATGGAACCCTAGAAATCATCTTCTTCTCTTTCCAGTGGGAAAGGTGTACCGCATGGGTGTATTCACACCCAATCTTCCAAACAAATGAGGGAGGCTAGCCCTCCTGGCAGATTGCATCAGTTGAATTATAATAACAGGGCTCAAGGAGTCATAAATCAAAATGTGTTTTTGGTCATTAAGAGGAAGGAGGGGTCATTTGAAAAAGTGTCCCTCTTCTATATCCATAAAGGCTTGGAAGGACTTGCTGGAAGCCTGAAGTCTATTAAGCGGCTGCAGAATGGTTCCCTACTGTTCGAGACTAACAAGGCAAAGCAGGTGCAACTACTTATGAAGACCGAAAAATTTGGGCAAATGTGATGTAACTGTTGAACTGCATAAATCCCTTAACTCTAGCAAGGGTGTGGTCACATGCCGTGACATTATGGGTATTGACATAGCCAAACTTATATAGGAATGGGCACCACAGGGGTAGTGGACATAGAGGAAAGGATGTGTAGAAATAATGGAGAAATTGGGAAGACTACCACCTTCATGGTGACCTTTTATTCTCCATTGTTGCCTGACCACGTCACAGAAGGTTCCCTCCGATTTAGGGTTAGGCCTTATGTACCTAACCCTATGTGGTGCTACAAATGCCAGCGTTTCGGTCACACAGTGCTGAGTTATGGGGGGGGTGACGTGACCCTTGGGAAATGTGGAAAGGCAGCCCATGAAGCTGGGATTGACTGTCCATCTCCATCAGTCTGCATTAACGCTCTGGGAGCCACCCAGTGGGGAGCCGAGACTGTCCTGTTTTTGCAGAGGAACGAAAAATTCAGGAACTAAAAGTTACCGAGCAGATTCCCTATGCTGAAGCCAAAAAGGAATATAAGGCTATGAAACCTCCTGTCTTTACCACTTCTTATATTTCCATGGCGCAGAAACTGTTCCTGAGGCTGATGCCTCAATGCAGACGTCCAGTGAACAACCATCCACCACCAGTACCTGTACTTGCATGTGTACATGCCAAGACAAAATGAGTAAGAATAAAGCAATCCAAGCAGCTGCCACAGAAAAGACAGCAACAGTTCTGTAGTGACTGTCAAAAAGGCATATGACAAGCCGTGCCTCTCAATGCCTCCTTTCCCTCATCCTTGAAGGGACAGTGTGAAGTGAAAGGTTCATGACGTTTGGGTCAAAAGCTGTCACGAGTGCCATCAGATGGCATTCTTTCACAACTGACTGATGATTAGGAAATCACAGAGTTAGATGCCTTGGATCCAGCAGCCCCTCCACGCCTCCGCACTGTACAAGTGCTTCACCTCCAGCCCAAAGATAGGGGTAAATTAAAACTACATCGATGAAATGGCTCACATGCTACAGTGGAACTTCTGCACAACAACGGGGTTGTTCTCTGCCACTGATCTTTCGCTTTCCTCTCCAGCTCTTGCTCACACTGCTCAATGGAATGTGGTGTATGCTTGAACGGAAGTGATCACTTCCTGATCTGGATTCACCTGCCAGATGAGGTGGAACCCGAAAGGAAACCTCCACGATGGGTGCTTGGTAGAGCTGACTGGACACTTTGTAGCCAGTTGGCCCAGTTCAAACATTGTGTGAATGTTGAGGCTTGGGTGTACCACATTACCAAAGTGATCCACCACACAGCTGCAGCATCCATTCTACAGTCCACAGGACAACAGAAGAGGCAACCTGTCCCTTAATTGAGTGCCGAATGCTACTCTGCAGTTAGGACCAGGCATGCGTCTTTGCGTAGGTTCAAGTGTCGGCCAACTGCAGAGAATCTTGCAGCCTTTTGGGTGGCGTGGCCAAAGTGTTGCTGAATTATTCGAGAGAGCAAGAAGAGATTGTAGCAACAGTTCCTGAAAACCATTAATCATTCCACCAAAAGTTCCATTGTGTGGGAGACCATCAGGAGAATTTCTGGGAGAAGAGGCAGGCGCCCCATGGCTGCTGTAATGGGAACGGCACTCTCCAAAACAATCCGCGAGACATTGCCCAGACTGTGGTGGCATATTTTGCCGCAGTTACTGCAACAGCCAAGCAGGATCTAGGTTTCCAGTGCCATAGAGCAGTTGATGAGAGGTGTAGTTTGGACTTCGATCCCCCTCTGATGAAGATCATAACTGCCCATTTTCCATGTGGGAGCTGGAATCTGCATTGTCGGTGGCTCGTGACACATTCTCTGGTCATGACAGGATCCATTACAGTACGCTGTGGCACCTTACAAGGCAATACAAAGATATCCTCCTTGCACTTTTTAATGTCATTTGTGTGTCAGGTCACTTTCCTGACTCGTGGCATGAGGCAATTTTAATTTTTTCCTTTAAAACCTGGGAGAAACCGTATATGCCCAAATAGTGACCGTGGTGTTGCTCTCACTAGGTGCATGGGGAAGACCTTTGGGCAGATGGTCAACCACCACATGTCTGGATCTTTGAATCAAGGCAACTCCTTATTTGCTTTCAGTGTGTGTTCAGGAGGTATTGCTCCACCTTTTACAACCTTGCTGTCCTGGAGGCAGCTATACAACAGGCTTTCCTTTGCTGGCATCACCGTCTAGGTATATTTTTTAACATTGAGAAGGCTTATGATACTACTTGGAGGCACCTTATCCTGGAGAAACTTCACCAATGGGGTTTTTGTGGTTGTCTTCTCATTTTTATTCAGTCCCTTCTCTCACCACGATATTTTGGACAGCAAGTCGGTAATGTCCTATCTGATTGCTTTGAGCAGGAGAACGGTGTCCCTCAAGGCAGACTTTTAAGTATGAATGTCTTTGCCATAGCTATTAATAGCATTCCATCCATCATGAACAGTCCTGTCCAGTGTTCTTTGTTCATGGATGACTTCTCAGTGTTTTGCTCTCCTTCAAGCCATGCAATGACAACTAGTTAGTTGCAGCTAACTCTTCAATGTTTGGATGAATGGGCGCAGAAGAGTGGTTTTAAGTTTTCCATCAAGAAATCTGTGTGTGTTCTTTTTAAGCATTCTTATTCCATTTTAAACTTTCCTGAGTTGTGGATGAGGGACACTGTCCTTATTGTTGAACATGCAGTGAGGTTTCTGGGGCTCATATTTGACACTAATCTTCTGTGGTTACCACATCTTAAGGACTTTGTTTTTTTTTTTTTTTTTTTTTTTTTTTTTTTCTTTTTTTTTTTTTTTTTTTTTTTTTTTTAAAAAAGGTCACTTAAGGCTTTAAGTATTTTAAAATGTCTTAGCCAAAGTACATGGGGAGCAGACAGTACTTGTCTGCTCTGGTTTTACTGGGTATTTGGGCGATCTTGGCTCGATTATGGGTGCACGGTGTATGGGTCTGTGAGACCTTCTTATTTAAAGAGGTTGGACGTTGTGCACCATAAAGGGATTTTGTTAGCTACTGTAGCATTCAGAACAAGCCCCATACCAAGCCTCTGTGCAGAGGCTGGTGAGCCACCCCTTCATGCCAGGCGACAGCTACTTACGGTGCACCAGGCAAACACAACATTGTCCACACCATACACATTCGCCTACCATACCATTGCTCAGCCTCCACTGGAAAGGCTTTTTTGTAACTGGCAATAGGCAATGAGACCCTATGGGATCAGTGCACAGGATTGCCTTCTAGGGATGGGTATGGCTGGTCTTCATGTTTCACATCACGGTGGGAGCAGATTTCCATCTTGGCTTCTCCAGAGGCCCAGACTTATTTTAGACTTGACGAATTTTCAGAAACATCGTATGTCAAATTGGACATTTCAGTCTCTCTTTTTTAACATTTTAGATACGCATCACGGTCTCACAGTAGTGCACACGATGGCTCCAAACAAGTTAATTCCCTTGGCTGCTCTGTCGTGTTTCCTGACCATGTCACCAGGATTCGCCTTCCTGACAAGTATACCGTTTCCTCAATGGAGCTCCATGCGATCTTGAACACACTTCAGCAGATGCATCGTATTAGGGGCAAACAGTTTCTCATTTGCTCCAATTCCCCTCCCAGAGATCCGAATGGGGGACTATTTTACCTCTGGAATATTTTACCCAAGAGGACACACCACACAATAAAGCTGCATGCCCCAGGGAAAAATTATGGCTGTAGTTTCCCCTTGCTTTCAGCGGTTCATAGTACCAGCACAGCAAGGCCGTTTTGGTTAATGTTACAAGGCCAGATCACTAATCATCCAGACTGTTGCCCATGCAACTACTGAAAAGGCTGCTGCTCCTCTTCAGGAACCACATGTTTGCCTGGCCTCTCAACAGAGACCCCTCTGTCATGGCTGTACCTACAGTACGGCCATATGTATTGCTGAGGCACGCAAGCCTCCCCACAAATGGCAAGGTTCATGGGAAAGAATCATAATTAATTGATCATAATTTGAAGAAAGAAATATTGTTTACAGTTATAACGCTAGAAGAAAAAAAATACCTTCATTACTCAACATTAACACTTTCGCTGCAGCATCGGTGCAGACACGCAACTCTCCAGTGCGGCCCGGCAACGTGCGAGTGCAGGCCGGTAACGCTCCGAAATGGCAGGTACCGCTCGTAACTGACGCTCCTAAGCACACCTGAGCTACGGGATGACGTCAAGACCTTGTAAGATCTGTAGGATCATGTTCTATACCGAATTAATGATGACACCTTAGATGCATTACTTCAAATAAGCTGCGACTGTATTGTGGTCATGTTTTGAAGTCTGTTTGCTGTCTAACACCCATAGGGGTCACACAGGCGTCATTCAAATGTTCATTAGCCGCCATTACGAACAATATACGTTCGATAACTGACCACACAAAACAGAAGTTTACACGCTATGATGCTAGCTTAGACACTGCAACTAGACTGAGTAATCCGATAATGAGCGCGGGCGCTTATAAGCGTCAGCCGCACTGGCTCATGGCTTGTTGTGATGCTTATAAGCGCCAGCCACAGCAAAAGTGTTAAGCCAGTTACTGATTCAGCAAGGTGTTCAGTATTACCCACGAAAGCCTTATCACATACACAATAGTATAAAATATCTGACAAACAGCAAAGTGGGTTATGAATGTAAAATGAATTGCTTGTGTTGAACAAATTCTGTCAACTCTATAGACACACTTAAATTGACAACCTGTTGCACAGCAGAGAAACAGATTTATTTTTATTGTTATATTCATCTCACTGAGTGGTGACAGGGTAATTTGAAGCCATTGTGGGGTCATTCTACAGATAGACAGTATTGTGCAGCCACCCACACAAATTGTGTATATTTAAACTTATTTGTTCCATATCTTTTGACAGAAATTGGCAAATGATCTGTGGAAAATGGAATTAACCAAGACTTATGGTTCTGTATGTAAGTCTTTTTCCACTCTTTATTGAGTTTCATATTTTTACAAAACCATGTAAGTACACAATGAAATTTCAATTCTGCTGCTGTGTGTGCCTTAAAATAACACTTCTGATAGGTTAAAACTGTTTGATGGACAAGAATTCAAATTCTAATCTGTGCCTGTTGCATAAGACAAAAACCTTAGTTGTGTGGACATTGCTTCAAATGGAAGAAAGAAAATTATGGGTTTTGTTCTGGTGTGTTACACTGTTTTAATCTGCATCATGTTTCATATAATTACCCGACCTCCACTATCGGGTGGAGAAATGTAGGGTCCCCCTGAATAGGTCAGGCGTGCACTACATGCCAGAAGCGGCTACAAGGTTAGCGGAGTACGTGTGGAGTGCACATGTGGGTTTTTTAGGTTAGAGAATTCCCTCCCTAGGCCCAACAAGACGCCTCCTGAGACACGGCAAGGTAGGAGTAGGCAAAATGCAACAGGGAATAACAATATTAATGTGCTTATAGCAAACTGCAGGAGCGTCTATAGAAAGGTCCCAGAACTGCTCTCATTAATAAACGGTCACAATGCCCATATAGTACTAGGGACAGAAAGTTGGCTGAAACCAGACGTAAACAGTAATGAAATCCTAAACTCAGATTGGAATGTATACCGCACAGACAGGCTGGACAGTGAAGGGGGAGGTGTGTTTATAGCGATAAGAAGTGCAATAGTATCGAAGGAAATTGACGGAGATCCGAAATGTGAAATAATTTGGGTGAAGGTCACGGTTAAAGCAGGCTCAGACATGGTAATTGGATGTCTCTATAGGCCCCCTGGCTCAGCAGCTGTTGTGGCTGGGCACCTGAAGGATAATTTGGAAAATATTTCGAGTAGATTTCCCCACAATGTTATAGTTCTGGGTGGAGATTTTAATTTGCCGGATATAGACTGGGTGACTCAAACGTTCATAACGGGTGGCAGGGACAAAGAATCCAGTGAAATTTTTTTAAGCGCTTTATCTGAAAACTACCTTGAGCAGTCAAACAGAGAACCAACTCGTGGCGATAACATATTAGACCTTCTGGTGACAAACAGACCCGAACTATTTGAAATAGTTAACGCAGAACAGGGAATCAGTGATCATAAAGCGGTTACTGCATCGATGATTTCAGCCATAAATAGAAATATTAAAAAAGGTAGGAAGATTTTTCTGTTTAGCAAAAGTGACAAAAAGCAGATTACAGAGTACCTGACGGCTCAACACAAAAGTTTTGTCTCAGGTACAGATAGTGTTGAGGATCAGTGGACAAAGTTCAAAACCATTGTACAATATGCGTTAGATGAGTATGTGCCAAGCAAGATTGTAAGAAATGGAAAAGAGCCACTGTGGTACAACAACCGAGTTAGAAAACTTCTGCGGAAGCAAAGGGAACTTCACAGCAAACATAAACATAGCCAAAGCCTTGCAGACAAACAAAAATTACGTGAAGCGAAATTTAGTGTGAGGAGGGCTATGCGAGAGGCGTTCAATAAATTCGAAAGTAAAGTTCTATGTACTGACTTGGCAGAAAATCCTAACAAATTTTTGTCTTATGTCAAAGCGGTAGGTGGATCAAAACAAAATGTCCAGACACTCTGTGACCAAAATGGTACTGAAACAGAGGATGACAGATAAAGGCCGAAATACTAAATGTCTTTTTCCAAAGCTGTTTCACAGAGGATGGCTGCACTGTAGTTCCTTCTCTAGATTGTCGCACAGATGACAAAATGGTAGATATCGAAATAGACGACAGAGGGATAGAGAAACAATTAAAATTGCTCAAAAGAGGAAAGGCTGCTGGACCTGATGGGATACCAGTTCGATTTTACACAGAGTACGCAAAGGAACTTGCCCCCTTCTTGCAGCAGTGTACCGTAGGTCTCTAGAAGAGCGTAGCGTTCCAAAGGATTGGAAAAGGGCACAGGCCATCCCCGTCTTCTAGAAGGTACGTCGAACAGATGTGCAGAACTATAGACCTATATCTCTAATGTCGATCAGTTGTAGAATTTTGGAACAAGTATTATGTTTGAGTATAATGACTTTTCTGGAGACTAGAAATCTACTCTGTAGGAATCAGCAAGGGTTTCAAAGAAGACGGTCGTGTGAAACCCAGCTCGCGCTATTTGTCCACGAGACTCAGAGGGCTATAGACACGGGTTCACAGGTAGATGCCATGTTTCTTGACTTCCGCAAGGCATTCGATACAGTTCCCCACAGTCGTTTAATGAACAAAGTAAGAGCATATGGATTATCAGACCAATTGTGTGATTGGATTGAAGAGTTCCTAGATAACAGAATGCAGCATCTCATTCTCAGTGGAGAGAAGTCTTCCGAAGTAAGAGTGATTTCAGGTGTGCCGCAGGGGAGTGTCATAGGACCGTTGCTATTCACAGTATACATAAATGATCTTGTGGATGACATCGGAAGTTCACTGAGGCTTTTTGCAGATGATGCTGAGGTGTATCGAGAGATTGTAACAATGGAAAATTGTACTAAAATGCAGGAGGATCTGCAGCGAATTGACGCATGGTGCAGGGAATGGCAATTGAATCTCAATGTAGACAAGTGTAATGTGCTGCGAATACATAGAAAGATAGATCCCTTATCATTTAGTTACAAAATAGCAGGTCAGCAACTGGAAGCAGTTAATTCCATAAATTATCTGGGAGGACGCATTAGGAGTGATTTAAAATGGAATGATCATATAAAGTTGATCATTGGTAAAGAAGATGCCAGACTGAGGTTCATTGGAAGAATCCTAAGGAAATTCAATCCAAAAACAAAGGAAGTAGGTTACATTACGCTTGTTCGCCCACTGCTTGAATACTGCTCAGCAGTGTGGGATCTGTACCAGATAGGGTTGATAGAAGAGATAGAGAAGATCCAACAGAGAGCAGCGCGCTTTGTTACAGGATCATTTAGTAATCGCGAAAGCGTTACGGAGATGATAGATAAACTCCAGCGAAAGACTCTGCAGGAGAGACGGTCAGTAGCTCGGTACGGGCTTTTGTTAAAGTTTCGAGAACATACCTTCACCGAAGAGTCAAGCAGTATATTGCTCCCTCCCACGTATATCTCGCGGAGAGAACATGAGGATAAAATCAGAGAGATTAGAGCCCACACAGAAGCATACCGACAATCCTCCTTTCCACGAACAATATGAGACTGGAATAGAAGGGAGAACTGGTAGAGGTACTCAAGGTACCCTCCGCCACACACCGTTGGGTGGCTTGCGGAGTATGGATGTAGATGTAGATAGTTCGAGGTTCACTAATAGAACCTGCAACCAATTGTTGTTGATATCTGTGACAGCACAAATCAGTCAAAATGGCTTCCATCGTTCAGTGGAACATTAATGGGTTAAAGACCCAAGTGAAAGATCTGAAGCTCCTAGCACAGGAATGCCCAATGTGTATCTGTTTGCTGCAAATGCATTTTAAAGCATTTTATGCTCCTGTCCTACAGGGCTATACAGTCTATCACAAGGATAAACTGACTTGGGAGAAAGCCAATGGAGGTGTTGCTGTGTTTGTAAATCATGCACACCACTCCTGTGCTCTCTCCCTAGTTACTGACCTGCAAGCAGTTGCAGTTGAAATTCACACACATCAGAGGATCACAGTTTGCTCGCTGTATTTACCTCCTTCTGATGCAGTAGACTCTGAAGCTCTCACAGAGCTTCTAGAACAACCACCCTGCCTATTTCTCCTCTTGGGAGTCTTCAATGTTCACCATGTCTTGTGGGGCTCGACCTCCACTTACCCTCGGGGTCGGGCTACGGAGGGCTTCAGGACATCTCAAGAGCTGTGCATCCTAAACACTGGTACTTCCACTCAGTCCTGTGCTGCAACTGGCTCATTCTCGGCTAGTGACCTCTCTCTCTCTCTCTCTCTCTCTCTCTCTCTCTCTCTCTCTCTCTCTGCTCTCCAGCCCTTGCAGACTCCATTCAGTGGGAAGTTGTTGATGATTTTCATTCCAGTGACCACTTCCCACTATACTCCATTCACCGAAACAAGAGACGTTCTGTAAACATGGCAAGGCGCGTGACCACTGCGCTGCCGTCGAGGGGTGTACAAGGCAGGGGCGTCAGAAATTAAAAAATGAAAGTCGTGTTTTTTATAATTTGGCACCTGAACATGATAAAGTGATCCGAGAACTACCTTCCGACATCTTTTTGTACATTATATTAAAATTTATTGTCACTGAAAAAGAGAAATATTTAAGCTTTCAGGAAAAGTTGTTTTTTCGTGTTACTCTGTATTTATCACGCCGTATCTCCTAAACTGTGTGTTGCACAGCAAAATAATTTTATAATTGCCTTCAGTACTATAGTTGATGACGTCTGCAAATTTTCTGCCCAATAGAGTCAGTAATAGTGAAGTAATAAATTAAAATCTCACGTCTGATGCAGAACTTTTACCAAATCATCGTCCGAAATATAGTAAGCGACAACTTTTCCCCTTTAAATTTTTTTGTGGGGGTGTAAAGAATAGTTTCATAAAGGTTTGAATTTAATTTTCTAGTTTGTTTGAATGCGATGGGTGCAACCGTTTGTCCTTTATGAGCAATGCATTGTGCGGTTCGCAGGTGCGGCGCTCAGTCAGTGTGACCGTCTCAGTTGCAGGTGTGAGCTTGTTAGTGGATGTTGTACAGCGGCGGTTTCAGGATATCTTAAGTTCACCTGTAAGGATGCTTGAAAGACTAGTTGTTGATTATTAGAGTAAGTATATGTGTTTGTAGTCATGCTGATCACTGTTTATGTGCACATCCAATAGCATCGCATGGTTTCTTATTTTTTATATTCACTTATTTCATTAGCATCACATACGGCTGTCCTCATTATGTCATCCACGGATTCAGCGAGCGAGGCCGACGTGTTAGTTCTGAGTCCACCAAAGAAGCGAGCAAAGAAGAAATCATTAAGTTCTTCTGAGAAGCACATGGTGCTTAATGTGTATAAAACGGAAGTGTTACATCCAGAGCAGTCGATGAGTGACTGTTTCGAAAACAGCTGCAGCTACAGGTGTTGGACGTTCTTCAGTGTATCGTGTGATAAGTGAGTACAAGGCCATACGCTCTTTGAAGTCTCCCAAGAAAGGAAAATTATGACAGGAACTTTCTGAAAGTGTTGATGACTTCGATAGAAATGCGATACAAAGGAAAGTACACGAATTTTTTTTCATAACGAATTGCCAACAATTGACAAAGTCCTTACAGTCATGAACGAAGATGCAGATCTGGGCAATTTTCGGAGAACTACATTTTATAAGTTATTGAAAGAAATGAATTTTAAATATGTCCGGCATGGGCGCGATAGCATTCTAATATACGGGGATAACACCATTTTATGGAGGCGGCGTTATCTTTGAACCATTAAACGGTTGAGAGATGACGGCAGACTCATTTTTTATTTGGACGAGACATGGGTGAACACAGGACATACCTGAAGTTACGTCTGGGTAGATAACACTATAAATTCCTCAAAACAAGCGTTTCTGTCCGGATTATCCACCGGAAGCAAGGGCCCATCAGGTAAAGGGAAATGTCTGATTATCGCATGCATTGGCAGCAAAGCAGGGTTCGTTGAAGGATGTTTGTGGACTTTCGAATCCAAGAAAAGTGGAGATTATCATGAGGAGATGTGTGCCGAAACCTTTGAGAAGTGGTTTCAAGATGTTCTTCCTCGACTTCAGGAAAATGCAGTTATTGTTCTTGATAACGCTCCGTACCATTCTCAGAGAAAAGAAAAAGTTCCCAATGCGAATCCCAATAAGTGTGAAATATCAGAGTGGCTAAAATCTAAAAACATTGATTTCGAAGACAGTATTTTGAAGAAAGAACTTTTAGATATAGTTAAAAATCACATAACAGCACACAACGAATACACAATAGATGAAATGGCGAAGAATGCAGGGAAAACTGTTCTCAGAATTCCTCCATCCCACTGTGAATTAAACGCCATGGAGTTAGTGTGGGCCAGAAGCAAAGGCTATGTTGTAGCGAAAAACAAAACATACAAAATGCCGGAAGTTAAAGTACTGCTAGAAGAAGCAGTAAGAACAGTGACTGCAGAGGATTGGAACAAATGCATCCTCCATGTCATAGAAAAAGTGGAAACTCAAATGTGGAAATTAGACTGCATTATAGAGGAGAGAGAGGAGCGGTTTGTTATAAACCTCAATGAAAACAGTTCAAGGTCGACAGAGTGAACCTTGTTTCATCCTTTATCATTATTATTACTGGTATTGTTATTAAAATCAACAATTAATTGTGTTTGAATGGAGCGTTTTGTTAGCAACCTAAGTGAAAATAAATCTGCTCCGACAGAATGAACTCAGTTTAACATTATTGTTAAATTTATTTTCGTATATTTTTTCCCAGGTTTCTCACAGTCCGCTGTGACAGCTCGGCAGCCAGCCGAACGCTGCCAGCTGCAAAGCGTGCGCCAAGGATTTTCCACACCCCTACGTATCACGTGAACACCAAATGCTTTCTCTGGAAATGAGCGTAGTCGCTCATGTGACACTGTTTATGTTTCGTCCCAGCTCTCGGTGAATAGTCTTTATGTATTCACGTACTGGATGGATCACAACCTGAAGACAAGCCGCCAAAATGGATGGTCAGCAGGGATAACCAGATGCTGTTCAGCTAGCTGGCTGTGTTTGAACACCACAATAGTGTCCAAGGATGGGTGGACCACATCACACGAGTGATCCACCATGCCACTGACTTATCCATCCTACAAGTCTTCCGGTCATCTAAGGAGTCGACATGTGCCTTGGTGGACACAATCTCAGGGTCTTTTGAGTTGCGAGCACCAAGGCTTGACTCGTCATTAGAGAGAGTAAGGAAAGGTTATGGCAAATGTTCCTGGAATCCATCAACCATTCCATATCTACTAAAGTATGGGAAGCCATCTGGAAGATTTCCAGTAAATACAGCTGTTTACGAATAGCAGCAGTACTGAAATGGGTGTATCCAAACAACATCCAGCCACATCTCTAAGGCACTGGCTGAGCATTTTGCTAAAACTATTGCCAACCAGGATCTGGCATTTCATCGCTACTGTGGGACTGTAGAGAGGGGAAAATTGGACATCAGATCCATGAATTCTGAGATGTACAACTATCCTTTCTCCATGTGGGAGCTGGAGTCAGTTCTGTATGAGACTTGTGATACTGCACCTGGTCACGACCAAATCCAGTACTGCGTGCTTCAACATTTGCCAGTGGCATCAAAGGAAATCCTCCTCGAATGCTTTAATCTCATATGACAGACAGGTAACTTCACCAACTCATGAAGAGAGGCAATTCTGATACCTCTCCTCAGACCAGGAAAGGACTGAACATGTCCCAGTAATTATCGGAGTTTCACCTTAACGAGGTGTGTAGGAAATACCCTAAAGTGAATGGTTGATTGTCGTCTGGTCTGGTTGTTAGTGACCAGGCAATTCCTTAGCTGCTCTCAATGTGGATTCCGAAGATTTCAGTCCACTGACGACAACCTGACTCTGCTAGAGGTGGCTATTCAACAGACTTTCCTTAGTCAGTATTGCTGCATCGGCATATTCTTTGATATCAGTAAGGTGTATGAGACTACTTGGAGACACTGTATTCTTGCACAGCTGCATCAACGGAGCTTTGTGGCCACCTCCCCATCTTTGTACGGTCTTTCCTGTCCCAGCTGTTTTTGGGACCCAAGTTGGTAACATGCTGTCAAATCAATTTGAGCAGGAGAACGGTGTGTCTGAGGGCAGTGTTTTAAGTGTTACCCTCTTTGCCATAGCCATAAACAGTACCATGCCTATGATAAGGAGTCCTGTACAGTGCTCATTATTTGTGGACGATTTTGCTGTTTTCTGTTCCTCCACCAGTGTTGCAACAGTGAGCTGTCAGTTGCAGCTTACATCACTCAGGTTATAGGAGTGGACTGCAAAGACAGGGTTTCAGTTTTCTGCAGAGAAGTGTGTGCGTGTGTTCATTTGAATAATTCTCATCATCTTTTTAAATTGCCTGACTTGCATATGAGGGACACCGTCCTACACTTTAGAAACTCAGTGAGGTTCCGGGGCCTAATTTTTGACTCAGAATTGTCATGGTTGCCACATCTGAGAGACCTGAAAGCCAGAACCCTCAAGGCACTGAACATAATCAAGCACCTTAGCCACAGGTCTTGGGGAGCACACAGGGCATGTCTGCTCCAGTTTTATAGGGCTTTCTTGCATTCGTGGCTGGACTATGAGTGCGGAGTGTATGAATCAGTGAGGCATTCTTATTCGAAGATGCTGTCCACCATAAGGGGATTCAGATGGGCACAGGTGCTTATAGAAGCAGTCCCTTACCCAATCTCTGCGCTGAGGTTGGGGAACTGCCACTCACCATCCAGCGACAGCTCCTTATGGTGCAGGAGACATATAAGTTCCGTGCAACCCCGACTTTCACCCACATACCATTCTGTTGCTCATCCATCTCTGGAAAGCCTTTTTTGCAACTGTCCATGGGCCACAGTGCCATTCGGGATCTGTATGCAGCGTGTGTTGGAGTCACTGGGTGTGGAACAAGTACAACCCCAAATCCAAGGTTTTAACCATCTGCCATCCTTGTTACTGCAGAGGCACAGCGTCGTTTCAGATTTAGTACAGCCCAGGAAAGATCGCACTTCTGCTTCCGATTTTAATTCCCTATTTTCTGACATTTTATTTGAGCACCACAACTATGTAGCTGTGTTTACAGATGGGTCTAAGCAGGGGGACACCGTTGATTGCTCTGTTGTTTTCCCGGATCGTGCACTCAAGATCGGAATGACTCCAGAATTTATGGTCTTTTATGCAGAATTACATGTGGTCTTACAGGTACTGAAGCAGATGCAATGTTCTTCCAGTGCTGAATATGTTGTCTGTTTCAATTCCCTTAGTGCCCTTCACTCTCTCCAACATTTATACCCAGCAGATAAAGTAGCCCAGAATATCCAGGATGCTCTCCTCCAACTACGACGACTGGGGAAGAAGGTGTCTTTCTGCTGGGTACCAGGGCACATTAGTATTGCAAGGATCGAAAGGGCGGATCTAGCAGCCAAGGAGGCATGCCATGATCCTCAGGTATTTCATTGTGCCATCCCCCTTCGTACTGTCACCTCCCTGTTGAGGTACAAAGTCGTGTCGATGGGAGGACAAGTGGCTGCAAGTGACTGACAACAAGCTCCGTATCATAAAGTATACAACTCAAGCCATGGCGTACTTCCTTCCAGTCACATCAATGGGATGAGTTTCTCCTTACTCATATTTGCATAGACCACAGCCGTATGACGCATGGATTCTTACTCCAGCAAGAGAACCCTCCAATGTGTAATGCTTGTGGCGTGCAGATCACGGTGTGCCACATTTAATTGGACTGTGATTTATTTTCAAATCAGTGGGCCGCAGCGGATTTGCCAATGGATCTGCAGTCCATTTTCAGTAATGTTCAAATGAATGCGATTCAGGTGTTAAAGTTTTGTGAATTGTCCAATATTTTTGATAAGAATTTATGGAGGTGTTTTTAATTTGTTAATAGCGTGACTGGCTCACCTAAGTATTTTGTAAGTGGTCAGCCAGTCACACTTCCCTGTGTTTTTCTTTTTGTTCTTCCGTGTTTTAATTTCATGTATAGGTACTTTTCCTCTTTCTAATTTGTTTTCGTGCATGTAAGATGGAATGACTGTGTGCTCACTATGAGTGCAAGAATGTGCAAAACTGAGTTTATCTCCACATTCGTTTGTTTTGATAAGTTTAAGGGCATTGATGACCTTGATGTCGAGTGCCCATAAGGTACACGCGCGCGCGCGCGCACACACACATTCTGTCACCTGGAGTGTGTGTCTCTACAGCACTCCTATTTGTTACAGAAGCTTAATTTTTTTAACGTGTTCCAGTGCTGCGCATTTAATTGTAAAATTATGCAGATTTCCCAGCACAAAATGATGATCTAAATATTGACATATTTCATGGAATAGACTGTACTGCTTGATTTCACATATAGATGGTGAAAGGTACTATGGTACTAGAATTCCCCACATCTTGAACAGCAACTTGTACAAGAGCAATATTCAAAAGCATGATAGTGTTGTGTGACATTGTTTTCTCATGGGAGAATTTTCATTACAATACTCTGTTATTTGACATTAAGAAACTGTCACTCTGCAAATCAAGAAATGCTCCAGGAATTACTATATCTAAGAAGATTAGGAGCATGTGAGTTCAGGCAGAATTGTGTGGTGGATTTATGGATACCTTAACTGTTGTTCTTGGAACAGACCAGTCTCACCAAGCAAGGTGACACAATGGTTAGCAAACTGGACTTTAATTCAAAAAGACCATGGTTCAGTTCCCTAAGGAGCCATCTAGTTTTGAGTTTTTCATTGTTTTATATGCCATGTTTTAATAAAAATGCTGGAATGGTTCATTTGAAAAGGGCACTGCTGACTTCCCCAATCCATACTAGTACACAGTGTCTAATAAACTTGAGCCACTGCCATGCAATACATTTTAAAAGAGGAAGCCACCATTTGACTGTGCAGTATTATATTTATCTTTTGTACTATCCAGATTCAGCTGTCATGCCATTATCAAGTACCTACTATCCGCTTTGGATTGCCTTAACAGACATGACTTAATAACGCCATAACAACTTTAATCATTGTACTTGATAATGGCATAAAATCCAAAATCTGTTTTGTACAAAAGCCAAATATAATAATATACAATCAAATTGTCAGTGACAGAGCATGAGACAGTAATCGAACTATTATTAGTCTCAACTGAATGTTGTGTATTTGTTAGTAAACATTTCAATTCAGTAAGACTTTTCCTAAAAATGTGTTACATAATACTGCAAATATACATTTCTGCTCTACCTTGAAAACCTATAGTGTTCAGTTAGCTCTCTTCCTGTTCCACAATATGATGATCAAGCTGTGTCCAAGCAGTAAAATTTTGAACTATGTGAGCACCTGACTGAATCCCAACTAGATTTATTGTTGGATCATTGTTTCCTCATCATTTTTACATAGCCAGCTTTCAAGAGTTCATAGATTAGTGGGACTAAGGTATATTTAGGTATAATATAATACTTTTTGTATAGATTCGGGTTCTCACAGCTGTTCACACAATGTACTATGTAAATTTTGTGTTATGGTTGTAAAGTAGCTTACCAAATGCCACATGAGAGGAAAAATTCTATACTCATAGCAGTTCTACCTATTCCATGGAATACACAGAGTGTCTGTATAGACAGAACATGATAGTGCAGTGATTAGAATGACATGTTTTATGGATCTTGAAGATAGATTACGTAGCATTGTGCTGAGTCACGTGTAGCAGAGACAAGTTGGTAAATGAGGTCGAGCACTACATGTGGAATGTGTCGAGAGAGATCTATGACAAAGGTATGAGTATGATAAATGGCACAGTACATGCAAAAGTGTATTGATAGCACAGGTGATTATGTCAGGTAGTTGCTAAAAGTCCAGCCTATCCATAAACGTAACATTCATAGTCAATAAACGAGTTTTCTATTTGAAAAAGAAAAAAGAAAACTGGAGGCCTTATTTTTCAGACACACCTCATAATTTGTAATTTGATGTGGCAGACAGGACAAGTTTCCCAGCTTGTGGAATGAAGGAATTTTGACACCTCTCCTCAAACCAGGAAAGGACTGTATATGTTCCAGCAGAGTACTTGTTGTTGCCTTAATGAGCTGTGTAAGGAAGACATTGGAGGGAGTGGTCAACTGTCACCAAGTCTGGATGCTAAGGACCAGACTCCTCCTTAGCCACCCAGAAGATGTTGATCTACTGTTGACAACCTGACCGGCTTTTGGCAGCTTTTCTAAGTGAACAGCATTGTCTAGGGATATTTTTTGACATCAACAAGGCATACAATAGAATAGTCTCCCAGGGAAGTGTTTTAAGTATCACCCTCTTTCTATAACCATTAATAGTATAATATCTACGGTAAGGAGTCCTGTGTGATGCTCCTGACTTACGGGTGATCTTGCAGTTTTCTGTTCCTCCTCCAGCTTTGCAGTATTGACTTATCAGTCAAAGTTTAAAGTGAAGAGGTTGGAGGAGTGGACTGTAAAGATGGTTTTTTTTATTTTCTGCAGATAAGTGTGTGTGTGTGTGTGTGTGTGTGTTGGATTTTAATCATTTCCATAATATTTTTAATTTACCTAACATTTGAAAGACCATTAATTGAGGTTTCTGGGCCTAATTTTTTATTGCAAACTGTAGTGCTTTCCACATCTTAACAAATCCAAAGGCAAGGACCCAGAAAGCAAATATTATGTTAAAATGCCTTGGCCATAGTTCTTGCAGAATGGGCAGGGTGCATCTGCTGCAGTTTTATGGCTTTCATGAGACTGTTGCTAGACTATGGTGCACAGTCTATGGATCTGCGAGATCATCTCATCTGAAGACTACCTGACATTATCCTCTACAGGAGAGGGGAGGGGAGAAATCAGCTAACCATGGGTGCTTACCAGAGCAGCTCCATACCCAGTCTCCCTGCTGAAGCTGGAGAACTGCCGCTTGCCTTTTGGTGACATCTCATCATGGCATTTCAAGCTCATATGTTCCTCACTGCTGCCAGTTCACTAGCAACTGTAGTGTTGCTTGTCAAGCTATAGAACACCTTTTCTCTTAGTGCCCACAAGCAACAAGGCCGTTTGGAATCTGTATGAGGCATTTGCTGGAGTCTCTTGGCGTGGTGCAAGTATAGACCCAAATCCAGGGTCGGAACTGGCTGCCACCCTAGTTATTGCAGAGGTCCAGTGTAATATTAGATTTAGTGCGATGTGGGAGAAGCACCTCAACTATATAGCTGTATTAATGAATGGATTTAAACAGGGGGATAGACCCAAATCCAGGGTTGGAACTGGCTGCCACCCTAGTTATTGCAAAGGTCCAGCGTAATATTAGATTTAGTGCGATGTGGGAGAAGCACCTCAACTATATAGCTGTATTAATGAATGGATTTAAACAGGGGGATTCTTTTGGTTGCTCTGTTGTTTTCCCCAATTATGTCCTCTAGATCGGATTGTCTCAAGAATTCACTGTATTTGATACAGAATCAATACATGATCGTGAGGGCATTGGTGCAGATGAAATGTGTTGCAACTGCTAAATTCCTCATCTGTCTGTCCTGAATGTCCTTAGTTTTCTAAACCAGTTCTACCCTACAGATTAAGTGGTCCAGAGTATCCTGAATGTTCTTTTTTGCCAACAAAGGTGTGATAAGGGAGTGTCTTTCTGCTAGGTATTAAGGGAAATGTATGTAAAGGCTGTAGTGGCACCAACGTTAGTATCAGTCCCTAGTGAATGAGACAGGAACTGAATTGAGGGCAGCACAGCAAAAGCTGAAATGCTGAACTTCACAAAGGAAAACCCAGGAGAATTGCCCCAATCTAGTCCTCATACCACTGAAAAGATGAGTGAAATCAGTATTAGTGTCAGTGGTGTTGAGAAATAACTCAAATCGTTAAAATTGAACAAAGCTCCAGGCCCCTATGGAATGCCTGTCAGATTCTGTACTGAATTTGTGGTTGGTTTTGCCCCTCTTGTAACTATAATCTGTCATAGATCCCATGAACAAAAAACTGTGCCTAGTTCTTGGAAAAAAGCACAGGTCACACCTGTCTACAAGAAGGCCAGTAGAAGTGTTCCACAAAACTACCATCCAATACACTTTACATCAATTAGTTGTAGAATCTTAGAACATGTTTTGTGCTCAAACTTAATGAGGTATCTTGAACACAGTGGCCTCCTCAATGCCAACCAGCACGGATATTGAAAACTTCGACCGTGTGAAACCCAACTTGCACTTTTTTCACATGGCATACTGAAAGCTTTGGATCAAAGCAGACAGGTGGATGCAGTATTTGTTGATTTCTGAAAAGCAAGTGGCTCAGCACCACATCTATGGTTATTGTCAAAAATTTGATCATATGAGATATCAAGAAACATTTGTGACTGGATTGAGGACGTTTTACTAGGGAGTACACAGCATGTAATCTTTGATGGAGTAATTGTCATATGTAGAAGTAACTTCGGATATAACCCAGGGAAGTGTGTTGGGACCCTTGCTATTCATGTTATTTATTAATGACCTTTTAGACAATATTAATAGTAACATTAGGTTTTTTGCAGATGATGCAGGTATCTGTAATGAAGTACTATCTGAAAGAAGCTGCGTAATTATTCAGTCAGATCTTGACAAGATTTCAAAGTGGTGCAAAGATTGGCACCTTGTTTTAAATGTTTAAAAACGTAAAATTGTGCACTTCACAAAATGGAAAACATAGTACCCTATAATTATAATATCACTGTTGGAATCAGCCAACTCATAGAAATACCTGAGTGTAATACTCTATAGGGATATGAAATGGAATTATCACATAGGCTCAGTCGTGGGCAAAACATGTGGTAGACTTCGGTTTATTGGTAGAATGCTGGGGAAGTGCATCAGTCTGTGAAGGAGACCCATCCTAGAATATTGCTCAAGTGTGTGGGACCCGTACAAACAGGACTAAAATGGTATATTGAATGTATACAGGCAAGAGCAGCATGAATGGTCACAGGTTTGTTTATTCTATGGGAGAGTGTCACAGAGATACTGCAAGAACTGAACTGGAAGACTCTTGAAGACAGGCATAAATTGTCACGAGAAAGTCCATTAACAAAGTTTCAAGGCTTTGAATGGCTACTCTAGAAATATGCTACAATTCCCTACATATCAGTCACTAAGGGGTCATGAGAATAAAATTAGAATAATTACCACATGCACAGAGGCATTCAGTCAATCATTCTTCCCACACTCTGTATGTGAATGGAACGGGAAGAAACCCCAATAACTGGTATAGTGGGGCATATCCTCAGCCATGTATTGCATGATGGACTGCAAAGTGCAGATGTAGATGTAGACATATTTGTGCAGCTTTCTTTCAGTCAGTTCTTCATTGTAGGTAACTGAGTCATTTATCAAAAGTCCAAGTTTGCCATTAATACTACCTGCAAGGTAATATACAACATGAACAACAAAGATTCCAATACACTTTTCAGGTACACACCTAGAGTTACTACTACATCTGTTAAACACTCCATGCCCGAGATAACATACTGTGTCCTCCCTCCCAAGAAATCCTCACTCCACTCACATGTTCCGCTTGTCATAGGGTGTACCATATCTACTTATTCAATGCTTGTGCAGCCTGCTTTGAAGGTTGTGGAATCTGATGTGATTATTGGTCTGTACAGAACAGATCAAGAGATATTGCCAGTATTTTAATGATTCCATTTGAGAATGTTTAGAAAATTAAGTAATGTGAATTGCCAGTTGCTTCAGTAATTATTATAATTACCCCTCATAACATTTCTTGCAAAATATGTTTTATTTTGAGTAGTTCAAGAGTGTTTTTCCAGACCCCCTTTGAACTTACAGGTCATGAATATGAAATGATATGAACTGTACTATGCACAGATGATAGACAGTCATTCTTGCAGTACCCCATCTGTGAGCGAATGAGCGAAGATTTTAACAAAACGTAATAACGTTTTTGCGATATTATGCAACTTCTAACACACTTTCACATTTATATGCTGAATATTGTTAAGACGATATCAGTTTGCAGAGCCACTGCATCTACACTTTTATATTTAGAGAAACTAGTGTGTACAAATTTCTTTTGATTTCATATCAGTGGTGTCATTATATAATATTTCATTAAATGGATCACAGTTCTGCGAGTGAACTTGCACTGTCTTAGTGAATCATGTATCTGAAAAATCATTCTCTTGTTTCAGGATCTGGCTTCTGCAGAGTTCAGGGCAAGTTAACTTATATGGTTTGAAAAAATGGATCATGGGAAAACAACAGAAGAAATAGATTCATCAGTGGCTGAATTAGTCAACTTGATGAATGATACTTTCACATGCTGCATGAGGAACTATCAAGCCTTACTGCCATACCTTGAGAAAAAGAATACAAGACCCAAAATATATAAAAAATTAGTGCATGTTAATATAATGCTGAACAAGTTGAATGAAGAACTTGTTGGACTTAGAGTTGAATATGTAACTGTGTCGTCACATGAACTAGAAAGTGAGGCCGTTGTGTCTGAAAGAGGTAGGAAAAGAAAAACATCTGATGAGTCCATGGTAGGCAGACCTGAGACCAAAAGTATAAAAACAGAAGTATCCAGTAGCACTAAGTATTCCTCAGAGAATTTTGTATCAAAAGAAACTGAAGAAACAAGACATACCCAGGTGCAGAAGACTGACACACACAGGATGGAAAGTATAAAAACAGAAGTACAAGATTGCAGTGAAGTTGAAGATTTACCTGTTTTCCCCATTAGTAATAGTGAGAATCCTACATCTCAGGCATCACTTGATACTAGAGATAATAGTGTGACTGTTTGTTTTGATGGTGATGAGGAAAGTGCATCTGTGGCAGATAGGCTTGTGAGGATTAATACATATTTTAAACCCATTGATACAATTACTCAGACAAAAAATAACGAACTGTGTCTTCCATTGCAAAATTCCAAAAGTGAGACTAGAGATCAAGAGAAATATGAAGACATTGGCAAACTTCTTAGTAAAGATCATGATACTCACAGAGGACTGAAAAGAGAAGTTGGCTGTGCCACTTCTTTCTCTTACCAGGCAGAAAGACCTTTCAACAATAAAGAACCACCTGTTCCTTTCACTGCTTGTGATAAGGAATCTGATATGTTGATGGAAAGGAGAGCAAACAGTTGTAATGAGGTAGAGAAAAGAGCTCATTCTCCTATAAGATATGAAAAAGATTGTGTACCTGTTCAGAGGTCAGTGGAACTGTTTAGTCCAGGACATGAACTTTATGGTGTGATAAGGTACGAGAATCGGAAATTGAAATGCGTGTTGTGTGATCGTGAACTTGCCAATTACAAGGTAGTGTATGAGCATGTGAATGGGAAAAGGCATCAACGGAAACAAGCTCCCAAGAAAAACAGCTGTGCTAAAAAGCCTGATGTTTCAAATAATAGCTCTGTAAGTACAACACCTGCTTCTGTGTGTGCTACTGTTCCCTGCTCACTTGCTGATAGTGTTGCTATTGTGGACAAAAGTTATCAGTTAGAAGTAATGGAACACACAGTCAGATTAAACGATATGTGGAAATATTTTTCTGCACCACTTCAAATCAATAGAAAATATTTCTTGATTAATTCCGGTGAAGTGATCTGCTCTCTTTGTAATCAACGTGTAGAAGAACGTGTACGCAGTGTAAAGATACATATTATAAAATGTAGTCATCTGAAACGGATAAAAAGATTAAGAAGCTTAGAAACTGCTTGGAAGTCCTCGAATCAACAAATGTTGAAAGTAGCGGGCATTCTAGATGGCTGTATTCCTAAGACTCAGTTTACTTTGCAAAATGATGGGATTTTTTGTAGAGTGTGTCAATGTTTTTGTGAAAATCATACTGTATTAAATCATTTGACGAGTCAAATGCACTACAGAAAGTCACACAAAATGGAATAAATATAATATAAGAAAACAGAAACAGTAAATGGCAAGAATCTGTGCAGTTATAACATGTTATTTTTAATGTAAATATATTATTTCCTTTGGTTTTATGTTAAGATTCATTGGTTAAGGCATCAGGGCAGAGATTTGAGAAAATAGATAGAACAAATGGCACTTAATTAAAGAACTATTGATGAGGAGATATAAAGGATTTTCAGTCTAAGCTCATAGACAACAGTTTTTAACATATTTGGTCCAATTCATCTTGAATATATTATGTTTAAATGGCTCTTCCCTTGCCCCATAGTTTTTAAGTGCATGTTATTCTTTGTTGGGTAGTTTAAGTTAATTTTTATTTAACTGCTTTTATGTCTTATTGATCATATGTAAGACAATTTGTTATATGAGTTACATCAGGTGTTGAGGTAACCTTTTCTCTTGCTGGTGCACCTACACACCAGTCGACTATTCAAGCATCTTGTATGTATAACTGTTTTGTTTATCTATTCCACATTCTGTTATTGAAGAGAGGAGTCGCTGAATAGGAATGCTTTTATTATTTTTGTTAAGTTATTTGTTTATTTATTTAATTTTAAAGTGGAAAAACTTGAAATTAGTAGGCAGGTGAAGTACTAGGGCTGTTGAAGAAATGTCTGATCTTACTTTTTTAATGTTGAAAAGAAGACTGTTATCAGGGCTTACATTCTCTCTATGTGTGCAGGCATATGTAATGCAGATGCCGCCCCCCCCCCCCCCCCCCTCCACTACCACAGAAACAACTGGTCACTGGTTAGCTGTTGATAAGTGAACTGGTGTAAGTAGTAGTTGTAGGATTTTAATTGTGGGCAGAATGGCAGAAAAAGGGGGAGAAATTTGCATCAAATTTTGTTTTAAGTTTGACGATTCTCTGATAGATACAATCTGCAAGATTCAAAAAGTGTTTGGGGGCAAAGCAATGGGTACCACATAGGTAAAGGAGTAAGAACTGAGCAGAAGCAACTTTATTTGGAGATTGCACATGGCATGCTGGATACTGTGAACATTAATATCCAACGTTCTTAACACAGTGGTCACTGGTGACGAATTCTAGGTTCATAGGTATGACCAAGAAACTAAGTTCCAGTCATAGCAATGGAAGCATCCACTGTCCCTAAGACCTAAAAAAGTGAGGCAGGTCTGCAGCAATGTGAAAGTCACTTTGACCAGCTTCTTTGACTCCAGTGGCCTGGTCCATAACGAGTTCAACCTAGAAGTACTAATGTCAATAAGAAGTAGTACAAGGAGGTTTTGCTTCGCCTTCGTGTAGCAGTGAGATGCAAACGGCCAGACTTGTGCGGAGCGGGCAGTTTAAACCTCCAACACAATAATGCACCCACTCATCATTCTCAAATAATTCAAGTGTTTTGGCCAAACACAACATGGCTGTGAGCGTCAGCCTCCATGTTCTCCTGAACTAGCATCTAGTGACTTCTGGCTTTTCCTAAACTGAAAAAGTCTCCAATAAAGTGACCAGATTTAAGAACAAGGAAGACATTACACAGAATTCGATGGAGCAGCTGCGCAACATACTAAAAGAGGGTTTCCAGCAGTGTTTCCAGCAGTGGCAGCAGTGTTAGGAGAGGTGTGTACAAGGTGAAGGGGACTGCTTTGAATGTGACTAGTGTCAATTAATTGTATCTGAATAAAGATTCATGTTATAAATAAAAGTCAGTTATTTTTTGAACAGTCCTCATAAAATTTTATAGCTGGATTCCTTTCTAAAGCAGGTTACGATGGGTACACTACTCCTCCTCCTCCTCCTCCTCCTCCTCCTCCTCCTCCCATAGCCTTGGCCATAACATTTATTCACCATCAGTCCACGTCACTCGCATTGTACACATTGAATTTTTATGTCCAGTCATTCATACTGAGTAATGTGGCGCAGAGGTTAAGATGCAAGACTCACATTTGGGGAAAGTGAGGTTCAGATCACCATCAAACCATCCAGGTTTAGATATTAATCACTTGTCCTAAATAGAACAATGAATCATTTGAAAAAGCTGTGGAAGATCTACCTCATCATCCTCTTCCAATCAGACACAGCGAGATGGCACAGTGAATAGACACTGAACTCATATTCAAGATGACAGCAGTTGAGATTGCCATCCAGCAATACAGATTTGGTTTTCTGTGCTCACTTACAAAACGGAGCAATCAATTTCTGTAACCAGTATGAGTTTTTTCTCCATGTTGAATGCTGTCATCACTGACTGGCCATTATATCCTGATCATTCTTTCTTCTCATCCTTCCTGCAGTGTTGCCACAGGTCCTGGAAATAAGGGAATTTCAAACACATCAGGAAAATCTGGTAAATAGCGGGGAAATTAAAAAAAAAAAAAAAAACAACAGTGGAAAAATCTCGTTTTTGTCTCAGTAGATGAAATAGTTTGTTTACCACAGTGTCATGCATCGTCACTGGCTGGGTGCAGCTGAGTACGTGTGCTGCTTCCCTACTCCATCATTACCACTGCTTCTCTCCTTTCTACCACTCCCCTCAGCTTGCAGTTAGTGCTGCCACTTTTGCCACTAGCCTAGCAGCTGCCGACGAGAAGCTGTAAGCATGAGGACTGGTTTGTTTGGATCTGATTCTCAGAGATTGTAGACGCAGTGGCCAGAGACGGCGGTCATGTGTGCATGAATTGTGTCTGAGTGATTATGTGAATGTGTGTGCACTCTTGTTTTATGACAAAAGGTGTGGCCGAAAATTTAGTTGTGGGAGAGTGATTGTCTTTTCTGTGTGCCTGTCTGTGGCTTAGCAATCGTCTTTACAGTGAGTTGCTATCGATCATCATTATTGATTCTCAGAGTATTTGAACAAGTTATCTGTTGCATGGATGGTCTCATTTCATCAACATGTTGTCTGTGGCTCGTGAATAGCTGGCCACGCAAGTGTATTTCTGCAATGGGCCAAAACCACAGGCCATTTCTGTGGGTATCTGTAATGGATTGGACCTGCCGATCTGAAGCCATTTGGTTTCCACCAGTGTGCAGGTCCTGCCTATCGGATATAGTCTAACCAATCTGCCCACAGGCCAAGTCTGTCTGTGTGTGGTTTAATACAGCAGATTTTCATGGTTTATCCGTGGACCCAGTACAGCATTGCTCCTCAGCTGGCAGACCAAGGGCAATGGATTTCATGAATTGTGACATGTCTCGCTGACTGTATGTAGTACAATGTGGCATTTGATAGACATGTTATTTGTTCTAGTACAGTTTGGCATTTCAAAAGTAGTTTATATGTTAGAGAGTATGAATGGTAAGAAGAAGAAAATTGTGTCAGTCTCTGGTGGTTTGTACGGTATGTACTCACATGTTTATCGAAGGAGGAAAAATCACAAAATACCTGTAAAATAATAAATATAGCACAGTGGGTAATAACTGACAATAATGAATGTAATAGAACCAACATTTTATTGGTGGCCATCTATCGTGTTGGTTTACACATTTCTTCCCCACCTTATACACTTCTTTCAAGAGGCCTACTTTTTGTGAGGTTGTTTCAGGTATTTTCAGCCTGTCTTGCGACTCCAAGGAAATGCGTATTTTTGTCCACAAATGTGTTTTGTTTTATTGAAATAAAATAACATCAGTGGTCTGAATGAAACACACATACCATTTGGCTTGCTTTATCCATCTAAAAACTGTTCATTACAAAAGATGTTGATGTTAGTACTTCAAGTTTTTTCTCACAGCAGGAAATGCCATCTGCTTGCAAGATTTTTTCAGATATTTCCTTGTTTGCACTGTTGTTTCTTGTACCATAGCTGCAAAGACAGATTGTCAACTTACCCTTGATACATCAAAATTTGTCAGGGAAAAATGCTAAAACTTGTCTGAAAATCAGGGTAATATTAGGGAGTTTCACTTGGGGGAACTTTTGGCAACCCTGTTCCTGCCATTCATACGTTCCATCTTATTTATGTATATTCATCTCTTTGCTGTGTGTGGCCTGTTTCCTTTCTACCTTCTTAAAATTCCTGCCCCCACCTTCATTCTTCTTCACCCACTGTCTTCAGCAGACCTGGCCGCAGGGATTTTGCCACCCAATACGAAAATTTTATGTGCCTCCCCCCCCCCCCCCCTCCCCCATCTCCACCCTCCCCCTCTACCTGCCACCCTTCCTTGCATTTTCAGACATAGCCAACTTGGTCAATGTCATGATACCTTATTTTCACATATTACACTTACTTGTACATCTTTTTGACATGAATACGGTTTTAAGACCAGAGCCAGTTATGGGACACCAGTCACTGAAACAGAAGTTTACAGTGTAATACATCTTGAGCTATAATTCCAAAATTAATGATGTCAACCACAATTAAGTTATATCACTTCCAGAGTATATAAGTAAAATCTGCTCACTTTTTTTCAATCCCTGAGCAGAGAGGAGCATGTGATGTGGAGGGAGGAGCACCATGACCATCATGAGGGGAGTAACAAGCAAGGAGTAGTTTTTGCAGTACTTTCAGAGCGCCCACAGTTTGCACTTCATACCAATTGCTCATTGTCGCGTAACCAATACGTGGGAAAGACAGGTTTTGTGAAAGTGTGTTCATCTTTGTGTACAATATATATTTGCAGGACAATACAAAGACAAAGAAACACACATACAGCTGTTCCTTGTGCAGTGAATGACTGTTCACTGGAGTGCTGAATAGCGATAGATCTCATACCAATTGCTTGTTGTGGTGGAAATGACACATCGGTAGGACAGATTTTATGAAAGCACATATTTACATACACATTTATCTTCACATGCAATACATATTCATAACACATCACAAAGACAAAGAAACAAATGCACCCCTCTTCACTGTGCAACAAACGACTATTCACTGGAGTACTGAACAGTGGTAGATTGCTTACATTGGCAAAAGATGCAAAATTTATGAAATGTCCCGAAATACATCATCGAGTTCTGAGCAGAACTTTGGGTCTGAGGGGACACGAACAAAAAAATGTGAAATAGCCCCTCCAAAATGGTTTTGCACAGGCAGGTAACAGTTACAACTTAAACATATGTTTGCACATTTACCTAATATCACAGATATTTTTTTGATTTGGCATCTTTGAACTCCTGTATGACACTTTGTTGAAATCCAAACATTCAGCTAACTCATGTTCAATCGATGGCATTGCCAGCCCACACAGTTGTACCTGACCCATTGTTGATCTCACGTATGTTTCAAGCATTTTAAGCTTCAAAAAACTTGGCACAGTCACCATCTGCATTAGTAATAATTCTTTAGGCTACACTTACATTAGGCGCAAAGCCATACTCTTGTATGAGTTTCAAAGTTGCAATTGGTTTGTTACAGGCTTTACCAACATTGAGACCAATTTCAGTTCATGTTTAAAATTGACACAACTAATTTCCTTAGCCTGTCAGTGACTAAAACTGTCACACAGTTTGTAACACTTGTCACTTAGAATGTCAGGTGGCATGTCTTTGATTTACTTATGTTGTAAAATAAATCAAAAGGCTCACCTGGGCATTTAAGCTATTGAAGTCGCTGACTAAGAGGGCATGGTATAACGTCCGCTACTTTAAAGTAAAAATCTATTTTGTGCTGCATTTCGGGATGTTCAATTCTCTCATCTTCCCCTTCATACTGGAACTGTTTCTTCTTTTGTATCTGTGTTGTACCTCCTACAGTCAAGTTTTGTATATCGAGTTGAGTTGCCACTTCGATAGCATGTGGTAGGTAACCATGGAATTTTAGGTCCTCCATGAGCTTCTGAAATACTCTGTTGTCTTTTTATGTAAGCCAATAGCTTTCAATTTATCTGTAATAATACAGGGTGTTTCAAAAAGAATATACATTTTACAAAGTATTATTTTGTCCAAACTATTGATCGCTGTGACTTGGCTCGACTGTTGGAGTAACGAATACATAGTGTGGTTTATATTAATACCTCTAGACATCAGTTGTCTTTGTTTTGCTTGGTAACCATCATATGTTTAAAATGGCTACTCCACAACAGAAATCATTTTGTGTTCTCGAGTTTGTGAAGTGTAATTCTGTGATTACAGTGCAGAGACGTTTCAGGTTGAAGTACCAATTTGATCCGCCAAATGGGTGGAACATTCGCAGATGATATCAACGGTTTCTAGATACAGGATGTGTATGTAATGGAAGGAGTCCTGGCTGCCCTCGTGTTCCTGAAGAAAATGTTGCATGAATTCAAACTGCTTTCCAACATAGTCCTTCAAAATCAACTCGTCGTGCCAGTTGGGAATTACAACTGCCTACAACAACAATTTGGTGTGTTTTGAGACATCGGTTGGTTATGAAGCCGTACAAGTTACAGCTGTTACAAGCTCTTCATTCTGATGACAAATGCAAATGTGTGGCATTTTGTAACAAGATTCTTGATGCTATTGACAATGATAACACTTTCGCACAATGCATTGTGTTTAATGATGAAGCGACTTTTCATGTTAGTGGTCAGGTAAACAAACACAGTGTTCAAATTTGGGGCCTACAGAACCCATATGCAGCCATTGAACATGTACGAGATTCGCCGAAAGTCAATGTGTTTGGTACAATATCTCAATCATCTGCTTATGGCCCATTCTTCTTTGATGGGAACACGATTAATGGTCAGCAGTATCTTGCTATGTTACAAAACTGGTTGTTTCTGAGGCTGCATGAAGACAACTTTATTTTTCAACAAGATGGGGCACCCCCTCAATGGAGTCGCCAAGTGCGTGAATATCTGAATGAAACTCTACCGAACCATTGGATTGGTGATCAAGGAGCTGGCGACTTAGCATGTCTCAGCTGGGCTCCATGGTTGCCGATTTGATACCCTCTGACTACTTCCTGGGGGTTTCCTTAAAGACGTTTATGTACCACCACTCCCACAAAACCTGGAAGGGTTGAAGAACCAGATCCGTACTGCCAAAACATCAGTGATGAAGGACATACTTGCCTGAGTACAGGAGGAACTTGAGTATTGATGTGATATTGTTTGTGTTGCTGGTGGAGGACATTGGACATCTGTGATCCACACTTGATTCTTGAATTGTGTGTAAAGTTTCTTATTCGTATGTCTTAAAGTTTAATAAATATGCGCATTCAAAATACGTATATTCTTTTTGAAACACCCTGTACTTTGTAGTTCTTTTTCTGACACACAACAGTTTATTGGGTGAGCATCCTTTTTTTTTTGTAATTTAACTTACATTATCACATGCAAATCTGAATAAAACAAAGAAAGAGACCATAAACAACACTGCACAAAGACCATATCACAGTGATAAGAAATGTCTGCAAGACTGAATAATTACATTACAGTGGCCAAGCCACCTTTACAGTCCAATCCCAAGCCATTCTTCAAAATTTGGGAAATTTAATAAAAAGTGATAGCCATGGATTAAAATACGGCAGTGAAACTGGAACCTGTGAACAAATCGGACAAGAGAAAAGACTATAAAAGTCACCCGGGGAAGGGGGGAAAAAGATCAAGTATAGAGTAAACAGTACCTCAGCTGAAGCTACGCCACGATGGAATGCTGTGACTGTTATACTTGAACTGACAAGGTACCAAAATATAGGCATGCACCGAAGCATAAATAACACCTGATAAACTGTAAGGAAGCAGCGGGAGGCCGGACATACAAAAATAAAAATATTAATAAAGATAGCAAATGTCATGTGAATATCTCATAGACATAGGGATAAAAGCCTGGAATCTGTCGTAGGCCATTTATAAACAAAATATTTAGAATTAAAAAAATTAAAAATTCTTACAGTTTTTAAAAAATTAGAAAATAGAATTTCTTTTAAATTTTCAAAAAGGAGAATGGTCCTAATAAAGGCACCTAAGAAGATGAGGTAAGGGAGAGAGGGCGAATGAACCAGGCTTTTCATTTAAGAAATCCAAGTTAACCAAAATGGCTTTATGACTTAATTCAGTTTGAGGATTGTGTGTTTGGTCTGAAGATTTTCTTAACACACAAAACATATCCAGCTCTCCAAGATATTAAGAATGTTACCCTGGCATTCCATATGCAGAACTGTAAGACCAGATGTAATACTAGAAACTGACTGACCCATTTTGGATAAACTCAAGGCAGAACTGGAACCCAAATCAGAAGTATGTTCCCTAAACCTAACTTCTAAGGACATTTCAATTTGGCCTATACACTTAGACTGGTAGCCATCACAGGTGATGTCGTAAACACCTGATAACTTATGGAGCTGCCATTTCATCATCTCCTTGTGTTTATACCGCAGTTGTTTATTCCTTGGAATGAAATATGCTGGGACAATATACACTCCTGGAAATGGAAAAAAGAACACATTGACACCGGTGTGTCAGACCCACCATACTTGCTCCGGACACTGCGAGAGGGCTGTACAAGCAATGATCACACGCACGGCACAGCGGACACACCAAGAACCACGGTTTTGGCCGTCAAATGGCGCTAGCTGCGCAGCATTTGTGCACCGCCGCCGTCAGTGTCAGCCAGTTTGCCGTGGCATACGGAGCTCCATCGCAGTCTTTAACACTGGTAGCATGCCGCGACAGCGTGGACGTGAACCGTATGTGCAGTTGACGGACTTTGAGCGAGGGCGTATAGTGGGCATGCGGGAGGCCGGGTGGACGTACCGCCGAATTGCTCAACACGTGGGGCGTGAGGTCTCCACAGTACATCGATGTTGTCGCCAGTGGTCGGCGGAAGGTGCACGTGCCCGTCGACCTGGGACCGGACCGCAGCGACGCACGGATGCACGCCAAGACCGTAGGATCCTACGCAGTGCCGTAGGGGACCGCACCGCCACTTCCCAGCAAATTAGGGACACTGTTGCTCCTGGGGTATCGGCGAGGACCATTCGCAACCGTCTCCATGAAGCTGGGCTACGGTCCTGCACACCGTTAGGCCGTCTTCCGCTCACGCCCCAACATCGTGCAGCCCGCCTCCAGTGGTGTCGCGACAGGCGTGAATGGAGGGACGAATGGAGATGTGTCGTCTTCAGCAATGAGAGTCGCTTCTGCCTTGGTTCCAATGATGGTCGTATGCGTGTTTGGCGCCGTGCAGGTGAGCGCCACAATCAGGACTGCATACGACCGAGGCACACAGGGCCAACACCCGGCATCATGGTGTGGGGAGCGATCTCCTACACTGGCCGTACACCACTGGTGATCGTCGAGGGGACACTGAATAGTGCACGGTACATCCAAACCGTCATCGAACCCATCGTTCTACCATTCCTAGACCGGCAAGGGAACTTGCTGTTCCAACAGGACAATGCACGTCCGCATGTATCCCGTGCCACCCAACGTGCTCTAGGAGGTGTAAGTCAACTACCCTGGCCAGCAAGATCTCCGGATCTGTCCCCCATTGACCATGTTTAAGACTGGATGAAGCGTCGTCTCACGCGGTCTGCACGTCCAGCACGAACGCTGGTCCAACTGAGGCGCCAGGTGGAAATGGCATGGCAAGCCGTTCCACAGGACTACATCCAGCATCTCTACGATCGTCTCCATGGGAGAATAGCAGCCTGCATTGCTGCGAAAGGTGGATATACACTGTACTAGTGCCGACATTGTGCATGCTCTGTTGCCTGTGTCTATGTGCCTGTGGTTCTGTCAGTGTGATCATGTGATGTATCTGACCCCAGGAATGTGTCAATAAAGTTTCCCCTTCCTGGGACAATGAATTCACGGTGTTCTTATTTCAATTTCCAGGAGTGTATTTTGTAGCCAATTGTACACCCACTGTGTGAAACCATTCCATAGTGTAGAATCCTGTGATAAGAAACAATCCTAGGGCCAATCTTCTGCACGTGGAGTAATGTAGTTGAAATATCCTGTTGACCCTGGGTAGGAGCAGTGCTAAGACTCTTTTCCATTTTCTTTTTTAAAGGTGGTTGTTACTATTCAGGACAAAATCAGCGTGATACCCATTAGATTGTGTATGAACTAGATGACCCTATATTCGTGTTCGTAGCCATGGGATGTTAAGTAATTGATAATGCATTGATCAGAAAGCTGCCCTTAGATGCTGTAGAGGGTGGGAGGAAGAGCTGTGGATAACCAAATCCATGGTTCCTGGTGTCATATAAATGTCATACTCAAAAGAATTCCCTGTCATATTTACCGATATGTCCAAAAAGGGTAAAGTCCTATTTACACTATGTTCAATTGTGACTTGTATATACTTATTGAAACCATTTAGATGATGGAGGAAATTGTTAGACTCAGGGTGGAACACTTTTATAAAAGAAAGACGTCGTCGAGATAGTGTGACTGTAGCAGTAGTTTACTGTATACACAGGTAACTCACTGGGAATTCTATGTTCTAAATGAGTCATAAAAATGTTTGCCAAACAAAACAACAAAGGGGAACCCAATGCTGGGCCACAGCTCTGAATGTAGATATCAACAAAATTGAAATAGTTGAAATTTAAAAATAAATCCAGGAGCTGCAACACAGCCTCCCTCTCTTCTAGTGGTCTGCCCCTCTAATGCCTGATATTGTCCCTAGCAACATTTTTAACCTGATCCTTGAGAATACTGAAGTACATGTTTTTGACATCTAATGAGACCAAGGATATACCTGGGAAGACATGTAGACCAGAAAGTTTGCTAATTCATTCCCCTCTGTTAGAGATACTGAGATGACCTGGCAGTTGGGAATTTGTACCTAAATACTCAGCTAAAAATTTTTCAATGAGATTAGCTGGTCCACTGTTTGCTTTAATGATTGGGCATATCAGAAACTGAGGCCTATGTGTTTTCACAACACCATATAATCTAGGAGGACTGGCATTCACAGGTACCATAATACATCTTTTATATTGATCAGGGAAAACTTTTAAGGATTTATGTCTTCTTTATGCTAGCTAGATATTTACAGGTTGAGTTAAATCTACTTTTTGTGATATTGTTGTCTTCAAAGAACTGTTGCACTTCGCTTACGTGATGCTCTTCGTAAATAACTACTGCCACTTTAGACTTATTGACACATAATGAAAGGATCTCATTGTCTGACAATTTTTTGTTAATATTAACTACGAGGGCAGTTCAATAAGTAATGCAACACATTTTTTTTCTCGGCCAATTTTGGTTGAAAAAACCGGAAATTTCTTGTGGAATATTTTCAAACTTTCCCGCTTCGTCTCGTATAGTTTCATTGACTTCCGACAGGTAGCAGCGCTGTACGGAGCTGTTAAAATGGCGTCTGTAACGGATTTGCGTTGCAAACAACGGGCAGTGATCGAGTTTCTTTTGGCGGAAAACCAGGGCATATCAGATATTCATAGGCGCTTGCAGAATGTCTACGGTGATCTGGCAGTGGACAAAAGCACGGTGAGTCGTTGGGCAAAGCGTGTGTCAACATCGCCGCAAGGTTAAGCAAGACTGTCTGATCTCCCGCGTGCGGGCCGGCCGTGCACAGCTGTGACTCCTGCAATGGCGGAGCGTGCGAACACACTCGTTCGAGATGATCGACGGATCACCATCAAACAACTCAGTGCTCAACTTGACATCTCTGTTGGTAGTGCTGTCACAATTGTTCACCAGTTGGGATATTCAAAGGTTTGTTCCCGCTGGGTCCCTCGTTGTCTAACCGAACACCATAAAGAGCAAAGGAGAACCATCTGTGCGGAATTGCTTGCTCGTCATGTGGCTGAGGGTGACAATTTCCTGTTAAAGATTGTTACAGACGATGAAACATGGGTTCATCACTTCGAACCTGAAACAAAACGGCAATCAATGGAGTGGCGCCACACCCACTCCCCTACCAAGAAAAAGTTTAAAGCCATACCCTCAGCCGGTAAAGTCATGGTTACAGTCTTCTGGGACGCTGAAGGGGTTATTCTGTTCGATGTCCTTCCCCACGGTCAAACGATCAACTCTGAAGTGTATTGTGCTATTCTTCAGAAATTGAAGAAACGACTTCAGCGTGTTCGTAGGCACAAATATCTGAACGAACTTCTCCTTCTTCATGACAACGCAAGACCTCACACAAGTCTTCGCACCCGAGAGGAGCTCACAAAACTTCAGTGGACTGTTCTTCCTCATGCACCCTACAGCCCCGATCCCGCACCGTCGGATTTCCATATGTTTGGCCCAATGAAGGACGCAATCCGTGGGAGGCACTACGCGGATGATGAAGAAGTTATTGATGCAGTACGACGTTGGCTCCGACATCGACCAGTGGAATGGTACCGTGCAGGCATACAGGCCCTCATTTCAAGGTGGCGTAAGGCCGTAGCATTGAATGGAGATTACGTTGAAAAATAGTGTTGTGTAGCTAAAAGATTGGGGAATAACCTGGTGTATTTCAATGCTGAATAAAACAACCCCTGTTTCAGAATAAAAATGTGTTGCATTACTTATTGAACTGCCCTCGTACAATACTGTTCCCTGCGGGAGACAATTATTTTATTAACATTGACTGCCACTTCATTGTCCATCTAGAGCTGAAAAAAAAGGGCTACTAATCTATCAGCGTGTTGTGAGGCAGCCTGGCATTAATTGTGGGCCAGACAGTTTCATCTAGTTCTGGCCAAAAACAACATCAGTTAGATTTAAAGTCTTAGGGCCAAACAGAAACTCACGTTCAGTAACAGAATTTTCGCCATGGTATTTCTACACATTTAAGAGTTTGTTCAGTTGGCATTGGAAGGATCTAGTGAGGCCATTTCGTAGTTTTTTTCTGACTACATTAATGTGGAGTAATTTATCATAATATATGACAACTGAACAAGGAATATAAAAAGATAACATTTACAAACTGCTAGCCTCATGTGCAACCATTCTGTTCATCTTTTCATCCTTGCTTATTTCAACCACTGTTTCATAGACCTCTTCTATGTCATACTTAAAAGTGGCAATTGCATCAGTCCTACTTTCCCATCTCTTTGTACTCAATGGCTTCAATATTAGGACAGATATACAACCATTCAAGGCTGCCCAGCATCGTGTAGATGTAAGAAAGAAGAAATAAATCTTTCTTACAAAACAACTGAGTGAAACTGCGAAGCGTCATTCACAACTAGATTTTGTGAATGACTACTGCAGGGAACATAAAATGCCTTAGCATTTGTGTCTAAAATCTGCTTTTGCATTCCTATGTTCTTGCCTTTCATATTAGAACCGTTTTCATAGCCTTTGCCCTTCATCTCTTCCAAATCTCTCTTCATTTCCTCCAACTGTTGTAAGACTACCTCTGTAAGCCCCAAACAAGAGATATCTTTTACAGGTGCACAGCCAGTAAAATGTTCACTACTATTTATACAAGTGTCAATGTCAGTACAATTGGCATTAACGAAATGCATTATCATTGTCATTTGCTCAACACCAGAAATATCTGGAGTACAGTCCAAAAGTATACTGCAAGAGGCGACTGTTGGCTGGGTGGAAGTAGAAATGGTTCTGTGTCTGCAGGGTTTCTCCCAGTTTGCTCCTTGCCAGTTTGCTTCAGAAGGATGGTGGTTATGTGTTGTCTCCAGTAGGCTCAGTGAAAGAAGATTCAGAATTAGTTATTTATTCCCACAAGTTACAAGCAGTGTCTTGACTCACTGTTGATATGGCTGTCAATGCACATTGAGGAATCATGTTGTAAGCAACCTTCAGTCCACTCAAGGTAGCTGACATCATTTCCTTGCTAGCTGCTTGCTGTGACAGTTGCCACCCATGGTGGCTTCACACTTGCTATACCATGACGCTGAGTCAGAGAGTGAAGGCAGTGAGCCTGTTGCACTTACGCATGCCAATTTGGGAGAATGCACTGTCCCCTCCCACTCACCGCCATTCTTCTACAACTGTTGAATCGCGATGATGGTTGTCATGTAGCCATGTAGTATGGTGATCCTGGCCTGCTGATTAGGTAGGCCATGGCCCATCTGCCAAAGTGCCACAAATGCTGCTGCCCTGACCTGGCATTATAGGGAAGATCCACAGATTCACCCATCTGTAACAGCGACAGGCTGTGGTGTTGAACTCTGCGAGTGGTGATTATGGCAAGATAGCCATCTTTCCCTGTAGCAGCTGTTGCTCAGTAGTGTGCAGGAAAGCTACAAAAGACTGGTGCCAGATGTCACTTTACTGTAATTGAGTGTGAATGTTATGCATGCCTTTGATCCATCTGACCAACTGCCTTATGAGCTAAAATGCTGGGGTATTTATGGAGTGAAGCAGTTGCTAATGTTTACCCGATGCCACATGTCATGACTGTATATATCTCACTGTTACGGAGGTGTCAGTACTACTCACTCTCCCATGCTTACTTAATGAGTTTGTTATAGTATAGGACTGGTTCACAAAAGCTCTTGGCACATGTCCTTGCATTAACAGAAGCATTTCTTTCGTCATGTAATGAAGATGATGTGAGCCTGTCTATTTACCGTGGCTACTGCATTTCTGGTGAGGTCCGCTGTCTGGCTCACCAGAAGTGCTGACATCATGTTTTTCCCTGACCTAGTCTCAGTGGCAAAATGTTATTCTTCATGTCTCCCTCATGTCAACACCGCCGTAATGTAAGCAACAGTTTCACTGGGACTTTGCAAATTGTAGATGTTTGCTGCCTTGTACAAGGTTGGCATGCAACAATACTATAATGTTTAGCAGCTTTCAATGAAGACATTATTTTATTTTTAATTTTTTGATGGAGAATGTGAATTATTTCATTTTGTGTGTTTTTCCCAGATAATTATCAGACATATTTTCAGCACGAGTTGTTCTTCTTGTATGTTTACTGGGAAGTGAATCAAATTTTCCAAATAATTTGACCAGCTTTAAGAAATTCTCATTGTCGTGATTAAACACTTTGTCAAAGCTCCTCTTAAAGGAAGATATTGTATAGCCAAAAGATGAGCATTGCCATAAGGCATTCGATTACACCTTTTCACGCTTCTGGAGAGCTTCACTCCTTTTGGTGTGAATCTAAGTGCACTTAGGACCTAATGTGGTAGCTAATATCTCAGAAATGTGCTACCAGTTAATGTAGCCACCTGGACTGAGTAATATTTTATTGTTTGAAAAGAGTTTTTAGCAGAAACAAAAAAAGTCTGCACCTTTTGAATAAACTAACCATTTTGTCTGAACAGTTTCACCATTGCACAAACTCTGAATGTATAAGACCCGATCAAAAAGTTTCTGTTCAAAGGCCATGCAGTCCAAAATTGGTTTTTGGGTTGTTTGGGGGGAAGAGACTAAAGAGTGAGGTCATCAGCCTTATCGGATTGGGGAAGGATGGGGAAGGAAGTCGGCCGTGCCCTTTCAAAGGAACCATCCCAGCATTTGCCTGGAGCGATTTAGGGAAATCACAGAAAACCTAAATCAGGATGGCTCGACGCGGGATTGAACCGTCGTCCTCCCGAATGCGAGTCCAGTGTGCTACCATTGCGCTACCCCACTCGTTCCAAAATTGGTATGCCAATGAGTGAGCCTTGATGTAATCATTCCACCAATGTACCAGACTGAAGATACCCTATAACACTAGCCTGCCATGACACAAACTAATGTTACCCTCTGAGAGAATTTGGGAAGTTTTGACTGCATGTTTGCCTAATGAATGAAAGTATCGGACTGTAATTTTGAATACAGTGCAATTAATAGAAAAACTAAACATGCTTTAACTTTGGGGTTAATGAAAGTAATGAAATTCATATACGAATGAAAAGTTAGAAGTGTCACCAGCCCAATTAGGCACATTAATTTGAAAATATATGTTTAAGAAAATTGAATATTAGTTGTTGAAGTGACTTTCATTAAGATTCCATTTGAATAGCACACAGGATACAAACAGACACAGGGCACTCTGAGCTGTGTGTAGCAGTAGTTACCAGTTATGCACGTACTAATAATCACAGAAAGCAAAATCATACCAAACTCTCACTAATAAGAGCTACACTCAATATTGTTACTTGAATCATTACTGAAACATTCCTGCAAGAACTGCACAACTAAAATTGGCCAGGAGGGGCTTCTGTCTTCACTGACATATAAATACCACAGTTGAAATAAATAATATCACAATCACACTGTTTATGCTCCCATTTATAGAAATATATCAGATTTCCTTAGCAGCAATAATATTCCAATTATCTTTTTAATATGAGAAGAATATGGTGGGGACACACAAACTGATATTGTCACTAGTCAAACTCTATGATTATTTCAGCAGCAAAATTCAATTCACCTAAATTAAATTCTTCACTTCACTTGGAATAATTTATGGTTTTACCCTTTTCGAAGCAAATTATTCAACACTGAGCTCAATTACCTTCAAAAATTCGTTCATGATAGTGGTCAAAGCTAAATTAAGTTTCACATGATTATAACTTATTTGCCTTTTTTCATCCCTTGTGCAGCAGGTATTTTAGACAGTAACATTTACACTGTGTGGCACTGAGTTTTTGCACATTTAATACACAGAAATAAATTACTAATTTGCCTGAAACAGGATAATCGGTTTTCTGAACACTTAGGAGAGGATCCTGCATATGTTCATTATTAGGATAAAGATACAGTTCTAAACACAAATTTATAGCACTTGGATTATTATTAAATCACTCACACAAATTAACTAGTCCATGCTCTGATACATATCTGTACGCATGAAGTTGGTGGAGCACTGGCGACTTAGTGGTGCCAAGCAACGTGGCGACTAGCTGTACTCACGGCTCTTGATGTTTGAATGCTCTTTACAATTTCTTCTTGGCAACGTATTTTTAACATGTTAGAGCCATTCCTTATTGCCAAGAGTACCATGCAACAGCCAAATCCACATCCAAGACAAAATTCCTTCCAAAATGGCTTCCGATTGCCTTCCTTGGCACCCTCGATGTGTACCGTGCAACAGCTAGCCATTGACTGCATATCGTTCCCACCAAGTAGCCACCCAGTTCAACTGTTAAAACCAACTTTTACATCGCACCGAGCCACTTTTGTTTCGGAGGGACTTCCCTACATCTTTTACATTTTACAAGTGCCCTAAGCATGGATCAGCTTCCAGTATTCAATGTTTTTCTTCTAAATATACACATATTATAAAAAATCATTATTTTAAACATTATTTAGCTTTTTCTATACATACATTACAGAACTCTAAATTTCCTGTCACAAAACAATGACCTTAACTAACAAAGAACACATACTCCATAATCATAGATACACAGTTACCTAATATGAACCTGCTACTAATCAATATAAGTGTTACAACCCATTTGGTGCAACATTGTGTCCTGCTCTGTGGAGAAGTCTGTAACTGCCTGCTTCACATCCTTGTCTGACAGAAATCATCAAGCCTTCAAGGCCTTTCTCAAGGGATCAAATGTGTGATAACCGTAAGGAGAGAGTTCAGGACTAGAGGGCAGGTGCTCGAGTGTCTTCCACTTGAGTTGGTGCAACCTTTGTGTTATGACACTTGTGATATGGGGCATGTGTTATCATGAAGATAAACAGCACCTTCTGTTGCAGTTGGTGGTTTTCAACAGACATGATGCCACATACACGTTCTTCATTCTCTGATGGGTATCCACTAGTGTTTGTATTTCGACGGCCAAGAAATGAATGACAACATGTTGGCCCTTTTTGGATGCATTTGGTAGTAACATTGCTGTAGTTCATGTTTCTGCATTTACTGCAGGCACATTGGAAAGATATGAACACCACACTAATCCCTCGCCTACATAACTGTATTTACATACCCATATTGGAGTTATATTGCATTGCATATATGCTGCAGCATTGCTCTCAAACAGGACATCACTTTACTTAGGACAACTGCCAAATTCAGTTATTTGTTCTGGAGAGCCTTTTTTGACTACACTTGTCCTAACATAATCATTTATTGTGTCAGACAATTTTGTATGATCTGAATATTCTGGCGTTAATATTTATTTATTTCTCATAACTTTTTTCACTGTTGTAGGTATTTTCAAGCTCACATAGGTACATTTCAAGTACTGTGTAGATGCTTCATATAAATTGAGCTGGCAACAGTGTCACTAGCAAGATTTGCTATTTTAAAAGAGGTACCCAAGGTGACCAACTCCCGCACTCCATTTGTCATCTGTTTCACAGTAACACAGATAATTTTCGGTAAGACACTAGATTTTATGAATAATTTGTTTTGGTGTATATAGACTGAAGTTGCAAGGGAAAATTTTTACCAAGGCCGGGAATCGAACCTGGATCTCCTGCTCACTAGACAGCCGCATTAGCCACTAAGCCACCTCAGCACAGCGGTTGACACAACTGCACAGATTACCCTGGCACACCTCCCTCCTCGATCCAAATTATCACTGCTGCCCATGTCTACTTTAAATTCCCCTTTACACATGAATGGAACTGCCAAGAACGTCTATGTTCTGGAAGAGCACCTCAGCATCAAATGTAGATGGGGTTTCCTGGCTGAATCCCAGGTGCAGGTACTTATACAAATGAAGTGACTTAATTTCAGAGACTGTACTGGTAGCATATAGATATGATTTTACATATATGGATCGAAGTGCTGAGTGAAAATTTGTACCAGGGCCAGGAAATGAACCCAGGTCTCGTGCTTGCTGGGCAGGTGCATCAGCCACTAAGCCACCTTGGCACAGTGGTTCACACAACTTCACAGATTAACCCTGGCATGCCTCCGTCCTTCATCCAAATTCTGACTGCCGCCCCAGTCTACCTTAAATTCAACCTTACACAGGCACGATGGTCAAAGTAGACTGAGGTGGCAGGGAGAATTTGGATTGAGGGAGGAGGCATGCCAGGGCAATCCATGCAGTTGTGTGAACAGCAGTGCCAAACTGGCTTAGTGGTTATTGCAACTGCCTAGTAAGCAGGAGATCTGGATTAAGTTCCCGGCCTTCCTACAAATTTTCACTCCTCCACTTTAGTCCATAATAAAAGCATATCTGTATGAACCCAGCAAAGTCTGTGAAATTGTGTCATTTCATTTGTAATTTGTATTTTCAACTTATTCTCACTTTTCTTCATTTCTGCAAAACTTTGTCTTATTTAATTCATCGTGCGGGTCTCCTGCATTGTCCCCTATGCTCCTCGGAGTATGGGACATCATAATCATCATCATCATCATTTGGAATCATATTAAAATTAAAGATTATGCCACCCCAAAAAATCTGCTGCCCTGGGTGACGCATGGTCGCTTTCCCCTAGAGAAGGCTCTGATCTTCAGTCATTATCATTCTGTACTTTTGTATCATACTGCTAAAAACGTTTTGATTTCTAACAACAATTTTCAACAATCACATTCAGACATAACCTGAATGTCAAGTCTGTTATGTAAGTTATAATTATGTTTTTTGTTTTGTTTTTGAATAATTGATGGCAATTGAAAACCATCAGATTAAACTAATATTTTTTCTCCTCAAACTTCTAGCCAGGGAATTGTCTGTGGTATATAATAAATTTTGCAATGTGTATCTTATTTGTGATGGTGTTGCTAATGTAAACCCTCCTTACTCCCTAAAGTTCATTCTTTGTATGAACAAAAGGATTGACTTAAAATGCGAAATAAGAATTTGGGTTGTATGGCGTTTCTTGTGTAATTTGATTACATCTCAAGATTCCAAATTCTTTATTTTTAGTGGAGACAAATTGGTATTGTCACAGTTGGTCATTAAAAGAATAGAAAAGTGAATATTGCGCTAAGCAAAATGGGTCTAAATACAGTCATAGTGGATATGTAGAACTTCTAAAATCAGATGTAATTCATTCATTTGTTGTGTTCTGCAAATTCCTTTAGAAGGAGAAAAACGGGGTACGTAACAGTTCAAGGTTTTCATTTTCTTGACAACCTTGCTGAAAGGTTTCAAAACTCTCAGTATTTCCATTATTTTTTTAGGAAGTAGTGTATAATGTTGTGACAGCTGTACTTATTGAACAATTGAAATTACAGTGAATGAGACAGTAAGGAAAAGCAGTGAATAAATCAAAATTTGTCAGAAAGGCAAACTAATACCAGAAAATGCTTTAGATGACTAGTTCATACACAAAGATACAATCAGTCTAAGATGCAGCAGAGAATAGACAATACCCTCTGCTCACATGGCCACGCCTTTTTATCACTTCAAGTCATCAAGCAGCAGACCATGTGGTAGCAATCAAAGCTAGATGTAATGTTAGATGTTGCGTAACAAAAATAATGCCACCTGGTACTGGACAGGTGCCCTTGAGATGAGACATAGCAGCTTTCAACTCTTCTGTGTGTATATTCCACATGAACACAGGTGAAAAATTAAAATTATATCAGCAGATATTGTGCATCGCATGTCCACTATCTGACCAAAAGTATAATGGCATCCCTATGTAATGCGAAATTGACCACTATATGTCATGAGACGCAGACCAGCCAGTATAAGAGGAGGTGGGGAAATATAGTGTTGTCAGCGAAGAGACAGTAACAGCAGAATGGATCAGTAAGGAGAGCCCAGTTGTGACGTTTGCCAGCTTTATTTATTCGTCGATAGTCCATGGTGTTGATGTACTGCATTGTTATACTGGCTGAAAAATGGGGGGTGGAAGCTCAACACTGACTACTGTAAATGATGTAGCCAACAGTTGCGTTTCACAGTTCTTTACTTTCACTGTGCACAACCTCCAATATTACACAGTTATATGGCCAGGTAGGTTAGAAAATTTAAAAAGATAAATGGATAGGTTAAAGTTAGATAAAGTGGGAATTAATGAAGTTCGGTGGCAGGAGGAACGAGATTTCTGGTCAGGTGAATACAGGATTATAAATACAAAATTAGATAGGGGTAATGCAAGAGTAGGTTTAATAATGAATAGGAAACTAGGAATGCGGATAAGCTACTACAAACAGCATAGTGAACGCACTATTGTGGCCAAGATAGATACGAAGCCCACACCTACCACAGTAGTACAAGTTTATATGCCAACTAGCTCCGCATATGACGAAGAAATTGATGAAATGTGTGATGAGATAAAAGAAATTATTCAGATAGTGAAGGGAGACGAAAATTTAATAGTCATGGGTGACTGGAACTAGATAGTAGGAAAAGGAAGAGAAAGAAACGTAGTAGGTGAATATGGAATGGGAGTAAGGAATGAAAGAGGCAGCCGCCTGGTAGAATTTTGTGCAGAGCATAACTTCATAGCTAACACTTGGTTCAAGAATCATGAAAAAAGGTTGTATACATGGAAGAGGCCTGGAGATACTGCAAGGTCTCAGATAGATTATATAATGGTAAGACAGAGTTTTAAAAACCAGGTTTTAAATTGTAAGACATATCCAAGGGGCAGATGTGGACTCCGACCACAATCTATTGGTTACGAACTGTAGCTTACAACTGAAGAATCTGCAAAAAGGTGGGAATTTGAGGAGATGGGACCTGGATAAACTGAAAGAACCAGAGGTTGTACAGAGTTTCAGGGAGAGCACAAGGGAACAATTGGCAGGAATGGGGGAAAGAAATACAATAGAAGAAGAATGGGTAGCTCTGAGGAATGAAGTAGTGAAGACAGCAGAGGATTAAGTAGGTAAAAAGGCGACGGCTAGTAGAAATCCTTGGGTAACAGAAGAAATATTGAATCTAATTGATGAAAGGAGAAAATACAAAAATGCAGTAAATGAAGCAGGCAAAAAGGAATACAAACATCTCAAAAGTGAGATCAACAGGAAGTGAAAGTGGCTAAGCAGGGATGGCTAGAGGACATTTGTAAGGATGTAGAGGCATATATCACTAGAAGTAAGATAGATACTGCCTACAGAAAAATTAAAGAGACCTTTGGAGAAAAGAGAACCACTTGCATGAATATCAAGAGCTCAGATGGAAACCTAGTTTTAAGCAAAGAAGAGAAAGCAGAAAGGTGGAAGGAGTATATAGAGGGTCTATACAAGGGCGATGTTCATGAGGACAATATTATGGAAATGGCAGAGGATGCAGAAGGAGATGAAATGGGAGATATGATACCGCGTGAAGAGTTTGACAGAGCACTGAAAGACCTAAGTTGAAACAAGGCCCTGGGAGTAGACAACATTCCATTAGAACTACTGACAGCCTTGGGAGAGCCAGGCCTAACAAAACTCTACCATCTAGTGAGCAAGATGTATGAGATAGGCGAAATACCCTCAGACTTCAAGAAGAATATAATAATTCCAATGCCAAAGAAAGCAGGTGTTCACAGATGTGAAAATTACCGAACTATCAGTTTAATAAGCCACGGCTGCAAAATACTAACACGAATTCTTTACAGACGAATGGAAAAACTGGTAGAAGACAAACTCGGGGAAGATCAGTTTGGATTCCGTAGAAATGTTAGAATACATGAGGCAATACTGACCCTACGACTTATATTAGAAAATAGATCAAGGAAAGGCAAACCTATGTTTCTAGCATTTGTAGACTTAGAGAAAGCGTTTGACAATGTTGACTGGAATACTCTCTTTCAAATTCTGAAGGCGGCAGGGGTAAAATACAGGGAGCGAAAGGCTATTTACAATTTGTACAGAAACCAGATGGCAGTTATAAGAGTCGAGGGGCATGAAAGGGAAGCAGTGGTTGGGAAGGGAGTAAGACAGGGTTGTAGCCTATCCCCGATGTTATTCAATCTGTATTTTGAGCAAGTAGTAAAGGAAACAAAAGAAAAACTCAGAGTAGGAATTAAAATCCATGGAGAAGAAATAAAAACTTTGAGGTTCCAATGACATTGTAATTCTGCCAGAGACAGCAAAGGACTTGGAAGAGCACCTGTATGGAATGAACAATGTCTTGAAAGGAGGATATAAGATGAACATCAATAACATCAAAATGAGGATAATGGAATGCAGTCGAATTAAATCGGGTGGTGCTGAGGGAATTAGATTAGGAAATGAGACACAAAGTAGTAAATGAGTTTTGCTATTTGGGGAGCAAAATAACTGATGATGGTCGAAATAGAGAGGACATAAAATGTAGACTGGCAATGGCAAGGAAAGCGCTTCTGAAGAAGAGAAATTTGTTAACATCTGGCATGGATTTAAGTGTCAGGAAGTCGTTTCTCAAAGTATTTGTGCGGAGTGTGGCCATGTATGGAAGTGAAATGTGGATGATAAATAGTTTAGGTAAGAAGAGAATAGAAGCTTTCGAAATGTGGTGCTACAGAAGAATGCTGAAGATTAGATGGGTAGATCACATAACTAATGAGGAGGTATTGAATAGAATTGAAAAGAAGAGAAATTTGTGGCACAACTTGACTAGAAGAAGGATGGTAGGGCATATTCTGAGGCATCAAGGGATCACCAATTTAGTATTTTAGGGCAGCATGGAGGATAAAAATCATAGAGGGAGACTAAGAAATGAACACACTAAACAGATTCAGAAGGATGTAGGTTGCAGTAGGTACTGGGAGATGAAGAAGCCTGCACAGGATAGAGTAGCATGGAGAGCTGCAGCAAACCAGTCTCTGGACTGAAGACCACAACAACAACAACATGGCCAGTTCACTATTGGTTAACTGTCGATAAGCCTCATTAATAGTTTGCAGGCAAACATCAGCATACTGCTACAATAGTTTGCTGTTGAACATCTATGAGTAGTAAATACCTAACCACACAGTACTTTCAGAATAATAAGGTACGTGTGACACTATTTTTTCAATAAATTGAACAGACAGTATCATTGTTTTAACACACGGCCTATTGATGTTACACTAATTCCACTGTTAAGTTAATGTATTATTGTTACTCTAACTGATACAGACTTCCCGTCGGAAAATCGGCCGTGGACTGACGGTCTCAGGACCAAAAATCGGGCCTTTATATCCTCACAATAATAGGTACTGAAACTATACACTGTTTGATGTTTAATTTACAGAAATTACAATTAAAACATTACTCATTAAATTAACTGAATATCTCGAAAGAATTGCTCCTTTTTAATAGTTTCTTCTACCACAAAGGCTAGGCCGAATTATTTGTTTAAATAATGAAATTAACAGATATAGTTATACAAACAATGGTTTTGACAAATCTGGTAATTATTTTGGAATTGAATAGGGCTGGCTTTGCTAACATGTTTTCGAATAGTGCGAAATAAATACTTAAAGAACCCTAGTAGTACTTCTTCCAAATATTTATAATTAGTATAGAATTTACAATTGTTTATAAGTCAACAATAGAATCTAAGTCACGAAACAAGTACTGATTTCTCCATATAACAAAATATATTAACTAGGAATAGTCAAAATGAATTAGGAAATTGATTACATACACAAAACTAAGCATAAAATTAGATCTGGTGCTATATTCTTTCAGACTGAGGGCCAACCTCTCTTTTATGGAAATGCAGATTCTACTCAAGTATGTTAATGGTAATTAGCCAAAATTGAAAATAAAATGAATTTAAAGAGGCAGATGGCAAAACAAGAGGGTAAGTAAAGAGATCCCTGCTTGCTTCATCACACAGTGACTTCAAATTTGCCACCTAAGTATCAAACTCATCAGTGAACCCAGTGTATTGGAATGAGTTGGAATCTTGACTTCACTCCATGCGCTCCTCTGTGGTTTCATCTCTTGAGGAAGAATGGCCTGTCATTTCTCCACTCTTCAAACACTTCCCAAAATAATTGTTGGTGGTGTGACTGTGAAATGGAAATGAAAAAGAACAACTACAGCTAAACCAGACCAGGCAAACCTCATGTACTGGTGCTGTCGAGCGTTGTGGAGGAAGTTCCAAAGTGCTGCAAGCAGTCCAGCTAGTATAATGACCATGCATAGAGAGTTAAAAAGTATGAGGTACAATGACTGAGCAGCTCCTCATAAACCACACATTTTGGTAGTCAGTCTTAAGTGACACTTCAGGTGCTGCAAAAAGCAATGCCACTGAGCAGTGGATGGCTGTAAATGAGTGATCTGTAGTGTTTAATCATCCTATACCCTACTGCAAACTGAGGGAAGGCTTTCGATTTTATGAATGCGCAGAGAACATTACTTGCCATCATGTGTAGTGCCAGCAGTGAAGTATGGAGGTGGTGTTACAGTATGGGAGTGTTTTTTGTGGTTAGGATGTGGTCCCTTTATTGTGCTTAAAAAAAAGCCGAATGTGAATGGATATGAACACATTTTACAGCATTGTGTGCAGTAGAGGAACAGTTTAGAAACTACGATTGTTTGTATTAACATGACAATGTATACTGTCATAAACCAGCATATGTGAGCCAATGGGTTGTGGGCAATGACATTCCCGAAATGAACTGGCTGATCCAGAGTTGACCTGAACCCAGTGTATTGGAATGAGTTGGAATCTTGACTTCACTCCACACCCTCCTCTGTGGTTTCATCTCTTGAGGAAGAATGGCCTGTCATTTCTCGACAAAGATTCAAATACTTCATTGAAAACTATCCTCATATACAAGAACTCAAGAGCTTCACCATTTTCAGCAGTCTTCATTGGCTTCTAAAAGATATCTGACTCTGTAGAAGAATTCTGCATGTGTTCAGTGGTCTCTCATGTGCAGAGCTCTTATCACCCGGCTGCACACTTCCCCTACTGCAACACCATGCTGTCTGAGTCGTGGAGGGGGAAGGGTGGGAAATCGCAAACATGGCAATTTACATCGCAATGCAGCCGCACGCAGAACACTGATGACTTGCATGCAGCTTTGGTTCATATTTCTCACCAGCATATATCAGAAACAAAGCAAATTTTCAGTATTAATTATTTTTGGTGTACTGAACATAATAAAATTTGTGTCTGGCACAGACTGTTTGGCATGTGGCCAGATCAAAACCCTTTCACGCACATGCGTTGATCTAGATATTATCATGTTTACAACCTCATTATGGACAGATGGAAACTTTCTGAGGAAAGTTTAGTTGAACTCCTGGACAATTTTAACTAAAAGGCTTTGTTTTTTAAACAGAATTACATAGCAGATTGATCAGTTCCATCTGCACATGCAGAAGGATGCTTTCAACTAAGTTGGCAAATAGTCTCTAAAACAGCTTAAAAACAGGTCCTCAAAATGTTTAGAAAACTATCGTTGTAATTCTTACAGTGCTGCAATGAACTCCTCAAAATTCAAAGTTTCTTCAAAGCAAGTGATCTTAGGGGAATGTGCAGTTCTTCTGTCAGAAATTGTCCCTTTCACAATGCAATTTTCTTTTACAGTGCTTCCCCATCCAATCAAAAATAAGTTGTTTCTCACAATGCAATGTCTTACTGTCAGAAGCGTGCAATCAAGTCCACTTGAAGTGTGAATTCTGCAATCCATTCCGGATATAGTCCAGTGAAACTGTCAGAAAAAAAGCCTGTACCTTGCAAAAGGTGGGGTAGAAGATTTTATTTTTTTGACTCGTTCATGTTGTTGGAAAGGTTAGAAAACCAAGTTTTGCCAACAAAATTTCTCTTGGGAAAACTTTCTGCAGTCAAAAAACTTCGAAAATTTCGGACTTTTTTCAGTTTTTTCAAAATATCTGTTTCATTTGCTCCTATTGCTTTGACGTCTATTTTCTTTTTTAAAGAGCACAACATTCTCTACAAATTTGATTCTTACCATTTTTTTCTGCTCCCACTATCTAAGGCACTACAGCACATCAAAAAATACCAATTTTTCAAATTTCGAGCAAAGTGGCAAATTACCTAATTTTTGAACACTTATTTCAGTTTCTATTTGTGTAGTATAAACATATTACTCATCTTGTTATTCATTGGAATTTACCATCTCGCTTTGCTGCAGGGCCAGGACAAACAGCATCATATTCAGTAACTACGAACACATTCACGTCGGATTGCGTGCAGTTTATTTGTGTTACAATATGTAATACGATTGCAAGCAGGTGCCGTACATTTTCTACAGTTGATTGACGTTAATGATCAGTTATAAGAAAAACTATGTAGGAATTGTTCTTTAGCGGACAAAAGCATATTTATTCTTTGGCGGGCGGAAAGCGATTATCTCTGGTGATTGTTCACAGCGTGCTGACAGCTATTAGCGCACAACAATAAGGGTCCTACAGTTTGGAGTCGCTTCCATTCAGTATATGTTGTGGTGCTGAAAATGAGTATGTCTGACATGAATTTGTGTTTCATTTGTGAAAAAACTGTGGTGAGTGGTGGACACAATGTGAAAAAGAAAGGGCTGAGCACACTTATCAATTGTAGTGCTAAACGCAGGGAGTCTACTCACACCCGTTTTTTGAAAATGCTCAGTGAAGTGATGGTGCATGAAACATGCTACAAGAAGTACATTAATGAGAGAATGATAGCAGCTAGCCTCTGACATCCTCAGCAACCAAGAGGGGTGCTACTTGCTCGCAGGAAAAAGGTCAGTTCAATTTTAAAGAGAAATGCTTTTTATGTGCAAAAGGGAATTCTGATGACTTTTTAACCAAGCAGTTAAGATTGCCATATGCCAAACGAAATTTTGTGTACAAAGTAATGAAATTGGAAGTGCAATCGACAGTATTAGAACAGGCTAAACAACGTGGTGATGAATTTGGTCAACAAGTGATAGAGCGGATTCAAAATGTAAATGATTTGGTTGCTGCAGATGGGTGGTACCACAGATTTTGCGCCGGCCGCGGTGGTCTAGTGGTTCTAGGCGCACAGTCCGGAACCGCGGGACTGCTACGGTCGCAGGTTCGAATCCTGCCTCGGGCATGGATGTGTGTGATGTCTTTAGGTTAGTTAGGTTTAAGTAGTTCTAAGTTCTAGGGGACTGATGACCACAGAAGTTAAATCCCATAGTGCTCAGAGCCATTTGAACCATTTGAACAGATTTTGCTACAGAAAGTTCTTTCACTGTGTTTCAGCTACTGGACAGAAACGAGGTTACCGACCTGCAACACAAGTAGCTGAAGGCATGGAGGACCTGGAAACCAATACGGAAGAATGTCAGTTTCCTATTGACGATCTGTTAGAGAAAATACCCACATCACCTCGTCCCGATATTCGAACTGTCAAGGCTCACCTTTTCCAGAAATATGGTGTTGATGTGGTGATAGCTGAAACAGCTTCAAAACCAGCAGTCATATGTTTCAAGAATGTTGGGCACCAACTACTCAGTGAAAATTGGTACACCAAAAGAAATTCAGATTCTCAGCAAGAAAGACTATGAATCGTCAAAGCAGCTGCAAATATCATATTAGACTATATAAGATCAGTGGTGTACGATGTAAAACAGTATCCTCCCTCTGATAATTTTTTATGTGATGTAGAGTCTGTCATACCAGAATCTGTAAGATTATTCTTTGAAACTATAATTTTGAAACACAAGTGGTCTCCCAGAAAATGGGGGAAAATATGTGTTTCTCTTGCTCATGCACTCATAAGCGCTGCGAGGCCACATTCATTTATTTCATCACTTTTGACTGCTATTAGTGCATACTTGTACTGGATGTTTGGCTCAAAACATCTCATCCAGGTTTTGTCTTCCCTTGGCTTTGCAGCATCTTATACGGAAGCTGCCCTATTGGAAGTGTCTTCAATCCTTCAGCTTGATAACGAAAGACAACGAAGTGACGCATTTTGCCAATTTGTGTTTGATAATGCAGATTTCAATGTAAACACCCTAGATGGAACTGGTACTTTTCATGCAATGGGAGGTATAATGTGTGTTACTCCTCATGATGCATTGCTTCCTCAGAAAAATATTAAAAAGTTGAATCATCATCCCTCAGCTCAACTTGTTAGTGAAGCTGGAAAAAATGACATACAGACATTCCACAGAACACAAGTTGGAGGGCTGAAGGCTATAAAAATTGAAGATTTGGACATAATTGCTCCTGCAAAAGGTGAGATCGTCATCTCAACAGTGGAAACTACGTGGTTATATTGTAAATGGTCTCAGAATGCAGTTGTTTCAGGATGGAATGGTTACGTGGAACGCTTGACGGCAGGCAAAGAATATGAACATTCTAAAATAAAGTGTCTTCCATTTCTTAATTCATCATCAACCCATTATGACAATATATATACTGCTCTGATGATAGCTAGAGATGCATGTAAAAGACATAATCAGACTACATGCTTTGTCACATTTGATCAGCGACTGTATTGGACGGCAAGGGATATTGTGGAGATTGACCTTCCTGAATTTCATAATGTGGAGGTCTGACTTGGAGGTTTCCATTTCCTTATGTCGTTCATGGGATGTGTCGGTATGATCATGGGTGGAAGTGGATTAAAGGACTTATTTGGTGTAATATTTGCTGAAAACAGTGTTGAAAAGATTTTGCCAGGACATGCATATTTCAGGGCTGTGCGAGCGCATTTATTGTGTCACCTTGTTTTGGCCTGTCAAGTGTGGGATCACATTGAGCTAACAGAAGAGGAAAATGGGACATTGAATGACTTGTCTTCTCCTTGTGGTGAGTGAGAACTGTCAGTTGGCCAGGATACCAGTGTTCTCAGGGAACAAGTCATAAAAAAATTTGTAACTGCCCTGAAAATGATTGAAAGTAAGGGACCCACAGCAAAATTATGGGTTCAGTACTACAAGATGGTCATTCTCATGAAACAATTTATTGAAGCGGATCGATCAGTCAATTGGAAACTTCATCTTGAAAGCATGTGAAAAATGCTTCCCTACTTCCATTCAGCTGGACATTTTATGTACGCTAAAAGTGGCCACCTCTACTTACAGGATATGTTCAGACTCGAGGAAAAAGTGGATTTATCAGAATATGAAAAGTTCACAATGAAAGGACATTTTACAATCCAGCGATCAGAAAAGTATTGGTTAGGGGTTCCTTCTGACATGACTATAGAACAAACATTGATGAGAACCATGAATAATTCTGGAGGACTTACTTCTGGCCGAGGAATTACGGATAGTTTATTAACTAGATGGACATTGGATATGATTCACATGCAGAACATTTGTGAAGAAATTGAGTCGTATTGCAAAGTGAGCGCAGTAACATCAGAACAGCATGTAGATGCAAGAAGTTGTCGCATCGAATGAGATGGCATAGACTTGCGTAAGCTGCGTGATTGGTTTTCAGTGCACCCTTCCTTCCCTGAAAGTGATTTTATAATGTCTATCAGCAGTGGTGTTGTCGGAACGGAGGATGTTAGTTGTCATATGTGTCACAAAGAGGGGGAAAAAGGCATGAAAAGAATAGTTGGTGACAATTTCCACGATGTAAAGTTCTGTAGAAAAGATAAAAGTTGTGACTCTCCTTTCTGCGTTCAATTCTGTAAAAGATGGGAGCACTAAAATTACTCCTGTTGATCCTTTAACTCTTTTCCAAAGGATTTGTTTAATGAAACAAAGTGAAGAAGAGTTAAAAACCTTTCTGAAATATGAACTTGCTCCTTAACCAATGTCCCTATTCTCAGAAAAAGGAACAAAAATCTTCATTTTACAATGCCTTCGTTCCAGTGGAAGATGTGAAGTCAGGTGGACCAAGTAAATTTTTTGTCATTGATGGAGGGTACCTTATCCACAAAGTGATTTGGACTCAAAATGTTTGCTTCAAGTCAATAGCCCAAAGCTATGTTTCTTACCTGCGATGGCATTTTGGATCTCAATTTGCTATTGTATTTGATGGGTATCCATGTGAGGGAGACAAATGTATTACAAAGAGTACTGAGGGGATTCGTAGGTCCAAAAAACATTCTTCGGTTGACATTGTGGTTGAATCAGAGATGGTGAACCAAGTCCCTCAGGACAAGTTCTTGTACAACGAACAAAACAAGATGTGTTTGATCACACTTCTTAAAAAGGAATTTCTGGAGTGTAGCATTGAAGTGCACCAGGCCCAAGAAGATGCTGACGTTATGATTGTAACATCTGCCATTTCAAGAACCAAAGATTTTGGAAGTGTTGTCATTGTAGGAGAAGGTGTTGACCTGCTTGTGCTCATGACCGGTTTGGGGCAAGGTATTGAAAACTTATTTTTCTTAAAGCCAGGAAGAGGAAATGCAGAAGACAAGTGGTTTTCCACTGCATCTTACAAGTTTGACAGTCAATATATTCTTTTCACTCACACCTTTAGCAGATGTGATACAACATCCACTTTTTTTGGTCAAGGAAAAATTAAGTGTTGCAATATTGTTGCGAAAAATGAACACCTAACCTCAGCACTTTGTACGTTCAAAAACCACATGCTACACGTGAATAAATAATAACAGCAGGAGAACAGGTTACTATCACATTGTATAGTGGAGGTGTCTGCAGTTCCCACACACTAGACCATTTGTGGTACCAGCTATTCACCAAGTCTGCCACAAAAAGCAAACTGAATCTTGCACGGTTGCCACCTACACAAGATGCTGCAGAACATCATTCATTGCAGACTTACCAACAAGTCCAAAGTTGGATGGGAAACTGGAAACCTGAGAAATGGGGCTGGAATCACAGTGACCACGGTCCAATACCCGTTATAATGACTTGAGATCCAGCACCTGAAGCACTTCTTCACATTGTTTCATGCTCATGCAAGCTGAACTGTGGCGGAGTGTGCTCCTGCAGAAAAGCGGGTTTGAAATGTTCTTCAATTTGCAAGAAATGTATTTGGGTCAACTGTGAAAGCATGCCAAAATTTTTATATGAAGACAGTGAACAAGATGTTATGGAGGATGTTGAGGAAACCGCTGACAAAATCAACGAACTTGCTGAGGCTGACTCGCTGTTTAAAGAAGAGGTCAATCTGGGATCAACTCTATGTACAGACCCTGAATCCATAACTCAAGTTATTTCTGGTGACACTGAGGAACCTGGCCCATCAAAACGTTGGAAGTGATGCTCATATCTGTCTCAAGTGCGCTAAAGTGCGATATTACAAGTATTACACACCCAGAACTGTCAACATTTTTTAATAACTAAAAATGCATTTTAATTGTAATAAAGCTACTTATTTTTAATGGCAACTGTGTGGCTTTTATACACAAGAATAATTACCTACCTAATTAGGTTGCCTATTGCAGCTAATAATAGTTCAGTTTCCTGAGACAATTTATTTTGTGTGTGTGTGTGTGTGTGTGTGTGTGTGTGTGTGTGTGTGTGTGTCTGTCTTAATGATGTATTTTTATATTTATAGTTTTACAAATACCAGGGCTGAGGTGGCCCATATTGAACTTCAGGTAATGATGTAAGAATCACAATAGTTGGGTGCGCAGCAATCCTCATGTTCAATACAGAGAAATTGAATACCTGAAAATGAGGTGGTAAATTTCAACATATAACATGATGTATAATGTATTTATACCACCAAACAGAAACTGAAAAAATTGTGTTCGAAAATAAGGTATCTTGCCACTATGCTCAAAATTTGAAGAATTGGTATTTTTTGAGGTGCTGTAGTACCTTAGATATTGGGAGTAGAAAAAAATGGCAAGAATAAAATTTGTAGAGAATTTTGTTCTCTTTAAAAAAGAAAATAGACGTTAAAGTGACAGGAGCAAAAAAACTGAGATATTTTGAAAAAACTGATAAAAGGCCGAAATTTTCCAAGTTTTTTGACTGCAGAAAGATTTCCCAAGCGAAATTTTGTAGGCAAAACTCGGTTTTCTAATCTTTCCAACCATATGAATGAGTTGAAAAAATAAACTCTTCTACCCCACCTTTTGCAAGGTATATCTGCTACTTGACTGGACTAATATTCTAATTCTCGTTTTTGCTTTCCTTTTACCTTCAGAAATTCAACTGTAGCAAGTTTTAGATAAAAAATCATTCCACACATGCCCCTTGACTTAACCAACAAATTTTACTATTTTACAATTCCATTAAAACCTGTTGCAACTGACAGTGAAATAATGTGTGCGATTGTGGAAAATTTAGTGTTCGTACCACCATATGCTTCATGCCTGCAAATTTAGTGGGATGTGCTCCTTGAGGTTGATAATGATCAATCCAGTTCAAATCCTGTCTTGATAGTTGTATTTTTTTCTATTTCATCACTGTTATTTGTGACACTCCACAGCAAATTTGAGGTACCTGTTGAATATGCAACTGCATAATAGCTATTGAGAATTCTCATCCTCCTCCATTGTGATTTCCATTTATTTTTAAAGATTTAAGACAGTAGCTCACTGGCATTTTTGGTGCAAACACTCACTGGACCTGTGAATTTCTTTTATAACAGAAACAGATAGTGAAAGATAAACATCACTGACAATAGAATTCTGCGTAACTGATAAAAGACATACGGATTGGAAAGCACCATGCCACACTGCTAAATGAAATGTCATGCAGTACCAAATGTTTCTGAGAATGAACGAGGAAAGCTGAGTCCTAAAGAGACAGTGATTCTCAGATGGCACACGTGCAGGCATGCAGTATTGCTCACTGTGATGGACCTTACTGCAGACAGATACTCCCTTGCCCAGAAACTAACCAAACTTTGCCCAGACATAATATTGAAACTTGTGAAAGTGATGCTTACCAGCATAACATCCAAAGTAAAATTCAGAGGAGAACTGTGAAGGAACACTGAGGTAAGGAGACTACCTATCTCCATTTCTTTTCAACCTCACACTTTGTATCCAGCATAGAGGATGCTACTTGGCCACTCTTCTCTCTCAGCTCTATAATAGCTAGAGCTTGGTTGAAGATCAACAAGACAGAGTACATAACAAAACTCAGAGATACACCCGACATGATTCCATTGGGTAACTGGTTAATGAAGAACACTAACCCCATCAGATACCTGAGAGAATGGAAAACCGCCTTTAAAATCGTGAAGACTTGACCATGAACGATAGATGGACCAAGTTGGAGAAAGCCTACCACCTCTATAAGAACATTCACACTACTGGATCACTTTCCCTCAACATAAAACTCTAGCACTACTGCTCTGTAATGTGACCTTCAGTCCAGTATGCCTCAGAGCGTCCAAACGTGAAAGGAAAAGGGCAGTTCGCTTAACTGTAACTTAATGAAAAAAGTAAAAGAAGATGATGTATACAGAATCGGACACAACAAAGAATACTGTCAATATCTACAGTGTGTTACAATGGCAATGAGAAAGAAGTAGTTATATAATGAGGATGGACAATTGAAGACTCATGTCAAGACTCCTCATCATTGTCTGTAGAATGAAGATGACTAATACCAAGTTGGTAAGACTAGCTAGGAAAGACCTTGAGCGATGAGAAATTGACATCTACTACATTCACAACAGAGATCAGTACTGAATACTCATCAGGTTCTCTCCAGTTACTAACAAGAGTAAAAGTACATCAAAGAACAGTAGTGAAATGGCCCCAGGAACAGAAAACCACACACATCCCCGGGTTGTGAGAGTACTGGACTAAGAGGAAATTTCACCAGAATTAAGAACTATGTTGTCCACTGTAAGCCTAAACAGGATATAATGTGAAATTTTAGTATAGCTACTGGTAGTTGCTGGCAGCAACTGAAATCTCTTTTTTGATTATTTTGAACCAGACAATAAAGTAATGTTTAAACAGTAATCATTCATGGTGTACTACCCATCAACATAATGTTGTGCAGTGTGTCCACAAAAGAATGTCTCAGTTATAAATTTTAATAGTATCAACTGTAGGCATTGTAGACTTAAGAAACCTTTCACTCACTTTCACATGAATTACATGAAAACAGTTGGGAAACATAAAAAAGAGAGAGAGAGAGAGAAAAACAAACACTGGATTTCTCACTTAAAAATACACTTTTTTCCATGTGAAAATGCACTATACATCAGGTGAAAGTACATCTTTTCAATGTTATGTGACAATATGCATTCACTTTGAGCTGTAAAATTGTCCAATCCTTATAAAGGTAAAGATTTTATATATCAGCGTGGAACTTCCTGTCTCTTTAGAAAATGAAACCAATAAAAGACAATGTGTCTTGGAAAGATCTTTCGTTTGTGACAACATGTACACTGCATATTTTTGCATTACAAAAGTGTAAACACGAATTATATGAAATAGAACATGATAGCTTCTGAAGCACTGAAATCAAGATTGTGCTGCGCGATACACTTTTTTCAGCCAATCATAGCTTATGACACACGATCTCACCAGACAATGGCAGTAAATATTCAGAGCAAACCACCAGCCAATAGCAGCATCACTGTTAGGTAGTGCAAACACATAAGTAGGGAAAGTTAATGGGTTAAATTAATATACACACAGATCTTCAAGCAAACCCAGTAATATGTTGACATCTTCAATAATTGGATCTTCTATCAGTTTCCTGTATTCTCGCATGATATTTTGATGCCGTGACCATGTGTCTTGTTAAGAAGCTCCCTGAGACTGGTCCTTGGAAGAATCAGGTCCAGTATTTATGACTGAATGGTACTTAGTCACTCCAGCTGCAGTTCGTGCCATGTCGGGCACTCAGGTCCGCAGTTTGCACCTGCCAGGGCAGCTGTAATTGTCCTCTCTTGCCACTGGTGCTCCAACCACCATCTGCACCTGGTTTGGCCATCCTCTGGTGTTGTGCCCATTGTCTGATGCTCTGTTTTGCATCTGCATTGCGCCACACCAGGCATTCTAACTGCTGACTGCTGCTGCTTTGGTAGTCCTCTGGTTGTCTTGGGAATTGTATGTGAAGTCCCCATCTGTTGGGCCTGCTTCTAGTTTTGTATTTTTCATCATGCACTCCAGGCATTCCATCACCTCAATGTGAACAGTCAGGTGTTCAGTCCTATGCCCACTATCGTTAGGCTTGTCTAGTGACGTGTCACCTCCAGTCTGTAGTGTCTGGTGCAGTGTCCAAGGGCTGCTTCCTTAGTCTCCATTCCCATTTATATTTCTCACAGAATCTCAACAATGTCTGTTGTGTTTTCAGAAGCTCGAGTGCTGGATTTCTGGCTGTGTTGAACTGGTACCCAGTGCCACAATTAATGAGATTCTGTGACCTTGATCTCAGTGGGTTCTTTATGATACTGTCTCAGTACCTCGGGGTCTGTGACACAATCTTGGTGTCATTGTAGTTCATCCAGAGACCGGGATATAGACAGTGATCCACTATTGCTAATTTGGTTGCCTGTCTAAATCTGGTATGCCCCTGGTGTTCTTTACATCTGATGTCCACCATCCTGGAGGTCTGGCTGATGTATGGCATCTCACACTGGCATGGTATGTTATAAATACCTGTCTTCCATAGCCCTAGATCATCCTTTACATTCCCCAGCACTGAACCCATTTTAGTTGATGGGAAAAATATGCATTTGATGCTATTTTTCAAGAGCATTCTGCTGATTATGTGAGAGATCTCCATTTCTTCTTGTTCCTCTTGTGAACCCTCTGGTGGAGTGGCTAGGTCGGCCTTCTGAATATCTGTGGAAGAAATCCATTTATGCAGAATACTAATTGTAAGTGTTCTGTTTCCACCACCAAAACATCGGAGTCTGAAAGGGTCTGTGCCCTCTGGACTAGAGTTTTGAGCACTTCCATCTTCTGTCCCAGATGGTGGCAACTATTGGCTTGTAGATGTAAGTCGGTGTGAGTAGGTTTGTAGTATGTACTATGCCCAAAGGTGCCATCTGCCTTCCTCTTTAACTATTACTTGCAGGAATTCTGTCCTTCTCCAGTTCCATGGTGAATTTTATATTAGGTGGCATGAATTCATATCTTCCAGGAAATCATCGAACATCTCCCTGCCATCAGGCCAGAAGGCAAAGGTGTCATCCAAATACCTAAAAAAGCATTTGGGTTGATATGTGGCTGATGTAGGTGCCTCGTCTTCAAAGCTTTCCATAAGTAGGCTGCCACTACTTGTGACTGTGGGTTGCCTATCACCATCCCTTCTGTTCACTTGTAAATTTGCCCCACATATAGGAAGTACATTGAGGTCAATATGTGCCTGAAAAAGTCTAGGAGAGCCCCATTGAACTTTTCACCAATAAGATCCAGTGGAACCCAGGTAAACAGGGACACAATGTCAAAACTGACCATAATGTTAGACTCCATGATGTGTAGCTGCCTAGGACTTTATAAGAAGTCCTCTGAGTTCCAAATGTGGTTCATGCATTTATCCACATGTGGTGAAAGCATCTTCTTCAGGTATGTAGCTATGGGGTGGGAAGCCACGCCAATGTTGCTGACAATAGGTCGCAGAGGTACCCCGTCCTTGTGAACTTTGGGCAGTCTGTACAATCTGGGTGCCATTGGCACTTTTGGCCATAGCTTTCAGAAAAGCCTGTCTCCTGCAGAAGAATCTTGGTCTTTTTGTCTGATTTGTTCATGGGGTTGCTCCCTACTGGTCCATAAGTCAGATCCTCCAGAAGTTACCACATCTTCGTGTTATTGCCTGCCTTCTGTAGGATTACTATGGAGTTCCTCTTGTCTGCTGGCATCATCACAATGCTGTCATCCTTGTGGAGTTGGCCAAGAGCCAGCCTTTCATCACTTGAGAAGTTGGATTTGGTGAGCACCCTGAGGTCTCTTGTTGTACCTCTTTGGCCACACAAGTTGGAAGTGTATTGGCCATGTGCTCGACAGCACTGATGAAGGTGTCATTGTGAGGTTGAGACCCTTGTGGAGCACTTTTAAAGTGGTCTCGTTGAATTGCTTGTGACTCAGGTTGACCACTTTGCAAGTGTCCCTCGGTCTGCTGCGCGTTTTTGTTGGGGACATCAAACCTAGCTAATTAGCAGGACGTTGATTTCTTCCTGTTGCATTCTGCTAGAGACCATGAGGCACCATGAACCCAGTCTTAGTATTGGCTGATTAAATGCTATAGAGAAGTTCAGAGGGGCTCTCCTGGACTTGTTTAGGTACATATTGACGTTGACATACTTCCTATATGGGGGTCAATTTTACGAGCAAACAGAAGGGTAGTGATGGGCAGTCCACTATCGCCAGTGGCGGCCAACCTATTTATGGAAAAATTTAAAAATGTGGCACTTACATCAGCCACATATCAATCCAAATGCCTTGTTAGATATGATAGCCCAACAGCAGGGATAAATTCGACTATTTCCTGGAAGATCTGAAGCCATGCCACCATAATAAAAAATTCACCATGGAACTGGAGAAGGACGAAGTGCTCCCATTCCTGGATTTACTACTCAAGAGGAAGGCAGATGACACCTGTGGACATGGTGTGTACTGCCAATCTACTCACACCAACTTATATCTACAAGCCAATAGTTGCCACCATACGGCACAGAAGATCAGAGTGCTCAAAACTCTTGTCTATAAGGCACAGATCCTTCCATCCCAACAGTCTGTTTGAAGAAATAGAACACACAATCAGTGTTTTGCAAAAATGGGTACTGTTCCAGAGATATTCAGAAGGCACTTCACCTTGCCACTCCACCAGAGGATCCAAAAGAAGAATAAGAAGAGGCAAAGACGGTGGCATATCTGCCATGTTGGACTCAACTCTGCCAAAATCAGCAGAATTCTCTAGAAACACAACATCAAAAGCATATTTCTGCAGCCCACTAAAATTGGTGCACTGCTAGGGAATGTAAACAATGACCTGGGGCTATAGAAGCTAGGTATTTACAACATACCATGCCTATACGGAATGTCAGACATTGGCCAGACTGTCAGGGCAGTGGACATCAGATCTGAAGAACACCAGAGGCATTTCAGACTTATGCAGGCAACCAAATTAGCAATAGTGGAGCACTGCCTAGAACTCAGTCTCTTGATGAACTACAGTGATAGCGAGATTGTGTCACTGACCCTGAGATATGCATTGTGATCAAGGTCACAGAGAATCTCATCAACTGTGACACTGGATACCAGCTCAGCACTGCCTGGAATCCAGCAAACAAGCTTCTGTAAACAGAACAGAGGCAACATCAAGGTTCTGTGACCTATAGGAATGGTAGTGAGGGAACCTAGAAAACAGTCTTTTGGAGAGAGCACCAGAGGTGACATGTTACTAGACATGCACCACAGTTGTGGACATAGAACCAAATACCTGACCATTCACATGGTGGAGACAGAACACCTAGAGCGTGCAGTAGAAGTACTATACCAGAGGCCTGCTCCAGCAGGTAGGGACTTCTCACACAACACCCAAGATAATCGGAGGATGGCCAAGGCAGCAGCAGTAGGTGAACAGAATGCCTAGCATGGCATGGTGCAGATGTGAAACAGAGAGTTGGACAATGAGCATCATACAAGGATGACCATGCTGGATGGGGTTGGCGATCTGGACACAGGTGGCATGAGAGGACACCTAGAGCCACCCCTGGCGGTCATGGATCACAGACGGAGCTTTTGACACTGTGCAGACCAAAAATGAAATATCAGACATTGGGCACCACACCAGAGGACAACGAAGCTGGGTGCGGATGGCGGTCGGAGCACCAGCAGCCAGAGAGGACAACTAGAGCCGCAGGCATGGACTGCGGACGAAGTGCTGACACTGTGTGGACCAAACACGGAGCACCTAGCACCATCCAGGTATAAATACTCGACCCAATACACTCAAGGACCAGTCACAGAGCACCTGAAGAAGGCAGTGAGTCACACCATCGAAATATCATGAAAGTTCGACACAAGCAACTGGCAGAAGACCCGATTGTTCAACAAGTCAGTACACATACAGTATAGCTACATGAAAAGCTAAGCTTTCACATATAAAATTGGTCATTAATAATTTTTTGCTGTTGTTTGCTGATGGTATGGTTAGGCAGGATTATAAGTGCATAGCTTAAATTGCAACATCTGATTTTGTCTGACAAGCACAATTTTAAATTTCACGGCTGTTCACCGTACATTTCCTGTGTTACCTGGCGGTATATACTCATATGATCCACTGAGCATTTCCACTTTACCATAGAAAAGACAGTTAAGCATGAAATTGCTCAAGAACTCACTCCACACCATTTTTTTAAGGATACTTATACTTTTTGCCATTGTTATTGTATAATTTTAATGTGTGAAAGAATTAAAATAAATATGAAAAAATAAACTTGAAGCTTGGTCATTTTTAGCATGTGTTATCCTTTAAGATATATCAAACACAAATGTATCAGTCCCTAATTTTTCTTAGTGGCGAGTTCTTAAAGTGTTTTAGTTCAGTTAAATGCACATTTTGTTTAATGTTTAATTGTGGTTCCCCATGTGGCAAAACATCCACCAATGGTATAGTCATTGCCCATATGTGTGTAAACCACAATTCCCACATAGTAATAGTGACAGAAATCTGGTTGAAACCAGAGGTTAATAGCGATGAGATTTTATACTCCAATTGGAATATTTAGTGCAAAGGTGGTTGAATGCTGATGGTGAATACTTGCTTATGTCAATAAAAATACGATAATGTGTAGTGAAATTAGTGCAGACTCAGAATGGAAAATAATTTGGGTGAAGATAAGTGTTACAGGTGGATCAAACAAGATCATCAGATGCTTTTATATACCACCTGCCTCAGGAGCAGTCGTGGCGGACAGTTGAGAGGAAACTTGGAGAATATTTTCTGAAAATTTCCTGGTCATGCTGTAGTTATAGATGGAGGTTTTAATTTATGGGCTATAGACTAGGAGACTCAAGTGATTATGAAGGGAAGTAGGGACAGAGAATCATTTGAAATTGTTCCAAGTGCCTTGTCCAAAAGGTTGAACAGCAGATCAGAGAACTAACTCGTGAAGATAACATCTTAGACCTACTGGTGACATACAGACTCAAACTTAATGACTCAGTTATTGTGCAGAACTATTCTGTTAATAGCTGTAAATAGAAATACAAAGAAAGGCAGGAAGATCGTGTATTAGTGGACAAAGTTAAAGAGTGTCATGCAACATGCTTGATGCAAGTATGTACCAAGCAGAAGGTGAGGGTTGGAAAAGACCCACTGCACTTCGACAACTGTGTTGTTCAGAAGCTGCTACAAATGCAAAGAGAGCTTAACTGCATATTTAAACATAGCCAAAGTCTTACAGATAAACAAAAACATAATGAAGCCAAAATCAGTGAGGAGGGTTAAGCATGAAGCATTCAACAAAAATGAAAGTAAAACTTTCTCTACTGACTTGACAGAAAATCTTAAGAAGTTCTGGTCTTACGTTAAATCAGTAAACGGATCTAAGCCATCTGACCAGACACTCTGTGACCACAATAGTACTGAAACAGAGATTGACACGAAAGTGCCAAAGTACTAAACATCTTTTTTTGAAACTGTTTTGCAAAGGAAGATCACACTGTAGTTCCTCCTTTAAATTGTTGCACAAATGACAATTGTGACAGATATCAAAACAAGTGACCAAGGGATAGACAAGCAACTGAAATTGCTCAATAGAGGGAAAGTCACTGGTCCTGAAACACAAAACTATGGCATATATCTGTGATGTCAGTCAGCCGAAGAATTTCGAAACATGTTTTATGCCTATGCATTATGACATTTCTGGAGGCCAAAAATCTCCTCTTTAGTAACCAACATGGGTTCCGAAATCAATGATTTTGTGAAACACTGTGCCCTCTTTTCGACCGTGAGACCCAGAAAGCAGTAGATACAAGTGCCCAGGCAGTTGCTGTGTTTCTTGACTTCCAGAAGGCACTTGATGCAGTTCTGCACTGCCAGCTGAAGAACAAAAAAAAAAGTATATGAAATAGCAGACCAAGCATGTCATTGAATTGAAGAGTTTTTAGCAAACAGAAGAGAGCATGTTATTCTCAATGAGGATACGTCTTCAGGCATAAAAGCAACTTCAGACATTCCTCAGGGGAGTGTGATAAGACCACTACTTTTCACAACATTTATAAATGACCTACTGGATATCGTCAGAAATTCCAAGAGACTTTTGGCGGATCTGGCTGTTGTATACAGAAAAGTCATGTGGCTAGCAAAATGGAAGAAGACATGCAGGGGATTGACACTTGGTGCAGGGAGTGGCAATTGCCCCTCAACATAAATGAATGTTACACATTGCGAATGCATAGAAAGAAAGACCATGTATTGTATGGTTAAAAAATCACAGAACAATCACCGGAAGCAGTTACTTTCATAAAATATCTAGTAGAATATGAACACAGCAATTTTAAGTGGAATGCCCACATAAAATTAATTGTGAGTAAGGCAGATGCCACACTGAGATTCATTGGAAGAATCCTCATGAAATATAGTCTATCAACAAAAGAAGTAGCTTACAAAACACTTGTTCAACCAATGCTCAAATGTACTTGTCGGTATGGAATCTCTGCCAGATAGGACTGCTAGAGGAAATAGAGGAGTTCCAAAGAAGAGAAACAGGGTTTGTTACAGGTTCATTTAGTACACGTGAAAGCATCATGGAGATGCTCAGCCAACTCCAGTGGCAGATGCTGCAAGAGAGGTGTTGTGCATCACGATATGGTCTAGTGTTAAAGTTCAGATAGCATGCATTCCTAGAAGAGTCAGCCAATATATTGCTTTCTCCTATGTGCGTCTTGTGAAAAGACAACCAAGAAAAAATTAGAGAGAGATTCGAGCCCACACAAAGGCTTACCAGCAGTCATCAGACTGGAACAAGAAAGAGGGAAGTTTTTTGTGTTATTTATTTTTTAATGGTTTTTGGACAAATCTATACAACAAGCCGCCAAATATTTTATAGCATTTAAAAGTGTAAGAGCCTGAACCTGTTATAAGGAAACATGTGAGACAAGAATCATCACAGCAACAATTATCAATTATGTTCATTTAATCTGAAATTAAGTCAAATCTTAAGAAAATTAAAAGACATTCATTAATACAAAAACAGTGTTGACACAAATCATAATTATTTACTACGTTATAATGTAAAAAACCCCCCCCCCCCCCCCCCCCCCCCCATGAACCATGGACCTTGCCGTTGGTGGGGAGGCTTGCGTGCCTCAGCGATACAGATAGCTATACCGTAGGTGCAACCACAACGGAGGGGTATCTGTTGAGAGGCCAGACAAACGTGTGGTTCCTGAAGAGGGGCAGCAGCCTTTTCAGTAGTTGCAAGGGCAACAGTCTGGATGATTGACTGATCTGGCCTTGTAACAATAACCAAAACGGCCTTGCTGTGCTGGTACTGCGAACGGCTGAAAGCAAGGGGAAACTACAGCCGTAATTTTTCCCGAGGGCATGCAGCTTTACTGTATGATTACATGATGATGGCGTCCTCTTGGGTAAAATATTCCGGAGGTAAAATAGTCCCCCATTCGGATCTCCGGGCGGGGACTACTCAAGAGGATGTCGTTATCAGGAGAAAGAAAACTGGCGTTCTACGGATCGGAGCGTGGAATGTCAGATCCCTTAATCGGGCAGGTAGGTTAGAAAATTTAAAAAGGGAAATGGATAGGTTGAAGTTAGATATAGTGGGAATTAGTGAAGTTCGGTGGCAGGAGGAACAAGACTTCTGGTCAGGTGACTACAGGGTTATAAACACAAAATCAAATAGGGGTAATGCAGGAGTAGGTTTAATAATGAATAGGAAAATAGGAATGCGGGTAAGCTACTACAAACAGCATAGTGAACGCATTATTGTGGCCAAGTTAGATACAAAGCCCACACCTACTACAGTAGTACAAGTTTATATGCCAACTAGCTCTGCAGATGACGAAGAAATTGAAGAAATGTATGATGAAATAAAAGAAATTATTCAGATTGTGAAGGGAGACGAAAATTTAATAGTCATGGGTGACTGGAATTCGAGTGTAGGAAAAGGGAGAGAAGGAAACATAGTAGGTGAATATGGATTGGGGGACAGAAATGAAAGAGGAAGCCGCCTTGTAGAATTTTGCACAGAGCACAACATAATCATAACTAACACTTGGTTTAAGAATCATGAAAGAAGGTTGTATACATGGAAGAACCCTGGAGATACTAAAAGGTATCAGATAGATTATATAATGGTAAGACAGAGATTTAGGAACCAGGTTTTAAATTGTAAGACATTTCCAGGGGCAGATGTGGACTCTGACCACAATCTATTGGTTATGACCTGTAGATTAAAACTGAAGAAACTGCAAAAAGGTGGGAATTTGAGGAGATGGGACCTGGATAAACTGAAAGAACCAGAGATTGTACAGAGATTCAGGGAGAGCATAAGGGAGCAATTGACAGGAATGGGGGAAATAAATACAGTAGAAGAAGACTGGGTAGCTTTGAGGGATGAAGTAGTGAAGGCAGCAGAGGATCAAGTAGGTAAAAAGACGAGGGCTAGTAGAAATCCTTGGGTAACAGAAGAAATATTGAATTTAATTGATGAAAGGCGAAAATATAAAAATGCAGTAAGTGAAACAGGCAAAAAGGAATACAAACGTCTCAAAAATGAGATCGACAGGAAGTGCAAAATGGCTAAGCAGGGATGGCTAGAGGACAAATGTAAGGATGTAGAGGCCTATCTCACTAGGGGTAAGATAGATACCGCCTACAGGAAAATTAAAGAGACCTTTGGAGAAAAGAGAACAACTTGTATGAATATCAAGAGCTCAGATGGAAACCCAGTTCTAAGCAAAGAAGGGAAAGCAGAAAGGTGGAAGGAGTATATAGAGGGTCTATACAAGGGCGATGTACTTGAGGACAATATTATAGAAATGGAAGAGGATGTAGATGAAGATGAAATGGGAGATATGATACTGCGTGAAGAGTTTGACAGAGCACTGAAAGACCTGAGTCGAAACAAGGCCCCCGGAGTAGACAATATTCCATTGGAACTACTGACGGCCGTGGGAGAGCCAGTCCTGACAAAACTCTACCATCTGGTGAGCAAGATGTATGAAACAGGCGAAATACCCTCAGACTTCAAGAAGAATATAATAATTCCAATCCCAAAGAAAGCAGGTGTTGACAGATGTGAAAATTACCAAACTATCAGCTTAATAAGTCACAGCTGCAAAATACTAACACGAATTCTTTACAGACGAATGGAAAAACTAGTAGAAGCCAACCTCGGGGAAGATCAGTTTGGATTCCGTAGAAACACTGGAACACGTGAGGCAATACTGACCTTACGACTTATCTTAGAAGAAAGATTACGGAAAGGCAAACCTACATTTCTAGCATTTGTAGACTTAGAGAAAGCTTTTGACAATGTTGACTGGAATACTCTCTTTCAAATTCTAAAGGTGGCAGGGGTAAAATACAGGGAGCGAAAGGCTATTTACAATTTTTACAGAAACCAGATGGCAGTTATAAGAGTCGAGGGACATGAAAGGGAAGCAGTGGTTGGGAAGGGAGTAAGACAGGGTTGTAGCCTCTCCCCGATGTTGTTCATTCTGTATATTGAGCAAGCAGTAAAGGAAACAAAAGAAAAATTCGGAGTAGGTATTAAAATTCAGGGAGAAGAAATAAAAACTTTGAGGTTCGCCGACGACATTGTAATTCTGTCAGAGACAGCAAAGGACTTGGAAGAGCAGTTGAATGGAATGGACAGTGTCTTGAAAGGAGGATGTAAGATGAACATTAACAAAAGCAAAACAAGGATAATGGAATGCAGTCGAATTAAGTCAGGTGATCCTGAGGGAATTATATTAGGAAATGAGACACTTAAAGTAGTAAAGGAGTTTTGCTATTGGGGGAGCAAAATAACTGATGATGGTCGAAGTAGAGAGGATATAAAATGTAGACTGGCAATGGCAAGGAAAGCATATCTGAAGAAGAGAAATTTATTAGTATTGAGTATAGATTTAAGTGTCAGGAAGTCGTTTCTGAAAGTATTTATATGGAGTGTAGCCATGTATGGAAGTGAAACATGGACAATAAATAGTTTGGACAAGAAGAGAATAGAAGCTTTCAAAATGTGGTGCTACAGAAGAATGCTGAAGATTAGATGGGTAGATCCCATAAATAATGAGGAGGTATTGAACAGAATTGGGGAGAAGAAGAGTTTGTGGCACAACTTGACTAGAAGATGGGATCGGTTGGTAGGACATGTTCTGAGGAATCAAGGGATCACAAATTTAGCATTTGAGGGCAGTGTGGAGGGTAAAAATCGTAGAGGGAGACCAAGAGATGAATACACTAAGCAGATTCAGAAGGATGTAGGTTGCAGTAGGTACTGGGAGATGAAAAAGCTTGCACAGGATAGAGTAGCATGGAGAGCTGCATCAAACCAGTCTCAGGACTGAAGACCACAACAACAACAACAATGTAAAAAAATGCATTCCCTATATTATTATTTGTCCTTCTGCTACAAAATCATACTGCGGCAACCATTGATCACAAGAAACATTATCTTCAAGTATGACTTGTAGACTGATCAAGGACCATTCGTATGTTTGTATTTGCACAGTTCTCTCCTTGTATGATCACGCTTTGTGTATAAGTGCTACAGTTACAATGATCAGTCAGAACATTATGACCAGCAACCTACTATTGATATAAACCCATCCAGGATAGCAACATCACCTGGCAAGAAATGACTGCTGGTCAGACACACGAACAGCGCACGACTTGTCAGGTGCTCCAGGAATGGTATGGTGAATGTCTTAAACACATGACGAAACCAAGGTGAATCCACATCCAGACATTGTGGGGTGGGGTGGCCACCACTCATTACAGATGTTGAACGTTGTAGGCTGTATACACTGGTAAAACAGGACAGGTGGTGAACTGTGGTGGAACTAACATCAGCCTTTAATGCTGGGCAGAGTACAAGTGCATCTGAACACACAGTGCACTGAACGCTCCTAATGATGGGCCTCAGCAGCTGATGTCCTATGCATGTGCCAATGGCAACAGCTGAAGTGGGCACATAACCATTGACTCTGACACTGACGCAGTGGCAGATCATTGCATGCCCTGATGAATCCCAATACTTTCTTCATCATGCCGATAGGACGGTGCAAATCCATCATCTTCCATGGGAACAGCTCCTTGCTACCTGTACTGCATGATGGAGACAAGCTGGTTGTGGCTCCATTATGCTCTGGGGAACATTCACGCCAGCATCCATGGGTCCAGTGGAGCTTCTGCAAGGCACCATGATAGCCATGAATAATCGTACACTGGTTGCAGACCACATCCACCTCTTCGTGACGATCATGTTTCCCGGTGGTAGTGACATTTTTCAACAAGATAATGCGCCATATCACAAGGCCAGGAGAGCGAAAGAGTGGTTCAAGGAACATAGTGGCAAGTTCCAATTGATGTGCTGGTCCCCCAGCTTGCCAGTTCTGAACCCTATCGAATACATCTGGGTTGTGATTGAATGTGGCATCAGAGCTCATCGTTCCCTGCTGCTCCCCAGAATGTATGGCAATTAGATGACGTGTATACAGATGTGGTGCCATCTCCCTCCAGTGACCTCATCATGATGCGTTGCCGCTGTTATCCACGCCAAAGATGGACATACCATCTATTAGGAATGTGATCATAATATTCTGGCTGATAAATGTATTTAATAAAAGTGTTCTTCAATGTACATTGTGTTGGTGATTGTTATTCCTTCCCTAAACAAGTAAAGGAAGAGAATTACCACATTGGTGACCTCTGACTCATTTTTGCCTTTCCACTCATTACTTCAGTGACTGTATATTGTGTGCATGCTACAAATAATGAGCCATACACCATACGACACAACAAATCCCATATTCCCTCATCTTGTTTCGCCTGTGATCTGTAAATATAAAGTGCAGCATCTGGCTCTCATCACTGTTGAAATGGAACAGGAACATTACCTTCCTCACACAACACATACAGCCCCTCTAAACTATCCAGGCCCACAGTGGTGAACCAAGTGCATTGTCTGATGTATTTCCACAAGGTCATGCTGATCTCATCACTCCACATGTTTCACAAACGGTTGCATATGTGTGTTTCAGACTGGATATCACTGCCCACTGCATGGATAATGTGCTGCATACAACACTGTCAGCACCCAGCAGCCACCAGACTGGATGTTATAACACTCAACATGTCACAAAAGGTACTGTTCATTGTCTTTTCTCGTATACTACTCATCTCCAGTTATCACCTTACACAGCCGTAGCTAAACCACCCCTAACAATTTACAATGCATCTGCACCACTTGGTCTCACTCCAACCCCCCACCCCACCCCACCCCGATGCATTCGACGACCACGGGCATCGTTGCCACAAAGACAATGGGCAACGCTGCTCTTGGACACCACTTGTCACGCAATCAAGATTTCATTCTCAGTGCTTTGTCTGCCTTGAAGCCTCGGGATGCACTGGTTCAATTTTCTCCGATGTAAAATTTTCTCGCCAGCACAGCAGGTTCCCTAAACACTCCCCCCCCCCCCCCCCCCCCGCCCCTCCCTAGATTGAAAGACAACCCTCAGACCTGCTTCAAGTCTAGTTGACAACCTTTTCAACCTGCACAGCATCATGTATGAGGAGTCATGCTTTATCTGCTTGCTTGGTGAGCCATCTACATGATCACACAGACTTGATCAGTTATCTCATTCGCAGTCCGCCTATTCTCCAGAAATACTCAGCTACCTTAGCATCAATAATCAAGCATCTGTCACGCCCTCTAAGTTATTCACCATTTTTTCCATGAAGACAGCTTGGGTTTGCAGACTCCACCCCAACTCTGGTGTCAGCTATGGGCGTTGGTTGATGAGAAGTTTGTGTTTCACATATTATGGCTCCTTGAGCTATCATATGACCTGCTCCTTTCTCATGCTTATATTCTGGGTGTCTACACTATTGCCTTGCAGACCAGGCTTATGGCATCCTATGTCTTAGGCACCTGCTCACAAAGCCTGATAGGCTTGTGGAAGACAGTCACCCCCACCTCCTCCCCCCCCTCCCTCCCCCCCGCCTCCATCCACCTCGCCCAGCCGGCAGAGGACATGCGAGAGCAAGCAAGACACTTCAGAGGACACTCAGCCAGCTGATGGCAACCTTCACACACTACTTGCACCTACCACCCAAATGTTATGGAACACTGCTGAGGCCTATTCCAAGCACTTGTCTAACTCATCACGGAATCCAGTAGATGTCGCGGAGGCAGCACGGAGTATCCCCCACCCCATGTATCTCTGTTTTTTTCCACATTACCTTCAGCAATGCTACACAGAACTGGTGACCTCCCTACACATTCCCAAAATCTGCTCGTGGACCAGTTTAGTCACTCTGTTCCATGCCACTTCCACGGAGAACCTTACAAAACAACAGTTGGCAAACACCTGTTCCACTTCTGGCAGCCATCTCTACATGGTGGACCAGATATTGGGCACAAGATCTCTTACTGATAGAGGCATGGAAGCTAGCATCATTCTTATCGCATTAGACCCCACTCGCACATCACCAACCGAGATAACCATATGTGTGGCTAATAGCTCTAATATCAGTGTCATCAGTGCTGCAGAGCTAGAGCTTGAGCTTCACCTTGGTCCCCATTTTTGTTTCCTACGGACTCTCCACGTCACAAATATGGACAATCTTATACGGCATACAGACTTCATTAAACATTTTCAGTTATCACCTAATATCCAGTTGGCCTCAGTGCTCCAACATGTATCTGGCTCCCTAGACTCGTTTGGCACTACTCCATTTTTCCCCTCTAAGAAGACTTTCCTTAACAGTCTCTCCGAGTGATCCACTCTAATGGCTCTACTCTCCACATCATTGGTCAAGTTTTCACTTGAGGGCACTGCTTCTGATGATGTACGAACGCTGAGCGCTGTGCTTCACCAGCTGATTGACGCAGCATCTGCGCAGCTGGTACGAGCTCATCAGGCACTACGTCAACTCTCTGTTGAGCATTCATCACACCCCAACAGCACTTCAGCAGCCGTGCGTACACCTCTTCCGGCACCACCTGCTGCACAAGACTCCAAGGTCAGTGACACTTTGTTCTCCAGTGATTCCTCCCAGTGCATCCTCTCCCCTTGGACCACCCCTTGACATTGCTTCTGTAGTTCATATGGTGCATGTTTAGGTACAGTTACCAATGGCATTTGTCACAGAATCAATACTATTGAGGGACCATGTTTACGGCACAAGCTCGCCAGGTCAATCCTAAAAGCTGCACCATGCTACATCAGCTGTTGGTGAACTTCTTGATGCAGGCCTTACATGCCCATCAGATAGGAATTAGTCTTCCCCCATACACACCTTCCAGAAGAAAGACAGTTCATTTCATCTCCGTGGGGACTACAGGGATTTGAACTCTCACATTATTACAAACAATTATTTGATCCCACACATTCAGGACTTCACCCAACTGCTCAATGGCACACTTTTGTTCAGTGTACTTGACTGGCACAAAGTTCACCACCAAAGTCCCACATTCAAGGATGACATCCCCAAGAATGCTCCCCCTTGGAAACCCAGACATCTTTTGTGGTTACTTGTGTAATGCACACAGGGCACCGACCTATTACAGCCTCTCTTTTCACTCCTGCACTGCATTCCCTTCCCAATATCCACTCATTCCCACCCTAGCTCTTCCCCTTCCTCTTTCTCTATCAGTCTTTTTCTTTACAACGAGCTGGCTATTCCCTCAGTTCTGGTATTCCTTTATGTTTATGTCATGCATTTGCACTCTCCCTTTCTTTGTTTGGCTTTTTCTTGTCCCTCTTCAGGTTTCATCTCCCTTTATGGTTTGTTACCTTGCTGTGAGCCATTTGGTGAAGAACTTCCTCCCTAGTTGACAAACTGCCTATTGGCTTCTGTCTCGGGTTCTTCAGCCGACTTTCATCTGATGATTTTACTGACGTTTCGCCAGCACGAGTGGCTGGCATTGTCAAAGCTTCACCCTCCATTGCTGGTGATGAACTGGAGCTGAGCACGCAGCCGCAGACTATATGTACCTGGCGCGCCAACGTCCAAGGGCTTCTCTGTGTTCATTTCTAGTGCGGTTCTTCCCTTGCTACCTGCAACAGTCATTTTCTGCAGTACGGGAAGCCAGGATCCGTTTACCTTAAGGCTTTCCTCTTTCTTGTTGAAGCTATTCTCATGTTTTTGTATTTCTACAGCTTCTCTGAACACCAGGTGTGAAAACGCTCCTCTACAGCCAGAACTTCCGTGTTGGCGAATTTTATTACGTGTTCAGTGTCACTCAGTGCTTGCTCTGCCACGGCCGATTTCTCCACCTGCCCCAACCTGCAAAGTCGCTTAAGTTCTTTGATCCTGGTGTTGATTGATCATCCAGTCATTCTGACAAACTTTTCCGCATGTGCATGGTATGCGGTATATTCCCGACATTTGAAGTGGGTCCCTTTTCTCCTTTGCCAATCTAAGACACTCTTTGATCTTCCTTGTCAGTTTGAAAATCATCTTTACACTGTGTTTGCACAATTTATGGCTGATTCTATTCGTCATTCTGGGAATGTATAGCAGAAAGGTTGTATCCGACATTTCTTTTTCCGATTTTTTGCTTTGCTGAGCGTTTGGCTCTGTTACACTTCTAATATAATTTGTGGAATACCCATTGCTCCTAAGAACACTTTCCAGGTGTTGCATTTCACATCTTAGGTGCTGTGGCTCACATATTCATCCTGCTCGTGTTACTAGCATATTAATCATGACTCTTTTCTGGCTCAGGTGGTGGTTTGATAGTTTGTGCAGGTATCAGCCCGTGTGTATCGGTTTTTCATACACACTGTGTCCCAAGTTTTCGCCATTCCTTGTGACCAGCACATCTAGAAATGGCAGTTTTTTGTACTTTTCTACTTCCATGGTAAATTTTATCTTGGCATGAAGGCTGTTAAAGTGTCTTCGGAAGTCACCGAGCCGTTCTTCACCATGGGTCCACACAACGAAAGTATCATGATGTATCTGTACCACACGTAAAGTTTAAAAGTCGCCAAGTCCTGTGCCTGTGCTTCGAAATGTTCCATGAAGAAGTTGGCCACCACTGGACTAAGGTGATGCCTTCCAGCTGTTCATAGAAATTGCCATTCCACGTGAAATAGCTCATGGTGAGACATGCATGAAACAGCTTTGTGATGTCTTGCAGGAAAACGGAACTGATGTGCTCCAGAGCGTCACTGAGTGGCACTTTCGTAAACAAAAAAACAACATCAAAGCTGATCAGAATGTCGTTTGGTGCAAGTTTCAGTTTCTTCAGTGAAGCTTTGACAATGCCAACCACTCCTGCTGGTGAAACATCAGTAAAATCATCAGATGAACGTCAACCGAAGAACCCGAGACAGAAGCCAATAGGCAGTTTGTCAACAAGTGACCACGAAAGACTTAACAATTTTGTATTCCTCCCTAATGTCTCCATTTTGTGTTCCTCCTCCCCCCTCCCACCATCTTTCCCCATTCTTTCTCCATTGTAGCCTCCACCCCATATACGGCTAGATCACCAGCACAATAGCCAGTCCATGTGGTGGTGCTATTACGTACCCATCTGGCTGCCCCCCCCCCCCCTCCCCCCTGCCTCTGATAACACAGGGATCACACTTCTGGTACCTGAGCTTTCACCACCTAGTGTATACCTAGGAGAGATTGGTCATCTTTTTGCAGCATCAGAACTCCTGGCAGTGACTGCTGTGCCGGGTGGGCCTTGCTGCAGCTGGGTGGTGGCCAAGAGGTGAGCCCGGCCCACCTCCTTGGGGCAGAACCCTACCCTCATTACTTGGCTTATTCCAGGACAGATGGGGAGACCTTCACTGCTACCAAACCACTTTTTGTTGTAGAACAAATGAAATTGGGCTTGGTGGAGATGACTCACTTATTAAGATGTGATCTGGCTCCCTACTGATTAAAACCTGATTAAAAGCTCGGCAGTGTAATGCTTCTGCTTTTTGCTGATTGGTCATCTTTAATCCAAAAGTATTAGCAGTTAAGTGGTTCATGTTCAGTCATCAAAATGTTAATTACTGCGTGATTTAGCCACAAAAACATACAGTTACTGTTTGAATAGTGTGAATGTATGTCTGAAGCTGCCATTAGTTAGTTGTGTTGTTTAGTGCTTATGAATGAAACTGCCTAGTTGGTTTATATTCTGAAACTATTATTTGTGACAAAGCTGGTCGTCAGACAGTGACATTGGTTATAAATAAACAAGAAGAAATTGCAGTGTGCTGTACATTACTTGCCACATGTCATAATATACTTTCACAACAGGAAGATTATCAACACAGAGTGCCAATACAGTTATAGATTGCAGAATACAAAGTGAGAGAAATTACAACAGGTGCAAGTGTTCATACCTTCAGGACCTCCTCCTAGTCCTCTTGGTACGTAGGAGATCATCAGATGGAACTTTATAGTATATCACTAAACCAATATGTTAGTCTGCTGTGCGCTTTCAGCTGAAACACAATGGTAGTCTTATTTACACAGAAAAAAACCTGATGTGCTTCTATAACGTGATATACTAAATAATTTTTGGCGTTATTGGCATTGTAGCTGAATGTGGATCTGATAAAATAATGGTTGTTTTTTCTATCGCTTATTTAAGTCCCTCTGAAATCACTGCAGTGATCAGAATCAGTGTGGATGCTACTTCAGGAAGCTTGAATTTGCCCTTCTATTAGTCATGCCATTTACAAATGCACTTCCTGCTCAGTCTTTTGTTTAGATCCATCCATATAAATCCGTTTTGAGATGCTCAGTCTTTTGTTTAGATCCATCCATATAAATCCGTTTTGAGGATGACCATGCTGCTAAACTGTCAGCTAAAATTTTCCCTTTCAGTATACCCACATGTTTTAGTGTTCAGTGTCACTAGCGTGTTAACATAGAGCATGGTGGAGCAGCTAAAATTTGGGTAAGTGACAAAGTATTTGTGCAAAGGCAAAGCAAGAAAAAAAAATTGCTAAGGGTGTATTTTCTCATTTAACCAATACCTGTCTACATAGTAGTTAATAATGAGTTGTGTGATCTGTAGTGTCGCAGAATAGTAAAGAGTTGGAAACGTGGAATATTGTCAAAGTTTCGTTGCCTATGCCAAGAGCCAGAGGCAGTACGTTAGCCAAGAGGTAGGAGGATTGCACATGTATGGAATGTGTCGCCAGGCAGGGGCAATGGCCTAGTTACACACAACAGGCGAGAGAGAATTGCTTAGCACGCGGGTTTGTGTTAGACGGAGACTTTCGTAGAGTGCAAGACAGAGGTATAGCGTCACCTGTACTGCATTTCACAACTTCGCGTAAGTCTGCCGCAACAAAAATGTAACTGTCGCAAGAACACCTAAGGGGCGAGTACGACAGATGAATCAGCAGTATAAGTGGAACGAATGCAGTCATTACAAACGAGCATGACGTCAGGACGTCATTTGTGCTTCCTTTAAATACGCCAGCTTTGATAGCAACTAGGCACTCACAGTTAGATGTGTACTGGGTCGCTGCGTAGCGCTCAGCTCGGTGATCGACATGTTAATCTTTATTAAGGAGATGTTGCAGTAAGTGCGACCCATCCAGCAGCAGACATGAGGGGACAGTACCAGCTCTGGTCCTCTCTGCTGCCACTGTCAATCATCAACCCAGGATTAGCAGACATCGCGGCAGACTCGCTCGCCACCAATGCTCACATCAGTGAGCCGTTGCCGAGATCGTGCGGGGCCTAGGGCCTGTGCATCCGCCGTCACAACTGGGTGAGCCGACGACGCTGGGGGACTGCAGCCCGTTCCACCGGTCCACCGCGGACGAGCTACCGGGAGGAGCAGGGAAATAAGACGGGGTGGGATAGAGTACACCCCGCACGAGAACGCTTCTGGTGCCGACAGCACCAGGGACTCCAACCCGGGGCCTCTTGCTGTCCACAGTCGGGCACCGCCATCCACGCGCGGCCGAAGTAAGGACATTCCTCCGCTATGTCACAGCAAGAATGAATGAAAAAAATAGAATATTCTACACCTCATTTTGCAAGTTATATCTACTATTACCAGAGGAAGGAGTATATAGAGGATCTATATAACGGTGATGTACTTGGGAGCAATATTATGGAAATGGAAGAGGACATAGATGAAGATGAAATGGGAAATATGATGCTGCATGAAGAATTTGACAGAGCACTGAAAGATCTAAGTCGAAACAAGGCCCTGGGAGTAGACAACATTCCATTAGAACTACTGATAGCCTTGGGAGGGCCAGCCATGACAAAACTCTTCCATCTGGTGCACAAGATGTATGAGACAGAAATACCCTCAGACTTCAGGAAGAATATAATTCCAGTGCCAAAGAAAGCAGGTGTTGACAGGTGTGAAAATTTTCAAACTATCAGTTTAGTAAGTCATGGTTGCAAAATACTGCCAGACGAATGGAAAATTGGTAGAAGGCAACCTCGGGGTAGGTCAGTTTGGATTCCAAAAAAATGTTGGAACATGTGAGGCAACACTGACCTTACGACTTATCTTCAAAGTAAGATTACGGAAGGGCAAACCTATGTTTCTAGCATTTGTAGACTTAGAGAAAGCTTTTGAAAACGTTGACTGGCATACTCTCTTTCAAATTCTGAAGTTGGCAGGGGTAAAATACAGGGAGCGAAAGGCTATTTACAATTTGTACAGAGACCAGATGGCAGTTATAAGAGTCGAGGGGCATGAAAGGGAAGCAGCCATGTATGGAAGTGAAACAGGGACGATACACAGTTTAGACAAGAAAAGAATAGAAGCTTTCGAAGTGTGGTGCTACAGAAGAATGCTAAAGATTACATGGGTGGATCACATAACTAATGAGGAGGTACTGAACAGAATTGAGGAGAAGAGGAATTTGTGGCACAACTTGACTAGAGGAAGGGATCAGTTGCTTGGACACATTCTGAGGCATCAAGGGATCACCAATTTAGTACTGGAGGGAAGCACGGAGGGTAAAAATTGTAGCAGGAGACCAAGAGTCGAATAAACTAAGCAGATTCAGAAGGACATTCTGCATCTATGCTGCCCAGTTAGTGGAGTGGGTATTGTGTTGCTTCAAAATAGTCAAGCTAAAGAGTCTGATTCTGGATCTAGGGGTAATTTTTTTTTTTTATTTTCTAATTTTATCCTGCACGATATGATATTTGGCATGGCTTCTTAATCATGATTTAGCAGTTACAGCAGCTATTATACAAAGCATCTACAATGGAAGACCTGAGGCCAAATGCTAGATAATAACCAAAGGTAAGTTCTAAGAGAAATGAGAAAAATGTTTAAAACTACACAAGTCCTGTAATTCATTATACATTTTAGTTAGGTGTGAAAGTATACATGAATAAACACTCTTCTAGCCCATTTAGAAATAATAAAAAATGGAGGAAATATATGATGGAAGTATCCATTTCTTACACTCAAATGTTTTAAGGTATGAAATACGAGGGTTGACTGAAAAGTAATGCCTCCGCCTTCGTAACTCTTCAACAGTTGGCAGCATTGGTATGTGGTAGGTACTGGCTTGTTCCATAGCCTCTTCTCTACTGCTCCAATTGGCAGCAAACCTTAGCACTGAATGGTTGTGTTGTTACAGTGTAAAGTATGGAACCCTGCGCAGATGATTGGTCAATGTGATTTTAACAATGTGCAGTCATTGAATTCTCGACAGCAGAAGGTGTCACCCCAAAGGAGATTCATCAGAGAATGAAAGCAGTTTATGGTGATTGTGTTGATGTGAGTACTGCACGTCGTTGGGCAAGTTTGTTTAAAGATGTTGAGGCGGGACCATCTGACCTGCATGACAAAGAGTTGGACATCGTGTGACAGCAACCACCGAGTTGCACAAGTGAAATGTTGACAGACTGATTCAGGACGATCGTCATATCTCTCAAAGAGAAATTTCAAGCACAATCAGCATTTCACAAGGGTCCAAAAGGAAATGTTTTCCTGCAGCATGACAATGCCAAACCACACATTTCACGTGCCACCACAGCAGAACTTCAGAGATTGAATCTCACCACCTATGGCATCCTCCATACAGTCCAGATTTAGCACCATCTGACTTCCATCTGTTCCTGATCATGGGGACATCATTATGCTTCTGATGAAGACATTGAGAGGACTGTGAGACTATGGTTGCAGAAACAGAGTGTCGACTTCTTCCATGACGGCTTCAGAAAACTTTTTCATCATTGGCAGAAATGTATCCAATTGGCTGGTGATTATGTGGAAAAGTGAATATTGGTAATTAAAGATCACATTCTAAGGATTATTTCTGCATCTGATTTATTAAAATATTCCCATCCAAACCCAATTAATGAAGGTGGAGGCATTACTTTTCATTCACCCCTCATCAGTAGAATAGGAAAAATCTTTAAATTTTGGTAATTATAAAATAATTTGAAACTTCCTGGCAGATTAAAACTGTGTGCCCGACTGAGACTCAAACTTGGTAGAGCACTTGCCCGCGAAAGGCAAAGGTGCCGAGTTCGAGTGGCTAAGCCATGTCTCCGCTATATCCTTTCTTTCAGGAGTGCTAGTTCTGCAAGGTTCGCAGGAGAGCTTCTGTAAAGTTTGGAAGGTAGGAGATGAGATACTGGCAGAAATAAAGCTGTGAGTACCGGGCGTGAGTCGTGCTTCAGTAGCTCAGTTGGTAGAGCACTTGCCCGCGAAAGGCAAAAGTCCTGAGTTCCAGTCTCGGTCGGGCACACAGTTTTAATCTGCCAGGAAGTTTCATATCAGGGCACACTCCGCTGCAGAGTGAAAATCTCATTCTGATAAAATAATTTATTTTACAATGAAAGTGTGTGACATACATAATAACTATTAAGTAAAAATATGAGTAAAAACAGTCTTAACAACTCATTGTATGATGCCTTACTTTCAGAGATAGAGCTTTTATCCTCACCTTCACATCTCAGATCAGTAAACCATTTCATATGTACAGCAGGAATGCACTTCTGTGCTAATTTCATTACATATTTATGCTTATTGTTATTTACAGGCAATAGACCATGGTAGAACTCAGCTAAATCTAATACTGGAATATGTTTCATTTTGGAGAGACTGAATTTTGTCTGTGTTAAACTGTTTTGATCAGCAGAAGCAATACCTCTCTGCCTTCATAAACAAATTTTTGATATCTACTTATTCTGAATGGTTGTGTACCATCATTTATTATTTTCTTGAAATGTGGTACCAAGTGTTGCTTGAAATCAAATACCATCTCCTGAAGTACTTTCACCACAGGAAAATGTTAAGAAGGAGATGGTATTATATCATACCATTCCTGAGGAACAAACACACTCTTTCTTGGGTTTTATCTTTTCAATCTGTGTGAATGTACAATCACAGGGCATGTACAAAAGTCCACGTTCTGGAAAATGGTGACATATGTTGAAAAATCTGCCTGAAGTCGCTAGTGTGCTTAAGTATTGCATCATCAAAATATTCGTGTTTTGGCCTGCAGAGATGTCAGTAAAAATACACGGTGTTTTCACTTCATGAGGAACGTAGTTCTCTATATAATGCCTCAAAATAGAGATAGTCCCATTGGACCCTTCTCCGCAAAGGTTTCATCATACATACAAAGCAATGGAAAATCCAGGGTGGAATGTAGCAATATTATGAAAAGGAAAATTGCTACTCACCATATAGTGGAGATGCCGAGTCGCAGATAAGCACAACAAGAAGACTGTCATAAGTAAAGCTTTTGGCCAGTAATGCCTTCATCAAAAATTAGCTACAGACACACACATGCTCACGCAAATGCAACTCACGCACACAACTGCAGTCTCAGGCAACTGAAACCACACTCCATTTCACAGAGGTTTCAGTTGCCTGAGACTGCAGTTGTGTGCGTGAGTTGCGTTTGCGTGTGCTTGTGTGTGCCACACGAATTCTTTACCGACGAATGGAAAAACTGGTAGAAGCTGACCTAGGGGAAGATCAGTTTGGATTCCGCAGAAATGTTGGAATATGTGAGGCAATACTAACCTTACGACTTATCTTCGAAGAAAGATTAAGGAAAGGCAAACCTACATTTCTAGCATTTGTAGACTTAGAGAAAGATTTTAACAATGTTGACTGGAATACTCTTTTTCAAATTCTAAAGGTGGCAGGGGTAAAATACAGGGAGCGAAAGGCTATTTACAATTTTTACAGAAACCAGAGTCGAGAGGCATGAAAGGGAAGCAGTGGTTGGGAAGGGAGTGAGACAGGGTTGTAGCCTCTCCCCGATGTTATTCAATCTGTATATTGAGCAAGCAGTAAAGGAAACAAAAGAAAAATTCGGAGTAGGTATTAAAGTCCATGGAGAAGAAATAAAAACGTTGAGGTTCGCCGATGACATTGTAATTCTGTCAGAGACAGCAAAGGACTTGGAAGAGCAGTTGAATGGAATGGACAGTGTCTTGAAAGGAGGATATAAGATGAACATTAACAAAAGCAAAACAAGGATAATGGAATGCAGTCGAATTAAGTCAGGTGATCCTGAGGGAATTATATTAGGAAATGAGACACTTAAAGTAGTAAAGGAGTTTTGCTATTGGGGGAGCAAAATAACTGATGATGGTCGAAGTAGAGAGGATATAAAATGTAGACTGGCAATGGCAAGGAAAGCATATCTGAAGAAGAGAAATTTATTAGTATTGAGTATAGATTTAAGTGTCAGGAAGTCGTTTCTGAAAGTATTTATATGGAGTGTAGCCATGTATGGAAGTGAAACATGGACAATAAATAGTTTGGACAAGAAGAGAATAGAAGCTTTCAAAATGTGGTGCTACAGAAGAATGCTGAAGATTAGATGGGTAGATCCCATAAATAATGAGGAGGTATTGAACAGAATTGGGGAGAAGAAGAGTTTGTGGCACAACTTGACTAGAAGATGGGATCGGTTGGTAGGACATGTTCTGAGGCATCAAGGGATCACAAATTTAGCATTTGAGGGCAGTGTGGAGGGTAAAAATCGTAGAGGGAGACCAAGAGATGAATACACTAAGCAGATTCAGAAGGATGTAGGTTGCAGTAAGTACTGGGAGATGAAGAAGCTTGCACAGGATAGAGTAGCATGGAGAGCTGCATCAAACCAGTCTCAGGACAAAAGACCACAACAACAACAACCATGTAGCTCACAGAATGTTTCAATTCATATAATTTGTAATTGGCGTGACTAATGATGTATATTTTTAATTTGTAATGTTTCCCAATTTCTTGCTTCACATTTCTATATTTACAGCCACAGTATACACACCACATCAGACGGCATGACAGAGGGCACTTCTCACTGCACCAGCTATTAAGGCTTATTCCCATTCCATTCACACATGGAGCATGAGATGACTGTTTGAACGCCTCTGCATGTGCTATAATTAATCTCATCCTCACAATCTCTTCCCTGTGAGTGTGTGTGGAGGGCAGCAGGTGTTATGTCTAGAGTCATCATTTCAAGCCCCACCCATGTAAATTCAACACCGGCACGAATAACATGTGATTCTCAGACATGTATTGACCATGTTATTACAAACTTATGCAAGGAAGACCTTGTAGTTAGAACCGTTGAGAACCGCATTTCAGATCATAGCTCATTAGTCCTAGAGATTCATAAAGACAAAGAAATAGTATCTGATGAGGACCTATTTACCGATAAAAGAAAGTTAGACTATCATACATTAAAGGAAACCCTGGCACACAAACTGGAATCAGGTAGGCCTATACGAAACAGAAGATATTAATGAAAAGTGGGACAAATTTTATACAACATTAACCCATTGCCTTAATCAAGTGTGCCCAGTGGTAAAAAAATTAAAGGAAAACTGACAGTTCCAAGAACCTTAAACTTCCCCCTGACATGTTAAAATTAATGGAAGATATGAAGAATTTATATATTCTTTTTAGGGACACCAAACTGCAGTACTTCCAATCTAAATACAAAGCCCATAGAAAAACCTACAGGGAAGCACTTAAGACATTAAAAGCACGTAAGTATGCAGAACACATGAGGCACTCCGGCAATGTTAGCAAAACAGCGTGAAGTATAGTAAAGAAGAAAAGAAGGGGAAGTGACAATGCAGTGTGCAATAACATAATAATACGAGGTGATGAAAAATTGCTGAGTGACCCAAAGGAAGTATGTGAGAGAATCAAAGATGAATTTAGTAGGATGAGTAGGGAGGATGTCATTGACTCACCAGAGATGCTAAATCCCAGTAATTCATACTTCCTGAGGTGTGTTACAGAACTGGAAATCCTGAAAACCATTTCCAACTTAAAAACAAGTATATCCAGTGGCTGGGATAACATCTCAGCCAAATTTCTCAGAGAATGCGGTAATGAATTAATAAAGCCACTACTACATTTAATAAACAGCTCTTTCAATGTGGGGTCATTTCCCGGCTCACTAAAAGTCACTGAAATAAGACCAGTGCATAAAATGGGAATAACTACTGAAATACAAAATTATAGGCCTATTTCATCGACATCAATACTTAGTAATTTGTTGGAAAGGCAACTCCCAGGTCATTTTTATGCAAGTACACTCTGCTAAAAAAGCTCTCAGCATGGTTACAGGAAGGGCAGGTCTACAATAACAGCTGTAGCTACATTTTTTCAAGCAGTATTGGATAAACTTGATGATGGAAGCACAGTTATTGGCACCTTTTTAGACCTATCCAAGGCCTTTGACTCTGGTAAACCATTCCATTCTTCTATATAAATTAGAAACTTATGGAGTCAGAGGAGTGGTAGTAGATTTGTTAAGATCCCACTTTGCTGACAGGAGACAATGTGTTAAGCTGTACCATACAACAGGGGGGCGGGGGCATACACACAGTAAAATAATCTTGTTGTTGTTGTTGTTGTTGTGGTCTTCAGTCCTGAGACTGGTTTGATGCAGCTCTCCATGCTACTCTATCCTGTGCAAGTTTCTTCATCTCCCAGTACCTACTGCAATCTACATCCTTCTGAATCTGCTTAGTGTATTCATCTCTTGGTCTCTCTCCACGATTTTTACCTCCACGCTGCCCTCCAATACTAAATTGGTGATCCCTTGATGCCTCAGAACATGTCCTACCAACTGATCCCGTCTTCTGGTCAAGTTGTGCCACAAACTTCTCTTCTCCCCAATCCTATTCAATACTTCCTCATTAGTTATGTGATCTACCCATCTAATCTTCAGCATTCTTCTGTAGCACCACATTTCGAATGCTTCTATTCTCTTCTTGTCCAAACTATTTATCGTCCATGTTTCACTTCCATACATGGCTACACTCCATACAAATACTTTCAGAAATGACTTCGTGACACTTAAATCTACACTCGATGTTAACAAATTTCTCTTCTTCAGAAACGCTTTCCTTGCCATTGCCAGTCTACATTTTATATCTTCTCTACTTCGACCATCATCAGTTATTTTGCTCCCCAAATATCAAAACTCCTTAACTACTAAGTGTCCCATTTCCTAATCTAATTCCCTCAGCATCACCCGACTTAATTCGACTACATTCCATTATCCTCGTTTTGCTTTTGTTGATGTTCATCTTATATCCTCCCTTCAAGACACTGTCCATTCCATTCAACTGCTCTTCCAAGTCCTTTGCTGTCTCCGACAGAATTACAATGTCATCGGCGAACCTCAAAGTTTTTATTTCTTCTCCATGGATTTTAATACCTACTCCGAAATTTTCTTTTGTTTCCTTTACTGCTTGCTCAATATACAGATTGAATAACATCGGGGAGAGGCTACAACCCTTTCTCACTCCCTTCCCAACCACTGCTTCCCTTTCATGCCCCTCGACTCTGGTTTCTGTAAAAATTGTAAATAGCCTTTCGCTCCCTGTATTTTACCCCTGCCACCTTTAGAATTTGAAAAAGAGTATTCCAGTCAACATTGTTAAAATCTTTCACTAAGTCTACAAATGCTAGAAATGTAGGTTTGCCTTTCCTTAACCTTTCTTCGAAGATAAGTCGTAAGGTCAGTATTGCCTCACGTGTTCCAATATTTCTACGGAATCCAAACTGATCTTCCCCGAGGTGGGCTTCTACTAGTTTTTCCATTCGTCTGTAAAGAACACGCGTTAGTATTTTGCAGCTGTGACTTATTAAACTGATAGTTCGGTAATTTTCACATCTGTCAACACCTGCTTTCTTTGGGATTGGAATTATTATATTCTTCTTGAAGTCTGAGGGTATTTTGCCTGTTTCATACATCTTGCTCACCAGATGGTAGAGTTTTGTCAGAACTGGCTCTCCCAAGGCCGTCAGTAGTTCCAATGGAATGTTGTCTACTCCGGGGGCCTTGTTTCGACTCAGGTCTTTCAGTGCTCTGTCAAACTCTTCACGCAGTATCGTATCTCCCATTTCATCTTCATCTACATCCTCTTCCATTTCCATAATATTGTCCTCAAGTACATCGCCCTTGTATAAACCCTCTATATACTCCTTCCACCTTTCTGCCTTCCCTTCTTTGCTTAGAACTGGGTTTCCATCTGAGCTCTTGATATTCATACAAGTCGTTCTCTTATCTCCAAAGGTCTCTTTAATTTTCCTGTAGGCAGTATCTATCTTACCCCTAGTGAGATAAGCCTCTACATCCTTACTTTTGTCCTCTAGCCATCCCTGCTTAGCCATTTTGGACTTCCTGTCGATCTCATTTTTGAGACGTTTGTATTCCTTTTTGCCTGCTTCATTTACTGAATTTTTATATTTTCTTCTTTCATCAATTAAATTCAATATTTCTTCTGTTACCCAAGGATTTCTACTAGCCCTCGTCTTTTTACCTACTTGATCCTCTGCTGCCTTCACTACTTCATCCCTCAAAGCTACCCAGTCTTCTTCTACTGTATTTCTTTCCCCCATTCCTGTCAATTGCTCCCTTATGCTCTCCCTGAAACTCTGTACAACCTCTGGTTCTTTCATTTTATCCAGGTCCCATATCCTTAAATTCCCACCTTTTTGCAGTTTCCTCAGTTTTAATCTACAGGTCATAACCAATAGATTGTGGTCAGAGTCCACATCTGCCCCTGGAAATGTCTTACAATTTAAAACCTGGTTCCTAAATCTCTGTCTTACCATTATATAATCTATCTGATACTTTTTTAGTATCTCCAGGGTTCTTCCATGTATACAACCTTCTTTCATGATTCTTAAACCAAGTGTTAGCTATGATTATGTTGTGCTCTGTGCAAAATTCTACCAGGCGGCTTCCTCTTTCATTTCTTAGCCCCAATCCAAATTCGACTATGTTTCCTTCTCTCACTTTTCCTACACTCGAATTCCAGTCACCCATGACTATTAAATTTTCGTCTCCCTTCACTATCTGAATAATTTCTTTTATTTCATCATACATTTCTTCAATTTCTCCGTCATCTGCAGAGCTAGTTGACATATAAACTTGTACTACTGTAGTAGGTGTGGGCTTCGTATCTATCTTGGCCACAATAATGCGTTCACTATGCTGTTTGTAGTAGCTTACCCGCATTCCTATTTTCCTATTCATTATTAAACCTACTCCTGCATTACCCCTATTTGATTTTGTGTTTATAACCCTGTAGTCACCTGACCAGAAGTCTTGTTCCTCCTGCCACCGAACTTCACTAATTCCCACTATATCTAACTTAAACCTATCCATTTCCCTTTTTAAATTTTCTAGCCTACCTGCCCGATTAAGGGATCTGACATTCCATGCTCCGATCCGTAGAACGCCAGTTTTCTTTCTCCTGATAACGACATCCTCCTGAGTAGTCCCTGCCCGGAGATCCGAATGGGGGACTATTTTACCTCCGGAATATTTTACCCAAGAGGACGCCATCATCATTTAATCATACAGTAAAGCTGCATGCCCTCGGGAAAAATTACGGCTGTAGTTTCCCCTTGCTTTCAGCCGTTCGCAGTACCAGCACAGCAAGGCCGTTTTGGTTATTGTTACAAGGCCAGATCAGTCAATCATCCAGACTGTTGCCCTTGCAACTACTGAAAAGGTTGCTGCCCCTCTTCAGGAACCACACGTTTGTCTGGCCTCTCAACAGATACCCCTCCCTTGTGGTTGCACCTACGGTACGGCTATCTCTATCGCTGAGGCACGCAAGCCTCCCCACCAACGGCAAGGTCCATGGTTCATGGGGGGAAGAAAAAATAATCTTATAAAATTCTTTAATGTGGAGTCCCTCAGAGAAGCATTATTGGACCTTTTTTGTTTATTGTGTACACCAATGATATAATAATTTCACAAAATTCAGTCCTTGTAAATTATGCTGATGGTATCTCCTTCATAAGCTGAGGCTCTCTTTAGCAGTGCAAAATAATACAGAATAATACAGGGAACATTAGCCTCATCACAGAATATTTCACCAAAAACTAATTGGCACTGAATAAATACAAGACAATTCTGATGGAGTTTCTGCTAAATTATAAATCAAGACCAGTGGACACTGAGCCAGAGTTATCAATAACGCCACCTGTCTTAAGACGAATCTATTTTGGAATCATACACTCCCACCAACAATACAGTATCAAGATTTGGAGTGGTGCAATAATCGTATACATAGGATTGAGATTACAGAGCGCAGGAAAGAGCAATTAGGATAATAGCTAATATTAGTAAACATCAGTCCTGTACAGAATATTTGATTACATATGACATACTAGCAGTGTATTTATTGCATGTTTTCATGACTATACAGTTGTAAAAGAAAATATGGAGCATAGTATAATCAACAGTGAAATCCATAATTATAACACAAGAAAGAGAGAGAATTACCACATAAAATTTAGCAATAAAAGAGCAATAGATTGTAGTCCATTTTCTGCTGGAAGACATTTTTCTAACAGACTGTCAAATAATATAAAACTGTTAAATGGAAACATATTTAAGACAAAATTAAAGCAACTGTTAATTGCTACATGTGTGTACTCCATCAAGGATTTTTGATGTTGTTGTGTATAATTTATCTTTATTTCTAAATTCTTATTAATGTTCATATGTTGACAAACTGAATATGCCCACAATTTTAAAAGTTATTATGGACAAATAAATCTGTTGTGACAGTGCCACGACGTTTAACAGTGCCGCCACGACAGTACGCGCAAACGGCGATAGAGGCGCTCCGCAACTCGGCTGAGTGCGGGAGCGCCACCTAGCTACGAACGGCGCCGGCTGCATGTCACGGCACAGCAGTCGAATAAGAGATACTGAGTTGTTATCATGTAACGAGCTATTGTTTCTAAGTGAGTGTGTTTGAATATCCACGCAATTATTGGTGATTAAAGGTTATAACACTTTTTGGCGACGAGGTCGGGTATTTTCATTGCGTTGTGGATTTGTGTGTCCGTGACGGGGCAGACATGGAACAGCTTATGCAAGCACTCACTGAACAACAAACACAGCTGACGGCTGCTATTCAGGCACAACAAACACAGCTGACGGTTGCTATTCAGGCGTTGTCGACGTCACTTACTCATCGTCTGTCTTCCTCTTCTCCGCCTCCATTCCCTCCTTACGACGAGGCCGCTGAAGATTGGGAGGATTATGAGAAGCGTTTGCGGCAACACTTCTTGGCTTTCGGCGTTGTCGACGCTCCTATGTGTAAGTCGTTATTTCTATCTTGGATTTCCCCACGGATCTATCAGCTGATATCTCAGTTAGCCCCTCTGCGGGAACCTGCCTCTCCGTCCTTCCAAGAAATGTGTGACTTATTGTCTAACTATTACTGAAAAAACACCCACGTCATTGCCGCCTGCGTGGCGTTCTACCGGTGTCGTAAACAGCCCCATCAATCTTACCGGGATTGGGCAGCGGAACTACACGGTCTGAGTAGGAAATGTCAGTTTGTCACGGACACTCATCATGAGTCTTATGCTGATTCAATGGTTATGGATGCTATTCTACGGCTTGCTCCTGATAAAGGAGTTCAGCAACATGCCCTACAAGTGCCAAATCCGTCGTTGTCGGAGGTTCTAAGCATCGCTCAATCCTTTGAAGTGTCTCACGCTGCTGGTGCGCAAATAGACGCGTGGTGTGAGGTAGGCGCTGTACAGACAACTTTCGACACAGACAATTTCATCATTGGCAGAAATGTATCCAATTGGCTGGTGATTATGTGGAAAAGTGAATATTGGTAATTAAAGATCACATTCTAAGGATTATTTCTGCATCTGATTTATTAAAATATTCCCATCCAAACCCAATTAATGAAGGTGGAGGCATTACTTTTCATTCACCCCTCATCAGTAGAATAGGAAAAATCTTTAAATTTTAGTAATTATAAAATAATTTGAAACTTCCTGGCAGATTAAAACTGTGTGCCCGACTGAGACTCAAACTTGGTAGAGCACTTGCCCGCGAAAGGCAAAGGTGCCGAGTTCGAGTGGCTAAGCCATGTCTCCGCTATATCCTTTCTTTCAGGAGTGCTAGTTCTGCAAGGTTCGCAGGAGAGCTTCTGTAAAGTTTGGAAGGTAGGAGACGAGATACTGGCAGAAATAAAGCTGTGAGTACCGGGCGTGAGTCGTGCTTCAGTAGCTCAGTTGGTAGAGCACTTGCCCGCGAAAGGCAAAAGTCCTGAGTTCCAGTCTCGGTCGGGCACACAGTTTTAATCTGCCAGGAAGTTTCATATCAGGGCACACTCCGCTGCAGAGTGAAAATCTCATTCTGATAAAATAATTTATTTTACAATGAAAGTGTGTGACATACATAATAACTATTAAGTAAAAATATGAGTAAAAACAGTCTTAACAACTCATTGTATGATGCCTTACTTTCAGAGATAGAGCTTTTATCCTCACCTTCACATCTCAGATCAGTAAACCATTTCATATGTACAGCAGGAATGCACTTCTGTGCTAATTTCATTACATATTTATGCTTATTGTTATTTACAGGCAATAGACCATGGTAGAACTCAGCTAAATCTAATACTGGAATATGTTTCATTTTGGAGAGACTGAATTTTGTCTGTGTTAAACTGTTTTGATCAGCAGAAGCAATACCTCTCTGCCTTCATAGACAAATTTTTGATATCTACTTATTCTGAATGGTTGTGTACCATCATTTATTATTTTCTTGAAATGTGGTACCAAGTGTTGCTTGAAATCAAATACCTTCTCCTGAAGTACTTTCACCACAGGAAAATGTTAAGAAGGAGATGGTATTATATCATACCATTCCTGAGGAACAAACACACTCTTTCTTGGGTTTTATCTTTTCAATCTGTGTGAATGTACAATCACAGGGCATGTACAAAAGTCCACGTTCTGGAAAATGGTGACATATGTTGAAAAATCTGCCTGAAGTCGCTAGTGTGCTTAAGTATTGCATCATCAAAATATTCGTGTTTTGGCCTGCAGAGATGTCAGTAAAAATACACGGTGTTTTCACTTCATGAGGAACATAGTTCTCTATATAATGCCTCAAAATAGAGATAGTCCCATTGGACCCTTCTCCGCAAAGGTTTCATCATACATACAAAGCAATGGAAAATCCAGGGTGGAATGTAACAATATTATGAAAAGGAAAATTGCTACTCACCATATAGTGGAGATGCCGAGTCGCAGATAAGCACAACAAGAAGACTGTCATAAGTAAAGCTTTTGGCCAGTAATGCCTTCATCAAAAATTAGCTACAGACACACACATGCTCACGCAAATGCAACTCACGCACACAACTGCAGTCTCAGGCAACTGAAACCACACTCCATTTCACAGAGATTTCAGTTGCCTGAGACTGCAGTTGTGTGCGTGAGTTGCGTTTGCGTGTGCTTGTGTGTGCCACACGAATTCTTTACCGACGAATGGAAAAACTGGTAGAAGCTGACCTAGGGGAAGATCAGTTTGGATTCCGCAGAAATGTTGGAATATGTGAGGCAATACTAACCTTACGACTTATCTTCGAAGAAAGATTAAGGAAAGGCAAACCTACATTTCTAGCATTTGTAGACTTAGAGAAAGATTTTAACAATGTTGACTGGAATACTCTTTTTCAAATTCTAAAGGTGGCAGGGGTAAAATACAGGGAGCGAAAGGCTATTTACAATTTTTACAGAAACCAGAGTCGAGAGGCATGAAAGGGAAGCAGTGGTTGGGAAGGGAGTGAGACAGGGTTGTAGCCTCTCCCCGATGTTATTCAATCTGTATATTGAGCAAGCAGTAAAGGAAACAAAAGAAAAATTCGGAGTAGGTATTAAAGTCCATGGAGAAGAAATAAAAACGTTGAGGTTCGCCGATGACATTGTAATTCTGTCAGAGACAGCAAAGGACTTGGAAGAGCAGTTGAATGGAATGGACAGTGTCTTGAAAGGAGGATATAAGATGAACATTAACAAAAGCAAAACAAGGATAATGGAATGCAGTCGAATTAAGTCAGGTGATCCTGAGGGAATTATATTAGGAAATGAGACACTTAAAGTAGTAAAGGAGTTTTGCTATTGGGGGAGCAAAATAACTGATGATGGTCGAAGTAGAGAGGATATAAAATGTAGACTGGCAATGGCAAGGAAAGCATATCTGAAGAAGAGAAATTTATTAGTATTGAGTATAGATTTAAGTGTCAGGAAGTCGTTTCTGAAAGTATTTATATGGAGTGTAGCCATGTATGGAAGTGAAACATGGACAATAAATAGTTTGGACAAGAAGAGAATAGAAGCTTTCAAAATGTGGTGCTACAGAAGAATGCTGAAGATTAGATGGGTAGATCCCATAAATAATGAGGAGGTATTGAACAGAATTGGGGAGAAGAAGAGTTTGTGGCACAACTTGACTAGAAGATGGAATCGGTTGGTAGGACATGTTCTGAGGCATCAAGGGATCACAAATTTAGCATTTGAGGGCAGTGTGGAGGGTAAAAATCGTAGAGGGAGACCAAGAGATGAATACACTAAGCAGATTCAGAAGGCTGTAGGTTGCAGTAAGTACTGGGAGATGAAGAAGCTTGCACAGGATAGAGTAGCATGGAGAGCTGCATCAAACCAGTCTCAGGACAAAAGACCACAACAACAACAACCATGTAGCTCACAGAATGTTTCAATTCATATAATTTGTAATTGGCGTGACTAATGATGTATATTTTTAATTTGTAATGTTTCCCAATTTCTTGCTTCACATTTCTATATTTACAGCCACAGTATACACACCACATCAGACGGCATGACAGAGGGCACTTCTCACTGCACCAGCTATTAAGGCTTATTCCCATTCCATTCACACATGGAGCATGAGATGACTGTTTGAACGCCTCTGCATGTGCTATAATTAATCTCATCCTCACAATCTCTTCCCTGTGAGTGTGTGTGGAGGGCAGCAGGTGTTATGTCTAGAGTCATCATTTCAAGCCCCACCCATGTAAATTCAACACCGGCAGGAATAACATGTGATTCTCAGACATGTATTGACCATGTTATTACAAACTTATGCAAGGAAGACCTTGTAGTTAGAACCGTTGAGAACCGCATTTCAGATCATAGCTCATTAGTCCTAGAGATTCATAAAGACAAAGAAATAGTATCTGATGAGGACCTATTTACCGATAAAAGAAAGTTAGACTATCATACATTAAAGGAAACCCTGGCACACAAACTGGAATCAGGTAGGCCTATACGAAACAGAAGATATTAATGAAAAGTGGGACAAATTTTATACAACATTAACCCATTGCCTTAATCAAGTGTGCCCAGTGGTAAAAAAATTAAAGGAAAACTGACAGTTCCAAGAACCTTAAACTTCCCCCTGACATGTTAAAATTAATGGAAGATATGAAGAATTTATATATTCTTTTTAGGGACACCAAACTGCAGTACTTCCAATCTAAATACAAAGCCCATAGAAAAACCTACAGGGAAGCACTTAAGACATTAAAAGCACGTAAGTATGCAGAACACATGAGGCACTCCGGCAATGTTAGCAAAACAGCGTGAAGTATAGTAAAGAAGAAAAGAAGGGGAAGTGACAATGCAGTGTGCAATAACATAATAATACGAGGTGATGAAAAATTGCTGAGTGACCCAAAGGAAGTATGTGAGAGAATCAAAGATGAATTTAGTAGGATGAGTAGGGAGGATGTCATTGACTCACCAGAGATGCTAAATCCCAGTAATTCATACTTCCTGAGGTGTGTTACAGAACTGGAAATCCTGAAAACCATTTCCAACTTAAAAACAAGTATATCCAGTGGCTGGGATAACATCTCAGCCAAATTTCTCAGAGAATGCGGTAATGAATTAATAAAGCCACTACTACATTTAATAAACAGCTCTTTCAATGTGGGGTCATTTCCCGGCTCACTAAAAGTCACTGAAATAAGACCAGTGCATAAAATGGGAATAACTACTGAAATACAAAATTATAGGCCTATTTCATCGACATCAATACTTAGTAATTTGTTGGAAAGGCAACTCCCAGGTCATTTTTATGCAAGTACACTCTGCTAAAAAAGCTCTCAGCATGGTTACAGGAAGGGCAGGTCTACAATAACAGCTGTAGCTACATTTTTTCAAGCAGTATTGGATAAACTTGATGATGGAAGCACAGTTATTGGCACCTTTTTAGACCTATCCAAGGCCTTTGACTCTGGTAAACCATTCCATTCTTCTATATAAATTAGAAACTTATGGAGTCAGAGGAGTGGTAGTAGATTTGTTGAGATCCCACTTTGTTGACAGGAGACAATGTGTTAAGCTGTACCATACAACAGGGGGGCGGGGGCATACACACAGTAAAATAATCTTGTTGTTGTTGTTGTTGTTGTGGTCTTCAGTCCTGAGACTGGTTTGATGCAGCTCTCCATGCTACTCTATCCTGTGCAAGTTTCTTCATCTCCCAGTACCTACTGCAATCTACATCCTTCTGAATCTGCTTAGTGTATTCATCTCTTGGTCTCCCTCCACGATTTTTACCTCCACGCTGCCCTCCAATACTAAATTGGTGATCCCTTGATGCCTCAGAACATGTCCTACCAACTGATCCCGTCTTCTGGTCAAGTTGTGCCACAAACTTCTCTTCTCCCCAATCCCATTCAATACTTCCTCATTAGTTATGTGATCTACCCATCTAATCTTCAGCATTCTTCTGTAGCACCACATTTCGAATGCTTCTATTCTCTTCTTGTCCAAACTATTTATCGTCCATGTTTCACTTCCATACATGGCTACACTCCATACAAATACTTTCAGAAATGACTTCGTGACACTTAAATCTACACTCGATGTTAACAAATTTCTCTTCTTCAGAAACGCTTTCCTTGCCATTGCCAGTCTACATTTTATATCTTCTCTACTTCGACCATCATCAGTTATTTTGCTCCCCAAATATCAAAACTCCTTAACTACTAAGTGTCCCATTTCCTAATCTAATTCCCTCAGCATCACCCGACTTAATTCGACTACATTCCATTATCCTCGTTTTGCTTTTGTTGATGTTCATCTTATATCCTCCCTTCAAGACACTGTCCATTCCATTCAACTGCTCTTCCAAGTCCTTTGCTGTCTCCGACAGAATTACAATGTCATCGGCGAACCTCAAAGTTTTTATTTCTTCTCCATGGATTTTAATACCTACTCCGAATTTTTCTTTTGTTTCCTTTACTGCTTGCTCAATATACAGATTGAATAACATCGGGGAGAGGCTACAACCCTGTCTCACTCCCTTCCCAACCACTGCTTCCCTTTCATGCCCCTCGACTCTGGTTTCTGTAAAAATTGTAAATAGCCTTTCGCTCCCTGTATTTTACCCCTGCCACCTTTAGAATTTGAAAAAGAGTATTCCAGTCAACATTGTTAAAATCTTTCTCTAAGTCTACAAATGCTAGAAATGTAGGTTTGCCTTTCCTTAACCTTTCTTCGAAGATAAGTCGTAAGGTCAGTATTGCCTCACGTGTTCCAATATTTCTACGGAATCCAAACTGATCTTCCCCGAGGTGGGCTTCTACTAGTTTTTCCATTCGTCTGTAAAGAACACGCGTTAGTATTTTGCAGCTGTGACTTATTAAACTGATAGTTCAGTAATTTTCACATCTGTCAACACCTGCTTTCTTTGGGATTGGAATTATTATATTCTTCTTGAAGTCTGAGGGTATTTTGCCTGTTTCATACATCTTGCTCACCAGATGGTAGAGTTTTGTCAGAACTGGCTCTCCCAAGGCCGTCAGTAGTTCCAATGGAATGTTGTCTACTCCGGGGGCCTTGTTTCGACTCAGGTCTTTCAGTGCTCTGTCAAACTCTTCACGCAGTATCGTATCTCCCATTTCATCTTCATCTACATCCTCTTCCATTTCCATAATATTGTCCTCAAGTACATCGCCCTTGTATAAACCCTCTATATACTCCTTCCACCTTTCTGCCTTCCCTTCTTTGCTTAGAACTGGGTTTCCATCTGAGCTCTTGATATTCATACAAGTCGTTCTCTTATCTCCAAAGGTCTCTTTAATTTTCCTGTAGGCAGTATCTATCTTACCCCTAGTGAGATAAGCCTCTACATCCTTACTTTTGTCCTCTAGCCATCCCTGCTTAGCCATTTTGGACTTCCTGTCGATCCCATTTTTGAGACATTTGTATTCCTTTTTGCCTGCTTCATTTACTGAATTTTTATATTTTCTTCTTTCATCAATTAAATTCAATATTTCTTCTGTTACCCAAGGATTTCTACTAGCCCTCGTCTTTTTACCTACTTGATCCTCTGCTGCCTTCACTACTTCATCCCTCAAAGCTACCCAGTCTTCTTCTACTGTATTTATTTCCCCCATTCCTGTCAATTGCTCCCTTATGCTCTCCCTGAAACTCTGTACAACCTCTGGTTCTTTCATTTTATCCAGGTCCCATATCCTTAAATTCCCACCTTTTTGCAGTTTCCTCAGTTTTAATCTACAGGTCATAACCAATAGATTGTGGTCAGAGTCCACATCTGCCCCTGGAAATGTCTTACAATTTAAAACCTGGTTCCTAAATCTCTGTCTTACCATTATATAATCTATCTGATACTTTTTAGTATCTCCAGGGTTCTTCCATGTATACAACCTTCTTTCATGATTCTTAAACCAAGTGTTAGCTATGATTATGTTGTGCTCTGTGCAAAATTCTACCAGGCGGCTTCCTCTTTCATTTCTTAGCCCCAATCCAAATTCGACTATGTTTCCTTCTCTCACTTTTCCTACACTCGAATTCCAGTCACCCATGACTATTAAATTTTCGTCTCCCTTCACTATCTGAATAATTTCTTTTATTTCATCATACATTTCTTCAATTTCTCCGTCATCTGCAGAGCTAGTTGACATATAAACTTGTACTACTTTAGTAGGTGTGGGCTTCGTATCTATCTTGGCCACAATAATGCGTTCACTATGCTGTTTGTAGTAGCTTACCCGCATTCCTATTTTCCTATTCATTATTAAACCTACTCCTGCATTACCCCTATTTGATTTTGTGTTTATAACCCTGTAGTCACCTGACCAGAAGTCTTGTTCCTCCTGCCACCGAACTTCACTAATTCCCACTATATCTAACTTAAACCTATCCATTTCCCTTTTTAAATTTTCTAGCCTACCTGCCCGATTAAGGGATCTGACATTCCACGCTCCGATCCGTAGAACGCCAGTTTTCTTTCTCCTGATAACGACATCCTCCTGAGTAGTCCCTGCCCGGAGATCCGAATGGGGGACTATTTTACCTCCGGAATATTTTACCCAAGAGGACGCCATCATCATTTAATCATACAGTAAAGCTGCATGCCCTCGGGAAAAATTACGGCTGTAGTTTCCCCTTGCTTTCAGCCGTTCGCAGTACCAGCACAGCAAGGCCGTTTTGGTTATTGTTACAAGGCCAGATCAGTCAATCATCCAGACTGTTGCCCTTGCAACTACTGAAAAGGTTGCTGCCCCTCTTCAGGAACCACACGTTTGTCTGGCCTCTCAACAGATACCCCTCCCTTGTGGTTGCACCTACGGTACGGCTATCTCTATCGCTGAGGCACGCAAGCCTCCCCACCAACGGCAAGGTCCATGGTTCATGGGGGGAAGAAAAAATAATCTTATAAAATTCTTTAATGTGGAGTCCCTCAGAGAAGCATTATTGGACCTTTTTTGTTTATTGTGTACACCAATGATATAATAATTTCACAAAATTCAGTCCTTGTAAATTATGCTGATGGTATCTCCTTCATAAGCTGAGGCTCTCTTTAGCAGTGCAAAATAATACAGAATAATACAGGGAACATTAGCCTCATCACAGAATATTTCACCAAAAACTAATTGGCACTGAATAAATACAAGACAATTCTGATGGAGTTTCTGCTAAATTATAAATCAAGACCAGTGGACACTGAGCCAGAGTTATCAATAACGCCACCTGTCTTAAGACGAATCTATTTTGGAATCATACACTCCCACCAACAATACAGTATCAAGATTTGGAGTGGTGCAATAATCGTATACATAGGATTGAGATTACAGAGCGCAGGAAAGAGCAATTAGGATAATAGCTAATATTAGTAAACATCAGTCCTGTACAGAATATTTGATTACATATGACATACTAGCAGTGTATTTATTGCATGTTTTCATGACTATACAGTTGTAAAAGAAAATATGGAGCATAGTATAATCAACAGTGAAATCCATAATTATAACACAAGAAAGAGAGAGAATTACCACATAAAATTTAGCAATAAAAGAGCAATAGATTGTAGTCCATTTTCTGCTGGAAGACATTTTTCTAACAGACTGTCAAATAATATAAAACTGTTAAATGGAAACATATTTAAGACAAAATTAAAGCAACTGTTAATTGCTACATGTGTGTACTCCATCAAGGATTTTTGATGTTGTTGTGTATAATTTATCTTTATTTCTAAATTCTTATTAATGTTCATATGTTGACAAACTGAATATGCCCACAATTTTAAAAGTTATTATGGACAAATAAATCTGTTGTGACAGTGCCACGACGTTTAACAGTGCCGCCACGACAGTACGCGCAAACGGCGATAGAGGCGCTCCGCAACTCGGCTGAGTGCGGGAGCGCCACCTAGCTACGAACGGCGCCGGCTGCATGTCACGGCACAGCAGTCGAATAAGAGATACTGAGTTGTTATCATGTAACGAGCTATTGTTTCTAAGTGAGTGTGTTTGAATATCCACGCAATTATTGGTGATTAAAGGTTATAACACTTTTTGGCGACGAGGTCGGGTATTTTCATTGCGTTGTGGATTTGTGTGTCCGTGACGGGGCAGACATGGAACAGCTTATGCAAGCACTCACTGAACAACAAACACAGCTGACGGCTGCTATTCAGGCACAACAAACACAGCTGACGGTTGCTATTCAGGCGTTGTCGACGTCACTTACTCATCGTCTGTCTTCCTCTTCTCCGCCTCCATTCCCTCCTTACGACGAGGCCGCTGAAGATTGGGAGGATTATGAGAAGCGTTTGCGGCAACACTTCTTGGCTTTCGGCGTTGTCGACGCTCCTATGTGTAAGTCGTTATTTCTATCTTGGATTTCCCCACGGATCTATCAGCTGATATCTCAGTTAGCCCCTCTGCGGGAACCTGCCTCTCCGTCCTTCCAAGAAATGTGTGACTTATTGTCTAACTATTACCGAAAAAACACCCACGTCATTGCCGCCTGCGTGGCGTTCTACCGGTGTCGTAAACAGCCCCATCAATCTTACCGGGCTTGGTCAGCGGAACTACACGGTCTGAGTAGGACATATCAGTTTGTCACGGACACTCATCATGAGTCTTATGCTGATTCAATGGTTATGGATGCTATTCTACGGCTTGCTCCTGATAAAGGAGTTCAGCAACGTGCCCTACAAGTGCCAAACCCGTCGTTGTCGGAGGTTCTAAGCATCGCTCAATCCTTTGAAGTGTCTCACGCTGCTGGTGCGCAAATAGACGCGTGGTGTGATGTAGGCGCTGTACAGACAACTTTCGACACAGACAATTTGCCGGTTTCACAGGAGAACGAAGATGTGGCGGCGGTTCATTCGTGTAAACAATGTCGCGTTGGGCCGCAACGCTCGCAGCGAAAACAGCAACCACAGAAGCAGCTTCGTTCCGCACTTCCTTCTTGTCCACGTTGTTTCGTACAGCATGACAGGGCCGTGTGTCCAAAAAGTTGGGCCACGTGTAATTCATGTAGGAAAAAAGGCCACATTGCTTCTGTGTGTCAGTCCCCTAAAGTTCCTGTCCACGAGGACGAGGCATCGGACATGGATGTTAACTGTGTGCTTTCTCAAACTAATAAGTTGTTTGTTACTGTTCATGTTCTGGATAAAGACATTCACATGCAAGTAGACACTGGCTCTGCAGTAACTCTCATTAATTCTCAGATGTATTTGGAGTTGAGCTCCCCTCCCTTGTCTCCAGTTACGCGAAATCTGAGAACTTATAATAAACAGAAAATTCCTATCATTGGCCAGTTTGATGCTTCCAATGCCTACAAGTCTGTTGTTAGGCCCCTCACGTTTTATGTGGTGGATCATGCGGGCACTGAAAACCTGTTCGGTTATGATGCTTTCCAGTTGTTCGGGTTCTCCATTGATGATGATGCGCACCTCATATCTGAGGATATTCCGTATCAACAGCTGGATGGATTGTGTTCTGAATTTTCGTCCGTGTTCTCTGCTGGTCTGGGTCGTGCCAAGGATTTTGAAGCCCACATTACTCTTAAACCTACAGCTCGCCCTAAGTTTTCCGGGCACGCCCTATTCCGGTGGCGTTGCGTGCACCTGTCAAGGCTGAGAGATAGACAGGTTAACAGCTTCAGGGATTCTCCTTCCTGTTACCTCCAGTGAATGGGCATCACCAATCGTGGTGGTTTCTAAACCAAACGGGAGTCTGCGATTGCGTGGTGATTTTAAAGCCACTGTCAATGCTCAGAGCCTCATTGACACTTATCCTCTTCCCCGTTCTGAGGAGTTATTTACCAAGCTCACTGGGGGCCAGTTCTTTTCCAAACTTGACTTATCAGAGGCGTACCATCAGTTGCCGTTGGATGCTTCATCCAAGGAATTTCTCGTCATCAACACTCCTTGTGGGTTGTATCAGTACCGGCGGTTACCATTTGGTGTCGCTAGCGCGCCGGCCATTTTTCAGCGGCTTTTGGAACAGCTCACGGCTTCCGTTCCCAGCTGCATAAACTATCTGGATGACATTGTTGTCACGGGGGGCTCCACTGAGGAGCACCTTCGCAATTTGCGTTCACTGTTTCGGGTTTTGCATTCGGCTGGGTTGAGGTGCAATCTGGACAAGTCACAGTTCTTCCAACCCTCCATTGTGTACCTCGGTTTCCACTTGTCCCGTGAGGGTATACGTCCTCTACGTCAGCACGTTGCAGCCATTAACACTCTACCCCGGCTGTCTATGGTCAAAGAACTTCAGGCGTTTCTGGGCAAGATTGCTTATTATCACAAATTCATTCCACCCGCGGCGGTGGTAGCTCATCCTCTGCATCAACTGTTATGCAAAAACATCCCTTTCTGTTGGTCCGACGAGTGTGAGCAGGCTTTTGTCTGCCTGAAGGCTCATTTGCAGTTGGCACCTTGTCTTGCCACATTCCGTCCGGGTCAGCACTTGGTTCCAGCGACTGACGCGTCACAGTATGGCCTAGGGGCTGTTCTTTCCCATCGGTATGAGGATGGGTCAGAACAACCCATCGCCTATGCTTCCAAGACCCTCAATGATGCGCAACGGCGTTACTCTCAAATCAAAAAGGAGGCACTTGCTATCATTTATGCTCTAAAAAAGTTCAGCATTTTTTTGTATGGGTCTAAGTTTCACCTCATCACCGACCACAAGCCGCTGGTCTCTCTGTTCAGCCCATCGGCATCACTTCCGGATAAGGCAGCTCACCGCCTGCAATGTTGGGCCTTATACTTGTCTCGTTTTCACTATGAGATTCACTATCGCCCCACAGCCCAGCACGCCAACGCTGACGCATTGTCGCGATTACCGATGGGCCCCGACCCGGTTTTCGATCGAGATGAACTACTCTGTTTCCACATTGATGAGGAAGAACGTCGTGCGGTCGAAGGTTTTCCACTTACAGGTTTGCAGGTCGCATCGGCTACTGCACGGAACCCGGTCCTGCGTCAGGTGATCGGTTTTGTTCAACGGGGTTGGCCGGAGAGGACCAAGGGCCGGGCATCGGATCCCCTTCACAACTACCGTGCCTTGTGCCTTTGTCTGTCTGTTTGTGATGGTGTTGTTCTTCTGGCCACGGATGGCGCATCTCCACGGGTCGTGGTGCCAGCCTCCCTTCGCAAAGATGTTCTCAAGCTGTTGCATGAAGGCCATTGGGGTATTTCTCGGACTAAGTCCCTGGCCCGCAGGCACATTTATTGGCCCGGTATTGATTCGGACATCGCCCACATTGTTGCTGCGTGTGGTCAGTGTGCTCAACAACTGGCTGCACCTCGTACTATGCCCTCTCTGTGGCCTGATCCGGCGCAGCCATGAGAACAGGTGCACGCTGACTTTGCCGGCCCCTTCCTCGGTACTTATTGGCTACTGCTGATTGACGCATTCTCAAAGTTTCCGTTTGTTGTTCGATGTCCATCGCCCACCACTGAGGCGACGACGCTGGCTTTGTCCAAAACCTTTGCGCTGGAAGGTCTTCCATCCACGATCGTCACGGACAATGGCCCTCAGTTCTCTTTGCAGGCCTTCTGTGATTTTTGTACTGGACAAGGGATTCATCATGTTACAGCACTGCCCTTCCATCCGCAATTGAATGGGGAGGTCGAGCGCCTTGTCCGCACTTTCAAAAGCCAGATGAAAAAATGCGTTAGTGATTTTCCCACAGAAGACGCTCTGCTGCAATTTCTGAGTTCTTATCGCTTCACGCGTCTGGGTGATCGCAGCCCTGCTGAACTCTTGCATGGCCGCCAACCGTCAGTGGGTGCCGTGTGGGCACGAGGGTATGGATCTCGCCCTAAATGGATTCCAGGGGTGGTCAAGGCTCTTCGCGGCCGCCGGCTTTGTGAAATACGTACGGACGACGGCATGGTTGGTCGCCATTACGACCAGATGCGCCCACGAGTGGTGGCCACGCCAGTGCCACCGCCCCTTCGTTCGCCTCCACCAGCCCGAGAAGCCAGTCCTGTCGCTGCTGCCGATCTACCGTACGTGTTGATGCAGCCGACGTCGCTACCGCTTCCGAGTACGCCGGAACCGGCCCCAGTCGCGACGCCGCCTTCTCCGGGACCCATCTCGCTGGAGCACACCCCCAGGTCCACGACACCTATGGATGCTGCTCCGGAGTTTTCACCCATCATCTCGTCCAGGAGGCACGTTCCACGCACGAGCTTCCGTCCTGGACATTTTCGACCATACTCTCGTGTCTCTCCGCGGGGTCTTCTCGGGGCCTCACAAGAGGCAATGGATGTCTCCACACTGTCCATGTCTCCAAGGAAGTGAGTGTTTTTTTTTTCTAGGGGGGAAAAATGTTGTGACAGTGCCACGACATTTAACAGTGCCGCCACGACAGTACGCGCAAACGGCGATCCGCAACTCGGCTGAGCGCGGGAGCGCCACCTAGCTACGAACGGTGCCGGCCGCATGTCACGGCACGGCAGTCGAATAAGAGATACTGAGTTGTTATCATGTAACAAGCTATTGTTTCTAAGTGAGTGTGTTTGAATATCCATGCAATTATTGGTGATTAAAGGTTATAACAAAATCATTTATTTATCATTTATTCATCTCTTGAAACTTTGTAAGCAGACTTTCTCAGGACAGTGTGTACCTTCAAGGATCTGCCACTTCATTTCTTTCAACATCTCTGCAACACTCTTCCATAGGTCAGGTAAACTTATGATCATTTGTGCTACCCTTCTCTGTATATGTTCAAGAACCCCTGTTAGTCCTATTTGGTATGGGTTTCACACGCTTGAGTAATATCCTCAGAGTGACTTGTAAGCCGTCTTCTTTGTAGAAGGGTTGCACTACTCTGGTGTTCTATCAATAAACCTAAGTCTGCCATCTGCTTTACACATAACACACTATATGATTGTTCCACTTCATGTCCTTAAGCAGGTATTACACGACGGTCCGCCGTGAACGGTACTGGTCTAGCGTGGAAACCATCTAGCGGTAGAATGGGTCAAACTACAAAAATTAGCAGACAGATTATTCATGCGCCAAAATAGAGAGCAGTGCTAAACTGCCTTCAATCCGCGCATGCGCACTAGGTAGCGATAACTCGCGCATGCGCAGAAGGGGGTACTGCAGTGCTTTCTGCTTGTGATTCACTTATTGTTCGGTGGTTTTCATTTTTTTGCCAGTAGACTTTCGCTAGCTGTTTGTGACAGCATTTTTTCTTTTGATTACTTAGTATTATAGAAATGAAATGAAGCAAAGAGACGTTAAGTGCTAAATTCAGGCATACAGCGAGTAAAGGTGTGTGTGTGTACCCACTGTCATAATACAATACACTGGCAATCATTTCTTTCTGAGTAATATACACATAATGTTACACGGTGATTTTTGATTTGTATCTTAATGCCTTAGCTTACAAAAGTACATGTTTTGAGTTGACTGCATCTCTTGCTTTATTTCAGCGTGCCAGAAAAGAGAAACGGGCAGTGATGGTGAGAAAATCTGTGCAGTTTCGCCCAGCATGACATACGAGGACTGCAAAACTGAATAACATATTGCACACTACATTTCATTTTCCAAACTTGGAAAAATAACATAAGTGCACCTTTAAGTATTGGTCCTTTAAAATGTTGCAAACTGCAGTGCATACACTCACAAAACTTTTGAAATGGTGGGCTGTGCTATTCTGGGGCTAAAAGCCAGACTCGCAAAAGATTCCCCAGTTGATAGGAAACGTAATGTTACAACCAGCCTGCAACTTAACATGGCATGTACTGGTATTTTACCAGTGATCTAGGTTGGTATGATCATAAAACATATGATTTAATGCTTACTTTTGAGGAGGTGAGATAGTCTCCCTCACGACAGTGTCACACTTGCTAATTCCGTCTTCTATCATAGACAGCAGCTTCTCGAAACAGGCCATGCCCATCCTCACAAAGTTCCAAAATTCTTGCGGATCTTCGGACCTCACTTCTTTCATAAGCAATATAATCCTCTGCCTTCATTCCTTGCTTTCAGCTAGGGTTGAAGTCAACAACATCTGACTTTTCGTTTTTGTCGTCATTCTGCCCTAATCCAAAGTTTTGCTGTCACTGCCAGGCCAACAGCTCCAAAAACAAGTGGGTCCTCCATGTGCAAAATATAAATTTAGATACTGGATACATGTACCTGTGTACCAAGTGTCGTAATACAAAACTAACTGTCTAGTCTGTAATTCAGAACAGTAGTCACTTACACAATAGGATAATTACTTAACAAATAATGATAAAAAACAATGTCTTATTAAATAGGAACCTTCAGCTCACATAAATAATTTGAAGGAATGACCACTCAACATGTCACACGGACCCCCTTGTGTTTCGCATGGTAGAACGAACAGCTTTACAAGAGACCAGACGGTTCTATTTGCGTTTCGTGCGTTATTACCATCTACTGCGCATGTGCGCCAGGTATATCCCATGTGGATGGTGTAATAGGACTACATGAACCAGCATGTAGTTACAGATATGCATGCCTGGGGCACTGGTGCATAGGTGTACAGCTTACGCGCATCATGTAGTGTGTTACACCCAGGCATTTGCACGAGTTGACCGATTCCTGCTGTGACTCATTGATGTTAAAGTCATATTTCTTCATTTTGTGAAGTGCACAATTTTACATTTATGAACATTCAAAGCAAGTTACCAATCTTTGCAGCACTTCGAAATCTTATCTTAATCTGACTGAATATTTGTGCAACTTCTTTCAGATTGTACCTCATCATAGAGAACTGCATTATCTGTGAAAGGTGTGAGGTTACTGTTACTACTGTCTGTATGGTCATTAATATGCAACATGAACACTTCCCTAGGGCACACCCAAAAATTATTTCTACACCTGTCAATGAGTCTCTGTCCAAGATAGCTTGCTGTATCCTCCCTACCAAAGAAGTCTCAACTCAGTCATAAACTTTGCTAGATATCCTATACAATCATTCTTTTGATAAGTGTCAGTGTGGTACTAAGTGAAATGCTTTTTGGAAATTGAGAAATACCACCTCCCTCTGACTGCCTTAATCCATGGCTTTCATGTGACTGATGTTTACAGAATCCGTGCTGGCTGGCATGAGGGAGGTCGCTCTATTTGAAATACCTAATTATGTTTGAGCTCAGAATATGTTCCGAGACTCTACAACAAATGGACATAAAAGATGTTGGACAGTAGTTTAGCGAATCATGCCTGCTGCCCGTCTTGTACACAGGTGTTATCTGTGCTCTCTTCTGACAACTGGGCAATTTTTTCTTTGAGGGATCTATGAGAGATTATAGTCAGAAGAAGGGCTAACTCAGCTGCAAATTCAGTATAGAAGCTGATAAGGATTCCTTTGGGCCCAGGTGCTTTGTTCAATTTTAACAATTTCAGCTGTTTGTTAACACCACTGACACTACTATTTACTTCACTCATCTTTCCAGTGGTACGAAAATTAAATTAGTGCAATACTCCTGGCTATTCCATTGTAAAGCAACTACTGAAAAGAGTTAAGCATTTCTGTTCATGCTTTGCTACTCTCAATTTCAGTTGCTTTCTTGTGCATGAGTGACTGAACACTAATTTTCGTGCCTTCGCATTACAACCAGAAATTCTTCAAATTTTGTAAACGATATCTCAACAGGCCACTTTCTTAAACTCATTTTGAAAATCTTAGAAGCGAAACAAGTCTGTAATTAGAGATGGTTTGCTTATGTCCAGTTTTATAGACCGGTGTTACTACTGCATGTGTGTGCTTCAGGAAGTACACCCTCAATCACTGATTTATTACAAACACATCCTAAGGCTAAGACTATTGTCAGAAAAAGCTTTTAATATTCTGCAAGAAACACCATCGTAACCATAAGAGTTGAAGTGAATTGATGAATCTTGTGGTATCCTTTGGAACAATATTTTTGAAACTAATGTCTCTTGGCGCAAGAAAATCTAATGCATCTGCATTTGCATTTGGTTGGTTGTTAGTGCATGCACTATTTGCTGAAACTGAGGTGAAGCTGGTGACCAATGATCTGAAGGTATCATTTATATTCTACCAAAGCCAGTTTCTATTGACTCCAGATAGTTTTTACCATATTCTTGTAGTATTCTAAGTGTAGTGCATGTATTTCACTTTTAAATAACAGACTGGAGGACTTTCTAATACTGATGGTATTGGAGATTCAACACTTGACAGTAGCTTATCCCCTGAATTATGTAGATCTCACGTCTTCTACCATAAGATGCTTTAAACCCTAGAGTTATACATTCCTCATCTTTGTTTCTGTTTGATTTTGCCCTTGTTTAGGGGGAAAAAAGAAAGTGCTGTAAAAATAGATTATGTTCAAGAAATAGTTAAATATTTAATCTATACTGTCTACTTCATAAATTCTTCTGTGTTCTTCCAGCAATTTTTCTCTAAACACTGTGGCTGTGTCATTGTTTATGGTCCTATGATACATTATTTTTCTTCTATTATTTGTTCCTAACTGTTCAATATATTTTATTGCTAATCCAGATAAACCATTGGCTGTTGGTTTTACAAAAAATCACATGTTGTTGGGTCTGAACTGATTAAAAGCTGCTTTATGAAGTTTAATCTGTGTCCTGCTGATGGGCTGTAAATTGTCAGTACTGCAAGGTTGTGTGTTCCCTGGTCCACTACTCCACTGTAGTATAAGTAACAGCATCCCATCCCTAAGTCTCCCCTGACCCTGAGTTCTGGGTGACTTTTCTGAACTGTAGCCCTCTTTCCCTAAACCTCTCTAGTCCCCTCTTCTTTCCCCTTCAACTCTTCTGCCAGAGGAAGGAGCCACTGGCTCCGAAACTTTGTAAAAATTTAAATCCTTTTGTGTGTGTATGTTACCCTGCCACTGCTGGGTGAGTAGATTTTTTATCCATCTGGTTTTACTATATTTACTTGAATATAAGATGACCTCATTTTTTTTTAAAGCGGCCCTTTGATAAAATTTTATTTTTAACATATATTGACTATTCAAAATTACAAACTGTTACATTAACATAAAGTATCTGCCTAAAAAGTTAACATTATACCTATTTTAAATCTGCACCAATTATTGATAAAAAGATGTTTTCATTAGTTTTTATCTTCACTTTCTTATTTGCTTAGCATCTAAGTCAGTTGTATGTGATATCATAATTACTAGGATCGTTATCTGGGATGACAATTTCACCTAACCACTGAGAGGTGCAGAGAGAATCAGTGTATTCTACGTGAAACAACAATTGAATTTAAAATTTTGGATGTCATAAAAATTTTGCTTTTTCTCCCAAATAAGTTGTGATTTATGATACTGTGTTTAAGGTAGGACCTGAGAATGCAGCTGTTTTTTCCAAGTACATAGCGGATTTTATATCCACAGTCACATAAGAATATGACAATATTTTCCTCCATCTCTTGAACCAGCAGCTGACACACACCCTTCCATTCCTGTCATAACGTCACAGCTCATGTTGACAACATTGCTGCACGAAACGCATAAGTACACCACTGGCCTCTATCTATACTTTTATAATCTCCTGCAGAAATGTTTACTGCTGTTGAGTGTTTGCTCAATTTGGAAGCCAATTCAATTCCTAATACATATTAAATGCAGCTAATAAAAAAAGGTAGGAAGAAATATTAACTGTCATCTCTTTTTCATCACTACTACGAAAATAGTAAAGTTTTTTTCTTCTTATAAAGTACATTTTGGTAAAAACCATGAAAAACAATTAACAGTAATTTATTGTTAAAAAAGAACAGTGTCTATGCAGTGCAATGAGTTTAGAACAGAGCTTGTCCTCTCAACATCTTTGGCCTGCTTGGCAGGCACAACTGTTTAAATTATTGTTGTGAAAGGAAGAATTAATGGTGGACATTCATGAAAAACACACAATATTTAGAAGATGCACCAAATCAACAATTTTCAAGATTCGGCAATGAAATTTTGTACCATGCTTTACATGAAATTAATACATTTACTGTTGAGTTACTTAAACAGAATTTAAAAAATTTATTTATAAAAAAAAGTATTTTTTTCTCACTCAGAAACTATTTCAGGAGATTCCTATAAAATTTTCTCTGTTTAATCACCTTGCATATGGTAAGTTCCTATCATGAGGTATACTGAATAGAAAAATTTTTTAATTATAATTCTGTAAGTATAATATAAAATTCATGCAAAATTCCCAGCACTTTGCCCCATATATCAGCTTACACAGGTTGTATACATGGACAAGGCAAAAAAATTCCCAGATTTCCCGGTTAAAAATATAAAAATACACTTTCTCCCAGATGAAAACACACGTTTATTAAGTGACGGTATATTTTCCCTCGGAACTGTAAAACTTATCAGTCCTTTGAATGGTTATGTTTTTATACACGTGCATAGAATTTCCCGGCACTTTAGAAACGAAACTCAGGGAAGAAAACTCCTTTTGGAAAGATTTTTGCTGTGCAGCAACATGTACACTGCATAGTTTCGTATTATGAAAGTGTAAATTCGAATTCCACTAAACACCGCATGTTACTTTCTGAACCATTGTACTCGAGATTGCGATGCGCTTTTGTAAGCCAGTCATAACTCATGTCACTTGATCCCACCAGCCGATGACAGCGGATATTCAGACCACAGGAGACGTGATGTAGTCAGCTAATAGCAACACCACTGTTAAGTAGTGCAGATGCACAAAGAGGAAAAAATGTTTTAAATTGATATACATAATGTTGCTACAAGAAAAGCAAAGCTTTCACATATAACATTGATCTCTAAGGTCAATAAGCTGCATCAGAAGCTAAGCTTTCACATATATCACACAAATGTGCCAGTAAAAGTTTTAGCCGAGTCCAGTGACTTGCCCTCAAAGTTTTCTACAAATAAATTAGCTACATCATAGGAGAGAGAGCTTCCCATAGCATATCAATTTGCTCATAATAACGACATGAATGATCTTCTGGGCTTGAAATACTTCTAAATGGCTCATCATCAAACGCTCTGTGATTTAAGAAATTCAGCGTACATTCTCGCACATAGTTCAACTTGTGTAAAAGGAAATTTACTTTGAAAGTAAAGCTTTTCAAACCACCATTCGTAATATTTTCCTGCGACCTGTTAGAAATAGGTTCGTTTCAGTAGTCATCAGAGAGCACCAGATAACAGACGCCACCGCACTTCAGCAGCTGGTATGACGCAGGAAGCCCGTATGTTTGTACGTGTAAAACATCGGAAGATCTTACATTATGTCATAAGAGAAAAAAAGACATCAAAGAATCAAGAGTATCGGAATTTCGTGAAGCATACTAAAATGGCACATTTAAAATGCATACTTAAAGAGCACATTTGCATGTTCAGATTCCCAATCAAGTAGGCCTCGACCTGATATTAAGCTTTTCAGTTGGGTTTTGGGATGGAAATTTTCTTGGAGTACCAGTACTGTAGTAACTCATTTTTGATTCTTTATTATGGCATAATGCCATATGTGCTAGAAGATGAAAACGTGCACTTGAAATGCAGCGAGTAGTTGAAATTAGCCAATAGTGTGGAACTAAACACTTTGTTTCAAACAAATTGACTGCCTCAGCGTAAAAGATTAATAAAAACCAAATTTATTTAGCAAACCAACAAAAATAACTTCATTGTTCTACAAGGTGATTAACGCATGGCTATCCGAAAAGTGGAAATAAAATAAAATCTGAAACTAACAATGTATATTAGCCTTCCGTAATAATGTGAATGTATTTTAATTCACCTGATAGCTCCCAGCCACAGAAATCCACTTTGTTTTCATTTGACGTGAGAGAAGTAAACGAAGAGGAAACAGCAAAATCACTAAATGTAAACACGGGTCACTTGGAGACTACACACTTCCCCACTATAACTCAGACTGCTCTGCACATCAGCCTCGGATCTACGATATTTATGAACCAGGACAATACTAAGATAGTGGCGCCCCCTCCCCCAGCTTCCCTCCATCGAGTGTTTGAGATATGGTGTCAAAAATTTGAAAAAATCGAATTTTCAAAAATATGTTCATTTTGTAGTGCACATCTTTATGAAGAGTCTGATACATAAAACATGTATGTTCAAGGAAATGTAAGACATGTTATTTGGTCTTAAGTGTGCCAGAGTGCAGTGCCACCCCGTTTCACACAGCGTTCTCCTATGGCACGTTATTTCGCTCCGTGGAACTGAAATTTTTATATTTTGTACTGGTTGCCATCAAACTATATTCAGGACAGTGGAAATTAAAATGTCCTGTGGTGCCTCTCCTGTTCCCAGTCGTCCGGTTTGACATCCTGACCCTCTTTAAAAAAACTCGCAATCAATATTGGATGCTAGAGGGGCACTGTACAACTCGCCCTTACTAGTGTAGCGATCTAGCCAAAAATTTTCTGACAAAATTTCATTTCCCGGGATACATTGAGAAGATAATATGTAATCTTTCTTACCTGTTATTCCTGTCAGTTGTTTATTCCCACCCTGGTAGTCTGAATCTATGAATTTACCAAGTAATTATAGCAATTATATCATTCGCAAATCCAAACAACAGCATAATCAGACAGCGATTGGCGTTCACTCGTTCGTCTTTACTCCGCTCAGCTTGTATAGCCCAGTCCCCTTTGCCTGCAGGAAAGTTTACTTCTAGATTCGACGAGGATTCCCCTGAAAGACATCACGTACACTATGCACGCGTTCAAAAATCAACTTATGATTTTTTTTTTTTACTTTTTATTTTTACTATGGGACCAAACTGCTGACGTCATCGGTCCCTAGGCTTACACACTACTTAATCTAACTTACGCTAAGGACAACATGTACACCCATGCCCAAGGGAGGATTCAAACCTCCGACGGGGGGGAGCCGCGCGAACCATGGCAAGTCGCCTCAGACTGCACGGCTACCCCGTGCAGCTTATGATTCATTCAGAAAACAACTTACAGAGTGTATTCAAAAACCAACAGGGTGCACATCAAAATCATATGAGTAATCGATAGATCAACGTGCGCTGGATGCTAGGCGCTTTGCGAAACAAGGTTTTTGGGCGCAGCAGTAAAATTTTTCCCAGTAGCATCTAGCTGCTTGCTGCAATTGCTTACACAGCTAACAGCCACATTTCTGTAGCCAGGAACGGGGGAAGGTACTACTCATACGCCACTCAACTGCGCATGCACATGAGCCCGCTCACTACTGCTTAACAAATCTAATGTAAACAGTTGTGACATCACGCTCATAGGAGGCAATTTGTTGTTATGAAGCATTGCACAGTCTTCCTAAAGCCTTTGACACATTTTGCTGTTGGCAAACTCTTGTATGAGCACTGTGTTTAGTTGATGTATATGGCACATTTCCTTTGCAATTTATGTTTTATTTTCCTTTTGTTTTCTTGTTCACGTTTTATTGTTGCAATTATTCTGCAATAGCATGATACAGTAATATCCTTTGTTAGAGTATCGATTCGTACCAGTCAAAATTACAAAAAATTGACTGAAAACTAAGACAACAAAAAATTACCAGAATTCTAAAAAATTCCCGGTTTTCTCCCAGATGAAAAAATTCCCGGGTTTTTCCCGGATCTCCCAGTTGTCCCGGATCGTATACACCCTGTTACACTAAGAATTTCAAAATTTACTCTGGAGACAACATTCACTGGGTTTATAGAAGTAAGTGTACAAAATTTCATAATTCTAACCTTCTTAAGGTCTAAGAAAGAGGTATATAAACTTTAAAAACATAATTTTCAGGAAGTGCTGAGTCACAGATAGGCGCAACAAAAAGACTCTTACAACGCAAACTTTCGGTCTTTATTAACAATAGAAACACACACACACACACACACACGCACACACGCACACACGCGCACACACACACACACACACACACACACACACACGCACACACACGCACACACACGCGCGCGCGCGCGCGCGCGCAAACGCAACTCGCACACATTCTCAGCCAACTGAAAATATTGTTCCATTTCATCCTGGATTTTCCATTGTTTAATTTTCAGGAAGTGCAATTTAAAAGTTCAGTTCATGTTTTTCTTATGTCACAACCCAATGTTTTTTCTGAAAGTCACCTCTTCAGAAAACCTCAGTGTCATTTTTCCCTTCAAAGTTTCTCTTCTGATTTCCTGTTTACTGCCATCTTTCCTTTACCAGATCTTGAGCTGACTTTCCAGCTACAGAGAGGTGCTGTAAATTATTTTTCTCAAGATGTCTTGAGTGAAATTTCCTATCTTGAAGCCCATTCTCTCTAATACCTTCATCCTTTGTACAACCTCTGCATGCATCATACGAGGGCAGTTCAATAAGTAATGCAACACATTTTTTTTCTCGGCCAATTTTGGTTGAAAAAACCGGAAATTTCTTGTGGAATATTTTCAAACATTCCCGCTTCGTCTCGTATAGTTCCATTGACTTCCGACAGGTGGCAGCGCTGTACGGAGCTGTTAAAATGGCGTCTGTAACGGATGTGCGTTGCAAACAACGGGCAGTGATCGAATTTCTTTTGGCGGAAAACCAGGGCATCTGATATTCATAGGCGCTTGCAGAATGTCTACGGTGATCTGGCAGTGGACAAAAGCACGGTGAGTCATTGGGCAAAGCGTGTGTCATCATCGCCGCAAGGTCAAGCAAGACTGTCTGATCTCCCGCGTGCGGGCCGGCCGTGCACAGCTGTGACTCCTGCAATGGCGGAGCGTGCGAACACACTCGTTCGAGATGATCGACGGATCACCATCAAACAACTCAGTGCTCAACTTGACATCTCTGTTGGTAGTGCTGTCACAATTGTTCACCAGTTGGGATATTCAAAGGTTTGTTCCCGCTGGGTCCCTCGTTGTCTAACCGAACACCATACAGAGCAAAGGAGAACCATCTGTGCGGAATTGCTTGCTCGTCATGTGGCTGAGGGTGACAATTTCTTGTCAAAGATTGTTACAGGCGATGAAACATGGGTTCATCACTTCGAACCTGAAACAAAACGGCAATCAATGGAGTGGCGCCACACCCACTCCCCTACCAAGAAAAAGTTTAAAGCCATACCCTCAGCCGGTAAAGTCATGGTTACAGTCTTCTGGGACGCTGAAGGGGTTATTCTGTTCGATGTCCTTCCCCATGGTCAAACGATCAACTCTGAAGTGTATTGTGCTACTCTTCAGAAATTGAAGAAATGACTTCAGCGTGTTCGTAGGCACAAAAATCTGAACGAACTTCTTCTTCTTCATGACAACGCAAGACCTCACACAAGTCTTCGCACTCGAGAGGAGCTCACAAAACTTCAGTGGACTGTTCTTCCTCATGCACCCTAGAGCCCCGATCTCGCACCGTCAGATTTCCATATGTTTGGCCCAATGAAGGACGCAATCCGTGGGAGGCACTACGCGGATGATGAAGAAGTTATTGATGCAGTACGACGTTGGCTCCGACATCGACCAGTGGAATGGTACCGTGCAGGCATACAGGCCCTCATTTCAAGGTGGCGTAAGGCCGTAGCATTGAATGGAGATTACGTTGAAAAATAGTGTTGTGTAGCTAAAAGATTGGGGAATAACCTGGTGTATTTCAATGCTGAATAAAACAACCCCTGATTCAGAAAAAAAATGTGTTGCATTACTTATTGAACTGCCCTCGTAAGTTGCAATTCTGACAACTGTAGCATATGAATATGTGGTTTTAGGGCATTGTTTCCATATGAGTGAATTTAGAGACTCATTTGGATTCAGGATTTTGCCACCTACACACTTTTTAGAAGTTCAAGATCAACAAGAAACGTGTAAGTGGGCTTAACAACATCCAGGATACAATTTGGAAGCCTCTCCTTGTGAATGTAGGTGTTGTTATCCTTCTGAGCCTGTATATGTAAGTGATGCTTCAAAAAGTGGGCAAGGCAAGGTCACATCAACAATAGTAGTTTACTACACACTGCGGTACCTGCCAGTTAGCAGTTATTCCGCACTTCAACATCCCAGCTCAGAGAAGGACACACTATCAAATAAAGAGCACGTCTTGACAGTGCGGCTGATTTCACCAAAAACAAGAGAAAAAGACTTAGCTGTTAAATAGGTGTTAGCATTCTGTTGTTATGTCTTGAGCTGTCAAGTGGACATTTAGATTGAAGTTGAGAGATTATTGCAGTGTTCCTTATAAATAGATATTAATCTGAAGAGTTATTGTATTTGAAACCTGCACCTACTGCAGAATTTCCAAATGAAGTTTGAGCTTCTCCAGATCTTCTCCGGTCATGAAAAAATAAAATGCTGAGCCAACTAAAGTGAAGGTGATACCTCAGGAGCAAATTAGTTATCTGTAATTATGGGAAAATCACAGCTGATTTCCTCCTTAATTAACTCTGATATTTTTACTTTATCTCACTCTTGTCATGTCACTAATTTTCGTTTCACTTTCCCATATGGTGCATTCGTAAACATATGCTCCTTGGTGACACATTTGCATAACACTTGTACGAAGTAATCTTTTCTTCACAGTTTTTGCCAGGACCTCAAACTTCAATAATCAGTAGGTATCTTAGATTTATGTAATATACATTTACAACACTTCACAAATCTTGCAGTTTTACATTTAAAGGGGAGAGGGCGGGGGAGAGGGGGAGGAGAGGGAGAGAGGGGGAGGTACATGAGGAAGGGGGGGGGGGGGGCTTGAACACAAAAGGACTTCTTTTCTCTGATATGCAGTTAAATTATATAAAATATTTTCATCTGAGTATTGTCTTTTACGTAACACAAAAACCTACAAGACACAGGATCATATTCAGGAGCTATCCAATGTCTGTCTTGACACTTAAACATTGGGTCATCACACTACATTAACAAATGGTCAATGGAAATAACATATTTACACTGAAAATAAGTTCATAATACACACATACATTACTTTGAATCTTTCAGTTTTTCTCATATTGTTATGGTTGTTGGCTCTATATTGATTTTTATCATTTCATCTAACTTCTTGAGTCAGTTTGCACATCATATGACTTAATGCTGCTGTACTTTCACAGAAAAAGTTGCACACACTACAAAAAACATTGTCTTTCAAAATAAACTGAGTACTGCAAACAATGTTCTCTAGACTGACTGGTATTTCCAACAGTTACTGCAGGATTTATTTTTCAGTTCAACGTTTCGTAATATACCTTTCTGATCAAGATGACCTAGCCTACCTAGAAACGTGTGTCCTTTATGTTGGGTATTTATCTTATTACCAGTTCATTACAAAGGGAAGAGATTATTTATCCTAAATGAAACCTGAAAAATTTTTGTTAACATGAAATGATGCATGTACATACATTCATACATCAACTAACCTAATTGCACGTTTAACTGATATTGTTTGGTACCTGTACCCTACAACAGTCAGTAAATAAGCAGGAAATAGCAGGCCATACAGAAACAGATGCTGTACTTTCACAGCTGTTATTCCTAACTACAGATTCTGGCACAACTGTTCTTCTTGGCAGTACCTGTCTTTCTTTTTTATGCTTCTCTCCTTTCACATGACCTTGCACTGTGTGGTGCTATTTGTAACTTCAGACTTTTGGGCACCACTGTTCTTGGCAGTTATTCGTTTCTTTTTAGGCTTTATTTGCTTTGTATGGCCCTGCACTGCCTGGGAATTAACAAGTTCACCTCCACAGCTGTTATTTGGAACTTCAGACACTCTAGCATAACTGTTGTTTTTGGCAGTTTTTCGTTTAATTTTATCCTTCTTTTCTTTTGGATGATCATTCATTGCTTGGTAATTAACAAGTTCATCTTCACAACAATTATTTAGAACTTCAGACAGTCTGGCACAACTGTTCTTCTTGGCCGTTTTTTGTTTCATTTTATGCATCTTTCCTTTTGAATGACTATGCACTGCCTGGTAATTAACAAGTTCACCTTCACAGCTGTTATTTGGAACTTCCAACATTCTGGTACAACTGTTCTTCTTGGCAGCTTTTCGTTTCATTTTATGCATCTTTCCTTTCGAAAGACTATGCACTGCCTGGTAATTCACAAGTTCATGTTCACAGCTGTTATTTGGAACATCAGACATTCTGGCACAACTGTTGTTCTTCGCAGTTTTTCGTTTCATTTTGTATGCCTTTCCTTTCAAATGACCATGCACTGCCTGGTAATTAACAAATTCACCTTCACAGCTAACATCTGGAACTTCAGAAACTGTGGCACAACTGTTCTTCTTGGAAATTTTTCGTTTCCTTTTATGCTGCTTTCTTTTCACACAAACAGGCACTGCCTGGTAATTAACAAGTCCATCATTGCGTAATGTACACTTAAATCTCCCATTCTGGTGCCTTACAATACCATACAGTTCATCACCTGCATCACACAATTCCTCTGAACTCTGACCATTTTCATATATGATAGGAAAATCGGGAGCTCTTTTCTTTTCTTTGTTACCAGTGTTTGATCTCCCTTGTAATGATTCAACTTTTCCTCCTAGATATCTGCGAATGCTATGATCTTCATGAACAACACTGCCAATGTCTTCGTACTTCTCTTGATTGCTAGTCTGACTTCCCAAACTTTCCAATGGGAAACACTCTTCAGTGTTTTCTCTCTGAGTAATCGTATCACCTGGTTCATCATAAGCATTGTCTCTCACAAGTCTACTTGCCACAGAAGCACTTTCCTCATCACCAGCAAAACAAACTGTCACTCTATTATTTCTAGTATCACATGATGTTTGATCTGCAGGAATATCATTATTACCAATGGGAAAAACAAATAAATTTTCAACTTCATTTGAATCTTGTATTTCTGTTTTTATGTTTTTTGGCCGGTGTATGTCTGACTTCGGCAACGGTGACTGTCTAGTTTCTTCAGTATCCTCCGATTCCAAATTCTTTGACTGCATATTGATTCCAGTCTCTGAAGTTAATGAAATGCAACACTTGGTGTTATCAGAATATGGCACTTCCATTTTTATACTTTTGGTCTCATGTCTGCCTAACTCGAGCACATCACACTTTCTTCTCTTTCTACCTCCTTCAAACAGAGCAATCTCCATTCTTTGTTCATACGATGACAGAGTTACATATTCAACTCTAAGTCCTACAAGTTCTTCACTTAACTTGTTCAACATTATATTAACATTTATTAATTTGTGATATATTTTAAAATTTGTTTCCTTTTTCCCAATGTATGGTAGCAAGGCATCGTAGTTCCGCTTGCAGCATGTGAAAGTATCATCCATCAGGCTTGCTAATTCAGCAACTGATGTTTTTAAATCTTCTATTGTTTTTATGTGACTCATTCTGTCGAACAACAGAAATGGCCCTGTGCAATGCAGAAACTGAATCCTGAAACAAGAAAAAGATTTTTTAGAGACAGAATTCACTGTGACACACTTCAATACTACTTCACTTGCAGAATTATGATGCGAACCTTAAGGATAAAAGTAATTTTTGCATGATGTGTCACTGCCAAGTAACATAGCTTGACAAAACTTGGACCATATGCATAAAGAACTGCCACAGTATAGTACAGAGTGTAATGAGACAAACAGAAATGAGTCTTTAATGACAATACTGATACTGAAGTCACCATTCGTAATGTTCCCCTGGAGATTACAAATGTTGCGACATTGGTCTTAATAGGGACTGCAATGTATGATCTGCAACTTGCTCCCATGCTGGCCTCAAGGTTGATAAGGAATTCTTGTGGTACGACGTTCAACTCCTCCACTAGTGTGGTTGACAGCTGCTAGATGCTCATTGGTATACATGGACATGCTGCAAAACTCTCACCAATGCATCCCACATATGTTTGATGGCAGTTAAGTCAGGGGAATGGGCAGGCCAGTCCAATCATTAAATATCCTTTTGTTCCAAGAGTTCCTCCACTTACACTTTTCAATGTGGTTGTTCACCGTCATCCATAAAAATGAAGTCAGGATCAGATACACCCTTGAAAATATGCACATGGGGGAGGTGCACATTGTCACAGTAACGTTGACTAGTGAGTGTACTGAGTTCAAAGATTTCGAGATTAGTATGCCCATGCAACGTTATGCCTCCCCAAGCCATAATATAAAAGAATCATGTACAACAGTGTTGGATGAACACTAATATGGTGACACGTGGGAATATGTAATGCAGCCAGGAACATTGTCAAACATGATCGCTTTGTTGGTCCAGGTATTATATTGTGGGTAGGCATAACATAGCATGGGCATATTGAGCTCCACATCTTTGAACATGGTTCACTCACTGGTCAGTGTTGTTATGACACTGTACTACTCCTCCATGTGCATCTTTTCAGGGGTGCTTTCGCCCCAAATTCATTTTTATGGATGACAATGTGCAACTGCATCAAACAGCGCAGGTGGAGGAGCTCTTGGAATGAGAGGATATTTGGCAAATGGAATGGCCTGCCCATTCCCTCAACTTGAATCACATGGAGCACATGCAGGATGCATTGGGGAGAGGTATTGGAGCATCTTCATGGACAATAACAACCATCAAACAGTTGTCCACCATGCTGGTGGAGGAATGGAATGCCCTGCCACAAGAAATTATTATGAACCTGGTGGCCAGCACAGAAGCACGTTGCAGAGCGCACACTGCCATCCATGGGGATCACACACCCTATTAAGAACCATGTCCCATCATTTGTAATGTCCAGGGGACCAATGTGGATGGCGGTGACTTCAGGGATGAATAAGTACCTGTGACAACGAATTACCAGCTGCTGTCAGTTAGCATGTTGTTGTACATAGAGCAAAGTTCAGAATATGATCTTAAAAGGTGTCACCGTAGTGTAATTCTTTCGTAAAATACAGATGTTAGAAATGTACTTGACAATGAAACTTAGTGGAAATTAGCTAATTGCACAATTAAATAAACATCCCATTATAGCCTACTGCGGACCATGTTTACATTTATTAAACTTCAGTGTAATTACTGTTTTTGAATAAAAGTCTCATTTCTGTTTGTCTCATCGCATATTTATTTCAGTTATCTTCTGTAGTACACTGTAACAGTTCCTTTAACATATGGTCCAAGTTTTATCGAACTCTGTTAACTGGCAGTGATATCATGCGAAAGTTACTTTTGTCCTTAACTTTTGTGTACTAGTGTATTTAACATTAACTATTGTACAGTGACATGAAATAAGAGAAATGTGTACACAAAAACTGATCAATATGAAACAGAGTACAGGAGGTGGTGATGAATTTCGGATGCCCAACACAGCATATTCATCATCACACTTACTGGGTATCACATACAAGCAAAATTGCTGCAATGATTCCTGAGGAACACTTAACAGATTTCTTTTCTGGAATGTCTGCCTTTGTCGACACAGAACCGTATTTCACCACCGACAAAAATCATTTTCAAGTTATCTCATCATGTATTAAAGTCGAACAACCATTTGGAACAACTTCCTTACGATGCACTAAACTATGACACTGAAAATATTCTTCTAGCAATTTCCATAGGGTGAGTTTAGTGTGTCTAAAAGGTACATTACAATGGTTCAGAAAATTCTTTTTGACAAGTGAGCCAGAATGATTAAAAGTTTGCTTATCTTTGAATAAATGATGAGAATATAGAAAGTCATAAGAGAGTTAGTGTCTACATTTACCCTGGTGTCTTCATAGTCGCATAAAACTAAACTGAGCTTGACTTGAGATGCTACTTAATGGAATGAGAATTATATATATATATAGAGGGAAACATTCCACGTAGGAAATATATATCTAAAAACAAAGATGATGTGACTTACCAAATGAAAGTGCTGGCAGGTCAACAGGCACACAAACAAACACAAACATACACACAAAATTCAAGCTTTCGCAACAAACTGTTACCTCATCAGGAAAGAGGGAAGGAGAGGGAAAGACAAAAGGATGTGGGTTTTAAGGGAGAGGGTAAGGAGTCATTCCAATCCCGCGAGCGGAAAGACTTACCTTAGGGGGAAAAAAGGACGGGTATACACTCGCACACACACACATATCCATCCACACATATACAGACACAAGCAGATATATGTCTGCTTGTGTCTGTATATGTGTGGATGGATATGTGTGTGTGTGCGCGCGCGAGTGTATACCCGTCCTTTTTTCCCCCTAAGGTAAGTCTTTCCGCTCGCGGGATTGGAATGACTCCTTACCCTCTCCCTTAAAACCCACATCCTTTCGTCTTTCCCTCTCCTTCCCTCTTTTTTAATATATATATATATATATATATATATATATATATATATATAGGATGGTGGACAGATCTCCTGACACACTGAGAGTTGCCCTTGTGCACCATATGAAATGCATGTAGTAAAAATATGTTGCATTAAAATGATATTTCATGAGCTTCAGATATTGGTAGATTATCTTTCTGGAGGAGAAATTTTGTTTCTATGGACAGTGTCCAGTCCCTGATCTGGGACGCATTATTTCCTTAGATCAATGTGATGCAAGGATAGCCACACATGGGTGGTCGATTTGATTGACTGCTGTTTTGTTTACCATCTATAATTACTAATCTTCTCAATGAAGTATGACCCTTCCATCAAACAATGAGCATGCTATTGAATAGTACATTAACTGCAAAGACAGAAAATGATAGATAAATACAAAAAGCAGTCCTGTCAAAGTCAAATCCGTCAAACACAAATACAAAATGATACCAAAAATAAGTGTGTGCATAAGAACTCTACACTCACAATAAACCCAACAAGCCTAAGCTCTGCACATAAATATAAAATATGGAATTTGAAAATGCTATGAAAAGGACAGATTGTTACTCGCCATACAGTGGAGATGTTGAGTGACAGTCAGGCACAAAAAATCACACACACAACTGCTAAACAAGTAAGCTTTCAGCCAAAATGCCACTTCTTAGCAATCTATCCTTCTTATAACATTGTCATTATTCCATCCTGGATTTTCCGCTGTTTAGCTGGAAGTTGATGGCATACAGTAAGAGGAAAGACAAGGTCACAGCTATGCAGGGAAACAAAAATGAGTTTTTAGTAAGTGATGACTTACTGTTGGAGGATATCACTCTTCCCAACTACAAAATTGACATGTGTCTTGAAATTAGAATGCAACAACTCAGCAAACATTTTAAAAATATTTTGTTGTCTTCAGTCCTGAGACTGGTTTGATGCAGCTCTCCATGCTACTCTATCCTGTGCAAGCTCCTTCATCTCCCAGTACTTACTGCAACCTACATCCTTCTGAATCTGCTTAGTGTATTCACCTCTTGGTCTTCCTCTACGATTTTTACCCCCCACGCTGTCCTCTATTGCTAAATTTGTGATCCCTTGATGCCTCAGAACATGTCCTACCAACGGGTCCCTTCTTCTTGTCAAGTTGTGACACAAACTCCTCTTCTCCCTAATTCTATTCAATACCTCCTCATTAGTTATGTGATCTACCCATCTAATCTTCAGCATTCTTCTGTAGCACCACATTTCGAAAGCTTCTATTCTCTTCTTGTCCAAACTATTTATCGTCCATGTTTCACTTCCATACATGGCCACATTCCATACAAATACTTTCAGAAACGACTTCCTGACACTTAAATCTATACTCGATGTTAACAAATTTCTCTTCTTCAGAAACGCTTTCCTTGCCATTGCCAGTCTACATTTTATATCCTCTCTACTTCAACCATCATCAGTTATTCTGCTCCCCAAATAGCTGCTTGCTCAATATACAGATTGAATAACATCGGGGACAGGCTACAACCCTGTCTCACTCCCTTCCCAACCACTGCTTCCCTTTCATGCCCCTCGACTCTTATAACTGCCATCTGGTTTCTGTACAAATTGTAAATAGCCTTTCGCTCCCTGTATTTTACCCCTGCCACCTTTAGAATTTGAAAGAGAGTATTCCAGTCAACATTGTCAAAAACTTTCTCCAAGTCTACAAATGCTAGAAATGTAGGTTTGCCTTTCCTTAATCTATTTTCTACGATAAGTCGTAGGGTCAGTATTGCCTCACATGACCCAACATTTCTGTGGAATCCAAACTGATCTTCGCTGCGGTCGGTTTCTACCAGTTTTTCCATTCCCCTGTAAAGAACACGCGTTAGTATTTTGCAGCTGTGACTTATTAAACTGATAGTTTGATAATTTTCACATCTGTCAACACCTGCTTCCTTTGGGATTGGAATTATTATATTCTTCTTGAAGTCTGAGGGTATTTTGCCTGTCTCATACATCTTGCTCACCAGATGATAGAGTTTTGTCAGGACTGGCTCTCCCAAGGCCGTTAGTAGTTCTAACGGAATGTTGTCTACTCCCGGGGCCTTGTTTCGACTCAGGTCTTTCAGTGCTCTGTCAAACTCTTCACGCAGTATCGTATCTCCCATTTCATCTTCATCTACATCCTCTTCCATTTCCATAATATTGTCCTCAAGTACATCGCCCTTGTATAGACCCTCTATATACTCCTTCCACCTTTCTGCTTTCCCTTCTTTGCTTAGAACTGGGTTTCCATCTGAGCTCTTGACATTCATACAAGTGGCTCTCTTTTCTCCAAAGGTCTCTTTAATTTTCCTGTAGGCAGTATCTATCTTACCCCTAGTGAGATAAGCCTCTACATCCTTACTTTTGTCCTCTAGCCATCCCTGCTTAGCCATTTTGCACTTCCTGTCGATCTCATTTTTGAGACGTTTGTATTCCTTTTTGCCTGCTTCATTTACTGCGTTTTTATATTTTCTCCTTTCATCAATTAAATTCAATATTTCTTCTGTTACCAAAGGATTTCTACCAGCCCTCGCCTTTTTACCTACTTGATCCTCTGCTGCCTTCACTACTTCATTCCTCAGAGTTACCCATTCTTCTTCTACTGTATTTCTTTTCCCCATTCCTGTCAATTGTTCCCTTATGCTCTCCCTGAAACTCTGTACAACCTCTGGTTTAGTCAGTTTATCCAGGTCCCATCTCCTTAAATTCCCACCTTTTTTGCAGTTTTTTCAGTTTTAATCTAAAGTTCGTAACCAATAGATTGTGGTCAGAGTCCACGTCTGCCCCTGGAAATGTCTTACAATTTAAAACCTGGTTCCCAAATCTCTGTCTTACCATTATATAATCTATCTGATACCTTCTAGTATCTCCAGGATTCTTCCATGTATACAACCTTCTTTGATGAGTCTTGAACCAAGTGTTAGCTATGATTAAGTTATGCTCTGTGCAAAATTCTACCAGGTGGCTTCCTCTTTCATTTCTCTCCCCCAATCTATATTCACCCACTTTGTTTCCTTCTCTCCCTTTTCCTACTCTCGAATTCCAGTCACCCATGACTATTAAATTTTCGTCTCCCTTCACTACCTGAATAATTTCTTTTATCTCATCATACATTTCATCAATTTCTTCATCATCTGCAGAGCTAGTTGGCATATAAACTTGTACTACTGTAGTAGGCGTGGGCTTCGTGTCTATCTTGGCCACAATAATGCGTTCACTATTTTGTTTGTAGTAGCTTAACCGCATTCCTATTTTTTTTTATTCATTATTAAACCTACTCCTGCATTACCCCTATTTGATTTTGTATTTATAACCCAGTATTCACCTGACCACAAGTCTTGTTCCTCCTGCCACCAAACTTCACTAATTCCCACTATATCTAACTTCAACCTATCCATTTCCCTTTTTAAATTTTCTAGCCTACCTGCCCAAGTAAGGGATCTGACATTCCACGCTCCAATCCGGAGAATGCCAGTTTTCTTTCTCCTGATAACGACGTCCTCTTGAGTAGTCCCCGCCCGGAGATCCGAATGGGGGACTATTTTACCTCCGGAATATTTTACCCAAGAGGACGCCATCATCATTTAACCATACAGTAAAGCTGCATGCCCTCAGGAAAAATTACGGCTGTCGTTTCTCCTTGCTATCAGCCGTTCACAGTACCAGCACAGCAAGGCTGTTTTGGTTAGTGTTACAAGGCCAGATCAGTCAATCATCCAGACTGTTGCCCCTGCAACTACTGAAAAGGCTGCTGCCCCTCTTCAGGAACCACATGTTTGTCTGGCCTCGCAACAGATACCCCTCCGTTGTGGTTGCACCTACGGTACGGCCATCTGTATCGCTGAGGCACGCAAGCCTCCCCACCAACGGCAAGGTCCATGGTGGTAGGTTTAAAAATATAGTACATGCAAAACAAGCAATGGCAGAACTGGATTCCAAACCTAAACATAATTACAGAGGTGTCTTTGTACATGCTGAAATGAATTTGGTGAGAAGCAGTAACTGCGAAGAACAAACTACAAACTATACAAGAAACATTGTTCATGTGACAAGGAGTGACTAGGTGGCATCCAAGCTCATACTTCATGTAATCACAAAAAGTAGGTCAGTGAATGACAAATATAATTCCAAGACAAACTGTTCTTCAGACCAATGTGACTGTTTTAGAGCTATATTCACTGACCAAAACAAATTTCCATGTGATATTGCCCAAGATCGGATGGGATACATTTAAACTGAAATTGCCCTAGGACATATAATGATACAGCCGTCCCCAAAATTCATACGAAATGTCTGATACCACATTTTTATATGCATCCGAATAATTATTGGACAAGTTAGTGCTTCCTAGGGACTTGTATGTGTGTCTATATGTATATCATTCTGTCCAATTTGCTAATAATACTTGATATTAATTGTGAAAGCAAACAGAAGGTTCCGGAAAAACGTATATTGTCATAATTATCAAGAGATTGTTGTCATTAACAAAATTACATACAAATGCTGGATTGAATGTATAGTAAAGAAATTGAAGGCATAAATATTTGGCAGAAAATGTTAAAATACTGTGGAAGTGTTGGCATAGGTGGCCAGTGCCTATAATTACAATTGAGTAACGAGTTAACTCAAAGAAGCTCATTATCTTAAAATTCAGTTTAAAAGTTATTACAAAGCGATGTACTTTCATTTGTTATTTATTTTTATGTCTTCCTGTGCAATTAGTATCCTTCGTAATTACATTTCTAATTAACTCTCCAATTGTTTACATCTCACAGTTTTCCAACTGCAGAAATTGAGGCCTTATTCGTACGTAATTCAATGTATTTAATTGGATAAAGCACGAGCTCTGTACTATCATTACATGTTAGGAAACAAATCCAAACTGTAATTAATTACGTAACTAAAATAATATGAGGGGCATTATTGTAATAAAAGTTCAGAATGATTTTCATATGGAAAACTAAAGATATTACTAGAGATGATTGTAATTCAAATATTGTATTTTATACCTTATTCAGCTGAACATCAATTTCTTTATGTTTTGTAAATTTAATTGCAGCATTGAAATTATACAAAATTAATAATGGAATATTTTGTGAGCAATTGTTAAAATTCTATATAAAGGAAAGCAGCGAGGCTGTGTGGCAGTCAGTTAATTGTTGTTGAGTCTGCTAGAGAGTTTGATTGGAAGTCAAAGAGATCTGTGAAGTCTGTGTTTTGTTTACAAGACGAGTGTGCAGTTTGGATGTCAATTAATGTCAGTAAATCTTGTTAAACATGAAAATTTCGCATTCATTCATCAATGGACCAGGCAGAAGAAACTTAAGTTAAGTAACATTCAACATGAATCGTTACATTTGGTGGAGTTGAGCTGTGACTGATGTCTGAAATGTGGAAATATGTTTAAGTGACTGTTTCACGTGAACGTAAGACAAATGCCAAGCATAAATTGTCTTGAAAAACTTTGTTTTATGCTCACACAGAACGAATGGATGTTGCCCCATGGGAAGAATTAGTGTGGATAAAAAGGACCAAATTCTCGAACAGCACTGTCACCCCATCAGATGAGTAACAGTTCATTTTCTTAAGGAGTGTTTTTGTGAAAGTGACAAACATTTGTGTGGGAAGTTTTATATTTTACCATGGCCGATAACGACAAGGTAAAAATAAGTGAGGAAAAACTTTTAGGTTGCAAGCCAGTGGAAAACACTTCAGACCTAGGAACAAGTATCAGTGAACTATCACCCAGTAGTATTCAAAGTGTAGATCAAAGCTTTGGTGGAGAGGGGTCCAGTGAAAATGTCAGCACAAGTACTCCAATTGCACAGGGGAGAGTAGGTGGAGATGATTTGTTAATGTTATTAATGCAGCATGTGAAAGAAGCGAAGGAACAGATGAGGCAAGAAGTGAAGGAACAGATGGGACAGATTAGACAAGAAGCGAAGGAACAGATGGGACAGATTAGACAAGAAGCGAAGGAACAGATGGGACAGATTAGGCAGGATACTAGTAAGATAAGGGAAATCCAGGATGGTTTGGCAGTACTAAAAATTACTGTTGAGACAGAGCAGGGGGAACTCAGTACTTGTGTAGGAGCAGTACAAGGAAGGTTAGAAATATTAGAAACTAATTTCAAACAAGAGTTGTCCAAAAACAAGGAGAGATTCAAAAAACTAGATGAGCGCGTAGAAATAGAAAATTATAAACTTAAAGTAGAGGTTGTTCAGACTAGGAGAATCTTAGAAGAAAAAGTAGAAGCTTACAAAAGGAACTGAGCTAAAACTTACAGACATTTCCAATCAAATAAGTAATGTAGATCTAAAGCGTGATGAAAAAATAGATTTGTGTAAAAAGAATGTTATAGATTTAAGTAAGAAAGTTGTAGAATTTCAAGTGGGTGTAGCCCAAAGAAATTTTGCTAACAATTTTAATTGTGTATGGGGTGGCATACCTTTAAAATGTTTTCCAGGAGATGGGAAATTGCATCCTATTGATTTTTTTACACCATTGTCAGGATAATTTTAGTAACGACATGACATACAATGTTAAAATTAAATTTGTTAAGCGGTTTTTGGATGGAGAAGCAATCTCATGGGCCAATCAGAATGTAAATTCTACCATGTCACATGATGAATTTGAGAGAAAGATCTTAAATAAGTTTTGGTCAGAATCTGAGCAAGCTAGGATTAAAAGTGAGCTTTTGAATGGTTGAATGTATAGGGAAGGTGACGGTAGTTTCAAGTGTTTTTGTGAAAACCAATTGATAAAACTAGTACACTCAGACAAACCTTTTGACAAACGAATACAAATAGATGCCTTAAAAAGGAGGATTCTGTTACATATTTGTCATGGTGGATCTTTTTTCAAAATTCATTTAACTATGTGCATTGAAGAAAGCAACAAGCAAGAACATCATTTTGAAAATTAGAAGAGACTATTTCACATAGGTAGGCAAACCGAATAGCATACTTTCTGACAATGGAGCACTATTTACTTCTAAGCTTTGGAAAACATTTTTTGAGGATGAGAACATAAACCAATTCTGATATCTGCTAATCACCTAACAAGCAATCCAGCTGAACGTTACAAATGAGATATAGGGAGATTATTTAGAACTTATTGCAACAAACATCATGTAAGTTGGATAGAGTATGTAGACAGCTTTGAAGATATACTGAATAGCTTACAACATTCATCTATTGGGTTCTGTCCATGTGAAATAATGTATCACGGGAAACCACCAAATCTGATCAACGACTTAATTGAATTCCCAACATGTAAGGTTATGAGTCCACAGGAAAGAGAAGAAATAGTCAAGAAAGTAATGGAACAACAGGGGAAGAAACTGAGAAAAACAAACATTATGGGAAGTTGAAACCTACATATTTTAAAATTGATGATCTAGATCTGGTGAAAACACATGAAAAATCCAAGGCTATAAATAATGAATTAACGAAATTTATACCTAAAAACACAGATGATGTGACTTACCGAACGAAAGTGCTGGCAGGTCGATATGAAATTCTTTGACATCTATATTGGTCCATTCAAAATTCAGTCTATACCACATCCAAATGCATACACGTTAGTGTATCCAAAGTCTGGAAGATTATTTGGTCTACATAACATAACTGAACTGAACGCCTATAAGCAAGTGCCAAACACCAAGAAAAAATAAGATGATGTAAAAGCCCTCAGGAGGACACATCCTTGCATCAAGTGCGTGGCGAGCACTAGGTCTCCGAGCTATGAAGCATTCTATTTTCTTCTTTTCGTTTTCGGATGCTACATCTTTTACTCATCTATAAACCTGTAATGAAGTTCTCTCTTACTGACAATACTATCCATTCTCTGTAGTGTATGTTTTCTGTATGTAATATGACTATTGAGTGACGCTACTTGCAATAGTTTTTGATGGAACTGAACAAAGAGTATGGAGATATTACTGCAGTGTACATTGGTTTTGTCAAAGGATGTGCCTGGAACGTACTCAGTTTAAGACCCACTATTGTTGAATTTTTGAAGGAAGAAGGAAAGCAAAAATGAAAATTAGAAGATCTGGAATGAATCATAGACCTTGGATTTTAAATAGTGTTGACTGCAGACTGCCCTCAGTAAGACATTGCAAGATGAGAAGCAACTTATTTCTGATTTCATGGCAAAAGTGGAAGCATTTAAAAAGTAAATGGAATTGTCGAAGGGACTACTTCTGATGAGGAACACTGTCAAATTTTGAACAATTCATTGTGGCATTGAAAGAATTACAGAAATAGCTCATTAAACATTTGAAAACACTGCCAGTCTTGCATTTGTTTTTTGTGTTTTTGAGTGTGTTTACTATTTCAGTTTAAATCACTCCATCTGCAGATGGAACTGGTTGATCTGCAGTGTAATTCCTGTTTAAAAGGCAAATTCTTTTATGGTAAAACTGTCCAGTAGTTCTATGTTATTTTCCTTGGAAAGAGTTTCTACGTCTCCATAATGATGATGTAAACATGATATCAAAGTTTCGATCAACATATGTGCATGAAAGGCTTTTTTTTTTTTTTATTCCGAAAATAAATACTTCAAGATTACATGGCAACATGAGTGATGAAAATCTGTGAAACTCTGTGTATTTGTATGCATGCCAACAGATTGTGCCAGATATACATTTTATTATACATCTTCAACTCGCCAAAAATAAGCAAATGGTACTAAAATTTGTTTTGCTCGCGATCTTTGTTGTTATGAAATGTGGGATATAAAACAAGGCCACATGCTGTGCTTTCGCAGTCCCCTCCCCCTTTTCCTCTCAGACAACATGGTGTGATTAGAGGAGAAGTGTGCCCTCAGGCGAGAGAGATTTGCTGGTGTGCACAAGCATCACACATGAGCAGTTCTTCATTTACCCCACTCTGAAACAGTGTGGGTGGGCCATTAAGAGATCACCAATATCCACACAGCTAAGAGGGTTCACTGGAATAATTCCCTTGGAATTGCATTATGAAAATAAAACCTTAATGACTGTAAGAGGGAACAACAGTGTCAGAATGTCTTTACTGTTGCAAAGAGGAAAAAAGTTTTTCAAAAATGTATCTGTTGTGTTCATTAATTTTTTAAGAGGTTTCTTGAGTTCCAGCATATAATATTTAATTTCTCTAGATGATAATCTATTAGTTCTACAGGATTTTGTTGTAGGTCTTTTATTATCTGTATTGTTTCTTGTCACTTGAAGCATGACGTTTGTGCCAGCTAATAAATGTTTGTCAAGTGTTATTGTGTTTAGTGTTTGTTTCTTCTCTTAGTTTTTGGCCTGCTGTGGCAAAATGGTGATTGAAGACTTATTCTGTTCTGTTATAGTCTTTTTGCTTGTCATAAGCTGTATGAGCATAGTGTAGAAAGTTCTCTGAATGGAAAGAAAGGGAACAATTTACCCCAGTGAAGCTGTTACAGCAATGAGAGTTGTGCTTGGGTGCACTTTGTCTTCAAGAAAAATGACTTTCTTCCTTGTCAGACCTGGTCTCTCTTTTTCTGTAGCTGGTTCTGGAGGTTAGCGTAGTATTTTTCTGCAGTTCTTTGACCATTGGGAAGGTAATTTATTGGAAGAATCCCTTTCACATCCCAGAAAGCTGATGCCATGGCCTTTCTGGCCAACCATATTGCCTTTGCTTTCTTTGGTGGTGGTGAATCAACATTTTTCCACTACTTTGATGGTTGTTTTGTCTCTGGGATTTCATGCGTGGTCCCAAACCACTGCAAAAAAATCTTGTTCATTGCTCTGAAGACCAGTCAAATATTGTTCAGAAATTTCAGTTCTGATGCATTTCTGATTCTTAATGAAGTGGTGTGGCATCCACCTGATAGATAATTTTCTCATATCCAATTCCCTGTTAGTATTCTCCATTAAAGAGAAAATATTTGGAGGTCAGAAAGTGCCTGAAAAGGTCGATCGTCTTCTCATCAAATTTCTGTGCAATAAGCTCAACTGACTCTCGAAGAGGCACCCTGGTGAATAATGAAACAACGGCGTAACTCACCAGGATATCCTAGTCTTTCAGCTTGAAGTTGTCCAGACATTTTACGAAATCCACAGACTTATGAACGTGATGAGGGCACCCACATAAGGGCTTAGTAATACTGCCAGGTATTTGGCCAGCAAATATGTAGGTGCCCTAATGTTGCTGACAGTTGACAGTTGGGCGTAACGGCACCCCTTCTTTGTAGACTTTAGGGAGTCCATAAAGTCTTGGCGATTCAGGTCCTTGAGATATCAATTTCTTGGCGACATCCTCTGGTAACCCCGCGTCCTTGAGAAGAGTCCTAGTCTTGTTCTCCAACTTTTTTGTGGGATCAGCATTGATCTTCCTGTAAGATTCGTCATTTAGAAGGCTCTGCAACTTCTCAATGTAGTCCTTATGGGAAAGAACAACCGTAGCATTGCCTTTGTCAGCCGGTAAGACAACAATTTCAAGACTCTGTCTCAGGTCTCGAATGACTGCCCTCTCCCTGCTGGTAATATTCGACTTGATCGGTTTAGTTCTTGTCAGAGCACGGCAGGTTTCCCGGTGTGCTTCTGCGAGTAAATACAGAAAATTTACTATTCACACCACCAATTTCATCACATTTCCCAAGGCTGCATGTTTAACAAAAAGTGCTTCTTGGTGTACAGAACAATGAATCCCATACAGGCTGTCTATTGATCCTTATAAGTTCTAGCTCTTCCATTGTCAACTAAATCTTTAAATTCTTTCTGCATGGCATTGTGATGCCATCTCCAAGCAAAGTTGCAACACCTGTCAATTAAGCAACTACATTATTGATACTGAGAGTTCTTATCTTCCTCCTCTGTAATTCCCATTCATTTGTAAGGGATCACAACAATAGATCACTACACTGCCCTCTTTTTGTACAAACAGCCATTGGACCTGTGAGCTTCCTTTATGCCATGAACTAGTAGCAAATGATATACAGCACTTTCACCATGACTCTACCAAACTAAAGACAGTTGTGCCCACCAAAATAAGCTGGACCAAATGCTGAAAGGAAATGTTTAACTGCAAAGCTAATAGAAATGGTATGCTATACCAAGAAAGACTTTGCAAAGCAGTGACAGGCCAAGTCTCTAAACACACGCACGGCAAGACTCTGTAGCCAGATCCGCACCTCATCACCTTGTGCCTACACAAGCCCCCCACCCCCCCTTTACACTTCTAAAACAGCTAAATATTTGTGACAATGAAGAATATAAATGTCACTGCTGCTCGTTTCACTCACAGCAATTTAAGCTGTCCTCTTAGGTCTCTGCCTAACCACACCCTCAGAAATTGCAATATATTTGGAAATAAACAGCAACCATTTGTAACAAATGAGGATTTAGAGACAACATTGCTCCTCAATTTTATTTGCAGCAACTGAAGCTGTACTCTTAGGCTGTTTTCTAGCAACAGCCTCAGAAACTGCGACAAATTCACAAACAAAGGCCAAATATCTACAACAAGTAAAAACACAAGTGTCATTGCTGGTCCAAGAATCTGTTACAAACACAAACAAGGTAAAAAAAAAAAAATAAAGCTTAACATATAGTAGGACACAAACCTACCTCCTCCTGTTCCGTAACTCAACATCTCTAGCCACAGGTCCACACTGAACGTGGGCAATCGCTAAGAATATTATCACTGATGTTAGGCTTTCACCGCCAATTCATCATTAACTGCCATTTAATTACAAGACACACTACCAAGGGTGACATATTTGTGATAAACATTCAATGCATCAAAACAACGGTGAGGTGCACATGCTGGCTACAGAGCCTTGTGCACACAGGCAGAATATTGTACATGGGTGAAGTTTAGCATGCTTGTCCAACCCTGGTTTAGATATTTGTTTTCATGTTAAATTCCATGGTGTTACCATGAACAGCTAGGGATCTATAAAGTCCAGAGAGGGAGAGTCCAGCTTACCTGATTAAACATTACACAACTGAAGTGTGGCATGCTCCCCAGAGGTTGCACAATAATAACTGTCTAGCCCAACAGTCATCACGGTGGTTGCTGAAGGAAGACCAGAGCTTACTGTTAGAGAGGACTGACAGTATTTGCCAAATCTGTACTCCTCCAATAAAACAGTTCCCTGAGATGCTTGCCATTTGGCCTGACCTATCTGGCCTGTGGACTATCAAAAGACACATGTGCGATGAACTTAAGTTTCTGATAAAGTTTCTCAAAATTGTATGTATAGACTCCGGTGTAAATTTTTAGGCTGAAGACTTTAATGCCCTGCAAAATGATTGGCTCATCCTTGTCAAATGATCAGCTAGCCACAGCTATCTGCTATATTATTTTAATATTCTTTCCACTATTCCCTCTTGGTCATAAATTTCGAAACTGACATAATATGTGATTTTTTTAATCTCTCTCTCTCCAACATCAGCACTGGCCATATTAGTGGCCAAACTACAGTTTAACTACATTTGACCAATGTATTGCACTCTGCCATTCACTTCAGCTACAAATGAACCGAACAGATTATAGTCCACTTCATATCTTTTTTACTTTCACACATTTTTATGTCAAATGAGTCCATTTATAGTTCATTACCTGTGGGGTAAAGTGTACTACAATGTGACAGCAGTACGCTACACAGTGATAGCATCCTCCCTCTTCCTGAGATCTAGGTTGTGGTGACAGACTGATCTGAAGTGTTTGTATGGTCTAGATTAAGCAGAAAGATGATAATCTCGTTGTGAATTCGCAAAGCCAACAAATGAGACTGCAAAGTAAAGACTGTGGTAATAGATTCACCTGTGACACTGACTGATGTCTACAATTGTGCAATATTCGATACACTTTAAAATGTTTTTGCCAATTTCAGAGCTTATGTGGCATTGAGCAAAATCCCTATTGTGACTGCATCACTCTTGGTGGTGTGCAGCATTCCACATATTGCTCCACAGATTTAGTCAGAAACATTTGTTAGGTGAGCCAGATTAATTCTCTATCCTTTACAAATGTAAAATCAGTCTAAATAAGGGTAGCCAGTCTCTGACCTTTGAGATAGTCAAAAGTCAATAATTAAAACCCAATAAATATCTAAGCACTTTCAAAAAGATTCCCGGGTTCGACCACACAGTTTGACACAGCACTCCTGGCACTTTCCAATGATGATCTCCACAACAAAACAGGAATACTGAGAGAAAAAGTTAACTGAGGAAAAGTCACAGAAAACAACTCACTGAAATGTGCATGGAAACAAATGAGTTCTATTAGAATCAAGTCCATCATTCTTATCGAAAGCCACCTCTAGCTACCTAATGGCTCCACACACTGGTGTGAGGCCATCTGTTACTGAACAGGCCTATTTGTTTTGTTTTGTTTTGTTTTAGGGCGCAGGGCAAAAACAACTGGGATCATATGCGCCCAAGTCAAAACTATAGAACACGAGGACAGAGAGGAGTTAAACAACAACTATTCGTCAATCCCAATTTACATAAGAGAAGACAGCTAGAAACAGGGATACAAGGATTAGTGAACACAGGGTTGCCGTAGCAAGACTGAATATTGTAAACCCCCCCCCCCCCAAACCCTCCAAAAATAAACAAAAATATATCTATTCAAAAAAGCAGATAAAATCTACTTGACGCCTTCCTGAGACACAATCTCCACTCCTTCCAAATTAACAATATAAGTGTAGACCAGATATGGCTTGAATTCAAAGAAAGTATCAGCAGCAATTGAGAGATTTATACCAAATAAATTAACAAACGACGGAGCTGATCCTCCTTGGTACACAAAACAGGTCAGAACACTGTTGCAGAAACAATGAAACAAACATGCCAAATTTAAACAGATGCAAAATGCCCAAGATTGGCAATCTTTTACAGAAGCTCGAAATTTAATGTGGACTTCAATGCGAGATGCTTATAACAGTTTCAACAATGAAACTTTGTCTCAAAACCTGGCAGAAAATCCAAAGAGATTATGGTCATCTGTGAAGTATGTTAGTGGCAAGAAACAATCAATGCCTTCTCTGAGTGACAGCAATGGAGATACTATTGAAGACAGTGCTGCCAAAGCAGAGTTACTAAACACAGCCTTCCGAAATGCCTTCACAAAAGAAGGCGAAGTAAATATTCCACAATTTGAATCAAGAACAGCTGCCAACATGAGTAACATAGAAGTGAATATCCTCTGAGTAGTGAAGCAACTTAAATCACATAATAAAAGCAAGTCTTCTGGTCCACACTGTATACCAGTTAGGTTCCTTTCAGAGTATGCTGATGCATTAGCTCCATACTTAACAATCACATACAACCATTTGCTTGACGAAAGATCCGTGCCCAAAGACTGGAAAGTTTCACAGGACACACCAATATTCAAGCAATTACTTACAGATCCATATCATTAACGACGATATGCAGCAGGATTCTGGGACATATATTGTGCTCGAACATTATGAATTACCTTGAAGAAAACGGTCTATTGAAACACAGTAAACATGGGTTTAGAAAACATTGTTCTTGTAAAACACAACTAGCTCTTTATTCACATGAAGTGTTGAGTGCTATTGACAAGGGATTTCAAATCGATTCCATGTTTCTGGATTTCCAGAAGGCTTTTGACACTACCACAAAAGTGGCTTGTTGTGAAATTGTGTGCTTATGGAATATGTCTCAGCTATGTGACTGGATTTGTGATTTCCTATCAGAGAGGTCACAGTTCATAGTAGCTGATCGAAAATCATTGAGTAAATCAGAAGTGATTTCTGGTGTTCCCCAAGGTAGTGTTACAGGGCCTTTGCTGTTCCTTATCTATATAAACGATTTGGGAGACAATCTGAGCAACTGTCTCGGGTCATTTGCAGACGACACTGTCGTTTATCGACTAATAAAGTCATCATAAGATCAAATCAAATTGCAAAGCGATTTAAAAAAGATATTTGGATGGTGCAAAAATTGGCAGTTGACCCTAAATAATGACAAGTGTAAGGTCATCCACATGAGTGCTAAAAGGAACTCGTTAAACTTCAGTTACGCGATAAATCAGTCTAATATAAAGGCCGTAAATTCAACTAAATACCTAGGAATTACTATTATGAACAACTTAAACTGGAAGGAACACACAGAAAATGTTGTGGGGAAGGCTAACCAAAGACTGCATTTTACTGGCAGGACACTTAGAAAATGTAACAGATCTACTAAGGAGACTGCCTACAATACACTTGCCCGTCCTCTTTTGAATATTGCTGTGCGGTGTGGGATCCTTACCAGATAGGACTGATGGAGTACATCGAAAAAGTTCAGAGAAGGGCAGCACGTTTTTTATTATCGCATAATATGAGAGAGGGGGTCACTGAAATGATACAGGATTTGGGCTGGACATCGTTAAAAGATAGGCTTTTTCATTGCGACAGAATCTTCTCACAAAATTCCAGTCACCAACTTTCTCCTGTGAAGGCGTAAATATTTTCTTGACACCGACCTACATAGGGAGAAACAATCACCAAAATAAAATAAGGGAAATCAGAGCTCATACAGAAAGATATAGGTGTTCTTTCTTTTTGCGCACTATACAAAATTGGAATAATAGAGAATTGTGAAGGTGGTTCGATGAATCCTCTGCCAGGCACTTAAATGTGACTTGCAGAGTATCGATGTAGATGTAGGGATGTGGAGAAACAGCTAGAAAGGACACCATACAACTACGGAGGTCTAAAAGTAAAAATTAAATGCCTTTCACCATATTGCTTTGACTGCTAAAAAGTAAAAGCAGTCGACAACACACCCAACATTTGCTAGAACAGCTGATAACTCAGACGGCAAACCCAAGCGGGAACATAAACGGTTAAAAATGGGCATTCCATCAGGAAGTGGCGGACAGTTAAAACTTGGGCGCAATGTGTACAAAGTGGTGGAGGAACATCACTTGTAAAATGACGATGGCTAAAGAGGCAGTGCCCAATACGCAACCAAGTTAATAATCCAGAGTTTATTCCCATGAAGGAAGGACCAATGGCGATGCCAAAGGGACACCATGTCCTGACAGACGGCAACACAGAGATCATTGGAGGAAATATAGGAACTGGTGTGCTGAGGTACAAGGACTGCAGGCTTGGCAGCAGCATCAGCAGCCTCATTTCCTGGCAGACTGACATGACCAGAAACCCACATAAACATCACATTGGCTCCACTAAGAGTGAGCAAGTGACAGTTTTCCTGGACCTGTTGCACTAAGGGATGGGCAGTGTACAGCGCACATAGACTTTGAAGGGCGCTGAGCGAGTCTGAACAGAGAACACAATTGAAAAGTCTCTGTCACCGGATCTACTCCATGGCCTGATACAGGGCGAAGAGCTCGGCTATAAATACTGAGTAGTGTACCAGAAGCCGATACTGAAAGGCACAGACGCCTGTGATGAAGGCAAACCCGACACCATGGTCGGTCTGAGAGCCATCAGTGTACACAAAGGCACTATCGCAAAGTTCCAATGCGAAGGTTGTGAAACTGAAGGTGATGAGTGAGGCTGGAGTAGTGTCCTTAGGAAGCGAAAGAAGGCCAAGGTTAACAAAGCACCCATAGCATAGTTTTGAATGGACAAGGGACTGGTACAAACGGAGGACGGTAATTCGATCTGCTCCCCAGGAAGTACCATTGAGGATACATACGACACTGAGGGACCACATACAGCGGGTTGCCAGGTAAGACACATGGGAGAACCAAGAGAGTATCCTATAAAGCATGAGCCCCAAGAATTTTGTAGTTTCAACGAATAGAAGAGCAACAGGCCCAAGATGTAAAGACAGTGGGAGAAACCTACTGCACCACCAGAAATTCATACAGACGGTTTTGTCAGTGGAAAAATGAAAGCCACTGTCGATGCTCCAGGAGTAAAGACGATCAAGACATTGCTGAAGATGCCGCACAGTGAGACAGGTCTATGGAGAACTGCAATAAACGGCAAATCATCAACAAAAAGGGAGCCAGAGATGCCTGGCAGCAGATAGGCAATTCTGTAGGGTTAATGGTGTCAGCAAAGAGGACGACACTCAGGATGGAAGCCTGAGGCACCCGGGTTTCCTGGATAAAGTGTCTGACAAGGAAGAACCAAGATGCACCTTGAAAACTCTATCTTTTTAAAAATTCCTGAACGAAACAGGGCAGCTGGCCACAGGAGCCGCATGTGTAAAGACTACGGAGGATATCAGTTCTCCAACAAGTGTTATAGGCCATCTCCAAATCAAAAAACACGGCCACAGTCTGAGATTTCCACAGAAAACCATTCATGACATGGGTGGACAAAGTAATGAGATGGTCAACTGCAGAACAGCGTGCTTGAAATCCACACTATGCAGTCATTAGTAAACTGCGAGACTTGAGCCACCATACCAGCCGGGCATCAATCATATGTTCCATCAACTCGCAAACGCAGCTGGTGAGAGAGATAAGGTGGTAGGCAGAAGGAAGATTTTTGTCCTTATTAGGCTTAGGTATGGGCATGACAGTGGCTTCATGCCAACATCCGGGAAATGTGCCTTCTGCCCTGATGCAGTTGTACGTATTAAGCAGAAATTGCTTGCCCGCATAAGAAAGGTGCTGCAACATCTGAGTGTGGACAGCACCTGGCCCAGGGGAGGAGGATGAAGATGAACTGAGAGCATGATCTAGCTCCCTCATAGTAAAGGCGACACTGTAGCACTCACGACTCTGAGAAGAGAAGGGTATCACCCGAGCCGCCTCCGATTGTTTCCAATAGAGGAAGGCAGGGTCATAGTACGAAGAACTCGAAAAATCACGAAATGGTGGCCCAAGGGGTTGGAGACAGCAATAGGGTCCACGATGACATCGTCTGATACTGTCAGGTCGGAAACTGGCGAATGGATCTTGGTCCCAGAGAGCCGTCAGGGGTTGGCCCATACAACAGAGGAAGCGGTGGAACTGTTAAAAGAACTTGTGAATGAAATCCAGCTAGTTTTTTTTTGCTACCCTGAAGAATGCAAGAAAACTTTGCATGCACCTGTTTATAATGAATGATGTTTGCCTTTGTAGGAAGGTTGGTTGGTTGGTTTAAAGGCAGGAGAAGGGACCAAACTACGAGGTCATCGGTTGCTTGTTCCTTATAACACAATGCCACAAGTGTCAGAATAAAACGGACGAAACATGTAACACAAAACGGAATGAAAGGAAAAGCCAGAAGAACGAAGGGAAGGCAACGAACACTAAAAGGAACAAAAGAGGACAAGAAAACAACAGAGAGATGCTAGAAACAGAAGAGAGTAAAACATGAAAGCAGATTACAGTGCCTGGCCAACCACGAGAATAAAAAGGGAAAGCCAGCCACTCTGCAACACATTAAAAACTACACCCTAAAAGCACTAGGGTGGAGGACACAGAGGGACAAAGCACATGCGCTACAACCTACATAGAAGTACAAAACCCACTCTCACGGAAAAATCGTAAAACTTGTGGAGGCATTTTTGCCCAACACCGAAGGCAGGAGGCTAGGAAAGTTAAAAGTCTGCCGCATAGCGGCTAAAAGTGGGCAGTCCAACAAGAGGTGGATGACTGTCATTTGGGAGCCACGGCGACACTGAGGTGGGTCCTCGCAATGGAGTAGGTAACCTTGCGTTAGCCACGTACAGCCAATGGCGGAGCCGGCAGAGGACAACTGATTCCCTGCGAAAGGCCTGCATGGAAGACTTCCACACATTCATAGTCTCCTGAATGACACACAGTTTGTTGTGCGTGCTGTTACGCCATTCCATCTCCCAAAGCCGGGAAACCCTGCAGTATAAGACAGAACGCAGGTCAGCTTCGGAGATGCCTATCTCCAGAAGCGGTTTCCACGTTGCCTGTTTGGCTAGCCTGTCGGCAAGTTCGTTGCCGGGGATTCCAACGTGTCCTGGGGTCCACACAAACACCACAGAATGGCGGGACTGTTCCAGGGCATAGATGGACTCCTGAATGGACGCTACCAGAGGGTGGCGTGGGTAGCACTGGTCAATAGCTTGTCATCATCATCAGTTATCTGCTATATTAGCAGGTCCTTTGCCTCTCCATTTTCTGCGATCCATTGCTTCCTTCTTAAGGCTGCTGTATGTTGTACCGTCCATCATGTCATCCAGTATCTGGAATCTCTTCCTTCCTCGCTTTCTTTTCCCTTCTACATAACCTTCTAAAACTGTTTTTATCAGTCCGTCATTCTTTCTTAATATATGCCCAATCCAATTTCTTTTTCTTCTCTCTAGCTTGTATGCTGCTCAATGAGTCAGTACACAGGAGACACGACTCACCAGGGCATGAGCAGATGTACTCAAGAACATGAGATACGGCCGCCAGCTCTGTAGTGAAAACACTGTAGCCAACTGGCAAGGAATGCGGCTCAGTATGTCCTCCATCAACATATGCGAAGCTTATGTGACCATCAGCCATTGATGTAAGCCCCTTCAGAGCCCCGGAACACGTCAAGAATCAAGAGGAAGTGACAGCAGAGATGTTAACGGAGTCCTTAAGGCCATGCAAAAGGTCCAGACAAAGCTGCGGCCGAGACGGCGTATGTGAATGGACTGCAAGTAGAGGTGGTAAAGGAAAGGACTCCAGTTGAGAGAGAAAGGGACCGCATGCAAACCACAATTGTTAGCCCCCCCGATCTGGGCCGCCAATGCAGGAGGTGGACTGCCGCGGGCAGGAAAAGGAGACAGTAATTCGGATGCTCAGGGGAACTATGAATGTGTGCTGCGTAACTGGCGAGCAGTTGCGCACGTCTGATCTGCAGTGGAGGGACACCAGCGTCCACCAGTACACTGGTCACCGGACTTGACTTAAAAGCTCTACATCTACATCTACATCTACATAACTACTCTGCAATTCACATTTAAGTGCTTGGCAGAGGGTTCACCGAACCACAATCATACTATCTCTCTACCATTCCACTCCCGAACAGCGCACGGGAAAAACGAACACCTAAACCTTTCTGTTCGAGCTCTGATTTCTCTTATTTTATTTTGATGATCATTCCTACCTATGTAGGTTGGGCTCAACAAAATATTTTCGCATTTGCAGGAGAAAGTTGGTGACTGAAATTTCGTAAATAGATGTCGCCGCGACGAAAAATGTCTTTGCTTTAATGACTCCCATCCCAAATCGCGTATCATATCTGACACACTCTCTCCCCTATTACGTGATAATACAAAACCAGCTGCCCTTTTTTGCACCCTTTCGATGTCCTCCGTCAGTCCCAGCTGGTAAGGATCCCACACCGCGCAGCAATATTCTAACAGAGGACGAACGAGTGTAGTGTAAGCTGTCTCTTTAGTGGACTTGTTGCATCTTCTAAGTTTCCTGCCAATGAAATACAACCTTTGGCTCGCCTTCCCCACAATATTATCTATGTGGTCTTTCCAACTGAAGTTGTTTGTAATTTTAACACCCAGGTACTTAGTTGAATTGACAGCCTTGAGAATTGTACTATTTATCGAGTAATTGAATTCCAACGGATTTATTTTGGAACTCATGTGGATCACCTCACACTTTTCGTTATTTAACGTCAACTGCCACCTGCCACACCATACAGCAATCTTTTCTAAATCGCTTTGCAACTGATACTGGTCATCGGATGACCTTACTAGACGGTAAATTACAGCACTGCGAACAACCTAAGAGAACTACTCAGATTGTCACCCAGGTCATTTATATAGATCAGGAACAGCAGAGGTCCCAAGATGCTTCCCTGGGGAACACCTGATATTACTTCAGTTTTACTCGATGATTTGCCGTCTATTACTACGAACTGCGACCTTCCTGACAGGAAATCACGAATCCAGTCGCACAACTGAGATGATACCCCATAGGCACGCAGCTTGATTAGAAGTCGCTTGTGAGGAACGGTATCAAAAGCTTTCCGGAAATCTAGAAATACGGAATCAACTTGAGATCCCCTGTCAATAGTGGTCATTACTTCGTGCGAATAAAGAGCTAGCTGCGTTGCACAAAAACGATGTTTTCTGAAACCATGCTGATTACGTATCAATAGATCGTTCCCTTTGAGGTGATTCATAATGTTTGAATACAGTATATGCTCCAAAACCCTACTGCAAACCGACGTCAATGATATAGGTCTGTAGTTCGATGGATTACTCCTACTACCCTTCTTAAACACTGGTGCGACCTGCGCAATTTTCCAATCTGTAGGTACAGATCTATCAGTGAGCGAGCGGTTGTATATGATTGCTAAGTAGGGAGCTATTGTATCAGCGTAATCTGAAAGGAACCTAATCGGTATACAATCTGGACCTGAAGACTTGCCCGTATCAAGCGATTTGAGTTGTTTCACAACCCCTAAGGTATCTACTTCTAAGAAACTCATGCTAGCAGCTGTTCGTGCTTCAGATTCTGGAATATTCCATATGTCTTCCCTGGTGAAGGAATTTCGGAAAACTGCATTCAATAACTCCGCTTTAGCGGCACAGTCGTCGATAACAGTACCATCGGCACTGCGCAGCGAAGGTATTGACTGCGTCTTGCCGCTTGTGTACTTTACATACGACCAGAATTTCTTCGGATTTTCTACCAAATTTCGAGACAATGGTTTGTTGTGGAACCTATTAAAGGCATCTCGCATTGAGGTCCGTGCCAAATTTCATGCGTCTGTAAATTTTAGCCAATCTTCAGGATTTTGCATTCTTCTGAACTTCGCATGCTTTTTCCGTTGCCTCTGCAACAGCGTTCGGACCTGTTTTGTGTACCACAGGGGATCAGTTCCATCTCTTACCAATTTATGAGTTATGAATCTTTCAATTGCTGTTGCTACTATAGCTTTGAATTTGAGCCACATCTCGTCTACATTTGCATAGTCAGTTCGGAAGGAATGGAGATTGTCTCTTAGGAAGGCTTCTAGTGACACTTTATCCGCTTTTTTAAATAAAATTGTTTTGCGTTTGTTTCTGGTGGATTTGGAAGAAACGGTATTGAGCATAGCTACAATGACCTTGTGATCACTAATCCCTGTATCAGTCATGATGCTCTCTATCAGCTCTGGATTGTTTGTGGCTAAGAGGTCAAGTTTTCTGTTCAGCAACTATATCATCGGAGTCTGGGGGTCGGTAGAAGGAGCCAATTATTAACTTAGTTCGGCTGTTAAGTATAACCTCCACCCATACCAATTCGCAAGGAGTATCTACTTTGACTTCACTACAAGATAAACCACTACTGACAGACACAAACACTCCACCACCAATTCTGCCTAATCTATCTTTCCTGAACACCGTCTGAGACTTCGTAAAAATTTCTGCAGAACTTATTTCAGGCTTTAGCCAGCTTTCTGTACCTATAACGATTTCAGCTTCTGTGCTTTCTATTAGCGCTTGAAGCTCAGGGACTTTCCCAGCACAACTACAACAATTGACAACTACAATTCCGACTGTTCCTTGATCCAAGCACGTCCTGCATTTGCCATGCACCCTTTGAGATTGCAGCCCACCCTGTACTTTCCCGAGGCCTTCTAACCTAAAAATCCGCCCAGTCCACGCCACACAGCCTCCGCTACCCGTGTAGCCGCCAGCTGAGTGTAGTGAACTCCTGACCTATTCAGCGGAACCCGAAACCCCACCACCCTATGGCGCAAGTCAAGGAATCTGCAGCCAACACGGTCGCAAAACCGTCTGAGCCTCTGATTCAGACCCTCCACCCAGCTCTGCACCAAAGGTCCGCAGTCGGTTCTGTCAACGATGCTGCAGATGGTGAGCTCTGCCTTCATCTCGTAAGCAAGACTGGCAGCCTTCACCAAATCAGATAGCCGCTGGAATCCAGAGAGAATTTCCTCAGATCCAAAGCGACACACTTCATTAATGCCAACATGTGCCACCAACTGCAGCTGGCTGCACCCTGTGCTCTTCATGGCATCTGGAAGGATCCTTTCCACATCAGGAATGACTCCACCCGGAATGCACACGGAGTGCACACTGGATTTCTTCCCCTCCTTAGCCGCCATATCCCTAAGGGGCCCCATTACGCACCTAACATTGGAGCTCCCAACTACCAATAAGCCCACCCTCTGTGATTGCCCGGACCTTGAAGGCTGAGAATCATCCTCTGAAACAGGGCAGGCAGCTGCATATGGCTCAGCCAGAGACAATGCCTGAAACCTGTTTGTCAGATGCACCGGGGAGGCTTTCTGATTAGCCTCCGGGGACGTATTTCGCTGCCTGCCACGCCTTGGAACGACCTCCCAATCAACCACAGGCAAGGGCTCAGCCCCACTGCGGGCAGCAACCGGGGCAACCACAGCGGCAGACCGATCTGGGGACAGACGGGACGAGGTTGACATCCCCGTGATACCCAAGTCTGGCTCCCCACAATGGTGCCCCTTGGCAACAGCCTCAAGCTGCGCGACCGAAGTCAGCACCGCTTGCAGCTGTGAGCGAAGGGATGCCAACTCAGCCCTCATCCGAACACAGCAATCACAGTCCCTGTCCATTTTAATCGATGTTGAACAACAGTTACTGAAACACGAGCCCATGCCTAGATAACGCAAGGGAAACACGAAAAGAATGTATTAACTAACCTGTACAAATGCCTAACGACTGAGCTACAATCTGCCTGAATTTACGATTACAGTAACTAGAACTCGAAATTACACCTCCTATACGAAACTCTCACGCAATTTAAGTAAGAATCTACGAAGTAAATACTAAAGCGCGATGTTACAACTCTCAAAAACTATAATACACCCGAAATTTATGAATTAAACAATGCAAGTGCCCAGAAACACGCAAAGAAATTAAGAATGAAACTATGTAACAAATAAGCAAGCTAGGGGTATACGACTTGCTGCTGCAGCTGCTTATCCAATGGCGGCAGGGAGCACACTGGCTGTGACCAACCGACACTGGCCGTTAAAAACAAAAACAGAAGACAAACGACTACGCGAATTTACACTAATCAGGTACTAAAGCGCGATGCTACAACTCTCAAATACTATAATACGCCCGAAATTTATGAATTAAACAATGCAAGTACCCAAAAACACGCAAAGAAATTAAGAATGAAACTATGTAACAAATAAGTGAGCTAGGGGTATACGACTTGCTGCTGTAGCTGCTTACCCAACAGCGGCAGGGAGCACACTGGCTGTGACCAACCGACACTGGCTGTTCAAAACAAAAACAGAAGACAGACGACTACGCGAATATACACTATTCAGGTACTAAAGCGCGATGCAACAACTCTCAAATACTATAATACGCCCGAAATTTATGAATTAAACAATGCAAGTACCCAAAAGCACGCAAAGAAATTAAGAATGAAACTATGTAACAAATAAGTAAGCTAGGGGTATACGACTTGCTGCTGCAGCTGCTTATCCAACAGCGGCAGGGAGCACACTCCTGTCACTAATCGAACAGTGGTGCACAGGGTCAAGTAAATGCAATGCTAAAGACACTGCCAAACCATAAACTACACTCCCATAGTCAATTCGGGATTGGACAAGGGCTCTGTAGATTTGCAGCAGCGTACAGCGATCTGCACCCCAATTGGTGTTGCTCAGGCAACGGAGGGCACTGAGATGCTGCCAGCACTTCTGTTTAAGCTGACGAAGATGAGGGAGCCGAGTCAATCGAGCGTCGAAAACTAGTTCTAGGAATTGATATGTCTCCACTACAGTGAGTGGATCATCATTAAGGTAAAGTGCGGGTTCCAGATTAATGGTACGACACCGACAGAAGTGCATGACACGCGAATTTGCAGCTGAAAACTGGAAGCCATGGGCTAGAGCCCATGACTGCGCCTTGTGGATGGCTCCCTGGAGGTGCTGCTTAGCAACAACAGTACTGAAGCAGCAGTACGGAATGCAGAATCTGCATACAGAGAAGGTGAGACAAAGGGCCCAACAGCTGCTGCTGCTAGACTGTTAATGGCCACTAAAAAGAGAGAGAGACACTCAATACAGAGCCCTGCGAGACTCCCTTCTCCTGGATATGGATGGACTATCAGAGTCACCAACTTGCACATGGAAAGTACCGAGCCAACAGGAAGTTTTGGATAAAAATCGGGAGTGGTCCCCGGAGACCCCACTCATACAATTTGGTTGTGGATGCGATCAGGCCCAGCAGCTGTGTTGCGGCAATGTGCAAGGGCACTGAGGAGCTCCCACTCTGTAAATGGCGCATTATAGGATTCACTGCAGCGTGTAGTGAATGAGAGGACGTTCCCTTCCAGCTGCCGTTTGAGTGTATGAAAGGCTGGGGGGGAGAGGGGGGGGGGGGGGGTAACTCTCTGACGCAGAGGCTCGAGCAAAGTACTTGGCAACTGTGTTTGCGTCAGTACATAACTCGGAATTTATGGTAACACCGGGGACAGATGTTGGGGCCTGGTACCCGAAAAGACGTTTGATCTTTGCCCAGACTTGGGCAGGTGACGTGTGGCACCCAATGGTGGAGACGTATCTCTCCCAACACTCCTTCTTCTGTTGTTTGATAAGGTAGCGAACACGGGCACAGTGCCATTTAAAGGCTATAAGGTGCCACTGTAGAGCTCGCCGACACTCCTTACTTGCTTCAGCGACTTCCGGCGACCACCAAGGGACTGCCTTACGCCTCGGGCATCCTAAAGAACGAGGGATTGCATTTTTGGCCGCAGAAACAATTGTGCTAGTCACCTGCTCAACCATCACATCGATGTTACCGTGTGGGGGAGATTCAGTGGTGACAGAAGAGGTGAAAGTTCCCCAGTCTGCCTTGTTCAAAGCCCATCTGGGCAAGCGTCCATATGCCTCACACTGGGGCATTGACACGAAGATGGGGAAGTGGTCACTACCACACAGGTCGTCATGTGCTCTCCAGTGGATAGATGGGAGAAGTCCTGGGCTGCAAATTGATAAATCAATGGCAGAGTAACTACCATGAGCCACACTGAAATGTGTGGCGGTCCCAGTATGTAAGAAGTGGAGGTCACATTGCAACAGTAAAGTTTCGACATCTCTGCCTCGGCCAGTAAGCATGGTACCACCCCACAAGGGGTTATGGGCATTCAAATCACCCAGAAGTAGGAAAGGTGCAGGGAGTTGATCAATCGGTGCAGATAATACATTCAGAGGCACTGCACCATCTGGAGGAAGAGATACATTGCAGACAGTTATTTACTGCATCGTCCTTATTCTGACAGCCACAGTTTCAAGAGAGATTTGAAGAGGCACATGTACACTACAGATCGAATTTAGGACGTAAACGCAAACTCCACCTGACACTCAATTATAGTCGCTACGGTTCCTCTAATATCCCTTATAGCCGCGGAGGGCAGGGGTCCGCATTGCTGGGAATCAGGTTTCATGAAGGGCAATGCAGATGGCAGGTGTAAAGCTTAGTTAAGTTGCTGTACCTCAGCCAGGCGGTGCAAAAATCTGCCACAATTCCACTGGAGGATGATATTGTGACACTGGGAAGGCATGGAACGTTCAATGAGGCAGTTTCCGCCTCATAGTCACATGATGCCACCGATTAATTGCCTGAGCAGTCTATATCCATTGTGAGTGAGGGTCTGGCGAGATCTAGGTCCTCAGCAGACGCCAAAATCTCCACCCCATCCTCAGATGCAGAGCTTGTAGGTAGTGGTGGTGTGGGTGCCACCGCAATTTCCTTGGTCTTAGGGGTTTTCTTTTTGGTTTTCTCTCGCTGCTCCTTGGGTTTCCCTGGCTGGGAGGACTTCACCGGCTCAGTCTCCGGGACTGAGGATGACCATTAAGCCCTACGACCAGCTGCTTTTGGGCTCTTCAGCCACTGGCGGTGTCGTCTTTCCCACTAGAAGAAACCTGGGAAGGAAGTGACCCAAGGACCCCTTCCTAGCGAGAGAAGCCGAAGAAGACTTACACTTCTCCGACTTAGAAGTGGGGATGGACATCCCTGACGGTTGGGACGGTGTTGCTCCCGAAGTAGGTGGTGCAGGAGCAACAGGGAGGGAAATGCCCCCACCATCAAGGGGCCAGGTGCAGTATTCCTGCTCTGAGAGGTGACCTGGGTTGGCGGAGCTGATAGTGCCAGAACTGTTGTAGCGGCGGCGTAAGACGATGTCATACGCACAGGATGCAGGCGTTAAAATTTTCTCTTAGCCTCAGTGTAGGTCAGTCGGTCCAGTGTCTTGTACTCCATGATTTTCCTTTCTTTCTGGAGAATCCTGCAGTCAGACAAGCACGGCGAATGGTGCTCTCCACAGTTGACACAGATGGGAGGTGGGGCACATGGAGTATCAGAATGTGATCGGTGTCCGCAATCTCAGCATGTGACGCTGGAAGTACAGCGGGAAGACATATGGCCAAACTTCCAGCACTTAAAGCACAGCATCAGGGGAGGGATATAGGGCTTTACATCACACTGGTAGACCATCACCTTGACCTTCTTGTGCAACGTATCACCCTCAAAGGCCAAGATGAAGGCACCGGTGGCAACCTGATTATCCTGTGGACCCCAGTGGACACACCGGACGAAATGTACACTTCGGCGCTCTAAATTGGCACGCAGCTCATCTCGGACTGCAAAAGAAGGTCTCTGTGAAATATGATACCCTGGACCATATTTAAGCTCTTATGGGGTGTGATGGTTACAGAAACATCCCCCAGCTTGTCACAAGCGAGTAACTCCCATGACTGGGCAGAGGACGCTGTTTTGATCAAGACTGACCCAGATCTCATTTTGGATAAACCCTCCACCTCTCTGAACTTCTCCTCTAAATGCTCAACAAAAAAATGAGGCTTCATGATCATGAAAGATTCCTCGTCAGCTCTCGAACATACAAGGTACTGGGGTGAATAAGATCTGCTGCCATCCTTGGCCTGACGTTCCTCCAATGGCGTGCCCAGGGAGGGGAACAATTTGGGGTCGTTCTTCTGTGTGTTGAATTGAGCTCGTGAATGCTTAGAGACTGCTGGTGTTTCACCACCAGCATGAGATGATGGACTACGCTTCATCACATGTCATCTGCCCTGATGCCACCCTCTCCGCCCAGGGGGCCTCCTCACGGGCGCCACCCAGTCGCAGCAAATGCCACCTGCCAGGATGGCCATTGCCAGGAGACTCGATGCCCCAGGGGGATGGCATACATGGGGAGTTAACAGCATAGGCACCAGCAGAGCGATCCCTGTGGGGTCGGGGGGCTACAGCCAACAGGGTACATGGCGGCTCCACCACAATGTACTGGCTACCGTGCTGGATATCAGGTGCAAAGAAGTCCATGGTCATCGTCGAGGCAGAAATCGACACTGCATAGTGCATAGTGGAAAACACACTCAGGAAGGTGTCCTCACCCAGAGATGGAGAATGGGCAGGATTGCAATGCGACGATGAGAAAGTGGGCTAAAGATCTCAATGCACGATGGACACAATGCACCTTGTAAGGCGCCCTCCCCCAATTGTCTTGCTCTTCATGAAAATTTTGAAGAATGGAAGTCAAACCCTACAGGGGACCATCACATAAAGGCCGAAATGTGTGAAACTCCTTTTAGTCATCTCGTACAACAGGCAGGGCTAAGGTATCACGTCGCAACACCGCCAAAGGGGATCTTTGAGTTGACAAAGGAGGATTTCGGTTAGCACAGGAAGACTCAGGTGTTGCTTAGCTGGAAGAATGCAGGAAGCCTTCATGGGAGTACTCCTCCTGTCCTTTCCGGCCTACCACTTGCGTAGCCAGTGGCTTTGCCCCTTGAAGCGAGAGTTTGATGGTTTGTTGCACAGCTGGACGGGGAGATGGCGATGCTGCCTCGACACTGGGCAATTTCACAATCTCAGAGATGAATTTGGGGTCACATGTCTGCATGGCCATGTCCTTCATGGAGTGAGAGGTAAAAAGAACAGAACTATAAGTGACAGACGGGAGATCGCAGGATTTGCGGCAAGCCAATAACTTGGGAGCGACTGGGTAAGGCACTTCTTCCTTTACCCATTTCTCCCGGACAGCCCGCTCATCAAGAGGTGGCCGCCATTGCAGCTGATACAGCGGGGAGGAGGAGGCAGACAATCGCCCTCATGCACATCCCTGCCATAGGTTACACATTTGGCTGGGTGTCGACGACGTTCTAGTGTGGTTGAAATGATGACACTGGTAGCAGCGCATTGGGTTTGGAATGTACAGTCGGACTGTGATAATTTCATAGCCTGCTTTACGATGGACGGAAGCACCACTCTATCAAAGGTGAGAAAAAGAGTGTGGTTGTTACTAAGGAGGAATCTACCTTTTTCATCACCCGATGGATGCCGATGACACCCTGATCAGAGAGATAAGACTGGATCTCGTTGAACAGCCTAGTGTAAATAACACCGCGGGAAGAATCCAAAGTTATATGGGCCTCGACACGAATGGAATAGCCTGGAGAAGCGAGGCGGCAAGCAGTTGTTGAACTTGAGAACCAGAAGCAGTCTCCAAAAGCAAAGTGCATTCCATAAATGAGAGCAGGACTTCACAGGACCGGCAACGGCATCAACACATTTCTGAATAATAAACGGATTTACCATTGCAAAGGACTGACCAACTTCAGTACATGAAACCACAAAGAACCATGGTGCAGATGGAAGGGTCTTTGAATCATTATCCTCATCCTATTTACGTTTCGTAGATGTTGATTGTGGAGATGATTGGCTCATTGTGAGAAAATCCATCACTGCCAGCGTCTCCAATTGTGCACTTGCCTTAGGTGATTGTTTACACCTCCCGAACACCTGACAGAGGGATCAATCGGCAGTTTGGGAAGGTAGCAGCTGAGGCAGTCACCCCTTCCTGGGCCTGGCCTGTACCAGGGGGTACATGCAAACCCTACCTTCAACCCGGGGCTGGGAATTATGCATTACACAGTCACCTGTTACTCGGCAGACACATGGGCTGGCCATCAGGAGCGCAAAGGGGGGAGAAAAAAAAGAGTAGGAACGAGAGGAGAAGGGAAACAAAGAAAGGAAAAGGGAACAAAAGACAGTGGTGCGACTGTTCTTACGTCAGCTACAAACAATGCGGAACATTCCCAATAACACCCTAGACATGTTCCCCAAGGGAGGGTAAAAAGAATAGCAAGAGGATAGACATGCAGCACGGCCCCATGGTAGCCAAGCCCAAACCCGCAAAAGAGTGACGAGCTCCCTGGAGGGGAGCAGGTCTGTGGGCTCTAATACACAACACTCGCTAAGAAAAGCAGAAACGTGTCTAAGCAAAATACGATGACTGCAGATGAAACTGCACTTTCAAATGCTTTGCAGGATTTCTACACTGAAAAAGTAATCTTGTCGATCACAAAGGATCACAGGCTCATGATTTCCCAAATAACCACTCCACAATGAACTCCACTCCAGCAGGACCCCAACTTGCCACCTCAACCCTGCAAGGGTTGCTGGCCATCTGCCTGATTTTTCAAGCTCCAAACCGTTCCATGAAACTAATTTAACATTTAACCATTCCAGCCAGACAGAATCAGGAGAAAACTGTAGGTATTTTCATTGGCCATTTTCTGCTCCTGCTTATAGGGCTTCTGTGAGGCACTACTTTCTACCAAGAATTTCCTAACTTTCTCTGCAGTTAGAAGTGGAAAACAATGGCTATCATAGGGAAATTATTTGTCACTGAAATCAGCCAAGTTGGCTCCAACCAATATCCATTCAGGAGAATTATTTCACTTAGAAATTTTGCACGGAACATGAGATGGAAAAGTTCAAGTACCTTTGTCATTGATAAGCACAAAGACAAGAACTCCAAAGCCTCTCCAAGAGGAAAAAAAAGTAACGGCCAATATGCTATTTTCGATGCAAGCATAATACAATTAGTAAGAACCATTACACAGACAGTCTCTCAAGTAGTAAATAATTTCTTTAAAAATACATTGCTGAGTAAAATATCTTCCCCCATGGCTTGTTCACATCACATGATTCAACATCTCACATTTGTCTGTACTGAGTCCCTGATACGCAGATCAGTAGCCACAGAAAAAAATTTCCACAGACCGAACTGAATATTCATGATTCCAAAACTAGATACTGATATAGTTTGCAACTTTTTGGTGAGAATTGCATTGCTTGAGCACCAACTTGTCAGAGAATTTTTGAATATTTTACACTATAGGTCAAAATGTGTGGTTAGTCTCATCAATATTACATGAAATTATCACTTCATTATGAAAGAGGAAATGGCTGTTCTGCATGTGTCTGTAACATGAGACCAAGTATATTTCTGAAATGCTAAGCTTGATGTTTTAAAAGTGTGTCATCCAGTAATCGCACTAACTTGTTCTGAACGCACATGCTGACTATGTTCTGTGAGATAGCTGGCAATGCAGCGAGTATAACATGTTTCTCTTGTATAGTGTTCATTAGCACGTGTGAATAGCTATGAAAATTTCAATACTAGTATACCAATACTAACTCATTATAACCCCTAATTACAAATGCCAAACATGTTGATATCAGCCATCAATTTTGACCACTGATGTAATCAAAATAGCAGCAGACATAAACAATTTGTCAAAATCCAATATGCATACAATGTGTGCCATAACAAAACATTCAAAACATTTGTTGGCTTCTCAGACTCTCACCTCAGGTTACCTTCCATTCAGAAGGCTGTTGCACTCAGCGACTGTTATATTGACTTGTAAATAATATATTTAATCTATCAGTCATCGTTTTTTAAATTTTATTGGCAGATCTAAATTTCAAAATGGCTCTGAGCACTATGGGAGTAAACATCTGAGATCATTAGTCCCATAGAACTTAGAACTGTTTAAACCTAACTAACCTAAGGACATCACACACATCCATGCCCGAGACAGGATTCGAACCTGCGACCGTAGTAGTCGCACGGTTCCAGGCTGAAGTGCCTAGAACCGCTCGGCCACAACAACCAACGATCTAGATTTCAGCTAGAAACTAGCCATTCTCAATGCACTATCATATTTTTTATCAATGCATGTAATGCCTGTCGGTCGGGAATCATCCACAGTTCATTGAATGAACTGTGGATGAAGCTTTTGGGATTTGTATGTAAAACAGTATTTTCATAGAATGAAATTTTCACTCTGCAGTGGAGTGTGCACTGACATGAAACTTCCTAGCAGATTAAAATTGTGTGCTGGACCGAGACTTGCACTCGGGACCTTTGCCTTTCGCAGGGAAGTGCTCCGCCCACTGAGCTACCCAAATGCGACTCACGACCCGGCCTCACAGTAGCTCATCTCCTACTTTCTCATGTTTTAGTATTTTCATTTTTATCCACATCTATACACTGAAAATGGATGTGAGGGTGCTTCCTATTGTACTACACATTACATTTTCTTTCTGTTCTATTCGTGCATGGAGCACAGGAAGGCTGGTGGCTTAGACACCTCTGTGCACACTGAATTTAATCTAATCTAGTCCTCATGACAGTAGCAATATCTATGGCGTTTTACTACACTCTTACCTTATTTACTTAATACCGGTTTTGAAATTTATCGGTGTCTGTCTTCAAGCATGTCCCATTACATTTTTTTCTGTGTTTCTATAATGCTCTCCCATATACCAAACAAATCAGTGATCATCAGTGGTGCTTTTCTTTGAAAACTTTCAATACCCTCCATTAATTCTATTTCCTATGAGTCACACACAGTTTCAGTATTCTATGAGGGTGGTTTGAAAAGTTCTCAGTACAGAATAGAAAAAAAGTACTTGTATCACTGAAACTTTTTTTTATTTTTCAATGTAGTCTCCTTGTAGATCAATGCACTTGGTCCAACAATGTTCTAGTGCCTTGGTCTCATCACAAAAATGAGTTTCCTCCAGGCCTGCAAAACAGTTGTCAACTCCGGCTATCAATTCTCCGTTTGAAGTGAATCTTTGTCCACGAAGAAAAATTTTCAGTTTGGGGAATAGATGGAAGTCTGACGGAGCCATATCAGGTGAATAAGGTGGGTGTCACAACAATTCATACCTTAATTCGAGTAATTTTGCCATGGCAATGGCACGTGTGCAGGCGCGCATTGTCTTGATGGAAGATGACTTCCTTCCTTGCTAAACCTGGCCTTTTTTCGTGTATCTTTTGTTGTAATTTGTCCAGGAGGTTAGCATAGTATTCTCCACTAATTGTTCGCCTAAAGGGGAGATAATCTACAAACAGAATTCCCTTCGCATCCCAGAACACTGACGCCATGACCTTCCCTGCTGAAGAAATTGTCTTTGCTTTCTTTGGCGGTGGAGAATCAGCATGTTTCCACTGCTTTGACTGTTGTTTTGTCTCTCAGGTATAGTAGTGCACACACGTGTCCTAAAATGGGCCAAACAATGTTCCGATATGTCCATTCTCATATGTTTTTGATCCAGAGTCATGAGTCATGGCACCCATCTTGCAGGTATTTCTTCCATTTCTAATCCTCCAGTTTTGCTCTCGCGACCAAATTTAAATTCATTTGTCCACTTGGCAACAGATGAATATGAAGGAGCAGAGTCCCCCAGTGTATTCTGGAAATCAGCATGAATGTCCTTTGCTTTCATACCTTTCTTTATGAAGTACTTAATCACTGCTTGAATCTCAATTTTTTCCATCTTCACAAATCACTATGCAGGAACAACAACAGAGCCATGTCAATGCCACAGCTCTCTTCCAAGAGCACTGATGTGGCATGCACAACAGTCCAATAAATATCATGTGAACAACTCATTGCGCTCATGCTGACCTCTCGTGGTGATTCAGAGAACTTTCAAACCACCCTCGTAAGGTGAGTTATACAAGTGCTTTGTAAGGAAACTCCTATGTATACTGATAGCATCTGTCTACTTCCTGCAAATGAACCAAAGTCTGCCACCTGCTTTACCTATCACTCAGCCTATGTAAACATTCAATTTCGTATCTGTACAAATTGTGATCCCCTTGTATTAGTATGAGCTGACTCATTCATACTGTAGTCATAGGATACATCAATATATTTTTTTGTTATGTGAAATGTAAAGTTCTACATTTCTGAATACGAGGTGTGTTTTTTAAGTAAGTACCGTTTTGTCACACTGCTGCCGCAGCGCTGCAGTCGGCGTTCTGCGCATGCGCACTGTGTACCTACATCTGTTGTCTACACACTGACGCCATTACAGTCTGATTCTTCCTTGTTTACATTGTGTACTGACTGAGTAAGATGCCTCCGATAACCGTGAGTCCCGCTGACTGTGGAGTACGGGCTGTTATAAGATTTCTTAGTGCTAAAGGCCTAAAAGTGATCGACATTCATGATGAGGTCTGTGCAGTTTACGGAGAAAACATTATGAGTGATCGAATGGTAAGAAAGTGGATGAAAGCATTTAAAGATGGCCACACAAAACTGCTTGATGAACAACGGAGTGGGCATCCTTGGGTCGTTAATGAAAGTTTGTTGCAGGAAGGTGAGAGAAAACATACACCTTATGATTTCCTCCTTGTGGGATGACTTTCCTAATGTTTCTCATAGTGTTTTGTATGGCACTGTGACCGAGCACTTGAATTACCGAAAATGTTGACGGATGTGCACAAAACCAAACGTTTAGACAGTGCATTGACTTTTCTTGAGCGGTACCACAACAACGGTGGTGATTTCTTAAGCCAAATTGTTTCAGGCGATGAAACATGGGTGGCCTACAACACACCAGAATCAAAGCAACAGTCCATGGAATGGCGGCATTCAGATTCACCCAGAAAAGTGAAGTTTAAGCAAACAATTTCAACCCGGAAAATCATGTGCACAGTTTTTTGGGACATAAAAGGAGTATTGCTTGTGGAATTTCTGCCTCATAATTAGACAATAAATGCAGCAGCTTACTGTAAGACATTGCACAAACTGCGCCATTCAATTCAGAACAAATGGACGTGGCAAGTTGGGCAAGGGCATCGTTTTGCTGCAAGACAATGCCTATCCGCATGTGGCAAATCAGACCAAAGACCTCATCACATCTTTTCGATGGGAAACTCTAGATCATCCTCCGTACAGCCCCAATCTTGCCCCCAGTGACTACCATCTGTTCCTGCACTTGAAGAAACACCTGAGCAGTCAGTGTCTTCAAGACAATGACGAAGTCAAAACAGTGGTGATGAAGTAGTTAACAAGTCGGGCGGCAGACTTCTATGAGTGGGGTATTCTAAAACTGGTACAACGTTATGACAAGTGCCTCAGTATTGACGGAAATTATGTAGAAAAGTAGATTAAGGTACAGGCTTTCATGTAAAAATAAAATTATTGAGATATCTTAGCACATCATTTTTTAATTTCAAAATGAAAACACGCCTCATATTTAGCACAATTCTGAAATCTTTGTAAGATCCTACTGAGTATGTGTGCAATTTTTTCAGACAGTACTTCATTTCATAGACTAATTGTACAAGTCTGCAGTCCTGGTGTATGGCTTTTGTTATAGCTCATCCTAAGATTCAACAAATTATTAATCTGAAGTACAGCTCATCAGCAGAGTGAGCACTTTGCAGTAATTAGATATTGGATCTCAGGATGACCAGTAGGAAAGGCTGGATGCAGTTATCCCAATAAGCATCCAAAGTGACCCAGACAGTATTTTTCTATTATACTTACAAGTGGTCAAAGTTCCCTCAGATATAACATTTTCTATTATGAAAGTTCTCGTACATACTAACATCCCCATGCCTCAGCGTCACAGCACACCACTAGAGGAGTTGAAACAAAATATTCACCACAGAAAAGTGGAGTGTTGTGCGGCAATTCATTTTCTTGCATCTCAAGGGGGAAAATGCTACACTAGCTCATGATGAATTAGTGGAAATGTAATGCTACAATGCATCATCATATGGCACATGGTTAGATGGTGCAGATGCTACTAAGTGTGGTCTGAATGATGAATGAAATTGCAGAAATTCTTTTTTGAAGCACCAAGAATTGAAAAATATCTGGGTACCCTGGTAAGGCTGCCATGATGTGTTGCTAACAGATGATTTTTATAAGGGGCACTGTTATAGCAATATATTACTAAAATTTTCAGACAAGGTTACGGACATCAAGACAAAGTCCAGGAAAGTTTCCCAAGATCTGTGTTTGTTCCATCACATCACTACAGCTGATTCTGTGCATGACAGTCACCCTTGTTACATTTTTGGGTGTCCAGCAAATTCTTTAATTGTGTTGGATGAGGAAACCATTGTTAGAGACATTTCCACAATGATGACACTGCGATTTTCAAGGTGGAAAACTTCCTGAACAGCCTAAATGCAGACTACCACAATGAAGACGACCAAGTCATGAATCGCCGAGAAAGAAGGCTATATAAAGGAAGACTAACACCATAGTCAAGTTTCATGGCCACACCAAGATTTTTTTCGAGTTGGTAACTAAAACCTTATGATTACACCTTGAAAGTGTTGGTGTGGTAATGAGTCGAATTTTTTCATATACATATTTGACTCGATCCACCTGAATGCCTTGAGATAAGTTTAAAATACGCAGTATTATCAGAATTTATGCTCGTTGGCATGGTCACCTCATTACCCTTGAGCTCAGAATATGTCCAACAACAGATATATGTCAATGCAACTGAATAGTTACTTTGTAGATCTCTACCAGTATTTTTCCTGCATACAGGTGTCACCTGTGTTTTCTTCCAAAGCTTGGGCACAGTTATGGGTGAAAGAGCTCCTAACCAGTCATTCTGTCTCCCTGTTATTTTGTAAGGGACAGAAGTTGACAATTTAATTTAAGACAAATGTCTTAAGTCCGGTGTGTTTTTTATTCATTTTAATTTTACACATGTTGCAAATGTGTTGGTAGATTTGAGTGTTGACCTGATTTGACAACCTGATGATGAGACTACTCTCACACTAAATGCATTGTTCAATTGTATATAGGACATAAAATGGTCTAATGCTACCATTTATTACAGTTAAAACATAACCATATTTTATAAATATAGTAATGTTATGACCGCATTTCCCATTTTTTGTGTAATATACGTACTGTATATATAGTTTGTAGCACAATGTATCTTAATTTACTTTGCAATTTTAATTATATATATAAAAAAGTGGGAATGTTACTGAACTATCAGTTCAGTCACAGCTGCAGAATACTGACACAAATTTTTTACAGAAAAATGGAAAACTGCCAAACCCAGGAAAAATCAATTTGGGTTCCTGAGAAATATAGTAACAAGTGTGGTAATACTGACTCTGTTTCTTACATCACAAGACACACAAAAAAGGCGAATCTACATTTCTAAAAATTTAAGATATAAAGTTTTTGACAATGTTGAGTTCAGTACACTCTGAAAGTAGCAGCAATAAATTACATGGAGCAAAAAGTTCTTCACAATTTGTACAGAAACTAGTCTGTAATTGTAATGGTTGGTGGGCATGAAAGAAAGCAATATTTGAGAAGGGAGAGAGACAGGGTTGTAGCTTTTCTGACATGGGAGAGGGTTGTAGCGTTTCCAATGTTATTCAATCTGTACATTGCAGACGCTGAAGAAACCAAAAAGAAATGTTGAGAGGAAATTAAAGTTCACAGAAAAGAATGAAAAACCGGTCAAAGCAGAAATGATACACAATGCGGACTGGCAATAGCAAGAAAAGGGTTTCTGAAGTTGTGGAATTTGTTAACAGCCCGTTTTGAAGGTATTTACCTTTAATATCAGTTTGTATACAAGAGAAACATGGATTAAAACAATTTTTATCGTGAGAGAGGGGGGGGGGGGGGGGGCGGGGTCACAGTTGGGGTTTCAGGAAAAAGGCTCTTACAGGTACAAACCACAGAAATCCATCATTGACAATGTAAAGCTTGTACTTTGACTTCTATGACATGATCATGATCAGTTCTATCTCAACAATATCAAAGATATTATATTGATCACATTCTTTGTCCTTTCTTGGCGTAAATTCAGATTTTCACTCTCTGTGGAAAGTGAAAGATATCTGTATGTCATAGTAACGTAAATTACCGTAAATGTTCACCAGTGATTAGTTCACTTTTAAAAATACCTGTGTATGTCAGTAAGGAAAATTTTATAATTAGGTACTGTAGCTATTAGTCACGATTTTATAGTAACTGGCAGGATTTCCATTTTAATGGTACTCACTACACAAACGTGACAATTCTGTTGACAGTTGGTGAAGGCAAGAATTTTGAATACCCAAATAAAGGAACTTTTGTAACAATCTGTAGCACTGTCGTGGGATAAATAGTATCACAACTTAAAATGATGGGAATTTTGGAAAATACATTATGTCCACTCTAACTGCGATTCATCGAAGTATACAGAAACAAAGTAAAAGATGGTACACAAATATTGCATTCCACCTACACAAAAGGATCATAAACGATGAAAATGGCTTGGTCGGAGGGAAAAATATACTATTCCCTCCTTTGGGAGTGATCGTAACACTTTGTATATGTGATTTAAGGCAATAATCCAAAGTAAATGTTAGCGACAAAATATTTTTCGATGGACAAAATGGAGGATAGAAAACTGTGTGCTGTCGGGCGGTAAGCACCTGTCGGATGAAGCTAATACTTATGGATAGGCTAAAAAGTAGGTAAAACATTACACATACTGTATACAATATAAGGTTGTGCGTTGTCAAACAGGCAATGAAGCATATCGCCGCACATCTCCATTACATTTTCTTACGTTCGGAATATAAGGTCTCTTAGCCCAAAAACAACTGTTTTCCCGTATTTATTAATTTTAAAACAACCCGCAGTGTTCCTCTAATGTAGCTCCACAGTGCTGCAAGTCTTTTACTACCATCTGCCACCCACCAGTCTCTCAGACAGGGGTTACAGGTACAGAACTTACTTTCGTAAAGCACTTCAATGAGATATAGTATCTTGTAACTACCATAGAATTAAATTTTTCCTGTCACACGTGCGTAACACTAGCATGCCACTTATTTGTAATTTCAAATCCCACGCCTATACGATATATCGATGAGGTAGACAGTTCGATGAGTTTCGATTTAAACGATAGTGAACGAATGTCTGATAAAATTTCCACACCACAGACATGAAAACAGAAAATACATGAGCATGATTTATTAGAAGTGGCTGACGTTGCGTATGCGCGATAGAGGTTCGACCGTACGGTAGCTGAGTCCTGATGGAGGCATGGCAGACATTTTACGTCGCGTCAAAACATTCTGTATTGTGTTTCAAATGGAGACAATAGCACATACCATCAATGTCATGTTACGTCACGTAAAGTCACGTCACCGTTACGGTTCTCTAGAAGGGAGTTTTGACTCTGCCGGCATCTGCTAACATCGTACATTAAAATATTCACGCGCCGTAACGCCAGTTGTAGTAGTTTATTTCGTGCTTCTATGTTATAGTAGCAAATTTTGTGCGTTTTTCTTTCTTGTTAATCATCACCTTTTTATTATTTTGCTTTCATTTCCGTGATTAATTGCAATAGTTATTCCACTGAGTATCATTCAGTGAGCAAGGCCAGATACCTGAAGGTGAAAAATGTTTTAGTTTTCAATAACAGAACAGAGCTGAGGCCTACACTGTGTGTAAATAAGAACATAAATTGTACGAATCCATGGTTTCACACCAATATGAACTGACAAAATTCTCGAGTTTCCAGCAGTGTCAAGTAGGTTTAACATCTTCGAGCTTTCGGGCAAGTACTCCTTGGGCATGGTCAAGTAGTGACTGTCTTTGATTGTTGCTCCCATCCTTATATACATGCACTTATTTACATATACGTCACGAGAGGTACTGTGGGTGACACAGCAAGGCTTGGAACCCCTTAACTCACAGTGACTGAATCACTAGAAGCTCTATATTTGGAATCTGTTGGTTAAAACCACTCCGTCATTGTATCAAAATGTCACTGCCGCCACTACACCCTCCAGTAGTGTTCACAAAATCGATGTTGAGAAGTCAGCTTCTTCTGTCATGGACATATGCTGCCTCCCTCGCCAGACTGCTATACAACGATCGAGTCATCAAGAGGACATCACCCACAACTGTTGCCACAACAACTATGGACACAATTTATGGAACTCCACCCGCTACCTGGACAACAGTATGAACTACAACTACCAGCGAAATGTATGCAGATCCTTTTAACAACACTCAAGCCCCAACAATGACACTGCCAATGACCCAGGACACAGCACCATCACCATCAGCTCTCCCAGCACCACCTGCATAATTGCCAACAGTGCCACCACCACAGGATCGTCAGCAGTAGCCATACCATCAACAGGAGCAGCCCCAACACTGACAGCCACAATACCATCTACGATGAATGCGCCGATACCAGTAGGTAAGCATTCCCTCCCTCCAGTCATCCCACAACAACCCTTACACACCTAACCAAAGAATGTCACTAAAACTAACGAAAGTATGAATACCAGTGATCGTCAGGGTGAAACTACTGATAGCATGATGATCGAATCATCCCAGAACTGCAATACTAATTATATTCCTCTTCCTTTTTGCTGAGTACAACATACCAGCAATGCAAATTCAGCAGCTTGTCAACAGGAGAGGCTCCATCGTCATTAAAACTAATGATCCTCATTCCCATTTATCGCTCCACCGAATTATCCCCTCTTTCAGAGGAAATATAAACTTTTATGACCCTTACAGCCCCTGTGTGCAAACAACACCAGCCTCCACACCGACGCCCAACATTCACAGCAGAGATCAAAAAGGTTAACTTAGAGTCCACAGGCAAAGAGACTGTAAATGAACTCAACACACAACCAGGAATCGATGTGAGCAAGGCACTCTGCATTCAAAATTATAACGAGTCTCGCTACTTAGTATGAGTATCCTCAGAATTACCCGACAACACTTACACACTTATCGCAGAAAAGGGCCTCGATTTACCACAGGAATCATCTTTTGGAGATCCACTACACAAGCTTATAGATGTCAGCGATTCCTCCAATACTATGGCCACACGACACGACATTGCAGGAATCCACCCACCTGCCCTCACTACAAGCAAAACCTAGCCCCCCTCCCTCTTCCTGCAATACCAGCGGCCAACTTCACTCTTCCTACTCCCACAAATGCAAATCCAAACACTCTCTCCAAAAGCCTGAACTCATCATTCCCATACTCAAAGTTGACAAACTGCTCCCCATGAACAACTCCCTCTGTCTTCCATCCACAGCTGATGATATAATCAATTTGGTAATAATAATCCTGTAAGAGATACAGCCTCTTGAAAGACCCCACATCCTAAACAAATAATCCTTGCCACCATCACCATCTTTCATTTCAGTACACACTCCCAAACCCAAACCTATTTCATTTTTGGTCGTCTCCAAACACTAATCTAATCTATCCTCAAACTCCTCCTTCTTTTAGTGAAAATGGCGAAGCAGACATACAACCTTCTATGCTAAAATATCCATTCCCTCTGCTCCAATAAACATCTTCTTATCCATGCCCTCCAACAACACAAAATTCATGCCCCCCACCTCAACGAAACCTTTCTCCAACCCCACCATTACATATGCGTATCTCCTTACATCCTACATGGCACTGTTTATCCCAATTCCATTGCTCATGGTGCAATAACAATCGTCCATCCCCAAAATGTCGCTTTTATTCCTCAGCTATCCCTAAATGATCCAACTGAGCAGCTCGCTGTCACCTTCTTTCTCCAAAAACTCACATTAACCCTCGCTACTATCTGCATCCACCCTAACCATCCTACCCCTGACGATTTCCTGACCCATGTAGACTTAACTTTTACCACATACGTAAGTTCATCTGACCTTAGCTTCACCCCAACACACTTGCTGGAAAACTGCGGTGGTGTCAATCTATCAACAGCCTCAATGACCACACTATCTCTATCCCTGTCCACACCCATCCTAACATAGATACCACCCCTAATTCCATAATTGTCTCCACAAATCTCTTGGGGTGCACCGCAGTAGAAGTCCTAGATCCGACTGGGAGTGATCACCTACGTGTTCTCTCCAGATCTCATATCATGTACCAAATCAAATCTGCCTCGCTCGTAATCATCTGCCCTGACATATCCAGGATTATTACTATGCAGATGGGGATGCATCCAATGCCAAAATTCATACCATAATCGAAAGCCATGATTCCAACCTTCAAAATCCTGATGACATCCAAAGTGAAACTGCTTCCTACAATACGCCATGTCAGTTGCAATTTCCAACCTATCTTACTCTGTACTGTCTACTACAGCTGTCCTATTCTCCCATCATGTGCTCTTGCCCTACTCCAAGAATCACATCCTACATACAGAGAATTCCTTCATACTCACGTCTGGGACATGTTCACACAGCACTGACAGCTCCAGTGATATGTCGGCAGCTGCTTACAAGTAGAATTATGTCCGGACTGGCTCTTGATGCGCACTAAACTAAACGAAATTACTATAAAGTCTATAAAGTATTTAAAACCATTCCATAGACTCTCTGGAAAATATCCCAATCCCACCTATCCAATTCTATAGAACAACAGACCACTTTAAGACTACCTCACCAAAGCCAAACACTACCTGGAAAACACGTTCACCATCCCACATGCACATGAACATACCAACACAACCATCCTACCTGTATGGACTGATGACGAAGTGTTGTCCCTTCCCCCCTCACCCCCTCACCCCCTTTTTAAACCAACCTACCTATCCCATCTCTCGCTCCAAACTTCCAGTACTTACACAGCACTCCACAAACAGGACTAAACACATCAATAACAGTTGGTGACATTACGTAAACACTCACTAAAAAGCGAAACACTGCACCCATACACAGTACATTTACCTACTGCCAACTCAAGTAATATCCCAGAGCCTTTCATGTAACCCTTACCATCCATTATGCAGGTTATTATTCAGAGCAGTGGAAAACATCAAAAGACCTCTTCTTCCTGAAACCTGATAAACTACCCTCACAGACTTCATCACATTGGCCTATCAGCCTCAGGTCAGTTTTCATCAAAATCTTTGAAACCGTTGTTGTCCACGAATCCATCAGCACCTTGCAATCCACATACGCATTTCCAAAACCCGGTGTGGCTTTTGTCCTAACGATTTCATCAAAGACAAACTTCTTTTTCTTACCCACCTTATCTCCTATCAACTGAATGACGGAAGTTTGCCAAATTTGTCTCCCTTGATATCCAAAAAGCTTTTGAATGGGTGTAGCTGTCTGAACTGCTCCTCAAGCAACAAACCTATGAACTCACAGGTAACTATGTCCAGCTTATAGAATCCTTTCTTCACCACTGTCCTATGTAAGTAGCAATCAACCTCACCTTCTCTTGAATCTTTCAGCTCACTGCAGGCGAGCCTCAACACTCTGTCCTTTCATCCCTCCTTTACATCCTGTACTCTGTAGACATTGTCAAACTGCAGTCCCTCAAAATTACGTTTTTCAGTATACTGACGACACCATCTACCTACCCATTTACCATAACCATCAACTCTCCCACAAGTCCTTCCAGTACCACCTGAATCTCCTGGTCGAGCGGTGCAGTACATGGAAACTTGAAGTAAGTCCACAGAAAAGCCAAGATAACATCTTTGGTCGCATTGCTTGGCTTTTCTGGCGTCCAGATTTCCACCTCTCCATCTACAACCAATTCATCCCTCTGACTAACACAGTAAAGTATTTAGAATCAATTCCTGACAGAAAATTAGCATGGAATTCACATTCCCTTCCATGCAACAAAAGCCTGAAACTGACTAAAACTACTGAAGCTACTAGCAGGTTGCACCTGGGGTCTACATCCCTCTACCATTATCCTCATCTATAAACCGCTCGTCCGCCCCATCCTAACCTACACTTTGCTTGGATCTCTTCCTTATCTAAATTCTGGAAGTTCCTCGAAATTCCAGAAAGATATGAATACCACCTTGTCTTCTGCATCCTCCTACCTTCCCCAACTCAAATATTATACTACTCATCCACTTCCTACATCTTCTTCTCTTCCTAGAGCACCTTCAGAACCGATAAATTAATCGCAAAACCCAGTACCACCACAGAATTTTTCACCCATTAACAACCCTGCTACACCACTACATCCACAGTCCACTTTCCATGCAACTTCACGTCTTATCTATTTTCTCCCACCAGAGTTTCAATCAACTCTAGCTCGTCAATAACGATATTTGTCCTGAGATATATCTCTCACTCCAACCGAAACCACAGTACTGCACCTAGCACCATCCTTCCATTTTCTCCTTCCCCTTCATTCACCTTGCTGGCTCCTAGTCGCTACTTGCAGTTATACAGAGCCCTGTAGTCATACTCATCAGTGCACCTTCATCATGATGATTTTCTCATGTATCATCCAGTATCACCATAACACCATGGCATCATATACATTCATTAGTGATTATAAACTATCTATAGCATAAAATAGTCAAATAAGATTTAAAAACCATCACTACTTTCTATCTATGTTGTTGTTGTTGTTGTGGTCTTCAGTCCTGAGACTGGTTTGATGCAGCTCTCCATGCTACTCTATCCTGTGCAAGCTTTTTCGTCTCCCAGTACCTACTGTGTATTTTACAAAAACCTCGTTTATCATCATCTGTTTTATGTAAAAATCGTAAATATCGTCCACCATTGAGTTTTCTTTACAAAATCATCTATTATTGTCGCCTTTTTATATGTTTTAATGGCCTTTCAAATCTAGTTTATGTAACCTTTGGCTGAAGATCGGATTTTATATGCTGTCAGCCGGCCCCTTTGTGGGGGACTGAAATAACAACAAAGAAAATAAATACTGCAGCTCCATTCATTTCAAATATATACTTTGGCTTTTTGACACAATCGGCAGATGTGTCTTTTGTCAAGGTATCATCATGAGTGCAGCAGCCATTCTAGTAGACAAATTAAAGCCCGCTATTTGTATGTTCAGCTAGTTCATTCATTGCAAATTTGGAAACTATTGCTGTTGTGGTGTGGCACTATGGTACCACTGGATGTACTCAGCTTCTCACATTAGGAATGGCTGGACCATGGAGGAGGAATTGAGCATTGTTCATTTAAAACATTTTTAAATTTATTGGGCCACAAAATTATTATTATTACAAATTCAAATTGAGCACCAGATAGTTATTGTCAATTAACGTGATCATAACGAGGGAATCACAATTTCATTAGAAAGAACGTAAAATGGAACCATGAAAACACAAGATAGACAACAGAATTTTAGTGCTCTTTCAAGAATCATTTAAGTTTTGTCCAAATCCCCTAAGGAACAGGTTTGAAGTGCTTCATATAAGAAAAAACCACACACATGAACACACACACACGCACGCACACACACACACACACACATACACACACACACACACACACACACACACACACACACACACACACACACACAAAACAGTAATCTTTAAAAATGATAAAAGATAGAAATACCAAACACAACTAGCAGAATACAGACAATAGTGGTGATCACCAACAGCATGTCCTAAGACCAGTCAAAACTCCCAGCTGATGTGTCAACCATAACAGGCATGCACAAGATCCACCCTGGCTGCACAGGCACACACTAAGGGGGGACCACGTTACAATTGATTTCTACCCTAAACCAAAACTCTTTAAAACAAGTTCGGAAATGCGTATTATAGCTGGCTTTTCTAAAATAATTTTAAAAAAAGGGTGCCTCAAGAGAGGTTGCAAATTTCAACAAATTCAGAAGTGAAATACCAAAAGGTGGCTCAAACAGCCACACATGCTTCAAAAACTTTACACCGGCTGCACTAGCCAGAACATGATAACATACAAAGCTCACTAAACAGATGAACACAATAAAACAGAAACGCCTGGCAACAGGAGCCAATAGCGAAAACAAATTACATCCAAGAAGTAGATTGAACACAGCATTCCTAGATCGACATGAACATTCCAAAGTCACACTTAATAAGCAATATAGGCATGTTTCGAAATAAAGAAGAAATGATGCACCACAGCAGGGCAAACGGGCATGCTGCCAAATAATATTCCAAGAACTGTGCTAAACACTCCGAGGAAAACCATCAAGTCATGAGGATAATTACAGCGCTCACCCAGTCTAAATAACTTCAGGAGCAGCAAGGCTTCATTCTCCAGATAAACCAGCACCGTTAGCGAGATCTAGAAAACAGAAGTCGCACAGGATGCAAGTCTTCTCATTGTGGCGCTTCTCCTGTGCGGGAACGTCCTCCTTGGCATGTTTACGCTGTTTCTCCTTACTTTCCCAGCGAGCTCAAAACAGAGTCCTTCCATACCAAGCGCCTCATAGCTAAAACACACCTCCAGTGACCTCTCAACGACAACTACCAGAAATCTCTCCCGAGATGCGCCCCAGACTGTTCTGTCTATGCAAACCAAATAGAGCCTCATCTTGGAGCACCACAGACATACTAGTGAGTCGGGAACGAGGTATTGACCTTGCAGCATGGCTAAGCTGAAGAACCTGGCCACCGCATACTCGTTATTTACATAGCGTCACGTATTACAAAAAGTACTTAAGAAGTTCACCTAATACTAAATAAATGTTGTGGTTGTGTAAAGTGTGTTCTAATTTATGTGAAGAATTACAACTATTGCCATAATTTGAGAACCTGACTACTAAATGATCGTTATATATGGAGCGAGATGTCTTTCAAAAAGTACTTGATGAGAAGCTCCCCCACTGCTAAATAAATATGCTGGTTGTGTGAAATATGTTCTAATTTGTGCGACAAATTACAATGCAGAGCCAGAAAAGTAAACTTCTTCCCTTGAAAGTAGCTGATACAACAAAAAAGAGCACCAGCAGGAATATGCCTGTACCAGCACCAGAATACATTTGATCTGCATATGTGCTTTATTTGAAGACGTTCTTGTTTTGAAAAGAATTCTCCTAAAATGACTAGCTTGTAAATTTTCCTTTATATATTACAGACAACTGATAGTGAGACTAAGTCACCTTTTAATTCTTTCTCATGTGTGTCAATCTTTGTTATATTTATTGTTCTGAGTGGTAGTTTCTTTTTATCAGATAAGCAACGTGTTTTGAATATTTACACACATCTCTGAGTTTCATGCTTAATTGTAATGTATTGAAAATGGCAAGTCCCAGAAGCTCTCAGAAATGTGAAGGTGAATAATAAAATTTTTGATGAAGGCAGGGCACAAAACCGAATGATCGTATTCACAATTCCACTTCTTCATCCGCTGCTGAGGATCGTATGTACTATGAACATATTATTTATAACATTGTCCTGTATCACACATCTCCTGAAACCTTTAAACGCCACTAACTCATTATTTACCATTTAATATCAATAAATCGTACCTTCTCCAGAGATCCTGTGTGCCAATGTTTTGGAACGGCATTTATTTATATCATATAAGTTATAGTGTGGTTAAAACATAAAATACGCCAAATACAAGATTGACAAAATCCAATATGGCCTCACCCAGGTGCTTCAGCCAAAGTATGCCACAAGATCTGTCGTAAGGTATATATATATGAAGGTACATTAACCCTATAAAGACATCACTCAGGTTGGAATGCCAGTTGCACATACAGCTCAGAGCATTTACGAGATACTGAGCAGAGTAAATGTTGTGATTTTATTTTTACAACGTACAATAGAGCGTCAGTGCATGACAGGCAAGGGATGGTTCCAGATTAGCTGGAAATTAGGGATGTAGGTACATGGAAAATTCAGGTTCAGGGCCTCATACAGTGTGACCAGCCAATAGGCAGGCATGCAGTAACAACCTCCCAATACCACCACCGCCAATAGCAACAATGGAAAAAACCAGTCACAACATTACCCAGGCCAAAGACAACGGAGATCTACCTAAAGAAAGGAAAAAAAATCAAGAAATGAAGCAGAAGACAACGAAGAAAAATGGCATTAAAAGAAATCAGAAGAAACTGACAAGACCTTTTACAGGAAGAAAATAGTTTAGAGGAATGCAGCGAAGGAGAATCTAGCGACGTTTCACACACAAAGGAAAAAAATGGAAGTACAAATAGACACCAACCAAGGCACCACAGAAGAAGACAATTATGAAGAACAATTCATCAAAGACGCGCTTCAGAGATCCGTATCTCGGAAGATTGCACAAAGGGCACATGAGCAACAAAAGGAAGATGAACATCAAGATAACTAACAAATAAGACGCCTTGGCGACAACCTCAAATGAGCCACTTGCACAACAGGCCACAGAGCCACAAGACGATATTGAGAAGTACAATGTTTACCAACGCTTGTATCCACTACGACGCAAATCATATAAAACTGACAAAGGCTGTCAAAAATATGGTACAAAGGAGACTCAGAGTGATGTTCAGAGGAGACAACACGTCATACCGTTTTGACAGCATGATAGAATATGCAAGAGGATTCTACTTTCGCCAAGTCAACAAAATACCATTCTACATCCATCAGAAACCAGAGAAAAGGGAATTAAATGTAGTCATTAAATACTTGTCACCAGATACAGGAGAAGAAGTCCTACAGAAAGTTCAAAACAAAAATTCCATGCTCTGACAATTACACTAGTATCACAAGAAATACCCTAAAACTGGACAAATGGTTCTACCTTCTCTATTTATAGCTATTCTGTCAAAAAAAACCACTAGATGCCATCTATGATGTCAAATACGTAAGCTGTGTAAAAGTGACGACAGAAAATTATATTCCACGACAGATCCACCTCAGGGTAAATACTGCCAAAGATGGACACACAAAAGAAACTACTGCTGGTTTCCAGCAAGGTGCATTTAGATGTGGAGGACCCCACAACAGTGAAACTTGTACTCACCCGAAGGACAAACCAGCCAAATGTGCAGACCACAAACAAGATGCTCATCCAGCAAATTGGAAAGGATGCAAGAAAGTCAAGGAAGCGATCCGAGCCCACGAGGCAATATTAAACAAAAAAAATTCTGATTTTCCTGCAGAGAAAAGAGTGACACTAACAATGACGAAAGAACCAACTGGAACGACACATCAATAAGCAATAAAACCAAACATCATGATGCATCAAGAAGAATGCTCCAGGAGGAAAATTGTATTCAACTGTACTGAACAAATGCTAAGATGAGATGGCAAAAAACTCAAACAGCAACACAGAAAAACTGGAAGCTGGTGAAACCCTATCAGAGAGATTACCAAACTGTTAACAATTCTAAAAAATGGCTGCTTGTTCCAAAAATTGATCAACACAGGGAGGAAGCTGAGGGAAGGAACTGACACCATTACTAGGATGATGATCATTGTCAAAGAAATAGTGAACATCATTGACCAAAAATATCACACACCATGGAATGAAAATGGACGAAGAATTTAAAAATCTGCACCTGGAATATAAATGGAGATCGAAATAAGAAAACAGAACTAGTGGACTTCATCTCCACTAATAATATTGCGGCTCTGTTATTAACAGAAACATATATCTGCATGTCTGAAACTTTCTGACTAAGAAATATGACAAGTTATAGAACAAACAGACAAAATAGAAGAGGACAGTAGTATCATTCCACAACAACATCACTCATTTTGGAAAGAAAGTCTGCGACCATTGCAGCAACTTGAGGCAGCAGCGGTAACTACCTGGACAGCAAGAACACAAGTAACACTGGTAGCGGCTCATTTAAGACCAAATGCCCAGCTAGTACCTCACGTCCTGCAGATGATATTTCACAGTTTCATTAAGTATTTCTTGGTGACGACCTCAACGCAAAGCACCCTCTATAGCATTCAACCAGAACCAATCCGAAGAGGGAACAGCTGTTGTACATAGATGAACACACAGGTGCCATCATATGTGGATGCCTTGAACTTACACGTATTATAATACAAACCAATCATCGCCCTGATTTATTGGACATATCAATATTTAAGAACATAGTAATTACCACCCATAACTGGAAAAATCCAAAGAGCTATAAAACACCCACAGCATTGAAGACGATTGATACTCATTGGAACAGATTCAGCAGATATATGAACAACAACGTCAGACAAACTATAAACGTCGCAACTAAAGAAGACACAGATATAGCTATTGACTATCTTACCGAAAAGATACTAAGGGAGACCAATGAGGCCAGTACTACGAATATACGCAAGAGATAGCGACAACAGGCTTTACCTCCATTAATACAGGAACTCAAATACCAGAAAAAAGAACCAGGAGGAGGTAGCAACAATGTCGAGACACTGACGAGAGACGAAATTTAAATAGATTGCAGCGTGGATTACGGAAGCGAATGTTGGAATGGGAATTTGAGAAATGGGAAGACAAGATGTCGAACTATTTGCTGCAAACCAGAGATGAGTGGCAACTGCTTAGAAACTGAGGAGGAGAAAGAAACCGAAATACCCACCGGAAACCGCAAAGGACTTCCAAATGACATGTCCGAAAAAGCACAAGCCTTTGTTAAGATTTTTGTAACTCAAAATCGAATAATCCAGGAAGACCTGGACATCTGGGGAAGAGAGTACGAAATAACAACTAATCAATCAGCGCAACAAACAGTCGTACAAGAGACCAGGAATGCACCTTGTCTAACAACACAAGAGGTTAAGGAATCCTAAGAACAAGAAAGCACCTGGGCTGGATGCCATAACAAATGAACAGCACAAGAGACTACTGAGAAAACCACACATCCTGTTGACTAGAATTTACAACAGGTGCTTGCTCAAATGCTGTCTCCGGAAAAATAGCTGCTATGCACATCATTACTATTCCAAAACCAAGGAACCACTTAACTCAACCTCACAATCACAGACCAATCAGTTTATTGAGCACTGTTGGAAAATCTTTCGAAAGGTTCATTACGGACACACTTCAAGACATGTTCACTAAATTTGAGAAGATATGACCAGTGCAATATGAGTTCCAGCGGAAGATTTCGGCAGAGCTCCAAGTATTGAGACTTATGGAACATGTCATGAAGAATTTCAATACGACAACATTGGCTGCTGCTGTTTTTCTAGACGTGTAACAGGCCTGTGATAAGATTTGAGAACTTGTTACGGAAGATGAGAGATGAAACAACGATCCCAGACTACTAAATTAAGCTTATGGAAAGCCTTCTATGCAATAAAAAATGCTAGTACACCAGATCAGAGATCAAACTCATAGAGGGCGGAATTCTACAAGGCTCGGCCTTTTCACCAGTCCTGTTTAAAATCTGCGTCAATGATATGCCAACAACTGGAAACGTTCAGCTGGGGCAATTCGCTGATGACACATATACTTTACGACCGGCCGTCAACATAACGCCATTATCAGAAGACAACTGAACACCACAGAGCGGCATAAGTACCCAACCAAAACAAAAGCAATGAACTTTAGCAGAAAACTTCCACGACAAAACAGAAACCTTACTATCCAAGGGCAAGAGGTACCATGCAGCTCAACTGCCAAGCATGTGGGAGTCACACTGCATTGGCGCCTTTTTTTTCGTAGATACATGTGACACATAAAACTTAAAGCCTCCGGTATGGTGAGGAAACTGATGCTAGTATTCCGCAGTAGCGAGCTCAACATCTGAATAAAAGTTCGATTCTGCAAGGCAACTGTACTATCAAAACTCCTTTATGGGAAGTACATCATAGGGCCTCACTAGCAGACCCAAATACAGCATATCCAGGTATTACAAAATAGAGTCCGTCAGTGGATATTTTGTGGTTAATGATACATGCTCACAGACACTGCATTAAGAGCACGTACTGAAGAAATTATCAAGCTCAACTCCACAAAAATTCATGAGAAACTAGACCAACTCTGATATATCATATGTCATATCCGAGAAGTACGTAACACCAGAGCAGAACCCTGGCATCGTTGCAGAGTCCCCAGGACATTAGCTGAATATCAAATACATTAGAAATGAGATACTAAAAGTAAAGAAACAGACCCCCAGAAGAGAGACTTATGGACCTGTGGGCCTTACAAGTCTTCCTAAAGTGCAATAAATAAAATGGTGAAAACTAAACCTTATTCAGTCATAAAGAAGCGGAGATCGCTGAAGAAGGGATGGGACATTCATTCATTTTATTTTATTTTAAAACACCTATCAAGAATTCCAAATCAAAATGTGCTCCAGAAAGTGACGTCACAGAAGCGATTACTATTATGTTGTTGGTCAAAACCGACAGTTGACAGGACAAATTTCTCTTGACCTACAAATATTTATTTATTTATTTATTTACTTATTTTTTAAATAATTTTATTGACTTTTAGTAGCAATTAATATGGCTTATACATTTAACATGCAAAGAAACTGGTAAACATGCGTAATATCTAGTAGGGGCCCTGTGAGCATGCAGAAGTGCCGCAACACGATGTGGCATGGACTCTACTGATGTCTGAAGTATTGCTGGAGGGAACTGACACCATGAATCCTTCAGGGCTGTCCTTAAATCGGTAATAGTGCGAGGAGGTGGATATTTCTTCTGAACAGCATATTGCGAGGCATTCCAGACATGCTCACTACTGTTCATGTCTGGGGAGTTTGGTGGCCAGCGGAAGTGTTTCAACCCAGAAGAGTGTTCCTGGAGCCACTTTGTAGCAATTCTGGGAGTGAGGGCTATCGCATTATCCTGCTGGAATTCCCAAGTCCGTCGGAACGCACAATGGACATGAATGGATGCAGGTGATCAGACAGGATGCTTACATACGTATCACCTATCAGAGTCGTATCTAGATGTATAAGGGGTCCCATATCACTCCAACTACACACCCCACACCATTACAGAGCCCCTACCAGCTTGAATAGGCCCCTGCTGATATACAGGGACCATGGCTTCATGAGGTTGTCTCCAGACCTGTACACGTTCATCCACTCAATACAATTTGAAACGAGACTCGTCCCACCAGGCACCATGTTTCCAGTAATCAACAGTCCAATGTCAGTGTTGACGGGCACAGATGAGGCATGTAGCTTTGTGTCGTGCAGTCACCAAGGGTACACGATTCGGCCTTTGGCTGTGAAAGCTCATATCAATGACGTTTTGTTGAATGGTTCTCAAGCTGACACTTGTTGATGGCCCAGAATTGAAATTTACAGCAATTTGTGGAAAGGTTGCACTTCTGCCACTCTGAACTACTCTCTTCAGTTGCCGTTGGTCCCGTTCTTGCAGGATCTGTTTCCGGCGGCAGCGATGTCGATTTGATGTTTTACCTGAATTCTGGTAGTCACAGTACACTCGTGAAATGGTCGTAAGTGAAAATTCCCACTTCATCAGTACCTCGGAGATGCTGTATACCATCGCTCGTGTGCCGACTATAACACCACGTTCAAACTTACTTAAATCTTGATAACCTGCCATTGTAGCAGCAGTAACTGATCTAACAACTGTGCCAGACACATGTTGTGTTATATGGGCGTTGCCGACAGCAGCGCAGTATTCAGCCTGTTTACATATCTCAATATTTGAGTACACGTGCCTACACAAGTTTCTTTGGCGCTTCAGTGTACTAATAACTTCAGTTAAATCTTAAGTACACATTTACAACACACATACATAAATTCACAAAATTAAAATTACAAATTCAGTATTTTATATGCCATAGCTGAATGGCCATTTCTTGTAGGTAACATATGGTCAACATCTCTGTTGTCTCATGGATGTTCAGTGCATGTAAGAGATTCTATCACTCCAATCGTGTAGAGGTGTGCAGGAAACATGCATGTCCCAACCTTATTGTAATAATTGATGTTATGTAAGTCCCTGGGAAATTTTTCTGACTGGATCACAGTTTTTTTGTATATTTCACTGGATTGAAGCGATGTTTGCCACTGCTGTTCCCACTGACTGTATGCCTCTTTTTTTAAAAACATGAACAGTATGTGAAAGCTACGGAAATATCTGGTCTCTTTCTTTGATGCTTCCTTTGTATGCCTCTTTTTTTTAAACATGAACAGTATGTGAAAGCTACGGAAATATCTGGTCTCTTTCTTTGATGCTTCCCTTTCCAAGACCATCTACTACTTCATTAAGGTGAATATGTAGATGTCTCTTTGTGTGGGAATTTATTTTCATTGTTGGTTTTCTTATTATTTCCAGCACATTGTACATACAAACTGCTATCAATTTTTCACTTTCAATGCTCAAATTTCTCCAAAGCACTTATAGGATCGGCAAGGAATATTGTTTTGCTATCCTTCTCATGTCCAAACTTGATTGCTTCTTTACTAGTGGTTACTTCAGCAGTGTAAATACACTTAATGGTGGTAACAAAATTTTTTTAGCTAGCTGCAGCAGAGGTCAGTAATATACCCAGCAAATTCCCTCATAAGTTCTGAATCTGTCAGTCTATACATGTAAAAAAACGTGGCCATCCACTTTCCAGGTAATTTATTACTTCCATATTAGCTTTAAGCTGTTACCTATTCTGTCTGGTGGATAAAAAACCTTAGGCTGGCAGACTGTTTTTTCTTATTCTTTACTGAACACTGGTAACATTCGCTCCTTCCATGTCAAAGGGAACGCAAATCTGAGACATTTGAAGCCTCTTACTAACAGTGGTGGGTCGTTTGTGTTCATCTGAGTATCTTCTTTCTGGCAACTGCTTAGGTTAAACTATGGTGACCTAATTAATTACTACAGCCCTTTAAACCAGAAACCTTTTAACAAGTAGTTCTCTATGAATGGAAAGAGGCATTTCTTTGGTTTCTATAAGAAGGGCATTAATTAGTAACGTCTTCATTGCTCCAAGGCACTGCCTTATGGCGTGGTATTGAAGTACATTTAGTTTTTCTGTTTCATTTTGTGGGGTATATCCAAATAGATGGCCTCTGTAGTCCATTACAGAACATGTTAGTCCATGCCATAGAATAGGGAGTATGTCTGATGAAGCTCCCCATCACACATGGTTGGTTGGATGGTTTGCTGGTTGGTTGGTTTTTGGGAAGCAGACATCAAGGTCATTGGTCCCATCAGATTAGGAAAGGATGGGAAAGGCAGTCAGCTGTGACCTTTCAAAGGAACCATCCCAGTATTTGTTTGAAGCAGTTTAGGGAAATCATGGACAACCTAAATCATGGTCAGACGTAGGTTACAACTATTGTACTCCTGAATGCGAGTTCCCACGCATGGCTTTCAGTGCATAACACATTCAGAGCCTTTTCTGTTTTAATAGCAGTGTGATTAATATGTTTTGCCCAGGTTAGTCAGCTACCCAAAAAAAGCTGCAGTAACTTTGCTGATGATCGTACATTAAATCTGAAAGGTCACAGGCTTATCACATTCATTTGGTACATTTGGTGTTTTCGTGTAAAGAAAACTGCAGAAGGTTCTGATTGTAAGAAATTGAGAATATACCTGAGCAACCGTTCAGATAGAAGGTCAGCGACATTATTCATCCATGAGAAACACTATTCCAGGCAGATGGATGCTGTATATATGCAGATATCATCTGCGTATTGTAGCACATGAATAGTGGGGCCCCATATGTTATTCAAATATGCTACAAAGAGGGCATATGAGACGGGACGTAGAATAGCACGCTGCAGGAAGCTTTTATACACTGCGAAGGTTCCATATATACTATTTTCTTGCATCCTAATATAAACAGTTCTACAGTGTAAACAACTTTTAAGAAAGCAAAGACATATATATGGGACACCTAAGTGGTCTAACATTTGCAAGAGTAAGAAGACGTTAAAGGAATCATATACTCATGATGTATCTCAGAATAAAGCTGTAAGATAACCTTTCTCTTCAAATGCTTCTTCAATGTCCATCATGAGGATACTTAAATCAATAATCCTCTCCTCTTTCCGAAAGCCGTACTGTGACACTGGTAAAAATTTTATTATATTCTAACCACTAGTCGAAATGTAAAGTTAGAAGGCATTCAAAAGACTTTGCTAAACACAATGACAGTACAGATGGACGATATCTATATCTACTGCACATCTACACAGATACTCCCCAAGTATGGTGGAAGGTATACTGTATAACTACCAGTCATTTCCTTTCTTGCTCCACTTGCATGTAGTAAAGAAAAAACGGTTATCTATGCCTCTGTGTGATCTGTAAATTATCGTATCTTAGCTACCTGGTCCATATGCACAATGCATGTTAGAAGCAATAAAATTGTTCAGCAGTCAGCTTCAGACGCTGGTTCTCTGAATTTTCTCAATAGTGTTTCGTGAAAAGAACATAGCCTTCTGTCCAGGGATTCCCACTTGAGTTCAAGAGGCATCTCCGTAACACTTACATTTTGTTTGAACCTACTGGTAACAAATCAAGCAACCCACCTCTGAATTGCGACTTAGTATGAATCCCAAACACTCGAGCAGTACTCAACAATAGGTCGCACAAGCGTCCTATATGCGGTCTCCGTTACAGGCCATTAGTGGCTCTGAAATTATAGTCCAGATCCTAGTGAAGGAGATGGGAACAGAAACTGAGAATAGCAAAGCAAATGCTGAAATGCTTAACTCTGTTTTCAAATGTACTTTTACAAAGGAAAACCCAGGAGAATTAGCCCAATTTAATCCTCATACCACTGAAAAGATGAATGTAATAAGCATTAGTGTTAGGGGCGTTGAGAAACAGCTGAAATTGTTAAAACTGAACCAGGCTCCGCAGCTTGACAGAATCATTGTCAGATTCACACTGAATCTGCGGTTCAGGTAGCCCCTTTTGTAACTATAATCTATCGTAGATCCCTTGAACAACAGAAAAAGGCACAGGTCACACCCCTTTACAATAATGTTAATAGAAGCGATCCACAAAACTACTGTTGAATATCTTTGACGTCTATTTGTTGTAGAAACTTATAACATATTCTGAGCTCAAACATAATGAGGTATATCAAATAAAGTGACCTCCTCAGTGCCAACCAGCATGGATTTCGAAAACACTGATCATGTAAAACCGAACTTGCACATTTTGGTTCAAATTGCTCTCAGCACTATGGGACTTAACATGTGAGGTCATCAGTCCCTTAGACTTTGGACTTCTTAAACCTAATGACATCACACACATCCATGCCCAAGGCAGGATTCGAATCTTCGACCGATGCAGCAGCGTGGTTCTGGACTGAAGCGTCTAGAACCGCTCAGCCACAGTGGCCAGCAAACTTGCACATTTCTCACATTACATACTGGAAGCTTTGGATCAAGGCAACCAGGCAGATGCATTGTTTCTTGATTTCCAAAAATCATTTGAGTCGGTACCACACCTTAATTGGTGACTGGGTTGAGGACTTTTTGGTATGGGAAACACACCATGTTATCTTGGATGGAGAGTCATCATCAGATGTAGAAGTAACTTTGGGAGTGCCCCAGGGAAATGTATGGGACCCTTACTGTTAATGACCTTGCATACAATATTAATACTAAAATCAGGCCTTTCGCAGATGATGCAGTTATCTATAATGAAGTACTATTTGAGAGAAGCTGTTAGATCTTGATAAGATTTTAACATGGTTCAGAAATTGGCAAAATTTTGCACTTCAAAAAATAATGGAGAATCCTGCGATTGTAATATCAGTGAGTCACTGTTGGAATCAGCCAACTCAAACTAATACATGGGTATAACGCTTAAAGGGATATGAAATGGAATAATCACATAGGTTCAGTCATGGATTAAGTAGCGGCTAGACTTTGGTTTATTGGTAGAATACTGGGGAAGTGCAATCAGTCTACAAAGGAGATTGCTTACGAAACCCTCATACAACCAGTTCTAGAATATTGCTGAGGTTCATGGGACCTTTACCAGACGGGACTAACATGGGATATTGAACATGGTGAGTGAATGGTCACATGTTTGTTTAATCTGTGTCACAGCGATATTGAAAGAACTACCTGGGAAACTCTTCAAGACAGGTGTAAACTATGCTGAGAAGGCCTATTAAGAAAGTTTCAAGATTTAAATTATTACTCTAGGGTTATACTACAGCCCCTTAGATATCACTCACGTAGGGACTGTGAGGATAACATTAGAATAATTACTGTATGTACAGAGCCATTCAATCAATCATTCGTCCCATGCTCCATATGTGATTGGAACAGAAAGAAATCCTGATAACTGGTACAGTGGGACGTATCCTCTGCCATGCACATCATGGTGACCTGCAGAGTACAGATGTGGATATAGATGTAGGTAAACCACTCTTACCTTAAATTCTCCCAATAAATGAAAGTCTACCATACATCTTCCCTACCATAGTTCTCACATGCTTGCCCCATTTCATATTGCTTTGCAACATTATGCCCAGAGGTTCAAACCAGTAGACTCTGTCAATCAAGACACCAGTAATACTGTATCCGAACAGTACAAGTTTGTTCTTCCTACTGATCCACATTAACTTACATTTTTCGACATTAACAAGTAGCTGTCATTCGTGACACAACTAGAAATTTTGTCTAAATCGTCTTGAATCACAGTACAGGCACTCAACGTCGACACCTTACCATACACTGAAGCAATCAGCAAACAACCACAGACTGCTGCCCACCCTGCCCCCAAATTGTTGATGTACATAGAGAATAATGAGGTCCCATCACAGTTCCCTGAGGAACTCCTGACTATACCCTTCTCTCTGATGAAAATTCGCCATCGAGGACAACAAACTAGGTTCTATTACATAAGAAGTCTTTGGGCCACTCACATATCAGTAAATTTTTTCCATATGCTCATACCATCGTTAACAGCCTGTAATGGGACTCTGTCAGTAGTATATTTATGAGAATTCCTGCACAAAAAGCATATTTTAGAGAATTCTCACTTTTAAAAACAAAATTTTAGTTTCGTTGTTTCCCACATAAAAATGTATCTATATCCATGAACGAAACGTTCATTTAATTAAAAAATAAAAAACTAATACATTTTTCTTTATAAATAAGTTCTCTGACACTACATTTATCTATATCTGTGAACGAAATTTTCATTTATTTAAAGATCTAGTAAAATTTTGTCTCCATAAATAAGCTCTCCAAAATCTTGTTTATCCATAACCTCAAGCCAAATTTTCATTTATTAAAACAATCAGAATGGTACAAATTTTTCTCTTTATAAGCAAGCTCTGTCTAACCTTGTCAATATTTATATCAGTTAAAACTTTAACTAAAAAATCAAGGTACATTTCAATCATAAAAGTATTAATTTTTGGAAATCTAACTCTTCATGAGTCAGGTAGCCCAGATGGTAGGGCACTTGCCCATGAATGGCAAAGGTCCCGAGTTCGAGTCTTGGTCTGGCACAGTTTTAATCTGCCAGGAAGTTTTATATCGGTGTACACTTCGTGTGGAGTGAAAATCTCATTCTGAAAACAAAATGTACTCCAAAGCTGAGCTAATTCTAAACTTAGAAAATTATTTTAAATGGAAATTTGGATTACATTATGCTGATTTAGAAAATTATTGTAAGGCTATTCAAATGTAACTAGAAGAGAAAATTATAGATTATTTGAACATAAAAGAAATGAAGAAGAGAGAACTAAGATATAAAAATATAAAAGAACTTCAATCAATTTGTAACATGAGAAATTTAAAAAATTATCTCAAGTTAATATGGAAAATTAATCGATCTTATTCTAAGTTCTGTAAGTCTGAATCAGAGGCTGAGATGGGTCTGCGACCGTGTGGGGTGCAGATTCCTTGACTTGCGCCATAGGGTGGTGGGGTTTCGGGTTCCGCTGGATAGGTCAGGAGTCCACTACACGCAGCAAGTGGCTACACGGGTAGCAGGGGTTGTGTGGCGTGGACTGGGCAGTTTTTTAGGTTAGATGGCCTTGGGCAAGTACAGAAAGGGCAACAGCCTCAAAGGATGCAGGGCAAAGTCAGGACATGAGGGAACCAAGCAGCAATCGGTATTGCAATTGTAAATTGTCGAAGCTGCATTTGTAAACTACCGGAACTTCAAGGGCTGATAGAAAGCACTAGAGGTGAAATCGTTATAGATACAGAAAGCTGGCTGAAGCCAGAGATAAATTCTGCCGAAATTTTTACAAATGCACAGATGGTGTTCAGAAAGGATAGATTGCATTCAACCGGTGGTGGCGTGTTTGTCGCTGTTAGTAGTAGTTTAACCTGCAGTGAAGTAGAAGTGGATAGTTCCTGTGAATTATTATTGGTGGAGGTTACACTCAACAACCGAGCTAGGTTGATAATTGGCTCCTTTTACCGACCTCCCGATTCAGCAGCATTTGTGGCAGAACAACTGAGAGAAAATTTGGAATACATTTAACATAAATTTTCTCAGCATGTTACAGTCTTAGGTGGAAATTTCAATTTGCCAGATATAGATTAGGACACTCAGATGTTTAGGACAGGTGGTAGGGACAGAGCATCAGGTGACATTATACTGAGTGCACTATCCGAAAATTACCTCGAGCAATTAAACAGAGAATCGACTCGTGGAGATAACATCTTGCACCTGCTGATGAGAAACACACCTGAACTTTTCGACTCTGTAAGTGCAGAACAGGAAATCAGTGATCAGAAGGCTGTTGTAGCATCCCTGAATATGGAAGTTAATAGGAATTTAAAAAAAGGGAAGAAGGTTTATCTGTTTAGCAAGAGTAATAGAAGGCAGATTTCAGACTACCTAACAGATCAAAACGAAAATTTCTGTTCCGACACTGACAATGTTGAGTGTTTATGGAAAAAGTTCAAGGCAATCGTAAAATGCGTTTTAGACAGGTACGTGCCGAGTAAAATTGTGAGTGACGGGAAAAACCCACCGTGGTTCAACAACAAAGTTAGGAAACTACTGCGAAAGCAAAGAGAGCTTCATTCCAAGTTTAAACGCAGCCAAAACCTCTCAGACAAACAGAAGCTAAACGATGTCAAAGTTAGCATAAGGAGGGCTATGCGTGAATTGTTCAGTGAATTCGAAAGTAAAATTCTATGTACCGACTTGACAGAAAATCCTAGGAAGTTCTGGTCTTATGTTAAATCAGTAAGTGGCTCGAAACAGCAAGTCCAGACACTCCGGGATGATGATGGCATTGAAACAGAGGATGACACGCGTAAAGCTGAAATACTAAACACCTTTTTCCAAAGCTGTTTCACAGAGGAAGACCGCACTGCAGTTCCTTCTCTAAATCCTCGCACAAACGAAAAAATTGCTGACATCGAAATAAGTGTCCAACGAATAGAAAAGCAACTGGAATCACTCAATAGAGGAAAGTCCACTGGACCTGATGGGATACCAATTCGATTCTACACAGAGTACGCGAAAGAACTTGCCCCCCTTCTAACAGCCGTGTACCACAAGTCTCTAGAGGAACGGAGGGTTCCAAATGATTGGAAAAGAGCACAGGTAGTGCCAGTCTTCAAGAAGGGTCGTCGAGCAGATGCGTAAAACTATAGACCTATATCTCTGACGTCGATCTGTTGTAGAATTTTAGAACATGTTTTTTGCTCACGTGTCACGTCGTATTTGGAAACCCAGAATCTACTCTGTAGGAATCAACATGGATTCCGGAAACAGCGATCGTGTGAGACCCAACTTGCTTTATTTGTTCATGAGACCCAGAAAATATTAGATACAGGCTCCCAGGTAGATGCTATTTTCCTTGACTTCCGGAAGGCGTTCGATACAGCTCCGCACTGTCCCCTGATAAACAAAGTAAGAGCCTACAGAATATCAGACCAACTGTGTGGCTGGATTGAAGAGTTTTTAGCAAACAGAACACAGCATGTTGTTATCAATGGAGAGACGTCTACAGACGTTAAGGTAACCTCTGGCAAGCCACAGGGGAGTGTTATGGGACCATTGCTTCTCACAATATATATAAATGACCTAGTAGATAGTGTCGGAAGTTCCATGCGGCTTTTCGCGGATGACGCTGTAGTATACAGTGAAGTTGCAGCATTAGAAAGTTGTAGCGAAATGCTGGAAGATCTGACGCAGATAGGCACTTAGTGCAGGGAGTGGCAACTGACCCTTAACATAGATAAATGTAATGTATTGCGAATACATAGAAAGATGGATCCCTTATTGTATGATTATATGATAGCGGAACAAACACTGGTAGCAGTTACTTCAGTAAAATATCTGGGAGAATGCGTGCGGAACGATTTGCAGTGGAAAAATCACATAAAATTAATTGTTGGTAAGGCGGGTACCAGGTTGAGATTCATTGGGAGAGTCCTTAGAAAATGTAGTCCGTCAATAAAGGAGGTGGCTTACAAAACACTCGTTCAACCTATACTTGAGTATTGCTCATCAGTGTGGGATCCGTACCAGATCGGGTTGATAGAGGAGATAGAGAAGATCCAAAGAATAGCGGCGCGTTTCGTAATAGGGTTATTTGGTAACCGAGATAATTAGCAAACTCAAGTGGCAGACTTTGCAAGAGAGGTGCTCTCATCGTGGTGTAGCTTGCTTGCCAGGTTTTGAGAGGGTGCGTTTCTGGATGAGGTATCGAATGTATTGCTTCCCCCTACGTATACATCCCGAATAGATCACGAATGTAAAATTAGAGAGATTCGAGCGCGCATGGAGGCTTTCAGACAATCGTTCTTCCCGTGAACCATACGCGACTGGAACAGAAAAGGGAGGTAATGACAGTGGCACGTAAAGTGCCCTCCGCCACACACCGTTGGGTGGCTTGCGAAGTATAAATGTACATGTAGGTGAAGATGTATTAATAATAGTCTGCCCCTGAGAGCTGAGTGGTCAGCGCAATGAAATGTGATACCTAACGGACCGGGTTCGATTCAAGGCTTGGTTGGGGGTTTTCTCCGCTCAGGGACTGGATTTAATGATGTGCTCATCATCCTCATTTCATCCCCAATGACAGACAAGTCGTCGAAGTGGTGTCAACTAGAAATATTTGCACCAGGCGAACGGTCCACTTGACGGGAGGCCCCAGCCACATGGCCCGAACATTTTTCCAATATTACTAATAATGATAACGAATTGAATAAACCGTTTTTAAAGGAACTTCATCAAAACTGTTAACCGAAATATTTTAAAAATTATTATAAATTTGAATAACAACACTCAATTGAACTTACCAATAGATCGGAGAATAACATTAATAATATCGATAGTGAGAATTATTTTCAAAAGCTTCTAGTAGATAAATATCAAGAAATTAAACAAAAAACTATCTAAAACGTTTTTCAGGTTATAATTGTCTAGCTGATGACGATTTTTAAATCACTTAAGATGTTAATATAAAACCTTCTGCTTTTAAATCACCTTTGAAGATAATAATGTTGATAATATTATTGAACCATGAGAATTTTTTAATGAAATTAAATAAGATGTAATCACTAAATTTATGAATATTTTGATACAAATAAGAGCAATAAGCACTGACATGAAATATTATTGTATTTTAAAAAACAAGACATAGAACTAGATTAATTTAACAAGGAATGAAATTTTATGAAGTACAACTAATTTAGGAGATTATTATCAGAAATCAACAATCAAACTTTTAACTGAAATGGAAGAAATGCAAATGAACATGTCTGGCTGGTATTTAATTTATGATTAAGTGTTAATAGGCAATCCAACTTTTAGTTTTTCTTAAATTGAATTAACAAAAGAAATTAAAGATAAAAAAGCTGATACTAAAGTAAAAAACACTCGTCAGAAAGGTTTTCCTTATTCAATAAAATTAGCTATATTTCCAGGAGATAATGATGGAGAAAGAGTTAGCAAATACAATATGTTGGAAAAGATTTAAATAAAATTTTTGAAAGTGATAAATTTAATTTTCTTGTTCAATTAACAGATAGTTCAAAATTCAAAAAGAAATCAGATATTTCAAAGAATGTTTAGGCTTATGAGATTATTATTATCATACAAAAAATTAACCAGAAAACCATGTTATCTTCCTTTAATTCGAGTTTAAAAGTAATTCACATCATTGTTGGGTAAAAAATTTACCTAGATTAATTAGTTTACTAACAAGTTTATATTTATAATTTACCAAATTATAATGTTCGTTTGATTATTACAGAATTTGCAAATCATCGATACGATATTAACACTGTTCGAAATAATAAAGAAAGTGATATTTCTTTTACTAAAGATGTTGAAGTGGATTTACATTAAGATTTTTTGATACATTTTAATGATGGTTTCAAGTAATGATAAATATTTCTTCTTATCTCATGAAAGAACAATTGGGATAAACAACTAAATATTTTAAAGCTGAAAAATTAGATTTAATAATTAAAAAGGGGTTTATCCTTACCAATATATGGATTCTGAAGGAGAGGTAAAAGCAAGAGAATTAGCTAAAAAAGAATGTTTTTAGGCAATCATAATTGTGCGAAAATTTTTTAGAAATAATTTGATGTAATAAAATCGGTTTGATATAGAAGATTATATAATTAATCTGACATTTCAACTTTAGCAGGTGTTTTCGAAAATTTTAGAGATACAGCGAATAAATCTTATAAACTCCATCCTTATTAGTATTTTACAGGTCAAAGTTCACTTTGGTATGTATGTTAAAAATAACAAATGTTGAATTGGGTATATTAACGATTATGATATGATTTTATTTCTTGCAAAAGGAAATCGAGTATGAATTCCTTAAAGTATTAAAAAGATATGATACATCAAACAATAAATATACGAAAAATGTTGAGTCAGAAAAACAGACAAATTATACTGCATATATAGATGCAAAAAATTTTTATTGGGACAATACCACAATGTTTAAGATTTAGCGATTTCAGTTGTTTAAATCCAAAATCTATTTATTCTAAAATAATTAAAATACCAATTAATAATATATTCTGTTATATTTTAAAAGTCAATTTACAATGAAACTTCCTGGCAGATTAAAACTGTGTGCCTGACCGAGACTCGATCGGGCACACAGTTTTAATCTGCCAGGAAGTTTCGTATCAGCACACACTCTGCTTCAGAGTGAAAATCTCATTCTCAATTTACAATATTCAAAAAGTTACATAGTTTACTTAAAGATCTACTGAGCACCAGAAGGAGGAAGTAAATTACTAACTACATTTAAAAAATAAGGAAAAATATGTTTAAAGTTATTGAAATTCCAATAATGTTTATATCTAGGTTTAAAAGTACGAAATTCATAGAGTCTTATAATCTGAAAAATCAGAGTGGTTGGCAAAATTCTTTGATTTTATTACCAAAGTGGGAACTAAGGCAAAAATAAATTTTAAAAGATGTATATAAATTCCTGAAGAACTTAGAATTTACTAAGTCGATAGAAGATATTGTAAAAAGATCAAAAATAGATGAAGGAAAAAATACGAAAATTGCATCAAGACCAAATTATGAAAATTATCCTATATTTTCAGAAAATCTAGTTGCAGTTAATAAGAAACAAATCATAGTCTAACTGGAATGAGTATACTAGATATTACAGAAATAAAAATGAATGTGGTTCAGTATAATGTTATGAAAAAAAATGTTGTGAGGATAGTGACTGATGTTATAGAGAAACTGATTCAATTATGCTTGAATAAGAGCAGAAGTTTTTATAGAGATATGAAGTCGGTGATAAACAAATTATATCCAAATGATTACTCAGAATCTAATAGTAATTGAATGATATAAATGAACAAGAAAGCTTTAGAAAATGGAAGAGGAAAATGGGTGAAAAGTTATGTTAGAATTTGTTAGTTTAATATCGCAGATATATTGTTATAAACTTGGTGATGAAGAAGGAAAAAATGTGAATGAGTTAAAGAATCTAATAGAAAATCGGAAATTAACCTGGTGTATACAAAAATTATTTAGATATCAAAATAAAACAGTATAGAAAAATGATTTTACTTAGCATCTTTGAACATGAATTGTTTACAGTCGAATTAAAGAAAATAGTTTTAAGTTCTGTTGATTATAAACGTATTATATTTCAAGTTTGGACATTATAAATTTAACACAAAAATAATAGATGTTAACAACGATTTCTTAAATGAGTTAACAGATGCATAGAAGATTATCTGAAACTAATAAGTAATTAAAAGATTAATGAGTTTTTATCATTACTTCATTAGATGATAATTTTTGATGTTTTTTTCAGATACGCTGTACAAGCTAATGTTCCACAAAAACATTCAACCTTTTGATAATGCTTTCCTTTATGTTTTGGAGTGAAGTTGCAGCTACTAATATATTTAGAAGAATTTTTCTTTTTTATTTTACAATTTACACATGTAAATGTTTTTTTATATTCATATTTATTTTCTCTGCATTTTTATTGTTTCCTTTTTTCTATTAATACGACCCCCCTTATGAAGGTGTATCGAATTAGTAATATTTGTTTCATTATCAATGTCTTTTTCTTGTTTATACAATGGACAAATCATTTAATATCCACTTTACATTTGTAAACAAATTATTAGAAAAGCTAAGCCTTTCCAATTTGAAAGTACTGAGAAGAAGTGAAAAACCATCTATTTTCACTTTCCATTTGATAAAGAAAAATTTTACCAGAAGTTAAAAACAAATAAATTTTTACAAATATAATTGCATGTAAATTTGATCAGTTTTAGATCTAAAATATAAGAATAAAAGCAATTAATAATTATCGATGAAAATAATAATCCTTGGTTGAATGTGAAATTAAGTTGATGATATCGTAGGGTATATACAACATGTCGAAGAAAAGTATTCTAAAACATATAAAATTCCAATAAAACGTTACAAAGTATAAATATCCATCTTGATACAAAAGTTACTAAGAACCAGGCTTATATTCTTCAATTATAAATTCAAAAATGTTATTTGCAAAAATTACATGATTAGTCTCATTACATGATTAGGCTCATGAAGAAGTTTTACCACCGATTCGAAAACATGGTGAATATAAATCAAAGCTAACTGCAAAACAGCTCTAAGAAGTTTTAAAAGACCAAATAAAATTAAGGATGATTATATGAAGAAATTAGATGAAATATATCTTCAACCTGTAGTACTATTAAATGAAAGAAATGAACAGTTAATAGTTTATTACCATATGTTGTTCCTTGAACACCTAATGAAAATTTTTAGACTTACTTTTGTTATTTTAAGATTATGTGATAATAATTTAAAATATGGTTGTTATTTTGTTCGAACAGTAATAATAATGTTTGAAAACGAATAAAGTTCATAACAAATAGACATCCAAATTGTGATGACTTTTTAAGAATTAATTACACACCTATTAATTTGAAAAGATTGAACATTATTTGTCATTGAAATTGTTCCAATATTTTGGATAATTATTGACAAAAACATTTCTATGATGTATTAATTCTTGGTAATTTTTCAGAGAAAATGAAACGAAATTTTCGACTACTTTTTTCAGGATTAAATTTTAAATAACATTCATAAGGACTTTCGTATGTATCTAATAACCAAAATTCATTACAACCATCTGAGTCAATTAATTCCAGTTTAATATTCACCAATAATTGAGACATAAAATTATGTTTGTTAAACTTTATATGAATTTCAAATTATACTCTATCTTCTGCAATAAAACAATGAGTATAAGGAATGTTATATTCAAACCTTAAAATGTATGTCAATTTTCATTAACTGACATTTTAAAAATTACATTACTTTCATTTACCCAACTATAGTGTGAATTATTAGAACCTAACCATTTAACATATCCTTTATAACCTTGCTACTTACAACTTTTTCAAGAAGATAAAAATCTGAAAACTCAGTTTTCAATACTTCTCGTTCTTAAAAATTTCCTTTACTTACTTCACTATTTAAATCTTTTAATTTATATAGGTTGGGATTAGGAATGATATTTTCAATTTAAGATATCTCTGTTGACGAATATGTGCTATTTCCCTTTTCGAACATTCAAGAGATTTATTTACTCTAACTGTATCGCCAATTTCTTATTTAGTTTTAGTAAGGGTTAAATTTCTTACATATACATATTTTCATAATTTTTATCATTTTTAGTTTCATTTATATTGCTAAAGGTTTTGCTCTATTATTTTAATCAATTAATTTCGAAACTACTTCAGCACCTTTATAATTCCCGAGAAGAGCAAATTTTTTTCCTCAATTTTTTAATGGCCTATTCCATTGCTTGCTTTTCATCTGATAAAAGTTGAATAACAGGTAATACAAAAATTTTTAAGAAATTTTGGAATTCTTTATTATAAAAGGCTTTACAATTATCTCTTTGCAATTTTCTTGGATTTCCCACCTTGAATATTTTTGCAAAAGAATGCATTTAATATATCCTTGAGCATATCTTATGCTCATTTCTTTCATTTAATGTCCTACTCCATTGTTCAACTGTACATGCTTTTATTTCGCTAAAAGTTGAATATTACGTAACATCAAATTTTTTAGAAACTTTTTATATTCATTATTTTAAAATCCTCTACCATTATCTCTTTGTAATTTTTTAGTTTTCCTGGATCTCTTTGTAATTTTCCCACATTTAGTATTTTTTCAAAAGAATCAGTTCTATAATTGTCGTTTTTATCTTTATTTTGAACAGCCCAAACAAATTTTGAAAAGATGTCTGTAAAAGTTAATAAATAATTACATGCTTTATTTTAGAATTCCATCAACTTACCGTAAGCTTTTTCGACTGTACCATCTTTCCATCGTGCATTTACTGTAAAAATATATAATTTTTATTTAAATAATTTACTCATTGGTTCCTGTAAACCAATAATAATGTGTTCACGAATACTTAAATTACCTAAAAAAATTTTTAAATGGCTACAAATAAATGCGTTAAAATTTTGTACACTTTTGTTAGAATACACTATTGTTTCCTAAACAGTTTGGTAATTAATTTAGGTTATTTCCTCGAAATGTAACAAAAACAAATTCTTATAATAATAAGTCCCAACATGATCAGATGTACCTACGTTTACTATTGCACATTCTAAATTTTTTGTCTTAGCAGCAAATTCATAAGCCATAAAAACGCTGCAAAAATATTTAATTTTTAATAGTTTACCTATATCTTCTATGTAAAATTTAGATAAGAGATTGTTATCTTTTGTAATTATAACTTTCAATCTTTTATTAGCTTTTTAATCGTTATCCAGTGTTTTTTAATTGCTTGAATATTTCTTTTTTGGTACTCTAATTCATTATCAGCTATTTTCTTGTTTATAACAGCATTTTCAATTGATGCAGCTGCTGAAGAAGCACCTAAAATATGGTAGATGTGACAACATTAATGACAAAAATCCACCATTTTGTTCTTTTCTATTTTTTCAATAAATATTTAATAATTTTTTCAGAATAAGCAGCCAATTAAGTAAGCAAAGATCCAACAGTTCTTTGTCTTTTCTGTGCATCCATCAAAAATGGTTGAGAGCTATTGAATTGTTCACTAATTTAATTTGAGTTTAGTTCTATATGGTTTCATTTCTCAATTTGGAAGTTAAGTGTAATCAATTCAAAAATTATTCATTGATATACGTTAATAACTATTAAAGAATTTTTATAATCCCCCAACCGATTTTATCTAAATCAATTCCCAATTCCTCATTTTCTTCTTCATACATTATTCCTCTAACTGCAGTTGTTGCTAATTTTTCACCAATTGAGGCGTCTGAAACAGAAGTTCTTTCCTTTGCAGCTAACGGAAGTTTTTTACCAGGTTCTGTCTTTTTCTAATTCTTTATAACCTCTATAAAATATCTTGACTTTACATGCTTCATTCTTTATCTACACATGCTAATTTTTCATTTACATTTGTTCCAAAGCCACACCAATTATAGACACGTAAATGCATTGAAAGTGGCAAATTATTAACTGCATCATTAACTAATACTTTCCTTTATTCACTTTCACCAAATATATGTCTTACTTTATACAAAGTTATAAAAATAATATATTTCGTTTATGATTGTCAAATATAAAACTATTTAATTTATTAATAAACCTTACCTTATTACAAATTTTTTATTATAATAATTTTTATTACCAGCTAATTCTTCACCATAGATTACTGCTAATCAGTCAATTAATATACAAACACCATGCATGCAGATATATTCAACTGGTTTTACTGATTTTTTTATTAAATCTTCTTCAACATAATTAAATGAATTGTTAAGATTTCATTGTGAAGAACTAGGAAAATATTCTCCTACAATTTGTTTTACAAAATTATTTTATTTCCTTTACTTGATTTAAATACATTTCGAATGTTATCAGAATATGTGGCATTTGAATCAACTGAATTTCTAACATAATTATTAAAAGTAAATTCTGTACCTAAATCGTTCAAAGTAATCTGTTTTTTTTTAGTTAAAAAAGTCTTTTTCCATAAGTATCTTCGTATTTTTTCACCAATGTTTATTTTAGTACCATTTACTTCAGCTGCATACTTACCAATATATTACCAATAGAGTACCAACACGTTTACATCCAGAAACAGTAACTTCGCTATGATTGATAAATTTTAACTTCGTTTTTTAATGCCTTTGCCTTTTTATTTTATTCTGTCTTCGATTTCTTCTTCATATATATTCAATCAATCAATTATTTCTTAGTTACTTAATGTAATCTTCATTGTCACTATAATAATATTTAATTGTTGGGATGTCGTAAAATTCTTCTAAATAAGGTTGATTGTTAGGAACTACATGTTATTCGACTTCTGTATTTTCTTCAGCAGCTTTCAAACAATTTTCATCTAAACCTTAGATTCATTGTTTCGTATTCTGCTCTTGTTCTTTTCCATTTTTGAACTTTTCTTCTAATTGTTCTTGTATGTTTCTATTTTATTTAGCTTTTTTCAACTTATTTGTCATGCTTAGAAAACATTTATTCAGGATAAGAATACAATATTCCTTTTTTTTAATTTTATGTTCATTATTTATGTTAATCGTTTAAATGTTCAATGTTGTATGTGTAACGTCTTTATTTTTATTGTTTAATATTGAAAAAATTTTCATTTCTCTGTATTTACCATTATTATTTTTTCTTCTCATATCTTTTGTTATAAAATTCATTTCATCGAACATTACTATATAATTCTATAAAATCTCGTATTTGAAATCACACCCCAACAAATTCATGCAAAATATGATTCAAATTTGTAAAATATTGTCTGATGATTATTAAAAAATTAAGTTTATTTCTAACTGTTTTGGTAATTTTTAATAACTTTGTATTGAGTAAAAGAATTTATTCCTTTACATCTCTTTCTAGTAAAATGTTTTCTGACAAAACTAGTTTTCCAAAAATGGAGGTATCGAAAATTACAACTGAGTTATTGTCACATTCATCCAATGGAATAATTTCATCATTACTTTTAATAAAAATGAATTTTTCTCTTTTTTTGTAAGTCCATTTTTTATCTGTATTTTTAGAATAAACCTACAAATGATTATTTTTACCAATAACTTTCCTGGAACTAGAATATAATTATCAATAACAAATGTCATTTTTCCACAACTACTTGTTCCCATTAGTGAGCATTAAGTATAATTTTTCTCAAGAATTCCTATGTGTGGTTCGCTATCTGTCATTTATTTTACGTAATTTTTATAAATATCAATGAGTAGATTAGTTAATTGAACGATAATTCATCTGTTCTGGAAAAATTAACTGTTCATATAGTAGATACTAATAGAAATGTTTCACTAGTTGGTTTTTAGTCTACTTATTTAGTTTCAAATATTACAACGAAAAATGGTAAATTACACACTAATGATAAAATTCCTATTGTCAGTATTTTTTGAAATTTTTGGAAATCTTTATACAATTGGTAAAACATGATACTAACATGAAACAAGATACTAGATGGAGTTGCTTTTGTATGTGATATAAAACTATTTGTAGGTAAAGGAGATTGTATAATTCCAATTTTAGTATTTTATAATCAAATTATGGTGGCTAATGAGAAGGCAATTGTTAATAGTTTTCCTAAACTAATTCTACTTAAGTTGATAAATATATAGTATAATCTAGCTGATAGAATGTTTGTTAAACATAATGATCATTTTGACAGAAATAGTGATATTATTTCTTCATTCAAGCCAAATTTTGAATTTTGAAGACCAAAGATTGATGAACTAAATTATTCTATAAATATTCCATTTTTTATACTATTCAAAATTTAACGATTACTAAATTTGAGGAAAATGATAATTCATGTATTTCTTTTTAATCAGTGGTGAAAAAATGCGAGAGTAGTAAATTTTACTCATGTCCCAGTAATGAAAAAACAGGAAATAATTTAAATCTCCCTAACAAAGAAACAAAAATTATTATTAACATTGGTGATGAATGGATTCATCCTAATTGTGCACAATTTTATATGACTTTATATGTTATTCACACAGAAGGAACGAAATTTTTGGTATACGATGGCAAATTTAATATTAAACTAATTGATAAGTATGTGTTAAAATCGGTAGATATTATTATATTTAAAAAAGGAAACAATATTTTATCCAGAAAAGAACACCCATTGATTTCCTCCTCACCTTTTATTCTATTAACTTTGTCTCTATCAATTGAATTAATGATGGAAAGATATATTCTAAACAATGATAAATTAATAACAACCAAAATGAAGTTCTTCATCCATTAGAATTATCTTACCTGTTTTTAAGGCTTCTAAAGAATTCATGTGGAAAGGAGGGTTAACAGTAATTTGCACTTGGCATTCATGATCATATCAAGAAGATCCTTTTCTCCAATAGGTTATTAATAATAAAAGTAAAATGCTTCCAGAACAAAGTACAATTGTTGTAAGAAATATGGAAATTCATGTTCCTGTTTTAAATACGAACCAAAATATTCACTTGAACTAGACGAAAAAAGATGGAAAATCCAAAAATTGCAATTTCTTTCTTTGAACTACAGTTGTTTGAATCTGATGGATTAAATGGAAAAAGAAATTTTGAACTAGATATTACTAATTATAATGATTGTGCTGAATTTGACATACCTTACTTTCTTTTCCTTGTTTTAGAAACCAATTGAAAAAATAATCCGTTAAATGAGTCTTTATTCGATCATGTTAAGTTACAAAACGTTTATATAAAAAGTGGAAGAAATGAAGTTTTTCGTCAATAATGATGGATTCTTGAAACCCCCAATTTGTCTGTTACATACTAATTATGCTTTTAGTGGTTTAAAAGCTTTAACTATTATATAACAATATTAATGTAAATCCATTCGGTTTTATTCCAAATTTTCTTATATATGATATCAATATGACTGAAACAATGAATGTTTTAGCTACTCAGAAAACAACTATGAAATTATTTACATTTCTAACGAATATATACTAAACGACACAATCAAATATATTATTATGAATGGTAAAAAGAATTAAACCCATGACTGACAATATAGAATTTTAACTGAAAATTTTAATTACATTAGTGAATAAAAAATTAAAACATTTTCAGTAAGACAGAAACGATAAAATTTGAAAAAAGTTTGTTTTGATTTTATTTATAAGTAAAATAATTATCTTCTCAAAATTAAAACATTTATCAAACATTATTTTGAGAACCTAGTTTTTTTATATATAAATAATAGTAAACCAACATGAACATAAATACAAGCATTGAAAATCTAGTAAGTGATCTTTACAGTTTTAGTAATTTTGGTGCAGTAGTGTTCCTAAGTTAGCAGTGCTAAACAAAAAGCTTTCACTATTTCATAGGATGAATTTTTGATAGCTAAATATGTTGAAAATTTTTATTACCTTTAGATGATATATATAAAGTTACACTTCCATACCATGATACAAAAATTTTTTCAGAGGGCGATGATAAATTAGAGAAAATTGTTGAAGTACATCTTTTTTATCGAGTTAAAAACGAAATAAAGTTGCCTTGAATTTGAATAAATCTTAATTTTTTTAATTTTTACGTTTAGTTTTTTGAATATTAAATTTTAATTCAATAGATTTATTTCTTTTATTAAACGATAATGTCGTTTGCAGTTATAGATAAATTTTTAAATGGGGAGAACACCGAAACTAAAATCTTGGTTTTAAACCTGAAAATTTTTAGAAAATTTGCTCTTTGGCCAGAAATCTCATAAATTTACTACCTGTGTCAAATGACCTCTGGGAATTTAGAAATTTGTCATCCGCCTCATGCCCTTCATCCAAATGAATCTCCCATTGAAGGATCTTCTCTTGCCTTTAGTATAGGTACAATGGTTGGTATGATGTATTCTAGAGCAACTTCACTTTCTTTCTATGATGCCTTGTAATGATCTCTAAGTGTAAGGGACTTCACGCTTGCTGTACTGCAGTAGTTCGAGTAATGAAGATTTTTGTGAGGTAAGTGATTTGTGATAGCTATAGGTTAATGTTATTCAGGGCCATTCTTTTGTAGGGATTATTGAAAGTCAGATTGCGTTGCGCTAAAAATATTGTGTGTGAGTTTAAGCACAGTCATGTATAATTGTTCAAAGGGGACGTTTCATATGTCGACCCTTAGCCGAGGATCCCTCACAGGAATCTTCTGATTTTTTTTTCTTGTTGTTTGTGTAATTAGTGTAGCTATTGTTTATTGCTAGCGCGTAATTGTAGAAAGAATCTCCTATGTAGTTGCTTTTTGTTTTGGCATGCATGTAGATTTGCACCAAGTATTTCGCAGCTGCGCTTGCAATTAACTAGATATTATTTTCAGCGCTATGTTAATGTGTTCTCTTATTTTCTGTGTTATTGTGTGAAATATTGTGACAATAATGGCGTGTGAAAAACGTAACACTAGGCTCCAAAGTAAACAGAGAAATGATAGTGACGACGAGCGTAACTTACCAGCACTGCTGTGTAATGAATTAACAGACATTCAAAGTAGCAATTTGGTAACTGTGCATAGGGAAATGGAGCGGGCGGCAAATAATGGTGTAGACAGTGAAACAGGTAGTGAACAGGGAAGCATTATCGATCGATCGGTCGGCAACAGGTCGCCTCAGGAATCGGGAATGACAGAACGCAATATTGCAAATACTGTAGACTCAGGTTTTGGGTTCTCACCATTTTCTCAAATGAGTCAAGCCACATTTTCCGCTTGTCAAAATGTGAATGTTGCCGGTGCAAATTCACTGCCGAAAAGCACTGAGGAACATGTTTCAAACACCAGTGCATTGTTATTACAATTAATGCAACAACTGGGACAAAAGCTTCAAAAGTTAGATACAATGGAACAAAATCAGAGACAAACACAGCAAAAGCTTCAAAAGTTAGATATAATGGAACAAAATCTTCAAAAGTTAGACACAATGGAACTAAATCTTCAAAAGTTAGACACAATGGAACAACACCAGAGACAAACACAGCAACAGTTAGGCGCAATGGAACAAAATCTTAACACCACGCTTGAACAAACACGTGAAGATTTAACTACTGAGTTACATAAATCGAATCGAAATGTCAAAAAGTCTGGAACGACGTAAAAACACAAATTTGTTAGCATTTTCAATCTATTTTTTCGTGTCATGAAAATGCATTACAGAATCACGAAGCAGCCATAAAATAACTGCAAATTATTGTTCATGAAAATCATGAGACCTTGCAAGCTAAAATTGACTCAGTTGCATCTACCGATTTGGTTAAGCAACTTGCAAAAAGTCAGGAAAACTTAATGGACACAGTAGAAAGGCACATGGAGGAAATTAGTTCATTATCAGAGAAAGTAGTTGAACTTTCGGATCAGCTAAATAATTTATCTGCGAAGGTAGATGATAATCTGAATGACACAAAACCGGTAGTCTTTAATGACACAGAAGAGTGCGAACAAATTAGGAAATTCAAACAAAATCAGAATCAAATTAATACGCAACACCAAAGAGAAATCCGGGAAGTACAAGACCAGTTGGCACAAGTAATACAAGAATTACATATTTCAGAGGACACTCGCGCCCCAATACGGGAAGAGGGACATAGAAATACGGAACAGCCACAAAATAATAACACAGTGCATTTCGGAAATTATGAACGATATTGGAAAGGTGCACCGAATTTTGAAATGGAACCGACGAAACGACGTAACAATGACCGACAAGCGACTCCCCGACATTATGATTTTGACTATAAGCTGTTCATTACTACACGTAAATTCAAAACATTTAAGAATTCTGGCAACGACATTCATCCACAAGCATGGCTCCATCAATTCTCTCATTGTTTTCCTCCCAACTGGTCGTTAGAACACAGATTAGAATTTATGTGTGGCTACTTAGAGAATGAACCAGCTGTAAGAATGCGATCGGCCATTCACGATTGTTACAGCGAAGGAGAACTTTATCATGCCTTCCACTCAGCATATTGGTCTCAAGCTACGCAAGACCGAGTAAAACATAGCATCATGATGATGAAACACTTTGAACAATCTGAATTTTCCAGTTTTGTCAAATATTTTGAAGACATGTTGCACAAGAATCAGTACCTGTCAAACCCATACAGCCCCTCAGAACTCATCCGCATTTGCTTAATCAAATTACCTGAACATTTACGATATATTATTTTGGCAGGACGTTGCAAGGACGACACTGAAGCTTTTCAGGGACTCTTACAAGAATTAGAAATTGACACTGATAATCGCGGAACGCGAAAACAGGAACACAAGAATTACAGGTCACATCCGTCGGAATTCCGCGATGAAAGAAATAATAACTGCACACGACAAGGCTATTCTCACAACACAAATCGTGACCAAAACAGACAGCACCCGTATGACAACCACTGGCAGAATAATCGTTACAGAGAAAGATCGCACTTCCGTAGTAATAAATATGACAGAGATAACCATAGAAACAGACAATATGGGAACAAAAACAATTATTATCAAGGGAGACAGAATAACTTCAAACGCAAGAGTTCAGTGCGCAGTTACAACTCAGGAAGAAATTCCCTACCACGTGACCGGCAAGAAAGAAACTATGGAATCCACCGACATGACGACAGACAATATAATCGTAACGACAGACCTGAACTGCATCAGAACTGGCGAGCTTCAAACAGGGCAGGGCCTTCTCGACAAGGTGAATTTGTAGAAGTTAGGTCTCCTAATCCCAATAACGACGCGCGCCAACAAAGAGACAGACAATGACTCGCACCGCAGGCAGCCACGTGCGTCGGCTGGCTCAGAGAAAATTAACATAGACGCTAACCTTGAGAAAAATTCCAGTATTCTTTACCGACGTATACCACATGATAATTGCGTTCAAGTTGAAAATCTGAGTACTATGAAGAGTAATGGATTGCACCACATTTCACATGTAAAACCGTTTATTGAAAGATAATCTGCTTTTTAACTTTGTCTTTGCCATATAACTTTTCACTTTACATTGCTAGTATGCTTTGTCAGACTTAGAATCTGTTAACATGCAACAATGTTTGAAGCTAAATATCCAGTCAAGAACCAAGAGAACTTATTTAAACAGAAATTACGAATGTATTGTTATTGCGAACAGACGACACAGTGTTATTGTGTGTGTACATTCTTGCTTGTTAGTTGCACGATTACCAGTACTGCTAATGAATTTTAATGCTATATTTTGGTTTACTTGAAAATACATTCTGAATTTAAAGTACTTTCAGTGAGATACCAAATGACATAGTTGTTAGTTTATGTGACAGCTACACGATTTTATCACGACGCTACTAATGAGTGGCAGTTTACAATGTTGCTTTTGCGGTGTTTCTGTTTTATATCTGCACAGTTTTCTGTTTTATTCTGGAAAGTAAAACATGTTTTAGCAGTACTTTTGTGGTATAGCTACAATGAGACAGCCTTTTCTGTAGCACAACAATACGTTACAGTACAGTACTTTCTTCATCACAACAATAAGCGTAATAACTACGATATCTATACAAAGCATTTCAAAAATGGCTCTGAGCACTATGGGACTCAACTGCTGTGGTCATAAGTCCCAAAGCATGTCACTTTTGTTTATCATGAGGTAAGTACATTGACTTCTGCAGAACTTACTTTCGGAGGACGATAACTGCCAGACTTCTACAGAGATTATATTACAACATGACGCACAGTTTAGCGCTACAGTACACGTATTTGAGTGATTAATTTCACACTTAAAACATTTATTTTTTGAGATATTTGAAGTACAATGATACAAGGGTTTTCCGTGATACATTTCATTCCATTGCTGTAACCTGTAAAACCTGAGGGTATAATTACATTAATCCTCAGGGGGTACACGCTTACTTTGTGTATCATGTGTTTGGCAAGCACAAGGAGCCCTAGCTAATATGGTATTTGCTTACACAACATTACACATCGGTACCATATTTCTCTAACACATAATTACACACCTATCTGATCATTTAACTGAGAGAGACAAACTTTTTTGCTACGGCAGTGACAGATGTTTACGTAATTACACCGTTGGATAACTTCACACTTACGAAATTGTATTTTGTCTGTACTTTGTGAACTGTTCATATTTTTTCAGACCCATTGTGATATTATGAGAGCTTTGAATGATACATTTGGTATGGGATCATGATTTTTAAAGTACGTGTGAGGTAGATGACACTTTCGACATGAGCAGAGAATTTTTTTAGGTTTTGGAATTATTGAAGGAAGCTACAACGATTTTGAGATTTGGCTGAGGTTTTAAGATGTTATGATGACGATGTGTATTACGCTGTTGCGGTATGTTTATGATCAATAAGCTGATGCTATATGAGGAATTTGATTATGCTACGTATTTATTATGATGAAATATTGAAGAAGTGTCGACGAATATGCATAAGTGTAATAAGGTAAGGAATAATGAGTACTGGTTAGGGACTCTGACTTGTGAAAAAGGATGTTGGAAACCAAGAATCGTACTTTAAGAGTTATGAAATGTGTGTACATGCGTGAATGTACCACAATGCCTATGAAAACTTTTTGGACACTGTTATATTCACAGCACTTTGTTTCTACAGATTTGTAACGCAAATTCTAGACCTGTGAAATTTTTTATATGAGACTGTCACTGTAGTGCAAACTGGTGTCATAAATATTTCCATAAGAAAGTTAAGTGACCACCTGCACGTAATGCATCGTGGGCAGCTGCGCACAGTCGCCTGGATAAAAGCCATTAGTGTGTGCCTTTTCAGAGGCACAAGTAAAAAAAAAAGGAGGGAGGCCATTATCCTCGCTATTGACATTCCTTTGTAGAAAGCATCGCAAATACGACACGCTCAAACTTGAAAACATATCATTATACTGTGGAGCTCTTAATTTATGATATTTACTAAAATGCCTAATGAAATGATGAGAAACATTCACGGCTATTGTCTTGCTAGTTGAGAGAAATGCCATATGGCTTGCTTTATGTATTTATTTACTCATTTTGTTTAATATCTAGTTTCTAGCTGCACTGCAGCATTGGTTAAAATAAAATTTAATAGATGTACTAATATAAATATTTTATGCCTACAGATCCAGTAAATAATTTTATGATCTATTAAAAAAAACGAAGGAACATAAAAAGACATTTCCCATCACAGGAATTGCATACGGAATTTTCTTTTCAACTACTTGGTAATTTCTTTTGTAGAAATAGTTGTGGTGCACCACTTTAATTTCATAGACATTAAGATGTAATTATACATTTCCTTTATCTGCATTGTTGTCTTTAGTGTACTATTTTTTCTGCTTGAGCTTTGTCATGTTTAGATATAAGTTATTGCATTTGCTGCTGCTGTTTGCCAGTCATAGTGCTACTAAATTTCACTTTACATTACTCTGTTAAGCCAGTTTTACTACTGATTTATTTTTCTTGTTGCTGCACATTGGCTCATATTAGTTGTAATTTTGCATTTTATCTGTTAATTTAGATTTACTGCTGCTTGCTGTGCACTCTGCATTTTTTTATCATTGCTGTTTGTGTTAATTGTTTTGTGCTGCTGCATTACCTCGTCCCTTAGTTTAGCATCTGAGCTTAAATTAGCTTAAGGTGGGGTAGGATAAGAGAACGTGTTGTGATGAATGGAAAGAAATGCATTGAGAACCTATAAGAAAATGGTCTGGCCAAAAAAGTATTTTGAAAGAGGATGTGAACAAAAAAGTAGGGTTTAGGGACAACAGGTTTAGGTAGGATTTTCTTGGAAATAGATGATGAGGTAAGATAATGGAAAATAAATAATGAGGTAAGAAATATGTGAACATATAAATACAGAAAGCATGCTTGGATAGGATTGTTTTGGTGCAAACAAATGTTGAAGTAAGAGGAAAGATCTATGGAATGAAGTTGTGGATTGGACTGCAGTACCAATTGCTACCCTGAAAACGAACCCTGTCCTTCCTTTTGTATTATTCCGCTATGTGTTTATGTATCCTTGTGTATTTGTCTTTTTCCTGTCTTTATGTGTTTAGCTAATAATATTTATCTTGTAGAATTTTTCAAATACTATGTTATTTTCTTTGTAAAGATGTTTAGACTTTATTTATTCCGTTTTGTTTTAATGCTCATGTGTGAAGATGATGTTTCAAAAGTTATTCTGATCTTTTATGTATGTACCCATGTCATAATTCCTGTAACACTGATGTATATGTTATTTCGATTCATTTGTAAAGCTTGTACTACAAATGTTATCTGTATTGTTATGTTCTTTAATGATGTATTTTGTACCTTTGTAATTGTATTCTTATGTTATAAAATTGTAATTGACACCAGTTCATCAAATTAAGTAACTTGTAAGTTACATTTCACTGCACACATTTCTGTTGGTCATAGTATATGGACAGTATGTGAGAAGTTGGGACTGTTGGTCCTTGCACATGTGTTAATAATTCAGCAAGGGACTGGATAACAGCATTGCTGGTTCTGAGGACAATTCCAAAAACTTTGTGAGTGCACAAGTGGTGGTTATGGACTTGCTATATTATCCGCAAGACTCTTCAATGGTGATTGTGCACCTGCACCGTCACAACAGATGGCTGCTGGCCATCTCTACAAGGACTACAGTGGGTCTGCATCTTTGATGACCCACCAATACCATTATTTCTACAAGGACTGCAGTGGGTCTGCACCTCTGGTGGCCCACCAATACCGTAATCTCTACCAGGACTACAGTGGGTCTGCTCTGTGATGACCTACCTACCAATATTCTTCAAAACGTCGAATGATTCTGCTGTGGGTTTGCTCTGTTGTGGCCCATTACCTGTCAGCATGTCAAGGGTCACCACTGTCTTTCCGTTGGAAGGACAACACTACTTCTTCAAGACTGCATGGAAATCCACTACTTCTGTGTGCATTGTCTTTTACTGCTCAGACTTTGAGAAAAGAAATGGCAGTTTTACTGTGATAAATGATCACGACTGCCTTTATGGACTGTGAGAAAATTTTAGCTTTTGAACAACATTGTATTAATAAGTGTGTGCATTTGATATCTTTCTTACTGTAATTATGAAAATTTTTTTCAAATCTGTATTGGCCAGTGCACAAAACAATTTGTAAAATTTTTTGTGGGCGGCATGGGGGCAATGTAAGTAGGCTGTTTATGTTTTCTTATTGGCAACGTTACGTACCGCTCTGTATGAAAATCACTGGCTGTGCTGTGTGCAGTGTGTGGCTAGTTTGCATTGTTGTCTGCCATTGTAGTGTTGGGCAGCGGCAGCTGGATGTGAGCAGCGCGTAGCATTGCGCAGTTGGAGGTGAGCCGCCAGCAGTGGTCGATGTGGGGAGAGAGATGGCGGAGTTTTGAAATTTGTAAGACTGGGTGTTATGAACTGCTATGTATAATATGAGTTTTCAACACTATTAAGGTAAATACATTGTTTGTTCTCTACTAAAATCTTTCATTTGCTAACTATGCCTATCAGTATCCAGAATGAGATTTTCACTCTGCAGCGGAGTGTGCGCTGATATGAAACTTCCTGGCAGATTAAAACTGTGTGCCCGACCAAGACTCGAACTCGGGACCTTTGCCTTTCGCGGGCAAGTGCTCTACCATCTGAGCTACCGAAGCACGACTCACGCCCGGTACTCACAGCTTTACTTCTGCCAGTACCTCGTCTCCTACCTTCCAAACTTTACAGAAGCTCTCCTGCGAACCTTGCAGAACTAGCACTCCTGAAAGAAAGGATATTGCGGAGACATGGCTTAGCCACAGCCTGGGGAATGTTTCCAGAATGAGATTTTCACTCTGCAGCGGAGTGTGCGCTGATATGAAACTTCCTGGCAGATTAAAACTGTGTGCCCGACCAAGGCTCGAACTCGGGACCTTTGCCTTTCGCGGGCAAGTGCTCTACCATCTGAGCTACCGAAGCACGACTCACGCCCGGTACTCACAGCTTTACTTCTGCCAGTACCTCGTCTCCTACCTTCCAAACTTCACAGAAGCTCTCCTGCGAACCTTGCAGAACTAGCACTCCTGAAAGAAAGGATATTGCGGAGACATGGCTTAGCCACAGCCTGGGGAATGTTTCCAGAATGAGATTTTCACTCTGCAGCGGAGTGTGCGCTGATATGAAACTTCCTGGCAGATTAAAACTGTGTGCCCGACCAAGACTCGAACTCGGGACCTTTGCCTTTCGCGGGCAAGTGCTCTACCATCTGAGCTACCGAAGCACGACTCACGCCCGGTACTCACAGCTTTACTTCTGCCAGTACCTCGTCTCCTACCTTCCAAACTTTACAGAAGCTCTCCTGCGAACCTTGCAGAACTAGCACTCCTGAAAGAAAGGATATTGCGGAGACATGGCTTAGCCACAGCCTGGGGAATGTTTCCAGAATGAGATTTTCACTCTGCAGCGGAGTGTGCGCTGATATGAAACTTCCTGGCAGATTAAAACTGTGTGCCCGACCAAGACTCGAACTCGGGACCTTTGCCTTTCGCGGGCAAGTGCTCTACCATCTGAGCTACCGAAGCACGACTCACGCCCGGTACTCACAGCTTTACTTCTGCCAGTACCTCCTTTCATTCAGGAGTGCTAGTTCTGCAAGGTTCGCAGGAGAGCTTCTGTAAAGTTTGGAAGGTAGGAGACGAGGTACTGGCAGAAGTAAAGCTGTGAGTACCGGGCGTGAGTCGTGCTTCAGTAGCTCAGATGGTAGAGCACTTGCCCGCGAAAGGCAAAGGTCCCGAGTTCGAGTCTCGGTCGGGCACACAGTTTTAATCTGCCAGGAAGTTTCATGCCTATCAGTAGCTAGTGCCTTCCGTAGTTTGAATCTTTTATTTAGCTGGCAGTAGTGGCGCTCGCTGTATTGCAGTAGTTCGAGTAACGAAGATTTTTGTGAGGTAAGTGATTTGTGATAGGTATAGGTTAATGTTAGTCAGGGCCATTCTTTTGTAGGGATTATTGAAAGTTAGATTGCGTTGCGCTAAAAATATTGTGTGTCAGTTTAAGCACAGTCATGTACAATTGTTCAAAGGGGACATTTCAGATGTAAGTCAGAACAATGGACTCGAAATGGCGTCATGAATTATTTTTCAATGAGCCCCCCATTACACATCAAGTTATTGGAGTTAAAATGATATAAAATAGAGAAGCAAAATACCTTAATGAGGGGGCAATCGCAGTTGATTAGAGATTGGGTTTAACTTACAGATTTCTGGCGACAGGCAGGTCATGCTATTGCTCATTGTTCATTTCTCTAGTATCAGCTACCGCACTTAGTAAAATTCTGTGGAAACCTGTGAAGTAATTATGTCTGGCTGGGAAGGACCTTTTTTGACAGTTAACGTAGAACACTTATTTTACACTTTGTGATAGTTCGGTGAAATGGACGTGTATTTCACAACCTCCTACTAGTCATTGCAGATGTATGACGCATTTTTCGAAATGGGAAATCAGCATACATTGCATCATTTAGATTGCCATCGATAAAATGGGGGCCAATTATTGTTCCTCCCATAATGCTGCACCATCCATTAACCCCCCAAGATCGCTGATGTTCCACTTGTCGCAGCCATCATGGATTTTCTGTTGCCCAGTAGTGCATATTATGCCGGTTTACGTTACCACTGTTGGTGAATGACGCTTCGTCGCTAAAGAGAACACATGCAAAAAATCTGTCATCGCCCTGTAATTTCTCTTTTAGCCAGTGGCAGAACTGTACACGACGTTCAAAGTCGTCACCATGCAATTCCTGGTGCATAAAAATATGGTATGGGTGCAATCAATATTGATGTAGCATTCTCAACGTCGACGTTTTTGAGATCCCGATTCTGGTGCAATTTGTCTGCTACTGGTGTGCGAATTAGCCACGACAGCTGCTAAACCACCTACTTGGGCTTCAGCATTTGTTGCAGGTCGTGGTTGACGTTTGATATGTGGTTGAACACTTCCTGTTGCCTTAAATAACGTAACAGTCCGGCGAACGGTCCGGACACTTGGATGATGTCGTCTAGGATACCGAGCAGCATACCTAGCACACGCCCATTGGGCATTTTGATCACAATAGCCATACATCAACACGATATCAACCTTTTCCGCCATTGGTAAATGGTCCATTTTAACACGGGTAATGTATCACGAAGCAAATACCGTCTGCACTGGCGGAATGTTTCTTGATACCATGTACTTATATGTTTCTGACTATTACAGCGCCATCTATCTATCACAAAGTGAAAAAAGTGGTCCAACTAAAACATTCATATTTCTTTATGTACTACACAAATATGTAATAAAAATGAGGGTTCCTATTTTTAAAAAACGCAGTTGATATCCATTTGACCTATGGCAGCGCCATCTAGCAGGCCAACCATAGCGCCATCTGGTTTCCCCCTTCAAGCTAGACAAGCTTCGTTCTTCGTAGTTTTTTCGTTTGACGCTTATTTCGTGAGATATTTGGCCCAGTTATGATCAATGGACCACCCTGTGTATTGACAATACTGAGAATATTTTGAGGTCCATCAATAAGGTCGATCAATACTACTCATCAATACAGGGTGATAATAATTAAAGTTAAACTTTAAAGTCGCTGTAGTAATAACTCCACTGGTCAACATGATGTCAAATTGCAGCGGAGTATCATTGGAGAATGGGGAAAACGTATGGCAGAAGGATAAAAAGTGTGAAAATTGATCAATAGATTGTGCTATATATGTCAGAATACGTAAATGTAAACATCTGTCATGCACACGACCCATTGAAGTTGGTATAAACACGCTGGATACATGGCTTTTCCTGGTTTTGCATCTGTGACTTCCGCCATGTATGTCTGAATGTAGGATCGCGCCCTGCTTGCAAAGATGTATCTCAAGAATGATGACAAAGCACACGTCGCTCTACAGAAGTTCCGTACACTGAAGGGTTTGAAAAAGGCTTTCGACTAATGACTGCTGTGGGTGTGGAGAAAATGATTCGTTGATGTGCAACCTGATAGAGGGAGGAAACGAATTGATTCGATGTCAGTGGAAGCAGTGGCCACAGCAACGCAGGAGGAGACGAGTGGTGGTGAGCAAACGTGTAGTGCATGGAGAATTACCCAAACATTGGACATAACTGTGAACACGGTGCCTAAAATCCTATGGAACAGCCTTCTTTGTTATCCATTCAAAATTACCCATATGCACAAGATGCTTCCTGTTCACCTGCCAGCATGAGAGACCTTTGCTTTAGATTTTCTCACTTGCATGGAAGTGGACAGTTATTGACTATGGAAGATTTTGTGAACAGACAAAGCCCACTTCCATGTGACATGATATATCAATACACAGTATTGTAGAATATGGGCAATGGAAAATCCACACGCAGATCAACCAGTACCACTTCATCCTGAAAAGGTCACTAGGTGGTGAGGATTTATGGCATCATCTATCATAGGGCCATATTTTTTCGAAGAGGCAAGTGCTTCCGGCCCCAGTTCTGTTACCTGTATGGTCACTGGTAAGCACTATGAATGTCTTTTGTTCAACTACGTTATTCCATCTCTCTAACAGTGTGGATGTGTGGATGGGATCATTTTTCTGCAAGATGCCGCACCTCTGAATATTGCAAATCCAGTTAAGCAACTGCTGAAACGCCATTTCGGAAATGCTAGAAGTATCAGCCGCCATTTCTCCACATCCTGACCATCCTGATCACTTGATCTTAATCCGTGTGACTCCTGGCTGTGGGGCTATCTGAAAGATGTTGTGTTCAGTGTTCCGATTCCAAACTTATCTGCATTGAAGCCACACATTGCGCGAATGTGTCCCTTGAAACACTTCAGTCAGTTGTAGAACATGCTGTTTCTAGATTTCAACTTCTTGTAGAAAATGCTGGACAGCGGTATAGGTAACATGTTTCGCGCCAGTCACATGGAAATTAATAATCCAATTTTATTTTGATTAATGCTTTTAATGCGGTTTTTGGTCTCAGGACAATTAAGAACCGGTGTGATTGATACTTTTTATGCAGTTTTTGGCAACAGGACATTTAAAATCCGATGTGATTGATGCTTTTTATGCAGTTTCTGGCCTTAGGACAATTAAAAACCGATGTGAGTGATGCTTTTAATGCGATTGTTGGCCTCAGGACAATTAAAAACCGATTTTTCCCATCCAATTAGGGTGACCAGACGTCTGGATTAATCCGGACATGACCTCCTTTTAGCTCTTTGTCCGGGGTCCGGGCGGATTTTTACAGTGCCCGACTTTTTTGCAAACTTTAGCGTAATACAGTTAAATTTACAATTCGTCCCGTTCCATTGCTCTTTTCTTAAATACTTTAACTATGGGCACAGCCTTTGTGATAAACACGCAAGAAGGCAGTGTTAGTAGGTGACTCCAGGATCGTCGATGTTATCGTTGATCGATCTATAAGCAAATGCAAATATTGATTATTTAAAATTTTCGTTTCGTATCCTCGCTTTGTATTGGCTTGGCTTCCTGTAGTGTATGTGTGATTTGTGAGTCTAAATTTTAACCGAGCGAGATACGTAAAATATTTGGCTATGCATAAACGAAAGTGTCACCACAATCAATATTTTTAATTTAAAATAAAAAATATTGCTCTGGGAATCACCACCTCACCACCAGTAACAATTAACTACTAGTTTTACCGGTAATTCCCGGCAGTCACGTGACTTGTCCAAAGCTGATGGGTGGTATCCTCATCTGCAGTTGACCCTTTTGATTTGTCCTCTTTTTTCTTCCCTTGTCCTCCTTTTTGAAGCTATTTGTCCTCCTTTTTAAACAATTGCATTTGGTCACCCTACATCCGATATGATATGACTTTGCCATGGTGGATGGGCTTATGTTGATTAATACCTAACAGTATCACACCTGTACACCCATACACACTTTTTAAACTACAGCTTAACGTCAACCCTACACCTTAGACGTTGTTGTATGATTCATTACTTATTTGTAGTCAACCACTATTAAATTATGATGCTTAAAGCGCCATCTATTACCACATTTTGTAACTATTTTCTTCTGCCGTACGTTTTACCCCTTCTCTGATAATATTCCGTTGCAATTTGACGTCTTTCTGACCAGTGGTGTTATTTCTACAGCTGTTTTGAAGTTTAAATTTAATTATAATCGCCCTGTGTTTCTAGTATAGACAATACAACAATACGCGCTCCCAGACGATCAATATATTGGCGGTTTGACAATATTATTAAACGTGTGAGGTCCCCTGTATGCACGCATAGAGTAAATTTCTCTGGAGTGAGCACTGCGTTCTGCGCATGTTGTCAACATTAAACCTGGATTGTCACGTGTTTTCGGGACTTCGCTGTGCATGTGTGCTTTCCGCAGAGTTTGAAGTTTATAATATCAAGAGTTTTTGTTATGTTTTCACCGTTTGTTGACAGTGTAATAGCGATGGTGAATTACTGTTGTTGCTACAGATGCGAAGAAATGTCGTCATACATTAGTCATAGATAGTAATGTCTTCACTTCAAGGTATAGATAATAAAACAGTTCTGTGTTCCGGATAAGTGCTATCATTGTACATTAAAATAATTGAATCTGAATCTAAAAGCGACCGCTTTTTATTCCTTAAATTATTCATCGTTTGATTTAATTAAATTAATTGGTTGTTTCTTATTCAAACGGTACTTAATTTTATTTCTTATGGTACTGAGGTAATTGGGAGTATTAGTTTGATATTGTAGAGCAATTTTTAGTGTCTTATTTTCGTTTATAGGAATGGATTTGTCTGTTGCAATGAATCTTGATGATTTAAAAGAAGCTATGGGGAAAGACATGTTGACCACAATTTGTTCCTTGCAAATGTGTAGCCTTATTGCTGAATATGTCCGATGTCGTGAGTGCGGCGAACATATGCGCCTCACCGGTGTATCATTTCGCCATACTCACGACTTATTTGTATGGAGGTGCAGCAGAGACCGGTTGTGGCGATCTATTAGGAGGGGAACGTGGTTCGAGAAATCTACTCTCGCCCTGAGAGACATAATGAAAATATCACTTACTGTTGGTGTTCAAGATATCCTGTGTGGCTCTGTGTGCATGAATGTCGTGTGAGTAAGCATACGGTAATGGACTGGTACTCGTTTTGTAGGGAAGTTTGTGGGGAATATATGAAATATAGGGGGCCATTGAGGGTGGGGTGTTGGGGGGTGTTATGGTCGAAATCGACGAGTCGCATTTTGGGAAAAGGAAGTACAACAGGGGGAACCTCCGGTGGGCTTATGGGTGTGGAGGGCAGTAGTTTCAGGTCAGCATTGTGACTGTGTAGTGTTCAGAGCAATACCAAATAGAAGTAAGGAAGTTTTGGTTAGGTTAATTGAAGATCAGGTTCCAGAGGGTTCTATTGTTATATCAGATGGGTTTTCTTCATATAGAGATTTAGGGGATAGGGGTTATCAACATCTTGTAGTAAACCACAACATTGAATTTAGATCATTATCCACAGGCGCCTGCACTAACAGTATTGTGGGGTACTGGTCAGCGGTGAAATCTCTTATAGGGAAAGGGAAACGTCAGATTTCGATACTTCAAAGCCACCAAGATGGGTATTCGTGGAGACAATGTATTCTGCGGACATATTGCCAGTTTAAATGTTTTATTAAACATGTTGGCAAAATGTATCGTCCCAAACATCTCAGCTAATTTCACAGCGGGGAGGGGGGGGGGGGGAGTGGAGTTAGTGAATGAGTGTGTGTGTGTGTGTGTGTGTGTGTGTGTGTGTGTGTGTGTCGGAGAGGGAGAGAGAGAGGTTTCGTAATGTTGCGTTTGTTGAGAGTGTAGGTATGTGGTTTTACTGTCTTTATAGGCGAGCTTCGGTTATTCTTCGATATTTCCGTGTGGTAAGTTCACTTTTCCATTTGCTTCTTTCACTGTATTTCACTATTTTGACACATTTCACTGTTTTATTCCACCAACATGTGTATTTTCGTGTTGTGAGTATGTAATAGAAATGTCTCAGATGTCGATCTTCTTTCGTTTCCCAGCTCTAATATCAGTACAACATTTTCGAATGTGTACTTGCTATATTAAAGGCGAAACCCCCGACACAACTGAAATTTGTATCCCGTCCTTCACTTCGCCTTTACACTGACACTGTATATGTCAATTGGCGAGCAAGATGCAAATGTTGCGCATAGCCACATAGCTCAAGTAACGAATGGGATGCTATTAGCGTCCCATAGTGAAGTACAGGATACAAATTGTACATGTGTCGTCTTCTTGTCTCCGTGTAGTTCAGTTGAGGTACAGGTTGCAAATGTAACGTACGTCTACTTCCACTTTTAGTTACCAGTGTACATATATAGAGGTTAGCAGAAATCTGGTATACATATATTACATACCTAGGTCCTTCTGTCATCAGTAGTACTGATATGTACATAAGAAAAGACTCTTAGTAATTGCGGAGACGAAATAAACAACACATCTACAATCTGTATTCTGTGTTCCATTTAGGGTTTACCTAAGCGGAGGATACATCGTACAAGTGAAGAGCAGGCAGTAATGCTAGTGAAAAGGAAGAAATCGACTTAGACAAACTCGTATTCCGTACTGTACTTAAGAAACACAATTCGAATGAGCTTTTATTTTGTGTCCGGTGTTTCATTTACGGTCTAGTGAAGCGGGGGATACATAGTTCAAGTGAACAACAGGACAGCAATGCTAGTTAAAACTAAGAAATCGAAGTACGCTTAACTTGTATCCGTAACTGCACTTAAGCAATACAGTTCTAAAGTGTTTCGAAATACCACTGACATACATGTAACGTGATGTATGCTTTGCTAGTAATATATTTCATTCATTTCTTTCCATTGTATTTTGCGGAGAAATACTAAGATACAAACACGCGATATCGTTGACACGAAAATACTATTGGCCCTTAAATATGTGAAGTACAGTTTTTCTCTCTTGGATTCCTTTGTTTCTGAACATTCTTCCAAGCTCTTTCATGTTTGTAATACATGCTCTCTGGCCAATTCTGACGTCATTGGTCAAAGCTGACGGGTTGTATCCCCTGCTAAACTTGACCCGTAACTTTTCATGGGTACTTTGTTTAAAAATTTCGAGGCGCATTATAATTAATGCCTGAGTCTGTAGACCTATTTTTCTAAGATTTTATGACTATATAATAGATATTACGGCTCGTACAAAAGCTTACAAACAGTCGCTTCCTCTCGTAAATTTGCCAGTGGAACAGGAAAGGGAATGGTTAGTTGTTTCAGCAAATACTATCCTCCATGCATTTATTAGTGACTTGTCGGTTATGTATATAAATTTGAAAGATGGGAGACAGATAAGTTCAATAGAGTGGGAGTCTGTAATTGTCTTCGTATAATATGTGTCCAAACATTTTTGTTTACTATAAAGCTACAGTAGGAGACCATGTCAAGTGTGTCTAGGACATGGAGAGTGATTATGTGTGATTTATATTTTAGTTTCCCGAACAACGAGTAAAGATGTGGCTCCAGAAAATAAGAAGGAGTAATTTCGTCCCCACAAAATATTCCAAAGTATGTTCAAAACACTTTGAAGAGGAATGTTTAGACAGAGAAAAATTTGGATGTGTGTGGCAGAAGATAGATGCTATACCAACTATTTTTAATTTTCCACAACACCTACTACCAATTTCTGTATTCAGCTTACATACATTTTCTACACAAATCAAATAAACACAATAGTGTAGCTAATCAAAGTGCACATTCATCTTCTTTGGTGTATTTTGCCTTCAATTTATTTTCTTCACCATTTGATTAAGAAGCGTAAAATATTAGTAAACACGTCCCCAAACTCTTTCATTTATGTCACTTTCCACTTCCCGTAATGGTGATATATGGGGTGACTGTTACATGACCAACTGTATTTGCTTTACAGTACATTTATTCTCCGATCGCCTTGTTTCCTCCTTCTTACTCAGTCTATTATTTATTTAATAAACTGGGAGCAAGTACGTAAAATGCGTTTTAGATCGCAAAAATGAGAAAGTAAATACGCAGAAATAGCAGAAAAAAAGGACTAATTAGTAGGGATATAATCATTAATGTGTGGCAAATTCGGTGTTTTTCGGACACTTGCGGAAACTGCTTGTGACTGGTTCTAGTGCGCATTCATTCATGTGATTCTAAAATCAGTCGCTAGACTGAAATACTAGCGTACTGTCACGTCGTTTTGCAAGACTATCACTGCAAAAATGTACGTCAGGCTCTGTAATACTATAAAGTGCCGTTTCATATCGAGAACTACCAAAAATCGAGTGCATCTGAACTGTGACACCTATCGCAATGAAGCATAATGCAAAATCACTTGCCCTAACTAAGAAATCGAAGTACGCTTAACTTGTATCCGTAACTGCACTTAAGCTTGTTTATTCCCGGTATCAAATGGATACTGTTAAAATGTCTGCTCAACATATATAAATAATCCACGACACGTACGAAAAGAATCCTTCTGTACTAGGGATGTAGTGACATTCTAAATATACGGACAAACACACGACGTCCAGAAAACACGTGACCATGCCGGCAATGCAAGCCGGCGATGTATGTTGACAACACAGAATCTGTTCTGCCCATGTGAATACTCACTCCAGAGATATTTGCTCTATGTATGCACGCCTGTATTCGGATTGTGTCAACTTTGGCTACGCGCGACATCTATGATTTCGTGTGTTATCATTGGTCGATGCGAAAGATGGGATGTATGATGTCAATTTAAATGTTAGAAATTGCGGTTTTTGTATTTGAACTTGGTTGGAAATGTTCCGTTTCTATATTTAAATACAATTGTATCAAAAACTGTTGATTCAGGCAGCTGTTGTCATGTAAAGCTTGATGGGAGTCACCATTGAAGCACATTGGTCTATTGCGAATTTTGATAGGTACTTCGCTAATTATCTTCGGCTGTGTGACTTTTTGTTGCTGCACTGCAGATTAACAGGCATGTATTGAGTTGTAATTTCTCCCCTATTTGTAAAAGCGGGGTGCTCTTTTGCATAAAAAATTGAGCACTTGCAAGTAACCAGACGGTCACAAATGCAGAAACATATCGTACACTATGTAGGATGTGAAAGTTACAGAATTTTTATGTTAATCACTCGTAAGCTTGTATATGCGAATGTTTATCGAAACATAAAATATTTGCTGCCAGCTCTAATTTATTTACTTCTAGTGAAATGTTTGCAGTTTAATACCGCTTTGAAAAAAGATTTCAGATAAATTAGTTTATGGAAATTCACTAGCAATTTATTAGTTAACAACGTTGCTGACGGATTTAACCGGGCAGGACATGGAGTGTGTTTACTAACATTCGCAGTTAATGGAATCTAAAACTCTGTTGCAAAACTCCTTGTCTTGAGTTTTAGATGTATGCACTGAGGATACATTCTTCTATTATCGCCAGGCGGTCGCTTCTGCGCTCCCCAGACAATTGTCTACATAAGGCTTGTCATCTTTTATGTTAATAAGTGATTTTTAGGCACGTTTTTGGTGTTTTATTCTCCCCCAACAGGGAAATATTTATTTGTTCAGGAGCCTCAAATTCAGATAGAAAATAGATAGAGACAAAGTTGATGGGCTCAAGAACCCATGGTCAAAATCTTTTTAAACTACCTGTTCGCATGATTAGTGTTTCCACAGTAAAATGCTGTTATGATTTTACGTGTGCAGTAAGCTGGTGCAAAAGAGATTTTTTTTCATGTGTTAGCAAATTTTATTCTCTTGGACAATATTGAGTCGTCTGTTTATTCATTAATCCATCCAGAGATCATCTCGAGTGTTCTAGGATTTGTCATTATAGTACAATGAAAATAAAATGCTCATCGTATACACACACATTGAATAAACAAGTATGTTTTTATGAGGTGGTTGGCCATGGCCTTGGTGTAGGAGCACCCTGGCATTTGTGTGAAATGATTTAGGAAGACCTTAATTAGAATGGCATGACAGAATCTCCGTCCTCCCGAATGTGAGATCAGTGTCACAACTGCACATCATTCAGTTGGTCGCCATTGAGTTGTGTTCCTTGATTTATACACAATTTGATCCAGATAACTTGCAAAACGTACTTTTGTATTGCATCACTGCACACGCTAAGGACTCCTGCAACTGACTCTTGGACCACAAACATGGTACTATTCTTGCACTCCCTCCCAGGAAACTGACTCCAGGCCTATAAGTGTACAACTATGCCCCATGCTCATCTACATATCCTCCCCTCATTCCACGTGAAAAGCTGAGTCAGTATTCCCCCATTGGGAGTGAGATTCTGAGCTTGGGAGAAAGACAAGATATTACTGTAATGGACTATAGTTATCAATTGGCACATGATTTTCTTGTAAAAGCATTACATTGTGATACTGTATGGCAGAGTGACAGGGTGTTGTATTTGTCACCTTTCATTATTAACCACTACTCTCAGTAAATCTGTAATTGTGTAATATGCATTATTTATGGAGAAAGTTTTAGCTGCATTTTTGAACAGATCTGTTGTTGTAATTCTTTTCCTCTCCTTGGCCAATTTGTTATACAATTTTATTCCATGGCAAAAAATGCTGTTTTGATTCCCCCCCCCCCCCCCCTCCCCTTGGTAAATTCAAGTCAGAACTAGCTGTATCTCCATAATTATCTATAAAGCTATTAGTGGAGTATTTTGTAGGCCTATTGTCTTTCTGATGTCCATGACAGGTTGGTAGATGTACTGGCTTGGTGCAGTAAGTAAAGGATACCCAGTTCTTTAAGGGGACCAGACCCTACCTATCTAACCCATGTTAATTTAGGCAAGTATTTGACCCATTTCTGAAAAAAATTATGTGGTGCAGGACCTTAATATTTTTACTATATGTTACATGATGCTAATAGAGTCAAATGTACTAAAATCTATTTTATCAGTTTTATAGTTTTTAAGAAATACTTCTTTAAAATTTATTAACAAAAATATTAAGTTTTTTTGTGCAGAAAATATTTTTTGTGAACTTCCTAAATTGGGAATATTAATGAATGTAGGACCACAGGTGGCTTTTTATGTTATGTAGAGTTTCTGAAAATTTCATTCATTTATCTATGATATATGATATATTCTGATATAATGGGGCATATGTACTGGAAATTTTAGTTTGCAAGAAATTGAGGGTCGATAGAAGCGTCCGATCCGACGCGTCGGCTTTGACCCGTGACGTAAGGGTGTTGTTGTGTGTGACGTCATGTAGGGGATATAAAGATCTAAAATAAGTGCAGAAAAGTGGACGTGGCACATAAACACTCGTGGTAGGAAAATGCTCTTTAAATGCTATAAAAATTGTTTTTCAGCAAAATCCTTTTCAGAGTACTTAAATAAAACCTTAATCTGTCAAAATATGATGGAAACAGAAAATCAATTTTTTTTTTTTTTTTTTACCTGTACCTCGGTGTGGTCCCCTTAAGTAGTTCTTTAAATGAGTCCAACTACTACTTCTAGTTATTATTCTTATGGCTCTTTTCCACCATTTAAAAATGGTTTCCATTTAATTCCCAGAAAAAAAAGCATCATCTTTTCTAGCTAAATGTAATAAAACCAGATATAAGGAAATTATTACGGGTTATAAGTAATGGAAGCAGTGCATAGTTCATTTGCATAATTTGTAAACTGAGCATTGTAAAGCACTCTTCTTGGGTGATACTGTAACTTCATCATGTTGTGACCCTATTTGGTTAAGAAACCACAGCCAAGAAATGCTGAACTTGCATGCAAATTCAAATTCCTAATGTACCCTAGACAGTTAGGCTCTGTGGATTGAATGATGACAATCCATCGAGGGGGAATTCTGTTCAAATTGTGTTGTGTACCACACACACACACACACACACACACACACACACACCACTGCGCCATCTGGGACAGAACATTACTGGAACTGCACGAACTATCTCGGCATGCCTCATGGCGAATCCACATTTCCATTGAGCGCCACCTATCTGCATTCCCTGTCCATTTCCTCCATGTTCACCCTCAGAGATTCCCAGAGGAGGCCAGACAAATTTGTGCATCCATACTCAAGAAGGTACGTCCATTCCCCAGCTAGGCTAGTGAAATTATATGAATGTGTAGCATCTGTCCTCTGCAGTGATTAACACACTGCCTAGTAAGCAGGAGATCTTGGGTTTGGATCCTGGTCTGGTACACATTTTCACTCATCACCACTGGTTCCACATAATGTCCCAATGCAGCTGATAGCAGTGATCCTCTCTTTGCCTTTCCTTTCTTACCCTCTGCACCTCCTCCAATTTACATGTAGTGTATAACAGCTGCGGGTTCTGTGCGGTGTCTGCTCTTTTGTACATATCCAAAAGAACAGATACCACTCATTCATATAATTTGAAAAGCCTAACTGCGTAGTTGATCCACCTTCTTCAGTCAGAATGCAAAAATACATTCTACCTCCTGTGGGAATCTCAGCGGGCAAATATGAAGGAAATGGACAGGGACAGCAGATAGGTGGCGCTCGATGGAAATGTGGATCTCCCGTGAAATGTGCCGAGATAGCCTGTGCAGTTGCAATAATGCTGTGTCCTGGATCGTGCAGTGGTTAATGCACCTGCCTGGTAAGCAGGAAATCCTGGGTTCGAATCACGATCTGGTCCATATTTTCACCTGTCGCCCATGGTTCTGCATAATGTCCTGATGCTGCTGACAGCAGTGGTCCCATCCCCTCTCCTCCATACCCTTTCCTTTCTTCCCCTCTCCACCTTGTCTTGTCGTATAAAACTACATAGAACAGATGATATTCGAGTCTACTTATGATGAAAATGTGTGGGATAAAATAGCAACAGCTCTTTGAGGACGCCCAAATTAAAATGGTATCAGTGACCATTATGCAGCTGTAGCAACAATGATAACCAAAGTACAAAGGGCAACTATTACTTTACAAGTATTTATTTCTTTAGTGAACTAGATACGAGGCAGTAGTAGCATATCTCAGTGAGGAACTTGAAACTTATCTCTGGGCTGGAGCATTCAGAAGAGCTGTGGCTCAAGTAAAAAAGGGTAGTTGACCATTCATGTCGTAGATATGTACACAATAGAAAAGTTTATAATGAGAGAGCCCTTCCATGGTATACAGTTCCTGTAAAGTAAAATCTTACAAAGAAACAAGGCCTATTGCATATTAGGTGTAAAATCATACGGCTATCGATAGTGTGATGATGTATGAAACATGTTTGGCTATCAAGAAGTCACTGAATTGTGCCTTCAAAAACTATGGTGGTAGAATATTATCAACAGATTTCTCACAAAATCTGGTGAAATTCTGGTCTTAGGTGAAAGTTGTTAGTGACTCCAAAGTTAGTAACCAGACACTAATGATCGAAAAAGAGAAACTAGGATTTATCCTTGCACTACTGAAAAGATGGGTGAGTAGATATTAGTGTGAATGGCATTGAGAAAGAGCTGAATTTGTTTAACTTGAAAAAAAGTTCCAGGACATGATGAAATACTGAATTTGGAGCTGCGTTAGGCCCTCTTATAACAATAATAAGGTGTGGATCCTTTGAACAAAAAACTGTGCCCAGTTGCTGGGACAATGCGCTCTTGTTTTACCTATCTACAAGAAACATGGCAGAAGTGATCCACAAAGCTGCTGTCCAGTATCCATCCATTTCTTGTAGAATTTTAGAAAATATTCTTAGTTCAAATGTAATGAAGTACCTCCAACAAAATGGCCTCTTTCCTCACGTGACATCCTGGTAGCTGGTAGATACATGCAATATTTCTTGACTTCTGAAAAGTGTTAGAATTGGAACCACAACTGTCGCTTGTGAGCCGGCCGGTATGGCTGAGCGGTTCTAGGCGCTTCAGTCTGGAACCGTGTGACCGCTACAGTCGCAGGTTCGAATCGTGCCTTGGGCATGGATGTGTGTGATGTCCTTAGGTTAGCTAGGTTTAAATAGTTCTAAGTTATAAGGGACCAATGACCTCAGCTGTTAAATCCCATAATGCTCAGAGCCATTTGAACTATTTTTTTTGTCACTTGTTCTTGTTATTGAAAGTACAGTCATGTTGGGTGTCAGGTGAAAATTATAACTGACTTGAGAATTTCTTGTTAGGGAGGAAACGTCAAATTATTGTGGATGGAATTATTGACAGATGTAGAAGTACCTTCATGTGTGACCCAGGGAAGTGTGTTGGAACCCTTTCTGTTCATGCTATATGGTAATGCCACTGCAGATAATAATAGTAACCTCAGATTATGCAGTTATCTATAATGAAATATTGTCTGAAGAAAAGATGCACAAATAATTTGATAAGATTTCCAAGTGGTTCAAAGACTGACAGCTTGCTTTAAATATTCAGATATGAAAAATTGTGCATTTCACAAAATAAAAAATAAAAAAATAGTATCCTACGCAGTTTGTCCCAGCTCTGTTAGGATGCTTGTGTAAAATCCCAAACCGCAGTTTCCCCCTGTGGGCTCAAGGGTTAGAATAGGCCCGAGGTATTTCTGCCTGTCGTAAAAGGCGACTAAAAGGAGTCTCGCAGCTTTTGGCCTTTATGTGATGGTCCACTGTAGGGTTTGACCTCCATTTTTCAAAATTTTCCTGAAGAGCGAGCGAATTGGGGAAGGGTGCCTTACATGGTGCATCATGTCCATTGTGCATTGAGATCTTTAGCCCACTTTCTCGTTGTGGCATTGCAGTCCCGATCATCCTCCATCTGTTAAGTGAGGACACCTTGGATGCATTTTCCTCCAACCACTATGCAGTGTTGTTTTCTGTGCTGACAAGGACCATGGAATTCTTTGCGCCTCGTATCCAGCATGGTAGCCAGTCCATTGTGGTGGGCCGCCATGTACCCTGTTGGTTGTAGCCCCCTGACAACATAGGGATCGCTCTGCTGATGCCTGCACCATTAACTCCCCATGTATGCCATAGAGTAGATGCCCATCTCCATGACCTTTGCTGCAGCTGGGTGGCGCCCCTGGTCGGAGTGGGTGGCATCACGGCGGATGACACGCGATGAAGCATAGTACATCATCTCTTGATGGTGGTCAAATACCAGCAGTCTCTAAGCACTCACGGGCTCAGTTCAATGCACAGAAGTACGACCTCAAATCGTTCCCCTCCCAGACCACACCATGGGAGGAACGTCAGGCTAAGGATGGCAGCAGCTCTTATTTGCCCCGGTACCTCATATGTTCGAGACTGTGAAGCCTCAGTTTTTTGTTGGGCATTTAGAGGACAAGTCTGGGGAGGTGGAGGGTTTGTCCAAAATGAGATCTGAGTCGGTCTTGATCAAAACAGCATCATCTGCCTAGTCACAGGCGTTACTCACTTCTGACAAGCTGGGGAGTGCTTCTGTAACCATCAAGCCCCATAAGAGCTTAAATATGGTCCAGGGTATCATATTTCACAGGGACCTTCTTTTGCAGTCTGGCGATGAGCTGTGCGCCAATTTAGAACTGCAAGGTGTATGTTTTGCTTGGCATGTCCACCGGGGGCTGAGGGATAATCAGGTCCCCACCGGTGCCTTCATCTTGGCCTTTGAGGGTGATACATTGCCCGAGAAGGTCAAGGTGACGGTCTATTGCTGTAATGTAACACTCTATATCCCTCCCTCGATGTGGTGCGTTAAATGCTGTAAGTTCGGTCATATGTCTTCCCCCTGTACTTCCAGCGTCAAATGTCGAGATTGTGGATGCATGTCACATCCCAATACTCCCTGTGTGCTGCCTCCCATCTGTGTCAACTGTGCGCTGTGCTTGCCAGACTGCAGGATTCTCCAGAAAGAAAGGAAAACCATGGAGTACAAGACCCTGGACCAATTGAACTACACTGAGGCTAAGGGGAAATTTGAACGCCTACACCCTGTATGCATGACATCGTCTTACATAGTCTCTACAACAGTTGTAGCCACATCAGCTCTGCCAACCCCAGAACCTCTCAGAGCCAGAAGACTACACCTGCCCCCTTGATGGTGGGGGGCACTTCCCTCCATGTTGATCCTGCACCACCTACTTCAGGAGCAACAGTCCCTCAACCATTGGGGGCGTCTGTCCCCACTTCTAAGTCGGAGAAGCGTACAACTTCTTCGGCTGCTCTTGCTAGGAAGGGGTCCCTTGAGTCACTCCCTTCCCAGGTTTCTGCTAGTGGGAAAGATGACACCCGCCAGTGGCTGAAGAGTCCAAAAGCAGCTGGTCTTAGAGATTCATGCTCATCCTCAGTCCCAGAGACTGAATCAGTGAAGTCCTCCCAGCCAGGGAAACACAAAGAACAGTGAGAGAAATCCAACCTCCAAGCTTGTGTCTGCTGATGAGGTGGATATTGTAGCATCAGCTGAGGACCTAGATCTCGCCGGACCCTCAGACAAAATGGATATAGACTGTTCAGGCAAAAAGTCGGTGGCAGCAGGTGACCCTGAGGTGTAAACTTCAATGAATGCTCAATGCCTTCCCAGTCTCACGATGACGTCATCCTCCAGTGAAACTGCGGTGGTTTTTTCCACCATCTGGCTGAGCTACAGCAACTGCTAAGCTTTACACCTGCTTTCTGCATCGCCCTCCAGGAAACCTGGTTCCCGGCAATGTGGACCAGACCCCTGCCCTCCATGGCTATAACGGATACTACAGGAACCGTAGTGACTGTAATAGAGTGTCAGGTGGAGTTTGCGTTTATGTCCTAAACTCAGTCCGTAGTGAACCTGTGCCCCTTCAAACCGCTCGTGAAGCCATGGCTGTTAGAATAAGGATGACACAGGAGATAACTGTCTACAACGTACATCTTCCTCCAGATGGTGCAGTGTCCCTGAATGTATTAACTGCACTGATTGAGCTTACTCGGCCATTGATTTATCAATTTGCAGCCCAGGACTTCTAACATCTATCTACCGGAGAGCACATGACAGCCCAAGGCAGACTGGGGAACTTTCACATCTGCTGTCACCATTGAATCTCCCCCACACGGGAACATTGATGTGATGGTTGAGCAGGTGACTACGACAATCGTTTCTGTGGTAGAAAACATGATCCCACACTCTTTAGGGTGCCCCCAGCGAAAGACAGTCCCTTGGTGGTCGCCGGAAGTCACTGAAGCAATTAAGGAGCGTCGGCAACTCTACAGTGGCATAAGCGGCCCTGGAGCACCTCATAGCCTTTAAACGGCTCCGTGCTCACATTCGCCAACTTATCAAATGACAGAAGCAGGAGTATTGGATGAGATATGTCTCGACCATTGGGTGCCATACGCCACGTTCAGAAGTCTGGGCAAAGATCTAATGTGTTTTTGAGTGCCAGACCTGAACAGATGTGCCCAGTGTTAACATAAAAGGGGTGTTATCTATCGACGCAATTGCGATTGCCGAGCACTTTGCCAAGCACTTTGCTGAGCACTATGCTCGAGCCTCTGCATCAGAGAATTACCCCCCAGCCTTTCACACTCTCAAACGGCAGCTGGAAGGTAAAGTCCTCTCGTTCACTACACGCCACAGTGAATCCTATAACACCCCATTTACAGAGTGGGAGCTCCTCAGTGCCCTTGCACATTGCCCCGACAAAGCTCCTGGGCCAGATCAGATCAACAGTCAGATGATGAAACATCTCTCATCTGACTACAAGCGACATCTCCCATCATCTTCAACCGGATCTGGTGCGATGGCATCTTTCATCACAGTGGTGGGAGAGCACCATTATTTTGGTGCTCAAACCTGGTAAAAACCTGCTTGATGTGGACAGCTATCGGCCCATCAGCCTTGCCAACGTTCTTTGTAAGCTGCTGGAACGTATGGTGTGTCGGCATTTGGATTGGGTCCTGGAGTCACATGGCCTACTGCCTCCAGGTCAGGGCGGCTTCCGCCAGGGGCATTCTATCACTGGTAATCTTGTGTCCAGAGAGTCTGCCATCTGAACAGCCTTTTCCAGATGCCAACAACTGGTTGCTGTCTTTTTTGATTTACGAAAGGTGTATGACACCACCTAGCGACATAATAACCTTGCCACATTATACGAGTGGGATCTCCGAGGCCCGCTCCCGATTTTTATCCAGAATTTCCTGTCACTTCGTACTTTCTGTGTCCAAGTTGGCTGTTCATCTCCCTCATCGGCAGCACAGGTCAGAGCTTCCAATTGCAGTTCGTGTCTGATCCCTTCTTTCTGAGCTGGAGTCCTTGCCTGTACCACCTATACTTGTCCATTCACATAAACCACCTTGTGTACACTTAGGCTGTGGCTTTGCCTGGACCTTTTGCATGGCCCTAAGGACTCAATTAACCCCATTGCTCTCCGCTGCCACTTCCTCTCGATTCTTGACATGTACCGAGGCCACGAAGTGGTTTACACCTACAGCTCGATGGCTGATGGTCACGTCGGCTTTGCGTATGTCCATGGAGGATGTATTGAACAGCACTCCCTGTCCGATGGCTGCAGTCTTTTCACTGCCGAGCTGGTGGCTATATCACATGTTCTTGAGCACTCCGTTCATGCCCTGGGGAGTCATTTCTTCTGTGTACTGACTCCTTGAGCAGCCTACAAGCTATCAACCAGTGCTACTCTCATCATCCTTTGGTAGCGACCACCCAGGAGTCCATCTATGCCCTGGAATGGTCCGGACATTCAGTGGTGTGTTTGTCTGGACCCCAGGTCATGCCGGAATCCCAGGCAACACACTTGCGGACAGGCTGGCCAAACATGCTACATGGAGATTGGCTTCTCTGCAACTGACCTGCATTCGGTACTACGCTGCAAGGTTTTGTGGCTTTGGGAGATGAAACGGCATAACCTCAGCATGCACAACAAACTGTGTGCCGTTAAGGAAACTACATATGTGTGGCAGTCCTCCATGTGAGCCTCTCGCAGGGGCTCTGTGGTTCTCTGCCGGTTCCGCATTGGCCACGCATGGGTGACATGGCTACCTCCTGTGCTGTGATGACCCATCTCAGTGTCAGTGCAGCACCCAGCTGAGAGTGGCCCATATCTTGGTGAGCTGTCCTTCTTTGGCTGCCCTGCGATGGACTCTTCAGTTACCGGACTCGTTGCCATTAATTGTAGCTGACAATGCCTCATTGGCTAATTTAGTTTTACGTTTTATATGTGATGGTGGGTTTTATCATTCTATATAAGTTTAAGTGCATGTCCATTGTCCCTTTGTGTTCTCCACTCTAATGCTTTTAGGGTGGATGTTTTTAATGTGTCGCAGAGTGGCTAGCTTTTCCTTTTTTATTCTCATTGTCAGCCAGCCATGGTCATCTGCCCTCTTGTTTTTACCCCTTCTTCCTGTTTCTTGCTTCTCTCTGTGGTTTTGTTTTCCTGTTTTGTGCATAGTAGTGTTGGTTGTCCTTCTTCTGGTTCTTCCTTTCTCCTGTAATTGTGCTGTATGTCTCCTTTCTTTTCTCCTTTCTCGTTGTGTAATTATTTTGCTGGGAACAAGGGACTGATGACTGTGCAGTTTGGTCCCTTCCCCCTCCTCCCCTCTTTTAAACTAACCAACGAACCAACCAAACTGCAATGCTATCTTGTAGTGAGTTGCACCGTTATGTTCTTTGAAGTTTCAGAAACAGCTATGTAGACAGTAAAAGCGCTAGCATTGCTGCAGCAGTCATCCTGGCCTTGAATGTAACAGTATGTGCCTGGCACTTGTCAATGTATTTGCCGAATTTGTTACACAAATTGAAGTTGGCAATGAAAGGACGCCATTATGACACAATTAAAAACATCCAAGAAAATTTTACTCCAGTACTAAATGCAACTCAAAAAAGGATTACTGATTCTGTTTCAATATACTTTTAAAATGATTTCAGCTGTGTTTTGATTCAGGGGAGACTATCTTGAATAAATTTAGTGATTTTGCGAATGTAGTCCATGACTTATTTTTCAAAGCCACAGTCTGATAGAACTAGGACACAATGTGTATTGCTACGGTATCAGTGAATCACAGTTTGAAATTGGCCAGCTTATGAAAATACATAGTGTAACAATTTGTAGGGATTTTAAATGCAAGAATCATGTAGGCTCAGTCATAGGTACAGCAGGTGGCAGACTTTGGTTCATTGGTAGAACACTAGGAAAATGCAATTCCTCTACAGAGGAGATTGCTTACAAAACACTTGGAGGACTCATTTCGGATTATAGCTCAAGTGTTGGGAACCCCTACCAGACAAGACTAACAAGAGATATTATACTATACAAAGAAGGGCAGCCCAAGTGCTCACAGGTTTGTTTAACCTATGGGAGAGTGTAACAGAGATACTGATATATTGAGTAGTTATGTAGATACTAAAGCAAGAGCTCTAAAGTCTCTGAACATCTTAAAATGTCTTAATGGCAGTTACTGGGGAGCAAACAGATATTCGCTGTTGGTATGTTGCAGAGTCATTGTTCAATCACAGGTGGAATATGGCTGTCCTTTATATTATTCTGCATGACCAACCTACATAAAGACCTTGGATTCATTGTGCCATGATCTCATTAAACTGGTGACAGGTGCCGTCAATACAAGTCCGGTACCCAGCTTCTGTGCTGAGGCTGGGGAACTGCCATTAATCGTCCAGTGTAAGTTCTTCACAGTGTAACATGCATATAAAGTCGGTGCAGTGTCTCCAGCCTCTAATCTCATGGTTCACCATTAAAAGTACTCAGATATATAAATCACAGCAGAGTGATGAGAGTGGTTGGGACTGAAACAGTGGAGCAAGGTAAAAAGCTTGGTGTTGTGTAGCTGAAATTTTTAACACAGTGTTGGAGCATTGATTATTAGTAACGAATTCAAGGCTGTTTGAAATTTGACAAAGCACAAGAAATCTTGTACACTGGCTCTTATCTTTAAACAAGCCTTTTACGGGTTTTTAGATGAGCACTGATACTGTGTCATTTATTCTGATGGGTCCAAGTAGGGTTATGTTGTCAGTTGCTCATTACTTTCTCCAGACAGTGTCCATAGGATTTGACATCCAGATGAATTTATAGTCTTTGACTCTGAGCTTTAAGTAGCTATAAATGTGCTAGAGCAGCTGAGGTGCCATTGGCAGAATAATTTTCTTGTAATCTGCCCTGATTCCCCAGTCCTTACAGGCAATTCAGTAAACATATCCAGCTGACTAACTAGTACAGAATATACAAAAAAACCTATGACCTTTATGTTTTAAAACAGTAAGGAAAGGAAATATCATTCTGCTGTGTACCAAGTATATGGAATTAAAGGGAAATGTGTAAGTTGACATGGCTGTAAGGGACATTTGAAATGAAAATAATATACCACCAAATGCTGTCTGCTTGGGTGATAATGCATTGTTGTTCTAGAGAGGAGTTGTGTGTCAGCTGGAAAACTAATGACTATAGTTATAAAACAACAAGCTAAGGCTGGTGAAGCCACTGTTTCTGTCATGGTGAACATACCTCCAGCCACTCTGATGGAAAGATGCAGATGTAACACAACTGAATATAGTGCACTGTCCAGTGACACACTGGTGTCTGACAGACGACCTGCCAATATGTGATGCTTGTGGCATATCAGTGATGGTGCACCACTTTCTACTTGATTGCATTTTATATTCAAACAAGAGGGAGCAATTTTTTCTCGATAGTGATTAATCCAGCGTTTTAAGTAATAACGAAATGAGTGTGAAAAAGGTTTGTGGGTTTTATATGTTGTTGGGACTCTGCTAGAAAGGTTCTTCCTTTCTAGCCATAATTATGTGAATCAGAGTTTAATTCTGGGAAAGTGTACATTTGTAGTTAGTGTGAGTATGTACATGGAAAAAATTACTGACAGATCCCAAGCTCATTCATGTCTTGTGCACCATCTGTTACTGTTGGATCTAGAGATAACTCATGTATTCTGCATACTGCCTGTGGATGTGATATGCTGCAATATATTTTAACTACTACTTACACCAGCAGTCAGTGTATTAAGCTTCAATGCCTTCATGTATGTTTTTAAGCTTCAATGCCTTCATGTATGTTTTGCTTACTTAGCATTTTGATTCTGTTTTGAGATTACAGATAGTTATTATTTTCCTCTTGGCATTCCTCCTGCTTTTAGAGATAGCCCTATTCAAAAACAGAAGAAAATGAATAAATGTGAAACACTTTTGGAGGTTTTTGATGATGATGATCAGATGTTCCTAGTGAGAATGAAGTGCCGGATGACTGTGTGAATGAATGATTTTAGAGTTCTGAGGAAAATTCCAGTGACAGTGACATTACTGGGCCTGTAAGGAAGCATAAGGTGACTGTTTGCAAGTAATTCTGACAATAACGATGAATGTGATTAAGTTTGTGTGACTGATTCATTTTGTCATAATATTAAACCAAGTCTTGAGTGCCATCTCAAATGTGGTAAATGAGATTCAGATTTCTGTGTAAGCATTTATAACATTGATATGTAGTACTGTTAACAAACTTCATCATCTTCTTCTTCTCCACATACTGTTACTCGCTCCTGCCTTCATTAAAAGTAAGTGATAGTAAACGTGTGTAAAGTAGGCAACAGCACATCTTGCTGGAGACTTTTTCTAATACCTCGGATTTCTTAAATTTACTTCACAGTACAAAAAGGTGTTGAAAATGTACCTGATCAGCTAACCCTAAAATTTATTAGAAAATGTAGACTTACGGGTTGAATAGTCATGTCATCTGCGTAACAAGCCAATACTCAATGCAACAGGCTCATATTCTTATGGGACATACATAACAGCTGTTTTATGATAAACATGAGCATAATCATGTTGGTGAGTTAACCAAAGGTCACCTACAGAAGACATCAAGCTAATACTGTGTAACCGTCTCTAACCTTGATAAAGGCCTCAATTGAGCCAGCAATGTGTGTATAAGTTGTTGTTTAGATGCTGTAGAGCTATCAAATTATGAGTATGGTAATTGTTGTTTTTCACCTGCTGTCCTGACCAGCCCCAGATTTTTATGCGGGATCAAGGTCAGAAGATTTAGCAGGCCACTGTAGATGTGATAAGACGTTTGAAAGGTTTTTGAACTAGGAATGTATGTGTGCAGCCCTCTGACCACAGCTGTTGTCATCTTGAAAGAAGGGAGTGTCCACAGCATACTCATTATCAAGATTCAGAAGAAAAGACATTTGTTCACAAATAATGTCGAAATGAATGTCCTGGTTCATGATAAACTGAATGACTGGCCTCGAGATATGGTATGAAAACACCCCCAAACTTCACAGAACCACCTCTATCATGAGCCACTCTCTCCACACACTGTGACTTAATTGCTTCGTTGGACTGTCAGTATAGTTGTCACCTTACATCATCTCTCGTAGGACCACAATTCATGTTTCCAATCAGCCGCTGTCCAATTTTTGTATTGTTTTGCCAACTGAAGCAGTTGTATGTGCCACTGTGAGCAGTGGTCATTTGTTAGATACCAGATTCCCAGTGTACACTGCATGCAATTCCTTTCGCAAGGATCACTTGGAAAATGTTTGGGCTGTGCCTGCATTGACCGACAGCAGCAATTGCTGGCACTTCTGAGACCATTTGTTATTGACAAGTCCTGACACTGTTTCTGGTCATGTTGGTTGGAACTTTTTTATGACCACTGATCGTACAGTGTGTTGCATGACCCAGAGTGATTCACCATTTCTTGCAGTAATGTTGGACGGTGCACACTGATAAATTGGGGAACTTTATGTATGTTGTGGTGATGGGCATATCCAAACTTGATAACTCCTAACTAAACAGTCCATGGATGTACTACCAGTTCATAATGTCACGTGAGAACAACATTTTGGTGATCAGGTGTGTCGCCATAGTCAGCTGTGCTGAAGATCTGAGCTCCTGGGCTTAGCTGAGAGTGTTATCTGCTGATGAAGGCAATGCTGCTGCTGTTCTTTCTGACAAGAACTACAGTGAGAAGATACAGAGCATGCAAGACAATGATTCCTACAGGAAGATCAACACTGACCCCACCAAGAAGACAGACAAGAGGGTGCTTCTCAAGGACTTTGACTTACGAGAGAGGATCATTAAGAAATTATTACTATAATGACCTGTACTGCCAAGATCTTAAGGACTCCCTAAGGCCAATGAAAATACGATGCCCTTAAACCCCATTGTCAGCAACGTCAGGGCTCCCCATATTTACTGCCAAGACACCTGACAGAAATATTAATACTCTAGGATTCACAACAATTAATATTCATTGTAGGTTGTTCTTAGCAGAGTATTATTTACAGTTACCAATATGTTGGAGGACAAATGTACAGCTTTTAGCTTTTTTTCATTTTTGAGTCCTTTTTTACAATGCTTTACACATATGTAACATTGGGATTCAAGGTAATGGTATTGAAATGGGTAAGATAAATGTATAATCACAGTTTTGAATTCTGAATCGATTTATTACAAAAGCTCATACTGTAACATAACAATAAACATATTTACATACATTTCTTGTTGTAGTGAAATTATCTGCAGCAGTTTCTGTCTTTGTTGAAGCACAGAAAAACTTTGCATTTTTGGCACTGAACAAAACTATTCTGTTTCTTGGAAATTTTGGACCTTCCTCTTGTGTTATTTCACTGAGGAAAGTGGTAATTTTGTCCTGTTGACATTCTAGCACTGGAGTTACTGTAGTAGCCAGTTTCTTGAATTTTTTGGAGATATCGTCAGTACTTGGACATCCCGTCTTGTCCAGCATATATCAATGCACTTGCAAGATTAGCTTGAAACTGTCTGAGAGAAACATGTTTTCAAGACGGGGCCTTGCAGCCTTCTTTATATTTCAGCCAGCTATTGACAACAGCTATTGTTATTGCATGCCAGAAAATATACAAACACTGTCCTCTGGATTTTATGAGATTTTTGTGTAGTGATGTCAACATGTCATGAAGACTTACTCCTCCCAGATTACAATTGTACATTTGAATATTGGATGGTCTTGGGACAAGACTATGTTATTTCTTAGTCCTATGCCATCTTTTTGCCATGTCCTTTGGCTGTACACCTGTTAGCGAAGATAACAGTGTAACACATTTGTTGTCATACCATTTCACAATGATGAACTTGCCCGTTGTGTCAACTTGTGAAGCTATAGTGTCGCGTCCTTGTGCTGTTGTCTGCTTCTCGTTGGGAGGAGTACATTGCTTGAATCTTCCAGCTCTTATAGTACCAGTGTAATAAATACCCCTCTTCAGTAGGCTCTCAGCATCATGATATGATGTGGAGAAATCTGCATAAGCCCTAAAAAGTGATTGTCTGCCAATGGTGCAGTTAGCTTCATCACAACATTGTAACCAAGAGGTACATGTACCAAGCAGTTACATGCTTTGTTGCCTTAGAAGCTGCACCTTGGTAAACGTCAAAATCATACAAATATCCTGAGGAACCAGCTCTAGCCCACATTTTGAATCCCCATCTTGTTCGCTTGTTTCGTATATATTGTTGAAGACTACTGTGTCCTTTGTCAACATGATGATTCTGCTCAGGCAGTTTTCTCAGGCAAACTTGTGAGAGCAAAGTAAGCCAAGGTTGAATTTTCCATAGCTTATCTTCTTTCTGTGTTAATTGAGTAACAAAAAGATTATCCTGGAAATGCAATAGAGGTACTAGTTTCTGAAAGCAGCTTTGAGCCATTATATCAGAAACCAGATTATGCACCATATGTTTTTCCCGGTAACATCACACACTAGGCATTTGTGCCAAGAGCATTTGCAAATAAATACCTAAAAGCTGCTCCAGCTCAGCTAGGGTAATGTCAATAGCTTTACCCAATTTCTGAATACTATAAATATTAGTTTGTTGAACACAGAGTTCCAGTATTTCACGTGTCACAAGAGATCTGAAGTACTGCTAAGGGGTGAGTATTTCTTCAGGTTAGTCTTCTGGAAGCTGCATGAATGGATGAATTTTTGGAGTAAAGTCACCATCAATCCACAACACTGTATCTTCTGGAACATCCTCAGGATTTACTGAAGCAAAAACAGCCAACTCTTGCAACAGCTCTGGAGTAGAAGTTTCTCCGCCATCATTATATGTGTTACTATTAGTCAGAATTTCATAATCATCCTCATCATGAAGTTCAGAAAAATCACTTTCATTGGGATTAGTTAGAACCTCAAGAATGTCATCAATCGTGAACTGGAAGTAAAAGAAAATGCCTAAATGTCACAATACTAACATTCATAAACATAGCCCTAAAGGATAATTAATTGGAACCCCTCTGCTGCTGACAGGTGTTGTTGATATACCTCGAAGCTGCACGGTCATCAGTGGTATCTGTTCTTTTGAGAACAGTTGCTATTTTCATGTATAACCCTAAATGCCCAGCCGGCCGCTGTGGCCAAGCGGTTCTAGGCGCTTCAGCCCGGAACCGCGCGACTGCTACGGTCGCAGGTTCGAATCCTACCTCGGGCATGGATGTGTGTGATGTCCTTAGGTTAGTTAGGTTTAAGTAATTCTAAGTTCTAGGGGACTGATGACCTCAGATGTTAAGTCCCGTAGTGCTCAGAGCCATTTGAAATCCTAAATGCCCACTGTTACATATATGTAACATGAGTGCATTTCAACATTCGTAGGGTATTTCAATATGCAGAACCAAAAGATTACAAATAATTGGTCCACTAGTACTCATTTAAAGAGAAAATATTTAATATATACTGATTAAAAACTTATTATCCACACAAAAAGAGGATCCCACATACCTTGCGCAGCATGATGGTGACCAACTTCTGCCCTGGAGCATCTAAGAAGTTACGAACATGGTCAAAGATAATATTTCTACAGTAGTTCCATTTATTCCTCACAGAATGCACTGCATGGCTTGTACAAATGTGTAACAGTGGGCATTGGTGAACTAGCATTGGCTAAAGACTAGTAAAACTGATATAAAACTTATGTTGCATATTTGTAGCTGGAGGTACTAGAGGGTTAAGTCCTCATGTGGCAAATCACCTCAACTACTTCAGCCTGAAGGACACAGATAGTGTCGTGAGCTTTGATGTTGTTTCGTTATTCACTAGGTTGCTAGTACGAGAGTCACTAGCACTCATTCGTCAGAAATTTGACAGGAAGACCATTGACCTTTTCTTGTGTCTTCTGACTGCCACATATTTTCTGTTTAATAGAGAATGTTATGAACAGATGAAGGGAGTTACAATGGGCAGTCCACTCTTTTCTGTGGTTGCAAATGTGTACATAGAGCAGAAGTCCTGATGTCATCCAAATGGAAATCTACCTGCTTTCTCCAGTACTGGATTACACGTTCCTTGTCTGGCGCTAAGGAAGGGAAAAACTTCTTGAATTCTGTGCCTGTCTGAACTCCACAAATTGCAACATCAAATTCACTACGGAGACTGAAACAGAACGAAGACTACCATTCCTGAACGTCATGGTCAACAGAAGAGCTGATGCTGTTCTGGGCTGCGGTGTGTATCAGAAGAAAACACACATTGACTTTTATTTGCATGCAGACAGCTGCGATCAACGTGTGCACAGAGGAATTGGGTACTAAAACCTCCAGTACACAGGGTGTGCATCATCTGACACAGAGAATCTGCCCCAGGAATTGTAACACCTCAGAACGGTGCTTTTTTTTTTTTAAAGTTACACAGAGTAGCAGATGAGGCATGCTCTCCACCCCACCACTACAGTATGACCTGTGGAGATGGAAGAAGTCACGCAGGGAAGAGGTAGGCATTGTCTTTATACCGTGCACCTGGACACTAATGGGAAAAATTGGACGTATACTGAAAAAGCAAACTGTCTTTTGACCGCCCAATGAAACTTGAACATTATTGCATAGTGTCAGAGATGACCTTGGTTTGTGGAAGATTGGAGTACATCGGAATGCAAGTCAATTAGGCAAGACCTGTAACAGACAAACAGTGTGCACCATTGAAGATCAATACCGAGAACACCAGCAGCACACTTTACTAATGTATCCCAAAAAGTTGGAGGTCACAGAGCACTGTCTGTCCAAGAATCGTGATGGAATATATTCATACCAGGATTTTAGCACAGGCTCTGAAATACTGGGACAACATTGTTAGTGGCCATCGAAATTCGCACCAGGGACAATCTCTCCAACGAGCACTGCAGCTATTATCTCAGCAAGGCTTGGGAACCAGCACTGGATCCAATTGAGAAGAAACTCAGCAGACACAATACTCTGGCATCTAGGGCTGACAGAGTAACTGCACTTACACTGCCACAGACCCTGACGCCATTACCTGTGCGGCTGTTGACATGTGCCCTCAGGCATAGACTGTGTATAGAACGTGTTGCAGGGAAAGGGTATAAAAGTCAGATCGTGTGCTCAGATGAACTCTATTCATTAGAATATCTTATGATGATGATGATGTTGTTGTTGTTTTTTTGTTGTTGTTGATGATGATGATATGTCTGATGGCCAAAATATTGTGCCTGTTGGATGCTTGAACCAGGAGTTTGCTTAATATTACTGAACAGGCAGCAGCTTTTTCAAAGTAGTGAATTTCCTGTAATTTTAAGCATGAGTATGGTTATAATAGAGGGAAACATTCCACGTAGGAAATATATATCTAAAAACAAAGATGATGTGACTTACCAAATGAAAGTGCTGGCAGGTCGACAGACACACAAACAAACACAAACATACACACAAAATTCAAGCTTTCGCAACAAACTGTTGCCTCATCAGGAAAGAGGGAAGGAGAGGGGAAGACGAAAGGAAGTGGTTTTAAAGGAGAGGGTAAGGAGTCATTCCAATCCCGGGAGCGGAAAGACTTACCTTAGGGGGAAAAAAGGACAGGTATACACTCGCACACACGCACATATCCATCCACACATACAGACACAAGCAGACATATGTCTGCTTGTGTCTGTATGTGTGGATGGATATGTGCGTGTGTGCGAGTGTATACCTGTCCTTTTTTCCCCCTAAGGTAAGTCTTTCCGCTCCCGGGATTGGAATGACTCCTTACCCTCTCCTTTAAAACCACTTCCTTTCGTCTTCCCCTCTCCTTCCCTCTTTCCTGATGAGGCAACAGTTTGTTGCGAAAGCTTGAATTTTGTGTGTATGTTTGTGTTTGTTTGTGTGTCTGTCGACCTGCCAGCACTTTCATTTGGTAAGTCACATCATCTTTGTTTTTAGATATATAAGCATGAGTATGCTTATAGTGAGTTTATAGCAGTTTAACAGTAGTTAAACAATAATGCAATTTGTTACAGTGTTTCACTTTTTAATGTAAACTCCTTATCCCTGAACACTCTTCTTTGTTTGAATCTATGGAACACAGTCAGTGAATGAATGAATGGTTATAAATCATGGTGTTTGGGAGGAGTCTTTTGATGTTATGCTCCCATTAAATGAAGCTCATTGACTTTGTTATTCACCATTGCCTGTAGCTTTACTTTTTTACTGTTTTCATAAATGTTGTTTTTGTATACAGTGTCTGTATGACTGTACTAAAGCTAATGCTTATATGCAGAAACACACTGTTGATCTAAACTTGTGCTGACAGAAAAGGAAATATTTGAAATGTGTCTGAATTGCTTCCTGTTTGTGTTATAAAAATATATAATCTTCTGATGATATAATTTTTGTTATGTAGCAGTTGACTTTTTTTGCAGATGCTGCATTCTAACACGCAGTTGCTTTTTACGAGAGGGGTTAGGAAATGGAGAGTGAATATGGAGGTACCTGTGATCAGACAGAACTGAAATCATTGCTTAATGAATTGGAAGTGTCTTATAAAGTGAGTACTTATTAACATTATCATTCAGTATCATTCATGGTTATTTTATTGGAAGTACTAATAATACTGCTGTATCAGTTGTATTGTGGTAAATTGAACAATCTTTGGGAAATATTGTGACTCATTGGGAAAGCAAATTTCTACAGAGTTAAGTTGATGGTGGAATCACACCATTGTAACAAAGACCATATAGATTAGGTCATAAAAGAGATTTACCAAATTATTAAAATCACTTCACTGCATAACTACCACAGTGACACTGGTGCAGCAATCATAATAGAACCTTAGAACAGAAAAAACGCCCTTTGTTTCACAAGATAGTTTTATTTAATCTTAACATGCCACGCATTTAACCTGTTCTGCTCACTGAATATGCCTCTTCACCTATGATAGGTACCCCTTGCACGCTTTAGTAACTTTCTTTTTCCTGCTGTCATTACATTTTTCCATGTTGCTTCTAGGTGATGCAATGAAGTGTCAGCAGGGCTATTTGGCTATTACCTGCCAGTTCTTTGAAGCTCTTAATCATGTTTGACACTTTGGTTACAAGTAGGAAGAATTTTATCAGTGATGCAATGAAGTTCTATACTCTTAATTACATTTGATGCCTCTGTTATGATTAGCAAGAAGTTTTTATTGGTAAGCTCAGTTATGATGCAATATTCTATGAGCTGAAATTTAAACCCCTCACTACCCACTGAAACACAAATGTGGCCCTGTGCTCCTAGTCCTGTCAGTGTATGTCTTACTCTTGTTATTTTTAATTTACTCACTTATTATTGCCTTTGATAGCAATTTATCCTTACACTGGTTTATAATTTCCCCAGATTGTATGATAATGCCTAAAACAGGTGAAATGCATCACATGTGAAGATTAAATAAACCTAACTTGTGCAATCAAGACTATTTTTCTGTTATTTACCAAATTACATATAATATATGTTGTTGTGGTCTTCAGTCTTAGGACTGGTTTGATGCAGCTCTCCATGCTACTCTATCCTGTGCAAGCCTCTTCATCTCCCAGTACCTACTGCAGCTACATCCTTCTGAATCTGCTTAGTGTATTCATCTCTTGGTCTCCCTCTACGATTTTTACGCTCCACACTGCCCTCCAGTACTAAATTGGTGATCCCTTGATGCCTCAGAACATGTCCTACCAACCAATCCCTTCTTCTAGTCAAGTTTTGTCACAAATTTCTATTCTCCCCAATTCTATTCAATACCTCCTCACTAGTTAAGTGGTCTACCAATCTAATCTTCAGCATTCTTCTGTAGCACCACATTTCAAAAGCTTCTATTCTCTACTTGTCTAAACTATTTATCGTCCACATTTCACTTCCATACATGGCTACACTCCATACAAACACTTTCAGAAATGACTTCCAGACACTTAAATCAATACTCAATGTTAACAAATTTCTCTTCTTCAGAAACACTTTCGTTGCCATTGCCAGTCTACATTTTATATCCTCTCTACTTCGACCCTCATCAGTTATTTTGCTCCCCAAATAGCAAAACTCGTTTACTACTTTAAGTGTCTAATTTCCTAATCTAATTCCCTCAGCATCACCCGACTTAATTCGACTACATTCCATTATCCTCATTTTGCTTTTGCTGATGTTCGTCTTATATCCTCCTTTCAAGACACTGTCCATTCCGTTCAACTGCTCTTCCAAGTTCTTTGCTGTCTCTGACAGAATTACAATGTCATCGGCGAACCTCAAAGTTTTTATTTCTTCTCCATGGATTTTAGCACCTACTCTGAACTTTTCTTTCGTTTCCTTTACTGCTTACTCAATATACATATTGAATAGCATCCTGGAGAGGCTACAACCGTGTCTCACTCCCTTCCCAACCACTGCTTCCCTTTCATGTCCCTCGACTCTTATAACTGCCATCTGCTTTCTGTACAAATTGTAAATAGCCTTTTGCACCCTGTATTTTACCCCTGCCACCTTCAGAATTTGAAAGAGAGTATTCCAATCAACATTGTCAAAAGGTTTCTGTAAGTCTACAAATGCTAGAAAAGTAGGTTTGCCTTTCCTTAATCTTTCTTCTAAGATAAGTCATAAGGTCAGTATTGCCTCACGTGTTCCAACATTTCTACGGAATCCAAACTGATCTTCCCCGAGGTCGGCTTCTACTAGTTTTTCCATTCGTCTGAAAAGAATTCGTGTTAGTATTTTGCAGCTGTGGCTTATTAAACTGATAGTTTGATAATTTTCACATCTGTCAACACCTGCTTTCTTTGGGATTGGAATTATTATATTCTTCTTGAAGTCTGAGGGTATTTCGGCTGTCTCATACATCTTGCTCACCAGATGGTAGAGTTTTGTCAGGACTGGCTCTCCCAAGGCTGTCAGTAGTTCTAGTGGAATGTTGTCTACTCCCGGGGCCTTGTTTCGACTCAGGTCTTTCAGTGCTGTGTCAAACTCTTCACGCAGTATCATATCTCCCATTTCATCTTCATCTACCTCATCTTCCATTTCCATAATATTGTCCTCAAGAACATCGCCCCTGTATAGACCCTCTATATACTCCTTCCACGTTTCTGCTTTCCCTTCTTTGCTTAGAACTGGGTTTCCATCTGAGCTCTTGATATTCATGCAAGTGGTCCTCTTTTCTCCATTTTCCTGTTGGCAGTATCTATCTTACCCCTCATGAGATAAGCCTCTACATTCTTACATTTGTCCTCTAGCCATCCCTGCTTAGCCATTTTGTACTTCCTGGCAATCTCATTTTTTAGACGTTTGTATGCCTTTTTGCCTGCTTCATTTGCTGCATTTTTGTATTTTCTCCTTTCATCAATTAAATTCAGTATCTCTTCTGTTACCCAAGGATTTCTACTAGCCCTCGTCTTTTTACCTACTTGATCCTCTGCTGCTTTCACAGGGCAGGGAGGAGGGTGCTTAGCTCGATACATTGTCTTTCTCTGGTAAGCATTTTATAAATTACTGTATTTCTTTCCCCCAGTCCTGTCAATTGTTCCCTTATGCTCTCCCGGAAACTCTGTTCAACCTTTGGTTCTTTCAGTTTATCCAGGTCCCATCTCCTTAAATTCCCACCTTTTTGCAGTTTCTTCAGTTTTAATCTACAGTTCCTAACCAATAGATTGTGGTCAGAGACTACATCTGCGCCTGGAAATGTCTTACAATTTAAAATCTGGTTCCTAAATCTCTGTCTTACCATTATATAATCTATATGAAAACTTTTAGTGTCTCCAGGGTTCTTCCATGTATACAACCTTCTTTGATGATTCTTGAACCAAGTGTTAGCTATGATTAAGTTATGCTCTGTGCAAAATTCTACCAGGCAGCTTCCCCTTTCATTTCTTAGGCCCAATCCATATTCACCTACTACATTTCCTTGTCTTCCTTTTCCTACTGTCGAATTCCAGTCACCAGTGACTATAAAATTTTCATCTCCCTTCACTACCTGAATAATTTCTTTATCATACATTTCATCAACTTCTTCATCATCTGCAGAGCTAGTTGGCATATAAACTTGTACTACTGTTGAAAGCGTGGGCTTCGTGTCTATCTTGGCCACAATAATGCTTTCACTATGCTGTTTGTAGTAGCTTACCCACACTCCTATTTTTTTAAATTTATTATTAAACCTACTCCTGCATTACCCCTATTTGATTTTGTATTTATAACCCTATATTCACCTGACCAAAAGTCTTGTCCCTCCTGCCACAGAACTTCACTAATTCCCACTATATCTAACTTTAATGTATCCATTTCCCTTTTTAAATTTTCTAACCTACCTGCCCGATTAAGGGATCTGACATTCCATGCTCCGATCTGGAGAATGCCAGTTTTATTTCTCCTGATAACGACGTCCTCTTGAGTAGTCCCCGCCCAGAGATCCGAATGGGGGACTATTTTACCTCTGGAATATTTTACCCAAGAGGACGCCATCGTCATTTAATAATACAGTAAAACTGCATGCCCTCGAGAAAAATTACGGCTGTAGTTTCCCCTAGCTTTCAGCCGTTCGCAGTACCAAATCAGCAAGGCCATTTTGGTTAGTGTTACAGGCCAGATCAGCCAATCATCCAGACTGTTGCCCCTGCAACTACTGAAAAGGCTGCTGCCCCTCTTCAGGAACCACACATTTGTCTGGCCTCTCAACAGATACCCCTCCGTTGTGGTTGCACCTACGGTACAGCTGTCTGTATCGTTGAGGCACGCAAGCTTCCCCACCAACGGCAAGGTCCATGGTTCTTGGGGGGGGGGGGGGATATGTATAATATATACCTATATATGTATAATATATACCTAAAAAAAATACAATGTCTACTCACACACCATACATACTTTACTTTCAGTCCAAAATGCAAAGTCGCATGAGAAAACATTTACTATTTCAAATATTATTCCTTTTAGTGGAAGTCTTCAGCCAGTAACCACATTCATATTTATTTATCAACTGTTGGCCATGTACGTGATATGGGTTTTGTCAGGTATAAACATACCGTATTTACTCGAATCTAAGCCGCACTCGAATCTAAGCCGCATGTGAAAAATGAGACTTGAAATCGAGGAAAAAAAAAAATTTCCCGAATCTAAGCCGCACCTGAAATTTGAGACTCGAAATTCAAGGGGGAGAGAAAAGTTTTAGGCCACACCTCGAAATCGGAACAAAGTTGGTCCATTGTAATATGAGACACAATTTAGGTCGAATGAATGACAATACAGCTACAGTAGTTTGATTCGAGTCGTAAGCTTAGCAGTTAAGCTTTACCAGGTAGGCATTGCTATGCGTCAGGCGCTCCGTCCGTATTTATACGGGTACCCTTCCTTTTTCGCATGCTTCGTCTGGTTTGAATTGATTGCTTATTTTTCTTTGATCTGATAAGTGCGTTCTCTATGTTATAGGTGTTTACGTCACTCTAAGCTGAAAATGTATTATTGTACTGTGTCATGCATTGTTTACCGCATTCTGTTAATGAGTGTTAACGGCCTGTCGCCGCTCGCGGCATGGCTTGCTGTTGTGCGCGCAACCATGGCTTAAAAGAGGAATCTTCTCATTAGCGAAACAATGGCAAGAGACTGCTATTTGTTGTTACTTACACTGCTGCTTTCTTTGATAATGATCAAGAAGAACCAAATAATAGACTGCGTATGATAGATGATGTTCTGAACTAGAGTTTAGCGAAAATTTTTCTCCGTTTGAAAATCTTTGCAGAAGCCTCTTCAGTACATTACATTCTGCACAGGAATTAGTCATCGTAGATTTAAAAATCTAGTCAATTGCCATGCTTCATTTCTGACTGTGTCACTATTAGGCATAAGAATAATACGAATATAAACATGACATATGTATATTATTCCGCGTTTGCTGTTGTCTCACTCACTCTAGTTTCGTAGTTTACTAGGCAGACAGGATTTAAATGAGATAGCAGCAAACACGAAAGAATACATGGCAAAATGTTTATATTCATATTATTCTTATGGTGCAGAGAATACTGCATGTGATTCACAATTCATAAAATTCCTGTTAGCAACGATCTCTTCTCACAGGTTGGAAAAAATTCAGAACGTGGAGTTGGCCATGTTGATAAACATCCCAAACAGTCTTTCCAGTCGGATTTCCATAGTACATTGAAATGCTGCTACATTTGAAGATGAACAATACGGAATTTGTATTTACTACATTGGATAATGTATGAAAAATGCGGTGGTCGAAACTCGGGGCAGAGAAAACGCTCATCTTCCACCTTTTTTTAATTTATTTACTGATGCAGAGGTTTTGGCGCCAGTATTTATCTTTGTGCCTACAAAGCATGCCTGTATAGCGCTACATATATTCGACGGCAGAAGTTTGTTGTGGCGGCACCTACCAACATTTTTCAGAACTTCCGCTTACTTTGCACTCGATTCTAAGCCGCAGGCGGTTTTTTGGATTACAAAAACCGGAAAAAAGTGCGGCTTAGATTCGAGTAGATACAGTAATAAGTAGATACACCGATCAGTCAAAACATTATGACCACCTGCTTAACAGCATATTTGTCCATCTTTGAAAGGGAATACATCACTGTGACATCACAGTCAAGGAAGACATCAAGAATGAAGGGTTGCAGGTGTTTTGCAGCTGTCTGCATGTCTTCGAGTACCACTGCAGGTCCCATGCAAGTGCAGGCAGGAGGATGTCTCCCACAGTTTGCATATGTGGGGCACTGCACATTTCGAGTTGCTGTTCAGCTCAATGACAATGTTTGTGGACATGATCATCAACCTAGTGTAGCAAAAATGTGATCCACCCAAAGAGCTGACATGTTTCCATTGATCAGTGGTTAAATTCTGATGGTCTTCTGCCCACTGCAATCACAATTTACGATGTTGTTGGGTCAACATGTGGACATGTAGGTGTGGTCTGCTGTGGAGCTCCATGTCCAACAAAGTGTGATGAATGGTGTTCTCCGAAACACTTGTGTGTGCCCCAGCATTGTACTCTTTCAGCAGGGATGCCGCAGATCACAATCTATGCTACTTTACAGAGCAGACAAGCCTCCAAAACCCATGTTCTCTGAAGAGTCGTGGACGTCCAGCCATTTAACACCTAGTGGTAGTTTCACCATCCTTCTACCTCTTTCTGTAGATACTCATGACGTGAACATTTGACCAGTTTTGCCATTTTTGAGATACTTGTCCACAGGCTCTACTTAATATAAGGGGCGTTCAAAAAGAAACAAGCCAGAGACATAATTACAGAAACCACTACCTGTATGGTAGAATTATTGACTCTGGCTGTTAAGACACTTGTCCCACTGTGGTAGAAGACAGTGAATGGCTGTCTCAGAAAATTCCCGGGGCTATGAAGTTAACCAGTTCGGCAAGTATGGCTGGACATTGTCATCCGAGGTGAATCGTTTGCCCTTCAGAGACTTTTTAAGGGGACCAAAAGATGCCCCCCTTCTGATTCACTTCCTGCAGCACGGGACAACAGCAAATGCCTGGCATTACTTGCAAACCTTGACCACCCTTGGCCAAGCGATCAAATCAAGATGACCAGGCAATCTCACCCATTGGGTCATTCTGCTCCATGACAATGCAAAGCCTCATACGGCCAACACAGTTGTGGCACTCATGCAGAAATTCAAATGAGAGCCTCTCAGCCACCCTCCGTACAGTCCGGACCTCTCTCTCTGTGATACGCCATGTTTGGTCCACTTAAAAAGGCTCTGAGGGGCAAACGATCCACCTTGGACGATGACGTCCAGCAGTACATGCAGAACTGGTTAACATCGCAGCCCCAGGAATTTTATGAGACAGTCATTCACCGCCTTGTGTCACAGTGGGACAAGTGTCTCAACAGCCAGGCTCAATACTCTAACATGCAGGTACTGGTTCCTGTAATTATGCCTCTGGCTCATTTCTTTTTGAATGCTCGTTATAAAAATCTGCCCTATGTCAAAGTCATTTTCTCAATCAATTTCCCCATATGCAGTCCATATCTTTGCTGGGGTGATCCCCTGTCTGTGTCTGCTTCACTTATATACTTTTGTTATTGCGTCACTTGCCTGCAATGCCACCAGGCGGCACATAGTGTCGCGATGGGCAGTGCTCATTGTGTTTAGGCCGATTAGTGTACATTTAGCTATATAGATAAACAACAAGTATATTTAATAACTAGTGCAATAAATGATATTAACTAGGTAGAGAAATCAAAGGAATAAAAATATGTAACACAGTATACTGCTTATATTAATATATAGAGCTTCCCATTTAAGTAAAGAAAATAGTTAGGAGGCCTACTGGTGGTAATTACTACCTATTATTTTACATTTCATTTAAATAATCCTTATGTGGATAGTAACTTTTTTTGAGGATATACTTTAACAGTTTTTTGAAGCTGTCCAATTCTGATGCTTCTTTTAATATCTTTAGGTAATTTATTATATAATTTTAAGCTCTGATATTGAATATCATTTTGTTTTTTCTTTTTAGGTGCAGGCATTCACTGGTTCTTGTGTTTGTGTATATAGCTGCCTGTGGCACATTGATTTATGGTTGTTACTGATATGCATTAGCATTTGAAAATATAATCACAGGGGACAGTCAAGATTCCAAGCTCTTCAAATAATTCCAGGCAGTGAGCCTGTTTGTTCTTTTTCATTATTATTCTGAGACGCAGCTTTTGTAATTAGAAAAAACTTTCAAAGTTTTTCCTGTTTGTGTCCCAGAAAATTATACCTTACTTAGTGATTAAGTGAACATATGCATAATAAGTTACTTAGAGAAAATTACACACTGATACTGGTAGTGTTAAAGCATAGCATACAGATGGAATTCTTTTTGCTATTCTTGTTGTATGTTCTCTCCACTTCAGTTGGCTATCTGTAGCCATCCCTAAAATTTTTGTGTTATTTACACAGCTTACTAGGTCACCAGTTTGATTTTATTTACTATTGTTATTATTTTTTTTGTATAGAAATTTATTCTGTTTGTCTTCTGTATGGTAAGTGTGATGTTATTCCATGACCACCTTTCATCGTGTCATCGGCTTTGCACAGCAGTAATTCTGGAGACTTAACTGTGATTTCTACGTTGCTGTCATGAACAAATGGAAAATTGTCTCCCTGCATGACTCTTTCTGAGTAGACATTAATACAGACCAAAAATAAAACTGAGGGCAATATACACCCCTGTGGAACTCCATTGATGACATGTTTGGCATATGATAGATGTTTCCTATGTGTCGAATGCCTTGGACAAAAAAAAAAAACTGTTACACAAACACTTCTATCCAAGGCCTCCATTATGATTGTAGTAAATTATGCTGTTGATGCTTCTGTGCCATAGCCCCATCTGAATCTTGATTGTGATTTCATTAGCAAATTATATTTATTAAGATAGTCTGTATTTTATGACTGTTTCAATTATCTTTCAAAATGAAGATAATAGTGATGCTGATCTGTAGTTTTCTGTTTTCAGAGTCACGCATTTTGATACCAATAAAAATCTGGCTTACTTTAAACTCTCAGGAAAGAGGTCTGAACTGAAGAATTTGTTTTTAATGTGTGCTAGGGACCTCTTTAGGCTAACTGTGCATTCCTTGAGCAGACACACTGAAACTTCATGTAGTCTGAATATTTTTAATTTTTTATTCTGCGTACTACCTTTCTCACTTCCTGCTCTTTTGTGGGTAACAATACCATTGAGTCAGATATGTAGCTTCTGGCATGTGATATGTATGATTATGAAAAGTTTTGCTGTAGCTTATGGCAATGCTGATGGAAATATACTTTTATGAAATTGGCCAGTTTGCTTGGGTTATGGATTAGAACTCCTCTGTCTCCTACTTGGGGTCTATTTCTCTCCAACTTATGTTATTTTGATACCTCCAACAGAATATAATACTTTTGGGAATGTTGCCTCAAATTTTAGTTTAAACACTGATGAAAACTTACAGTACTTAGCCACCACATTTCCTTCAGCATACGCTTTTTCTCCTATCTGGTGATACAGTTGCTTTAAGTCATACTTTTTGACTTGGAAAAAATCTTTCTGTAAACCGGCTCCCTGTAAGATTTTTTTGTATGTGTATTAAGATAAATAACTTCACAGAGATGGTCAGAAAGCCCTAGACCTTTATCAGTTATTTCATACTGAGGTTTATAATTTTCAGTTATGTGATCTGATGTAATAATTTATGAGAATCTTACAAGACATTTCGAAACCTACCCTGAAATTTTTTACGCAGGAAAAAGACAGTGAAAGAAATGCACTGGCAAAATTTTAGCTGTAAAGAGGCACTGCCATGTAATTTGTAAAAAAATGTTGAAGTTACACATTTTTGCTGCGTGAAGAACAGCTTATAATAGCGGTTTGTACAGCCCTGCCCGCCAATGCGTGACTCGGCAAATCACTCACGCAACAACACGTAGCAGAATTATCCAGAGTTCACAGACACGAATTTTAAGCACCTAAAACCTGGTTTACAATGGAGTGGATGGAAACGAACATGTGTAAATGAGCATCTGCAGAAAATTCACTACAATTTGCGTGTATATAGGTAGAATCATTTATACTAAAGGGAATGGAAGAGAACACTAGGTAGCAAACATTGCCTATGAACACTGTGTTATTAGTTTTTGGGGCTAATATTCGGCATACAGCATACAACTCTGTCTTGTTAGAGACAAAACGCAAAACTTTGCTATTCAGTGAGGATTATTTGGCTTGGTGAACGCACTGTTTTTGACAGAATATGCAAAATGGTGCAGGGAAGGTAGAATTTAAGTGTCTCAGTTTGTATGGAAGAGTGGCATGTGTGGAGATCATGCACTTTACATGGAATTGAATCTCCACCTCTCCTTACCACTTGTCCAAAATTTTCCATGTGTGTTGCCTTCCGTATTTCCCTGGCTTCTCATTAGTTTTATAACAATTCCTGTAGGTCATTCCTTATAATTATGTTTGGATGTTGTACATTTGACTATCAGTGAAACAGTTCTTTGTTTATTTCCTGTAGTCACCACAAAAATGAGAAGTATCTATTGAATGACAAAAACAAACATTTTTCTTGCACCAGTCACACTGGACAAAGGAAAAATTGATGCAGTCAGGCATTTTGCAGTAATCACTAGTTTTATTTAGACAGGGCTGGAATTAGTAGGAATACATTTCGAATGAAATGTTGAAAATTATTCTTTCCCATTTTTCCAGATTTTCATATGTTGATTACAAGATTTTTTGCAACTAAACAGTTCATTTTTTGTTTTTGGTCCTAATTTGCCTTACGGTTCTTGAACACAGATATACAGTTGTGGAAACAGTAAACCACTCATACTTATCACTGGAATTATTGTAATGAATGTGGCATTGCATTAATCGATTGGGCAATTGAGTTTTTTTCACCCTGAAATGAAATGATAAAGTGTGGTGTGCGCGCAGTTGTTTCATGAAACCTGATTGATCAGCATTATAAACAGCAGTTGTGGGGATAACAGCATGTTTCGTCTTTACGTCAGTTATGAATTTCTCTATAGCATTGTCTTATCACTGGCAGCTGCTCGACATGTTTTCATGTCAAAAACTTGGTAATTTTGTGACTTCCTATTTTGTATGATTTCTTGAACCTGCATAGCCAGGTCAACGAAGCTTGGAAATTAGCAATGTTAATGTCAGATGCAATTAGGAGGGCCCAGTGTCATAGATCTCCATCGGTAATGGTGCATAGCCTGTCACAAGCAGTTCTAAATCTTTGGAACAGTTTTCCATTCAGATGGTTTTGGGTTTCTATTTGGCACATATTTCTTACTTCATGTAATTCATTCTTCCATTTGTATAGTTCACACTCCAATTTTACTAAACGAAAACGCGTTTGCAGTTCAAGCATTTTTTCCCTCCTTCATTTAACCAATATTTCACTGCCTTTTCTTTGTTGCTGAAAGCTGTTGCAGTACATGTTTTTTTAGGCTTGGAAGGTATTCTTCTTCAGAACTGTTACTGGCACAACTGATGTCATCTGAACCACGATTCATGGAGTCATCACAGTTATTTCCTATTTCTTCTAACATATTCATAATTTCAAACGAAATGTTGATATCATTTGAATGAATGTCAAGAAAACCAACTAACAAACACATATGTACGTGCTCAGAAGAAGTAGGTGATTTCGGCTGGAAACCCCGTTCTTCATATTTCATCATTGCTAAATTGAGAACATTAATTGGATTTCACATAACTGGTGAAACTGGAAGGAAAAAAGTACTATTATCAGGAATGCCTTATTAAAGCACAATAAATATTAATTCAGCTTCATATGTATTGTCAATACTTACCAATACTGCAAAAAGCAACTGATAATTTGTCGTAGATGTTACTTGAGTGGCTAATTCGAGAGAATAGTAACTGTGTACTGTAGTGTCAGAGAAACTATCAGTGAATGGTAACCTGAAACATCCTTTACAAATTACAATAGGATTGTGTCATGTTTCCTGTTTACAAATGTACTGCTGACCTTGGCTGTGTGTGTGCGTAGTTGCGCCTGTGCAGTTGCTACAGCACCAGGAGGGGTGTACATTGTACATTGTACCGCCACCTGGTGCGCTACAAATTTGGCAATTTTTTGTATACTTTTTATATATATATTTTCTGTGCCTCTTAGCAGTTAAAATTTTGACAGTGCATTTATTTTGTTGTCTTCTTCCTGCGTACAAATTTTCAGTATAGGTTTTGACATGTCTTAGTGGACTATTCCCTTGTTAGTCAAGGCTATGTTAATGTTGGTAATCTGTAAAATTAAGCAGAAGATGATCATAACAATAATATGAAGACATAAAGGATTGAATTGCATATCATGAGGCGTTGTCAAACACCATTTTCTTTCTAATTTATTGGGGTCTGCATAGTGTGATGGGCTCTATCAGTAGTGATGACTGTCTGCTTCTTAAACTTCATCAGCATGAGCACTGTTGAGTTAAGCATTGCTCGGTAGTGAGGGTCATAATAAATACACAGATGCTGACATTAACAGTGTTCAACAGGTAAAATTTAACCTTCCACTGTTATTGTGGGTATTAATTGTCCTCTTCTTAGTCTCACTATGAAAAAAAAGTAAGATTGTGTGGTTGTACTTAATGTACCAGTGCCCTTGTATACCTCTCTTCACTGTAAGAAAGTGTGACAGAGGTGTTTGTATACTGTAAAACAAAGAAAATGATTAGAAGAAAGATGGAGGCACTTGCTTTTAAATGCAGTTCCAGCCATCAGTCTATCTAAGGGCATACACTCTCCAGAAACAATAATACACATACTTTAATAAATTAATTCTGTAATCATGCCAAGATATCAATAAATTAATATACAGTAAACTCTCTACTATCTGTGGACAGATTATTCGCTTTGCATATTATGTGTGGCCTATTTCTCCCACTTTTTTTCTGCTACTGAAAATTTCCCATTAACTTGAGAGTGGTCACTGGTGAGTGATAATCTCACATTAAAACACAGGCATAGTAAACAATATGCTGCTCAAACACTGAAAGCTCTGTACTGTATTTTGTTTCAAAGTACTGTAAGGTAATGTGAAAATGATTGAAAACTTCTTTTTATTTAAAAATAACTTGTTTCATCGTGATTAGGCATCATCTAATTGCCTAAAGTGAAAAAGGAGGCTGATTAAATAACTACCCTACAAACAATATAAGGCATGGTTCTAAGTTACACCAAAAATTTAATTAAAACTGCAAACAACACTCACATAAAACTGTCAAACGAAGTTCATTGCAACGGCTGCTAAAGCTCCATGTCGGCCATATATGCACATAACTGTCTGTATGAAAATCAGAATAACTAAAGGAGCTGTGGGAGCCTAGACAGAAAATTTTGGAAATCAACCCACAGCCACAGTGGAAACAAGGTCTGAAAAACTAATAAAGGAAACCAGTAAAGAAATACAAATACCTTTGACCTGTTGTAGCAAGAAATAGAGCACAGAGCAGAGTCACAGGGTCTGGATGCCAAACAGCTGAGCAGTGTAACGAGCAGTGGCACTAGAATTACTAATTGAAGGATGGCCACATATATAGCTGCAGTAATACAATGAAAGGACAATAGATGTTGTTAGTAACTTAAGTTATGGAGAAGGCTAATATGGGACTGATAAACCTTCACTTAACTAGAAGGAATAAAGTGGATTAAAATTAAGGTTAAAATGAAATGGAAATTAAAATTATTGAACAGGAAATATGGGCCATGCAAATCACGTACAATACTATGTTGCTTAGTGTACATATTAGGTAGTAGTATTGTGGTAAATGACAGTAATATTAAAAGTTAGCCAGCAAGTATGACATGGATGAAGCATACAAAAGCAGTATTCATGAACAATTAAATAAATAAATCAATAAAATTGCAATAAAACTTATACAAATCTTTAAAATGTTAAAAAATTACATGTCTGTGTGGGGTGCAGATTGCTATGACACTGCACTATTAAATGCATGCTCAAATACCTCAATTACAGTGAATGTTCATATAAGGCAATAAAAACCTACACATTTAAGTGCCCACATGTTAGTCACGGGGTTAAAGTACATTATACACCATACAAAAGATGAAAAATAGAAGATCCAGAACCGATGGTACACACTGAATATGTGTTAGGTTAGAAAACAAGAACACGATGATAAAACAAATTGTTGGAAGAATAGTGCTAAGCCAATGAGGAGACCTTATAGCAGGTATCATTAAATCTTAAAATGTCTGATTCTTGCTAACCAACAGTTCATTAAGAAGAGTATGTTCATAACAATGTATAACAATTTCCATCTCTTCTAACAAATTCAGCTTTTTTCCCTTTTGGCAGACTGGAGGACTTTTAAATTGCTTAGCATCAGTGACTGATGGCCACTAGCTTTAAGGTGTCCTTTTCTGTTCAGAAAATACTCACAAAATCTAGTCTTAAATATCCTACTCGTTTGTCCTATATATGAAGTATCATATTCACTGCAGTTGATCTTATACATGCCTGAGCCAGCAAATTTATCTCTGTATAGCTCTTCATTGTGGATATAATGGTTCCGTAGATCATTGGCCAAACCAAAAATAATGTCTGCACCCTGTTTCTTAAATAGTTTGGCTAGCTCTTATGAAAGATTTTCTATGAAGACGATTCTCACAAAATTAGGATTAATAGGTGGGGAGGCGAGTGGGACCATGTGGCAATCTTCCCTTTGTAATTCTTGCAGGGAGTCTATGGCTTTGCATTGGCCACACTTGGCTGACATACGGCCACATCCTCTGATATGAGGATCCACCCAATTGTTGGTGTGGAGCTTATCTCACAGTGGCCGACATTGTACGAGGGCGAGTCAAATGAAAATCTTAAATATTTTTTAAAATATTATTTATTGTGCAGAAGTGGTACAAAGCTGTATCACTTTTCAACATAATCTCCCCCACGCTCAATGCAAGTCCTCCAGCACTTACAAAGTGCATAAATTCCTTTAGAAGAAAATTCTTTTGGTAATCTGTGCAACCACTCATGCACCGCATGGCGTACGTCTTCATCAGAACAGAACATCTTTCCTCCCATTGAGTCTTTGAGTGGTTTAAACATATGGAAATCACTTGAGGCAAGGTCTGGTGAGTATGGTGAATGAGGAAGACACTCAAAATGGAGGTCTGTGATTGTTGCAGCTGTTGTACGGGCAGTGTGAGGCTTTACATTGTCATGTTGCAAAAGGACACCTGCTGGCAGCAATCCACGTCACTTTGATTTGATTGCAGGCCGCAGATGATTTTTTAGGAGATCTGTGTGTGACGCACTGGTGAAAAGTGGTCCCTTTAGGCATGTAATACTCCAAAATCACGCCTTTTTCATCCCAAAAGAGAGTGAGCGTAACCTTCCCTGCTGATGGTTCTGTTCGAAACTTCTTTGGTTTTGGTGGTGAGGAATGGTGCCAGTCCTTGCTCGCTCTCTTCATTTACGGTTGGTGGAAGTGAACCCAGGTTTTGTCCCCAGTAACAGTTCTTTCAAGGAAGCCATCACCTTCTCGTTCAAAGCACCGAAGAAGTTCTTCACAAGCATCAACATCTCGTTCTCTCATTTCGGGAGTCTGCTGCTGTGGTAGCCATCTTGCAGACACTTTGTGAAACTGGAGCACATCATGGACAATGTGGTGTGCTGATCCATGACTAATCTGTAAACATGCTGCAATGTCATTCAGTGTCACTCGGCAGTTTTCCTTCACTGTGGCTTCAACTGCTGCAATGTTCTGTGGAGTCACAACTTGTTGTGCCTGTCCTGGATGAGGAGCATCTTCCACTGAAGTCACACCATTTGCAAACTTCCTACTCCATTCGTAGACTTGCTGCTGTGACAAACGTGCATCACTGTACTGAACCTCCATTCATTGATGAATTTCAATAGGTTTCACACCTTCACTACGGAAAAACCGAATTAAAGAACGCTGTTCTTCTGTGGTGCAAGTCGCAAGTGGGGCAGCCATCTTTATACTCATACTTCGATGGTATGTGTGCATCTGCACTATGCTGCGACATACAGGCCATTCTGCATGCTGTTTGTAGCACGCTTACCAACTTACTGGATAACGGCACGAAATTTCAATTTGTTACTACACATTAAAGATTTTCATTTGGTCACCCTCGTACTAGACTGCCCGAATTTGGCCACCATATGGTGAAACTCCCCCCCCCCCCCCCCCTCCTTCCGCCCCCCGTGAACCGTGGACCTTGCCTTTAGTGGGGAGGCTTGCGTGCCTCAGTGATACAGATAGCCGTACTGTAACTGCAACTACAATGGAGGGGTATCTGTTGAAAGGCCAGACAAACTTGTGGTTTCTGAAGAGGGGCAGCAGCCTTTTCAGTAGTTGCAGGGGCAACAGTCTGGATGATTGACTGATCTGGCCTTGTAACACTAACCAAAACGGTCTTGCTTTGCTGGTACTGCGAACAGCTGAAAGCAAGGGGAAACTACAGCTGTAATTTTTTGCGAGGGCATGCAGCTTAACCGTATGGTCGTTATCAAGAGAATGAAAACTGACGTTCAACGGATCGGAGCGTGGAATGTCAGATCCCTTAATTGGGCAGGTAGGTTAGAAAATTTAAAAAAGGAAATGGATAGGTTAAAGTTAGATATAGTGGGAATTAGTAAAGTTCGCTGGCAGGAGGAACAAGATTTCTGGTCAGGTGACTACAGGGTTATAAATACAAAATTAAATAGGGGTAATGCAGGAGTAGGTCTAATAATAAATAAAAAAAAAAAAAATAGGACTGCTGGTAAGCTACTACAAACAGCATAATGAAGACATTATTGTGGCCACGATAGACATGAAGCTCACGCCCACCACAGTAGTAAAAGTTGTATATGCCAACTAGCTCTGCAGATGATGAAGAGATTGATGAAATGTGTGATGAGATAACAATTTTTTTTCAGAAAGTGAAGGGAGATGAAAAATTAATAGTCATGGGTGACTGGAATTCGAGAGTAGGAAAAGGGAGAGAAGGAAGCATAGTAGGTGAATATGGATTGGGGGTAAGTAATGAAAGAGGAAGCCATCTGGTAGAATTTTACACAGAGCGTAACTTCATCATAACTAACAATTGGTTCAAGAATCATGAAAAAAAGGTTGTATACATGGAAGACGCCTGGAGATATTGGAAGGTTTCAGATAGATTATATAATGGTAAGACAGAGATTTAGGAAACAGGTTTTAAATTGTGAGACATTTCCAGGGGCAGATGTGGACCCTGACCACAATCTATTGGTTAGGAACTGTAGTTTAAAACTGAAGAAACTGTGAAAAGGTGGGAATTTAAGGAGATGGGATCTGGATAAACTGAAAGAACCTGATGTTTTAGAGAGTTTGAGAGAGAGCATTAGGGAACAATTGACAAGAACTGGGGAAAGAAATACACTAGAAAAAGAATGGGTAGCTTTGAGGGATGAAATAGTGAAGGCAGCGGAGGATCAAGTAGGTATAAAGATGAGGGCTAGTAGAAAACCTTAGGTAACGGAAGGAATATTGAATTTAATTGATGAAAGGAGAAAATATAAAAATGCAGTAAATGAAGCAGGCAAAAAGGAATACAAACGTCTCAAAAATGGGATCGACAGGAAATGCAAAATGGCTAAGCAGGGATGGCTAGAGGATACATGTAAGGATGTAGAAGCATATATCACTAGGGGTAAGATAGATACTGACTACAGGAAAATTAAAGAGACCTTTGGAGAAAAGAGAAACACTTGTATGAATATCAAGAGCTCAGATGGAAACCCAGTTCTAAGCAAAGAATGTACTTGAGGACATTATTATGGAAATGGAAGAGGATGTAGATGAAGATGAAATGGGAGATATGATACTGCGTGAAGAATTTGACACAGCACTGTAAGATCTAAGTCGAAACAAGGCCCCGGGAGTAGACGACATTTCATTAGAACTACTGACAGCCTTGAGAGAACCAGCCCTGACAAAATTGTACCATGTGGTTAGCAAGATGTATGAGACAGGCGAAATACCCTCAGACTTCAAGAAGAATATAATAATTCCAATCCCAAAGAAAGCAGGTTTTGACAGATGAGAAGATTATCGAACTATCAGTTTAATAAGTCACGACTGAAAAATACTAACACATATTCTTTACAGACGAATGGAAAAACTGACAGAAGCTGACCTCGGGGAAGATCAGTTTGGTTTCTGTACAAATGTTGGAACATGTGAGGCAATACTGACCCTACAACTTATTGTAGAAGATAGGTTAAGGAAAGGCAAACATATGTTTCTGGTATTTGTAGACTTAGAGAAAGCTTTTGAAAATGTTGACTAGAATACTCTCTTTCAAATTATGAAAGTGGCAGGGATAAAATACAGGGAGCAAAAGGCTATTTACAAATTGTACAGAAACCAGATGGCAGTTATAAGAGTTGAGGGACGTGAAAGGGAAACAGTGATTGGGAAGGGAGTGAGACATGGTTGTAACCTATCCCCGACGTTATTCAATCTGTATATTGAGCAAGCAGTAAAGGAAACAAAAGAAAAAGTTGGAATTAAAATCCATGGAGAAGAAATAAAAATGTTGAGGTTCGCCGATGACATTGTAATTCTGTCAGAAACAGCAAAGGACCTGGAAGAGCAGTTGAATGGAATGGACAGTGCTTTGAAAGGAGGATATAAGATGAACATCAACAAAAGCAAAACGAGGATAATGGAATGTAGTCGAATTAAATTGGGTGATGCTGAGGGAATTAGATTAGGAAATGAGACACAGAGCAGTAAATGTGTTTTGCTATTCGGGGAGCAAAATAACTGATGATGGTCGAAGTAGAGAGGATATAAAATGTAGATTGGCAATGGCAAGGAAAGTGTTTTTGAAGAAGAGAAATTTTTTTAACATTGAGTATAGATTTAAATGCAGGAAGTCATTTCTGAAAAGTATTTGTGTGGAGTGTTGCCATGTATGGAAGTGAAACATTGATGATAAATAGTTTAGACAAGAAGAGAATAGAAGCTTTTGAAATGTGGTGCTACAGAAGAGTGCTGAAGATTAGATTGGTAGACCACTTAACTAGTGAGGAGGTATTGAATAAAATTGGGGAGAATAGAAATTTGTGACAAAACTTGACTAGAAGAAGGGATTGGTTGGTAGGACATGTTCTGAGGCATCAAGGGATCACCAGTTAAGTATTGGAGGGCAGTGTGGAGGGTGAAAATCATAGAGCGAGACCTAGACATGAATACACTAAACAGATTCAGAAGGATGTAGGTTGCGGTAGGTACTGGGAGATGAAGAAGCCTGCACAGAATAGAGTAGCATGGAGAGCTGCATCAAACCAGTCTCTGGACTGAAGACTACAATAACAACAACAACAACAAAAACATGGTGACACTGTAAACTTTCTAGTGGACAATGCCAAAGTACCTGATTTGGTTTTACATTTTACCCGTGAAATTGTTTCTTACTCCTCTGTGTGATGTAGTGCATATTAGCCTCGTCAGCCAATTGAGAGATTTTTTTTGAGGGGTGGGGGTGCCCCATTGCCTGCTCTGACACGAGGGGCCTACTGCTGTCCTTGCTTGATGGTCCGACCTGGCTCATGCCCTTCCTACTTTTCTAATTCTTAGTATTCTTTTACAACTGTTGTTCCTTTTCCTGTGATTTTATGTTGTCTGTGTAGCTAGTTTTCTGGTGATGATAGAGGGTGTAGCAGCATCGGTCAGATGTAGAGGGTGTCTCTCTGTAATGTATCCCAGCGGCCTCCAGCTGTTTTCTGGGTGGGGCAACTCTCCCACCTTCACCCTTTTACCCCTGTCTTTCTTCTACTTGCTTTTATCTCTTGGCTTTCATGATTCTCATACACAATAGAGTCCATTGGGATTTGTCTTTTGTGTACTTTATCTGTGGGGGCTATTCCCATCTTGACACACAAAGGATTAAGGGACTGATGACCTCATAGTTTGGTCCTTTAACTCCATCAATCCATACATACATTACCCCACTGGAAAAGAACAGTGCATGCTACCAATAACTGGTAAATACAACATAACACATGGTTAAATGGGAACAATGTGCCCTACAAAAGCCAGAGACAATTATTCTAACACATTTTCTACCTTACCTTTGGGAAGACTGAGGACAAGGTAGAGGAAGGGGTTCCCAGCCAAAACATGGCAAGTTAGAAAAATATCCATAAAATGAGATTTTTTCTATTGTGATGTAGGGCATATCTTAATATATTGTTTGGGAGCCAACAACTGTAGGAATTAGGTATGCTATTACATGACTAGATTAGTGCATTTACTTCTGTATGCATCCTCTTTGGTTTGAAGCTGGCACAGTACTTACAGTAGAATATCTGTGGCTTCACTCTGACACCCATGCCTCCGTCTTTGCTATCCTCCCTGTTTACCTTTCCCCTGTTTCTTCATAACCTGGGTTGTGAGTAACTGAATCCACTTTCCCTTCTTCCCCTTTTTTTCCCATCTCTCCTCCCTGACAAAGGAACAAAGTTCTGAACGCTAGGATACGTAAATTTTCTGTTCTGTTTTGTGTATCTATTGGCTGTACTGAGCTGAGGTAAGTACTGGCCAGCCCCTCTATCTCTTTGTTAGTATTTAGTACACACATAATAAGACAAAAGCATTTTATGAGAGAAGATGGTGGAATTATAGTGAAAAACTGCAATCAAATAGTGGGTTGTGAAGTGAAAGTTCATTAAGGAAAGTTAAAATTGATTTTCCAGCAGGAAATACTACGGTGTCTGTGTTTTTAGAGAAACAGGGTGTCAACATTATTGACTAGTTGAAAAAGAGAACATCCACCATTAGCTCTCATTACATGACATTATTAGACAGTTTACGCAGTGAGTTGAATATTTTGTGCAGGGTATTAATCATTTTGGTGTTTCACAAAACAGTCAGACCCCTGACTGAGGTGGTAATTGATGTAATGTATTGGTAGGTCATCCTCACAAAAAACAAACGAGATTAAAAGGTGAAGCAGACTATGATTTTTTTTTCCCCTTCCTTACCTAAATGTGGCATTTTGTTTTTAAGGTGAGTAGTTGTTATCGTCTGCCCTATCAATCGGTTTTTGTGTTCCGTACAGGGCTTTCCACTAGAGCTATAACATTTTCCGTATTGGTATTTGTGCCTATATATTCTTATAGCTTCTACTGTTTTAATCTTTCATAAATATTTAACTATCACTTATTTTCACCAGATGCAGGAAAAAGAAGCTAAGTACCATGTGATCAAACTTCAAGAAGAAAGCTTAAAAGTGAAACAGATCCTCTCAAAGATATCATTGGTTGTCAGATCTGCTGAACAGAAAGGAAATATTGAAAGTTATCAAGCACTTTATAAAAAGGCTATCGAGGTATGAAAGTATTATCTGCCTCTTTCATGCATTTTGTTCTATTATTATGAATAATTCTTTGGGTTGTTAAGACATGAGCTGTTATATTTATTTCATTTTTTAGGAACGAGATGAATATAAACTGAAAGCTCACAATCAGGCATGTGCTATAATGAAATTAGAAAGAGAGCTGTGTAAAATAAAAAACGGTACCTTGGACAACAAAAACGTTGGTTCAAATAGTGCGTCATATTTGGATAAGGAAATTGATTTTTTGCATACGGAAAATGCCTCTCTCAGAAATGAACTCAAATGCCTTAAAAACCTTCTAAATGATCAAGAGCATTTGAAGAAAGAACTGTCTGACAGCAACTTGGAGAATATTTCTCTTAAAGAACAGATTGTTAATAAACAAACAGAGTTAATGGAAATGCAGTATCAGTTTGACAGTAAACTGAAAAAAGTACAGACAGAATGTGAACAACATACATTAAATCTACAAAAGAAACTTTCAGAGTGTCAAGAACAACTAACAGAGGCCAAGATTTCAAAGGAGTTGACAGAGAGTAATCTGAAGGAGAAATATGCATGTGCATTGAATAAAGTGAAAGAAATGCAGCAGAAGCTTGAGAAAATAGTTGACGATAATGTAAGTACATCTTTAATGCTGTGCAATGAAACTTGTTTCATTTCCAAGTACAGTAGGTGTTCTGTGTATCAGTGTGAAGTTCATATAACAGCTTGCTGTGTATGTTGTATTTGCATTCATCGACAACGGGCTTAGGTATATTTCTGATGCATGAAAATCAAGGGTGATGCTTGTTACATTTTTTATGACCTGACGAAACTACAATTTTTCAGTCATAACTGTGGGTTCTTTCATTGTTCTGGGAGATGGTTGGTCGGAACTACAATGTATGAAATATTAATTCACCTTATTACATGAATGATAAAAAGATTTACTTAACTTTGTACAATCTTATACTTACAACTGGCACTGAATACAAAAACATCACTTGATGCACACATTTTCCAAACTCTTCTCTCCAAATGCAAAGATCTCAGTGTTCAAAAGTACAGTTCCAGCAAGACATGATTAGAATATGAGCCCTAACTAATCAATGTTATTGTCTTGATTGGAGATCACGAACTTTGGCTTGAGCCTTCCTCTCCTCAGCCGTGTATTGGCATCCATGCAGTGGCACTGCAGTGCTAAGAGAGAGGGCATGGCTTTGCCAGTGCCTCCCATTCATTGTTATGGATTGCAGTGAGACATCGTTAACTGCTGTGGTATTGATATAAAGTGCCAAAACTGTCATGGCACCTCGATCTTTGGATGATACCACAATTTTAATCTTATGTGAAGCCACTGACTGATAGGTGAATATTCAAGTACTTTGTAGTAGTGAAATTTTGAACAGTGTTACAAATGAGAAACAGAAACCAGAGATGCCTGTTACCCAACATTTCACTCTCTGTGAATTCAATCTGTCAATTCATTATTTTCCATTATAACTGCATAATATAATCTCTAAATTTATTTTCATGCAGGTGTTTTCACTCCATGTTGCTTACACCAGATATGAAATATTCTGGGTTAACAGCCAGATTGTCATGGAATTATGCATGATATTACGCCGTCCGACTGAACAGTTAATTTTTTAAAATATATATAAACCAAAAACATGCTTGTCAGAACATACTCCTCATAATTTTCATAGGAGGAAAGCATTGAGCTGCTTATGTAACACATGTTAGCAAGAACTTGACAGTATATAGGCAATCTTAAAATTGAGATGTGGAGTGGGGACAGTGGCAGTTGTAGAAAATATTATTTCATTTCAGCGCTTACCTTCAACATTAATTGAAGAAAACTGATTTTAATTAATAACTGTCATGAGGAAAGAAAAAAAAAAAAAACGAGACAATTCTTAAGTTAAAATTGACATATTTATGTTGTCAAAAAAGTTGCAAAATGACAACAAAGGAATAAATTAACTAAAATACTTCATAGAATATTTTATAGCATGAAATGAATATTTCATTCCATTTTTCTGCTACGTCCAAGTTGAGATGACCAAATGAAAACTGTGATTGGACCATTTTGAGAAAACAAAAATAGCTGACTTCTACATACCAAAAGAAGGGATGGAGGAGGAGGTGGTTACAGTTGTATTTCATAACTGCATAACAGTTTGGTGCACCACCAGTTTCACCAGTTTTATTAATTGTTAAGAACTGTGTCGAGTACCTTACACACTGAATTTATGAAAATTATGCTTGTTTGAGAGTAATGTGTGATGCCTGGTTGGCTAGTTTGTTGTATACATTCTACATTTAATGAAGTACATAAAAATGATTCACATTACTGTAACATTATAAAATGCTGTCAAACTGATTTGTATATGAGTCGGACTAGTAGATTTTAAGCTTTAAATTAATTCAATGAATGTTAATAACTTACTTACAAACAAAAGCCTAACAATTAAAATAATTACTCTGTAAATGATTACAATATTGCTTAGTCCAATTGTAATCAAGTAACTTGTAGAAATACCACAGCTTAACAGTTTTTGTGGATGTGAAATGGAATTCTCACATAGGCTCAGTCATATGTAAATCACATGGCAGACTGGCTCAGTGGTGGAATAGTAGAGAAATGGAATCAGTCTACAAAGGAGGTGCTTACAAAACATCTGGATGACCTATTCCAGATTATTGCTCAAGTATGTGAGACCCATACCAAATATGGTTAACAGGGGATTTTGAATGTATACAAAAAAGGCCAGCATGACTGGTCAAAAATTGGTTCAGTCCATGGGTGAGCCTCATGGAGATGATGAAGAAACTGATCTGGCAAACATTTGAAGATAGAAACAAAATATTCCATTAAATCCTACTTAGAAAGTTTCAAAAATGAACTGTAAGTGATGAATCAAGAAATATACACTTAAAGAAAAAAAAGGCAAGGTACTAAAGGTTGGAAATTGGTAGATGTGACATACATGTGCAGCAAACAAATGATTACATTTTCAGAAAAATTGGGTGATCTATTCAAGAGAGAGCTTCACAAACTGTGCAACTCAGTGATGAGTTAGTCCACCTCTGGCTCTTATGCAGTGTCCTTCTATGAAAAGAAATGGGACCCCTGGCCATCACTCTTGGTTGCTGGGCCATATGGCAGGTGACTTAGATTGGTATCCCATTGCTGCTCGAGGCATCTCTAGAATATCCTCTTTGGTCATCGGTGCTCAGTTCCTAGTAGGACTCATCAATGACGATAGTTGTACTCCAGTCAGTGAAATTGCAGGCCGAATGTGCCTGACACCACTGCAAATGGGCTTGTTGGTGTACAGAGGTCAATGGTAATCGGCAAGAGCTGTGCTGTGACCTTGGATCTTCTCTGTGAGTGCCTGTTAATGGTCCTTGTGGTCACTGAAGGACCAGTTGCACATCAGATTGATAAGGAATCTGAGCTCTAAGTGCCAGTTTGATGATTGCTTGGTCCTCACGTTCTGCTGTCTCTTTAAGTTGACCTCTTCTTGATGCCGTGTTCAGCCATGGTTCACCTGTTCCTGCCAACATCGGAAAGTCACATTGCTCCATTAAAATGTTGAGCTATTTGCAATTACCTCAACTGGCTTCTTTGAATCCAACTACACATCCCCTCTCAAATGCTGACATGTACGTATATTATTCAAGTGCCTGTCTGTGAGGCATAGTTATTATCCAACTCAGTACGGGGAATGAAATTCAAAATGAGTTTATGCCCTGGTATCAACATGCCCCTGTTTACTATCATTGCCAGTTGTGCAGTGATTGCGCTGCAGTGTCAGTTATCCATTGGCTGCGGAAGTTTGCAATTTTGCATTTTCCATCGAAACCGGTATGAATATCAATTTTTGAGTTTTAGAGTGTATTACAACCCTTATATATGATTTCTGTGGGGATACAAAGACAATGTTAGACTAATTACAATGCATGCAGAGGCATTTCAGTAATCATTCTTCCAATGCTCTATGTGGGAATGGAATGTGAAGAAGCTGTAATAACTGGTACTATTGGTATGGATTTGCAGAGGTTTCCAGTGTATGGATATAGATCTATGCTGACAGACTGAGTGTGCCATCGCCAGATATGTGACTAGATTTCCACCAGGTAGTGTGGATGCATGGTATTACATGTAACATAATTATCATGGAGGTTATAATGGTTATTCTTCTGGTTTTCTTTTGGTATTGTAATATCTTCACCTGTTATGTCCAGAGATTGAAAATTATTTGGTTATTTTATAGGGAAATATGTTGCCCAGTAGGCATGCTTGGGTGGAACATCAATGTGGCTTTAGATGAGACAGAGGAACAGCTGATAGAATAATTGTGAGTTGACAAATAATGGAAAAACATAGTAGAGACAAGAAATCTCATAGGAGGCAGGTGACCATGGTTATATTATAATGTAATATTGTACTGGAGCTGAATAGGTCACTTCAAGAAAGCCATACATATAGTGAAAAACGACTCTTTTTACCCATACTACTCAATTGATGAGTTCTGGATTTATTTCCCTCATCAGATATCAAAGTGTGCAGAGGACCTAGGATACAAGTGTTACTCGATGAATAAGTAACATAAGCTGACAGACTACTCTGACTTTCAGTAATCTGTCAGCTTATATATATATATATATATATATATATATATATATATATATATATATATATATATAAAAAGAAAGATGATGAAACTTACCAAACAAAAGCGCTGGCAGGTCGATAGACACACAAACAAACACAAACATACACACAAAATTCTAGCTTTCGCAACCAATGGTTGCCTCGTCAGGAAAGAGGGAAGGAGAAGGAAAGACAAAAGGATATGGGTTTTAAGGGAGAGGGTAAGGAGTCATTCCAATCCCGGGAGTGGAAAGACTTACCTTAGGGGGAAAAAAGGACAGGTATACACTCGCACACACACACATATCCATCCACACATACACAGACACAAGCAGACATTTGTAAAGGCCGTGATATTTCCAGCAGAGAGTACGGGTGTAGGACAGTAAATCTTTGACGAGGGCTGTTTGGTTAAATCTGGGAGTGGGGCTGAAGGTGAGGCCTTTGGATAGGACAGAGGTTTCGGATTGGGAGAGAGGTTTGGAGGAAAGGTTAACTACTGAATTGGGGTGTTGTGGTTCCAGATTGCGTTGATTGGAATTTTGGGGTTTTGGAGGGAGTGGAGCTGGAAGTGGGAGATTGAGTAGATGGGAGAGACTGGGTTTGTGTGCAATGAGAGGAGGTTGAGGTTTGCTGGAAAGGTTGTGAAGGGTGAGTGAGTTGCCTTTCCGGAGGTGGGAAACCAGGAGATTGGATAGTTTTTTAAGGTGGAGGGTGGCATGCTGCTCTAATTTGCGGTTGGCCTGTAGGAGGATGCTCTGAACAACAGATGTGGATGTGGGAGAGGAAAGATTGAGGATTTTTATAAAGGATAGGAGTTGATGGGCGTGTTGATTGGCTGAGTGGATGTGTAGGTGAAGGATTAGGTGGGTGAGGGCAATGGATTGTTTGGTTTGGAACTGGTATAGGGACTGATGGAAAGAAGGGTTGCAGCCAGAGATGGGAACTTTAAGTGTGAGGCCTTTGGGGGTGATGCCAAATGTCAGACAAGCCTGAGAAAATAAAATATGGGAGTGTAATCTGGCTAGGGCGAAGGCATGTTTGCGGAGGGAATGTAAATAAAACTTAATGGGGTCGTTGTGAAGGTGTTGTGAGGGTGACATGGTACTAGAAGGTGGAAAGTGGAACACGAGGCTGAAATGAAAATGAGAATAAATATGAAAAAATATATGGGGAGAGATAAAGGTAAAATTAGAAAGCAAATGGAGATCTGGTGTGAAAAAAGGCGAAAAAGGGTTGGTTAGGGCTGGGCTATGTTGATCCTGTGGTGAACTTGTGTAGGTAGATAATGATGTGCATAAAGGTTAGGTGGTTGTGTTGCCGCCAAAACACGTTAAAGGGTGGAGAAATTCGGGAAAATTTCGAAAAAACTACGTGAGGATGTATTAAAAGGAGTGGTTTGGTGGTGGCAGATTATGGAAATGAAGCTAACAATTGTTTGATGAAGAAATAATGACGTTAAAACCTGTGGGAAGCGGCTAAAAATGATCGGTGATGTGAGAAAAACGGAAATGGAAATAAAGCAAAAGTTATTAAAACTGCCGAAAGGGTTGTTTAATAGCTGAAAGGAACTGTTTGTGGACTGGAAACGGTGGATTTTATAGCAGCAAAGCGGAAAAAAAAAAAATTTTTTTTTTTTTTGGTTATGGTTTGGAAGTGATTTACGTATTATTACGTATTATTGAGTGTATATCGACGGGATAAAATTGTATACTGGATTACGGTAAAAAAGGAGAAGGTGAATAGAAAGTGAAACTGCTGGCAAAAACAGAAGGAGGAAATAAGACGACAGAAAAGACTTCGAAATGTAACAGTGACAATAACAATAACGATAACAATAACAAACGTGATTGTTGGCTTCAAATTAATGATATGAATATAATAGAGGGAAACATTCCACGTGGGAAAAATATATCTAAAAAGAAAGATGATGAAACTTACCAAACAAAAGCGCTGGCAGGTCGATAGACACACAAACAAACACAAACATACACACAAAATTCTAGCTTTCGCAACCAATGGTTGCCTCGTCAGGAAAGAGGGAAGGAGAAGGAAAGACAAAAGGATATGGGTTTTAAGGGAGAGGGTAAGGAGTCATTCCAATCCCGGGAGTGGAAAGACTTACCTTAGGGGGAAAAAAGGACAGGTATACACTCGCACACACACACATATCCATCCACACATACACAGACACAAGCAGACATTTGTAAAGGCCTCAGGATGGCTTTACAAATGTCTGCTTGTGTCTGTGTATGTGTGGATGGATATGTGTGTGTGTGCGAGTGTATACCTGTCCTTTTTTCCCCCTAAGGTAAGTCTTTCCACTCCCGGGATTGGAATGACTCCTTACCCTCTCCCTTAAAACCCATATCCTTTTGTCTTTCCTTCTCCTTCCCTCTTTCCTGACGAGGCAACCATTGGTTGCGAAAGCTAGAATTTTGTGTGTATGTTTGTGTTTGTTTGTGTGTCTATCGACCTGCCAGCGCTTTTGTTTGGTAAGTTTCATCATCTTTCTTTTTAGATATATTTTTCCCACGTGGAATGTTTCCCTCTATTTTATATATATATATATATATATATATATATATATATATATATATATATAGCTGATCAAACATCAGAAAACCCAGGATGGAATGTAGCAATATTATGAAAAGGAAAGTTGCTACTCGCCATATAGTGGAGATGCTGAGTCGCACATAGGCACAACAAAAAGACAGTCTTTTTGTCATGCCTATATCTGCGACTCAGAATGTCCACTATATTGTGAGTAGCAGCTTGTATATCCGAAACACATCAATTGAGCAATTTGGGTGATAGTTATTTTTCATTGACTATATGACTTTTCTGAATTGACCTTTCCAGTACAGTGCTACATTATAAAAAAAGAAAAGTTCTATGAACACAGTATATATATGCGCTTCCTATTCATCAATTTCAAACAAGCCTTTGATAGCATAATTTGGCAAGAACTATACAGAGTGCTGTGAGAAATTGGTATCTGAGCCAAACTAATAAATGTAATAAAAACCTCAATGGCAGAGACAAGTGCAAAAGTACAAATATTTAACAGAAGCAGTATCAGCTTTGTCTCCCAATTAGGAGTCAAGCATGGTGACAGTCTCTCTGCTGTGTTGTTCAATATAGCCCTTCACAGTGTAGTACATAGCATTATATTTATGAAAACCAGCCAGATATGTGCTAAGAGTGGTGACAACAGTAGGAAGAAATGCTAACAAACTTGAAGAAACATACATGGCAATGAAATAAAAATCAGCCTTATAGTAAATGGAAAAAAAAGATAATGCCTCAATCTGAGGCCAGAACAACTCCTACAGATCGAAATATAAATGGAAAATTTTTCAAAGGAGTCTTAACCTTGGGAACCTTATATCAAATAACAGCAGTGGAAGAGCTGTAGGGGAAAGGCAACAAGCAGGAATTGTATTGTATTGGGTAAGTTCCTATGGGATCAAACTGCTGAGGTCTTTGATCCCTAGGCTTACACACTACTTAATCTAACTTATGCTAAGGACAACACACACACACCCCCATGCCCAAGGGAGGACTCGAACCTCCGACGGCACGAGCTGCAGCAAGGCACCTAAGACCAAGCAGCTACCCCGCGCGGCAACAAGCAGGAAACAGAGCTTACTTTGCAGATTTACAGCTGTTCAAAAATAGCCTTGCTACAAGAACAAAACTCCTAATACATAACTCCCTAGTTTACCCAATTTTTACATGTTGGTTGAGGTATGGATGCTGTTAGAAGATGGCAAAAGCTCTTTAATAACCTTTGGGCAAAAAGTAATACATAAAATGTATGGCCGAATAACGGAAGAAGAAGGCTGAGGAGTACACTGTAACATCGAGCTACAAGCACTAAGATGAGGAGGTGGTATAGTAAAATTTGTCAAATCACAATGAATAGAATGGGTGGGACAGTTGGAGAGAATGGAAGAGGGTAGAATACAAAAGGAAAGGATGAAAGGTAAGAGTCATGTTGCTAGATGGAAAGGGAGACCTAGAAGAAAGTGGACTGATGATGTAATAGAACTCACCAGCATGGGAGTCTGTGCAAAAGAGCTGCAAAAAGCAAGAAGCATGTAGGAAAGTAATTGAAGCAGCCAAGGCTCACTAAGGGCTGTAATGCTACGGAAGTAGTAATGTGGGAAACATACACTGTAAGGAAAAAAAAAGAAAAAAAAAAGAAAAGAAAAAAGGTGTACTGTGAAGGAATTATTGAAATGGGACAGGAATTGGTAGATGTGATGCGCATGTACAGACAAGCAAATGTCTGCTATTTTAGAAAAGTTGGATGATTTATTCAGGTGAAAGAGCTTCACAAACTGAACAAGTCAGTGATGTGTTAGATCACCCCTGTCCCTTATGCTGGCAGTTATTTGGCTCAGCAATAATTGAGAGAATTGTTGGATGTCATCCTGAAGGATATTGTGACAAGTTCTGTCCAATTGGCATGTTATACCATCAAAATCCTGAGCTGGTTGAAGTGCCCTGCCCATAATGCTCTAATCTTGCTGGCCAGGGTAGGACCTGGCGAGCACGAAGACAAACAGTAGAAACTCTCTCTCTGTGTGTGAGCATGATTGCTGAAATATAAGCTCAGGATGGCTTGTCATGAAGAGTAACAAAATGGGACGTAGAATATCATCCACATACCATTGTTTGTAAGGGTGCAGTGGATGACAACCACAGAAGTCCTAGTTTGAAAAGAAATGGCATCCGTGACCACCACTCCTGGTTTCTGGTTGTATGTTGGGTGACAGACAGGTTGGTATCCTACTCCTGTTCGGGGTTTCTCCAGACGCATCTTCACTGTTCTTCGGGCCTCAGTTCGAAGTGGGAATTATCACTGAAGACAATTCTACTCCAGTCAATGAGATACCTGGCCAAAGACGTATCTGGAGACTCCCCAGACAGTGGTCGAATACCAACCTGACTTTCAGCTACCATACAGCCTGACAACCAGGAGTAATGGTCTGAATTGCCATTTCTTTTCATAGCAGGACCTCTATAGTTGTCTTTCACAGCACCCTTACAGCACAACGGTACGTCGCTAATATTCTATGCCCTGTTTTGTTGCCCTACATGGCAAGCCATCCTGGGCTTACATATCAGCAAGATAATACCCACTCGCACACAGTGAGAGTTTCTACTGCTTGTCTTTGAGGTTGCCAAACTCTACCTTGGCGAGCAAGGCCACTGGGTGTCTCCCTGATTGAGAATGTGTGAAGGATATCCTTCAGGAGGACATCCTATGACTGTCAGTCCATGCCAAGCCGAAAAACTGCTTGGCTAAGGCCCAGACTTGCTCAATTTGTGAAGCTCTTTCTCTTGGATAAATTATCTAATTTTTCCAAAATTGTAATCATTTGCTTGTGTGTACATGTACATCACACGTAGAGATTTCCATCCCATTCTGATAATTCCTTTATGGTGCATTGTTTTTATCTTAGAGTGCCTATATCTTGACACAACTCTAATCTCTCTGCATCAAGAACTAGTGTTGATCGTGTGACGAACCAAATTTGAATCCAAAGTAGAATGTGGGCTAAGGCATCAGACTTGCATTTAGAAACAGCAAGGCCCAAAACCTCTGTAGCTAACAAGATGCAGGTTTTCAGTGGTTTGTGTGGACAAATTTAGGAAGGTAACTTCAAAAATAACATAGCCAATGCTCTTCTCCATTCCTCCTCTAGTGGCCACTTCTATATTGTGACATTAAACGCTAATTTTTTTGCCTTCCATTATCGACAGAATGTTAAGTCCTAGCCTTCCTTTATTTTTCCAACTGACATGTCATGTTACTCCTCAATATGAATATGGGACATGATCACTGGAAATCCTTTCTAAACTGATGTGAGTACTTGTGGGTTTTCTTATTAACTACTTCTATAACACAAATCATTAGATTTTTTAAAAGCATGTACAGGTATTGGTCTTCTGTTTCAGGGAAATGAAGGTACATGTATAGTGGGCTCTCCACCAGACAAGTCTGAAAGTAAGTGTGTAAACATTACTGTTGTCAATTAATAGTTTTGTGCATTTTTTATGAGTCAAGTATTAAGAAGACTCATTAATTTTTGACTTATTACCTGGTTGGGAGTTTAACAGAGAAAAAACATTTGCTTTACGAGGAGAAATGTAAAAACTGAAAAAAAAACTGCACCATTTATTTGTCTGTGGTTTGTGTAGATTCAGCCAAGATGGCAAATGAATTTGCTGAATCAAATGGTTGTGAACAAACCAAGATCACCACTGTTATCACTACTACCAGAAGCAGCAGTAGTACCGTTACTACTACTGAAAAAGTTTTGAAGACCTCTTATTCATCAGAAGATTCCCCAGAGGTAAGAATAATGCAATAATTAGGTTATAATACTTATGCCTGAAATTTTTGTTGATGTTATTACTGAAGGTACACTTCTTTTGTGTGGGCTACATTAAAGATTCACTGCAGGGGGATTTTGCTTCCCTCAAAAAACATGCAGAGAGGGAAAGCAATTGGAATTCTATGCAATAGATGTACTTGACGGTCAGACATAAGTAGAAGATTTTTATTTATTTTTCCCCTGAATTAACGTCATTCTTCAGTTATAAGAGCAATTTGGTAACATCTTTAAATTCATAGAAATATTGATGAGCTGGCTAACATTTACCTTCAGCCCAGTGTGGGTGATAGACGTTCACAAGTAGATGCAAGTCAAACCTTTGGAGTCACAAATTTCTTCTTCAGGATAGAAAAGATGAGCAAGGTTGGAGAAAAAGGAGAGAAGAGATGGGTAGATAGCGTAGTTCACTCAGAACTTGAGGACTCCATCGTGTCTTGTCTAAGAAGGAAAGGAGATAAAGATGAAGGTAACTGTGTCAGAGTAGGAAGTCAAAGGCAGAACATCAGAATTTTGTTATTTATTTACAATGGTTTTTTGCAACTTAATTATACAGCTGCTTATAGTAATACATGAAACACACAAATGAGTTTTTGTGCAAAACAGTTATTTTTAAACAAAACAAAACATCACATGCAGTAACAACTGTAAATAAACATTAGGCATTACATTTTTAGAAAACTGTGATGTGCAAAATACAGAGTTACAGTGTTTGGGAAACTATATAAAAATGGGTTTTGCAACAGTAAAGGGATGTTATGCTCATGGAAGATCAATGTATCTTTACTACTTAAATGAAAACCTTTTATGAAATAAAATAAAATAATATAATTATTAGTGTTTGTTAGATGTTGGTTTTGCTTTTTATTATGAATGTGATGCTTTTTCCACCTTGATGTGGAGCCTGCCAAAGTTAACACAAATAAATGAAGATATATTAAGGTTTTTGAGGTAGGGAGGTAATGTAGCTTGTTCTTAACACAAAAGATGTGGTCCCTATCTCCAAATGAACTACTGCCAAGTCTGTTTTAAGCATATTAAAATCAACCCAGAATGTGCAATAATTGAATTCCATTCTAATCAGTATGTACACCAAATTTAAGTGTGGTTTATCTGTTTGTGCCCCTTTAAATCTACAACCCACCCTTTTTCTGTTAAAGAACACTTTATGCCCTTTGCTTACAATTTTACTATCTGAGAAAAAATTTACAGTTAAATGATATGACTGATGCCAGATAAGTCGGCCGGAGTGGCCGAGTGGTTCTAGGCGCTACAGTCTGGAACCACACGACTGCTACGGTCACAGTTCGAATCCAGTCTCGGACATGGTTGTGTGTGATGTCCTTAGGTTAGTTAAGTTTAAGTAGTTCTAAGTTCTAGGGGACTGATGACCTCAGAAGTTAAGTCCCATAGTGCTCAGAGCCATTTGAACCATATTGATGCCAGATACTTAAACTTCTACTGCTCCATCACCAACTAGCTGAGCACCCAGTGGTGCCCGGTATGTATGTATTTCCCTCCTCTAGTAGTCCGTCTTCTCCTCATCCATCTTTCTGTCCATCTGTTCGTACTCCACTGCCTATCCGCTCCTTCCCTCCCCCCCCCCCCCTCCCCCGCCCATCTCCTCCTCCCTCCTTCTAGCTCCACGTTATCGCCTCAACCCCAGTAGGTGGCTGGTGGGTCTTACCACAGCAGTACTTCATTTCAGATTGTAACTAACATGTATATCAAATTTACTTGAAATCATTCCAGGTGTTTAGGATGAGCTTTTTACCCTTGGCTTTGCCCACGTACACATGTCAAATATATGTATCTCTGGCAAATTTCAGCCTGCAGTTTCATTTTCACGCAGCTCAATGTTTATGCATCGTATTTCCTGCATAATGTATCGAACAGAAATATGCAACTTTAAAAATGTGTATTTAATGAAAGAAACATAATATAACCTTCTGTTATACATCATTACAAAGAGTATTTAAAAAGGTTTTTTTTCACTCAAAAACAAGTTCAGAGATGTTCAATATGGCCCCCTCCAGACACTCGAACAATATCAACCCGATACTCCAACTCGTTCTCTCTGTAGCATATCAGGCGTAACAGTTTGGATAGCTGCTGTTATTTCTCATTTCAAATCATCAATGGTGGCTGGGAGAGGTGGCCGAAACACCATATCCTTAACATACCCCCATAAGAAAAAATCGCAGGGGGTAAGATCAGGGCTTCTTGGAGGCCAGTGATGAAGTGCTCTGTCACGGGCTGCCTGGCGGCCGATCCATCGCCTCGGGTAGTTGATGTTCAGGTTTCATAACTAACCTTTTTCGTAGGACTCTCCGTACAGTTGATTGTGGAATTTGCAGCTCTCTGCTAGCTCTGCGAGTCGATTTTCCTGGGCTGCGAACAAATGCTTGCTGGATGCGTGCTACATTTTCATCACTCGTTCTCGGCCGTCCAGAACTTTTCCTTTTGCACAAACACCCATTCTCTGTAAACTGTTTATACCAACGTTTAATACACCACCTATCAGGAGGTTTAACACCATACTTCGTCTCTGAATTGTGTTGCAAATACAGTTAGTAGTAAAAGAAGTAATAAATTAAAACGTTATGCTTCATGCAGCAGTTCCACTGCATGAACAGTGATTATGTAGTAAGCGCTAAACTTCTTTTTCATTTTATCGTATTGTGTCGGCGAGAAGACATTTTTGGTCTGACTGTTTCCTAGTTACATTTGCTTTATCATTATTTTTTGATGAACGTCGTCCTTTTTCAGCCTTTCTAGAAGACTATTTAGCAATACTATTTGGCCTATTCCTCTTTCAGCATTTAATAATGAGTTTTATTTGATGCTGTTTATGTAAATATAAGGCTGATTGTTCATTTGCATTGACACTGTCAAGTTTGACACCTTGTAGTAGTTTTATTTCAAAACAGTCTCCGGTGACATGTGTGCTGTTATTTCCATACATGAGAATAATTTGTCTGGTCCATGAAGAATATTAGGGGAAATGTGCTTAATGTCTCACTTCTTCCAAGAAGCATCCACTTCCATTTGATACAAAGGAGAGTTTGCTGTAACGTCCAACAGTTTGTCTTGGACTAAAAAGTGTTCATAGAAAAATTTCTGTGTTGAATAATTTTCACATCCAATCAGCATTTCAACTGTCTGAAGTCCAGATGAGGCTTTATCACTCATTTTTAGGACTGAATGTTTAAAATAAATGGCAGTATGTGGATACAAATGGTCACTCTGCTTAATCAATAAAAAATCAGCACACATGGAACTTACGAACTGACTCTAGATGTCTGCGTACAGCATCTATTGTTAACTATTAAAATGTTGCTTTCGTAACTGAGCACATAATGTTTTTGTTGAACATTTTTAGTATAACTGACATGAAGTGCTTGTAGAAGTATTTTTTATTAAGTGAGAAAAACAGTATTTGCCCAACAGTGACTACACGTATATGGAAACACAGCCACCACAGACTTAAAGTATAAACGAGGAGAAAACTGTTGATACTAATTTAGATATTTCAACAGATTTTGCCAGTGGTGAACAGAAAAGAAGGAAAGAGAAAGGAAAGTGAAGAAATGAAACATACAAGGAGTGAGAAGCTCGTTGGGGTACACAAAGTATGAGAAAAAAGCGATTGAGGGAGAACTTAACAGATGAAATTAGAGAAGAAGACTGTGTGAGACACTCAGCAAACAGACATAGAGAAACTCTGGATGGAACAAGATTATGTAATGAACTAAGTAGATTTACAATGAGTAAAGCTTGTGAAACACAATGATTGCAAGTACGAGGGCCGTTCAGAAAGTAACCTCCGGTTGATTTAAAAAAATACACCAAGTTAAATAAAAATATTTTAATATATACATCTTACAACTACATCTTTGCACTATTTTTCTACATAGTCTCCATAGCGATTGAGGCACTTATCGTATCTCTTCACAAGCTTTGAAATTCCTTCTGCATAAAAATCACCCGCTTGTGCCTGGAGCCAGCCTGTGACCGCGTCTTTGAGCTCTTCGTCGTCATCAAACCGCTGTGACCCGAGCCATTTCTTCAAATGCATGAAGAGGTGATAATCACTTGGCACCAGGTCTGGGCTGTAAGGTGGATGGTTGATAACGTCCCACTTGAAGGACTCAAGAAGGGCCGTTGTTCTGCGAACAGAGTGAGGACGGGCGTTATCGTGCAAAAAAACGATACCGGAAGTCAGCATACCACGGCGTTTGTTCTGTATAGCCCGTCGTAACTTTTTTATTGTTTCACAGTACACGTCTTGATTAATGGTCGTACCACGTTCCATGAATTCAACCAACAACACCCCTTTGGCATCCCAAAACACCGTTGCCATCAGTTTTCTGGCAGAAAAATCTTGCGAGGCTTTTCTTGGTTTGGTAGGCGAATTTGAATGTGCCCACATCTTTGATTGTTCTTTTGTCTCAGGGTTCACGTACTTAATCCAGGTTTCGTCACCGGTCACGATTCTGTTTAACAATGGTTCTCCTTCGTCCTCATAACGTGACAGAAAGTCTAATGCAGAGGCCCTTTGAGTTTTGTGGTGGTCGGTAAGAATTTTGGGCACCCATCGTGCACAGAACTTACGGTAACCCAATCTTGCTGTCACTATCTCGTACAAGAGAGTCTTAGAAATCTGTGGAAAACCAGTAGACAACTCCGACATTGAGAAACGTCGATTTTCACGAACTTTTGCATCAACTGTCTGAACAAGTTCGTCAGTCACCAATGATGGTCTACCACTCCTCTCTTCATCATGAACGTTTTCTCGTCCACTTTTAAATAAACGTACCCATTCACGGACAACTCCTTCACTCATAACTCTTGGTCCGTACACGGCACAAAGCTCACGATGAATAGCTGCTGCAGAATATCCTTTGGCTGTAAAAAGCCTTATGACAGCACGCACTTCACATTTGGCGGGGTTTTCTATTGCAGCACACATTTCAAACTGCCACAAAAACTAAACTAGCGCAGGTACGACGTTCACTCGACCACGGCTTGATGCCGACTGACCTGTTGAGTGCGTGAACGCACAGATGGCGTCGCTACTCCCCCCACAACCCGCACTGTGACCAATCGGAGGTTACTTTCTGAACCGCCCTCCTATATAAGTAAAACATTAGTGTACAAAAATTGCAAGCAGAATAATTAGATATTTCAGTTTCTCAGGTGGAGCATTCTTTTATGATCCCACTAAATAGTACAACAACACAATTACAATGTCATTGGCAAAACTGATCAAGTATTTTACTTATGTGGTGTCAAGAAATTCAGTATAGAAGCACCAGATACCTGTTGCATGAGTGGAATAGACCAAGCTAACAATTTTTCAGTTAATTATTAACGTTACACTACCAGGAAAAACTGAACTCACTCAAGGACAACGCCATTTTATTGACAAGTAATTCATTGTTGTAGGAGTATATCATAACAAATTCAGACCAAATGAAACACAGGTCACCGATACACAGCGTATCTCCCTCTGATGGCAACACAGCCGTTTATTCTCACACAAAAACGTTAATACAGGTGCCAGATGTCATCCTGTGATAGATTGTCCTATGAATCTTGAATTTTTGTTGCAGTTTGGCAATGGTTCTTGTAAACGCTAGAGGACAATTAAGTTGTCACTTCTTCATGTCCTGTATGTGTTCAGTTACTGAGAGATCTGCTGATCATGTTGCTTGGGGCAATCGTTGTACGCTATGAATAACATAATGTCCCAGCAGCTGTGTTTGCTGATGCAGTACCCTGCTGAAAAACACATCACCTTTGTGATGAAGAAATGCCAGTAGTATGGGGTAACAACCTGTGTGATGTTGTGGGCACTGGTTACTTAACTCTGCAGAAACACCAAATGATACCACAACCTCTGTCTGATGCTTGTCCCCACTCTACCCTCACTCCCCATCGCCACCCCACTCCCCTCCACCGCCACACTCCCCACCGAGTGAACACGTGGCATCCCCACTGCTGCTGGATGATTTACGGAATCCACTTGTCCTAGCATTGAGAGCTCTGCACCCACATGTGGGTGCCCAGCCCATGGATTCCCAGCCAGGTGCATAGAGGAACATGCTGGCTGACAGCCATAGAGGAATTCTACTGGACTCTTCTCCCTTATCAGCGTCGACTGCAGGAGCTTAGAAAAATTGTTAGCAGCTCATTCGTAGGAGCATCGGCCACATATTTCATCATCTGTGTTTTAAAAGTTCGCATCAATCTTTTGGCCCCACCATTTGATTAGGGCTGCAAAGACAGACATAGCATGTTTTGAATTCCACGTCTGTGGCAGAACTCACCGTAAATTTGGGAGCAACATTACGGTCCATTGTCCAACACCAGCATGAGAAGTAGTCTTTCAGCAGCAAAAATTCTGGTGAGTGCGGTGACTGTTCTCTCTGCACTTGTGGATCAACAGCAGACCACATACAGGAAGTTGGACCGACAGTGGACCACATAAGGAAGGTTTGCAGAACCTGCTATCATGGATGTGAGGACATCAGCCAGCATGAGATCGTTTAGTGGAGAGCTCCTTGCTGTTATTCTCACTGATGCCAGTTGTCGACAGGACGTTTGACCTGTGACATGGCGCTAGGGGAGCAGCTTATTTCGTGAGATGCGACAGTTACCTTGATGCAAGAGCTGCAAGATCGTTGACTGGAGAGGTTGTGTGAGGACTACCTGGGGAGACTGTTGATCCATGGTTAGTAGGATCACTTTGTCCACGAGGATTAGACGTTGGTGGAAGTAATGCTGCAACAGTTTTGAGCATTGACTGGGAATGTGGTCTGACTATCCCTGTTGTACGTACTGCCGCACCTTTGCAAGATTGTGTCCTCGGCCATGGCTGTAGCCACACAGGTCTCTGTGATGGGAAAAGTGCCCATGACCTGTTGAGTTTTTTGTCCAACTGGAAGCACAAGATCACATTTTGGTCGAACTCCAGGTCAGGGCCCAATGGGAGAGTGCCTGTGTATGCCTATTAAGTGGTATTGTAGAAGTGAATTTTGTAATTTTACCTGCAGAGAAAGAGTGCCTAGTGCTGGAATCCGGTTGCGTAGGTTTGCTGCCGGACTGAAGAGGGAGGTAATGGTTTATGACCTGTAATGAGATGATACTTTATTTCATGTAGGAATATATGAATTTTCTTCAGTGCAAAGATGATTGTGAGGACTTCTTTTTTTGATTTGTGAATAACACTTCTGCACAGCATTTAGTGTCTACAACACAAATGTGATCGAATGTTCAGAGCCATCTGGGTCTCTGTGCCAAGATGGTCCCCAGGTTCTGTTGAGAGGCATCTGCTGCCAAGACTATCTGTTTGCTTGATTGAAATATTTCTCAATATTGCTGACTGGAGGGCCTGCTTCAGGTTCTTGAATGCCTGTTCACATGCCTCCAACCCTACTAAAGGCATATTCTTCTTCTACTGGATGTTGATTGGGTGCGCAGTTAACCCCATGCCTGGGATAAATTTTCTCTAATACATTATTTTTCTCAAGGAGTGGAGCTCCTTTAAATTTGTGGGGCAAGGAAGTGTGACAACAGCTTCAACATCTGTGTGTGTGTGTGTGTGTGTGTGTGTGTGTGTGTGTGGAGGGGGGGGGGGGGTGCTTATTACCTGTGCAAGAGATGATGTGTCCTAAGTAATCCACCAACGGTTGAAAAAAAAGAGATATTTTTTGAGGTTGCATTTAAGGCCTGCCGAATGGAGGTTGTGGAACAGCCACTGCTGGTTTCCTAAGTGTTCTTGCATTGTGGCTCCCATCACCACATTGCCATCTAGGTAATTTATGCGGCCCAGAACAACCTGCAGCTGTTGGTTGAGGAACCTTTGAAAGATTGCTGGGGTATTGGTCACCCCTGAAACTAAGCGTTTAAAACTACTAGTACATTCTGTGGTTTATCATCCAGGGTAGTTGTAAATAAGCTTTGTAGAGATTGACATTCAAAAAATACTGACCGCCTGTGAATCTGGAGAAAAGCTCGTCTGGTTTTGGGATGTGGTACTTACCAATATCTGACTGGGAACTAATCTTAATCTCCATGCAGGCAGTTTCCCTGACAGTTTTTTCACAATAACCGAAGGTGTTGCTCATCCACTTGCAGACAAGGGTTCAGTGACGTCCATGGCATCAAACTATGTGTAAAGGACATAAGTTGTGCTGGATAGAAGCAAGGGCATGCCAATTTTTTAATGTAATGGGCACCATAAAGTCCTTCACTTTTCCTAGACACTAGAGAAAGTGTCAGGGTAATCCTTACTGAGGGTTTCCAATTCCCTAAGTGGGACTTATTTCAATACCAGGTGGACTGAGTCATGGATGACAAATCCGAAAGCAGAGAAAACATTGTGACTGAATAGATCCTCTATCCGTGCTGTGAACCACAAGGAAGGTAATGTGTTGCATGACATTTTTGTATGTTGACGCACTTGGGTATTGTCCATTGAGTGGAATGTATTTTCTATATGCTGCCAAGTGGTGAGCTGTGAATTAAAGGGGAGGTGCTCCCAGCTGGAGATATTTGAGAGAGCAAAAGGGACATGGTGACACCAATGTTGACCTGTAGCTAAACTTGTTTGTTGTGCAAAATGAGCATGATGAATAATTTTGCAGGTGACACCAGTGTAGTGTGAGACTCTGATGAAATCATATTAATGTCCATTATGTCCTATCCAGACATGGTATTTTACAAAGGATAAATAGGACTTGGTAGCAACGTAGCTAAGCAGAGCGCTTGAAACCTGTCTCAAGCTGGATTAACTTCTCACAAGTTTCATCTGTCTGTATTATTCCAACTAAACAAAGAGGATTATTGGTACAGATATTGAGGGATTTATTGTAGCACAGATTCATTTGTCATGGTTACTTGAGTTGTAGGGAAAGGAGTATTTGATCTGAAATTGCTGGGGATTGTAAAAATGGAGTGGTTGTTTGTGAACCCTAATTTGGATGGCATTGTTAGTCAAATGGAGGCCGACATTCAGGAAAACTGTGGAGTTTGTAAAAGAGTAAGATAACTTTCAATAAAGAAATCAGTTAGTTTCTGGAAGGAAGTGAAGTTTTTCATCTTAACCATAAGCCTAGGGCACAAACTATTGTTGAATCTAAGAACCTTTCACAATCGAGGCGGGTTTTTAGTTTTTTAATATATTGTTGAATCTCCCATGTGTCTTTGTGTTCTGGCAGGACAGAGAAATTTTGAAAGGTGCCACCATAAGCATCACATCATTTATTGGACACAGCCAATTTCCACCAAAGCCCTTACACCATAGATAACAGTTGCTTTTATGCATATCAATGAGTGAGTGCTATCAATTTCTGATTGTTCATCCAGTGCCTTTTATAATAACTACGTAATAAATTTAGCTTCTTTTGTGGGTAATATTTGACAGCATTATTTTATGCTCCTTTGAAGTATCAACACTTGGAAATAATGGCATTACCAAAGTTTATATTCTCTGTTAGATGCAAAGTATTTGCTACATGTTGTATCTTCATTAATAAGTCAATGTCCCAGTTAGGTGGCCTCTCAAAATGTTGCTGTACAATGGAACCATACTGGGTTAATTGCTGTCCACCTGATTTATTTACATCTCTGACCTTCAAAGATGAAGACCATATGAGTAAGCATGATGTTGATTAATGTTACAATCAGTGAAGTTTGTGGGATACTTCTAGCTTGTCATTGCAAGAAATAATAATTAAAGAAATAGTGTTAGACATAGATACCCTATATAGGAGGGATGCCGGTGTAAAGAGAGGTTGCATTAATGGTGACAAGGTAGGTTTTAGCTGTAAGAGAGTTAGGAATATAGTCAAGGTGTGCAGCAAAATGGATTGTTAGTGACTTTGAAGCATGCCTCAATGAAATGGCCAGGATAGCAGTCTAGTCTCTGCTTTGGTTTCCTACTCTCTCTCTCTCTCTCTCTCTCTCTCTCTCTCTCTCTCTCTCTCTCTCTCTCTCTCTCCCCCCCCCTCTCTCTCTCTCCTCCTCCTCCCCTCCTCCCCCCCCCCCCCCCCGCTTTCTCTCTCTGATGGATTCTCATTTATCTTTGTGTCCCTTCTTTCTATGTCTACATTGTCATACATATTCTGCAAACCATTGCGAAATGTGTGGCATAGAGTAGCTTTTCAAGCTACCCACTATTTTTTCATGTGCAGCACGCAAAAAGTCATTTTCTTGATAACTACTACAATTTATATATAGCCATTGTGAAAAATGACCACAATAAAAAACAGTAATTAGTTTCATCTTGGCTTTGTGGTCCCTATGAGAGTGAAGTGTAGGGAATTGAAGAATGTCTCTTGATTATTTGCTTAACATTGGCTCTTCCAACTTTGTAAATAGCCTTTCTTGGAATAATGGACTTCTGTCTTCAACCATCTTCCAGGTCAGGATTTTTCATCATTTCTGTGATGCTCTCTTGTAAGTTGAGTAAATTGGTGACCTTTCATGCTGTTTGTACACTCACTTGAGGATGAAATAGTATTGGAAATCAGTGTGGATTTGTAATTAATATATGGTACCCGGTTTTAGAAAAAAGAAACCATATTTGTAATTAATGTATTGTACCCAGGTTTAGAAAAAGAAACCGTATTGGTGTATTGCTTATTGAGATGTATAGCGAAGATTGCCAGGGGACAGGAGAAGATAACTCCAATAACCCAGACACACATCAGAGGAGAAGGGAAATGTCAAGGTCAAAAGACTATGCCATTTGGGGATTGCTCTAGTTCATGGCTGTGAACAGAAGAGAGAGAGATGTTTTTAGACCACAGTTCAGAGGGCCATCTGTCTCACGAGTCAGGTGAACCTGCTGCATGATTTGATTGGCAAGGCAGCTTTGCTAACAACAGTTTGGTCTATTCTGACATGAACAATTTGATTGTTGTTGAATTCAGCTGAAAGGTGATGGATGAAGAAGGTGACCTTTTTGTAAAATTTAAATAATGAAAATTATTCACATCTGCGGCACCTGGTACATATCTTTTCCTCCTCCTGAAAGAATTTACTATTGGTAAATTTGACAATCTCAGTGTAACCTTAAATGTAGCGAGTGACAAAATTTAACACAGTTATTACAGCTCTGTCTGGTGACTAGCTGGGTGCACAGGGCTGTGACAGCCATGGCAATACAAAGGTAGCCAAAGCTGACTTCTGAGACATTTTTAAGGAGTACAAGTAACTGAGACACTTATAAGTCAAGGACTAGAACATAACATGTAAATAATCAGTACATGTTACAGGTCAGTTTTTTTTTTTTTTTTTTTTTTTTTTTAAGAAAAAGATTAAGGAGGAAGTGAATGATTGATTTCTAGCATAATTAGGAGAAGTAATGGATCTAGCATGATGTTCAATAGGGGCCACATGATGTTGAAAGGTTTCTTCATCAGATTGTAGTTTGTTTTTTTAAAAAGATGTGAGCACACAGTGCCCTAGCTCTTGCAGGGATTAGGTAACCATCAGGGAGACACAGACTGGTTGTCAACCTGACAGTAAGGCAGATTGAAATCAGGGAACAGAATTTTGAAACACAAGAGTTATTTTAATTGTAGTCAGGGAGGACTGAAGCATTTTAAGTAAAATTTATTTTGAGTTTGTTAGCACCACCGAGTATGTCTTGTAAGTAATGTAATTATTTAAGTGATCAAAGAAAAGTTTTAAAACTGAAAATATATTAATGTGTGGAAGGCACAAATCACCTTCTTGATTGAATCTGAGCATCAACCAGAATGATCTATGAAAGTAAACAGATTTGACTGACAGAAATGTAAAGTGACAATTACAAAATGTGAGGCTTCTCACTGCATTAATGCATCTCATAAATCAATAACAACATTTAGAATAAACTCCTGAAGGTTGATTCCTTTGACTCAATTTTTTGTGGTCATAACAGCTACGTATCTAAATTCAGTTAAATTGAATAGAAAGATTGTAGAAATAATGCATGACAACAGAACATCAAGTGAACATAAGCACAATAATAAAACACCATAATTTGAAACAAGTCGCAAAGTAAGAAATTTATAAGACAAATACAAAATAATAGTTTAATTAAAGAAAACAGTCCAAAGTGGGATTACAAAATTATAGTTCACGACAGTAGAAAACAAAAGTTGACCTTAACTTTTGCATTTTATCTCAGAACAATCCACTGGAATTAGGTGAAGGCACTCGATCATCTAGAGTGGCTGTATGCATTCTACTCCATAACTTGCAAGTGAAACAGCAATATAGTCATCCTCAGTATCAGAATAACAAGTAGGATGGAAGTTACTGCGGGAAAAGTTAGGGTACAGAGAAATTTCTGCATTATGGCCTGAGAGGGGTGAATCAGGCCTGAGGGACCGCCAAGTTGTCCTGTGCAGATGGTTTCAGCAGATGCGATACCAGGAGGTGTGTGGTCAGCACACCACTCCTCCAGTCATTTTCGGTTTTCTTGATTTTGAAACCACTAGTAGTCGGTCGAGTGGCCATGTCAGGTGATCTTACGAGGCTGAATGCACCCTGTACCAGTACTCCAACCAAGGAAAAATCCTTATCAGTACCAGGAATCATGCTGAGTACACAGCTGCAGATTTGGACACTACAGAAACACTGTTAAGTAAAATATTGTGGTAGTGGAATCTTATACTATGGATGGCAGCTAGATCTAGTGTGATTTGTTGTTGATGCTGCCACCGCCGCCACTACTGCTGCTGCTATTACTGCTACTACACCATCAACTAATCCAAGGACTTGAGCAATTCAGTGTTTTTAGTCTCCAGAAGAACTGTTAAGATAGACTGTGTACTGCCTATACTGAAATTCTGGAATGAATAGCAGGAATGGTTCAATAGTGGAATTAAGAGTTTCTTTTAGTTGTGTGTAGAGCCAAAATTGAGGTTTCAGGACGTCACAGTGGGATGGTTTGAATAGAAATCTCATATTATTCAGTATCTGTGTGAAGTGAAACTCCAATCATAACTCACAAGTGAAACCACAGTTATATATGGGACATTCTATAACCTACTGCTTCTTATGTGGTAGCACAAAAGCTGTGTCAATTTATCAGTCAGGGATGTGGAAGTTGTTTAGTTTCTGCTAACAACAGAATAATTTCAAAAAGAGAAGTGTTGTTATATAAAATTAAATCAATACAAATATAGTTTACCTAGAGTGGCAATTCTGTGACTCTACAGCAGACAAAGCTCTATTGTGTATGCTGTTCAGTACAGTGTCTAACTGGAGGGACCATAGTTGGATAATACCTTTATGATCACTCCCATTAGCCATCGTGCCAAGTATCAACTTAGTTTGTGTGGTCAATAGTTGCAAGTATATTTCCAAGGAATAGGTAAGGTTAAACCCTGTATCATTCCAATTCACAAATCAGACAAGGAGGTATCCACAAGTGAAGAATAAGTTTGAGGTAATTTTGAGTCAACTTCACAGTAACACAGTTATGATACTGTGGCATAAAACTAGAAGCAAGGGGTATATCTTTTGAAGAGGCAGGTATAGTTGCATTGAGATATTTATGAGAGTATAAAGTAAGGACTCAGGAGGAATTAAAATCAAACTGACTTTATTTTGTAGTCCAGTTTATGTACCCGAAATAATACGCCATATCAACTTGGGCATGACCAGAGTTTATCGTGAAAAACAGGGTTTTCTAGTATCGTACTTGCAACACTGTTGAAGTTGCAGCAAGTTACTAATTTGGGTTTTCGTGGCATCCGTATTTTGATTAATCAAATCACGAAGGAGTTTGTGGTGAGATAGCAACTGGGTAGTGAGCAGCGAACTTTGTTGCATATGAGAACAAACTGTCTTCAGTATGTTAAAAGGAGGAAACGAAGTCTACACAAGACATTGAAGTGTATCACACATGTGTAAGCAAAGGTGCTGATTTGCCTCGCCAGTGTCTTCTCGGAGGCAAGTTGCATCTTGCAGTGCCTGGTTGCACTTATTCAGTTTCTGTTGAATGATAGGTGGTTCCATCCAAAGAAAAGCGTGATCATATTTCAGCAGATTTCAAAAAAACATCACAGCAGCCTTTTCCATTATAATGAGTTGCACCCTTGTAGCACAAGTTTTCAAATTTCATAAACTTTGAACATAATTTTGCCATACCAGCCAGTGATGAAAACTATGCTATGACAATGTATCAGCATAGTGAAATAATGCAAACATATGACAAAACCATTCAGTAGTAGAGGCGGATAATAAATTATGTAGGAATAAGTAAAAGAGCAAAAAGAGGCTAAAGGGGCATAATAGTTAATTTGGTTGTAATGTGAAGTGTGTAAGACACAAATGTAAAAGCAGTGGTGTGTTACTAGCACAAAGGGCTGCTAGGCATGTTACTAATTGCATGCAGTGGAGAAAAGGCATCATAGTCCAGTCAATGAAGGAAAATTGGGGAGAAAAGTTCATATAATTGCAAATTTTTGCACAGTGGTAGGAACAATATACTAGAAGTTCTGACTGTGGGGCATGTGCACATGTGCTTGTGGATGAGTGGCAGGTGGGGGGGGGGGGGGGGGGGGACTGAAGAGCGAGCGGGGTAGTCCAAACACTCTATAATCCATTACTTCACTAGAAGGCACTACAGGGTATTTCACACAGTTATACAGATCATTCTGCATCTTGCTTCTTGAATCACTGGTAATGCAACATGCAGATACATCTAGGTGATGTTTATTTTCCACGAAGTGCATTAGCACTACACATGGAACACAGATATGGTTACAAATAACACTAATGTAAGAAAAGCATACACACAAATTCTTGTAAATCTCTGCACACTTTCCTACACTGCTAGAGACGAAATTAATTCATAGTCATTCTGTATGGCAGTAATGTTCTTCTGGGAAAGGCATCTTCCGCCACCATGAGCAGTGCTTGCTTTTTAGTTTACAGGCAGACTATACCCCACCAGCATTTTCTGTCCATTTCTCTTATGTGTGTAGAAAAAATAACTTCACAGAGCTCATATTTATGTGCTGTGGAGCTATTTTCAGTTTATTAAGTGGATACTGTGTCGGCAGCGGTTCATGCGGTGAACTTTGGAAGGGCTGATTTAATTTTGTGAAACACTCTGTAGTTGCTTCTTGTGAAGTAGTGTAGTTGAGAGAGAAGGACTCATCTACTGGGTCTTCAGTTTTCAGGCCTATGAAGGAGGGAAGTACAGACCACAATCCAGTGAATAGCTACCTTCACACATCACAGAGGCAGAACGTAAATTGTAACAGGAATTCATTGGTTGCTGTGTAAATGTTTTACTGGGCTTGGCTTTTGTGTCAAATGATTCTTTCTGAATTTAGCTGGATCCACTACAGGAGATGGTGTATTGTCACCATTTCCACTTGGTTAAGTGGGCAAAATGAACTATAATCTTCTGATCTGGGAGCTGCAATTCGACACAGACAGCCAATGTGAAGTGCGATATCTGGTATGGTCCATCCAAATTTCTTAGCTCTGCCTGTTCCCATAACCATTTGTCATAACATTACATGATCTACTTGATTTAGCAGCATCCTAGTGTTTTTTTGAATATGGAGCTGTTGTCTCTGTGTCACAGCTCCAATGCTCTGCTGAAATTTCTTCCATATACACTGTAATCTTTTAGCTTCACTTTGCTTGAATGTGTTTTGGGCAGCATCTTCTTGATCTCGATAGGGGAACTCTTTTGTGACCATAAACATCCTCATAGAGTCTCAACCCTGTTGTTTCATGTACCATGGCATTGTCTGATGAAATCACAAATAGCAATAGACAGTCCTAGCCTGAGTTCGAGCCATTCATGTAATAAGACCTTTTAACTACAGTTTTATGAACACATTGATCCCTGACATTTCTTGTAAGGGGGTATTAGGCAACGATCTGCCATGAACGGTACAGGCCTGTGTGACAGCTATCTGGCTGTAGAACAGGTGAAACTAAGAGAATCAGTAAGCACATTAATGTGCTCATAAACAGAAAGCTGATCTGAATGCCCATGAATCTGTGCATGCACATTAGAGGGCAGTAACTCACACATGTGCAGAAGGGGGTACTCAGAGCATGCTTCTTACTTATTCTTGTTGAAATCAAGCAAAATAAATATTTTTTGCCAACAAACTGTGTATTATATAAGCTGTTTCTGAAAAGCATTGTTTGTACTGCATGATTCGTATTTTAGAAATGGAATGGACCAAACAAGTGTTAAGCATCCTAATTCAGGCATATAGTGAGGAAAGATGTCTGTGTTACCATCACAACCCCTGTCACAGAACTCATTTATTACTGAATAAATATGCATATAACTTCAAATGTGTGGTTTTCAGCTTGTGTATGTAGTGTTGTAATTGAGAAAAGGTTACATTTGATTTGATTACATCTGTTTCTTTACTTCAGCAAGCCAGGAAGGACAAACTGGCAATAGTCAGCAAGAGAATCCTATCACAAAATGAATAAACATGTGGTTCAATTCTTACTTTCCGCTAGGTGAAACTGCCTCCTACAATATTTTGTTACTGATCTGTGGATCTTTGGGCCTCAGTTCCTTTGTTAATATGGATTATTTCCACCGCCTTCATCCATTCTTCCCAGCCAGGGTTGAACCCAACAATGTCTGGCTTTTCGTCATTGTCCTTGTTAGTGTGCTCTAATCCTAAGAGTTACAGGCACTGGAAGGCAAAAGCACTGAAAACAAATGCATCCTCCTTGTGCAAACTTCTGTATAAATGTAAATTTAAACACTAAATATATTCTTGTGCTATCAAGTGCCATAATATAAACTGAATAGTTCAGCCCTTAATTCAGAACAGTAATAAGATAATTCTGTGACAGTTACATAAGAGAAGAACAGTTACTTAATAAATAATAACAAAAAATAAAAACAGTTACTTTATAAGTAGGAACCTTCAGCTCTCAGAAATTTTTAATTTCAATTAACAACTTTACAAAAAATCAGACAGTCCTCTTCAAGATTCACACAGTATTGCCATCTAGTGCACCTGCGTGGATTCACATGAGAACTATCCCACATACATCATGTAATTGGGCAATGTGAACCAGTTTGTCATTCTACCTTAGGTGCACGGGTAATATGGGCTGTAGAGTGAAACGGTGTAGTTGTCCACTTTTTTAAGTAGCCGACATACTTGTACCATAAGTTTGAACATTAAGTTTGTCTCTCGGTGTGTTGTTATCCCTTTGGACTCCAAAATGGTAGTACTAAATGAGCGATGAATGCTTTCTCAACTGTCTCTGCGATCATATCTTCAATAGCTAACATAATAAGATAGCAAGAGAAATGGTCGCTCATGGGTAAAACTCATCTATTTTCAGCTGGTATGGGAAACTGTCTCTCAATATCGAGTGCAACGATTTCAGAAGGTTCTACTGCCCCAGGTAGAGTTTTGAAGAGGTATATTTGGTCTTCATCCTTGCACTCTCTTAGCACAAGGGAGACAATTTTGAATGAGTTCTTCTACATCTTTCTTTTTTTGTGGCCACCAATAATAATGGCCTGCAGTGTGAACTAGTGTGGTGCTTTTCCCATTATGACATGCCTTTATGCGATCATGACATTATCGCAGTGTGCACTACATTTTCATATATAAAATGTTATCTCTTGCTATTAAAGCTGCTGTGGTTGCCAGTTTCTTATGCTCATTATAGAGTTCCAGTGCTTTTTTAATTCCTCTGTAAGCATCTTGTCTTCTTGCAGGATCTTAATTTTCCTACTAAAGGTATTTGCGTTCTTATTTAACGTGCCAGACTTGTGACATATTGATAGTGTTTTAAGGCCCATCTAACAAGTCTGGTACTAGAATCTTTTATACTCAAAAGCCATAGTAAAGCTACATGATGTGTAATTATTGTGAACTGATGATCATGTAGGTAACATCAAAAGTAATGAATGCCAAAAGCAATGGCCAGAAGTTCATTTTTTGTTGTGCTGCATTTGGCACAGTCGATTCTGTTGGCATGATTTATAGCCAGTTGGTTTTTCTTCATTGTGTTGTATTTCACTCAAAATACGGATGACAGCAATATTGCCAGCATCAAATGATAGGATAAAAGGTAGCGCTAAATCCAGATAAGCCAAGATAAATGAACTTAAAGAAGCATGGTAACCCATGGAATTTTAATGTCTCTGCTTCCAACATTATCTATGCGCACTGGCAGAAATGTACCATAGTCTGAAATATTCATGTGCTGTTTACTGTCTAACATTTCTTGTTTATGGGTCTATTAAGAAAGTATATCATCGTGTAAAAAAAGGCTTTCTTCACCTCTATCCAAATGATTTCCCCTGTACCAACCAATATTTTCTCAGCTTTATTTAACTTCAACACTGTGTATATGATTTGGTGAGTTGGGAGTAGATTTAGCAAACAAATCACCAAAAACACTTGTTTAACAATGGAAAATCCAGGTTAAAATGTAACAATATTATGAAAAGGGTAGTTGCTACTCACCAAGTAGTAGTGTTGCTGGGTCGCAGATAGGCACAACAAAACCTCTGTCACAAAATAAGCTTTCGGCCAACAAGGCCTTTATCAAACACACACACACACACACACACACACACACACACACACACACACTGGTAGTCTGGCTTCAGCTGCCAGAGACTGTGGTTGTGTGTATGTGAGTTGTTTTTGCAAGTTGTGACAGTCTTTGTTGTGCCTTTCTGCATATCAACATCTCCACTATGGTGAGTATCAGCTCTCCATTGCATAATATGAAAACACTTATTTATACACTTGTATCAACGAAAAAGGTAGACTTTCTACCATTGATCTTACATGTCAAAATTTGGGCAAAAGGGGAGTGAGTGCAGTGGCAGAACCACTCTTGTTCACATTTCCCATATTTGCATTCCTTCAAGGACCTCAGTAACCTATTTGGTTGGCGAGCTGTGATGTGAAGATGGACAGTTTGCCCTCTCGTGTCTGATATTTTTTGCAATAGGCATATGGCAATGCCAAACAGTCGGGAGCCTTCTGACCCCAGTGTTTGCACCAAGTGCAGTGCACTTCAGCCATGAACGCTTACTTGGGTGTGAGACTGGGGAAAATGTCAGGCCTTCTTGCCTGGAAACCAGAGTCGTACAGCCTCCCTTGGTGTGATTGGTGAAGCACACTTCACCTCAGCCCCTCTGTGTGAGTCAATCCTGTGAGGAAATATATTTTTACAGAAGGTACTCTGCTTTACTGAGAAGTCTCTTCCTTTCATTACATAGGTCTTATTCAGTCAGCAAAGTATTCAAAATCTTCTCTGGAATTTTGAGGTATTGTGGAAAGTTTTTCAATGTTGTAACTAATACTATGCTTCTCCATAACTGTCCACTAGACCTGTTGCAAGAATGACAAATGCCTTGGTGTTTCCCAGCCCATTCCACAGAATTTATATAAGCATGATTCTCTCCTTGCAGCTTGAGGATGGTGGCTCCTGCCAACACTTCATCACCCTATGCGGGAGTTTCCCTGCATCCGTTAAATTTTGTATGAAAACATGGACATTTTTGCCTAGTTTGTCTGTGTAGGTAGGAACTAGCAAACACATTGCGACATCAAATACAGGCCAGTGTGGAACTGCACATGGAAACCCCGTGAAATGGGGAAGTGAAATGGGGAAGTGAGGCTAGCTGTGGACACAGTGCTTCTTTGTGGCATTGCATTTACTAATGCCTCATTAAGGTGCCTTTGCAGGACATAATTTTTCACCCAGAGTGGCTCCATTCTCACTTAAAATACTGCATCCATCTCCATCTGTCTCTGTGACCTGGTTGAAAGCATTCCTCTAAACTAGACACATAAAATAAATAAATAAAAGCCTTTGATGTCAGATCTCGGTGACATCTCTGAAAGCACAGCACCAATGGCTCCTTCTCCATAAAAGAGAAGTTCGTGAATTACATATGTTGATCAACTCATGACGTGGTAAGCATGGGACAGAGAAACAGTTGGTGGCTTCGGGGTGGTGCTGGGTCATTGTACTGGCAATGTGGCTTTGTCCAAAGGTGGCGGGTGATGTCTGAAGGCCTCGGACAGTTGGGTGGGGTGGGGTGGGGGGGAGGGGGGGGGGGGTGGGCGGCAGCGGTGGTGGCGGCAGTGGCTCTGGGTAGTTAGCCCAGCTGACAGCACTAAGCATTTGTCAGTTGTTCACAGCACAAGGCCAGATGGTGCCACACAATTGTTTCTTGCTCACGGTTTAGTAATTTGTATGCAGCACTTCAAAAAGCTGGAAACAGTGCAAATTCAGAATTCCATTTCTGACACTAGTTTGTATGCCCAATTAGGGGTGTAGTCATAATTGGAAAGCCCTTTGGGCTTGTAATTAATATACAGGGGTAAGGTTTATAAACTGATTGTATTCAGCCAATGAACCAAATCCTACCACCTGCTTTACCTGCAACTGCTGTTATTTTCATTTCATGTTTATAAAAATTGCTACAGTGAGGTATTTGTATGAGTTGGATGAACCCAAATATAACTCGGTGATGTTATAGGCTACTACATTTCTGTATTTTTTGAAATTTACAATTTTAGATTTCTACACATTAAAGCAAGTTGCACTCCTGGTTTTCAGGCTGTTTGGGGGGTGACAGTCAGGTTGGTATCGCACTGCTGTCTGGAGTATCTCCAAACATATCTTTAGCCAGGAATCTCAGTGACTGGAGTGGAATTGTCCTCAGTGATGAGACCCACTTTGAATTGAGCACCGATGATCTGTGAGAGTATATATAAAAACTTCAATGTGGTAACAATTCATATGCTTTTCAGAAGTAACAAAATACTGCAGCCACATTGTTGCCATCACTCGTGGCTTTTGGGATGTTGTGAGAGAGAAGTGGAATTGGATTTTGGATGACTGATGTTTTCAGAATGCTTGTTGGATTGACAGAGGTCATTCTGTTAGAGATCCCTCATTATATTTGAGCTCAGAATTTCTTCTAAGATTCTAAAACAGTGACATTGGATGGTAGTTTTCTGGATCACTTCTTGTACCCTTCTTGTAGACAGATGTGCCCTGTCTTTTTAACCATCGTTGGCCACAGGTTTTGTATGGGAGGTCCACAATATACAGGATATATAAAAAAGAATCGTCCAATTTTTAAAAAAAAAAAATCATAACTATTATATTGTTTGAGCTATAAGCATGAACAACATACTGTTGGAAAGAGTGAACTCTCAAGTTTTACATGGTTCCCGCTAGGTAGCAGCAGAGTGTGCGTCACTAATAGCTGTTCAGAATGACTTTCATACTACGTATGATGTGGATCTTCCTACAGTACAGAGCAATAGATGATGGCATGAACAATTCTGAGAAACAGGTTGTTTGTGTAAAGGCAAATTGCTGGGCCATCCCTGAGTGTCTGATACAGACGTCGAATGCATCCGCCATAGTTTCACAAGGAGTCCGCAGAAATCCATTCACTGTGCAGCTCGACAGCTCAACATGCTCCGGATGTACAGTTAAACATGCCCCCGATGTCTGCTAGTGTGTGTTGCATGTTTACATGTGAAACCATACAAAATTCAGCTACTACAAACTCTTCATGAAGGTGACCAACAACAATGTGTGGCGTTCTGTAATTTCGTTCCGGGCAAGATGGAGGATGACAGTTTTCTTCCACACTTAGTGTTTAGTGATGAGGCAACGTTCCATTTAAATGGAAAGGTGAGCCTTTATAATGTGAGAATATGGGGTATGGAATGACCACATGAAGTTGTACAACATGGGAGGGACTCTCCAAAATTTAATGTGTTTTCTGCAGTTTCTTGGGAAAAGGTGTACAGTCCATTTTTCTTTGCCAAGAACACTGTTACAGGAAGCACATATCTCGACATGCTTCAGAAATTTCTTTTCCCACAGTTGAAGACTGATTTGATTGACTTCATTTACCAACAGGATGAGGCACCGCCACACTGATATCTGGAAGTACGGGAATTTTTAAATCAAAGGATTACTGTATGATGGATCGGTCACACTGGACCAAATGATTCACCCTCACATTACTGGCCTCCGAGGTCATTGGATCTGACTGTATGTGATTATTTATTATGGGGGTTTACAAAAGATTCTGTTTATGTGCCTCCTTTACCAACAACAATGAATGAACTGAGACATCGCATAACTGCAGCTGTGGAAGCTGGGTGGGAAAAATGTGAATACTGCATTGACATATGCTGTGCATCTCAAGGGGGGCCATATTGAACACCTATGAAAAGGTATGAAAAAAAACTGAGAGTTTCCCATTCATCAGACAAACAAAATTCATTGCATATGTTTATTAGTTTCAGAAATATAGACATGCCAAATTGGGTGATTTGTGATTCTTTTTGATACATCCTGTATTATGTTTGAAATAGGAACTAACTCAGCTGAAAAATTTGTATATACACTATGTGATCAAAAGTATCCAGACGCCCCCAAAAACATATGTTTTTCATATTCGGTGCATTATGTTGCCACCTACTGCCAGGTACTCCATTTCAGCGACCTCAGTAGTCATTAGACATTGTGAGAAAGGAAAATGGGGCACTCCGCGGAACTCGTGTACTTCGAACATGGTCAGGTGATTGGGTGTAACTTGTGTCATATGTCTGTATGCGACATTTCCACACTCCTAAACATCCCTAGGTCCCCTGTCTCTGATGTGATAGTGAAGTGGAAACGTGAAGGGACACATATAGCACAAAAAAGCGTACTGGCTGACCTCATCTGTTGACTGTCAGAGACTGCCGACAGTTGAAGAGAATCGTAATGTGTAATAGGCAGACATCTATCCAGACCATCACACAGGAAATCCAAACTGTATCAGGATCCACTGCAGTACTACGACAGTTAGACGGGAGATGAGAAAACTTGGGTTTCCTGGTCGAGTGGCTGCTCATAAGCCATACATCATGCCGGTAAATGCCAAACGGCACCTCGCGTGGTGTAAGGAGCATAAACGTTGGATGACTGAACAGTGGAAAAATGTTGTATGGAGTGACGAATCACAGTACACAATGTGGCGATCCGATGGCAGGGTGTGGGTATGGTGAATGCCTGGTGAACGTCATCTGCCAGCATGTGTAGTGCAACAGTAAAATTTGGAGATGGTGGTGTTGTGATATGGTAGTGATTTTCATGGAGGGGGCTTGCACCACTGTCGTTTTGCATGGCACTATCACAGCACAGGCCTACATTACTGTTTTAAGCACCTTCTTGCTTTCTACTGTTGAAGAGCTATTCAGGGATGGCGATTGTATCTTTGAACATGATCAAGCACCTGTTCATAATGCACGGCCTGTGACGGAGTGGTTACACGACAGTAACATCCCTGTAATGGACTGGCCTGCACAGTGTCTGGACCAGAATCCTATACAACACCTTTGGGGTGTTTTGGAATGCCGACTTCGTGCCAGGCCTCACTGACCAACATCAATATTATGCTGTTGGGGATATTAAACTGGACTTTCATGGGACATGTGGTAATAGTTGAAGGGACCATAACAGTTGCGGACTGTGAGAACATTATTGTGTACTGCCCAGATCACTTCATGCTAAATGTCTTCCTTGATTTTGATAGCATCTTCCAGCTGGATAACTGTCCATGTCATAATGCCAGAGATGTGCCACATTGATTTGAACAGCTTGATAGTGATCTTGCATTGATGTTTGTCTACCAAACTAGCCTGATCTGATCCGACTGGAACACATCTGGGAAGTTTTTGGGTGCCAACTCTGCACCCATAAACCTCCAGTTTGCAATCTATAGAAATCACATGACCTGTGCATAAACATCTGGTGCCACATACCTCCAGAAACCCATCAAGGACTTTTTGAATCTTGGCCCCATAGAATCACTCCTGTATTGCAATGTAAAGGTGGACCAGCACTATTAAGCAGGTGGTCGTAATGTTTTGGCTTATCAGAGTGCTTCAGTCATCATTGCAGTGGTGTGAGAATTAAATTGGCACAGTACTCCTCTATCTTCCATTGTAAGGGAACATTTGAAAATGTTCACCATTTCTGATTCTGTTTTTTTTTTTTTTTTTTTTTTTTTTTTTTGCTGGAGGTTTGAGTTCTCCCTCAGGCATGGGTGTGTGCATTGTTCTTAGCATAAGTTAGTTTAAGTACTGTGTAAGTGTAGGGACCGATGACCTCAGCAGTTTGGTCCCTTAGGTATTCACACACATTTGAACATTTTGATTCTGTTTTTGCTTTGCTGCTCTCAATTATGGTTCATGTCATTCTTGAGAATCTGAGCACTAACTTTTGTGCCACTTACAGCCTTTAAATATGACCAGGATTTGAGTTTTGTGAGAGATGTTTTGATAAGATTCTGCTAAGGTTCATGCATGGCTTTTTTGAGAGCCAAATGCTCTAGATTCAGGTTCTCCCTCTGTACAGATCTCTGATTCATGTTGTACCTACTATACAGTAACATTTAGACAATGGAAACTCCAGGTAGGAATATCAACAATGTAGGGAAAGATAGATTGCTACTTACTGTAATGATAACACGTTAAGTTGCAGACAGCCACAATTAAGACACTTACACATAAGCTTTCTGCACCCCATTTATTCACGAAAGCACACCTCATGCACACATGATTGCCAACTCCAGCAGCTCAGGCCACAATGCTACAGTAAGTAGTGATCTGTCTTTTTCTACATTGTACACAGTAATAATTGTTAAAGTTCCTTTTCAGCAACTGTATGTTATGGAATGTCCTTCCAATAATGGACTGTTCTACTAGGTACATGTCTATCCAGAAAATGGTCATCTTTTCTTTTCAATTTGAACCAGTGTTGCTTCTAATTGGCCCTAGCCAGGGTTAGTTTTTTAAGTTTGTCTTTCAGATGTGACATGATGTAAATATTTCTAGTTCTTTTAGTTGCCATTTGTGCTTTAGTAATCCTTGTTGCTACAACTGTCTGACGGTCACTGATACAATTTCCAGCGTGGGCATCCTCAAAAGGTCAAGTCTCTTTGTTTCCATCAGATTTAATATAATTCGATCATATATGGCCCCCTGGCTAATGGCTAGTTTTCAGAGAAGGCATTTGCAGTTATTTCACAGCGTGTTTTGTCAACCACGTCACCTACAAAACTGTAGTTATTCCAATCGACTGTTGCATGATTGAAATCTCCTCCAGTTATGACAGGATTATGATTGGGGAAATATGTGTTAGTGTGTTTAGGGCATCTTTAACCTGATCGCTTTTATCTGGAGTTGTGTGGTAATTGGTGGAAGGGCCCAGTTTTTAACTTGTGCTCACATTTGATACTGAGTCTTGCCCAAACAATCTTACATGCAGCTCCAATTTCTATCTTGGCCAGTTTAAGTTTCGTGTCTACTGAAACACTTGTGTAATCACCATTCCCAATTGGCCTTGCATTTCTCAGTACACATGCATAAGCCCAAAAATCTCATTGCTGATTGTTCCAGTTTTTAGCTGGTTTTCTGGACCTGGTATATAAACTCCACTGCTTTTTACAAATTCAAACTGTGGAAAATTTATTTTGAATGCTTTGTTTGTTGTTCAGTATGATTTTAATCAGCTTGTGTGTGTGTGTGTGTGTGTGTGTGTGTGTGTGTGTGTGTGTGTGTGTGTGTGTGTCTATAACAGGAGCTGCACCTCTTAAAGAAAAGTCCAATTCATTTATCTCTTTGTGAATTTAAGAAATTTGTGACTACAGTTTTCCTTTGAAATTATTATCATCATGTAGAGTAGAGTGCCAATAAGCAAGAAAAATGATGGTTGAAAAGTTGGTATTTTTATTCAAACTCTAGAAACGTTTTTTGCCTGTAATTTTATAGTCAGTTTACTATTGTTATACTTTTTTGCAGTTCTCCAAATCCTTTTACACTCACCACTCACTTATTTAAAAACACATCATTGTTACTTTTTTACTTACACATTTTCTTGTTGTATTTACAGAGGAATGGTTCAGACAAAAGTAATAAAATGAAATTGAAAAAAGGAGTAGCAGTGTGCCTTTTGGATGATGAAGAGTAAGTAAAAAAAAAAAAACATTCATTACTGCCAGATTTGCATTTAAAATAAGTACAGTTTCTTCAGTAGTTCTTTCTGTGGTATGCACACAAACCCTTCAATCCTTGAATTTCTGTACTTTTAATAATGATTGACATTCCACTTTTTAAAGTTACCGGGAAAACAATTACTTAGTCAATTTACATTTATTGACCAAGAATTAAGAAAAGTTATGTGATGTACTCATTTTATGGCTTTTTTTGTTTGTAGTTAAATGAAGTTCAAACTACGAAAGGCTCATCACCAGTTTGACAGATGGCTAACACCATTTATTAATGTTCATAACAAAACTACTATAGCATGTTCTCTTCCTAATGACCTTTCCCCAAATACCAGTTCCCAGTCTCCACCTTTGTGCTCCAAAGCCTGTTCATTTCAAGTCTTCTACTCAAGGATCTACAACAGTTCTCTTATTTCTCATGATAAAGTTTTAAAATATTTTAATTCAAATATAATGAAATAAGAGGAGATATTACAAGCAAATAGCTGAATTAGACTTCCAGTTAATTATAAAAATTAATTCATTAATTTATTTAATAGTAGTAGTAAAAACAGGAAAGAACTTCCAGTATTACAAGGAAGCTTTAGGTAAGTATAAACTTTAATAAGAGGGAGATTTCATTGCTAGATAGCAGACAGGTGAGGTAATGTGACAAGACTTAAAAGTATTGTGTAAGGATTTTACTAAGAAGGATTGGTAGTGAGGGGCTGGTTTGTTAGCTCATAACTTATTATATTGCGGTGGATCTGGACTTACTTGAAGACAAATTTGTGTGATAATTTGTAGGAGGACTAGACCTTCTTTAGGGTAGAATCAGTTGTTTGGTATTTCTGCTTGATGGGAGTTAGTGAGTGGAGGAATGCAGATCAGAAGGCTCGGTGGTCTTGTTTCATGTCAACATGGGGGAATTAGAGGCACAGTGAGTAAGATGGTAACATACCTTCTCAGATATCATTTGTATATCAGAACTTCATATACTTGGAAATAATTATTAATATTTCCTCTGGAGCAATATTTCACACCAGATTCATCATGAGGAACACTTTGCAACCCACAATAGTGGCATTTTATGTCAAATTTAATGTTTCATTCAATACATTAAACCACTATATATATATATATATATATATATATATATATATATATATATATATATATATATATATATATATATATATAAAAAATAGAGGGAAACATTCCAAGGAGTCATTCCAATCCCGGGAACGGAAAGACTTACCTTAGGAGGAAAAAAGGACAGGTATACACTCGCACACCCCGCCTCCTATCTGTGTTAACTGCGGAGAACACCATTCCCCCTGCTCGCCGGACTGTAGGATATTGCAGAAAGAACGGAAGATAATGGAATATAAGACCTTGGACCGGCTGACCTACCCCGAGGCTAGACGGAAATATGAGAGGCTCCATCCTGTGGCAATGCCGTCAACTTACGCCGCTGCTGCAACGACGGTTCTCCCGTCATCACGAATCGGCTCTAAGATCGGTCAGCATCCACCGGCCCCCTTGCTTGTGGGGGGCATTTCACACCCTGTTGCTCCTGCTCCATCTTCTTCAGGAGCAACACCCTCCCAACCTTTGGGGACATCAGCTCCCCCTTCCCAGCCGGAGAAGCGTAAGACTTCTTCGGCTGCTCTCGCCAGGAAGGGATCCCTTGGGGACCTCCCTTCGCAAGTTCCGACCAGTGGCAAAGACCACGCCCGCAAGTGGTTGAAACAACCGCCAGTCCCTGGTCGTCGGGCCTCGCGGTCGTCGTCTGTCCCTGAGACTGACCCAGTGAAGCCCATGCAGCCTGAAGAGCCGAAGGCACAGCGTGATAAGCAGAAAAGGAAGAAAGTCCCCAAGACCAACGGTAATGCGGTGGCACCGATCCCGCCGCTCCCTGCAAGCTCTGCCTCTGAGGACGAGGTGGAGATTCTGGCGTCCGCTGAGGACCTCGCTCTTGCCGGTCCCGCGGACGCAATGGATGGCATTTGTACGGATGCTCCATCGGAGGCAGCAGGTGCCCCAGTGGCGTAATCTGCCTTCCCAGTCCCGTCACGCCTTTCCCAGCCATGGACAACACCATCCTCCAGTGGAACTGCAGCGGTTTCTTCCACCATCTAGCTGAGCTCCGCCACCTTATCAGCCTTCACCCTTTCTTCTGCATTGCTCTCCAGGAAACTTGGTTTCCAGCAATGCGAACCCCCGCCCTCCGTGGCTATCGGGGTTATTATAAGAACCGAGCGGCTTATGAAAGGGTGTCTGGTGGCGTCTGCATATATGTCCTTCACACTCTGCACAGCGAGTCTGTCCCTCTCCAGACGCCTTTAGAGGCTGTCGCTGTACGCGTGTGGACACCAGAGGCTGTTACCGTCTGCAGTCTTTACATTCCACCGGATGGTGATGTCTCGCAGCATGTCCTGGCTGCACTGGTCGCCCAATTGCCGCCACCTTTCTTGCTATTGGGCGACTTCAACGCTCATAACCCTCTGTGGGGTGGGTCAGTGGCAACAGGTCGAGGCGCCATCGTTGAGCATTTATTGTCGCAGCTCGATCTCTCGCTGTTAAATGATGGTGCCTTCACACACTTCAGTGTGGCGCATGGCACCTACTCCGCCATTGACCTTTCCATCTGTAGCCATAGCCTCTTACCGTCTGCCCAATGGAGTGTGCATGACGACCTGTGTGGTAGTGACCATTTTCCAATCTTTTTGTCACTACCACAGCGCCACTCTTCTGGGCGCCCTAGCAGATGGGCTATGAATAAGGCTGACTGGGACTTGTTCTCCTCCACTGCCGCTTTTGAGCCTCTCTCTACCGCTGACATTGATGCGGTGGTTCAATCGGTCACCACCGGCATCGTTACTGCCGCCGAATCTGCCATTCCCCATTCCTGTGGGTCCCCTCGGCGGAAGGCTGTGCCTTGGTGGTCGCCTGAGATCGCTGAAGCGATTAAAGATCGCCGGCGGGCGCTCCAGCGTCACAAGCGACACCCCTCCCTCGACCACCTTATCGCCTTCAAACGGCTGCGTGCGCGGGCCCGCCTCCTTATCCGCCAAGGCAAGAAGGAGTGCTGGGAGCGGTATGTGTCCACAATTGGCCTCCATGTCACTCCATTGCAGGTCTGGGCCAAGATTCGACGCGTCTACGGCTATCGGCCACCTGTCAGCGTCCCTGCGCTCTCACTGAATGGAGCAGTTTGTACTGACTCCGACGTCATTGCAAATCGCTTAGCAGAGCATTTTGCTTTGAGTTCCGCTTCTGCGAATTACCCCCAGGCCTTCCGCTCCATTAAAGAGCGGATGGAACGTCGGAGCCTTTCGTTTCGCACCAACCACCCAGAATCTTACAATGCTCCATTCAGTGAGTGGGAATTTCGCAGTGCCCTCGCTGCTTGCCCTGATACCGCTCCTGGGCCAGATGGCATCCACTGTCAAATGCTGAAACATCTTTCAGTGGACTGCCAGCGGCGCCTTCTCGATCTTTACAACCGTCTTTGGGTCGAGGGGGAGTTTCCGTCGCAATGGCGGGAAGGCATTGTCATCCCCGTTTTGAAACCTGGAAAGACCCCTCTGGAGGTGGACAGCTACCGTCCCATTAGCCTCACCAACGTAATGTGCAAGCTTCTCGAACGGATGGTGAGCCGGCGCTTGCATTGGGTACTGGAGTCTCGGGGCCTTCTGGCTCCGTCTCAGGGTGGGTTCCGTAAAGGCCGCTCCGCCACCGACAATCTGGTGAGCCTGGAGACTGCCATCCGTACTGCCTTTGCCCGCCGTCAGCACCTGGTCGCTGTCTTTTTCGACATGCGGAAGGCGTACGATACGACATGGCGTCATCACATTCTTTCTACGCTTCATGGATGGGGTCTTCGGGGTCCTCTGCCGATTTTTATCCGCAATTTTCTGTCGTGTCGTACCTTCCGCGTGCAAGTCGCGGCCTCGTATAGTTCCTCCCACGTCCAGGAGAACGGTGTGCCACAGGGCTCTGTTTTAAGTGTCTGTCTGTTTTTAATAGCCATTAACGGGCTTGCTGCGGCCGTGGGAACTTCTGTCTCCGCTTCCCTGTATGCTGACGACTTCTGCCTTTATTACAGCTCTACTGGCATTGCAGCTGTTGAACGTCAGCTACAGGGCGCTATCCGTAAGGCGCAGTCTTGGGCTGTAGCGCATGGGTTTCAGTTTTCGGCAGCCAAGACCTGCGTTATGCATTTCTGCCGGCGCCGAACAGTCCATCCTGAGCCGCGGCTTTATCTTGCCGACGAACTCCTTGCTGTGGTGGAGACCCACAGGTTTTTGGGGGTGGTTTTCGATGCCCGGTTGACTTGGCTGCCTCATATCCGGCAGCTGAAACAGACGTGTTGGCGGCATCTAAACGCTCTGAGATGCTTGAGCCACACCCGCTGGGGCGCCGACCGCTTTACCCTGTTGCGGCTCTACCAGGCGTTAATCCAGTCCCGTCTGGATTATGGGAGCCTGGCTTATGGCTCAGCATCCCCATCTGCGTTACAGGTGCTGGACCCAATTCTCCACAGCGGGATACGCCTTGCCACTGGTGCTTTCCGCACCAGCCCCGTGGACAGCGTACTAGTGGAGGCAGGTGTACCTCCCCTGCGGTTCCGACGCCAACGTTTGCTGGCCGCATATGCTGCCCATGTTCTAAGCTCGCCCGGGCATCCAAATTATCGTCTCCTGTTCCCGCGATCGGTTGTCCATCTGCCAGATCGTCGGCCCCGGTCTGGTTGTACAATAGCGGTCCGCGTCAAAGAGCTTCTCTCTGGGCTTCAGGTTTTTACTGTTCCACCTACTTTCCGGGCTACTTTGCATACACCCCCATGGTGTGTTCGTCGCCCTTGCCTTCGGCTGGACCTGGCACAGGGTCCGAAGGACTCAGTCCCTCCAGAGGCCTTCCGCCGCCGCTTTTATTCTATCCTGGCCACGTATCAGGGCTCTGGTATTGTCTACACTGACGGTTCGATGGTTGCTGGTCGTGTCGGGTATGCGCTCACTCTAGGGGACCGTTCCGAACAACGTTCCTTGCCGGATGGCTGCAGCGTTTACACTGCTGAACTGGTCGCCATCTTTCGTGCCCTAGAGTATATCCGCTCCTGCTCAGGTGAGTCCTTCGTTATCTGTAGCGATTCCCTGAGCGGTTTACGAGCTCTCGACCAGTGTTTCCCTCGTTCTCGTTTGGTGATGGCTATCCACGAGTCTCTGCATACTCTCGCCTGTTGCGGCCGCTCTGTGGTCTTTGTGTGGACCCCCGGTCATGTCGGTATCCCGGGTAACGAACATGTTGACCGCCTGGCGAAAGAGGCCACCACCAAGCCATCTCTGGACCTTGGCCTCCCTGAGACTGATTTGCGGGCAGTCTTCCGCCGCAAAATCTTGGCGCTATGGAACGAGGAATGGCGCGAACTGCCATTGTCCAATAAACTCCGTGCTGTCAAGGAGACGACGGCTGTGTGGCGGTCATCCCTGCGAGCCACTCGCAGGGAATCGGTAGTTCTTTGCCGGCTCCGCATTGGCCACTCCCGGCTGACACACAGTTACTTACTGCGCCGGGAGGACCCTCCTGTATGTCGCTGCGGGGCGGCTTTGACAGTGGCCCACATTCTGTTGGCCTGCCCCCTTTTAGCTGTGGTCAGGCAGACATTTGCGCTGCCTGATACGCTCCCTGCCCTTTTAACAGACGACTCCACTATGGGTGACTTAGTTTTACGTTTTATTCGGGCAGGGGGATTTTATCATTTAATCTGAGTGTTTCTGTTTTATTTTATTGTTTTGTGTCGACTCTGGCCTTTGGCCTATGATTTTACACTGATTTTTTAATGTGTTTCTAAGTGGTTGGCTTTTCCTTTTTTATTTCTATGGTCGGCCAACCACCGTCCATCTCTATGTGGTTTTCGTTCGTTTTGTCTTGTCTTTGTCTCAGTCTCTGTCTCTCCTGTTCTGTATCATCTGTGATCTCTTCTGTTCCTCGTTTTTGTTCTCTGTGGGTGTTCTTTGTCTTTGGAAAAAGGGACCGATGACCATGGCAGTCTGGTCCCTTTAATCCCCCAAACCAACCAACCAACACTCACACACACACACATATCCATCCGCACATACACAGACACAAGCGGACATTTGTAAAGGCAAAGAGTTTGGGCAGAGATGTCAGTCGAGGGAGAAGTACAGAGGCAAAGATGTTGTTGAAAGACAGGTGAGGTATGAGCGGCGGCAACTTGAAATTAGCGGAGGTTGAGGCCTGGCAGATAACGAGAACAGAGGATATACTGAAGGGCAAGTTCCCATCTCCGGAGTTCTGACAGGTTGGTGTTAGTGGGAAGTATCCAGATAACCCGGACGGTGTAACACTGTGCCAAGATGTGCTGGCTGTGCACCAAGGCATGTTTAGTCACAGGGTGATCCTCATTACCAACAAACACTGTCTGCCTGTGTCCATTCATGCGAATGGACAGTTTGTTGCTGGTCATTCCCACATAGAAAGCTTCACAGTGTAGGCAGGTCAGTTGGTAAATCACGTGGGTGCTTTCACACGTGGCTCTGCCTTTGATCGTGTACACCTTCCGCGTTACAGGACTAGAGTAGGTGGTGGTGGGAGGGTGCATTGGACAGGTTTTACACAGGGGCGGGGCCGGTTACAAGGGTAGGAGCCAGAGGGTAAGGAAGGTGGTTTGGGGATTTCATAGGGATGAACTAAGAGGTTACGAAGGTTAGGTGGACGGCGAAAAGACACTCTTGGTGGAGTGGGGAGGATTTCATGAAGGATGGATCTCATTTCAGGGCAGGATTTGAGAAAGTTGTATCCCTGCTGGAGAGCCACATTCAGAGTCTGATCCAGTCCCGGAAAGTATCCTGTCACAAGTGGGGCACTTTTGTGATTCTTCTGTGGGAGGTTCTGGGTTTGAGGGGACGAGGAAGTGGCTCTGGTTATTTGCTTCTGTACCAGGTCGGGAGGGTAGTTGCAGGATGTGAAAGCTGTTTTCAGGTTGTTGGTGTAATCGTTTAGGGATTTCGGACTGGAGCAGATTCGTTTGCCACGAAGACCTAGGCTGTAGGGAAGGGACTGTTTGATGTGGAATGGGTGGCAGCTGTCATAATGGAGGTACTGTTGCTTGTTGGTGGGTTTGATGTGGACGGACGTGTGAAGCTGGCCATTGGACAGATGGAGGTCAACGTCAAGGAAAGTGGCATGGGATTTGGAGTAGGACCAGGTGAATCTGATGGAACCAAAGGAGTTGAGGTCGGAGAGGAAATTCTGGAGTTCTTCTTCACTGTGAGTCCATATCATGAAGATGTCATCAATAAACCTGTACCAAACTTTGGGTTGGCAGGCCTGGGTAACCAAGAAGGCTTCCTCTAAGCGACCCATGAATAGGTTGGCGTACGAGGGGGCCATCCTGGTACCCATGGCTGTTCCCTTTAATTGTTGGTATGTCTGGCCTTCAAAAGTGAAGAAGTTGTGGGTCAGGATGAAGCTGGCTAAGGTAATGAGGAAAGAGGTTTTAGATAGGGTGGCAGGTGATCGGCGTGAAAGGAAGTGCTCCATTGCAGCGAGACCCTGGACGTGTGGAATATTTGTGTATAAGGAAGTGGCATCAATGGTTACAAGGATGGTTTCTGGGGGTAATAGATTGGGTAAGGATTCCAGGCGTTCGAGAAAGTGGTTGGTGTCTTTGATGAAGGATGGGAGACTGCATGTAGTGGGTCGAAGGTGTTGACCTATGTAGGCAGAGATACGTTCTGTGGGGGCTTGGTAACCAGCTACAATGGGGCGGCCGGGATGATTGGGTTTGTGAATTTTAGGAAGAAGGTAGAAGGTAGGGGTGCGGGGTGTCGGTGGGGTCAGGAGGTTGATGGAGTCAGGTGAAAGGTTTTGTAGGGGGCCTAAGGTTCTGAGGATTCCTTGAAGCTCCGCCTGGACCTCAGGAATGGGATTACCTTGGCAAACTTTGTATGTGGTGTTATCTGAAAGCTGACGCAGTCCCTCAGCCACATACTCTCAACGATCAAGTACCACGGTCGTGGAACCCTTGTCCGCCGGAAGAATGACGATGGATCGGTCAGCCTTCAGATCACGGATAGCTTGGGCTCCAGCAGTGGTGATGTTGGGAGTAGGATTAAGGTTTTTTAAGAAGGATTGAGAAGCAAGGCTGGAAGTCAGAAATTCCTGGAAGGTTTGGAGAGGGTGATTTTGAGGAAGAGGAGGTGGGTACCGCTGTGACGGAGGACAGAACTGTTCCAGGCAGGGTTCAATTTGGATAGTGTCTTGGGGAGTTGGATCATTAGGAGTAGGATTAGGATCATTTTTCTTCGTGGCAAAGTGATATTTCCAGCAGAGAGTACAAGTGTAGGACAGTAAATCTTTGACGAGGGCTGTTTGGTTGAATCTGGGAGTGGGGCTGAAGCCTTTGGATAGGACAGAGGTTTCGGATTGGGAGAGAGGTTTGGAGGAAAGGTTAACTACTGAATTGGGGTGTTGTGGTTCCAGATTGCGTTGATTGGAATTTTGAGGTTTTGGAGGGAGTGGAGCTGGAAGTGGGAGATTGAGTAGATGGGAGAGACTGGGTTTGTGTGCAATGAGAGGAGGTTGAGGTTTGCTGGAAAGATTGTGAAGGGTGAGTGAGTTGCCTTTCCGGAGGTGGGAAACCAGGAGATTGGATAATTTTTTGAGGTGGAGGGTGGCATGCTGTTCTAATTTGCGGTTGGCCTGTAGGAGGATGCTTTGAACAGCCGGTGTGGATGCGGGAGAGGAAAGATTGAAGACTATTATTAAGGATAGGAGTTGATGTGTAGGTGAAGGATTAGGTAGGTGAGGGCAACGGATTGTTCAGTTTGGAACTGGTATAGGGACTGATGGAAAGAAGGGTTGCAGCCAGAGATGGGAACTTTAAGTGTGAGGCCTTTGGGGGTAATGCCAAATGTCAGACAAATGTCATAGATGATGTGACTTACCAAACGAAAGTGCTGGCAGGTCGATAGACACACAAACATACACACAAAATTCAAGCTTTCGCAACCAACCGTTGCTTCGTCAGGAAAGAGGGAAGGAGAGGGAAAGACGAAAGGATGTGGGTTTTAAGGGAGAGGATAAGGAGTCATTCCAATACCGGGAGCGGAAAGACTTACCTTAGGGGGAAAAAAGGACAGGTATACACTCGCGCGCGCACACACACACACACACACACACACACACACACACACATATCCACCCGCACATACACAGACACAAGCAGACATATATATATATATATATAATAGAGGGAAACATTCCACGCGGGAAAAATATATTTAAAAACAAAGATGATGATGATGATGATGATGATGATGATGATGATATATTTAAAAACAAAGATGATGTGACTTACCATGTCTGCTTGTGTCTGTATATGTGTGGATGGATATGTGTGTGTGTGCGAGTGTATACCCACCCTTTTTTCCCCCTAAGGTAAGTCTTTCCGCTCCCGGGATTGGAATGACTCCTTACCCTCTCCTTTAAAACCCACATCCTTTCGTCTTTCCCTCTCCTTCCCTCTTTCCTGACGAAGCAACTGTTGGTTGCGAAAGCTAGAATTTTGTGTGTATATTTGTGTTTGTTTGTGTGTCTATCGACGTGCCAGCGCTTTCGTTTGGTAAGTCACATCATCTTTGTATATATATATATATATATATATATATATATAAGACATAAAGCGCATTTTGCATGCAGATTTCAATATTGTTTTGACTGTTTTTCCAAGAGGTAGTAGATAATATCTCCATAGTAAATTCTTTAGATTATTAGTAATATTTTGTTAGACTGTAGCCCCCAAACATTAGCACGGTGAGCAAATCAAAGAAGAATCACATCCAAGGCAATTAACAAAATATTGTGATCTGAGTCCACCTGCAATGCAGATGCTTAAAGCTGATATCAAAGGGCACACTTGGCTATAAGTCTACCCTACTGAGAACTTGGAGGCCAAGTGGTATAAACTACCTGATTACCTGGCATTACCTTGGTACTCGTGTGTCACAGTCTTGTGTAGACAGGAAAAGACATCTCTAGTAGAAAATCGACGTAATTTTATTGTATGTTATAGCATACAAATTACAAAATAAAATTTCATGAGAGGTGTCTGTGGACTAAGAAGTGCTATTCTCACTAGCTAGATGGCCAGAAATGAACTAAACGCGTGAAAATGCCATACACATATCCTCCCTCTGCCCTCCTCCCAGTCTTTCCATTTCTTTCAATGCCATCAAGAGATCCATTCACTTCTGAAAATTTCCAGGAAGTTCTGATGTGTTCTTTTTGACTGAAGTTGTACAGAAATGCCACTGGGAATGTTGCCATTCAGCCGAGTGCACCTGAATACTGTGGTCATTTTTGATGACCACAAAAACTAAGGATTATGCACTAATTCTAGTTGCTTCCAGTTATTTTTACATGTAGTCCATTTCCAATCCACCAAAACCCAAAAGTTAATGTAATTTAATGACTTTAAAAAAAGAAGCAGTAGCAGGAGAACACGAAGTTCTCATCCCATCCGGTAAGCCTCTTATGATCCGGGGCTCTGGGTGACCGTGTGAACTCTACCCATTTCCATTTCCTTCACATCACCAATCCTTTTCCATCACCCATCTTCCATCTCCTCCAACTGTTCTCTAGAAGGAGCCACTGCCTTCGAAAGTGGGCAAATTTCAATATCTTTAAGTGTGTGTTCTCCTGCCACTGCTTGGCGAGTAGAATGTTTTTAACTATCCAGTTACATTATGTTTTCGTTGATACAGAACCCAGAAGGTGTCTCAAATGCTTCCCTCATCTGCCCCTGCCCCTGGTATGTTAGTCACTACATGACCAGCAAGTTTTCTTGAAATGGCTCCAAATGTTCCTGAAGTAGGCTTATTTTCAAATACCATCTCTTTCTCATTTGCTGCCCCACTTCACTCGCACATGTGCTGCCCCGGTTCACTTGTACGTGCGCGCATGCGTGCAGTGGGGGGGGGGGGGGGGGGGGGGGAGATAGGCATAGGCGTTTGTTTGTGTAGTTTTTGTTAGCTCACCCTTGTCTTAACTCCAAATAATACTAGTGGTGCAACAAAAGCTGAAGCATGACCTCACAATACATGCTGTAGAAGAACGTTGATAGTAAAAATTGTTAATTACGTCATCTACATTATTTCAAGACAGAATTTTCCACATCATTTTAGTGATATTAACACTCTGTCTCTTTCTTAAATTCTCTGTTAACTGTAACATTCATGTCTGTCAGAAATTGTTTCTAATTTCCTTTTAGATGGTATTCGTTGTAGGTAGCAACTTGACATATCATTATCATTAATTATTCATTTAATCATCATTAGTAAATTACCCCACATCATTGTAATCATCATTAACGGTTTACTCCAAGTATTAACTATTCACCATTGTCACTAGATCAGCACACATGCAATTATCACATTATATTCCATCTTGTCAGTGATCAGCCTTTCAGTTATTCCAACAAATTACGTCCACCACTTCTCCTCTTCCTTATTTAATACATCAAAGTATGAATGAAATAACAATATTATCAGAAGGTAAGTTGCTACTCACCATATAGCGAAGATGCTGAGTCGCAGTCAACTGAAACCATACAACTCTTGTGTGGCTGCCACTGGTGGCAGTACTCATAACATCTGATACCAGCCTCAGAATTATGAATAGACAGGCCTGGTGTGTTGTCTGTGACAAATGACACAACAAAACTAACAGCAGATAAAGCAAATGCCAGACTGAGATTCATTGGAAGAATGCTCAGGAAATGTACTCCACCCACAAAGGAGGTAGCCTACAAAACCCTTTTTCAACCAATACTTTAATATTGTTCATCAATCTAATGTCTGTACCAGATAGGATTGATAGAGGAAATAGAGAAGATCCAAAGAAGAGCAGCGCATTTCATTAAAAGTTCATTTAGTTAGCACAAAAGTATCATGGAGATGCTCAGCCAACTCCAGTGCCAAACACAACAAGAAAGGCATTCTGCATCACTGTGTAGGTTACTGTTAAAAGTTCTGAGAGGGTGTGTTCCTAGAAGAGCTAACCAATATATTGGTTCCTCCTGTGAAGCATTTGTGAGCAAGTGGGAAACAGGAAGTGACTGTGGTACATAAATCACCCTATGCCACACACCACAATGTAACCTGCAGAGTATTGATGTAGATAGAAAATGCAAAGCTTTTCTATCCTAAATTTTGTAAAATAAATCTCTTGAACAATTAAAATTGAAATTGTAAATTTTCATGGGGAATAAATAATAGTTCTAATTCCCTTTGATACTAGGACTAGAACCCTAAAGCTTTATCATCAGAAGGAAAAGCATTTCAAGTAGTACTGAATAATAGCAAATGAAACAATGGAAAATCCAGGATGGAATGTAACAATATTAGGAAAAGAAAAGTTGCTACCCACCATATAGCGGAGATGCTGAGTCACAGATAGGCACAACAGAAAGACAGTCACAAATAAAGCATCCAGCCGGTAGGGCCTTTGTCAAAAATAGATCTCACACACACACACACACACACACACACACACACACACACACACACACACACTACTCACTCTTACTCACACTCACTAATGCATTTCACACCCACGACTGCAGTCTCAGGTAAGGGAAGCCTCAATGTGATAACTGTTTACATCTTGAATGACTGAGTATGTCATTTTATAAGACTTGAACTAAATTTCTGTTTAAGTATTTCCTATTGTAAATTATGGGTTATGTTAAAATTGTAAGTTGAAAATTTAGCCATGACGATAAATACAAATATAACTACACAGTAAAATGTTGTTTATAGTGTTGAGTTAGAATTATGTATCTTGTTAACCAATAGTGAAACCTCTATTTGTCACATTAAAAGGTATATGTCAGCATGTGTTCCTTCTGTCTCATAACTACAGTAAAACTTGGGGGGGACAGACAAAGTTATAGAGAGAGAGGCAACCACAACTATACACCCGTGTCTCTCAGCAAAATCAATTACGTCCTCAAAAAGCATCAAGTAACAGCTGTCTTCTGCTTGCCCAATAAAACACAGGACTTACTAGGGTGTGTTAGAGATGACATTGGTTTATGAGAGGCAAGGGTACAGCCAATTCTTTGCCTTTATGGAATAACGTATAGTGGGTAAACAGTATACGCCATCAAAGATTGCTGCCGAGAATACCGGCACTGCACTGGGCTAAGTATCCTGCCATGTTGCCAGTCACAGAGCACTGTTCGTCTGAGACACACATGAGGAAAACTAGTGCACCAGGGTTTTAGCACAAATATCAGAATACTGGGACACCATCATTTCAGAGGTCATCCAAATTGGACCAAATACAGTCCTATTCTGTGGGACTGAAGCTATACCCTCAGCAAGGGTTGGGAACCTGTACTGAGTCTAATACAATGAGCTGGTACTCAGGGTGGGTGGAGTTACTACATCCATGGTGCCACAGCTTGGATGCCCAGGCAGCCAGACACCAGTCCAGCTGCCTCAACAGTCGCTGATGCACACCCTCTGGTGCAGGCCACGTATAGTGCAACCAATGGGAGATGAAGGGGGAGAGGACATAAGTTGGCTGTGTAGTCTCAGTAGGACAGTGCCTCTGACTCTGCCGATGTGTCTGCTTGCCAAAATATTTTCCCTGCCAGACGTAGTGAACCAGTATAACAACTGTGGACTATTTGATCAGTTTGTAAGACTCTTTACTTATATTGCCCAGATGTTTTATTGCTATGCTGTTCATCTAAATCTGGTTTAAAATTTAAAGGAAAAATATAACCGAGTGCTGGCTGTATACAGAAGGTTCAGATCAAACAATGAAATTCTGGAATGGAATAACAATAACATGAAATCGCTTCTCACCACATAGATGAGGCCTGAGCAACAGAAATGGCACATTGAAAGACAGTGTTCTTCCTGTGTGCTTGTCTGCTGCTAAGTGTCTCCTCTTTGAGTGGGGCAGCATTTTATACTGAAGGTTTGGGCTCATGTTTCAGTGTAGCATTGTTTCTAGTTCCGCAGTGTTTTAAAACCATATTGGTATCTATGACAGGGCAATAATAATTGTAAAATTGAGTAAAAGTTTTGTATTTGTTGTCGGACCCTTTCACCTGATAAAGTTTCTCTTTTCTACATCTACATTTCTACATCTACATTTATACTCCGCAAGCCACCCAAAGGTGTGTGGCGGAGGGCATTTTACGTGCCACTGTCATTACCTCCCTTTCCTGTTCCAGTCGCGTATGGTTCGCGGGAAGAACGACTGTCTGAAAGCCTCCGTGCGCGCTCTAATCTCTCTAATTTTACATTCGTGATCTCCTCGGGAGGTATAAGTAGGGGGAAGCAATATATTTGATACCTCATCCAGAAACGCACCCTCTCGAAACCTGGCGAGCAATCTACACCGCGATGCAGAGCGCCTCTCTTGCAGAGTCTGCCACTTGAGTTTATTAAACATCTCCGTAACGCTATCACGGTTACCTAATAACCCTGTAACGAAATGCGCCGCTCTTCTTTGGATCTTCTCTATCTCCTCCGTCAAACCGATCTTGTATGGATCCCACACTGACGAGCAATACTCAAGTATAGGTCGAACGAGAGTTTTGTAAGCCACCTCCTTTGTTGATGGACTACATTTTCTTAGCACTCTCCCAATGAATCTCAACCTGGTACCCGCCTTACCAACAATTAATTTTATATGATCATTCCACTTCAAATCGTTCCGCACGCATACTCCCAGATATTTTACAGAAGTAACTGCTACCAGTGTTTGTTCCGCTATCATATAATCATACAATAAAGGATCCTTCTTTCTATGTATTCGCAATACATTACATTTGTCTATGTTAAGGGACAGTTGCCACTCCCTGCACCAAGTGCCTATCTGCTGCAGATCTTCCTGCATTTCGCTACAATTTTCTAATGCTGCAATTTCTCTGTATACTACAGCATCATCCGCGAAAAGCCGCATGGAACTTCCGACACTATCTACTAGGTCATTTATATATATTGTGAAAAGCAATGGTCCCATAACACTCCCCTGTGGCACGCCAGAGGTTACTTTAACATCTGTAGACGTCTCTCCATTGATAACAACATGCTGTGTTCTGTTTGCTAAAAACTGTTCAATCCAGCCACACAGCTGGTCTGATATTCCGTAGGCTCTTACTTTGTTTATCAGGCGACAGTGCGGAACTGTATCGAACGCCTTCCGGAAGTCAAGAAAAATAGCATCTACCTGGGAGCCTGTATCTAATATTTTCTGGGTCTCATGAACAAATAAAGCGAGTTGGGTCTCACACGATCGCTGTTTCCGGAATCCATGTTGATTCCTACATAGTAGATTCTGGGTTTCCAGAAACGACATGATACTCGAGCAAAAAACATGTTCTAAAATTCTACAACAGATCGACGTCAGAGATATAGGTCTATAGTTTTGCGCAACTGCTTGACGACCCTTCTTGAAGACTGGGACTACCTGTGCTCTTTTCCAATCATTTGGAACCCTCCGTTCCTCTAGAGACTTGCGGTACACGGCTGTTAGAAGGGGGGCAAGTTCTTTCGCGTACTCTGTGTAGAATCGAATTGGTATCCCGTCAGGTCCAGTGGACTTTCCTCTATTGAGTGATTCCAGTTGCTTTTCTATTCCTTGGACACTTATTTCGATGTCAGCCATTTTTTCGTTTGTGCGAGGATTTAGAGAAGGAATTGCAGTGCGGTCTTCCTCTGTGAAACAGCTTTGGAAAAAGGTGTTTAGTATTTCAGCTTTACGCGCGTCATCCTCTGTTTCAATGCCATCATCATCTCGGAGTGTCTGGATATGCTGTTTCGAGCCACTTACTGATTTAACGTAAGACCAGAACTTCCTAGGATTTTCTGTCAAGTCGGTACATAGAATTTTACTTTCGAATTCACTGAACGCTTCACGAATAGCCCTCCTTACGCTAACTTTGACATTGTTTAGCTTCTGTTTGTCTGAGAGGTTTTGGCTGCGTTTAAACTTGGAGTGAAGCTCTCTTTGCTTTCGCAGTAGTTTCCTAACTTTGTTGTTGTACCACGGTGGGTTTTTCCCGTCCCTCACAGTTTTACTCGGCACGTACCTGTCTAAAACGCATTTTACAATTGCCTTGAACTTTTTCCATAAACACTCAACATTGTCAGTGTCGGAACAGAAATTTTCATTTTGATCTGTTAGGTAGTCTGAAATCTGCCTTCTATTACTCTTGCTAAACAGATAAACCTTCCTCCCTTTTTTTATATTCCTATTAACTTCCATATTCAGGGATGCTGCAACGGCCTTATGATCACTGATTCCCTGTTCTGCACTTAAAGAGTCGAAAAGTTCGGGTCTGTTTGTTATCAATAGGTCCAAGATGTTATCTCCACGAGCCGGTTCTCTGTTTAATTGCTCGAGGTAATTTTCGGATAGTGCACTCAGTATAATGTCACTCGATGCTCTGTCCCTACCACCCGTCCTAAACATCTGAGTGTCCCAGTCTATATCTGGTAAATTGAAATCTCCACCTAAGACTATAACATGCTGAGAAAATTTGTGAAATGTATTCCAAATTTTCTCTCAGTTGTTCTGCCACTAAAGCTGCTGAGTCGGGAGGTCGGTAAAAGGAGCCAATTATTAACCTAGCTCGGTTGTTGAGTGTAGCCTCCACCCATAATAATTCTTATTTTTATAGGTGGTAGTTAATTGTATTCATAGTTTGTTTCTGTTGAACAATTGTTGTTATTTTTGGCATAGCTGAATTTAGGTACTATACGACGAGTAGTTTGATTAATTAAAATGAATCGTTATGTTTGAGATTTCTGTTGATTGTTGCATGATCTATTCCAGTGAGGTTTGCATCAATTTCTCTGGTGCTGTAATGGCCAGGGGGATGGCAATGGCTACTGGTTGGTGGGAGTCATCTGAGACGTTGTCAGTAGGTGCTTGAGCTGAACCTGGGACATTGTGGGCTGTTTTGATTGCTTGGAAGACAGAAGTGATATTGTGGGTAATTGCAGAGAAACAAAATGTGAACACAGACTGTTCTTTATTAATCCATTAAACTTGAATAGGCATTTGTGTGCGCTCTTGTCTCTGGTTGGCTCGTAATATCCCCATGAGTAGTGATGGCTAAGGTAGATACAATGTGTGGTGTACACACACTATCCAGGTGGTATTGCTGGTACATCTGGAGCTAAGTCAACAGCAGTGGCCGAGCACTGGACTTGGCCTTGTTGCAACAAAGGGCATGGCAGTGACTTCTTTTAACTCTGCAATAAGTTGTGGTATCACAGTGATATGTCATGGCATTGCTTTAAGTCAGACTGTGAGCAGAAAGGGGCAGCTGGCAGATAACAGTGACCTAGACGCAGAGCTGAGTGGTTTTCTGTTTGTGCCTTGGCCATGAGGCGGCAGCATGTACATCAGTGAGCAGTCTCATTGAACTGGTATTGGAATGTTGGCTGTGTCATAGTTAGGATGGTGCTCCAAAGTTATGGCAGTAGAACTTGTGGAAACAAACTGATACCCAGCAGGCGCTGTGCATAGCCCTGCCAGGTCGATCATGACCCACTCTCCTTTGTGGGAGTTCAGATGCAGTTGTCTGGTGATAAATATTGCTGCTGCATTCCTTCATTCTGTTGAACCCTCTGGCTGACACAGAAACTTTGCAAAAGTCTGTGTTCCAGTCTCGGCTAATCCCGGGCGGCAGTACGTTGAAACATGGAAGTGACCAGCCTCTTGCTGAAGGTGCAGAATTGGCAAGTAAATGACTCAACTGAAGCAGTCAGTGTCTGGAATTAACTGCTGTGGATACATCTCTATTCCCTATCTGTGTCCTATACTGCTACAGTTTCTCCCTCCTTAGGAAAATCCAACCCCTTTACTTCTACTTGAGAGTGTAGCTGTAACAGAGAAATGATAGACACATCATTGTTTCAATGCTTTACGTACACCTGCCTCAATTCACAGTAAGCACATCTTGCATAACTTCTGTCTTTGCATGTGCTTCTTCCCTTTTCTCTGTTTCACTAAAAGCACTGTGGCTGAGTTATAGGTAGCCATAGCGTCATCCCACATTGTGGAAAGAGGATGGGGAATGTAAGAAAGGCATTGTAACAGTGTGATCTCACTAGTCTTCCCACTTAATATTTGTACACTAAAATTCACATCTCCCGCACTCTAATATTACATATATAATATACTCGTATTAATCTAAATCAAATTCTCATATGTTACATATATGATATACAGGGTGTATACGACCCGGGAGATCCGGGAAAAACCCAGGAATTTTTTCATCTGGGAGAAAACCGGGAAAAACCCGGGAATTTTTTATAATACTGGGCAGTTTTCATTGTTATAGTTTTCAGTTAAATTTTTGTAACTTTGACTGATAAGAACCAATACTCTAACGAAGAATAGTACTGTATATCGCTACTGCAGAATAATACTGCATGAATAAAACACGAATGAGAGGAGAAAAAAAAAAAAAAAAAAAAAAAAAAAGAATATAAAACTTAAGTTGCAAAGGAAATGCACCATGGACAACAACAAAACGCAGTCCTCATACAAGCTTCTGCCAACAGCAAGATGTGTCAAAGCATTTAGGTAGACTATGCAATGTTTCCATAACAACAAATTGCCTCCGATGAGCGTGACGTCACAACTGTTTACCTTAGATTCGTTTGAGCGGTTGCGAGCGAGCTTATGTGTATGTATGAGTAGTACCTTCTCCCGCTTCTGGCTGCAGAATTGTGACAGTTAGCCATATAAGCAATAGCAGCGAGCAGTCAGATGCTATCCGCAAAAATTTTACTGGTGCGCCTAAGCTGCCAGATTCGCCTATGCGAAACAGTCCCAGAACTAGGGGTAGGGAGCGAGGACGAACCGGGTATCAACCCCGGGCTGCAGTTTGAAAGGGGGGGGGGGGGCAAATTCGTATTATTGAGGAAAAAGACCTTGTTTCACAAAGCTCCTAGCATCCAGCGCACGTTGGTCTATCGATTACTCATATGATTTTCAACACATCCCTGTTGGTTTTTTTTAACATTTTTGATCAAATTTTAAGTTGATTTCTGAATGAATCATAAGTTGATTTTTGAATGCGTGCATAGTGTACGTGATGTCTCTGCCAGGGAAATCCCCGCTGCCTCTAGAAGTAAACTTTCCTGCAGACAAAAGAGGATGGGGCTATACGAGCTGAGCTAATAGAGCCGAACGGGTGAATGCCAATCACTGTTCGTGTGGTTCAGTGGGTTTACAAATGATCAAGATTGTTATAATTACTAGTGAATTCCCTAGATTCAGACTACCAGAGTGGAAATAAATGACTGACTGGAATAACAGGTAACAAAGATTATGTATTGTCTTCTCCGAGTATCCAAGGAAATGAAATTTTGACAGAAAATTTTTGGCCAGACCGCTACACTGCTAAGGGTCAGTTATACAGTCCCCAGCTAGCAGCCGCTAAAATTCTATTCTGGGAGTCGCGCGGAAAACGCGTTGTACGGACACGTAATAATGCCTAACCAGAGAATAAATGCGGGATAACTTAACTGGTGATTGTGGCAGGGTTAGTGAAGTTAACCAGAGAATAAGTTTTGACACTGGCAGGAATAGTTACTGAGTTAGTGATGACAAGATCATTTGTTAGAACATGGAAGGAGAAGAAAAGGGGTCTTACACAAATTATGGAAGAATTGGCGATTCAAAATGTATATAAAGATTTCGTACTACTACTTTTCGATCTCGTGCTTCAGAAGCTAGAGAGTATGAATAAAGTGTGAAACTATTTCCTAACATAAAACTTTTTGCTTGTAGTATGCCTAATAGGCATTTGATATTGGTACTTCATGAATTATATTCTGTCGTCTTATAAAAATGACCGTTTATGCCGAAACAGTCTCGTTTATTTGGTGTGTGTAACAATTGCTGCAATATTAGCCAGGCCTATTTCGTTTTATCTAGCAGACAGTGACAAAATACACGTAATCAGATCGAGAAACCACACCAGTCTTGGGTACTATTTGTATTAACAGAGTTTCTAGTATTAGACAATGACATTTCGTTTTTTCATGTAGCAAAATGTTGACGAATTTTGACGAGGTACTAGATTCTTTCCCAGAAAGGAAAGTACGCCGTATAAAGCTGTGGCAAGATTAGAGAGAGAGAGAAAAAAAAAAAATGCTAGTACTTAAGGATTGAAGAAATGTGTACTGTCTTGCTTGTCTCTTGTTTTTACTCGTTTTATGTATCCTACATTTAATTTTATGTCACAAAACAGCAAGTTGTTAGCTAACAGGCACCAAAGACTGCAAATTTTCTGAAGCGTTCTTGTTCTTCTGGTTACAAATAATCACATCCAGTATTAATTGCGAGATTTTTTTCTAAAGAGGGGCAGGATGTCGAACTGGCCGACTGGGAGCAGGAGAGGCACCACAGGACATTTTAATTTTTACTTGCCTGAATATAGTTTGATGGCCCCTTTACAAAATTTTGCATGTTTGAATTCCACAGAGCAAAATACAGAGACGTGCGATGGAAGAATGCCGTGTGAAGAGGCGTGGCACTGCACTTCAGCACACTTAAGACCAAATAACACGTATTACGTTCCCTCGAACATATATGTTTTATGTATCAGACTCTTCAGAAAGATGTGAGCTACAAAATGAAGATAGTTTTGAAAAGTCGATTTTTTACATTTTTGGCTTCCTGCCTCAAACGTTCGAGGGAGGGGAGTGTCACTATCTAATATTACCGCGGTTCGGAAATATTGTAGATCTGGACCTGATGCACAGAGCAACTTGAGTTGTAGTGGGGAGGTGGTAGTCTCCAAGTGACCCATATTTACATTAAGTGATTTTGCTGTTTACTCTTCATTTATTGCTCTCACATCAAATGAAAACAAAATGGGTTTCTGTGGGCGGGAGCTATCAAGTGAATTGAAATGCATTCACATAATTACGGAAGGGTAAAATATGTTATTAGTTTCAGATCATATTTTGTTTCTACCTTTCTGACAGTCAAGCGTTAATTGCCTTGCAGAACAGTGAAGTTATTTTTGTCGGTTTGTTAAAGAAATTTGACTATTATTAATCTTTTCTGCTGAGGCAGCCAATTTATTTGAAACGAAGTGTTTAATTCAGCACTATTGGCTAGTTTCAACTGTTCGCTGCATTTCAGGTTCACCTTTTCATCTTCTAGCACATATGGCATTACGCCATAATAAAGAACCAAATATGAGATAATACAGTACTGGCACTCCAAGAAAATTTACATCTGAATCTGGACATACGAATGAGCGCTTTAAGCCGAATTATGCATTTTAGTATGGTTCACAAAATTCCCATGTCTTGTTTCTTTTATGACATGATGTAAGATCTTTTAATGTTTTATACATACGAATGTACGGACTTCCTGCGTCATCGTAGCTGCGCAAGCGCGGCGACGCCCGTTATCTGGCGCTCTCTGGCAACTGCTGAAACGAATCTATTTCTAACAGGTCGCAGGAAAATATTCTGAATAGTTGTTTGAAGAGCATTACTTTCAAAGTAAATTTCCTATTTCGCAAGATGAACTCTGTGCTCAAATGTCCGATGAATTTCTAAAATCACAGAGCGTTTGACTCTCATTCAAAAATCAGATCTTTGAGGATGACCATTTAGAATATTTTAGAGCCAAAAAGATCAGACATTTATGTCGTTAAAAATTTTACTGGCACATTTGTGTGATCTATCTTAAGGTGTAACTCGCGCAAAAAAGATCAACTTTATGTGTGACAGCATAGCTTCTCTTGCAGCTTATTAATGTTAGAGGAGACCAGTATTATACGTGAAAGCTTTTCTTTTCTAGTAGCAACACTATGTATATTAATTTAAACCATTACGTTTTCCTATTTGTGTGTTCGCGGTTCTTAACAGTGATGTTGATATTGACTGATTACGTCACATGTCCTGTGCTCTGAATATCCGCTGTCATCGGCTAGCGAGATCGCTTGACATGAGCTACGACTGGCTTACAGAAGCGCATCACAATGTCCATTTCAATGCTTCGGAAAGTAACATGCGGTGTTTGGCCGAATTAGAATTTATACGTTCGTAATACGAAAATATGCAGTTTACGTGTTGCTGCACATCAGACATCTTTCCAAAACGTGTATTTTCCCCTGAGTATCGTTTTTTAAAGTGCTGGGAAATTCTACGCTGGTGTATAAAACCACTACCATTGAAAGGATTGATAAGTTTAACAGTTCCAAGGAAAAGTATACTGCTACTTAACATGGAAAAAATGTATTTTCATCTGGGAGAAAGTGTATTTTTAACCGGGAAATCCGGGAAAAATCCGGGAATTTTTTTTCCTCATCCTTGTATACACCCTGGATATACCTGTATTAATCTAAATCAAATGCTCATATGTAATGTTACGACATGTCTTGCATCTACACAAACAGTATTACACGCTTTTCAGTGCTAACATAAAAAACCAGGCACTCTTTGACCTGTGAACTGGTTTACATTAATTACTTCACAAAATTCCTATTAACACAAAAAAAATTAAAGCTATTTCCTAAGCTACCTCAGCACCCAAGATTTCCCACGTCAAAGTCAGGCGTTTGTGTAACCTAGTAAATAATGTTGTGTGTATGTTACCAGAGTTTGTGGTTTGGCTCTAAGGCCTTTACCAAATACAGTTAAGTCTTAACAGAACAGGCTACAAGGATGCAGAGGATGCAAAGATACAAAATGTGTGGATCCCACAAGTGCAAAATTACACATCTGTGCCACTACTCACATATATTGCTCTCATCTGGATGACTGTTTGAAGTGTTCTGTCATCAGAATGAAACATACATTCTTCTTTGTCCTCAAACCATCTGACTCCTGTCACCAGAATGTCCAGGGGAAAAAGACCATTGCCGGTTGGTGGGAGCCATCTAGGAGGTTTTCAGGAGGTGCTCTATTCCCACCTGGTGTGTTGTCAATTTGTTTGGTGGCAGGGGAGACAGAAGTCGTGGTGTCATCTGAAGAACAAGGCAAAGTTGGTATTTCTCAAAGGGACCACAAGTAAACATATTCACTGCCAGATGCAGCAGTGAATGAGTGACATAGGCATAGACAGTCTGTCAAGAGTTCCTTATGCCACTGCTACAGAACACTTACTTACGGCAGAGCAGAGTGCTGCTCACATCAATCTGCAGTCATTGCCAAAGATGACGATTGTCTCACTCCAGCCATCAGTGTGAGAGCTGTATTAGATAAAAGTGCAGCAATGTTTATAATCAGTACTTCTAAGGAATAGACTATTATCTTGTTCTATATCAAGCGATATGTTAGTGTTCAGTGACAGTAACAAATACATGCGACATTCCTGTGGCTATTGACTTGTTCAGTGCTGAGTATTTCAACTCATAAAAAATTAATCTAATAATTTATAAGTGTTGGGTCTTTGGCTGTGGAGGCCCGTTGTTAGGAGTGTTTGGCGCACTGTATGTTCAGACGCACTTGCACTCTGTCCAGCATTAAAGTCTGTTGTTAGTTCCACCACAGCTTGCATCTATCCTGTTTTACTAGCCTGCCCAGCCTTTGATGTCCGATATATGGAAAGAGGGGTGGCGGTCCAACCCCAAGATGTCTGGACATAGTTTCACCTATGTTTAGCCATTTGTTGAAGACACTCACCTCAGCACTGCTCAAACACCCAACAAGTTGTGCAGTTTCCAAAGTGCTAGAGCCGAGCCTGGAGGCCATCATAATCAGCCCTCAGTCAAACTCGGATAGATTGTGCATATTCGCCATTCTACACATGGACAGGTGGGGAAGGCGGATAGTCGTGTTCGGTTCGTTGGTAGAATTTTGGGAAGATGTGGTTCATCTGTAAAGGAGACTGCTTATAAAACACTAATACGACCTATTCTTAAGTACTGCTCAAGTGTTTGGGATCCCTGTCAGGTCGGATTGAGAGAGGACATAGAAGCAGTTCAGAGGCGGGCTGCTAGATTTGTTACTGGTAGGTTTGATCATCGCGCGAGTGTTACGGAAATGCTTCAGAAACTCGGGTGGGAGTCTCTGTAGGAAAGGAGGCATTCTTTTTGTGAATCGCTACTGAGGAAATTTAGAGAACCAGCATTTTAGGCTGACTGCAGTACAATTTTACTGCCGCCAACTTATATTTCGCAGAAAGACCACAAAGATAAGATAAGAGAGATTAGGGCTCATACAGAGGCATATAGGCAGTCATTTTTCCCTTGTTCTGTTTGGGAGTGGAACAGGGAGAGAAGATGCTAGTTGTGGTACGAGGTACCCTCCACCATGCACCGTATGGTGGATTGCAGGTTGATGGCCATAATATTCTGGCTGATCAGTGTATCTCTGGACACTGGCTGTGTTCTATGCTGCTACAGTGCTTACTGTATTTATCGATTGTATGAGTTCAATCCATACATGAGTTTCATGTTTTTATACTGTCAGAATTAGTCGCAAAATATAGTAAGGCCAGGACCAATTTGACCATCTGTACTACTAACAATAAGTCTATTCATGAGGCACATTACATCAGCACTCGAATTGTGACATACCACAATTATGTACTTTTTAGCTAACTTGTATAAATGTCCACTGTTGTGAAGCACATCATCTCCTATTTCAATTTTTCCTTCTTAAGAGTGGTGTTAAATAAATAAGAGAATTTTTAACTGCAATGTTTTTCACACAAAAAGTTGCCCACGATAACTAGTTCCTACTGAGTAACTTTCTAATTTATAATGTAGTGCTCCACTGGTTTTTAGTCCATTGAAGTTCATCTACATCTACATCTACATTGATACTCCGCAAGCCACCCAACGGTGTGTGGCGGAGGGCACTTTACGTGCCACTGTCATTACCTCCCTTTCCTGTTCCAGTCGCGTATGGTTCGCGGGAAGAACGACTGTCTGAAAGCCTCCGTGCGCGCTCTAATCTCTCTAATTTTACATTCGTGATCTCCTCGGGAAGTATAAGTAGGGGGAAGCAATATATTCGATACCTCATCCAGAAACGCACCCTCTCAGTTATTACTGATACATGCGGTGAATGTTGTTTCACAAATAATTGGGATACCTAAGGCTTGTTTCTTAAGTATTATACACTCCTGGAAATGGAAAAAAGAACACATTGACACCGGTGTGTCAGACCCACCATACTTGCTCCGGACACTGCGAGAGGGCTGTACAAGGAATGATCACACGCACGGCACAGCGGACACACCAGGAACCGCGGTGTTATCCGTCGAATGGCGCCAGCTGCGCAGCATTTGTGCACCGCCGCTGTCAGTGTCAGCCAGTTTGCCGTGGCATACGGAGCTCCATCACAGTCTTTAACACTGGTAGCATGCCGCGACAGCGTGGACGTGAACCGTATGTGCAGTTGACGGACTTTGAGCGAGGGCGTATAGTGGGCATGCGGGAGGCCGGGTGGACGTACCGCCGAATTGCTCAACACTTGGGGCGTGAGGTCTCCACAGTACATCGATGTTGTCGCCAGTGGTCGGCGGAAGGTGCACGTGCCCGTCGACCTGGGACCGGACCGCAGCGACGCACGGATGCACGCCAAGACCGTAGGATCCTACGCAGTGCCGTAGGGGATCGCACCGCCACTTCCCATCAAATTAGGGACATTGTTGCTCCTGGGGTATCGGCGAGGACCATTCGCAACCGTCTCCATGAAGCTGGGCTACGGTCCTGCACACCGTTAGGCCGTCTTCCGCTCACACCCCAACATCGTGCAGCCCGCCTCCAGTGGTGTCGCGACAGGCGTGAATGGAGGGACGAATGGAGACGTGTCGTCTTCAGCGATGAGAGTCGCTTCTGCCTTGGTGCCAATGATGGTCGTATGCGTGTTTGGCTCCGTGCAGGTGAGCGCCACAATCAGGACTGCATACGACCGAGGCACACAGGGCCAACACCCGGCATCATGGTGTGGGGAGCGATCTCCTACACTGGCCGTACACCACTGGTGATCGTCGAGGGGACACTGAATAGTGCACGGTACATCCAAACCGTCATCGAACCCATCGTTCTACCATTCCTAGACTGGCAAGGGAACTTGCTGTTCCAACAGGACAATGCACGTCCGCATGTATCGCGTGCCACCCAACGTGCTCTAGAAGGTGTAAGTCAACTACCCTGGCCAGCAAGATCTCCGGATCTGTCCCCCATTGAGCATGTTTGGGACTGGATGAAGCGTCGTCTCACGCGGTCTGCACGTCCAGCACGAACGCTGGTCCAACTGAGGCGCCAGGTGGAAATGGCATGGCAAGCCGTTCCACAGGACTACATCCAGCATCTCTACGATCGTCTCCATGGGAGAATAGCAGCCTGCATTGCTGCGAAAGGTGGATATACACTGTACTAGTGCAGACATTGTGCATGCTCTGTTGCCTGTGTCTATGTGCCTGTGGTTCTGTCAGTGTGATCATGTGATGTATCTGACCCCAGGAATGTGTCAATAAAGTTTCCCCTTCCTGGGACAATGAATTCACGGTGTTCTTATTTCAATTTCCAGGAGTGTACATTTAGATGCCCTGTCCTTATTGATAGTACCCTTTCCTATTGACTTCCTACTGTGCCAGTGTTATTTATGTGAGAGAGAGAGAGACATACAGTTTGTACATTATATTTCAAGGCCCTTTAGAGCTGTACCTCTAAGATGAGTTACTTATTCTAAAAAAGGCTTTTTATTGTTGTCTAGGACTGTAGTATCTTACACTGTACTGCTGTATGGGTTACTAGCTTCCATTTTCATGTGCAGACCATGGTTTATATGTTCATCACAGATCATTTTGACTATATCTAGCAAGTGTATATAGTTAAATTTATGAAAACAGTTGTTTTAGCTTCAAATTATAGTTCTCTATTTATTTAGTTATTAATACATAACTTCTGTGGCAAATTATTTTAGACTGGCATATTTGTTGCATCAGAGTCAAATTAATATAACATAAAACAAATGTGAAGCACTAAATCAAGTAATTGTGCCTAACAACATTCAGAGCACATTGTCAGTTATTATCTAAGTTTCATGATAGAAGTAGATATTCATCGTGTGAGAATGAAATTTATAGTGAACCTCCAGAACCACAAATATTATGGGATAATAAGTGCCTGCCAGTAGTTGGCAACTTAAATCAAAGCTAAACAGGTTTACTTAACTTTCAAAAGCTGGTGTAGCTAGGCAGTTATGTCACATGGACAATGGAAACATACAAGGAGAAAACTGACCAGTTATTAAATAACTGAAAAAGAACAATCACACGTGGATTTGATGATATGCCATATGACTTTATGAAGCAAAGTGTACCATACTTTAGTGTTGTAATTAGTCACCTGTGCAATGTGGCATTCAAAGACAGTCAGTTTTCAGATATCCTGAATACTTAATAGCAAAGTAATTTATAATAATGGGGAAAGAGGTATCTCATAGATTGCTGTATCCTGCTATTAGTGCATGTGAGTGCGCCGAGTGTGGTGTCACCACGCGTGTGCACTTGAATCGGTCACCAACTGTTTCAGTGCAGGCCGGCAGCTGGAGGGCACGTGTGGAAAGTATGCATGTAGTGTTTTCTTCGCCGCTCGGACTGCTGGCACGTCATGCATATATAGACATGGAGCAGTGCTTTTTGACCCACTCTGTGCCCTTCCAGTTATACTATGACCGTCGTTTGTTCTGTGCCTTGTTTGTGTGAGTTCACGAGAGCATTATTTTCATTATTATTCAGAGGCTGATGAGTAAAGCCATATTTGTGTTACTTGGATCAGTGTCATGTATTACTTGCTTACTACATAAATGGTGATGAGCGTGGGTCAGTTTCTGAGTGTGCAATCTGTAAGTATGGTTTCATGCAGTTAGTCATTATGAATTCTGTGCTACCAGACCTGTTTCAACAGCCTACAGTGGCAGTGACCACTTTGTTGGCTTCCATTAACAGAGAGGGCACTGTTCCACTGGTCCAACCACCCACTCTTCCTCCATATGGTGATTCAGCCGAGGACTTGGGAAGCTTATGAAAAGAGACTCATATTACAGCAGTTTTTGGCTTTTGGTGTGACACACAAATTTGTGCAAAGCGTTCTTCCCCTCGTGGATTTTACCCAAAGAGTATCAATTACTGTGTCAGCTTGCCCTTTACAAGAATCAGCAGCATGAGGAGGATAATCGGGTTGGTTGCACCAATAATCACACCCATTCAGCAATAGTTCATTTATTAACCTTAAAACATACAAGGATCACAAAGAACTGAACTGAACAGAACATGGCAGAACAGCCAAAGATAATGCTTAGAGTCCAAAGATGAATGCATATCGATGTTGGTGTCGATTTCGTCGGGAGTTTGTTTACAATGTGTGGCGGGCGGGGCAGGTGTGGCATAGTTGTGGTGTTTGGAGCCACTTGGCGTGTCCAACAGGAGCCGAGGTGGCAAAATGTCCCAGGAGTCAATTCAACAAGATGGCCGCCGGCCCGAAGCAGTGGCACTGTGGTCGGGTGAGCTCGGTAGAGCTCGTGAGCCGTTAGTGAGTCTGTTGTCCGAGGGCGTGGCCTGTGGCAGCACAGTCACAGGCGAAATGCTTGGCATGAGTGCACTGCTTGTGTTGTCAGTGGCGGTCGCATGGCAGCGTGCAGGAGCCGAAGTTGCATAGTTTGAGGTGCTGTCCGCGAGGGGCGGGGTAGGAGCTGTCAGTTTGGGAACTGCCGTGTTAGGAGGGTGTGGCCCTGCGGAACTGTCATTACATGTTATGGCAGTCTTGATAGCACAATTGCGAGGGGTAGCGGGAGGTAAACACACGGAGGCTCGATTGCTGGGATTGCAAGCAGATTCAGCACACTTACTGACCTTGCTTTGGCTTTGCTGTAGTGTCTGTAATTCTTTTGCTGAGTGTCTGTAATTCCTTTGCTGCATCGGAGAGCTGGAGCTGTGTTTCGTGGAGCCGGAGGGAGAGCTCGAAGTTTTTCTTGAATAGCAAGCAACGTGTTTAAGCTCGACAAGGCACTTGTGCGTGGTTTCTTATAACATTGTCAACAGAGATGAGCATGTACAATTGAGATAAGCCTGGACCGATGTGTCACAGGAGGAGTTGCTTGACGGAGCACAAGGGAAGTGAGTCTTCGACAGGTGATGAAACATTGTGTTTCGCACTAGGTCCGGTAAAAGCTTGTGGTGTCGCAAGAAGTCAATGCCTAGTATAGGTTTGTCAATTTCGCACACTAAAAAAGTCCACTCGATTTTGCAGTTTGTGGAGAGTGAGACGACGTGGGAAGTTGAACCCATGCATTGTAGTTTAGTTGAATTCGCGACTTGCAGTGAAGTATGATGAGGGCGGATGTTTGACGACGCTAACGACATAGGCAGCAGCGAAACATCGGCACCTGTGTCCACTAGGAAATGTTTTTAATGTAAAGTCGTCCACAATTACCCGGTCGTTCCCAGACAGAATGGAGCACTGGGTGTGCCTGTCACGTTGTGCGCAGGAGGCGGCACCTGGACCTACCTGCAATTGGCGTTTGGGAAGTTGAAGGGTGGTCTGCAGTTCCGTGCTGCCTCACCAAACTGTGTGCGGAAGTAACAGTACGGGTAGTGCGGTTGCACTTCCTGCGCAAAAGTTTGTTGCCAGTAGCGGTGGCCGAGGTTCGGTGGCCGCAGCAGGTTCGGTTGCAGGAGGGGGAGTGACTGTGGGCTGAGCCGGTGGCGTCCCAGTTGCTCGTTTTCTGCTTCCCAGAGCGAGTGGAACGGTCGGCACAGTACGGTACCAGCCACGTCCAGCCACAGGGCGATGATCCTGAACCTGAGACTTGTCAGGTAGGCAGTGGCTGGCGAAACAGAGCAGTGATGCTTCGTGTAGCTTGTCAGCAATTGTCATTCTTTGCTTGACAGGTTCAGGAGACCTTTGAGTCAGAGCAAAGCCGATGAGGAGGTAGTTTATCTGACCAGGTGGCGAGGAGAGCTGTGTCATAGAATAGATTGGCACTGACCAGGGCACATAGCCGTCTCCAGAGCTGGGAAGGTTTGTTGTTGCCTAGCGTGGAGCACTTGCCGTATTGCTGCCTCAGTTGAGCGTGCAAGCCGATGTAGAACTGTCTTTTTGCTAGAGTGTACCGGGTAGATGAGTCCGGGACGTTGACCCGGTCAGCAATCAAATCCTCCTGGTTGTGCAGGTGGATGATGAGGCACAGAAACCTGGTTGACTCATTGAGTTTGTAATGGTCGAACACTTCATCCACAATTTTGAACCAGGTTGTTGCTCTGTCGGGATTAAATGGTGGCAGCCTTGGTAAGTGTTGGAGAATATTCAGAAGAACAGCTTGAGTTGAGTTTGTTGAGGCACTGCCTGAATCGAGCTTTTGTTGCTGTAGTACTCCAGGAGAGTGTGCCTCCAGGGGATGTGGCAATGACAGCTGTTCGGGTGGCAGCATGAAGGTGACACGTTGTGGTTGAGCGCGATCCGTCGTGACGTGGAAGGCCGACGCGGGTGAGACACCGTAATGTGTCGATTGTGGTTGCGGAAGCTCAACACGTTGCGGGTGTGTTCGGATTGACGCATCGCAGAAGACCGACGCAGATGAGGCACCGAGATGTGCCGAGAGCGGTAGCGGAAGCTCGACTGGAGCTGGCACGGGGGCGACAGGTGAGAAAAAGTTCAAAGTTTGAGAACACATGTTAGTCCGCAAAAAGCTCAACGTATTATAAGAGCCAGGGGAACCTGTGTTGCAGGGAGGCTGCGGAGGTGCGGGCTGTCCAGAAGCACAGTGTGGGAAATTATGTCGAACATGGGATGGAATGTGTGAATGTTCACTGTTCATAGTCACTCCACTCAAAACGGTGTGCGGATAAGGTGAATGTCATGGCACAAAACATTGAGGCGTAGCAGTGGGGACGGAGGCGGAGGTCAGGCACAGATAACAAATTATTGTTCCTGTTGCAGGCTGAGGTATCAAAGTAGGAAGGCATGTGCTGATGCTGAACCGAGGCAGGCGCGGGTGTGGTCAGATGCTGAGCAGGTAGACCTGTGAACGAAGCTGTTCCGGCCATGTGGCAGGTATCCGCGTGGTACTGCATGGATTGCGGCGTGGCAAATCGTTGTCCTGGTGGTAGTAGGTTGTCTGACGAAGCATTTGCAGAAATTGGTATTGGTCCCGCACTGCACAGAGATCCATAAGAGGTAACTGCACAGTCGATGAGGGAGTGCACATGTGGCGGGAACAAAGGTATTTGATAGCCGGAGTCATGCGAACTCCAAACCTCACTTAATGTTGCAGGCTCAAAATTGTCCGGTGGAATCATCAAGTGAGAGGCATCGTGTTACAGTCCCTGGGGGTGTACATCGCCCGCAACACGATGCATGTCGATCGCAAAATCTGGTGTTAGGCGCTGGTCCAAAGTCATTGTTCGAATGCTGTGTAGATGTAATACATGTGCTGTGTCGATGTAATACACGCGAAAATAACTGACGCGGAGGTTGCGGACACAATAAAACGGCGAAAACGGAAGACAGTACAACTCGGGGTCACCAGTTAGGAGGATTACCCATTTAGCAATAGTTCATTTATTAACCTTAACACATAAAAGGATCACAAAGAACTGAACTGAACATGGCGGAACAGCCAAAGATAATGCTTAAGAGTCCAAAGATGAATGCATATCGATGTTGGTGTCAATTTCATCGGCGCCACAAGCACATTCTTTTGATCACATGTGCAGTTTATTGTCCAACTACCATCACACATAATTGCATGTCGTAGCACCATGAGTTGAATTCTACTGATACCCCAAGAAAACAGACCAGGGCCAGGGCAGCCGAACTTCACAGCCTTAGCCGTAAGTGTCAATTCGTTACTGATGCCCATAATGACTCTTATGCAGTTTCTATTGTGTGCGACACGATTATTTGTTTAGCTCTGAAGTATGGGGTGATGTGGCAATAGTGTTACAAGATGTGCGCACCAGGATAACAGATAGTTTGCACGAGTGGTGGTGATGGTGGTAAACATGTGGGCCCTGCACACCGAGCAGACCAAGGCCATCCCAAGCAGCTGTGATCACCACATCAGCATTCTCTGTTTCCATCTTTTCCTTTCTGTTTCGCCCAGCATGAACATTCAGTGTGCCCTAAGTGCTGGGCTACTTTTAATGCGTGCCAGAAGAAAGACCACTTCGCCTTCATGTGTCGTTTGCCAAACGTTGCTCAGGATATGGACGTACACTGTGAGACTCCAAAGCTTGTGACTTCTTGCAAGTTCTTTATCAAGGTAAGTGATTTTTGCCAAGTGCTCCAGCTACAGATCAACACAGGTGCTGCAGTCACATTATTGAATTCTCAGACCTATATGAGTTTAGGCTCACAACCATCATTGACACCGGTCACACAGATGTTGGTCAGTTATAAGAAACTGAACATTACACTGTTGGGACAATTTATAGCCTCTGGCTGTTACAAGTCAGTGGTTCACTCTGTTACATTTTTGGTGGTTGCTGATACCGCTGTTGAGAACTTGTTCGGGATGGACACATTTTAGGCATTTGGATTTTCTATCACTGATGCGATTTCCTATCACTGACACAGGTCACCTTGTGTCTGATCAGGTACCATATTCTCAATTGGAAACATTGTGTGACGAGTTTTTGGACTTGTTTTTGGAAGGCATAGGATGTGCTACGAATTTGTGTTCGTATTTCTTTGAAATCCATGGCTTGGCCTTGTTTTTGTCATGCACATCCTATTCCTGTCACCCTTAAAAATCAAGTGACAGCAGAATTGGACAGACTTAAGTCTCTATGAGTGGTCCAACTTGTTATGGCTAGTGAATGTTTGTCTCTGCTGGTCGTAGTTTGGAAGGTGTTGGGGAAACTTAGTCTCTGTGACGAATTCAGTACTACTGTCAGTGTGCAGTCGAGCATGGATACGTATCCTCTGCCACACCAAGAGGAACTGTTTTCAAAAATATTTGGGTGCCCAGTACTTTTCTAAAATTGATATGTGTGAAGCATACCTGCAAGTTTCTGTGGATGAAGAATGTCGGCAAGTTCTGGTTTTGAATTCTCCTTTTGGTCTCTATCAATATTTGTGCCTTCCTTTTTAGTGTGGCTAGCACCCCTGCTATTTTCCAACAATTTCTAGTGCAACTGACTATGCCTGTCCCAGTTGCATTAATTATATGGATGATATTGTTATCACAGGCTCCCTCATGGCCAATCATTTGAAAAATTTGTGCACTTTGTCTTCTATCTTACACTCTGCACACTTATGGTGTACCCTTGTGAAATTTCAGTTTTTTCAACATTCTATTGTTTATTTCGGGTTTGAGGTATCGCAGGATGGGATTCACCCTCTGCCACAACACATCTCCACTGCTATGTCTGTACCCCATCCCTCATTCATGAAGGAACTTCAGGCCTTCCTAGGGAAGAGAGCCTACTTAGATAAATTTCTGTTAGGGGCACCCACATTGGCTGACCGGTTGCATGCCTTATTGTGCAAGAATGTACCTTTTTGCTGAAACCCAGATTGCAAATGTGCTTTTTAAATATTCAAACCCAAACTACTCTCAGCCCCTTGTTTAGCTATGTTCTCTCTGGACCAGCACACTGTTTTGGTGATTGACATCTCACAATATGGCCTAAACATGGTCCTAGCTCGCCAATATGCCTACAGCTCTGAACAACATGTGCATTCGCCTCTAAATCTCTCACTCTAGCCCAGTAATTTACTCTCAGGTGGAAAAAGAGGCTCTTGCAATAGTCCATGCTTTCTGAAAACTTCACATATTTTTGTATGGCTCCAAGTTTCACCTTATTACTGATCTCGCACTTCCTTTCATGACAAAGCAGCATACTGCCTAAAGTGCTGTTCTTGTCTTGCTACAATTACAGAATCCATTTTTGACCTACATCTAAACATGCCATTGCGGATGCCTTGTCTTGCCTCCCTGTGGGCCATGATCCTGAATTTGCTTCCATCTTGATGTTGAAACTCAGGCCACAGTCAAGGGTTTCCCAATTACCAGCTGGCATAGAGTAGCTGACGTCGCTGCTGAGCCAGTTCTCCACCAGGTGATTCAGTTTGTTCAATAAAGCTGGCCAGATAAACCACAGGGTCAAGTTTCAGACCCCCTGCACAACTATTTTTCCTCATGGTATCATCTATTTGTTTTTGACGATGTTTTGCTGTTGTCCATGGAAGATGTCTCTCCTAGAGTAGTTATTCCTGCTGCATTTCAGTACAAGGTTCTATACCTTCTCCACCAGGGTCGTTTGGGAGTTTCACACACTAAGCTCTTAACTAGGAGACATGTTTTTTGGCCACGAATTGATGGCAAAATTGTCCATTTTGTTACAGCTTTAGAGCAGTGTGCCTGGCGACAGGCTGCTCCCAGGGCATCCCTGTACCCTGTCCCACTCCCCCCAGTGATAAGAGTGCATTCATGTAGAATTTTACTGGTCCCTTCTTGAATTCCTATTGGCTCTTGGTTGTGGATGCATTTTTCTAGGTTCCTTACATTATCCCGTGTGTGTGCGTGCGTGCGCGCGCGCGCGTGTGTCGACATTTTCTGAGGCCACAATTCGTACACTTTTGAGGGCTTTTTCTATTGAGCGGTTGCACAGTACTTTAGTTTGCGATAATTGGCTGCGGTTTATTTCTCGCACCTTTCATTTGTTTTGTTCCCCTCTTGGCATTTGTCATAGTGAATCCTTCACTAGTACACTCCCCAGTTGTTTGTGCTCTTGTCAAATGCAGCAAAATTGGGGAGGGGCAGTGGAGCATAATACTACTGAATCTCAAGAAAGCAACAGCTGCATCTGTTCTTCATGTTTCTGCAGTAATTGTAAATGCAGCTGGTGCCATGGCTGCTGTCTTGAGAACAGTTATTCCCGAAGAGCTGAGTGCTAATGATGCTTCACATACTGTTACATTACAAGGATGCTCTGAAAAGTTCTCAGCGTTGTCCATAAATTAGAGCACTATTGCATGACTAAGGATGATAGAATGATCAAATTGCTTAGTGTGAAAGTGCTAGTCATTCCCTCCAGTTTTTGGCTGTAGGCAGGTGTCTGAATAAGGTACACTGATGAATTCTTTGAAAAGGAAAGGGGGAGGGGAGTAGAGTATCATGAAGTGATAAACTTTCTACATGAAAGTAGGGTTGATGCCAACTAAAAATCATTCAAGGTTAATAAATGTGTATGATAAATCTTCTACTTCAGTTTCCACCATGAATAAATGGACTTCTGAATTTAAGCAAGGCTATAATAGTGCCAAAGATGATCCATGTGTAGAATGTCCGAGAAGTATAACCTCACCAGAAATCATCAAAAAAGTGCACAATATGATTTTGGAAGATCTGTGTATGAAGGTGTGTGAAATTGCCAAGATTGTTGGGATTTCAGATCACCATGTCAGCTATGTTTTGCACGAAAAATTAGACATGATACCCTTTGGGATGGTGCAACTGCCCATGGCGGATCAGAAACAAATTCATAGAGTTCCTAATAGTGTTTAGTTGCATCAGTATGTGGCAATGGATGAAACATGGATTCACCACTACACACTGAAATGGAAACAGCAATCTAAACAGACAGCTCCAAAGAAGGTGAAGGTGATGTCATCAGTGGGAAAGTTCATGACATCGGTGCTTTAGGAAGCAAATGAAAATATGGAAATTGACCATTTCCAAAAACTAAAACATTAGCTGGAGATTATTATTTTAAATTTCCAGCGGATTTGGATGTAAAAATTAGAGAAAATAGACATGGTTTGCAGATGAGGGGAGGAAAAATCATTTTGCATCAAGACACTGCACCTACCCACAAAAGTGTCTTGGTAATGGCAACGTTGAAGGATCTGCACTGTGAAGTATTGGAAACTCTGCCCTATTCCCCAGTTTTGGCTCCCGCAGACTTTTGTAACCTCAATCTTCCTTGCTGGTAAGTGTTTTTTCTTCGGCCAAGAACTGATTGTAGATCTAGGTGAGTATTTTGTGGCACTTTCATAACACTTGTGCTTTAGAATGGAATAATGTTACTGAAGTACTGCCGGTTGAGGTGTTTTAAGATAAAGAAGAAAGGGCATATGGTTAACGTGTCAACATGTCTGTCCCCACCTTTGATGCATCCCTTCACCCAGATTATTTCACAGTTCGGTTATGTTGTAACCTCTTTCAATAATTTTGAGTTCTTTGCAGAAGTAAACATGCTGTTATCATTGGCATCTGTCTATCCATAAGATATATATTTCAATTGGAATTTAGTATTTTGTCACTGTCCGCTTCCAATTTCAGTGAGCTTTTTGTTCCTAGTATTATGTTGGCATTATTACCTATAATAAGCAAAAAGTATTTCAGATACCTTTACATGGATGTTCCTGCAGTTTGCTAATACTAAATTAATTTTTTTTTTCCTTTTGATCTACAAGAATGTAAGCAGCTTCAAATTAGAGGACCACAATTGATTCCGGATACAATGCAGCAAATAGTGAGGCTTACTTTTGCATTGCATGTGAAGAACACGGCAAGCACCAGTTCAGCGAACCCTATAATGGAACTGAGGATGGTCTGATTGCAGGAGGTAGACACCATTATTGTAGTACAACCTCCTATATGTATCCATTTACACCCAGTACACTCAGTAGCCTTTGGCAAAGCCTACAAATCTCAGACGAGACTTTGTAACAAATTTACTGAGTGTACATTTGCCTTCTTTTGTGCTTTACCCATCTAAAGCTGGACCTCCCAATGATCAAAATACCCTCTGTGCTTGTCTGATCTTGGCAGGAAAGTTGGCAATGAGGCAGTATCTGGCTGGATTGTTATCAACACGAGGGAGCACTTCATATCTGTTGCTAAGGCACAAGGGGATGACCATATTCCCAGCTCCCACATGCAACTTCCACACAGATACAAGTGAATGCACAATTGTCCAAACCAGTCAGATGTTGTGCATCAGATGATGCAATGAGATCAGGTTTTCCAGGGATTGACAACAGCACCAGAGATGTCGCAGCTTTCACCACTGGTACCACAACATCACTGCAGCTAAGAGTAGTAGTCTGAAGTCTGACAACACTTGCTAACACAGCTCCAGATTTTCCCAGAGGGTGGCCAATGCATAAGATTGAGACTTGCAGTCATCACTGTGATCTTAGCTTATTGCTGTGTAAGTCGTAAATGTCAATAAAGAAATTAAATTTTCATAAGTTCTGCCCCGCAAAGTATTCTGCTGAAGTTCCTCCAAAGTTTGTAAAATTTTGATCCTAAAAGTTTGGGACACCCTACATTATGATATTAGACAGATACCTTTGTTCCCATTGATCTGATGCAGAACATGTCTTGAGTATTTCGACTTAACCACTATTTGTGATTCGGTTGAGAAATGACAAGCCTAGAACTACAAATAAACTGGTAGTGTAGAGTATTAGTTCTAATAGTTATTGATGAACATTACCTTTTAAAAAATCAAAAATTAAGTTACCCTTTTTTTTGTTAGTTTTCTCCTGCTGTATAGTTATACACAGTCCAGTTTTTCACCTCCTGTGTAGTTATACACAGTCCAGTCATGTTAATGTGATCAATGCCTATGTTAGGCATCAATATGCAATAACTGCTCACGGATGACAGGTATATAAAGCATGTCAGGGGCAGAGAAAACAGTGCAGTCTTTGTTGTAATGTGGAAACGGTGATTATCTGATATCCAAAAGGGCATGAACATTGGCTTTTGGGCCAAGTGTGGAAGTATTTCCAAAATGGCTGTGTGTGTGTGTAAACTTTTCTGTGCTGCCATGGTTAAAGTGTACCATGCACGGCAAAATGGAGCTATCCAAAACCACTGCCAAGGCAACTGTGGTGTAACGGGCCGTAGATGACAGGCGTGGACGATGGCTGCGGAGATGCTTACAGGTGAATAGACATGCAACTGTTAAGCAACTGACCATCCAGATGAACCAAGGGTCACCAAACATGTTTTCACAAAGACCGTTCAGTGGATGTTGCTTTTGTATGGGCCTCTATGGCAAGCCCCTGGTTCATGCACCCATGCTGACTGCTGTTTATTGTTGATGAAGGCTGGAATTTGCACACCAATACTGCAATTGGATGCTCGCTGAATGGTGATAGGTGGCCTTTTCAGATGAATCATGTTTTAAGCTGCATCGGACAGATGGATGTTGGTGTGTACAGGGAGCACATTCCAACAGTCACTGGAAGGGTCCAGGCTGGAGGAGGGTATGTTATGGTCTGGGGTATCTTTCTGTGGCATTCCCTGTGTGATCTCATCATTCTGGAAGACACAATGATTCAGTACAAGTATGCATCTATCTTTGGGGATATCTCCACCTCTACATGTAGTTTGTTTTTCCTCAGCACGGTGGAATTACCAGCAGGACACGCAACATGTCACATGGCTTGCAGTGTATGTGCATGGTTTGAATAGCACCAGGATAAGTTTACTGTACTCCCCTGGCCACAAATTCTCTAGATTTACACAAAATCGAGAATTCGTGGGACAACCTTGATCAGGCTGTTTGCACTGTGGATCTCAACCAAGAAACATAGTGCAGCTAGCCATGGCACTGAAGTTGGAATGGCTCCACATCCCTGTTGGTACCTCCAGAACCTCATTGACGCTCTTCCTACATGTCTTGCAGTGGTCCGCACTGGAAATGCTGGCAGATTTTCATTTTTCATTGTTAAAAGCAAAACCAAACTGTGAATGTTCTCTTTGTAGTTATTTGTTTGTTTATTCATTTTGAATACCTGCTTGTAAAGTAAGCATCAGGAAATACAGTGTTACTTTCATTTTCTCAATTTATGGAAAACTGAATTTTTTGTGTGCATGTTATTCTAATGAAATGGAACTTTTATACACTTAACTACAGTTTGAATGAGAAGCTGGAAGCTACAGATTATTTAGAACTTACCCATGTGTTGGCTGAAGTGAAACATTGGTGTTATATTTGTGTATTTTTGGAGGTCTTGTCTTTCCTATGGGTTCATTTCTGCTGCGAGTATTGATGTGGCCGGGCGTTTTCTTCAAGACTCATTTTTATTTACAAACTGAAAGGTAGAACATTAAATACTCTTTGCAAAACATACTACTACTGATTGAGATGGTCCCACAACCTTTTTGCATTAAATGTGCCAAGCAGCAATGTAGGAATTCATTAAACATGCTACTCTTACTACATGCTGACTGAGTGTCGACTAAAAACTGACCTGTATTACTTACATATTTCAACAGTATTAACACCACACAAAAAGTGCCCCAATTGAATGGCTGTCATAGTATTGTTCTTCAAATTTACAATTTTTCATAGTTTTGCTTTGTACAAATATTTTTTTTAATTTAATCACAACTTTGAATTTGTTCACTACGCCCTCATATGTTTTTATGCAATGTTGATTTGATTTCCTCTTGCAACATGAACACACGTGTGCACACAATTCATAAATTTTATATGAACTGATATAGAAAATCATAATTAACAGACATGTGTCATAAATTACGCCAGGAGCACAATGTAATAGTAGTTTCTAAATCTTTTCTTGCTCATTTTTTCCCCACCTCCCAAACCCACAACCTTCTGATGCTGTGCCTGTTGGCATTCTAGTCCCTGTACACAGCCCAGACAGTGTTGATTTCTCTCCCCGTCCATATACTACTGTCCCTTCCCCTTCCCTGCCTGCCTCCAAACTGCTTCTTGCATTCCACACGGTAGTGGCATTCTGGCCTAAGATGCTTGATTTGGCGGTCGTGTGTGCATGAGGTGAACTTGCCTGTGTGAATGGTGTGTGTTTCTCTTTTGCTGATTAGGGCTGTGGCTGAAAGCTTTATGTAAGTGTCTTTTGATTTTTTTGGTTGTGCCTGTCTGCAACTTAACATGTCTTCTTTATGGTAAGTAGCAATCTATCTTTGCCTAAATTGTTGATATTCCTAATTTATGTCCTGTAATTCAAAGTCATTGAAACATTTTATTGAATATTATAAGTTTCGAAATTCATAATTTTCCTTGATTAGAGCCTGATAAGATGAAAGCTGGACTACAAAATAAGTAAATATAAGTAACAATATTTTTTACATGAAATCTGCCAAGCAGCAATTTAGGAATTCATTAAAAAGTTGTCTCAAATTGCATTACTATTAGCATTTTCATTAAGTGTGTTGAAAATAAGTTCATTTACAGACCACTTGTATCACTGGGTATGGATACAATATTTGTCACTATCTCATTTTATCTAGTTATTGTATAACACATTAATTTGGTTGTTTACATTCTTTTCCAGGCAGCTGGTGGTTAAAGGAGAGGAGAGATCAGGTAAGCTTTCATTAATTAACTCCATTTGTTGTGGTTTCCAGGCCTCTTGCAATCTGGTCTTGGCTATTTGCCTTCTTTACAGCTGTAGTTCCCCCATTTACCCCTCTCCTACTGAATGGAAACAATCCCCAGATTGAGTTTGTACCATTCATTGCAATATCCATTTTTCCAGTGGTCCTAATTTAATGAGATATCCAGGAGAACATCTATGGAGTTTGGAAAGTAGCTGAGAGTTGCTGACTGAATGAAATCTGTGAAGGTGGATCATTAATAATTCCTAAATAGTTCGGTCTACAAGAGCATTGTTAGTGAAAGGCAGGAATCTTATTTTAAGTTCCATTCTATCACACAGTTTTAACCTTTTAGTGCATTCTTTATTAGTTCTGCAGTAGCGTTGTACTTCATAAATTACAAAATCACATTCTGCCATGTATTACATAATTTTATTTTATAGTGAAAATAGGTTTGTATCAATCTTGGATGAAGGAAGTGCAGCTCAAAATTAAGTATTAATTTCATGCAAAAAAAGGCATATTTTGGCGTAATTTTGCGTTGCAAACACTGTTTGTTAAACCAAATGTGTTGTGTTGACTTTGCTTTTTGTCTCAGTAATCTACTATAAAAGACGGATAAATGTGCCACAACAGCTCAATATTTTATGGTGATGTATTTTGGCGTACTTTTGCGTTGCAAACACTGTTTGTTAAACCAAATGTGTTGGTTGACTTTGCTTTTTGTCTCAGTAATCTACTATAAAAGACGGATAAATGTGCCACAACAGCACAATTATCTGTCTTTCATAGTAGATTACTGAGACAAAAAGCAAAGTCAGCCAACACATTTGGTTTAACAACACAAAAGTACGCCAAAATACATCTCCATAAAATATTGTAGAACAAAAGCAAACTGGTGCTTTTCATTTATTATAATGTTGTTCTACCAAGAACCGACAGAAGACTCTGTTAACATAAAAAAAGGCAATTGGCAATAGTCATTGGTTTGTATCTCTGTAATGATGTCAAATGGTCTGTTGGAAATATAACATTCATATTCATATCAGTATATTGTCTGCCTTCAAACAAAAGTGTGTCAAAGCATACTGGTTGCAAAATTAGTGAATGTTTATATTTCTAATTGAAAGTTGCTATACTGTTGCTGAAATTAGCTGTCAGGTGTGGTAGACTTGTGGGTCTACTGCAATAAGTAAAGAAAAGGTGAAGCTGTGGTTCATGTGTTTAAGGGAGGCCAAATGTTTGAAATGAGCAGAGTAATACAAGTATAGTATCCAAACTAATATTCTAGAGCTTACAGATGTTTCTATTATGGCTCTGTTGAGAATTGTGGTTGAACACTAAGCTGTATGAAACTTTGTACATCTTGGGTGGTGAAAGTACACGTGAAGATTAAAGAGTGCAAGTGCAGTTGTATTTCTTGAGTGGCTTAATGAGGGAGATGAGTTTCTTTCCCATACTGTGGTGAAGCAATGTCTCTCTTATTGCCAAAAAAATCCTGGTAGTAACTGTCATCTCAATTCCAATCAATTACCAACTATTTACTAACTAGAACATGTGGGGGCTGTTTAAGGTTTAATCGTTCCAAAGTTATCTATAAAATTGTATTATTTTGGGGGATCAATTATTTGCTGCTTAATTTGCAGCTCTTGACAATTACTTATCACCAACATCTTACTAGGGTCTCAGGCTTGATGTCTTCTACATTACCCTAAGAATTAGTCACCAAATAGCAGAAGTGTTGAGTTGTTGCTTCTGCTTTTCTGTGAGTAGTCTCCATTGTGCCAAAAGTATTTACATTCTTCCTGAACTTTCCCTACTGAATTTGTCCTAATAATAAAATAGATTGTATCTTAAAATTGGTTTCCTGTCTACTTTAATGAATTTTAAATGAATTGGTAATTCTCGTTGGATTTGGCAATATTCTGCCCAAGGCTCTTTCTTTCTTTCTTTCTTTCTTTCTTTCTTTCTTTCTTTCTTTCTTTTTTTTTTTTTTTTTTTTTTTTTTTTTTTTTGGGGCATATTTTCAACATACAACTTCCTTTTCAAAAGAAAAGCTTAATGAAATGCTGATGAAGGATTCTAATAGGTGTAGCAACCTCAGATTTAATCCAAAAGGAAAACTTGCGATTTGCATCACTTCCTTTCCCTTCATACAGGAATGTTGCATGTGGCCTAGAGGCTTTATTGAGGGAAACTTGTCATAAATGTTTGTGATGTCCACAGTACTTTCGTAATTTGCTCTTACCTATTAATCTCATTTTTTCCACAGTAATATTGTTAAGAATTATACAAATATAGTAATAGGTGAGGGGTTTTATCAGGTGAAATGGGTGGGACAAACAGAGGAATAGAAAAGCAACTGGAATCACTCAACAGAGGAAAGTCCACTGGACCTGACAGGATACCAATTCGATTCTACACAGAGTACGCGAAAGAACTTGCCCCCCTTCTAACAGCCGTGTACCGCAAGTCTCTAGAGGAACGGAAGGTTCCAAATGATTGGAAAAGAGCACAGGTAGTCCCAGTCTTCAAGAAGGGTCGTCGAGCAGATGCGCAAAACTATAGACCTATATCTCTGACGTCGATCTGTTGTAGAATTTTAGAACATGTTTTTTGCTCGAGTATCATGTTGTTTTTGGAAACCCAGAATCTACTATGTAGGAATCAACATGGATTCCAGAAACAGCGATCGTGTGAGACCCAACTCGCTTTATTTGTTCATGAGACCCAGAAAATATTAGATACAGGCTCCCAGGTAGATGCTATTTTTCTTGACTTCCGGAAGGCGTTCGATACAGTTCCGCACTGTCGCCTGATAAACAAAGTAAGAGCCTACGGAATATCAGACCAGCTGTGTGGCTGGATTGAAGAGTTTTTAGCAAACAGAACACAGCATGTTGTTATCAATGGAGAGACATCTACAGACGTTAAAGTAACCTCTGGCGTGCCACAGGGGAGTGTTATGGGACCATTGCTTTTCACAATATATATAAATGACCTAGTAGATAGTGTCGGAAGTCCCATGCGGCTTTTCGCGGATGATGCTGTAGTATACAGAGAAGTTGCAGCATTAGAAAATTGTAGCGAAATGCAGGAAGATCTGCAGCGGATAGGCACTTGGTGCAGGGAGTGGCAACTGACCCTTAACATAGACAAATGTAATATATTGCGAATACATAGAAAGAAGGATCCTTTATTGTATGATTATATGATAGCGGAACAAACACTGGTAGCAGTTACTTCTGTAAAATATCTGGGAGTATGCGTGCGGAACGATTTGAAGTGGAACGATCATATAAAATTAATTGTTGGTAAAGCGGGTACCAGGTTGAGATTCATTGGGAGAGTCCTTAGAAAATGTAGTCCATCAACAAAGGAGGTGGCTTACAAAACACTCGTTTGACCTATACTAGAGTATTGCTCATCAGTGTGGGATCCGTACCAGATCGAGTTGACGGAGGAGATAGAGAAGATCCAAAGAAGAGCGGCGCGTTTCGTCACAGGGTTATTTGGTAACCGTGATAGCGTTACGGAAATGTTTAGCAAACTCAAGTGGCAGACTCTGCAAGAGAGGCGCTCTGCATCGCGGTGTAGCTTGCTCGCCGGGTTTCGAGAGGGTGCGTTTCTGGATGAGGTATCGAATATATTGCTTCCCCCTACTTATACCTCCCGAGGAGATCACGAATGTAAAATTAGAGAGATTAGAGCGCGCACGGAGGCTTTCAGACAGTCGTTCTTCCCGCGAACCATACGCGACTGGAACAGGAAAGGGAGGTAATGACAGTGGCACGTAAAGTGCCCTCCGCCACACACCGTTGGGTGGCTTGCGGAGTATAAATGTAGATGTAGATGTAGGTGGGGACATGAGGAGGAGTGTACTGAAAGGAGACTGACTGGTGGGAGGGAGAGGTATTGAGTGAGTGGCATAGGAAGTGGCGCTAATGAGCCCACCTTGGCATCTACAGCTCATGGTCTAATGACTAGCTTTGCTGCCTGTGGATCACAGGGTCTTGAGTTCAATTCTTGGCCAAGTCGAGGATTTTCTCTGCCCAGAAACTGGGTGTTTGTGTTGCCCTCATCACTTCATCATCATTTATAAATTATAAAGTGGAGCAATCAGTTGTTCTTTTTTAGATTCTAGGGCATATTGAATGATGCCTTTGAATTTTTTCCATTTGTTCTCCACATCTTTGTTCTCATCACTGAATATTTGATGCTGAGTGCTGAGATATTCTGAAATTTGTATCCTGTCACCCTTGCTGAGCAAATCTACCTTCCTACCATTCTTAACATTCCTTGTAGGTCCCGTCGTCATAGGTGCTGTCACAGCCATATGATCACTGATACCTTCCTCTATGTAACTGAGTCGATAAATTTAGGTCTGTTTGTTGCCAGGAGGTCTAAGATGGTACCCTCACAAGTTGGTTCTCTAACTATCTGCTCAAGGTAATTTTCGGACAAGACATCCAGAGCAATTCCACATGAATCCCTATCTCTGGCACCAGTTTTGATTCCATAACACCCCCAACCTGTACCTGGCAAATTGAAGTCACCTCCTATTAAAACAGCATGATCGGGCAAATTACTAATGATATTCTGCAAATTCTGTCGTAAGTGCTCTGCAACTACAGATCCTGAGCCAGGTGATATATAAAAGCATCTGATCACCATTTTTGACCATTATTTGATACTCAATTTCATCCAGATTAATTCACATTCTGAATCCATGATAACCTTGCTAGATTTTATCGAATTTTTTACTGCAATAAACATGCTGCCTCCATTGGCGACTAACCTATCTTTACAATAAACATTCCTATCCGAACTTAGGATTTCGTTGTCATTGCTGTCTGGTTTCAACCAGCTTTCTGTTCCCTGTGCTTTATAACCTTCAGTAAATGATACTAATTCTGTGACCTTTCCTTGGATGCTCCTGCAGTTTTCTATAATCATATTAATCTTTTCTGTCTCTGATCTGTGATGACCAAGATTCTCTAAGGTCACTGTGACTGATTTAACAGGCAAATCGTCTTTGATCCCACGGAAGGGGTTCTCTAATCTAAAAAAGTCCCATGTGCATGACACACGTATTCTGTTACCCCAGTAGTCACTTCGTGTGTGTAGTGCACGCCTGACCTATTAAGGGGAACCCTACAATTCTGCACCCAATAGCGGAGGGCAAGAAATTCACATCCGATACTGTTGCAGAGTCATCTGAGCCTCTGGTTTAGACCTTCCACTCTGCTCCAAACCAGAGGACTACAATCAACCTTGGGTTTGATGCTACAAACAGACAGCTTAGCCTGCACCCTGCGTGCATTGCTAGTAGCCTTCACCAAATCAGCCAGCTGCCAAAAGAAGCCGGGGATGGCCTCAGGACCCTAGTGCCAGGTGTCATTTATGCCAACATGTGCGACTACGTGCAGCCGGTTGCACCCAGTGTGCTCGATAGCCATCAACAGGGCCTCCTCCGCATCATGGATGAGACCTCGCAGCAAACATACCGAATGCACACTGGAATTCTTTCCTGCCTCACCTGCTATCTCCCTGAGGGGCTACATCACCCATGTAAGATTGGAGCTCCCAATGACAAGCATACCCACCCTCAGTACTTGTCCGGACTGGGCAGGGAAATTGACTGCTGGCCCAACAGGAGAGGCATCCCATGCTGGCTCAGACTTATCAACAACACTGGGTAGCATCTCGTACCTGTTGCTAAGACGTAGGGAGCCATCCACACAGCTTACTCCCTCTTTCACCTTCTGCCCAGTGACACGCGAACCCACTACTGTCTGCCACCCACTCTGGAGTGAGGACAGACCGCTCATATGTTGCGTATCAGTAGCTGCAGCAACATCCCGGTCACCAGGCAATTCCAATGGCACCAAAGGTGTCGCAGGTCTTGTCACTGGTGCCCCGACATCACCGCAACTTTGAGTTAGCTAGAAGCTTGTCGAGGGTAGCCAACGCAGCTACCAGCTGTTAACGGGCAGCAGCCAACTCTCCTTGTGTCTGCTCACAGCAAGCACAGTCCCTAGCCATACCATACTCTGTATAGATAGATATAAGGTCTCAAATGGCGCTACTGAGTTTGAAATGTATACAAAATATGCCAAAGGAGAATAAAGTAACACTAAAAGTTGCTGTACAGATTTCTCACTGTACTCTGAGACTGCAAGTTACTAAACAGGAATAAATTTCATGACCACGAACTCCAGCATCTCAGGCCAGACTGCAGTTATCACGTGTGATGCAAGCAGTAACCTGTAGGGGGTGAGGAAGGGGAAAGGATAGTATTGTATGAGTGGGTGAGAGACAAATGTTATCTTGTGGAGTACGCAGGGACTAAAATGCCAACTGGCACAGTGTCAGGAGGTTATGGGGCAGGGAGGTGGAGTAAAAAGAAGCAAAGAAGGGAAAGATTGGTGGATGCATTGGCAGAGGGTACCAAATAAAAAGGAAGGCAGATGAGAATGGGGAGGAGATGATAGGACAGAGGGGCTGGAAGCCGTTGGGTGGAGGGTGCAGTGACAGTACATTACTACACAACTCTTTTATGGATACGACACAGTCTCTCTTTTTACCATATACATTCCATCGTCCAGACCAATGGCAAGAGCCGATCTCCTTCATGTCCTTGGTCAGTTTCCACCCCCTATTTGCTGGTTGGGGACTTCCAATGCCCACCACCTGCTTTGGGGATCTCCGCATCCTTGTCAGAGAGGCTTCCTATTGATTGACCTCTTCCACCAAGATTATCTTGTTTGTCTCAGTACTGGGGAATCTACTATTTTGTCAACCTACTCTCATTTGGACCTTTTGGTCCGTACTGTTCAGCTAGCTCAGCACTTTACGTGGTTTGCTCTTGCTGATACACACTCGAGTGATCATTTTCCATGTGTCCTTCGATTACAACCATGACTGCCATCTATTCACCCAAGATACTGGAAGTTTTTCCAAGCTGATTGGACACTTTCCTCCTCTCTAGCAACATTTGCTGACCGTCAATTTCCTAGCATCAATGATAAGGTCACTCGTGTTATAGAAGTTATTTTACAGTCGTGGAACGTTCAATACTGCGTAGCTCCCCTTTGCCCCAGCGGCCCCCAGTTCCTTGGTGGAACAAGGCGTGCCATGATGCAATACATGAGAAGAGACGTGCTCTCCACGTTTTGCGCCATCATCCTACGTTGGCCAACAGTATTCGCTATAAGCAGTTATGTGTGCGATGCCATCACATCCTCCGTGATAGCAAGAAGGCCAGCTGGGACTTTTTTACAAGTTCCTTTAACACCTTCACTCCCTCATCTGTAGTATGGAGATGACTTTGACAGTTATCTGGCACGTTTAGTTTCTCCCCGATCTCTGGACTGAGATACCTTAGTGAACTCGGTCACAATTTCCAAGTCATTGGGTCAACACTTTGCTGAGATTTCAAGCTCTTTACATTAACCACCAGCCTTTCTCCTGAAGAAACAAGCAGCTGAAGTGCGACGTCTTGGTTTCTCCTCTCAAAATCGCGAAAGCTGTAATACCGTTTTTTCTATGCGAGAACTCCAACACGCATTCTCATCCTCTCGCTCTTCTGCCCCAGGACTGGATGGCATCTATGTCCAAATTTTTCCGCATTTATCATACAATAGCCTGCTTTATCTCCTTTGCCTTTATAATCGAATTTGGACTGACAGTACCTTCCCCAGAAGATGGCGGGAGCCGTCGTCATTCCTGTTCTGAAACCTGGAAAGGACAAACATCTCCCCTCTAGCTATCGCCCCATCTCTCTCATGAGTCGTGTTTGTAACGTTTTGGAGCATGTGGTAAATTGCTGTTTAGGCTGGTGGCTGGAGTCCCGAAACCTTTTAACACCCACCCAATGCGGTTTCTGAAACCATGGTTCCACAGTTGACCATCTTGTTGCTCTCTACACTTATATCATGAACAATATTCTCAGGAAACACTAAACGGTAGCTGTATTTTTTGATCTGGAAGGGGATGCGATACCTGTTGGAGGACAGGCATCCTTCGCAAACTGTTCTCTTGGGGCTTTCGAGGTCAGCTACCCCTTTTCATCTGTGAATTTATGACAGAGCGCACATTTAAGGTGCAGTTGAACACTACTCTCTTCTGTACCTTCTACCAAGAATACGAGTTGCCCCAGGGCTCCGTGCTAAGTGTTGTACTCTTTGCCATTGCCATAAATCCCATTATGGATTGTCTCCTTCCCGATGTCTCAGGCTCCCTCTTTGTCAAAGATTTTGCAATCCACTACAGCTCTCAATGGACCAGCCTTATTGAAGGATGTCTTCAAGGATGTCTCGATTGTCTCCACTCATGGAACATCAAAACTGGCTTCCGATTTTCTCCCAGTAAGACCGTCTGTGTAAATTTTTGGCGACATATGGAGTTTTTATCCTCCTTCACTATATCTAGGCACTATTGACCTTCCATTCGTGGACATTGCCAAATTATTGGGACTATGTTTGACAGAAAACTGTGCTGGTCTTCCCATGTTTCATATCTTTCGGCTCGCTGTCTGCGATCCCTCAATACCCTCCGTGTTCTGAGTGGTACCTCCTGGGGAGCGGACTGAGTGGTCCTCCTCTGCCTATATCGCGCCTTAGTGTGCTTGAAATTTGACTATGGAAGCATAGTTTACTCCTCTGCATGGCCGTCTATTCTTCAGCGTCTAGACTCTATCCACCATCGTGGATTGTGTTTAGTGTCTGGCACTTTTTACACTGGCCCATGGAGAGCCTTTACACTGAGACTGCTGAACCTCCGCTGTCTAATCAGCGAGCTGTCCTTCCTAGTCATTACGCTAGTCATCTGTCTTCCATGCCTGCTCATCCATCCCACGCCCTTATTTTCAATGCCACTTCTGTCAACTGCTACATTCCCTTTCCTTCCCATTTCCTAAAACTTTCTTGACCAATGGGGGTATGGTGCCACCTTGGCTTCACACTCAGACCTGACTTCTCTGTGGCCTTTGCCAGCTTCCCAAGGATAGTACCTCCCCCTATAGTTTACTGTCGGGCATTTGCCGCTCTATGCGCACAAGTGCCGGATGCCACATTTATTTACACTGATGCCTCAGACCACCTTTGGTGTTGGGAGTGCCTATATTGTTGGCGACACCCCTGTTCGATTTCAGCTTCCCGACCAGTGTTTGGCTTTTGCTTTGGAGCTTTATGCTGTTCTCCAGACTGTCCAATACATCCGTCACCATAAACGGATACAGTATATTATATGCTTGGATTCACTCAGCTCTCTTCTCAACCTCCAAGCTCTTTATCCCGTCCATCCTCTGGTCCACTGGATTCAGGACTGCTTCTACATGCTCCACTTGGGGGGCGTCTCTGTGGCATTCCTCTGGATCCCAGGGCGTGTTGGTATCTGCAGAAATGAGGCAGCCGATATAGTGGCAAAGGCTGCAGTCTGTCTTCCTCGGCCCACTGTTTGCATGGTTTCTTTTGCCAATCTACAGTGCATTTTATGTCATGATGTTGCTCTTTTATATCACACACATTGGTATGCACTTCCTGATAATAAATTATGAGACATAAAACCTCTTCCCTGTGCTTGGACCTCTTCCTCCCGGACCCATTGTTGGGAGGAGGTAATTTTAACTAGATTCTGGATTGGGCAATGTCTTTTTAGCCATTGAAATCTTTTAAGTGATGATCCTCCCCCACTTTGTCCCCACTGCTCTCAACCTTGGACGATGAGACACCTTTTACCTCAGTGCCCCTATTTTAATCTGCTATGTGCCCGTTTACAGCTGTCGCCTGACATATCTTCCCTTTTAGCAGATGACACGCCCTCAGCCAATCGCGTCCATGAGTTTATCAGTGTCGGTGAGATATCATCGGTCATTTGAAGCTCTTTTCGGGGTATACAACCCCCTCTCAATAGCTGTTTTCTAAGATTTCCTTCCATTTTCAGTTTCCCTCCTCCTTGAGTTTTGCTCCCATTGCAGCTGATTTAAATTTCGGTTTTTTACCCTTCACTAAGCCACAGAATGGGCACTTATGACTGTAGCAGTTATGACCATAGCAGTTTTGTGCCCTAAAACCATAAAAAAAAAAATTCCCATAGGTTGAGACCAGGGTGATTATGGGAGCAGAGAATGTGTTACGACACCCTGCAGTGCCTACCTGGCTGAAGGCCTCCACCAATTACGACCCCTCCACCTATAAAATCTGCCAGAGTGATCCTATCCCATCCCCTCCAATCCCTCTTAAAGCCTTAGACTCTCCCAGAAAATCTCCCCTGAATCTATTTCCCTCTTCACCCCTATGTCACCTCGCACACTCACTTTCTACATGCTCCCCAAAATCCACAAACCCAACAATCCTAGACATACCATTGTGGCTGGTTGTTGTGCCCCCACTGAAAGAATTTTGGCCCTCATTGACCAGCACCTCCAACCAGTTGCCCTTAATCTAGCTTCCCATGGCAAGGACACCAACCACATCCTTCACCAATTCTCCACCATCCCCATCCCTTTACCTCCTGGATCCCTACTTATCACTGTTGACACCACCTCCCTGTACACCAAAATCGCTCATGCTCATGGCCTTACCGATATTGAACATACCTTTCACAATGTCCTTCAGACTCTAAACCCACTACCTCATTCCTCATACACCTTACTAACTTTATCCTAACCCACAACTATTTCTCCTTTTGAGGGAAGGTATAGAAGTAAATCTGCAGCACAGCTATGGGCAACCAAATTGTGACACCCCTCTCCTATGCAAACCTTTTTGTGGGGCATCTAGAGACCTTCCTAGCCTCCCAAAATGCCAAACCTCTAGTCTGATTCAGGTTCATCGACCATATCTTCATGGTCTGGACTCATGGCCAAGACGTCCTATCTTCATTCCTTCACAATCTCAACACCTTCTATCCCATCTGCATCATGTGGTCCTCCTCAACCCAGCATGCCTCCATCCCAGATGTTGACCACCTACTCTCTGATGGCTCCATCCCCACCTCTGTCCACTTTAAACCCACCAACCACTAACAGCACCTGCATTTCAACAGCTGCCATCTCTTTCACACAAAAAAAAAAATCCCTCCTATACAACCTGGCCACTCTGGGACAGTGTATCTGCAGTGACAAAAACTCCCTTGTTCCATATGCTGAGAGTCTCACCAAGACCTTCACAGACAGGCAGTATCCCCTAGATCTAGTCTTCAAACAGATCTCCCATGCCATTCCCCCCCCCCCCCCCCCTCCAATCCTCCCACCAACCCCAAGAACCAGCCACAAAGGAATGTCCCCTTCATCACCCAGTACCATCCCAGACTGGAACAAATGAACCACATCTTTTGCCGGGGCCTTCATTGCCTATCATCGTGCCCTGAAATGAGGGGCATCCTACCAGAGATCCTTCCCGCACCTCGTGAACTGATGTTCCTTTCCCCATCCAACCTTCACAACATCCTAGTCCATCCCTATGTCACTCCCAATCCCAACCCCTTGCCCCAGGAATCATATCCCTGTGGAAGACCTAGGTGCAAGACTGCCCAATCCTCCCACCCAGCATTTCCTATTCCAGTCCTGTCGCAGATGTATCCTACCCCATCCGGAACTGGCCCACCTGTGAAAGCAGCCATGTCATTTACCAGCTCTGCTGCAATTGTTGGTATGACTACCAGTCAACTGTCCACCAGCTTGAAGCTGCCACCACCAAACTGTTGCCAAGAGCAAAGTAGACCACTTGTTGGCACAATATACAGCTGAACACAACACACTTGATTTTGATGGCTCTTCACTACCCAAGCCATGTGGTTCCTTCCCTTCACCATCAGCTTTTCTTAACTGTGCAGATGGGAGTTATCCTTACATCACATTCTCTGCTTCCGTTGTTATACCGGCTGCAACCTATGGTAAGATACTGCCTCCACCCAACAGTTTCCACCCCTTCTGTCCTATCATCTCCTCCCTATTCTCATCTCCCACACTGTTTATTCACTGCCCTCTACCAATACACCCACCCATCTTTCCTCACCCCAACTCCCTGTCCCACAACCACCTGATGCTGCACCTGTTGGCATTCTAGTCCCTGCACACCTCACCAGATAGCATCTGTCTTTCTCCCTACCCATACACTACTATCACCCCCCCCCCCCCCCTCCAGACTTGCTGCTTGCGTCCCACGTGACAGTTGTATTCTAGCCTGAGATATGGGAGTTGGCAGTCATGTGTGAGTGAGGTATGTGCTTGCTTGTGTATATGAATGGAGTATGTTTTTTCTTTTGCTGATGAAGGCTATGGCCAAAAGCTTTAGGTAAGCCAGTGTCTACTAATTGCACCTGCCTGCAACTTAATGTGCCTCCTTTATGATAGATAGCAATCTGTCTTTTCCTACACTGTTGTTATTCCTGCCTGGAGCTTCCATTATTTGAAAATTTAATGTGAGGAAGAGTGAGTTCAACATGATCAGGAAGAAACAGGGGAAGATGAAGTCAATGAGAGACATAGGCAAGCAGTAGCAGTTCTGAGAAGTTTAAGGAGTTTGATGCGAGATAGGGATGCTCATGGATGACAAGAGAAAAATCCCTAGGTACTACTGTGTGCTTATCCAGACGTACACTTCTGAAATTTGGACAGTGAATAAAAGGGTTTCAAACAAGATACAGGCGTGCAAAATGAAGTTTCACAGAAGCAGAGTGGGCATAACAAATATAGATAAATGAGAACTTCAAAGATACGGAAGATGGTAAAGGAAACAACCTTACAGGAAAGGATAGAATCAACAAGGCTTAAGTGGTACAATAATGTAAAGAGAATGACACATGATACACTTCCAAAGCAGATATATGAATTTAGGTTCGCAGCAAAACACCAGGGGGAAGAATAAATGATAGTTGGCTGAAAGAAGTGGAGGAGAGTATTTGGAGCAAAGGAGAGGACTGAAACAGAATGATGACAGAGTGATAGTGGGAGAATGGAAAACAGAGGTTTATGTGTTAAACAAACTTGGACTGTTGATATAAACTGTTAGTGGTGATGTATGTGGAATGTTAGCTGCTGAAAATGTGTGATATGTGGGTGTAAGTCAGCACCACAGCATGTATTTTAAACAGAAACACAAGAATGGTTGTAAAATTTGATAACAGAAATACACTTTCAATGTATGCCAGTGAAAAAAAATTTGGTGCTGATGCTGCACGTCAGGCTGAAAGATATTTTACAAGGAATGGCAAGCTGGTAGCCATGCCATAATTAGTCATGGGACTAATTAATATTTAGCAGCAAATGCAGAACTGATTTCTTGTTAAGCACCATCAAAACAAGGATACTGTACAAGAAATATCAATTGTTAAATGTCTCTGCGCATGCTAAAAGTACTTATGCTTATGGGAGTGATCCTTAGGTGGCTGAAGAATATCTCTTGATTCTTCATTTAATCTGGTTATTGAAACTTTGCTGGTAGTCTTTGGTGGTATAAGTGGCATCTTATCATCAAGAATATGCCAGAACATTTCCATGACTCTCTCAAGTGAGTCAAACATTCTGTGTCTGTTCGTGCCACCTTTCATTGTATACATTCAGCATCCCCTTTTATTCCTATCTGGTATTTGTCTCACACACTTCAGAAATATTCTGAAATGCAGAGTCCCAAGTGATTTGTAAATAGTCTCTTTTATAGACTGACTGCATTTTGCAAGTACACTGTCAATAAATTGAAGTATTTCACTTATCTTACCTATGACATGGTCTGTTTTATGATTCTGTTTCATATCCTTACCAATTATTACACCATGGCATTTGTATGAGTTGACCAGATCCAAATGTGAATCATTGAGTTATGTTAGGATTTTTTAAAAGTTTTTTGATGGATATTTACGTGAGATCCTGCTGTTGAAATCACTGGTGGGTGCAGGCACAACCCTATCGAAGATCAAATGCTTTTCATTCTGCACCTCTCTATCAATAGTTCTATGCTTTCATTAACATCTATTGCGCAGAAGTTGCTATTTCTTTAGAAATTTCTTTACACTGACTGTATACTGTAGAGGGTCACTCCCATCAATACAGATCTATACAGTTCATGGTTCACTATTCTTGTAAACTTTAGCTACAGTTCTTCTACATGTTACTGCACAGAGACAAATGAGTTCAGTCACTCTTTGAGATGTGACATAACTGCTTCTAAACCCAGTACTGAACTTGGGAAACTTTCTACTTTTTGAAGCTGTTGTTTGTACTTTAATAACCACGTTTCTATAACAGTCTCATGGTTTCAACATGGACGTCCTCAAAGAGGTCAGGTCTAATTTTTACCATAAGTCCTAATACAGTGTGGGAACAATAAAACTGACCCAGAAAATATTTACAATAAGACTGGTGTGTGCATGAACCTTGTTAACCCTCCGTTACACGCACCGCAGACTGTGAGTCAGCAGTTTTATCTTTCCATCAACAGTCACTGATAAATTCAAGATTTACATTAGCAGCTTTTTCTACCTTCCCCTCCTTCCGTAATGAATTATTGGCAACAATTGCAGTTAGTCATTATTGCCAGAAGCAGCAGTCTCGTGAGGTGCAGAGTGTCAGTCCGCGTGTGTGCATTCGTGTGGCGCGGTCCTATCATCAGTTCTTTTACGGTGTATTGCAGGTAAGGAGGTTTCTTCCTTTAATATTACAAAACATATACAGTTACGTTTAGAAACTTCTTTTATTTATTTATTATCCAAACTATCATACAATTATGACCCTTTTCATTGACCAACACCGATTAGTTGGGTTGTTTGGGGAAGGAGACCAGACAGCGAGGTCATTGGTCTGATCGGATGAGGGAAGGATGGGGAAGGAAGTCGGCCGTGCCCTTTCAAAGGAACCATCCTGGCATTTGCCTGGAGCGATTTAGGGAAATCACGGAAAACCTAAATCAGGATGGCCGGACGTGGTATTGAACCGTCGTCCTCCCGAATGCGAGTCCAGTGTCTAACCACTGAGCCACCTCGCTCAGTACCGATTAGTGAAATAAGTTATACACTCTTTTTTCTCAGAAGAACGGTGGATGACGATCAGGTTTTGCAGTGGTTGGACAAAGAGCTTGGTAATGAAGAATGTAGTGATCTGGAGTCAATATTCGAAAGTGATCACTATTCAGATAGTGAACAGTCGCTGGACGAAAGGGATTTTATCGAAAAATTTGACTTGTATATTGGGAAAGATGATATGCAATGGAGCCATTGACCTCTAATCCAAAACAGAAGAGTAAGAAGACCTCAACATAATATTGTCAAGCATTTACAGGGAGTCATAGTTGAAGCAAAAAATGCCAAGCGTCCAATTGATTGTTTACAACTTTTCTTCACAGATGACATTTTAGAAGAAATTGTTCGCTCCACTAATATTTACATTGCTACCATCTGTTCTAAATATTCCAGAGAAAGAGATGCTGCAGACACTAACATTACAGAAATCAAAGCTTGTTTAGGACTCCTTTTCTTGGCGGGTGTGCTACGAACATCACACACAAATTTACTAGATCTCTGGGCTGTAGATGGTACTGGAGTGGAGTACTTCAGACTTTCAATGGGCATAAACCATTTTCGTTTCTTGCTGGCATGTCTGAGATTTGATGATTTCAGAAGCAGAGCTCATCGGAAGGAAACAGACAAATTAACGGCTGTCCGATTCTTGATAGATCAATTCAATGAAAACTGCAAGAAACATTATAGTTTATCAGAACTAGTTACAGTAGATGAAATGCTGGATGCATTCAGAGGCAGATGTGGATTTATACAATACATTCCATCAAAACCAGCAAAATATGGTATAAAAATGGTTGCACTTACAGATGCAAGGATGTTCTATGCCAGTTATTTAGAAATATACTGTGGAATGCAAGTGGATGGGCCTTATCTCTGTGATAACACGCCTCATGCTATTGTCAAAAGAATGGTGAAATGCATATCCAAATATGGCAGAAATGTAACATGTGATGATTGGTTCACATCAATTCCACTTGCGGCTGACTTGTTGGAAAATGACAAGCTGACAATGGTTGGAACAATTCGAAAAAATAAACATGAAATTCCTCCATTTATGACAGTAGCAAAAGGTCGTCCTGTGGAATCCAGCATTTTTGCATTTAGGAAGAATATGACACTGGTTTCATATAAACCCAAGAAAGACGAGGTTGTTCTGGTACTGTCTACTTTACATGATGATGACAGTATTGACAGTGATTCAAAAGTGCAAGCTGGAAATAACAACATTTTACAACGAGACTAAATCTGGTGTGGACAAAGTTGATGAGATGAAATGTACATACTCTGTGACAAGAATTACCAGAAGATGGCCATTTATAATTTTTTCCTCTCTTCTAAATATTGCTGGAATCAATTTACAAGAGCAATTCGGAATCAACAATTCCCAGAAAAGACTGTCTAAAAGTTCATGCCAAAAAAACAGACCGACGAGATTTTCCTGCAATGTGTCCAATAAATTTGTATGCCTGGAACATGTGGGTGCATATCTGTGCAGTGAATGCAGTGAAAATGGCAACGACCACGAGTGATTTACTCGAATTGACAGTGAGGCTGTAAACTATAGTTTCCTGAAAAAGTTTCTGAACTAATTTACTTAAGATAAGTATTGGTTAATATTCATAAAGAAAAACAGTGAAAAAACAGAATGAATGTAAATTTCAGCAAGTACAATAAATGTTCTTATAGGTTTACGGGTAAATTATGAGTTAAAATATTTTATGTACACTACTGATGCTGAAATACATTGTGTTTACGAATTCGTTGTTTTATTTATGTTATCCAGACTCGAATATACTATTATGTTTTCCAACTGTAATGTCAGAATTGTTCATGAAAATGGTATAAAACGCAATGCAGACTCTCTGTCCACGTGCGTGTAGCAGAGGGTTAAGGAACATCACAAGTGATGCTGGAAATAGCCACTATTGATGTCGATGCAGCACTGCACTCAGTTTATTGAACTGAGAGACGTGCATAGCAGTTGTGTCTGAGGCATAGCAGCAATAATTTTTTCATTGTTCTGCTGAAGCTTTTCCAGTGTGTGAGAATTATTGGAGTACATCTGATCCTTCAATCTGCTCTACAGGTAAAAATCACAAGGAGAGAGATCACACAGTCAAGGTTGCCAGGAGAAAGGACAGCTTCTGCTGATTGTCTTCCCATTGAACACCTCATGCTCTGGCAACAAGGTTTTCTAAGTGGTGTATTCTGTTGCTCAATCTTGTTGAAAATATCCATACAGTCGTTTGTTCTCTGCAAACTGATCCACATATTGATCAAATAGTTCCTGGTCATACCAGCTTGCATTAACAGATGGTGTTACAGTATGGGGTTCAAGACACTGTGTACCAAAGACTAATATTGAGACTATGCAGTGGCTCTTCAAACCACTGACAAGGGTTTCCTGATTCATAATGGCTTATATCTGTGATTTCACATACCCTGACAGGCTGAACCAGACCTTATTTGAAAATATGAAAAGCTGCAGATCCAAAAGTCTTGATTCCACTTCACTGACAAAGGGAGGCCCCGATGTTGGGATCGCAGATTTACTTCAAACTTTGTACACCTTTAGTAGGCCATTAAAACAGCACAGTGTGCACTATTCTGTCAACTACGAGAAAATTGCAAGAGAGGTTTTATGCTTCAACTACGTAATTCATCTATCTGTGCATAGGTACCTCACGTTGGAGTTCATGGTGGTCAAGTGGGTAGCGTTTAACCTCCATAAAACGCTTGTGTATGTAACGACAGTTCAACTCCCAGTCAAACTTAATTTTAATCTGTATTTTTTTCATCAGTGGTCATATTATTTAATTGGTATGATGTTTGAGAAGTAATATGAATAAAGTAACACGTGTATTTGCATGAATTTTTAGTGAATTTAGTATTATTTGATTACTTACTATCTTTAATTTAAATTTAATTATAATTTAATTATTAGACCAAACATGCTTATATCTATCTACAAGTAAATGAAGAAATGCATATAGTTTTCCTGAAAATGTATGCCTGTCATGATTTGAGAGATTCCTTATACATGCAATCTGGTAAGGTACCCAGAATCACTTTGCACCTCACACAGAGGCAGGACCAGCTTGCAGTTAACCTGCAAAGAGGTGAGACATTGCTAATGTAGCAAGAACAAATAGTGTAGGTGTTACAGAATTTACACTTGTACTACAAAATGAATGTTTAAGCGGGAGTCAAACTGTCACCTCATACACATTCATCTTCCAAAGCTCAAATGCTAATCACTTTCTTTCTTTTTTTCACCCCCTCAGTTTGTTCTTGGTAATTGTTCATTGCATTTGTTCAGGGTCGTTGTCCCATGACACTTGAAGTTCATCATTGATTAATGCACTCACTTATTTTATTACAGAGGGCAGGTAATCCTCTGACCAAACACGCTGAGCTACCATGACAGCATTCCACTTGACCATCACAAACTCTTTAACAGTTGGCACCTATGCACAGATACATCAATTGCTTAATAGACATGTAAAACTTCTCTTGCAATTTTCTTGGAATTGCCATAGGAGTGCACCTTATTACTTGTACATTATGTTGTTGTAATGGCCTAATAAAGGTGTACAAAGTGTGCAGTACATCCTTGAGCCCAACGGTGTGGCCTCGCCTTCTCAGAAATCACTGACAGATAACACATGAATGTCCCTCTGCATGCTTTAACTCGTGCACAACAGGACATTTGTAAGGATATAGGTGCAGGTCCTTTTCAGTAATGTTTCAACATGATGATATCTTAATTCCCACTTGCTCAGATAAATGGCATTGACATTTTGTTGGACTTTGTTCAAGTGAAGGAAAGTATGGCGCAATATTTCCAGTATTTGAGCTCTTTGCACATATTTACACTTCTCATTCGCTACAGAGTCCATTATGAACCAATTTGCCACTAAGATTTGTGTTGCCTACTTCATTGGAGGGTTTGCCAAAAAACTTGCAGTCTTAAACTCTTGAGCAAACAATTCCACACCCTTCGCCATGAATTTTGCTTTTCGTAACACTTGACAAAGAATACATAGTTTTATTGTGAGCTCCATTTTGTGATGCATCCAAGTTGTCACTACATACACATCTGCTCCTCATAGTCACTCAAACATATCAACACGGCGAAGTGCTCAGTACAGAGCATGCAGAAGATGCGCGTGCACACACACGACAGCAACTGATTGGGGGCATCAAAATCGCAATTTTCAGCATTTTCATTGATGTGCAGCTCTCATATTCATTAACAGGGGTGAATACTGTGCCAGTTTCATAAATATTTTGTATGCAAGTTTTATTTTGCCCATGCTATACATTTCCATCAGAAGTGGGCTTCTAAGCTGTGTGTTCCACGTTGCTTCACAGAGAAGGCAATGAGTAATGTTTTTCAGGATGTCTTGTTATGCCCACCACTTATGGAATTGTAGTTATTCCAATTGATTGTTCTCCCCTGCAGTGTTGGGTGCTAGAATAGACTCAGTTATTCCTTGCCTGTTGTAAGGGGCGACTAAAGGAGTCTTATACCTGGTGGAGCTTTTACAGTGATGACTCTGTGATTGTTAGGACGCCCATCAGTTTTAGCTCGTTTCACAATATTCCCTCAACCTCTTCTGCATAATTGTTTGTGGTCCCCTTTTAGGATTTGACCTCCTCTTTCCCACTTTCCTAAATTTCAGACATTTGGGGAAGGGTGCCTTATGTGGTGCATAATGTAGCCGCCATGTGCTGTGATCTTCTGCACCGAATATTAGACTAGATTTATGTTCACAACTATAATCCAGGGCAGCAGCCCATATGTCGTTGGGTGGGGGGAGGGGGGGGGGGCACAGTCATTATGTACAGGCATCACACTGCTGGTGCCTGAGTTGTAACTTCCCAATCTGGGACTCTGGGCAACGGCTAATATGCCAGGCAGCCTTTGCTGTGGTGGGGTGGCACCCATGGGAAAGCCTCCGACTGATGTGAGTGCTGTACCAGGAAATGATCTGCAATGAAATGGATCAAACACAGCCTTTGCAAACATTGTGTCAAAATTCATTCCCCCACACCCACAACATTGGCACAGAGGATTGGTGCAGCTGGAGTTGCATCGTCCTACGCATCATCAGCTAAGAGGACACCTGCCAAGGTGCCCTTCTCAGAGGACAAAACAGGCCAACAGTCTACCACTACCCACTGGTTAACATACCCACAGACTGCAGATCAAAGAAAAGAATGGTGCTCTTCCACCCAAGAAGTCAAGACAGGATACTCCTCACAGAAACTGAAGTCTCAAAGGGACAAGAAGGATAAATTGGAAGTTAAAGTAAACTCTACAGCTCTGCTCGATCCACCATCCCCACTCTCCCATGGTCAAGCCCATGAAGCCCATGAAGACCGATGAAGAACGGCTCATTCAGGTGGTGCAGCAAAGTAATTCATATTCCTATTTCCCCTTCACTGCTTTCTCAGATCCCATTCTGATGTTCCTTTAATGGAACTGTAATGGCTACCATTGTCAAATGGCTGAACTCTGTCAACAAATGGTACTCACTATGTCGTTGGCATGGCGCTTCGGAAGATACGGTTCTTTGAATCCCAATTCCCTACTATTAAAAATTACAAATCATACAATTCCCTACTATTAAAAATTACAAATCATACTGTACAAATTGGATTAACATCGGAAGGGCATCTGGAGAAGTCTGCACCCTCATTCAATCTGACACTTTCAACGAACAGGTGCCACTAACTGCTGCATTGGAAGCCTTGCCTATTCATGTCTTCCTGTCAGTCAGGGTAACAGTATGTAAATCTATCTACCCCGAGACAGATCTATACTACATCACGAGCTGGTGGAGCTATAAGGGACTGTTGCCTCGCCCCTCCTCCTGCTTGGGGACTTCAGTGCTCATCATCCTCTGTGGAGCAGCCAAACCACACCTAGCAGAAGCCAAGCAATTGAGCATTTACTTTCAGAACTGAAAGTCTGCCTCTGTAACAATGGAACTATAACACATTTCAGTATGATCCATAGAACATACTCCACCATAGATATTACAACTGCAGTCTGAGCACGTTGCCCTTTGTGGTGTGCGTACTGTAAGACCTTTGGTACACACACCATCAGATTATTTGACTTGTCGCTCTAACGAAGTTGGCGAGTGTCAGCAATATGTCTCGTGGTCTTATCGTGGCGTGTTTATCTTCTGCCGTTAGGTCAGACGATAGAAATGCCACTTGCACACTTAGAGTAGCAGATTGATGGTGACCAACTTTAAACAGAACTTGATTAATTTTCACACACATTTATTAAAATAATAAAAAGCATAGACATTACGTAACGTGATTCTGGATGTTGTTTACAATTGACAATCTGAAGTTCCTTTGGTCTTGGTACGTTAATCTTATTCTCACATATCTCTGATACTTGACAAAGTGTCTATACATTTACCTTCATGGCTATGTACAGGAATATGATAATCTTATTAGGCGCAGACTGAAACTTGACTATAGACTGGTACAGACTGGTGCAGACAAATGCAGACTGACTAATCGAAGGTCTGTACACTCGTTATAATACCTCGCACGTTCAGGTATCACTGCACAAGTGTGATCTGCGAGGAGAAAAGGTTCTACGTTAGCAGCAATCTCATTGGCTGCGTTACATATTAATACGCGGATCGGCAGAAGCAGAATTTGGTCCGTCTCTAAGGCTGCGCCATTTCGTAGCGCGGAGACGGACGAGCGTTGCGCCTGCGCTGTTGTGCTTAGCGGGGCGCGCTCTAGTGGGAAAGTTGTGTACGCGCTGACTACACGGAACTATGTACACAACACTCTTAATGCAGTAGTCGATCCATAGCAACCTCTGTGACAGCGACCACTTTCCTATCACTCTCTTTTTCTCAGTACATCGACCAGTGGAATATGCACCTCGACAGTCACTTCAGAAAGCCAACTGACAAGCTTCCACCTCCAAAGCAACTTCTGAAACCAGTCAAGAGAAGAGTGTCTTAGGAGTGGTACAAGATGCTGTTGACATGATTATACACACTGGTGGGATGGCCGTCTGAAGAAATAGGTGCAGCTGTCAGAGCATTGCAGGTTAGTTGAAAACATAATCACCGTCCTTCTTCTGAACATTTAATAGCTTTGAAGGCATGGCTTTTAATAAAGAACAGAAATCAGAAATGTTTGGAACAGTATGGTATCATCTGTGGGAACCCACACACTATCGTCTCAAGTATTGACTAAACTCCACTGCATTTGTGGCCACCCATCATCCACAGTAGTTCCTGCCATCTCCCTCAATGCCAATATCTGTACTGATCCTGCAGTCATTGCTGAATGCTTCATGGCTTACTTCACCAAAGTGTCCACATGCAGTAACTGCCATGCTAATTTCCTGATTCTGAAACACCCACTGGAGCGAAATTTCTTAGCCTTCCTTACAGAAGGCTTTGAATTGTGCAGTGTTCTATTTAATGAATGGGAGTTCCACAGCACTTTAACAGTGTTGAGAGACGGGCCCTGACCCTTATAAAAATCGATAACCAAATGCTTAAACACTTTAGCAATGACAGCATACAACAGACTCTTCAGTTATCAATTGTATTTGGCAGGAAGAGTGTTTCCCTCTCAATGGCAGGAAGTGGAGTTTGCCTGCCAATGGTTGGAGGGTGTTATTATTTCTTTCCTGGAACTGGGTAAAGACTCTCAAATTTTGACTAATTATTGACCATTTTCTCTAACAAAAGGGCTGTGCAAATTATTTGAAAGAATGGTTTCCCAATGTCTCTGTTGGTGCCCAGAAGCTAGGGAACATATATCACAATTTCAAAGTGGCCTTCAGGAGTTCCGCTCCATTATAGACCTACTGATTCATCTGGAATCGGCAGTGTGTTATGCTTTTGCACATTGCCACCATCTGATCACCATGTTCTTTGACCTACAGAAGACGTACAATACAGTGTGGTGCCATCACATCTTGTCTACATTGTGTGAGGGGCTTCTGGGGCTGTTTACCCATTTCTCTCCAGAATTTCCTACCCCTCCAATGATTCAAGGCCTGCATAGGTTCAATTATCAGCGACCAATACTTACAGGAAAGTGGAGCTGTGCACAGATCAATTCTGAGCATAACCCTCTTCGATATTGCAAGTAGTTGTATCATGACTGATGTGGGACCCATAGCCTCATTATCACTTAAGGTGAACAACCATTGTCTGTCTTACAGCTCTCCATCATTGCAAACCACAATGTGTCAACTTCAGAGGACCATATAGAGTCATGGATATCAATTTTCACTTGTGAAAACTTGGGTCATGCACTTGTGTTGTCGTCTCAGGACTGCGCAACTGGACCAGAACTTTGTTGCTAACCAGTTGCTTGAAATCGCTAAAATTTTCAGGTCTTTTGTTTCACAATAAGATAACTAACACAGTTACCACATGTGCACCAGCTCAAGGCAAATTGCATTAGGGAGCTTAATATCCTCAGATACCTCAGCAGCACCTGCTGAGGCACAGACCACAAGACCATTTTCTGTGATTTTATAGAGCTTTGATTTAATCCCAATTGGACTATGGACATGTTTGCCTACAGGTCAGCTGTGCTGTCAGTACTGAACTTGTTAGGTCTGGTTCACCACAGTGGTGTGCCATTGGCATCTGGAGCCTTTTGTATGAACCCTGTAGATAGCCCTTCTGAAAGTAGTTGGTGTCCCACCACTGAGGGTCAGATACCAGCAACTCTTGGTGAACTGTGTGGGCATAATGTTCAGATGTCTACCCATCTGTGTTACTCAACTCTGTTTCACAATAGTAGTTCAGACTGTTTACAAATTGCTCAAAAATGGGTAGACCAGCTGAGATACAATGGGGAACTCTGTTCAAGGGCCGCCAACTGCCCCTTTCTTATCTGTCTTTGTAAAGTTCCGTCTTGGCATTCCCTGTGGTATGTAACCAATCCTGTGATTCAAATGTACCTCTTTGCATCCCAAAGATAAATGCTGATTCCACCGTTCTCAGATGCCTGTTGCTTTTGCTTCTCAGTGACTACCCAAATTTGACATACATCCACATGGATGGATTGAAAACTCCTCATCCAGCCATCCTGATTTAGGTTTTCCATGATTTCCTCAAATGGCTTAAGGCAAATGCTGGGATAATTCCTTTGAAAGGGCATAGCCAATTTACTTCCCCATGCTTCCTTAACCTGAGCTTGTGTCCAATATCTAATTGCCAACCTGTGGGAGGGATGATAAATACTAATTTTTCTTCCTACCTTTCTTTCTTTCTTTCTTTGCACATGCAAAGGAGCATGAGAAGTATTGTCAGCCAATTATATACAGTGTATACACTGCAGAGTTAGTCCCCATATTACAGGCTGTGTAGTACATGAAAACTCTTGCCCCAGAGGATTTCCTGGTTTGTTGCAGCTCCATGAGCTGCTTACAAGGCACATCTTAGTGCTACCCCAAAAAGCTTTTGGTTGCTAACATCCAAGACCTCCACAACTCCAGATTGACAGTAACATTCATCTGGACACCAAACAATGTGGGTATATTAGGAAGTGAATTTGCTGACAAATTAACTGAAGAATCATCCAGAGGTGTCAAACTTGAACTTGGAGTTCCAGACACAGACTTACGATTGCAACTGCAACATCAAATTTTGAAAATGTGAGATATTGAATAGCAGGCTACCCTGACCATCACAAGGTGAGAGCTGTCAAGGGGACTACCAACATATGGTGTACTTTTCTTCTGGCTTCTTGGAAAGGTGCCATTACACTGTGCTGACTGCGTATCAGCCACACCAGACTTACCTATGAGTTCTTTTTGTGTCAAGAGGACTCTCCTCAATGCAGTTGTGATACTCATCTTACAATTGTCCATATTCTCATTGAGTGTGCACTGTTGGCTCATCTGATATGATTAGTCAACCTATCTACTCGTATGTTGCTCCTTCAGATACTTGAGAATGGGCAAGCAGCCACCAAGGTCAAACATTTCCAGTGGGAAAACGGATTTTATAGCAAACTTTACTACATCTACATGTTCAGGGTCAGGGACAGTCTGTTGCATCTGTACGTGTGTGAGAAAGAGATGGAAAGGGGAGGAGGGGGGAGAGTGTCTCTCACTGCAGTGTATGCCCGAGTGGTGTCACTGCACTGTTGTGCATTTTTGTACCTTTACAGTTTCTTGACTACTGTGGCATATTCTCCATTTCCCATTAGCCTATCCTTTCTATATACATTTAGATTTACACAATAAATGCCACATTTGTCAATTTCTCTTTTTACCAGCTGACTGTACCTAGTATTACAAGCTACTGCTTTTTAAGATTGCTTTTAAACTCTGGGGAATTTGTTGCAAAATGATTTGGTATTTGATCACTAGGATTTTAATTATTCCATCTATGTTGACCGTTTCTGTAAGTCTTACACTAATGCTAGGTCTCTTAGACCTGTCATTATCTGGGTTGGATTGAGAGACACCTAATCAAAAAATCCTTCATGTGCACTCCACACAGAGGCAACTACCTAGGTAGCAGCCTCCGATGTATAGTGCACTGCTGACCTATTTATGGGACCCCTACCATTTTCATCCCTTTGGCCATGAGACCAAGAAACCACAACTAGCTTATTACAAAACCTTTGAAGTCAGTGGTTGAAGCTTCCTACTTAGTTCAGAACCAGAGGGCGTCAGTCAGTTCTGGAGACAATACTGTGGATTGAGAGCTTCATTGAAATAGTGAGCAAAGCTGTTTTCAGTACTCTCTGCCAGTTGGTGGACTGATCAAAGTATGATCCTGAATCCCAGATGACAAGCATCACTTGCTCAGGCTTTTGCCACTGTCTGCAGTTGGATGGATCTGAGGCATACACACAGAGTGCACAAGGTGACTTTTCTATCCCTTGTTGCCAAATTTTCCTGATTGAAATTCACCATATGTTTGAACTGGGGATAGATGTAATATCCAAACTGATCACTGCCCCCCCCCCCCCACCCCCCACCCTCCCTCCCTGTCCCCTTCCTCTTCCACCTGCACCAGGCCCCTATACCTACCACTGACATGCCATTCATAGTGTAGTGGACAATTGGTGATAGATCCTGTATTTCCTGTAGAGGACGGTGCTTCTACAGGAGAGGACAGTTCAAGAGGTAACTTTGGTAACGATATTATTTTAATTTCATGATCTCTGTTACACTTCGAGGATTGTAAAGTTGTTTAAAATCCAAAGCCACAACATCCACAAAAGTGTTCTGTGTAAATAATGGATAGAATTTACAGGTTCCTTAAAAATAAATTTGTTTCTTAGACTTTTGATAAGGTTATGCTCACAGAGATTCAGTTTGTCAGACTCAAAATAATTAAAATCATGTATACCAACAAAGCACATCTCCTGCTTCAGACAACTAACAATGCAGCTACTAAGTCTTAAGCTGAACTACCATCTCTGTTTGCCTTCTATACATCATTACTCAGTATTGTATTAATACTTGTCAATTCCTTGCAGATGACTGTGAGAATGAGGATTTGTCAGAAGAGGAAGTTGATGAAATGTAAGTTCTGTGTACTTCAAGCTTTTTTATCTTATATCTCATTAGTTAATAAGTTCAAGAAACCTGTGTTTTAAACTGTCCTTGCTATAGCTCAATATTGTTTGTTGTTACAGCAGCAGTAGCATTTTGCCTATCATATTTGTGTCACTATCTGTAATAATTGTAAGAACGTGCGGATTTCTTGACTAGAGATGAAAGTTTCCCATTTTTCACAAAGACGTGAAGACCACCTTCAAAAACTAAGTAACTGATATTCTGGATACCACCTGATCAATACTTAGAACACAGAATTTGAAAATAACTAAAGTTCATTTTTAGCCGAACTCATAGGAGTCAATGTTTGATTAAAAACAACTGTCACTTCTGTAATCCTCCTGGCCTCAATCTCCACTGACTCACTGTTTGAACACTCTCTGCCCAATAACTTCCCCATCCTCCACCCTGTCACCCCCCCCCCCCCCATCCCCCCATCCCATCCCTCTCAGCCCATGCATCAACATTGTAGTCTTCGCACGCCATACCTCACTGGCTCCAGCACCCACATGCTGCATTCCTAGCCCATACTCCTGCCACCCCTCCCTCATTTCTAACCTGATCTCCTTACATGTGTGCCTGTCGATGAGTCAATGTTCCTGTTGTACGATGGATGTTCTCCCTTACATCTAAATTATTTAATTAAAAACAGTTATTTATCATTTATGCTTTCAATCACTTTAGGTTGTAATAACATTAATGTTCAGTGTTACTATAACCTGGTGTTATTGTAATCAAAGTGATTAGTAACATAATTAATAAATAACAAGTGCAGAAAATGAACGAATCATATAGTTTCTCAAAAATCTTTTTTCCAAACTTTTCATTTTTTTTTATTGTCTTGATGCAGTAATATGTGGAAGCTTTAATAAAGTGTGGCATGAGGGGTCAAAACACATCGTTATACCATGGCTGCAAAGTTTTGCTATGAGCTGTGGACACTGAATATGTCAAAATGATTTACTAGGGTATGTGGTACAGCCACCAGTTGCAGATCACTTGCAAATAAGAATATACACATGATAAAAAAGACAAAAATGCTAGTACATGAAACCACACATTTTTATTGATGGTAAATACTTTCCTCTTGTTGATTAACCATGTTTCTCTTTATTTAGAAAGACAGAAATGTTAGCAACTGAGTTTGTAGTCAAGAGACGCAGCTATTCCAATGAACTATAGAAATAAATGCAGTTCTTTCACATTTAATCTCTTGATTAAGGAGAAGAGGTTAATGGTAAGAAAAAGCATTTCTTTTCATACTTTTTTAATGAAAAAGAGAATAGGTTGTCAATTTTTTCTGTGCACACAGCATCTTCTTTTCTCACAGCACAGAGCCAGTAAGTGTGTAGCAGATGGTAGCTGTCCTACTTCTCCCATCCTATTATGACAGGAGTATGGGAAAAGACAAAAGAGCACACATTGTTTACTGTAATCTACAATGAATCTATTTCTGTTGTAAATGCATGTTTTAAGTGAGTGCAGATCCTCTGTTTCCCATTAATCATTTTAAGCTGTTTGATAGAATTTATCTGTATACTATTTGCCGGGTTAATTGATGCCCAATCAACATTGGAAATAACTGCCACCATTCTTTTGTAACAAGTTATTCTTTTAGTTCCTCGGTATTTATTTAAAAATAAGTATGCTTAATACTTAACTGTGAAACCATTCTCCCATGCAATACCACTCAATACCACTTTAAGTGAAACTGAATCTACACATGTACTGCAGTACAATATTTGTACTAAATAACAATGTTACTTCAATGATTGGTTACAATTACTGAAAGTATCTCAACAGAAATAAAAATCAGTCATCAGCTGCACAAGAAAACATGGTTTCAGCAGTTTAAACTGTCATCTTCAGAAGTGAAATAAGCTCATATGCACAACATCAAAATAAGAGTGGGATGGCAGTGTCCTACAAAGTATTGAAAGAAAATACATGTATAAATCAGTATATTAAAAACAAATGTGCAAAGATTGAACTGAAGTAGTAAAACGGGTCTGCTAAAATGAATGTAAAGGAGTTAACCTTGAGAATCACAACATACCTATGCTGCAGAATTAATAAAATAGTGACATCATTAAAATATGATATGTGCAATGAGTAGCAAAACAATGAACTGTCAAATCATGGATTGTGTGTAGTATGTGCAAAGGAAACCAACCAAATAATGGTGATATGAGCAGCATTGAACAAGCATATATACAAAATGGGAGAACTGGTGTGCATATAAACTGTAATGAAGTCTAAAACAGTTGAAGTTCAAGTATGTGTTAAAGCTTATAAAACTATATAAGATCATTAACAAAAGAATTTAAAATGCCTTATCGTGTCAATACATTGTTGATTAAGTGTTGCGTATTCACAAATGTATAACAATATGTTGTATAAGTGTAGAGTGGACACTTAGCAGTTGCATAACCAGTGTTGAAAATGTAGCTGTGCTTCATCTCAGTTACACAGTGAATGGTTACCTTTGCTTCTTGCAGTGTTTGCTTTCACAGAGCAGTGCACAGATTAAAAATGGAGTCTTAAAAAGTGACAGTAATGTACTGATTGACCAACTCAGCTGCTCGATGTTGGCATTTATATATTTCTACTCATGTTTTTAGAAGCCTCTCCTCCATGAGAAATCTTCTAACATCTTACAACTATAATATTATATCTTCAACAGCTTTTATATCTTTTGCTAGTTAGATAGTGAAACAACAAACTAAAAGACATTGGAAAAGATTGTGTTTTTCTTAGTACAGCACGTTTTCACCGAATACAGTACAATTTCAGTTTATAGACAATTGGCATAAGATGCTTGATGGCCTCTGTGAGCCAAAATTCTAAAGACGCTCATAGTTGGTAAAGGATGGTGGTAGGTTGATGCTTGCTAGTGTAAATCCAAATGGACGGGCATGTGGTACATGGAAGACCCTAGAGACCCATCCTCCATCTATTGAACTCATGGTTCCAAAACCAGTAGAAAACTGTTCTTTTTCTTGTGATTTTTGTCTTGTGGCCATTAGGCCATGGTCCAAGGCATATATGATGTGCCTAACATTTTGTCTTCCAGTGATGAAGACATCATCAGAGGCTACAGAGACTCAGAAAACAGTACAGGCTTAAAGAAGCTCCACAAATCAAACTGTTTTATGTGTCTATGCAATGGTCAGACTGAGATGCCCTCAGACTGCTGAGATCACTGAGTCACACCAGCATATGTTGTGGAGCTTGCAGTGGAGAATAATTGGTACTGTTATTTAGCGCTAAGGCTCACCAGCTCCTTCTCTTGGCCTTGAAGGCCCAGTGGATTTTCACTGGCTGCTGTGTCAATCTTTGCCTGCAGATGCAGTATGGAGGGACATGTGGTCAGCATGCCACTTTGCCAGGTGTTTTGCCAACTTTCCAGACCATAGAGCTGCTGTTTCTCATTCAAGTAGCTCCTCAGTTGGTATCACTAGGCTGAGTGCACTTCTTACTAGACGTCTCAACCAGGAAAAATCCTGGGCAGCTCACAGCTTATCTAATTTCAGTCCTTCTTTTCTAGTAAAGTTGTTTCTGTGCTTTTGAATTTCTATGGCCTCTCTGTACACCCGAGCATAGTTATGATTCCAGCATCTTGATAAAACCAAATTGTCAGAGAAATAAATTTGGTGGTTTCTTGATACCAGTGCATGATCTGCTTCTGCTGATTGATCTCTGTTTCACAGATGACAATTACTCTTCTCTTTCTTAAGTTGGAGGTTACTGCTTCTTTTTGCAGTTTCTATGTACACTTGACCATATGTGCAAAGGATTTTATGTACTCCTGCTATGACAGGCAGTGAGCATATGGTCTGTGCATTCCTCAAATTTTCTGCACCTGCACTGTGTCAGTGTCTGTCTTTTTGGTACGCTGGTTATGCAACTTGTAACTGTTTTTACAAGTGAGAAGAATACTTTCCCAGTAGTTGGCTCTTTTTCACTAGCAGCTCCATATCTTTTACGGTGCAGTGCCCTATTTATCCGAGTAGCCATTTCTTCTGTAAGCAGTCCAACATGTAGGCCTTACTTTGGTTCCAAGATTTTTTTACCCCAGGCAATTAATTTTTTGATCACTCTTCTTTTTTTGCAAGGGACAGTGGCTGGAATTTCTGTGAATGTATCTTCCCATGTGAGTGGGGTTCCTGTAGATTTTGTATCCTAAAGTTCCTATGTGTTTTCTAAGTAGTTGTATATCCAAAAATGAAATTTGACCTTCTTTCTCCTTTTTTTCCCACCAAAGTGAAGAGCATATTATAAATAATATCACACAGAAAATTTAGAAATTATGATGGTTCTTGTTCTTTCTGAGAACATGCAGTGAAACTGGCTCCAGTCTGCTGAAACCAACGTGAGGGTTTCTCCTTTGCCATCTGAAGGACTGCTTTTTCAAATTTTGACCATATACAAATTCTCTGCAATTGTGCTGAGTGGGTATCCCATAGCCACTCTGTCAGATTGACCATAGCATTTGTTGTCCTGTTCAAAGTAAATTAATGTGAGATAATGTTTAAAGAGATCGGCCATACCTTTAGCAGAAGTCCTTTCCAACTGTGACATTCTTATTAAGAGGAACCAAGTAAACAATGATACAACATCAACACTTACCCATAATACCTCTTGGACTCAACATGAAAGATTTTAATTGTTTGATAAAATGACCAAAATCTTTAATATAAGTATCAGTATTTCTATAAATAGCTGTAGGGGAGTGGCAAAGCATTTGGTTATCCCATAGTTTGGACAGTCAATATTGCTGACAGTAGGTCTCAGTGGAATGCCAGGTTTGTCAATCTCTGTGGTAATTCCTTTCATTTGGTAAAACCTTCTTGTGATTGGGAGAAATAAGAGGAAACTTCTTTATTATGCTAAGAACAGAAGTTACAGCTTCTCCTTTAAGCTGTTTGTATCTTCCTGCTTCTAATATGTTCTGAATTTTACTGTAGTATTGCCCTTACCTGACGGAGTAATTTGAATGCCCTAAGCAAAACGTAAATGTCGAGAGAATTTTCATTTAACTTTTAGTAAGATACTACTAAGTGGTTTGCTTCTAAGCAGTATTCTGGCTTATTCCACATGTAATTCAACTACAGGTTGTTTAAATTTAAAAAAAAAAGCCAGATTCAATCTTCAATATTGGTAACAGTGCCTTCTACTGGCATTCTAGAAGGTGCAATTACATAATTTCATCCTTTGGCAGTATGAGCCATATCTGCAGACTATTGAATTTTTCCTTCCATCTATTAGCTGACACCACACAATCTACTTCTATGGTTTGTAACATTAAACTATCCAATTTATCACAAATATTATGACAGAACTTATTACTGAAGAATGTTGCAGCTCCATTAGCTTAGAGTTCACAGAATCACATGTGATAGATGCATTCTCAGAGCAGCACTGACTCTTTGTGATCATAGACATCATGCACAGTTGCTGAAGTGAAGTTTCTCTTCCCCTCAGAAAATTCAGTGTTGTTGAGGTGTCTCTGCACCACAGCAGAAAGGTGACAGAGCTAAATAAAAGAGATTTCTTGTGAAACTAGGGAACCATGAAACTCATTTCTCCAATATCTTTTACCAAGATCGAATCATTATTATGCGAGAATTTATAGCAAGGCCATAGAAATTCGAAAGGACAAAAAACGTTTAACAGAAAAGAAGATGGGCTGAAATTAGACAAGTGCTAAATAATGCAAACAATGCCAACTCTTCCCCCTTACAAGCTCCACAACATGGGATGGTGTGACTCAGCACCCTCAGGCAATGGCCTGATAATGTCACGATCTCATCATTGAGGGGATATGTATAAAGAGTTTGATTTACTGAGCTTTCTCAGTCTTTATAACTCTGATTATGGCTTCAGCATTGGAGCACAAAATTTTTTGTGTGCTCTTTTTCCAATTCCACAGTTAACTTTCATTCTCAATGATGAAGTTGAGATGCACCAAGCATTGTATCAATTTACTATCATGGTACAATAGGGGCACTATGAATATATTGTCAGAGTATCCTGATTATCTATTACGTTTTAAGACTGCATAATTGAGCAGTTTCTTTTCAAAATCTTGCAATGCTAAATTAGCCATCAGTTACAAAAAGAAACTACTAATCATGAAATCATCTCTCTCTCTCTCTCTCTCTTCAAAATTCTGGTTCTTAAGTAAATAATAAGTGGAGCTTTGCCCATGTTTATGATACTATTCCCAACTCAGGTTTGCAGTTAATGAATGATAAAGAGTGAGCATTAGATACTTCAGTGAATATCAAAATTAACAAACCAGGGCTGTGAAATGCATTGTTTTTCTCTATACAGGGTGAACATTAGTAAAACTGACACACTGCAGGGACAGATTCCTAACTGGAAATGCAGGAAAAAAAGGTCCTATGAACTTGTGTCCAGAAGTGGACAGTGTGTGTGCAATGACAACATCCATGTCACAACAGATGTTCAAAGTGGCCTCCATGGGATGCAGTGAACAGGTTTACACATCACATCATGGATTGCTGCACTCTTTCATATGTTCCAGTCTCTCTATGAATAGCGTCACAGGCATCATGGAGATGCTATTGAAGGGTCTATACATCAGGAACTAGTTTAGCATAAACAACCTTTTCAGATGCCCCCAGAGGCTAAAATTCAGGGAGTTTAAGTCCACTGATGTAGCAGGCCTTGCTACAGGGCCTCCGCATCCTATCCAATGTCCAGGGTAGATGATGTTGAGGTGCTGGTGAACTGTAATGCGGAGGTGGGATGAAGCTCCATCATACGGAAACCACATAATCTGCTGTATTGCCAAAGTCACATTCTCAAGCATCCCAGGCAGAGGGTTCTGGAGGAAGTCCAGTTACATTCTTCCGTTGAGGCATTGTGGAATAATAACTGGTCCAAGAATGTTGTCACCAAGAATCCTTTCCCCCACACTGATGCTGAACCAATGCTGATGAGACACCTCAACTATTCCCCGGGGATTGTCTGTCATCCACAGGTAATGATTATGCAGGTTTATGTGCAAGTTCTAGCAAAGGTTGCTTCGTCGGTAAGGAGAACTGATGACAGAAATCACATAATTGTGATGATCTGGTGCCAAAACCAATGACAAAATCCTTCCCATAGATATCCACTGCTGATAATTATTGCACTTGTTACAGGTGATTGAGATAGTAATGGTTATCATGCAGGATACACATAATTGTACTTTGCGTTACAGCTTTTTAGTGGCCACTTTCCTGGAACTTATATGAGGGTTCATCTCAAAATCCTGTAGAATCAGGCCCTCCAAATCTGGTGTAAGTACATTCTGCTACCTCCCTGCACATTCGTCTTTCTGAGAGGACCCGTGATCACGCACGTGCCCAAAAAGGGCTTGAAATGTTGTGTAATGTGTTTGATGTCTGTGAGGGTACTTGTTTTGGTGTAGCCGTAGTGACTCTCGACCATTTCCATCTGCTTGTCCATACACAAACACCATCTTGGTTTGTGAATTTTAAAATTTTCCCGGCGAATTGACTGTTCAAATAAATTTTGGGCTTGCAGCCGGTCATCATTCAATACTTCGCACGATATTGCAACTGGGCACCTGCCAGTCATCTCTAGGTGAGCCGTCGCAGACTTGCGAAAACGTCCTCCGTTCTATATATCAATATATAGCGTACTGTAACTATTGTGCCCATGCGTCAAAAACTTGATAGATGAACCACACTGGCCACCAGCAGCACCCTCGCTGGTGGAATAGCAGAACTCAGTCGCCCTCTGTGTTGCTGTTTGCCGCGGCTGTCGATGCACTCTGTCATCTTCGATTAGAGCAAATTGTGGAGATGATGGGATTCCACGCACTGTCCAGCTTGTAGCCACTGTCATGGTTTAACAGATTTTCCGCCAGTCGTATTTCTACGGATTCTTTAATAATGGAATCCCAGAAAGACATTGCTGTGGAAAAAATCATTGTTTTCTCATACTCCATTGAATGTCCAGTAGAAATACAATGTTCAGCAATAGCGGACTTGCTTGGCTGCAAAAGGCGAGTGTAACGTTGATGTTCAGTGCAGCGCACTTTCACGGTGCGTGTGGTTTGATCTATGTAAGCCATACCACATTGGCAGGGTATCTTGTAAATTCCGGCCTTTCGTAGTAACAGATTGTCCTTAGCTGATCCCACAAGGTCCGCAATTTTCGATGGTGGGCGGAAAACCACTTTTACCTGAAATTTTCGGAGGATTCTTGCTATTTTGGTGGCCAAGCTTTTTATGGAGGCTTTTGAGGAGAGAGCGCTTGAATCAGCTGCACTGAAACCAACAGTTTTTTGGAGGTATGTGGATGAAACTTTCATAGTGTGGCTCCATGGAGAAGATAAATTAATGGAGTTTCTACATCACCTCAACTCCATTCATAGTAACATCCGGTTCACCATGGAAATAGAGAAAGATGGTCGTTTGTCTTTCTTGGATGTCCTGGTTCAAAGGAAGAATGATGGTTCTCTAGGCACTCAGTTGACCGGAAACCCACTCATACTGATTTGTACCTACAAGCATCGAGTTGCCATCACCCATCGCAAACCATGAGTTTGCTCATACTGTCTCAGATCTAGATAGCTTACCTCAAGAACTTGTCCATCTAAAGACAGTATTCAGGGAAAATGGGTATTCCATCTGTCAGATTAACAGGGCACTAACAGTTAAAACTAAGAAGCAGGCTGTGAATAAAGAGGAGAACTTGCCAGAACAATCTTAAGCTTTTCTTCCTTTCATTGGCAACACTTCGTTTAAAATAGCAAGAATCCTCTGGAAATTTCAGGTAAAAGTGGTTTTCCGCTCACCATCGAAGATTGCGGACCTTGTGGGATCAGTTAAGGACAATCTGTTACTACAAAAGGCCGGAATTTACAAGATACCCTGCCAATGTGGTATGGCTTACATAGATCAAACCACATGCACCGTGAAAGTACGCTGCACTGAACATAAACATTACACCCGACTTTTGCAGCCAAGCAAGTCCACTATTGCTGAACGTTGTATTTCTACTGGACATTCAATGGAGTATGAGAAAACAATGATTTTGTCCACAGCAATGTCTTTCTGGGACTCCATTATCAAAGAATCCGTAGAAATACGACTGGCGGAAAATCTGTTAAACCATGACAGCGGCTACCAGCTGGACAGTGCGTGGAATCCCATCATCTCCACGATTTGCTCTAATCGAAGATGACGGAGTGCGTCGACGGCCGCGGCAAACAGCAATGCAGAGGGCGACTGAGTTCTGCTATTCCACCAGCGAGGGTGCTGCTGGTGGGCAGTGTGGTTCATCTATCAAGTTTTTGACGCATGCGCACAATAGTTACAGTACGCTATATATCGATATATAGAATGGAGGACGTTTTCGCCAGTGTGCGACGGCTCACCTGAAGATGACTGGCAGGTGCCCAGTTGAAATATCGTGCGAAGTATTGAACGATGACAGCTGCAAGCCTGAAATTTGTTTGAACCATCTTGGCTTGTTCCTGACATGATTACCAGATCATTTTGCTGCTTACAGTGTGTTGCGTCAATCACACAGCCTGCAGCAAACAAGGAACACACATCACACAGTCAGAGGAGCTATCACTCTTCAGCACCAGCTACTGTGGCAACAATGCATTTCCCAACACGTGTTCATAGGACCTATTTTCCTCCATTTCCAGACAGGAATCCTTTCCTGAAGTTTATTAGTTTTATTAATGTTCGCCCTGTATATTTTTTCAGCCTCAGCTCACTCAGTTGGTACCATTACCACTTTCAACCCGTTACTGCATCAGAGCTGCGTGATTGCTAGGTATGTTCGCATGCTAGATATGTTGTCACAATGAAAGGTGCTATTATTGTATGAAAACAGTTGATAGCTGTCAGATGCACCCAATTGACAAAGTCATTACGGTACCAGGAAACCTTTATTATTTCCTGTAAAGAAGTAAGGAAGATTAAGATACAACAACAATAAAAATAATATTGTCTGTACTAGATACTGTGAATGGGATGACATGGGGGGGGGGGGGGGGGGCAGCCATTCTGGTATTTTGTTTCTGTGTCCATAGGTGGAATGTGTTAATTTCTATTATGATCTCTGACAATATATATCATAGAAGAGGAATTTTTGTTTCGAACATTCGTAGGCGCACACACAAAAAAGTATACTGGAGGATGAATTGTGGATGTCTTACCCTACAGAACCCACTTTTCTTGGCTTCACCTGTACAGGCCCCAAAAACTGATCCAAACATGCCCCTATTATAATCATGAGTGTATGGAGGAACAACACGTTCATCAAACATCAGTCAGTCATCATTACAAATAAGTCAATCTATTATCACTATCTCCATAACCTACTTCTGGCTTACAGGATCTAACCTCCTGTGTAAAAATCATACAAACTGAACCATAATGTGTCATAGTATGAGAAAAGCATAAAACTCTTATTATATATGTTAACATATATGATAAGTCATTGCTATTTTGCAACATCGTATACTGTAGCTATAAAGGATTCTGTGTGTTTTTGTTTCTTTCCACTATGGGAGAACTGTAGTAAGTCGCTCGATAATTGGATGTGTCATTTGACAATTGAAGTGAAAATAGGACAGTGAAAGATATGCTGAAGTTAAAGATCACATGATTGTAAGAGTCGAAGAAACAGCTCCAGGGAGAATGAAATATAAACGTTTGAAGCAGTTAACTCAGAACCAGGCAATTGCCAATCTGTGTAATCTGCAGAGATGGCTAATTCTCCTGAGGGTTTGAATTTCTGTAATTTATCAGTATTATATAAAAATTTCTCTTGATCCATTCTGGGATTTGGAAGAAACAAGGCCTTAGGATGTGACAGAAAAAAATGCTTGTATTTTTTCTTTATATTTAAATTATGACAATGCAATGTAATCTCAGAGATCACAGTGCCCACATGCTCTACTCACAAGTCTAGTGATTGTCTTTAATTTGCTTAATCTTACAGCTAATTCATAACAACTAAAGGTGCTGCTTTTTTATTCATGATGTAGTTCAAAAACTCTTCTTTAGGTGTGACCAAGCATTAAATAAATAAGTAATAAGGCTATAGAGCCTTAGGTAAGTAGTAAAATTAATCAGTAAGGTAATAAAGTAACAGATGTAACTAAATATAACTATACACTCTTATCAAATAAATAAAGTTCAAATTGTGTTGTAGCAAACTATGTGAGAGACACTACATCACTAATGGTCAATGATATCCCTGATTATTAGCAAACAAAGTGCATCTATGTAGTGTAGCTCACTGGACCCACCATAGAATCCATTTCTAACAATCACTGCTGTGTCAACTGACAGTTGATGATTTGACAACTTATGTAACAACAACTGTATTCACAGCTTAATACTCCATTCCTACATTTGTTCATACTCGTTTGCTTATTACAGTCAAACTTAAACCCAGTATATACTTTAGTATCTCCGTGTATGGTCCAACTTTCTTGACACACACTACATTCAAAGCTTAAATCTTTGCATGATTACCCATTACAGATCACAAATTTTTGAAAACGAGGTTTATGGGCATTGTATCTGTATTATATTCACCTGGACAGTGAAATTCTTCTTGGTGTTCTACTGTATTTTCCGTAAAACTAGGTGTAGTGCTGATAGATTCTACTTTTTCCTTTACTTTTTGTTTGACATGTTCAGTTTCCTCCAAACTAGTCAAAATGTTTGGGGCATGATTTACTTCACCAAATTCATTATTTTTTCAAACACTTCCATTTTGTCTCCTTGAAATGTATAATTAACATCTTAGGTTCATTGTGTACCTCTTAAAACTGTTCATTCATTTCGTTTCTTACTGGATTATACTGTTTATTTAGTTCAGTCTGTAGCTTCTCAGGCAAATTTAATAAGGTCTATTCTGTATTAGAGATTTTATCCACTTTCGTAGCTACCTAAGTTCCTTGTGTTTTTAAATCTGTAACACTATTTGACAACTCTTCTTTATTGGCTTTCATACTGTCAGATAACTCTTGTGCAGTGGCTTCCCCTTGAGTTTGGAGGAATTTAACACTAGTTGACAGTTCATCTAATTTCTTTAATTTCTCTGCTTGCTTTTTCATAAGAGCCAGTAATTCTTCTTTTTTGTGTGTGGCGAATGGCATACAATAATAACAATATGTACACTCAAGAACACTGAAACCTCTTACTCTCTCTTTTTTTTTTTTTTTTTTTTTTTACGGTAACTCACAAGATTAGTAAAACATATTTTATAATACTTTGCTTTACAACTCACCTAATCGAGCGCGCAGCAAGCTGCACTGCACTGCTGATGTGATTTGCGTGGACTCAGTGACATGGAGATGAGCTGCTGCATATTCGTTGTGCAGCCATCTGACTGGCTGCTGCACTGTGAAGTGGAGCTGCACCATTGTGCTGGTCAGGTGCCACAGGGGCGCCCTTGGAGGTCTCTGCTACAATTGTAGCCTCAAAGTCACAACACAAAATTCTTCCATGTTGCCTATAAGATTCTTCTTCACAAACAAGCCAAAGGTTGCTTAAGCAGAGTAGTATCTATTGCTGTTGACCTCCTTTGTTATTCGATTTAATTTAGGGCAATACCGCAGCATATGCCCACTTATATTTTCTCAGTTTAGACTTTGGTTGCTCTGGACAGCTTTGTATCTTCTTTTATTTTCATTAAAATTCATAACAAATCTTTATTGTAACCAATGATCTCTTTCTTTTAGCATATCTAATTTTCATCCTGCATCAGGGTGCCAAAATGAAGTGTAATGTTGTGACTCTTTTTGTGGTTACACCTATGTACAATCTGTTTCCCGTGTAAGTTTTACCTTGTAAATAACTTCTGTTGCAAAGCGCGGTTGCTGGAAGAGAGTGCTGATCTATGCAAGCTACTAAATGACAAATGCATTTCCCTGTCAATTCTTCTGTATTTACTACAAAATCTTAAAACTGATTACAGTTTGTGGCGAACAGATATTTTGTAATGAATAGTTGTCAGAAAGTCACAGTATGCATTTAATACTAGTACATAGACTACTAAATCAGAAGTGACAGTTCTTAAATCTCATCTTCAACTTTTCTGCCATTTTCATTCATGCCAACCTCCTTTTCTCTGAGACTTCCAAGACATTGCCAAGCCATGTTGCCAAAGCATGAGTGAGTGTCACAGCAGGAGCAGATGCCCAATTGCTGCCAGAGCTTGTTGATGTCCGGAGCAGGTGGCTTTCACTCCTAATCTGTACATAGGTTAATAATATACACCACAGAGGGATGTCCCGACACTTGAAAACTACCTAAACTACGTTTTCAGTTACTATGAAAATCTTTCGTTGGCCTATGAATATAAATGTGGAACATGTTGTTCGCAATAATCCCCTGTTACACTACACCATTCTGGTGAAAGGTGACTTTAAGATGGGCTAACTCAGCTGACAGACTTCCAGAGTCTTAGTAGACATTGGCCCTATGAGCCAAGGTACAAAGTATGCCTTCACGATGAGGTCGATAATGACAACTATCAGCCTGAAGATACAAATCAGTGTGAGCTGGCTTCCATAAATAGCTTGTCGCAGTGTACCATGAACCATCATCCTGACCAACACATTAAGGATGGGAAGGTAGCTGTCGTTCTCCAGCCCCATAGTGAAGCAAATATTCAATTACAGGGCAGATTCCTCAGTCTTTCATTAACCGAATTGCAATAATATGTAACAAAAGGCTTCACATTGCGACACCCTCTGTCTGCTCATTGAGTAAACCATACATGGAAGTCAACGTGTCGAAAAAGGTTATTTAATTCAACACCAAACCTAGCCCCAATTAACTGTAATGAATTTGACTGAGGAACATGAATGAAGAGAGAAACCACATCAGAATTTATTAAAATATCGGACTCATTCGAACTCAGTCCCTCTGATCAATGTAAGAAATCCATAAAGTTCCTAATGTGATGTACTCACCAACCTACTTGTGGACTCAACAGATAGCAAGGTGTTTTGCTACACGGCATATCAGAGTACATACGTTACTCACAATGGATCTTCAGACGGCCATATAATCTACAATGGAATGCACAATAACACTTAAGACCTTATCAAGAGCTTTGTTACAAGAAACACTTTTTCGGGATGTCGTTAGCCTTCCCTCAACACTTTTTCTCAGGTCAGTATTAAGTCTGTGACACACTAGATAACACAGTAAACTCTACACCTTTTGAACATAATCCTAATTGTCCAATACAGCAATAACATTGTCCTTGTCCACAGGTGAGGTAACAAAATCAGGATTCGTCCCTAGTGAATGCAAAGCAGCTCCCCCAGCTGTTGTAATACACTTTGGCAAGAATGCTCTAGTCGACAAACTGCATGGCTCTGTCACAAACAGTGTCTGAAGATATTTTAAAAACAGCGTGTTCAATAGAACTTATAAAATTAACAACTGGTAAATTCTTAGGTGTCTGCACAGAGTTTGATCATTTCCCTAGGACAGATAAAGCTGTGTCATTCAAATATTTCTCTCTTCGATTGATCACAGAGCACCAAAATGTAATATAACACTCCATCCCACAGAAACATTGAAACTCAGCCAAATGCCGAGCAGTTAGAGAAGAAATTCCGAGTCAAACTGTAATCAGAAACCACTGTCCAGCCAATCCCAATTAATTTATTAATTTGTTGGATTTTGTTTGCTGAATTCATCTAGTCTTTTCGTGCACCTGTAACTTCTTTTTCTGCTGGACCAGTTGCCATCCATTATCGTAGGGATTTAAATCTCTCTTCCTTTTGAGTTTTTTCTCCTTGTATTATTTTCCATTCTTTTATTATTTTATGTATCAATTAATTAATTGTAATCTGACACTTTCTCCCTGCACATTTGCTGCTCAAGGTTTTTTGCCAACAGTAAAAATCTGTTTCAAGTAAACTGTGAAATACTGAAATCGCGCAATTTAAAAAAATGAATCTCTTACAACACTTTTGTGAGCAGTTAGTTGACAAATACAGGGTCCCAATCGTTGGTAGTGCTTTTCTCTCTCCTTGTGGCAAATCTAACTTGAAGCAAAGAAAGAATAAAAGCCTTGTAACCAGCTGTTTTCTCAACTTGCTTTACTACCAATATGAGAAGAGTATACCGGAGTTGCCATACAAACACAGGCAATAGATATTGGTACACACCCATTTACATGTAAATTTACATGCAATAACTTCAAAGTTGATAAGCCTACAGCTACTTTCATATACACTATGTGATCAAAAGTATCCGGACATCTGGCTGAAAATGACTTAAAAGGTCGTGGTGCCTTCCATCGGTAATGCTGGGATTCAGTATGGTGTTGGCCCACCCTTAGCCTTGATGAGAGCTTCCACTCTTGCAGCCATATGTTCAGTCAGGTGCTGTCAGGTTTCTTGGGGAATGGCAGCCCATTCTCCATGGTGTGCTGCACTGAGGAGAGGTATCGATGTCAGCCGGTGAAGCCTGGCATGAAGTCGGTGTTCCAAAACATTCCAAAGCTGTTCTGTAGCATTCATGACAGGACACTGTGCAGGCCAGTCCATTACAGGGATGTATTGTCATGTAACCACTCTGCCACAGGCTGTGTATAATGAACAGGTCCTCGATCGTGCTGAAAGGTGCAATCGCCATCCCCAAATTGCTCTACAACAGTGCAAAGCAATAAGGTGCTTAAAACATAAATGTAGGCTTGTGCTGTGATAGTGCCATGCAAAACAACAAGGGGTGCAAGCCCCCTCCATGAAAAACACGATTACACCGTAACACCACTGCCTCTGAATTTTACTGTTGACACTACACACTGGCAGATGATGTTCATCGGGCACACTCTGCCATCATATCGCCACATTTACGTTCCTTACACCAAGTGAGGTGTCGTTTGGCATTTACCGGCGTGATGTGTGGCTTATGAGCAGCCACTTGACCATGAAATCAAAGTTTTCTCACCTCCCACCTAACTGTCATAGTATTTGCAGTGGACCCTGATGCAGTTTCAGGAGTGTGGAAATCTCGTGTACAGATTTACGAGGTCTATCTAAACAGTATCCGACCTTTGATTTTCCCATGCAAAATGGAAGATAGCGCGTCACTACTGTACACAGTAAAGGAAGAGACCTTTATGTGCATGCTCTAATGGGTTCGGCTACAAGAAGAGAAGCGGTACAAAACTGGACTGCGAAATTCACACTTCTCTTACTACAGTTGACTTACTTGAAACATTTAGCTTATCTTCTTCTCTGAATATGCGGCTGCGTCAATCACCACAACTTCTTCTCTCCAAAGAAATAATGCTGGTTACAGGAACTAACAAATACTCTCTCTGTCTGTAGAAATAACTCGGTACCCTCATACCTGCAGTTAAGTTCAGGTATATTTTCATGTCCACAAATTCTTGAAACTCAACTACAAGGATACCTGTTAGATACTATTAAATATAATTACATTGTGGTGGGTTTCATAACCACCAGAAATTCAAAAACAGGTTTTGCTTCTCGCAAGTCTAACACCAAGATTAAGAAAAAGTCTCTAGTCAAAACACGTTTCATTGTTCATAACAATTACAATCATTGCACCATCAAAGAATAATGAATGCTTGCTCCTTGTACGTCACATACAGCTTCTATGGCGTGAGTGGCAGACACTTGTCAGCGTCGCTCGTCCAACACAGCTTCTGTCCTCCCAGGTCCATCGTCCATCCTGCACACACAGACACGTGTTGCGCAGTAAATAGGCTCTCTCTCACACTTATCTTTAAAATATCGCGTGTTTGAGGTGGCAGAAGGTCAAGTGGTTCCAGAATTTACGTGTAAATTCTCGAAGAACTACATATCCCCCTCCTCAGATCAAACACGCAGTATTTTATACATAACCATTATGTACATTAATATCGTACTAGTAACAATCCACACTTCAAAAGTAATCATTTTTTTACATTATATTTTATACACAATTTCCTCTTTTTTTCATAAATCCTTGTACTCTATAGGCTTTCCACTAATTCTTTACTTTACTTTTTTTTTTGGAACATAAGCCCCTATTTATAATTTAATTCTGCATTTCTCTTACTTATAGTGGTGAGGACTTTCTCTTCAGGTCCAATCATAAATTTCAGGTGTTAGGACATTTAAATATTTCATCCTGTATTATAATTTTTTGTACTATTTTTCCTCAGTACCGACTAGTATCATTATTCATAGTAGTTTGTGTTCTGGAGGAACTCTGGGCAAATGAAAGTGTTCTTTCCGACATTCATAAAACATAATAATGCTAGTGATATATAGAATTAAAACTTACCAGAATAATCCATATAAAATGTGTGACTTTTGTCACAATACTGTCCATTTCCCCTTTAGGAAAAGTATACATTACACGTGGATTGACCTTATGAGTGCACTCCCTCCTTCCGTTTCAGTAGGTATGCCCCTCTTGATTCCTATTTTCCTATGGTACAGGTCAATCCCCTTCTTGGTGCCCCTGTCCACACAGTATAGATCAGCCTTTCTTAGGTCTGTCTATCTGCCTTTTATATTCAGTAAATGCTGGTTGTGCTCCCCTTGTCCTTTATGAGTGGGCCTCATGGTTCCTTTTCCTAGTATACATCTTTATGTACACTATAATTAAATGTGTTCTGGTAAAGTTACAATATATTTTACACCTCTACTCCACTTCTTGATACCTCATTTAGTCCCCGACCTTTGACCCCGCCGATAAGGCGGCTCAAGGCCATCTTGGCAGCGCGCCAGCCGCTGAAGACTGACAAACAGTGGACGCGGGCACCTAGTATTACTAGTGCCCGCGTACGGGATAACGCTCTGCTGGCACTGTGAAATTTTCTAAGTCCCTTATCTCTCGCCGCGCCACTGCGCGGCCATAAAAGCGAGCGCTGCCCGCGGAGCGGATCATGCGCGCTGCTGCTGCTGCACAGGCAACTGGATTGAACGCTGCCAAGATGCCATACAGAAGATACAGTCGCCGTCGTCGTGCACGACAGACTATATATAAAACAATTGAAGACGTCGAAATGACCACATCTGCCGCCGACAAGAAAAAGAATACGATCAAATCTGTCGCTGCACACGCTTTACTGGACGGACCTGCAGTGTTTTGTGGTTGCAGACTGAACTTCAGCATTGACATCAATGATTCGTTTACCCACGGTAACGGATGGTTAACAGTCGCTGTTGTACGTGGTGGTACAGGCGTACCCAATGTATCCGGACTGGAAAGCTTCGTTGATCGTGACATCATAGCATACCGAACATATCATGTTACTATATACTATGTCTCTATACACCATTCAATACATAATATGTTTACTTAGGTTATAAGAGCCCCACTATCCTACAAATCGTCAGAATATTTGTTAGATTGACAGCCCTTAATAATTACCCCAACTGATTTCTCTCTGGCTTATGTTCATTTTTCTTACTCATGCCTCCTTCTTATGTACACTCGGAAATCATTGCAGTTCTTATACTTATATATACATATGATATTGAATCGTCATAGTTCTTATATGTATATATATTTTCCCCTATATACGTGCAATCCAGAGCCTTCACAATAAACAACTATGTGTGTGCGTGCAATTCAGAACCGTCACAATAAATGACAATGTGTGCATTCTTTCCTGGGGTAAACATTCCTTTCCCCCTACAATGCTTGACGGTTCTCCCCTTTTGATGTGTAAGATCATTGTTTGTGTAATCATATTTTTTGTGTGTATGCGTGGGTTTGTGTAGCCTGATTCTTCGGCCTACTTCTATAAAATAAGTTTTAGGTTTTTGGAAACCACGGAAAATAAGAAGGACTTCAGCAACAGTAATATATGAATGTGGAAAGAGGGAAAGATAGACCGGCACTCAGATGAGAAGTAAGAAAGGGAAAAGTGGAAATGGTTGCTAAGATCCAACAAGAGAAAGAAGGTAACCCCAAAGACAGGAAACCCTTCCCACCTCCCTACCCCAGGATCCCTACTTCGCCGGTTCTTGAGTGAGAAGCCGGAGGAGGTATGGTGTTAAATCGTCTCCTACAGAATGGACATTGTCACCTTCACCCTCAAGGTCCCCACAGAAAATCTTACAAACCCCTATGGAACAGCAGATGGTGAAGAATCAGTCACACTTGTTTGTGTGGGTCGTTTGAAAGGTGTGGTGTGTGTTCTGTGTTAGCCATGTTTGTACTTACACTACCCACCCCTCCAAAAACTAATACAAACCCTCCCATCTACATCACATTTCACACAGGGTATAAAATATTCTCTACTAAATAGACAAGTATATACTATGATCAAATAGTTATTTAGTTAATCACATTACCTATATTTTATACGTACATAAAATACTGTGTTCAGATTATGTCATCTAGAAATCACCCGGTTCAAACATTATCATCATATTATACCTTTCACTCAAATAATATTTTATTCGTTTCATTTCATGTGTAGAGATCACTATTCATCTGTGATTCTCTTAAGTTTTCTACCTTACTGTCATATGTGGTTTTCTACATACAATAATTATAGGATAGTTTATTTAAGATTTGAAGGGAATTTGGTGCAGGAAAAAATAGCACAGAAGAAACGCCAAAAACAACTAGGGATCCGAAGGCCGTCACTCCGCCCGTAAACGTCCCTGGGATATATACAACTTTGTCTTTTACATTGTATTTTCCTTTTTCTGATCCTGCTATAGGATCTACTGAAAGGAAGGCTTTGGAATGTATTACCACTTGTACTCGGTAAGATCCTTCATACTTTTGGCAAAATTTGTCTCCCCCCTTCCTCAGGGCAGAGCTCTGAAGATGCTGTTTTATGAGAACTAGGTCATCGACCTTGTGCTGAGGTTTGATAGCCTTTCCATTATGTTTACTCACTCATTGTTGTGCTTTGTCAACTAGATTTTTAGAGACTATTTCCTGTTTCATTTGGTAATCGTCAGTAGGTTGTTCAGGCCAAATGAAATATTTGATGAGAGGTTCTCCTACAAAGGGTTTGCCTATTACTTCTAAAGGTGTTAATCCTGTTGATAAATGTGGTAGTTCATTTAAAATAAGTTCAAAGTCTTTAATCTTCGTTGCCAATAAAGTATGTTTTTCATGGTAGAAGGTGAGGCATAATTTCCCAATCTCTTTCATTACTTGTTCACATTGATTTGACGATGGGTTATAGTTGGATATTAATACTTGACGAACATCCTCCCATTCTAGAAAGTCTTTAAATTTGATACTGACAAATTGTGGCTCATTATCGAAGAGAAATCATTTTGGTTTGCGTACCTTGAGAAAGTATTGTTGCAGACAGTGTATCATGGTTGTTGTATTAGCTTTCTTAATACAATACAACTTAACGTACTTCGACCAACACTCTATGAGGACAAAAATGTACACTTCTCCCTTTCCTTTCGGAAGTGGTCCAAAGGAATCCTCTGCTGTAAGATCGTGTAATGTCTTAGGAATGATTGGATACATTTTGTATTTAATATGGGTGTTACTCTCTCACCTTCTGACAGATTTCATAAGTCTTAATTAAAGATGCTACCTTACGTCCTAGCTTCCTAGAATAATAGTACTTATTCATATGAGCTATACATTTCTTTATCCCGAAGTGTCCATATCCAGTATGAACATACCACACAACCTCATCCTCCATCAACTTTGGGATGCATAAACGCCACTATCGAGATGTTATACTGTCTCTCCAAAATAAATTATGCCCTATAATTTTCCACCTAGCTACTTGATTGAGAGGTAAGGAATTCTTGTTACACATAGCATATATTTCTGTAAAGTAGGTATCATGATGGATGTTTTCGGTTATTCTTCAAGCCGTCTCTTGTACACTGTTATGTGGATATTCTACTGTCAAAAAATTAATCGAAAAAATTACGCCGGGCCCTTCTGTACATTTTAACTCTTTCATGTCTACAGGTAACCTATACAGAGTGTCAGGCACAATATTTTCAGAACCTTTCATATACCATACTGTGTTTTAATGTCATATTCCTGTAGGAACAACATCCACCGCATTAATCTACTATGTAATAACCGACTACTTATTAAAAAGGATATAGCTTGGTGATCTGTATATATATATATATATATATATTTATTTCTGACTCCCATACTAGTGTTTGGAATTTTTGGATACCCCATACTATTTCTAATAGTTCTTTTTCTGTGGCTGTATAGTTTAATTCATGTTTGTTGAGCTCTGGTTAGCAAAAGCTATATATCGGTGATTTTTACTTTCCAGACCTCACTCTCCTTGGAAATGTTCTGCTGCTATACCATAGTCGGTATGAAATTTTAAATGGCTCACCCATAACCGGATGGTGTAATGTGTGTCATTTGACCAGTGCTCTTTTTACATTTTCAAACGCATCATTGGCCTCTTGGTCCCAAACCCATGGTATTCCCTTCTTTAATAAACGTAAAAGTCTTAAGTCATTCAGCTCTTGACTTTGTATATTATCGACTATAGTACCCAGCATTTCCAATAAATCCCTTCAATCGTTTTATGTTCCTAGGGGGTGGACACTCCTTAATGTTCTTTATATGTTCTGGATCTGGTCTAATTCCTTGCACTTCTACTTAAGTTCTTGCCTCACAAAGTGTGATTTAGACAATTTTACTGTAATACCTTTTTCTTTAAACCTTTTCAAAGTTTTACGCAAGGTCAGGCAATGCTCTTCCCAGGTAGATGAGATTAACAGTATGTCCTCTACATATATTATTAAATCCTTTAATGATTCCCTTCCTAATGCCTTGTCCAGTGAAAAGTATGAACACAGATACTGCAATATTTAGGCCGAATGGTAATACATTAAAATGATAAGATTTCCCATCAATGATAAGATTTCCCATCAAATAGAAACACTGTATATTTCTTTGATTCAGGATGTAACCGAATTTGCCAATATCCAGCAGTCAGGTCCATCGTGCTAAAATACTGTGCTTTCTCAAATTTGGACAATAATTCATTGATTTTAATGGGTTGTCGTGTTCTGTCTTTATATGTTTATTCAAAGTACCCCCCCGTCTAGCACTAACTGCACACCTCCCATAGCCCTTTTTACTACTACCAAGGGGTTATTCATGATGCTAGAGCTACGTTCTATTATGTTATTGTCAACCATCTTGTCAGTTTTTTCCTTAACTGCTTCTTTTAGATTTACCGGTATTGGATATGGCTTACAGAAAAATGGAGTATTATCTTTGATTTTTAATTTACATATATAGTTACTAATACTACCCAGACTATCGGAAAATACCATTTCGTATTCCAATAGAATTTTAGATAAATCTAATTTTTGGTCAGTGGTTAGTATTGGAGATTTGTTTACTTTGTTTTTTATGTCAGCTCGGTGTGATAAATGACTTATGTTATTGATTTTCAGTGCCAATTGTGCTGTAGCTGATAATCTCAGACATCGATTCTCTGTTGTTCGTTTATCAGTGTAGATGTCTGTCAAAAAGGTATCCCGTATCTGCTATCTCCTTTTCCAAAACATAGAAAATTTTCCTGAAAGTTTAAAATTACTTTATATTCCAACAGCCAATCTAACCCAAATAAGATATCCCTGTTAATATTTTCTACTACTAAAAGTGTCTGATGAAATGGGATGTCCCCAATGTTGCAGTTTACTTGGGTTTTGTATTTGACCACCTTACTGTTCATTCCAGTTATACCAACTATGTACACTTCAGTTACTGGCGACAGCAGTAAGTGTTGTTTAGCCTCTAAGGTCTTAAAGAATGCTCTGGAAATCAGTGACACCTCACTCCCGTAGTCTATAAATATGTTATCTTCAACATTCTCCGCTTTTCCTACTATTACTGGTTGTGGATTATCAATAGTCAAGCTTGGTTCTTCTAGCAACAACCATTCTTTTGTTGGTATTTTATGCATGAAATTAACATACCTATTAAAACCAGGCCTCCTAATGTATTTCTGAGACCTGGGCCCCGGCCCTGGATCCAGATCGCACTACGTTTTCCTCATTATTGGTGATCACTGGTTGGCTACCAAATTGTGGTATTACGTTACCGTTTTGTACTCTGTTACTGGTTGATACAAATTCTTGTGAAGTAACTGGGCCTAAATTTGAAGGTGGGCACTTCTTCTGATAATCTTCATTATCATTATTCTGGTTACACTGGTGTACTCTAGCTAAATTGGCCTCATGTCTCTTAAAATTGCTATTGCTGTTATTACTACCTCTTTTGAAATTCTTATTTTCACTTTGGTGTAGGTTCTCCTTGCGGTCTTTGTTTAAGGCATCAAGAGCATCTGCAAAGGATAATAATTCTTCTACAGTTATCTTTCCTAGTGTAGATGGGTAATCGTCTTATTAAAATTCGAACTAACCCCTCTTCCTCCATGGGCTTGTCTAAATACTTTGCTCGTGTCAAATGCTAGTCTGAATACTTTTGCATAATATCCCATGATCTGTTGTAATACTTTGGGTCCCACAAGTCAGATATTACTTTTTCCTGGGTGCTTGCTGACCAATACTTCTCCTTAAACTTATTCTGGAAGTCTGCCCAAGAAGATAAGTTTTCGATGTTCACTGTACCCCACTCTGAGGCCTCTCCTATTAGATACCCCACCGCAAATTCAATCTTTTTTGAATCTTCCCAAGTCTTGGGCAAGGCTTGATTGAACCTTTCCAAAAAGTGAGAAGGATGTGCTTCCCCATCCGGCTTAATCTTAGGGAACTGTGTAGATAACCCTGAATTTGCTCCCCATTGTATATTTATTGGTCCTGTGAATCTTACACTGTACAGGGGTACGTAATGTAAATCTGTCATTACTTCACTGGTTAACACCATGTTCGGAGAAGTCGCCTTCTTGTCTACCTTATCCTGAATAAGTTTGAATTCTTTCCATAAATTATGTATGCTTCTCTTAGTATCAATAAGTTCTGAAGCTAAATTTGAAGAAACGTTGTTGGTTACCCTCTCGGCAACTTTTCGGTCGATTATTTCCTGCCGTGTGGGATTAGCCGAGCGGTCTAAGGCACTACAGTCATGGACTGTGCAGCTGGTCCCGGCGGAGGTTCGAGTCCTCCCTCAGGCATGGGTGTGTGTGTTTGTCCTTAGGATAATTTAGGTTAAGTAGTGTGTAAGCTTTAGGGACTGATGACCTTAGCAGTTAAGTCCCATAAGATTTCACACACATTTGAACATTTTTTGATTATTTCCTCTACCTGTTCCTCCAGATTAATTGTATTTACTGTGTCTGAAGTGGCTAGTTTCTCCTTAACATTTCGTTCCACGTCATCTACTCGAATGCTCATGCCTGCAATTTGTGATTTTATCATAGGTTGTAATTTATCCTACTTTTCCAAACACTCTCTTAAGGTGTGCAACCTCTGCTCCACAGCATCGAATGTGACATTGCATATGCTTTGAAATGATCCTAACTTTTTTCTAAGTTCAGTTTCTGCATTATTACATTTATCTTCAATATCAAATTCTAGTTTTTTAGCTAAATTCTGAAATTGCTCATTCTGTCTCTGGTCAAAGTCAGTAAACAGTTGATTTACATGAGTATTCAAAGAACTAGTTAGTTCACTCTTTAAATCTAACATCAGATTTTTACCTTATTATGTAGAGTGTCAAATTCAGTCTTTAATAAAGATATATTCGTTGCTTGACTGTTCAAGGTTTTACTCTGGTTAGTTAAAACTTCACTCTGAGCATCTAATTTAATACTTAATTGGGTATTCACCAAATCTAACTTAAGACTTTGAGCATTTAAACCTGCACTCTGTGCTTCTAAATTTTTACTTAAAGTATTAATTTTGGCGTATGACTCTGTTCTTTGGTTATCTAATTTAAAAGTGATTTAATTAAATTTGCTATTTCAGACCAGTGTGACATTTCCCTTGTCACTTTAATAGCTGCAGCTGGTTCTGCTAGTTGCTGTGCTTGATCCATATTCTTTCTACTTTTAGATCGAGTTATCATAAAAAAAACCTTACTTCTAAATATACTAACTATAGTCTTTGAAAGGTATCTGTAACTTTCTATTCAAACAATCATTGTCTCTTGCTCACCCGGTGTAGAGTTTTAGGCTGTGTCGGTGAGCTGGTGTGGAATCAGCACCGGTGAACAGCATGGGTGCCGGCGACCTTGAATGTTGGTTTCAGCATCGACGTTGGCTGCGGTGTGTGTGAGAGCTGTTTACTCTCCACACCAAATCTTCTTAGTTGAGGTATTCTCAGCGTAACTCCTCTTAGTCTAAAGGTTGAGGTTTTCTCTCTGTTCTTTTGACGTTAGTACTTTCTTACACCTTTTACTGTGTTGCATTCGCAACTTTCTTCCATTTAGTTTCTTGGATTCAATCCAATTACTTGAAACAATTCTCGTATCTTGTTATGCCTGGTTGCTATGGCAACTCAAAATATCTTCTTCCCTTTACCATCTTAAAATTCCCGTTTTCTTCAGGTCCTGTCACTTAGGTCGCCATGTTCTAACAGTTTCAGCGACAAGAGAAATAACTTGGTACCCTCATACTTTCAGTTAAGTTCAGGTATATTTTCACCTCCACAGGTTTCACATAAACATACAAATTCTTGCAAGTCAACTACAGTGACACCTGTTAGATACTATTAAATATAATTACATTGTGGTGGATTTCATAACCACCAGAAATTCAAAAACAGGTCTTGCTTCTTGCAAGTCTAACACCAAGATTAAGAAAAAGTTTCTAGACAAAACATGTTTCATTGTGCATAACAATTACAATCATTACACCGTCAAAGAATAAAACATGCTTGCTCCTTGTATGTCACATACAGCTTCTATGGTGTGAGCGGCAAACACTTGTCGGCGTCGCTCGTCTGACGTAGCTCCTGTCCTCCCAGGACCAATGTCCATCCTACACACACACAGACATGTGTTGCGCAGTAAATAGGCTCTCTTATTCTTATCTTTAAAATATCGTGTGTTTGAGGCGGCAGAAGGTCGAGTGGTTCCAGAATTTACATCTAAATTCTCGAAGCACTACAATGCATGGATTTTGTCCCCGCCTTCCAGTGCATCAGTCACTGCCTGTCGATTGCTGAGTGAGGTGCTGCACAACATGTTCATTGGATTACCGATTCTCTCAAGGTGACTGAACATGTTGAGCAAAGATACTGCATCAAATTTTGTCAAAAGCTTGGTGATTCTCAAAGCGAAACAATTCGTAAGATTTAGCTGGTGTTTGGAGAAGATTTGAAGGGTGTAACACAAATGAAGGAGAGGTTCAACTGATTCAAAAATGGACACACATCAACGGAGAGTGACCAGGATTCTGGCAGGCCCCAAACTGCTTGGAGTACAGCTGTTGTTGAGAGGGTGCAAAATTTGGTGATGGCAGGTCATCGTTTGACCGTGCGGGAGATTGCCCAAGAGGTTAGAGTGAGTAAAGACTCTGCACATGCAATTTTGCGTGATGATTTGAACATGTACTGAGTGGCTGCGAAATTCGTGCCCAAGTTGTTGTCGCTGCAAAGGACCTTCTATACACCACCAACACTGATCTTGGGTGTCTGAACACTGTGATAACTGGAGATGAGTCATGGTTGTATGGGTACGACCCAGAAACAAAAAGTCATTCATTGCACTGGCAGCATCCCGAGTCTCCAAGGCCGAAGAAAGTGCGGCAGGTGTGAAGCAAAATCAAGGTGATGCTGACTGTCTTCTTTGATGTCCATGGAATTGTGCATCACGAATATGCACTGGAAGGACAAACAGTGACAAAGGAGTACTATCAAGACGTTCTCCAGCGGCTTCATGATGCAGTTCGGCGCAAAAGACCAGACATGTGGATGGCGAAAAACTGGCAACTGCATCACGACAACACTCCCGCACATTCATCCCACTTGATCGATCCAAAATTTCTTGGCCAAACATGGAATTACAATCAACTGCCTACTCTCCAGACTTCTTGTTGTTTTCAAAATTGAAGATGCCACTGAAAGGATCCCGTTTTGAGATATAATGTGGAACACGACGACAGAGCTGAACACCATTCCAAAAGAAGACGTCCAGTGGTGTTTCCAGCAGTGGAAGGATCGGTGGGCTAAGTGTGTGCAAGCACTAGGGGCCTACTTTGAAGGGGATTAGGTTCCCAACTCCGTCAGGTATTCAAAATATTTTTTCTGGCCAAAGCTTGGAAACTTTTTAGACAGGTAGTGTATTGCACAGATGACACCCAGTCACCTGACCACGTTCGAAGTTTTTGAGTTCTGCAGAGCCCCCCCCCCCCCCCCCCCCCCCCCCAATTCTGCTCTCTCATGATGTCTAATGACTACTGAGCTCACTGATACGGAGTACCTGGCAGTAGGTGGCAGCACAGTGCACCTAATACGAAAAACTTATGTTTTTGGGGATGTCTGGATACTTTTTATAACATAGTGTATATATTCCAGTAGAAGGCATTAACATATTGCACAGACAAACCTGTCACAAAACCAGATGCTCAAGTAGTTCAGCCATTTACAATTAGCCTACAAGACAAAATCCATACCCAAAAAAGGTAAAATCCAAAGAAGCCCAGCACAAAGCCAACAGGTAGCAGGTAAATATTAGTGGGTATTGCATAAAAAGTTCTCGGTTTACTTGCCGCGTCAAATTTGGGTAAAATCCCAAGCTTTCGATGACTATCTCCGTCATCTTTGTCAGGGGTAAAACTGACTGTCGTGGGCCGGTGAGGCTTCCGCTTTTATAAGCAGTGGACGGCTTCTCATTGGCTGGATGACGTCACGGTGAAACCGATGCATACTGAGGTGGCGGCTTCTATATCCATAGATTTTGTTTGCGCGCTTTATCCAGCGTTGCTTGCAGCGCCATCCATCGCAACAGGCAGAGAACTGCGAGGAATGTAAGAAGTCTCCCTCTGCACTCTTTCTATATCAATTGCGCGCTTCCATGCATTGCTGAGTGCATAACCAGAATCTCTGTTGAAATTATTTTCACAGAGTCTAATTTCAACTGCTTCCCTGATGACAGAGTCCCAATAGTTTGAAGCGTGAGCAAGTAGTCTTGTTTCATCGAATAAAATCTTATGTTTATTTAACAAACTGTGCTCAGCCACCGCTGATTTCTCTAGATACCTGTATTTCAGGTGACGCTGATGTTCCACACTGCGATCGGCGACAGTTCTTATAGACTGGCCCACATAAATTTTGCCACACTCGCAAGGAATGCTGTAAATTCCCGGTACTCTCAGGCCAAGATTATCTTTCACGGGTCGCAGCATTTCCTTAATCTTCCTGGGTGGCCGGAAGACTGGTCTGATTCCTTGCCGGCTCAGGAATCAGGAATCAGAGATTAATGGTGGTCTTATACTGCAGTTGAATGTAAACTGTTTAAAACCATGTGTGGATGAAATAAAGCTTTCAACATAAAAGCCCTCTTCTCTATAAATAGAAGAGACATATTATAACCCTATGTTTAAAGGCTATAGTATACACAAGAAACTTGTGTGTGTGTGTGTGTGTGTGTGTGTGTGTGTGTGTGTGTGTGTGTGTTTGTGTGTGTGTGTGTGTGTGTGTGTGTGTGTGTGTTTGTTTTCGTTCGTGTTTGTGTTCTCCTGTACCCCTCACTTCTTGAATCTGTGGATAATTAGGCACTTGAGGTTCTAATCCCTCCCTCCTTGTCGCTGTATCCTCCTGATTACATGCATTGGGACATTAATAATATTGTGAAAAGGATAGAGTGCTACTCACCTTATAGAGGAGATGTTAAGCTGCAGACAGGCACGGTGAAAAGGCTACTATACATCTCAACTTTCACCAAGAGGCTTTCTTCTAAACTAGAAAACACACACACAAAAGCACACGCATGGCCACTGCCTCTGGCTACTGTAGCCAGAGACAGTGGCCATTTGTGTATGAGAGAGAGTTTGCTTGTGTGAATACATGTGTGTTTCAGCCAATTTCTTACCCCATCAGAGGCTGGGCGACCTATGACAGGAGGTACATCAGATTCCAGGTCAGCTGCAATAATTGCACATCTTTTTATATTAGTATGACTATCAGGCAGCTGTCTATCACAATGAATGGCCACTGCCAGACTATGGCCAAGAGCAAAGTGGACCACCCTGTGGAACAATATGCAGTTGAATATAACATGCTTGATTTTTACCACCCAGGCCATCTGGATCATGCCCTCCACCACCAGCTTTTCTAAGCAGCATGGATGGGAGTTACCTTACAACACATTCTGTGCCCCTGAAATTATCCTGGCTTCGACCTATGGTTTCTACACAGTGCAGTCAGCAATTTACATTACCTTTGTCCTATAACCACCTCCAAATCCTTGTCTCCACACCCTCATTGTACTCGCTCTCCCCCCAATGCACACACCACTGTTCCCCTCTCTGCTCCTCTCCTTTTCCACTCCCCAATCTCCCCACCCCCTCTGCCTCCTAACACTGCTTCTGGCAGCCTCGTCCTGCCATTTTCTACTCACTGCACACTAAGCCAGAGAGTACTCTTCTCCCCCCACCCCTCCTCCCTCCCACTTGTACTCTATTACGCTTCCCCCTTCCCTGTGCCACTCCCACGTGGTGCTTTCATTCAATGCAACAGTTGAACGGTTGCTCTCTGGGTAGAGCAGTTGGAGATAATGGTCAAGTGTGTGTGAGGTGTGCCTGCTTGTGCGAATTTGTGCGTGTGTGTTTTCCTTTCTTTTCTGAAGGCTTTGGCTGAAAGCTTAGAGTGTAACACCCTTTTCATTGTGCCTGTCTGCAACTCAACATGTTATATTTACGGGAGTAGCAATCTATTCTTTTCTTATTTTGTGTGTGTTTTTTATTTTAGAAGAAGACCTCTTGGCCAAAAGCTAAAATGTATAGCCGTTTTTTTTGTTGTGCTGATATGCAACTCAATGTGTCCTCTATGAGGCAAATAGCAACCTATCCGTCCCATAATTTATTGTTGTTCTATCTTGGACTTTGTGTAGGGACTTAACATTTACTTTGGTGGGAATCAGTTAATACCAATGCTCCTCTTTTCGGATGATGTCTGTCATGTCAACTGAAAGAAAATGACACACTTCATACTACTGACAGATCATCTCCATTGATAAACCCAACATTTCGCTGTTTATTACTGTCTGATACTGTCCTTTGAGAAGTGGCAGAGGATTTGCCCTCCTAGTGTCAATTTTCTCATGTGGATCCACTACCAGTTTATCGGTGCTTCAGCACATGCTGCCAAGTCACCTAAATTGTTAGAGGCACCACCTGGATGCTTTAGTGCTAGCTGTATTTGAATACAGATCCAGTATCCAGGACATGGTAGAACTTGTCACTGTTGTCACCATAGGGCTGATGTCTGTTAATCCTCGTAGATGGCTAGCCCCTGATGGATTGATTTTGGGGAGGGGGGGGGGGGTGCCATTTAGCTTTCAGGGCAGGTATGTGGTATTGAGAAAGTTCTCTCACAGTCCACTTGCTGATGACAAACTTACAGCCTTTTTCTGTGTTTAGGCAGAATCCCAAAATAAATGGCAATTAGGTGAGAGGATAAGGTTGGTCCTCAGCTCCAGTAATGCCAAAGACTATGAGGGGCATCACTTTTGTATGAAGGAGTTGAAGCCTTTTGATACATGTGGCTTGCAATACAACAGCAGTGCCAGACAAAGTGTACAAAGACGTGTTGTGAATTTGGAATGCTGACCTCAAAAACTAACTCCTCATGCGTTTTAATAAAATCTAGCCTGAGATACAATCGTGAACCCCTGCCTGAAACCTGATGAAGATCACAATAGCCCAAGTAGTTAGCTGTTGTGTAGTGAAGATAGAAGAGCGATCAATCAACAATAGTGTTTGAAACTTCCCTGATGTAATAACTGCTTCAATGTTTCACGGGTGTTGCATTGGTTGGTGTTGTGTAAATTGTGCAATATTGCCACAAGGCAGTTACTTGTAATCTTCAGGTGTTACTGATACATTGTCATGGTTTTCCAGTTACTGTGCCGGCTCATTAGAAATGAACAGGTGCCAAGGGGTGGGTCTGTAATGTATTTCTAGAGGCCATCAACATCCAGAGTGTCCTGCTGGAGAAACAGGCTGCAGTGTCCACAAGCAGGCGCAGGAAACACCCTACCACAAGCTGTGAACCCCAGTGTATGCTTGCAGACAAGGCTTTTAGCACCCAATTTTACCTGTCCTAGCTTTGAGTCCACATCTGTGTTAACGTGTCACATTGTAAGTCTGTGTCTGACAAGCTGCAGTGCCACTGATGCTGTTCCTCATGTTTTGCTGAGTTGATGTGTGTATCTAATAACTTAACAGAAATACAGAATATTTCAACTGCTTCTTTAATGATGGAGCCTAAGTACATGGAGTGGATGAGAGGATCTTCACCTCTCCATAATTCATCCTTTGTTCAGGAACTAAACTGATAGAGGGCATTTTACACCTTTTCAAACAAATGCTTACCTCAACTTACTATTTACTTAGAGACCAGTATTTTCAACAAACTGGTTGTTTTGCTGTGGATAGCCATCCTCCTCCCATAGTAGCCACTCTCTGTGGAAGACTTCAAGGACAAAGCACTTCAATCAGCAGTTTCGTAACCGAAATGGTTCTGGAGATACATAGGCAATGCATTTGTGGTATGGCCACAAAGGACAGCAACACTTCTTTCATTTCTTGGAACAACTTAAATCCCCAGCCAATTATCTGCTTCACCATGAAAATGGAGTGTTCTGGTGTAAAAGTCAAGTGCTGGCATGATGGTCAGGAATGGTATAGCAGAGAGGGCTGTGAAGAAGACGTCAGCCAATAGTACTCTGACTGACCCAGGACAACACCAAGACAGCAGCGGCTTCTAGGCTAAGAGAACATAAGGGCTGTGCCATGTGGCTGCAGCCCAGTTGAAGACTAGCAGTTTTACGAGCTCTACAGCAGCAACTTAGGGACTGTATTGTTTCACTTGTATTAGGAGTTGTGTATACTGAAGAGATTTTCTTATTTTGTCTGTTGCATATTGCTTGTGACCCACCATTGTAAATTGTCAAAGTTAAGTATTGTCATTTATCTTACTGTAGTAAAAACTCATTAATATGATTTGCTTGAGTTGTTGTCTAGCGACGTGAGAAAGCAGGTTACATAGGCACCGTATATCAGACGAGTGGGCAGGGCACAGCATGAAGAAAAATGGAAATCACCTGTTTCTGGACATCATGGTTTGTAGAAATGAAGAGAGCTCCTTGGGCACAGTTCAGGAGTGCAACAGTGTATTACAGGCTCTTGTTCGTAGTCTTAGAGCTGACTGATTCAGAGACCATACCATTAGAGATTAACCATCCCTGCTGGGTGCTTGTCTAGAATGGGCACTCTGACAAGCAATGGATTTTGGCAGCATGCACTAAACCTCAAGAGCAGCCAGAAGAAATGGAGGACTCCATGAGGATGGTGTTCTGCTTTATGGTCGTGGTGTACCCTTAAAATTGGCAAGGCTGTTTAAGAAATATTTAATTAAGTGTGTTTTCTGTCCTGTGGCACAAGTGCAAATGATGCTGGGTTTTGTTAAAGATGACCTAGATCTAAGGAGACCAGGAATATATAAAATTATGTGCCAGTGTGAGAAATTATAGATCAACCAGACATGTTGCACTGTTGAAGACAGCTGCGATGAACATAGACATCAGATCATATTGGGTTAGTCAGAAAAATCTGCTGTTGGTGAACACGGTCTTGATATGGGACACAGCTTGAACTACAGAGAGACCAAAATCCTCTTGTCCACTTGCACTTACTGGAACCCTATCATTAAAGAAGCAATTCATATATGTATAGTTAAGCACTTATTTAACAGAAGCACAGGGTTTCAACTCAGCAGAGCATAGGAACAAGCATTGGCAGCATTAAGACATCCATCGGCCACATACAAATGAGTACAACAAGTTAACATGGTGAATCTAGGTCAAATCAGTTGAGCCAGGTTCCAATACCTTGCCCTTGTGCATATTCCCACTTCCACAGCTTGGGTCCAGGCTTTTTGCACACTGTGCATGCAGGTATGGCCCATTTCTCCAGCAGGAGGCTCTGGGAGTTGATGGTATCTACAATGATGGTACATCTCTACATCCTGTTGCCTATGCTTTTCTAACGTGCCATTGTGTAAATTGGTGACCAGCAACAGAAGTACGTCAGTAGCACCTGAAGATAAGTCTTGTGGAAATATTGTGCAGTTTATACAACACCACCCAAGCCAATGCCTCTGAACCACTCTAGTGATCAACAAGCTCTTAGTTTGGTCTCTAAGAAGCAGAAAAAGTCTCAGTGTTCTTCAAAGCAGTTTTGATATGTTCCATTTAAGATGAGATCAGACCCCAAATTTTTTTGAGAAGAAGAAGAAGAAGAAGGGGGGGGGGGGGGGAAGAGGAATCTCACTTTTCTTCTTTCTTGCTCTATATAAATATTTGGACTTTCATGAATATATTGGTGCATAATTTTTGTAATAAATCAGTAGAGTGTATTTTTTAAATTTTACTTCACACAACACGATGTCTGCATTGATCTTTGATCCCTTCAGATATATATTCAAATCTCAGAAACTATGTGATATAGAAGGCTGTGCTTTTGCTAATGTTCTCTTTGGACCTGTTTATCACAGATCGGCTTAATTGGTTATGAAATATTCCTTGTTCATAAGTCTCCATGGAAAGACACACAGTGTTAGAGAGGCATTTAACAATATTGTGAGTCTTTCTTGGCATAAAAACTTATAGGTTAGGTGTGTGTGATGCAGTGATATCCTTCATTGATAGTGCGGTGTTGGCAGAAGAGCCAACACCGTGTTACAACGCGTTTTAGCTCACGCAGGCTGGCGTGAGGAGGGGAGAACTATACTGACGTGAGATCTGGAACATGGCAAGGAGTTAGAATTCAGAAAGCGGACATAGCTAGTTTGATACTTAAGTTTAATCCATTAATGATGAACGTCGCTCTTGACGATACATGATTCACAATATTGTCTGTTCAGAATTCATTGTAATTACTGAATATGGCACCTTGCTAGGTCGTAGCAAATGATGTAGCTGAAGGCTATGCTAAACTGTCGTCTCTGCAAATGAGAGCGTCTGTAGACAGTGAGCCATCGCTAGCAAAGTCGGCTGTACAACTGCTAGGGAGTCTCTCTAGACTAGACCTGCTGTGTGGCGGTGCTCGGTCTGCAATCACTGATAGTGGCGACATGCGGGTCCGACGTATACTAACGGACCACGGCCGACTTAAAGGCTACCACCTAGCAAGTGTGGCGTCTGGCGGTTACACCACATTCCTCCCCCCCAAATCGGCGGACGGTTGTGGTATAAGGCCTCCACCCGCCATGGGGAGGACCCCATGTTGACGTATGCGACGAGGTGGGGAGCCTAACAACAGGTGAAGCAGTGCCACCTGCACCCTGCCATTTGGACCCCGGGGAGCTAGGGAACACCTGGAAACCTACTCCAGGGTGCACGCCAACATGCGGTGTATGCGCCCGTAGAGAGACAGGAGGGGCCGAAGGGTCGAAATCCATCGGGCCGGGGCACCCGACAGGCGAAGACGACATATGGTCCGGAGCGGGCAAGAGTTCCATGTCGGAGGACAACTGGTCCCGGGGAGTGATCGGCGGCGCATGACCCAGGGGGGCGCCCGGCGGCTGCAGCGACACATCCACTGCGTGCATCGCCAGCAGCAGAAAAGGCAGCGGCGGCGGCGCGTCGCCATGGGGCAAAATGGAAGGCAGCGTCAGTAACACCTGGGGCTGAGACAAGCCAGTAGATGGGTCCCCAGGGCACTGACTGGACGGCACAGTCGCTGAAAGCAGACTGTGAGCGGCAGATCCCGTGTGACGGCAGAGGCGCAGCTGATTGAGATGCCGGCGCACCTCACCAGAGGCCCCCAAAACCTAATAAATAGCGCGTCCGAGACAGCGAAGAATGTGCCCTTTGAGCCAACGCCGTGAACCTCGATAGTGGCGGTAGTAGACAAAGTCGCCTGGGGCAAAAGCAGGTGTCTGCCGCTGCACAGGAACCGGATGCGGCGGATGTAGCAAAGACATCAAGGTTCGATGATGGCGACCGTGGAGCAACTCAGCCAGCGAGCGACCATCTCGGAGCTGAGAGTGATACGAGGACAAAAAGAGCAATAACGCGTCCTCCTGAGCATGCGACTCTTTCAACTTTATTATCTGTGACTTTAAAGTCCTGACTGATCGTTAAGCGGCACCGTTTGACTGTGGTGAAAGCGGTGCGGACGTCAGATGTTGAAAACCATTTGCCTTTCAGAATGACTGAAATTCTGTGGACATGGATTGTGGGCCATTGTCAGAAACAATTGACTGTGGAAGACCTTCAATGCAAAAGATAGCAGATAACACTTGGATGGTGGCAGATGATGTCATGGAAGACATCCGGACAACAAAAGGCAAATTACTGAATGAATCTATCACAACCAACCATCGAGCATTCCAGAATAGACCAGCAAAATCGATGTGTAAGCGTAGCCAAGGGAAAGTGGCTTTTGGCCATGCAAAGAATTTCCGCGGTGGTGCTGATTGGTGTTCGGCACACACCATGCAAGAAGAGCACATATTTGTAATCGCGGCATCGATTCCGAACCAAGTACAGTGCTGACGAGCAAGTTGTTTCGTTCTCACTATACCCCAATGTCCTTGGTGGAGAAGCTTTTAAGACAGAGGACTGTAATGAACGTGGGACCACGACCCTGGACTGATCATTATCAGAACGCAACAGCAAAACACCACGTCGAACAAAAAGTCTCACCTTGTGAGAAAAAAATCGGCGTACCAACCGGTCCCCGATCCATGACTTTGACAAGGGCCATTGCGTAGCAACAAAATGCAGAACGGTAGCAAGGACAGGGTCGGCAGTTGTGGCTGTAGCTACACAATGAAAATCAATCGGAAACAATTTGACCACGTCATCGGTTTCCGAATCAATGAACATGCAAGCAAGTTTGGAGGAATCGAATGCCCTATCCTCAGCAACAGGCAAATGCAACAACGCATCGGCGTTTCCGTGCATAACAGTGGACCGATACAAGATATTGTTGCGGTACTGCAAGAGGAAAATAGACCAGCGAATGAATTTCTGCACTGTACGTGGAGGTACAGGCTTGTTCGGATGAAAAAGCGATGTCAAAGGTTTGTGGTCTATGATTACAGTAAAGTGACGACCATACAAGAAGTCGTGAAACTTTGTAACACCAAATACGAGAGCCAATGCTTCTTTCTCGATCTGTGAACAATTTCTTTGCGCAGACGAGAGCAATTTGGACACAAAGGCAATAGGGCGATCGTGCGAGCCATCTTTGTGCGCAAGCACAGCACCCATCCTGAAATCCGATGCATCCACCATTAACAAAAGGGGCTTCCGGGGATCGTATGGCGTAAGGCAAGTATTGTAAAGCAACGCCAATTTCAACCGGTGAAAGGCGCGATCGCATTCAGTCGTCCAGACGAACGGAACACCTTTACGGCTTAAGCGATGAAGCGGAGCTGAAATGAAAGAGGCATGCGGCACATATTTATGATAATAGTTGATTTTTCCTAGCACTCTCTGTAGCTGCTTCAAATTCTGCGGCGAAGGCAAGTCTTGTATGGCACGGAGGTGTGCGGGACTGGGATGTATGTCTTGGGCATTGAGTACATGGCCGAGGTATGACAAATCACTAGCAAAAAACACACGTTTGTCCTTCCGTAAGCGAAGACCATTATGTCGCAAGACCTCAAATAATGTTCCGAGATCGGCTAAATGTTCTTCTTCTGTCTTTCCAGAGATCACAATATCGTCCAGATAGTTTGCTGCAGTAGGGACTGACGCACAAACAGTTTGTAGGTATTGCTGAAACAATGCAGGGGCACACCTGAATGGCAGTCGTTTGAATTGATATAAACCAAGATGGGCGTTAACCACCAAAACATGCTGGGATTCTTCATCCACTGGTATTTGCAAGTACGCATCTGCTAGGTCCAACTTCGAAAAATATTTGCCCGGGCACAGTTTGTCAAAAAGATCTTCCGGTCGGGGTAAAGGAAAAGTTGCAATCATGAGTTGTGGGTTCACTGTCGCCTTGAAGTCCACGCAAAGTCTCAATTTTCGCGAAGGTTTTGGCAAAATGACTAAGGGTGATGCCCAGAGAGAAGCCTGCACACATTCAATTACACCTTGTGATTCCAAATCGTGTAATGTTTTTGCAACCTCATCACACAATGCATGGGGAACATTGCGCACTCTGAAAAATTTCGCTTGCGCATTTACTTTCAGTTCCAAATGTGCATTATAGTTCTTAGTGCAATCGACACCTGGTGAAAAAATGTCTGCAAATTCTTCACATAGACGAGAAACACTTTCGGAAGGCACAGTCTGGTTCACTGATAGAACCTGATTTACTATAGACAAGTGAAACAACTAAAATAAATCGAAACCAAAAAAGTTCACTGCAGAACAAGAACAAAGGACATAAAATGACACAAGTTTTGTTTGTCCTTTGTATGTTGCAAGAAGGCTGCACTGTCCTAACACAGGGATCCTTTGACCTGAATAGCTAGTTAACTTAACATTTGTCGCACGCAACGGAGGTGTGCCCAGCAGTTTGTAAGTGTAGTGATTGATCAGTGAAACTGCAGCTCCGGTATCGAGCTGGAATGGTATCACTTTGCCGTTAATGTCCAAGTCTACAAAAAGTTTATTGTCCTGCTGACGACAAGAGCGACTGTCTCATGCAACTTGACGGGAGTTCTGGCGATGTCGACGCACACTATTTGTGGGACGAACACAGTCACTGTTAGAGAGAGTGGCACTGGGCGGACTGGAATGAGCGACATGCATTTCCATGGGCGAAGTTTTGCGAGCCTGAGTATCCTTGGTTCGGTTCCGATTCCGGTGCGAAGCAAAGGGCCGGGAATGGTTGTGAGTTTCCGATCCAAGCTTTTTCTGGCAAACACTCTGAACAGGTCCTTTTTTATTACAGTAAAAGCAAATAGCTTGGCGTGACGGGCAATTCTCACGCGAATGTCACAAGTTATGGAAAAGGAGAGGAGCACTACAAAGCAGCATGATAACAAATAAGAATTTGTTGCATGTTGTGTTTATTGTTCTTTTGTGTCCTTTTGATTTGTAAGAAGATTCACAGCACAGATTAGAAACTACATAAGTTGGTACAGTGCCCTAACAACCAACCATACAGAGATTTTTTTTGGTATATAAACTCTTAGATAACTCTCATTGCTCCTTTCGTGATTGCCAATGCCTAAAATACACACAATAAACATTGTTTTTTACCTGTTCAACACTTTCAACATCTCCCCCCCCCCCCGCCTCCCCCTCCAAAAAAAAGCAGTGGTGGTTTTTCAATAAATTTAATTTGCAGGTGTAGACAGGGCACAACAAACTTTCAGCAACAAATTGAAAAGTGAGAATGTAGGGAAATCATTAAAGAGAAAGAAAGTGTTGTTGTTAGGTAGTTCCCATGGAATCGGTGTTGTCCAACTTTTTCAGGATGAACTAGGATCATAATACCAGGTCACCAATTTTTTTATACCTAATGCTGGTCTGGAGCAGGTGACAGAGGATTTAGGATCTCTTTGCAAAGATTTCACTAAGACACTGTGGTTATAGTGGGTGGGGCAGGTAATAATAGTGACAGAGATACTGGGTACAGTATAGACTGTGACCTGGCAAAGATTGCATTAGCATCGAAGCATACTAGTGTTGAGTTTGTATCTGTTCTTGGGCGCCATGACCGACCTCATTTGAACTCTTCTGCTGAGAGAGTTAGTTTGGAGTTGGAATGGCTGCTTTTGTTGGGTGCAGGGTCACACATTGGTGTGGTTCCTGTTGATTCTGTCAGTAGGTGGAATTATACTAGGCATGGCCTTCACTTCAACAGGAAAGGGTAGGGTAAACTGCCTGGGAAAATAGCAGGAAAGTTAAAAGGGGGAGGCACTGTCATGAGTGATAAAGTGGTTATAATGTTCAGAAAAGATGCTTTTTTTTTAGGATAGGGAGGACAGAAAGAAACAAAATTTTAAGAGAATTTAGGACTGAGACAAAGTTTCAGTTTGAGTAAGAAACCAAAAAAACATAATTCTAGCTTATTACATCTGCATAAACAGCTATTGGTTAAGAATTTTCAACAGTCAGCAGATACTTCAACTCTACCCAATTTTAACTCAGTCAATGTGAAATGTCAGCTATCTTTATTGCATCAAAATATTTGAGGACTGAGAAATAAAATTAATGAATTAGATGAATCAGAGTCCTCAAACCCAGCTGACATAATCTGCCTCTCTGAACATCATGTGACCACTGGTATAGAACTTTGAAGTGTTACAGGGTTTAGGTTAGCATTCCCTTTTGTAGAGCAGAAATGGAGAAAGGAGGAGCTTCCACATTCATCAGGAACTGTCATAAATTTAAGAACATAGAAATTCATAAATTTTGCATGTGCAACAGAAGTAGAATTTCTCAAAAAAATCCTTCTTTATATTAAGTGTATATCAAGCACCTGCAGGTAACTTTAATCTGTTCATAAACCACCTTGAAGCTGTACTGGCCCATTTAACAAGCAAAAATGAAGAAATAGTGGGTGCTGGTGATTTCAATGTAGATTTCCTTAAAGACAATAAGAACTTATTTGAGTTAGTAACACTATCATTCAACTTAATTCCCACTAGGGTACTCAATTGCTCACAAACAGCCATTGGTAATATCTTTATAGAAAAGTCCAGTAAACAAAATTATATTACAAAACCAATAGTCAATGGCCTCTCAGTTTAGGACACTCCTCAGAGACATTCAGCGGACTGATGTTTACAGTGCTCATGGCATGAATGAAAAATATAACACTTTTGCTAATAAAGTGCTTACCTTATTTGAACACTGTTTTCCCCAAAAACTAACCAAGGTTAGAGCAAAGTCTACAAAGAAGCCATGGATTACTCAAGAAATAGGGGTATCTTGTAAAACAAAAAGAAAACTGTATCTGTCAATCCGAAACAGTTCTGATGTTGATGCTGTAGCACATTACAAGAAATACTGCAAAACATTGAAGACTGTAATACGGACATCAAAGCAAATATATTACAAGGAAAAGATAGTCATATCAGATAACAAAATAAAGACAATAGGAGGTATAGTAAAGGAGGAGACTGGTAGAACCAGACATGAAGAGGAACAAATAGCATCAAGAGTAAATGATACATTGGTGACAGATATGTATAGTGTTGCAGAACTTTTCAAAAAACATTTTATAACTGTTACTGAAAAGATGGGGTTGTCAAATTCTGTAGATGCTGCTATGTAATACCTCAGACCAGACATTTCAAGTAACTTCCATAATATGAATTTGACCCTCACTACCCCGGCAGAAATAATATCCATCATAAAATCTTTAAAATCAAAAACATCTAGTGGGTATTATGAAATATCAACAAAGTTAATTAAAGAATGTGATTCTGAGTTAAGTAACATATTAAGGTATCTGTGTAACCAGTTGTTTATCAGTGGAATATTTTCTGAATGGTTGAAATATGCCGAAGCTAAGCCACTGTTTAAGAAGGGAGATTAAGAAATAACATCAGATTTCCCTTTCGCCAGCATTCTCAAAAATTTTTAGAAAAAGTACTGTACAATCGCCCTTATAACCATCTCCCCCAAAGGGTTCTGATATTGAGAAGGCCATCCACACAGTGAAAATGTACTTAATTCACTAGACAAAAAACTGTAGGCAACGGGTATATTTTGTGATCTGTCAAAGGCATTTGACTGTGCAAATCACAATATCCTTTTAAGTAAGTTACAATATTATAGTGTAACATGAAATGCTGCAAAATGGTTCAAATCTTATATCTCCGGCAGGAAACAAAGGGTGTTATTAGGAAAGAGACATGTATTAACCTATCAAGCATCATCCAACTGGGAACTAATTACATGTGTGGTAACTAATTACGTGTGTGGTCCCACAAGGTTCCATTTTAGGGCCCTTACTTTTTCTTGTGTATATCAGTGACCTTTCATTTGTAACATTACCACATGCCAAGTTCATTTTGTTTGCCGATGATACAAACATTGCAATAAATAGCAAATCAAGTGTAGTCTTAGAAAGATAGGCTAATAAAATATTTGTGGACATTAATCACTGGTTCCTAGCCAATTCTTTGTCACTAAACTTTGAAAAAACATAATACATGCAGTTCAGAACTTGTAAGGAGTGCCCCATGATGAGTATGTGCCTAACGTACGATGACGAGCAGATAGAAGAAGTGGACAGTGTTAAATTCTTGGGATTACAGCTTGATAATAAATTCAACTGGGAGGAGCACACCACAGAACTGCTGAAGCGTCTTAACAAATCTCTATTTGCAATGCGAATTGTGTCAGGCTTAGGGGACATTAAATGAAAAAGCTGGCATACTACGCTTACTTTCTTTCCATAATATCATATGGGATTATTTTTTGGGGTAATTCATTAAGTCAAGCTAAAGTTTTTCGGGCACAAAAACGTGCAGTAAGAGCTATATGTGGTGTGAACTCAAGAACATCCTGCAGAAGCCTGTGTAGGGAACTAGGGATACTAACTACTGCTGCCCAATATATTTATTCCTTAATGAAATTTGTCATTAAAAATACATCACTTTTTCAAACCAACAGCTCAATTCATGGAATCAATAATAGAAATAAGAATAATCTTATTCAGGAACACACATTTTCAATTACTCGCTAGCAGCCATAAAAAGCTTAACAACCAGTGAAATTCAGTTTAAGAGAAGCCTAAAGGATTTATTGGTGGCAAACTCCTTCTACTCCATTGATGAATTTCTCAGTAGAACCAACTAATTTGTATGTATATATCTTTTGCACAATTTCAGTGCAGTAATGTGTTCCCTGTAAATAAGTGTGTGTGTGTGTGTGTGTGTGTGTGTGTGTGTGTGTGTGTGTGTGTGTAAGTAAGTACAATCACCATTTCACTGCAGTAATGTGTTCATTGTAAATAAGTATTATAGTAGTTCTGTTACATGTTTATTACCTTATAAATAAAAAACCTTTTTTTTATTTTAAATTCAGTGCATTAGTGTTTGTAAAATTATTCTTTCACATAGTGTTCATAAAAAAAAAATGACGATCATTCCACTTGGGACCTGTGGAATGGTACATTAGCTTATTTGTTTGAGTTGTAAATATTTGTCATGTATTATTGTTTTTCTGACATGTTCTACATCCTGGAGGACCTCCTCACTATGGATCAATTGGATTGAAAATAAACCTAATCTAAACTATAAGTTTCACAATTTTAATCAATCACACAGTAAACAATTGTCAATATTTTTCTAAAAAAAATGAATAATAGTAACGGTTTCATAATAGCATTTCTAAATTACTCAGACTGTGACCATTGCAGAGCTTTGGTCATCATGTCTGCTAATTGTTGTCCTGTACTATGATAATTTATCCCAAACAACCCTTCTCTTTACTGTTCACAAACATAGTGAAATTTCACATCTATGTGTTTGCTTCATCTAATTAATGACCTGATGTGATCATGTGGATAGCCCTTTGATTATCTGCATGGAGATGCATCTTCATTTCTCCTCTGGCTAAGGCTTGTAGTAGGGTATTGATGTATTTTATTTCTTTGGTGCATTCTGCTTCTGAAACATATTCTGCTTCAGTTGTTGCTGTAGCTGTTGCACTTTGCTTCTTGGAACACCAATTAATGGGGGCACCGTTATAAAGAACAATGTGTGCAGGTGTACTCTTATGGTAAATCCTGTGCATAATTAGCATCACAAAAGACATTTTGATGAATAGTGTCACATTCATCTTCTTTCTTCGTATGGAAAAGGCCATAATTCTTGGAATCTTGTTGGTATCTCAGAGTTCTTTTTACATTTTGGTAACCCTGTTTCTTAAGGTCTGTGAAGCAAATCTCATAATTAACTGTAAATCCAAGATCTAGTCCAGTTTTACATGACAATCACAGAAGGCTTCCTATGGCTTCACAATATAGAAATTGAATGTGTTCATCTTTTTCATTTTCTTCACTTGTGGCCTTAGTCAGTCATATTGAATTTTTTTAGATCTTTCTTCACATAGTGTTTTTGATGTAGAAATATTCATTATTTGTACTCCTATGTGCATATCTGGATTTTCTACCACAACTATTTCAAATTTTTTTAAAGTTCCTTAAGCATATTTTCAATTTTCTCAAAGTCTTTTTGCATTATGATTCCATCATCAACATGTATAGCCATGTACATTTCTTCTGTTACATCTTTAAATATGGACTGATCTGACTTCAGTGAATTAGTCCTTCTGTTTTTATGAAATCTGTCAGTCTTATTCCATCTGGATGAGCTTGTTTTAAGTTCACACAGAGATTTCTTCAAAACGTAATTTTTTCCAGCTACTTTTTATCCTTTATAAAAATCTCTTTACCAAGTTTCCCGTACAAAAATGCTGTTTTTATATAAAAAAACTCTTATATGGAAATTTTTCTCTGCTGCCAGAGCAAACAACAGTCTGAATAATTCCTTGAAATCTATATCCTGTTCTTTTTGACAACCTCTGATAACTAGTCTAGCTATATGTCGACTATCATGTTAGACTTTAAAGATTCATTTGCTCATTAATATCTCTCCCTTTTTCCCCCTGTTTATTGACCAACTTCCATGTTTCATTCTGTTCAATAGATTTCTTTTCTTCTTCTATTGCTGTTAACCTATTTTTTTTTTTTTTTTTTTTTTTTTTTTTTTTTTTTTTTTAACACATTCTTCATATGTAAGTGGTGCTGTTTCATAATCATCTTATTTTAAATATTTCTTCAAATTGATTCTATCCCTAAGGTTGCAGTTTCTTGGGTCTTCAGTGCATGCTCTTTCATCTGGATTTTCTTGTCCTTCAGTTTCTTGGTCCTGAATTTCATTTATTTGATTGTTAATTGGTAGCCGGCCAATAACAAGATTTTTTTTCTGTAGTGCCTCTTTTGTCATTCTGTGTTCAAATTCAACATTTCCTAACACAACAATATTTCTTCTTTCTGTACCAAACAGTCTGTAGCCATTTGGAGCATAACCAACAAATATGTGTTGATTTGTTTTTACATCTAGTTTATTCAAGTGGCATAGAATTTTGGCAAAAACTCTTGATCTAAAAATTTGAAGTCTTGGCAGATTTGACCTTTTCCCAGACCACTTTCCTGCAAATGTGGCACTTTGATTGACAGTAGGGCTCCTATTGATCAAGTATATAACTGTGAACATTGCCTCTCCCCATAGTTGTTTCTTCAGTTTGCTATTGAATATCATAGTTCTTGCCTTGTTCATTATTGTCAGATTTAGTCTCTCTGCATTCCTACTGAGTTGAGGACTATAAGGAGTATTATTGAGCAGCTTAATTCCTGTACCTTCACACCAATCCTTAAACTCATGGTTGGTGTATTTATCAAACCTTATTTGCGACACTTTCAGATTGAACTGATTTTCACTTTCTAAGACATATTTTCTTATTAATCTTGCATCCTCTGACTTGTATCTTAACAAATAGCCTACACAAAAATGAGTGAAATAATCTAATACTGTTGTGTAGTATGTGTGTCCATGAAATGTGGGGATTCTATCTTCCAACAGATATTGGTATGTATTATTTAAGGTGCTCTTTCTCTCACAGTGGAAAATGATTTTTCTTGTTACCTTAGCTCTCTCACAAGCTTCAGGCAATTGAAGTACAATGTATGCCTGGATGATCTCACTTCTTCTGTTATTCTTGTTTTTCATTTTACGTCAGTAGTGGTTGCATTCTTAATTTAATATTCACTTCATATAATCCATTTCTTGTTTTGTGTCTTCTCAAAATGAGGATTTTAACTTTATATATTTGAACAGAATGTTTAGTAAACACAATTGTACAATCTTTTTGAGTAGTGGCATTCACAGATAGATTTCTACTCAGTTGAGGAACATACAAATCATCTTTGAGAACACCGTTATCACCTTCCTCCTGCTTCTGTTTTCATTGATCCACCATGTTTGGCAACTTTCACAACACTACCATAGTATTTCACATTTGCTAACTTGTCTACTTCATTACACATGTCCTATACCTGTACTGTCAGCAGCCATGACTATATCTTCGTTTTCATTGGCTTCTTGTGAAATCTTTTCTTTGTTACATTCATATGAAATACATCCAGTGTCTTCACTGATGTAGTGTGTCTTCTTTTCTTGAATGACTAGATCTTCTTTAATGCCTCCTAAAGTTAAAAATGATATTTTTGTGTTGTGCTTGTTCTTAAAACAACAGCTTGCTTCTTTGTGGTTTTTCCTTTTGCAGTGAGGGCAGGGCTTGAAAGATCTTGATTTTGGTTTCTGAATTTGATTTTTATTTTTAAAGTAGTATTCTTCTTCTTTTTGATTGTTTTTCTTGCATATAGCCTTCTTAGGCTTCTTGCATTCTCTTTCAAAATGCCCATGTCCACCAGAATGATTACAAATTAGATCTTTTATTTTATTTGTGTTAAAATGAACTCAAAGGCAACACTCTCTTCTTGATTATTACTCTTCAGTCACTCCTCTTCTCTTAAGAGAATTGAATTTAGATTTTCCATACTCTTCTCACCACTGGGCATGTCACATGCTGGAGGAAAAGGTTTGAATTCATCTGGCAAAATAGACAGTATCTTGGGTATAATCATAGTACCTGACATCTTTTCTAACTGGAGACAATTCTGCAATGCACTTATGTTACTAGCCATATTTGTAGTTTTATTGTGCTTGAAACTAAAAACTTCTTGAAGCAACTGCTGAATTCTTTAAGAAGCATCTCTCTTGTGAATTGCTTTGTCATATGTAGCTTTGGAAGTTTCACAGCACAGTACATATGACTTTACCATTTTCTCAGTTGTTCTCATTATGTAATGTTTCTCCTTGGCACCCTGTTGTTGCCATTTCTTCTTTTTTCCATAATTCTGCAGTTTTCTAGTGTTTCAGTTCCATCCATCCCACAAGCTGAATATACTACTGTCTTTAAGCACTTGTACACCATGAGGTTTTTTGTTTTCTTGAAACATAAGTGTATTTATTTTGTTTTTTTAGAGCTCTTGCCCCATAATCTGTTGTTTTTTTATTATTTTGTGTCCATTTTATTGGAAGTATAATAAGACTCAAAACACAGATTAGAAACTACATAAGTACAATAACTAACTCTTCGATAACTCAGAATTGCTTTTGTGATTAGCAGTGCTCACACACACACACACACACACACACACACACACACACACACACACACACACACACACACACACACACACCATTGTCTTTTTTTACCTCTTCTTAAACACTTTCAACTTTACAAACAGGACTGCGTGTTTACAGTTGTAAGTAACTATATTCTTAGGAAAAAATTGTAATAAAATAAATATGAAATTACAAGGAGGAGGTAAACAGCAGCTGTCTTTCTAATTTAATATGTTAAATTTAGCTGGCACAAACACAAATAGCAGTAAGGAGTGTAGTGATAGTTTCTTGTTAATACAGCGTACAGATCAAGTTTGTAGTACATGCTTGTCTTTTGTTTATTTATACTTTAACTTATCCCTTGAAGGTTCTACCTCTTCGATAGATCTACAGAACACATGAATGAATGGAAAGGAGGCTAATGTCCTTGTTCCATAGTAAACATTTCTTTATTCTTAACAGTACTTAGCAAACTAAACACGAAGTAATTAATAGTTATTTATGATAGCATCTGCTTGCAGCACCATTAACATATTCTATAAACCTGTGTCACATAGAAGGGTTTTTTCCTGATCCTCTCAAACTATCCAAGGTAACTCCAGTCTTGAAGAAGGGTGTCAAATCAGATCCTGCAAACTACAGACCAATTTCACTAATTCCAGTACTAGGAAAAGTCTTTGAAGGCATTATACATAAGCAGATGTATGAGTACCTAGAACTAAATGGTATGTTAAGTGCATCACAGTTTGGTTACAGAAAAGGAAGATCAGCTATACATGCCATAGAGCTCTTAGTCAGAGACATTCTAGCAGCATTTGAGGACCATGTCACGCACAGGTAACCTTATGTGATCTGAGCAAAGCTTTTGATCGTGTTGACCACTCACTTCTGCTCTCTAAACTTGAGTACTATGGAATATGTGATAAAAGTTTAAAACTCATCAAATCATACCTCAATAAAAGGAACCAGGTGGTGAGTTCAGGAAGTCATCTGTCAAACATACTCGAGGTTCAACACGGAGTGCCACAGGGATCTAAATTGGGACCACCTCTTTTCCTTGTACACATATATGACTTACCAGGAAATATAGATGTAAAGACATATATGTATGCAGATGACACAACTTTTCTATCTGTAACCCATGTACTTGATAACCTTGCAAGTGATATGAAATTGGCAAAAGAAAATGCAACATCATGGTTTAATGCCAATGGTCTGCTATTAAATGAGGAAAAGACCCAGAATATGTGGTTCAGTCTATCAAAGACTACAAAAATAGAAAAACAAAAGGCAAAGTTTTTAGGTATTGTACTTGACAACAGTCTAACATGGAACTCTCATGTTGATCACATAGTGGTTAGGTTGTCAAGAGTTATATATTTGTTGAAGAGACTGATGTGTTGTGTGACATTTGAGTATGTAAGGACAGCGTACTTTGCCTTTTTTCAATCTGTTTTAAGGTATGGGTTAATACTCTGGGGAAACAGCAGAAAAATAAATGAAATTATGGTGATCCAGAAAAAAGCAATCAGAGTAATGGCTAAGGTAGATAATAGAACACATTGTAAACCATTGTTCATTAAATATAACATTTTAACAGTAATTAATTTATATATTCTTGACAGTGTTAACTACATACTTGCTGAACAACCTAATTTAAGTGTAACAAATGAAAGGCATGGCTACTATACAAGAACGTGTACTTCTCTGCTGTTGCCAAAAAATAGATTAGCTAAAACTAACAATAGTCATAAGTATATGGCAATTAAAATATATAACAAATTGTCTAAAAATGGGTCAATCAAGCCTGACAAATTATTTAAAGACAATGTTCATAACTTCTTGTTAACTAATCCATTCTATTCATTAGAAGAATTTTTAGAAATGCCCAATATCAACTTAAATATGTAAAAATTTATTTTGTAAAATTAATAGGTTAAGTGAACAGACGAAGTCTATTGCATGTAATAATGCTGAATGACTAATAAAGAATCTGAATCTTCATAGCAATTTTATGCATATACTATGGAATCATGAATAGAATCTATGGTTTGTATGAATAGTGGCTTACTACACTATTGGTTTACATGCAGATGAAGTAGCATTTGTGAACAAGTAGAATGCACAATATAAGGAGCTAAAGCTACTGTTCATTCAATGCCTTAAAATTGTTTTACAATATTATTATTAGTAGTAGTAGTAGTGGTAGTGGTAGTGGTATTTGTGTGTGTGTGTGTGTGTGTGTGTGTGTGTGTGTGTGTGTGTGTGTTCAATACTTATTTGATTAATTTTCTTTCTGTACATTTGTTCTAGCCATTTTACACTCTTGTTTTATTAATTCATTAACTGCATACATTCCCGACTCAACTTCCACATATTGATTGCTTCTCTGATCCCTCAGACTGACACTTTTTTGTGCATCTCATAAATTTCATTTCATTGACTTGCATATGTATTTTTTCGTGCTTTCATGGTGTCCATAACTTTGATCCCTATGTTAAAATGGATATAGCCATTACATAACAAAATTTTATTTTTGATTCTTTCCACACTTTGTTGCCTAGTGTTCTGTGTGTTGTACCAAATATCATCTGATGTTTTAGTTTGTTCTGCATTCTTAAGTCACAGCCTAATAAGTTACCATGCTTGATCTAAAACATACAGCTTAGTCCAGTTACGAAATATACAGGGCTTTTCCTTTAAAACCCGTTACTCAGGTTATGATGTTTGTTTCTTGATGCAGATAACTTGTATTAAGAGCTTTAGGTAGCCTCATTTTTCTAAAATAATGCATAAAGTACGTCAACTATATTTCCATATTAAACTCTTTCATTTTTTCCCTATGATTGTCGTATTACAGTAATATAGTTAGTACAAGATCTTCCCTATGTAAGCCCATTTTGCTCATCTACTAATAGTAATTGTGCTGTGTTTCTAAGACAGTAGTTAATTCATATGGCATAAAGGTTGGAACATTTATTATGAATAACTATTCCATGGTAGTTTTCTGTGGTATTACCTTTGTTTTCGAGAAAGTGCTTATTACTTTCAATGTGTGTGGTTCCAGAATTGGTCCTCCATATTTTAGTAACTTTGTGTTAATTCCATCTAGTCCTGCACTTTCGTGTGAAAGTATTTGGGCTCCATGTAGCTTTGATGGTTATCTCACCCACTTGGTAAATTTCATTGTACCATTGGAGGCATTGCTTGTATGTGCTGGCTCATTTTCTTCATTCTGTAGCATCTGATAGTGGCTAATCCAAGCTGCTTTCTTAGTTAGATGAGTTTTTACAATTATTCAATGTGTTCATGTTCCAGGAAATGGTCAAAGTACTAAGTGGAATCTGTGCCCCAGTACCTCTACCTGACCCTTTTTTTACAATGTGCTGTGAATTTCTGTTGTTTACTCCATATACCATTACCTCATTTGAAGTACAACTCTCAAGTTTGATAGATATGTCAACTAAAAGCAGCTGATTTTTATTTTTACAGATGCATCCTGTTATGAAACCAACATAGAAACAGTGCACCAGAAGAAAATTTATGTATTCTGAAGATGGTTGAACTGAAAGTCCTATCCTTATGGCTAGAAATGTTAGAGCATGTGCATCTTGCATTAGTGGATAACATTTTTCCCTGTATGCATGCATGCACCAGTGTGTGTGTGTGTGTGTGTGTGTAGGCATGTGGTATTAATTTACCATATGGTATTAAGAATAGCTTCAATAATGAAGCTGAATTGATGATGCAGACCATTACAGAATATTGTCACACATGTCAGCTAAGAGACAGAAGACACATACTGATACATACATGATAAAGAGTGAGGTAGATAATGAACAAGTTTAGACACTGTAGAAAAGAAAGGGAGGGGGGGGGGGGGGAGAGAGAGAGAGAGAGAGAGAGAGAGAGAGAGAGAGAGAGAGAGAGAGAGAGAGAGAGAGAGAGAGAGAGATAATGCAGAGATAATATAAATTTGCTTATACTGCATCAAGAATTAATTTTAAAGAACAAGTCTTAATAATCCTAAATATGTATCAATGCGGAAGTTAGTACTGGTGTGTTTGTTAACTACCTGCCCCAGCGGACATCTTTTGTGTCAGTAATGGCACATTAAAAAGTCAGATGAGTTACAAATTTGATATTTGAGAGCCATAAGAGAACTCTGAAACAGTTGTTGTAATCTAATTTTTAAACTAATCATGTCCATGTAGACATATTTGTCTTATTTTTGATGACAAGCACTTACATTCAAAACAACCCTTTTGTTTGTGTAGGTTCTGTTTGTTTCATTCCTTTCTTGTAGTTCAAAACGACAAGTTTCTCCCAAATGTTATTAAATTGAGATTCCATGATGAAGGTAGGCAAACTTTAAAAAACACACAAATTTGGTAGTTTTTTCTAGTTAAAAACAAAGCTTTCTTCAAACCAAATTTTGGTTTGAATACTGTAGGCCCCTACTAGACATGGTTCTATTGGATATGGTATTTGAACTCTGAATCATGTGCAACTTGGCCTTTGTCATATTAACAAATCATTGACAGAGGTGAAAGAAACAAGACTTGATAGAATAGGTCTGAGGATTGAATCATGGATTTTTGGACATACTTCTAGTTTTGTACATCGAAGAACATAAGTCTCCCATCTGCAGCTCTGGTAACACTAACCATTGGATGATTGCCAGGGCAGATGGGTTAGGCAGATGGCTCTTCGCGGCAGTGGCAAAATGTAGGTTAGAGAGGTAAAGGACAGAACAGTGTTGGTAAAGGAGAGAATTTATTTGGAAATAGTAAGAGGAAAGGTTGATGGCAAGGGAGTGTTGTATAGGATGGGTAGATACAAGTGTATTGGAATGAGATGAGTTTTAGGTCAGAGGAATGTGGAAACAGATGATGTGCTGTAAGGGGAAGTTGTCTCCTGAAGAGCTTGAGGTAGCAACTGCTGGAGGAGGGAGGGGGGGGGGGGGGAGATTCTTATGAGGTTGTTATTTAAGCAGATGTTAGCACTGAGGTTTTGTGGCTTGCAACGTGTCCAGCAACTAGGTTGTTGACCTCGCTGTAACTATTTATGTGGGAAAGAAATGGTAGTATGAAGTAGGTGTTTTGCAAGACACTGGTAAGAGGTGTCACTAGTCCTGAGCTGTGACTGATGTTAGGAGCACAGACCAGGTAATTGGTGTCTTTAAGTGCAAGGTTCAGTCAGGTGATATGTTAGAATACTGCTCCTTCCTCAGGGATGATAGATCGGTGAAAGTTACAAGAGCTAGTCATGAAGTTTTAATTATTATCTCAAAAATAAAGTCATGAAATTAATTTTTTTACTATTTTTGGATATATATGTGCAGTCCATGTACACACTGAAATCCTCACTGTACTGTAGAATGCTGCTGGAGTAGCCAAAACGGAATTATACAGCATGTCTCCATCATTCATTTGGTTTTGACCCCTTTAGTGGGATGCTAAAGTACTATGGTGTGGGGATTTCGCAGTGTACCAAAGCTGCAGTTATGTATCAGAAAACAGACAAAACATTAATTACTTATTTCATTCTTCCAAATTATTAATAAAATTTTGAGTAACCATCATAATAGAGAAGAGCAGGTCTCTTAGACCCCAGGAGAAGAGGGACACATTAGTAGTTAGAACAACCCTAGACCAAAGGAAGAAAGATTACTGAAGACATAAAATTATCACCAAATATCAAAATAAATTACAGGCAAAAATTGCAGGCAAGCTCAGGCAGAACAAAAGATGATGTCAGGAAGGCGGTTAATTGTATTAAGAGGAAAATTCAATCAAGAAAACTATTGTATTTTGAGACGGAATTACTGGCCAGTACCCATACCTTCAGGCAGGTGGGGGGATAAACCATTCTACACACAGAAAAATTAAAGTACATGACACTATAACTCTGTGTTAGGTTTCGGAAATGTCACTTTCTTCCTCAGGTAGGAAAGAAGGTTGGGAGTAATGTTAAAAAGGCAAGGCAGGTCACTCAGACTCCAAGATGATGGAGACGCACTATAATGAGGATGAGGGTCGTAACTATAGATAGGTCCCTCTTGTCCTTGGGACTGAGTGATGTGTCTTCCTTTCTTTTAACTTTCCCTAAACTATCCTTGCTTCTCCTCTAGGAAGGCGCTAGTAGTTCTGAAACTAGGCTAGTGTCACCTATTTTTACTTTTATGTGTGTGTATTAGCAGTACTAAAAGTGAAACATGTCACAGAGAGGAGAAGAGCATTCGTTAGTGGGATTTCAACAAAAGGCTAATAACTCTGTGTTTATAAACATATTTGAAACACCACTGTATGAAAGGGACCTGGTAATTCAGTTTCCACAGTTTGTTAGTGGATTGACACTTTGGTTTTATGAGTAGTTCATCAACAGTTAATTATCTCCTCCCCCTGCACCTCCCCCCCCCCCCCCACCCCTCTCTCTCTCTCTCCAAGAAAAGTAAAGCCTTACTGCTATGTGGAATTCTTAATGACAGTACAGAAAAATCACTTGAATCATAAGTATTTATTAACTGGCATTTATCTCATGGTGCTATGTCATAGCCAGATCAGCTGTTAGCTGTGCCACAAGTAAGGCTCTGTCAGCTAGGAGCCAGATGCCGACATGAACAGAAAATGTTTTTGCTGGAAACAGTTTAATACACTGCTAGTATCGCCTAAAAACAGATTATGCATGTACATGGCATGATTCAGTAAGTGCAAGTGAAATGATGCTTTACTGTGCCTTGTTAGCAGTGATGAAACATTTGTGTGACACTATTGTTAGCAGTGGTATTTTACTTTTGTACAGTGGAGGGGGTCTTGATTGAAATTGGAGATACTGGGTTTCTAGCAGTGAAAATACATGGCAGCAGCACATAAAGTCACACATTCAGAATGATTTTAAGAAACTGAATTTAGTTGCTTTGATGATTAAAGTTAAGTGATTGCACATTTAGTTCTTGCTTGTAGAAGGAACACATTTTGTAAAATACCCAGTTTTTTTAGTGTCCATAAGAATTGGGAATGTCTGTTCTATCTGCAAATAATAAGTTCAGTTGTGCATATAGTAATTAGAATATGGTGGAACCAGTGGAAAAATGCTCGTTTTAGAGCACAAAAAATGTGAATATGCTCCTGTTTATTAAAAGACTCTGACTGAAAAGAGGGGTACTAGCTGCCTCATTCTATCTTCCTCAGCACCCTTCAAAATTTTTCCCAAAAATTTTGCCATGCCGTTGCATGGATACCCATAAATGAGGCAGTTCAAAATATATATAACAATAATAATAAGGTGGTGTACTGTGTAACAGACATGTCAGTTTCAGTGTTATATATACACACACTTTTAATTAACACTTGATTTCCTTGGCTTTACTTTTATACACTGATTGTGTTCCTTAGAATTGTTATTGTTATTGGTACTATTTTGCATCACTGTCTTTTTTATTTCAATTTTATTTAAATAGCTTTGTTGACCATATAGCAACATTGCTGAGTTTTTATCTGTTAACTGTACATTCTATTATGTGAACTTTTTGATAGTATTGATGCAGCTGCTTTACCAATTGTTTACATATTAAAATACATTACTATTCTTTGTGTTAACTTGATATAAGTCTGTTGTTATATTTTTTACAAATCTGATAATAAAGGAGTCAAAATTAAAATCTTCAGAGAGAAAGTGAACATGGAATGACTCAAGTGGTCGAATGTGGCCAATCAAGTCAATAAAAAAATAAAAAGTTCCCACAAAATTCAAATGCATTAATGGGAAGAAAATCACAACACCACTAGATAATGTAGGGTAATGAAATTTCAGGAATACATTTTTATAAGTAACATATTTAAGTGATAAACATTGCAAGATCACAGGTTCGTGTAAGTGAGCGATAAGCCATTGCAAATGTGGAATGCTAGTACATTAATAAACAGTATAACCACCAGAATTCTGAGTGAAAACGTGCATGCATCGTGTTGTACAGGTGCAGGATGTCAGCTTGTGGGTTGGAGTTCCATCCTGTTACACTTGGTCTGTCAATATAGGAACAGTTGATTCTGTGTGTGAATGGTGTTGGAGTTGTCATCTGAAAATGTTCCATATGTGTTTGATTGGAGACAGATCTGGTGACTGAGCAGGGCAAGGTGACATGTCGACACTCTGTAGAGCATGTTGGGTTATGACAGTGGTACGTGGGCAAGCATTATTCTGTTGGAAAATAATCCCTGTAATTCTGTTCATGAATGGCAGTACAACAGGTCGAATCACCAGATTTACACAGCCTACCAATGTGCAGTCAGGGTGCATGGCATAACAACAGGAGTGCTCCTGGTGTCATACAAAAATGCACCCTAGATCATAACTCCAGCTATAGTCCAGTGTGTCTAGCACACAGACAGATAGGTTGCAGATCCTCAGTTGGCCTCCTACTAACCAACACGCAGCCACGACTGGCACAGAAGCAGAACCAGGTTTTATCAGAAAATGCAACAGACCTCCATCCTGCCCTCCATTGAGTTCTCGCTTTACAGCACTGAAGTTGCAAATGGTGGTGGTTTGGGATCAGTGGAAAGCATGCTACAGGGAGTCTGGCTTGGAGCTGCCCTTGAATTAACCACTTTGTAACAGTTCGTTGTCACTGTGGTGCCATCTGCTGTTCAAATTGCTGTTGCAGATGTAGTAAAATGTGCCAGAGCCATACACTGAATCAGATGGTCTTCCCTCTCAATAGTGCCACGTGGCCATCCGGAATGTGGTCTTCTTGCCACTGTACATTCTCGTGACGACCACTTCCAGCCATCGTGTACAGTGGCTGCATTCCTGTCTAGTATTTCTCCAGTATCACAGAAGGAACATACTGCTTCTTCATAACCAGTGAGGTGTTGACAATAGTATCTTTGTCACCTTTAAGACATTCTTGACTAACGTCAACTTACCCGGTCCAATCTCAAACTTTGGTTCACGCTGCACAACCTCATCTTGGTGTTGCAATTTTTTTGTGTCAGTGTACAAGTGAAAAAAAAATCTAACCTGAATCATAATTTTAGTATACATTTAACATATCCATAGCAAAGTGTGTAGTAACAGCTTGATGCTTCATTATATTTATGACAGATAAAGACAGACAAGATCAGAGTTGCAGTTGATTACTTTCTTAGTTCAGGATTTTACTCCAAGAACACTATTTCATAACTCTATTGTGTCTACAGTGATTTCTCTGTCTGAGCAGAATATGATTATTTATTGAATTGATCATTTACAAAACAAATGACACATTGTCAGTGAATCCACAAAAAACGTAGAGATTAGAAACTAAAAAGAAAACTCATTGGCAGATTGTGACTTAGATGAAGGCTTCCTAACAGACTATCTTTCATTGTTCCATTTGCTAATTGAATAGTAAAGGAAGAAAATGAAAGTGGTGCCCAGACTACCCTTGGCCGAACACCGTACTTATAGAGTATAGATGTAGATTCAGGATCACCAATTTCATCTGACTAGCCCTTTCAAGGCACTAAGGTCAGCTGCTGAACACGTGGACATGTGCAAGACCACTACAGAGCCACTTCTTCATAATATAAGCAAACTCACAGAATAGGTATTTGTCCAGATTCCAGTGAAGCACAGCCACTTGGGTTTAACTAGTGCCTTGTTCAGAAACAAGTGATTCCAATCTACAACTTCCTTTCAGCAAAGAATCCTAGTAATATATTAATTTTCGCACTTTTATTCTTCTTTTTAGGCCAAGTTAAGTTGTTAGTTATTTATGGTTGTTACCATTAGAACTTCATGAGGTTGTTTATGATTGTCATCAATAATCCCTGAAGGTGACAACTGTTCCATTTATTTAAATGTGATTAATATCTGAAGACTTAACCTGCCTGACACTTGAGACTGCTGTACAGACTTAAAGGAAACACCTTAGATAGATTATGTGTTCCATGATTCCATGAAAATTTGGTGTTCCCCCACCAGCCTTCCCTGTATTAGATATCACTGCAAGTTTGTTAGTGAGTAGGATTATTAATACTTCCTGAGAGACTGTCCATCTCTGTATCAGTCTCTCTATCAGATGACATAGAAGCACCTTATAAGAAAAGTGATCAGTGTAGGGGCTATTCTGACATGGGCAAGAAACCAACTGAAATTTTGTTTGTTTGGACCCTATGGTGTTAAACAGGACAATAGTATTTTGCAGCTTAGAATATTAAGCCAACATTGGTATTTACAGCAGTGAAGAATCAGCACTGCAACCTGAAATTTTGTGGAAGTATGGGTTCTGCTCTGTTGCTACATATGACTTGAGAGCTCCATTAATGATTTGTGAACAATATTTATACAAGAGTTCCAAGTTCTAGAACAGTTAGAACCAGGAAAACACCAAAGTGACATATGGGTGACTACTTTGTCTAAATTTCCAGTTTACATCTATATCTACACACATACTCCGCAATCCACCATACGGAGCGTGGCGGAGGGTACCCCGTACCACAGCTAGCATCTTCTCTCCCTGTTCCACTCCCAAACAGAACGAGGGAAAAATGACTGCATATATGCCTCTGTACGAGCCCTAATCTCTCTTATCTTTGTGGTCTTTCTGCGAAATGTAAGTTGGTGGCAGCAAAATTGTACTGCAGCCAGCCTCAAATGCTGGTTCTCTAAATTTCCTCAGTAGCGATTCATGAAAAGAACGCCTCCTTTCCTCTAGAGACTCCCACCCGAGTTCCTGTAGCATTTCCATGATCAGACCTACCAGTAACAAACCTAGCAGCCCGCCTCTGAACTGCTTCTATGTCCTCCCTCAATCTGACCTGATAGGGATCCCAAATGCTCGAGCAGTACTCAGAAATAGGTCGTATTAGTGTTTTATAAGTGGTCTCCTTTACAGATGAACCACATCTTCCCAAAATTCTACCAATGAACCGAAGATGACTATCCGCCTTCTGCCATTACATGCTTGTCCCACTTCATATTGCTCTGCAATGATACGCCCAAATATTTAATCGACGTGACTGTGTCAAGCGCTACACTACTAATGGAGTATTCAAACATTACAGGATTCTTTTTCCTATTAATCTGCATTAACTTACATTTATCTATATTTAGAGTTAGCTGCCATTCTTTACACCAATCACAAATCCTGTCCAAGTTATCTTGTATCCTCCTACAGTCACTCAACGACGACACCTTCCCGTACACCACAGCATCATCAGCAAACAGCCGCACATTGCTATCCACCCTATCCAAAAGATCATTTATGTAGATAGAAAACAACAGTGGACCTACCACACTTCCCTGGGGCACTCCAGATGATACCCTCACCTCCGATGAACACTCACCATTGAGGACAATGTACTGGGTTCTATTACTTAAGAAGTCTTCAAGCCACTCACATACTTGGTAACCAATCCCATATGCTTGTACCTTAGTTAGGAGTCTGCAGTGGGGCACCGAGTCAAACGCTTTCGGGAAGTCAAGGAATATGGCATCAGTCTGATAACCTTCATCCATGGTTTGCAAGATATCATGTGAAAAAAGATAGAGTTGCGTTTCGCAGGAGCGATGCTTTCTAAAGCTGTGTTGATGCATGGACAGCAACTTATATTCGAACTGAGAATATGTTTGAGAATCCTGCAACAAACTGATGTTAAGGATATTGGTCTGTAATTTTGAGGATCCGTCCTTCTACCCTTCTTATATACAGGTGTCACCTGCCCTTTTTTCCAGTCGCTTAGGACTTTACGTTGAGCAAGAGATTCATGATAAATGCAAGCTAAGTAAGGAGCCAATGCAGTAGAGTACTGTCTGTAAAACCAATTTGGAATCCCATCAGGACCTGGCGATTTATTTATTTTCAACCCATTCAGCTGCTTCACAACCCCAGGGATGTCTATCACTATGTCCTCCATACGGGAATCTGTACGAGACTCAAACGGCGGTATGTTTTTACGATCCTCCTGCGTGAAAGATTTCATAAATGCAAAATTAAAAATTTAAGCTTTCATTTTTCTGTCTTCCGTTGCCATGCCAGACTGATCAGTGAGTGACGGGATGGAAGCCTTCGACCCACTTACCGATTTTACGTAAGACCAGAATTTCCTAGGGTTTTCAGCAAGATCTTTTGCTAAGGTATGACGGTGGTAGTGGTTGAATGCTTTGCGCGTTGCTCTTTCTACAGCAGCACGAATCTCTACTAACTTTTGCCTGTCCTCATTCTCCCAATCTTTCTTGTACCGCGAGTGCAACTGCCTTTGCTTCCTGAGCATTCTCCGAATTGCGCTGTTAAACCACGGTGGGTCTTTTCCGTCCGTAACCCACTTTTTCGGCACATACTTGTCCAATGCGTGATTTACAATGTGTTTAAAATTTGCCCATAATTCTTCCATGTCCATCGTACCGGAAGTAAATGAAGTGGATTCATTTACTGAGTGGGATGCTAACGACTGCTTATCTGCTCTTTCTAGTAAGAATACTCTACTAGCCTTCTTGACCGACTTTTTAACTTTCGTAACCATAGTCATAATGACAACATCATGATCACTGTTGATGAGGTCTGGTCTGTTCGTGGCTACCAGATCAAAAATATTTCCATTACGCGTTGGCTGTCGATTTAGCTGCTCAAGACAGTTTTTGGATAATGTTTTCAAAAGTAATTCATACAACAGCTTGTCTGTACCACCTGCAATGAATCCATAGACATCCCAGTCTATACTAGGTAGGTTGAAGTCGCCTCCGACTAATATAGTATGATCCGGGTACTTCTGTGATGCAGAATGTAGACTCCCTTTGAATGATTCTAGAACTGTCACGGTGGAACCTGGTGGCCGGTAATAACACCCCACAATTAACTTTATTTCCCCTAGCCCTGTTAAACGTGTCCAGACAACTTCACAATCACACTCTACTTCGACCTCAGTAGACACAATATTTTTGTCAACTGCAATGAAGACACCACCTCCTATGGTGTCTAATCTGTCTTTCCGATACATGTTCCAACCCTCACTAAATATATATATTTCAGAACTTCCTATCTCAGGGTTCAGCCAGGTCTCAGTCCCGAGAATAATTTGCGCGCCACACGCTTCCTGGAGGGCAGTAAATTCAGGAACTTTATTCCGAACACTCTGAAAATTTACTGCTAATATCTTGATAGCTGAAGCGTCTTTACACTGAGCGTGTCCTGATTTCCATGCCTGCACGTCGACTGGTGAGTGTTCATTAGGATGCCTCGTACTACTCCCTAGCCTAAAAAACACCTTCCTTTGTGTAGTGCACCCCTGACCTATCTAGGGGCGTCCTACAATTCCCCACCCAATAGCGCAAGTCTAGAAATCTGCAGCCAAGACCATCACAGAGTTGACGAAGCCTCTGGTTGAGACCCTCCACTCGGCTCCAAACCAAAGGACGCCAATCCACTCTGGGAACGATGCTGCAAATAGAGAGCTCTGCTTGCACCCCGCGTGTGAGGCCAGCGGTCTTCACCAAAACCACCAGCCACCTGTACAAACTGAGGATCGCCTCAGAACCCAAGCGACAGGCATCATTGGTGCCGACGTGAGCAACTATTTGCAGACGACTGCACCCCGTACGCTTGATAGCCGCAGGCAAGGCCGCCTCCACATCTCGGATGAGGCCCCCTGGCAGACAAACCAAGTGCACGTTGGATTTCTTTCCAGCCCTGAACACTATTTCCCTAAGGGGCTCCATCACCTGCCTAACATTGGAGCTCCCAATAACCAGCAAGCCTTTGCCCCTGTGTGGCTGCTCGAGCCCTGCTGAAGGAGCGGCCACCTGCCCACTGACAGGATGAACGGGCGAGGCCAGCCTCCACATTGGCCCTCCACCTCGAGCGACGCGAATGCGTTGTAGTCCTCCACTCACCCTGAGGTGAGGGCGGCCCCAATGCGCCGGGTACACTAGAAGGTGCCTCGGCAGCTGAGTCAGCGGACACAGCAAGCGACACCTGGGGTGTGTCAAGCGACGTGCCAGACCCACCGCCGTCGCTGCACCTCGAGGGAGCAGCTCGAAGGCGGCTGACTGTGATCAACAGCACGCTCAGCTGCTCGCGAACCACGGCCAGTTCCTCCTGCGCCCGCACACGGCACACACACAACTTATCCATCCTACTGCTAATATCTAACGACTCCGCGAATTTATACTCTACGGCTATCAATAAGCAATATTATTCCTCTCAAATACGAAAATATGCAAGGATTTTATGTAATTAAATATGCAAGTGCACAAACACTCGGAAAGAAATAAGGAATCAAACTACAAAACAAAAATGAAAGCTAAATATGCGACTTGCTGCTGCACTGCTGCTGCACTGATACTTCACTAGTGGCTGCTCAAGGCTCAGTGATAGTTCATTACACAGTTGTGACTAATCTTGAAACAAGTTGTTGGGATTGGCATGATTTGAGCTAATTGACGTTTGTTTGGCATGAACAAAACTAAGTCTGAAGGTTTCACAGAACAAAATTCTTTATTTTGGTAACAGTGTCTGCTGAACAGATTGGACAAGCAAGTAGTCTCTAAGTTGAATACAATTCTGAACTTTTAGTTCACAGGTGAAATGTTCTGTATGTGCATATAACACAGGAAGAGGCAAAACTGTAAAATGGTCAGTGACTCTGTATCCCTGAGAGACTGGCACACACCAAAGAAAAAAAGAGAAAAAAATTGGAACAAACAAAATCATATAAAAATTCACATGTCAAAGCATAAACAATACAAAAGAACATAAAACATATTATGAAACACTGTGCCCCTGGTGGTTGACATGGAAGCTGTTTGACAGCTGCAACTCATTTGTTAAAACACACACACACACACACACACACACACACACACACACACAATCTCTCTCTCTCTCTCTCTCTCTCTCTCTCTCTCTCTCTCTACACTACACTACTGAACACAATACCACTGCTGGTTGGCACGAACTTCCAAACAGATGCCATATCAGCCCCATTGCTGGAAGCAGAGTGTCATCAAGGAACCGGACCAGGAAGTGTGCATGGCGGTATGCCACATAACGTGAAAAAATAATATTGAAGAATTTCGCAAATTCAACAAAACTGACGTCATAACGAAATAAATATTATCGCAGAAAAACTGAAAAGATTATGTAATCCACTAATATGATCTGTGATTGTTATTGTAATCTCTGTTCCTTTTGATAAAGGATCAAAAACACTTCCCTTTCATTTCTTGGTAGTGTAAAAAGCCATTTTGTGACGAGGCATGAAAACGTTTAAGTTTCATGTAATATTTAGACAAAATATAATCAAAAATTACTTAAAAGTATTGCTAATGTTTTACTGTAACAACTCTTATATTCATGAAGTGATATATATTAACGATTTATACTAATTTTATAGAGGAACACTGGTGCAGTGGTCAACGCCGTAGTTCTACATGATAATGGCCTAGTCGTAATAAATATTTTAAAATTTGCTAATTGTGACAAATAATTAAAAATAAATGTAAATGTTGGAGATTTCTCTTGATTAGCGGTTCTTCTTTTGAGGCAGTAATAGTAGTCAGTTTTTCTAATATTGAACCATATTCATTTAACGTGATTTCAGTAAATTTTTTTGAACTCCGTGTAACGGAAATTGCGAGTATCTCCTCAGCACTGCAATATCACAAGAGTAAATCTAAATTATTAATACTGCAGCGGTATGTCTGGAATATTGTGTGTTGGTGGTGTCTTTTAATATAAAAACAGTGTGTTGGGCAAACTAACTGCGAGAAGTACTATAACTGAGTCCATGGCGTAAATAATTTTCCAGTTGTGAAACAGGCAGAATAATACTAACTCCAACTTTACATAACATATAAATATCAACAATATACACGTAAAAAGAACCTCCACAGTGGCTCGAGTGAGTCGTGCGCTCTTGTCAGTCAATGCTGGCTGGTCGTTGCTCTTGAGGTAGGGGTTGTGGTGTCAATACTGAAGGCTGTTGTAGCCACAGTGCTGCGAGTGGTGGTTCTTCTTTAAACACACTTCAGGTTTGACATGGTTAATGGCAATAGTTGCAGGCTTTGCCATTTACCACATCATCTAAAATCTGCGTGCTTTGTCATAGGATCCGGTATGGGTCACTGTATACCAGTAGCAGTGGTGCCTTAACAGCTATTTGGGGTGCCCACTCCACATAACTATCGACTGAGGCATTGCGTGTGTGCAGCTTTCCAAGTCACAGGGCTCGTAATTGGTTGGCATACCAAGTGGGGTGCCATATGCATGTGATGTGGTCTCTTAATTGTTGAAAAAATCTAGACCGATATTGAGTTGGCAAATGAGCTAACCTTGATAAGTTCCCCGTGAAGATTGTCGTTCACTGTAAACTAATTCCACAGCTGAGGAGTCCATTGTACGCTCAGGAATACGATCAGAAGGGTAGAAGTCCATGATTAACCACCGCCCATAAGTGGTGCCTTCAAGGGTTGGTACCACCTCTGAACCATGCTGTTACTAGTGGGGTGATAGCTAGTAGTTTTATGATATTTATACTTGCAGAATCTTGCCAGGTGGGTGAACAGTTCCAATTCAAACTGCCTGCCTCAGTCGATAGTTATGTAGAGTGGGCAGCCAAAATAGCTAGCCAATTAGACATGAAAGCAGAGGCTAAGATTTCTGTGATGTGTAGTCCACAGGTACCGCATCTGGCCAGCACGTAAATTGGTTGGTTATTGTAAGGAGATATCATTGACCATTTGATGGGGAAAGTGGTCCCACAACATCAAGCTGTACATGGGTGAAATGAGAGGTTGTGTCTGGAAAGTTACTCTCTGGCACATGCACATGGCAGGACATTTTGCAATGCTGGAATTTGAAGGCAAGTTTGCATCCACTCTTGGAAATCCCTCTCCACATTTGGCCAAACAAAGCATTGTGACACGAGGCTAAAAGTGGGTTGGGCTCCAGGGTGACTTAGATCGTAATCACTGTCTAAGGCTTATCATCGGAAAGCTGATAGGAGGAAAAGGTGATGTCTTCCTCAGGAGACATCACAATATAGTGTGGCATCAACCCCTGGAAAGGAGCAGTGCTGCATTTGCTATGCTTTTTTTGCGGCCTCAAAGGCAAAACACATTGTTCTAGCCAACTGCACTGGAGTGCCGCCACAAACCTTGGAGCCAGGAAGTGCTGCATTGAATGGCTCTTGCAGTTCTGCTGCATGGGGTAAGTGTCAGCAGTAATAGTTTAGCATGCCCAAAAGCCGGCATAACTCCTTGATTGTCATCAGTTGTGATATCTGCAAGATTTCTTTGACCTTCTCACTTAGTGGTAGGGAGTCTGTAGATGAAGTACAGCAGTCTAGGAACATCGCCTCAGGCTGTGCAGACACATACTTAGCCACATTCAACAACGCGCCAAATTGCTCACTTATATAATCATTGTAGAGGCTGGTTATCTTGCTCCCTGGTGGCAGAAAATACATGTATGTCATCCAGGTATGCAAAGTAAAACAGCAATCTTCATAGGACAGAGCCAATAAACCACCGCCAGGTTTGTGCAGCATTCTTTGCCAGGTTTGTGCAGCATTCTTTGTTAATACAAACATCAGAAATTTGTTTGCAAAGAGTGTGAATGGAGTGATTATCACTTTCATAACAATGCCCTCTTCTGCCACTGGTATGTGCATATATGCCTTCCCGCAGTCCAAAACACTGAATATTGTTGCACTGAGTAGCGCACACAGCAAGTGCACGAGATATCGATGAGACATGGTTTGTGTGTTGAATGTACCATAGTCACTGCATGGGCACCAGGCTCCTCTTTTCAGTGGAATAAGGTGCAGTGTGGATGACCATGGGCTACTTGATGGCTGGATTACACCTTCCTTAAGCATCACATTGAATTCCATTTTAGCGATGGCCAAACAATCAGGTGTCAATTTCTGTGGTACCTACCACGTACTGCTAGTGTCCACGATATTCAAATGGCCATGGCTCCACTTGTACCACAGCAGGGAAAGCAATTCAGCAGGGAAGCTAGCAGAGGGCAACTCCGGAAGTCATGCCAACACTGCGATCGTTGTGTATAGCTAGAACTGGTGTGCACAGATCAGCACTATGTTTTGCTTCCATGGCCCTGCTCTCCACCCAATGAAAAAAAAGTAATCCTCCATGAAGTGGAGGTTTAAGCTCTCACTGGAGCAGCAGAAAGGAGCAACATTGCCTGCCCACAGCTGATGATGATCATTAGAGCCACCACCATTGGGCACTACCAGCTAAGCAGTTCTGGACTAGGACATCATTTTGGGGATTGTACTGAGGAAATTTAACTTGACATTACTCTTACTTGTAAAAGAACTTAGCATTCAGGATGAGTGGACTAGTAGCATTTCTGAACTTAACTTTTGTTTCCACTCTGTATAGTTTAGCAAGTGACTTCATTCTTGGCAGTGGCAAGAATAACCTTTTATGCCATCTACGAATTACAGAAGAAGTGTTAGTTTATTTGGTGCTTAGCTTGGTAGACTCTGCAAGTACATTTAAGTTGTTTGGTTAAATAATCAGAATTGTGTGAATAAATAATTAGTCAGTTCAATCAAGCATGTGTGTCTTGTGTTGGACACAAAACCAATCTCCTGGATCTACACGACATCAATGGACCATCTGTGGTTTCTATATGGTGTACTGTGTTGTGAGCCAAGTGCATTGTGCCCCTGGTGGCCTGGTCACGGTCAGATATTTCCCCGGCAATGTGGCATACTCCTCATCACACCCATGTATCAGCTTGGTTCACAGATGTGTAGTGGTGAACACTTGCTGCAGCCAGTCCAGTAATGTGATCAACTTGTGTGGTGTTGGCCGCATCTGGTAAAGAATGGCAATGTGCCAGAAGATCAGCTCCTATTTTCGGCTCTGTAAGGTTGGCAATGGTAAAATCCCATGTAAATGGACAGCGCAGTCGAAAATTTAACTGTATTCATTGCATCCCATACATAGAGATGGATGAGTTGTTCGCAGCAGATAAATGTAATGCAGTCGATGGTCTACAGTCGTTGACTAAAGTTCTTGGCAAGGCACTTAAGTCTGAATCAGTGTCTATTAGTCTATTAAATACTTCTGACTGGATCACCTATCGATAACGGACAGGTGCCATGATGTTCTTGATAAGTAGGTTGTGTCTACTGCTGGCTGCCACTGGCATTTGGATGCAAACATGGTGCTGTACATTTACATGCATGTTTGTCAAACCTACGATGGTACCATCATGCAGGATGTTCCATGTTCGACAATCCAGTATTGGTTGATGATTGGCTTCTGAATCTCCTACTATTATGTCCTCTACCATTCCAAGCACCGCTCTGAGACAGTAATGCACTGATCTCTGTGTGCAACTGTTGGTGCCACCATCACTCTGCTGCATGACACTGCTACAGTATTAAACTGTGCTGGTGCGATAGCCTCCTGAATCTGATCCATGAGCTCTGCCACTGCCTCCAACTAGATTTCTGTCTGCGATGCCACAATCACTTCGACTTGCGGAGGTAATTGACTGCTCCACAGATTGCATAGCAAGTTGTCAAGGATGATAAATGTATTGACTTTGCTCCACAGATAAGGCAAATACTGTGACAACTTATGGTCACCGATGTCTTCGTGTGTCAATAACTGTCTGATCTGCTCTTCATGCGATGCAGCGGCTCTCTGGATTAATTTCAATTTGAGTGTTACATATCAATTTTCATGCGGTGGTGCAGTGATCACTTCTTGTATCTCTGCAGTGTAGCAATGAGGGTGAATCTTGTCAAGTCAGCCGTAATTCCTGTGTAGCTGAAACTGGCTTTGACTTGAGCAAACCATAAGATTGGGTTGTTCAACCAGAATGGAGGTAAACAGACCATTAATCGAAACACTTTTAGCATGTTGTATCTTGCATGATATTTCAATTCCATGGTTCAAAATCTTAAACATGGTTGTGAAGCAGCAGCTGTGTAACTCAGAATAGGCTGAAAAATCAGCCAGCCAGTTGTAAATAAAGGTTTATCATCCCTTGACCATGGTTTCGATATTTGTAAAAATACTTCTGAATAAGACATTTTTGCGTATATCAAAATCACAGTCAAGGGATAATAAACCTTTATGTGCAACTGGTTAGCTGGTTTTTCAGTCTATTCTAAATTCCACAGTAGTCACTCAACATTCTTCTAAAGACCAGATCATGTCAGGGTCACCACTTGTCGGGATTAGCACAATTTGAGCTAACCGACCTTTGCTTGACATAAAAAACTGAGTCTGTAGGTTTCACACAACAAAATTCTTTAATTCAGTAACAGGTATGCTGAACAGATTGGCCAAGTCATTATTCTGTAAGTTAAGTATGAATCCAAACGTTTAACTTGCAGGTGAAATGTTCTGAATGTGCGTATAACACAGGAAGAGGCAAAACAGAAAAATGCTTATTGGCACTGTATCCTATATCCAGTGTCGCCTGAAACACAAAACATGGAACAAACAAAATCATTAAAAAATGCCAAAGAATAAACAATACAAAAGAACATAAAACATATGACAAACAGTACCCATAGCGGTTGGCACAGAAGCTGTTTGATGACTAGGTTAAAAGCAGTCCGGAATGTAATTGCAAGTCATATTGTACTATTACAGTGTTAACTGAATAGTAAATCACCACTCATAGAAGTAAAAAATAAAATAAAGAGGGAGACTACAACAGAGCTAACGAAATAAAGCTGTAGCTTCTTACTGGTAAACTCCTGACCATTGGTATTGCAACATTGTGATACAGTATTTTACATATTGTTTGTATACAGTCTATTAGGACGAATCCTTATAAATAAAAATTAATTGCTGCATATATGAAAAGTCATAACCTAAGAACAACTTGACCAATTTGGTTGATTTTTAGTTGTTGTTGTGTTGGTAACTGTAGATGGTAACAGTATTTTTGGTATGAAAAAGAAAATCAAAATAAGAAATTGCATTCAGTTTGACAATTCTGCTGTCCACACTTTCATAGTAAAAGAAATCAGTTTGACAGTTATGCACATAATATATAAATACATATGTAATACGTAATGGGGAAGCTTCTCAATGGGGAAGGTTCTCAATTAGCAGCATTGTCCCCAGAACTGTCCGATGCCCTACTGGTTCTGAGTTGAGGAGAAGGACTGGACCAGAGGCTTCAAAGGTTTTGTGACAAGCTAGGCTGCAACATACTGTTCAGTGTTTCGAGAATTTACACGTAAATGCTGGAACCACTTGACCATCTGCCGCTTCGAACACGCGATATTTTAAAGATGGCTGTGTGTGTGTGTGTGTGTGTGTGTGTGAGAGAGAGAGAGAGAGAGAGAGAGAGAGAGAGAGAGAGAGAGAGAGAGAGCCTATTTACTGCACAACCCATGTCTGTGGGTGCAAGATTGACGTTTATCATGGGAAGACAGGAGCTGCGTCAGACAAGCGACACTGTGTTTGCCGCAAGCGCCAAAGATGCTGTAGGAGAGGACACGGAGTAATTAAATGCTACTCTTTGCTGTATTAGTGAATGTGATTGTTTAAAAAAAAAAAAAAAAAAAAAAAAACCGAACATTTGACTATAGACTTTTAACTTAATTCCTATCTTAGCTCTGAACGAAGCAAGACACAGGGGATGTCTATAAATTATTTGGTTGTTAAAACCAGGCAGTTGTGAGTGATTATGTTTAATTGTATCTAAAGGGTGTTGTTGTAGCTGAATTACAAGAATTTGTATGTTTATGTGAAACTTGTGAAGATGAAAATATACCTGAACTGAACTGAAAGTATGGGGTTACCGAGTTATTTCTAGTGAGAGAGAGAATTTGTTAGGTCCTCTAACCAGCATTATTTCTTTGGAGAAGAAGTTGTGGAGACTGATGCAGCCGCATATCCAGGGAGGAGGATCAGATAAAAGTTTCAAGTAAGTCAACTGTAGTAAGAGAAATGTGAAGTTCGCAATCCAGCTTTACACTGCTTCTCTTGTCGCCGAAACCATTAAAATGTGGCGACCGACGTGATCAGGACTCGAAGAAAGAGGAATTTCGAAACGAAATCAAGATAAAAGCATATTGTGAGTTTCCATAGCAACCATTAGCGAGCAAAAGACAATTAATTGAGTGTGACGTTAAGGACATTGTTCAATAATAGACTGTTAGTATAGTTATTATAATCAGAGGTGAATTTTTTTAATGATAACTCGATCTAAAAGTAGAAAGAATTTGGATCAAGAATAGCAACTAGCAGAAACAGCCACAGCTATTAGAGTCACTATGGAAATGCTATACTGGTCTGAAGTAGCGAATTTAACTAAAGCTCAAAATGCCCAAATTACTACTTTAAGTAAAAATCTAGAAGCTCAGAGTTTACAATTAAATTCTAGATTAGATGCACAGAGTGCAAAGTCAGCTACTTTAAGACAAGAACTAAGTCTTAAGTTAGATTCAGTAAATAGTTACATGATAGATTAGATGAACAGAAGGCGTATTCAGCTGCTATAAGAAAGGAACTAAGTGCTACTTTAAGTGAAAAACTAGAAGCACAGGGTGAGGTTTTAAATGCTAAGTTCAATGCCTTAAATGATAAAGTGGAGAGTTTGCAATTAGATTTAAGGAATGAATTAAGTAACTCCCTGACTATCCATGTAAACCAACTGTTCACTGACTTTAGTCAGACACAGAATAACCAGTTTTAGGACTTAGCTAAAAAACTAGAATTTGATATTGAAGATAAATGTAATAATGTAGAAACTGAACTTAGTAAAAAGTAAGGATCATTTCAAAGCATATGCAATGTTACATTCGATGCTGTAAAGCATAGATCGCACACCTTAAAAGAGAGTTTGGACAAACAGGATAAATTAATACCTATGGTCCAATTGCAAATTGAAGGCATGAGCATTCGAGTAGGTGACATGGAATGAAATGTTAAAGAGAAACTAGCCACTTCAGACATAGTAAATATAAGTAATCTGGAGGAACAGGTAGAGGAAATAATCGACTGAAAAGTTGCCGAGAGGGTAACGCCCGACAATGTTTCTTCAAATTTAGCTTCAGAACTTAATGATACTAAGAGAGACATAGATAATTTATGGATAGAATTTAAACTTATCCAGGATAAGGTAGATAAGAAGGTGACTTCTCCTATCATGATGTTAGCCAGTGAGGTAATGACCGACCTACAAAGGGGGGTAAATTCTGGACTATCGAGACAGATTCCAAAGTTTAAGCCAGATAGGGAAGTACATCCTACTCATTTTCTGAAACAGTTTAATCAAGCCTTGTCGCAAAACTGGGAAGATTCAAAAACGATTGAATTTGTGGTGGGATACCTTTTAGGAGAAGCTTCAGAGTGGGGCACAGTGAACGTAGAGAATTTTTCGTCTTGGGCAGACTTCCAGAAAAACTTTAAGGAGAAGTATTGGTCGGCAATGGCCCAGGAAAAAGTAATATCCAACTTGTGAGACCCAAAGTATCACAACAGTTCATACTACTATGTGAAAGTATTTCGACTGGCACTTAATGAGAGCGAAGTACTTAGATAAGCCCATGGAGAAAGAAGGGTTGGTGCGAATTTTAATAAGACGTTTACCCATTTATGCAAGGAAGGATATATTATGTAGTGGGTGGAAAACCGTTGAAGAATTATTATCCTTTGTAGACGCACTTGATGCCTTAAACAAAGCCCGCAATGAGAATGTGCATCAAAGTGAAAATCAGAATTTCAGAAGTGGTAGTAATAACAGTAATAGCAATTTTAAGAGACATGGGGCCAATTTAGCTATAGTACACCAATGTAACCGGAATAAGGGTAACGAAAATTATCAGACGAAGCATTCGCCTTTGAATATAGGCCCAGTGATGTCGCAAGAATTTGTACCAAGCAGTAATACAGAACAAAGTAGTTATATAATACCCCAATTTGGTAACCAGCCAGGGATTTCCAATAAAGAGGAAAACATAGTGAGTGTTGCAATTCGGGCTAAATACCTTTATATCTGTGTATATACGGGCACTGGACGAGGCATTAGGAAGGGAATTGTTAAAGGACTTAATAATATATATAACCTCATCTTCCGTGGGAAGAGCATTGACTGAGCTTGCATAAAACTCTGAAAAGGTTTAAAGAAGAAGGTATTACAGAAAAATTGTCTAAGACGCACTTTGTGAGGCGAGAACTTAAGTTTTTAGGGCATATCGTAGGAGTGCAAGGAATTAGACCAGATCCGGTACGTATGAAGGCCATTAAGGAGTGTCCGCCCCCTAGGAACATAAAACGATTGAAGGGATTTATTGGAATGGCCGGGTACTATAGACAATATATACGAAGTCAAGAGCTGAACTTCTTAAGACTTTTACGTTTATTAAAGAAGGAAATACCGTGGGTTTGGGACCAAGAGGCCAGTGATGCGTTTGAAAATGTAAAAAGAGCACTGGTCTAATGACACACATTACATCATCCGGTTATAGGTGAGCCATTTAAAATTTCATACCGACTATGGTATAGCAGCAGAACATATCCAAGGAGAGTGGGGTCTGGAAAGTACAAATCGCAGATCTATAGCTTTTGCTAACCAGAATCTCGACAAACATGAATTAAACTATACCGCCACAGAAAAGGAACTATTAGCAATAGTGGGTATCCAAAAAATCCAAACACTTGTATGGGGGTCAGAAATACATTTATATAAACAGATCGCCAAGCTCTATCCTTTTTAATGAGTAGTCGATTATTACAATCTGCTTAATGCAACTTTCTGTGAATGTGTTATCACCAGAGGTTTTCCAGATGTCTGGCCTGCGAGATCACCTGATCTGAATCCATGTCACTTTTGGCTCTGGCAATATCTTAAAAAAAATGCCTTTACCAGAGATATGTTTGTCTCTATCTGACCTGAACGCCAGTACACAGGAAAATGTTGCTTATAGTCCACTGGGAGTGCTGGAAGCAACCGTTGAGCACAGCATTTTGTGGATGCAGCATCTGGTCGATATCTCTGGTGCTCTTACTGAACAAACTGTGTAAGCAGTGGTTAATAATAAAACCAACATTATGCCTTTCTCATTTGTTGGACCTTTCCTGCTCACATCCTGTTCCTAATCACATTACAAGAGTATGACATAATTGTTAACAAAACAGTGTGCATCAGGAAATGTGAGGTTAAATTCCTGGGAAAGTTGGTCTCCACAGCAAGCCTGTCACTATTGACTGAGGAGCTGGTTGAAACTGTAAAACAAATGCCCCTTCTCCAACTTACAATGGGCTTCACAGATCCCTAGGCATGCTGAAATGTTACTGACATGACTTGGGTTAACTAGCATCCCTGTAAGAGCCATTCACAGAGCATTACTCGCCAGCAAAAATACTACAGGAAATTGTAAAATACTGTGAACTCCAGGACCCAAAGCAGCTTCCCATGATCTGAAGAAACGTCTGTCAAAGGCTGTGACACCCAAGGTTGAATGCCCTCTTGGCGCTTCTGGTACATGCAAACCAAGTGGTAGTGGAAGCAGCTCTGCAACAAAAAGTTGATGGCAAATGGCAGCCACTCACCTTTTTCTTTAAGAACTTGACTCAACAGCAGCTAAACTGGAGTGCTATTGATCATGAGCTAATTATTGTTTGTTTAGCTATCAAGCATTGCTGTCTATCTGTCAAAAGGATACTTGTTGCAATTTTTATGGACAACAAGCCGCAAGTAACTATCTGCCAGCACGACACAGACCTCAGTTCACCGTGTCAATGTAGGCAGGTCGAGTATATCGCACAGTTCCCAACTGATGTGCTTCACACGCAAGAAAAAATAACCTGGTCACAGACTGCCTATCTCAGAAATGCAACAGTTTAAACTCCATTCATTAGACAAAGTTAGCATGAAAGCAACAAGATGATCATCTCTTGTGATGTCTTACACAGGAGCAGCGAACAACATTGCAGCTCAAATGTGTGCTAGCCCCAAATGTGCAAGACAGACTGTGATGTAACATAACAGAAAGGAAGCAGCAGCCATAGATATAAGAAAAATATCATCGTGAAAGGAATCCAAGCAACAGCCAAGTTATTCTCTACCAAAGTCATGTAGCCAAATGTTCAAAAAGATTGTCATGTATGGGAACATGTATGCTATCGGCAAGTTTTATGTGTGCACGTGTGCGCACTATCACATAACTTTTTGAAAATGCTGTTAATTCATACAATGATAACTGTGCCATTATTCCTATTCTATGAAATGGTTTTGAAAATCCTGTTTTATGTTTGTTAAAAGTCATGGCTAAATTTTCTCAAGGTCCTATCGCCAGAAATATCATACGTATCCCAACGTGAAGACACCCATCTTACTCATGATGGATTAAAAATCTTTCTTTAATATTACGCAATAATCCATTAAACACAATGCTTAATTATTATTTTTTCTGTCGGGCTTGATGCTCCAGGAGAGCTGCCTATGTGCAATGGCAGCGTAAGCATTTACAGAAATTTCTGTTAATAAAAAAGCTGTACCTCTGGCCTAACATGAATTGGAAAATATTACAAGACGCCGTTTTCCATTTATTGAGATGATTCTTTTTAATGCTTTTAGCATGCAATGACTATTAAAAGAGCTTGTATCATTTTTATCATTAATGGCGTCGCTACAACAATGAGCCTACACAAAAATGGTCAGGGCAACATTTAATTATTATGTAACTAAATCATATTCATGAAAGGTACTCATTACTGACAAAAACACATTTTATAACCAGTAGTTTCATATATATTCAAACAAATTCTAATACTGCTACAGATAATGGTATGAATTACAGACCGTGAACAGTAAGTGTCCGTCAGCTAGAACATCAGAATCGAGAAGACAATGAAACAAAAAATGCTCATTCTTCTTATACAAATGGACAAAGATCATAATTATTTCGATTCGAAGAGCGCAGAGCACGCTTCTTTATTGTGGCATCATCATAGGTCACTACCACTCTCTGGGAAAACACTGATTACTCATAGTCATCAATCATTTTACCAGGTGGGCAGAAGCCTTCGTATTACAAAACGTATCTGCTAAGACTGGTTGCTAGCGGAGTAGGGAACACATGGTTCTCCAGGTTTGGCATACTGCAAGACATAGCTACAGATCGTGGCAGGCAATTTGAAAGCCAACTTTTCAATGAACTTTTACCAATACAACCACCTCCGCACTACAGGCTGGCACTCTGCCACCAACAGAATGGTAGAATGGTTTCACTGCATGCTCAACTGCCCTAAAGCGCACTTCATCATTGTGGTCGAAAGCACTGACTAACAGCTAACGACAAACAATTCTCTCCCTCGCAATTGGTCTACGGTAACTGAGAGTTCCAAGAGAACTAATCATGCCAGCTTCTGCACAGCCATTGTCCCTGAGCTGTGTACAGAATTCGCACAACAACTCAACTTCAGAAAGAGAAACATTAAGCATACCAGGCTTGTCAGACATGGAGACCGGTGGGTGTTTGTGCACAAAGACCTGGAAGAAATGTTAAACATATTGCTCAGGGATGATATAGCGTGCCCACCGCTCATTTCTCTATACTCTCGGCCTCGCGGGGTACTCATAAGAGGCAGTCACAATTTCAGATTTGAAAAGAATGAGAAACAAGAGACAGTCTTAACAGAGAGGCTCAAACCATGTACACTGATGAGGGTGCAATCTTTACTCATTCCATAACATCACACTCCAACATGGAGGCCGACGTTTCTGCATATAGTTTTGCCAAATGAGAACAGGCAGACAGATCAATTGCAAATCCTCCCATATACCAGGGGCATCCAGTTTAAATGAAGGGGGGGAGGGCTGATGTGGTAACATCACTAACCCGCTTCCCACAATGAGTGCGCAAACCCATCACTGACTACACAAAAGGTAATTTTGCCGCAGTTGTTTACTCTCGTTTCTGTATCTTATGGGAATACAAATAAGTGTTACTTGTTAATATTAAGTAGTTCTTTTATGTGGTTAAAATATAATATAAGAGTTCCCTTAGACTGACAGAGTAATATGCAGTATTATCATTGCCTGCTTGACTTTTTGAAGTTATATTAAGTAGTTCTTTTCATTCTACTTTCCTTTAAGTTTCCAGTAAGACAGATAATAATAACCTTTTCAGACAGGGCAGTAACTGTAACATTCCACCAACAATATTTATATTTCCATATTTCACAGTAATCGCAATAATCTAACATCACAATTACAGCCAATTTACACTAGTTGTCAACGGACCATCACTTCACATCACATAAGGGTGTACTCACAATGGACGTCATCTCATTTCAGTTCACTTAGCGCAATACCAAATGGTGAAAGTGGGGTTGTGAGATACCATCCGTGATACAAAAAGCCAGAGTATGGTATCGGAATATAGAAACTAACAACAATAAAGTTTATAAATAGCCAAAACAAACTTCATAAAGCTTATTCTTGATCAATTTTGTATAAGTATGATAAATACTGAGAAGTGAAAGAACATTTCAAAGTAGCGACATTTATTTGCTAGCAAAAACATATAGGCCATGTACAAACACATCAAACAATATTTGTAAGGGAATACATAGAGCCTGTTTGCCTTATCCATTATGTTTTTCTCTTCCTTTGTAGCAAATAATGTCATAAACATTTGTATTTTTCTCATTCAATAGAGCTGGTTTTTTCACTTAATAAGAGGTTATTTATTGAAAATTGCTTAATGGACTTATTATCTTATTTATACACGCTGTAGGTATCAGTTCTGTTCTGTTCTGTTATTGTAAAACATAAACATAAATTCTGGTATCTTGCCTCACTAACAGAAGAACATTTGCCTTTCATCGCAAAAACAAAGCAAGGTAATAAGATAAATATTAAGGAGAAACGAAAGCATGAAACAGCATACTATAATAAGAATAAATGTGGGGAAAATAGTTTAACTTCCAATGTTAGCAGACGAAGATCCATTTCTCACCCACCAACATCACTGTCAAAACTTCCTTCCTGAAAAACCTTATCAGTGTGTGATATGATGTGATGTGACATGTCATGTCGTGATGTGAAGGCAAGTGTGAATTGGCCTCTTAACAGAAGTTCATCATAATCACAATTACATCATCTTTCTAAAACAGACAGTCTTTAATAAGTATGACATGAAAACTCAGCATTTCCAAAGTTTTTCAATGAAATGTCTTATCTCATGCCATATTATGGTCCTGATGCCATAAGGGAGAGGCAAATACAAGAAGAGCAAATGATCCCCAATGGTGCAAACACTAATCTAGAAACACTGGGATACCGGTAGGATTAAGGAAACTAATAATTGCCCCGGGCTCTGAGCAAAACTGTAATGTCTTCCATCAGTCACTGGCCATCAGCTAACATTGATGCTCTGTCCCGCATGCCGATTATCCACACACAAATACGTCTAACGGATAATATTGAACGTATATAAGAATGACAGCACAAATGGACACAGGCATCTTTGACCTGTGGGAGAGAAAGACAGGCTGAAGAAACTGAACTGGCAGACACTTGAAGAGAGCCACAAATTGTCCTAAGAAAGCTTACTTCAAAATTTCAAAAACCAGCTTTAAATGATTACTATACGAATATACTACATGAGATGTGGCGGTGATCTGCTACCTCACTGACAACACTTATTTCCCTGTTAAGCTACATAATCAAGACAATAGGTTAAGATAAGAAAAATGTTGGAACGTAGCATGCGTATGTGCTTCAATCTGTTTAAGACTGGTTGGTGCAAACTTCATTATAATCTGACGTTTGGGGCAGGAGATACTTAAATTTTAATTGAGCACTAACATCAGAATTCGCTGGGGCATGCACTGATTCAGCCAAGGGTTGGGTAACATGCAGCAGTTCAACCAGGTAGGGGGCTCAAGAGTGAGGCGCCGGTAAGTTTCTGGGAAATGGGGAAAGAACTAAAAGTTACACACAGTTTGCGGAGACAAACATCCCTTAGCAACAAGCAGTTGGAGTTGTCTCGAGCCCTGAAACCAGGGACAGGAAAAAATGAGTCCATCCAGAAAAATAAGTTTTTAAGTAGAGAGAATGATTGTAAAATTGTTTTGAGTGTCGGTATGAAAGAGTTCACACTGAAGCACCAGTTCAGGACAAGATATTACCTAAACGGTAAATATTAGGGAAGTGACTTTCATGACATCACAGTCGACAGTAAAGTTATAAATAGGGATCCCAACCATTGTGTAGGCAGAACTCTCGTCCATATTATTCTTAAGAACATTAGTTTACTTATATCACTGTAGCCTCGATGATTACTCATTGACTTGTGTGCAACAACCAGATTCATTGGTGTATTTAGATACAAAAGACCTTTTCAACATAGGAGATCTCAAATGACTTAGTCTATGTCATATCCGGTCGCATACATTTTTAAATATCTTTGTTAATGTTTCAAGGAAGATTTCTGCTGTAAGTATTCCTTGGAGCGAGCTGCACCTGTATTGACGCCAGAGCGCCGGTCGCTGCGTCCGACAACAATGGAGACCACAAACAGATATGACAACATATATGCAGAAACTTACGCTGGTTCATATTACACAAATCAATCACTGATTTACAAAGTCGAAACATTATTTAATGGGAACGCATGCCAATTCAGTACAACAACACAGTATGTTTGCTCATTCATAATCAATGCCGATAGTACAGAAATTTTAAATCGAATAAATATTTATGAGGGTCTCCCAAAATAGTACCCAAATATTACTGTACCCTATCAGCGTCGGGTGTAGTCGGATCCAGGACCTGTACTGACGTCAGTTGTACCTCAGTGGTGCAATAAGCTTTGTAACTGTTCATTTTATGTTGACAGTGTTTGAATACAAACAGTCACCTACGAAGTGACTTTAATTGAAATTGTGAAATTACAGTTCCGATGCTGACAATACCTGCAGATGTCGACAGTGGTAGCGTAAATGAACAAAGATTATGTCACGCCCTTACACCGTATCTCACCCTGCTGACAGTAAGTAGGACGATGCTTCTCATCTGATTGTAAACTCTCTCAGTGTTGTATTTAATTGTCGCTACCGACCTTCTCATCGCGACTGTGTGGGTAGTATTTTTGTTGTCTTGGTGAATATCGTGCAAATTGTTGCCAAGCAAGCTCAAAACCATCCTAACGTTTCGTTTCCAAGACCCACGTGGCAGCAGCACTGTTGTTATGATTTTGTGTGAAGTTCGTTATTTAGTTAAAAACAGAAATGTTTCTGGTTAATTAGAATTAGCGTCTATCACAAAGGCTCATTGAATTCTGGTCTGTGGCGATTGTAGCTTAAATCGGAATACACAGGGCCACAAAAATATGTTATGATTTTATCAAAGTAGTGTGTTATTTATTTGATGGCATGTGAGTCTCTCCCTGAGTTGTGTCGTGTTACTGCAATGCTTAATCAAGACACACCAGCTGGAGTGCAGTGTAAGAACAACTGCATGCCAGGTAAGGACAGGTTGAGGATGTGTGGATGTACTTTGAGTACACAGAGCAAAAAGGTAGGTCTGTATCACCACTCGGCCATATACCCCTGTTATTCCTCTGCCTACTGTGTCAGGCAGTTCATTGTATCACACATTACAGGAGTGGTTTTGTGCATCTTACCTCTCTCTCTCTCTCTCTCTCTCTCTCTTTGTCAATCGATACAAGAATTTGCACGGGTAAATTCTCTCTGAAGTTTCCAAGGATTGCAGGCATTATTAACAAATATTAATATTAATAACTTTCATGGCGAGGGGAAAGAATGTTACAAATTGGTGCATCATGTTGCCAGGAACCTGTGCTGGATACTGTTGCATATTCAATGAGTGTAATAATTTCGTAGTGACTTCTCCAAGTAGTAGTTTTGGTTTACAAAGCAACACTGAGAAAAAACAGCAGGAGGTTTGCTCGTCCTTTTGCAGTCAGAAGAGGAGAGTTTTAATGGTCTGTGCACGTTAGTTGGTGGCAGATAGACCGTCTTTCGGTTGTAAACTTGTCGATTGGGAGTCCGGACACAGACTGCAGCAGACGCACTGGCATCGCAGTGACTCAGCACAGCAGGGATGGTGACCCACGCATCACCAAGAGGCACAGTAAAGAAGACTTCAGAAGCTAAACCCTCAAATTACAAGGATCATTTCAGAAGTTCTGCACACTGTAAGACAGAACTGAAAAAATTATTTAAATTACAAAATACCTTTGCAGGCCTTCAATACAATCTCCATTCTTCGCAACCTTTTGACAACTTCTGTATTCCGGATAGGGCACATTCATTGTTGATCTGTCTGATTACTCGGGTCACTTCACTGGATTCATCAACTGTATCAAAACGTTCTCCATGGAGTTATTTCTTCAATTTGGGAAACAAATCAAAATCTGGTGGACTCATCTCAGGACTGCATCTCAGGACCGCATCCATATTTGTCGAGTGTTTCCCATCCATATTTGTTGAGTACTTCTCTCACTGGTAGGGCAGTATGCGGTCTAGCATTATCATGCAAAGTGAGTACACTAGCTGTGCATGTTAGCCCTTCTTTGACGAATTTTCGGGCCCAAAACATTTAATAGAAACAGCTTGTAGTACACACCTGTTTACAGACCTCTCCTGGGGCACTGCACTTGTAATTATGAATTCATTCATGTCGTACACAAAGATCATCATCAGTTTCATCTTTCATTGTTGACGGTGGAGTCTTTTCTGGCCTTGAGAGTTGGAACTTTTCCATAACATTGAAGTAATTCTTCTGTGATTCTTTTGCGACCTGCCTTCTTCATTTAGATCATGCGGAACCCATCAGGCAGCAATTTTTTCATTTTTAAGTTTTCAGTTATGGTTCTGAAAAGTGAAATGAGGGACATTCTGGCATCACAAGCAATTTCCTCACATGTTTTTCGTCGATCCTCTCTAAAATGTCATTAGAAATAATGTGAGGGGTATAGTGTGTTGTAGTTTATGGCCTTCCACTTCTTGCGTTGTCCTTAGTGCTTACCCAATCTTTACGGAAACGAGCAGACACCGTGATACTGCACTACGACACACTACAATATTCCCAAACCCCTCTCTCAAAGCGATATAAATTTTTGTTGGGTCCTTTCTACGTACGGATTCGATTTTGATGTAGGAACGCTGGTCACTATGTGTAATCCTGACTCTGTTCCAGCTTCCATTTTAAAACTAAATTACTCAAGATTCAGTTACGTGAACCAACACACACATACACGAGCGTCACCCTCACAACCGACATGAATTTCAACTCGATCATGCCAACGTAACGATTGCACGTGTGCAGTGTGCAGGACTTTTGAAATTACCCTCGTATTTTCCATCTGCTGCACACGCTTGTACAACCTCAGAACAGGGTGGCCGATAGCATTAAGGACCCGGTACATTCTATGTCCTACAGTGACGTAGAGGTATTATTTATATGGACGAAATCAAGCAGGGACTTAGTAGTACTGAAGTTTGCAGTCGTGATATGTACTCAACTTGAGTACAGTATGGAGATGAAACTGTGGTACAGTAGAATCTCCTAGTGTTGTTTCAGTTGTGTAAATCAAAAGCAAACTACTCGAGCTTAGCGATTCAGTAGTTAGCGGTCCTGACGGTACTCGCATAATGACAGAATCAGCAATTGTCTTCAGATGTCAAAACTAATAGGCAAAATATTTTGAGGCTGTCATTCATTAATCGAGACATTAAGTAACTTGAAGTCTGAATGACAAAATGATAATTCAGCTCTGTTTTAAGGACTGAATTGGATAAGTTAAATTCAAGTGTATGAAATGATGCTTTTACAGAAATAAGTAAATTTAAATCAGAATTAAAGCGTTCTATTGAAAACCAATTTGCCCAATACTCAGTACAAGTGGACGAACATGTTAATTCACAGTTGCGAACAACTGTTTCAAAGGTAGACTCACAACTCATTTCTCTGTACAGTGCAGCGAAATACACGCAAAAGAATCCAAGCTACAGATCATGATAAGGTTGGAAGCCAGTGAAAACGGCTTTCGCACTTCCACTGAACAAGCAGATCTAAAGCAAGCTATACAGGAGGAGTAATCATATAACAGAGAAGAATCACACCCTTGGCGCTGAGTAAAAAGCGCATGAGTCGTTTCAACAGGAGCAGCTTTCATATGATCATGTTGTTGATGAGAAATTGCTCAAAAATTGACCAAGAAATTGTGAAGTTTTGTCGAAGTGTAGTGCAGCATTCGCCTGTTATGAAAATTATATCAGGTTTTTAGAAGTGGTGGAATGATAACATGGTGGCCATACAAATGCACAGCCATACCAGGGTGATGGTAGGCCCGTATGTCTTTTTTGTGGTCATGGAGGCAAGCAAAATTCACGGAGAGTATGCAGAATGGGAACCACTGTTATGGGGAATAATATGTCAGTTGGTGCATTCCACGTGACCCATTATACTAAACAGCATCTCAGCACACTATTGACCAAAGACAATGAGGCATGAATTCCCTACATTTAGAGAAGTGAAAAACTGGTTTACAAATAAACGAATTGCAGCACGGGGACACGGCAGTTGGTTCTTATGGCATGAGGCAGCTGTGCCTGTAGCCCTGTTCTGTATCATTTGGTCGCTCAGCCGGTCTGTGCACACCAGTGAAATGGATGTCAGCTGGGTGACTGTATCACACGGTGACACCAAGGAAGAGCATCTCCGAGTCAGCAAAGGAGAAGACCGTTTGCCTTTGTTTAGTTTCTCTGAACCTTAGCGGTTGCCAGATGAAGACTCAGGTGTTTATTCGCTGGAGGAAGGTAAAAAGTCTTCGCAGGAGTATTCTTTCTGTCGTTTCCAGCCTGTCGGTTGTGTAGCAGGTGATTTCAACACTGGAGGTCAAAATTTGATGGCTTGTTGCACAGCTGGAGAAGAAGGATATGGGGATGCTACCATGACACTGGGCGGTTTTACAACCATAGTGCTGAATTTGAGGTCGCAAGTCTGCATGACCACATCCTTCATGGAGCGAGGTGTAGCGAGAATGGTACTGTAAGTGTCAGATGGTAAAACGCAGGGCTTCCGACTAGCCAACAACTTGCGAGCGACAGGGTAAGGCGCTTTTTCCTCGCCCAGATGTCCTGGATGGCACGCTCATCAAGATACATGAGATATTCTCGGGATGAGGGTCCATGGTCGCCATTGCAATTCATACACTGGGCAGAAGGAGGTAAGCAATCATTCTCATGAGCATTCCTACCAGCATATCTACCACAAGTAACACATTTGGCTGGGTTTTGACAGGACATTTGAGTGTGGTTGTAATGTTGGCATTGGTAGCAGCGCATCAGGTTTGGAATGCACAGTTGGACTGTGATGATTCCATACCCGGCTTTGATCTTTGGTGGAAGCACTGTTCTATCGAATATGAGAAGAAGAGTACATGTAGGCACGATGGACGCATCAGTCTTTTTCGTCATCTGATGGACTGCAGTGACTCCCTGTTCAGAGAGGTAAGTTCGGATTTCTTCCTTGATCAGACCATTGAGCAGCCTAGTGTAAATAACACCACACAATGAATTCAGCATTCACTGGGCCTCAACACAAGCAGGATAGCTGTGGAAGAGTGAAGCTGCAAGTAGTTGTTGTGCCTGAGAATCACAATTAGTCTCTAAAATAAAGTGCCATTGCATAAATGAGAGCAGGATTTCCAAGGCTGGCAATTGCATCAACACCATTCCGAATAATAAATGGAATAATTGTAGCAAAGGACTGACCTTCTTCAGTATGCAGTACCATGAAGAACCGAGGTGCAGCTGGTAGAATCTTGGAATCTATAGCCTCATTACATTTCCGTTTAGTAGACGTAGACTGAGATGATTGGCTCATCGTGAGAAAATCCCCCATTATTGCCAGCGTCTCTGAAGGTTGTGCTCCTTCCAACTGGTGGCACCTCCTAAGAGTGCGGCTCACTCGCCTTAGGTGATTGATCACACCTGAAGTCACACCTCCTGAACAAATCGGCAATTTGGGAAGGAAACAGCTCAGACAATCACCCTTCCCTGGACCTGGCCTGTACCAGGGGGTATATGTGAACCCTACCTGTCTGCCCAGGGCTGGAATTACGCGTTACGCAGTCATCTTTTACGTGTCAGACGCGTGGGCCCACCTTGAGGAACGCATAGGGAGGAAGGAGAAAGTAAGAGGAACCTCAAACACAGCAGTGGAGGAAAGATATTAGATGGAGAACGAAGAACGAAAGAAACAGTGGCGAGATTGTTCTGATGTCAGGCTACTGAAAATTAAGAACACATTCCCAAAAACATGTCAGACATGTTCACCAAGGGAGGGGAAAACGAATAGCAGGAGCACAGACATGCAGTGCGGAAGGGAAAAGTTGCTGCAAAGGCTGGTACCCTGTGGTAGCCAAGCACTAACTCACTAAAGAGTGATGATCCCACTGGGACCTTCAGGTGCAAAGGGATGTCTGTTGCTATTGGATAGTCTCTCATGTACAGCTGCAGATACTCAACCAAATTACAGGTAGCCTCCCTGCTCAGTCTGTATCTAGCCACAAAGTTGCTCTTGGGCATTTCAAAGGAGTTCAGCTTATCCCACAGATTACATTACCAATCGCATGACACGACATTGCCTTGAGCCATTTGCCCACTTTTGTCACTCTTGCCATCTTGTCCACTTCCATGATTCTCGGCTGAAACACATGCATAATAACATTTATGAACTTACTTTCCACACAGATGCGTCTCAGTGATTCTTCTATAAAACCTAGTCACTAAATCCAAAACTAAAAATCACTCAACATTTCTAAAATAACGATTTACTTCCGCCAAACTGAACGAATGGCCTTACCAACACCTCACCACCTCTCGGTACAGTAGACAAAAAAATTTGCAGGTGAATCAACAATTAACAGGCCTCAGTCCACAAAGGAGACTGCTTACAAATCACTCATGTGACCGATTCTAGAACACTGCTTAAGTGTGTGGGACCCATACCAAATAGGATCAACAGGGGATACTGAATGTATACATTGAGGGGCAGCACATATGGTAACAGTTTTGTTTGATCTGTGGGAGAGTGTAGCAGAGATACTAAAGGAACAGAACTGGAAGACTCCTGAAGATAAATGTAAACCATCCCCAGAAAGTCGATTAATAAAGTTTCTAGAACCAGCTGTAATTGATGACTCTAGGAACACACTACAATCTCATATGTATCGCTCACATAGGGATCATGAGGATAATATTAGAATAATTACTGCTCACATAGAGGCATTCAGACAACTATTCTTCCTGCACTCCATATGTGAATGGAACGAGAAGAAACCCTAATAAATGATACAATGTGACATAACCTCTGCCATGCACCTCACGGTGGTTTACAGAGTACAGATGTAGATGTAGACGTATATAACATACAGAATAGCAACTTTGGCTACTGACTAAAAAAATACGTCACTACCGAGACTAACATATGGAAATGAATGGTATGGACAGCTGACTTTGATCAGGGTAGAGACATCTGACTTTGCCGAGTGGGGGCTGGTGACACAAGTGGCGAAGGACTTAAGAGCTTTATGGCCTGATCTTCTTTGTACTCGTTCAATACACCTGGACATTTTCGTCGTGCTTCGAGTGGATGACGCATATGGACTTGCAAGGCTGTTTAACGTACAAGAAACTAACGTAGTAAGAGCAGAAGGTACCAACGAATTATATAGTTGGCAAATATGGGGATTATGCGCTTGGAAATAGGTTTGGCAACTCGAGAAAGCAGAAAAATTAGAAAGCGTTAAAGTGTCTTTGGAGGAAAGCGATATTGTCTATGAATTCATATTCGATGATAATTCTGAATACTTAGGATGCATCGCTTTTCGAATGACAGGTCGAGTAGTGCAAAGCACAGTGCATATGTGAACTGTCAGTTCGCTACAGGATGCTTCAAGAGTTTCGGTGTTCGTCTTTAGAGAGGTTTTGACCACAAAACTGTGTTTAAAGATAAGTTGTATAAAGAGGAACTGTTGCCAACTGTAGCTGATAATAGTCCTATTGTAGTGGAGATAGTAGGTGAGTTGGAGTCCGAGCTATACTTAGACATTGGTTCTCAGATTTTAGCAATTTCTTAAGAGTGTTTTGGAGCGTTGTTAAGCAAACCAGACATGGCAATCATCTCAGTGTCGAATGTTAAGGTTTTCATAGCAACAGGGAAGTTGTCGAAAGACGTTAGGCAAGAAGTCATTCTGCTTGTGCAATTTAAGGATTTTTGATCATTCTGCAGATCAGTGACAATATTTAGGTGATTCTTTAAATTATTTATTGTTGTAACTTGAATTTTGATATAAGCCATTTGAAACTGCATATAAAGGAAAAGCTGCTAGTGGTGCTTTTTGCAAACGAAATAGTGGAGAACGAAATAGTGGAGAAATAAAAAAAGAAAAAATACGAGGATGTTATCAAAAAGGAGGTATTGAAGGTGAGTTTGTTAATGGACAGTGCTATTTTATGATTACCCTCAAGTTGTGAAATATTTTGAGTGTTGACTGACTATAAGGCCTCATGAGAGGTTTGATGCGAAGACTTATCCAATGCCATTCACACAGAGGGAAGCAGTACAGAAAGAGGCCAACAGGATGTTAGAGTGGGGTATTATAAAGAGGGCTAGAAGTGAATACATAAATCCTTTATCTGTGGCCCCAAAAAAATGTAAAACTGGTTTTCGGCACTAGAAAGCTAAATCAGATTCTAGAGAGAGAAAGCTGCAGACCAGTTTCAACTGACAAGTTGCTACAACAATTTCAAGTAGCGAAGTTCCTATCGTCTATTTACATTACCTGTGAAGACTGGAATGTCAGGTTTCCCCAGGAATTGAGGTCGTACACTACAATTTTGTATGGCAGGTTGTCCTTTCAATTCTGTACACTGTCATTCGGTTTAAATACATCAGTTTTGTGTATAGTAGGGTGATGCACAAGGTCCCAAACCCTGAGCTTATGGAGTCACTGACCATTTACATCGATGATGTGCTGCTATCTGTGCTCACTAGGGCAGAACACTGTGAACTACTGGAATGTGTGTTGGTAGCCAGGTAGAGGAAGGGAGAAGGGTGGGATGAAACTCAAACTTAATAAAACTGAATTGGTTGGAACTGAAATTCAACTCTTGGGTTATGTTATTAGTGTGGCTCACGTAGTACCTGAAGAGGGAAAATTAAGAGCCATAGAGGAATTTCCAGGTCCTAAAAATTAAAAAAAATGAGGCCTATGTTCGGTGCTTTTGGTTTTTATAGGCGTTTCATCTTCTCATTTAAGCATTTAACAATCTCTATGTAAACCAACTGCCCAAGAAGAATCTTATTTGGGTGTGTGCTACAGAAAGCGTTCCAAGAACTCAAGTCAGTTGATCAATGGCAAGATTTTATACCATAAGCCCTCTCTTATGTCTTCAAAGACATGTCTGTAAGGAATTGGTGCTGAGATTTTCGAATTGGAAGGTAGTGAAGGCCAGACTCACCATCACACTATTTCATCTCAAGTAGAATGTTTTTACACGCTGAAAGAAACTACAGTGTTGTCTAACAGGAACCACTAGCCAATGTGTATGGTATTCAAATGTTTGAAGGATACTTATATACTTATTAGGAAATCATACAATTGTACTGACTGATCATAAGGCGCTTAGGTTTCTAAAGAGGTGTCGCATCAGACATCCTTGATTGGTTCAGTGTGCAATGTATCTGCAACAATTTGATATGGAGATCAAATATGCAAAAGACAGAGATAATGTTACTGCAGATGCTGTATCCAGATTGACAGCTGAGGGAAAGGCGGAGGAACTAGGTCCGATTTCAGAAGGGGTGTACGTCTTTTTCAAGAAAGGTACGAAGCAACAATATGCCAAAAACTCTTCGAGAGCAAATCAGGGATAAACGCTTCAAATATCTTAAGCAAATACGAGGTTCGGCAAACACCTAAACGTGAAGGTTTATTACAAAATCCATAAAGGTACACTCTTCCACAAGCGAAAATCAGACAGTGGGGACTAGAAACTGTACTGTCTTAACCAGCTTGTAAAACCATGATTGATTTTGTTCATGAAATGTATGGGCATTGTGTAGTACACAAATGAATTGCTAATAACTGCAGGAGACAGTGATTCTGAAAGCTGTGGAGGCGAGTGCAAATAAGGATCTAGCGCATGATCAGTACCAGGCAGTATGGGTACTTTCTGTACTGATTTTAGGAACCCAACAGGCTATTCGAGTAAAGACACAGAAACAGTTAATTGCTGTGGATCTCTTTGGTCCATTACTATAGCTGCACCTACATTTTTGTTACATTAGACATTTTCTCCAAACATGTGTTGTTTTATCCAATCTGCTGAGCAAATACTAAGGTGTTGGTGGAGGAAACGGAGAAAGACTATGTCATACAATTACGTAAATGACGAGCCCTGCTGTCAGATAATGGTCCCCAGTTTACCGTCAATAAATCTGAAAAAGTGCTGGAAAGAAACCAGATCAGATGCCCGTAAATTTCGCTGTATTTTCCACAGGACAACCTGAGCGACTGAGTGATGATGGGGTTGAAATGATTGTCAAATTTTTTGCTATAGACAAAACAAAGCAAGGGTACATTTTCTTCTGTTGTTTGAAGATGTTATTAATAATCTGCAGCATGATGCCACTGGTTTCACACCGTGTGAATTAATGTTTCGGAGGAAGCCCACGAATATAATTGGTGAGGAAGTGGTTTTTTTCTGATATTCCGGTACTAACTCAGGATGAGACAAAAATTTCCCAAGGACAGGAAAAGAAGGCATGATATTATGGTCGAGCAGACCATCTTCAAGCATGGTGACCTGGTGCTGGTAAAAACTAGGGAGAGGTTGAGTAAGGTGTTCCAGGAAATTTAAAAGTTTTTTCTAGTTTATCATGGACGTTTCCTGATAGAAAGTTCTCCTCATAAAATTTTATATCGTTTACTATATATTTATATTGAAAAACGTGTTGGATTTCAAAAGATATATACAGTAAATGTAGGACAAGTATGCGGCTGCTCTAATCTGTGGGATATGTCACAGTTGATCACTTGATCACACTCGATCTGTGTAGAACAGTTCTTCTTTTCTACTCTCTTGATTCTTCTAATCTTTTCTCTAATTTGCGCATTTGGTCGAGGTGAACTGATATTTGAGGTAGCATACAGATTGTCAATACGGGAAACTAAGAGAATATGCTGTTTTAAATAGAATCGTTGATGTGTTTATGTAACAGGAAAACAAAAAAGGTATAGGCACTAGTGATCATAAAGGCTTGAAGTATATAAGATGACTGAACGAACTAAATGGTTATGGAAGAGAAAAATCTCGTTGATCCAGATGACAACAGAAACAATACAGGATCTTTCAGTTTGGATAATGTTGACTACGTTTGAGTTAGAAGGTTGTGACAGAGCTTGAAATGAAAATCAGACAAGGCAAGAAGTTGAGGTAGCTGTTTGAATGGTATTGTGTTGCAACAAGTGATCTTCTCCAGAAAGAAATTATGAGTAGCAGATAATTGGGTGACTGGAAAATAGTACTACAAAAGCTAGGAAAATAGACTAAACTGCCTCAAGCCCTAGACAGATATACAATGAGGTGACAAAAGTCATGGGATATTTCCTAATACTGTCAGAACTCATTTTGCCAGCGTAGTGCAGCAACTCGACGTGGCGTGGACTCAACAAGTCGTTGGAAGCACCCTGCAGAAATATTGGGCCAAGCTGCCTCCACTGGCGTCCATAATTGCGAAAGTTTTGCTCTTGCAGGATTTTGTGGATGAACTTACTCATGTAATTGCGACCTGGTGACATGGTGCATTGTTATCCATAAAACGTCTATCGTTGTTTGGGAACATGAAGTCCATGAATGGCTGCAAATGGTCTCCACGTAGCCGTAAATACCACTTCCAGTCAAGAATCACTTCAGTTGGACCAGAGGACTCAATCCATTCCATGTAAACACAGTCCACACCATTATGGAGCCACCACCAGCTTGCACAGTGCCTTGTTGATAACTTGGGTCCATGGCTTCGTGGCGTCTGTACCACACTCGAACCCTACCATCAGCTCTTACCAACTGAAATATGGACTTATCTAACAAGGCTACCATTTACCAGTCGTCTAGGGACCAATCGATATGGTCATAAGGCCAGGAGAGGCGCTGCAGGCAATGTCGTGCTGTTAGGAAAGGCTCTTGCGTCAGTCGTGTCCTGCAAAAGCCCGTTAACGCCACTTTTCGCTGCGCTGTCCTAAAGGATACATTCGTCGTGTGCCTTGTATATGCGATACTCCCGCCATTTGTGTATGTGAATATCAGTATCCGATGGCTTTGGTTACCTGAGTGCGAATAGTAGTAGTTTTATGTCTTAAAAATATAAGCAAAAGTGACTATGTAGTCAAGAGCACCAGACATAAATGTACGGCATCCTAATGTCTAATCTTAAGTATACAAGCGATTTTCGTGTTTTTGTATAATAAAAACTTTTGAGTTGCCACAAACGCCAATGTAGAATAGCAAGCAGATATTTTACATACATGGAGAGACAAAAAAAGAGATGGAAATGAAAACAGAGAAAATGAAACATGAGTTAGAGTGAAATGTTTCATTGCGATAATAAAGTCTTAAGATAGTTTTACAATGGTTTGAAGGAACAATCATGTAATACTTTTTAAATGAAAGCTCCGCCATTTGGCTCTACAGATCGCTTATTCTACTGTACAATTATATAACGAAGTTTAGTATATTTCAACGATGACTACATTTATAGAAGTCTCATCATACCTGACATTGTGCTACTCGAAAATAGCCAAAATCATGAGTACAAAGTCAGATAGTGGAACTTTCATTTAAAAAGTCTGTTCGTGTTCATATTCGGCTAAAAGCTTAGAAAGCATAGGAAAAGGCTTCCATGGTTTTCATGTTTCATACAAACAGAACTGCAGTGATATCATGGGAAAGCAGCAAGAGCACACAGACTGGGCCTAGACCACAGCAAAGTATTGTCATGCAGATCAGCAATTGAAGATTTTCAATAAAAAAGACTCTAAGTGCCATAAAAAGAAATTTTGAAGTTTTGTGTTAAATGGGATCTACATACTAAATCTAATAACGTATAAAAGGCTCAAACTGCCATCAGTGAAAATATAGTACCATATGCAATCAACAAATGGCATGCAGGTATTAGGCTCTTTGGTCTGCGCAATTGCTCCTCAGTGTGAGATAAAATGGCGGAGGCAGCAGATGTTTGTAACAGTTTGAATGGAAGAATCGGCGAATTAAAGAAGAAAATACTGGGGCAGCAATGAGGAAAAAGCTGAAAAATGGGGAGAATGAATATGTAAATTCAGGTAATAAATGTATTCCAGCAAAAAGTCATCCAGCACAGACGATAAGTTTCATTAGTTATCGCTAAACTACACCATAACTGGAGAGACTATTTTTGAGTTACCAAACGTATTGTTCCAGAAGATGTAAAGGACATGATACAGCAGTCAAGGCAAATAAAGTCATTTATCGTCAGTATCATGAATGCATCTGACTTCACAGATCTCGAGAAAACAATTTTACAGTAGAATAAACGATGTATAAAGTAAATGGCGGAACTGCCATTTAAAAAGTACATGGTAATATAAATACAGGAAATCTAGAAATATCCAAAGTATGGTGGCTATGGCTAGACAAACATAGCCTCACATAGTTAATGCAGGAGAAGCTGAAATTGAACTGAGGACTGGAAAGATATCCCTATTTTGAGAAAAGGTGTACAAGTACAGGACATCAAGGAAATGAAGCTGCCTGCCATGATTGCGACAAGCCACACCTGCAAAGAAAAGAAAAAAGATATGATTGAAATGATGCAGTACCTGGCAAATAATTACCACATACAGTTTTACAAAAGGAGAATGAACTTTTACTATTTTTTGCTGAGTATTGAACTATAACCCATAGAGCTTTCTGTTGCATTTCCAATTTCAGTAAGTTTTTCATACTATTACAATACAATGTTTGTAATTTTCTTTGGAAACTAGATCCATACTATTTTTAACTTCCAAATAAAACAAGTTAACAGCGCAACTACAACCATCAATTACCCAATATACTTAAAACTTATTTTCCTCAAATTCATGATTTTGGCACGAGAAGCCTTTTTTATTTCAAGTCTTCAGCTGCTGAACACCATTCCGAGAACAAGTTCTGAGGTTTTTGAATCCTCCCACAACACAGAAAGAGACTTTACTAAAAAATGGCGGCAAGTAGAAGTGCAACACTTCTTAGTCCACATAAAAACCCTAATCTAGACGATGAAAAGTGTAGAAAATGTGAAAAACTGTTGAAAACCGGCATCAGGTGTATGACATGTAAACATTCCTTCCATTGTCGATGTGCTGGAATTGATCCCTCAGTGAAAGAAAGCAACGAATTCATCACAGGCTGGAACTGTATTCAATACTGCCTCAAAACCACAGGTACAATAACAAATGCGAATAATTGTGATTGTAAGTGCGAATTTTCATCATTAGTTGGGGGCTTAATAAGTGAAATTCAGTTTCTATACCAAATAAAAAGGTGAACAAAATAGATCAACAGTGCCTGCTCTACAACTGTAGGTCTAAATTGTAAACAAAAGAAAGCTTTCTGGCTGTATTACTGAAAACAGGTATCAGATTCTTAATGAAATAGTGGAAGATGAAGCATTGAAATCTGCGCAAATAGAGAGCAACATCCCAAACAGCAAAAAACCTGCCAATAATAAGTTCAAAAAACAAGCCCTAACCTCGTGCACTAACCTAAGTGAACGCAAACAAACTGTCCAAGACAACAAGAGTGAAATCCGTGAAAGTGTATGAAAGAACTGGCCGAAGAAAACAATAGAAGAAGCGAGGTGAATCAGAAACACAACAAGGGACGGATTATAACATACAGAGACAAACATGGTCGTGGAACAGCGCAAAACATCGCGAGTATCCAGGATGACTTTACAACTGTGGCCCACATTCAACTCGGAGCACCTCTGTCTGTCTTTCTGCTGTGTCAAGCCATGTGTGCAAAATAGTTGGTGTTTTTCATCAAGTGATTGTGTCGTAATCGTGGGACGTTGACATGATGTAGCAAAAAATAAGGCAAATGACTATCAAGCACATGAAAGTGGCACTCGGTGATCTGATTAACAATAAAATAATTATCGTTAATATTCCACAGAGACACGATGTATTAGAACAATCTGTAGTGAACTTGTAAACAACTCATGTTATGCACATGAATAAAAGAGGCAAAAAGGCTGCCAGCAAATTAATTGTCGAGGAAATTAGACGAAATTCTCCTCAAAGCTGTGTAAATAAGCGCATTGCCATGGTATGGCCCAACCCACCAAATTAGAATCTGCTACACATACAACCACTGCAGAGAAGCCAGGAAAACATGTAAAGCCTGCTGGACAGTTTGGTAGCCCTAAATCATCATGTATAGTCCAGCAGGAGAAACTAAGACTTAATGTCATATACCAGAATTTCGGTAGTCTTAAAAACAAGCACAATGACCTGGATATTATTACATGTCTTGATATTATATTTTAGTCATAAATGAACACTAGTAAACTAAAGAACTAATTAACACTAGTCAATTAATCTCCATGAAATTTTGTTCTGCCTTTAGTAGGAGAAACAAGTCTGGGGTGGCATAGCAATTTCAGTGTTATTGATGTATGAGGGTAATCCCAAAAGTAATGTCTCCTGTTTATTTCTACAATGGTTTACATCAGTTTACTGCTTGAACATTTAGCTATTTTTCGACATTATCACCATTTCTGTCGATGCACTTTTTGTAGATGCTGTGGCAGTTTTTGTATGCCCATATCATACCAGCTCGACGCCATGCTGTTCAGAAAGTTATTTACTGGCGTGATTGTTGCTTGGTCTCAGGTGTTAAGTGGTACGCCCAGGTTTCGTCACCCGTGACAACTGAGTCCAGAAAGTTGTCTTGTTCGGCTGCAAGGCGATGAAGAAATGCGCAGAAAGCATCAAGTCGTTGCCGCATGTTGTCCTCAGTCAGCATGTGTGGCACCCATCTTGTGCACACCTTCCAGTAGTTCAATGTTTCCATTAAAATTCTGTGAGCGGTGCTTCGGGAAACCTCAGGAACCAACGTGCAGAGATCATCAAGGGTGATCCACAGATCTTCACGCATGCTTTGCTCAACCTTCAACACTGTCTCCTCAGCAATTGATGGTCTCCAGCTCCTTTGTTCGTCGTGAATTTCGGCCCGACCAGCTGCAAACTCTCTACACCACTTACGAACATTTTTGACATCCATGCACGACTCACCATACACTTTCGTCAATTGGCGATGGATTTCAATCGGCGCACTGCCCTTTTCGTCCAAAAACCGAATAACTGCGCGCAATTCGCACTTGGCGGTAACATCCAATGGGAGCTCCATTCTCGACGGCTGTCAAGACAAGACTGAGTGCCTTAGCATGGCGTGCGCATGTTTACACATAGCGCGTGAAGCACTCTTCATAAGTACTCTTCATTACAGTGTGACCAGCTGCCACACAAACAGAGTTCTGTATTTATTAAAAAAAATAGGAGACCTTACGTTTGGGATTACCCTCGTAAGTACATTGTGTGTTGAAGTAATCACAGAATTTGCTGCAATAAATCTAAAATGGGGTAGGGAAAATATAGCTATTATCGGTATGTATAGGCCACCTGTGGCTTGTGTGGATACATTTTTCAAAAATCTGTCTGACTTGCTGATAGATATAGACAGTACATTTTCTGGGTTAAGTGGCCATGTAAATACTGTAATAACAGGGGATATAAATATAAACTTCTTAGCCAGTGATCCCAACACCAAAAAGCTACACTCCTACTTGATGAATTCAATCTAAAACTAGCCATGTCTGATCACCATGCAATATAGCTTCAATTGGATGCAAATGAGATGCCGTTTGTCACTAAAAAGAAACTATATGTAAGCAAAAGAATTATGTATAATGATAACATAAATAAACTGTTACTGCATGTTAGCACACATACCATGGTTTTAGAATGATAGGTTTTCCTATGATAGCTTTGCTGCTGTCTTCTACTATTGTTTTGATGCCACATGCCCTGTTGTATGCACAAAAGTTAAACAAACTAAAATATAAACAAAAGTATGTGGATAAATAACGATGTAATTGAAGCAAGGGAAAAATTAAAATTATTCCATAGTGCAATGTTGAATAATAGACAAAATCTCAAGCTAAAGGAGGCCTTCAAAACTTATCAAGAATACTATAAAGATTTATCAATACAGACCAGGAACAGATACATTGCAGACAAGCTTCAGGCTTCACACAGTATTACTAATGGTGTCTGGGGAGCGATAAACTGTTTTAGTATAGGCAGAGACAAATGCTGCATGGACTTTAATATTGACCACAACGAGATAGTAGTAAAAGATCAACTTGAAACTGCTAATATATTCAATGAATATTTTTCTGCAGTAGGGGAAGCTGTCAATGACAAACATAATAATCTGCAGTATAATTTTAAAGGTTATCGATCTAAGCATAGCATATATCTAGCCCCCACAAATTGGAAAGAAATAATTAACATCATTAGCTCTCTAAAATCTTTCAGTTCTACAGGATATGATGACCTCAGTATTAATGTATTAAAAGTGTGCAGAGAAAGTGTGTTTGTACTTCTGTCTGTAGTGGTAAATAATATAATAGAATCAGGCACCTTCACAGATAGACTAAAAATAACTCAGGTATAACACCAGTCTTTAAAAAAGGGAACAAACTCAAAATTCAAAACTATGGACTCATCTCAACACTTCCAGTCTTTTCCAAAATAGTCAAAAAAGTCATATATAGCAGAATTATAAACTTTCTCCCTATGCACAACCTCATGTTTGAAAATCAAAATGGATTCTTGAAATGTAAATCATCCAGCACAGCAGCTGCTCAGTTAATTGAAGAGATAATAAGTGGCATCAATAACAAGCAACATTTTGGAGGTATATACCCTGACCTTGAGAAAGCTTTCGACTTTGTGAATGCCAGAATCCCATTAGAAAAGCTATGGAACATTGACATCAGAGGCACTGCTCATGACCTAATAAAATCTTACATGAGTAACCAAAAACAGTTTGTACTGCTTAAAACTGGAAGTTGTGTTCACAAATCCAAAATCACTAATATAAAATATGAAGTGCCCCAAGGCTCAGTATTGGGTCCTCTTCTGTTTTTGATTTATGTAAATGACACAAGATATTGCACTCAGAGTTCCAAAATAGTTTTGTATGCAGATGATACATCCATTGTGTGTAAAAAGGAATCATTTAATGAACTAGAGACCAATGTTAATATCATGACAAATGAAATTGTACAGTACTTTAATGAAAGCCACTTAAACGTAAGTAGTAGTAAAACATGTGTCATAGAGTTTAACAAGAGTAGTTTTAATTATGAAATTAAATTCTACATAGGCAGTGAATCAGTAAAAAAAGAGTTTAGTGTAAAATTCCTCTGTTTAACAATTCAAAGAAATCTAAAGTGGGACACACATGTTGACACTCTAGCATGTAAGTTGTCTAGGAATATATTTGCAATTAATATAATAGCAAGTTCTGCAGAAACACTGTTGTCCTAAAGACTGCATACTTTGCTCTATTTTCCTCTCACCTGAATTATGGAATAGAAATATTGGGAGCAACAACCAAAACAAATCTAAATAAGCTATTGCTACTTCAGAAAAGGCCTATAGGAATCATATATGGAGCAAAATATAAGGAATAATGTTGTGGCTTGTTTCCAGAAACTGGTATACTAACTGTAGTAAACATATACATTCTAAAAGCCATATTATTTGTTAAAAGACTGCAACCCAACAGTTGTTCCAATTTGTATCAGTACAATACCAGAAATAAAGAGAAATTTTACAACAGTAGCCACAGAACGGCACTTTATTGAAAGGTTCCACAATATGCAGGTTTAAAGATAGCCAATGCACTGCCCAGTAAAGTTATGACCCTACTCACAATGAAGATTAAATTTCAGTTAAAGAAATCCCTATTACAAAATCCATTATACACATTAGAAGAATATGGACTTTATGGAGAATAAGAAGTGCTTCAAAAATATGTAAATAGTGTTAAGCAAACTATTTTATTTGTAATTTAATCATTTTGTTAATCAATGACATACTCAGAAGAATGTATTATTGTGCTATGTATCAAGAACTGTAACCTGTTTTTATACACATGTGATGAATCATTCGATGTTGAATCAAGTATTATTATTATTAAAAAGCTATGGGTAGTTTCTGAGATTGGTGACAACGAGCATTGCATTGAGCAGTACAACCCTTCATTGTACCATACCTTGCAGCAGACCTTACTACCAAAAGAAGCAGCACAGATGGAGATACAAGAGTCCCTTCACAGCCGTCCCTAAATGCCGCAGTGTTATGTAGCAACATTGTGCTTGTTAGCCAGTATTAAAAAGTTTGACTCAGAGTGAAGAGGACTAACAAGAGTAAACAGCCTAAAGAAGTGGGTACTGTTAGGGAGTAGTTGATGTTGTTGTGGTCTTCAGTCCAGAGACTAGTTTGATGCAGTTCTCCATGTTACTCTATCCTGTGCAAGCTTCTTCATCTCCCAGTACTTACTGCAACCTACATCCTTCTGAATCTGTTTAGTGTATTCATCTCTTGGTCTCCCTCTACGATTTTTACCCTCCACGCTGCCCTCCAATGTTAAATTTGTGATCCATTGATGCCTCAGAACATGTCCTACCAACCGTTCCCTTCTTTTTGTCAAGTTGTGCCACAAACTCCTCTCTTCCCCAATTCTATTCAATACCTCCTCATTAGTTATGTGATCTACCCATCTAATCTTCAGCATTCTTCTGTAGCACCAAATTTCTAAAGCTTCTGTTCTCTTCTTGTCCAAACTATTTATCGTCCACGTTTCACTTCCATACATGGCTACACTCCATACAAATACACTACTGGAAATTGAAATAAGAACACCGTGAATTCATTGTCCCAGGAAGGGGAAACTTTATTGACACATTCCTGGGGTCAGATACATCACATGATCACACTGACAGAACCACAGGCACATAGACACAGGCAACAGAGCATGCACAATGTCTGCACTAGTACAGTGTATATCCACCTTTCGCAGCAATGCAGGCTGCTATTCTCCCATGGAGACGATCGTAGAAATGCTGGATGTAGTCCTGTGGAACGGCTTGCCATGCCATTCCCACCTGGCGCCTCAGTTGGACCAGCGTTCGTGCTGGACGTGCAGACCGCGTGAGACGACGCTTCATCCAGTCCCAAACATGCTCAATGGGGGACAGATCTGGAGATCTTGCTGGCCAGGGTAGTTGACTTACACCTTCTAGAGCACGTTGGGTGGCACGGGATACATGCGGACGTGCATTGTCCTGTTGGAACAGCAAGTTCCCTTGCCGGTCTAGGAATGGTAGAACGATGGGTTCGATGACGGTTTGGATGTACCGTGCACTATTCAGTGTCCCCTCGACGATCAACAGTGGTGTATGGCGAGTGTAGGAGATCGCTCCCCACACCATGATGCCGGGTGTTGGCCCTGTGTGCCTCGATCGTATGCAGTCCTGATTGTGGCGCTCACCTGCACGGCGCCAAACACGCATACGACCATCATTGGCACCAAGGCAGAAGCGACTCTCATCGCTGAAGACGACACGTCTCCATTCGTCCCTCCATTCACGCCTGTCGCGACACCACTGGAGGCGGGCTGCACGATGTTGGGGCGTGAGCGGAAGACGGCCTAACGGTGTGCGGGACCGTAGCCCAGCTTCATGGAGACGGTTGCGAATGGTCCTCGCCGATACCCCAGGAGCAACAGTGTCCCTAATTTGCTGGGAAGTGGCGGTGCGGTCCCCTACGGCACTGCGTAGGATCCTACGGTCTTGGCGTGCATCCGTGCGTCGCTGCGGTCCAGTCCCAGGTCGACGGGAACGTGCACCTTCCGCCGACCACTGGCGACAACATCGATGTACTGTGGAGACCTCACGCCCCACGTGTTGAGCAATTCGGCGGTACGTCCACCCGGCATCCCCCCATGCCCACTATACGCCCTCGCTCAAAGTCCGTCAACTGCACATACGGTTCACGTCCACGCTATCGCGGCATGCTACCAGTGTTAAAGACTGCGATGGAGCTCCGTATGCCACGGCAAACTGGCTGACACTGGCGGCGGCGGTGCACAAATGCTGCGCAGCTAGCGCAATTCGACGGCCAACACCGCGGTTCCTGGTGTGTCCGCTGTGCCGTGCGTGTGATCATTGCTTGTACAGCCCTCTCACAGTGTCCAGAGCAAGTATGGTGGGTCTGACACGCCGGTGTCAATGTGTTCTTTTTTCCATTTCCAGGAGTGTACTTTCGGAAATGACTTCCTGACACTTAAATCTATACTCGATGTTAACAAATTTCTCTTCTTCAGAAACACTTTCCTTGCCATTGCCAGTCTACATTTTATATCCTCTCCACTTCGACCATCATCAGTTATTTTTCTTCGCAAATAGCAAAACTCCTTTACTATTTTAAGTGTTTGATTTCCTAATCTAATTCCCGCAGCATCACCCGATTTAATTCGACTGCATTCCATCATCAATGTTTTGCTTTTGTTGATGTTCATCTTATATCCTCCTTTCACGACACTGTCCATTCCGTTCAACTGCTCTTCCAAGTCCTTTGCTGTCTCTGACAGAATTACAATGTCATCAGCGAACCTCAAAGTTTTTATTTCTTCTCCATGGATTTTAATACCTACTCCAAATTTTTCTTTTGTTTCTTTTACTGCTTGCTCAATATACAGGTTGGATATTGTGTTATTTTTGTGTCTGTTTCTAGCATTTAAGAGTGTTTCATTTTTCTTGAGTGCCATTATTGAAGTAGTTGCAGTTGGACATAAAATGCTTAAGAGGTTGGGAATTTTAACTAAAAGTACCTTTATAGATATTGGAGGAAAAGTTTGATGTTGGACCTGAAAATGATATTCCAGGTACCGATTTTCAACTCTCCTGAATTTTGGAACCAGTTGAGACAAGGTGAAATGTAGCAGCAATCTGCTCTATCACACTCATTTCGCATTACTTAAGTTATGTAATCAAGACAGTACATTAAGATAAGAAAGAATGGTGGAACATGACATGCATGTGTGCTTTATTTCGTTTATGACAGATTGGTGCAAACCACATCATAATCTGATCTTTGGGTTATTAAATGTTTAAATTTTAATTGAGCAATGGTATCAGAATTCACTAATGCGTGCATTGACAAGCTGAGGCCTTGGTAACATGCAAGTCACCCAGACGAGGGTCTGAGAGTGAGGCACCAGTAAGATTCTGTGGTCTAAGTGCAAGGATGCAATGGGAAAAACTTAAAGTTAGACATTGTTTGATGGAACAGAGACCTCTTTGCAACAAGTTATGGACTCATCGCAAGCCATGACGCCCTTTTTAAATAGTTAGAATGATAGTAACGTTGTTTTAATCAATAGTACGAAAGAGTTGACCATGGAGGAACCACTGCATGACAAAACATTATCAAAAGTGTAAATGTAATTGCTTGTCTGACATCACTGTCGACAAAAAGCTGAAAATAGGAGCTCCAAACGTTGTCCACCTAGAATGCATCGCGTGTTGGCTGAAGCAGAATCTGTGCATGATGAAACTTCCACTGTAGTGATGTGATAAGTTCTGTAAACTGTTATTGTTGTTGTTAGCAGAGTTTGACTGTGAACAGTTGCATTGGCTTTGACTGTGGTAATAGCTACAGAGAGAGACAATGGTAGCGTAAACGAACGAAGCTTATATTATATCATTTCATCATCTCTCACCTTGCTGACACTATGTCAGACAAGGCTTCTTATCTGGCTGTGAACTTTCTCAATATTGTATTAAATCATGGCTAATGACCTTCTGGTTGCTAGTATATGCGTAGAATTTTTACTGTCTTGGAGAATACAGTGCAACTTGTTGCCAAACAGATTCAGAATCATCCTGGCTTTTCGTTTCCATGTGCATTGTTTCAGGAGTAGTGTTACTGTGGTTTTTTGTGGGGGTCGCTATTTAGTCAACTACAATAAGCGTCTATTGCAAGGCTCAATGAATTCTGGTGAATGGTAATTGCAGCTTTATGTTTTTCTTGTCACTGATGTGCAGAAAACAGATAGTAGTACATACGGCCTCAACAATATATTATGGTTTTACCAGAGTGATGTGTTAGTTGTTAGATGGTGTACGAAATTCTCCCAGTGTTGTGTTGTGTTATTGCAAAGCCTAATTATGTCGCACCAGTTGGAGTGCAGCACAAGAACAGCTGCATGCCAAGAAAGGGCAGGTAACGTTAACGGGTTGAGAATGTGTGGAAGTACTTCAAGTACACAGAGTAAAAAGGTAGGTTTTTGTTATTACTCGGTCATGCACCCCTGTTATTCCTCTGCTTACTGTGTCATGCAGTTCGTTATATCATACGTTGCCTAGTTGGTTTTGTACATCTTCTTTTCTCCATGTAAACCCATGTTTGATTTTTCATGGCTAAATAGCCTCTGACGTTTCTGAGGAGTGCAGGTATTCTGTGCGCTAACAATACAATGAATTCAATACAGAGGGCAAATAATGTTAAATACATTTCCCTTGAGATCACTCCTCTAGGGATCGCAAGGACAAAATTAGGTTAATTACATCACACATGAATGCATTTAAACAGTCATTCAACCTGTGCTTCATACATTAATGGAACAGGAAAACGCCCTAGTAACTGGCTCAATGGGAAGTAACCTCTCGTTCTCTCAGCAATGCATAATGAGATGTTTTCTTTGACCGAGATATCTGGAGAATATGCTAGCTAGAATAGCAATGAAACATCACATGTATTGAGATGGGTCAGGCAGCACAGGCAACGTGTAGTCTTTCGTTATCTTATAGAAAGATGGGTCATGGATTCCCTGTAGAACTGGGAGGATGGAAGTAATTGTTTTCTGTGAGTACTATGTCTTCAATGGACAAGATATCTGTGCCGGAAAAGGAGTAGTTTAACGGGTATATTAGCTGTAATCATGCAGCTGAGTTCTTTGTCCACAACCACCTGCACAATGTTAGGAAGGCTATGATATATGGTGAAGACGAATACGCTTAATAAAATAATGAATATGCAGCAGGATGGGGCTAAGTTACACTTCGCAACTCATGCTGATAAATGCGTGTGCTGTGACTGTAGATCATTCGATAAAAGTCCAGTCATTCTTACAAAGTACACGATACAAGACGTTGACCTCAAAGTCTCCACATCCGCTGGAAGAGAGGCCATGCACCAGGCTCATGGCACCACCACGTGGTAGCTGCAGAGACAGCCGTGTACTTCCTGACGCATTGGAAATACCCGCAGCCTTCCTCCTCCCCTTCCCCGCCACACAGATACCCTTTGTAGTCGGACTCGAGCTGTTTCGGGAGTTATTACATCCGGTGTTCAAGCAATGTGCGGAATATTGTTACATACAGAATTTGAAGATGTCAGAGGGACTAAATGTACTATGCACAAAGAGAGTGACAGGGCTTTGCAGATGACGGAAGAATATTTAAGCAATTTTCGGTGTAATAACACGTTTTATCCCGAGGAAAACCACCACCGCACTTGACCACCGACTCTAAAAAATGGTCACGACACACTCGTGAAACCGCCACTGAGACACTTCACGCACATTTGTGGGAAATGCCCTTATCTTTGAGCACGAGCTGCTTCAGGAGTTACTAAAGCCAATTGAATAAGTCTCTAAATAAACTTTCAAAAAGATCGCTGTACAGTAGTTTGCTTCAGTTTTGCGATGCATACCGCCACGCTCGAACACGGACTCTAGAAAGATCGTTGCACACTTATGAAATCTCCCTGAAACACTTCACAGGCTTTTGTGGGAAACAAATCCCGAAACCGATATCAGCTGCAATATCTGATTTTACACGCCAAAAGACACCATTTGGAAATCGAAATATCTTTGTAACTCTAAATAGAACGCTCACCACTTTTCGAGTTTTAGATGCTTTTTGAAAGCACTGCGAGAGAGGGAGAGAGAGAGATTTCCGAGTCCTACAGCTGCTGTGGTTTACATTACTTTTCTGAACCTGTGAGTGAGATTAGTTTATATTGCCTGCTGGAGTCAGGGACGTTTTTTTCCTCACTTCTCGAAGTACACGTTGGTGTCCAAGCACAAACGGGAAAATCAGAACAATGACACAAACAGAATTCGAAGTACTGTCCTACAGACAAGAAAAATGGCTGGAATTTACGGTGAATTTTCGATGTCCTGCAGTGCAGATCTGGAAGTGCTCTATAGCTACAACCATAGATACCTTGCCCCTGTCTAGTCTGAACCAGTCTGTAGGGGCTACTATGTCTTGCACAAAGGAATCTTGTAACTCTCTGACGTCATGGAACTTCTTGTGACTAGAGCATTCTCATTTGTTCTTACTGAATTTACCCGCCAAAATACTGCTGCTGCCGGTGTGAGAACACTGTCCGCCATTTTATGCTGACAGGCAAATTACGTGACTTTCAATGTCAAAAGTATTTTCTACAGATCGAAAACAAAATACAGCAGTCATATTGCACTGACAGTTAAACTCTGCTAATGTGGTCTACAGATCATGAAATAAGGAAAGTAACACCAAAGACACTTCCTCAATTACAATGCTCTGCGCCGGCCGTTGTAGCCGAGCGGTTCTAGGAGCTACAGTCCGGAACCGCGCTGCTGCTACGGTCGCAGGTTCGAATCCTGCCTCGGGCATCGATGTGTATGATGTCCTTAGGTTAGGTAGGTTTAAGTAGTTCTAAGTCTAGGGGACTGATGACCTCAGATGTTAAGTCCCGTAGTGCTTGGAGACATTTGAATTTTACACAGCTCTGCTACTGTTGAGGAAAGCTTGGCTTTAGCAGTGTGAAACCGATCTCCAACTGGAGTATATCACCACATATGATATCGATGTAGTTAACACAATTCTTATCCTACACCATACAAAATCACCACTTCTGCATATACACTATGCGATCAAAAGTATCCGGACACGTGGCTGAAAATGACTTACAAGTTCGTGGTGCCCTCAATCGGTAGTTATGGAATTCAATATGGTGTTGGCCTACCCTTAGCCTTGATGGCAGCTTCCACTCTCGCAGGCAAACGTTGAATCAGGTACTGGAAGGTTTCTTGGGGAATGGCGGCCCATTCTTCACAGAGTGCTGCACTGAGGAGAAGTGTCGATGTCGGTTGGTGAGGCCTGGCACGAAATTGGTGTTCCAAAACATCACAAGGGTGTTCTATAGGATTCAGGTCAGGACTCTGTGCAGGCCAGTCCATCACAGGGATGTTATTGTCGTGTAACCACTCCGCCACAGGGCGTGTATTATGAATGGGTGCTCGATCATGTTGAAAGATGCAATCGCCATCCCCAAATTGCTCTTCAACAGTACGAAGCAAGAAGGTGCTTAAAACATCTATGTAGGCCTGTGTTGTGATAGTGCCACACAAAACAACAAGGGGTCAAGCCCCCTCCATGGAAAACACGAACATACCACAAACTACCACCTCTGAATTTTTACTGTTGGCACTACACACACTGGCAGATGACGTTCACTGGCCATTCGCCATACCCATAGTAGGGGAGAGAGGAGAGCATCACCCCAAATGTGAGGGTTGCCGCCCCGTCAGGGGTCGTGTGCGGGTTGCCTACCCTTAAGGGGCAGTGAAGTCAGCTGATGATGCAAGTATGTGACATCATGTGACTTTAGCTGATGACGCGATTGACGCCATTCAAGATGGCGGCTGTAACACCAGTTGATGGCGCGGGTACCATTATTCAAGATGGCGGCATTTGGCAGGAAGTTTGAATTTTGGCGGGAAATTGACTTATGTGCGTCTACAGGTCACCTTGAAGTCTCCTCCCACCCCCCCCCCCCCCCACCCCTCCCCCCGCCTTTCCGATTTTTTGCAATATGGCGCGTGGAAAATGGGCGCTAAAGTTGAATTTTGGAGGGAATTTAGCTCTGAGGTCTTACTCTTGCAGCTGAGGGTAGTTAGTGCAGTGTTGCCATCACCAGAGTGTGCTAGTGGCGCCAATGGCGGGAAACAAGAGCCTGAGTTGTCAGTGCTTGTTGAGCTGCCAGCGAGGAAGGAGCATGTGCTCAATCATCGAGTTTAATGTGAAGGATAGAGCAGCTTTCAATAGCTGCATTACATGTACACATTCAAAGGAGGTCTGTAGCCACAGTTCACTACATGAGGTATGGAAGAGTATGATAATGGAACAGTGAAGGAGAAAGAAGCAGAAGAATTCAGTTCAGCAGATTGCAACAGTGCAGGGGGATGGAGCCAAGATGCATGTCATGACCGATACATGCTCATGCACATGCACAAACTGTCAAGATATCCAACATGAAGCATTCACTCTTCCAAAACGGAAGAAGCGGACAGTTGAGGTCAATTCACTTCAATGGAAGCGATATATACTATTGAAGAGCAGCTGCCCATCCCCATGCTCATGGCTGTGCGGAATGTGTTCTATCGAGGAGCTATTGGTGTATGACCAGGAGGAGTTTAACAGCCATGTTGCCAGTAAGCATACAGGCAAGGACTGTCCCCATAGCATCCTACATGTAGAATGGAAGCAAGCTTTAATGCTTGAACATATAAAGAGGAAGAATACAGTCCTGGAAATAAATGCTTTGCATCAAGATGCATTACACAACACATGCAAACATTTGTCTGTGCTAGAACTGTCTGTCATTTTTATAACCTACATATAAGCTCCAACCCCACAAGAGACAACTGCCTCCGATCCAGCGTGCTGAGAGGCTGCACTGGAGGATCCTGCATCGTACTGGCCTCCATCGTATGCATCTTCCATTGAGCAATGCACAAGAGACATTCCAGTATCAGTGCAAGAAGTGATGGCTATCCGCACTGGTGTGGATGTTGTGGATGAGACGATACCAACCTCCAGTGCACCGCCACCTTTACTATTCGCCTCATGCTATGTGTTAACGGTTAGCGGTTCAAAACGTCTTTATGTAGGAATTGAAGTTTCACAAGACAGTAGCTTTTCAACTGTGTTAGTGCTCGAAAATGTGACGAAAAATATTAAAGTGCAGTTTTCAGACTAGGAGTGGAATGAGCTCTGTCGTGCAAAAACATACATCAAGAAGCATATAACTACAGAATAAGTTCCGCCCCACTCATACCAGAACATCTACTGTGGCGGTCTAACAGTGAGTGTATTATCAATGTATGATGATGCTACACTAAGAGTTAAAAGTGCTGAGGGTCAGAGTATTTACATGCAACACTGGACTGTTGATAACTTTTTCAATCTATACTAAGCGATAGCTACTGGGATGGAGAGACTAAATAGATGGCTCCCACATGTTCAAGCCGTATACAGTGATATCATTAACTGGTTTCACACATGCAGCATTTACATAGAAGATATAAATGGCTCTGAGCACTATGGGCCGGCATAGAAGATATATATCATTGTTTTAGTACCTATATAAGTGCAGTGCCGAAGTGTTGTGCTATTCGCCGAATAGGTGTGGAAAATGTTTAACTCAAATTTACTGATGGAATACCAGACTATTGCAATACGCCGACAACATTGCGAGATATACTTGCAGAATTTGAAGGATATAAGAATCAGCTATTTTCCAAATACTGTACAGCCGTTGCACCGATTAAAAAAGAAGCAAGTGATGTTTTCGAAGTTGATGATAATGGCATGTACAACTGTAGATCGTGAATAAGCAAATATATCCATAATCTCAAATTTGTGTCTGTGTTATTTCTCTAGACAAAATGATCCTACATAGAAATGTCAAGCACCTTTAGGCAGGTAAATGCACGTCACATTTACACACGTTTACATTCGCATTTTTTGACAAAATGATCTCACATAAAAGCCTATTGAACGCCAGTACCTAACACAGAAGCTATCATGGCAGGCTGCGTGAAACACCTTCGTCACAAGGACTTTGTTGTAGATGACTGGTCTTGCGATAATGATGAAGATCCTCGTTGGAAAAAATTTTTCGCAATACCACTCCAAAGTTTCGAAAATATCGATCCTAATTACGTAATTAATCACAAAGATCGGCCCTAATTACACAACTATATACATAGCGCTGCACAAGGACAGCCTAAAATGGCAAGAACAGACTATAGCATTCATTTGGTGCTATCCTGCTGGGAAAAAAATTATAGCACTCCAAACTTACTTAAAAATCGATAATAATTTCGTAAATAATCACATAGATCGGACCTAATTACATAACTATATGCATAGCGGTTCACAAGGACGGCAATACTCCGCAAAAACTGACAACTGGTGTTATCCTGCTAGGAAAAGAATCTCGCAATACCACTCGAAACTAGCGACAGAAACACTTAAACTCTACTCTACACCTACAAGCTGGGGGGAAAAGGACTAGGGTGTAAGGTAAATCTTTATTCTTTTTGGAGTAGAGTTGATGTTCAGCTCAGAAGGGCTGGGGCGAGTTCCCTAGGAGAGCGCTGCCTCTGCTGGAGCATTAAACAAAGGTGTTTTCCATCCCAGAACGAGAGGCGTTGGGGACCTGTGACAGCAACTCTTGCTAGCCATTAGGGACCGCTGTGACACTATACTTTAGATGAACAAGATGCATTTGGGGGAAAGCCGTCCTTTTATATCTATACCTGTTATTGTATTGTCGAAGCGCGATCGTATCGATGCGGTCAGGACGGACTGTGGGCTTTCGGCTGAGCCCCGGCCAGCACGGGCCCGTGAGGCATTCGGCCCGGGCGTCGTGAGGCTTTCGGCTGAGAAGCTCCATCGCGTAGGTTGATTTTCGGTAGTTTATGATTGTACATGGATGAGAACGCACGTTCAACTGCGGTCCCTTAGGACGACAATTTCCCCCACTACATGTGATGCATTATGACAGGTTCAATACGAGTGCTGGTGTTTTTTTTTGCGACAATTTCGAAGTGTGATTATAACTGCGAGGCATTTTTTTCCATCACGTGTGATAGCGTGTTTTGGTTTCGGTTAGCTGGGCCTTATGGTGATTTTTAGTAGGTGTGTGTAGTGAACTCTGATGTCAAACAGGGATAGATGCTATATGCTTGCAGGTAATAGACTTTTTTTAAACTCCTCCTTGTCCAACATCAGCATCTAGTCAGTTGAACGTATTTCCCACCAAAAAGAATACAGATTGTACCTTACACCCTGGCCTTTAAGGGTAGGCAACCAGCACACTGTCCCTTAAGGGATGGCAATCAGCAAGTTTGGGGTAACAATCTCCTCTCCCCTACTTCCCACACCCTGCCACTGAATCGCCAGATTGTGTACTGTAATTCGTCATTCCACACAACGTTTTTCCACTGTTCAGTTCGTCCAAAGTTTAAGTTCCTTACACCAAGTGTGGACTCGTTTGACATTTACTCACGTGATGTGTGGCATATGAGCAGCTGCTCAACCACGGATTCCAAGTTTTCTCACCTCCTACCTAACTGTCATAATACCTGCGGTGGATCCCGATAAAGTTTGGAATTCCTGTGTGATGGCCTGGATAGATATCAGCCAATTACACATTACGACCCTCTTTAACTGTCGGCGGTCTCTGTCAGTCATGGTCAGCCTCTATGTTTTTGTGCTGTACGTGTCCCTTCACGTTTCCACTTCACTATCACATCGGAAACAGTGGACCTTGGGATGTTTAGGAGTGTGCAAATCTCGCGTCAGACGTATGACGCAAGTGACACCCAATCACCTGACGATGTTTGAAGTCGGTGAGTTCCTTAGAGCGCCCCATTCTGCTCTCTCACTATATGTAATAACTACTGAGGTCGTTCATATGGAGTACCTGGCAGTAGGTGGCAGCACAATGCACCTAATATGAAAAACTCATAAAGCTCTCCATCCTGCTCACTTCCTACTCCCGCCTCGGAGTACCACTGTCCACCACTTCTACAACCTCCTCCAAACCTCCCCCATGCCCCCTCATAGCTGACAAAACCTGTCTCGCAGATGTACTACACTTACCTCACCCTCCAAAACTCCCTCCCACCACCACACAGAACCCAGAACCTAAACCTGCTCGTCACTATTGATGCCACCTCCCTGTGCACTGACATTCCTAATGCCCATGGCCTTACTGCTATCGAACACTACATTTCCAGACGCCCTATGGATTCCAAACCAACAACCTCCAGAAGGCTTAGTCCCACAGAAATATCAGTCCTTTCCAAAGGCCTCACCTTTTGCCCCACTTCCAAATTCAACCATGCAAGACTCATTAAAGACCTTCTCTTCTTCTCCCAGTCCCTACAGTGTAAACAGTTTTTCACCACCAACCCGACCAATCAGACTCAACCAAAGACCAATATTGAACCTTGCCTAACTCAGTTCACTCCTCCATCCTACCGTGATCCACCCCCACTGCCTCCAAACCACCCCCTGTTAACTTTCCAGAATTTCTTAACGTCAAACCTTGCCTCACCATCATTCCCCAAATCCCTCAACATGCAAACTAACCTTACATCCCCAGAAACAACCGGAGTCCACCATCTAAAAACTGATCCCGACCTTATAATCCCACCTGCAGACAAAGGCTCCACCACCGTTGTTTTGAACTGCAAGGATTACGTGCCAGAAGGACTCTGTCAGCTGTCAGATACTTTGACCTAAAAACCAGGTAACAGTGATCCCATTCCAGTAATCCAGCAGGATCTCCAGTCACTACTCAAATCCTTAGGCCCATACCAGAACCTCTCACCAGTGTCCATCTCTCTACATACCTCTACCACTCCTGTCACTCCCACCTTCTACATGCTTCCTAAAGTCCATAAACCCAACCACCGAGGCCACCCCACTGTAGCCGGTTACTGTGCCCCCACTGAGAGAATCTCTGCGCTCATAGACCAACACCTTCAACGTATTACCTGGAAACTATCCTCCTATATAAAAGATACCAACCATTTACTTGACCGACTCTCCACAGTTCCTGTCCCTTTACCACACAGTGCCCTGCTCGTCACAATTGATGCCACCTCCCTGTGCACTGACATTCCTAATGCCCATGGCCTTACTGCTATCGAACACTACATTTCCAGACGCCCTATGGATTCCAAACCAACAACCTCCTTCCTAGTCTCCATGACCAACTATATCCTCACCCGCAATTACTTCTCCTTTGAAGGCATTACCTACAAACAAATCCACAGTACGGCTATGGGCACCCACATGGCACCATCCTATGCTAACCTATTCACGGGTCATTTATAAGAATCCTTTCCAAAAACCCAGAATCCTAAACCCCTAACCTGGTTCAGATTCATTGATGACATCTTTGCTGTGTGGACTGAAGGTGAGGACAGCTTATTCACATTCCTCCAGAACCTCAACATATTCTCCCCCATTTGCTTCACCTGGTTCTACTCGACACAACAAGCCACCTTCCTTGATGTTGACCTCCACCTCAGAGATGTCTACATCAGTACCTCCGTTCATATCAAACCTACTAATCACAAGCAATACCTCCACTTCAACACCTGCCATCCATTCCATACCAAGAAGTCCCTTCCATACAGCGTAGCCACCTGTGGTCGTCACATCTGCAGTGACAAGCAGACCCTCTCAAAATACACTGAGGGTCTCACTGAAGCCTTCACTGACTGTAATTATCCTCCCATCCTTGTACAAAAACAAATCTCCCATGCCTTATCTTTCCAATCTCCCACCACCTCCCAAAGTCCCACAGTCCTGCCACAGAGGAGCATTCCCCTCGTAACTCAGTACCATCTGGGACTGGAGCAACTGAATTACATTCTCCGCCAAGGTTTCGATTACCTCTCGTCGTGCTCTGAAATGAGAAATGTCCTGCCCACTATCCTTCCTACCCCTCTTACCGTGGTATTCTGCCATCCGCCGAACCTACACAATATACTCGTCCATCCTTAGACATCCCCTGCTCCCAATCCCTTACCTCATGGCTCATACCCCTGTAATAGAACTAGGTGCAAGACATGTCCCATACATTCTCCTACCACCGCCTACACCCATCCAGTCACTAACATCACCTATCCCATCAAAGGCAGGGCTACCTGTGAAACCAGTCATGTTATTTACAAACTAAGCTGCAACCACTGTGCAGCATTCTATGTAGGCATGACAACCAACAAGCTGTCTGTCTGCACGAACGGCCACCGACAAACTGTGGCCAAAAAACAAGTGGACCACCCTGTTGCTGAACACACTGCCAAACATGAGATACCTCATCTCAATGACTGCTTCACAGCCTGTGCTATATGGATCCTTCCCACCAACCCCAACTTTTCTGAATCGCGCAGATAGGAACTTTCCCTGCAATACATCCTACGTTCCCGTAACCCTCCTGGCCTCAACCTTCATTAGTCACTGTCCTCATCCATCCAGCCCCCTCCCTGTTCCCATTCCAGCACTATACAGCTGTCATTTCACCACCACACCCAGTTTTTTAATTTCTTTTTATTTCTCTCCTTGCCACTACTTACCCCCCACCCCTCCACACCTTCTATTCTGCCCTCTGTCTAAACTGCAACACTTCACTGTCTGCCACTCCCACCATACTATCCCTCCCCCTCCCCACCCCAGCCTCCTCCTTACCCCCACCCAGTCGCCACTCCCATCAGGCTGCTCGCAGTGTGGTTTCAGTTCTCTGAGACTGCAGACGTGTGTGCAAGTTGCATTTGCGTGTGTGTGTGTGTGTGCGAGTGTGCATGTGTGTCTACTGCTGACAAAGGCCAAAAGCTGTAATTGTGTGAACCTTTTTGTTGTGCCTATCGTGACTCAGCATCTCTGCTATATGGTGAGTGGCAACTTTCCTCCTCTGGTATTGCTACATTCCATCCTGGATTTTCCATTGTTTAATATGAAAAACGTATGTTTTTGGGGTGTCCAGATACTTTTGATTACATAGTATAAATATCGGCCTCATATATATACTGCGATGACAGACAGATCTCCAAAACAATAAGCACAAGCATATATAGCCGCAGCACTAGATATTTCCTGCAAGGTTGGTCGGGCATCCATCGTGGCCAACAGTCACAAGATAACTGCCCACCACACATGCTTACCTGGTACACACTCAGAGCGCCATCAGCGGACCATGGTCACTCTCCGAACTGGTGTACAAAGGTTGGAATGTAATGGTCTACTTTGGGTCAGCTGCAGTGTTGCAAGGAGGGTTTGTCAAATACAATGTGAGGAGACCTTTCAATCTCTAACTTAATCCTAAGAACGTGAGAATGCACTGTGACTCCTATGGATATAGGGAAAGATCGTGAATTAAGCACTATGACCAAAGTGCTAGAAATATGTAGATCGCTGGTTGGTATACTCTGATGTATATGTTCGAGCATTAAGCATGAATGGAAGTACTGCACAGTCATCTATCTACATGCACAGTCTAGTTTTATGGTGCCTGCAAAGTAGAGGAAGGGCAGTTTTAGCGATGATACAGAATTAGGAAAGCATGCTGCCATGTCATTGGTCGGCACTGAAATTACGGAAAAACTGGTAAAATTGCTAAAATTGATCGCACTATCAACTTTGATACTTGTTACAGTGCATCAACTGTGTCTTTTTCATCCCATCCATCCATAGGTATGCTATTGATTACCCATAATGAATCACTGACATCACTTGTTTGAGATGAAGAAAGAATCTTGGTGGGGATGGCTAGCACCGAAAAAGTGAGCACATATGCGGCTGCAATGTGAGGAATCAGTCAAGATGGAACACTGAGCCATCTGCTACCCCATCAGTGCGAAAGATGAGTTTAAATGTAGAGGTCATCAATCACCTTCAGACAGTTGTTTGAAAACTCGCCACAATGCTGCAAAGCTCTTCCAGATTCCTTGTGTTGTGACTGTCTTTTATTTCAGTCATCCAGTGCGTATGTTGTGGGAGCAGCAGCAACGTGATCTACATCATGCAATGTCCAATTTTCTGTGAGAGTCAATGGATTGAAACATGTTACTGTCAGTTTAGAACCAAAGAATAGGCCTCGAAGTTGTGGTGGAAAAACCAAACTGTGTGGCAGTGTACAAAACTGTAGTCATACACTGCTTGACCTTTTACAGCAGAAAAGAACAGTCTATCAAATAACAACATAGGGAAACAGGGACCCTCTCTTGTGACTGTTACTCTGTGGAACATGGTCCTCCTACAGTATGGGGGATGAAACTTTACAGTGGTCTGTGCAGGTGACTTTAATCACTGACTGGATCAATACCTGCATATTTAGAATGACTGCCTCAAGTGCTCGGTGCCAGCATACGGATGGTATTTGATTTCGATATATATATATATATATATATATATATATATATATATATATATATATATATATATATATATATATATCAGAAGAGAGAAATATGGTAAAAATCTTATCGAATTGTCTATCGCATGATGTCAGCAGAGTTTTTATAGTTCGTAGTTTTTTTCTCTGTTGGATGGTACAAAATAACCATGATAGAATAGTTGGATAACAGAAGTGTATGCACCCTGAGTGACGCAGGTCTCCTTTGTACTGCAGTACCTGTATGTAGTTTGGAAATGCACCACAATGCAGCAGCAAAATCCTCATCCTTCTTCCAGTTGCTGTAAATGCTCATACTGTCTTTTATACTACCTAATGTTGCAGGAGAAAGCTTCGTTTGGTGTACACAGTTCGCAGAGCTATGACATGTTCCCGTTTCCACCAAGTAGTCAAAACACAGCTCTGTCGTATTAATCAGCTCACCCTTTTTCTCCATGAGTTGCGGAAGACGGTAGATATAGCCCTCTCCGACTTCTGCTCAGTTCCAACTTAAGCTGGAATGATCACATGCACAAAGCTGCAAGGATGGTGGGGCAGGGACTGGGGGACAGTTACAAGATGCAGAGGAACTGTCTAAAAACAATGGTCGACTTTTACTGTAGCAAATAGGTTGGAAAATGATGACTTCCGTCAAGATGTGACAGTGTCACAAATATGATTCATTAGTGGCTGTAATCATTAAAAGACATCTCCATAGGATCCAACGCAGGTAACTGGTTGAATGGGAAGACTTGATTCCAAATCACAGACAGCATTTATACCAGAAAAAAAAAACTATAGATCTGAAAAGTCAGTGTTTTGGTCATAGGACTTTGTACACTTCTTATGTCCTCAATGGAGCATTGAACTTTTGAAAGTGATTTGTCGCATAGCACACTATTTACTGTACATGATCATTCTCAATCAACCATCATCCCCCCTCGCCTATAACCCAGTGGATATATAGCAGAACCTCTGACATGGCATCAGGATAGAAATACTGCAGACATATCTAGCGGTGTGAGCGAGTTGCAGATACCGGCTACATGCAAATTCCTTACCTGAATCTCTTTCTAAATTTGGTGATTTTATTACGAGCATATACCACCAGCAACGTGTACACACACTTCAGATCTGTTAATACACATCCCGGCAATCACCGTCTATATTCAGTGTCCTGGTATTTGCATGGAGAACCACTCCATTTGGAAGCAATGTCAAATCTCGATTTATAAAGTTTGTCATAGTTTTTATCACGAATATCACTAGCGATACTTGTGCGCGCCGGTAGAATCAAGACCTCTTGTGACAGTAACATAGTCGCTGCAATCGTATTTTTTTTATAGCTAGTCGCTTATAAGACGATTACGTCTCTCTTCCTAAGACACTCTGGCACCACTGGCAAGAAAGACAAATGAAACATGTCTATACACCGTGGATTTTCGCTCAACATTGTGTGGTGTCACTAGCATTCAGTTAGTGGTGAAGTATTATACTTAATAGGGCATGTGTGATAGATTCGTCGTATTCAGCAGTCTTATAAAGTAAGTACCTTGTGACCAGTGTTCCGACATGTGCAAAGAGAGTGGCTTAGCTTGTCATAAGGAAGGTGTGGATTTCACGAAGAAAATTGTGATAGCCAAAGGGGGTGAAAGGCCAACGGCCTTGCCACAGTGGTAACACTGGTTCCCGTCAGATCAGTAAAGTTAAGCCATGTCGGGCTGGGTTAGCACATAGAGGGGTGACCATTCAGTCTGCCAAGTGCTGTTGCCAAGCGCGGTGCATTCAGCCCTTGTGAGGCAAACTGAGGAGCTACTTGAATGAGGGTAGTGGCTCTGGTCTCGTAAACTGACATGTGGCCAGGAGAGTGATGAGGTGACCACATGCCCCTCCATACAGCATCCATTGATGCCTGTGGTCTGAGGATGACAAGGCGGTCGGTCGGTACCGTTGGGCCTTTCAAGACCTGTTCGGATGGAGTTTAGTTAAACGGGATGAAAGATTTTTTTACATGGAAAATTATGTCTAGTCATAAGAATGGTATCGATCTTCATATTTTCATAGCCAACGTCGTCAAGAGGCGGTATTTCCTATACTTCGCTAATTGTCGAATGCCATCAAATTAAGGCTGCTATCGTAATCTTTAATTGTAAGTAAGGTAATAAACCATATGTGACTGGTTTCCTAGGACGATTCTGCCTGCTGTGTGAGGAGTGCATATAGGTGGTAAGTCGTGGCTGGAATAATTGATATTTCTGGCTTACGGTGAGAGCCACCCAAACTGGACAGGGTGGAGTGCAAGAATACACCTGCCCTAACTGCGTCGCCCTCCAGGAGGGTGAATAGCGAAACTAATACTCAATATGTGTTGGGCAGCCTTCGTGATCCTGTGTGTTCTCTGGGAAAAGTTGAGGAGATTCAATATGCAACGTGTATTTGTGCACAGCAATTATTCCCTACTATGTAAATTGTCCAGATGGCTGCTTCTACACATTTCTGGTCTTTATATGGCCGAGAGAACAACGATTGTGATGTGTGTTATGTGCATCTAGATGGTGAAAAACGGATGGGAGGGACATTTGCTGGTTCTCTAGACATGAGGATAAACTTAATTGAGTTTGTGAAGTACAAGGATGATTTGGAATCTGTTATATCATCGACATGGTGTAATATTATTGGGATTTCCGTAGTATGAAAGCTGTGAGTACCCTTGGAAAGGCATTCACCTATCTGTATATTAAATGATCAACTTATGAGATAGACCTATTCTTTGAAAGACATTTGATTATATAATTTGCATAACTGTAAAGATGCGCATTTAGCGCGGACGCTAATACATCGATTGCGCAGTCAAGGAAACATTTTAACAGAAGCTGAACTGACGTTCCTCTTCGATCTAAATAAAAGATACCAGTAAAAAACTTTTGTAGATCTTTAGATTTTAATGTAGTTCTGCTTGCAATGTGAAAAGGTAAAGAAGGTCGACTTTAAGCTACAAAAGTGAGCGGTCTTGCCAGATTGCAGACAACATTATTAATTAATAAAATTCAAGTAATTTATGGTCGAAACTGTAAATCGGCAAGTTATTGTTATGAAGGTGTTGAACGGTGCAAGAATTGTCTTTAACGAAGGAGAAAAGTAATGACTGTAACTTGTGACAAAAACGTGAACCAAGGAGACAGCACAGGGCAGGCTGAAATCTGATCGCACCATACAGTTAGAAAATTACTTATGTAAGTTATACTGTTTATAAATAAGCCCTAATTTGCTAGTGAGAATTGTGTGAATATATTTAGTGTTTACCAGATTTCTTATTCTGTTCTTTTCTTTTATACTTTTTTTAACCTCCATGCCATATTATTTTTATAAATGTCAAAAAGCCTTTACTACAGCAGAGAATACTGCGGCATTCTGGTCGTAGACAGAAGGCCGCTCCTTGTCTTCTATACCACTCATAGCTGCCCCATTTATTAATGATTTCATTTGCAAGTGGAATTTTTTTGCTTGGTAAAGGTCCCTTAGGTAATTATAAAATTCATACTGATTACGTAAAGAAATCCGGGTTGTTCTTTTCCAAATAATAGAGTCTTTACGTAATCAAAAACTAGCCTCCTTCTGACAACGATCAGGAGCCAACCAGAAGACGGACGTCTTCGACCGCTTTCGTGTCTCCTGTGGAAAAGCTGTGCTAAACTGGGAACACGACATTCTAGTATGAAACACAATATATATATATATATATATATATATATATATATATATATATAATTATCAGATTAAAATTGAAAAAAAATCAAATATATTTAACCTAAATTTTTTTATCATACTAGAATGGCTATTCGTTAAAAAATATGAGTGGAACTGCCAGTTTCGTGTATTTTTTCGAGTTTTCCTGTAAGGATCTTCGCAGACGAGATAAGTTTCTAGTTATTCAGTGGTTTGCAGCATGTCCCACCTTGGTAAAGTTTCGTGTTTCTAGAGATATGATTTCTGTTCCTTATCTCGTGAATTACATTCTGCAAGCGATCTGTAGTATACGGCTATGTGCTTGATAACGAGAACTATCGCACAAATGGCATGATATTCTATCAAACCGGGTGACAATACATATTTTCTTGTAATTCCAGGGTCTGGAGATGGCTGTAGACAGCATGGCAACAAGCAAGTAGGTGGGGCCAGAAACTGTAACGCCTTTGTGCTGGGGGGAATCAGCCCAGCCTTTGTACACCAGTTCAGTCAGTGACTACAGCCTGCTGTGGGTGCTCTGATCTCATATCAGGTAACTGTGTGTGGTGAGCAGTTGACTCATGACCACTGGCCATGGTAGATGACCAACCGACCTCGCGTGATATATCTAGTGCTGCGACTATATATATATACGGTGCACATGTGTAGTGGGACGACAAGGACACCACCCTTCATTGCATTGTTGCGAAATTTTCCAAGATGCCGGCCATGAATGTGGCAGCATCACAGTGATGTCATTGCAGAAGTTCAAATTTTGGCAGGAAAATAACCTTGCCCTCTCCCCACTCCCTCTCCCCTCTTCTCCCTCCCCCATCTGGAAATTGGCAGGAAAAGGACTCAGTCTGTGCTATGCTGACGAATAGGACAGACGTAAGTATGCATTGTTTGTTTAAACAATTTGAGTTGTCATAGACAGTAGCCATCCAGAATGTTCACCATGAGGTCTAGAGTCCAGCTAACCTACTTCACAACATCACCACCACCACAGGGTGCTGTCGGCCCTCCCCCGTCTTCCCTCCTATAATGTAGCCCAAGATGGTGATCTGGGGGAAAATGGTAGGAAATGCACTCAGTCTGTGTCTAGCTGCTAGGCTGGTAGGATGGATATAATGGTTTACTGTGTTCAATGGATGAAATATCTGTGCTGGAGAAGGAGGAGTATACTAGCTGCAACAATGCAGCTGAGGACTGTGTCGATAGTAATGACATTTGGCGAAGATGAATATGCTTCATGAAATAATGAGTATGCTCCAGGGTGGGGCTAAGATACACTTCGCAACCCATACTGATAAATGTGTGTGCTGTAACTGTAGATCATTCGATAAAAGTCCGCTCAGTCTTCCTAAGTGCAAGAGGCAAGATGTTCACCCACTCACCACAAACAACCTTGTGTACAATTGAGGAAATGCTGCTGATGAGCAAAGATGAATTTAATACATGTACTACATACAAGCGCAGAGATGTGGAGTGTATGTATAGCCCCTACACAATGAATGGAAAGGAAAGATAATGGATGAGCATGTGGCAAATACTTTTCGACAAATATTGGCAATGCAGTGGGATGTCATGAACATGCATTTCAGTACTGATGCATATAGATGCTTGTGCTGGAACTGCCTACCTATACTGAAATTGCCTAACACCCTGCATTAACTTCAAACTATTCCACAATGAACCATAGGTGTTCACCTTGAGGTTTGGAGACCAACTGACCTAGTTCACAACACCACCACCAGAGTGTGTTGTCAGCCCTCCACCACTTCCCTCCTGTGACATAGTCCAATATGGCGGTCCAGAAAAAAGGGTAGGGACCAATAGGATCCCAGAATCCGCTCATGTGAAACGCTTAAACCAATAGAATGCAGTATCTGGTAACATCAGCAGCTGAAGAAGAAGAAGAAGAAGACGAAACATGAAGCATCAACAGCAGTAGCGAACAAGCACAGCCCTGCAGAACAGAAAGAAACGGAAAAGTAAATACGACATATCACACCTTTGTCTGTAGTTAGCATTCTTAGTATTGTTATTACTACTACTATCATTATTGGTTGTTTTAGTGTCTTGGTCCATATGTAACGCTTCCTCCTCTTCATTCTGAAGTTGCTTTCGACAGTCCAAGCCTGCATGGGCGAGCTCCAACCTGTTGAACTCTGCCACATCTGGACCTGTGACAACCTCAGCTGCCATCTTGTTGAGACCTGGACTTAGCTCTGGCCTTGCAGCAACAACAACCTCCAGCATGTCTGAACCTGTAGCGATCACGTGGGATTCTGTAGCACACATAGCCCACTTGCTGGAGCAGGACATGGAGCTGTTATTGTCTGTTCCACTCATCAGTTTGTGTGAGGAGGACACACAGGCTGTTCCCAGCACATTGAATGCTGCTGGTGGTCCTAAACAACAGCAAGATGGAGGACAGTACTGGTCAATGACACGCGACCCATCCCAGCAGAACATCCCTGTGCTAGTGCAGGCACAGAGTGCAGATGCTGTGGATAAGAAGGTATCAAATGTATGCATACTTTTCAGTTCTACATACAATTTAACTCCTAGTGGAATGAAACATGTAAATGTGTGTATAGAAGCACATCGTGACTGGTGCTTGCATGTGAGAATAGAAATTGAAAATGCATCAAAGGGTGTTAAAGTGCCTATTTCTGTGTCCGACTGGGACAAAATACGTCGTGCAGAGTGCTACATCAATCAGTAGATGATTTTGGAGTATTATCCAACTCATACACCCCCAGACATTCGCCTTACTGATGTGACACTATCTACTAGAACATTGTATGATTAGTCTACACAGTGTGTGAAATCATGTGACAAGTAGGTTTATCTATGGCATGCCTCAGTTATGAACTTACATGATGTGGATACTGTGCTACACCTTGCATTGGAGAGACTGAACCATTGTTTGCTGAGCATAGATTCTGCATACAGTGATGTTGTAAACTTTGTAAAACTTTCTATGCATGCATAGTGTACATGTTGATGATTTGGAGCAGTACATTTGTCTGCACATGAATTCAGAACCAAAAGAGAAACCAGTTAAATATGCATGTGAAAAACCCGAGAATTGTGAGGTACCCATTGATCTGAAGGAAACACATGCAGAAATCATTGCATATCAAAAAGCTTGGTTTGGAAAATACTGTACAGGTGCGAAGAAGAAGATAAAGAAAGAGTCTGATGATTTTTTTGAAATACTGCATGTGATGTATGGTGCTTAAATAAATAATGTGTGTATATACATATAATCTCAAACTATATTTCATACCTCTCTCATTATACCGGGTGATCAAAAAGTCAGTATAAATTTGAAAACTTAATAAACCACAGAATAATGTAGATAAAGAGGTAAAAATTGACACACATGCTTCGAATGACATGGGGTTATATTAGAACAAAAAAAACAAAGTTCACAAAATGCCCGACAGATGGCGCTGGACAGCAAAACGTCAATGACTGCGCATGACAATAGTGTATAAAAGGAGCTGTAATGAAAGAGAGAATCAGATGCGCCAGCAGTCGCAGCACGTTGATGTTACCTGAAAAGGCGCTTTTAGTGAACCTGTATTATCAGAATGGGGAATGTGCTAGTTCAGCATTACGATCCTATCGCCATAGGAAGGGGATTCGAATGGGTAAAGGTCCGTTGACAAATGCAGCTGTGGCGAGAATGATTTCAAAGTTTGAAGCCACGGGTTGTTTAGACGATAGACCCCATAGCGGCCGACTGAGCACAAGGTATAATGCTGCTGAGACAGTTCAGGAAGAAATGGAGACTGTAACGGGTTCGTCTATGCACGGGGAAGTCAGCGCTCGTGCAGTCGCACGTCGCACCGGCATTCCTTACACTACTGTTTGGTTGGCACTGAGGCGTACCCTCCGATGCTATCTGTACAAAATCCATAGCCATCATGAACTGTTATCTGACGATTTAGTGAAGCGGAGGGCATTTGTGATGTGGGCGTTTCAAAAGATGGCGGAAGATGATGATTGGTTAAGTAAAGTGTTGTGGACCAACGAAGCTCATTTCACGCTCCGAGGGTCTGTCAACGTCCACAACTGCAGAATTTGGGCTACCAAAAATCCTAGAACTGTTGTGGAAACTCCTATGCACGACGAGAAATGGGTTGAATTTACCACATCTACCGTTATTGGGCCTTTTTTCTTCGAGGAAATGCGTGATTCTGGTTTTGTTAACTGCTACCGTGATGGGTGAGAGGTACGCCGATATGTTACAGAATCGCATCATCCCCAGCCTGGCTGATAAACACCTGCTGGAATGTACGATGTTTATGCAGGATGGAGCTCCACCCCATATTGCCAGACGCATGAAAGATCTCTTGCACACGTCGTTGGTGATGACCATGTGCTCAGCCGCCACTTTCGTCATGTTTGGCCTCCCAGGTCCCCAGAGCTCAGTCTGTGTGATTATTGGCTTTGGGGTTATCTGAAGCCGCAAGTGTATCATGATCGACCGACATCTCTAGGGATGCTGAAAGACAACATCCGACGCCAATGCCTCACCATAACTCTGTACATGCTTTACGGTGCTGTTCACAACATTATTCCTCGACTATAGCTATTGTTGAGGAATGATGGTGGACATATTGAGCATTTCCTGTAAAGAACATCATATTTGCTTTGTCTTACTTTGTTATGCTGATTATTGCTATTCTGATCAGACATTTTTTGAACTTTTGTATTTGTTGGTTCTAATAAAACCCCATGTCATTCCAAGCATGTGTGTCAATTTGTACCTCTCTATCTACATTATTCTGTGATTTATTCAGTTTTCAAATTTATACTGACTTTTTGATCACCTGGTAGTTCAAGTATTACACTTATTAATATCATTATTTTCAATGCGGCACTTATAACTATGCAGCAGCAGACAACTGCCTCAAACATCTCCTCACCAGTCATTGACAAAATGAATTCATGGGTAAACTATATAGCTGAATTCTCTGTGTAGTCAGAAAAGCTCAGTTGGTTAAGTACTGGAGCTACAGTGACTACAAAACTATTAACATCCTTACAAGTGCATTTTTCTATATATAATTATCAGTACCTGACGTAGTCGGTATCATGGCAGAGTGTATGAAACATCCTCATCACAAGGACTTTGTTGTCAGTGACTGGTCCTGTGAAGATGCAAAAGAAGACATGAAGAAGAAGAAGAATGGAATACTACTTCCCAATAATATACGAGCAATTATTGTAGGTCTGTCCAATTGTGGGAAGACTAATGTTCTCATGATGCTGTTAACACATGTAGATAGAGTCCGATTTGATCATGTTCATGTATTCTCAAAAACACTGTTTCAGCCCAGGTCTCAACTATCGCAGGAGATATTGTACGGTGTAAAGGGCATTACATACACGACATTCAGTGAAAGTGGTGATATCCCCCCATCTAAAAAAGCAAAGACAAACACTGTTTTCATGTATGACGATGTTGCTGTGGAAAACCAATACCAAATTCGAAAATATTTCTGTTTAGCCTGTCGTATGGTGCTGACGTATTTTATCTAAGCCAAAAACATTCCAGAATTCCGAAACAGTTGGTTAGGGATAATGCAAACCTCATTACAGCCTTCAAACAAGACAATATGAATTTAAAACCACTTTTACCATGTGCATGTAGGAACTGATATGTCGACCAATGATTTTGTAAAGATGTGTGCCAATTGCTGGAATCATTCTCAGTATGGGTTTCTCGTTATTGATATATATATATATATATATATATATATATATATATATATATATATATATGTGTGTGTGTGTGTGTGTGTGTGTGTGTGTGTGTGTGTGTAGCCCAGCAAGAGAGTTGAGCAGTACATCAGTATTCGCTGCACTATGGACAAATTCACCTGAGAGAATGGGTGTACAAAGACAGAACATTCACTTGGTCATGGATGTGAAAATTCAGGCTGTCATGCATAAAGTTGGAGGTTTGCGCAGGGAGCTAGAGATGTATTACCAGACCCTTCTGAGAATGATCAGCACGTTAAATGAGTTAGTTAATGAAATCGATAAGACAGTAACCGACTTAACTGAAAAGGTCGAGGCTATTGAGTGGAAAATATATATAGAGGCTCTTTATGTTGAGAAGGAGGAGCAGCTACTTAATGAGGAAGAAAAGCAGATATAGAGCCTTACGCTGCAGGGACAGCTGATTAGTATACACAGAGATACAAACGAAGCAGAAAGTCATCCATGTGTGGAAAGCCGTTCAAGAGAAAATACGGTTGTCCATGAACCATGGACCTTGCTGTTGGGGGGGAGGTTTGCGTATCTCAGCGATCCAGATAGCCATACTGTAGGTGCAACCACAATGGAGGGGTATCTGTTGAGAGGCGAGACAAATGTGTGGTTCCCAAAGAGGGGCAGCAGCCTTTTCAGTTGTTGCAGGGGAAACAGCCTGGATGATTGACTGATCTGGTCTTGTAACATGAACCAAAATGACCTTGCTGTGTTGGCACTGTGAATGGTACAAAGTAAGGGGAAACTATAGTTATAATTTTTCTGAGGGCATGCAACGCTACTGTATGGTTATATGATGATGGCGTCCTCTTGGCTAAAATATTCTGGAGGTAAAATAGTCCCCTATTTGGATCTCTGGGTAGGGACTACTCAGAACGACGTCGTTATCAGGAGCAAAAACTTGCGTTCTACGGCTCAGAACGTGGAATGTCAGATCCCTTCGTTGGGCAGGCAAGTTGGAAAACTTAAAAAGGGAAATGGATAGCTTAAAGTTAGATATAGCGAGAATTAGTGAAGTTTGGTGGCAGGAGGAACACAACTTCTGGTCAGAGGAGTACAGGGTTATAAATACAAAATCAAATAGGGGTAATGCAGGAGTCGGTTTAATAATGATTAAAAAAAAATAGAAATGTGGATAAGCTATTATGAACAGCATGTGAACGCATTATTGTAGCCAGGATAGACATGAAGCCCACACCCACCACAGCAGTACAGATGAGGAGGAGATTGAGGAAATGTATGATGAGATAGAACAAATTAATCAGATAGTTAATGGAGCTGAATATTTAATAGTGATTGGGGTCTGGAATTCGGTAGTAGAAAAAAAGAGAAGGAAAAAATAGTAGGTGAATATGGACTCAGAGAAAGGAATGAATGGAGAATGCACCTGATAAAATTTTGCACAGAGCATAACTTAATCATAGCTTGGTTTAAGAATCATGAGAGAAGGTTCTATATGTAGAAGAGCTCTTGAGACACCGGGGAAGGTTTCAGATTGATTATATAATGGATAGACAGAGATTTAGGAATCAGATTTTAGATTGTAAGACATTTCCAGGGGCAGATGTGGACTCTGACTACAATTTATTGGTTACGAACTGCGGATTAAAACTGAAGAAACTGCAAAAAGGCTGGAATTTAAGGAGATGGGACCTGGATAAACTGAAAGAACCAGAAGTTATAGAGGGTTTCAGAAGGAGCATTAGGGAGCGATTGACAAGAACAGGGGAAAGAGTACAGTAGAAGAAGAATGGGTAGCTTTGAGAGATAAGATGGTGAAGGTAGCAGAGGACCAAGTAGGCAAAAAGACGAGGGTTAGTAGAAATCCTTGGGTAACACAAGATATATTGAATTTAATCGATGAAAGGCAAACATTTAAAAATGCAATAAATGAAGTGGGCGAAGGGGAATACAAACATCTAAAAAATGAAATAGAGGAAGTGCAAAACGGCTAAGAATGGCTAGAGCATAAATGTAAGGATGTAGAAGCATATATCACTAGGGGTAAGAAAGACACTGCCTATGGGAAAATTAAAGAGACCTTCGGAGAAAAGAGAACCGCCTGAGTGAATAGCAAGAGCTCAGATGGGAAAACAGTCCTAAGCAAAGAAGTGTAAGCAGAAATGTGAAAGGAGTTTGTAGAGGATCTATACAGGGGAGATGTACTTGAGGGCAATATTATGGAAATCGAAGAGGATGTAAAGGAAGATGGGAAGGGAGAAATGATATTGTGTGAAGAATTTGACAAAGTACTGAAAAACGTAAGTGGAAAGAAGGCCCTGGGAGTAGACAACATTCTGTTATAGCTACTGATAGCCTTGGGAGAGCCACCCATGACAAAACTCTTCCATCTGGTGAGCAGGATGTATAAGAGAAGCGAAATACCCTCAGACTTCAAGAAGAATATAATAATCCTAATTCCAAAGAAAGCAGGTGCTGACAGGTGTGAAAATGACCGAAATATCAGTTTAATAAGTTACGGTTACAAAATGCTAACACAAATCCTTTACAGCAGAGTGGGAAAACTGGTTGAAGCCGACCTCGGGGAAGATCAGCTTGGATTCCAGAGAACTGTAGGAGCATGGGGGGCGATACTGACTCTACAACTTCTCATAGAAGATAGGTTAAGGAAAGGCAAACCTACTTAGAGAAAGCTTCTGCCAATGTTGACCGGGACATTCTCTTTCAAATTCTAAAGGTGACAGGGGTAAAATACAGGGAGCGAAAGGCTATTTACAATTTGTACAGAAACCAGATGGCAGTTATAAGAGTCAAGGGGCACAAAAGGGAAGCAGTGGTTGAAAAGGGAGTGAGACAGTGTTGTAGCCTACCCCCAGTGTTATTCAATCTATATACTAACTAAGCATTTTAGGAAACAAAAGGAAAATTTGGGGTAGGAATTAAGGTCCAGGGAGATGAAATAAAAACTTTGAGGTTTGCTGATGACATTGCAATTCTGTCAGAGACAGCAAAGGACTCTGAAGACCAGTTGAACGGAATGGACTGTGTCTTAGAAAGGAGCATATAAGATGAATATCAACAAAAGCAAAACGAGGATAATGGAATGTAGCCGAATTAAATCAGGTGATGCTGAGAGAATTAGATTAGGAAATGAGACACTTAAAATAGTAGAGGAGTTTTGCTGTTTGGGGAAGCATAATAACATAATAGCCAAAATAGCGAGGATATAAAATGTAGACTGGCTATGGCAAGATAAGCGTTTCTGAAGAAGAGAAATTTGCTAACATCGAGTATAGATTTAAGTGTCAGGAAGTCCTTTCTGAAAGCATTTGTCTGGACTGTAGCCATGTATGGAAGTGAAATATGGACGATAAACAGTATAAACAAGAAGAGAGTAGAAGCTTTTGAAATGTGTTGCTACAAAAGAATGCTGAAGATTAAATGGGTCGATCACATAACTAATGAGGAGGTACTGAACAGAATTCGGGAGAAGAGAAATCTGTGGTGCAACCTGATTAGAAGAAGGGATCGGTTCTTAGGGCACATTCTGAGGCATCAAGTGATCATCAGATTAGTACTGGGGAGAAGCATGAGGGATTAAAATCGTAGAGGGAGACCAAGGGATGAACACAGTAAGTAGATTCAGAGGGATGCAGGTTGCAGTAGTTACTTGGAGATGACGAGGCTTGCACAGGATAGAGTAGCATGGAGAATTGCATGAAACCAGTCTTTGGACAGAAGATCACAATAATAACAATATGGTTAGGGCATATGGATCGACGGCAAACACTAAGAGAGAATAAATGATAATTAAATGTATCTTCATATATATACTAAGAGAGACCTTCAAACCGATTACTGAAACTCTCAGGCAGCTCTCAGCAGAAACAAAACCACACGAAAACGATGGTGCCATTGACGAATTCATTATCCGTCACGCGCCTGGCCAGATAAACAGGACGGAAAGTTTTACAATAGGTATTTCAAGACAGTGATACAGCGGTATGGAATACATCACTCACATTCACTCAACTGAAGTCGAGTATGGTGAAGAATCAGAACATAACAATACAAGGTCAAATGTAGATGGGTTTTAGTCTTCTCGTCCGGCTCATACAAATGGACAGATATCTTCCCAACAGTAATTGCTCAGTATAGTCGAACTAAAAATAGCAGAGTAAAAAGGAGACCAATCGATGTTCGTGAAAATAGACTCATAGATGCAGTGTACTATCGCATTAAAATGCTGGATCCACGCAAACAGAAATTTAATGTAGATGATTTGGTACATATGTCAAAACACAAGACAGAATTTGAGAAACCATACCTGCTAAACTGGTCAACAGAGATATTTACGGTTTCAAAGGTGCAAAGAATGTATCCTAAAACTTATATCTTGAAGGACAATAAAGTTGAAGAAACTGCAGCTTGCTTCTACACCGAGGAGTTGTAGAAAGGCTCAGAACCGCATGTGTTTCTCGTAGAGAGAGTCGTAAGATGTCAGGGAAATAGGGCGTTAGTCAAGTGGCTTGGTTTTCCTGCAACACAAAACAGTTGGATTGATGCTAACGATTTGCAGTATAATGAGGTGCTCAGTCCACAACCACTGCAGTAGCATAACATGCGTGCTAGAAGATGCATTAGAGAAGGTGGTGGTATTCTAGACAAACTGCCAGTGGAATTACACATTCTGGGGCATAACTACTGTGGAACTGCAACAAAGCTTCAGAAACGCTTGGCACGAGGTGATAAGGGGATTAATCTGCTCAACGAAGCGTGTACGGAACACGACATTGCATATGCTGCAAATAAAGATCTCCTAAGTTGTCACGTTGCAGAGAGGATTTTAGCTGACAAGGCTAAGGCGGTAAGCAGTAGAAAGGGTATTTGTATAGGTCAACGCATTGCAGCTTTTACAACTGATGAAACCATGGGTGGAAACATTACGTTTGGTTTAGGAGTGATGAATTTCAAGTGAGTTATGAACGCTGCATATTCTGAACTAAACAGGAAGAAGAAGAAGGGTGGGAAACAGAGGTGTTTGGAGAACTGTATCCTGATAGCGATGTGTGCAGCTAAAAGCACTCTGAAGCAGAAGGGTGCGAGAAAAAGAAGAAAGCTCCTCGAGTTCTACCAGTCTGGTGGTTTTCTTCCATTCCTCATCCCGGCCCTCATCGCTCTCTCAGCGGTAGGGTCCCTCGCTGGTGGTGCTGCAACTATTGCTCGAACAGTCAAGAACGCGCAAAACTCCCAAGCGCAGTTAGAAGAAGCAAGAAGACATAACCGTATTATGGAAGCCGCAGCTATCGGAATATACTTGAAACCGTATTGGAAATGGCTTGGTTTATCCATAAATTAAAAAAAAAAAAAGCCCGTTAGCAGTCCTACCAGATCGGCCACTCATAAATACTGATCTTCTTAAGTTTGTTAGAAAAAATTGAATAACCCAAGAGTCCGTGGTGTGTTTGTGCGGGGTATATTACTGAAGACTATGTTGAAAACTGGTGAATGTGGTATTGTGAATTTAGATGTTGCTGGAGGTCGTGGCACCCACTGTGTATCATATGTTAAGAAAAATGCAAGTACCGTTTACTATTTCGAGCCATTTGGTGACCTGCAACCGCCAGAAGAATTACAACGATACTTCACTCGCAAAGACGTGTGTGCAATAGTTTTCAGAACTATCAAGACTTAAATACACACCTCCGCGGACATCATGTTTCTCTTGACGTTTACAAAGAAGAAGCGGAATATACAAGGGAGAACTTTAAACATTCGTTCATCAGTTGAGGTTCAGATGCAATGTTGTATACTACAGCTTTGAAAGAACGATCGTCTGTATTACATGCAAATTATTTCCTGCCAATTGATCTGAACATTGGTGAATGGAGTATTGCATTGATTGGACTGGAGACGTACAACAGCATCCCAAATATCACTGAGGCTAACAACCAAGTGCATCTTGATATTAATGGTGAAAAAGACATTGTGGAAATAGAACCTGGTGCGTTTGATAGTGACGATTTAAACGAAGTTTTAAATCAGCCAGAAAAAGATATTGAGTTACGTGCAAACATCAATACACTTAAATCTGAAATACTGATTGTGAATGCAGCGATTGACAGAAAGTTCAATATGGCGCCTTCTGGGTTTCACAAAAGGACGGGTTTTGAAGAATGATCCTAGTAAATTTTACAACTCAGATCAGACTGTGGATATACTGCCCGACGGCTCAGTCCGAGTCGAGTGAACATTGCAACGAACTCCTATCTCAAAGACAGTCTGATTCATACTATTTACGGATTCTTCCCCTCAGTTGCAACAGGGTATAAGGTTATTGAGACTCCTACCAATGCAATATACCTTCCAGTAACAGTTGAGACATTGGACTATTTGGAGGTGCGCATTGTGGATCGCAATAATCAACTTGTCGATTTTCGTGGTGAGGAAATCATTGTACGATTACATCTAAGGCAGGATGGGCGTACAGTGTAAAACCAGTGCACACGATCCGCAGCACATGACTTCGCTGGCGAACCGCAGAGAGATAACATGTGCGAACTACGAGTTTTTTTTTTTTTAAAAAATCAGTTAACTTGAAAACTCGTAATGACGTCCTCACTCAATACAACCAGTCCAGTAGAGTATGATGAGTGAATTATACGACAGGCATACTTCTCGCATAAACCTTGCGCTTCAACCACATTCAACAAGAATGATGAAATTAGGATTGTCATCCAGAACCAACATGAGCTGACACTTCCATGCAAGAGTTTATATATTTGGAGGGGTCATTCAAGAAAACTGACGGAAGCACTACGATGGGATCCAAGCTTAGACGTAACACTTTAGCATTCTTGTTTCAAGAGGTCTGAGATCGACTGTACACGCAATGTTAGCATAACATCAAACCTTAAAACATACGTCTCTGTGTCACCCACGGACTTGAATGGTTTATAAAATGAGGGATGGTTCATAGACGATCTGGCAGATAGAGTAGTTGCAGAGTACAAGTGATTTACTGCATGTATACCTCTAAAAATGCTTATGGGTTACTTTGAGGACATTAAGAAAATTGTTATGAACGCTAAACAAGTACTCATTCCGGTACATATCTATCACTAAAATTTCGTTCTTGGGAGGTTTTCGAATACGCAGTGTTACCGAATGCAACCAGACGAACATAGGTTATTAAAACCTCTTCGCAGCTAGAGACGTCTAGATTCATCATACTTGCGCCTCAGACTAATAGAAGAGGGAATATAGCAAATGATTCCACTGTATTCGACAACTGCAAGTTAAATCAAGCTAAACAATGCCAGAGTCTGACTGAAGTCAGAATTCTAGCCATATGACAATTTACACCTCCAGTGGGATGAAAATGTATACAGTCTAGCATATGGCATATACACAAGGTTTCGTGCTTCTTATGAAAGTGCTGAAGAAGGAGGAGGAGAGTGTCTACTTAGTCCACGAAAATCAAAGAGATATCATCGATCATCGTAATAGACTGCTCGAAGTAGAAAGAGATAATTACGCCTGGACCTATAGATGTACGATTTAAATTTGAATCTTTAACGAATTTGCCAGAACACACTGCAGCGTATGCTCTAGTTCTACATGACCATGTGATCAACGACTGCCCACTCACCAGTATTGTGCAACGAGCTGTATAAATGAACATCTGCTACGCCATACCCAGAACATTCCACAATGGCATCACAAGGTGTGAACACCATTGCAAACGCTCAGGGTTTCTATGATTATGAGTGTAGCCAGTTCATATTTAAAGATGTTGCATTTGTAGCATATACAGAAGATGCCAGAATACTAGAGAAATTCTCATCAGACATTGCATCGCCGAGGTCTTTCAAGGATATGAAGTGCGCTAAAACATAGAAGAGTGCAAAGTGGTTAGCACATTTCTTCCATGGAATTCACTGGGATCATTCAGGCCTAGCCTACAAAGATATGGTGACGCCGCTTCGATTATTCAAACACACAGATACTATCATCTGCATGAAGGGGAAGAAGAAACTCTCATGGAGGTGTCGAATCATCAAGTTTGCTACTATTCAAGCCCTGGAATTCTACAGGTGTCCTGCACTCCATCTACTCAAGAGGAAGAAGATGTGTGAAAATAATGTTGCTCTGTCTCCTTATGAAAATGTGAAATTAGCTTTAAGTTGAATGAGAAATAAATGAATTTTTTTACCTCATAATAAGTGTATGACTTCTCTTCATCCTGTTCCCGCTTTGACAGTATACAGTCTCGTCCAGATACTATGTCTACGGTTTTCTTCAAGCACAGGAGATATAATTTTAGACATTTTGGCTATATGTCTTTGCGAGTAGACGCGGTCACGTGTCTCCTGCTCCCATAACCCACTTCGTGCTGCACGATAACCGATAAAACTCAGGTCTTAAGATTACAATTCACTTCCTGAGATTACAATATAGTTTATGAGGTACAATTTGACTCCGAAATTCCAATGCAAAGATACTTTTAATTTACTTACTACAACAGTAAAACTGGCTGAGAATAGTTTTTAAATTCTTTTTTATTTCCAGAAGCGCTGGATGAGAAATTACAATTTTTGTAGATATATAAATCTACGCTAAAAACTAATCTGGAGATACTTCTACTATAACTAAATTCCACAGTTCCAGAAGCATAGTTAAATTGCGTAGTAGGAGATAGCAATTTGGTTTCAGGCAAGGAGTGGGAACTAGAGATGCCATTGAGCTACTAAGAGTGATGGGAGAGAGGTACATGGAGAAGGAAAGGAAGGTGTATGTTGTGTTCATTGATCTTGAGAAGGCTTTTGACTGTGTCAGATGGGACAGACTGATGGAAATCCAAAGGAAACATGGAGTTGACTGGAGGGATAAACGGCTAATTAGAAATTTATATTTGAAGCAGAGAGCAAGAGTAAGAGTAGGAGGCGTTATGAGCGAAGAAATTGGACTGGGAAGAGGTGTGAGACGAGGTTGTTGTTTATCACCAACACTGTTCAATATATATCTGGAGGAAATTATTAGTGAAAGTTTTGATGGAAGGAGAAGAGTTTGTATAGGGGGTCAGTGAGTGGATTGTATAAGATTTGCAGATGACATGGTTGTGATGGCAGAGAGTGCAAGGGAGATAAAACAAATGATAGATGATCTAAATGCAAAATTAGAAGAATATGGATTGAAGATTAACAAGAAGAAAAGGAAAAGCATGGTAAATGGAGGAAAGGGGAGAAAATGCCATATGAAAATAGGGGGAGAGGAAATAGAGCAAATGAATAACTTCAATTACTTGGGAAGAGTAGTAATGGATGATATGTATTGCTCAACAGAAATTAGGAAAAGAATTGCAATGGCAAAAGAAGGATTCAAGAGGAAATTACTTTGTGGACCACTAAACAAAGATCTAGGAAAAGACTTGCCAAATGTTACATCTGGAGCATTGCACTACATGGTGCGGAGACCTGGACATTGAGGAAGGAAGATGAAAGAAGATTGGAGGCACTAGAGATGTGGATTGGAGAAGAATGGAAATGGGAAGACCGAGTAATGAATGAAGAAGTATTAAGAAGAGTTGGAGAAGACAGAAACACACTGAAAGCAAACAGAAAGAGAAAATGGAACTGGACTGGACATTGTTTGAGGAGGGACTGTTAATTGAAGGAAGGAATAGAAGGAATGGTGAAGGGAAAAAGGGGAAGAGGAAACAGAAGATATCAAATGCTAGACAATATCAAAGGAGGCAAAAATTCAGAAATAAAAAGACTGGCTATGGACAAAAGTGGAAGAGGCTTAATCCATGACAAGGCAGAATACCATACTTCTAGTAGCATAACTTTTACAATAATTATGATGGACAGTGCATACTTAGAATCTAATTTCAAGAGCCCCAATAGCAGAGGTTTTTACAATAATACTAATTCTGATGGACTGTGAGCTATATATATATATATATATTGTGTGCACATGTGTGTGTTTGTGTGTCTGTATGTGTGTGTGTGTGTGTGTGTGTGTGTGTGTGTGTGTGGTGTAAATATTTTTGTGAACTATGTATACATCTATATAAACACACATAGGCCATGTGTGGAAAAAAATAGAAATAAAGTACATATGCACACCATGTGTGTACGAAAGAAAAAAGTTTAAAGAAGTTAAGAAAGCATAAACACGAAATATATTTATTGAAATAACCATAAACAGAAAAAGAAATATATATTTATTTATTCAAACTAATATATTTGCATGCCCTGTTAATATAGATCTATGCACCATGTGCATCTTGTAAATATAATAGTTTTTTTAATTTTTTCACCTGCCGCTAGCCATTTCAGTCACATTAGTTTTTAAGTGTGTATATATAAATAAATAAATAAAAATATATATGTATTAGTATTCAAGTATATACACACACTTAAAAACTAATGTGACTTAAATGGCTAATGGCAGGTGAAAAAATTAAAAAAACTATTATATTTACAAGATGCACATGGTGCATAGATCTATATTAACAGGGCATGCAAATACATTAGTTTGAATAAATAAATATATATTTCTTTTTCTGTTTATGGTTATTTCAATAAATATATTTCGTGTTTATGCTTTCTTAACTTCTTTAAACTTTTTTCTTTCGTACACACATGGTGTGCATATGTACTTTATTTCTATTTTTTTCCACACATGGCCTATGTGTGTTTATATAGATGTATACATAGTTCACAAAAATATTTACACCACACACACACACACACACACACACACACACACACACACACACACACACACACACACATACAGACACACAAACACACACATGTGCACACAAATTACATACACTATAATAAAAGGGTCATACTACTACTCTGCAAACTCACTCTCTCTCTCTCTCTCTCTCTCTCTCTCTCTCTCTCTCTCTCTCTCTCTCTCTCTCTCTCTCCATGTCTCTCACTCATTGAGAATCCTCCACCTCTTCCTCATGTCATCTCGATCTAATATTACTCTGCTGTACCAGATGCGGCGTCTGCGGTGCAGCACCGCTAACATCGTTGTACAGGCACTGCAAATAGTCTTCCATAGAGAGGGCTCTCAATGCCATATGATGCACACCCTTACCCCACCTCTGGATGGCACATTCCTACATGCGATACACATACATATTTGATCGCAGACTTGCAAACTCCACAATCGCAATCCATTCGCCTCGTCTTTCGTAAGTCCGATAACCTTCTTGTTCTGTGGAACAATACCATAAGGATTATCAGCAATGTATGAGGATGTGTCGGACTTATTTCCATGGTAGCTCATTACTTCATATGGGTCGCGGTTCTTCGCTCAATAGATGAAGCTATCTGCATCCATATAAAGTACACTGAAGAGCCAAAGAAACTCGTGCACCTGCCTAATATTGTGTAGGGCCCCCACGTGCACGCTGAGTGTCACAACACAACGTGGCACAGACTGAAGTAGTGCTGCATGGAATTTACACCTGTGTGGCTACCCCGCATGGCAGGAGGCACTGCTGGAGATTATCATAATGAATAACGTATCTCCATTTATTCCCTAGCATTGTCATCAGTTTTGGTGTGGAGCCTTCTCACAGAACTAGTTGCTTTGGACACTACAGCAGATCAGCGTGTGAATCATGCAAACTACACTATCTGATCAAATGTATCTGGACACCCCCAAAAATATACGATATTTATATTAGGTGCATTGTGCTGCCACCTACTGCCAGGTACTCAAGGATCGACCTCAGTACTTATCAGACATCGTGAGAGAGCTGAATGGGATGCTCCACAGAACTTGCAGACTTAGAACGTGGTCAGGTGGTTGGGTGTCACTTGTGTCATACGTCTGTACGCGAGATTTCCGCAGTCCTAAACATCCCTGGGTCAACTGTTTCTGATGTGAAAGTGAGGCGGAAAAGTGAAGGGACACGTACAGCACAAAATCGTACACGTCGACCTCGTCTGTTGATTGACAGAGACGGCCGACAGTTGAAGAGGGTCGTAATTGTAGTACGCAGACGTCTATCCAGACAAAGGAATTCCAAACTCCATCAGGATCCACTGCAAGTACTATGACAGTTAGGTGGGAGGTCAGAAAACTTGGATCAGCTGCTGCTCATAATCCACACATCACGCCGATAAATGCCAAACGATATCTCGCTTGGTGTACGAAGCATAAACATTGGACGATTGAACAGTGGAAGAACATTGTGTGGAGTGACGAATAACGGTACACAATGTGGTGATCCGATGGCAGGATGTGTGTATGGCGAATGCCCAGTGAACATCATCTGCCAGCGTGTGTAGTGCCAACAGTAAAATTCAGGTGTGTCATGGAGGGGGCTTGCACCCCTTGTTGTTTTGCGTGGCACTGTCACAGCACAGGCCTACATTGATGTTTTAAGCACCTTCTTTCTTCCCACTGTTGAATAACAATTCGGGGATGGCGATTGCATCTTTGAGCACTATCGAACATCTGTTCATAATTCACGGCCTGTGGCGGTGTTGTTGCACGACAATAACATCCCTATAATGGACTGGCCTGCACAGAGTCCTGACATGAATCCTATAAAACACCTTTGGGATGTTTTGGAGCGCCGACTTCGTGCCAGGCCTCATCGACCGACATTGATACTCTCCGCAGTGCAGCGTGCCATGAAGAATGGGCTGCCATTCCCCAACAAACCTTCCAGCACCTGATAGAATGTATGCCTGCGAGAGTGGAAGTTGTTATCAAGGCTCAAAATCAAATGGTTCAAATGGCTCTGAGCACTATGGGACTTAACTTCTGATGTCATCAGTCCTCTAGAACTTAGAACTACTTAAACCTAACTAACCTCAGGACATCACACACATCCATACCCGATTCAGGATTCGAACCTGCGACCATAGCAGTAGCGCGGTTCCAGACTGTAGCGCCTAGAACCGCTTGGCCACTCCAGCCGGCTATCAAGGCTCAGTGTGAGCCAACACCATATTAAATTCCAGCATTACCAATGGAGGGTGTCACGAATTTGTAAGTCATTTGCAGCCAGGTGTCTGGGTACTTTCTATCACATAGTGTAGTAGGGTATGTAAGTTCTGCCTCCACCACGTACCCTACATCGGAATCAGCCATCATGCCTCCACCCCCAACCCTCCACAATTTTCACACCTGATCCCTGGCATTCTTCTTTGGGCAACCATCAAAACTTACCAATCGGCAGGGATTGCTGCATGGTGTACTTGTAAAAGTTTTTACATCCAAGTACATTATCTAACTCGACTCAAGGGATGCTTTGAAACTGTTACCCTTCCGTGGGTTGTTTGCCTTGGCATCACTGTGGACATATTGCCAAAGTCCCCCATGGATCCCTCGCTCAAAGAAAAGAAGCATGTCAGCATCGGTCAATAATTTGATGCTGCACTTCGTTTTCTTGAGCACTGCATCCCAAGACAACTCAGGTGTAACAAAAGGCAGGATCCAGAGAATACGTGCTCACGCATAGACTCTGAAATTTCTCGAAAACGTCCACATCAAGCGCAAGTCTGCTCATGTCATCATTGGTCAATAATTCGATGCTACACTTCGTTTCCTTGAGCATTGCGTCCCAAAACAACCCAGGTGCAGTGTAAGAAAAGGTGGGATCCAGAGAATATGTGGTCATGCACAGACTCTGAAATTTCTCGAAAACGTCCACAAGCAAGCGCACGTCTGTCCATGAAAAGCTGTGCATGGGCTCCTAAAGTGGAGATGATGAATTCCTGCCAGATATTGACAGCACGCTCATACGCTGCATCTGTTATGGCATTGCCTATAAGGTTGCAGGAGAATGCGGTTATGTCTGGTAGCCTGGTTTCATTGAGTTTTGCCATACTATCAACATATTCGTATGGGAAAACCCCCTTTGTAGTCACAAGTTGAAACTTTCTCTCTTTGGGAAATGCATCTCGGGTGATACGCATATCGCTTCAAGGTAGAGCTTCAAAGAGTTTCTGGAGTGGCGCCTGCATGAAACTTAGCATGTCAAGGAAGCGGTACGTAATTCTTGGCGTCATTCGTCTGGAGAATGAAATGTGTTTTTCGACGCTCTCAGGTAGGACACTGACCTGATCTTTCGCCATGCCGAAATCACGCAAGTGCTCAACTAGAAAGTGAGTATGATACCTGATTAAATCATCGAAGAAAACTGCTATGTGCCATGGTAGCTGGTTTTGTACTTCAAATTGCATGTATTGTGAGCTGCGCCACGGAACTTCTCCGTGAGATGACAGTGGTGCCCACGAGCAGTTTCCGCATTTCTGTCTAACAGAAATATGACAGTCAACCTCGTTATTGTACAAACCTTCATTCTCCTTCGATTTGGTTATGGGAACATTGTCGCTGTAAAGCTTATCAACTTCCCACGAAAGGTTTTCGAGCTTAGTGAGCAGCCAAACTGCACGATTATCCCCAACATGAGATTTGTACCAGTTAAAACTCCAATCATAGGATGATAAAATTTGATACGCTGCAGCATATGGTATGTGTTTTTTTGTAAGGGTGGTATGTGAGGTCGTGGGGTCAGCTTCACAGCTGGTCACAGGAGCGAGGAGGCATTCAGAGTTGGCGTGCACTAAAAAAAGGCATTGCTCCTGGTGGTGAGCATTTTTAAACTTCATGAATCTGTTTTTCTCAGTAGACATAATAACACATACTAGGTCCTTGGAAGCAACAGTCTAATAGATGCGCCGCTAATAACTTGTCTGAGGAGAAATAATTCAGGCACTTTAAGCAAATATGCTTTACACGACAATCTGTTGATAGTTGCGCGGAAAGGAGTCAGGACATGTCTTTGATCCAAACATAGTGATAATTATCACCTTCAGAGAAGAACAGCATGTTTACATGCAGCTCACACTCACCAGCATATTTTGAGAAATGGAGTGAGCTGACGATGATATGCTTGTCCAGCTCATCTGACTTGCTTTTCTTCTGTAGGCCGTAAGCATGAACCGATATTCGAATATTCTGTGCCTCAAATTTAGGTATGTTCTGGACCTTGATGGGGTTCTTGATACCATTAAAGTTATGACACCCACGAATATTATCACCTACATGGTATGTACCAGGATGCACAGGATTATCTCTGTAGTTGTAATTGCTCTCGCCAGCCAGGACTGACCGTGCAAAACAAACCTGATCCTTTCTATTTTCGACATTAATGCATGCCTGCTTATTAACTGTATGCTTAGGGAGCTTGATATATCTAGACCCTCCATTTACCGGATCATAGAGATGTGTATGGATGTCCAGGTGTAGTATTCAGCTGAGCGCTTTAGTCGACCCTCTCACTTCCATCTCTCAAAACCGGACCAGTATAGCACTATAAGTGGATTTACGAAACCATTTGGAAACTGATGTGCAACTCCATGGGGAGAGCAGAGCAGAGTACCACACTGCATTTAATGGCGGGATACCGTGGATCACTGACTACCTTGAGGAGCTCCTTTTCCACTACAAGAAGGCACGCCCTTAGAAAGCCAACAGGTTCTTGGTGTGGTACCCTCCTGAAGGATTCTCGATCCTCATGAACGAGATTCGCTCCTCAAAGGCGTCTACAATCATCAAGTATTCTAACTACAGTGTGGGGCCATTGACATGATGTCCTTCACTGAAAGGACAGGAGAGGCAATTGCCACTAGCCACAGGATCGTCTCTATTACTATTACTACTACTACAGAGTGATGTCCATCCTGTTGATGACGGGGTCGGTGAGGTGCTGAGCAGTGCCTGCTGTGGCAGGCATACATTTATTTGGAGATGGTTCTGACGAGGACGAGAAGAAGGATGACGCGACGCTACCGAGTCAGGCCAGTGAGAGCAACCTGGCTATGACGATGGTTCCTGATACTATTGCTGCTGTAGTCGCTGCTGCAAGCGTGATCCAATAACCTGAGGGGCTGTAGCTCATTGTTCGGCCCACGGACGCCAGGCCGACGGTGCTGGAGCAGCGTCGTCGGTGGCGGTCTCTCGCACTACGTGTAGCAGTGCCCTTAGAGGCGATGCGTGCCTTGCCGGACACCACTTTGGTGAACAAGAAGGTTTAGCCACCACCGGTATGTGCACCACACTGTGCTGCTGCTGCTGCAGTGGAGATGCCTCCGCTGTTGAAGAAAGAAAATAAATTAAGTACAACGTTTGCTGCAAGGAAAGAAAGAAAGGAAGAGTACAGACGATCATATGGTTATAAGCAGAATGAGTAACTAACTTACCTGCTGTGGTACCACAGCGTGAGCAGTTCATCAATGTTGTCCGGTATTTCTACCATCCCTTCAGGGAATTCATCCTCCTCCCAAAGGGCCAGGTCACGCTGTCTTTCTACCTCTTCGTCTAGGGCCATTTCACTGACCCAATCAGGTATTTCATCTTCGTCAGAATCGACATGCTGCTGACCCATCTCACCTGCAACAACAATAAGTTTCTAAAAACTTACGCGATTGTTGGCGCTGTCCATCCACTGCTGCTGGAGACTGTTTCAGAGCGTGTGGTTGATGTATTTTTCCAGCCTCCAGCAATGTCTTCAAATCCTTCTGGATTTCCAGCATGTGGGCTACATATAACAAGAACAAGAAGTAAACCATCGACATGGAAAAAACAAATTGTGCTACTAATACCATTTTTTATACTCCCTTTGCAGTCCTAGTCGCTGGCTTTCCTCATGAGGAGGAGATTGCTGTGGACCAGCCCCTTCTTCCTCCGCCTTCCGTCTAAGACCTGGAGTAGCGCTGTAAAACAAGAAAAAAACTGAATTACCGACGAGAACATTTTAACACACTAAATCTTTTTTTCTCGATCTAAACACCGTGACCATATTCACTTTCATATTCCCCTCTTCTTCTTCAGCCATCTACAACGCTTGCTATTCCCACTGATGCTGGTGGTGGTGGTGCTGCTGCTGCGTTTCATGATTGATTAATTAGAGACAGAGAGACACATAACAATACAGATCAGCTGACGATGGCTGAATGAGACTGGGAGCGGAGGGGGGGGGGGGGAGGGGAGAGTTCATATAGACTCACCGATTTGGTGGGAACCAATGAGGAAGACCAGTTGATGGGAAGTCTTGAACAGTATTTTCAGTAGCCAATAGGAGTGTGGCATTCTACCCCATCTGCAGATGAATGCTCGTCTGAGCACACAGGACAAGCTGGTGCTGGTCTTCCCAGCTATGGTTTTCACGGTCTCGTGGATACAGCCAGAAAACCCCCGCTTCCAGTCTGCACTTCACTCTGTGGCGAGCTGCGCCGCAGAAGGACATCCCGCCGCTTTGCAAGCTCCCCCGTTACGACCATGCCTCATGTAGCAAACCCACATAATTGTGTAGTTATTACTTCATGTAGGATCGTCTTCAGAGTTTCACGCCGTGTATTTGCGCTCATTTATTTTACTGATGTATTTTTTTTCTAGTGTATTTTGCCATAATGCATTTCCATTCCACGTCACCTGGGAGACAGTGCAGTATTTGGGTGCGAGTGTATTTGAAACAAATCATTTAAAGCAACATATGCAAATGTACTGAGACGCTAAACACTTTACCTAATTTGCTTATGCACGCAAATGTTCGATAATGGTGGAGGAAGACTGAGAGGATTCGCAAGTATGTCGCGATCGTTATATAGAATCTGTGTTTGAGTGTGGCGATATACATCACAAAATTGAGGTGAACTACTGCTCAGCGATCTTTTTGGAAGTGTATTTAGAGACATTATCAATCGGATTTAGGAGCTCCTGAAGCTGCTCGTCCTCAATGACAAGGATATTTCCCACAAAAGTGCTGAAGTGTCTCTGGGCTAGTTTCACAAGTGTGCCACGGTCTGTTTTTAGAATCTGTGTTCAAGTGTGGTAGTGGTGGTCTTATTCCTCGCAACAAAACGTGTAATTGTCTAGATATTCTTGAGTCATCTACAAAGCTGTTTCTCCTTTGTGCAGTGGGACATTTAATGCCTGTAACATCTTCAAGTTATTTATGTGACAATATCCTGTAACACCAGATGTAATACCTCCCGAAGCAATTCGTGTTCAAGGACAATGTGTATTCATGCCCCGGGGATAGGGAAGAGGAGCAAGGCCACAGTTTTTTCCAATGTGACATAGAGTGTTTGGCCACTCCTGGGGCTACAGCTGGCTGTGCTGTGCCGGTAAGGACAGGGAGCGCGTGCACCGGAGGAATACTGACTGGACTTTTATCAAATGATCTATAGTTACAGAACATTCATTTATCAGTATGAGTTGTGAAGCATAACTTAGCCCCATGCTGCATATTCATTATTTCTTCACCAAATGTCACTGCTTATGACACAGTCCTCAGATGCATGGTTACAGCTAATATACTCCTCCCTCTCCAGCACGTACATTTCATTCACTGAATGCAGTGAACAGTTACATCTGTCCCCCCTGTCCAGCAGCTAGACACAGACTGAGTGCATTTCCTGCCTTTTCTCCCCAGACTGCCACCTTGGATTACATCATGGGAGGAGAGAGAGGGAGGGCCGACAGCACTCTCTGATGATGGTGTTGTGAACTAGGTCAGTTGGACTCCGGACCTCACGGTGAATATACTGGATGGCTGCTGTCTATCACAACTCAAACTCTTTAAATAAACAGTGCATACTTACGTCTATCCTATCCGGCAACGAGGCACATACCAAGTCCTTTTCCCACCAATTTCCAGATGGAGAAGAGAAGGGGAGGGGAGTAATGCATGCAAAGTAAAGACAAACATCCATGCTGTCAGGCAGCTCAGCCCAGACTGAGTCCTTTTTCCGCCAATTTTCAGATGGGGGAGGGGGTGGCGAGGGGAGGGGGAGGGTGGAGGGGGTAAAGTTAGTGGAAGTAGAAAAATTGACCTATTTTCCCGACAAAATTTTAACTTCCCACCATGATGTCACAGTGACATTGTCACATCTATAGCCACCATCTTAGATCCGCCATCTTAAATAAAATTGGCAACAATGCAATGTGGGGTGGCAACCTTGTTGTCCCATTACTCATGTGCTTGTGTTTCTTGGAATCTGTCTGTCTTCGGGGTATACGTATGAGTGTCTGGTGGCGGATAGTTATATGCAGCATGCAGGGGTGATGATTTTGAATGGTGCAAGATACGAAGCGATACATCGATATGGTCTGTGGTGATATAGCTCGGCTGGAGATCGGTTTCACACTGATAAATTCAATCTTTCCTCGGCAGTAACAGAGCAGCATAATTGAGGAAGTGTCTGTGGCGGTGGTTTCCATATTTCGTGATCTGTAGATCACTTTTGCAGAGTTTAACTGTCAGTGCAATACGACCGACGTATTTTTTATTTTTTTTCGATCTGAACAAAATAGTTTTCCCATTGAAAGTCACGTAATTTGTCTGTCTGCAGAAAATGGTGGACAGTGCTCCCACGCCGCCAGCAGCTGCACGTTGTCAGGTAAATTCAGCAAGAACCAATTAGAATGCTCCATTCACAATAAGTTCAATGACATTAGAGAATCACCAGACATCCGTTGTGCGAGGCAGACTGGTTCAAACAAGATGGGACCAAGGTATCTGCGAAATGTTTTGTGACGTCTGAGAGTTACGTGATGTCTTCTTTGTTCGAGTTTCAGAGACAAGTCCAAGCAGACCAGCATCCTATGGTTCGTGGCTGTAGAGCACCTCCAGATCCTTAGCTGCTGGACATCGAAAATTCACCGAAAATTCCAGCCATTTTCTTCTCTGTAGGACAGTGCTTCGAATTCTGTTTGTGCATTTGCTCTGATTTTCCCGTTTGTGCTTGGACACCAATGCGTGCTTCGAGAAGTGAAGAAAATAACGTCCTTAACTCCAGCAGAAAATATAAACTAATTCCACTGACCGTTCGTGCAGCAGCTGCACGACCCAGGAATTTCTCTCTCTCTCTCTCTCTCTCTCTACCTCTCTGGCAGTGCCTTCAAACAAGTAGCTAAAACACTGAAAATGGTGAGCGTCCTGTTTAGAGTTGCAGAGGTATACGTTTCGACTTCCAAACGTCGTCTTTTGGCGTGTAAAGTCAGATATTGTAACTGATATCAGTTTCGGGATCTGTTTCCCACAAAAGCGTGTGAAGTGTCTCAGGAGCGGTTTCACAAGTGTGTCGCAATCTTTTTTTAGAGTCCGTGTTCAAGAGCTGTGGTAGTATTCCTCGGAATAAAACGTCTAATTACATCGAACTTTTTTTAAAAATATTCTTGCATCACCTGCAAAGTTATCTCACTCTCTTTGTGCAGTAGTACATTTAGTCGCTCTGACATCTTCAAGTTACGTATATGACAGTATTCCACACATTGCTTAAACACCAGATGTGGTAACTCCTGAAGCAGTTCGAGTTCAATGACAAAGGTTATCCTTGCGGTGGGGAAGGAGAGGAGGAAGGCTGCAGGTATTTCCAATGTGACAGGAAGTACACAGCTGGCCCTGCAGCTACCCTGTGGCGGTGCCTTGAGCCTGCTGCACGGCCCCTCTTCCAGTGGATGCGGACGCTTTGAGGTTAACGTCTTGCTACTTGCACTCTGGAAGGTTGCCTGGAGTTTTATCGAATGATCTACAGTTACAGCACATGCATTTATCAGAAGGAGTTGCAAAGTGTAACTTAGCCCTATCCTACTGTGTCTTCATTATCTGATGAAGCGCATTTGCCTTTACCAAATATCATTGCTTTCCAAACATCGTGCAGGTGGCTATGGACACAGTCCTCAGCTGCATGATTTCAGCTAATATACATGTTAAACTCCTCCTTCTCCAGCACAGACAATTCATCCATCTCGTCCAGCAGCGAGACACGGATCAATGCTTGTCCCGCCGTTTTTTCTCCAGACTGCCATCTTGGATTACGTCAAAGGAGGGGTGAGGGGGAGGGCCAATAGCTCCCTCTGGTGGTAGTGTTGCGAATTACGTCAGTTGGACTCCGAATCTCAAAGTGAACACACTCGATGGAGCTACTACCTATGTCAACTCCAATTGTTTAAATAAACAGTGCATACAAAATAAAGACTAATGTCTATCCTATCCAGCAGCCCATCACAGGCAGTCCTTCTCCTGGCAATTTCCAGAAGGGGGCGAGGAGGGAGGTGGGAATAGGTTAGTGGAGGTAACCCAATTGACCTATTTTTCCACCAAAATTTGAACTTTCCATCACTATGTCACTGTGATGTTGCCACATCTATGGTCGCCATATTAGATCTGTCATCGTGAATAAATTTTCGCAACAATGTAGAGTGGGGCCATACCCACTTTGCCCTACTACTGATCTTCATTTTCCTGCATATGTACTTTTCATAGGTGAAGCATATTTTGCACGGGACAGAATCCTAAATGGTAGCAATAGTCATTTTTGGGCCAGTGAGGATCTTCGCATTGCAGCTGTGGAGAGCCATCAACAAAGATTATTAGTCAACATGTGGGCACATACAGACAGTGATTACGTATTAGGCCCCTTTCTTCTTCTTCACCACTGAAATGCACCAGAGTACACAGTGTTTATCAGAGACAAACTAGCCAAGTTCCTGGAGCATAAACCATTTGTAATTCTTCAGTGGAAGTAGTTCCAACATAATGGAACCCCACATCACTTAGGGATGAGGATTCATGAACATCTGAATCAGAAATTCCCTGAACTATGGATAGGCAGAGGATGTGCATGTATACTTGATCTCATCCCATTTGATTTCTTCTTGTGTGACCACTGAAAGGTCTTGTGTACAAGACGCCTGTCAAGACTGAAGAGGATCTCCTGGCAAGAATTCTTGGTGCCTGCAACACTTTTCAAACGAAGACAAGGGCATTAGATCAGGTACAACAGAACTTTGTGCCACGATGCCATTTCTGCATTGATGCTGGCAGACACCATTTTGAACAACTGTTGTAAATGTACCGACATGTAAAACTTTTGCAGATAGATGTAATGCATTTTTACACTACCGCAAGTGTAGAATTTTTTGTCTCTGTGACATCAAGTTAGATACACCGTTGCTGGTCCATCAGGAAAGTATCTGAGGGTGTTGGGAAGTATTCTCTTTGGCATGATTGGAGATATACAGGGTGTTCACATTAATAGAAGTCATTGAAATATCTCGAAAACTATGCATTGGATCAAGAATAGTTATAATTACAATTTCTTTGACTCAGAGGTAGACATCAAATGATACCACACTCGACCCACCATACCACCATATGCGTGCCTGGTAATGGGCACCTTTGAAATCTTCAGTGGGAACCCCCATTTTTGATTGCAAATTACGTTTCAACAGCAAAATCTACAGATCTTTTATTTGACTCATTTCTTCATTTACCACAGATGTCACTGTAATCAGAAGAATAGAAATGGACACATGATCATAATTTATGTTATGCTACTCAATGGCCCTTGAATATTCAATGGCACGTGGGATCCCATAACCAGGCTGTGAGGATAGGACAGACCAGTATTTTATAACTCCTAATTGGAATATCCATTCGCAACATTGCATTCCTCTGGCATATCGAACTACTCGACTTGCCACTGTGGCCGTGACTTGAGGCAAACACTACTTTATTTTTCCAACTGGAGTAAGTGTTCAAACTATGAACCACTAGCTTCAATATACTCGTGATCCGCTGTTCAAATGACTATACACAGGACAGAAACATATCTGCAGGAATGTCAACACAGGCATTTCTGATGTGGTTGACTGTGTCTTTAGGGCCCTTTGGCACTTGCTGGTACATCTTATCTTTTAAATACCCCCTTAGAAAGAAATGCAGCGACGTCAAATCCGGCGACCTAGAGGGCCAATCAATAGGGTCACCTTTGCCAGTCCACAGACCAGTGTAATATACATGGTCTAATAACTCCAGCCCATCAATTGCATAATGCGCTGGGTAACTGTAGCGCTGTAACCACATACGATGGCCGGCCGGAGTGGCCGAGCGGTTCTAGGCGCTTCAGTCTGGAGCCGCGCGACCGCTACGGTCGCAGGCACGAATCCTGCCTCGGTTATGGATGTGTGTGTCGTCCTTAGGTTAGTTAGGTTTAAGTAGTTCTAAGTTCTAGGGGACTGATGACCTCAGATGTTAAGTTCCATAGTGCTCAGAGCCATTTTTGAACCACATACGATGCCGAATGTCCAGGTCAGCATACGGCAGTAGTACCAGTAGTTCCTGTTCCAAAAACGTTCGATATTTGCGTCCATTCAATGTGCCGTCCATAAAATACTGACAAATGACCTTGTTCCCTATGATGCCACACCATACGTTAACTGACCAAGGACGTTGGTGGTCAACTTGCCACAACTAGTGGCGATTGTCTACGCTTCAGTAATGCATGTTATGTCAGTTAGCACTACCATGGTTTGTGAATATAGACTCATTGGAAAATAGTACCTCAGTAAATAATGTGGAGGTCATATGCATTTGTTGATGCGGTCATTCACAAAACACTACCCAGTTATGAAAATCGTCGCCATGAATTTCTTGATGCAGTAATATATGTTATGGATGATACTTACGACGATGCAGTATTGTGTCAATACTAGTTACAGGCATACCAGAATGGCTGTGTAATTGCTAGGCGCTCATCCATGGTTGTGGTGCACTGCCACTGGTACAAGGTATGTCATTATCTTCTCCTGTATCACGTTTGCTACGTTTCCTTTTGCCGGTCTGTCTGCTGCCATCAGACATAAAGCTGTTCCAGCCTTGTAAAAGAACGAACGAGAACGAGCTTACTCTGGAAACCGCTCAGCATACAAGGCAACTGCAGCCTCGAATTTCTTCTACATTTTCCATAATTCAGTATCGTGTCAATTTTTTCTTCTGTGGTTGCAACATTCATCGTTCACTTTCACGTCTGTTCTCCAAATGATAAATACGTGTGCAGGCAAAAAACTCTGCGCAGGTATTGCAATGTTTAGGGCCTCTATCTGTTCTGTGTCTGCACGATATGTGAGATCTGGTTGCTGTGTACTTCCTATTATCATACATCATATGTATGTGGCTGAATGGCCACAGTGGCACATCAAGTAGTCCTCTGTTCGATACGTTGGAGAATAAAAGGTTGCGAATGGAGTTTCCAATTAGAAGTTATGAAATACTGGCCTGTCCTATGTTCACAGCATGGAGGTGTGGTCCCATGTGCCATTGGATATTCAAGGGCCACTGAGTAGCGTGTCATAAATTACAATCGTGTACGCATTTCTATGTCTTCGATTACAGCACCATCTGTGGTGAATCAAATAAAATGCTTCAGACGAATCATATATAGATTTTTGCTGTAAAGTCGTAATCCACAATAAAAAATGGGGGTTCCCATCGAAGATTTCAAAAGTTGCCTTCTGCCACCCACGCATGGAGTGAGGTCGCAGATTGAGTGTGGTATTTTTGGATGTCCCCCTTCGAGACAAAGAAATTGGAATTATAATTTTTTTGACTGATGTGTAGTTTTCGAGATATTTAAATGTCTCTAGTTAAAATGACCTCCCTGTGTATATGTATATGATATTACTGCTATCTATGTTGTGTGTATGTGCTGAAATGTTAATCATTTGCATGTCAAAGAATATAGCAGACCTCATCCCAGTATGATGATTGTTGCAAATTGCCTCCATGGTCTTGCATTTTTAATGGCTGGCAGAGCATCTGGGCATCACTTCTACACAGGCAAATGTCAGCATATTTGTTTTAAAGAAACTGTTGCAGAAACATATATGATATTAAGATAAGTCTTCAGAAAGAAATGGTGGTGGTAGTAGCGGTAAGCCACAGTTACCTCTATTACCAAAATAACTATTCCTTGGCGCCTCAGGATGTTTGTTGACAACTGGTCACATCATTTACTAAGTTATACCTCAAATTCCTTACTATTGCCAATCTGCATTTTATATCCTTTTTACTGTGAACTTCTTGTTATTTTGCAGCCTAAATAGCAAAAGTCTAAAAGTACTACTACTTTTCTTAACCTAATTTCTTCGATGTTATTTAACTCCACTGCACTCTATCACTCTTGTTTTACATTTGTCGATGGTCTTCATGTAACGTCTTTTCAAGCCACTGTTCATTCTGCTCGGCTGATCTTCAATGTCCTTTCCGACCTCTAAAAGAATTGTAATGGCGCCAGCAAACCTCAAAATAATTATTTCCTCTCCCTGAACTTTCTGAATTAAATTTCCTTTTATAAGTTCTCTTTGTTTTTATTTATGGCTAGCTCAAAATACAAACTGAATAAAAAAATAAAATAAAATAGTTTAAAACGCTCTCATTTCCTTCTCAACTACTGCCTTTTCTTCATGTCATCCTCTCTTTGAACAGCTAACTTCTATACCAGTTGCAGGTAAAAGTACTTTATAAATGCTACCTTAACGTCTTCAGAGTTCATTCCAGATAACATTGTCAAAGGCTTTTTCGAAATCTACATATACTATGAACTTAGAACGTAGCCTGAAGAAATGAACACTTAAGATACTTCATAGGATCAGTATAGCTTTGTGTGTTTCTATATTTCTCCAGAACGCAAAATAATCTTCCCCAAAGTCAACTTCTACCAATAAAAAGAAAGATATGTCTATATCTTTGAGTATCTATAGCACACTTGTTGCAGAAGCAGGTTTAAATTCCTTTTCTTAAGATAATTTTTCTTATTCACTTGGGACTGATGATCTCACATCTACTATCATTAGTGTTTAAGTCGCCTGTAATATTAAACTCAGAAAATCTTTTACATGAATGGGAGTATAAACTATGAGTATTTCATTCCAGAATGAATATGAACACCCACCAAAGCCACCTTCAAGACGATGGCTAATGTTATTTGGAGAGCTGAATATGTCTCATTAGTCATAGGGCATGGTAACCCTTATAGAAGATAAAAATGTGAATCTATGTCTTAGCCAACAACGCTCAGCAATAGTTTTTGCTGAATGATAGAATGAACCACCACAGAAATGCACAGAGAATGAAAATGAGTTGAAACAAGAATTTAATATATCATTTGAGAACATTTAATCACAAGACACACAACTGGAAAAATCACTTGATTTACCTACCCAGTATTAGAGCTGGGCAAACTGATAACTCTGTAGCTACCTCAAGATATTGACTACAAAATTTTGAGGCTTTTCCAGTGTGATTCATAACATACTGTTATATTTCTAATTGCATTATACATAATATTTTGATGACTGGTATGGAACAAGTAGCCATCATACACAGTATTACTTAGATCTTCTTAAAAGACAGCTAAGCCAGAACTATGCATAAATTATTCCAATTCACCTGGAACATGAATGCTGTTTCTTCCACCAATTCTTCCATGATGTGACTGTGATCGATACTTCACAAGACACCTAACCGTGTGAGGCAGAGGTACCTCTGGCACCACTAGTTGATCCTCCCCTTTTCCTGTTCCACTTGCGAATGGCGTGTGGGAAGAATGATTATCGGTAAGATTTTGTTTACCTCTAATTTCTTGAAGTTTCTTGTCAGAGTCATTTCCCGAGATGTGTGTGTGAGGATGCAATAAATTGTCTCACTCTTTGTGGAAAGTCATGTTTCGAAATTTCAATAGTAAACCTCTCCAAGACCGCACTGCATCTCTTGTACTGTAGTACACTACAGTTTGTTGAGCATCTCGGTAACATTCTCGCGCCTACCAAACGATCCTGTGACGAAACCTGCTGCTCTTCTCTGGGTCCTCTCCATCTCGAATTGTACACCACTTTTTTCGTGGATGAATTACATTTCTTTATGATTCTTCCTATGTTTGACAGTTCCCAATCTGCTTTTCTTAATACTCGTTTTATGTGGTCATTCGAGTTAATGTCACTTTGGATAGTTACTCCCAGATATTTTACAGTAGACGTTGTTTCCAACAATTTGTCATCAACAGTGTTGTTGTACAGTAGAGTATTTCTTTTCCTATGCATGTGCAGTATGTTACATTTATTAACGTTCAGGGTCAGCTGCCAGAGTCTGCACCTGTCATCAAATTCCGGTAGTTCATTCCGCAAATCGATTCTTACAGACAGTATGTATCAGCTTCTGATCGAAACATGTAGCTGTCTTTTGTAAAATATTAGCTACGAATGACACTATGTTTCGATCAACGAGTTAACATTTCATAGAGTGGCTGAGATACTAGTTACAGCGCTCCTAGCGGCAACCAACGCTAACTCGGCCGCCATGTTCTCCTTAGTCAAAACATTAGGAAAGCGTTACTGTTGTTTGTGTTGGAAGTGTGTCAGCTGTTGTGATATTACTGCAATATTTAACTTTTCTAGTTGACTTTTTTGTTACAAAATATAAAGTCAACATGCCTGCAGTGTGTTCAGCGTTCAGCTGCACAAATTGCAGCGATAAAACAACAAATATTTCATATTATAAGTAAGTATATTAGTACCGAAATACGACACACGTTTTTTAATGTTTATTAAAGAGTCATTTGCATTGGAACTGTAATTATCCTCAAGACAAATGCAGGAAAGTAATTTATTTATCGTTGATTACAGATTTCCTTTAAAAGATAAGGAAATTACAAAAAGATGGATTATAAATATGAAGCGAGAAAACTAGTTTCCTACTACAGCCAGTTACCTCTGTTTAGCTCATTTTGAAGAGAAATATATGTACCACACAAATGTCCAGAGGCGCCTTTTGTCAAAAGCAGTACCTACTATCTTTAACTTTCCGTCACATTTACAAAAGCAATATAAAGTATTACGACCACAACCCAGAAAGCAATCTTTCGAAAATTTGCAAGATAGTGCTGTTACAGTGACATCATTAGCACAAAGTAAGTCAATAATTTAATTTTACTCGGTGTCCTTATTACTTTGAATTAAATACTTTATTATAATCTTATGGTGTAACTCTGTTTTAAACTTATGATGTAACTGCATTCTTTCAGTGCCTGTCGGACACTCATCTGTTTCTGCTGACCACAATTACTGTCTACCAAGCCCTAAGAAGTTGATAAACACAATATAACTGAGTACAAGTAGAGAATGTGCGACTAAAGAAGCGGATAAAGCAAATGAAGCAACTTAGTGTATGACACAAAAGAAGAATAGTGCAGTTACAGACTTTAGTTGCTGGTTTGAGAAGAAGGCTATGTAGTTCAGTTTCTGATATGTTAAACAGTGAACATGTAGTTGGTTTGTTGAAGGAGCTATTGGAACTTCAGTGCATTGCTAAAGTATGCCATTATTCTCAGCAAATAAGGAAATTTGCCCTGACCCTACACTTTTATTCTGCCAAGGCATACAGCTACTTACGAAAATTTGTGAAATTACCCCACCCAAGAACGCTTCGCCGTTGGGCAATGTCTGTGGGTGGCCATCCAGGTTTTACTGAGGAGGGTTTCACTAAAATTGCCTCTGAAGTTGAGAACAGCACAACCCAAATTTTTGCAACATTGATGTTTGATGAGATGGCTATTAAGAAGGACCTTGTTTGGGATGGGGAAAAAATAAGAGGCTGTGTATAATGAGACAGGTGTCAAACAAAATTAACTGTACTGACTGCTTAGAAGGTATTTTTGCTTGTATTGAGGCTAAAAGAACTGGATTGATTGCAGTGAAAGATGTGAAAACCAGTTTAATCAATCCAGCTAATGATGTTGTTAAACTTTGTAATGTTGCTGAGGTTTTCAGAAAAACGTTTTGTTGAGGTTCCAGACAGAAGTGTTGCAATTGGTGAGAGGCTACTTATTTATAAACAATGAACATCTTTTTACAGAAATCGAATTTGGTGAAGAAACCCGTTACGTTAAACTGATAAAACTGCTGCTCAAACACTTTTTTGTATGTCGAATAAATCACTTATGCAGGTCAAAATCATCTGAGCAGAGAGGTAAAGTTGTGAGACAACTATACACGAAGCTTATTTTATTTAAAGGTCAGTGAAAAGACCGAAAAAATACGAATGTCAGTTAAAACATTGTAAAAATTAAATGTAAATAAATTATTTTACCTTTCTTGTAGATTACTATTATTATTGAATTACTATGCTTGTGTTAACTACTTGTAACACATATTTCAAATAATATTCTCGTTCACAGTGTACTGGTTTTTGAGGCTTTGACTGTTTACTTTGAAATAGCGACAAAAATATAGCATTTCTGCGCCCGTTACTGTTTCTAATAGTTAGCCACAGCGTGTTTAGGAGTTTCACCGTAATATTCTGGTGGTACCTGCTCTAATTGCATTGATTTATGGGCAACAAGTAACATTATAGTGGATGGACAGACTTATTTGAGTTGTCTTGTAGTGTTATCTACATCGAAAAGTTTAGCCATATTTCGACAAAAACATCCCTTTTTGCTGTCAGTGTACACTGAAATCACTGCTGTCTATTGCTTGTTTTAGAAAAAATAAAGCTAGTAGGGGCTATTTCAAGTAAGTCACACGCAGTTACAAGGGGGCGGGACACAGCAGACGAATGCCTTGACTAAAGAAAACATGGCGGACAGAACTACAATTTGCTTCAAACATGGCGGACCTATAGCCACTCTATGAAATTTTAACTCGTTGGTTTCGATGGTGTCCAGTATTCCCTTCATACTGCATGCACCCATTTCTTTAAAAGTTCTGGACGCGTGTCACGAAAATTGGAAAGATTTTAGATATCTTTTTACAGTATTTGAATTTCTCAAACGCTATTTCCTTTACCATATATTAAAGCATATGCAACTTACGTGTGGAACTGAATACCACTTCCTGTTGTCCATCGATTACTGCATCCCTGTGCAACACAACTCTTGACCATATGTGTTAAAAAAAGAACCAGAATCACTTTAAAGTCAGAAGCAGAAGAACGACAAGAAGTACTAATGCCTCATTACAATATGGTGACTCTACCAAAGAGCGTCACGGCTTTCTAGTCAAAGATGCCTTTGAATAGTATCTCCATTTAATATTGAGCTCACTCATAGGTTTACTAAAGACCTCACTGCAACATATATTCCATCAGTAATCAAAGATGTTGTGGATTCCCATTGGCAAGATGGACGCCAGCTAATAACGGTGGGATCGATGCCTAATCGATAAGTACTGTCATTTGCTAACAGATGTACATAACCATCTTCAGCTAGTGTAATACACTTATTTAATGCGCATTTTACGTAAATTAGCTGTGTGTTATGTCGTTACGTTTGATGAGATACAATTGGTTTTTTCTTTAAATGGCTGAGTCACTCCTTCAAAGAAGATACATACCTAAAGCATGGGTTACAAGACATACAGCCACTCTGTACTAGTGCAAAGTACATTTATATATCAAGAGTACACCAGACTCTGGATCAAAATAAGTTTCAGTCCCAAAGAGCGATAAAATTAATAACAGTATTAAGGTGGTATGGCAGGTGCCATCCTTTATGGCCTCTCAATAAATATGTACTTTTACTGTACCACTTCATCATTGTATTAATTTAATCATTAACTGTGGCTATGAGTTACTGATGATCTATCAAAAGTCATTTGGGATCTTGATACATGCATTTATTTTAAATTTGTAAAAGTTATGTGTATATTTTGTCATCCATACTGTAATATTGTATTATTACAATCTTAAACAGTGATGTGGCCATTTAAATGATAAATGTTATGTGTGTACAAACTTAATGCTGTTATATGTATACATTTATTTAGTGGCCATACGGTACAGCACTTACCAAATCAGCTTCTCATTGTTATTAATTTTATCGCACTTTGGGACTAAAACTTCTTTTGATCCTGAATTTGGTGCTCTCTTGATTTACTTATAAATGTACCTAGCACTCTTACAGCTGGCTGCTGGTGGCCAAGCGGTTCTAGGTGCTTCAGTCTGGAACCACGTGACCGCTATGGTCGCAGGTTCGAATCCTGCCTCGAGCGTGGATGTGTGTGATGTCCTTATGTTAGTTAGGTTTAAGTAGTTCTAAGTTCTAGGGGACTGATGACCACAGATGTTAAGACCCATAGTGCTCAGAACCATTTGAACCATTTTGCACTCTTACAAAATGACTGTATGTCTGCTAATCCATGCTTTAGGTTCGTATCTCCCTTGTAAGCAGTGACTTGGCCATTTAATCAAAGACCTGTTATATCTGGTTAAACATAATAACATAACAAGCTGCTAATTTGTGTATAATACGCATTACATAAATGTATTACACGAACTGCAGATGATCAAGCACATCCATTAGCAAATGATGGTACTTCCGATTACACATCGTTTCCAAGGATACTAGTGGCCATGTTTCTTGCCAATAGGAATCCATAACATCTTTGATTAATGTCAGAATGTATATTAACCCTTGCTTACCAAGCTGGGGCCCCACTGTCCATCTTTGTGGCATTTATGATTATCAGGTGGCCCTACAGAGAGCAGCTCATGTTTAAATGAACCCTGTTACATTACATTAATACTTGTTCTGTAAATCATGAATATGACATTTCATGATGATGTGGAAAGTTTCAGTTTATCATATCTTTTAATTAAATATTTTTATTACAGTTACTACTTTATATCCAAAAATTCAGCTGTTGAATAGAAGTAATATTCATTCAAAACTTCTTTTAATTTGTTTTTAAATGTTGATTGGCTATCTGTCAGATTTTTAGTGCTATTTGGCAAATAACCAAAGATTTTTGTGGCAGCCTAATTCACCTCTTTCTGTGCCAAGTCAGATTTAGCCAAGATTAGTGAAGATCATCCTTCCTTCTAGTGCTGTAGCTATACATTTCTCTATTATTTTTGAACTGGGATGGGTTATTGTTAACAAAAATTCATAAATGAATATTTGTATTGTGAAGGTTCTGTGAATATCGTGAGTTCCTTAAATAAATACCTGCAGGGTGATCTTGGGTGGGCTCCAGTTATTATTCTGATTACATGCTTTTGTGCAATGAATACTTTTTCTCTTAATGATGAATTGCCCCAGAATATGATGCCATATGAATGCAGTGAATGAAAGTAGGCATAGTAGGCTAATTTACTAACATGTTTGTCACCAAAATTTGCAAAGACCCTAACAGCATAAGCAGCTGAACCTAACTGTTTCAGCAGATCATCAATGTGTTTCTTCCAATTCAATTTCTCATCAGTGCACACACGCAGAAATTTTGAATATTCTGCTTTAGCAAAAGACCTTTGTTCAACGTCTATATTTACCAATGGTGTTATATCATTTACTGTACAGAATTATATGTACTGTGTCTTCTCAAAATTTAGTGAGAGTCCACTTGCAGAGAATCTCTTAATAATTTTCTGAGAGACATTATTTACAATTTCCTCAGCTAATTCTTGTTTGTTGGGTGTAGTTACTGTACTTGTATCATCAGCAAAAAGAACTAGCTTTGCATCTTCATGAGTACAAAGTGGCAAGTCATTAATGTATGTTAAGAACAATAAGGAACAAAATTGAACCCAGTGGGACATCATTCTTGATACCTCCCTGGTCAGAGAAATCTGTTGATTTTTGCGGACTATCTGCACTGTTAATATCAACCTTCTGTATTCTTCCAGTTAAATATGACTTAAGCCATTTGAACACTGGCCCACTCATACCACAATACGTAAGCTCATCTGGAAGAATTTCATGATTCAAACAGTCAAAAGCCTTCGAGAGATCAGAAAACATCCTAATGGGTGATGTTCAGATATTCAGAGCATTTAATATTTGGTCATTGAAATCAGCATTTTCTGTTGAAAGTCCTTTCTCAAAACCAAATTAACATTTTGTTAGCACTTCATTTGTACAAATATGTGAAGCTACTGTTGAATATATTACTGATTCAAGAATTTTGGATAAAGCTGTCAGAAGTGAGACTGTGAGGCGGTTGTTAGCATCAGACCAACCCCTTTTTTATGCAATGTTTAAACAATAGCATATTTCAGTATATCTGGAAAAATGCCCTGTTTCAGTAAGCTACTACATATGTGGCTAAGACTCCTATTTATCTGTTGGGAACAAGCTTTTACTACTCTGTTGTAAAAGCCATCAATTCCCAGTGAGCTTCTATTATTGAGAGAATTTATTATTTTACTAATTTCTTTAGGAGAGGTGGGTTGAACTCCAGTTTTATCAAATTGCATAGGTATTGCATCTTCCATATATAGCCTTGCGTTTTCTGATGAATAGCTGGATCCTATTTCCTCTACAACATTTAAAAAATGATTATAAATTTTTTTCTACTTCTGATTTTTTGTTAGCAAACTTTTCATCGAGTTTGATAGAAATACAGTCTTCCTGTGCTGTCGGTTGCCCTGTTTCCCTGTTAACAATATTCCAAATAGTTTTAATTTTACTATCAGAGACATTAATGTCAGATATAATGCACATGCTTCTGGGCTTTTTAGTAAATTTTCTTAATACAGAGCAGTAGTTTTTATAATTGAAACGTCCCCTTAGGAAAATTTCTGAATTACTGTGCTGATAAACCTCTTACATTATTTGCTTTTCAAACAGCTGAGCAAAACTGAATGTACTCAAACATTCACTAAAGTGACACACAATACTTCTAGCGCAACGCAATCTGACTTTCAGTAATCGCTACAAAGAATGGCCCTGACTAACATTAACCTATACCTTTCACAAATCACTTACCTCACAAAAATCTTCGTTACTCGAACTAATGCGATACAGCGAGCGCCAATACTGTCAGCTAAATAAAAGATTCAAACTACTGAAGGCACTAACTACTGATAGAGTCCCTAACCACTACTCATTATTTCTTACCTTATTACATATATACATATTTGTCAACACTTCTTCAGTATTTCATCATAATAAATATATATCATATTAAACATTCCTCAACAGCATAATACACATTGTTGTCGTAATAATAACATAACACCTCAGTCAAATCTCAAAAATGTCGTAGCTTTCTGCAATAATTTCAAAACCTAAAAAAAATTCTCTGCTCATTTCAGTAGTGTCATCTACGTCAAACATACTTTAAAATCATGCTCCCCTACCAAATACATCATTCAAAGCTCTCATAGTATCACAATGGTTCTGAAAAAACATGAACAGTTCACAAAATACAGACAAAATACAATTTCATAAGTGTGAAGTTACCCAACTGTGTAATTGCGTAAACATGTGTCATTGATGTAGTAAAAAAAAGTTAGTTTCTCTGTTAAATAATCAGATAGCTGTGTAATTCTGTGTCAGAGAAATATGGTACCGATGTGTAAAGTTCTATAAGGAAATACCATATTAGCTAGGGCTCCTTGTGTTTGCCACACACATGGTACACAAAGTAGGTGTGTACCCCCTTGAGGATTAATGTAATTATACCCTCAGGTGTTACAGATTACAGCAATGGAATGAAATGTATCACGGAAAACCTTTGTATCATTGCACTTCAAATATCTTTAAAAATAAATGATTTAAGTACAAAATTAATCACTCAAATACGTGTACTGTAGCGCTAAACTGTGCGTCTTGTTGTAAGATAATCTCTATGAAGTGTCATAGTTATCGTCCTCCAAAAGCTAAGTTCTGCAGAAGCCAATGTACTTACCTCATGATGAACAAACGTGAAATGCTTTGCCTATAGATATCTTAGTTATTACGCTTATTGCCGTGATGAAGAAAGTACTGTGCTGCAGCATATTGTTGTGCTACGGAAAAGGCAGTCTCATTGTAGCTATACCACAAAAGTTATTACTAAAACATGTTTTACTTTCCAGAATAATTCAGAAAAACTGTGCAGATATGAAACAGAAACACCGCAAAAGCAACATTGTAAATTGTCACTCATTAGTAGCGTCGTGATAAAATCGTGTAGCTGTCACATAAACTAACCACTGTGTCATTTGGTATCTCACATAAAGTACTTTAAATGGAGAATGTATTTTCAAGTAAACCAAAATGTTGCATTAAAATCTCATTAGCAGTACCAGTATATGTTCTAAGTATGTAAGCCTTATAGTCGTTACATAATCGTGCAACTAACAAGCAAGAATGTACACACACAATAACACTGTGACGTCTGTTCACTATAACAATGCATTCGTAATTTCTGTTTAAATAAGTTCTCTTGGTTCGTGATTGGATATTTAACTTCAAACATTGTTGCATGGTAACAGTTTCTAAGTCTGACAATGCATACTTGAAATGTGAAGTGAAAAGTTTTATGGCAAAGACAAAGTTAAAAAGCAGATTATCTTTCAATAAACGGTTTTACATGTGAAATGTGGTGTAAACCTTTACTCTTCCTAGTACGCAGAGTTTCAATTTCAACGGAATTATCATGTGGTATATGGTATTTCGGTAAAGAATGCTCAAATTTTTCTCGAGGTTAGCGTCTATGTTAATTTTCTATGAGCCAGCCAGCGCACGTGGCTGCCTGCGGTGCGAGTCATTGTCTGCTATCTCTTTGTTGGCGTGCGTCGTTATAGGGATTAGGAGACCTAACTTCTACAAATTCACCTTGCCCAGAGGGCCCAGCCCTGTTTAAATCCCGCCAGTTCTGATGAAATTTCGGTCTGTCGTTATGATTATGTTGTCTGTCGTCATGTCGGTAGTTCCTGTAGTTTCTTTCTTGTCGGTTAAGTGGTGCAGAATTTCTCCCTGAATTATCACTGCACGATGGACCGTTGCGTCTGCAGTTATTCTGTCTCCCCTGATAATAATAGTTCTGGTTGCCAAATTGTCTGTTTCTATGATTGTCTCTGTCATATTCATTACTACGGAAATGCGATCTTTCTATGTAACTACTACTCTGCCAGTGGTTGTCATACAGGTGGTGTCTGTTTTGGTCACGATTTATGTTGTAAGAATGGCCTTCTCGTGTCCAGTTATTTTTTCTGTCGTCACGGAATTGTGACGGATGTGACCTGTAGTGATTGTTTTCCTGTTTTCGCGTTCCGCGATTGTCAGTGTCAATTTCTAATTCTTGTAAGAGTCCCTGAGAAGCTTCAATGTCGTCTTTGCAACGTCCTGCCAAAATAATATGTCGTAAATGTTCAGGTAGAAATTGATTAAGCAAATGCGGATGAGTTCTGAGGGGCTGTATGGGTTTGACAGGTACCGATTCTTGTGCAACATGTCTTCAAAATATTTCACAAGACTGGAAAATTCAGATTGTTCGAAATGTTTCATCATTATGATGCTATGTTTTACTCGGTCTTGTGTAGTTTGAGACCAATATGCTGAGAGGAAGGCATGGTAAAATTCTCCTTCACTGTGACAATCGTGAATGACAGATCGCATTCTTACAGCTGGTTCATTCTCTAACTAGCCACACATAAATTCTAACCTGTGCTCCAATGACCAGTTGGGAGGAAAACAATGAGAGGATTGATGGAGCTACGCTTGTGGATGAATGTCGTTGGCAGAATTCTAAAATGTTTTAAATTTACGTGTGGTAATGAACAGCTTATAGTCAAAATCATCATGTCGGCGAGTCGCATATCGGTCATTGTTACGTCGTTTCGGCGGTTCCATTTCAAAATCCGTTGCACCTTGCCATTTCTTTCATAATTTCCGAAATGCGCTGTGTTATTATTTTGTGGCTGTTCCGTATTTCTATGTCCCTCTTCCCGTATTGGAGCACGAGTCTCCTCTGAAATACGTAATTCTTGTATTACCGGTGTCAGCTGATCTTGTACTTCCCGGATTTTTCTTTGGTGTTGTGTATTAATTTGATTCTGATTTTGTTTGAATTTTCTAATTTGTTCGCACTCTTCTGTGTCATTAAAGACTACCGGTTTTGTGTCATTCAGATTATCATCTACCTTCGTAGATAAATTATTTAGCTGATCTGAAAGTTCAACTACTTTCTCTGATAATGAACTAATTTCTTCCATGTGCCTTTCTGAACAATTTTCAGAGTATCTACTGCGTCCTTTAAGTTTTCCTGAGTTTTTGCAAGTTGCATAACCGAATCAGTAGATGCAACTGAGTCAATTTTAACTTGCAAGGTCTCATGATTTTCATGAAGACTGGTTTGCAGTTCTTTTGTGGCTGCTTCGTGATTCTGTAATGCATTTTCATGCCGTGAAAAAATAGGTTGGAAGTGCTCACAAATTTGTGTTTTTACGTCATTACAGATTTTTTGACATTTCAATTCAATGTTATGTAAATCTTCACGTGTTTGTTCAAGCTTATGTTCCACTGAGTCTAACTTTTGAAGCTTTTGTTCCATTGCGTCTAACTGTTGCTGTATTTGTCTCTGGTGTTGTTCCATTGTGTCTAACTTCTGAAGATTTTCTTCCATTGTGTCTAACGTTTGAAGATTTTGTTCCATTGTGTCTAACTTTTGAAGATTTTGTTCCATTGTGTCTAACTTTTGTAGCCTTTGTCCCATTTGTTGCATTAACTGTAATAACAATGCACTGGTGTCTGAAACGTGTTCCTCAGTGCTTTTCGGCAGTGAATTTGCACCGGCAACATTCACATTTTGACAAGCAGAAAATGTGTCTTGACTTATTCGAGAAAACTGTGAGGACCCAAAACCTGAATCTACAGTATTTGCAAGATTGTGTCCTGTCATTTCGGATTCCTGGGGCGAGCTGTTGCCGACCGATCGATCGATAATGCTTCCCTGTTCACTAATTGTTTCACTGCCTACACCATTATTTGCAGCCCGCTCCATTTCCCTATGCACAATTACCAAATTACTATGTTGAACATTAGTTAATTCATTACACGGTGGCGTTAACACACTGCTTTCTCTTCACTGTCATTTCTCAGTTTACTTTGGAGCCTAGTATTACGTTTTTCACACGCCATTATTGTCACAATATTTCACACGACAACACAGAAAAGCACAATTTGAAGAGCAAAATAAGAAAACACATTAACATAGCACTGAAAATAATATCTAGTTAATTGCAAGCGCAGCTGCGAAATACTTGGTGCAAATCTACATGCATGCCACAACTGTTTTACTGTACACCAATGAAAGACTGCAACTACAAAGGAGATTCTCTCTACAATTACGCGCTAACAATATACAATAGCTACACTAATTACACAAACTACAAGGAAAACATCAGAAGATTCCAGTGAGGTATCCTCGGCTAAGGGTCGACATATGAAACGTCCCCTCAGAAAAATTTCTGAATAACTGTGCTGATAAACCTCTTACATTATTTGCTTTTCAAACAGCTGAGCAAAACTGAACGTACTCAGACATTCACTAAAGTGACACAATACTTTTAGCGCAACGCAATCTGACTTTCAGTAACCACTACAAAGAATGGCCCTGACTAACGTTAACCTATACCTTTAACAAATCACTTACCTCACAAAAATCTTCGTTACTCGAACTACTGCAATACAACGAGCGCCACTACTGCCAGCTAAATAAAAGATTCAAACTACTGAAGGCACTAACTACTGATAGGCATAGTTAGCAAATGAAAGATTTTGATAGAGAATAAACAATGTATTTACCTTAATAGTGTTGAAAAGTCATAATATAGATAGCAGTTCCTGACATCCAGTCTTACAAATTTCAAAACTCCGCCATCTCTCGCCCCACATCCACCACTGCTGGCGGCTCACCTCCAACTGCACAACGCTACGCGCTGTTAACAGCCAACTGCCCAGCACTACAATAGCCAACAACAATGCAAACCAGCCACAGACTGCACACAGCACAGCCAGTGATTTTCATACAGTGCGCTATGTGGTGTTACCAATAAAAGAACCTATACAGTCTACTTACATAATGTTCACTGTTTATGGATCGTTACTTCTTCTAGCTATAAAATACATTTCCCTTTTCTGTAACAAGATTTTTCATCCTTTAGTAAGGCATGGCTTTTTGGATGCTTTCTTACAATTACATCTCACTGTTTTCTTAGAGAAACTGTTTTCAAATATACTCACAAAGGCATCATGAAATAGGTTAAATTTCAAATTAGTATGAGGTTCCCCACACACCTCATCCAAATCTACATGTTGCAAGCTTTCCCTAAAATTTACAATTGCTAAATCGTTAATTGAACACACTATTTTGAAGTACTGTTTAGCATTACTGTATGGAGCTATGCCATATACTGTAACTAGCTGTGCCTCATGATCAGACGATTCATTCTTAACAAGAAAAGTTTTTATTTGATTAAATTTGTCTTGGTATATAATAACGACTGTTTCTTTCCTGTTTTGTCACTTTTATCATGTATGTTGTTCTTTATAAACTCAAAATATCCTTCATCATTTACTCAAAGACTGAACTCCTGGTAATTATACATCTATACATGTTCTCCATACAATGCAACAAAGTCTCACAGTCATTGGCTACAAATGAAATTAGACCATAGACAATGGGTGGGACTTCTGCTGTTTACTGGCAGATGAGCCCTATTCAGCAGTGTTCTCATTACCAGCACAGACGGATCTGGTCCACAATAGCTATTCCTACTATCACTAATGGTTTTACATGCTGCACCTTTTTACTGTATTATTGTACATTAATGTCCATTTCGATTTAACTAAAGTAATATGATTTATTCCTTTCCACCAAATATAGATCTGATAATGATCTCTGTAGCAGATCGAAACTGGTCATTCACAAACAAAAAGCATCAACCTATATGCAACCACAACTGTGTTCAACTAAAGAAATTATAGTATTAGGAGGTCGCTGTTTCCTGGAACAATGTTCCAAAAAAATTTTCATTACCATTACATCTAGCGATTTTGTTCTGTTAAGAGCTATGTGTTGAGTTCTATCTGCAAGGAAGTCTTGAATCCAATCGCAAATCTGGTGCAATATTCGGGAAGCTAATTTCTTTTTATTAAATGGAAGTGTGAAACAGTGTCAAATACTTTCCTGAAGTCAAGGATCATGGCATGAACCTTAGCACATTGTCTGAGGTACTATGGATCTCATGGGGGAACAGGAGTTTTGCAGGATCTCTGTTTACAGAATCTTTGTTGATTTTTATAGAGAAGATTTGCATTCTCCAAAAACATCATAATTATTGGATATAAAACATTTTCCTTAATTCTACAACAGACTGACATCAACACTATAGGTCTATAATTATTTGCAGCTGTATTGCAACACTTCTGGAAAATGGCAATGACATCCGTCTTTTACCTATCGCTAGGTACCCTTTGTTGCTGCAGTGATCTATTATAAACTGCTGCTAGATGAGGAGCAAGTTCTTTTGCATAATCTTGGTAGAATCTTTGAGATATCTCATCTGGTCCTGGTGCCTTTACACTACTAAGCAATTGTAATTTCTTTTCTATTTTGAGATAGGTTATCTCAATAATTGCTGTGTCTGACATTTGTACGATGATTGAAAGGAGGGACTGCATTGTGATCTTCCATGGTGAACCTGTTTTGGTACATCGAATTCAGTGTTTTGGACCTCCCTCTGTAATCTTCTGTTTCTGTGTCACTATGGTCATTGTGTGCTTTGTTAATAAAGACATATCTGAAACTAGTTGTGATCAGAAAGGTAGCCAATTCCAATTTATTTTTTTACCAGACCGATAGAATCCACTCCAACACCTGGACTTGCTCTAGGTTCTTAGGTCCATGTGACTGACACCACATAGGCCCAATGGTGCTTCCAAAATAACCTACTTCTATTTTCATGGAAATTTAACTTGTAGGTAACTTTTGTAGCGAATAAAATCCAAATATATCACCATATAACATGAAACAAATGTATATTGTTAGAACAGTGACTCAATATTTCGTACTTTAGGGCAGGGTATATTGGTCCAAGGTAGCAAATATTATTTAATAACCTGACACATTCTCATAACATCACCAGTGGCAAATAATTATTGATACCTTATTTCACTCTTATGTCAACTTGCACAAAAGGCAGTGTCACGTTTTTTTACCCAAAACAGTGCTCATCAGTCACATCCTGTACTCAAATACAATGCAACCAAATAATATACAACCGTTATAGGTGCTTGGACTATTCATAAATTATTTAATGATAAATCTAGAATCAACTGGTAGTAATCTTAATCACACTTAAAGCCATTAATGTACAAAGAGTTATCAACTTCTGGTGGTATTTATGTGTTTTGAGATGTTAATATTGGAAAGTACAACTGTTGAAGATTTTGAAAATAACTAACGAAATACATAATCATTGATGAATTACTGTGTCATATTTAAAATTGCTAATTTTATATCTAATGTCATTCTAAATTTATGAACATTTCTAGAAGGATTTTATGTCATTCTTTACAATTGCATATAAATAATTCTTCAAATAACAGTTCTTTGATTCCTGAAAGTTTATATGATAGCTGTTGACTCTATGAGTAGCTTTATATACAAGCAACTATTAACAAAACATACAATGTTGTGAGCACTGATAAAAGCACAAAACTAATATAAGTCCTAGTGGAATCATTCAATTACAGTTCAAAATGGCAAAAATAAGCGAATTTTAATAGCAAATTGATGTAAGCATGTAAAAATACTCCTTATCATTTTGTTTACTAGACTGCAATCATGCTCTCTCATAATACCCATCATTGGCACACATGAAGCACTTCAGTGCACTTGTCCATTAGTTTTTGGGCCACTTGTCAACCATCATGATGTCATTACACTCCACTGGATGTTGATGAAAGAGAGCTGTAATTTTTGTCACCAATAATTTCAGCACTGCAAATCTACAATTCTGAAAACAACAATTATCAGTGCCTGCCCTCTTTTGGGAAGGACCAAACGATGCAGTACAATTTCTGTTAACATAACAATAGATAATTTTTTGCGTCTGTAAAGGCCATCCTGTAATGCTTACAGGCACACCAGACTTTATCTAATTTATTTTGCTCAGTATATAATGGGTACTGGCTCAGCTCACAGACGATGCCAGAAATGTTAACAATCTTAACTATGTCTGAAATGGTAGTTGGCAGTACCCAGATGCTAACCAAGTACCAATGTGATACAAACTGAAAAGTATTTACCAACATACTGTTTTTTGGGATGGAGGTTGAGATAGCTTTAGGCTTGAATTGTGGATTCATGCACAAAATAGCTTTCTGTTCTGAGTCCACCACGATATTGTTTTGTGTGGATGAAGGTAAACTACAGTTTGTAGACAAGGGACCAGGTTTGTGCACTTGTACTTTGAAGTGCAACAATGGGAGTCCAAATTTAGACATTTCAGGAGTAGTGGAGAGACTACACACCATATTTAATAATTGTAGATATATGGCACTGAGAACTGGAAAGCAGAAGGAGATTAACAAAGAAGAGAAAAATAATACAAGGTCAGTTCATTCTTCCCTGGAAACATAGGATAAGGCAGAGAAGTTACAACAAATGTGTAACTAACATGGAACAACAAAGGAAGATGGAAAGTGCAGACAATAATTGTTATTATGAATGACAGGACTACCTTACTTAAATTGCCTCTTTTCAGCATCAAAGAAGCAGAATCGTTTGAAGGGAGTATCTTGTCTCTTCAAAATTATCGTCACTGGCTTTTTTTCATCTTGGACATTTATTATCAATAAAAATGAAGTAGTGGCCAGAAGATGCTGGTATCTGTGTGCCTTGGGAGAAATTCATTTGAAGACAGATTTTAGTTCAACTTTCTATGGGTTAACATTACATAAAGTTGAACAGGCTGTACTTCCCCAAGGAATGACAAAAGCACCAGTAGCTAAGGTGGCAGAATAATCTTCCAACACACTACCCAATTCATGGCTTCACTCCAGTTTGCATACCACTTTCATGACAAAATGACACTCAATCATTCCTCAAAATTGAACTGTAGTAATGGACAATACAGAGTGCTATTCGATTGTTTTTAGAAAAAACTTCAACAATGCAATGGAAGAAAGCACATATTTTGTTTTGAATAGAGAAAAGCGTTGCTTTGCAGAAAGTCTAACCTGGCATGAAGAAGGCAGACTTACTGAAACTCATAAAGCCTGTACAAACCAAAATATCTATTCTACCAGGCCGACAAATGAGCATAGCACAATCAGGTTTCTTCTATCTCATGCCTCTTTCAGTGTGAATGAAAATATATGAACAAAGATAAAAAGTATCATGACAAGAAACAAAAGATTACTCTTAGTATGGTTTAAATGCTGATGAAAGAAACTATTGCAAGGATTGTAAGACAGGTCATGAGTTGTAAGCAGTTGCTGGGAAAACAGAATGCATGCTCTGGTATCGGTTCTGTCTCCAAGAATAGTGATGATTTTTCCATTGGGATCACCCTGCTTAACTGTCTTTGTGAATATTTATAAGCTGCTCATTGACACAAATAACCTGTTTGATACAGTCACTCTTTATTACTTAGCAATGCTTTACTAATATCTGCTTAATCATCATATGACATTATTACATATGATGCCTATGATACATGCTGGAAGCAACACTACTCTCCAATCGCTCTGAACAACACTGTCAAGTCAAGTTACTTTAATTATACTTGAGTTAATTTTTGAAGAGCGATCTTCAGTTCAACATTAGACAGCTGTTGATATGTTTTATATCCGAGTTCATCATAAACGTCTCTTAACCAAACTAAAATCATAGCGCTTTCAGAAAATGTATTATTATTGAATCGAAAACACTAAACATATTTCAGCTATATGATCACATCAAAAGTCACTGACACAGAACAGTAAAGAAAAGAGAATCGTAAATGAACTGTCCTGTATCTCCCAGGATGCTTATGAAACGAATTAGTCACAAAGTGGTGTAATTTTTTAGTTATTGTCGATTTTTATGACATTACCTACACTCCCTATTGTAAAAATTACGTTGCAAATCAGTACAAGCGTTAGTATCCGCACTCATTCGATACCATATTAAGAAGAGTTGCTTGCTGGCCGTTTGTGGCCCTGCTATCACTGGGGGGTAACAAAGACGAGACAGAGTCTGCCGACTGTTATGCTACACTGTGCTTTCAGCATAGTCAACCTATCATAATTAGTGGACGACAGTGTGTTGTACTCGTGAACAACAGCAGAATATTTTATCTCGTTTATCACATATTTATCACAGAAATGATAAATGAAAGTGAATTTGGTTTAAATTTGATATGGTAAATGAAGACAGTCTTTACTACAAATACATAGCAGTTACTGTACAAATGAAAAGCCATTTGATAGTACTAAAAATGTTTACAGTTCTGCCTTACATGTTTCGTTTTACTCATACTGACAAGGGTAGTAGTTTTGTCTAATTCAGTTTGCATCTGGATGTGTCATCTGCTTGCACATTTATTAACAGGCAAAGTGCAAATATGTATTTCAAATACCTTTAGTAATTGTAAAGGAACTAATAACATACAGGCAAATGGAATTAAAATCACATCTAATTTAGGCAGATGGAGGTAAAAATTACAAAACACTGAATAGATTACCAATGGCGCCTTTATTTTTCATTTTTCTGAAAATAAATAAATCCAGTCCCTAAACACTGCATACAGATTCACTCACCTTTATCAGTTTCACCTGCACTATCAGTAACATTTACGTCAGTCCTGGATTGTTCTGATTCATCACCATTTTAGTGACCTGTGCCCACGTTAATAATTATTTCACCGATGGCAATTTCCATGATGCCATCGTTCATCCAGTAGTCAGTTTCTACTCATGCCGCCTTATTGCAGTACCCTCTCCAATCTTCTGTTGTGACACTGTAAAGGCAGGTGCCTACGTAAGTTTCCACTGAGCATGTCCCCAGTTACATTGCTTCTCTAAAACATCTCTTAACTTTTGCCCAAGTCAGTTCAGTTACGTTGAGATTGCAGTTACGTATGGACAAGCAGACGACTTTATGGCCTAGACTTAAAGGTATTTCGTTGATGGCACATGTTTTCTCTTGTGGGTTGTGCAGTTCAGTCAGGGAGAAGAGAGTTCCTTTTTCTCATGCTGTCGTCGCAGCTGACTTTCCTCTTATGCAGCCACTCCACCATTATTGCTCCTTATTGTTGACTTGTCAATCTGTCTGTTGCGATATGGCGCATTGTCCAGAACAATCACCAAAAGTGAAAGAAGAGTTGGCAAAACTAATTCTTGGAAGCATTTCTCAAAGTTCGTTGATTTCATTTGCCTGGTAGTCTCTTTGGGTGGATTTACTCCAGAACTGCAACTGGACTTCTGTGATAAACATATTCTTGGAATTTCTACTTGCAACATTAGTCGTTTTGAAGCACTTCACCATGCTGTGACACCAACTATTTCTTTATATTGTCAGCATTATCCAAATGTCAGCTATTATTCAATCAAGTCTCGTCTACATAAAAGATTTAGTTACCTGGTTCATGCATCGCTTTCCTTTCCAAAAGGAATCAAGAATGACCGTCCACAATGTCTTCATGTTCTGTTAACACTGTCCTTTCATTCTGAACATTTCTCCACTCGAAACTTACTGATTTTAACAGTTTCCACAGTAGAGTGGTACCCCATCCTCAACAAATACTTCGTTGTAACAGTTTCCTGGCAGTTGGTACGCCTATATCTTTTTGCAAAGTGTAAAAGTTGTGCATGGTATCACATGTCATATTGTTGCTGAAATCATCGATTTTACGCTATACTTTACCAGCAATACTCCTAATGGGAGAAAAGAACGATAAAGGCCTACTATAGGAATGTAGACAGGTTGTGCATTGTATGAAGTAAAAGTACATCACATAACCCAGATGTAGTTGTACTTCTATATAAAGTGATCTGGCAGTAATCGAATGCACATATTAAAATGATCCTCATAGACTAGGACTGTCGAATAACATAATTACTGAAACTAATCTATTCTTCTTTACTAGAGCTCCTGGCGGATGAGTATTTGCGAACTTCAGGAGTTTCTTTAGGCTGGACAAGCTTTTTTCATTGTAGGCAGCCTATCGCTTTCTTGACCAAACAAGTGGGTGTAGCAGTTTGTTCTGTTGTTCCGTCATCACTTTGCGGACTTTGCTGCAAATCACTGCTCTCTTACCGTGAGCAGGAGTGGAAGGAGTTGAAAGTGTCAGCATCAATGGAGTAGAAGCATCAGATTCACCCACTTTGAAGTAATAAATTGGATCGCAAGTCACATGACACAACTCGGCGAAACTAAGTTGGAATAATACGATTGCGAGAAGATACCGTATGTGATCAAAAGCATCTAGACATCCCCAAAAACATACGTTTTTCATATTATGTGCATTGTGATGCCACCTTCTGCCAGGTACTCCATATCAGAAGTCATTAGACATCGTGAGAGAGCAGAATGAGGCGCTCCACGGAACTCGCGGACTTCGAATGTAGTCAGGTGATTGGATGTCACTTGTGTCATACGTCTATACGCGAGATTTCCACACTGCTAAACATCCCTAGGTCCACTGTTTCGGAAGTGATAGTGAAGTGGAAACATGAAGGGACACATACAGCACAAAAGTGTACAGGCCGAACTCATCTCTTGATTGACAGAGACTGCCGACAGCTGAAGAGGGCCATAATGTGTAATAGGCCGACGTCTATCCAGACCATCACACAGAAACTCCAAACTACACCAGGATCCACTGCAAGTACTATGACAATTAGGCGGGAGGTGAGAAAACTTGTATTTCATGGTCGAGTGGCTGCTCATAAACCAGACATAACGCCAGTAAATGCCAAACGACGCCACGCTTGGTGTAAGGAACGTAAACATTGGACGATTGAACAGTGTAAAAACGTTGTGTGGGGTGACGAATCACGGTACACAATGTGGCGATCCGATGGCAGCGTGTGGGTATGGCGAATGCCGGGTGAACGACGTCTGCCAGTGTGTTTAGCACCAACAGTAAAATTCTGAGGCGGTGGTGTTATGGTGTGGTAGTGCTTCTAATGGAGGGGACTTGCATCCCTTGTTGTTGTGCGTGGCACTATCACAGCACAGTCCTATACTGATGTTTTATGCACCTTCTTGCTTCCCACTGTTGAAGAGCAATTCGGGGTTGGCGATTGCACCTTTGAACACGATCGAGCACCTGTTAACAATGCACAGCCTGTGGCGGAGTGGTTACACAACAATAACATCTATGTAATGGACTGGCCTGCACAGAGTCCTGACCTGAATCCTATAAAACACCTTTGAGATGTTTTGGAACGCCGGCTTCATGCCGGGCCTCACCGACCATCATCGATACCTCTCCTCAGTGCAGCACATCGTGAAGAATGGACTGTCATTCGCCGGCTAGTGTGGTCGAGCGGTTCTAGGCGCTACAGTCTGGAATCGCACGACCGCTACTGTCGCAGGTTCGAATCCTGCCTCGGGCATGGATGTGTGTGATGTCCTTAGGTTAGTTAGGTTTAAGTTGCTCTGAGTTATAGGGGACTGGTGACCTCAGAAGTTAAGTCTGATAGTGCTCAGAGCCATTTGAACCATTTCAACTGTCATTGCCCAAGAAACCTTCCAGCACCTGACTGAATGTATGCCTGCAAGAGTGGAGGCTGTCATCAAGACTAAGTGTGGGCGAACGCCATATTGAATTCCAGTGTCACTGATGGAGGTCGCCACGAACTTGTAAGTCATTTTCAGCCAGGTGTCCGGATACTTTTGATCACCTAGTGTTAGACCTAAGATAGGTAGCGATCGGAAATCCGCAGACGTCCAAATCACAGTCTAACATAACAGTCGCGACACTCAATGCTGTAAAGATTGTTAACATTTGAGAGCTGGAGCAATACTAGCGCTCCAAGTGGCGAGAAAAGAGAACTTCAGTTGCGTCATGAGCATAGTGTTTGTTTTCATGCCTTTCCTACGTGATTTACGAAATATTTGAATTATTTTTTTGCTTCCAAGAGTTTGTGTAATATAAGAAGACAGAGATGTTCCTAAAAATGATTCTAAAATAAGCGCAAGTAGGGATAAAACTCATTAATCCAGTGGCAAGTTACAATAGTTCGTGAAGAAACACTTGTGGCGTTGGATAGAATTGCAGCTTACCACATTGATATCAACGGAATATAAACACAAAGATTCACATATAAGAAGCACAGACATGTACCCCTACATGCAAAAGGGATCGACGCCCCATTTGTCGTTCCATAGGCCTTAGTCATTGTCGTCTGTTGCCACAAGTACGACCTTCATCTTTATATTATTGTAAGTGGGACAAGCAACTGCCATGTAGTGAGAAAAATATACTGTGAATGTAAATCATGGTCCTCAAAGCCAATAACACTGTCTGAAGCGCTATCATATGTTAACTTTGCCATTAGAGACGTATCATCAATGACATATGAGGACCCCCAGAGGTCAAGGGGTCTAAGTGACAAAATCAGAGTTTCGAGAAAACGCAAGTCAAAGTTTAACGGTCTTCGTAGGAGGGGACGTGAGATTTTCACCATTTCTAACATTTCAGACGAATACTCATGTCCTTAGCCTTTTATTACCAATGATAATAAATAAGTGAAACATCCTGTTTATACACTCCTGGAAATGGAAAAAAGAACACATTGACACCGGTGTGTCAGACCCACCATACTTGCTCCGGACACTGCGAGAGGGCTGTACAAGCAATGATCACACCCACAGCACAGCGGACACACCAGGAACCGCGGTGTTGGCCGTCGAATGGCGCTAGCTGCGCAGCATTTGTGCACCGCCGCCGTCAGTGTCAGCCAGTTTGCCGTGGCATACGGAGCTCCATCGTAGTCTTTAACACTGGTAGCATGCCGCGACAGCGTGGACGTGAACCGTATGTGCAGTTGACGGACTTTGAGCGAGGGCGTATAGTGGGCATGCGGGAGGCCGGATGGACGTACCGCCGAATTGCTCAACACGTGGGGCGTGAGGTCTCCACAGTACATCGATGTTGTCGCCAGTGGTTGGCGGAAGGTGCACGTGCCCGTCGACCTGGGACCGGACCGCAGCGACGCACGGATGCACGCCAAGACCGTAGGATCCTACGCATTGCCGTAGGGGACCGCACCGCCACTTCCCAGCAAATTAGGGACACTGTTGCTCCTGGGGTATCGGCGAGGACCATTCGCAACCGTCTCCATGAAGCTGGGCTACGGTCCCGCACACCGTTAGGCCGTCTTCCGCTCACGCCCCAACATCGTGCAGCCCGCCTCCAGTGGTGTCGCGACAGGCGTGAATGGAGGGACGAATGGAGACGTGTCGTCTTCAGCGATGATAGTCGCTTCTGCCTTGGTGCCAATGATGGTCGTATGCGTGTTTGGCGCCGTGCAGGTGAGCGCCACAATCAGGACTGCATACGACCGAGGCACACAGGGCCAACACCCGGCATCATGGTGTGGGGAGCGATCTCCTACACTGGCCGTACACCACTGGTGATCGTCGAGGGGACACTGAATAGTGCACGGTACATCCAAACCGTCATCGAACCCATCGTTCTACCATTCCTAGACCGGCAAGGGAACTTGCTGTTCCAACAGGACAATGCACATCCGCATGTATCCCGTTCCACCCAACGTGCTCTAGAAGGTGTAAGTCAACTACCCTGGCCAGCAAGATCTCCGGATCTGTCCCCCATAGAGCATGTTTGGGACTGGATGAAGCGTCGTCTCACGCGGTCTGCACGTCCAGCACGAACGCTGGTCCAACTGAGGCGCCAGGTGGAAATGGCATGGCAAGCCGTTCCACAGGACTACATCCAGCATCTCTAAGATCGTCTCCATGGGAGAATAGCAGCCTGCATTGCTGCGAAAGGTGGATATACACTGTACTAGTGCCGACATTGTGCATGCTCTGTTGCCTGTGTCTATGTGCCTGTGGTTCTGTCAGGGTGATCATGTGATGTATCTGACCCCAGGAATGTGTCAATAAAGTTTCCCCTTCCTGGGACAATGAATTCACGGTGTTCTTATTTCAATTTCCAGGAGTGTAGTTGATAGGTACAAAGACTGGACAATACGCACTTAGACCACTTTACCTGTCACTTGCGATAGAAGAAAATGATAATGCTCAGAGTACATACTCAACATAACAGACATTTATTGTTATAACAGGACACAGTATTGCATCAGTAGTGTACTGATTGATTTGCAAAACAAATATTCGGCTTTAACACTTATTAACATATATCACAATCAACATAGATGTTGTTACCCAAGTCCATAGTGACATCATCATCATCATCATCATCATCATCATCATCATCTGCATGAGTACTAGATGAAAATGGTTCACCAGTCTTTGTTTCATTGGATTAACGTTTAGAAAATTGATGGTGTATCGGTGGGACAAATTGCAGAAGTTCCATCACGTCTTCATATTTTGAGTATTTTAGCTTTGGCTTCACAGCAATGGATTAAAGACTGGGAAGCTGTTTAGGCATTTTTCCTGTTCGTTCTTTCTTCATTGGCAATTTCTGCTAAGACAGAATACTTTCAGCTGATATTGTTTTATAAAAAAGGGTATTTGGGTTTGCCTTTTCAAAACCAAGTACCTGCATTCGTCGTATCTCTGTCACAGTGTTCCTAAAGTTCCAGTTTAGTGGTTGAAAATCAATGCAGTCTTCATCTGTCAGTTTAGTAACAACAAATTTTCGACTTCCTGTGGCAGCTAGATCCATCCAGTCTTCCTGTATATAAATGTCACGTTGGTTCCTCTTTCTTTTAAGTTCCATGATCCCAAAGTCCTGAGTACATTCATTGTATGACTGTCCAGAAACGAGGAAATAGTGATCAACAGTTTCAATTTGAGTGTTCGTAACAATATAACACCAAAATTTTACTATTAGGTGGCTCTTGTTCTGGCCTCCACAGTTGTCACTGAAGGCTGAAATGTGTGTGTGAATTCCTAAGGGATCAAACTGCTGAGGTCATCGGTCCCTAGACTTACACAATACTTAAACTAACTTATACTAAGAACAACACACACACCCATGCCCGAGGGAGGACTTGAACCTCAGGCGGGAGGGGCCGGGCTGAGGTGTGCTTCACAGTGTGAGGAAGACTCTGGATGTACTTCAGCAGGCAAGATGCCATCTCATGGCTACCCCTACTTGCATGTCCTTCATGCCACATAAACATATGGGCAGTACCACTGGTTAAATTGTGAATATTGAGGTTGTATGTCCATAGCTGTCCGTTAATTCCTTTAATTTCCTTTTGGTTTCTTTTCCTGCTTCTACATTCCTGACATGAAATTCTTTTTCTCAACTTCAGCTGCCTTTTTTTCATCAGACGTACCATGTTCAATTTTCATTTGCAACCTGTCGCAAGTTACACAGGTTTCAATATTAGGCTTGTGAAAGCTTAGGTTAAATTCTGTCTTGAATGTATGTCTGTACTAACTTTCACTTTTAGGTTTCACTTTTTTGTCTTCATGACAAAATGGTTCTCACATTTTTTACAACATTGCCACACTTAATTTTGAATGTAAATACTTTCGGCTTGGAGCATTTGCGCTACATTAATGGGGGAGTATGATGGGAATCTTCTTATATGCTAATTGATTATTGCAAATTCTGATTGCTAGAACTTTATTTGGGTTCACTTTCCTTCCCAGTTTGTCACGTGGCAAAATGCCAGATGGGTTTGATTTTTTGTTGATGATAACGTTTCTTATTCTTTTGTTAGGTATGTCAAGGGTTCTACAAAAAAAATTTTGCTCTCTCTAAAACTGTCAGTTTATAAATACATGGTCCGTCTTTGTGCATAACAGCTGTGTTCTTCCTCAACACAGGCTGTACGTCTACAGCACCATTCAAGAGCGATGTCTGAAGTTTCCAGCTATCTAGTTTCCAATAATCTAAATATTACTTCTCTCTGCTCATGGGGAATATTTTCATTACATTTGTACCTACACAGGTGATTGTATTCACGTAACTTTCCAGCCCCACACAGCGTCATATCACGATCAACATGAGCCTATCCTGTGTTCCTCAAAGTCTTTCTCTTCTCAGATTTCCAGGTGTGTTCCTTTCTTACCTTTTTTCCGGGCTGAGGTTCAGGGGGAATAGCACTGGCCGGCAAGTCCTCAGTATGACCAGGTCTTCGTCCTGTTTCTTCTTCTCTGTCATCTAAAAATAATGTACACTAAATCAGGGTTTTTAAAATGTTGGCTAATAACGTTGTGGTATCTTGAATTGTATTAAAATGTAAACACAAAAATAAACACGTTAGATATCTAGCTTCAGACGTATACAACTTACAAATGTAATATTCCTGAAGAAGCCTCACTGGTTTCGTCATCATCATCACAGGAATTCCAGTCACTGTCTTTATCAGATCCAGAAACAACTACTTTTAAAAAAAATTGATGCATGATTTTATTGTTTGTTGCTACACTGGTGAGAGGCCTAAAATGTCCATACTTTTACTACTAAATAAATAAATTGTTATACAGTTGTACGAGAGCTGTTAGGGAAGTAAGGAACAATAGGTCGCGAAATGGAAAACAGAGTGAAAATCAAAACTGTTTTATTTGCAACAGTTAGCTACAACTTCCAGCTACTTATTTCCATAGTCACCGATCCGACTTAGACGTTTGTACCAACTTTCCAATACCCTCGTTATAGAAGGCAGCCGCCAGTGCTTTCCGCGACTCTCTGCGCTGGCTTACAGCTCGTTGTCTGTGCCAACATGTCTTCATGCCCAGAGGTTCATGTGAGTAGAGATGAAGCTCAGAGGGAGACAATTACGGGCTGTATTGTGGCTAATCAAAAATTTCCAATTGAAAACGATGCAGGAGCATCTTAATTGCCCCTGCAGAATGTGGCTGTTATTGTCTTGAAGAATAAAACGCATGGCAGTTATGTAATGTTGTCTACATACCTGCAGGTGAAATTTTTCACCCGTCCCTCGTACTTGGCGGGCGACACTATTGTTCTAGGTATCTTTATGGGATCCCTGTGCGCTCAGAACTAAAAAGAATGGCGTAACGCGATCGACGGGCATACTAGAGACTCCGCCCAACCCACTGTGATTTCCATTTCGCGACCGATCGTTACTTTTTTTCCGAATAACCCTCGAAAATACGTAAGCAACCAGAAAAAAATAGTAGTGTAATAAAATGTACCAAATATTTGCAGCTTAGGTTTTACGTCTTTCACATTCCCATTCATTGTATACAAATGATGTATTTACAATTACTTTGTATGAAACCCCCAAATGTGACTAAAGACAGCACCAAATGGTCACATGGCAGATAGTCTTGTACGAAAGATAATGTGGTGACACGCTTTGTCACTAGCACTGATGTCTGCTTCCATGAACGGAATCTTTTCCACTGTTTGGTGGTAAAGGGGTCCTAGTGATATTGGACCTCTAGTGCCCCACTGTTTAACTACAACCCACCAAGTAGTCAAGGGGCTTCACGCTAGATGGCACATACTGTCGATAAAATCACTAGAATCCCTTTACCACCAAACAGGTTAGTATTATCACATCCCATTCCTGTACTTAACCCATTTTGGTTAAAAATGCCACTTAGATGCCTTGACCTCTGAGGTCCTCATATGTACCAGTTTATCAGTATTGGAGAAATGCTGTACCTTCTGCTTTAAAAGGTGGAACATATTGTCACGTGTTCCACATTTTATTTGTATGCTTTCCACATACTTCTGTAATGTACACACTGATGGAAACATAAAACATTCTGACAAAACCTATATGCCTGAGTGGTGTAATATAGTAAATTTAGAGCAAACAGCTTAGTTTCGTCTTTCCATCTTGCAGATGGCATGCTAATCTGGTTTAACAACAAGCCAAGAGAATCATTTTTAAAATATTGGGTTCCTGTAGTCTTCAAAATTTCTTGGTCCTTCTTCACTTGATCCTTCTGATGCAGTTTCTGTTGCTGTTTGTACTTACAATAATAGACACGTTCCTTGTCACATAACAGTTTTGCACAAAGTGTAGCGATCTCGTAATCTGATACTCCACACCCTTTTTCTAAACATGAGTAACTGCACTTAATTTTACAACTTCATCGTCAAAGCAGGTCTGTGTTGATGATTCAGATGAATGTGGCACTGATATATGGAGAGTTGAACTGGCTGCTTTTGTGCTGTAGGAGTGTTTTACAGCTTTAGACAGTTCATCGAGCCTTAGTTACAGTCTCCTCATCATCGTCAGTTGAGATGGTATATTTGGAATGTAAAACAATGAGGTTAACTGTATTCCACACGAGTTTAGTATTGTCTGCATTCATGAACTGGTTTTGTTCGACGGTTAGCAGACAAGACTTAACATTATAGTAATGGTAAACAGGGTCTTTTTCATAAGATCTTGTTGTCTGCTATTCACTAGCCACTGTTCCTAAAAACATTATAAACGTTAATCATCAATATACATGTAATTTGCAAGCGAATCCTGACGATGCAGTTTAGTAACATGATGGTGTATACCTCTCAGGGTCTTTAGGAAACCTAAAAAACATACAGAAGTGGTATCTTCCTCTTCTTGTACCTGCAATTTATTAGATTAGATTAGATTTACTTTCATTCCAATTGATCCATAGTGAGAAGGTCATCCAGGATGTAGAACAAATCAGAAAAACAGTAATACATAACAAATATTTACAATTGAAGCAAATAAGCTAATGTACCTTCCACAGGCCCAAAGTGGAATGATTGGCATTTTTTAAAATAAACACTATATGAAAGAATCATTTTATAAACACTCATGTACTAAGATCACATTAATGCACTGAATTTAAAATTAAAAAAATAATTTTTTATTTGTAAGATTATAAACATCTAATAGAGCTAGCTGGCCTTGATGAATTACCCCAAAAAATAGTCCCACATGATATTATTTACAATGAACACATAACTGTACTGAAATGATGCAGAAATTGGATCGTACTGTACTTACACATGCACACACACACACACACACGTATATATATATATGTATATATATATATATATATATATATATATATATATATATATATATATATATATATATATATATACACACTTATTTACAATGAACACATTACTGCACTGAAATGGTTAGATTGTACTTTTATATATATACACAATCTGTAGGTTCTACTGAGAAATTTATCAATGTAGTAGAAGGAGTTGGCTACCAATAGATTCTTTAGGCTTCTCTTAAACTGAATTTCATTGGTTTTTAAGCTTTTTATGGCTGCTAGCAAGTCATTGAAAATGTGTGTTCCTGAATAATAGACACCTTTTTGCACAAGAGTAACTAACTTTAAATCCTTGTGAAGATTATTCTTATTTCAAGTATTGATTCCATGAATTGAACCATTGGTTTGAAAAAGTGTTATTTTTAATGACAAAATTCATTATGGAATAAATATATTAGCAGGCAGTAGTTGGCACCCTAGTTTCCTAAACAGGCTTCTGCATGATGTTCTTGAGTTCACATCACATATAACTCTTTTTGCACATGCCCAGAAAACTTGATGAATTACCCCAAAAAATAATCCCATATGATATTATGGAATGAAAGTAAGTATAGTATGCCAGCTTTTTCATTTTTATGTCCCCTATGACTGACACAATTCGCATTGCAAATAGAGATTTGTTAAGACGCTTCAGCAGTTCTGTGGTGTGCTCCTCTCAGTTGAATTTATTATCAAGCTCTAGTCCCAAGAATTTAACACTGTTCCCTTTTTCCATTTGCTTGTCATCATATGTTAGGCACATACTCGTGGGGCACCCCTTACAAGTTCTGAACTACATATAGTGTGTTTTTTCAAAGTTTAGTGACAAAGAATTCGCTAGGAACCAGTAATTAATGTCCACAAATATTTTATTAGCCGATCTTTCTAGGACTACACTTGATTTGCTATTTACTGCAATCTTTGTATCATTGGCAAACAAAACAAACTTGGCATCTGGTAATGTAACTGATGAAAGGTAATTGAAATACACAAGAAAAGTGAGGGCCCTAAGATGGAACCTTGTGGGACCCAACATGTAGTAAGTTCCCAGTTGGATGATGCCTGATAGCTTAATACACGTCTCTTTAATAATAACACCCTTTGTTTCCTGCCAGAGATAAAGATTTGAACCATTTTGCAGCATTTCCTGTTAAACCATAATATTCTAATTTACTTAAAAGAATATTGTGATTTACACAGTTTAATGTCTTTGACAGATCACAAAATATACAAGTTGCCTGCAGTTTTTTGTCTAACGAATTAAGTACATTTTCACTGTAAGAGTAGATAGCCTTCTCAATATCAGAGCCCTTTAGAAATCCGAACTGCGACTTTGACAGTATGTTATTTGGATAAGATGGTTATAAAGCCGATTGTACATTACCTTTTTAAAATTTTTGAGAATGCTAGCAAAAGTGAAATTGGACGGAAATTTGATGCTATTTCTTTATCTCCCTTCTTAAACAGTGGCTTAACCTCAGCATATTTCAACCATTCAGGAAATATTCCACTGATAAGCGACTGGTTACACAGATAGCTTAATATCTTACTTAATTCAGAATCACATCCTTTAATTAACTTTGTTGATATTTCGTCATACCTTTAGATGTTTTTTATTTTAAATATTTTATGATGGTCATTATTTCTGCTGGGGTAGTGAGGGTCAAATTCATATTATGGAAGTTCCTTGAAATGTCTGGTCTGAGGTATTGCATGGCAGCATCTACAGAAGCTGACAACCCCATCTTTTCAGTAAAAGTTATAATATGTTTGTTGAAAAGTTCTGCAACACTATACACATCTGTCACCAATGTATAATTTACTCTTAATGCTATTTGTCCCTCTTCATGTCTGCTTCTACCAGTCTCCTCCTTCACTATATCCCATATTGTTTTTATTTTGTTATCTGATATGACTATCTTTTCCTTGTAATATATTTGCTTTGATGTCCATATTACAGTCTTTAATATTTTGCAGTATTGCACTACACTATGCTCCTGTTTGTAAAAACCATTGTACAAATCAAAATAAACAGTACTATTCGTTTTCGCTTTCACGAGCGCGCTGAACTCAAACAGTTTAACATACTGGCCACTTGACGCCCTGCTGATGCAGTAGGCAACAAAGTCGATGCGAAGTGTCGCAACTGTTGTGTTAGGCTGTGTACACAATCTTTCGACTTAAATCGATAGCAGTGATCTCGATAGTAAACTGGAGAGACTACTACATGAAGCTAGGCTATGATGCGTGACGTCACAGTCGCCATATTAAACCAGGGCAAGGTATCAAATTATTCTGCTACATAGAAAAAATTAAAATTACCCTTTATGTACACTATATGACGCTGTGTGTTTACTTTATAGTTCATGGTAACTATTGCCTTGTAATTTATAACCATTCCCTGTAAGATCAATTTTGCAATTATTATGCCATGTTTACATATGTAATTTCCATACTTCCACTAACGATGCTGACAATTTTATGCTTCTCAAAAATCTTACCTCTGTGCAACAGATTGTTTGCTTTCACTTTTTGCATTTTATTTTCTGAATGACGAAACTGCATAGCGATACAAAATGTCCAAAACAATTACATGAAACATTTCTTATTATAGTTAACTCATCAGACATGTGGCGAACTTTCACAGAATAACACATTTGATGCAAAGGGCGTTTCTGTCTACCTGATAACGACAAGATTATTAGAGTAGATTCACCAAACCGCTGCTTATAATAAGTAATCTTTATTTACGACAGACTGTTTCGGCCTAATCGTCATTTTCAAGAAACTGCAAATACAATTTTGCTGAGAACAGGTAAGGATGCCAATGTCATTCATATTAAAGTAGCTATCTTGTACTCATGTCAGGATTGATGTGACGCTCACATTGTAACTGTCAAAGCTTTAATAAGGTCTTAAATGTTGTCAAGATGTTGAAATTAAATATTAATTACGACGTGACAGCAGTTCAACAGTTACACTTACTTCTTAGGATGCTATTTGTTTACAAAGTCTGTGCAGATGAACAGCGGTACTATTTTATACACTAGAATTGTTAAGATTACCTTTGGGTGTTGCATGTTTTAATATTTTTTGTGGGTATTTTCTCGTGTACGAATAAATTTCTAATTCCTCAAGAATTTCCATTGCAAAACCTTTTGGTATTCTGTGCAGAATCTGTAGTGCATCGTATCAGCAGGGTCATTTTCATTTTTCAAGTGTAGAAAGAAGCTCTACTGATTATATTCGCTCCCTCTAGTATGTTCTTTATGTCTCATGTTGATATTTCTTCCTGTTGGCCAGTGTAAAAGTTATTACAGCTGCCACCCATGATTTTATGTATGCCTGGGCTACCATATTTCGATGTCCTAGTGCTGGCATAAAGTAATTTTATTGAAAGGTAGTTATTGGCTCGAAAGAATAATTGAATATTTGTGGCTTTAAAAGGTGCATTAATTCTGTTGGGGTTTCTACCAAGGTAGACTGCTGGAAAGTATCTTATTTCCTGTGTCGGTGATGTTTCTTGAGTTAGGCATATCCTGTTATGTATTATGTTCCACTTTGGTGTTTTACATTTGTAATATAATTTTGTGATTATGTCGGGATCAAAATCATTTTTATAGGCTATATAACGAAGTCTAGGTAGTTAATGGTATAGTCTTTCTCAGTTTCCATAGTGGATTTAATTTTAGGATGCAGTTACTTGGGTTTTTGGTGGATATTTTCGACATCTGCGTGGCTGCCATCTACCAACATGAATATATCATCTACATACCTAAAATAGTATACAATTTGGTTGAGAGTAGGCTAATCTGAGTTAAAGATATTATCTTCCACAAAATTTAGGAAAATATCGGCGAATGTGCCTGCTACACTATTACCCATGGCTACTCCATCATATTCGATACGAATTTTGTTGTTAAAATCGAAATAATTTTGTCCTAATGCTATTTCCAAAAGATTTATAATTTCAAGTATTCCAGCCATGGGTACTTTCCTATATTTTAACAGGTTATGCTTCATTATTGTTTCCTGTACAGGCACATTGGTGTGTAGACTAGTAACATCAAATGAAACAAATTTACCATTAGGAGGTATTTGTATGTCTTTTATCTCTTCCCACAGTACTGGAATTTTTTATTGTGAACTTATTGTTGAAAGTGTAAAATTTTGTTATTAGTGTGTTCAGTTTTCTGCTTATCAAATATGATGGGCTATTTATGCAATTAATTACTGGCTGAACCGGAACCGTTACTTTATGTGTGTCTGGTTGGGCTCGTAATGTTGGTGTGGTTGGATTCATTACCACATATGTTCTTTTCTCATGTTCAGTGAGAATGGTATTACAGTATTTAATAGCTTTTTTTGTTTTAGCTGCAATCCCGTTAGCAGGGTTGTGTGGCATTTCTGTGTAAGGGTTATGTCATAAAATTACTTTCTGTCACTACTAGGACATCGAAATATGATAACCCAGGCATACTGTTGATACGATCGAAAATGCACTACATATTCCGCATAAAATACCAAAAGGTTTCGCAGTGAACATTCTTGAGGAATTAGAAATTTATATGTACATGAGAAAATACCCACAAAAATTTTAAACTAACATACAGAGTTTGGGTCTATTGAAGCATGGGATACAACCTGTAGGCTTTGAGCAATGATGGCATAGGTTGCTCATAGATATTAATGTCTTTACTTTCCTGCCATAGATAATAAATCGGTGGTTTGCTGTGGATAAGCACCATCATTGTACATTTAAAAATTGAATGTTGTATTAAAAGTCAGCATTAGATACTGCGTAAATTTTTTTTCGTGCACATTGATTTAAGTAACTGGTTATTTGCATTTCGTTCGGTACCTAATTTGATTCTTAGTGAGTCTGAGATAATTTTGTCTAATAGTTTTTATTTTAGGAGAATTTTTAGTTTTTCATTTTCGTTTGTAGGTATGGATTTATCTATTCCAATAAATCTGGATGATTTAAAGGAGGCTATGGGCGTAGACATAATGGCCGATATTCGATTTTTACAAATGTAGGGTCTTCTTGCCAATTGCGATCGATGTCGTGAGTGCGGAGGACATATGTACCTTACAAGTGTGTCCGCTCGCCATACTCACGACTTATCCGTATGCCACTGCAGCAAAGATAGGTTGCGGCGGTCCATTAGATGAGGAACATGATTCTAGAAATCTAAGCTCGTCTTGAGGGATATCATAAAAATTACATACTGTTGGTGTTCGAGGTATGCTGCGTGGCTGTGTGTGTATGAATGTCGTGTGAGTGAGCATACAGTTGTAGATTGATACTCTTCTTTTAGGGAACTTCGTGGGGAATATTTTATAGGCGGCCATGGGGGGGGGGGGGGGGGGAGGTTGTTATAGTCGAAATCGAAGAGTCGTATTTTGGCAAAACGAAGTACAACAGAGGGGAACCTCCAGTAGGATTATGGGTTTGGGAGGGCTTTAGCTTCAGGTCAAGAATGTGACAATGTAGTATTTAAAGTAGTTTCCAATCGAAAAAAGGAAGTTTTAGTCACATTAAATAAGATCATGTTGCAGAGGGTTCCGTAGTGATTTCAAATGGTTTTTCTTCATATAAGGATTTGGGGAATAGGGGTTATCAGCATCTTGTTGTTGATCACAATATTAAATTCAGATCTTTATCCTCTGGGGCTTGTATAAATAGCATGAAAGGTTGTAGGTCAGCTATATAATCTGTTGTACTGAGGGAGAAATGACGGATTTCGACACTACAAAGTCACTTAGACGAATATTCATGGAAACGTAGTGTACCCAATACATATTGCCCATTTAAGTGTTTTCTTAAACGTGTTGGGCAAATGCATCATCCAAAATTTGTTAGCTAATTTCAAATTGGGATGGGGGGGTGGCGGGTGAATGTCTGTCTGTCTGTCTGTCTCTCTCTCTCTGTATGTGTGTGTGTGTGTGTGTGTGTGTGCTTTCGTAATTTTGTGTTTCTTGTGTATGTGGCTATTTCGTTTTCATTGACGTCATTCTAGGCGAGCTTCAGTTTTCTTGTGGAGGAATTTCTATGTGGTGAGTTCAGTTTTTTATTTTTTAGTTTTACTGTATTTGTCTATTTTGATGTATTTCATTGTTGTGTTACACCGTTGCGTATGTATTCGTCAACTGCAGTAAGTAATACAAATTTTGCAGCTGTTGCTCTTCTTCCCTTTCCCAGCACTAGTATCAGCACGATTTTTTCGAGTCTATGCTAACACTACTAAAGTTGAAAAGGCCAACACAAGTAAAATTTGTAGTTCAGTTGACGTATAAACGTCAACTGAAGTATGGAATACTGGTACTACCTAGACGAAAAGAGCGATATATGTAACACTGATGCGATTTACCTATATAGGTCAACTGAATAGCAGGATACAAAATTTATGTAAGGCGCTATTTTTCGTCTTCTGTAGCACTAGTATCCTATTCTTCAATTGAGGTACATAGGCATGTAATAAATGTTATTTCCCATTTGCTAGCACTACTTTTATATTCTTCAGTTGACCTATATGACTCAGATAAATAATGGGATACAAATTTCACTGCTGTTGGTTTCCTTGTCGTCGCTAGCAAGACTATAGCTTTTAGCCGATAGTATTAGCAAAAAAAAAAAAAAAAAAGAAATTATCCCATACTGAATTATGGGATACAAAATTAGCGTGTGTCGTCTTCTTGCACCTTTGCGTAGTTCAAGTGAGGTACAATGTAACATACATCGATTTCCTCATTTTCGTTAGCGGTATATATATATATAGGTCAACTGAAGTATGTGATGCAAATATTATGTACATAAATCTTTCCGCCGCCAGTAGTACTACTATCTATGTAAGAACAGACTGCCAGTGGTAGCGGAGGTGAAAGAAGCAATACATGTAAAATTTGTATCCCATACTTCAGTTGACCTATATAGCTCACCCGAACATCTGGATACTAATGCTAACGAAGAGGAAGAAATCGACGTATGTTAAATTTGTATCCCGTCTGCAATTAAGCTATACAACTCGACTGCAGATCGAGATACAATTCATATATATGAGACGTGAGGTATTCTATGTTACTGCTTCTTCTATTCCTTTTTTCCCCTGTATTTTCTACAGAAGTGCTAGGACACAAACTAGCAATATCCTTAACATTAAAGTCAAAATATTACTCGACTTGATATATGTCTACCATATTTTTTGTCTCCTGTATTCCTTTGTTTCTGAACACTCCTCTCAGCTGTTACATCTGTGTAATAAATGGTCTCTGGCAAATTCTGACATGATTGGTCAAAGGATGGGTTGTATCTTGTTCTTCAGTAGACCCCAGAATTTAGACACAAGTACTACCTTACAACTTATTGAACTTTTGGAACACGGAAATGGATAAATCGGAAGTAACACATGCAACATCCAAAGATAATTGTAACAAATTTTAGTTAATAAAATAATATCGCTGTTCATCTGCTGTCACGTTGTAATTAACATTTAATTTCTACATCTTGACAACATTTACAATCTCATTAAAGCTGGGACAGTTACAAAACAGTCCACTAACGACGCAATATAGATGTCACATCAATCTAGATGTGAGAACAAGACATCTACTTTAATATCAATGACATTGGCATCTTTACTTGTTCTCATCAAAATTGTAATTGCAGATCTTGAATAAATAAAGATTACTTGTTGTAAGCAGCTATTTGATGTATCTACTCTAACAATCATGTCGTTATCAGACCAGTAGCGTAGCGTGGTTGAAAAGGTTGGGGAAACTCTGCAGAGGTTATAGGGAGACGAAATGCTGCAATAAACAATAATTTAAACAAATGAAACAAAGTGCATCAAATAAAACAACAACTACTACTACTACCACTACCACCGACACTAATAATAATAATAACTTGTTCAAGGAACGATGACAAATTTGTAGAGCTCCAGCAGCAAGAGAAGAACCACTTATATTTTCTTGGACACAAGTGCAATGCGCCTGTCTTTTCTTTCCATGAATAAGTCTATAACTCGGTCTACAAAGATCTGATCACTGGATAGCTCTCCAAATAGTGTCTTTTCTATTCCTACGTGCTCAAACACGACAGCTGGATGTTGGACATTGAATTCCTTAAACCAGGGCTTCCCAACCTTTTCAGCTGGTGGACCACTTCTTCAGTAGAAAATCCATGGCGGACCCCTAGTCAGTCAAGAGCACAGTAACTTTAAATTTCAGAGCGAAACCTATGGGAACTGGAAGCTTCTTAATGCAAGTTCCATGTTCCCAATGAACCCCCCCCCCCACCCGAAGGCACGCATCTCGTGGTCGTGCGGTAGCGTTCTCGCTTCCCATGCCCGGGTTCCCGGGTTCGATTCCCGGTGGGGTCAGGGATTTTGTCTGCCTCATGATGGCTGGGTGTTGTGTGCTGTCCTTAGGTTAGTTAGGTTTAAGTAGTTCTAAGTTCTAGGGGACTGATGACGATAGATGTTAAGTCCCATAGTGCTCAGAGCCATTTGAACCATTTTGAACCCATCACGAAGTACCAATAGTCTTTGGTTTAGAGATGTATGAAAACAACTTGAAGCCCAAAAATCGACTTACGGAATAGGTAGTCCACTGACAAAGCAAGTTTAACGTTTAATGATGCCTGGGGCCGCATACATGCCAGCGGGCGCTGTGATTGGTCGACAAAGCTCGCTCTGCGCATGCGTAAAAGGTTTCAGCGCATCTACCGCCTTGTGCCGGTGCACAAACGACCCCCGTATTGTTGCGAAACAATCAGAGGAGCCGCATTCTCCAGCACTAAACTGTGTATGTGTTCTCACTTAGGAACCGCAAAGGCTGCTTGGGAATACGACCTGAAGTAAAAGTACACATGTTTTGCACACGAAAAACTGTGATTAATTTGATTTTCACTTTTTTATTAAATAATTTTACTCATTAGTTTACACGATTTGGTGAAGGGTGGCTGCGGACCCCCTAGAAAGAGCCGGCGGACCCCTGAGGGGTCCGCGGACCACACGTTGGGAAGCCCTGCCTTAAATAATTCTTCACTCGTTTAAGAGTACTCATGCTTCGCTCACTGCTTGCTGTAGTTGCGGGTAAGGTCAAAACCATACGCAGGAACTTCGTTGTTACTTCATAAACGGAGTCTAAATCATTGTTGACAATGTACTTCAAGAGGATTCTTGGAGATAGTGTTTTTTCTCATCAGTGTATATGTTCCACAGTTCGCTTTCAAGTTCTTCTTGTTTGAAAAAAGGGTACTCTTCTAATAACTGAAGGAGTTTCAACTTTGGGAATTCTTTTTGATAGTTCAGGAAACACTTTTCGTTCAAAAGTTCAACAAACTGAATTTGGGGAAAGTCTTGAAACCTTTCCGTCTGAGCAATTTGCAAATCCAGTATCTCGTAAGTTAGTGTCCATAGAGATGTCTTTTGACTGTCACAGAATGATAACTTGCCATTCAAACACAAGCTGCATTTAATGCATTCATCAACGAATGTTTCTGTTCTTAATTGTCGTAAGTTTCTCAAAAAAATTCTTATTTCGTCTTGACAAGCAATTATACTGACAGATGTTGACTGAAGAACATTAAAGAGATGATCAACATAAACAAAGCACCCTCGGTAGAAGCAAAGCAAGTAGACAAACGTAGGATCATCCATCTGTTGTTTCATTCCCACAGCACAGCTCAAAGATTCTGGGTCCCACCGAGAGTCTGTATCGTCAAATATATAATTAGAAACACTATATAGCCCTGAGAAATGACTAGATGTTGTTGAAACTGCCCTGGAACGAAAGTTCCAGGGAGTGTTGCTCGCATGTGGCAGTTTAAATCCTTTCTCAGTTAGCAATACAGTTCGTTTTGATGATTTGCTGAAAACCGAATGGAATGCAGTAAGATCACTTACAAACATGCCTACTTATCGCTTGATTTTGGAGGAATGTAACAGTAAAAAATTCAGTTGGTGTGCATAACAATGAATAAACATCGCATAGGGACAGAACTGCTTCACCAATTGTTATAATCCTCTTTCTCTGCCCGCCGTTAGTGAAGCGCCATCATATGTTTGACTAATCACTTGTCCTTCCACATTCCATTCTTTCAATACTGCATGAACAGTGTTTGACAAACCTTCAGCAGTTGTATCGCCAGAAACATCGTAAAATCCAACGAATCTTTCCTCAATTTAGTCTGCAATACAGTACCTGAATACTATACTCATTTGATTCTTGCATGACACGGCTAATGTTTCATCAGCCTGAATCGAAATGAAATTTCAGTTCTGAATTTGAGATTTTATTTTCTCATTAACTGCCAGAGTTATCATTTCTATTACATCATTCTGTTTATCTGGAGAAGTTCCTTTAAAGGTAGAAGATGATGACAGATGGTCTCGGATTAACTGCTCTCCTTGAGCTAGTAAATCCAACAATTCCAGATAGTTACCTTTGTTGCTGGAGGATTCGTCTTCTCGGTGGCTGCAAAAGGCTAGTTCTTCTTTACAAAGAAATACAATTGCCTGAATAAGACGAGCCAATACTTTCCTGCTGGATGCAACTTGTTTGTTGTATTTTATTGCTGTCAGACGAGCTGTTTCAGAAAGGGCGTGCTCAGTTCTACTTTGCCCAATAACTGAAATGATTCTTTGTTCTGCAGGTGACGTTTTGATATCTGATGAATTTGTGCTTTCCTGTCAAAGTTCTTTATTGTAGAAATGCCCTCATTGGATCATTCCTTTTCACCACTAAACAGAAGACATATATAACAATACAATATGTTATTGACTGCATTCGCAGTCAGCCAAGCATACTTTTCGTACCAGGCTGCCTGAAAAGTGCGTTTTTGTTTGGCTTCACTTAAAACTACACTGAGTATAGGAGTAGGCCGTTTGTCCTTCAATTCTCACTTTTTTCGTACGTTAATGTAGAAAAAGGCGTTTTTAATAAAAATTATATAAGGTGTTCAGTTGCTGGCTCACTCATGTTGGCGACACAACGAAAATATGCACTAAAATCACACAATAATGATTATGAACACAAACCGCGCGACTTCACTTCTGCGTTAAAAGCCAGCATAGAAGCGGCAGAGACTAGTCTCGATACTAGCTAGCAAGTGCACCGCACCGGCCTTCACGGAAGAGGTGAAGTGGAGGGGGCGCAGGCACACACAGCCAGGTAAGGGAAGGGAGGCAGAGACTGAGAGCAGTCGAGTCTCAAGCAGGCAGATACACCAATACTCAGGGTGGGGCGGTGCGGGCTACAAAGCTGGTGTCTTCGCACATTTAGTGCTCTCAGTAGAAAGTTGTTTATATTTTTGTTATGAATTACTATTGCATCTTTTTTAAGCACGAATACAGGGGAGACTAAGTCTCAAAGTCTCCCCTCACGCTACGCCACTGTGTCAGACATATATTACGGTGCTGGCCCTAAAGAAGAAAAATATCTATCTACACCTAACGAGAAAAGTTCTGTACACATCATTAGGCAACAAAACTGCTAAACCATTGAAACTTCCTGGCAGATTAAAACTGTGTGCCAGACCGAGACTCAAACTCGGGACCTTTGCCTTTCGCGGGCAAGTGCTCTACCAACTGAGCTACCCAAGCACGACTCACGCCCCGTCCTCACAGCTTTACTTCTGCCAGTACCTCGTCTCCTACCTTCCAAACTTAACAGAAGGTCCCGAGTTCGAGTCTCGGTCCGGCACACAGTTTTAATCTGTCAGGAAGTTTCATATCAGCACACACTCCGCTGCAGAGTGAAAATCTCATTCTGCTAAACCATTGTTTTTTTGCTAACTTAAGCTGCTAACAGTGTAAAAATCTTTAATGTTAATATGAATCACTTTACAGGTTGTTATGTTAGTAGTTTAAAGCAAGGACTTTGAGAAAGCAACGGGGTGATCAAATATCAAATTTTAATTTTTATTTATATTTTTGCTTTATTCAGTATATATTCACATGTCATACATTCACAAATGTAATTAGCTTCCTCAGTCTCTACCCCATACCAGAATAATTACCCTGTGCAGTAGCAGTTGTTTTCTTTGTGCGTGCCTTTACTATAAACTGAAGGAAAAATGTGTCATATTAACTGTGACTCATGCATCTCTTCACAGTCGATGGTAGAGACTAGCTAACGTACTTTGCCAAATACATTGACTTGTTCACCAAAGAAACAACAAATAGAATTAATAAGCCTGTCATAAAAATTGTTTGAATTTAAGGTAAGTCTCACTGGATCAGAACGAAAGACTTTTTCTGTATGACGCACTATTTCAAACACTGCTACAGATGGGTGAACCAAACAACCTCTGTCAACCTTCTAGTAATGGTAACTGGTTTGACACAGGAATCTTTCAGTAAGTGTGATCATTTGGGCACGTGTAGGGAACAGTAATAAATTATTTGCACTCAGCAAATCTTAGCATTTGCACAATCTTTCTCACAACATATCCTGATACGCAACAAACAGTATTCTCCTGGTATTTACTGAGTAGTATTGAATCAAGAGCCTCAAAGTAACTAGTGTCTTCACTATCATCAGTGAACTTATCACTTTGCTTCTTATAGCACATGAATTCATGAGCACTGAAAGAGATCACTTTCGCAATGACATCTACATTGTTCTTGTCTCTTGCAGTAACATTGTTCTTCAACAAGGTTGTCCTCGGAGCAGACTGGAACTGTAATGTGGTGGGGATTATTGTTCCAACCAAACCTAGATCTGATGCAAGAAAAAAGAAACAGTTCTAGATGATCTTGTGAGAGTTTGCATGTTAAAAAATAATAGCTTACAATTGGATGTTTCAATGTAGCCTACACTTGGAGAATTTTTATCCCTAATTTGTTCAGGAATTATGTCTCATGGAGAATTGTCTGAGTGAATTTCATCCACCCTTATTTACATTTTACATCTGTGTTAACTACAGTTACTTATCTCAGTTCCATATGAATGGCCTCTACAGTGTCATACTAATGTTGAATCACCTATCTTACCTTAGTTTTAGTAAGCAACCAGTGTGTGTTAGTTGGCCCTAATCATAAATCTCATATTTTCTCTAGCAAACATGTTGATCAGCTGTGGCCACGCCATGACTATTTGCTAATCTATATTACCCACTACTAGTGTATATATTTAATAATTTTTTAAACAACATCACCTTAATTTCAATTAATGGAACTGTATTTTATGATTGCAATGTCGGCATTAAGCCATTTCCAGACATTTTCTAAATGTAATGCAATGTAATGAGAAATATTTAAAGTGGTATAAACAGTATGTAATCAAGTTTTGTAATTTTCTGACATTCCCATACTGTACTTATGAGATTGTGACATATAGGTTTACGTTAGGCAGGGGTAACAGCATAATAAACATATCAAGGTACAACTAGTCAGCAATACTAGTCAATATTTCATTTTATGTTGTGTGGTTTTGAATGGATTGCGTATATCATGTATTTAAGAGTGTGCACTTACAATACATTGAGTAAATGTCTAAAACAATCGAGAAAGTTTTTATTTTTGAGGCCTGTTTTTTAATAGAGTACGTGTTGTGGTTGTTCTCTGAAGAAGTTATAAATTTCAATATCTTATAGAGCATTCAGTAATTAATTTCAAATCATAAAATAATATTCTAACCAGTGAAAGTAAGATGACAAGATTTAAAAGTTTTAGAGAAGCTGTGGGCCCATATTACAAACAAGTACAGGGTGTCCAGAAAAGGGCTCTCTGATTTCAAAATTAAATATCTCGAAAACAAAGATCGATAGAGGAATGCAGTAAATGGTATGTTTATTGTGAAAGCTGTAAGAAGTTTATACAGCAGTTTGAAATAATAGTTACAAAAGCTGCTAACAGATGGCGCTGTACGCTGTACAGCTCATATCAGCATACATAAGTGAAATAATCGTATGAAAACAATCTTTGCAAACAATCACATCACAGTGTTTTCAAAATGTTCACCATTGGCACTACAGAGGTGGCGCAAACGAAGAATGAAATCCACCATCACATTTTGTAGTGCCTCAACCGAAATGGAATCACATGCCACAGAGATCGCCGATTCAAGCTCGTCCAGCGTGACGGGATGCTTCGGGTAGACCATGACTTCACTGTGCCCCACAAAAAAAAGTCACAGGGAGTCAAATCCGGCGAATATGGAGGCCAATCCACGCCTGCACCAGTACATTTGGGATATTCCAAAGCAATAACTCGATTCCCAAAGTATTCCTCAAGAAAGCGAAACACTTGTTCGGTCCGATGAGGTCGGCCTCCATCTTGCATAAACCATTCAGTACCTGGTCGATCCTCTAACGCTTGCTGTGTGGCGACAAATTGTTCCAAAATTGCAACGTAACGCGCACCAGTGACCGTTTCTCGAATGAAAAAAGGGCCAATAATGCCTCTGCTGCATACTGCAGCCCACACAGTAACTTTAGGAGAATACAGAGGTTTCGCTTCACATCTATATGGCTTTTCGGAACCCCAAAATCGCCAGTTCTGCTTATTCACGTATCCACTCAGGTGGAAGTGTGCTTCATCTGTAAACCAGATGCAGCCAACATCAAATCCTTCACTATCAACCATTGTGAGTGTCTGATTTGCAAAGGCAACTCTTTGTTGCACAGCTCGTGCGGGTGTGGCCTGGTGCGTTTGAATTTTGAATGGAAACATGTGTAGGCTCTTTCTCAGTATTTTCTGCGTGCCGGAACGCTTCAACCAGTCTCAGATGCAATTCTACGGACGGATGACATTGGATTTCGCTGAATAAGTCCAGAAACTGTGGCAATATTTTCAGTCGTAACTGCGGTTTGCTTGCCGCCAACATCAGTTACGCTGCCTGTTCGTTGAAATTTTGCGAAGAGCGTACGAATGGTTTCGCATCGAGTCCTTTTGGAACATTAAATCGTGCTTTAAAACTTGGCCTTGTTGCCATAGGACTCTCTTCTAACCTGTGGTACTCTAGCACCAGAAAAACGCGTTGTTCAATGGAATACATGGTTTTAATCTCTTCCTTCGGTACGCTAACCTCCTTTCACGTTTCAATAGTGGAACTGATCGCTCTGGGCTTCGGATCACTATTTATACTGGGCATTATGTATGGTGATTACAACGCCATCTGTTAGCAGGTTTTGTAACTATTATTTCAAACTGCTGTCTAAACTTCTTACAGCTTTCACAATAAACATACCGTTTACTGCATTCCTCTATCGATCTTTGTTTTCGAGATATTCAATTTTGAATTCAGGGAGTCCTTTTCTGGACACCCTGTATATGTATTTAATAATTAGATGACTTTTATGCAATTTTGATTACTTATTTAAGAGTGTCAGTACAGCAGCATTTTTTTATGTTGAGACTGCTTGTATTTCCATTTTTCTATACACAGTTATAACAACACATTAATAATGGGATTTGTTTATAATTAAATAAACACAATTCTCTTAGAAACGTTAAGGGAGTGAACTAGTGGAAGGGGGACTGCAGTGAAGTTGGATAAACATAGTGTTTATAAGCAGTACATAAACATAGTTTCCTCCATGCTTAAAAATTACTCATAACCTATGACATGTGGTGTTCTACTTGTCCATTTATTCTAGGATGTTCATATTTGATGCAAGAATAATAGTAGTTGAATGTTGTGTAACAGCTCTGCATTATCTAAGTCTACACTGCCTTGTTATTGTTATCACAGCTTTCTGCAAGGTCAATAGAATGAGGCCCTTAGATTAGATTAGATGTGCTTTTCATTGCATGGATTCATAGTGAGGACATCCTGTATGACAAATCTACATTGCAAACAGAGATGCTTTACATGCTTCAAAATTTATTTGGTGTACTGCTCCCAGTTGATTTTATTGTCAAGGAGTAATCCCAAGACTTTGACACTGCCGTCTTCTTCTATCTGCTTGTTGTGATATTTTAGGCATATAGTTGGGGAAACCTCTTCTGAACTGAAGAAATGTGATTTTCGAACTTTGGTGAGAAAAAATTTGTTAGGAGCCATTTACTAATCTCCATGACAATTCCCTTAATCGACCTTCCTGAAACTATACTTGACATTCTATTTATTTCCATGTTTATATTACTTGCAAACAAAACATACTTGGCATCTGGTAATGTCACTGACATAGTATACAAGAAAAAATAAGGTCACCAAGATAGAACCTTGTGGGACACCATATGTAACTTTTTGAAAGCTGGATGACAGCTTATATCTTGAGGTAAAACTCTTTCCTATTAACATCCATTGTTTCCCATTAGAGAGACAGGATTTGAACCATTTTGCAGCTTTTCCCATTACACCATAACATTTTAAATTACTTAAAACGATTTTGTGGTTTACACAGTCATATGCCTTGGGAATTTCACAGGCTACACTGACACCTTGTAATGTATTGTCTAAGAAATGAAGTACATTCTCACTGTATGTTTAAGTAACCTCAATATCAGAATCCTTTAGAAACCTATGATTTTGAGAATATAGTACATTTAGTCAGGTGCCTCTACAACATATTTTCTAAAATTTTGACGAATGCTGCCAAAAGTGAAATTTGACAGTATTTCTTTACCTCGTTTCTTATACAAAAGCTTAACTTCAGCAAATTTCATATGTTTGATAAATGTTTCACTGGCAAATGACTGGTTGCACAAATAACTTAATGAACAAACTCAGAAGAACACTTTTTAATTAACTATGTTGATATTTTATCATAACTAATTAAATTTTCTTGGTTTTAAAGATTTATTGTGGGTATTATGTATACTGGTGTGAGGAAGATAATTTTCATATTGCAGTAAAAACCTGTTAATCTGACATCTGGCAGTCCATCATGTTCAATAATTTGCTGGTATCTGCCAGTCTGTCTCGTATCTGGCAATAATCCAACATTCAGTAATCCACTGTCTTGTATGTACTGAGTATTTCAGATGTGTTTGGCGTAAATTGGTCTTGTTCATAAATTTCGAGTTGTGTAGTGCCAACAATAGTTTCAGTAACCTGCCAGACAGCTACTGTAATGTACAAATAGTCCACAGCAGTTAAAAAGTGATGTTTTAAAGTGTAATCATGATGTAATCATCATTATAGCTGTTCTATATTGCAATTACAGTGGCGCTGTGTATTATTATGGGAATGTTTTCTCAACCAAACCTCCCTCAAACAAAGTGAAAGTGAAATGTAAATATGCTATGCTTATAATATGACAAAAGCTTGACATCATTAATCAGGCTGAGAAAGGTGAGAATAGAAATAAGATTATAGAAGAGTACAAAGGTGGTTCTTCAAAAATCTGTGATATTAAAAAAAATTACGGTCATCATTCCATCTACCTGGAATGAAGCAGCTGCTGCTGTTGATACACTTACAAAATTTGCTGAAAGCAACAAATCGTACAACACTGCACAAATTATAAATATGTATACTATATGTAATGTGCTTTTGAAGAAAAAATAGGACACACAAAAAAAACGGTTTGCCCCACAGGCATTTGCAGTAAAGCAAACTTAATCACGAAACTCTTTGAAAAAGCCCAAACTAGATCAGCTGGATGAAATTTTGTACAAGTGCTTCTGTGCCAAAAGGTCTGAAGGGAACCTGTAACTGAGCTATGATTATGGAAAAAGTAAGGAATACCGTGATGTATTTTCTTATGGTTGGTTATACTGATTCAGAACTAGGCATGGAATTCAGAAGCCTGCTGTAGGTGGGGAGTTATGATCGGTAGATCAAAATGCAGCTGAAGAATGCAAAGAAACTGTTTGCAATTTGTTTAGACACCATAACTTAACTTCCTGTCAAATCTATAATCCAATGCCAACAAAACAGGCTACTTTGGCGTCATTCGCCTAGTTCAGCTGTGGCAGGTGAAGATGAAAAGTGAGACAAAGGTTTTTTTAAGTATTACTTGACAGATGCATAGTGATCTTCAGGTGTCTATATGTTGACATCTTATATTATTGGCATTTCCAAAAATGCAAGAACTTTTAAATTTTACTGTAATTTATGGAGCTCATTCCAATGCATAGGTGACTTCAGAATTGTATAAGGACTAGTTTTTCGATAATTTCGTACATTCTGTGAACGACAATTGAAAAAGAACTTTGTTTGCCTAAACAGAGAAGGGCTCTACAGTTGCTAGGTAAGTGTAGAGCCCACTCTCTAGCTTCTGAATTGATCTCACGTTATATATTTGTGACTTACGTTGATGTGAGTGTTACTTCACTGATTCAGTTAGTAAAACAGGGTGTTATTCAAAATTTCAGAAGTTTTTACACAGCTTCTTTTCTTCAAGAGGTTATCAATTCAGACTGTTCAGAGGCAGATTAAGAAAAATTGACATTAAATACGCTATTTTTGGAACCACTTTGGTGTGGAATAAAGTTAAACCTGCTACTCTTCAGAAGTCTTGGAAAAGAAACAGACTCCACTATTCCATTCGAAAATGATGCTGTTGTTAAAATGTTAGATGCTGCTCAAAATGAAATAAATTTCCTGCAAGATGAAGACACTGGCAATAAAGAAATTGTAGCTGAAGAATATCAGTCAAACTGATAGTAAAATGTATATAGGGCCACAACAAAAATTCAACTAATAGACATCAAATCCTATGAAGATGAAGGGACTGATGTAACAAACTCAACACCTCCACCTACCTGGAATGAAGCAACTGCCGCTGTTGATACACTTACAAAATTTCTGAAAGCAACAAATCGTACTACACTGCACAAATTATAAATGTGTATACTATATGTAACGAGCTTTTGAAGAAAAAAATGGGACACACAAAAAACAAAAGGCCAGTAGGTCTCATTTCAGGTGAGCTAAATATGGAAATACTGTATGTACTGTAGCATAAAACATACACAGTGTTGCACCACAGTATAATAATGTACTGTCCTGAACTTAAAATAAAATCTTAAAATTACATTACAGAAGATATACAATACAGTTTTTCCATTTGTTCTGTAAAATGTTCTTTTACACAGCATGATATATTTTTCATATTTTTAACAGAAGCAGAGAACATATGATAAATAACCAAAGTTCAGTCGACAATCACCCATTGTTTACCCTGTGTCTCCCATTCATGTCTTATAATGGGTTTTAGCATCAATATTACAGCTCTTTCCGACTGACAGAGTTTCCTTTTTGTCATACAAGATATCTTTATTTCTCAAGTAGTACTTGTCTTCTTTGTAGACAATGATTTAATCTGTACTACTTTTTGGGGAAAACAGCTTTCAAATAACGCAAGGACGTCATTTAAAAAAGTGTTGAATTTTTTATTCTTGTCATGCGTCATTCCCACTCATGTATTTTAGGAGTTTTCTAAAACAATCTACTGACTACTCTCTGCAACTCAGTTCTGGGAGTTTTTGTATCCTGACAGTACTCTATTAACATTTAACCATAGGACCTGCATGTCATGGTCTGAGATAATTGACTATGGTTTTGTAATAGAGTGATTTCCATTAGACCTTTGTATAAGGATGTTATCATTTGCTGTGTTTGGGCAATTAGGTGCCCTAATTGGGTAGTTTACAGTAGAAATTAAGCTCAATGGTAATGCTATGAACCATATACAGTTCGTGTTTCTCAGACATATTGAGTCTCACTTTTATCTACAATAATAATATTTGCTGAAACAATGAATTAAATTTTTTTACCAGTGCTGGGAACTGAACCCAGGTCTCTTGCTTAGTAGGCAGTTGTGCTATCTGTGGGGGGGACATACTAGGTAGTCTGTGCAGGTGTAGTGCCTTGAGTCCCAATGTGGTGCGATGGATAGTGCATCTGCCTATTAAGCAGGAGACATGGTTTCAAGTCTCAGAGCTGGTACAAATTTTAATTAATTAATTATTGTAGATAATACTAGTGACTGAAATGAATTCTTGCTAAAAAAAGTTAACGAGAAATTCTACATTAAAACTACCAGCAACCACTATTTCCTTGTTTGTTACTATTAAATACACTATTAGAGCTTCAAGGTGGTTTATGAACACATTAAAATTACCAGCTTGTGCCCAGTATTCACTAACTATTACAAAGGATTTATTATGATATCTGCTTCTGTCAGACATGCTTCCATATGATGATCTCAGCAGAATTTACAGATGTCTATTTTCTTAAATTTATGGCAATTCCTGACGAATCTGGGAACTCCTCCTTTCTCCATTTCTGTTGCACGGAAGTGAGATGTTAACTTAAATCTGGTAACACTTGTTACATCTATACTGTTGATCACATGATGTTCGGAGAGACAGATTATGTCATCTAATTTTAATGACTAATTCATTAATTCAGATAAATAGTTCACTGAACTGTCACAGTCTATGTCGCTACACAGTTTATTGTCCATGGCTATCAGAGTCCCAAGATGATTAGTTAGTGATAACCTTGCACAGTGCTATCTAGATTTCTGACAGCTCTAATATAATGTATGTCTGATGATGCCATAAAACTCTAGGTCAAATGACAACATAACAATTTATTTATTTACTTTTGGTCCTGTGACATCTTATAAAGATATATATGTGGTAATAAAAATACAGAGAAGATCAAGATTACATATGTATATAATAACAATAATAGAATTGATTACAAGTGACTGTTTTGAAGTGTGATGTAAATGAAAATGGTTATGTTAATACAGTATCATATATGCAGTTAGTGTGATGTATCACACAAATTCCTGTATTATGTTTGGTAATTTTACATAATAAGATTCCATTTCAGTTAGTGAAGAATTCATTTAAATACTGGAAATTGTGGTGCATCAGCTTCATTTTTCAATAAGCTTCCTTCCTTTAACAATTTATTGATGTTGGGGGTCATGATTATATAATTGCTTGTCTCCATGAAGAACACTTTTCTGATAGGTTGATATCCTGGCATTGGCTTTTGTATAGGGATCGTATACAGTTTCTATTTGCTGTTTCTTTAGTCGGTGCTCTGTTACGCAGATATTAACTTTCAGATCGGAGTCTAGTATTATTTGCAGTTTCTTGTAATATGATTGAACATTATGATGTATTGTACGAGTGTTGTATGAAATGGGAGAAAGTTGGTTTTGTGTTGCTTATTGTGACTACTACTTCTAGTCACTTCTGATGAACCACTTACCTCATATAACATCCTGACTATCATTTTCCTATGCTCTTCTCTAGTCTGATTCCTAATAAAAATTATTCAGGTGGGAAGGAGGCAAATTTTTCTTTCTGCTAACCTCGTTGGACACTGCTGCTGGTCCTGTTCCTGCTTTATTCATTTCTACAGGAGAGGTTGAAATGAAGATCTGCTACACATTTTTTCAGTGAAAACTTATACAACGACATTCTGTGTGTGTTTGCACGCACGTGTGGCTAGTTTGCTTAAAATAAAATGTTTTACTTAATTGGCTTCCACTCTTTAGTTATCGATCTATTCATAGAACGAAATGTATACTTCTTTATTTCGTTGTTGCCATAGTGACTGTTAGTGACAAAACCGATCAGCAAACTGAATGAAAAACTTACAATAAAATCTACTGATTTTTCCATAGGGAAGTGGAGGCGGACTGTAAATATGCTGTTTAGTTGCAGTCGATTTATAACCCTTCTAAAAGGAAATATTGACGTCAGTTTGCCAGGGGTCAAAATCAGGAGTTATGACTTTTTACCGTTATTTTATAGGAATTAAGTTTCGGTTGAGTAGTAGAGAGTGGGTGAGAACGACGATTGTGGATTTGAAACAGCTAGCAAAGCGTTTCTTTATGAAGAGATGCAGTCACAATTCAAACAACATTGTTCGATTTCTGAGATTTAGTTGTTATCTCTTTGAGAGTGGGATGCAGTGGTGGAGGTGTCAAATAGCATGCAAGAAGAGTGTAGGTGAATAGTGAATACTAGAGTAAATGGTGTATATATTTTTTGAATAATGTAGATCACAAGTTTCATTGTTATGAATTGATTTTTATATGTCTGATGGCTACGGCGCGCTTCATCGGCAGACATTTAAATGTAATGTTTTTAGCTGACAGCGTTTGACACTATAAATCAAATTGTTAGCTGCCGTCAACCCTGTATAAAGCTGCTCAGATGTCTGGAAGAGATGACATGTACTTCCCACCGCCACCTCCACCTGTTATGCCTGTTTTGCTCAATAGCATCCCGCCGATAAATCCGATTAGTGCGTGTGGCTTCATTACTGTACCAGTCAGTGTAATACCATGCGGATTTCAGCATCCGGAGCAAGAGTTATTTGAGGCAACGAGACTGCTGTGGGAACGAGAAAGAAGCGAATATCCTCCAGAAGTATTATGTTACAACCACATACAGCCAATACTTCAAGATGGACCAAAGTAAGTTTTCTGGCACAAAAATTTTATCTATCTTACTCAGAATTGAAGGTATAGCGAATGCACGACCATTGTGCTCAGCCGGCCGGAGTGGCCGAGCGGTTAAAGGCGCTACAGTCTGGAACCGCACGACCGCTACGGTCGCAGGTTCGAATCCTGCCTCGGGCATGGATGTGTGTGATGTCCTTAGGTTGGTTAGGTTTAAGTGGTTCTAAGTTCTAGAGGACTTATGACCACAGCAGTTGAGTCCCATAGTGCTCAGAGCCATTTTAACCAACCATTGTGCTCAAAGGACTATCAGGAATTATAAATGAATTTAGACTGAATAGTAGTTGATTACTAACCAATAAAGTTGTTTGGTTTTGTGGTGGATTGTGAAAAGCGACACAAAAGCTGTAACTCAGATGAATCCAGCTGTTGTTGATACTTGTGTCTGTATATATAAACTGTTGCCTCGTTATATGATAGCTGAAAATAATTTTCATGCAGAAGTTTGTTTGTCTGTGTTTCAACCAAATCATTAACAGCTGGTATCCTTCCGTGTTCTGTTAGTGTATCATTGTTTTTGTTGTTTGACACAGCTGTAGCATCTTCCTTTGTAATCACAGTTGGAAATTCCAGTTGCCACTTTACAGCTTTTACAGCCAGTAGAAAAATATACTGTGTCAAGGTTAAAAATTAACAAAGTAGCCTATTTGAAACATTAGGATATACAGGAAAGTCTGGAAGGTCACCAATATCAATTAGCCTATTAAGTTCCATTAAAAAATTATCATTATTATTATTATTATTATTATAGAACTTATTTAGAAAGGTAGATGTAGTGCTGTAATTTCGTCAGTTAATATTTTTTATAAAACTGGTTACTCGTTTACAGTGGTACTTTTCCTTAATTTTTGTTTGTGTTGTCTGTGTAAATGCATCTTTCACACAGTATTGTATGTGTGAACATCTTGTTTTGTATGAACAAGGCTGTGTTTGTTCCTCATAATTATTTTCACAAATTATGTGATCTCCAAGATACATAAGCAAGGCAGTGTAAGAAATTGTAATTTTTAAAACAATGGTTGCACGAGTTTCTGGATGGTCTCTTTCAAATAATTATCTTTTTGTGTTAAAATCATCCACTGAAATGAAAATTTCCGTAAACAAAATAAATCAACATCTTAACAAGAAGTCTTGTCTGTGCACAGTACACATTTTTTCATACAATACCAATTGGTTCTTAATTTATTATTTATGGTATATGGTTCAATCTTCGTGAGAGACACAAACACGTTGCAACTTTTTTCCTTAAACGGCTAGTTTTAGGATAACCACACAGCAATCTGTGATACACACACCACTGTTCATTCAGTAGGATCTACAGTCTTCCTTTAAATTAGTAGATTTGTATCATATGCAAATTCAATACTTTTTGAACGGGATTGATAATTTGGGCAACTGAACCCATCACATATGCTTTACCAGCTCTCAACCAAACTCTCACATTTCAACCTAATCTAGATATTGGGCTGTGCTACAGACCAGTCTGTCACCCTAACCTACATCCCTGAGAATAATACAGATCCAAAGAAAAAAAAGTGTGTGTGTGAGCTGTTTTGTTATGAGCATGGCATGCATGCACATTGTAATCAAATGTATTTTTGCTTTGTATTGGGTGGTATTCATGGAGGGTGTTTTGGTTCGTGTGGTGGCCGGGTCTGTGTCGTAACTGTGTTTCGAAATAAGCATTTAATTAAGCAGAAATGTTTGGCAGCAGTGTGGTCTTCTAAACCAGTCATCAAGATTATGGTCATACGTCTTAGTTGTGTTTGTATATATCTGGTCAATTGTTGTGGCAGAGAGAGTTGTTATCTATGTTGCTTTTTCTACTGCTTATCTGTGTTGCTTAACATTTTGTCTGAGATCAACAGATCAGACAGTAAAATCAGGTTAATATGGAATATTGGTAAGAAAGACAGGAAAAGAAGCTATAGAATATGACACTATTTCTATGAAAGACAGTGGGAACATATTGAAAGGCAGTTGATGTGTGATGTGTAGCAGATGTGATAATCACTTTTTAGAAATAAGTGAGAAAATTGGTGCAAGTAGTTCAGGAGATATAACAAACAGAAAACCAATGAAGTGATACAGAGGACATTTAATGAAATAAAAATTAATTTCACTTCCCCATCTGAAACAAGAAAGGTCACCAGGACACTAAAAAATAAATTTTTGCTATGGGGTGCACAACAGATCCAATAACTCACTATAAACTTGTGTCCCAATAACATGTCATGTTATTAGTCACGTATGTAATGCAATTAATTCAAGGGGTTTTCCTACACAGGTTAAAATTCGTCATTCTTGGGCCTCTCTGTAAGAAGATTTTTCCACAGATATCAGTAACTACCACCCAGTGTCATTCCTTACATTGTTTACTAGAATATCTGGAAACTAATGGATACCAGGGTTATCACCTACCTGTGTAGTAATGAGATACTTAGCCAGTCAGTGCTGGATTTCAAAAGGGCCACTCTACTGAGACAGGTATTTGTACATTTGATGAGCACATAGTAAAATCTATGAATGATAACAATGCAATGTTGGTTTTTAATGATCAGGATGGAAATATGCTGACAGACAAGGAAATGATTGTGGGCATTGTCTCACTGCACAAAAAGAACAATAAAATGAATTGTAGCTATTATAGAGGGCTATCTCTGCTGACTGTACAAAACAAAGTGTTATGATTAATAATTCTTGAAAACTGAAGCCTTTTGCTGAAGAAATTGTTGGAGTGTACCAGGCAGGTTTTCAGGCAGGAAGGTCAACTGTGGATGAATTTTTCATCATGAGACAAATTTGTGAGAAGTACTTGGAATTAACCTACTGGTTTCTGGTAACATTTGTAAATTTCTCAAAGGCTTATGATGTTGTAAACAGATTAAGTATGTACAATGTCCTGAAGAAGTAGGGCATACTGAAGGAGCTAATTAACTTGGTGAAGGTGTGTACAGCTGAGACAAAAGCTAAGGTGAAATACTAGGGGAACCAGCCCAAGGAATTGTCATCAGTATAGTTGTGAGGCAAGGTGATGCCATTTCTCCATTGCTTTTTAATTTGGTCGTGGAGAAAGTAGTTGGGAAATGAAAAGATAAGGCGAAGGAATGAAGCTAAATGTAAGAACACAGCTATTGGAATATGCAGATGACATTGCAACCATAGTTGAGTCGGAGGAGGAGATGACAGGAACTATAGTAGACTTGGCAAATAATGCCATTGTTGGACTGAGCATTAATGCGAAGAAGGCAGAAATGGAGTATTCAGGGAAGCCACTAATAATCTTTCATTACACATAGGAGTGAGGAAGGTGGCCAGAGTAGATGGCATCTGGTTCAACAGGCGTAATTACATAAAACAAGAAGTTAATAACATACTGTCATTGAGTCTGAAACTTATATCTGTCTGGAGCAGAGATGTCATCAAAAATATATTACAACCAGACTTGAAACCTATAATGCAGTGATAATACTAGTGTTTTTATATTGAACAGAAAAAGATGAAGGAAACCTCTTGATTTATGAACAGAAAATCTGGAGAAAAATCTTTTGTCCAACCCATGAATAGGACACATGGAGATGTAGAAAGAACTAGGAATTGTGCAACTTGATGAAACAATTGAACATCATGCTGAAAATGGGAACACGTAGAATAAGACTGGGGACACATTGCCAGGGGGCCGGACACTTACTACCCCAAAGTTTTGCTTTCACGAAAACGTCATGGAACCCGTCCAGCAAGAAGACTAGGGAACTGATGAAAGGACAAACTGCAGTAGGATCTTCAGTGACTAGGTTTCTATGCGAAGTGGGTCCAAAGTGTATAAGATTGCCCTCTATGGAGGAACATTTTAAGGTCAGTACTTGATCTTCAGGGTCTGTGATGGCCGATATGTAAGCGTATGTAAATGATAAAATATCACTAGTTGAGATCATCTGTGACTTATTGAAGGTCGTTGATTGTATCACTCATAATATTCTATTAGAAATATGAGCAATCATTCTTCCCACATACCATATGTGAACAGAACTCAAAAAAGTCCAAATAACTGGTGGAATGGGAAGTACCCAGTATCGAACACTTTACAGTGGTTTCCAGATTAAAGTCTGGAATTGGAATAAAAACACCAGCAGATAATAAAACAAAATGAAATCAAACCTGCATGACAACACCACCTACTCTATAAATAAATGTTAGAACAGAAAGAATCTGTATTGGTCCACATAACACACAAAAAACTGAACTAGTCTGTATACATTTCATTTATATGCATACCAGTAGTTCATTTAATTTAACATCTTTCATGTCAGATAAGTCCCTGCATAGCAGTCTCTTAATTTCCTTATTACATCTCTTTCCTGGGCGATTTGTTTCAATAATCAAACGAAGCTCTCTTTCTTCTCTTTTCCCACATTAATGAATCATGAACTACATCATATGTATCACTACAGCATGAAAGTACTGAAACAAGAGTGTCTGAAACCATTGTTTTAGGGGAAGGATGTTGGTGCTTGGTTCCTATTTGAACTAGAAACACGAAGTAAAAAGGTTTTGGTTTAGCCCATACCAACGAACATTTGTATAGCCATTCAAACAACTGTCTTATTGTAGTTATGTTACATTACATCAAACAAGGTTTGAACCAAAAATCAGAGCTGGCACCCAAGCAAATTGTATGAACTGATTAATTCCTTCTTCAAAAAAATTTTAATTGGGATGAAATTAATGCTCAGTTAATGGCACCATTTGTATGTACTCAGCTCATATTTTACATGCAAAAATAGTCACTCTATGGTTTTTCCAGGTTTAAGTTTGCAAGTATGTACACTTCAGAACTTTCTACCCTGTTTATTATTTCTTGTTGGTGAACTAGGTTAATATGTGGTAGGATATTTTTGACAGTATAAAACTGGACAATTTTTTTCCCAGAAGTTTAAAAATAGCCAATCTGTGTAAAACCAGTCAGTAACATTCACAAAAAAAAATATTATTTACAATTTCTTCTGCTGATTCTTTGCTCAGCTTCACACCAATGCTTGCATCATCTGCAAACAATTCGAATTCTGGCTTTTGAGGCAGATGATGTGGAATCCTTATTTGTATTCTTGAGCAGCCTAGGAAGCTTTCTAAATTCTTCTTCTTAAATAGCAACAAAATCAGAGATAGGCTGATTTACATATTCCATACATATCTAACGTGCAAGATGCAATTAGTCTAATCTTCTCTTCACACTCCCAGTGGGAATGATAAGTAGTGGGTTGCAGCATATTCTTAGATTCACCACTTAAAGTTGTTCCTAGATACTTTCTAGGTAAGGTTTCATGGAATACTTTACATTCGTCTTTGAGTGTCTGCCAATTTAGTTCTTTCAGCATCCCACACTTGGGCAGTAGTCTAGGATGAGGTGGCCAAGTGTTTTGTAATCACTATTCTTTCTAGATTGATTCTTAAAGGAGATGGTCAAATATTTTTATGACAGCATTATCAGCTTATCTCTGTGAAAATTTAACGTTGAGTTGTTAGTAGTGGAGGCTATTTTTGTCACTCATGTTGAATTTATGAATGATATTTTGTCAGCATGTGCCTTGTTCCTCTCAACGAACCTTATAGGCCTGTAAATGTACTGGGCATTATGAGACAGAATTGCTGGCCAGAACAGTTTCATTCAAGATAGATGGCAGATATTACAGTAACTTTCTATGCAGTGAATACTTTCTCTCTTTGTGAAATTGACTCAGCAAATCATTTTGTATCACAACAATGAACGGAAGTGTGCAGAGTAAGCTAACTTTGTAATGCTGTCATTGCCAAAAATCAGTGGTTACATGTACAGTAAATATTGCTGGACCAAAGTGTTTGTGATAGGCTCTGTGTGATTCCCAATTCAAGTTCTGAACAAATTACCTTTTACAGTATTGAATGAACTATGTTTTCCTTATCTTAAGTGATACGCTTTTCATCAAGAGCCAGTCAATACTTGCGAATAATTTTGTTTAATGTACCTCCTGTTCTTGATGCCCTGGTGGGTGTAGTTATGATACGTGCATCACAACAAAGAGCACTATTCCTGCTTTATCAATATAAGATGGTAGGTCATTTATATGTACAAAGAACTGGAATGGTTCCATAATTAAGCCCTTTGAAATACCAGTTGTGATTTCTGCCACTGAGAAGAAGATTCATCTCAAGAGCTGTGTAAGGTAATTAACATGACAGTTTGCTCTTCCTATCGGTTATTTATGAAGTGAATCACTTACAATTACACAGTGGCTCAAAATCCATAACATTAACATTTCTATAAAAGGATGTTGTGATTTGTGCAGTCAAGTGCTGTAGACAGATCAAAAATGTGCTGGTAGGTGAAATCTTATCATTCAGATGTTTTAATACATAATCAGTGAAATGGTAGATGACATGTACAGTGGTGATGCCCTTTTGTAATACAAATTGTGACACCCGGAAGGTTATATTTGCAGATATACTCAACCAGCTTTAAATACAATACCTTTCTCCAAATTATGGAGAAGAAAGTTAATAATCAAAGGAGTTGATAGTTGTTACACAACTCATTTTTGTCATAGTATACAGCAGAGGCTTTACAATAATACCTACCATTATCTGACATAATGGGCAGTCAAATGAAAATGAGACAGATGGGGAAAAACCTAAGTAAACTGTGTAGTATTTCTACAATAATCAACATAACTGTTACTACATTTGTCTTACTTAGAGACAAGATAATCAGTGCACTCATATAAAAATGTTAGCGGGCCCACGCCACCAAGGTTGTTTAGACAATGCTGCAGGAGTTTCGCTGAGAAGCACTTGCACATTCTCCATACAGTCCCCATCTCCCCACAAGCGGTTTCCATATTTTTGGAGCCCTGAGGAAAGACGATCATGGTTGTCGATTTACTGCAGACAAAGAGGTGCCTGCCTGGATACAATCATGGTTCCATAGGCAACCTCAAGCATTTTTGTGTGAAGACATTGACCATCTTGTCTCACAGTGCGAAATTACGGCGATAACTTTAAAAATAATGAACAGTTTGCCCACTTCTTTCCATCTGTCATTATTTTTATTTGATGGCCCCTTATATTTGTTTGCATTTTACTGTTTTCAACACTTGCAGAAATTTTGCAGGACTGTGTGATATGTTTTTAATGTAGCGTTGCTTCAGGGAAAAATAATTTCAATAGTGGTGGTGGTGGTTGTTCATTGTTGTTGTTGTTGTTAGTATAACAACTTATTTAATCCTTAGATGTGGGCTTGTCGCTCTCAGTATGGCTTCGACTTTGACAAGGCAGCCGCTGTCTGTGGAGCAACTTTTCTGGAAGGCAGTTAATCGTGGCTTCAGTCACCATGGAGAGATGTTTTCTGTGGACAATATGGCAGCACTAGCAGCAGAAACATTGCAAGACAGTTGTCAGCAAGTTGAGGTACTGAACAGAGGACTTGGTCATGATGTGACATACATTTTAGGTCATCTTGCTCATGGTGCAATTCTTCTTGTCCCGTATCCTTTTCTCAATTCATTGAATTTGTTTGTTAAGACATTTTATGTATGTATTTAGTGTAAGTTTTGAAATATGAAATGCATCTATACTACATGTAACTTGTCTTAATTTTGTCATCAATAATGTTGTAGGCTTCTACGATAGTCATCTGTGCCACATTTTGTGAAATATTTATTGGGTTTTCAAGAATCCTTACATTCTGCAGAATGCTGTTTTGGAGTTTTAAATGGTGAAGAGCAGTAATAATCAGTGCCTCCTTTCAAAACCAGCTGAGTTTTCCCAAAATGTGATGACAGAGAAAGCCGAGAATAAAAGTAACAGAGGAGGTAAAGCTGAAATGATCATATTTATGGTGTTATTGACCAGGATACCCCATTTTTTTCGGTTGTTCGGTTGCCTGGTGCAATTCTTTCTGTTTGATGCCACTCTGGTGATGTCCACGTCATTGTGATGAAGATGGGATGAAATTATTAGGACAGCAACAACACTTAGTACCCAGATGAAGAAAATCTTCAAACAAGCTGGGAATCGATCCTGGGACCCCGCAGTCTACAGGCAGTGATGCTAACCTGGTTGTGGTATGTTAGGGTATTAGGAAATAGAAGAGTTATCTGTTTTCTGGGATACATTTGATGAAAAATGTATTGGTAAAAGACTTAACTGACTATAGTATTAATTAAATGATGGTTTGCCAAGCACAAGGAAAATTAGAGTTATAATAACTGTATCAGAAGATGTGAAATCATAAAAAAAATCCCTACAGCATAAATTCTGTCCTTTCCTCTGATACTTCTGTTTTTTATTTCTTCATTTGTTGATCTCACTATTTCACTGTCGCTTTTTTGCTTCTTTGAACTTTTTCATCCAATCAGTGTGTGGTTTCCTTTAATTTTCAATAGTCTGTTTAATTTGTAATTCCTATTGCTTTTTTCTTCCACTTGATGAACTTGTTGTTCCTGTAGCATACCATCGACTTCGCACACAAGAACTAAAAACATCGACAATCGACCAGTGTTGTGCTGTCAGTCGGTCACTTCGTCATAATCTAGCAATATCATTGGATGTCACTTTGTTAGCACTCTGCAATCCTGGCAATTAATACCATCTTCATCAAACCAGAGCCATTACTTCTCCTTCAGGTAGTTCTTTTATTAATATATGTGAAGCTGATTAAACCCAGCGAATAATCTTCCAGTAAGTACCAGTCTTCATAAGTAAGTGAATTCAAATTGAAGTCCCCCACTTATCAGTCGTAGGCTGATATTCAAGCTACAGAGGTGGCCCCCAGACTTGGTTAACTACCTCTTATTCTAGAATGAGATTTTCACTCTGCAGCGGAGTGTGCGCTGATATGAAATTTCCTGGCAGATTAAAACTGTGTGCCCGACCGAGACTCGAACTCGGGACCTTTGCCTTTCGCGGGCAAGCGCTCTACCAACTGAGCTACCGAAGCACGACTCGCGCCCGGTCTCACAGCTTTACTTCTGCCAGTATCTCGTCTCCTACCTTCCAAACTTTACAGAAGCTTCTGTAAAGTTTGGAAGGTAGGAGACGAGATACTGGCAGAAGTAAAGCTTCTGTAAAGTTTGGAAGGTAGGAGACGAGATACTGGCAGAAGTAAAGCTGTGAGACCGGGCGTGAGTCGTGCTTCGGTAGCTCAGTTGGTAGAGCGCTTGCCCGCGAAAGGCAAAGGTCCCGAGTTCGAGTCTCGGTCGGGCACACAGTTTTAATCTGCCAGTAAGTTTTCACCTCTTATTCTGTTTGTATTCATTGGTTTTAAAAGCGAAGGAATTATATGCTATAAGAGATGTGGCTATTAAATAATGGGACTATTGTGGTAAAATATTTAATTTCAAAAACATACATATGCAATTATTGTCATCCTCAATGTACACCCCACCTTTACCCTTACAACACTTCATGTGAATTTTCCATTACTGGAAACAGTGCTGGAATCCTCCCATGTGAGTGTCTTGATGACACCTGTCATTTTTTCTTTCACTGCTTCAGTGGGCTGATTAAGCAGATTTGACCTTGGGGGATAGATAAGTCATGTGGCATTAGATCAGGCAAATAAGGTAGATAGTTTGACATTGGGATGCTGTACTTCACCAGGAACCTCTTAACAGAAAGTACAGTATGAGCTGGTGTTGTGTCTTAATGCAGAAACGATGCCCTGTCCTTCCACAATTCAGGTTGTTCTTATTTTCTCATGGAGCAACAACCTCATAGTTTGACGTTCGGAAACCCAGTGGAGATACCGTTACATGAACACTGAAGTCTTGGGGAAAAAAAACCCAATCATTCACCACCTCTTTGAATCTTGATTTGCTCATTTGAATTTCTCTCGCTCTCAGTGAAGTTTCTGGATACATTTTCAGGAGGTTTTTGTGCAATATGAGAATTTTCGGCACCAGTTTTGCACACATTTTTCTTATTTTAAATTGGTTATGTAAAATTTGCCTTATGCATTCTGTATCAGTTCTTACGGTTTCATCAATCGATCGGCGGTCATCTTGAAAATACTTGAACTACTCAGGAACTTACGTATGTGAAAAACAGTCTTTAGCATACAGCTCTTTTAGTAAAAGAAATGTTTCAGTAACCCTTTTTCAAAGTTTCGTGTGAAACTTCAAGACAATTCATTGCTCTATTGTTACATTTATCATTTTTCTGGGAAAACAAAGTAAGAGCTCTCACACAAATGGAGACCATGGCCACACTGATTTGTCTACAGATACCAGTGATGCTGCATTTGACTGAGAAAGCTTCATGCTACTCAGCTATTGGTTTGTAAATCTTTGGTACATGCATACATACTCTATGGCAGCCTCAGTCCTGTTATTTTATAGTCACACCTCATACTTTAGAGTTATATGCAGCCATTAAGCCATGTGATAACACTTATCATTGATTTTATTTGCATAGGATTATATCTTCAGAAACATATCATACCAAACTTACAGTTTTCCCTTTGTAGTTATCTTCAGTCAAACGTAGTTATATCTTTAGAACTGTTTTCATATTTTTTCCATCCTTTTTAACTGCCTTCTGTTCACATCTTCCAAGAGTTCTTACTTGTCTTCTCTTTATAGTTTTGACCCCAAAACATGTTGCTGCAAACACATTTTCTTATGTGGTTATAAGCACAAGTGAAAAGCAGGAGCGAAAGCATACAGTTTCACAAGTTGAATTGAAACATTAATGTGTGTAATGATTCACAGTTTGTAATCATAGCTGGAGTAGAAAGTTGAAGAACAGAAAGTAAAAAAAAAGACTTGGATATGATGGCAGGACTACTGGTCCCCCCAGGGGATCCACAACTCTTTTGTGGATACGTGCGTAGCGAGCACGGGGCCCCGAGCTAATGTGGCCTTCCTTCCTTTCCGGGCTGCATACCTTCCCTTTCCGCATCCTTCCCCATCCCCTGTCTTCGCCCCCCCCCCCCCCCCCCCACCTCTGGCTCTTTCCTTCACTTTCTCCCCCTCTGGGAGTATGGTTTGCGCCTACGTCCGGAGACGGACGCTTGTAAATGTACCGCATTCTTCGCCTTCCTTGCTTGTATGTCTTCTTCCTTCCTTTGTCCTTCTCTTTTCCTTACCTCTTCTCTTTACCCTTTTCTCCGCTGCGGCGTTTGAGACCCCCTCTTCTTTCCTTTCCCTTTCTCTTTCTTCCTCCCTGTGCGTGTCTGAAGGCCGACCCACGCACTTCCATGCGTAGCCGGTGACGGGGTAACGCGTAATTCCCCGCCCCGGGTAGACAGGTAGGACACGTACGTACCCCCTGGTAACAGCCAGGCCCAGGGAGGGGTGATTACCCGAGCTGATACCTTCCGAAAGTGCCGATTGGTCCCTCCGTCCGTTTGTCGGGAGGTGTGACCTGAGGTGTGAACAATCACCTAAGGCGGGAGTGCCCTCAGAGAGGGCCCCCACAAGGGAGGAGCGCGCCATTGGAGACGCCGGTAATCATGGGGGATTCTTCCGCAATGGTTTCCTCACCTTCCACTTTGTCTGCTCACAAACGTAAGTTCACTGAGTCTCAGCCACAGTCAGTTCTTCCATCGTTGCCACAGTTCCTTGTTGTTTCTCGGTCTGACGAAGGTCACGACTTCTCCACGGTCAACCCTTTCATTATTCAGAAAGGTGTCGACGCAATTGCAGGTCCTGTGAAGTCTTGTTCCAGATTACGGAATGGCACCCTGTTGTTAGAAACAGTCAGTGCCCTCCAGGCACAAAAATTGCTGCGTACCTCACTACTACACACCTTCCCTGTCCGGGTGGAACCGCACCGTACTTTAAATTCCTCGCGTGGAGTCGTTTATACACGCTCCCTCGATGGCTTGTCTGACGAAGAAATTCAGCACTACCTGTCTGACCAGGGCGTAACGGCTGTTCGTAGGGTTATGAAGAGGGTTGACACAAACATCATTCCAACCCGCACTGTCTTCTTGACATTTGACAGAGTTCAACTCCCATCAAAGATCAAGGCAGGCTATGAGATAATTTCCGTTCGCCCTTACGTCCCAAACCCTACGCGTTGCTATCGGTGTCAGCGGTTCAATCACACCAGCCAGTCCTGTTCCAATCCGGCCAAATGTGTTACGTGTGGCAGGGATGCCCATGAGGGTGCTTGTCCACCTCCATCCCCTCGCTGCATCAACTGTATGGGTGACCACGCTGCTTCCTCTCAAGATTGTCCCGTTTTCAAGGACGAAAAGCTCATCCAGGAGATCAGAGTAAAGGAAAAGGTGTCGACCTTTGCTGCTCGAAAATTATTCGCCAGTCGACAGCCCACCGTGCCTCAGAAAGGAAAATACAGCACTGTCCTTGCTTCTCCTCGGCCAACAAAGGAGGCGGCCACGCAGACTTGCGACCTCACTTTTAGTGCCACGGTCGTCAGATCGGCCAGTGCAAAGATCGCCCGTTCAACCTCCCCGCTTTCGCCTGCTCACTCTATGGCTCACCCTTCGTCGGGTTCTGCTAAATCTCGAGCCCACAAGTCAGACACGAAGTCTTCGAAAACAGAGCATATTCGTGAAGAGTTTTTACGTACCGCAACTTCACAACCATCGGTTCCTACTTCATCTAAACATCATACTTCCAAGAAGGCTACAAAGAAACCCAGTTCCTCTCCTTCTCCGCCAAGGCGTGTCCCATCTACAGCACCACCTGGCGGAAATCGCCCTCGGCCGTCCTCTGTGTCGCCGAGGCGCACTGCTGGCGGCCGGTCAACCGGCCGATCGCTGGTGGCAGGAGCTGCTCCTGACCAACCTATGGATCAGGATCTTCTGCCTTCGGCTGAATGCCATTCCATGCTGTCGGTCGCAAGCTCTGAGCAGTCGTTGAGTTGACCGCGACCTTGGTCACAGTCCTCAATTTTCTGTTCACCCTATGTCCATTATCCACTGGAATATCCACGGCATTCGAGCCAATTGGGATGAATTGTCGATCCTCTTACGATCCTACTCGCCGGTCATCTTCTGTCTTCAGGAAACAAAGCTGCGTCCCCATGACCGCTTTGTTCTCCCTCATTTTCAGTCCGTCCGATATGACCTCCCCTCTGTTAAAGGCACCCCAGCACATGGAGGACTCATGATTCTTCTCCATGAAACTCTCCATTATCACCCAATCCCCTTAAACAGTTCCTTCCAAGCTGTTGCCGTCCGTCTTTCTCTTTCTGGATACACGTTCTCTCTTTGTACTGTATACATTCCATCGTCCACACCAATGGCACGAGCTGATCTCCTTCATCTTCTTGGTCAGCTTCCACCCCCCTATTTGCTGGTTGGGGACTTCAATGCCCACCACCCGCTTTGGGGATCTCCACATCCTTGTCCACGTGGCTCCCTATTGCTAGACGTCTTCCACCAAGCGGATCTAGTTTGCCTCAACACTGGGGCCCCCACATTTTTGTCTGCCTCCACGACACATTTATCTCATTTGGACCTTGCGGTCGGTACTGTTCCACTAGCTCGGCACTTCGAATGGTTCGCCCTTGATGATACACACTCGAGTGACCACTTTCCATGTGTCCTTAGACTGCTGCCTCAACTGCCATATATGCGCCCGCGACGCTGGAAGTTTGCCCAAGCCGATTGGACACTTTTTTCGTCTCTAGCGACATTCGATGACCGTCGCTTTCCCAGCATCGACGATGAGGTCACACATATTACCGCTGTTATTCTTACAGCTGCGGAACATTCAATACCACGCACCTCCGAATTGCCCCGGCGCCCCCCAGTTCCTTGGTGGAACGAGGCATGCCATGACGCAATACGTGAGCGGCGACGTGCTCTTCGCATTTTCCGTCGCCATCCTACTTTGGCCAACTGTATCCGCTATAAGCAGCTCCGTGCGTGATGCCGTCGCGTCATCCGCGATAGCAAGAAGGCAAGCTGGAAATTCTTTATTAGGTCATTTAACGCCTTCACTCCCTCCTCGGAAGTTTGGAGTCGGCTTCGACGGTTCTCAGGCGCGCCTAGTTTCTCCCCGGTCTCTGGGCTCACTGTCGCGCATGATACCTTAGTGGACCCCGTCGCAATTTCTAATTCATTGGGTCAGCACTTTGCTGAGATTTCGAGCTCTTCCAATTACCCGCCAGCATTTCTCCCGAAGAAACGTGCAGCGGAAGTGCGACATCTTGCTTTCTCCTCTCAAAATCACGAAAGCTACAATACTGTTTTCTCCATGCGGGAACTCCAACATGCCCTCTCTTCTTCTCGCTCCTCCGCCCCAGGACCGGATGGTATCCATGTCCAAATGTTGCTGCATTTATCCACCCATAGTCTGCGTTTCCTCCTTCGCCTTTATAATCGAGTTTGGACCGACAGTACTTTTCCCAGACAATGGCGGGAAGCTATCGTCGTTCCCGTTCCGAAACCTGGAAAGGACAAACATCTCCCCTCTAGCTATCGCCCCATTTCTCTCACGAGTAGTGTCTGTAAGGTTTTAGAGCGTATGGTGAATTACCGTTTAGCTTGGTGGCTGGAATCCCGCAGTCTTTTAACACCTGCCCAATGCGGATTCCGAAAGCATCGTTCTGCAGTTGACCATCTTGTTGCTCTCTCCACTTATATCATGAACAATTTTCTCCGGAAACGCCAAACGGTAGCCATATTTTTTGATCTGGAGAGAGCATACGATACCTGTTGGAGGACAGGCATCCTCCGCACACTGTTCTCTTGGGGCTTTCGAGGCCGGCTGCCCCTTTTTCTTCGCGAATTTATGGCAGAGCGCACATTTAGGGTGCGGGTGAACACTACTCTCTCCCGTACTTTCTCCCAAGAAAACGGGGTACCCCAGGGCTCCGTGCTAAGTGTTGTACTTTTTGCCATCGCCATAAATCCAATTATTGATTGTCTCCTTCCTGATGTCTCGGGCTCCCTCTTTGTGGACGATTTTGCGATCTACTACAGCTCTCAACGGACAAGCCTTATTGAACGACGTCTTCAAGGATGTCTCGATCGCCTCCACTCGTGGAGCATCGAAACCGGCTTCCGTTTCTCACCCAGTAAGACCGTTTGCGTTAATTTTTGGCGACGTAAGGAGTTTCTTTCGCCCTCCTTACATCTAGGTCCTGTCAACCTTCCGTTTTCCAACGTCGCTAAATTCTTGGGTCTTATGTTTGACAGAAAACTGTGCTGGTCCTCCCACGTTTCCTATCTTTCGGCTCGCTGTCTGCGTTCCCTTAACACCCTCCGTGTCCTGAATGGTACCTCCTGGGGAGCGGACCGAGTGGTCCTTCTCCGCCTCTATCGCGCCTTAGTGCGCTCGAAATTGGATTATGGAAGCATAGTCTACTCCTCTGCTCGGCCGTCTATTCTTCGGCGTCTCGACTCTATCCACCACCGTGGATTACGTTTAGTGTCTGGAGCTTTTTACACCAGCCCTGTGGAAAGCCTTTATGCTGAGACTGCTGAACCTCCGCTGTCCAATCGGCGGGCAGTCCTTCTGAGTCGTTATGCTAGCCATCTGTCTTCCATGCCTGCTAATCCAGCCCATGACCTTTTTTTCGACGCCTCCTTTGATGTAGGGTATGCAGGCCGCTCCTCCTCCCTACTACCCCCGGGAGTCCGCTTCCGTCAACTGCTCCATTCTCTTTCCTTCTGCTTTCCTAAAACCTTCTTGACAACTTGGGGTACAGCACCGCCTTGGCTCCGTCCCCGGATCTGCTTGCTCCGTGACCTATGTCAATTTCCCAAGCATGGTACCCCTACACTTGTTTACCGTTGGGCATTTGCTGCTCTATGTGCACAAATGACTGACGCCACATTTATTTACACCGACGGCTCGCAAAACATCGTTAGGTGTAGGGAGTGCCTATATTGTTGGCGACACCCCAAATCACTTTCGGCTTCCCGACCAGTGTTCGGTTTATACTGCGGAGCGTTACGCTGTTCTCCAGGCTGTCCACTACGTCCGCCGCCATCAGCGGATACAGTACGTAATCTGCTCAGATTCTCTCAGCTCTCTCCTCAGTCTCCAAGCTCTTTACCCTGTGCACCCTCTGGTCCACCGGATTCAGGACTGTCTGCGCTTGCTCCACCTGGGGGGCGTCTCAGTGGCGTTCCTCTGGCTCCCGGGACACGCTGGTATCTGTGGGAATGAGGCGGCCGATATAGCGGCCAAGGCTGCAGTCTCTCTTCTTCGGCCAGCTATTCAGTCGCTTCCCTTCACCGATCTACGGAGCGGTTTATGTCGCCAAGTTGCTCATTTATGGCATGCGTATTGGTCAACACTTCCCCATAATAAATTGCGGGAAGTGAAAGCCCTTCCTTGCGCTTGGACCTCTTCCTCCCGAACACGTCGTCGGGAGGAGGTAATTTTAGCTAGACTCCGGATAGGGCACTGTCTTTTTAGCCATCGACATCTTTTAAGCGGCGATCCTCCCCCAGTCTGTCCCCACTGCTCTCAGCTGTGGACGGTCAGACACCTTTTAATTGAATGCCCCTATTTTAATCAGTTACACTCTCGTCTACAGCTATCGCCTGATCTATCGTCGATTTTAGCAGATGACACGCGCTCAGCCGATCGCGTTCTCCAGTTTATTAGTGACAGTGAAATGACTTCAGTTATTTGAAGCTTTTTTTTGGGGACAACCAACCCCTTTCTGTAGTGGATTTTTAAGCATTCCTTCTGCTTTTAGTTTCTCAAATTTTATGACTTTGTTCCCATTGCTGCTGGTTTTAAATTTCGGTTTTTTCCTGTTTCCTAAGTCACGGGCTGGGCGCTAATGACCATAGAAGTTTTGCGCCCTAAAAAAAAAAAAAAAAAAAAAAAAAAAAAAAAAAAAAAAAAAAAAACTACTGGTAAAATACTCGGCTAGAAAAAAGAGGTACCAGTAGTGCACAAAAAGAAATGAATTGGCCATAGGTGGACTTGATTATATATGTTGAAAACACGAACAAAGTACAAGATGAAAGACACATAAATGACCTACTGTTCACCAGTAATACAGAATCTGCATGTGATGTTCTCATTTCATGCAAATACTGCATTACTGGTGACCAGTAGGGAGAAAATATGGTTGCAAAAAATTTTAGGGACGTCATGCATAAAGGAAAGAGGGATGGGAGCTGCCATTTTTTTATTGTGATAAACAGAAATAAGCGGGGTTTACTTGAAGAAAGCTCTAAATGTACATTTAACTATATATGACCAATTAAAACAGTTTGCCTGACTGGCCCTGAAATCTGTATGCTTGCTTTTGTGGGTAGTGCACTACCAATTACTGTAATAGTTATGTAGTTATATGCTCAATAGATCATTTGAATGATTTTTAAAATCAGAATGATGTGAAATGAGCCAGTTTACAGGATATGTATGCGTGCTTAGTGTTAAAATTAGTTAACATATTTTTTAGTCCTACATGTGCATCTACACTTAACCCCCAACCTCCTCCCCCCCCCCCCCCCCCCCCCTCCCCGTCCCATGGCTACCATTTTTTTTTTAAACGAAATTTGTTCAGGAAATAGGAGGAGTTGTCCAGGAGAAACGATTCTAGTTTAAGTTTAAAACATGCTTTGCTACTCCTGTCAAACACTTTGTTATTGGGCAAATGATACAACATTTTGTTGCTGCATATTGATCTCCTTTCTGAGCCAATGCCAACTTTAAAAATGAGTAACAAAGGTCAATTTTTCCTCTATTATTGTAGGAATGAACATCACTATTCTTCCCAGATTGTGATGGATTGTTTACAACAAATTTTGCAAGTGAATATATGTATGTGATGGTTCAGTTGAAATGCCTAACTCCTTGGTGAGGTACCTACATGGTGATCATGGGTGAACACCACATAATATTCTTTCTGTTCACTTTTTTGCAGTCAACAATTTGTTTGTAAGTGAAGAGCTACCCCAGAAAGTTATTCTGTATGACATTATTGAAAGGAAATATGTCAGCAGGATGGTTCATTTGTTTCCTTGACCAGCAATTATATGAACAGCAAACATAGCTAAACTTTGTTGCTTAAGAATCTCAGTAATATGCCTCTTCCGGTTAAAATTTTCATCAGTATATAGACTCAAAAAATTTGGAACATTCCATTTATCGACCCCTGTTCACGTGCTACACCAGTTGTTGGTATGATTATTTGTTGGACAGAATTGAATACAGTGTGTTTTCACAAAATTTAGGGAGATTCCATCGTCAGAGGACCACTTAATAATTCTTTGAAAAATAAAATTAATAATTCCTTCTATGGCTTTCTCTCTAATGGGATTTATTATAACACTAATTCTGCTGCAAAAAAGTATCAATTATGCTTGTTGAATATAAAGTTGGTCATTCACATAGCCAAGGAATATGAGTGGACCCAAAATGGAGCCCTGTGGAACTCCTCGTGTCATTTCTCCACAAGAATGTGATCATAGTTCATAGAACAATTCAAACTTCCACTTGCTCCTGGCTTCTCCATTCCTTTGAAACTGTTGCAGATTCTGCAAAAATGCTGTTTATCTAGAATCTTCAGGAAGTGTGGCTTATCTACAGGTTTTCACTGAAGAGTTGTTCATGAAATCATCTTTAGCATAGGTAAACAATCAATTAAGAGAATCCATAGTCAAGCATGTAGCAACCAACTGTTTGTTCTTCAGAATAAAAGACATTGTAAATTAAGAAATAAAATAAATACAGGCAGGTAGCTTCCAGGAATGACGGCAATAAGGCTATGCTATTATCTAAGATATTGTATGTTGCAGTTGCAAGTAGTGTTAAGAAATTGTTAATTCAGAGGTTCATTACGAAAATGTATATTTACTGTGAAACACTGACTTCTGTAACTTTAGAGATACTGGAATATTGTTGGGTCATTGGATGCACTTCACTCTCATGAGATCGCAGATGTATTCAGATTTGCTTTAATACTTGACTGTGACTAACTGAAGATTGTAAAGAGCTGGAAGAAGCTAGTCTGACAATCCACCATTTCGTAGAGCATTGTCTGATCCCTTAAGCGACCATCATCACCAAAATTCCAAATACTGAGATTTACTCATTTTCAGTGATGCTTCTCGCCTTTGTACCTGGACTTAACTGTACCAGTCACCTAGTCGGACCTGCCATGGCATGCCCTGAAACCTGGGCCTGCTAGTGTTCAGTCGTGCAACAAATTCATCTCATCTTGAATTAATACTGGATGGTCAATTCTCACCTAAATACATGCAATGTTACAACTGAAAACGCTAAACCATACACTCTGCTAGGCATTGATTATCTCTGGCATATAGCCTCCCCACCTGGTGTATGTCCTTCATAACTTTTATTTGCATCCCTGTAAAAGTGCTATTACACTCTACCTATGGAATATCATTTTCTGTCATAATGTCCTTCGTACTCTCAAATCTTGATCCATGGGTCATATCCTTGTGGCAGACCCAGGTGCAAGCCATCTTCCATTGATCTGCCCACTGGCTTCTATTACAGCCCTGTCACTTTTGTTTTCTGCCTCATCAGAAGCAGAGCACCTGTCAAAGAACCCACACCATATACAATCTTTCCTACATTACCACTGCACTTGTGTTCGATCCAGAAGCAACTTGTCATTGGTCGCTTCCAGACCTCTCTCTGAGCTGAGGTGGATCTGTGGATTTGACCCTGTTTCGTTTTGCATCAGGCACCAGTAACACTAGCCACCAGATCATAGTGGTGGTCACTAGTACGTGTTAAGATAAACCAGCATTACCATTTTCACATGAACACAGTAGATTTCTCTCAACTGCTACATGAAATAGCATTTCTGTGAAATTAGATGGGGCGTTATAGAATTATGCTGTGATCGTAAAAGTGACACAGTGTAGAATATAAAATGACAGAATATGTGGTGCACAATAAAACTGATGACAGTGAAGAGGAATTCAGGGAATTAAAAAATGAAATATATTCTGAGCACATTTTTTCTATTATGATCCCATAATGTTGTGAGTTAATGCACAGTGTTTGTAGTAGTGAGCTATTTTGTGTTGTTTGTAAGTAACTGTCCATTTTCAGATGGATTAAAAATCCACCCCATTTTTTAAACTAAATGTCAAACAATAATTTTGAAAAATATTTTTTTTTATTGCCTTTGAAGGAGTTGTAATCCTTACCTTCTCCTAGCTATGATGCAGATGCTAACCACGCACCATGTCTTAGACGTGGACACAAAGCTCACTGGGCTGCTGTGTGTGGGGCAGTAAGACTGGACTCATCTGCTGTTTATGTAGTTGCTCGACAGGGAAAGAGTCGTCGACTGGCTTTGTGGTCATATGAAGAACTCCGCCTCAGCAATGAGAACCTCATTGAGCTTGATCCGGTTTGTTGAATTTTTAGTCTTGTGCATCATGCTACATCCATTTAAATAACACATTAATTGCATGTTACAATATAACTGTTGCTTCAGATTGTGTAAAAAAGTTGAAATTGTGAAATGATATTATCCATAGAAATTTAGTTTTCATGTGCTGTTCGTGTATAGAGAATATAAGAGAATGAATATGAGGGTTATATTATAAGTTATTAAAAAAAAAAAAAATTACAGTGAAGTCAGGAATATACCGCAACCATCTATATAAAGTGCTCCTGCAGGTACCATGAAATTAAGACTAGACTAATTACAGTGTGCATAGTGGCATTTAAGCAATCATTCTTTCCATTTCCATATACATATACTTCCACAACATGTACATATTTACTCTGCAAACCACTGTTAATTGCATGATAAAGGGTACATCCCATTGTACCAGTTATTAGTTCCATTCACACATTAATCTAATCTTGTCTTCGCGTTCTCTGTGGAAGTGATATGTAAATTGATTTTCATTGGATAGTTTGTGTCTATCGTTAAAAATCTGCCAGCTCTTTTTTTTTTTTTTTTTAATCATGTTTGTGACATTATCCCTAGTGTGAAATAAACCTGTGACCATTCGTCCTAGTATTCTATGTAGCTGTTCAATATCTCCTATTAGTCCTGTTTGGTTCCACACAACTGAGCAACATTAAAGGATGAGCCAAACAAGTGGAATGGGGAGAAATTGTACTTTGTGGTACAGTGGACAGTTCCCTGTGATATACATTTCCATCGTCTCTAGATTGAAGGTGTAGATAAAATATGTTTTTGGTGCAAATTATTTCTCAGCCTATTTGCCTTCAAAATTTACACACTTTTGCATGCATTAAAAAATACTCTGAGTTTATCTACTCTGATGATGGTACATAACAACATTGTTTTGAAAAGATTCAGCAGCTTTCTGGTATGGTTAATCTCACTGTCCACAATTTTTTAAATAAGGGAACAAAAGAAAGCAATTATTTACTGATGTGTCATTTTTATCTGTCAAGTAACCATTTTAATTGTTCTTGGGTATTCAGCCAGTAGTCATTAATGTCATATAAATTTTCAACAAGAAGTCTTGCTGACATCCTCAATGAACTGCTGAGGAATGGGGAGAGTGAGGCCATTTGTGTACCCTTTTTTAAGAGGAATAAGCAGTGGGCCAACTAATGGCACCTGAAAAGTTGTGTAGTATGAATGACTGTACCCGATTAGAGCCAAAAGAATTTAAATTGCCAACAAAGTCTTCAGTTAAATATTCAGTTGTTTGACATGCTATGTGACAGCATTGTGGAGAAAGGTACAGCATCTTAGGTTGTTTTTACTGATTTTGTTGATGACCTGTGGCAAACAAATTTGCAAGTCTTAAATATGCTGAAGTATACCTGTACCCCTACGGTGAGTCATGCGCTGATCTTCTTCAATCATCTTGCACCCAACACTCATATTTTTTGTAACAGCCACAGATTTTGGTAGAGTTACCAAGTGTGGTGGCATAGCAGTTAGCACACTCACGTTTGTGATGATGCTGGCTCCATTCCGCGTCTGACCATCCAGATTTAGGTTTTCCGTGATCTCCCTAAATGACTCCAGGTAAATGCTGGATGATTGAAAGGGCACAGCTAATTACCTTCCCCATCCTTGAAACAGTCAGAGGTTGTGCTCCATTTGTAATGACCTCGATGGCGATGGGGTGTTAAACTCTAATCTTCTTTCCTTGTTTCATGAAATTAATTATTGACAGAAGCACAGCTGTGAAGAAATCATGTATACCAATTGCAAACAGTCATTTCTATAAGTAGCTGATTACCAAAAGTTGAACGAATGAATTTGTGGCATTGTAGTTCAGTAAGGCCTTTACGAAAATTGTAAAAACAAATCCAGAAGCAACTTTCCTGTGAAATTTCCACATTAAAAACGCACTGTAAACAAATTACCCAGTGTTTTAAGCTATCATCATTGAAACAATAACAAATGACAAATTTTAAAATGATAGTTGTGCCACATTTCAGTGGGACTATCTTGTGGGTATTTCTAAAAACTTAAAAGTGACCCTTATATTAATCTGAACTGTAAGTTTTCTCAGTAAGGATGAAGTCAGTTCTTTTGCTCTGTGTATTAAAGTATGATTCTTTACTTTCAGGCCATTGTAGTTCCAAATTAACTAAACATACTAATTCATGGTACCGTATTTACTCGAATCTAAGCCGCACTTTTTTCCGGTTTTTGTAATCCAAAAAACCGCCTGCGGCTTAGAATCGAGTGCAAAGCAAGCAGAAGTTCTGAAAAATGTTTGTGGGTGCCGCCACAACTAACTTCTGCCGTTGAATATATGTAGCGCTACACAGGCATGCTTTGTAGGCACAAAGATAAATACTGACACCAAATCCTCAGCGTTAGTAAATAAATTAAAAAAAAAACAAAGGCGGAAGACGAGCTTTTTTCTCTGCCCCAAGTTTCGACCACTGCATTTTCATAGATTATCCAATGAAGTGAATACAAATTCCATATTGTTTATCTTCGAATGTAGCAGCATTTCAATGTACTACGAAAATCCGACTGGCAAGACTGTTTGGTATGTTTGTCGATATGGCCAACTCTACGTTCTGAATTTTTTCCTACCTGTGAGAAGAGATGGTTGCTAATAGGAACTTTTATGAATTGTGAATCACATGCAGTATTCCGTTCACCATAAGAATAATACGAATATAAACATTTTGCCATGTATTGTTTCGTGTTTGCTGCTATCTCATTTAAATCCTGTCTGCCTAATAAACTACGAAACTAGAGTGAGACAACAGCAAATGCGGAAGAATATATGTATCATGTCATGTTTATATTCGTATTATTCTTATGCCTAATAGTGATACAGTCAGAAATGAAGCACAGCAATTGACTAGATTTTTAAATCTAAGATGACTCTAATTTCTGTGCAGAATGTAATGTTCTAAAGAGGCGCCTGCAAAGATTTTCAAAAGGAGAAAAATTTTCGCAAAACTCTGGTTCAGAACATCTTCTATCATACGCAGTCTATTATTTGGTTCTTGTTGATCATTATCAAAGAAAGCAGCAGTGTAAGTAACAACAAATAGCAGTCTCTTGCCATTGTTTCCATAATTCCATAATGCGATAAACAATGCAAGACACAGTACAGTAATGCATTTTCAGCTTAGAGTGACGTAAACACCTATAACAAAGAAAATGGCGCTTCTCAGATCAAAGAAAAATAAGCAATCAATTCAAACCAGATGAAGCACATGAAAAAGGAAGGGTACCCGTACAAATACGGATGGACCGCCTGACGCATAGCAATGGCTACCTGGTAAAGCTTAACTGCTAAGCTTACGACTCGAACCAAACTATTGTAGCTGTATTGTCATTCATACGACCTAAATTGTGTCTCATATTACAAAGGACCAACTTTGTTTTGATTTGGAGATGCAGCCTAAAACGTTTCTCTCCCCTTGAATTTCGAGTCTCAAATTTCTGGTGCGGCTTAGATTCGGGAAAAATTTTTTCCCTTGATTTGGATCTCATTTTTCAGGTGCGGCTTAGATTCGAGTAAATACGGTAATTTTGTGAGTGCACACTCTATCATTAGTTGAAATGGATGAAATTAGGATAGGGAAATGTCATTACAGCCATCAGAAGTTGAGAAAATGGACTGTGATACATCCCAGTCAATACATTGTTGACAACTTCTTAGTTTATTTTGTGTAAAGGCTGCTGTGCAGAGACAGTCACACTTGATCTTGCTGATGAAATTTTGGTGGACCTGAAGTACAAAATCGTGGAAATAAGTGTTGCTATAATACATTCAGGAAGATTTTTGGAGTATTGCAAGATGACACAGTAGTAAACTCCCTTCTGTGCTACACAGAGACAGAAGTTAATTTGCTTCATAATTGCTCAGCTGTGATGGAGCTTTATAAAGCCCAAGAACAGCAGAAGTAGACACCCTCTTTGTAGCAAAGTAATGTGAATTAATTAATAAGGACAAATCTTCCATTTCAGACTGTATACCAATTAGGTTTCTTTCACAGTGTGCTGATGTAACAATGTGTAAAGCTGCTTGCTTAGTGAAAGATTTATATGTAACAACTAGGAAGTTTTAAAAGTCATATCAGTATACAAGAAAGGAAACAGAAGTAATCTGCTGAAATACAATATCACTGACATTGATTTGTATTAGAACTTTAGAACATATACTTTGTTCAAACATTATGAATTAACTTGAAGAAAACAATCTGTCAGCACATAGTCAATACTATGCCCTAATATGGCAACACAGTGCTCATGTAAGGAAACTAGACATGCATCTGAATGGAGCAGTGAGAATTATTACAGGTACACTAAAATCCACACTGATGTCTTGGCTGCAAGCCATCAGTAAAGTTTCACCATCTGAATTGTGATGCCAAGAAGCAAACAATTGAGAAAGTTGCATAACCCTTACTACTCCCAAGATGTTCCAGTTCATACAGTCTTAAATGTTCCCCCTCCTGACTGCTTGATATCATGCACTCCACTGTGGCATAATGGAAGAAACAACCTGTGGCATAATGGAAGAAACAACAGGTAGTTTTACTTTAAAGAAATGTGGTGCAAGAGATGGAATGCTTCAACAATAAAACAATAAAGAGTTAAAATATCCATCAGCCAGCGTACCAGGATTTGATCTGAAGAGGAGTGGACAAGACAGGATAGCTGGTTGCACCAGATTCAGTGCTATGCAGCACAAGTGGGGGCTCCAAAACTTTGCAGCCTGCAGTTTGCAATAACAAACCAGTGAGCATATTGTCAAAGAATGCCTTCTGAGAATGTATCCAGGACAATTCCATGACTTTATTAGTGCTGCTCCCTCTACTATCATTTTGCTTCATTCACTACATGTTGAACTTTGGTTAAATGTATCTGTTTTGATTAATAGGATTACAATTACAAACAACTTAAATTGGAATGACGACATGGAAAATGTCGTGTGGAAATCAAACCCAAGACTGTGTTCTATTGGCAGAACTTATAGGAGCTGCAACAATGCGCTTGTCGGTCTTCTGGAGTATGGGATCCTTACCATATAGGATTGACAGAGAGCATGGAAAAAGTTTAAAGAAGGGCAGCTCATTTTGTATTATAGTGAAATAGGGGAAAGTGTGGCACAAATACAATACATTAGTTGGGGTGGCAAACATTTTCCATTGCAGCAAGATCTTTTCACAAAAATTCAATTACTGACTTTCTCTTAAAAAATGAAAACAAAAATGGGAAAGAGGGGAAGTGACTTGGGAATGAAAAACATTATTATGATTGTAAACAATGGACAAAGGAAAATGTCAGATTTATATTGATGAACAGTTGCATTGGAGATAGTTTCTTTATTAAGAGGGATCTCTTGTATCTGCATGATGAATGGAATAGTTAATGCAGCAAAGCAAAATGGTGTTGTAAAACTTTATTTTGACCAGCTGTATGACAGTGATCTGTAGGATGGGAAAGATGTGAGATTTTATTGCATTTGACCACGGCTAAATCACCAATACTGGACTGTCCATGGGCAGTTGTGTCAAGGGTCTGCCACAAGTACTTTCCTTCTGCTGGAACTACTACCAACAGGTCAGGTGCCTTGGTGAAAAGCATGTGAATAATATTGATTGCTACTACATAGCTCTTATAGTGACTACAGTTGATTGAGTCAGACACCCTGACAAATTATTTGCTAATTAAGTGTTATACTAGAAGAATAACAAAAATGTGGTAGCAACTAGACTACGCAGAAACATCAGCTTGCTTTGGAACATGGAAGCCACTGACAGACAACATGAGCACTTGCATTCATCATATGCTACAGCTTGCAGAGTTAAGCACGAGTACAGGAACCCTGCCGTGTAGAGAGAGAGAGAGAGAGAGAGAGAGAGAGAGAGAGAGAGAGAGAGAGAGAGAGAGAGAGAGAGAGAGAGAACATTGCCTAGATGGACATATCATGTTATCATTTGAAATGTGTGAATGACACAGTACGAGGAGATGGATTTCTCTTGCAAGCAGAGGAGAGCACAGATTAGTAGTTGTGTCCTCACTCGATACTTTTTTAATATCAGATGAGAGAGTACCAAGGATATTACCTGCACTCTAATTTCTATGTGCTTCAGCTCAACAGTTCTTGACAGTAGAAATTATCTCTTACAGATAGCACCCCTGCACCAGAAACTGACGACATTTGCAGCAAAGTAATACTTTGACAGTAGAGGATGTAGTATAACAATATTACATTATGCTAATTAAAAAGGCATTTCTATCATCAGTAACATTGACAGGCAAATGTGTGCAAGTTCTGTATGTCATTTTAACTTTTGTTACCATCAGTATATGAGCAATATGCACCTTGCCCATCCACACTGCATCTCTGTGTGCAATATTTTGTAAATTGGGATGAGACTTCATCACTTTGCTCCTTGCATTCTCCTCTCAATGTGGCAAAGAAACTGCGGGGAAAGTAGATCTGCTATCATCAGTCAGTAGTGAAAAATATAGGAATCAACTGGCAGACCAAACACACTATTTGTTTGTCTGCAACACACTGCCCTAGATAAATGGATTTAACAAGATAATGCACAACTCAATCCTATCTTATGTGATGTGTTGGCAGAAGAGCCAACACCGTGTTGCTAGAGGAGGCCGAAATGCACGCGTTTAAGCTCACACAGGCTGGCGTGAGGTCTGGAACAGTTAAAGGAGTTGAGTCTAATAAATAAAGTACGAAGCTCTTGGAATACTTAACTTTAATCCACAATTGGAGAACATCGCTCTTCTTGATACATTAATTACAATCTCAATATAAACTGGTAATGGCGCCTTGCTAGGTCGTAGCAAATGACGTATCTGAAGGCTATGCTAACTATCGTCTCAGCAAATGAGAGCGTATTTGTCAGTGAACCATCTCTGGCAAAGTCTGCTGTACAACTGGGGCGAGTGCTAGGACGTCTCTCTAGACCTGCCGTGTGGCGGCGCTCGGTCTGCAATCACTGACAGTGGCGACACGCGGGTCCGACGTATACTAACGGACCGCGACCGATTTAAAGGCTGCCACCTAGCAAGTGTGGTGTCTGGCGGTGACACCACATTATGTGTCTGCAAACACTCAGACATGAGGATACTTGTTTGGCTCTTAGCTTCATTTGACCTCAGTCCTGTTCAGGATGCCAAGATGGCTGTATAGTGACTGATGGGTGTAAAAGCCTGATCATTGTTTACTGTTTTATGGAGTGTCTACATCAGAAATTTGCATATTCACTGAAGTGTAAGATGTATTACAAACAAGTAAGGAGATTACTTACTACTGTAACTGACATTTTATTCACGAGTGCATTCAGCATGTGATATTCCACTGGACACTTCTCACTTACCATTTTGAGCAACTGAAATTAGTTCTCAGTAAGGCAAATTAGATGCTTGTGGCCACCTGGTAATGATAAAAAATTAAGACAGTATTGGTAGACAGTTGGTTTTCATTGTGCTACATGATTTTCTATGCAGGGGTTAACCGTTAAGTATTTCCTTTCACCTTTAAATGCTCTGTGATACTTGCTGGAGCATAGTATCGTTAGACACCTGGCATCCATATCATTGAAGACTGTCTTCACATATTTCTGTGGTTTTTCTATCTCAGATGTATTTTAGATACCCCAAATTTAAAATACCTTTTCAGATTTGTTTGAGAATGATACGTCAAGATAGTACTTTATCTGTAACTGTTTCTGCTGTTGCGGTGAATTTTGTAAAATATGGTAAATGGCCATTGTTTACATTTATGAACAACTATATGTTCTGTTCCACATCAGGTTGTCAGCAGTGACCATGGACAGTTAGAAGTCAGGAGAACTGGATAGACAGAACTAGTTTCACTTTATCATCTGCAAAGTTGTGCATTTGTTTATAGATTCTGTGAGGTTTTTAGGTATCACATGTTTGTATGCTTCCCTTAGTATCAAACCAAAAGAATCTGCAGACTTGATGCCATAAAGCAGTCCAAAATTCTAAATTTTAGGCTATAAGACATATCGACTAGATAGAGGTTGTGGTTTATTGACCAGATGATACAGTGCTAACATACAGTAGCTGTTGAAGAAAGGGACTGGCAGCACTTATTGCAGCCACACGTGAGGGACCCTCAGTGTGATTCACCCAGCTGCCACTGACAGCAGGAAAGTGAAAATTCTTAACACCGCATATGGATGTCTTTCTGCTGTGAGGAGTGTGGCAGAAGTTGCCAACTCACGCACACATTGTCAAGCTGGAGAAAAGGGGATGTTATCATATTGATGGGTGGAGGTGACAATTGGGCAAATCCACAGACTGCGGGATATCAATGTTAAATACATAAGATGAATTCACAGTTGCAAATAATGACTACCATCAGCTGTAGAATGAGATGATAATGAAAATTTGTACCGGACTGGGACTCAAACCCAGATTTCCCACTTATCGCGAGCACGCGCCTTACCATTTGGCTATCCGTGCTGCACCACTCCTGGCCAGACCCAAACTTAAATGGGTAGTATGCAGGTTAGGAAACACATATTCAAAATATCCTTTTTAGCGTCTGTATGTGTTAAAAAAAAAGGGATTGATCACAGACCAAACAAATTGTCAAGCTGAAGTGAAAAGAGATTATAGCAGTGGCATAGGAAACAAATAGACAAGTTGTAGGTTGCAGGACATCCACTCTTAATTGAACATGCAGTTTGATAGGCAAGAGAAACGTTGGCTATAGTAAAGTGCATGTGGTCATCCAGCTGTGGGAATTGTGGGTGGTACAGAACTTTTTAACATGATATTGGACGATAATTTGATAGGCCATAGGAGAATATGAGCTGGTCATCTGAGTGTATGGCCACACCCAGGGAGAGAATTCTGAAGAACAAGAAGAGATTGTCCTGGAGGACAATCTTCATCGATATGTTAAAAACACCCTGGCAAATGGAACATCTTCCTGGCGAGAATTGAGAGATGGCACTTGGTTTCTGAGTGTGACAGCTCCAAAAGCAGAACATCCAAGATAGCGGCTGTCAAAAGATATGGACTGCTACCACATCCATGCCACCATTGGCAGATGATGACATCCAACCTTAGCCCACACTCTCACTGCCTTCATGCCACCACAAGATGCTATTAACCAACTCCAATGTGCCTTCAGTTCCTGCCAGCAGCATTATCATCACCTGGTAAAGTGCACTACAGGTCTGTCATCCAAGTCTGCCTGCCAGTTCAGTATGTGTCTTAACAACCACAACTTGAAACCCTGGTAACGCTGAGTATTTTTTTGCTGATAATAGGAAAACTATTATGTAATTTAATTTATAATAGTAATTTGTAAATTGTACTTCTAGAACTGTCGTCCAAAAGCACTTCTGTTAATAAAAAAGAAAGGTTCATGATGAGACTCCATATGTTATTTCAGCTAGTGCTCCCAATCCATAATTTAATGTCCAAATGATGCACTCGAATGCATTTTAATATACTGTTATTATCAAATCCTAAAAAAAGTATCACTACATAAATAGTATCCAACAACTCTAAACTTTAATTTTAAGGATTTCAAAATATCTTCCATTTAGGCTGCAGAGGTCTGCAAATAAAATTGTAAATTATCTTTCAACTCACATGTAACTATTTGCATTTCATGTTTGTCTAAAAGAGATCCAGGTCTGCACTTAACATAGCCATTGTGGAGATATGTCTCTGAACTAGGGCATCTCTTACTGTTTGTAGCATTATAAAGAAAATTATATGTTTACCTGTGCAGCAACACAAAATTTGAACATTCTTAGAAATACATAAATGGTCAGCCATTCATGAGTCTTAGGCAAACATCGTCAGAAATACATAAAAAAACGTATACACACACCCATCAGCCAGAACTTTATGACCACGTACCTGATAGTCAGTATGTCCACCTTTGCATGGTAACAGCGGTGACAAATCGTGGCATGGAAGCAATGAGGCCTTGGTGGGTCACTGGAAGTAGTTGGCACCACATCTACACACAGAAGCCACACCTAATTCCTGTAAATTCTGGGGGGAAGGGGGGTGACGAGCTCTGCTGCCATGTTCAATCACATCCCAGTTGTGTTTGATTGGATTCAGACTTGGCGAATGAGAGGGCCGGCACGTCAGTGGGAACTGGCCACTGTGTTCCTCAAACCACGCTATCACACTCCTGGTGTTGTGACATGGCACATTATCTTGTTGAAAAATGCCACTGCCTTCGGTAAACATGTGCATCATAAAGGGGTGTATGTGGTCTGCAACCTCTGTATGGTACTCCTAGGACATTGCACAAGCTCCACTGGAACCATGGACACCCACATGAATGTTTCCCAGAGCATGATGGAGCCACCACCAGCTAGTCTCCGTCCTGCTGTTCAGGTGTGAAGGAACTGCTCTCCTGGAAGGGGACAGATTCACGCACTCCCATCGGCATGATGGAATAGCTCTGCCACTGTACCAACATCTAGTGCTAGTGGTCAAATGCCCATTTCAGTTGTAGTTGGCAATGTCATGGTGTTGACATTGGTGCATGCTTGGGTCATTGTCTGCAGAGGCCCATTTTTAGGAGCATTCGGTGCACTGTGTGTTCACACTAGTACTCTTCCCAGCATTAAAGTCTGATGTTAGTTCCATCACAGTTCGCCACCTATCCTGTTCTAGCAGTCTGCCTAGCCTACGACGTCCGACATCTCTAATGAGTGGTGGCTGCCCGACCCCATGACATCTGGACATGATTTCATTTTGATTTTGCTGTTTGGAGACATTTATCGCCGCACTCCTCGAACACCCGACAAGTCGTGCAGTGTCTGAAATGCTCATGCTGAGCCTTTGGACTGCCACAATTTGCCCTTGGTCAAACCCGGATAGAATTCACACCTTCCTCATACTACATATGCACAGAACGCTCAATGATACTACATACACCGTGCGTGTGTCTGACTAGCAGCCATTCCTTGCCAGGTGACACTGCTTATCGCCTGGATCGGTTTATACTGATAGTAGGTCAGTGGTCATAATGTTCTGGCCGATTAGTGCGTCTGTATATAATCAGTGCCCACACCACTGCAGGGTGAATAATTCATTCTAGAAATACCCCCCCCCCCCCCCTCCAGGCTGTGGTTAAGGCACATCTCCCAATATCTTTCTGCCAGGAGTACTGCTTCTGCAAGATTTGTGGGAGGGCCTCTGTGAAGTTTGGAGGGTTGGAGATGAAGTGAAGTACTGGTGGAAATAAAGCTGTGAGGTTGGGCTGTGTGTTGTGCTTAGGTACCTCAGTTTACAAACTTGCCCATGGAAGGCCAAAATCATCGGTTCGAGTGCCGGTCTGGCACACAGTTTTAAACTGCCAGAAAGTCATATTAGTGAATGCTCTGCTACCTGAGTGAAAAATTCATTCTGGGCTCAGTTTTCCCTTTTATCACATGATATCCTGTGAACCATGAATGAAGGTCAACATATTCATAACTTTCCGGAAAGCGTTTGACATGGTGCTTCCTTTGGCCTGTTGATAAACATCCGAGTATATGGAATAAGTTACCAGATAAGTGAGTGGATTGAGGACTTCTTAAGTAATAGAACACAGTACGTTGTCTTCGAGGGCAAGTTATCATCAGAGATACGGATGTCATCAGAAGTGCCCCAGGAAAGTCAGAGAGGACTCCACCCTCCCTCTCTCTCTCTCTCTCTCTCTCTCTCTCTCTCTCTCTCTCTCTCTCTGTCTCTCTCTCTGTCTCTCCATCTCTCCCCCTCTCTTTTTCTCTATCTCTCTCTCCCTTAAGAGATAATGGGCACATTTTCTCGGGTGTTTTGGCAGATATTTGCAATTTTGTTTTTGCAATGTGTATCTGGAGTCTGCCCAAATTCTGCTCATCAAGTCACTTACTGTCAACAGAAAGCACAGATTTGTTTCTTGTTATAAAGAAACTGGGTTTTGAAGTGGAATTTTATGTACCAGTTCAACAGAGCAGTCCTAAAACTGTTAAGTACAATATTTATTTAACTGGTATGTATTAACAGTGGCAATAAAACATGGAGAATAACCAGTACTCCAGCTGTGACAGCATTGCCCTGGCGTGCGCTGACTACTAACGCTATGCAGGAGTGCCACTAATGTACTGGTGATACTTCTTGTTTTATTGTCCTTGTTAATATGTACGGGTAAAGTGAATATCACACTGGATTACTTTGAGTCTGCTCTGTAAAATGGGCATAGGAATGAGCAATATTTGTGTGGGCTGACTCCAGCTACACTTTGTGTGTGTGTGTGTGTGTGTGTGTGTAAATATTTCTGACTTGTCTGTTTTTCACTGCCGTTCTCCCACCTATAGGCTCTTATTAACTCATACACGATGTTTTGGCAGTAATCTCTGTCTTGCATAGTACCGTATCTTCCACGCTTAAGCTTCTCAGGTTTTCAAATCTCTGTCGGTGCAGCCGCTGACAGTCAGTCTTTCCTTCTCATCCTGTCTGGTAAGTCTCTGCAGACCCGGTGTTCTGCGTGACTCTTCTGAACTGTATCCCTTTTCCTTGGCCTCACCAGTCCTTCTACTTCACTCCTCTTCCTTCCTCTTCAACCCTTGTTCTAGGAGGAGGAGCCATTGGCTCTGGAAGCTTGCAAACTTTAATACCTTTACATGTGTCTTCTCCTGCCGCTGCGTGGTGAGTAGATTTTTTTGATTAAGTATTTAGGTGTAATGTTGCAAAGTCATACGAAATGTAACTAGTGCATAAGGATGGTGGTAGAGAAGACAGTGATCAACTTCTGTTTATTGCGAGAATTTTAGGAAACTGTGATTTGTCTGTGAAGGAGGCTATGTTGGGAACAGTAGTGTTACCAGTTCTTGAGAGGTGTTAAGATTGTTTGGGATCCCCACCAGGTCATATTAAAGGAAGACATTGCAGCAATTGGGAGATGGGCTGCTAGATTTGTTACCAGTAGCTTCAGTCAACATGTGAGTATTACAGAGATGTTTCGTGAACTTCAGTGAGAATCCTTGGAGGGAAGATGGAATGTTATTGAGAAAATGTAGAGAACTGGTATTTGAAGCAGACTGCAGAATGATTCTACTGCCACCAATGTACATTTTGCATACGGACCATGAAGAGAAGAGATATTACGGGTAGTACAGAGGTGTACAGACTGTAGTTTTCTCCTGTGAATGGAAATGACTAATGATACTGCAAGGTACCCTCTACCATGCACCATTTGGTGGCTTGCAGCATGTGTATGTAGAAGTAGCTGTAGACACGTACAGCGTGAAAACAAGAGTGCTCCTAAGTTCCATGGCCCAAGGTCTAGATACAGTTTACATTGAATCAAAATATTTTGCATGTGTTGTAGCGACATTTTCACCCCCAGTGTTTACATACGTACCATTTTGTTATAAAATGGAAATGAAAGAAACACAATAAGAATCAAAAATAAAGATATGTAAATGAAAATAAATACAATAATGCAACAAAATTCAAGCAAAAATTAAACGTATTAATTAATAATTAACACTCATAAGTAAGCACAAGTAACAGTCCTTTTGCTGTCATTTGTACTGTTTTCTTACTTAAAATGTTTATTGATCTACACACTGAGGTGACAAAAGTTATGGTATAGTGATATGCACATAAACAGATGGCGGTAGTACCATGTACACAAGATATAAAAGTGCTGTGTGTTGACTCAGCTGTCATTTGTACACAGGTGATTCATCTGAAAAGGTGTCCAATGTAATTATGTCCGCAAGGCAGGAATTAAGACTTCGAGTGTGAAATGGTAGATAGAGCTAGACTCGTGGGACATTTGGTTTCGGAAATCATTAGGGAATTCAGTATTCAGACATACAAAATGACTAGTGTGTGCTGAGAATATCAAATTTTAGGCATTACCTCTCACCACACATGATGCAGTGGCTGGCAGCCTTCACTTAAAAACCCAGAGCAACAACATTTGCATAGAGTTGTCAGTGCTAACGGACAATTAACACTGCATGGAATAATTGCAGAAATAAATGTGAGATGTATAATGAACGTATCAATTAGGACAGCGTGGTGAAATTTGATGTTAATAGGCTACGGCAGCAGACTGATGCAAGTGCCTTTGCTAACAACATGACACCACCTGCAGCAGCTCCCTGGGCCCATGATCATATCGGTTGGACTCTAGATGACTGGAAAACTGTAGCCTTGTCAGATGAGTCCCAATTTCAGTTGGTAGGAGCTGATGATAGGGTTTGAGTATGGCACAGATGCCACAAAGTCATGGACCCAAGTTGTCGACAGACCACTGTGCAAGCTGGTGGTGGATCCATAATGGTGTGGCCTGTGTTTATATGGAATGGACTGGGTCCTCTGGTCCAACTGAACCTATCATTGATTGGAAATAGTTATGTTCAGTTCCTTGGAGACCACTGGCAGAATTCATGGACTTCATGGTCCCAAAGAACAATGGAATTTTTATGGATGACAGTGCGCCATGTCACTGGCTTGCAGTTGTTCGCGATTGGTTTGAGGAACATTTTGGATAATGGAAGTGAATGATTTGACCACCCAGATCGGCGAACATGAATCCCATTGAACATTTATAGGACGTAATAGAGAGTTAAGTTGGTGCACAAAATCCTGCATCAGCAACACTTTCACAATTACGGACACTATAGAGGCAGCACGGCTCAGTATTTCTGCAGGGGCTTCAGATGACTTGTTGAGTCCATGGCATGTCAAGTTGCCGCACAGGGTTGGGCAAAAGGATATCTGGCACTATATGAGGAGCTGTTTTGTGATTTGACACCTCAGTGTATTGGTTGTTACAAGGAATTGCACTTTACACTATTTTCTGATGGGCTTTGCTCTCTTCATGTGCAGCAATCATAGACTTACAAAACTTTATTCATCCATCGGTTTAATACTGCAAACGTACAACCTTCATATCATGAACTTACAAAGTATCAGTAGATATAATGCTGCCTCATTTCTACTTGATATTAACCTGCCTTTCGTAAATATGCCGTTATGCTAGGAAATATTATCTCATGTTTCTCGCACTAAAGGTTTCTACTTGCCTCATACCTTCTACCAACAGATAAGCATTCAGTGCCACAGCCTTTTGGACTGTATATGGCCCAGTGCATAAATGGAATAACTTTGCTATTTCTGTTTGCATTTTTTAGATACTTCATGACTTTTGATGAGGACACGATCTCCCACTTTGAAAGTCATCTTCTGCACCTCCCCCCCTCCCCCCTCTTTTCTCTCTCTTGTCAGCCTTCTTTAGTATGTATTGTCATGCTTTTTCAATTCTCTCGTCAAAATTTTCACCTTCATTTCCCATTTCTCCGTTTATAAGCTTTGTGCCCATAGTTTGATTTCATCTCAAGAAATGCAAATAGAGTGGCCATATCTGGTACTGCAATGAACACTTTATTGAAATATCTCTTGATTTCTGGAAGAAATGTGACCCATGCTTGAGTGCTTGTCCCATAGTAATATCCTAAAGTATACACCCAAATGATGTGTATATCTTTCAGCCATATTCAATTGAATGATGTAAATCAATGAAAATTTTACTTTTATCCCATTCTTTGCCAAGTCATTCTTCCGCATTGACTGTGTAAATATTGTGACTTAATCTCGGAAACTACATTTTGGCGTCCTGCATTCTGGTATGCACAGTTTCAGAATCTGGAGATACCATGTCATTGTGGAACAGTTAGTTGCATACAGTTGTGAGTATTTAGTGAATGTATCCAAAATACAAAGAAGTGATGTCCTCCAAATTGCCCTTTTGGTAGTGGTCTATAGAAATCCGAGCAGAGAAACTCTTTCGGCGCACATGGTTTTGTAGCCTGAAACTTACCACAAATCACAGTGTATGCTACATATGCTGATGCAGGTCACAGCTGTTAATGATTGTTGCGATCCAGTTTTGTAGTGCCTTGCATTCCCTTTCAATACAAATAGTTCTTACAAGTTTTTGGTACTGATGTGACAAAGGTGACGATGGTACATTCTTTCAACATCCTTTACTAATTCCTCTGGTGGCTTCGATCCATCACATTCTATGTGAGGCAGGTACATCTCTTAATTTTGCACATTAAAGCCATTTTTAGAGCCATAAATCTGCATCACCAGACACAGTTGTGAATGAAGTCTTTTATCCTTCTTATGTTTGGCTGTAGGTGTTGTACTGTAACACTCTTCCTTCCCTAATTATGGAAAGCAGGTATGGTCCCACTTTGTCATTACCATGAACACCTCATCACTATGCCACAAATACTTATTATTACCAGTGCCCTGCACTGGGTTACAGCTGAGCCAGTCAGCTAGCTTGTTTTGTTTACCTTCAGAGAATAAAATCTCTAGGTCGTAATCTTGGATCAGCATTACCCAATGCGTGACACAGCTGCTTGTGAATCTGACAGACTTTATAAACATCAGCTCATGGCGGTTGGTATCAAGATACATCTTTCTCTATAACCTCTGCTGAAATTTCGCGGGACACTTCCATTCAATTCCTGTCTTCTGTCACAAGAGATGCTACGGGAACTATTGTTATTATTGTGGATGAATCTTTGTAGTCTTGTACGTCCTTGGTTATGTAATTTCGCAACTGCTGACCACTCGTATGCTTCAAGCCATCCAAAGATCTAAGCTCTTCAATAATGTCATTGATTGGTTTTGTGCCAACAAGTGCACATTGTCTGGAAAAGTGACCTGGTAGCATCACATCACTCTTGTTCAGATGTTTTACAATGCAAATGACCTGCAAGAATGGCGAAGTGAAGAGACATAGATTGCCATATTCTGCCTTGAATCTGCATTGTATTGTCCGTTTTATGGCTAACTGTGCAGAAATGTTCCAATATAATTAAGTTAGAATGAGCAGTTGAGATCAAAATAATATTTGTTTATTTACCGGCTTCGGTTTATGTAAAAGCCATCTTCAGAATTCGTAGCTCCTATGGCCGGTGCTGGCAGCTCCTCGGTTGTCTTGTGATACCACAGTCGTACAATTGAGTGTATGATTATGGTATCATGAGACAACCGAGGAGCTGCCACCACCAGCCTTGGGGTGCCAAAAATTCTGAAGATGGCTTTTACGTAAGTTGAAATCAGTAAATAAACAAATATTACTGTGATCATTAGTGTTCATTCTAAGTTTAATATAGAATCAGGTCACTGTTCTCTCTAGACTATGTTGTCTAAATTTGTAAATGTTCCAATATGTTGCCAAGAACTTAACCTTAAGTCCTTGGTACATTGCTTGCTTTAAAAATGAGGCTGCGAACCACGCACATACCTTGCAGTCTAATGCTTGTTAGATTACTAACATCTTATTCCTCAGTAATTCCTTTTAAGTGAAAATATGCCTCAAGATTTATGAAAAGTGCTTTTGGGTTAAAATTTCTGTACGCCTGTATCTAGGTAAAGGAATTTAAATTGCTGGGATACTTAAAAAGGGTGCATCTGTGGTTATTTTTGTTCACAACACTGTCTTCCATCATAGTTATTTTCGTTCACAACACTATCTTCCATCATAAAGACCTCTTATTGGAGCTCTGTGAGGGCCTATAAAAATCTCGTGCTACAGTAATATATGCAGAGGCTTTGTTAAGTACATTTACACTGACAGCGATTTTGCGCTGTGTCTTTCTTACACTTCTATCATAATTCTCTTCTTTCTTTTCAGTCGCCAGTGTGTGTTCACTTTCTTGTTGTTGGGTTTCCGCCCGTAGATTTGCCTTCTGCTCTTGCTTAGAGTTCCTGTCAGTTTCTTCCAGAAATCTTTCATACCTCTGGCAAAGTCTCTCTTTGTCTTTACGTATTGCAAATTATTGTGTTCTATGAACTGTGCATCCCTACGATCAGCATTGTCCTTCAACATTGCAAACAACTCTCGTAACTTTTTGTTCCACATTAAATTTTTGTATCCCCATGATTTATTTAATTCTACTCTTGCCACTCTTTCTGTCCTGTACTGTCCATCAAACTTCTTGAATACTGAGTCTCCATCACATTCATGTCAAGCATTGCTTCGTCTGAATGCTTGTTGATTTCAGTTCCACGTCTCATAATCATTAACTATGTTCTGCTAGGCTACTGGAAATATTAAACACAAAAAGGTTGCTAATTTCCTCAAAAAAAAAAAAAAAAAAAAAAAAAAATCAACACAATGCTGATATGCAATGCTGAAATGACACAAATCGTACAGAATATCAAACACAGCAAATTACAATTGAAACAGTACTTCAGATGATAACCACTTTCAGATAACATACGACATGCAATTATACATCTTGTCCATAAATATGTTGATAACTACTTGCCATGTTTTTCTGGTAATGTAGCACAAAACTAAATCATGTGACTACAATATTAATGGGAATACTACTAAAACAATAATTTGTCATTTACAGTGTAGATAGTATACATAATAAACTAAATGATATTAACACAGGAGTGAGCAACAACAACAATACTGCCTTCATCCTTAGTTTACTCTTTATCACCACATGACACAAGACAGCATGGAAATTGGTACTGGTGATCTATTGTCTGTTCTCTTCTGCATTCAAATTGAACCAGTTTCTTGGAAAGTTCCCATTTGACAAGCATATACTTGGATTTACCAACACCTGACCTTAGCATGTTCAATAATAGGTGAGCCAATATAAAGTACCTCGGCATTTGATAATGAAGGTATATTAAATTGCACTTAGTGTGGCATTTGCACACTAAATAAAGGATTGAGAGTGCCAGCCACAAGAATGCATGATGATCAGTCATGAACTTTTATTTTTTTAGGAACAAAAGTGCTTTTGGAATGCAGCTCTACAGGTACAATTTATAACTTATTATTATTAATGAAATGAAACAATAGCTTGCCTATTTTCAGTAAAAAGATTCTGATCATCATTACCTGGGTTTCAAATGCATTTTACCAGGTGATGATAAGGCTGCTGGCAGCAGAACTGGAGGTTCGTGACATCTTGTGGTGGTGTGAAGGCAGGATGTGTGTGTGTGTGTGTGTGTGTGTGTGTGTGTGTGTGTGTGTGTTGGTGTTGGGTGTCTACCAGTGGTGGCATGGATGCAGCAGCAGTACATGTCTGTTGGCAGCGACCAGGCTTGGATGTCCCACTTTGCAACAGTGGCACTCAAGAGGCCAAATGTCCCCTCTTGTCTCTCTGCCAGGAAAATGTCTCCTTTGCTGTCTCAGCAACTGGTGTGTTCTTTGCTGTATCGATGAAAAGTGTCCTCCAGGGCAATCTTGTGTTGTTCTCCAGAGCTCTCTCCCTGGGTGTGGCCATACACTCGATTGGCTAACTCATCCTATGGCCAGTCAAATTACTGTTCAGTATCATTGTTAAAAGCTTTGTAACCACCACAATTCCCATGGCTGGACAACCACATGCACATTACTGTAGCTGGAATTCCTCTTGCCTATCAAACTGCAAGTTGTCAATCAAGAATGGACGTCCTATGACCTGCCAGCGTACCCATTTGTCACCTCTGCCACTGCCAACATCTCTATTCACTTCAGCTTGATAGTGTTTTGGCTCTGCAATAATTCTCAGAATTCTCTTGGCAGGAGAGTACATGCAGATGCTAAAAAGGCTATTTCTGACAAGGTGTCCTCTCACCTGGCAAATTGCATGTCATCCATTTAACATTGATGCCTCGCATCCTGTGGAGTTGCCCAGCTGCCACCTCCACCTCTGCATCTGATAATTCCCTTTTTTTCCAGGCTGAAAATGTTTGTTTGAGTTGGCTACATCTCCCACACTCATCATAGCAGGAAGACATCTGCGAAGAGTGTTAAGAATGTTTATTCTCGTGCCATACGATAGTGACCGGGTGAAATGTCCCAGGGGCCCCTCGGCCCTGGGCCCGTGCCTACAAAAGGTGCAACCAGTGCCTTTCTTAGGTGGCTATTGTATGGGAGTGCTGTGTCACCTGGTCAGTACATCACGAGATTGTCTGCTTCAATATGCACATTGTAGAATTAGATGAAGAAAACATTGATATTTCCATGAAGTTTGAACTAACAATCTCTGGCCGCAAGAGAGATTCAGAAATGTTGTAAACTGGACAGTCTTACAAAGGAATACATTCAATATTTAATTCATGAAGAACATTCTGACATTAAAACTTGGAGGTTATGACGTAGAATGACTTAGCTGCACTTAGGTGCAGTTTTCTCAACAAATATTTCACTGCGCAATAGGACTGTCTGCTGCAGTGAAGTTCCTGGCACATTCAAAATTTATATCCAATGTAAACCTATTACGTTACACTATGGCTCTCTTCTGAAGTTTGCAGGTAGTTTCATTTCAGTATGCACCCTGTCACAGAGTGTAGGTAGTTTCATTTCAGTGTGCACCCTGTAACAGAGTGTGAGCTTTGTTATTGTTTTTATGTCTCTCTTTTCTTCTGAATATATGGAATATGGTTTATGTAGAGAATTGTTTAGTTCTTGGCCTTGAATATGCCTGCTAGAACTGCAGAGCTAGATGGAATACAGTGTTCGTGAGAATGAAGGCAAATTTAGGAGGAGTTGTGTTCAAATAGGTAATGTAAATCATATTAGGCAAATTATGGGATTAATTTTCCTCCAAGCTATAGGTGGTTTGTTTTGCTATTTGTCTTTAATTAATGTGCTTTATTTCTTGTGAACTAATTGTTGGTAAGACATTTTAGCTACATTGTTTTTAAGAATCTCCTTCCTAATCAGTTTAGTGTACAATGAGGAGTTGTACCAGATCACACAATCTGAAATAAATGAGAATTGATGTATGGAGCAATGTTTTCACCTACTTCAGTTCTCTCTGTTCCTCAAAGTTCATCAGATTCATCCAGCAGACAAAATGGTCTTAAACACCATGGACAACTTTTTCTTGCTTCAAAAAGAGGCTAAGACTATGTGGTTTTGCTGGGTTTCAGGACATATTGTAAGCCAGGGAAGTGAGCAAAATGATATATCAACCAAGGAGACTTCCAGGGAAACACTGTTGCACAATTTGCCATTCCCTTGCAGGATAATATATCAGTGTTGTCAGAGAGCCATGTGTCTGTTGGAGGAAGAGTGGAGGTGAGGAACAAGAAGATGAGGTTAGTAAAACCAACACAGTCTTACCACAGCATACTCTTGATTGTCAGATGTGCCATGATTTGTCTTTATATGCGGTACTGCTCTTCAAAACATGGCATTATACTCTGATCTATTTCCCACCAATTCATTGTACTTACAATGTAAACATTCCAAGGTAAATTATTTTAAACAAGTGCTTATTTGTTTTGGATAAGAGAGCAATTCTAAAACTGAATTGGGGTTTACAGAATGTGATGAGATGAGATCATATAAGTGTTAATCATATTTAAAAGTTTTATACCTGTCTTAACAGCCCCATAACTGTTGGAGTAAATTCTTTAATCTATTAACAAGTGGCAGGCCTACCCCTTTCTGCCTAGTAAGCCTGCAACTAAATTTATCTTCCACATGATTTTTAATTATTTTTCTTAATGTACTGTAGCTTGCATTTTATTAGACTTAATGTGTGTGAGCGCATGTTTCTGCTTGTATTTTGCAGAATAATGTAGGAGGAAAAGAAAGTGAAATTCTTCGCTAGAGACATTAACCAACATGAAGTTAGTGAAGTCTGATATTGTCAGGAAGGAGACAGCAGTCTTAATGTAATTTATTAACATAAAAAAATTATGCAAAAAAACTGTTTCTACCTAGACCACAATTTTCAGTGTACAATTATAGAATGACAATTAGTTTCAGTTGTTTTCTACAACTGTCTTCAGATTGTTCAAATCATAAAAAAGTGATGAAGAACATCATCATTAACTGTAGTCACACAATGAAATGCATTCAAAATGTGTGCCAACAACACTGACAGTGTGTGATCAGAAACTTCGTCATGAGCAAGCCAGTTTGTGAATGATAATCTTGCAAGATGATCGTAATAGAGAATGAAAATTGCTGGTTGCATTACTAAAACTTGCATCACATGCCCATGATTTGTAATTGTACAGTTGTAATTATAGTGAGAAAAATATATGCAATGGTACAAGAATTGTCTGCTGTTCCACAGCCAGGCATTCAAAGGAGTGATCCAGCATGGGTCATGAAATAGTCACCTTTATAAAATGTGAAATGGCACTAGTTCATTCTGCCTGGCAAAAAATGTGTAGGCCAGGCAGACTGGAGTTCTGGCAGTGTTCTCCATGCCTCACAGCTGCTCCCCACCAACAGTTCCTGTAGTCATAAAGGAATGTAAGATCTGAAGATTATCTGATAGAAGATAGATCAAAACCGGTCATTTAAAAATGAAAGTAGACAACTTAAATACGATTGTGATAGTGTGCATCGAAATAAGTTTAAATATTAATAGATTGCTGTTTTTCCTAGAACAATATTCCAAAAGAAATAATTTAATCAGAAGATAGTTGTAGAAAACAACCAGAATTACTCATTGTGCTGTAGTTGCGTATTGAAAATTGCAGTTTAGGCATAAATTTTTTTTACGCGAACATTTTAGTTCATATTATTTTATTAAGTTTGGTTCTTTCATAAATTTGCAGTTTACTTTGTTTTGCTATAAAGTGGCCTGTACACATAAAAGCATTTAAAATGAGATAGATTTTGCTGGTTTGACAGATTTACTAATACATAAAAATCTCACTGCAACCAAAATAATACAAACTGTTTACAAAGTTTATTTAGAAAGAAGAAACACTTTCAGATAGAAACAGAAGGCAGAGTAGAGATAAGAAAAAAGGGATATAAAACTAACAGGAAACTCAGTAAATCTTTTCCATGTTCCATAAAAGGAATTGGATTCATAATTGTTGAAAAAAGCATGCTTCCTACTTTGTTCAACCACAGAACAGACTGCCTCCCTCAAAGATTTAAGTACTGCAGAGTTCCTGAAGTAAAGGAAGGACTATACTCTGAATTATGTTCACAAATTGTGATTTTTCGCCATAAGATCTGTACCATTGAGTCTAAATGGTTGGACAATTTGGCTGCTATGTGATTTACTCTCATTACTCAAGGTAATTTTACTATACAAATTCAGCATTTGCCTACTACATCTACATGTACAGGATGTCCCAGGAGGAATGGTCAGTGTTCAGGAATATGACAGGAACAATAATTTGAAATAAAAAAAACTTCATATGGACATATGCCCCACTCTGAATGGTTTCCAAAGTAGAACACGCTACGCTTATATCAGGCTTGCAACTACATAGAACAACCTGGTGTAAACGGAACAGAATCTGATTTGGAAGAACTAAGTCCTCCATGTATAAATAGCTACTCTGCATTACGTGAGTGTGAAGCTTCAGAGCAGACCATTATTGGCCACATTTTTGAGGAGTGTCCCAAGAGATGTTTCAGTGGAGACTGAGAGGATATGTTTGATGCTTCTCCAGCAACGTTGGAATGGATAACCTCTCTTGAACATCACTCTGTAAGGTCAATTGAGACTAGAGCTTTTGCATATCTCTTTTATAGTTTGGTGTGAAAATATTGCCATGAATTGTATGTATACGCATACAATCAATAATAAATTCAATGCAATCTTGGGAGAATATGGTGAGCTGCTTGTCGTAGTGCCTCTATACATTCTCTAATGGTGGCAGCAGCATCCATGATGTGACCAAGCAATTAATCTTACATAGTCAGCATTTGTTTGTACACCGCAGACTATCCAACCTCTTAAACAAAAATCTAATCGTGTAAAATCTTGCAATCTTGGTGGCCTGTTAATTGTACTACCACAATGTACAAATTCTCTTAAAAAAATGTAATTCTGTCTCATCACTCCCTTTTTGAAAATGGCTGGACCTGTCAACATGTTACCGACCGTGTTGTACCAAACGTTGTTCGAAAAATGAACTTGGAAGTTGCTTTCCACTGTAGTGCATGGATTTTCCTGTGGCCCTTTATGATTAAGTGTGTTGTTGATTCCAATGTGACTTCATCAGTGAATAGCAAATAATGATTGTTATTTAACAAATGACAAAATTCAAAAGTCTTGTAAACACTCTGTAATAAGGGATTCAATATGGCTGAAAGCTCCAATGGTGTTCTTCGACAGCAGCAGGAGTCTTATCATTGTAGAAGCCCCAACGCACACAGTATCTGCATGTTCTACATTCGTGTAGCTGTGTGGCCAGCACTTGAACACACACATTGAACTGATGCTTATCTCTGATACTCTTTCCATCCCTCACTCTACTTGCAACACCCGTTGGAAACTGCATCTTCATTGGGTTAGTTTAATGGCAGAAAGGTGTCGTCATTGAGTGACAGTTGGAGGATATAAGATGACTTTTGCAAAATTCATTGTGATGACTGGCAGCTCTCTCTAAACTTAAGTTAATGCAGATGAGTATGAAAAACATCCCATAATGTTTGAATAAAGCATTAGTTGTGTGCTGCTTGGCACAGTCACGTTAATTAAATGTCTAGGCATTATGCTGCAAAGAAAGATGAGATGGAATGTGCACCTAAGGATGGAAGTAGGGAAGGCATATTGTCAACTTAATGTTTATTAGAAGAGGAGACTGTGTGTAGAACACTAGAGCGACCTATTCCTCGGTACTGCTAGAATTTTGAGGATTCCCGGCAGGTCAGACTAAAGGAAGGCATAGAAGCAATTCAGAAGCGGGCTGTTAGATTTGTTACCAGTTGGTTCGATCAACACGCGAATGTTATGGATATGCTTAGTGAACTCGGATGAGAATCCCTAGAGGGAAGACAATGATCTTTGTGTGGAACACTACTGCAAAAATTTAAAGAACTGGCATTTGAAGCAGACTGCAGAATGATTCTAATGCTACCAGAGTACATTTCCTTGAGGCGTAAATTCATTTTTTCCCTCACTCTACCATATTTACCCGAATCTAAGCTGCACCTGAAGGAGGAAAAAAAAAATGCCTGAGTATAAGCCGCATAAAAAAAAAGACTCGAAATTCAGGGGAGAGAAAGTTATGGGCCACACTTCAAAAGCAAAACAAAGTTGGTTCATTCTAACACAAGATACAAATTAGATAGAATGGATCAAGGTAGAGCTACAATAGTTGTGTTTGACTGATAAGTTTAGCAGTCGAAACTTATTTCGTAGATTAATTTACGCTTTCAGACATTTAAAACCACTTAAATTGTCTGCATAGAATTTCCAGTCGTAGAAGATTGAAAAATCAGTGCGAGAAGTCAGTTGTCATGCTACATTCGTGACTATATCGCTATTCAGCATAACAATAATACAAATGTAAACATTAAATGACATGTATTTTCTTTTGTGTTTGCTGTTTTCTCACTCTAGTTTGTTAGGTGGACAGGATTTAAATGAGGTAACAGTTAGTATGTAAAATTACATGGCATAACATTTACATTCTTATAGCACAAAGTGTGTGCGATTCAACATTCATAGGCGACATCTCTTGTCACGGGGATGTAGTGTCATCCATATTGACACTTGAAGATGAGCAACACTGAATTTATGTTTCTTTGTTGAAAGCTCTATTAAAATTCAATGATTGAAACTAGAATAAAGTAGTCTCGTCTTCTACTTTTTTATTTATTTTTACTAATGTAGAAGTTTTGGTGCCAGTATTTAGCCTCGCTCCTGCAAAGCGTGCATATGTAGCGCTCTTGTATTCAACGGCAAAAGTTTGTTGTGGCAGCACCCAGTACCATTTTTCACAACTTTGATTTGCTGTGCACTCAGTTCCGAGCTGTAACAGGTTTTTTTGCTCATGAAAAACAGAAAAAAAGTGTGACCAGAAAAGTAAATTACTTGTAATAGTAAAAGGTACCCACCACCATTCACAATACCCTGGCTTGTGGAGTATGTTTGTATCTGTAGATGCAGATTGATACGCCCTGTTCATGTTTTGTTTTGAAAATTAGTTCAAAAAGTACTGAGAATGAATAATTTCACACAGAAATTACATTTTTAAGGCATATCTAAATCAATTCACTACAGGTGCTCAGCCTTTGTCAAGGAAAACCTTTGCACAGTAGTTGTGCAGATTTATTGAGTATTGTAGGATTTTATTTTATTTTTTTTTTTTTTTTTTGTGAAAGGGAGCACTAATTAATGTGACCAGTTCAACTCTGTTGGTGATTTGAGTAAAGTGTAACCAACTCTTGGGATGCCCCCAAAGAAAAAAAATTCTAATATGTTTCCATCAGTTAAACACACAGCCTCGCCAACAGGTCTTGCTAGTCTCATCCACCATTATCCAAAAACAGTAAACTGTGTTTATGAATCAACACTGAAATATGCTGATTCTCCATCACAGTGGAACCAGAAGCTACTGCACTCAGCTGATGGTCAAACAGTTCCGTGAGTGTGGTACACAAAAACTGGTGGTAAGATGCTTCAGGTAATCGCACTGTCAAAAATGCAGCCACCCCCACAAAAAAAAAGCCTTTGATTGACAGCAATCACGTATGGGTTCTTGAAGTTCCATGCATGACTCACTGAAGGATGTTTAAGAAATACTGTCCAATATATCATGTCAGGTTATAGCAGCTTACATTATTTGAGAAGTACATGTGTAGTAGTACCAAAAAATGTTGGCAGAAGGTGTAATGTTTGCTACTGGTGGGTGCAACTTGAAAAAAGAAATTTACAGTGATAGAGATGCAACAGCAACATATTCAAGTTGAGTCTTGCGCTAAAATGGCAAGCCAAAAATTTACTGCTAGTGAAATGTGTCTTCTTTAATTTCAGTACTGAATTACACAAGCATCCATAGGCATGGTCAGGCAGCACAGTTTGGGTAATATATAGCAAGGCAATTGTGAAGCCATGTGGTTAACCATGTGCTTTAGCATGCCGCTTCCAGGCTTTACAGAGGCACACAGATGTTGGATCAAATTCGCCTAGCGGATTAATGATGATGACTGTGCTGGCCACACTGTATGTCATTTTTAGGCAGTGTCTCACATCCAGCTATGCAAATATCCAGCTGGCGCGCATGTTACACAATTCACAAATATTTCAAAAACGTTCTCACACTTCTGCGTAGGCTAACGCTAGATACAAACAGGTTGGGTACACGAATTCCATCCCAGGGTGGAAGGTATATGGCCACCCCCTTCCACAGACAATACCAAATTCAGAATAACAAGCAGACCCCCTGAAGACATGGGATAAGGCAACAAAAAAGAAGGTAGCAAGTAAATTTTAGACATTTTGTTTGAAGATAAGAGCAAACAACTAAACATGTGGTACATAACTTCCCATTACAATATACCCAGAAAAGTCTTTTAAGTTGGAGGATAACAACAGCTAGTTGCAGTACTCACTGCTACTCAGCCATTATTCATTTTAAAAATGTGCATTTTGCTACTGTGTGATTGATGGTGTAGCAGATAATGAAATTTATCAAATTGCAGAGTCTTTACAGTTTTTGTGAAAGCAGTGGAACCTATAGAGATATATTCAAATTATTTTGCACTAAAGATTTAGTATGGCAGTCACTTAACCCTACTATTGGTATATAAGACAACTGACACCTAAAAAATTCCGTAATTTTAAATGCCGTAATGCTGCAAATGTAATGACCAAAGCCAATTTGATACAGTTATGAATAAAGCTTTTCAACTTCAAATAAAGCTGGAGTAGTTAAAAAATGACCAACAACAATGCCTTTAACTATAACCTGATGGTTCTGTGTTTTGGGCTGACCATTTTAAATGTTCTTCAAATTGGATTGCAAACAGCATTTGTGATGTCGTATAAGCTTACACTTGGATATGTGCCTGTTACAGATACGAGCAGCTGATGGCCGTGGATATGTATTGCCTCATGGTGGTGTCGCAGCAGGATTACGTGGACGTGCCATTCTCTTACATGGCCTCAATTAGTTTACTAGATATTTTGTGCACACCAGTGCCATAATCCATCCTTTTGTGCTGGGCATTGCTGCTTACTGATGGTTGTCACGGTTGATGTTACTGATACAAATAGTAGTTCTTTTAAATTATTAGTGTTCACTGAAGTTCTTCATTCACAGTTGTGTGTTGCTTAGAGTTAACTTCCTGCTTATAAGGAGAGAGATAAAGATAGGGGCAAAATGATTTCTTTACAGAACCATGCTTTTATTATTTAAGGTATTATTTGAATTTATTTCTGTTCTTATCATGGATCAAGATTTTTTACCTCACAGGCGTTAATTTGTGGCATTTAGACAGTGGATTTATTATGTAATATTTTGGTACTGATGTCAATTATTTGGTTGCCTTGTTTCTTCTGTGGCTGCATTATTTTGGGTATATTGAAATAAGTACAGTTACACTATGTGTAGTAGGCATTGCAGGTACATTGATTATTGGGATAGGTAACGGCTTACCTTCACATGCAGCTTAATGTCATTTAATTTTTTTAGTTGCTGTATGTGCCAAATTTGTGAACACTTAAATGTAAACCAGCTTACATTGTTAAACTGAACTAGTCTGATGCTACAAGTTAATGACGACAAACATGTAAACTAAAATATTCTTTTTTATTTTGTGGTATGTAATTTTCTCATCTGTCTTAAATGTAAAAAAGTTTCTGGGTCGATTAGAAGACAATACTGCAATTTGCAGATTTTTAAGTCGTGTATTGTAATATTTCAACGTGTTGTGCAGTATGAAACTGAATAGTCGTGTGTAATGGAATTTTTGGACTCATTGATAGACGTATAATACTCACCGAATAGCAATTAAAAGCAGCATTTCTAGCTGTGACACTATATTGTTGCAAAAATTTCTCTTTTGGCCATTCTTTTTTTGGTTTCTGGGATCACATGAATGTGATGACTTGAGTGATATTTGGTTTGCATCACCATTAACATTTGCAATGCTGCAATCGAGAGTTTTTGTCATTGTGAATGAGAACTTGCAAATATATGAAAAGGAATTACTTCAAAGTTTGTATTCCTGTTGAAATACATTTTTCTCATAATGTGATTTGAAATTGTGCACCACTGAGTATCATAACCATACAGTTCTTCAGCCTGCATTTAACTTCTCTTTACTTTTTTTTTATTGCCTCCTTACATTTGTAAGTCAGTTCAAAGGTTTGAGGAAGGCAACAACTTATCACCTCCAATAGGACCATGCTTCATAAAGTACTGTGGTGTTCAGACCAACCTTCAGGTTGATGACAGTTTTACTTTTTACTTACACCTGGAGCATGTCTCATTTTTCAGTTGCTCTCAGTGGTGTGGAACCATTATAGAAAAATACTCTGGTGTCAATTAAGCTCACGTTCTTCCTTACGAAATGAACATGCCACCACCTTGAAACTGATGGTGTTAACGTGCTTCTTCTTCTTCTTCTTCTTCTTCTTCATTTAAAGCTAGTTTCAAATTTAAGGTAGAGTTGAATAAAAATGCATTTGATTCTCATTTATGTTATTTACAGAAAATATATAAAACTGTACTGAGTTTTATTGTATTGCAGCTTTGCTTTCCATTTGTAAATTAGCATACTCTAGTCATAATATTGTACACTAAAAGTACCAGTTTGTGCCACATTTTAAAGGCTTCCATCAATGGAGTATCGGCAGTCTGATCATGTAAAATCCTTTTTCACTATCTTTTGGGTTTTTGGATTCGCCATTCATAAGGAGGAGTGGGTTGTACTTGACAAAAGATTTTTACTGAAGAATTGAATTGCAGGATCATTGTCCAGATATATTGCTATACTTAGCTTGTAAGTGAACATTCACGTCTTGCTGCACCAAGAAATTCTGTTGCTGTGTGTCCTGGTGCAACATAGTAAATCCTGTTTGTTTTCTGCTTGTTCTTGAGGATCTCTTTCACCACATATGTTTAAAGGCTAGTGTGATTTACATTTCATTCTGACCCTGCTCCCCTCCTTGACTTGTTAATTATTTGTTTCCAAGTACTTCGATTACAAATATACAGTTAGAGGGATGAGGTAGTACCGAGCTCTTCATTGGCTATATCCTTTACTTTACCAGGAAGTGATCTGAAGATGTTGCTGATGAATCTGGCCTACGCACATAGAGAAAGCAATTTTAATTTTAGAAGAATTGGCTTTTACAGAATATATGCACTGTATCTTCCTGATGTTACCTATTGTGACAACTGGACGAGTAATTGTTTTCGCTGTGTGTAATTTCAGGGTGTTAGTTTTGAATTTGTGATGTGTGTGTAACCTGTATTGTTACTGTTCTTCCATGATACGTGTATTTTATAACATATCTGCCTTTCATAATTAACAGTCTGTGATACAAAAGTTTTATGAACATTGTATACATGCATTAGAAGGTATTCAAGTGGACAGTATTTGCTTTCTTTCCAAAATAACAAAGTACTGTACTGTATTGGATTGTTTATATTTGAGTTTTTGTAGAATACAATGGAAGCAAATTTGACGCACTGTAGTTAATACTTGATATTGAATGTATATTATCCTTCGAAAATGTATATAAGGAATAAATATTTTATTTTTTTGTCGGTGTCTACTACTTTGACTTCTTATTAGAGCTGAAAGACTCTCTTTGGACATTGAGTTTATGATAATAAGGTAAGAGCACTGGTAAGCAGTGGGTAATGTTATAACTGCAAACAGCCATCACTGAATAACAAAAACTAGGGGCATAGTGTCAAGTCAACAAAAAGTTTTTGTGTCTGATGTAGTTCAATGAGTAACTTGGTGATTACAATCCAGTTTCTGTTTTATTAGATTTTTAAATGGTTTGCCCCCACCGCAGGGAAAAAAGAAGTAAATTGTCATTTCTTTTGCCAGCTTGAAGAGAGAGGTTTTCAGTGCAAAGCTAAGACTCAAGATTGACCTCTTGCTTTTTATTTGGGAAACCTTTGAGCAGAGTTCACAAAAGTCTATTCACTATGCAAGCAGAGCACTTGCAATATCCCCTATGACTGTCTCGTGAGTGATGAGGTGACATTTGGCCTGCAAATCCTACCAGCTACTGTTAGTGCAAGCTCTTCATGTTGAGGAAGGAAGGAAATGTGTTGCCATCATCAGTGCAGTCTTAGAAACTTGGAAGAGGAGAAGAAGACATGAATTATACTACAGGTGATTTTTGGTGATGAAGCAAATTCCATGTTGGCGGTTAAGTTGGATGCCTCAGGCTGTTACTGTCTGCAGTCTCTATCTTCCACCGGATGGTGATGTCCCGCAGCATGTCTTGGCTGCGCTGGTAGCCCAATTGCCGCCACCTTTTCTGTTACTGGGTGACTTCAATGCCCATAACCCTCTGTGGGGTGGATCAGTGGCAACAGGCCGAGGCAGCATTGTTGAGCAAGTATTGTCACAACTTGACCTTTCTCTTTTAAATACTGGTGCCTTCACACATTTCAGTGTGGCGTATGGCATGTACTCGGCCATTGACCTTTCGATCTGCAGCCCTAGCCTATTACCATCTGTCCAATGGAGTGTGCATGATGACTTGTGTGGTAGTGACCACTTTCCGATCTTTCTGTCACTGCCACAATGTCACTCTTCTGGGCGCCCATGCAGATGGGCTATGAATAAGGCTGACTGGGACTTGTTCACCTCCATTGCCACTATTGAGCCTCTTACCAATGATGCCATTGATGCGGTGGTTCACTTGGTGACCACCAGCATTGTTACTGCCAGAGAATCTGCCATTCCCTGTTCTTCTGGGTCCCCTCGGCGGAGGACTGTGCCTTGGTGGTCAGCCGAGATCACCGAGGCGATTACAGGTCGCAGGCAGGCACTCCAGCGTCACAAGCAGCATCCCTCATTGGTACACCTCATTGCCTTTAAACAGCTCCGTGCGCAAGCCCGCCGCCTTATTCGCCAACGCTGGGAAAGGTATGTATTGGCCTCCGTACCTCTCCATCGCATGTTTGGGCCAAGATTAGGCGTACCTGCACTTTCACTGAATGGAGCAGTCTGTACTGATTCCGACACAATTGCAAACCACTTAGCAGAGCATTTTGCTCAGAGTTCCGCTTCTGCGAATTACCCACTGGCCTTCCGCTCCCTGAAAGAGCGGTTGGAACGTCGGAGCCTTTCATTTCACACGCGCCACCCTGAATCGTACAATGCTCCATTCAGTCGATGGGAATTCCAAAGTGCCCTAACCACTTGCCCTGATACGGCTCCCGAGCCAAATCGCATCCACTGATGCAAAAGTATAGGCATAAGTAGTCGGCATACAAGGAAACTGAGACAGATGTTCCCCCCGCCACAGCGAGCCCATTAATTGCAATTAAAAAGAGGCAGACACTTAAGACAGGTCCTTGCGGTACCCCATTCTCCTGAACTCGGGAGGATGCAGATGCTCAAACACCTCTCGGTGGACTGCCAGTGATGCCTCCCAAACCTTCTCAACTGTATCTGGGCCGGCCGCGGTGGTCTAACGGTTCTGGCGCTGCAGTCCGGAACCGCGGGACTGCTACGGTCGCAGGTTCGAATCCTGCCTCGGGCATGGGTGTGTGTGATGTCCTTAGGTTAGTTAGGTTTAAGTAGTTCTAAGTTCTAGGGGACTTATGATCTAAGATGTTGAGTCCCATAGTGCTCAGAGCCATATGAACCATTTTGAACTGTATCTGGGTTGAGGGTGAGTTCCTTTCACAATGGTGGGAAAGCTTCGTAATCCCCGTGTTGAAACCTGGCAAGGACCCACTGGAGGTGGACAGCTACCGCCCCATTAGCCTCACCAATGTTCTTTGCAAGTTGCTTGAACGCATGGTGAGCCAGAGGTTGAGTTGGCTACTAGAGTCTCAGGGCCTTCTGGCTCCGTCTCAGGGTAGGTTCCATAAGGGCCGCTCTGTCACTGATAATCTGGTGTGCCTGGAGTCTGACATCTGTACGGCCTTTGCCCGCCATCAGCATCTGGTCGCCATCTTTCTTGACATGCGGAAGGCATACGATACGACATGGCGACATCGCATCCTCTCTACGCTTCATGGTTGGGGTCTTCGGGGTCCGCTCCTGATTTTCATACAAAATTGTCTGTCACTTCATTCCTACCGCGTGCAAGTTGGGGCCTCCCATAGTTCCTCCTGAGTGTCTGCCTCTTTTTAATTGCAATTAATGGGCTTGCTGTGGCGGTGTGAACGTCTGTCTCAGCTTCCTTGTATGCTGACGACTTATGCCTATACTTTAGCTCCACTGTCCTGGCAGCTGCTGAACGGCAGCTGCAGGGCGCTATCCGCAAGGCACAGTCTTGGGCTGTAGCACATGGCTTCAAGTTTTTGGCTGCCAAGACCTGCATTATGCATTTCTGCCAGCGACGCACTGTTCACCCTGAGCCACAGCTTTATCTTGACGGCGAACCTCTTGCTGTGGTGGAGACGCATCGGTTTTTGGGATTGGTTTTTGATACCCGGTTGACTTGGCTCCCTCATATTCGGCAGCTTAAACAGATGTGCTGGTGGCACGCTTAACACTCTTCGTTGCTTGAGTCACATCAGCTGGGGTGCCGATCGGTCTACCCTTTTACAGCTGTACCAGGCGTTAATTCAGTCCTGTCTAGATTATGGGAGCCTGGCTTATGGTTCGGTATCCCCTTCTGCATTGCAGTTCCTAGATTCCATCCTTCACAGTGGGATCCAACTCGCCAGTGGAGCTTTCCGGACAAGTCCTGTCAACAGCATACTTGTGGAGGCAGGTGTCCCTCCATTGCGATTCCAGCGCCGATTACTGGCCGCTTATGCTTCACACGTTTGCAGCTTGCCCGGGCATCCCAATTACCATCTCCTGTTCTCTCAGTCTGTCGTCCATCTTCTGGAACAGCGGCTCCGGTCAGGGTGTACGATTGCGGTTCGCGTCAGAGCTCTTCTCTCTGGGCTTGAGGTTATCCCACTTCCACTTCTTTTCTAGGCCCCTCTGCGTGTACCCCTGTGGTGCGTGCCCTGCCCATGCCTTTGGCTCAATTTGGCACAGGGCCCGATGGACTCGGTCCCTCCTGAGGCCCTCCGCTGCTGCTTTCTTTCAATCCTTGCCGCGTTTCGAGGCTCTGATGTTGTCTATACTGATGATTTGATGGTTGCTGGTCTTGTTGGTTATGCTCTTACTCCAGGGGATCATTGTGAACAACACTCATTGCTGGCTGGCTGCACTGTTTTCACTGCCGAGCTGGTCACCATCTCTCGCGCCCTGGAGTATATCTGCTCCTGCTCAGGTGAGACCTTTGTTATCTGTAGTGACTCCCTGAGTGGTTTATGAGCTATCGACCGGTGTTTCCCTCGCTCTCGTGTGGTGATGGCTATCTAGGAGTACCTCCATACTCTTGCCCATTGCGGCCACTCTGTGGTCTTTGTGTGGACCCCGGGTCATGTCGGCATCCCGGGAAATGGACGTGTTGACACGCTGGCCAAACAGGCTGTCAGTGCACCAGCCTTGGAGATTGGCCTGTCGAAGAATGACCTCAGGTCAGTTTTGCGGCAGAAGGTACTTCGCACCTGGGGTGAAGAATGGCGCACACTTCCTTCACCCAACAAACTTCGGGCCATCGAGGAGGCTACCGGTGCGTGGCACTCCTCCTTGCGGGTCTCTCACAAGGACTCTGTTGTCCTCTGCCGGCTGTGCATTGGCCACACTTGAATGACACACAGGTATTTATTGCGCTGCGAGGACCCACCTTTATGTCACTGCGGGTCAGCTTTGATGGTGGCCTACATCTTGTTGGACTGCCCGCTTTTAACTCCGCTCAGACAGGCTTTGCGCTGCCTGATACGTTCCTGCACTTTTATCAGATGACGTTGCGATGGCAGACTTAATTTTGAGTTTTATTCGTGCAGGGGATTTTTATCGCTTGATGTAAGTGTTCGTCCTGTTTTTGTGTTGAGTCTGGCCTTTGGCCTACGATTTTAGACTGGGGTTTTTAGTGCATTTCTTGGTGGTTGGCTTTTCCATTTTTGTTTCTATTGTCGGCCAACCACTGTCACACTCGGTGCGATTTTAATTCCTTTTTTCGGGTCTCTGTGTCTTTTTTGACCTCTGTCATTTCTTGTTCTCTGTCATTTCTTGTTCTCTGTCATTTCTTGTTCTCTGTCATTTCTTGTTCTCTGTCATTTCTTGTTCTCTGTCATTTCTTGTTCTCTGTCATTTCTTGTTCTCTGTCATTTCTTGTCATCTCCATTGTTTGTTTTTATTCTTTGTAGGTGTTTCAAGTTTGTGGAAAAAGAGACCGATGGCTCTAGTAGTCTGGTCCCTTCAATCCCACAAACCAACTAACCAGCTTAACGTATGTACATGGGGACTTCAGATACTTATCACAAAATGCTGCAGATGTGACTTTTTCCACAACTTTCCACGCTCCAGTTGGATGGAGCTTTACACTGGCACCACAACATACATCAGTTCCTCAATGTCACACTGCCTCAATACTGAATGGGATGTGTGATACTTCCTGACATCCTTGGTCTCAAAAAGTTCTCTAGACATGACAACATAAAAATCTCTTTTGAGGGTGGTAGAGGAGTTTATGGAAAGGAATGTTTTTTTAACTTTGGGTGTTGACAGAAATGAGCTCAAAAACAGAAAAGAACAGCAGCAACCTCTGCCATAACATGCTGTGTGACCGAGCAAAGTGGTGTAGTGGTCAGCACACTGGACTTGCATTCCGGAAGACTACGGTTCAAACCTGTGTCTGGACATCCTGATTTAGGTTTTCCATGATTTCCCTAAATTGCTTCAGGCAAATGCTGGGATGGTTTCTTTGAAAGGGCACAGCCAACTTTCTTCCCCATCCTTCCCTAATCTTACGGGACCCCAATCAACATGGTGTGTGTATGTTTGCTCATTACAGAGAGATTCTTACCTCACATCTAACACCTGCTACAAAGATAGTAGCTGTTCTCGTGTTCCAAAAACAATGGCTATTTTTAACGGCAATTTGAATGATGTTTCCTCTTGTTTCACAAATTGTACTGCTGTTCCAAAGTGCTGGATTTTTTGGTAACATCTGACAACTGCTGCTCAGAACTGGATAAAGTACTTGCTACTTATGCAGTGACCTAGATTATCTGCTAGGTTGTGGTATAACATACACAACATAACTGTTTATTTCCACTTTTTGTTTTTAAAATGAATATTTTTTACAGACTTGTCAACATACTGAAAATTGCCTGTCTTTTCGAGAAAGTCCTTCTTCTGAGCCAATAAACATTCTCACATTATCACTGTTGCCTCCCAGTGCAGTGGCTGCCTATTAGGAATAGGAATGTCCTTCACTCTACAGTCTTGAGAAAAATAGACAAATTCTTGACACTTTCATATAACATCCCAAGAGAAAGTGAACAGTGTTGATCCACTTCAGTTTGCCTTAAGAGTAACAACATACTGCTTTCTAGGAACACAGTTGGGTTATTTCAGATTACCGCATTTCTTTTGTTCCACAGTTTTTGTGTGTGTGTGTGTGTGTGTGCGCGCGTGTGCGCTTGCGCGTGCGCGCTCACACACACACACACACACACACACACACACACACACACACACACACCCCTACCTCATCTACTGCACATACTTATCCCTTCTTCAGAAGTGCCCATGACAGAAGTCACAATATCACTCACACTTACATCTGCCTCACGTAAAACATTTTGAAGTTTTGCCCCTGGTAGGTACTTACCTAATCCTGATTCACCATAAATTACTTGTACATGTTGAAAATCATCAGATTCCCCTCTCCTGTGCATTACTATATTGCTTATGTCAGTGCAGATTCATTAATCTAGAGTGTCAACTGCTTATGTGCCCATTGCTAAGCAGACTTCTCCAACAACATGAACCACCAAATTATCTTCCCTCACTTCATTATGATGTTGATGCTGCGTGAGACCTCTTCAGACTTCTCAGTGCATCCAATTTCTGCATCATTTGGTTTCATTTCTGTCTCTAGTTCAGACATGCAACTCTCCACTTGAATTAATTCTGTGTTCTCCTTTTTGACTCCTGGAGTACTAAATAAGATGTCTATTCCAGTCTTCCTTTGCACCTTACCTTTCTTGCTGTGTCTGTTCCATCTACCCTAGAATTTATTATCGATAAGTATTCCATTCACAGTGATCATATGTGCTTTTTCCCTTGCATATGGTATTTTTTCCTGTTGTCTTTGTTTATGTTTTATCACTGTTTTATTCATACATCTTCAAACCTGAGATGCGACATATATTAGTTTTCTGAATTCCTATTTTGGCTTTGAGGTCTGTAATTCATGGAACCATAAGCCTCAGATGTTGTTCATGATCCAGTCTGTGTCATCATCACTGCTTTGATTTGAATACTTCCATTCATATGGCTTCAGTTTGTGTTTGGTCCAGTTTTTTGATAAAATTAAGTAGTTCATTAATTGACACTGCAGATATTTGGGGAACTGTCTTTCGAAAGTTTTAATGTCAATTCACACTCCCAAATGTAACTCAATGCTTGTATGTGCTATAAATTTTTAAAAGCATTGTGGATAATACTCATACGTTCATAAATATGTAACTTTGTAATTCCTCCAGAATTTCCTCTCCAACCTCAACTCCTTTGGTTCCATCAGATTCACCTGGTCCTACTCCAAATCCCATGCCACTTTGCTTGACGTTGACCTCCATCTGTCCAATGGGCAGCTTCACACATCCGTCCACATCAAACCCACCAACAAGCAACAGTACCCATTCCGTATCAAACGGTCCCTTCCGTACAGTTTAGGTCTGCGTGTCAATCTACTCCAGTCCTGAATCCCTGAACCATTACACCAACAACCTGAAAACAGCTTTTGCATCCCGCAACTACCCTCCCGACCTGGTACAGAAGCAAATAACCGGAGCCACCAGAACCTCCCATGGAAGAACCCCAAAAGTGCCCCACTTGTGACAGGATACTTTCCAGGACAGGATCAGACTCAGAATGTGGCTCTACAGCAGGATACGACTTCCTCAAATCCTGCCCTGAAATGAGATCCATCCTTCCTGAAATCCTCCCCACTCCACCAAGAGTGTCTTTCCGCCATCCACCTAACCTTCGTAACTTCTTGGTTCGTCCATATGAAATCCCCAAACCACCTTCCCTACACTCTGGCTCCTACCCTTGTAACTGCTCCCGGTGTAAAACCTGTCCCATGCACCCTCCCACCACCACCTACTCCAGTCCTGTAACCTGGAAGGTGTACACGATCAAAGGCAGAGCCACATGTGAAAGCACCCACGTCATTTACCAACTGACCTGCCTACACTGTGAAGCCTTCTATGTGGGAATGACCAGCAACAAACTGTCCATTCGCATGAACAGACGCAGGCAGACAGTGTCTGTTGGTAATGAGGATCACCCTGTGGCTAAACATGCCTTGGTGCACGGCCAGCACATCTTAGCACAGTGTTACACCGTCCGGGTTATCTGGATACTTCCCACTGACACCAACCTATCAGAACTCCGGAGATGGGAACTTGCCCTTCAATATATCCTCTTCCCATTACCCACCAGGCCTCAGCCTTCGCTAATTTCAAGTTGCCGCCCTCAACAACATCTTTGCCTCTGTACTTCCGCCTCAACTGACATCTCTGCCCAAACTCTTTGCCTTTACATATGCCTGCTTGTGTCTTTATATGTGTGGATGGATATGTGTGTATGTGCGATTGTATAACTGTCCCTTTTTCCCCCCTAAGGTAAGTCTTTCTGCTTCCGGGATTGGAATGACTCCTTACCCTCTCCCTTAAAACCCACATCCTTTCATCTTTCCCTCTCCTTCCCTCTTTCCTGATGAAGCAACCATGGGTTGCGAAAGCTTGAAATTCGTGTGTGTGTTTGTGTGTTTTTTATTGTGTCTATCTACCAGCGCCTTCTCGTGCGGTAAGTCACAGCACCTATGTTTTTTAATGTAACTTTGTAATTTTGTTTATACAACCATCTACTAAGTGGAAATAATTTTTTTTTATTGTCATAACCATTCTGATATATCTGGCATTATTGTGTGCCTATTTCTCGTTGTGGTGCATTATTTCTGTTTTCAGCGATTTTTCATACCGCAGTGTTATATGTCATTATGGATTTGCAAGCTTGCCAGAAGTTTTCACTAGTCATTTTCTCTCATTCCAACACTTCAAGATATTGAAGTACAGCCATTCGCCTTCCTCAAAATAGTAGCCGGCATACTGCCTGTATCATCGTCAGTGCCTGATAGCCAAGCCCACATGACTACTGCCTTAACATTGAGCAGTGGGCATTATTGCCTTACAGCCCTGAGGCAAGAAAACTACTGAGGCACACTACATTTGTCAGAGGCTCTGGCAAAAGAGTAGTGCAGATCCACTGTTCACAAGAGATGGTGTCACAAATTTTCATAATGAACATGTGTAGGATGATGAAAAGTCCCATGCAATTGTAGGAGGAGTGTTTCTCAATCAATATAAGGGCATGTTTATTTTGCTGTAGATAATGGGGTCTTATATTTTACTACTAAGGTTAAATGGGGCTTGTTATCAGGACTTCTTCATTAATATATTTCCTACTTTGATGCCGACTCTGCCAGGTCAGCAATCAACCGTAATATCTCAGAATTTTGATTTTAGGGAACACTTGAAGGAATTGGCGTTTGCCACTCCAGTCAGTGATGAATTTACGGATGATGAATTGCCTGACTTGCAACTTGTGTGTGGATTCATTGAATGCAATGGACAAGCTGCACAATGACGCTATGCTGAGATGTTCGCTGAGCAACGACAATCATATCACATTACTTTAGCACCTGAATGTTGTTGTGTTACTCTGTGTTCTGAGTTGTACGTTTTGGTGATTGTATATGGTAGGCTTGTTTCTGCTGTGAAGGTATTTTCATAGGTTGGCGTAACAAATTGAATAAATCGTATTTGCATTATTACCTTGTAGCCAGGCACCAGACAGTGGTTCTTTATACATCAGTACGCAGAAAATATCACTGAACAAGCCGAAATTTTGTTTAAGTTTGCCTACAGCGTGAGCTTCGCCTGCAGTGACCAATGTATCATTCAGAATATATGATCTAAGCTTCTGAAGACTTCAGTGAATTCAAAAGTAAATGGAGGACTGTAGGGTTGGCTGAAAACCACAGCATTTTTTCTGTTAAGCATATAGTTTTGTAGATTAATGCTTACAGGCAATACGCATTGTTGAAAGTCTCAAAAGCATTTGACTAGACCTATTACTGTTTGTGCCTATGTTAATGATCTGCCATTTTATTTGAATAGAGAGACAGAATTAGTTATTTTTATGGGTTGCACAAATAATAAGTCAGTCAAAGAAGCAACAGTGGTGAAGATAGCAAAGGATGCTATTTTACTTATTAATTGGTTTTATACAAATTGGTTCGCTGTAAACTTTGAAAAACAAACAACACATCCAGTTCAGTAGCATCAGTAATACCTCGCTTTTGAGTAATACAGTGTTCCAGCTAGACATAATAAAAGGATAAAATGTGTGAACCTTTTTGGTCTGCATATGAAACACATTATTGTAGGTTACTAAGACATGTATGTTCAATAAGTTTACCATAATTTGCTGAATTTGGGAATACTGAAATTAGTAAGTTTTGTTGTACAAAATGTGTGTAGCTACATGAATATTGATGTGAGGCTCTTTCTATAACTTAGCTAATATTTGAATTCAAGTAGACTTCAGATCCAGGTCCTTTCCTAGATCTTGCTGATGTTGCTGCCATCACCAAACCTCTTAACTCACATGTAAGTTGTGTAGGTGACACCTCCCTTATGTGAGAAGGGCTCCAGTGAGTTACAATCATTAACAGGTAATGTGAATGAAGTAGCTGTTTATATTAGCATCAGTAAAACATTATCACTAACAATGTTCAGTCTGGCTGTAACACATTAAACTGAAGCAACTATGTTATTTCGCCCACAGTTTAGACACATTAACTGTTATTGCTAGAAAGTAAATAATGACTTACATGAGGGTGGTTTCACAAGTCTGATAAATTTCCACAGAATAAAAGAACAGTTTTGTTGCGTCTTTGTGGTTGGTAAGCTTGATTATTCCAAGAATTGTATAAATAATTTCAACAATGTACAGTGTACAGCTCATTGTTGACAGCTGTCTGAATTGGTCAGTGTGTCAACTGCAATTGGGAGTGTGCTGTTGTTAAACTTTTTTCATCTGTAGGGTTGGACTGCTGCACAGATTGAAATGGGATTGGATGAACTTCGTGTGGACTCTGTATCGTCACTGAAGACAATTTATTTTTGGGTTAATGACTTTAAACATGGGCAGACAACCACTGAATATGACGTGCACTCCAGCTGTCCAGTTGAGCTCACCACAAATGAAACCATTGAGACAATCATTGGAATGGTAATGCAAGACTGTCAAATATAACTTTGAGAGGTTGCTGAGACTGTAGGCATTCCAACTGAGTGAGTGCATTAATATCCCACAAGGAGAATTGCCTACAAAGAAGATGTGTGCAAAGTGGGTGCCGCGACTGCTCATAGTTGACCAAAAGTACATTCAACGCAACATTTCAGCACAATGTGTGGCAATGTTTAATGACCATCTGCAAGACTTTGCACTGATTTGTGACTGTTGAAACAATACCAGAGTCAAAATGGCAGTCAAAACAATGGATGAAGGCTGGTGAAAGAAAACAATTTTGTTAGCTGGACTTGCATTTGGGCGGACGACGGTTCAAGCTCGCATCTGGCCATCCTGATTTAGGTTTTCTGTGATTTCCCTAAATCGCTTCAGGCAAATGTGGGGATGGTTGCGTTGAAAAGAGCACTACTGTTTTCCTTCCCAAATTTGATGGAACCGATGACATTGCTGTTTGGTCCTCTTCCCCCAAATCAACCAACCAAGCTGTTAGCTGGTAAGGTGATTGCCATTGTTTTTTGGGATTTCCAAGGTGCCATTGTTTTTTGGGATTTCCAAGGAATAATCCTAATAGATTACTTGGAGGGGAAAAAAAGGCAGAACCATAAGTGAACTGTATCATGCTTCACTGATGATCGTTTAAAACTTACGTTGGCTGACAAAAGACCATGATCGGTGCAAAGAAGTGCTCTTTCACTTGGATATAGTACTATCCCCCACACCAGCCACAACAATGGTGAAAGTACATGTATTGGCCTTTGAATTGGTTCCTCATCTTCCAGACTTAGCCTAAAGTGATGTCTTCCTGTTCCCTAATTGAAACCTTGAATTACTGGAGAGAAATTTTCATCAAATTATGGAGTAATAGTTGCAGTCGATGAGTATTTTGCAGAGTATGACAGAACCTATTTATCTGATGAGATGATAAAGCCGGAAGATTGCTGGACCGAGTGTGTATTCCTCATAGGAGAAGTAAGGTGACTTGTTTATGAAAGAAACACTTTCTTGCTCTTTTTTTTTTTTTTTTACCAGACTTCAAACCACCCTCATATATGACTCTAAATTGAATTTTTACTACTCAAATTGAAGGACTGATTTACATAATTTCAGAAAAAGTAAGGATTCAGGCAGAGAGCAAGAGTAAAGCTAACAAAGTGAAGCATGGACATTTAGATATGGTACAAGAGCTGCCAGTCTGCAATATATATGATGCAAATCTATGGAAATGCAGCTGTGCATTTGTTAATTAACTCCCTAAACACTTTTGAAAATTTTTCAAGGGTGGTACTGTGATTTCATCAACTCTTAATTTTATTTCATCTTAACAGTTGACTGCTGTATGAATGCTAGTGGATGTTTCACCACCAGGCCAATGATTACACAGCTCGAGCATGTTAAAACAAATGAAACATTGGAAATATTGTGAAATAATGTCTGTGTGATAGAACAGAAATTATCTGTTGCTTTCAAAATAGTGTATGGGGTTTCCATAAATGTTTACCCTCATAACAAAACAATGTAACTCTTTATTGGATACAGTAAATGACATCTCTTGTACCACGTATGCCTCAACTCATTAAGTTTTGAACCTCATGTACACATTTAATACAGGTAATACACAACATTAAATCACTTCAGCATGTGCACCCCCTGGTAACATGCAAAATATCAAGTTGGTATACAATCTCTTGCCACACACTCTGCAACATGCTTGGTGTGATTGTGCCAATGGCTTCTCTGATGTGTTGTTGCAATGTCACAATTTGAGGAACTGCTGTTTTGTACACAGTAGCCGGCCGCAGTGGCCGTGCGGTTCTGGCGCTGCAGTCCGGAACCGCGAGGCTGCTACGGTCGCAGGTTCGAATCCTGCCTCAGGCATGGGTGTGTGTGATGTCCTTAGGTTGGTTAGGTTTAAGTAGTTCTAAGTTCTTGGGGACTTATGACCTAAGATGTTGAGTCCCATAGTGCTCAGAGCCATTTGAACCATTTTTTTGTACACAGTAGCTTTCACATACCCCCAAAGATAGAAATCTTAGGTGGTAATGCAAGGTGATCTCGGGGGCCATGAAATTAGGCTCTCTCTGCAAGCCCACCTGTTGGGGAAGGTTTCATCAAGAAAATAGCAGACTTCTAGAGCCCAATGGTGGGGAGCACCTTCTTGCTGAAAGGTGATAATGCCTTGCATATCTTGCAGCTGGGGAAAAGCATAATTCACCAACATGTCCAGACAAACATATCTATTTACAATGCTTTTGAGGAAAAAAATGGGCCAATCACACATTAATCTACATCTACATCTATCCTCCGCGAGCCACCTTACGGTGTGTGGCGGAGGGTACTTATTGTACCACTATCTGATCCCCCCTTCCCTGTTCCATTCACGAATTGTGCGTGGGAAGAACGACTGCTTGTAAGTCTCCGTATTTGCTCTAATTTCTCGGATCTTTTCGTTGTGATCATTACGCGAGATATATGTGGGCGGTAGTAATATGTTGCCCATCTCTTCCCAGAATGTGCTCTCTCGTAATTTCGATAATAAACCTCTCCGTATTGCGTAACGCCTTTCTTGAAGTGTCCGCCACTGGAGCTTGTTCAGCATCTCCGTAACGCTCTCGCGCTGACTAAATGTCCCCATGACGAATCGCGCTGCTTTTCGCTGGATCATGTCTATCTCTTCTATTAATCCAACCTGGTAAGGGTCCCATACTGATGAGCAATACTCAAGAATCGGACGAACAAGCGTTTTGTAAGCTACTTCTTTCGTCGATGAGTCACATTTTCTTAGAATTCTTCCTATGAATCTCAACCTGGCGCCTGCTTTTCCCACTATTTGTTTTATGTGATCATTCCACTTCAGATCGCTCCGGATAGTAACTCCTAAGTATTTTACGGTCGTTACCGCTTCCAATGATTTACCACCTATGGCATAATCGTACTGGAATGGATTTCTGCCCCTATGTATGCGCATTATATTACATTTATCTACGTTTAGGGAAAGCTGCCAGCTGTCGCACCATGCATTAATCCTCTGCAGGTCCTCCTGGAGTACGTACGAGTCTTCTGATGTTGCTACTTTCTTGTAGACAACCGTGTCATCTGCAAATAGCCTCACGGAGCTACCGATGTTGTCAACTAAGTCATTTATGTATATTGTAAACAATAAAGGTCCTATCACGCTTCCCTGCGGTACTCCCGAAATTACCTCTACATCTGCAGATTTTGAACCGTTAAGAATGACATGTTGTGTTCTTTCTTCTAGGAAATCCTGAATCCAATCACAAACCTGGTCCGATATTCCGTAAGCTCGTATTTTTTTCACTAAACGTAAGTGCGGAACCGTATCAAATGCCTTCCTGAAGTCCAGGAATACGGCATCAATCTGCTCGCCAGTGTCTACGGCACTGTGAATTTCTTGGGCAAATAGGGCGAGCTGAGTTTCACATGATCTCTGTTTGCGGAATCCATGTTGGTTATGATGAAGGAGATTTGTATTATCTAAGAACGTCATAATACGAGAACACAAAACATGTTCCATTATTCTACAACAGATTGACGTAAGCGAAATAGGCCTATAATTATTCGCATCTGATTTATGACCCTTCTTGAAAATGGGAACGACCTGCGCTTTCTTCCAGTCGCTAGGTACTTTACGTTCTTCCAGCGATCTACGATAAATTGCTGATAGAAAGGGGGCAAGTTCTTTAGCATAATCACTGTAGAATCTTAGGGGTATCTCGTCTGGTCCGGATGCTTTTCCGCTACTAAGTGATAGCAGTTGTTTTTCAATTCCGATATCGTTTATTTCAATATTTTCCATTTTGGCGTCCGTGCGACGGCTGAAGTCAGGGACCGTGTTACGATTTTCCGCAGTGAAACAGTTTCGGAACACTGAATTCAGTATTTCTGCCTTTCTTCGGTCGTCCTCTGTTTCGGTGCCATCGTGGTCAACGAGTGACTGAATAGGGGATTTAGATCCGCTTACCGATTTTACATATGACCAAAACTTTTTAGGGTTCTTGTTTAGATTGTTTGCCAATGTTTTATGTTCGAATTCGTTGAATGCTTCTCTCATTGCTCTCTTTACGCTCTTTTTCGCTTCGTTCAGCTTTTCCTTATCAGCTATGATTTGACTACTCTTAAACCTATGATGAAGCTTTCTTTGTTTCCGTAGTGCCTTTCGTACATGATTGTTATACCACGGTGGATCTTTCCCCTCGCTTTGGACCTTAGTCGGTACGAACTTATCTAAGGCGTACTGGACGATGTTTCTGAATTTTTTCCATTTTTGTTCCACATCCTCTTCCTCAGAAATGAACGTTTGATGGTGGTCACTCAGATATTCTGCGATTTGTGCCCTATCACTCTTGTTAAGCAAATATATTTTCCTTCCTTTCTTGGCATTTCTTATTACACTTGTAGTCATTGATGCAACCACTGACTTATGATCACTGATACCCTCTTCTACATTCACGGAGTCGAAAAGTTCCGGTCTATTTGTTGCTATGAGGTCTAAAACGTTAGCTTCACGAGTTGGTTCTCTAACTATCTGCTCGAAGTAATTCTCGGACAAGGCAGTCAGGATAATGTCACAAGAGTCTCTGTCCCTGGCTCCAGTTCTGATTGTGTGACTATCCCATTCTATACCTGGTAGATTGAAGTCTCCCCCTATTACAATAGTATGATCACGAAACTTCTTCACGACGTTCTGCAGGTTCTCTCTGAGGCGCTCAACTACTACGGTTGCTGATGCAGGTGGTCTATAGAAGCATCCGACTATCATATCTGACCCACCTTTGATACTTAACTTAACCCAGATTATTTCACATTCGCATTCGCTAATAACTTCACTGGATATTATTGAATTCTTTACTGCTATAAATACTCCTCCACCATTGGCGTTTATCCTATCCTTGCGGTATATATTCCATTCTGTGTCTAGGATTTCGTTACTGTTCACTTCCGGTTTTAACCAACTTTCCGTTCCTAATACTATATGCGCACTATTTCCTTCAATAAGAGATACTAATTCAGGAACCTTGCCCTGGATACTCCTGCAGTTTACCAATATTACGTTAACTTTTCCTGTTTTTGGTCTCTGAGGACGGACGTTCTTTATCAACGATGATAATGTCCTCTCTGGTAAGCCGTCAGGTATTTTATCGTTTCGCCCAAGGGGGGGTCCCTCTAACCTAAAAAACCCCCGTGTGCACGCCACATGTACTCTGCTACCCTAGTAGCTGCTTCCGGTGTGTAGTGCACGCCTGACCTGTCTAGGAGGGCCCTACAGTTCTCCACCCAATAACGGAGGTCGATGAATTTGCAACCATTATAGTCGCAGAGTCGTCTGAGCCTCTGGTTTAGACCCTCCACACGGCTCCAAACCAGAGGACCGCGATCGACTCTGGGCACTATGCTGCAGATATTAAGCTCAGCTTGCACTCCGCGTGCGATGCTGGTTGTCTTCACCATATATTAACTTTTGGCTGTCCTGAATGTATTGTCATACAACATGAGGATTTTCTGATGCCCAGATCCAGACATTATGGGAGTTACCTGAGCCATAGACATGAAATGTAGCTTAATCCAGAAAGCACACATGCTTCAAGGAATCATTGTCCTCATCCAAACATTTCAACATGTCCATTGCAAATTGTTTTAGGTGATCGTCTGGTTGTAATGCCTAAACAATTTGGACCTTGTACACATACAATTGAAGACGTTTGCAAACCACTTTATACACTTTACTCTTCGGCACTTGAAGCTCCCACAAAGCTTGTCTGATCAATTTCTGTGATACTCTCATAAATGTGGTTTGAACTGCCTGCACAATCTCCTCTGAAACAGATGGTCTGCCAGTGCTTGTCCATTTCTGAACTAACCCCGTTGCTAAAAAAACGTTTCCATCCATGTTCTGATTAACTTGGTATCAGGTGCCTCTTTCCGTAATGGGACGCAAACTTCCATTGCACAGTAATGATGATTTGCTTTCTGCTAGTCATGCATCACATTGTGCTTTCTCCTGGGGAAAGGTGTTTTTATGACATAGCTCACACAGTGCACCTTCTGGCAAAAGTGTTGAATGAGACATAGCTGTACAGGAACTTCATGGGTTCCCTGGTAGACCTCTAACAATAACAAATGTTATGATTATAAATGTAATTAATATTTCATCTTGAAATCAGGGTAAACATTTATGGACACCGTGTATTTCAGTTGTAATTTAACATGTTGATGGCAGTGAGGCTGCTGGTGGCCACAGCAGAGCCTCATGCCTTACATTGTGTACCTGCCATGGGCCACAGCAGAGCCTGACACTGACACCAGTTTGGGAAGGGTGTGTGATGTTATTTCAATGATTACAAAATCAAGTCAAATTTACAAAGAACTTGGCATTATGGCCCCATTTTCTTTTGCACCATCTCTAACCCTGACGCATGCATTGATTTGGTTTGGAAGGGTGTCGTAACCCTATCGTAACGTCTCATGTTGCAAGCTAGCCCACAACTGTTGCAACTGGTCCTCGATATCCTGGGTATGGTCGCTATGTTGGCACTAACGTCCGACATGTTCCCATGCATGTTCTATTGAAAACAGATGTGAAGATCTTGCTGGCCACAGGAGTACCTCATCATCACACTGTCACATGAGAGGTAACACATGAGGATGCAAGATGTCCATGAGGTATCTGTTGTGCTGTCAGAGTTCCTTCAATCACTGCCAGACATGACCTGAAGTCATACAAGATGGCTCCCCAAAAGTATGCCAGTCCTTACATTCGCACAAAGTCCAACATCAGGCCACTGCCACAACCAAATTCCCCAGAAATGTGGAGTTTGCATGATTCAACCAGCCAGCCAAATGGCAGTGAGACCTCTTCAAAATTTTGTCAGGAGCAGAATGCATTGCCTTACACAAGTAAGCAGCATCTACATGTCCTCGTTGGTGATCGACATGATCTGACACTATTTGTGCTCCTTACATACCCTCTGAAGGCAAGTAACAACTTGAATGTGCTTAGGTGGTTGTTTACCTGTCACAAAGAATTGAAACTCCAATCATTTATATAGCTTCCGATGGTGTGTACATACACTAAGTTGCATTGACATCTGACCATGTCTTTAGGCGTTTCACTTTGTCAGGCAGTGTATTTACATATAAAAAAATAAATATTAACAGTGTTTTTTTTCTGTGGCATCATGGGTACAGGAGAGGAACAATTCAGCATGTTGATTGCCGTGTGGCCACCGGCGGCCTCAGCAGAACCACTCGCCCAAAGCCATGTACCTGGCCTGGCGGTCAGACGTGTCTGTATATAAAACGAATGTGACTGACTCAATCACTAACTCACTCATCATCGCCCAACCCAAACATCCAAGGATACAAACTTGACATTTGGAGAGAGTGTTGACCTTCTGCTGTAGGTATCGTTTAAGAAGGGTTTTTCGAAATTCCATCCCTAAGGCGGTGAAATAGGAGATGAGAGGTTTTTGAAAATATGCCGCTATTAAGACAATTTTGAAGCTAGAATTACGAAAATTAATATTTGGTTTCTCGGTTGGAAATAAAAAAAATTGTGTGTTTCAGACTTGTTAGAAATGCAACCAATAAGGCGGTGGAACTGTAAATGATTTTTTTTAAAATGAATGAATCATTATCAAAGAATTACTAAAAGCATTTTTAAAGCCACGTAGATATGAAAACTGGTACTTGACTTCCCGGTTAGAAATAAAATAAAAGTATTTCGGTGGTTTTGGAAATTCAGCCCCAAAGGAGGTGAAAAAGAGGATTAAAAGTTTTATGAAAATATTCAGTTATGAAAGCATTCTTGAAGCAAAAACTATGAAAATTTGCATTTGTCCTTTTGGTTAGAAATAAAAAAATATGCTTGTCAATAATGTTTTTGGAAATTCAACCCAGAAGAGGGTGAAATAGGGGATGAAAATTTTAATGAAATTATTTCGTCATATTTATCTTACACTGTAGGCATCACTTAAGAAGTTATTTTTCGAAAATACACCTGTAAGTGGGTGCAATAGGAGATGTAGGGTTTTTTGAAAATATGTTGCTGTTAAAGCAATTCTGAAGCTAGAACTACGAAAACTGATATTTGATTCTTGGTCAAAAATAAAAAACACATGTTTCAGCATTTTTTTGGAAATTCAACCTGTAAGGGGGTGAAATAGTGGGTTAAAGCATTTTTTAAAAAATAAATCATTATTAAAGAACTACTAAAGCATTTTTAAAGCTACATCCAGGAAAATTGCTATTTGACTTCTCAGTTTCAAACAAAAATATCGTTTTAGCCTTTTTGGAAAGTCATCTCCCAACGGGGTGAAATAGGGAATGAAAAATTTCATAAAAGTATTGCATCATAAAGACAGAATCGCTGTTTGGTCAGAAGTACATTCGTAAAAGACCACGGTTCTATGGCCTTAATTTGCATGAAAAGGTTAGAAGGCATTGCAATTTGTTAACTAAATCAAAGAAGACTATTTAACTGTCACCACAACAAATTGGTTTTATCAGAATTGAAAGAAACGAATCCGTAATACATTAATTTTTCAGTAGGCCTAACATATCTTTACAAAATTAATTTTTGTTGTAATTAATATGCAAAATAATCATTACTGATGACCAAATGGACAACGTTTAAATGCTGTTCCATGTACACGAACGTATGTTTGAGATGAAAGAATTCAGTACTGGGTGTAAGGAGGCCCTGATCAAGGGGTGGCGGGGCTGGGCTGGTGGGGGGGGGGGGGGGGGGAGGAGAGGAAGCGGCGATGGGGAGGCAAACCGGGGTATCTGGCCCCGGCAGCAGTTTCAGGGGCCGCCAACTTCATATTGTTGAAGAAAAAAAAATTATTTCACAAAGCGCCTGGCATCCAGCGCACTTCGGTCTGTCGATTATTCATATTATTTTAAAAAGCATCTCTGCTGGTTTCTGAACGTATTTGAACATATTCTAAGTTGATTTCTGAACGGATCATAAGATGATTTTTGAATGTGTGTATAGTGTACGTGATGTCTCTGCCAGTGGGATCCGCGTCGCATCTAGAAACAAAAAAAACTTTACCGCAGACAAAAGGGGATGGGGCTATACCAGCTGAGGCGAATGAGCAGTTGAATGCCAATCTCTAATTATGCGGTTGACTGGGTGTAGGAATGATCAGCGTTGTTATGATTATTAGCGAAATCCATAGATTCAGACTACCAGAATGGTAATAAACAACTAACAGGAATAACAGGTGAGAAAGATTACATATTACCTTCTCGGTGTATCCAAGAAAATAAAATTTTGACAGAAAATTTTTACCGGATCGCTGCACTGCTAAGGGCCAGTTGTACAGTCCCCGGGTAGCAGCCGCTTTAAGTTCGTTCTCGGAATAGCGTGGAAAACGCGTTGTACGAAGACGCAATAACGCCTAACCGAAGAACAAATGCGGGTAACTAAATCGGTGATTCTGGCAGGGATTTAACCGGAGAATCAATTTTGACAATGACAGGATTACTTACAGAATTAGTGGTGAGAAGGTAGTTGGTTATAAGGGTGAAGGAGGAGAAACGGGGACATCACACAAATTATATGGAAGAATATGACGATTCCAAATGTATATAAAATTTCGTACTACTATTTTTGGGTCTCATGCCTGAGAAACTGGAGCGCATGAATGGAATGTGAAAATATTTCCCAATATAAAACTTTTTCATGTCGTAGGCCTAATTGGCATTTGGTATTGGTAAGTCGTGAATTATATTCTGTCGTGTTATTTATGTAAATGAGGTAGATAAAAATGACAATTTGTGCCAAAACAGTCCTGCTTACTTGGCGTGTGTTACAATTGCTGCAATATTATAAGGGCTTACTGGCATTTCGTTTTATACAGGGTGGTCCACTGATCGTGAGCGGACCAAATATCTCACGAAATAAGCGTCAAACGAAAAAAACTACAAAGAACGAAACTCGTTCTAGCTTGAAGGGGGAAACCAGATGGTGCTATGGTTGGCCCGCTAGATGGCGCTGCCATAGGTGTCAAATCAACTGCGTTTTTTTTTTAAAAAACAGGAACCCCCATTTTTTATTGCATATTCGTGTAGTACGTAAAGAAATATGAATGTTTTAGTTGGACCACTTTATTCGCTTTGTGATAGATGGCGCTGTAATAGCCACAAACGTGTAAGTACGTGGTATCACGTATCATTCCGCCAGTGCGGACGGTATTTGCTTCGTGATACATTGCCCGTGTTAAAATGGACCGTTTACCAATTGCGGAAAAGGTTGATATCGTGTTGATGTATGGTTGTTGTGATCAAAATGCCCAACGGGCGTGTGCTATGTTCGCTGCTCTGTATCCTGGACGACATTATCCAAACGTCCGGACCGTTCGCCGGATAATTACGTTATTTAAGGAAAGAGGAAGTGTTCAGCCACATGTGAAACGTCAACCACGACCTGCAACAAATGATGATGCCCAAGTAGGTGTTTTATCTGCTGTCGCGGCTAATCCGCACATCAGTAGCAGACAAATTGCGCGAGAATCGGGAATCTCAAAAACGTCAGTGTTGAGAATGCCACATCAACATCGATTGCACCCGTACCATATTTCTATGCACCAGGAATTGCATGGCGATGACTTTGAACGTCGTGTACACTTCTGCCACTGGGCACAAGAGAAATTACTGGACGATCACAGATTTTTTGCACGCGTTCTATTTAACGACGAAGCATCATTCACCAACAGCAGTGACGTAAACCGGCATAATATGCACTATTGGGCAACGGAAAATCCACGATGGCTGCGGCAAGTGGAACATCAGTGACCTTGGCGGGTTAGTGTATGGTGCGGCATTATGGGAGTAGGGATAATTGGCCCCCATTTTATCGATGGAAATCTAAATGGTGCAATGTATGCTGATTTCCTCCGTAATGTTCTACCGATGTTACTACAGGTTTCACTGCATGACAGAATGGCGATGTACTTCCAACATGATGGATGTCGGGCACATAGCTCACGTGCAGTTGAAGCGGTATTGAATAGCATAATTCATGACAGGTGACCATAGCCCGCACGTTCACCAGATCTGACGTCCACGGATTTCATTCTGTGGGGAAAGTTGATATTTGCTATGGTGATCCACCGACAACGTCCGACAACACGCGTCAGCGCATTGCCAGTGCAACTGCGAACATTCAAAAGGCGAACTACTCGCTGTTTAGAGGAATGTCGTTACACGTATTGCCAAATGCATTGAGGTTGACGGACATCATTTTGAGCATTTATTGCATTAATGTGATATTTACAGGTAATCACGCTGTGACAGCATGTGTGCTCAGAAACGATAAGTCTACAAAGGTACATGTATCACATTGGAACAACCGAAATAATATGTTCAAACGTTCCTACGATCTGTATTTTAGTTTAAAAAACATAGCTGTTACCAACTGCTCGTCTAAAACTGTGAGCCATATGTTTGTGACTATAACAGCGCCATCTATCACAAAGCGAAAAAAGTGGTCCAACTAAAACATTCATATCTCTTTACGTACTACACGAATATGTAATAAAAAATGGGGGTTCCTATTTTTAAAAAAAACAATGGTTGATATCCGTTTGACCTATGGCAGCGCCATCTAGCGGGCCAACCATAGCGCCATCTGGTTTCCCCCTTCAAGCTAGACAAGTTTCGTTCGTTGTAGTTTTTTCGTTTGACGCTTATTTCGTGAGATATTTGGTACGGTCACGATCAATGGACCACCCTGTATAGCAGACGGTGACGAAATAAACGTAATGAAATAAAAAACCACTCTAGTCTTAGGTACTATTCGTATTAACAGTTTTCTCAATATTAGACAACGAAATTTTGATTTTTCATGTAGCAAAACGTTTTACGAACTTGTGAGGTAATAGATTCTTTGACAGAAAGGAAGCTCGCTGTGTAAAGCTGAAGCAAGATTAGAGAGGAAAAAACGCTGGGACCTAAGGATTGAAGTAATATTTACTGTCTTCCTTGTCTCTTGTGTTTACTGGTTCTTTGTTTCGTATATATAATTTTATGTCACACAAAAGAGAACGTTATTATCTAATAGGCAATAAAGAGTACAAATTTTCTGAAGAGTTTTTATTCTCCCGATTGAAAATAATCCCACCCAGTATTAGTTGTCAGTTTCTTATTTTTTATTTTATTTTATTTTTTTTATTAAGAGGGGTAGGATGTCAAACCGGCCGACTTGAAGCAGGAGAGGCACCACAGGATGTTTTAATTTCCACTGTCCTGAATAGGGCTTTGATGGTTCGATTACAAAGTATACGATTTTGAATTCCACACTTCACAATACAATGACTTGCGATAGAAGAATGGTATGTGAAGAGGCATGGCACTGCACTTTGGCACACTTACGACCAAATAATGTGTCTTACATTTTCTCGAACATGCATGTTTTATATACCAAACCCTTCAGAAAGATGTGCTCTACAAAATGAACAGTTTTTTGAAAAACCGTTTTTTTTAATTTTTGACGTCCTATCTCAAACATTCGGCTGGGGAGGGGGGGAATCGTAGATCCGGCACTGGGTTTAAGACGAGCATTTGTAACTATGGAACCACTTGTCTCTCTCTCTCTCTCTCTCTCTCTCTCTCCCTCTCCCTCTCCCTCTCCCTCTCCCTCTCCCTCTCCCTCTCCCTCTCCCTCCCTCCCTCCTTCTCTCTCTCTCTCTCTCTCTTCCCCCCCCCCCCCCCCCGCTGTGTGATATTAAACCAAAGCCGTTGGAACACCTTAATTATGCAGTGACTAAAAGGCATGCAAAAGGCCATTAACTCTTTTATAGTGCGTAGATTTACACGTGAGAAATGGACGTAACAAGATCCAAATTCGATTAAAGAAGAACAAAATACTCTCCGCACAGCACACGGTCTATGCGAGCCAAGCAGCGACCGCTAAGCTAGTCAGTCTTTAAACGTGTAGCAGGTAACGCGTTAATGTAAAAGGTATTCTGCTGTTTATGGGCAGGCTTATTGTGAACCAAAGAATGAAGATGTTGACTGATTGTAGGAAAATCAACAGTGAGAAACATTATTATTAAAAAAAAAAAAGTCAGATACATTTGAAGGTGCTAAGCTGTGACTGACATTTCTCATTACATCAGAGAATTAGTTTCTTCCTTTATCTGCCAATAAAAACCTGAATAGTTAAAAATGGCAATGTTCACCATGTCTGTGACACTGGATGAGCCACATGTGACTCGTAGGTTGTGCCAAATGGCAAGCGGAGCTCAGACTTCAATGTCTGGATTCGCGTTTGACAAACAGGCTTTCCTGCACTCCTCTTCGTCTGAACTGCGCAAGGGTATCGACCGACCACTGTGTCATCTACAGCTCAAAGGCGTCGTCGAATGCGGTTATGGAAGGGCGTGGGTTTAGCACATAACTCTCCTGGTAAATGCCGACAGTCCTGCGTAAATCTCTCAGCACAAGTACTGGGATCGCTTCAGCAACCCATGTGTCGTGAAGTGGTAGAATATTGTGTTACATGGAGTGGGGGGTCTTGTATTAACTGCCTAGACTGCGAGGATGCGATGACCTCCGTAAACAAAACGTCAGCCTGAACGTGTTCTACACGCTGAAGGCGTTAGATAGCTGTTGAGAAGAAACCGTCTTTAGAGGGGAACGTGCCACACCACAGTTGTACAAGGTTTAACCACGCAAGTGGTGCTTTGCAAGAGTGGACTCTCTATTTCCCTAACTGCCTGTGGGATGTCCATGAAACATCTAAAAGCAGTGCCAGTGGTTCAGGCGAACTGTTGGAAAAAAGTAAATCAGTCTTTAAACTCATCTACTCTGTCGCCATCTCCATCACAGCTATTATGTCCCAAGTTGAAACGCTTGCAGCTCTAGATACAATGTTCTGCCAGAACGGAGCCTGAGTAATAGTTATGTATTGGCATCATGTGAATCAGCTTCTTCTTCAGTGGTATCACTGCTCCATCCACACCCACGCTTCTCAGTTACACTGAAGAAAAAAAAGCGCGACACCAAAAAATAATTAATGCAGAGTAATGAAATTTTGGGAATACACTTGTCTAGGTAACATATTTTAGTGATTAACATTGCAAGATCGGAGGGTAATGTAAACTTCAGATAAGGCAATTCAAATGTAAAATGCTGGTACATTCAGAACTGGTGTAACCGCCAGAATGTTGAATGCAAGCATGCACAGGGTGTGTGGAATAACCACGAGAGTGGTCCTGCTGTCATATGAAATTGCACTCCAGACCATAGCCCCAGGTGTAGGTCCATTGTGTTTTTGAACACAGGTTGGTTGCAGGCCCTCAACTGACCTCCTCGTAACGAACACACGGCCATCACTGGCACCGAGGCAGAACAAGCTTTCATCAGAAAACACAACTGACTTCCACCCTTCCCTCCAATGAGACCTCGCTTAACACACTGGAGTCGCAAACGCGGTGGTTTAAGTTCACTGGAGTGCACGCTACAGGGCGACTGACTCGGAACTGCCCTTGAAGTAACTGATTTGTAACACTTCGTTGAGTCACTGTGTTGCCAACTGCTGCCCAGATTGCTGCTGCAGAAGTAGTAAGAAGCACCAGAGCCATACGCCGGAAACGACAGTCTTCCCTCTTGGTAGAGGCACGTGGCCATTCGGAATATGGTGTTCTTGCCACAGTACATTCTCGCGATCACCGCTGCCAGCAATCTTGTATAGTGGCTACATTCTTACTAAGTCTTTCTGCAGTATCATAGAAGGAGCATCTAGCTTCTCTAACCTCTGTTGTACGACCTCGTTCAAACTTAGTGAGGTACTGATAATGGCGTCTTTTTCGCCTTAAAGGCATTCTTGACTAACACCAACTCACCACGTCCAGTCTCAAAGGTAACTATGACCGTTACAGCGTGCGTTTAAGCCAAACCTGATTTTCGTCTTCATAGTGACGCTGCTAGCGCCACTCTTATGCGACTGGCACGAAATTTGAACAAAAATTATCTTTCAGATTTATAATTGTTGCGATTTTTTCACGTCAGTATATTTTTGGTGGTAACGATTTCCATTTCTTCTTATCAAATGTCGTTCTTTTCCTTTCTCTTTTAATTGTTTGATTTTTTACTTCGTTCTTCTGTTAGACTGTCTTTACAGGGCGTGCTGATTTGAACAAAAGTGCTGACATAATTTCATTTCTTTACTTCTTCGGCCCATCCGGTTTCGACAGTAGCTGTCAGTAAAGCCGTGTGGTGGGTTGTGCTTGAATGTCTCATTCGGCAGACCACTTGCCACAGCAAAGGTCCCAGGCTGTAGCTCCGGTGAGGCCCACTATTTTAATCTCTCAGGAAGCATCAAATCAGTGCACACTCCACTGATTCAAACTTTCGCATTAACAGTGCCGCTAGCCGCGGTTTTGGACACAAGAAAAATTACAGCAAAGCGAACTGTAGTGTTGTAACAATCAATAGGGTTTCATTTGCTGGCAGTCAAACTTTTTTGTTCAAGAGACAGCATTGACATTATGGAGTGGCATCTCGGTTGGTATATGTACCGATCTAATTGTTGATTAGTAGCCTCCATAAATTAGTATATTATGAGCTCCCAATGGACTAGCTATAGTAAGGGCCGGCGGCCAGGTACTGATCGTTAAAAGTTGGCCCCATTCGGAATAGGTCTTGTCGACTATTCTCTGTTTCGGAATCAGAGATCCCAAAGCAGGGTAAATACGAGTTGTGTGAGAAAAGTAATGAGGCTGACAACGCTGCGAGCGATCTGGCAACGCCGTGTTGTTCAGCTTGTGCAAACCTGTGAGTTCATCGCTTCCGGATGCTCAGTCTAATTTCCAGCTCTGTACACCTATCATATCACTTTTGAGAGTGCCATCTGTGAAGCTGTGTTTTTTTTGTTGTGTGTTACGAAAGCGAGACAGCGGAATTTACAGCAACGCTATGCCACAAAGTTTTGTATTAAACTTGAGAAATCCGTGAGTGTGACCTTTGAAAAGTCGAAACAGGCGTAGGAGGGTCATTCCTTATCGAGAGCATAGGTTTTCCGCTGGCACAAATCATTTTTGGAAGGCCGAGAATTCGTTGAAGATGAACCTTGCCGAGGGAGACCTTCAACTTAAAAAACGGACGATAATGTCGAACGAGTGCATGCTCTTATGAGATCAGACCAACGTTTTACAATAAGGACGGTGAGTGCCCTGTTCAATTTAAACACTCTCACTGTACATCACAGTTTGACTGAAGATTTGCACATGTGAAGGTTTGTGCCAAAATGGTGCTGAAAAACCTCACAACTGAGCAGAAGGACAATCGCGGGTGTTGATCTTCTTGAGAGGATTTCCAATGAGAACAGATGGTTCAATCATGTGGTCACATGTGATGAACCCTAGATTTTTGAGAACATTCCGGAGACAAGACCGCAAAGTGAGAAGTGGCACACTAAGACATCTCTTTGAGTGAAGAATTCTCGAAACAGCAAATCGAAGAGCAAAATAATGCTGGTTTGCTTTTTTGTTGGTAGAGATATCGTAGATAAAGAATTTGTTCCTCCAGGACAAACTGTCAACCAATTGTTTTACGGAGACGTCCTTGAAAGGCTCAGGAAAAGGGTGATTCGAGTGAGACTAGACGTTGTAGACAAGTGCATACTACATCATGACAATGCTGTATTTCACAGGGCCACTTCCATCACGGAGTTTTTGATCTCAAAAGGCTTTTATTTTGTTCACAGTCCCCTATTCACCTGTCTGCGTCCTTGTAAGTTCTTTCTTTTCCAGAAATTGAAAAATTTCTTAAAACGACATAATTTTGGGACTCTGAAGAACTTCGAAAAGAATGTGACCCACCAGTTGAAGCCTTTCAGAGCTGCTACCAAGACTGGGAAGAACGACTCCGCCGGTATATAGCTGCCGAATACTCATTGTTGCTACGAGTGCCTAAAATCCAAATGTAGGCAGGTGCTGAACTTTGATAATGGTATTGACAGGTATTCACCCTCGTTGAGAAATAATGGTCTAATAGAGATTGGCAACAACTGTTCTTTCGAATGAGCATGTTATTTAAATGTAATGCAAAATAGTGTGTTAGATTCATGATGTCTCCATTGTGCTTCAAATTGTTTTGTGAGCTGAGTGTGATCTGTTGCTGAAGTTTACAATATAGTGCGACAAAGATGCCATTTAAATGTTGATTTTTGTTTCGTTTGTGTGGTGCAAGACTCAGTCACCTTTAGCCTGGTTTGATGCAGCCAACCACGAATTCCACTCCTGTGCCAATCTCTTCATCTCAGAGTAGTTCCTGTGCCAATCTCTTCATCTCAGAGTAGTTCTTGTGACCTATATCCTCAAATATTTACAGGATGTATTCTAATTTCTGTCTTCCTCTAAAGTTTTTTACCCTCTACAGTTCCCTCTAAGAACATTGACGTTACTCTGAGATGTCTTAACAGATGTCCTACCACGCTTTCCCTTCTTCTTGTCAAAATGGTTCATTTCTCTTGCGTTCCAGTGTTCCCACAGTCCATGTTTCAGTACCATACAAAACTGTGCTCCAAACATACATTCTCAGAAATTTCATCCTCAAATTATAGCCTATGTTTGACACCAGTAGACCTCTCTTGGCCAGGAATGTCCTTTCTGCCAGTGCTACTCTGTTTTTAATGTCCTCCTTATTCCTTCCATCATAGGTTATTTTGCTGTCTAGGTAACAGTATTCCTTAACTTCATCTTCTTCGTGATCACCAATCCTGATGTTAAGTTTCTTGCTATTCTCATTATTTTTGTCTTTATTCAATTTACTCTCAATTCATATTCTGTGCTCATTAGAATGTTCATTCCATTCAGCAGATACTGTAATTCTTCTTCACTTTCACTGAGGATAGCAATTTCATCAGTGAATCTTATCATTGATATCCTTTCATCTTGAATTTTGATTCCACTCTTGCACCTTCTTTTTATTTCCATCATTGCTTCTTCGATCTATACATTGAACATTAGGGGCAAAAGAATACATCCCTGTCTTACACCCTTTTTAATCTAAGCACTTTGTTTTTGGTTTTCCTCACTTCTTGTTCTCTCTTGGCTTCTGCACATATTGTATGTTAACCATTTGTCCCTGTAGCTTATAATTTCGAACATCTTGCGCCATTTGACATTGTCGAATGCTTTTTCCAGATCAACGTATCCTATGAATGTGTCTTTATTTTTCTTTAGTCTTGCTTCCATTATCAGCCGCAACGTCAGAACTGCCTCTCTGGTGCCTTTACCTTTCCTAAAGCCAAACTCATCATCATCTAACACATCCTCAGTTTTCTTTTCGATTCTTCTGTGTATTATTCTTGTCAGAAACTTGAATGAATGAGCTGTTAAGCTGATTGTGCGATAATTCTCACTCTTGTTGGCTCTTGCAATCGTGGGAATTGAGAGGATGGTGTTTTTCTGAAAGTCAGATCGACTAGAGGAACAAAGTGGGTTCTGGCACAAATCATTTATTCAGAATGGTGGCTAAGTTTTCCCAAAGCCCATGATATCATGCCCACCCTTCACCCCTGGAAATGGCGGGAATATTTTTTTGGTGGGAAATAGGTCAGTTGGGCTACCTCCACTAACCTAACTTTCGCTACCCCTCCACCCCACCGAGCGAGGTGGCGCAGTGGTTAGCACACTGGACTCGCATTCGGGAGGATGACGGTTCAATCCCGTCTCCGGCCATCCTGATTTAGGTTTTCCGTGATTTCCCTAAAATCGCTTCAGGCAAATGCCGTGATGGTTCTGTTGAAAGGGCACGGCCGATTTCCTTCCACACCCTTCCCTCACCCGAGCTTGCGCTCCGTCTCTAATGACCTCGTTGTCGACGGGACGTTAAACACTAATATCCTCCTCCTCCCCTCCACCCTCTCCTGTGACGTCACCCACCCCTTTGACTCCCTCCCCCACATCTGAATTGGTCTATGCTGAGCTGTGGGAGCGGGAGGACATAAGGTATCCACTTGTTTCCTTTGGCTGGAAATGGGTTCTTGGTTCTTGGTGGTGTTATCCTGTTGGTGGATTGTCCTCCACAGTCCATCCCCTACCCCTGCCCCCACTCCCACTTCCCGTCACCCTCCATCCCCACTTCTTCTGATCACACATGTGTATGTTCGGCCTCGAACTTTGACAATGGATTGCCATAGACCACAATAGGTGCTCAAAACCATCCTACAGCCACCCCTCACTTTCTGCGAAGGTGCTGTGCTCATGCTGAGTTCAAGTGGTTGGTCCATTTCTTTACAACACTACACTATTACAAACTTGTTCAGCCTATGGATGGTGCTATTCATTGTGTTGGAAAGACTGAACATGTGGTTGCCTTGCATTCAAATTTCGTAGAAGCACATTGTGAACTACCTCTATTTTGTGAACCATGTGAATACTGTGCATGTTAATACTGTTTATCTGAGTGTGTCAACATGGTGCTGACAGAAGCTAATGGATTGGCAATAAGTTTGAAAGAAATGCATGCTGAATTCTGGGCTTAAAAGAAAGCTTTGTTTTCTAAATTCTGTACATGTGTGAAGAAAGAACCAATTAATTACTGTATGATTACTAAATAAAAGTGTGTCAAACTGTATATGGGTTTTTTAAATTTATTTCATATCTCTCACAATACCACAGGTACTAAAGCTGGTAATTTCACTGCAACATCTATTACCTCACAACAGCAGGAAATTGTTTCAATCATGTTGTCACGAGTCATTGTCAAACTGAATGATGAGTTAGTGGTTTATACAGGGTGATACAAAAAGGTATGGACAAAATTTCAGGAAACATTCCTCACACACAAATAAAGAAAAGATGTTATGTGGACATGTGTCTGGAAACGCTTAATTTCCTTGTTAGAGCTCATTTTAGTTTCGTCCACCTACACTCAATAGAGCACGTTGTCATGATTTCATACAGGCTACTCTACCTGTGCTGCTAGAACATGTGCCTTTACAAGTACGACACAACATGTGGTTCTTGCACAATGGAGCTCCTGCACATTTCAGTCGAAGTGTTCGTACGCTTCTCAGCAACAGATTCAGTGACCGATGGATTGGTAGAGGCGGACGAATTCCATGGCCTCCATGCTCTCCTGACCTCAACCCTCTTGACTTTCATTTATGGGGGCATTTGAAAGCTCTTGTCTACGCAACCCCGGTACCAAATGTAGAGACTCTTTGTGCTCGTATTGTGGACTGCTGTGATACAATACGCCATTCTCCAGGGCTGCATCAGCACATCAGGGATTCCATGCGACGGAGAGTGGATGCATGTATCCTCACTAACGGAGGACATTTTGAACATTTCCTGTAACAAAGTGTTTGAAGTTACGCTGGTACGTTCTGTTGCTGTGTGTTTCCATTCCATGATTAATGTGATTTGAAGAGAAGTAATAAAATGAGCTCTAACATGGAAAGTAAGCGTTTCCGGACACATGTCCACACAACATATTTTCTTTCTTTGTGTGTGAGGAATGTTTCCTGAAAGTTTGGCCGTACCTTTTTGTAACACCCTGTATATCTAAATTCTCTGTGTACTCACTGAAGCTCAGTTGGTTAAGTCAATGAGCTATGGTGGTTACATTTTTTTCTGTAAACGCCCTTTGCGCACCAAAACCCAGTGTAGTCAGTACCGTGACAAGGTGGGTGAAGCGTCCTCAACACAAAGACTTTGTTGTGATGTTGTGGAAGAAGACCAGAAGAAGAAGAAGAAGAAGGAGGAGGAGGAGGAGGAGGAGGAGGAGAATTGGATACTCCTTCATGATGATATACAAGCTAGGTCCATACAGTTGTGGCAAGAGAAATGTACTCATGACACTGCAACCACCTCCAGATGGAGTCTGCTTTCAACATGTCTGTATTTTTTCAAGTATCAGCCTCTGCAGAAGACTCAAGGGCGTATAGGGTGTAACATATAGGATCATTAAGTCAAAACGGTCAAATCCTTCCACCAGATAAAGTAAAGCCAAACACGGCATTCATATTTGATAATGTTGCTGTGTAAAACGACGATAAAATTCAACAATATTTCTGTTTTGATCGTCATGTGGGTGCTAACATATTTTATCTGAGCCAGATATATTCCAGAATTCTGTAACGGTTGGTTCAGGATAATGCAAATCTCGTTATAGGTTTCAAATAACACAGTTTGAATTTAAAGCATATTTACCACTTGCATGTACTAACAGACATGTCATTTGATGACTTTGTAAAGATATGCACTGATTGCAGGAATCACACACAGCATAAGTTTCTCGTTACTGATAAAACAAGAAAACTGAATAAATCTTACGGAATTTTCTTTATATATAACCATGAAAAACGTGACAGGCACGTCACTACGTATCACACCACGGACAAGTTCGCATGTATATCGAACACTCAGCTCAAGAGAGTAGGTACATGTAGACAAAGAATGCGTCTATACATAGACAGAAAATTTCAAACTCTCGGATTTAAAGTAAAGGACCTGGAGACGTATATCCAGACCCTTCTGAGGATGATCAACAACAGAGGCTAAGTTTAAGAAAGTAGTGACGTGCACCCAGATCATTCTGAGAAAGAAAGTAGAGAAAATAGCTGCATGGAGTGTATATAACACCCAATCTCTGAAGGAGTCTGCTTAGTGTATAACAAGATGTTGACTAAGCACACAGTCATAGAGGCATGAGAGACCATTCGAGAGAAATTGCGGTTGCTCAGGGAACTCTTGGTGAAACCACACAACGATGATGATGATGATGATGATGCTATTGTTGGTTTCATTACCCATCACTATGATGATCAGATAGGCAAAATGTTCAGTGTCAGTGGTGTAAATGTGTACATGTTGGGCACGCAACCTATAAGTTGAAAGGAAAAAACAATGCAGACAGGCGATAGAGAATTTCGGATAACACCAGGTCTACTGAACATCTTTCAAAAATACTTAAAAATAGTAAAATTTTCACCTAAAGATCTGGAGATGTTTGGTGAGATACTACAACTGAACAGTGTACACAGGTAAGCAGGAAACCAATGCAGTGTGAAATATAGAGATGATATAAAATTACTATCATTACGCAGTCAGTGTAGGAGTGGTGAAGGTATTGACATTCAGCATAAAAGAATCAGCAATCGGCCTTTTCAGTACGTTGATCCCTAGGAGCTGAGACATCGACTACAACTGCTCATGCCATCAGCTTCTGCAGGCAGTACTGTTTATTCGAACGAGGTTGTCTTAATAATTTCAGACCTTCGCGAGAGAGGTGTAATTAAATAATAACAGCAGTTCGAGAACTGCACAAACCAGCATGCAAAACTTAGCCTTGCAGGCATGTTACGATTAAAAGTTTGGATGACTTTTTGCAAGCTAATCTTGCAGATATGAGGGAATTTTCACATGAGAATAATGGTTTCCAAGTATATCTTAATAGTCATTGGTACCTACTCTAAATTTGCTTGAAAACTGTCTGTTAAAACAAAACCGGGGGGGGATATTGCGGATGTTTAGAGCGACTGCTGCAGACAGGAATCAATCCATGCCTGGATAACCTCCAAACTGATCATGGTGGTTAGTTTTGCAACAGATATTTCAAAACTGAGGTGGAGTGGAATGGGATACAGCATTACTTGACTTTCATCCATCTGAAGGCGAGTATTGTGGGACGCCTGAACAGAACAGTGAATGCCAAAATGTGGATGTGGTTTAATCTCTGTAGTTCATACAAGTGGACAGATATCCTTCCGCAGATAATCACACAGGATATCGAACCAAACATCACAGAATAAAAATGAGACCAATCGATGTTCATGATTACAGTGCTAGATCCGTGTAAACAGAACTTTAATGGGATAATTTGATCTCAAAATACAAGACAGCATTTGGGAAGTCACACCTCCTGATCTGGCCGAGTGTGATATTCACAGTCTCTAAAGCACAGAGGACAAATCGCAGAACTTATATCTTAAAGGATAGCACTGGTACCGAAGTTTCAAGGTACTTTTACACAGAAGAACTCTGTGTTTCTCATAGAGTGGGTCATAATACGTCGAGGGAATAAAGCACTGGTTAAATGGGTTGATTTTCCTGTAACACAGAACAGTTAGATCGACACTGGCAATTTGCTATATAATGGAGTGCATAGAGCGAGCACAACTGGCACAGTAGTGTAACATGGAGCATAAGAGACCCATTTTAGGAGATTGTAGTATTATCGATAAAATTTCAGCTGAATTGCATATTCCTGTGTGTAACTACTGTGAACCTGGTACAAAGCTTCAAAACTAGTTGGCTTGAGGTGATAAAGGGATTAACATGCTCGAGGAGGCATGTTTGGAACAAGACATCTCCTATGCAAAACACAAAGATCTCCCCAGATATCTCACTGCAGATGAAATTTTAGTTGATAAAGCTAAAGAAGACTGCATGAGAAAGGATATTGGTATTCGAAAGCACACTTCAGCATTAGTAGTTGACAAAACCATGCGTGGTAAAACTAAGTGTGGTGTGGGTTTCAACCAAGTTATTAACACTGCGCTCCATGCACTGAAGATGAAGAAGGAGAAAACGATGAAGAAGAAGAGGTGTCTCAAAAACTGCATTCTGACAGCGATGTATACAGCTGAAAGTGCTATGAAGCATAAGAGACCAGTTAAAGCACACAGGGTTTTACCGATACCCAAGACATCAAGTGGGATTATCCGCTCCCTCAGTTCAGCCCTCACAGGTCTCGTAGCAATGGGTTCGGTGCTGTGGCTATTTCCTGAATAGTCAAGAATGCACACACCTCTTAGAAGCACCTGGAGGAGGCATGAAGACATAATCACATGATGGAAGCAGCAGCCTTTGGGAAACGACTATAACTAAAACCTTACTAGGAAGGAATAGGTCTCTTCATAAATAAAAAAAAGCCCATTAGCCATCCTACCAGAGAGGCCTCTTACAAATACAGATCTGCTTCAGTTTGTTATGAAGTCAAATTTCAGCATTCATAGATTCCACAGAGTGTTTGTGTGGGATATGTTACCAAAGAGTATTGGAAATCTGAGAATTTGGAATTGTGAATTTAGATGTTACTGGAGGACTGGGAAACCATTGGGTGGCATATGTTAAGAAAAATACGAATAACGTCTACCATCTGGACTCATTTGGAGACCTGCAGCCACCAGAAGAGTTACAACGATACTTCACTGGCAGAAGACAAGTGTTCTACAATTTTCATCGCTACCAAAACTTTTACTACTTACTTGCGTGGCCATCCATCGATCATGTTCCCCCTAACGTTTGCAGAGAAAGATATTTAAGGAAGTGCATTAAAATCCACTCATCAGTTGCAGTTCAGATGCAATGTCATATACTCTGACTTTAAAAGAACGATTGCCAGTATTAGGCACTGATTACTTTCCACCGATTGATTTAAGCAATCAGGAGTGGAATTTTTCACTGATTGGACTGGAGGCACACGATAACATTCCAAATACATTGAAGGCTAACAATAAACTTCATCTGGAAAATGATAGTGGAAAAGAAATTGTAGATACAGAACCTGGTGCATACGATATTGACGATTTGAACGAAATTTTAAAACAGAGTTGTAAAGGATTGTGCTATGTGCAAACACCAATACTCTTAAATGTGAAATAAAGACAACAGGTGCAATGATTGCCTTTAACTAGAAACGTTCAGTAGGTTCACTATTGGGTTGCATAAAAGGACAAGTTTTGAAGAAGTATCCTGATAAATTGTATGGATCCGACTAGTTAGTGGATATACTTGCTGTCAGCACGATCAGCGTCGAGTGTAACATTGGAACAAACTCATATCTCGACAACAGTTTGGTTCATATGATTTGTGGACTCTTCGAAACAGTTGGAAAAGGCTGTAAGATCGTAGAAACCCCTACCAGCGCTATTTACCTCCCAGTCACAATTGATACATTGGGCTATCTGGAGCTGCGTATTGTGGAGGGGTTGACTGACCAGTCCTCTTGGCAAGAACAAGGAACACCGGAAATGGTGTTGACCTTGACCTTGTGGCAGCCAGGAGCGGTAGCAGCAGCAGCATTCATTGCACTAGCGCTCACCTTTTAAGAAAAATCAACAATAGACGTCAGATGTAAAAGCAAAGTGCATAACACATAGCATGCCACTTCACAACAGGACAGCAAGGTGGTAATGTGTGCAAAGTATGAGTTCCTTAAATCAGTATTCTGAAACCTCACAATGACGTCGTTTTATTTAACTAGCACCGCAGAATATGATGAGCACATTATATGCCAGGAATATTTCTTGCATAAACCTTGTGATTCAACAAAATTTAACGACAACAACGAAATTAGGATTGACATCCAGCACCAGGACGCTTTAACTCTCCTATCCAAGAGTTTCATTTTTCTGGAAGCATCATTTCCAAAAACGGAATGGTACCACTACAGTGGCATCGAAGCTTGCACATAATGCTTTAGTGTTCCTGTTTCAAGAGATAGGGTATGAACTAATTGGGGTTGAGACTGACCATACATGTCACATAGATATAACATCAGCTCTTATAAATGTATGTTTCGACATCCCCCTCAGATATGAACAATTTAGAAAAGTTTTGTTTACAAAGCAGAAGGTAGATCTGTTGAAGACTGCAGGAGATTTACTCCATCTGTACATCTAAAAATGCTTTGGGGCTACTTCGAAGATATGCAACTGATTAATATAAACGTTAAAGAGGAACTTATCCTGGTATGATGTCCAGTGGATAACAACTCGTACATTCAAGGAGGTGATGAGGAGAACGAGATCACCATCAATAAAATAATATGGAAAATGCCACACATTAGTGTATCTGACTAGCAGCGTTTGAAGCTTTTAAAAGTCCTAACTGCAGGCATATTTCTACCATTAACTGTCTGTTTGTGGGGGCTTTTTGAACACCACGTGCTTCCAATTGTAAGCAGACATACGTGGGCTATTAAAACCCTGTTCAAATGGAGACACCAAGATTCGTCATATTTGGTTTCAGAGCAACAAAAGAGGAAATACAACAAATAATCCCACCATATTTGATAAATGTGGATTAACTAATGCCAGAGGCTACCTGAACTCGGAATTCTAGCCATATCATAGTTTATACCTACAATGGGATGAAAATACGTACAGTCTAGCGTTTGACATCTATGGAAGTTTCTGTGCTTATTATGAAGAGGAAGGATGTCTACTCTGTCCACGGGAATTCAAGGACCTGACACTCATCACCGAAATAGACCAGTGGCGATTTGTTCGGATCTGATCGCATACCCTGGTAAATGTTTTCAAATATTTTACGCCTGTACTTCGTATATGCACCCGCCAATATTACAATGCATCTTCTAGCTTTGCAACCAATGGCAGCTCGGAACTCCGTGCCTCTTACGAGCATGCGCAGTAAGCCAATTTCCTTCAAGTGGCGGACTGGGGTTTCTACAGCGTGGATACGGTTTTTAAAAGCTGGCGTTTGATTTGTTTCTACTTCTTGCCAGCAGGCGGATACACGTCTTGGAATGACAAATCATTCAGCAGTTCCCTACCTCGCATCGTCTAGCACGCAAGCAGCAAGCTGGGCAGAATGAGAAACCGTTAACTGAATTCAAATGTTTATTTAAAACACAGAGAACAAGAAGGCATTCATAATTCATAGAAAATAAATGTGAATGCATCACTGGATGTTACAAGATGACAGGCCTATCTATTTTCATTGTTCCTCAGATTAAAATTTAGTAGTCTTACTTATTTCAAACGTTTGCAGTGTAGTTCCGTAACATGTCTGTAGATTTTCATATCAACAATACTAGACACGCCTATGGTGAAACCTGGAACATCAATTCTGCAATTAAAACATAGTAAGTAGTGGCAGTGATTAACTGATTGTGAACTATATTTCGGTGTGTCTTGTCACGTGTGAGGTGTCATTGACAATTTGTCTTGTCATTGTGTTGTCGAGAGGAAAACTGTAAGTTATCTAATATTGAAATCATTGTCTTGTAACGCATGGTATTGCTGACTATCTCCAACTGCCATGGACGCTTTTATTTCATCAAAAGACCCACTGAATTTTTGAATAGAAAACCCTGCTTTCTTCGCTCGTTTTTCTTTGGAAAATAAACTTCTGGCGAAAGAACGAAAGCAGACGCCAAGTCTGTCTATTAAACAATCTTATGGAAAAATTGTAAGACGTTTTCAAACACAATGGTACAATTCAAAACCGTGGTTAAGTGGCAGCGTTGTAATGAACAAGTTTTTTGTTATTACTGTGTACCATTTTGAGTGTGTAATGACGCTTTTGAATAACGTGAATGGGGAATTGGCGAAGAGAGTCTTCAAAATTTCCTTTCGAAAGCTAAAAAGCATGAATGTTCCATTTCACATAACAGGGCAGCGGTTTAAATACAATTAGCTAGGTACAGTAAGAACTGACCATGCTCTTTCAGGAAACATAACGAGAAGGTTGATCGAAACAGAAGAATTATGAAGAGACTTATTTCGACTATCTGCGTTTTAACAAGGAGAGAATTAGCTTTTCGAGGTCATGACGAATCTGAGGTGTCAGTAAATAAAGGAAATTATTTAGAACTTCTAGAGTTCTTGGTAGTAGAAGACCCACACAAGAAAGATAATTTGGCATCTGAAGGAGTATTTAAAGGCACTTCTTCTGACACACAGAGTGAATTGATAGCTTGTATTATGAAGGTTTTTAAAGAACAAATTTCAAGAGAAATTAAAATTAGTCCTTTTGTATCAGTACAAGCGGACGAAACAACTAAACGGATGTCGCAACTAAAAGTCAAATGAGTGTAATTATTCGTTACGTAAATAACGAATCACGAGAAATACAAGAGAGATTCATATGGTTTTGTGATGTATCCAAAGACCAGAGTTCACAAGGTATAGCAACTGTTTTGTTGCAAGTGCTAAGCAGCTGGAATAGTGATCAAAACAAATTTGTATCGCAAACATCGACGGCTGCAGTGCAATGACAGGGGAAAATTATGATGCCCATTCTACTGTGAAGCAATTGTATGCTCATACTCTCTTTATCCACATCAGTTGAACGCGGTCCTCCTCTATGCCTGTAATAAAATTATGGACATAAAAAATTTTGTGGCGAATTTATCAGGATTTCACGCAATTTTTAGCTGTTCCAGTAAAACAAGTGAAATACTGAGGGAAAGGAGATATAAGCTACCAAGTCCTTGTGAAACAAGGTGGAATTTTCTTCACGCGCTGTTCAAACCATTGTTCTTCACTATACAGATCTGAGAGCAGCATTTAATGATGTGATAAACAATGAAGGGTGGGATAATAATTCTTTACATCAAGCAGTTGGGCTAAACAGTATGCTAGATTTTTACACTTTTCTTTTTCAACTGCAACTGTACAATTCGATTTTCCAGCATACATGTATCTTGTTTAACATCTTGCAAAGTAAAACTGTGGACATAAGACGCTGGAAGCTCGAAACTGAAAATTGCATTAAGGCTGTTAAAAGATTAAAATATGAGGAAATTGTTCTAAAAATGCACACTGAAAGCTAAGAGCCTTATAAATTCAGCAGGAGTATCTCAAATTAATTTTAACGGAACAGAAGCAAGTGTTCAGAATTTGAGAAGGCTAGTATTCGAAATAATTGACACAGTAGTAGTAAACATGGAAACTAGATTCCAGGAATATAGTGAAACAGGTCTTACAGAACTTGTAAATGAGATAAAGTTCTCAGATTAAGTTAGACCAAACAATTTCCCAGCACATGAAGTTGACGTGAAAAACTGAAAGGAGAACTTACGTTTATTTACAGCAATGAGGATAAACGTCTACAGCTTCAGGACTCCTTAAATCCATTATAAACAATGTATTAAAAACGAGTTATCTGAATGTATGAAATTACTGCCGTTGGTTCTTGCAGTTTCAGCAACCACTGCGTCTTGCGAAAGAAACACCAGTCATTAAAACGCATTAAAACCTGCCTTCGCAACACGATGACAAATAACAGACTGTCATACTTGACGATTTTGGCTATAGAGAAGGGAATTGTGAAATCTTTAACAAAACGGCAGAAGTTCATATCTCATGTTATCGATGTTCACGTCCAGAAAAAGGACAGGAGGATATAACTAATTAATAAAAAGATGTAATGGTGAGTTATTATGTATTATATTTTTATTAATATGTGGCTGTTTAATATTTTTATGTATTTATAACAATTTCTGTATTACTTTTAATCCTAGTAGAAATATGTAATGAAGCTACTTTTGCAGTATTTCTATTTTTCAAGTTTTTGTTTTAAGATTTTTGTTTTTTAGAAATTCGTAATTCTCAGTCTATCCTTCAAAAAATGCCGCACTTCGCACTGTAACAGACTGGTCAAAACACAGCGAGATAAATAAGTCTGGACCTATAGATGCACGAAATAAATTTGAAGCTTGAGCAAATTTCCCCATCCTACTGGAGCATATACTCTAGTTCTACATGACCTTGTGATTAACTATTGTCCACTCACTGGTCTTATGCATCGAGCAGTATAAATCAACAATTGTCATGTTATACCAAGAGCATTTCACAATGGCATTTCAAGGTGTGAGCATCATTGCAGAGACTCAAGTTTTCTGTGACAATGAGTGCAGTAAGTTCTTATTTAAAGATATTGCTTTCGTAGCATACACAGAGGATGCTGGTATAATAACACTGTTAGCAAACATTGCATCGCTGAGACCATCAAGGATGTGAGGTATGCTAATACACGGAGGAGTGCTAAGTGGTTAACACATTTCTACCATGAGGTTCTCTGGGACGATCGTGGTGTACCCTGTTAGGATATTGTGGCATCACTTCAGTTATTTGACCTTACAGATACCATCATCTATGTCAAAGGCGAGGAGAAGTTCATATGGATGTATCGCATCTTCAAGTTTGCTGCTATGCAAGAGCTGGAATTCTATGGGTGTCCTGCTCCCCATTGTCTCAAAAAGATGCGTAAGAAAAATGGTGCTGTGTCTGGTTTTGAAAATGTAAAATTAATTTTGAGTTGGATGAGAAATAAATGAACCTTTTACCTCACATTCTGTGTACCTTTTTTGCACTATACAGTTTTGCCCATATACCACATCTGTGGTTTTCCTCAAGCACAAGTGATACAATTTTAGACATGAATGCTATATGTCTTTGGAAGTGGACAGGGTCCATTGCTACCTGGTCCCATAACGAAATATGTGCTGCATGATAGGCATATTCCTACATAACTGTTAAATATATTTTGTTATTCTGCACATTAAACCTGACAACAGCACTCATGGTATGAAAAAATAATGTCATTTGTGTGTCTTACACGCCCATTATATACACAGTGCAATGGGGGTAGGTTATCTGTAAAAAAACAACAACAAAGGCATACAGTAACGAATTTTTTCGTCTATTCAGTTGTCATGGATACTATTTGATTCATGAAATACAGTTTGGTTCCTTTAGACACACATAGACACACATCCAGATCAATGTTCAGTGATAAATTTTAGTTCTTTTTACACATCGATTCTTGAGATATAATTGACGGATAGAATTTGATTCTTTGTAATAGATACGTATATAAAAGTTCAGTGATGCAGTTTGGTTTTGGGTACAATTTCGTTCTTTTAGACAAATAAAAACCTTTGTTTTATTTTTTGCAAAACATTTACAATTTGATTCTTTGTGATTCTGTTGGAAACAGATACTTCCATATTTTACAATGAGACTGAACAGTCAAGCAGATGTACTTGTTTATAACTATAACCTACAGTCCAACCAATTTAGTATTTCACACTGGACTGGGTGTAAGATCGAACAGTCAAAGTAGAGGTACTTTTACCCTATGCAAGTACTACTACTAATAATAACTACAGTCTAGAGTCCAAAAATTTTTAAGCAACATGACATATGGACCGTGTGTCCAAGGACAATATTACAATAATAGCACTGGATGTATCCAAAATATCTACAAGTTGCGTTGGACTGGAAAAAGAATATCGAAATGGCTAGTAGCAGGTGAAATATAAAAACTAGAATATTTGCATGTGTACCTGGTACACATATTTTTTTTAGATGTTGTGCTTTCAGACAGTTTACGAAATTAAAAAAAAAACCACAGCAGTTCAATTTTCGTGCAGATATCTACTACAGATTATTATATTTTTTTCTACTGATTTTTTTTATTAGAATTTGATTTTTTTCACTGTAGACACACATATCAAATTATATACAAGGCACACATGTTGTACAACCAAAATGTGACACACAGGGTGTGCATTAAAAAGAAATATTTACATTATAGTGTGTGGTATGCATGAAGAAAACTATTTACACATGGTGTGCAATCTGCTAGTTTTTACACTATGACAAACAAGTTGTACAATTCTAAACACATTCATTCCCCTTACTCCCTGATGCACTCCCTATCATTCCCTGAGCCCCTTATTGTCATGAGGCAACAGGCTTATTTTAGACTGTAGCACAGTGTACACCTTGTATCCCCATGCCAGGATATTACTTTGCTGCACCATGTGCCACATCTATGGTGGAGCACCATAAACACCACTATACCTAGGCACTGCAAGTAGTCTTCAGTCATGAGGGCTCTTGATGCAACATGACACAAACCCGTAGCCAACCTCTGGGTGGCGCCTCCCAGTGTGTGATACACATACATCTTGGATGTTAAACCTACAAACTGTACAATCAGCAATCTATTCACCTTGTCTTTCAGTAGATTGATATATATATATATATATATATATATATATATATATATATATATATATATATCAATCTAATGAAAGACAAGGTGAATGGATTGCTGATTGTACAGTTTGTAGGTTTAACATCCAAGATGTATGTATATATATATATATATATATATATATATATATATATATATATATATATATATATATATATCTTGTTCTGCAAAACGATATGGTAAGCTATCTGTATCTATATAAAGTAACTTAGGACTAGTGAAATGAGTTTCTGTGAACTCATAATGAAAATGTTGCATGTGGAGTTTGGATAGGTCTAGTATGCACATCCCAAAATAGATAAGTTTTGTGAACTCTACTGCTACCTTCACCATCTCCACAGCGACAATGTTCTGACAATATTTTTATTGCAAATGGTGACCTGTTTGAAATTTGGTCCGGTAATGCATTTTCTTACGCCATGACTCCTGTCCCATTTGGTTCTAATAACTGTGATGGGTTCTTAAATCCTCCATATTTTTGCTGTAAATTGCATTACTCGTTAATTTTAAAAAATCTTTTTCGAAGTCACAAGTCGCAGACGCTATCTTTGTGGCATCTAAATCAATATACTCCTTCAGCCAGGGTTCCTGGTTGAAGAATACAGTGCGCCTAATTCCAACCAGAACTATCCCTAACCAAAGACACTCAGCTTCAGAATGGAACCTGTGCCTCGTGGAACCAGTTACTCTGGACATAGTGGCAACTTGGCCTGTGCATCATACAGATTAATAGGGCATGCAGGGCTTACCTCCACAACATATACCACATCCGAACCATCCAGCATGACACCTTTTATGATTATCTCACCTAATCCTTTGAGATCTTCTTTGGGCACCCATTGAAACTTTCCATTCTGCAGCGATTGTTGTATGGTGTACACTTATAAGTTATTTATGTTCAAATACATGATATAACTAGACTCATCAGATGTGTTGAACATTTCATCTACCTGCTGGTTATTCGCCTTGGCGTGTCTATGGTCACATTGGCGAAGTTGACTGATGTGAACATACTTCTTTTCTTTGTGCAAGGGGTCTATGGGGATAGATCCCTTGCTCATAGAAAAGAAGTATGTCCACATCAGTCAACAGCTTGAAGGTATTCTTCATTTTCTTGAGCATTGCGTCCCAAGACAACCCTGGTGCTGTGTAGTAACATGGCAGGGTCAGGTGTGTGTGTGGTCATGCATACAATCCAGAATTTTTCGAAATCATCCACAAGCAAATGTTCGTCTGTACCCATATACAGTTTTGCATAATCACCCAAAGTTGGGATATTGAATTCCTGCCAGATATGCACAGCATACTTATACTCTGCATCCGTTATGTCATCACCCATGAGATGACTGGAGAATGCAATCATGTTGGGTAGTCTTGTTTTGTTGAGGTTTGCCATGCTATCCAGATACTCATATGGGAAAACCTAGTTGCAAGTTCAAATTTTGCGTTTACCGAAATTAGCGAAGTGCTCAACAAGAAAGCGAGCATTATATCCTGTCAAATTATGGAAGAAAACAGGTATATGTCGTGGTAACTGATACTTCAAGTTGGATGCATTACGAACTGCACAGTGAAACTTCCGCATGAGATGACAATGGTCCCTACAAGGGGTTTCCGCTTGTATGTCTAAAGGCAGCCCATAGATATGACTGTCTACGATGCTGTTGTACAAATCTTTTTCTCTTACGATTCTGTCACGGGGATGATGTCCAGTAAAGCTTATCAACCTTCCATGGAAATTTTTCGAGCTAAGTTAGCAACCAAACTGCAGTAGTATCCCTAATAGATGATCTGTTATCATTAAGACTGGAACCAAAGGTACATACTACCTACAGTGCTTTCATTTATGGTAGGTGTTTTCCAGTGAAGGTTGTATGTGAGGCTGTGTGATCCCCTTCACGTCGTGTCACAGGAGCGAGGAGGCACTCGAAGTCAGCATATACTACAAAGGGATGTTGCTCCTGATGGTGATGGTTCTTAAACTTTAAGGATTTGTTTTCATCTGTCGGCATTTCAACATGTACCACACCCTTTGAACAGCAATCATAGTATGCTTTGCTAATGACTCACTTGGGGAAAAGTAGTTGAAATACCTGTAACAAAAATGCTATTTATATTTGTGTTTATTCTGTTGGCTGGAAGGGAATCAGAATATATCCTTGGCCCACACACAGTGTTGATTTTTTATTCTCATCCCAGATTAATAGCTTGCGCTGACAGAATTTTGATAAATGGAGGGGTCTGATGGGTTTGTGGGTAATTTTAACATTGTCGTCATCATCATCGTCTGGCTTGTTCTTCTTCAGCGCAAAAATGTTAGCTGTAGCACTCTCATTCTGCCTCTCGAATTTGGGTATGTCCTGAAGGTTATTGAGGAAATCAATACCATCAAAGTTGTTACATGTATGAATATCATGAACATGATATTTGTCTGGACAATGTGGATTTTTCTTGTAATTTCTTCCACAAGCCAGAATTGACCACACAAAACAGGCATTATCTGTTTTATTCTGGATGTTAATACATGCCTTCTTGTCAGCTATATCTTTCAGTAGCTTGATATAACTGGACCTTCCATTTATTGCCTCATGGAGATATGAATGGATGTCAAAATGTAGAACACAGCTGAGTGCTTTACTGGATGCTCTACCAGTCATCTCTGGAAACTTGGTCTGAATAGTACTCAAGGTGAGGTCATGGAACCACTCAGTGGTTGAGGTCCTCCACAATATCACTCCATTGTTCCCCCAAAGATGGACAGTACTTTTCTCCTTGAGAGTGCCTTCCTCTTTCAGTGGATGCAATAGTTCACAGCATAGTGCTGCACTGGGATTCAACGCCTTCCTCTTTTGGTGAACACAATAATTCACAGCATAGTGCTGCACTGGGATTCGTAGTGGGATATTGCAGATCATTTACGAATGTGATGAGCTCTCTCTCCATGACAGAATGGCATGCCAACAGTAAACTTGTAACACGCTTGTACCACCTGCTGTGAACGAGATGCACACATCAAATGCGTCCTCAATCAGTACTTAGTCTAGTTCTGGCATGGTGTTTGTAATCTGATGACCTGTAATAGGACAGAGGAGGAGACTTCTACTAGCTATATCACTATCATTGTTACTACTACAACCAACCAAAGGCGATGGTGGCGGTGGAGTAGGACATTGGTAAGAAGAGCTTGCCCTCTGCTGTGGCCAGAAGGAGCAACCCAGTTGGGGAGAAGCCAGCTGCGACTGTGGGTTGCAGCACTGCTGTTTCTCTGGCTGGTGGTGGGTGGACCAGTCCCCAATGGGTATAGCAGACAATGCACACAACACCTGCATGGGGGTCGGGTGTGGAGGTAGCCCATCGGCAGATGCTGCTGGTTGACTGGCTGTAGAATGAAAAAGTACATTAATTAAATACGTAAAACACATGGACATGTTGGCTGTAGAAGGAAGAAGGGAAAAAAATACATTGATTAGAACACTGGTACCACAAAGAGAGAGAGAGAGAGAGAGAGAGAGAGAGAGAGAGAGAGTGAGTGCGAAGATAATAATTTACCTGAAACAGCAGCACTGCTAACGCTATTGTTCTGGTGCCAGGAGGCAGTCGTCTCCTCCAAGTCTTCAGGCACTGTATAGACGCATTCAGGTAGTGGCAGTTCGAACACTGATTCACTCTGGCTTCCATGTAGTCTTGACATCTCAAGAGTCTGGTAGTTTAATTTGCTGAAATCATGGGCTGTAACAATATACTAGATCTTTAGAGAAATACCTCGTCCCTCCTGTTCTGCAACACGCAAACGAAATGTATTTTAGCACTACAGAATCTTTTTTATTTCTATTTACAAGGCTGATCTGACGTCTCATTATCTGCTAATTATCTGCTAGAGGCCATTCCATCACCTGTTGTTGCTGGTGAACAGTCTCCAGATGCCCATCAATCAAATCAAGCACCTCTAGATTAATTGCTGTAACAAGATGGAACATAAATTTGAATAATGGTGAACTGCACACACAAACAGAAAGATTACACATCTACTACGGAGATGCTTTTTTTCTATATTTACGAGTCTGATGTGATGGAAAATTCACTGCTGGATGCTGTTCCACAACATGTTGCTGCTGCTGAAATTTTTTTACTGCCTCCAGCTCAGCCAGCGTTCCTGGTATGTCAGCTGTAACAAGAAGAAAGATGAACATAAAAAATCTGAATGTCAAACCGTTACTACTGCTGCTACTACTAAGAGAACAAATTACAGAATTTTTTTTATACTTACAAGGTAGTTCTGGCTGTGGGTTTTCCACTGGAGGCTGGACCTCAACAGGAATAGACTGGAGAGTCCACCTTGGTCCAGGCTCCTCCTGTCCCTGACTGTCCTTACACTCCAGATTAAAAGTCTGGAGGTATTCTGTAAGAAGCAAAAAGAAACAAAATTGCTGACGAGAAATTGTGAATCTTTTTTGGAGTCATAACTATAAACAGTTAAGAAGGTCTACAACGAAAATTTCCACCAATCTATGAAATATGAATTATACTGGGTGATCAAAAAGTCAGTATAAATTTGAAAACTGAATAAATCACAGAATAATGTAGATAGAGAGCTACAAATTGACACACATGCTTGGAATGACATGGGGTTCTATTAGAACAAAAAAAAAAAAAAAAAAAAAAAAATACAAAAGTTCAAAATATGTCCGACAGATTGCGCTTCATCTGATCAGAACAGCAATAATTAGCATAACAAAGTAAGACAAAGCAAAGAGATGTTCTTTACAGGAAATGCTCAATATGTCTACCATCATTTCTCAACAATAGCTGTAGTAGATGAATAATATTGTGTTTTATCGTCGTGCAATGGAGTTTCCACGACAGTTCTAGGATTTTCGGTAGCCCAAATTCTGCAGTTGTGGGCGTTGACAGACCCTCGGAATGTGAAATGTGCATCGTCGGACCACAACACATTACTCAACCAATCTTTTGAAACGCCCACACCGCAAATGCCCTCCGCTTCACTAAATCGCCAGGTAACAGTTCATGATGCTGATGGATTTTGTACGGATAGCATTGGAGGGTACACCTCAGTGCCAAACAAACAGTAGTGTATGGAATGCCGGTGCGATGCGCGACTGTACGAGCGCTGACTTCCCCGTGCATAGACGAACCTGCTACAGTCTCCATTTCTTCCTGAACTGTCTCAGCAGCATTACGCCTTGTGCTCGGTCGGCCACTATGGGGTCTATCACATAAACAACCCATGGCTTCGAACTTCGAAATCATTCTCGCCACAGCTGCATTTGTCAACGGACCTTTACCCGTTCGAATCCCCTTCCTATGGCGATAGGATCGTAATGCTGAACTAGCTCATTCCCCATTCTGATAATACAGCTTCGCTAAAAGCACCTTTACGGGTAACGTCAACACCCTGCGACTGCTGGCGCATCTGATTCTCTCTCTCATTACAGCTCCTTTTATACACGATTGCCATGTGCAGTCACTGACGTTTTGTTGTCCAGCGCCATCTGTCGGACATTTTGTGAAGGTTTTGTTTTTGTTCTAATAAAACCCCATGTCATTTCAAGCATGTGTGTCAATTTTTACCTCTCTGTCTACATTATTCCGTGGTTTATTAAGTTTTCAAATTTATACTGACTTTTTGATCACCTGGTACTTACAGGGAAGCTCATCTTCCAAGTCCAGACGACTGTGTTAGCCACCGTCAGACACTGACAAACTCGGTAAACACTGTAACAGATGGAAGCAGAATGAGGATGAATGGGGTGGGTGGAGGTTTATATAGACTCACCTTACCCCACACCACACCTGTAGGATAGTTTCGAGCACCCTCTAGTGATGGTATTGAGGACTAGGGAAGTCTGTCTTCAAACTTCGAAGCGAACAGACACATGCACAATCGAAAAAAGTGGGAGCAAAGGGTGATGGAAAGTGAGGGCGGGGGGTTGGCAGAGTGTGGAGGACAGTCCACCAGCAGGGTAACACGACCAAGACCACATTTCCCACCAAAATAAATAAATACCTTATGTCCTTCCCCTCTTGCAACTGAACAGAGACTGAATCTTTTCCCACCAATTGAAAAGTGGATGACATCATAGGAGTGGGGGGAGGTGTGGGGGGATTAGACTAGTGGAGATAGCCCAACTGACATATTTCCTGCCAAAAAAAAATCCCACCATTTCCAGGGGTGGAGGCAGGGGTGTGACATCATAAGGGGGGGGGGCAAAATGCAGCCGCCATTTTGAATAAATTATTTGTGCCAGAACCTGCTTTGTTCCATTGCTAGATGCTATGTCACCAGACTCATTAAGTATACAAACCAACGTGAACAATCGTTTTATAATTGTTTTATAATTGTCTATTACATTTCATGGATTCTCCCACTTTCATTTTTTCTCTATATAAATGGCGAACTTAAAGGTAGTTTACAGTTTATCGTATTTGTTTAACGTATTTATGTACAACTATCGATCGTGTCACACAACAAATACTAGGTGGACAAATGCAGAGTTGAGTAACAGTTCAACAAAGCCAGCTTAATTCCGACAAACACACATGCACGCATGCACGCACGTGCTCGCACTCACCTGCAAACTTCTCCCTAGCGAAACAGTTTTCAGTAAAATGCTTTGAAATATTTTTTTAGGACAAAATACTTCCATTTTTATTTGCTGGCATTATATTTTTCTTTAAATAAACTAAAATTTTTATCATACGTATTGGCAGGATCTTCAAAGAGGTTATGAGATAAAAATCAACAAAAGTAAAAGCAGGGTAACGGAAAGTTGTCAAAGTAAATCAGCCGTTGCTGAGAGAATTAGATTAGGAAGTAGTCGACGATTTTTCCTATTTGGACAGTAAAATAATTGATGATGGCCGATGCAGGGTGGATATGAAATGCAGACTACCAATAGCAACAAAAGCGCTTCTGAAAAAGAGAGATTTGTTAATATCGAACATTAGGTTGTTGCAAAAGTTCGTAGTGTTTTTGTTCTGGATGTTGATATTCCATTTGGTATGGGTTTATTTATCTGCATCATTTTTATTTGTAGTACACTGTTGCTATTTGAGTTTACAAATTGTCATTTTGTCGTTTGGAAGATAGTGAGCGGAGCTGTGGACGCTAGAAAATGGAATACCAAGTGGAGAAATCGGAACATTTCCGATATATTCTTCTGTTTGAGTTCAATAAAGGGGTGACAGCAGCGGAAGCAACCCGAAACATTTCGGCCGTGTATGGGAATAATGTCATTGAGCAGAGCACAGCAAGAAAATGGTTTCATAGTTTTAAGGAGGATCGTTTTGACATTAGTGCTCTCCACGTTCTGGTGTTTCATGAAGACCGTTTAACCGTATTAATCTTCAGTGGTTCACCCCAGTGCATTCGAGAACCAGTAAATGTTATGAACTGTTATCATTCCACCATCGCAATGGGGAAGGTTCAAAAACCAGGTATATGGGTACCGCACGATCTAAGCCAAAATCATAAAAATCAGCGAATGGCCATGTGTGCGTCTCTACTTGATCGTCATCAGTTGGCTCGTGGGCAAAACTGATCATTCTTCTCCTGTATCGTTGCTAGTGATAAGAAATGGTGTCTTTACGGTAACATTACGAAAAGAAAGGAATGGTTGAGCCCAAATAAAGCATAACACCTGCGCGCATCGGCAACAGATAATGTTACGCATTTGGTGGGACAGAGACCGTCTGGTGTACTACGAATTGCTTCCTCCAGGTGTAACCACCAGTGCTGACATTTACTGTCAACAACGGAGACGTCTTGCAGGCGCAATCCAAGAACAACGACCAGGAAGAGTGTTTAAAATGATGACACCCGTCCTATTCTGCTGGACGACGGAGCGACATGGAGCAGTGGTCATCACACTGGACTTGCGTTCGGGAGGACGACGGTTCAAAGCCATGTTCGATCATCCTAATTTAGGTTTTCCGTGAATTCCCTAAATCGCTTGAGGCAAATGCTGAGATGGTTTCTTTGAAAGGGCACGGTCGTCTTCCTTCCCCATCCTTCCCTAAACCCATGGGACCGATGACCTTGCTGTTTGGTCCTCTCCTGCCAACCAACCTACCAACAAAAAACACTATAAGAAGGGCTTATTTCAATAATGGTACAACTCCACTTTTGTTCATTCTGAGATACAGATAGTTAAATGAGTGCTGAAAAGTCTACAGTTGAGATACCAGAAATATTCAAGCATATGGATTCTTGCTAGAGATGAACCTTTCTTTCTCTTTGTTTGGACCATTAATGTCAGAAGCATTATAGACAGAAAAGTGGAGATAATTGACTTTACCACTATTGAAATAAGCCCTTCATATAGGAGTTGGGTTGGGAAGCCGTACCGCAGCCACCCTATTCACCTGAAATTGCGCCCTCAGATTTTCAACTTTTCCGCTTTGTATCGAACAACCATCAATGAGCTTCCTATACGGATGAAAATGCGCTCCGAACATAGGCCGAAGAGTTCTTCGCCTCAAAATCACGTGATTTATACAGTCGTGAAATCGAAAAGTTACCCCAGCGTTGGCAGACTGTTGTAAATAGTGAAAGAGAATACACAATGTGATCAAAAGTATCCGGACAACTGGTTGAAAATGACTTACGTTAGTGGCGCCCTCCATCGGTAATGCTGGAATTCAATATGCTGTTGGCCCGCCCTTAGCCTTGATGACAGCTTCCACTCTCCCACGCATACGTTCAAACAGGTGCTAGAAGGTTCCTTGGAGAATGGCAGCCCATTCTTCACGGAGTGCTGCACTGAGGAGAGGTACCGATGTCAGTCGGTGAGGCCTGACACGAAGTCGGTGTTCCAAAACATTCCAAAGGTGTTCTATAGGACTCGGGTCAGAACTCTGTGCAGGCCAGTCCATTACAGGGATGTTATTGTCGCGTAACCACCGCCACAAGCCGTGGATTATGAACATGTGCTCGATCGTGTTGAAAGATCGCCATCCCCGAATTGCTCTTCAAAGTGGTAAGCAAGAAGGTGCCTAACATAGTAATGTAGGCCTGTGCTGTGACAGCGCCACGCAAAACAACAAGGGGTGCAAGACTCCTCCATGAAAAACACGAGCACACCATAACAGCACCGCCTCCGAATTTTACTGTTGGTACTGCACACGCTGGCAGGACAGTCGCCAGACCCACATCCTGACCTCGAATCGCCACATTGTGTATCGTGATTCGCCACTCCACGCAACGTTTTTCCAGTGTTAAATCGTCCAATGCTTACGCTCCGTACACCAAGCGAGGCGTCGTTTGGCATTTGCCGGCGTGATGTGTGGCTCATGAGCAGCCGCTCGACCGTGAAATGCAAGCTTTCTCACCTCCCGTCTAACTGTCATAGTATTTGCAGTGGATCCTGATACAGTGTGGAATTCCTGTGTGTTGGTCTGGAGAGATGCCTCCCTATTACACATTACGTCCTTGTTCAACTGTCGGCGGTCTCTGTCAGTCAACATACGCGGCCCTATACGCTTTTGTGCTGAACGTGCCCTTCAAGTTTCCACTTCGAAAACACATCGGAAACAGTGGACCTAGGGATGTTTAGGAGTGTGGAAATCTCGCGTACAGAGGTATGACATGAGATGACACAAGTGACACCCAATCACCAGACCACGTTTCAAGTCCGTGAGTTCCGCGGAGCGTCCCATTCTGCTCTCTCAAGATGTCTAATGACTACCGAGGTCGCTGATATGGAGTACCTGGCAGTAGGTGGCAGCACAATGCACCTAATATCAAAAACGTATGTTTTTGGGAGTGTCCGGATACTTTTGATCACACAGTGTATGTTGTTGATCACTGAGGTCTCTGTTACGTGTATCTGTTGCGTTTATCAAACTTATGGAAAAACGCTAAGAAGTTATGCACCAAATTAATATAAATTTAAGGGTTAGGCGCTCTTTTGTGAAGGTATGTGTCTGGAGGGCAGCCTTTTACAGGTGAGACGTCGACGATGAACAGTTCAGTCAAGAAGAGAATAGAAGTTTTTGAAATGTGATGCCACAGAAGAATGTTCAAGACTGGATAGGAAGAGGGTCTCAATCGAATTGAGGAGAAGAAAAAGTCACAGCTTGACTAAAAGAATGATTTGGTTCACAGGAAACATCCTGAGGCATCAAGGAATCATCAGTTGGGTAAGCAAAAGAAGTTCGGAGGAAAAACTGTAGTCTGCATTAGAGAAAAGTTATGTTCATTGCAGAGAAGAATTGAATTGTCTTGAGTTAACAACTCAATAGCTATATAGTGTATACTGCAGTATCTACAGAGGCACAGCAGAGTGTACTGACATTCGCTGTACTGAAACAGATGAAAAGAGTCCTTACGCAGGTACTGCGACAGGTTTTACTCCTGTGATTTGATAAGCTTTTCTGGAGGTACATATTCCAATCGGCTCACTTTCGAATCAGGACCGTTTCGTTATTGTGAGACGGGTTCACATGAAATTTCGAACAGTGAGTGATGTTCGAGTATGTTGGTTCATCCCAAACTCCACTAGATATTACAGCTATGGGAAAAGAGTGGGCACACATCTCTAATGTTGATCAAGGAATCAGCGCTAGTGTTCTGTATATTTGTGTGGACACAAAATGGGTGTTTGTTATAGACTGTCACTTAACACAGAACTGATCCGTGCTATTATATTGATCTTTTTCACAGGGAATCAGCATAGAAAGTAGTTCCTGTTTTTTTTTTAAATATAATATTGTATTGTCGAGGACTGTTTTTGATTGATAATGCACGTTTCACAATACCCACAAACGTGACTTCATTTTGACGTCACCTGCAATATCGACAACCGCATGATCGGCTGTCGACTTTGTGACATGGGAAAATGTAAGAGTTATTTCTCCTCGATTCACTCGCAGCAATTTGTGCTGTCCTCTTACGTTCCTATCGAAGCACATGCTCGGAAACTTTAAATATGTGTTTCATCCTTCGTTCTAAAATCAGACGGAATGTAAATAACCTTGAATATTGCAAAACATATTTGTATTTCATTCATAAGAAAGCCCGAGAATTTGTCAATGAGGTTAATATAAAAAAAATTTCTAAGTGGTGAGATGCGAACCTTCGCTAGCACTTAATTACGTGACGTTTGTCTCCTGTTTTCGCTATCGTATTCTCTCTTGAAGGCTTATACCGCTGATGCGATATTAAGGACATTTAATGATAATGGTGACGTGTTTGTGATAAATTTTCAGTGCTCCGTTACTTTGAAACGGCATACTGTAAATTATAAAACAAGTGGGGTTCATGCTTAATTTGTAAATTATTGATGATAATAGCTCACTCCTGAGGGAGCACTCTAATATGAAAGTGTTAACCGTCGATAAATCATTGTGTAACATTTTATTATATTAATAATTTTGATAAATCATTCTAAGAATGATTTTGTAAATCTCCTGTACGCTGCATTAAGCCTTCTGAGAGGCGCGCATCGAACGCTAACAAAAATCGATAGCCAATCATGCGGTCGTCGATATTGAATGTGGCGTCAAAATGGCATCACGTTTGCGGGAACTGTTGTGGAGGGAGCATTATACGCTTCTAATGCTGCCTCATCCATATTGGAGTGTATTTTTAAATCTCTGACTCCAAAGATTCTGCCATTTACGGATGTTTCATTTTTTTCTAATACTGCGACACAGGTGGTCCAGATCTGATTTCGTTCCGTAAGGTAAGACATAACTTTCTTCATTACAATGAGTACTTCATGAATTTGCGTCTTTCTCGACTAATTGTTTGGTAGAGACGAAACACTTATATATACATAAAAAATAATTTTGGAAAGTCTTCGACATGAGAGTGGCACAGACAGGCAACCACTTAGTGTGCTTTAGTCTGCATTTCCTGTAGGTAATCGTCACTATCAGTAATATAATGATAATTTTAAGTAACTAGTTGGATTTTTACCTGGAATCCGCCGTAAATGAGTACCCACAACTGTCCCCACCGAAAGACAATCGGCTGTAATTTCTTGATTATGTAGTGTGTGGTACAACTTTGAGTCCCTTAAGGATGTCTATGGTTGATACTTCTTGTATGTGGCGCACGGTATGGGATTTTTGTGTTACAAGGTCGTGCACCTCGTCTTGCTATCGAGCAATACAGTCCCGACAACATGTAGATACATTTACCCTGTCGATAAAATAAGTGATCGCAGCATATAGTTATTTTCTTCATAGTTGAGAAGGAACGTAAGCACAGTGTGCTAGATATGTCTTTTGTCTAGATCACTGTTTTTAATCATCAAAAATTTATCTGCATGTTATTTAGCAGCGCTAGTAATTTCAGATAAGCGTTTTGCAATTACATGGACGACCGTTCAAACCCGCGTTCGGCCATTCAAATTCAGGTTTGCCCTGATTTACTGAAATCGCTCCAGGCAAATGGTGGGCTACGAATGGTCGCTGCCGATTTTCTTCCCCATCACCGAAACTGTCCGAGCTTGTGCTTCATCTTAATGACTTCGATGTCGATGGGACGTTAAACCCTAAATTTCCTTCCTTAGTCCTTTTGTAATTACAGACAGGTTAACATAGTTCTTTGTTTACAAACTTACAGTTAAACATGAGAGAAACAACGAGAAAGTGTACAAACATTTTTGCACAAGGTGGCATATCACAGATTTATGTTAATGACTTACAGTTCAGAAAGATTCTTATATGACAAGGAGATGTATTATGCAATTTTGTTCTTGCGTCATGTAGATCTGTCTTGGAAAAAGTGGTGCTGCAATGACTAATGTGCACGTCCGAACAAATGCAAAAATAAATAAAATTTTTTATCCTTTGAAAATGTTTTCCATACTTCCTGCTGCTTGAATTTATCATTACTCATTTGACTTCTTTTTATTTTGTGAAATTTATACTCTCCGGAAACAGTTCACTGGAATAGGATGCCGTACCTGAATAACGAGTTTGCACAGGCAAAGTGTTAATGTTACAGCACAATGCTGGTGTAAAGAATTCTCTCGGCGTAAGTCCTTTTCGACAGTTTAGAATTTTGGGATGTGACGTGAGAGATACAAGTAAGATTATCTTAAACATGGATGACAAGAAACTCAGTGCCTATTATTTGATGACGCATACATATTGTTGGTTATACTGAATTTATTCTCAGTTTCAAATGGATGCATAATGATGCTGGAGTTTTGAGATTTTCTATTAGTCTGTTCCTGCCCAAACGACCCATACACTATACAATAACAAATTTTGCGGATAGTATTGGATCTTCTCTATTCGCAAATAGCACTGATTCTGAATTAGTAAGTGAAGGAGTCGTTTTGTAACGATAACCGTCATCTTCGTCTTTTTGTGATTGTGTCTTCTGCTGTTTGACTACGTGACTTAATTATACTACAATCATTGATACAAACATTGATCACCAGACCTGAATCAATATCCGTACTCCTACACTCATGATATAGTTTTGATATGGATTGGTAGCCTTGCTTAGAATTTGTATCACAAAGTTAGATACAACCCATGCACTACTTATGATAGCCCTGTAACACCGCAAGCATCCCAGGTTCGCACTTCTTCACTGGATAATGATGCCATTGATGGTTAACCTCCAAAATGGTTCCTTATAACATATATAGCACCTCATAAAAATACATACATACATACATTAATCCTTGTTCCATAGATCTTAAATACGACATTTTGTAATGATGTGGAACGTGTCATAAGTTTTCTTTACACAAAATAATTAATTTTTTTACAGTTACTGCTTCATATCTAAGAATTCATTTATTGAGTAGAAGGAGTTGTCATTCAGAAATTCTTTTAATTTGCTTTTAAATGTTGGTTGGCTATCTGTCAGACTTTTAATACTATTTGACAAATGACCAAAGATTTTTGTGGCAGCATAATTCACGCCTTTCTGTGCCAAGGTGGGATTTAATCCAGAATAGTGGATATCATCCTTTCTTCTAGTGTTGTAGCTATGCACTTCGCTGTTATTTTTGAATTGGGATGTGTTGTTACTGACAAATTTCATAAGTGAATGTATGTATTGTAAAGGTACTGTGAATATACCGAGTTCCTTAAATAAATGTCAGCAAGGTGATCTTCGGTGGGCTCCAGCTATTATTCTGGTTAACTCTTTTGTGCAATGGATACTTTCTCTCTTAATGACGAATTGCCCCAAAATATGATACCATATGAAAGCAGTGAATGAAAGTAGGCATAGTAGGCTAATATACTGGTATGTTTATCACCAAAATTTGGAATAACCTTAATAGCATAAGTAGCTGAACCTAACCGTTTCAGCAGATCAACGATGTGTTTCTTCCAATTCAATTTCTCATCAATGCACACACCCAGTAATTTTGAGTATTCTGCCTTAGCAACAGACGTCCTTTCATAGTCTATATTTATCAATGGTGTTATGCCATTTACTGTACAGAATTGTATAAACTATGTTTTCTCAAAATTTAGTGAGAGTCCATTTGCAGAGAACCACTTAATAATTTTCTGGATGATATTATTTGCAATTTCCTCAGCTGATTCTTACTTCTTGGGTGCGATTATTATACCTGTATCATCAGCGAAAAGAATTAACTTTGCATCTTCATGAATATAGAGTGGCAAGTCGTTAGTATATATATATATATATATATATATATATATATATATATATATATATATATATATATAAGGACAAACACATGCACCCATGCCCGTGGGATGACTCGAACCTCCGCCGGGACCAGCCGCACAGTCCATGACTGCAGCGCCTAAGACCGCTCGGCTAATCCCGCGCGACAGCAGCTAGCCATATATGAAAAATGTAGGGTTCAGTCTTTATAATGGAACAATCATCGTGATTATTTGTGTATCTCTGTCCAACCAAGAAACGTAAAATGTACTTCTCTTCAGTTAAGTAAAGGGAATGAACAACTTCCTTCTTACTCGGATACTCCTTCTTTTCCGTATTTATGAAATGGTGTATCAATATGACACCATCATCATTGCACATTTTTACATGCATTTATTATTTGACTGAGTATACTCGTATTTCAGTAAATAGCATGCAGTACTATAAATATATAACCACGTCTTTGTAACATGTCAGTCTCCACTGTAAAAGTTACGTTTGAATTGCTCATCACGACGTCGATTGAATGGAAATGCGTAAAGGTAGCTGAATAAAGAAATAAACAGTTTGCCTTCACTTCACATAAAATTGCTTCCTTCAAATTAATCAGAATTTTCATACGAAATTAGGAACGTGATAACTCAACGTTTCATGACGGTTGAGCATATCAGGTAAGCGAACTGCGATTGTGGAAGAAGTACGGCAACTAGGACTATATTTCCATAATCAGTATTGGATTGTTTACAGGCTCAGAAGCAGTGGGGAATCAGTCTACGAAAGCGATATTTTGGAACTCTCGTGTAAATGTAGTAAAAGAATTGTCCTCCAGTGCTCGTGGGAAACTGAACATGAACGCTGATTCTTTGAGATTGCCAGCCACTCGTGCTGGCGAAACATCAGACTATCAATCACACATTCGTTGGCTGAAGAACCGAAAAACAAATACCTCCAGGCAATATGTCAAAAAATGTCCGCGGAAATCTCAGTGATTACAATTTACGATGTGATATAATATACAGCTGAACATCAAGAAGCATATGTGTAAGCGTGCGTGAAGCTTTTTGAAGTACCGTGTTAATAACACTCGTGAAAAATTCTAAGGGCTATGTGGACTTACTTTACGGTGCCAAATTAATTAGTCAATAAATAAAAATAGTAGACGCGCAATTTCTGTAATACAGTGTTATTTTGCCATTGACCTTCGCCTCCCCCCCCCCCCTTCCCCCCTCCCATCTACGAACCTTCCAATTGTTGCCTGGAATTTGTAGTCTGAAATTTAGACCTCCCTCTACCTGTTTCATCGAAGTTGCTTCTCCTATCGTCTTAAAAGAGTTTGCAGGTAAGTCTCCCCCGGAGTGGGACCAGTGCGCGGCTGAGAAGTTTATCTAGACAGTAAACGGCGAAATGTGTGCCGCGTTAGCTCGCAATTACGACTGCTCCACGTCAGTTTGGCCAAGGCCGGAGACAGTGCAACATCACTTCGCTTCAGTCTGTAGATGTGAGTTGAAACCACAATGTTATTGTTTTTAATTTATAGTTATATGTTTGCCATACGTTTTGATACATCTGTAACATCGCGTTCCACAAATACATGAAGCGTCTGTACTGAAATATATGCTTTAGCATGCTGCAGTTCACTTGTACAATGTGTGTGAGTGCGTTTGGGTTTGTGCTAGCACGTTTTTAAATAGAGAGAGAGTTTATTTGAACGATAATATTTTGTTGTTGTGGCGTTGAGTCTGTAGATTGTCTTGATGCAGCTCTATACGCTAGTCCACCCTGTGAAAATTTCATCATCTCTGCATAGCTACAGCAACCATCATCCACTTGGATCAGATGCCTCTACAACTCTCTCACTCTTCCCCACACCTCCCTCCATTACAAAGTCAACTATTCCTTGACGACTCAGGAAGCGTCCCGTCAACCTATTACTTTTTTATCCTCAAATTGTCCCATAAAGCCCTTTCATCCCTAATTCCATTCAGTATCTGTCCATTCGTTACTAGATCTATCCATCGCATCTTCAACGTTTTGCTCTAACGTCACGTTCAAAATGTTCCTGCTCTCCTCTTGTTTGTATTGTTGTACGTTTCACTTCCGTAAGCCAACATTCCACAGAAATAATTTCAGAAAATACTTCCTAAAACTAAAATTTATATTCGATTTTAACATATTTCTCATCTTCAGAAATGCCTTTCTCACTATTGCTTGACTGCATTTTATATCATCTCAACTTTGGCTGTCGTCAGTTATTTTGCTGGGCATGTAGCAAAACTAATCACTAGTTTTAGTGTATCATTTACTGATCTAATTCTCCATTATTGCTTGATTAATTCGGATGCTCTCCTTTACCCTTCTTTCACTTTTGTTGGTGTTCCTTTTACAGTCTTTTTTGTGACTGTATCAGTCTCTTTCAGTCTCTGGCTGAATTACGCTGTCAGTGGCAAACCTTAAAATCTTTGTTTCTTGTCTCTCGACCTTAATTTATTTAGCGAATTTCTTCTTAACTTGCTTTGCTTCTTGCTCTACGTACAGACTATAACCTTGTCTGAAAAATCTTCTCAATTACTGCCCTCCTTTCACGCCCTTTTAATCTTATAGTTACAGTCTGCTTTCTGTATAAGTTACAGGGTGACAGTTATTGAATTATATGAAATAAAAACGTCATAACTTCTGGACGGTTTGCGTTAGGACGTTCAAACTGCACTGTTGGCCATGGGGTATGATGGGAATTAGTATGCACATGACGGTTTGGTTTACCGAAGGGCCCACTTTCATTTGGATGGGTTCATCAATAAGCAAAATTGGCCCATTGGGGTCTGAGAATCCGCATTTCGCGATCGACAAATCTCTTCACCCTCAAGGGGTGACTTTGTGGTGTGCAGTGTCCAGTCACGGACTAATAGGTGCGATATTCCTTGATTGCACGGTGACTACCGAACGGTACTTGGAGGTTTCGGAAGTTGATTTCATCCCCATTATCCAAAGTGCTCCTAAATTCGACAAGCTGTGGTTCATGCAAGACGGAACTCGATTCATCAAAGCAGGAGAGTGTTTGATGTCCTGGAGGAGCACATTGGGGACCGCATTCTGGCTCTGGGGTACCCAAAGGCAACTGGCATGGGCCTCGATTGGCCGCCATGTTCTCCAGATCTGAACACATGCGACTCCTTTTTGTCGGGCTATATTAAAGACAAGGTGTACAGAAGTAACCCGTAAACCATTGCTGAGCTGAAAATAGGTCATCGTCAGCATCGATTTTCCTACACTTCAGCGAGTTATGCAGAATTACGCTATTCGTCTGCGCCACATCATCTCCAATGATGGCTGGCATATCGAACATGTCTAACTTAAATCTGAATATCTGTAGTGAAGTCTGCTTGTTGAATAAAGTGTGTGCACGCCGTAGTTTGCAACTAATTTAGGTTTTTTCCATTGTCACCCTGTATATAGCCTCTCGCTGATAGTTTTTTCCGTGATAACTTCAGGGAATATAATTGATGATAAATTTTCTGTTGCTCCCGACGACTTGTTAGGGCATAATTTTGATACAGACTGATTGATATTTTAGAGCGAGGCACAGGTGCAGTTTTATGACTTGGGGCATTGTTGTGTGCCACTGTCAATGAGTAACAGAACGAAAAATGATCGTATCACAGCACAAAAGAGGCGAATATTTCCTGTTCAGAATTAGGGACGTGAAAGAAGGGAACTAGCTTTTCGATGTACCTGGAAGCTTCAAAGACATGTAAAACTAATCATCTTGACAAATTCGCTGTTTTTTAGTTGTTAATATTAGTATCCATGTCACGTTATATAATGAAGAGAACTTTTTATCGCTATTAAACGTGTATGCCTTTCAGCCGTATGATATTATATATTGTTTACTACAGCGGGTGAATCTTCTGGATTTTGGGCACAGGATCAGCTACTTGAGCAAGATGCAGGTGTGCCAACACCTTGCACCTAAGGGAGCTCACTGCGCTGGAAAAGTAGTGTTAACTCGTAAAAAAGGCTAACATGTCAAGATATCTTGATTTAAATGTCTTTGAAGATACCAAATTGCTCGAAAAAACAATTCCCTTTGTTTTACATCCCTAACTTTGCCTAGGACATATTTGCCTTTTTCTGTGCTACAAAAGGTGTATTTTTCGTTCTGGTTTCTGACATTAGACCACCATATCTTGGCAACCGATATAGATTTTTGTTGACTCTGGCGACAGTTAATTCGATAAAGGTTTTTTATTGTCTTCCGGATCATATTGCTTATACCTTGCAACAGACATAGCTTTCACTAAACAACAGGACGACCATTAATTACATGTATTTTTCTACCTTATTACGAAATCTGAACCGATTTGCGCAAATCTGAAACATAGAAGACCTACGCTTAAAAAACTCACAGGAAATCTCTTTTTAGTACATAAAATTCGAATGATGCTAGATTTTTGAAAGCGAATTTTCAATTTTATCATAAGAATGCATTTTTTATTTAACTGAGTCACTTTCAATCGTTTCCGAGCATTCCATTCACGTACGTATGAGTTTTACGTGTTACATTTAGTTGTGCTTTAAACCATCGTCTCTCGACAATAGATGAACATTATTGGATACAAAAATCGTTTTGAGTTTATCTGTTTATGTACCTTAGTGCAAAGTTTGAATCGATACGTGCAGGTTTAAAGTATAGAAGTAGTATGCTTCAAAAATCTCCCAGAAAAAAAAAATGTTTTTCCACGTGTTTGCACGTAAAATTCGAATGGTGCACATACAAATGGTGCCATTGTCTGGGCATTAATTTCAGCCCAGTTACCATCTTTTACAAAAGTAATTCGTTGATTGACACAATTTGCCTGGGCTCCAGCTACAGTTCGTTTTTCAAATCCTTGCTTAATATACTATAACATAGCTACAGTAAGGCAGATGTTCGATAGGCTATACAAATGGCCGCTAGTCCGGATTGAACCAAAAACTTTTCACCCCATGTATCTAGCTCAAACAGGAACTGGTCACCAAGAACCCCTCCCCCCCCTCCCCCCCCCCCCCTGTAAAGCGCTCCCCAGATGGTCAATAGTACTGCTCAATAATATTGTTCAGCATTCGATAATATTACTCAACAATTTTGTAGTTCGGACTGTTGACGATAAAGACGCTGTTGTTGTGATAATTGCTCTTCTATGTCGTAAGCAGAGAAAAAAGTGGATGCCAAAATTGGGGCAAGGAGCGTCAAAGATCACTAACGGAGACTAATTGACGGAATTGCGGTTGGGTAAAATAGAGGATTATCATTATTTTTTTGTGCGGTGATGGTCCAACATTACATTACTGGAAATGGTTATCAACATACATAGGCGTCCCCATATATAGGTATCAGTGCCCCCTCCCTCTTGGAATCTGGTGTACGGTGTTTTTATTCATTACTAAATTCTTATACACTTCTAGAAGTGATTTCCTTTGATTCCGCTAAACCTCTCGTTTAGCCAAATATGACACTACGCGGCTGACAGTGAGACAATACTATGGCTTTAGCAGTTGCTGTATAATTGTTCTAAGAACGGAATCGTTCGTGTAACAAATCCTGAGTGGCTAACCATAAGTTCTCTGGGATATAATGTTTTAGTGTCAAAACTTACAAACTCTTTTAGACCAAAATATAAATTCTAGAGTCTTGCATATTCCCCCCACGCTGGTTAAATTTCCGCGGACGCTCAAATCCCCATGATCAAAAAAATACTATAACGAGAGACGTAATACCACCAAATCAGCGTTTATCTATTATACTACACCCCCTCGCCAACGGCAGTTCTTTCGAAGACTTTAAATTTACAAGTGCAGTGTCACATTAAAGTATTTGGTACATAGTTATAGAAACGTGTCACTAGCGTGCACAAAAGGATTATTTGCGGGTATTTGTGAATACACACACACACACACACACACACACACACACACACACACACACACTCACACACACAGATATCCATTTGTACTTTAATTATGATTTTGCATTAATTATTTTTTGTATATAAGAACATTGTACTTTGTGGCAATTCCTGTATTTTCTGAGCAACAAATGATACAACTCATTCTTAACATTCCTGTTTTGTACTCATCTGCTACAGCATCCCAAAATATTAGCAGTTAATTTATACATTTGATGCACTCTAATCATAACTCTCTTTCGTCTAGTTTTGAACTCATTTCAACATCATAACAACAAAGAACGCTGAACACTATGGGAGAGGCTGTCAAGGATGTTGCACAACACTGCCCACAGATGGAACAATATTTCCGGACAGCGCAAAATATTTTAAAAGTTTTTGATGTTCTCAATATTATTGCGCTTCAGGAAATATTGCGAAATATTATTGACCGTTCAAAATGGTTCAAATGGCTCTGAGCATTGTGGGACTTAACATCTGAGGTCATCAGTCCCCTAGAACTTAGAACTACTTAAACCTAACGAACCTAAGGACATCACACACATCCATGACCCAGGAAGGATTCGAACCTGAGACCCTGGCGGCCCGCGGTTCCGGACTGAAGCGCCTAGAGCCGCTCAACCACACAGGTCGGCATAATTGTCCGTCCAGTGGCCGCTTGACGATTCTGGGATACCTCGGCGGTGCGTCACGTGAGCAGAGTCTCTGTTGCCAACAACGAGTTTGTTATATGGCTGAAATGAGTAACTGATAGCACGGCTATACGAGATAACTACAAACTACCGAAATCTTGCAGTTTAATTAGCACGAAACGCACGAATAACTGCAGTATTTGAAAAAAAGTATACACAGGGTGATTCAAAAGATTGCCCGTAGACGGAAGGATTCAACAACTTTGGAACAGAAACATACGATCTTGGAAGTAATCCTGAGCCAATGGAAGCTTTGGATGAACTACGTGGATAATCAATGCACACGGCCTTAAATTTTAGCAATGGGGAATTAAACAGTGTTCTGTATTAAATAGGGTTTTCAAAATTGCGGCCACCACATTCAGTACAGGCATGATCTCTTAGCAGATAATTCTGACACGCTCTACCAGGTACAGCGGGAATCGCACGTATCTGATCTGAAGCCGCAAGTACCCTGAAGACAAGGGAACAGGTGTCATGAACACGGCGAGGCTTTTCATATGCACACTGTCCTGTGCAACTACGTGGCCACATATCCCAGGCGTTGGATATCGGAAGGGAAGGTCCGATTGCATGGCCACCTCGCTACGCTCACCTGACGCTTTTCTGATTTTCTTTTTTTCTTTTTTGGCAAGGGGTATGGGGATATTGAGAACCTCGTGTACGTGACACCAGGTCAAGACGGAAAAACACTTCTCACTAGTCATTATGAAGCGTCTGCTAACAAACAGCGGTGCCTGGTGTACTTGATCGAATGTGCCAGAATTCTCTACGAAGATGTTATGCCTGTGCTGAATGTGGTCGTCGCAATTTTGAATGCATTATTTAATGCAGATCACTGTTAACAGCATATTATCTTTGATACTTAAAGTGCCTGTGCATTGATCATTCTTGTAGTTTCTGACATTCCAAAGCTTCACTGGCTCAGGTTTACTTCCAAGATGATAAGTTTCTACTCCAGGGTTGTATTCTGAGTCCTCCATCAGCTTCTTTAATTTGTATGTAGCCTTCTGAATCATTTTGCATGCCCAGAAGGGAATCGTTAAACCACGCGGACAAATTTGTGCCGATTTGCTTACACTATACAAACCTTCAATAGAGCATTATGTGCTGTCTAAGGGACGCAGCAAATCCTGGTGAGAAGTAGTTTCATTTTGTGTGATTATACGTACTTGAGCAGGAGAGAGCGTCTCGCTTAGAGACAATAAACAGTCATTTGCATATGACTCTTTCGTTTGAAGAATCCACTTTTTCGTGTTAAAAGAATTTCGTGTTACACGATGTATGCGAAAAACAATTACTGCTGTGTTAGTCTTCCGTCCGAAGACTGTTTTCATGCATCCCGTCACACTAATCCATAGTGTGCAAGCTGTAACGATACATCTGTTACCTCCACAATGATATTATATCGAAGTTAATTTTCGTTTTCTTCTGCTTTCACAAACAGCGAGTTAATTTCGTCATAAGGCTCGCGTACTGGTAGATATGGTATAGAGTATGCTCGAATCACCTAGCAGTAGTCACACTAACTGGGTGGGGGGCGCTCGAAGAGTGAGCTGGTTGGAGATCGCGCAACTCCCCGCCTACATGGGGCTAAGAGGGAAGAAATGACAATTAAAAAAGGTCGTTAGAAATCTTGTAAGGTGATACCATCTAGCGGTAATTGCTGTAACTGACCACCTGCCAGTATCGATTCTCTGCGTACTGGTACATCTTACAACGAATGCTGTTTCATGCAGATTATTATTATTTAAAATTGTAATTATTAATTGCCAGAATATTTAGTGGTTTGTGTAGAATAAACGATCAAATATTACACTCAAAATATCTAAATTTATTTAGAGAGAGAACAGCGCTCATAGGTAAACCAGAGATGTTTAATAGTTAGGGAGGTACTAAAGGAGTATCGCTAACCCATGTTGTTCTGGGACTTCTTTGTGATAGTGCGAAGTGGACAGTAATGTAAATAGTGTTTGAAGAAAGCCTCTATTATATAGTCCTCTAAAATGCTACTTGGGAGCCGCCAAATATGTTGTAAAATAACTTCGCCGTTACGTATAGTGTTGACCATGTATTTAACGGTTATTAACAGCCAGCTTTTGTAATGATGAGATTTACATAAAGAGGTTGCTCGATCTGCTTAATGGCAGCAGTAAAAGATAGTAATATCTTATGTAGAACAATGCAGGGTTTGTACTGGACGGAGCTAAGTGGTAAGTATGCTGTACTTGACGGCATTATGTAGCAACGGCTATAGAGGTGTCAGACTACTCACTGAAACGACTTATTTAAGTACTTTTATAACAAGTGCTGCGTTGGACAATGAAGCTGTTCACAAGATGCTACTGTGGGAAGTCAAGTGCTTTAATTTAGAAAATCCAAGATCTCTCTCGCATGTGTCAATAAATCATAATAATTGCTTAAGTGAAGAGTGCTTTTACTGTTACGTATTTTCATTTCATAAGCTATGAATGAACCCCAAACCTCTGTTCAGTGCTCTAAAGTTTACTTGTATATAACAGTTCTGTATATTAATGCTCGAGAAAGGTAAATTACAATAGTCAGGGTTAAGCAAATTGAAATTATATCGGCCAATGTTCAAAATTTGCATTCTAGAGAAACGTTTAAGTTGACTTATGTTTACTACAATAGCTATTCGATACCGTTAAAGTCAGACACATTACTACTAATTCTGAATGTTAATTATACAGTTACACTTGGTAACCAGCCAACACAATGCACACTGAACCTTCAGTATAGTGTAGCTTATTCATAAATTAATTTGCTGTTGAACAATGTTCCTGGGTGTATTATGTACCCTCATAATGCAAGAGGTGGAAACACATAATGTGCCTCGAACAGCGACGAACATAACAGTATTGGTATTCAGGTGTTATGATGTCAGGAGGCATAATGTTGCATGGGTATACTGACCTCCAAATCCACGGTACACTCATCAGTCAACGTCATTGTGACACTGTACTCCTTCCCGATGTGCGTCTATTGAGGGGTGCATTTTTAAGAATAGGAAGGTGCAACCGCAGCACACAGCACAGGTTGAGGAGCTCTTGCAACAAGAGTATATTCAGAGAATGGGCTGGCTCGCCTGTTCCTCTTGCTTACAGCTCATCGTGCACATGTGGGATGTGTTGGGGAGACGTATTGTAGCACATCCACATGCACCAATGACCACCTAGCAGTTGCGAACGGCGCCAGTGTAGAAATAAACGCCAGTAGTTGGACAAAGGGGGTTCTGGCGCTCTTTTGATATCAAATTCATACACTAAGTAATTAAAGTGATTAAACAATCCCTTTCTGTCCCCCTCCCCTTAACCTACTGTAATTCTAATTGATTTATGACTACTAGGATTGATTTATAACCCTTTGGGAATAATATATCCTTCTGAGAATCCTCACCCCTACCTCTCCCCCTCCTCCTCCCCCGTCCCTCTGGGAAAAAGAACGTTTGTTCAGTTCTGAGCCACTTTTCCCCCTCCTCGGAAATCCCTCAGTCCTTCCCTCCCACACTTCCCCCTCTACCCTCCCCATTTGGAAATTGGTAGGAAGAAGACTCAGTCTGTGCTGATGTGCTGGAGAGAAAGGATCTCAGGAAACAAAATTCAAATCAGTGTCGATAATAATAGATTGTTCAACTCAGTTCGCATATTCTTTATTTAATCAGTTATTGGGAGAGAGAGCTCCTCCCCTCCCCTCTCCCACTTGTGAAGTAGTGGGAGAAACTCAGTCTGCGCTGAGCTGCCATACTGGGAGAATCTCATGACACAAAATGAGTGGTAAATTCGACAGATATATAGTTTATTTATTTAAACATTAATTAATCAGTTCATTTGGTGGGAACTGCTGGACTGTGCTTCTGTTTACCTGAGCAGAAAAAATAGCCTATACTAATGACATCACAACTGTGATATCAAAAATTGTGGCGTATAGTTCACTTGCACTATCCTATCAAATTAATAGTTTAACAATGTACAGGAGTCAAATCGGTTGTTTAAAACACTCACCACCTCCTTATGACGATTTTATATCGCAATAAAACGTATTTTCAACGTCTGAGAATCAAATACAAACAATTTGCAGATCAAGTAATTAATTTACGCCACAAATAGTTCACAGCGCTAAATATGTCAGAGATATTGCATGCACCGATATTTGAAAACACAAGCACCCTCCTCCATGCATTCCACGCAACACATGTGATCGTGAAGGCAGTCCAATGCGTACTGGGTAGTAGTTCACAACACAGCCAGTCAGAGGGCGCCACAAGCACCGCTGCCGGTATCGCACGGCCAGCCCACCTCTTAATCCCCATGAAGAACGTGTGATACCAGATGTCAGCCTCCTTTGAGCGTGCAGTCCCAAACAATGTATCAAATGGCAGCATTTCTTCGATTTTGGAATTCAAATGGTTCAAATGGCTCTGAGCACTATGGGACTTAACATCTGAGGTCATCAGTCCCCTATCACTTAGAACTAAGTAAACCTAACTAACCTAAGGACATCACACACATCCATGCCTGAGGCAGGATTCGAACCTGCGACCGTAAAGGTCGCGCGGTTCCAGACTGAAGCGCCTTGAACTACTCGGCCACACCGGCCGGCGAATTTGGAATTCATGTTTGTATGTGGTCTCAGAAAATGTGTACCATCTTAAGTGGTTACTTCCTGACAGACAAAGCAGAGGATGGCGGCATCCTTTGATACTGGATATCTGGGAAACAATCTCTATTCTCTCTGTCAAGTGATTACTTCCTGGTTGTGTGTGAACCAATGTGTCCAGACACACAGATGGAGGTTCCATCCCTCTTCAGAGTGCAGTGTTCCTATTGGCTAATGCTCAATCAGTGAAGATATACAAAGCCTATCCCCTCCACTGTCATCCTCATTCTGCTATCGTCCATTATTGCGTTACATCAGTTTGCCTGTTTCTGTGTTAGCTTGCTTGCAAGACAAAGCATTTTTAAAGCAGCACCAGCAGCAGCACCAGTGACAATGCCAGTCGCTCAAGGCAAGGTGAATTACCAGGTAAGCACATATTTAATTTCATAGCATAAGATCAGATTTTGCTGTGTATATTTTCATGAAAAAAGTTTCATAGAGTCAACCCACACTGTCTTCAGATTTCGGTATCACAGAATGTCATTAAGTTTCATAGCAAGAGATTAGATTTCGTAGAGTATATTTTCGTAAAATGTTTCATAGAATCAAATTAGTGTGTGTTCAGATTCCGAAGTTAAAGAAGCTCTGTGGTACCAAATCACTGTGTGTTCAGATTTCGTAGGTTTTGTAGCATTTATTCCGATCCCAGTGCTAATTTTTGTTGTTGTTTCAGCATACATCCATCAAATCGTGGATCAGATGGAAGCTGAGAGGGTGTAGCAGCAGCATCAACATCTTAAGTACATATATTTTGCTCTCCGTAATATGTTGCTGTTAGACATATTATTCTGTTCATTAAAAAATTAATGATAACACGACGTCGTCGGAAGCTTGCCATTTGTTTTTGTAGATGATTTTGAGGTGCGGGAGCAGGGAGGGTTAGAGATCACTTCGCAGCTATCGTATATTCTAAAAACAATTTCTTAGTTTTATGTGTGTATACGTTTTTATTAAGTCAATATGCTGCGGTTGTAGGAGAGATGGATCTATGGATCCATGATGGTTCGGTCAAGGAAATGTCTCAGTGGGTGGAAGAGATGGAGAGGGAGCTGCTATCGCTATGATGAGATGCTGGATCCACAGCTACTAATAGTAATAGTAATAAAATAATAATAATAGAAGAAATGTGTACAGCACTATACTGGCCTTCATGTAGTAACTGCTGTGTCATACTGGCAATTAATTCATTTATCTGCTTCGAAGAGAGTAATGAAGAAATTTCTGGACTACTGCGGGTACTCTCTACAACTTGAAGAAGACATTTTCTTGCGATCTTTAGCATTTGTTATACATATGTCTCGCTTTTATCATTAGCGATGTATGGGACAAAGCACAACATAGGTGTGTAGTGGGTGGACCATGTGAGGAACCTGTAACATCCACAACATTAATGCTACTAATTGAGAAAAAGTTACTATTGGTAACTTATGTAATCAGTATTAGACCCATACAAAATTTGATAATAGTAATGATCTTTTGAAAATTATTTAGTTTCGTGACTTAAACAGAATCGAGTTGTTTAGTTTTTATCCGTCAGAAAATTTCATTTTACTCCTCAGGGGGTAATTACCCTCAGGTAGATTGCACTTCCAAGGACCTGATACGTGTTATTATGCTTACCGAGGAAAACAAATTCATGAAGTTTAAGAATGGTCACCGTCAGGATCGACGCCCGTTTGTGATGTACAGTGACTTTGAGCGCTTCCTCACTCCTGTGATGCACTGTAAAGACGACCCCACAACACCACATACCACCTTCAGAGGTTAAAACGTACCATATCTGGCAGCATACAAAGTTGCATCATCCTATGATTCGAGTTTTAACCGATACTGTGCAGTCCTAACCCATAGACTGCACACTGGCCAGTGCAGCGCCATGAAACAGCGTCAAGACGGTGCTGACCTTTGCACCAGTGGAAAGAGCAGGCAGCGCTACACCTCTAGGAAGACAGAGTTCAGCGCCCCCTGCCAGTGTTGATTTAACCAGCCACCCATCGCTGGTCGGGCCCAGTTCGGTCGCAGACTTCAAGAGCATCAGTACTGAGTAATAGGAAATAGTAATAGCGGGACAATATAATTGCATGAAGGAGGCACAGGAAGCACAGGAAGTACATCAAGCCACCTCATAGCACAAAATGTCCGCCCCCGGTAGCTGAGTGGTATGCCGGCACGGTAGCTCAGCGTGTTCGGTCAGAGGGTTAGTTGCCCTCTGTAATAAAAAAAAAGAACTGAGTGAATGGATCAATAACGAACTTCAACGGGCGTCAGGGGACGTCCGCCACGAACAATTGCAACGAACTATAAGGAACAAAATGAGATAAAAGAAAAAAATGTGGTCAGTGTTACAGAATGTCAATCCTAAGGGCCCGGGTTCGATTCCTGGCTGGGTCGGAGATTTTCTCCGCTCAGGGACTGGGTGTTGTGTTGTCCTAATCATCATCATTTCATCCCCATCTACGCGCAAGTCGCCGAAGTGGTGTCAAATCAAAAGACTTGCACCAGGCGAACGGTCTACCCAATGGGAGACCCTAGTCACACGACATTTCATTTCATTTCATAGCACAAAGTTAAGTTACGTTTCTTTTCACTTAGAAATAAAGTATTCTATTAATCTGAAAGTGTTATGTACAGATCATTTTTGATTCCTGCCTTCGGCCATCACAACTTTTCTCCCTCCTTGTTCGTGTCAGTGCTGACTCCCACAGTAGCCGACACAACATTTTCTCTGGATTCTAGGCTTTGTTACACAGCACCTGGGTTGCCTTGTCATGCTACGCTCAAGAAAACAAAGCGCAGCATTGAACTGTTGACCAATACTGACATGCTTCTTTTCTTTGAACGAGGAATCTCTGGGGGACTTTGTCAATGTGTCCATAGGCAAGCTAAGGTAAATTACCCACATATGGGAGAGAGGTTCAGTCCTCCCCTTGATTCAAGATACATCAGGTACTTGGATGTTAATAACCTGTACGGGCATGCCTTACAATCACTGCCAATTGGTGAGATTTTATGGGTGCCTCAATAGCTGACCCTGAATAGGGTATGTGGTGGAGACAGAACTCACATAACCTATTACTCTGCAAGATCACATTCTGATTTCTGCTGTGTTCGGAGCAACTACACTCCTGGAAATTGAAATAAGAACACCGTGAATTCATTGTCCCAGGAAGGGGAAACTTTATTGACACATTCCTGGGGTCAGATACATCACATGATCACACTGACAGAACCACAGGCACATAGACACAGGCAACAGAGCATGCACAATGTCGGCACTAGTACAGTGTATATCCACCTTTCGCAGCAATGCAGGCTGCTATTCTCCCATGGAGACGATCGTAGGGATGCTGGATGTAGTCCTGTGGAACGGCTTGCCATGCCATTTCCACCTGGCGCCTCAGTTGGACCAGCGTTCGTGCTGGACGTGCAGACCGCATGAGATGACGCTTCATCCAGTCCCAAACATGCTCAATGGGGGACAGATCCGGAGATCTTGCTGGCCAGGGTAGTTGACTTACACCTTCTAGAGCACGTTGGGTGGCACGGGATACATGTGGACGTGCATTGTCCTGTTGGAACAGCAAGTTCCCTTGCCGGTCTAGGAATGGTAGAACGATGGGTTCGATGACGGTTTGGATGTACTGTGCACTATGCAGTGTCCCCTCAACGATCACCAGTGGTGTACGGCCAGTGTAGGAGATCGCTCCCCACACCATAATGCCGGGTGTTGCCCCTGTGTGCCTCGGTCGTATGCAGTCCTGATTGTGGCGCTCACCTGCACGGCGCCAAACACGCATACGACCATCATTGGCACCAAGGCAGAAGCGACTCTCATCGCTGAAGACGACACGTCTCCATTCGTCCCTCCATTCACGCCTGTCGCGACACCACTGGAGGCGGGCTGCACGATGTTGGGGCGTGAGCGGAAGACGGCCTAACGGTGTGCGGGACCGTAGCCCAGCTTCATGGAGACGGTTGCGAATGGTCCTCGCCGATAGCCCAGGAGCAACAGTGTCCCTAATTTGCTGGGAAGTGGCGGTGCGGTCCCCTAGGCACTGCGTAGGATCCTACGGTCTTGGCGTGCATCCGTGCGTCGCTGCGGTCCGGTCCCAGGTCGACGGGCACGTGCACCTTCCGCCGACCACTGGCGACAACATCGATGTACTGTGGAGACCTCACGCCCCACGTGTTGAGCAATTCGGCGGTACGTCCACCCGGCCTCCCGCATGCCCACTATACGCCCTCGCTCAAAGTCCGTCAACTGCACATACGGTTCACGTCCACGCTGTCGCGGCATGCTACCAGTGTTAAAGACTGCTATGGAGCTCCGTATGCCACGGCAAACTGGCTGACACTGTCGGCGGCGGTGCACAAATGCTGCGCAGCTAGCGCCATTCGACGGCCAACACCGCGGTTCCTGGTGTGTCCGCTGTGGCGTGCGTGTAATCATTGCTTGTACAGCCCTCTCGCAGTGTCCGGAGCAAGTATGGTGGGTCTGACACACCGGTGTCAATGTGTTCTTTTTTCCATTTCCAGGAGTGTAGTTCCAATATGAGGCTCCACCCCAAAACTAATGAGAAATCTGGGGAATAAGCAGAGATACATTATTCGTTGTTGTAATCTTCAGCAGTATCTCAGATTGGGGATGATGCGGGTTAGACTCACCTGTGCTATCTCCTGCAAGCAATCCCCCCTGGTTGGAGGACTATATTGATTTGAACACGGCACTGAGGCCTTCCGCAATGTGTGACTTTGACAAAGGTTTTTTAAACATTGATGAATAATTCAATTTTCGACAAAACGATGGGGAATTTGAGGGAACATTGTGAAAGTTTGATTACAACCGAATAGGATGGGCATTGGGGCATAAGAAAATGCATCGCCAGACCAAATTTTAAATCAGTCACTATATTCAATGAGAAGTTTGTTGCTTTAGAGATGGTGAAGGTTGCAGTAGAGCTTAGAAAACCTATCTGTGTGGAAACGTGCATACTAGACCTATCCAAACTCCACATGTACCACTTTCATTAGGAGTTTTCAAAGTTACTTTATATGGATACAGATAGCTTCATCTATTGGGCGAAGAACTGTGATCCGCACGAAGTAATCAGGCGCCGCAGTGAAGAATTCGACATGTCTTCATACACAGCTGATAATCCTTACAGTATTGTTCCACAGAACAAGATAGTTATTGGCCTAATGAAAGACAAGCTGAATGGGTCACCAATTGTAGAATTTGTATGTCCGCAAGCAAAAATGTAGGCACATCGTGCATTCGAAGGTGCCATCCAGGAGTGGGTTAATGGAGTGTGTCAAGCAGTATTGAGGGCCATCACTATCGATGACTATCTGCAGTGCCTATATTGCGGTGTTTGCGGTACTCCACTGCAGTTGCAGCATATGGTGCAGCAAACTAATATTCGACTGAGAGGGCATGAGGTGTACACTGTTCTGCAATCTAAAATTGGCCTGTCGCCTCATGATGATAACAGCGTCATTTGTGATGATGGGATTGAAGCACTCCCATAATCACTGTATTCGCTTGTTGTCAGAGAGGTGATGGGTGGATTCTGATTGAGTGGGAGGGAGAGAATGAGACGTGTTGCAAATGTTGCAGAATCGTATGACCCTTTTATCATTGTGTAAGTAACTGTGTGTGTGTCATGTAAATATTTATTTGTTTGTTTATGCACACTACGTGTGTAGGAATGTGTACTATGTACACCTGTAAGTATGTATCTCGCAAAAAAAGAAAAATATCTGCACACCCCATTCTTCGACAAGAATTGTACTGTGACCATTTGCATTGACAAAAAAAGTTGTACATCAGTAATATATATTCTTACCTTGCACAGAATGTAAACAGAATAGTTTTTTTTAAGTTTCACCTCTGCTACCCATCCAAGTTGATTAGTTTTTAAATGCACGTTTATATATACATAGTTCAATGTTCTTTAGAATTGGTGTTGTGTAGCTGCTATTATTGGGAGTACGTAATTTAGTTGTAGTGTAAGAATAAAAGTATCTCCACATTAGTTTTTAGCATAGATTTATACATCAGAAAACTGTCTTATTCTGTAAAAAGAAGTATCTGTGCATTGAATATTACAACTAAATTATACCTCAAGAACCAATTGTATCTCAGGAATCAAGTTGTATCGGTTAGAATTGAATAAACGAAAGATTCGTTACTATACATCTTTTTTGTTGTTATTTACAAAAAGACCTATCCCACTTCTACATCTACATCTACATTTATACTCCGCAAGCCACCCAACGGTGTGTGGGGGAGGGCACTTTACGTGCCACTGTCATTACCTCCCTTTCCTGTTCCAATCACGTATGGTTCGCGGGAAGAACGACTGCCGGAAAGCCTCCGTGCGCGCTCGAATCTCTCTAATTTTACATTCGTGATCTCCTCGGGAGGTATAAGTAGGGGGAAGCAATATATTCGATACCTCATCCAGAAACGCACCCTCTCGAAACCTGGACAGGAAGCTACACCGCGATGCAGAGCACCTCTCTTGCAGAGTCTGCCACTTGAGTTTGCTAAACATCTCCGTAACGCTATCATGCTTACCAAATAACCCTGTGACGAAACGCGCCGCTCTTCTTTGGATCTTCTCTATCTCCTCTGTCAACCCGACCTGGTACGGATCCCACACTGATGAGCAATACTCAAGTATAGGTCGAACGAGTGTTTTGTAAGCCACCTCCTTTGTTGATTGACTACATTTTCTAAGGACTCTCCCAATGAATCTCAACCTGGCACACGCCTTACCAACAATCGTTCCGTACGCATACTCCCAGATATTTTACAGAAGTAACTGCTACCAGTGTTTGTTTTGCTATCATACAGGGTGTTACAAAAAGGTACGGCCAAACTTTCAGGAAACATTCCTCACACACAAATAAAGAAAAGATGTTATGTGGACATGTGTCTGGAAACGCTTAATTTCCATGTTAGAGCTCATTTTAGTTTCGTCAGTATGTACTGTACTTCCTCGATTCACCGCCAGTTGGCCCAGTTGAAGGAAGGTAATGTTGACTTCGGTGCTTGTGTTGACATGCGACTCATTGCTCTACAGTACTAGTATCAAGCACATCAGTACGTAGCATCAACAGGTTAGTGTTCATCACGAACGTGGTTTTGCAATCAGTGCAATGTTTACAAATGCAGAATTGGCAGATGCCCATTTGATGTATGGATTAGCCCGGGGCAATAGCCGTGGCGCGGTACGTTTGTATCGAGACAGATTTCCAGAACGAAGGTGTCCCGACAGGAAGACGTTCGAAGCAATTGATCGGCGTCTTAGGGAGCACGGAACATTCCAGCCTATGACTCGCGACTGGGGAAGACCTAGAACGACGAGGACACCTGTAATGGACGAGGCAATTCATCGTGCAGTTGACGATAACCCTAATGTCAGCGTCAGAGAAGTTGCTGCTGTACATGGTAACGTTGACCACGTCACTGTATGGGGAGTGCTACGGGAGAACCAATTGTTTCCGTAACACGTACAGCGTGTGCAGGCACTATCAGCAGCTGATTGGCCTCCACGGGTACACTTCTGCGAATGGTTCATCCAACAATGTGTCAATCCTCATTTCAGTGCAAATGTTCTCTTTACGGATGAGGCTTCATTCCAACGTGATCAAATTGTAAATTTTTACAATCAACATGTGTGGGCTGACGAGAATCCGCACGCAGTTGTGCAATCACGTCAACAACACAGATTTTCTGTGAACGCTTGGGCAGGCATTGTTGGTGATGTCTTGATTGGTCTCCATGTTCTTCCACCTACCCTCAGTGAAGCACGTTATCATGATTTCATACGGGATACTCTACCTGTGCTGCTAAAACATGTGCCTTTACAAGTACGACAACATGTGGTTCATGCACGATGGAGCTCCTGCACGTTTCAGTCTAAGTGCTCGTACGCTTCTCAACAACAGATTCGGTGACCGATGGATTGGTAGAGGCGGACCAATTCCATGGCCTCCACGCTCTCCTGACCTCAACCCTCTTGACTTTCATTAACGGGGACATTTGAAAGCTCTTGTCTACGCAACCCCGGTACCAAATGTAGAGACTCTTCGTGCTCGTATTGTGGACGGCTGTGATACAATACGCCATTCTCCAGGGCTGCACCAGCGCATCAGGGATTCCATGCGACAGAGGATGGATGCATGTATCCTCGCTAACGGCGGACATTTTGAAATGGTTCAAATGGCTCTGAGCACTATGGGACTTAACATCTATGGTCATCAGTCCCCTAGAACTTAGAACTACTTAAACCTAACTAACCTAAGGACATCACACAACACCCAGTCATCACGAGGCAGAGAAAATCCCTGACTCCGCCGGGAATCGAACCCGAAAAACCGGGCGTGGGAAGCGAGAACGCTACCGCACGACCACGAGCTGCGGACGGACATATTGAACATTTCCTGTAACAAAGTGTTTGAAGTCACGCTTGTATGTTCTGTTGCTGTGTGTTTCCATTCCATGATTAATGTGATTTGAAGAGAAGTAATAAAATGAGCCCTAACATGGAAAGTAAGCGTTTCCGGACACATGTCCATATAACATATTTTCTTTTTTTGTGTGTGAGGAATGTTTCCTGAAAGTTTGGCCGTACCTTTTTGTAACACCCTGTATAATCATACAATAAAGGATCCTTCTTTCTATGTATTCGCAATACATTACATTTGTCTATGTTAAGGGTCGGTTGCCACTCCCTGCACCAAGTGCCTGTCCGCTGCAGATCTTCCTTTATTTCGCTGCAATTTTCTAATGCTGCAGCTTCTCTGTGTACTACAGCATCATCCGCGAAAAGCCGCATGGAACTTACGACACTATCTACTAGGTCATTCATAAATATATATATTTGTATATATAAGGGATGTGCAAGACACAGATGTGAAGTTTAACATGGAATATAACAAAATATTTAGAATGGTTGCATCTTACTGAGCCTATCATGCAGCATGTGTTCAATTATGGGAGCAAGTAGCACGTGACTATGTCCACTTCCAAAGGCATATAGCAAACATGTCTAAGATTATATCACCAGCACTTGAAGAAAACCACAGATGTAGTATCTCTGCAAAGCTGTATACTATCAAGTTGGGAGCAGGGTGAAAAGAAATAATGCACAGATTGTGAGGTAAAAAGTCATTTATTTTTCATCCAACTTAAAAGTAATTTTACATTTTCGTAAGGAGACACAACAATATTTTCACATATCTTCTGCTTGAGTTGATGGAGAGCAGTACGCCCATAGAATTCCAGGTCTTGAATAGCAGCAAACTTGATGATTCGGAGCATCCATATGATCTCTCCTCTCTTTTGACGTAGACATGGTATCTGTGAGGTCAAATAACTGAAGTGAGGTCACCATACCTTTATATGGTATACCAGGATTGTACCAGTGAATTCCATGACAGAAATATATTAAACCGCTTTGCCCTCTTCCGTGTTTTAGCACACATCACATCCTTGAAAGGTCTTGGCAATGCAATGTTTGCTTAGAATGTCTCTACTATACCAGGATCCTCTGTGTATGCTACGAAAGCAACCTCTTTAAATATGAACTGCCTATGCTCATTGTCATGGAAACTTTGAGTGTCTGCAATGACACTCACTCCATCAGATGCCATTGTAAAATGCTCTGGGTATGGCTCAGCGTGACCGTGTGATTAACTATTGCCTCCAATCAGTGTTGTGCAACAAGCTGTGTAAATGAATAGGTGCTGAGATATCTGTTCATTTACACAGCTTGTTGCACAACACAGATGGGTGGGCATCTCCAAGTGAGCAGAGGTTTCAAAAGACCATGTTTCTCTTCTTGCAGTCAGTAGCACTTGGTACTCGAAAAACTCCCATGAACGGAAAGATAACAGTGAAATACACCAGTATTCAGAACATTTAAAAGATTCGAAAGCTGCTCATCCAGTAAAGTGGCGTACAACATTTTCCATATTACGTATATCACTGATGGTGATTTCATTCTCCTCTTTGGCTCCTTGACTGTACGAGTTATTATGTGCTGCACTCCTTACAGCAATAAGTTCATATTTAGCATTCAGAACAATTTTCCGCGTGTCTTCAAAGTATCCCATAAGCAATTTGATTGGTATACGTGCAGTACAACCTTGTAAACTTACACTGTTCTACCCACCGGCTCTTCTATGAACCATGCAGCATTTTCCAGATCGTTCCAATCCGAGGGAGAAGCAGAGACATTCATTTTAAGGGTTGGTGTTACGCCTACTTTGCATGTACAGTTAATTTAGAACCCATTAAGTTCAAATTATATCTCATGAAACGGAAATGCTAGAGCATTATGTGTAAGGTTCGATATCACTGTAACAGTACCATTGCTTCTTGTAAATGATTCATCAAGATACATAAAACTCATGCATGGCAAGGTTAAAGTGTCGCGTGTTGAATGAGAATCCTAATTTCATCGTCCTTGTTAAACGTGGTTGATGTATAAGGTTTATGCGTGAAGTATTCCTGGTGTATAATATACTCGTCATATTATTCCACTGGGCCGGCCGCGGTGGTCTCGCGGTTCTAGGCGCGCAGTCCGGAACCGCGCGACTGCTACGGTCGCAGGTTCGAATCCTGCCTCGGGCATGGATGTGTGTGATGTCCTTAGGTTAGTTAGGTTTAAGTAGTTCTAAGTTCTAGGGGACTGATGACCACAGCTGTTAAGTCCCATAGTGCTCAGAGCCATTTGAACCATTTTATTCCACTGGGCTAGTTATCTCGAATGACGTCATTGCAAGGTTTCAGACCTACTGATTTAAGAATCACGTAGTTCGCACTTGTTATCAACTTGCTATTCTGTTGTGAAGCGCCACGCTGTGCGTTGTGCACGGTGATTTTGTTCCTTACGACCATCCTATCTTCGTTTACAAAAAGAGGATGATGAAGACTGCTGCGAGTCCCGGCAGGCTGAAGGTCTCCGCCGCTTCGGGTCCTGATGGTTTCTGAACTTTCGCGGTCACTGGTGGTTCTGCTTTAGATGTAGCCTCACAATGATTTTCTCGCCACGAAAGTCGATGAGTTAGTTATCCTGATCCACAATAAGCTGCTGTAGATAGTCCAATGTCTGAACTGTTTATGGAATATAAATATAGCTGGTAGGGGCGTCAACGATCTTATGCTCTGTTCCAACTGAAGAGAAGAAGCCATAAATTGTATGAATCAATCTATTGTTGTGATAGGAGTTTGTTACAATGTTACACTAGACACGGATTGTGCTGACAAGAAGTGTATCCACTGACTGGTCGGATCTGTAAAATTTACTGGGATCCTTCTTCCAAACCTGTCCTTTTGTGAAACCCAGTAGCTGCCCTACTGAACGTTTCTGGTTAAAGTCAGTCGCTGCATTCAGTGTATTTATTTTAGATTCAGGTGTATTGATGTTTGCTCGTAGCACAAGCCCCTTTCCAGACCATTTTAAAACGTTTAAGTCGCCAGTATCGTATACACCAAGTTCTATTTCCACAATTTCTTTTCTACCATCATTTTCCAGATGAAGTTTATTTTTAGCCTCTGTGATATTTGGAAAGCAGTTGTGTGTTTCCAGTTCAATCAGCGCAGCACTCCACTCCCTATTGCTTAAATCAATCGGTGGGAAGTTATCCATGTGTAATACTGACGATCGTTCTTTTAATGTCACAGCATACGACATTGCATCTGCATCTGGTGAGTGGGGAACATGATACACAGATGCCTACACAAGTGAAAATTGTAGGATACTTGTCTTGTGCCAGTGAAGTATCGTTGTAACTCATTTGGTGGCTGCAGGTATCAAAACGAATCGAAATAGTGTAGTGGACGTTATTTGTATTTTTGTTAATATACACACGCAGTGGGTTCCCGGTGTTCCAGCAGCATCTAAATTCACAATTCCACATACTTCAGATTTCCACATACTCTTCGGTAATGTATCTTGTATAAAAATTCTGCATTTGTAAGCGGTTATCCGGTAGGATGTTTAACGGGCTGTTTTTTTTTTTTTAATTTATGAAGAGATCTAGTCCTTTTTGTATGGCTTCAGGCACAGTCCTTTCCCGAAGGCTGCTGCTTCCATCATGCGGTTATGTCTTCCTGCTTCCTCTAGCTGCTGCTGGGAGTTCTGTGCATTCTTGATTGTTAATGCAATAGCAGCAGCACGACCAGCCAGTGAACCCAATGCTGACAGATCTGCGTGGGCAGGAATGAAGAAGGGGTTGATTCCGCCTGATGTCATGCGTATTGGCAGAATCCTGGCGGCTTTAAACTGTCCTTTATACTTCAGCACGATTTTAGCTGCATACATCGTTGTCCGGATACAGGTTTTTAAACAGTCTTGCACTGGCATCTCCTTTATCTTCACCATCGTTTTCTTTTTCCTTCAGTGCACGACGTGCAGCGTTCAGAAATTGCTTGAAATCCACACCCAAGCCGAACTTAATTTCACCATGTTTGGTTTTATCAACCGAAAATGTTGCAAGGTGCTGCCCTATACCAATAACCTTTCTCACACGTATTGCTTTGGCTTTATCAGATAAAATTCGATCTGCAGTGTGACGTCCTGGGAGATCTTTGTGTTTTGCATAAGAGATGTCGTGTTCCAAATTTGCCTCCTCAAGCAGGTGAATCCCCTTCTCACCATGAGCCAAACGTATATTTAGCTTTGTGCCACGTCTGCTGTAATTATACTCCGAAATGTGCAGTTCCACCTTCTGTAACATGTCTCCCGTCGTGCATGCTATGCTGCTGTGCTGGCTGTGTTCTGTGCACCTCGTTATATAGCAAATTGTCAGCGTCAAAAATGGTTCAAATGGCTCTGAGCACTATGGAACTTAACAGCTGTGGTCATCAGTCCCCTAGAACTTAGAACTACTTAAACCTAACTAACCTAAGGACATCACACACATCCATGCCCGAGCCAGGATTCGAACCTGCGACCATAGCTGTCGCGCGGTTCCGGACTGCGCGCCTAGAACCGCGAGACCACCGCGGCCGGCCTGTCAGCGTCAATCCAGCTGTTTTGTGTTGCAGGAAAACCAAGCCAGTCAGCTAGTGCTCTAGGCCCTCGATTTCTTATGACGTGTTCTACACGGAACATATGTGGTTCTGAGCTCTTCTGCATTTCCTCTGTGTAAAAGCATCCTGAAATTTCAGTGCCACCGCTCTCCTTTAGGGTGTAAGTACTGGGATTTGTTTTCTGCACTCTAGAAACCGTAAATATCTCACCCGACCAGTTTGGGAGGTATAACTTTTCAAATGCAATCTTGTGTTTCGAGATATGTACAAAATCACCCTTATTAGATTTCTGTTTACGTGGGACCAGTATTTCAATACGACAATATATCGAATCCATGAGTCCACGATCATTATTATTGGTCTCATTTTTATTCTGCTATATTTGTTTAGATAATACTGTGCAATTATTTCTGGAAGGTTATCTTTCATTTGTATGAAGTGCGCCGGCCAGAGTGGCCGAGCGGTTCTAGGCGCTACAGTCTGGAACCGCGCGACCGCTACGGCGCAGGTTCGAATCCTGCCTCGGGCATGGATGTGTGTGATGTCCTTAGGTTAGTTAGGTTTAAGTAGTTCTAAGTTCTAGGGGACTGATGACCTTAGAAGTTAAGTCCCATAATGCTCAGAGCCATTTTGTATAAAGTGCAAAGATTAAAACGCAAACACATTTGACCTTTTGTTGTTCTTTTCAGACGTTCCACGATATTCGCCTTCAATTGGGTGAATGCTGAATAGTGGTGTATTCCACACCACTGCATTACAATCTTGAAACAACTATTGTAAAACTCTCCACCGTGATCGGTTTGGAGGTACTCTGGGCAACAGTTTCTGTGGGATTTAGGAAAATGAGGTTCATTAGAACAGTCATTCTTGGAAATTCCCTGTCGCCTATCTGTTGTTTTTTCTTTTAAACTTATAGGTTGCGTGCCCAACAGGTATGGTTTTTCACCACAGACACCAAATTTTTTTCTATCCTATTATTACTGTAACAGTTAACGAAATCAGCAACACTGTCATCATTGTGTAGTTTCGCTGAGAGTTCATCGAGGGATTCAGTGACTGGTTTCAAAATTTCTCTGTGTGTCTGCTCTTGATCCAAATGTCCTAACCTTAGCAGCTGTAACTTCTTTGAACAGTCTTCTATGCCATGATGACCTTATCCTTGGTCGAAAACTTGTTGTATACTAAGTTGACTCTTTCACAGGGTACACCGTATGTACACTCTGTCCAATTCTATCAACGTTTACAGTTAAGTCACCTTTTTTTCAGTTCTATCAACAGTTACAGCTAAGTCGTCTACTTTCTTTTTCAGAATGATCTGACTGTACGTCTCTAGTTCCTTAAAAATAGCATCTACGTCGTAGATCAGTCCCAGAAGGGTCTGGACATATGTCTCTAGGTCGTTAACTTTACGTTCAAGAGACTGAAATTTTCCATCTATGTCTAGACGCCTTCTCTATCTATGCGCACCTATTCTCTCTGGCTAAGTGCCTGACATATGTGCGACGTTGTCCATGGTGTGATGTAAAGCAATGTACCCATCACTTTTTTCATATCTATATGTAAAGAAAGCATTGCACCCGTGGTCAAGGAGAGCCGGCGTGGTAGCTCAGCGTGTTCGATCAGAGGGTCAGTTGCCCTCTGTAATAAAGAAACTGAGTGACTGGATCAATGACGAACTTGGACGGTTGTCAAGGGACGTCCTCACCGAACAAATGCAACGAACAATATCGAACAAAATAAGATGAAAAAGGAGGTAGCGGTTTTGGTTCACAGCAAGCAAAACGTCTTCGGTCCCGAGTTCGAATCCCGCCGCTGCTTAAATTTTAATTAATAGTCAGCTTTGGCGGCCGAAGACTTCCGGCATAAGTAGTCACCCTCATTTTGCCTACGGCCTTCTCAAAGAGGGCGGAGGAGCGGACAGATGTTTAGGGCACTCTCTTGTCCTAGGGATGGGAAACTGCCTCTAAGGGCGGAAGAATCAGCAATAATCAACGGCACGAGAGTGCAGAAAGCAATGGAAACCACTGCATTAAAAACAGGTAACGTGGATCCACAGGACATGTGGCCTGTAATTGAGGAAGTGCCATGATGGTCTCTCCATTGGCAAAAGATTCCGGAATAGTCCCCCATTCGGATCTCCGGGAGGGGACTGCCAAGGGGGAGGTTACCATGAGAAAAAGATTAAATAATCAACGAAAGGATAACATTCTTCGAGTCGGCGCGTGGAATGTCAGAAGCTTGAACGTGGTAGGGAAACTAGAAAATCTGAAAAGGGAAATGCAAAGGCTCAATCTAGATATAGTAGGGGTCAGTGAAGTGACGTGGAAAGAAGACAAGGCTTTCTTGTCAGGTGAGTATAGGGTAATATCAACAGCAGCGGAAAATGGTATAACGGGAGTAGGATTCGTTATAGATAGGAAGGTAGGGCAGAGAATGTGTTACTGCGAGCTGTTCAGTGACAGAGGTGTTCTTATCAGAATGGACAGCAAATCAGAATGAAACATCCCCTAGGCTATGGCTAAGCCATGTCTCCACAATATCCTTTCTTCCAGGAGTGCTAGTTCTGCAAGGTATGCAGGAGAGCTTCTGCGAAGTTTGGAAGGTAGGAGACGAGGTACTGGCTGAATTAAAGCTGTGAGGACGGGGCGTGGGTAGTGCTTGGGTAGCTCAGTTGGTAGAGCACTTGCCCGCGAAAGGCAAAGGTCCCGAGTTCGAGTCTCGGTCTGGCACAAAGTTTTAATCTGCCAGAAAGTTTCTTAGTTGTACTGTGTTGCAAACACGTCTTCCAAAATTCCCGCGTGTGCAGCCTTCAGCATATAGCCGTCTCGCTCACAGCCGCTGGGAACAGCGCACTGGTAGGGGAAGCCGGAGAGCTCAGGAATTCGACTGCGCTCGCGGAGAGTGAGTGCACTCCGGTAGCGCAAATGTTGGCCAGGTCTGGTCTACTTGAAGAGCGGACCGTGTCTTCTCCCAGTGGTCAGAATAAGATGGCAGCCCATAGGCAGAGACGAGGAACGATAGAGAATTTAATTACTGCAGTAATGCGTTGAGCACCAAGTATGCTTTTGCGGCCGACATCAGTTAGAGGAGAGTAAATTATCGTGCTGCAGATGCTCGTGGTAAATTGTGCTGGTGATTAGTGTGGTATTTTCAAATACGGCGAAACCGTTATGAATTTTGTGTGGTGAAATTCTACACTTAAGAGGCAGAGAAACTGGTACACCTGCCTAATGTCGTGTAGGGCCCACGCTAGCACGCAGAAGTGCCACAACACGACGTGTCATGGACTCCACTAATGTCTGAAGTTGTGCTGGAGGAAACTGACACGATAAATCCTCCATAGCAGTCCATAAATCCGTATGAGTACGACGAGGTGGAGATCTCTTCTGAACAGCACGTTGAGAACACCCCAGATATGCTCAATAATGTTTATGTCTGCAGGGTCTGATGCCAGCGCTTAAATTCAGAAGAGTATTTCTGAAGCCACTCTGTAACAATTCTGGAAGTGTGGGGTGTCGCATTGTCCTGCGGGAGTTGCCCAAGTCCGTCGGAATGCACAATGGGCACGAATGGATGCAAGTGATCAGACAGGATGCTTACATACGTGACACCTGTCAGTGTCGTATCTAGACGTATCAGGCGTCCCTTATCACTCCAACTGCACACGCCCCACACACAGAGCCTCCACCAGCTTGAACAGTCCCGTGCTGACATGCAGGGTTCATGGATTCCATGGATTCATGAGGTTGTCTCCATACCCGTACACATCCATCCGCTTGATGTAATTTGAAACGAGACTCGTCCGAGCAGGCAACGTGTTTCCAGTCATCAACAGTCCAATATCGGTGTTGACGGGTCCAGGCGAGGCATAAAGCTTTGTGTCGTGGTCCTCAAGGGTACATGAGTGGTCCTACGGCTCCGAAAGCCCATATCGATGATATTTCGTTGAATGGTTTGCACACTGATAATTGTTGATGACCCAGCATTGAAATCTGCAGCAATTTGCGGAAGGGTTGCACTTTTGTCACGTTGAACGATTCTATTCAGTCGTCGTTGGTCCCGTTCTTGCAGGATCTCTTTTCGGCCACAGCGATGTCTCTGATTTGATATTTTACCGGATTCCTGATATTCACGATACATTCGTGAAATGGTCGTACGGGAAAATTTCCACTTCATCGCTACCTCGGAGATGCTGTGTCCCATTCCACGAATGCCGACTGTAACACGACGTTCAAACTCACTTAAATCTTGATAACCTGCCATTGTGGCAGCAGCAACCGATCTAACAACTGCACTAGACACTTGTTGTCTTATGTAGGCGTTGCCGCCCGCAATGCCGTATTCCGCCTGTTTACATATCTCTGTCTTTGAATACGCATGCCTATACCAGTTTCTTTGGCGCTTCTTTATGCTGCATAAAGAGTGATATTTTCTCGGACTGTGACTGTTGTACTCATTCAGAGATTTTGATTCAATCATTGTATATAGGCATAAGTTTTTCCTGTATTATGCTCGTTTCCTTAGGCCAGAGTTGTGAGGTTGTGTTGTCTGTTAGCATCAATTCGGTAGTTGGCGGAGGTTAATTTGGTTGGAGTGTATCTCTTCTTGTGACAGTTGCTGAGCTGACTGCGCCTGCTCGTCGTCGCCGTTCGTTTTTGTCCACATTTATGATACATGCAGGAAAGGGGGGGGGGGGCTTGGCCAGAAATGAGAATGAAGATATGTAGGAGCTCCAGATGGATAAGCGTTTACAAAAAAATATCGTTTTGGATGTGGTTTGGGCGATGTATGGGCTCTTTATTTTAGGATAGTTTCCGGGCACTGTTTGGAGCAGCGGAAAGAATACAGAACGGTAATTAGAGGGTCGTGGGATCGAGTCCTATGCGGAAATAATTTATTTTTAATTTTCAACTTTTACGTTACTGACAGTGCAATAAATAATTCTCAATGTATCGTATTTAACAATATAAAGCAGAATTAAAAGGAAAGGTAAAAGAAAAAAAAACGGTGTTTGCAAATAAATTTCTAGGAATGGATTGTAAAGCGTACACGAGAACATCGTGTATGTAATTAGACGCTTTTATTATATTACAGTTGATGATTTACATGTGCTGAGGTGACTTTCATCGTAAAAATAGGGGAAATAGTAATTCTCTTCAGCTTCTACGCCCTAAAAACGCCACATTTTTACAATTACAGGGTCGATTTAAAGTTTCTGTAGACGTACAAATTTGATTTACATTCATAAAAGTTTTGCTCTCATCGGACAGGTTGGCAGCAAACCATGTGTAACGCATACGGTACAAATCATTCAACATTTGCGGATCATCTAAAACAAGAACATCATAGACCAAGCAATATTAAAAAATATGTGAATATCATAAAAATCCGTAGAGGCAGACACCTCCGCGCTTTCCAAGAAAATTTCCAGATACAAAAAGCATAACAGAAAATAAACAGTTGCTCAATGACCAAATAAATATTGGAAACCAGACTCTAGATAAAATAACTGATGAAATTACGTGAAAAAGAGCCATTTACATCCTTCACCCCCTCTCACTCTCTCACAACCCCCCCGCCGCCACTCACAATTTCATTTCATCCTCGCTCCTCCCCTTCTCCTCTAACTCATATCACGTATCATGCTGCTATACTTCAGTCCACTAATCGCGGTTTCACCCCCCACCCCCCCCACCCCCACCCCCAACATAAAAAAGTCCCTCCATTGCTATTCCTTTCCCACTTTAACGAGTACATAGATGCACAGAAACATAATTAAATAGAATTACACGCATATAATAATCTAATTTTTTTAAAAAGTTGTAGGTCAAATACAAAGCAGTGGAAAGGTTATGTTGGCAACACAACGAAACACAAATCACAACACATACTTAGAAGCACAAAAACAAAAAGACTACGGTGGTTTTCATAAAAGTGTGTTGTGGAAAACATAAGAAATGCATAGTGCTCCAGAACAACTAAAAATTAGACCAAAATTATCAGAGTCTAACGCAGAAAAACGACGATGTGCTAGCAGACAGTATTTCCCGATGCAAGCGAGAAATCAACCGAAAATCACTGTAAGTACAAACCAACTTACTCTTAACGAACTGTTTATGGATCTACAAGCAAATCAAAATGTAAATAACTTAATTACAGTGCACTGATGATGCTTTACTTCAATAAAGCGAAACGCGTCTGGTGAAAAAAATCACGCATTTTTGTTATTGCAACGACAGAACAAAATACCCTCAAGAATTATAAAGCAGCTACGGACACTATGGCCACACAAAAGAATGTAACGCTTAATTTCGCTAAATATTGGCGAGAATAACTGCTGATGTACAGCAGAATGTATTTTGATGCAGTCTTCCGGGGATGTGATTTATTTTTCTCTTTCAGTGACATAAAAGCAGTTTTGAAGCTTTTTGATCAAATTCTTTCTCCGGCAATAAAATAGACATCGCAGTATTGCTCTAGCGATGTGCCTTTTTTTTGGGAGGGGGGGGGGGGGAGGGCGAATGACTTTATTAATGCACGATGATAATCCTTGTTCATCTTGGAAAATCTCGTCGTATAACTGTGGATGTGTTTGCTCTCCTCACGAGTCAGCTAACAGAAGAAATTGAGTCCACTATATGTAGAACTTCACCACAGCAGTCATAAAATTCCTATGCATTTTAAGAAAATATTAAGTATATTGAGCATTATTTCTATTTATTTCCAGCATAAGTGACGTAAAAATTCAAACTTAAAATTTTTTTCCGACAGGGACATGAACCCATGACCTTCGGAAAATCGTTCCGTACGCTTTTCGCTTTGCCAACTGCTGCCTAGCATTAATAACTCATGTCTCGCTCTATCGTTGCCAAAAATGTATTTTTTTTCTAACACTTGGCCATTTGGAGTTCCCATTTCTGTCACTTTCATTTCTAGGTAAGCCCTGACAATTTCAAAAATTTGAACGAAAACGGTGATTAAAACTGGGCGCGGTCCCCTTTTTGGTTCTATAGCATGATTCTGAGTGCCCACTTGTAAAGCTGTTATGGGCTAATATTGGGGTTTTTTCATTGGTTCCCACTTGTAATGTCATCTGGACTGAGTAAGATTACTCGTTAAGAATATTTGGATCTGTTTAGAATACGTTTTTTGTTATTATTTTGACGCGCATATTTTAAGTAGGAATTATTCCTGGGAAGAGTATCGTCAATTTCTTATTGTAACTTTTGAGATATTTCTGCTCATGTTATTTGAGCTTCTGTGTTATAATACATGCTAGTAAATAAAAGCTTATTTAAAAATTAAGACCCCGCTCTCACAATCTCCGGCCGAAACTTCACTCCACCCTAATCCTGCGCTACAATGAAGATAGGCTTCTCTCAAGATGAAATCACATTAGTATGGCGGAATCGTAGTTACTGATATGGTGGAATACAAGATGTATAAGGTTTGTAGAGTTAGTCATTGGCGGAGTAGGTGGGATGAAAGCTACCCTGCTTCGTGGAAAAGTATAAATGTTGGTTTAAGTGTTTATGACTACTTAGGAAGAGGATAGATTGGAAGACCTTGTTGAGCATCTAGATTGGGCCGATAGGCCAGTCTCTATTTTTCTCATCCCTCTTATCACATGTGAGAATAGAGTGACATTATACTTTCTTATCGTTGAGGCTTTCTACTATCCGCTGTTTCTAACAAAAATGTCATATCAGAATGTTGACGTTATGAGACGCAGCGACGGAGCCAATGATTGTTTATGTCTGGATACATTTTTCAGTGGGGAAAGCCAAATGAGACGTATAAAGGCTCTGACTGCGTCAGTCTCGCTGGTCGTCTTGGGCTGTGTTCTATTGCTCGTCCTGTGGGCCAATTTGCCAGCCGACATGTTGAGACAGCGACATCTGCCTTCCGTCGTCTACACTCGTCGGCCAAGCAGGTAAGTCATCTGGGAGAACATTTGGCCTATATTGTTACTAGCGTAAGCTAAGTGTTCGGTAGATACTACGATAATGACTAGTAGTTGAGTTGAAGAGGAATGGTTATACCTAAAAAGGGCAACCACAGAAGTTGGAAAGAAAAACATAGGCACAAAGAAGGTAACTGCAAAGAAACCATGGGTAACGGAAGAAATACTTCAGTTGACCGACGAAAGAAATGTTCAGGGGAATTCAGGGGCCGGCCGGTGTGGTCGTGCGGTTGTAGGCGCTTCATTCTGGAACCGCGTGACCGCTACGGTCGCAGGTTCGAATCCTGCCTCCGGCATGGATGTGTGCGATGTCCTTAGGTTAGTTAGGTTTAAGTAGTTCTAAGTTCTAGGGAACTTATGACCACAGATGTTAAGTCCCATGGTGCTCAGAGCCATTTGAACCATTTGGAATTCAGGAGTACAGAAATACAAGTCGCTGAGAAATCAAATAAATAGGAAATGCAGGGAAGCTAAGACGAAGTGACTGCATGAAAAATGTGAAGAAATCGAAAAAGAAATGATTGTCGGAAGGACTGACTCAGCATATAGGAAAGGCAAAACATCTTTCGGTGAAATTATAAGCAAGGGTGGTAACATTAAAGAGAGCAACGGGAATTCCACTGTTAAATGCTGATGAGAAAGTCGATAGGTGGAAAGAGTACACTGAAGGCCCCTATCAGAGGAAAGATTTGCCTGATATGATGGAAGAAGAAACAGGAGTCGATTTAGAAGAGATGCGGGATCCAGTATTAGAAGCAGAATTTAAGAGAGCTTTGGAGGATTTAAGATCAAATGCGGCAGAAGGGATAGATAACATTCCATCAGAATTTCTAGAATCATTGGGGGAAATGGCAACAAAATGACTATTCAAGTTGGTGTCCAGAATGTATGAGTCTGGCGACGTAACATGTGACTTTCGGAAAAATATCGTCCGCACAATTCCGAAGACTGCAAGAGCTGACACGTGTGAGAATTATCGCACAATCAGCTTAACAGCTTATGCATCCAAGTTGCCGATGAGAATAATATACAGAAGAATGGGAAAAAAATAGAGAAGTTTGGTTTTAGAAAAGGTAAAGGCATCAGAGATGCAATTCTAACAGTGCAGTTGATAATGCAAGCGAGACCAAAGAAAAATCAAGACACGTTCATAGGATCTGTCGATCTGGAAAAGGGCGTTCGACAATGCAAAATAGTGCAAGATGTTCGAAATTCTGAGAAAAATAGGTGTAATCGATAGGGAGAGACGGGTAATCTACAATATGTACAAGAGCCAAGAGGGAATAATAAGAGTGGACGACCAAGATCGAAGTGCTCGGATTAAAAAGGGTGTAAGACAGGGGTGTAGTCCATCGCCCCTACTGTTCAGTCTGTAAATAGAAGAAGCAATGATGGAAATAACACAAAGATTCAGGAGTACAGTCAAAATTCAAGGCGAAGGGAAATCAATGATTAGATTCGATGATGACATTGCTATCCTGAGTGAAAGTGAAGAAAAATTACATGATCTGATGAATGGAATGAACAGTCGAATGAGTGCAGAGTATGGCTTGAGAATAAATTGAAGAAAGACGGAAGTAATGAGAAGTAGCAAAAATGAGAACAGCGAGAAACTTAACATCAGGATTGATGGTCACGAAGTAGACGGAGGTAAGGAATTCTACTATCTAGGCAGCAAAATAACCAATGACGGACGGAGCAAGGAACACATCAGAAGCAGACTAGCACTGGCAAAAAGGGCATTCCTGGCCAAGAGAAGTCTACTAGTATCAAACATAGGCCTTAATTTATCGGAAGAAATTTCTGAAAATATACGTTTGGAGCACAGTATTGCATGGTAGTGAAACATGGACTGTGGGAAACCGGAACAGAAGAGAATGAAAGCATTTGTGGTGTGGTGCTACAAAGGAATGTTGAAAATTAGGTGGACTAATAAGATAACGAATGAGGAGGTTCTGTGTAGAGTTGGAAAGGAAAGGAATATGTGGAAAACACTGCCAAGGAGAGGAATTCGTGGATGGTCGCATCGAACCAGTCAGAACACTGATGAGTCAAAAAAAAAAAAAAAAAAAAAAAAAGGTGGGGGTGATAGGAAAAAAAGTTGGAGTTGATATGGAAGACATAGGGGATCCAGTATTAGAGTCATAGTTTAAGAGAGCTTTGGCAAACCTGTGATTAAACGAGGGAGAAGGAATGGATACCATTTTTTAGAATTTCTAAATTCGTTTGGGGAATGGACAACCAAACGACTATACAGGTTGGTGTGTAGTACCCATGAGACTGAAATATATCCTCAGACTTTTGAAAAAAACATCATTCTCACAATCTGGAAGAAAGCAAGGGCAGATAAGTGCGAGAATTATCGAATAACGGTCTTAACAGCTCATGCAAAGCAGCCACCGACGAGAATAACGTGCAGAAGAATGGAAAAGAAAATTGAGGATCTATTAGATGGCGATGAGTTTGACTTTGGGGAACGTAAAGACAACAGAGAGGCTGTTCTGACTTGGCGGTTAATAATGAAAGCAAAACTTATGAAAATCCAAGATATCTTCATAGGGTTTGTCACTTAGAAAAAGTGTTCGGCACTGTAAGACGGTGCAAGATGTTGGAAATTCTAAGAAAAACAGGGTTAAGTTAGAGGGATAGATGGATAGTGTACAATATGTACAGGAAAAGAGAGAGAGCAATAAAAATGGAAGACGAAATGCTTGAATTAAAAAGTGCGTAAGACAGGGATGCAGTGTTTCTCCCCTACTGTTGAACCTGTACATCGAAGAAGCAACGAAGGTAATGAAAGATAGTTTTAGAAATGGGATTAAATTTCAAAGTAATGTATATAAGTGATGAGATGACGTATTATCCTCAATGAAAGAGAGGAAGAATTACAAGTAGTACTGAAAGGAATGAACAACGTAATGAGGACAGAATACGGGCTGAGAGTAAACCAAATAAGGACGATAATTGTGAGGAATGGTAGAAAAGAGATTAGCTGTAAACTTAACTTCGAAACTGGTGACCACGAAGCAGTCGAATTAAAAGAATTCTGCTATTTTGGAAACAAAATAACATGTGACGTCCAAATCAAGGACATCACAAGCAGATTAGAACAGGGAAACAGGTCAATCATTTCTAAAAATTGTCTTCTACTCTGAAACGTAGGCCTTAATATCAGGAGGAAATTTCTGAAAACGTACATCTGGAGCACTGCATTGTATGGTAGTGAATCACAGGTTATTGTAAAACCGAAGAATAAGGGAGTCGAAGGGTTTGAGATCTAGTGTTACGGTATGATGTTGAATAGTAGATGGACTGAAAAGATAGGGAATGAGAAGTTTTTGTAAGGAATCGGAAAAGTAAGGAAGGAGAAGGGAAAGGTTGAGGGACATGTTTTGAGATATTAGGTAATAATTTCCATGGTGCCAGAGGGAGCTATGGAGGAAAAAAAACTGGTAGAGGAAGACAGAAATTGGATACATCCAGAATTCGTGGCGAGCCGTGTCAAATCATTCAGAAGACTTATGTTTATAAAAATAGAGAGAGAGACAGAGAGATAGAAAGAGCTGCTGCAGAGTGCTATTTTAAAAGAAATTTTGAATCTCGTTACATAATATTCCTTTTCTAATTACTATTTTTCTTATCAGTATAGGTGGTTGGGTAATGACGTATTTACCCGTTTATGTTTGTGAAATGTGTCTAAGGTCGAAGAATAGTAATCTGTGTGAAATTGTTAAGACACATTCGACAATAGAGTGCGGTGGTTCGTGATTCTGAGGTAGCCAGTTCTAACTCTGCTGGTGGTACAAGTTTTCCCCATCAGTATTTGGCCGACAAGGGGAGGAAAGACAGTAGATTGAAGTTACTAATCACCAAACTTCGCGCCAAAGTCCCGCATTAAATTCGAAACCTCTTTGCAGTACATTGTGAAGTGAGGGCATGTGTTATTTTTGATGGTGATCTTTCCCTTCAGATAGGGACAGTAAGCCCCTAGTAGAGTAGGCTATGTGCCTTCATTGTCTTATGAAGTGAGGGCATGTGACACTGTTCAAAAAATGTTCAAATGTGTGTGAAATCTTATGGGACTTGACTACTAAGGTCACCAGTCCCTAAGGTTTCACACTACTTAACCTAAATTATCCTAAGGACAAACACACACATCCATGCCCGAGGGAGGACTCGAACCTCCGCCGGAATCAGCCGCACAGTCCATGAGTGCGGTGTGACACTGTTGATGATCTGTCTTTCATATGGGGATGTTTAGTTCAGCAGTCCTCCCCCATGGTGCTATTCAATAGGAGTAGGATAAGTTCCAGAACGAGGTATCATCCTCTCCTTTCTCTCATCATCATGACACGACAGAATACACATGCCCATTACAGTCGCCTGCGCTCAACGGATACAACGACACAGCTATCCTAAAGGCCATTGTACACTGGGGAGGAACCCTTTCCGAGCTACCGCTCGAGGTCTTCAAACCAAAAAGACCATACGACACTTTTATTGTTTCCACATATCAGTTTACATCTGTACTCCGTAAACCACTGCAAAATGCATAGCAGCAGGGCTACTTCCCATTATACCTCACATTAGGGTGTCTTTCCGTTCTACTTGTGCTTGCAGGGCGGAAAAAATGATTGCTTAAATGTCTCTGCAGTCTCTACGCAGTCATTATCCGCAATGCACCAAACCACTCTCGCTCAGGTTTGCGACTCTACAACGGCTCTCCGAACAATCACTGTGGTCGCGCGCTCTCGCTGCAAAATTAATGCAGTCGATATACCGGCGATACTAAACTTTGCTGACCACGCAGTGATCGCTGTGCTTTTTAAAGTATCGAACGTAGGAGCGTAGAACTGGTCTTGAACCATTGGACTTCAACACGATTCCTATCGTTTGCTACAGTCAGCGAACCATTCCGATAGGTCTTTGTTTGATTTAAGTGTAACTTACTTATTTCACGTTATAAACCTCAGGTCACTGACTGTAGCTGCATCTGAAACAAGTAAATATCATATAAGCACATTATTACAATACTTTATCAAATGATCTTCCTGTAAGCATAGGTCTCAGCAGTGAGTGAGCAAGAGAGGGCACTTGTCCCTTCCCCCTGTTATCTGGAGTACACAGATTTTATTAATTACGGAATTCTCTTATACGTACAGAATTGATTTCTCGTGATTTCGCTAAGCATCACCTATAATACATACTACAACACAATTAAAGGGTTACTTTTTCGAATTCTCCCAGTGTGACGCAGAAGTTTGAAACTTTGCTCAAAGATGCCTACAGCCTGCCTCTGTGACGGTGCAAAAGTGTAGCCCCCTGCTACGTCACCCTCGGGCTCCACGATGCTTTTAACAGAAAGTTATCCACACGTGCGAAAGAAACGCAAGAGCTCAGAAGTTAATGTGAGGTATAACGTGGGTTAATCATGTCACACTGGCAGCAAATTTCAAACGAATTCTACCCAACGCCACCGTGAACGTGTCACACGGTGGGAACGTTGTCACAGCCCGTCTTACTTCACGCCTTTCACGCCTTCTTCTAACGCCTCTGAGACGGAGGTCAGACCCACGACACCCAGCTTTTAAGTCACGTGATTTTTGTTGTTGTGGGTGGGCGAGGAAAATATTTCAGATACACCACCGCTCAGAATCGACACGAAAAGGCCTCAGGATGTGACATAAAGGTCGTCAAAGAAACTAGCCCTTCTCTTGGGTCGTTGGTTTCTACACATTTCGCGATCGAAAACGACAGTTCGCAATGGGATGAGTAACAGGACGACGTTCTCGACAACTGTTGACACTGACGATACTCCGCGGATGATCCAACCATAGATGAGCACAATATCGTTAATCGTTAATTACTAACGAAGTTAACTTTTCGAGTAACGGATTAACTTTTTAGTTAATTTAAAGTTAATGGAGTGTTTAACTCCCGCTGACTTTTTTTGAGCCCTTTAATCGATAATTGGGTACCTCGTATTTATCATAAAAAGGACACTGCGCCGCCTACGGAATCGTATTCTGACAAGTCCGGATCATGTAGGTGTGTGAATCGAGTGCAAGAGAGAATAACTAGTTTGTTTGCAGAGTTTGCGTGAAGTACTACTTTTTGTTAGTGCAATGAGAGTGAGAACTAAATCATGGAATTGTATCTAGCTCTATAACTAATGAAAATCAGTGGCCGCACTTAAATGATTACGTAACCTTTGTATCCAGATCGGGAGAAGAAATACTTTTCGGTTGTAAACTGTACTTGGCTAAAATATCAATTAGTGCTCACACATCCAGCCTTAACAATTTGAAGCAACACAAAGGAGAGGGCCGGCCGCTGTGGCCGAGGGGTTCTTGGCACTTCAGTCCGGAACCGCGCTGCTGCTACGGTCGCAGGTTCGAATCCTGCCTCGGGCATGGATGTGTGTGATGTCCTTAAGTTAGTTAGTTTAAAGTAATTCTAAGTCTAGGGGCCTGATGACCTTTGATGTTAAGTCCCATAGTGCTTAGACCCATTTAACCATTTTGAACAAAGGAGAGGGAATGAATGGCTATGTGCATAGTTTGAAAAAACAGTAGGTTCAGTCAAGGGACGCAAAAAAAAAAAAAAGAAAAGAAAAAGCAGAGCCAGTAGCAGTAATACGGTTAAAAGAATACAGGAGAGAAGCTCTGGAGAATCTCCTCGCATTGCAGTAATTGGTTGCGGTGTGTCTCAAGCTAGTGTAGACCAGTGCATGGTAAACGAGTTAACGATTAACTGTTATCTTCAACTTCCGATAAATCTTCTGTAAGCGTTTAAGGGGGGTAGGACGTCAAACGGACCGACTTGGAGCAGGAGAGGCATCACAGGACATTTTAATTTCCAGTGTCTATAATTTTACAAATAAATTCATAAAACTTTGTCAGCAACACCAGGAAGGATTCAGGATTCACACTCATTGCAGTGGAAGTTCGAAAACATAACAAAATAAATTTTTTTTAAGTGCGGAATTTCATCATTTTTTCACTTACTAATGGCTGCTATATGTACACTTTTCTTCATAAGTTATAGAGATTCTTCTATGAATTTTGCACAGCATACAGACCATACTCACAAGTGTATGAAACTCTAGAATTTATTTAGTTTATTAAAAAACGAATGAACTGTTATATTTTAAACTTCATGTTTAGAAAAAACACATTTTAATTACCTCAATTTTTACCACAATTTTTAATAGATTTGGAAAATTCCAGAGTTCCATACACCTTTAAGTATGGTTTGTACGCTGTCCAAAATTCATAGAATAATCTCTCTTACTTATGAAGAAAAGTGTACCTATAGCAACAAATACTGCCATTAGTAAGTGAAAAAATGACGAAATTTCACATGTAAAAAAAATAATTTCGTTATGTTTTCGAACATCCACTTCTATGAGTGTGAATTCTGAATCCTTCCTGGTCATGCTGACAAAGCTTTATGAATTTATTTGTAAAAGTATAGACAGTGGAAATTAAAATGTACTGTGGTGCCTCTCCTGCTCCAAGTGGGTCCGTTTGACGTCCTACCCCCCTTAACGAAGTTAACTTTATTTTCAACGGATTAACGATTAGCGAAGTTATGTTTTTGATTAACGTTGCCCAGCTACGGATGCAATTCTTCAACCCTACTGAACGCTATTGCATCCCTTTGGAGTGTAGCCCGATCGCAATTTTTGTTCTGGTGCACATGATGGAACCACAAGGGACCATTCAAAACAACTCGACGAAATTTGAACTTGATACAAAGCAGCAAAGGGTGTTTATGCTCTTACAGCACTCCTGTTTCGCGCCATTCTGTGGCATGGTCAGGGGGAGTCTGACACTGACACATGCGCGAATAAAACTGCAGAGTCCTTCTACAATCCTCCAATTCGGCAACACCGCAGTGCCACCCACGCACCTTTGTTACGCAATTGTAAGCGTAACTTTATAGAGACAAGCCATTCAGTGATACAAGGGCACTGGTTTATAGGGAAACATTTCGGCACACGTTACATTTCGCATGTGGGTAGCAAATACTAGTGAAGTGACGTTGCACTACTGAGTTGTTTTGATTTGATGGACAAGCAAATCATTCGGCAGACGGCGGTCGCAGGGTTCAGTGTGTTTCTTCTCCATGTTATCATCACTTTTCTTCAGTGCACAGTGAGGAATCTGTGAATGACAACATGTCCCTTAAACTCTGGATTATCTCAGAACAGTGGACTTAAATGTTTCTTTTGTTTTACAGAAATATGGTACAGAGCATCTCTTTTCTGCTGATGTTAGCCAAGCCATTGCTTTATTTGGAGATGCCAGGTCAAAGCATTATATTGCAGACGTGTTACGCATGTCATAAAGTGTGGTGTGAAGGGTGCGGTAACGACATCAGCCGCGCGGTCTAGGGCGCCTTGTCACGGTCCGTGCGGCTTCCCACCGTCGGAGGTTCGAGTCCTCCCTCCGGCATGGGTGTGTGTGTTGTCCATAGAGTAAGTTACTTTAAATTAGATTAAGTAGTGTGTAGACGTAGGGATCGATGACCTCAGCAGTTTGGTCCCATAAGGCCTTACTATAAATTTAACGACATCAGGAGACAGCCGTACCCGCATAACACCCAGGCTATGACCCTCACTGTTGCACTATAATCTGGAAGGATCGCGCTATTGCGCAGCAGGCAACCTGGGTCCGACGAGCAACAGCACAGACTCTTAATCACTCACCATGCTGCGGCTCCTGATAGAGTGACGTCAGCACAAACAGTTTGGGGACGGCTACGGGAAGGACACAGTGATCTGCACGTCTCAATGAAGCTGCCCACCTTGACACATGCACATTGTATTGCCAGGTTGCGGTTTGAGAGGCAGCACATGCAATAGAGTATAGTGTTGGCACCGAGTGTTCTTCATGTTATGAATCACGTTCCTCTATGGAGGACCATAATGGCAGGCCCCGTGTTTGGTGCTATGATGGGGATGCGGGGAATCATCCAGTCGTCATTTCCCCTCAGACTGCATTTTGGGGCAGGTCTGTCATTGTTTGAGGAGGCATCAGATTCAAAGCGAAAATTCCTCCCCTCACGGCACCAACTCTAGCGCTGAATGCCCAGCCGCACCAGGATGAGATGGTGGAACATACATCATCCTGGAGGCTGCAGCATTTGGATCGTGCTTCACACTGATGCAGAATAGCACTTGGCATCGCCGGCCGGAGTGGCCGAGCGGTTCCAGGAGCTACAGTCTGGAACCGCGCTGCTGCTACGGCCGCAGGTTCGAATCCTGCCTCGGGCACGGATGTGTGTGATGTCCTTAGGTTGGTTAGGTTCCAGTAGTTCTAAGTTCTAGGGGACTGATGACCTCAGAAGTTAAGTCCCATAGTGCTCAGAGCCATTTGAACCACTTGTCATCACATCGCCCAGACCGTCCAAATCGTTTGAAAGCTGTCGACATCTTCTTGATGGAATGGCCTACCAACAGCCCAGACTTAAGTCCAATTGAAAATGTGTGTGATTACATAGGTCAACGGCTAAGGCACATACATCGTCAGTCAGGAACAGCTGGGGAATTTGCCTCTGGACCAACATACCCCTGGACTATGTCAATTCTGTAATCTTGAGCTGTCGACGCCGATGTCAGGCTGTTATTACTGCTAGAGGGGGCGTCATCTGTTACTGAATATTTATTGTGATCAATAAATGAATCATTGAAATCAAAATATGTATCTTTCTCTGCCGTCAAAATGATTTTCTTGTCTGTCAAAACAAAACAGCTGAGTGGCGCTACGTCATTGCACTAGCGTTTGCTGCCTACATGCGAAATGTAATTTGTGTCGTCCTTATACACCAATGACTAGGTATCAATGAATGGTTTGTATCTGTACAGGTACATTGAAAGTGATCAACAAAGGTGCGTGGGCGGAACTAAAGGTGTTACCAAACGAGGGCGTCGTACAGGGACCATTTACCGTTTTACTCTCGCATGTGTCAACGTCACGCCTCTTATGATGATGCCAAACGAGGGCAACAAACAGAAGGGCCGAAAAATTATAAACACCCTTTACTGTTTCGAATCAAATTCAGATTTCGTCGAATGGTTTTGAACAGTCCCAAATGGTTCCATCCGGTGCACCAGTTCAAAAATTGCGAGCGCGCTGCACTCCAAGCGAGTGTGATCACATTCAATGGGGTCGCAGGTCCACGATTTTCTTAGAGCAGTGTTGAAGATTTGAATGGTTCGGGCAGTGTTACCAGCGTCAAAGGTCGCCGCCCTGTCGCTCATCGCACTGCGAACTGTCGCTTTCGACCGCATAGTGCGTGGAAATCAACGCACCAAGGGAAGGGGTGGTTCCTTTGTCGCCTTTTATGCCGTCCTCTGAAGCCTTTATCTTCATGGCTATGCACAGGAATATGGTAATCTTATTGGTCGCAGACGGAAAGTTGAATATAGACTGGTACAGGCAAATGTAGACTGACCAATCGGAGATCTGTACACTCTTTATAATACCTCGAGCGTTCAGGTATCACTGCGCGAGTGTGATCCGTGAGGAGAAAAGGTTCTACGTTAGCAGCAATCTCATTGGCTGCGTTACATATTAATACGCGGATCGGCGGAAGCAGAATTTGGTCCGTCTATGGGCAGCGACATCTCATAGTGCGGAGACGGACGAGCGCTGCGCCTGCGCTGTTGCTTAGCGGGGCGCGCTCTGGTGGGAAAGTTGTGTACGCGCTGACTACGCGGAACTATGTACACAACATGACCCTTTCACTCTTTTGTGCAGTTAATTCAGGTCTTGTGACATGTAATCTCGAAACTAACCATCTCAATAATATCAAAATCTGTATTTTTAGAGTCTTAACCCCTCCAACTCTCCTGACATAACTAGAAAATTTACTTCTATTGAAGAAGCACAGAATTTAGAAACACGTATTGTGATTATGTTCCTACATATAGTAACAGGATATTATGACTAATTTATTAAATTCTAATAGTGATATTGCATTTATTGTGTATATCTCACAGAAATTCGCAATCATTCGCATCAATAATCCAGCCAGCTTGTACACATTTACGAGTTACCAAAGGAGACCGAATGTGGTAACCGCAAGTCAGAGGAGGAGATTAATGTTTAACGTACCGTCGTTAGAGACGGAACACAATCTCGGATTAGGAGAGGATGGAGGAGGAAAGCGGCCGTGCCCTTTCGTAGGATCCAACCCGGCATTTGCCTGAAACGATTTAGAGAAATCACGGAAAACCTAATCAGGATCACCGGACTTGGGTTTGATCTGTCGTCCTCCCGAATGTTGATAACAACTGCGCTACACCGCTCGGTGCCCCTAATTCATGAAATTTCAACATATGCTATGTGATCAAAAGTATCCGGACACCCCCAAAACATACGTTTTTCATATTAGGTGCATTATGCTGCCACCTACTGCCAGGCATCCGATATCAGCGACCTCAGTAGTCCTTAGACACCGTGAGAGAGCAGAACTGGGCGCTCCGCGAAACTCACGGACTTCGAACGTGGTCAAGTGATTGGGTGTCACTTGTGTCATATGTCTGTACGCGAGATTTACACACTCCTAAACTTCCATAGATCCACTGTTTCCGATGAGACAGTGAAGTGGAAACATGAAAGGACACGTACAGCACAAAAAAAGGGTGCAGGCTGACCTCGTCTGTTGACTGATAGAGACCGCCGACAGCTGAAGAGGATCGTAACGTGTAATAGGTAGACATCTATCCAGACCATCAGACAGGAATCCCAAACTGTATCAGGATTCACTGCGAAAAAACTTGAATTTCATGGTCGAGCGGCTGCTCATAAGCCACACATCATGTCGGCAAATGCCCAAAGACTTCTCGCTTCGTGTAAGGAGCGTAAACATCGGAAGATTGAACAGTGGAAAAACGTTATGCGGAGTAACGAATCATGGTACACAATGTGGCGATCCGACGGCAGGGTGTGGGTATGGCGAATGCGCGGTTAACGTCGTCTGCCAGCGTGTGCAGTACCAACAGTAAAATTCGGAGGCGGTGGTGTTATGGTGTGCTCGTGTTTTTCATGGAGGAGTCTTGCACCCCTTGTTGTTTTGCGTGGCACTGTCACAGCACAGGCCTACACTGATGTTTTAAACACCTTCTTGCTTCCCAATGCTGAAGAGCAATTCGGGGATGGCGATTGCATCTTTCAACACGATCGAGCACCTGATCATAATACACTTCCTGTGACGGAGTGGTTACACGACAATAATATTCCTGTGATGGACTGGCCTGCACAGATCCTGACCTGAATCCTATGGAACACCTTTGGGATGTTTTGGAAAGGCGACTTCGTGCCAGGCCTCATCGACCGATATCCATACCTCTCCTCAGCGCAGCACTCCGTGAAGAACGGGCTGCCATTCCCCAAGAAATCTTCCAGCACCTGATTGTACGTATGCCTGCGAGAGTGGAAGCTGTCATCAAGGCTAAGGGTGGGCCAACACCATATTGAATTCCAGCGTTACCGATGGAGGACGCCACGAACTTGTAAGTCATTTCTAGCCAAGTGCCCGGATACTTTTGATCATATAGTGTATATTAGCCTTTTGAGAGTGCCACATTTGCAGAACGTGTCTCTATGACATCGATTGACAATGAAAATGCTGAAAGACAGTTTGGCACTTCAGATTCTAAATAGGTAAATATACACTCCTGGAAATTGAAATAAGAACACCGTGAATTCATTGTCCCAGGAAGGGGAAACTTTATTGACACACTCCTGGGGTCAGATACATCACATGATCACACTGACAGAACCACAGGCACATAGACACAGGCAACAGAGCATGCACAATGTCGGCACTAGTACAGTGTATATACACCTTTCGCAGCGATGCAGGCTGCTATTCTCCCATGGAGACGATCGTAGAGATGCTGGATGTAGTCCTGTGGAACGGCTTGCCATGCCATTTCCACCTGGCGCCTCAGTTGGACCAGCGTTCGTGCTGGACGTGCAGACCGCGTGAGACGACGCTTCATCCAGTCCCAAACATGCTCAATGGGGGACAGATCCGGAGATCTTGCTGGCCAGGGTAGTTGACTTACACCTTCTAGAGCACGTTGGGTGGCACGAGATACATGCGGACGTGCATTGTCCTGTTGGAACAGCAAGTTCCCTTGCCGGTCTAGGAATGGTAGAACGATGGGTTCGATGACGGTTTGGATGTACCGTGCACTATTCAGTGTCCCCTCGACGATCACCAGTGGTGTACGGCCAGTGTAGGAGATCGCTCCCCACACCATGATGCCGGGTGTTGGCCCTGTGTGCCTCGGTCGTATGCAGTCCTGATTGTGCCGCTCACCTGCACGGCGCCAAACACGCATACGACCATCATTGGCACCAAGGCAGAAGCGACTCTCATCGCTGAAGACGACACGTCTCCATTCGTCCCTCCATTCACGCCTGTCGCGACACCACTGGAGGCGGGCTGCACGATGTTGGGGCGTGAGCGGAAGACGGCCTAACGGTGTGCGGGACCGTAGCCCAGCTTCATGGAGACGGTTGCGAATGGTCCTCGCCGATACCCCAGGAGCAACAGTGTCCCTAATTTGCTGGGAAGTGGCGGTGCGGTCCCCTACGGCACTGCGTAGGATCCTACGGTCTTGGCGTGCATCCGTGCGTCGCTGCGGTCCGGTCCCAGGTCGACAGGCACGTGCACCTTCCGCCGACCACTGGCGACAACATCGATGTACTGAGACCTCACGCCCCACGTGTTGAGCAATTCGGCGGTACGTCCACCCGGCCTCCCGCATGCCCACTATACGCCCTCGCTCAAAGTCCGTCAACTGCACATACGGTTCACGTCAACGCTGTCGCGGCATGCTACCAGTGTTAAAGACTGCCACGGCAAACTGGCTGACACTGACGGCGGCGGTGCACAAATGCTGCGCAGCTAGCGCCATTCGACGGCCAACACCGCGGTTCCTGGTGTGTCCGCTGTGGCGTGCGTGTGATCATTGCTTGTACAGCCCTCTCGCAGTGTCCGGAGCAAGTATGGTGGGTCTGACACACCGGTGTCAATGTGTTCTTTTTTCCATTTCCAGGAGTGTACATTTTGCTTTAGAGTGCAAAATAGCTGACCTTCACTTGTTAATTTTTGGGGTGGGCGGTATTTAACGTAACTACTAAAAGATATTGTTACTGAACCCTTCCTTTAAAATGCGCAGTAGGTTCGATGCTGGACCCTACTAAATTTTTAATACAGTGGGATTAACCAACGCCGGCCGGAGTGGCCGAATGTTTCTAGGCGTAACAGTCTGGAACCGCGAGACCGCTACGGTCGCAGGTTCGAATCCTGCCTCGCATGGATCTGTGTGATGTCCTTAGGTTAGTTAGGTTTACGTAGTACTAAGTTCTAGGGGACTGATGACCTCAGAAGTTAAGTCCCACAGCGCTCAGAGGCATTTGAGCCATTTGATTCAGCAACATAAAAGAGAGTTTACGCTATTCATCCCATTATTGGACAGAAATACAAATATTAACTTATTTTAATTACATCGATTTTCTCCTTACTGTTAAAATTAAGTAACTTTAAGCATTTCAGTACCATTTGTGTCTTGTCAGAACAATTGACTGACAGAGTTTTGTATCACAACATATTACGCACAGGCAGCCCCGATTGGTGAGTGTGTTGCTAGTGCACCTGCAACGTATTCATTCCTTTGGAACTTTCCACGGTAACTGTTCTACACTGCAGGCTGTAGCCATGATTCACTAACAGCACTGCCCAAGCAGGGTGTAATTCACAGCTCGAAAGTATTCGTTCCTTCTGTAATTATTGAAAAGGGACAGACTACCAAGTACAGAGTTACACAAACCAATATACATACATACATAAGTATGCAAAATTTAAATTTTTGTCTGGGACAATGGCCTAAAGCCTTCCCACCTGATAGGAGTAGGGGAAAATAGGTATTTACTTATCACATGAGACATTGTCTATTATTTTCGTATTTCATAATTTAATATCGATTTTCGTTTATATTCCAGAGAATATTTTTACTGTCTTACTTTTGGTCTTTCTTGTGCTCCAAAAGCTGTTCAAGATAAGCTAAACGCTTTTCCACACTACACCAATTTACAATTTTACATAAAGCTAATTTGTAAAATCACATGCATATGCCTACACTGGTCTCTGGTGGCAGTACTGTCTACTAGGTCCCGACCTCGTAGTTAACAAACTGTTTCCCGCCAAAATCCTCCATTTTGGATAATGTTACTTGCATCATCAGCTGACATCATGGCCGCCATCTTGGATTCGTCACAGAAAGGATGACAGCGCCCTCTGGTGGTGGTACTGTGTACTGGGTCAGTTGGACTCTGGACCCTATGGCGACTATACTGGATGGTGATGCTGCCTCTAATTGTTTAACTAAATAGTGCATGCAAGTTAAAAACTTATGTCCAGCATAGGCCGAGTTCTCTCCCCGCCATTTCCTAGGATAAGGTGGCGGTCCGGTGACTTAGGTTAGTGGAGGTAACCCAAGTGCCCTTTCTTTCCTGCCATTTTCTTAAGTTAGTAGAGATAGCCCGATTGATCTATCTTTTCTCCAAAATTCAGACTTCCTACCAATCTATAGGGTGAGGTGGTGGTTGGATGATTTAGGTCAGTGGAGGTTGCTCAAGTGCCCATTCTTTCCCACCATTTTCTTAGGTTGGTAGAGACATACTGACAATGACAGACTGACATATCTTCCCTCCAAAATTCAGGCTTCTTGCCAATCCCTAGGAAGAGGTGATGGTCAGATGACTTAGGTTAGTGGAGGTAGCGCAATTGACCTATCTCCCCACCAAAATTCAAACTTCCTGCCAAAATGAACCATCCTGAATGACGCCATTGCCGCCATCTTGGGTGACATAAGGTGCTGTTGCCATCTTGGATGACATCATCGCCGCCATCTTGGATACATCAGGAAACAGTGGAGAGTGGGGTGGTATGAACATATCCCCACTACTTTTGGGAACTAAGAAAAGTGAACTGATGTTTCCTCTCAGGTTTTTGGTGACATCAGGATCCGATTATCGTTTTATCCCCACCCCTGATACAGAGTTTTTCTCAAACAATCTCACATACAGCTTCAATTTCTACCTCTGTGGATTTGAGTTCCTTGTCTACTACCACTAATACACCACCTTCATTTTCCATTCCTCCTAGCAGGTAGTGTTCATATCGTCCTAAGAACAGTGGGTGATGTCCTTAGAATGAAGCTAAGGCCATCCATGTCGTTGGTCAATGGCCGATATTGCGTAGAAATTAATGAAGTATTTCCCCATGGCAGTGAGTGCCATGGCCCGAGCTGATGGAAGGAAGGCGACATGGGTGACAGGAATCCCTTCGTGGGTGTAGATGGCCATTCCACAGCCATGGGATCACCTGCGGAGGTGCGGACGGTATAGCCATTGATATCTGGGAGACTGGCCAAGTGAACTTCCTGCAGGAGGGCGAAATCAAAATCACAAGACCTCCTGCATATGGCGAATTTTCCACCTTGAATGGATGTTGTAAGTGTTGATTGTTGCTATTTGACAGGCCTGGTGGCGGTCTGCTGGAGAATGATCCACTGTGACGTGGACGTCACAGTGGAACTTCATCCTGCTCGCCCCAAGGGGGTTCTGGGGAGAGTATGATTACTTGAGCGGCGGTGATGATGCTGAGTCCTGTAACGAGTCCTGCTCTTCGACCTCCTCTTCATGCCATTCCGCCGGCCGAAGTGGCCGTGCGGTTATAGGCGCTGTAGTCTGGAACCGCAAGACCGCTACGGTCGCAGGTTCGAATCCTGCCTCGGGCATGGATGTTTGTGATGTCCTTATGTTAGTTAGGTTCAACTAGTTCTAAGTTCTAGGGGACTAATGACCTCAGCAGTTGAGTCCCATAGTGCTCAGAGCCATTTGAACCATTTTTTCATGCCATTCCGTGAAGGTAGGCATCAGTATATCGTCCATTTTGTCCTCTGAAGATTAATTATTGGCGATGGTTGGATCAGCAGCTGGCAGAGTCGGCACCATTGAAGCCGGGTCGACGACCAACCGAGGCAGTGGGCCGTCCGTAGGCGCCCTCTGTTGGGGTTTGCTCTGGCTCAGTGGTCGCTTCCGGGCGTCGTTGTGAGGTGGCAGAAGAAAGGAGAACAGTGGCATAGGTCACCAGTAGCACCGTAGTTTGCGAAGCCGGTGGTCCGTCGGTGGCTGCAAGTTGTGTAATTCTCCATTATAGGCATTCGGATCTAAGACTGCCTTCTTCGTCCCACTCGGAACAGGTCCGAGGTTGTCCATCATACATAGTTATTGTATGGCATCCGTCAATCTGTAGTTAGGATGGGACGTGGTTTCGGAGATCAGTGGTGAATTGTCAGGAGTCGTATGACATGTCAGAAATTGCGTCCATTTCTCCGCAGTATGGCCGTGGACTGTGCTGTATCGTCAGTGTTCGAAAGGCATTCTGAAAGTGCGTATCCTACGCATGTTTAAACCTGCGTAGTCGACGGTCACCGCACCAGGATTGCCGTCAGCATGACCTCTTTGGTCTCGAGCAGAATGCACACTGCGTCGTTAACGATTTAACATACACCGCACTGTTCACAATCGACAAGTGTATTGCTATGATGTCGCTCGTCGGGATCTTGACTTCATCTGACAGAAAACGCTCCACTTCGAGTGCTCTGGATCGGGAATAGTAGTTGCAGAAATTAAGTCGGAGGGTAGATTTACGATAACAGCTCGCCCTGTGTTGTAGACGCTAATCCGGCACGTAAGCAACAGCCATCAGCATGTAAACAAGGCAAGCTTTTGCTCCGCACACAGAAACACCAGCGTCTCCGCTCTGTTGCCGTGCCAGAGACTGACTAGGTCCGAGCTATCTAAGTACTACTCACGACTCGGCCTTAGAGCTTTACTTCTGCCTGTTCTTCTCTATGTTGTTGTTGTTGTTGTGGTCTTCAGTCCTGAGACTGGTTTGATGCAGCTCTCCATGCTACTCTATCCTCTGCAAGCTTCTTCATCTCCCAGTACTTACTGCAACCTACGTCCTTCTGAATCTGCTTAGTGTATTCATCTCTTGGTCTCCCTCTATGATTTTTACCCTCCACACTGCCCTCCAACGCTAAATTTGTGATCCCTTGATGCCTCAGAACATGTCCTACCAACCGGACCCTTCTTTTGGTCAAGTTGTGCCACAAACTCCTCTTCTCCCCAATTCTATTCAATACCTCCTCATTAGTCATGTGATCTACCCATCTAATCTTCAGCATTCTTCTGTAGCACTACATTTCGAAAGCTTCTATTTTCTTCTTGTCCAAACTATTTGTCGTCCATGTTTCACTTCCATACATGGCTACACTCCATACAAATACTTTCAGAAATGACTTCCTGACACTTAAATCTATACTCGATGTTAACTAATTTCTCTTCTTCAGAAACGCTTTTCTTGCCATTGCCAGTCTACATTTTATATCCTCTCTACTTCGACCATCATCAGTTATTTTGCTCCTCTTCTCTACTACTTTCTAAACTTTACAGAAGTTATCCTGAATACCTTGGAGGACTAGCATTTCTGAAAGCAATGATAGTGCAAAGAAATGGCTTAGCCACAAAAAAATGGTTCAAATGGCTCTGAGCACTATGGGACTCAACTGCTGTGGTCATCAGTCCCCTAGAACTTAGAACTACTAAAAACCTAACTAACCTAAGAACATCACACACATCCATGCCCGAGGCCGGATTCGAACCTGCGACCGTAGCGGTCATGCGGTTCCAGACTGAAGCGCCTAGAACCGCACGGCCACACCGGCCGGAGCTTAGCCACAGCCTGGGGGATTGTTTCCACAATAGATTCTCACTCTGCAATGGAGCGTTCATTCTTAAAATTGCTACATTACTTATATGAAAACGCAAATTTCCTCCTTTGTAGATATGCTGGTCTAGTTGTTCTGTGTGCAGTGCACATAAATCAACATTTTAGTATCCATGAAAACGATACAAGAGAAAAGGCAAAGTTACGTGTTTAGTTAGAAACTCTACAGTCTGTCCGTGATGACCATGCGATAATCGACCGACCGCTATATCATCCTCAGTATTCATCATCGGATGCGGTACGGATGGGCATGGGATCATCCCACTACACTCCTAGCCATAGTCGGCGATTCGACTTTGGAGCTGCTAACTCTCAATCAGGTAGCTCCTCAGTGGGCGTCACAACTCTGAGTAAAAAACAGTTCAGTCCTCCCACCAAGGAAAAGTTCCTGGAAGTGCAGGGAATCGAACACAAGTCGCCCGCATTACAGCCTGTCTCACTCACAAGATTTTTTTCTTTTTCTTTTTTTTTAGGAGTCTGAGTCGTGGCAGGGTGGATAAGAGGGTGAGACAGGCAAGGGGCGAAACTCGAGGCCAGGCCATGGCATTCCCCCCTGCCCCTCACTACAAGGGATTTGTCAAGAAAGGGACTAGATCAAGGTAAATGACAATAAGGACTTTTTATATTTTTATTTGTATTTGTATTTTAATTTGTATTATTTGTGGGACAGCATATCAGGCCTTTCCTGGCGGGGGGGGGGGGGGGGGGAGGGGGGGGAGAGGGGGAGCTGTATGTGGGGACGCCCGTAACTTCATGGCAGACAAACATAAGAACTAAAATTCAAACTGAGAAAAAAAGTCAGTCGACCATGCAATTCCCTTCACACATTCAAGTCGCCAGACTGGACATGTTGGTAATGTACACCATTTCAGAAATGATCGTTCACATGTCAATAATGTAGGAGGTTATGTACTCCCAAACTAAGGGGACTGGATTGTGATCGCGCTGTGAAACTAGCTGGCAAAGGTCCGTGATATGTGGGTGAACATTCGAGCATACTGTGAGGTTCCAGTATATACCACCCAGAATCAAGTGTGGAGTTTGGGGAATCGCGGAAAAGGTAGGCGATCATCTCAACTTGCAATCGCGTAATAGCATGGCGCTTAACCGGGGGAAGGTGAGAAGTGTGTGGAAGGAGTTGCAGAAAGGGATGGACGATTGCTGACGAGGTGCAGAGGTAGCAGGCCAATATACATAGTGTTAGGAGCCAGACCTTACATTTCGTAGCGCACGTAAGGTGGTGCTCATCAGTGTCCTTTCATAGGCAACTTGTGCAAAGTGGCGACGCAGCCAGACTGATACGGTATAGTCACTGGTTGTAGGGAAACTAACCATTGACAATGTAGTACCAAAACGCCCTGATATCCCACAGAAGGAATGGAGCGTGGATAGTCTTCAACATTGTCGACCATTGGACGTCTGGGCATTGTGTTACCAATGGAGGGGTGTGCATCAATGACAACTTACAAAAATCTGCATTGAGCGTGTTGTCAAAAATGTTCAAATGTCTGTGAATTCCCAAGGAACCAAATTGCTGAGGTCATCGGTCCCTAGACTTACACACTACTTAAATTAACTTATGCTAAGAACAACACATACAGCCATGCCCAAGGGAAGACTCGAACCTCTGGCGGGAGGGGCCGCGCAATCCGTAACTCGGCACTTCAAACCGCGCGGCCATTCCACGCGGCGGGTGTATTGTCGGAAGAGCATCATGTACGAAACTAAGTTCGATAAAATACACTCCTGGAAATTGAAATAAGAACACCGTGAATTCATTGTCCCAGGAAGGGGAAACTTTATTGACACATTCCTGGGGTCAGATACATCACATGGTCACACTGACAGAACCACAGGCACATAGACACAGGCAACAGAGCATGCACAATGTCGGCACTAGTACAGTGTATATCCACCTTTCGCAGCAATGCAGGCTGCTATTCTCCCATGGAGACGATCGTAGAGATGCTGGATGTAGTCCTGTGGAACGGCTTGCCATGCCATTTCCACCTGGCGCCTTAGTTGGACCAGCGTTCGTGCTGGACGTGCAGACCGCGTGAGACGACGCTTCATCCAGTCCCAAACATGCTCAATGGGGTACAGATCCGGAGATCTTGCTGGCCAGGGTAGTTGACTTACACCTTCTAGAGCACGTTGGGTGGCACGGGATACATGCGGACGTGCATTGTCCTGTTGGAACAGCAAGTTCCCTTGCCGGTCAAGGGATGGTAGAACGATTGGTTCGATGACGATTTGGATGTACCGTGCACTATTCAGTGTCCCCTCGACGATCACCAGTGGTGTACGGCCAGTGTAGGAGATCGCTCCCCACACCATGATGCCGGGTGTTGGCCCTGTGTGCCTCGGTCGTATGCAGTCCTGATTGTGGCGCTCACCTGCACGGCGCCAAACACGCATACGACCATCATTGGCACCAAGGCAGAAGCGACTCTCATCGCTGAAGACGACACGTCTCCATTCGTCCCTCCATTCACGCCTGTCGCGACACCACTGGAGGCGGGCTGCACGATGTTGGGGCGTGAGCGGAAGACGGCCTAACGGTGTGCGGGACCGTAGCCCAGCTTCATGGAGACGGTTGCGAATGGTCCTCGCCGATACCCCAGGAGCAACAGTGTCCCTAATTTGCTGGGAAGTGGCGGTGCGGTCCCCTACGGCACTGCGTAGGATCCTACGGTCTTGGCGTGCATCCGTGCGTCGCTGCGGTCCGGTCCCAGGTCGACGGGCACGTGCACCTTCCGCCGACCACTGGCGACAACATCGATGTACTGTGGAGACCTCACGCCCCACGTGTTGAGCAATTCGGCGGTACGTCCACCCGGCCTCCCGCATGCCCACTATACGCCCTCGCTCAAAGTCCGTCAACTGCACATACGGTTCACATCCACGCTGTCGCGGCATGCTACCAGTGTTGAAGACTGCGATGGAGCTCCGTATGCCACGGCAAACTGGCTGACACTGACGGCGGCGGTGCACAAATGCTGCGCAGCTAGCGCCATTCGACGGCCAACACCGCGGTTCCTGGTGTGTCCGCTGTGCCGTGCGTGTGATCATTGCTTGTACAGCCCTCTCGCAGTGTCCGGAGCAAGTGTGGTGGGTCTGACACACCGGTGTCAATGTGTTCTTTTTTCCATTTCCAGGAGTGTAGGTATGAATGTGAGACAGCACCAGAGCAATGTGCTCTATGATCAATGTGCAATGCGATTGGCAGTTCAGGTGAGTCCGGCACTAGGATTACCAGGGTGCAGTGAGCAAGGGATGTTAAAGGTTCCCACCAACGTCTCAATATTGTATGAACATATAATGCAGTGCCTCTGGCCCAAACATGGACAAGACCAAGACCATCTTTTGTAACACACAGGGTAAGGGTCTCATATCAGATTTTGAAGACGGTGCCAGCGAAAACGAAGTAGAGCCCGCACAGGATGTGGTGGCCGATGCGCAGTGACAAATTTTCTTCCAAAGAGCTGGGCGAGTTTATTCGTTTATCCGCCGATAAGTGTTTGCCTCTCTTCGGCCTGTCGGTGAAGACAGAATCGATGCGCATACCCTGTAGTCTGCCTCAGACGATATTACAGAAACTGTTCGGTAAAAAAGATTTCATTTTTGCTTTACTTACAGCTTTATATGTCAGGTTCATGATGATGTGCTAATCATTTCGTTAATGACCATAGTTATTGTGATGTTTACTTGGAAGTAAGACACTGCGCAAAATTTGGAAAAGTTCACAATGAAAAATAGATGGCCGCTATGATTTTGCGTTTGGTGCATGTTACATAATGTGTTGCTGCATATGATATTTGGCTAACATATTGAATTTTTCTTTAGACTTGGGTAGAGGTGTTTATCTGTCACTATTGTCGAGAAAATTGATCTGACGTTTCACATTCAATTGCAATCGCACCGAGCCAGCCTGAAAGCCAGTGTGAAATAACCTCAACATTCCTTGTATTTCATAAACGGTTTCAGGTACCGAAACGAGATTTTAACAAATGACAGCACGCAAAGAGGAGAGTATTTTGCCATATCGTTATTATGTAAAACTTCATTATCCACCGTAATATTCCACTAACTACAGACTTGTTCGATGAAAGAAGTAATTTTTGAGGGCCATTGACAGCTGGTGAAACAAGAAATACTATGGGTTTTGGAACAACATCGGTGAAGATATTACATGTTTATTTTTGTACCTAGGATGTGTTTTATCACAAGCTGCTGACCTTACTTTTCCTCAGTTCCCCAATTACCAGACTTAATGAACCACTGTTTCAGAATTCTCTCTTAATTGGGGCTGCACAGCATGTTAGTGAGGTGACACTGTGTAAACTCCGCTGTGTTTTGGCGAAAGAAGCAAATTTTAACATGACAGCTCGAGAAATGTGTAGGTCTTATTCAAAATTCGTCTCTCATGACTCTATTCCGAATGTTACAAATGGATAAGAAGCCAGGCGAAAATAAATCTCTGTACTTTCGGTGGAATTCTTTTTAGATATTAATGGACAGTGTCTTGAATGGAGGATGTAAGATGAACATCAAAAAAAGCAAAACGAGGATAATGGAATGCAGTCAAATTAAATCGGGCGATGCTGAGGGAATTAGATTAGGAAATGAGACGCTTAAAGTAGAAAATGAGTTTTGCTATTTGGGGAGCAAAATAGCTGATGATGGTCGAAGTAGAGAAGATATAAAATGTAGACTGACACTGGCAAGGAAAGCGTTTCTGAAGAAGAGAAATTTGTTAACATCGAATATAGTGTCGGAAGTTCCATGCGGCTTTTCGCGGATGATGCTGTAGTATACAGAGAAGTTGCAGCATTAGAAAATTGTAGCGAAATGCAGGAAGATCTGCAGCGGATAGGCACTTGGTGCAGGGAGTGGCAACTGACCCTTAACATAGACAAATGTAATGTATTGCGAATACATAGGAAGAAGGATCCTTTATTGTATGATTATATGATAGCGGAACAAACACTGGTAGCAGTTACTTCTATAAAATATCTGAGAGTATGTGGACAGAACGATTTGAAGTGGAATGATCATATAAAATTAATTGTTGGTAAGGCGGGTGCCAGGTTGAGATTCATTGGGAGAGTCCTTAGAAAATGTAGTCCATCAACAAAGGAGATGGCTTACAAAACACTCGTTCGACCTATACTTGTGTATTGCTCATCAGTGTGGGATGCGTACCAGGTCGGATTGACGGAGGAGATAGACAATATACCAAGAAGAGCGGCGTGTTTCGTCACAGGGTTACTTGGTAAGCGTGATAGCGTTACGGAGATGTTTAGCAAACTCTAGTGGCAGACTATGCAAGAGAGGCGCTCTGCATCGCTGTGTAGCTTGCTGTCCAGGTTTCGGGAGGGTGCGATTCTGTATGAAGTATCGAATATATTGCTTCCCCCTACTTATACCTCCCGAGGAGATCACGAATGTAAAATTAGAGAGATTCGAGCGCGCACGGAGGCTTTCCGGCAGTCGTTCTTACCTCGAACCATACGCGACTGGAACAGAAAAGGGAGGTAATGACAGTGGCACGTAAAGTGCCCTCCCCCACACACCGTTGGGTGGCTTGCGGAGTATAAATGTAGATGTAGATGTAGATTTAAGTGTCAGGAAGACGTTTCTGAAGGTATTTGTAGGGAGTGTAGCCATGTATGGAAGTGAAACATGGACATTAAATAGTTTGGTAAGAAGAGAATAGAAGCTTTCGAAATGTGGTGCTACAGAAGAATGCTGAAGATTAGATGGGTAGATCACATAACTAATGAGGAGGTATTGAACAGAATTGGGGAGAAGAGGAGTTTGTGGCACAACTTGACTAGAAGAAGGGGTCGGTTGGTAGGACATGTTCTGCAGCATCAAGGGATCACCAATTCAGTATTGGAGGGCAGTGTGGAGGGTAAAAATCATAGAGGGAGACCAAGAGATGAATACACTAAGCAGATTCAGAAGGATGTAGGTTGCAGTAGGTACTGGGAGATGAAGAAGCTTGCACAGGATAGAGTAGCATGGAGAGCTGCATCAAACCAGTCTCAGGACTGAAGAGAACAACAAAAACAACAACAACCAAAGCAGAGGTGACAGATCTTTTTGAATGGTCGCTTTACAAGTGTGGGCACGGAGGGGCCCCACTGAATATTTACAAAAAATGTGAGTGTTGGCTTCAGTTTGGAGTAGCACTCCCCCTCCAGTGCTCGACATTTCCCCTCTAACACCTGCCCGTAACCCTCATGACTGCTGCTCTCCTCATACATGTTTAGTCTTCTGCGCATGTACCAGCCACGGTATTGTGTGCGGACTCTACCCAAGGGCCTGTTGGAGTTGACATCGCAGTATCAATAGTAGAGGGAGTAATTGGGCAGCTTGGACCAATTTAGATGCCACTTATTTGTTGACATAATTCACTCTCTGTAGTGGGTTCAGGCTGTGCAGGAGTATGTGGTAAACATGGTAAGGGATCGACTGCAGCAACTGACGTTACGTTTTTGCCACAGTATGCTGGTTGGAACTGGTAAAGTCGATGCCCAGGTAATTGAGCATTGTCACTATGGGAAATGGGAGTGGTTCCTTGTCCTGGAGTCCACGTCAGATATTCATGATTATCGATTTGGCAATACTGATGTGGCAACCCACTGATTGTCCATAAGTTGGATCCATACTATGGCGTTGTGTATTTCGCAGGTGAGTGTGTGAGAATGAGGAGGTCGTCTGCATAGGCCCAGCAGTGGAATGTGTGGCCACACAATGTAAGTCCTGTAAGACGATGTAGGAAGCCTTTGATGAGAGGCTCAACGGTGATCGCGTTACAACAAAGTGGACAAAGGGCATACCTGCCTGAACGAAAGCTGGATAGGGATCGGTCCAGCCAATTGTCCATTTACCCAGACCATGGATATTGCATTGCAAAGTAAGTGGCCAATGGCAGTTATGAATGTTGGTGGTGTTGGGTGGACCCCATGCATTCTGCCACTGAGAGGAGACAACAGTGGAGGACTCATTTGAAGGCACTACTGAAATCTATCGACACCAGCCCCGCAAGGAGGCGGCAGGACACGGCAAGCGCATTAAAAATCCTGATATTCATCCTTGGCTGTCCGAAGGGTGGCCCCACAGCCTAGCTATGTTTGTTCCATAGAATATACTGCAGGTAACACCTCACACATGCGTGCTGCCAAGAGATGCACGTAGTTTTTATAATTCACATTTAGTAATGTGAGGAATGGAAGTGGGTGATGTGCATTCGCCCTGTTGGTTTGGGCACCAGTGTGTGAGTGCCATTGACAAAGTCTGGTGTTAGGGGAAAGGAATGACTCAACTACTCTTGGAACATCTCTGTCCAATGTAGAAGCATCATTGCGTTGAAGGTCCAACAAAATTCACTCGGAAGGCTGCTGGGGCCTAGGGAGTTGTTCTTCGCTCCTTTGGCGATCTGTGGGTGAGGTGCGGGCTCGTCCTCAACGTCGTCGGCCTATGCCTCCAAATGGGGGGACTGTGCTGTATCTATATAGTCTTCTGTAAAGAGGGGAGGGACGTGTGACGACGGTCTTAGCTTAAGAACCGAGAGCAACCACGTTTGCGTAGTGTTCTCAGTGCTAAGAGAGAAGCAACACTGCGTGAAATAACCGCACAAACAAATGTGGGACGTACGACGAATATATCCGTTAAGACAGTGCGGCGAAATTTGGCTTTAACAGGCTATGGTAGCAGACGACTGACGCGAATGCATTTGCTAACAGCACGACATCGCCTGCAGCGCCTCTCCTAGGCTCGTGACCAAATTGGTTGGACCCTAGACGACTGTAAAGCAAAAGTCTGGTCAGATGAGTACCATTTCCAGTTGGTAAGAGCTAACGGTAGGGTTCAAGTCATGGGACACCTCCTAATAGCGTGCCCTCCTTTTGCATGGCATAGTGCAGCCACTCCGCGTGTCATTGACTCAAGAAGCCGTTGGGAGTACCGTGCAGAAATATTGAGCCGTGGTGCCTCTAAAGCCGTCCATAATTGCGGAAGTGTTGCTGGTGCTTGATTTAGCACACCAACTGACCTCTTGATTATGTCCCACAGATGTTCGACTGATGGCCAAATCATTTGCTCGAACTGTACAGAACGTTCTTCAAACCAACCGCGAACAGTTGTCGCCTGGTGACTTAGCGCATTGTCATCCAGAAAAATTCCATTTTTGTTTGAGAACATGAAGTCCATGAATGGCTGCAAATGGTCTCCACGCAGCCATACATAATCATTTCCAGTCAGTTCATTTTGACCAGAGAACCCAGTTCATTCCATTTAAACACAGTCCATTTCATTATGGAGACACCACCAGCTTGCACAGTGCTTTGTCAGCGATTTGAGTTCACGACTTCTCGGGCTTTGATCCAAGCTCGAACCCTACCGTCAGCTCTTACCAAGTGAAATCAGACCTCATCTGACCAGACCTCGATTTTCCAGTCGCCTAGGGTGGACAGAGAGTATAACACATATTAATAATAAAATTCCAGAATCTTGTAGAAAACGTGCAGATGAATTGTCGTGACCGTAGAAAATCAATCATGCTGCAAAGAGAAAACGTTCAACCAAAACCTCTGTGCAGGGACTTCTGCATGTACTACTTACAGACACGCAGACGAATAGAACATTCAAAGGACGTGTGATGCCGGAGGCCAACAGTCGCACTGGGGTAAACACCATGGTGAGTGAAGGTCTGGGCCATCGATTACTCGACTTGGAACTCTGCCTACTAGTAGAAAGTCAACACGAACACGCAGAGACTGAATATTCCGGAAACAGAAAAATAAGTTGGTACTTTATGAAACTTGGATACAAGGCACTGTACGCGAGTCAGAAGGGCCTTCGAAAGCGTTTAAAAGGGTAACTAGTAACAGGCAGTCCGCATCAAGTAATCATCGACAGATATATTTTCATATTTAGTGGCGAACAAGGACGGTTGATCTTTGACTGAAGCAGTTAGTGCTCAGCATTCATTTGTTAGTAGGAACAAGTAGTTGTACAGTATATGTCTCTGGTGAATTAGGTCAGAGAGATGGTTGATTTAATACAAGACAGAAAGAGTGGCAGTAATTGCACTTGTCTCTCAGTTAAGCACTGACAGTGATTAGAGCAAAATTCTAGTTGTCTTTTGTTTCTTGGTAAGGTGATGCCCATGAGTAGAAGAACAGAATAATATGAAAGGGATTGTGGCTAATATGTGTTAGGGGCACTGTTGATCCGACAACTCACATAATATGTATTTGACGATGAATAAACTTAGTTATAGGCAATGTAAGATTTCATGTGATCTTGCTACTTGAGATTTACTCCCTCTCGACTCCTTTATAAAGATTAATTAGGGAAAACGTCCCGGACAACAGAACATTATTGTCGTCAACCTCCTGACTGCGCTATTAAGTCTCACGAACTCTGTATTTTTACTTGGGCCTGTGTCGGGACGCGACAGAATAGAAGAGTAGCCAACTACCTTTAACCGTGAAATGGTGTTAATTACAGCTATATCTTACAATACCTTAAAGACGATATGTCATTCACGCCAAAGTAATTCCACAAACATGGATTGAGCACAGGGGAACAGATGTAGGGATCCTGTATCGCCGCTCAAGACGAGGTCCTAGGGAAGATGGTTTCCCATTCTCTTCCTCCAAATTTTTATGAAGTGTCAAGTGTGTATCTGTGTCGTGCGGATGACTGTCATGGTTACTTGTGCAGTGTAGCGTTGGGTTTGTGTTACTGGATGAAGGGAAGGGAGAGGGAGGAGTGAAACCCAATGCTTATGGCCCGCTCCTCTCGAACAGCCGAGCTTAACATCCGCATCCGACAGACAGATCACTGTCACAGTTTCACATGGCTTCACATCCTGAGACGCTTTGAAGAGATCTGGAATTTAACCAAGAGCTTCGGAACAAAGATTTGTGATCTGGAACTTTACACTACCACTTTTTCTCCTCTCGCCAGCTACATAACTGACTGTGAAAATTTTCCACCAGCAGAATATGAACCGAAATAACTCCGATCCGAGCGCACCACACAAATATGTGATAGTGAGCTCGGCTGCAGTAGTTGGTGATATGAAATTCACAAACATTTATTTACAACAAATCGTATCTGTCGCAGAAGCCCATAGCTGACGACAGCAAAAGCGACCGCCCGGCAGGTAGAAAGACGCACTGTCATTCCGCGTGGATAGTTGACCCGCGCGGGCGACGACTCGGCGGTGCGGACTCAGCGGGGACGGACACATGCTTTCCGCGCTGGAAGCTGAACGATCGCTTGCCTACTTCCCCGTTCCCTTACAGAGCATATATCCGTAGGATGTAAGTTATAATCCAAAACCCACTAAATAAGGCAAATAAGGCCGCAACTGAAAATGACGATATCCAATATGACGTCTTGCAAGTTCTGCTTTTGACGTAGAACGTTATCTTGCTTCTGATTGGTCACGTTCTTCTCCACGAAACTGAAATCTGACTTGTATAATTCATTCTTTCATTCATACAATGAAGGCAAGATTCAGCACAACCAGGACCACCTCCGAAGAAGTCCAACGTAGCCTCGGACGAAACGTCAGGGATTGAAGAGTTCCATGGACCACGGCCATACAACCCGGAAAAATTCTCAGCAGCTCAATGTTTTATTCTTAGGAATGCAATGGAACGTGAAATTCCACAGTGTAACGTCACAAAATGCGACCAGATCCTCGTCCAGCGGCGCTTTCACACCATGAGTGAAGACAGTTTTAGCCACAGCCAAAGGGTTTGTTTCCGGGATGTATTTTTCACTCTGCAGCGGAGTGTGCTCTGATTTGACACTTGCTGACAGAATAAAACTGCGATCTAGGCTGGAACTCGAACCCAGAACCTTACTTTATCCAGTCGTAACGTATCTGGAAAGGAGAACTTCTATGAAGAAGGGAAAAAGTGCTGACAGGAGCAAAGTTGTGAGGACGAGTCGTGTCTGGTTAGCTCAGCCAGTAAAAGCATGCAAGATTCCAGGTTCGAGGCCCAATCCAGAACACAATTCGAATTTGCCACGAAGTTTCAAAACAGCGCACATTCCACTGCAGAGCGAAAGATTCAGCCTAAATGCGAGAACCTTTCCAGGAATGCAGGCTTTCTCGGCGAGGCTTGATGATGTCTTTTTGGGTTATCAGGCGAGTCAAGGCGTCATTCTGCGGTAACCTTTCGACAAGTCTCCTGCTCGTCATCTTCAGGGTAAGCGTCCGGTTCATGTCCAGTTCGTGCCTTTCCTACGCCTCTTTTGTAATGGCTGGGCCAGTCGCACGCATAGGGAAGGGGTGTCGCAGACGGTGGGGGAGAGAAATCGCTGCCAGACTCAACGGTGTATTTAGCAGCGCCTCTTACAACATGTGAGAAGCGTTCGGCCAAACGGACTAATCTGCAGTGGCATAGCGCAACCTTGACGAAGGTCTTACGTTTGAATTTGAACAGAAGCGATGTGCCAGACGGACGGACTCTTAGGACTCGATTGTCAAAGAGGCAGTGGTCCTCCTCATCACCGTGTGTGACATCTCTTCCGAAGGTGCGCGACTGGCCCAGCCGTTGCACACGAGGCAGAAGAGTCTGTGGTCCAGAGTCTACAAAAAAAAAACGAACTGCACATGAACCTGACGCTTCATCTGAAGATGATAAGTAGGGAACTTGTCGAAACGTTGCCCCAGAACGACGCCTTGACTCGGCCGATAACCAGGAAGGGTCTTTCTCCGGCACGCTGAGGCAGCAGCAGTTGAGGCTAGTGATAGCGCGCCGCTTGTGCTGCAGGCCGTGGTTCTTATCCGGCGGCTGGGAGTGGCCACATCCCGGTGACGGCACGGCTCCACGCCGCGTCTGGCCTGGGGAGGCGCCTGCCACCTCCGACCGCATCGTCGAGCAGCTGATGTTCTCGCCGCTGCGCCGCCGCCCTCGCCGCAAGGTGCATCCGTCTCTTCACTCGTAGCCGGTAACCTCTGCCTCACGTGGCGCAATGCATGCAGTGCTTACAAAGGAAGCATACACCTATCGGATCACCCATTTAGCTATGTCGCACGATAGTAGTAAGCTAGTCATACAATCTTAATTATTACCTCCAAAAATACACTACTGGCCATTAAAATTGCTACACCACGAAGATGACGTGCTACAGACGCGAAATTTAACCGACAGGAAGAAGATGCAGTGGTATGCAAATGATTAGCTTTTCAGAGCATTCACACAAGGTTAGCGCCGGTGGCGACGCCTACAACGTGCTGACATGAGGAAAGTTTCCAGCCGATTTCTCATACACAAACAGCAGTTGACCGGCGTTGCCTGGTGAAACGTTGTTGTGATGCCTCGTGTAAGGAGGAGAAATGCGTACCATCACGTTTCCAACTTTGATAAAGCTCCGATTGTAGCCTATCGCGACAGCGGTTTATCGTATCGCGACATTGCTGCTCGCGTTGGTCGAGATCCAATGACTATTAGCAGAATATGGAATCGGTGGGTTAAGGAGGGTAAAACGGAACGCCGTGCTGGATCCCAACGGCCTCGTATCACTAGCAGTCGAGATGACAGGCATCTTATCCGCATGACTGTAACGGATCGTGCAGCCACGTCTCGATCCCTGAGTCAACAGATGCGGTCGTTTGCAAAACAATAACCTTTTGCACGAACATTTCGACAACGTTTGCAACAGAATGTACTATCAGCTCGGAGACCATGGCTGAGGTTACCCTTGACGCTGCGTCACAGACAGGAGCGCCTGCGATGGTGTACTCAACGACGAACCTGGGTGCACGAATGGCAAAACGTCATTTTTTCGGATGAATCCAGGTTCTGTTTACAGCATCATCATGGTCGCATCCGTATTTGGCGACATCGCGGTGAACGCACATTGGAAGCGTGTATTCGTCATCGCCATACTGGCGTATCACCCGGCGTGATGGTATGGGGTGCCATTGGTTACACGTCTCGCTCACCTCTTGTTCGCATTGACGGCACTTTGAACAGTGGATGTTACATTTCAGATGTGTTATGACCCGTGGCTCTACCCTTCATTGGATCCCTGCGAAACCCTACATTTCAGCAGGATAATGAACGACCGCATGTTGCAGGTCCTGTACGGGCCTTTCTGGATACAGAAATTGTTCGACTGCTGCCGTGGCCAGCACATGCTCCAGATCTCTCACCAATTGAAAACGTCTTGTCAATGGTGGCCGAGCAACTGGCTCGTCACAATACACCAGTCACCACTCTGGATGAACTGTGGTATCGTGTTGAAGCTGCATGGGCAGCTGTACCTGTACACGCCATCCACGCTCTGTTTGACTCAATGCCCAGGCGTATCAAGGCCGTTATTACGGCTAGAGGTGGTTGTTCTGGGTACTGGTTTCTCAGGATCTATGCACCCAAATTACGTGAAAATGTAATCATATGTCAGCTCTAGTATAATATATTTGTCCAATGAATACCCTTTTATCATCAGCATTTCATCTTCGTGTAGCAATTTTAATGGCCAGTAGTGTGGTAAGCTAGTCATACAGTCTTAATTATTACCTCCAAGAATATAAAGTTACGTAATTAACCTCTTGTGTGTTTGCAGGTACAAGGGACGTTCAATAAGTAATGCAACACTTTTTTCTGAAACCAAGCCATATTTTTCCCCACTCTTTTGGCTACAAAACCTTATTTTTCAACACGATCTCTGTTCAATGTGTCAACTTTACGTTGCCTTATTGACAGAGGCTGTATGCCCGATTGGTATCACTCCACCCGTTGACGTCGGAGTAAACGTCTCGCCGCATCTCTAACCTCTCCCTCAACGACGTACTGCTTCCCGCGGAGTCCATCCTTCATTGGGCCAAGCAATTAGGAGCTGGAAGCTTCGAGGTCCAGGCTGTAGGGTGGATGAGGAAGAACAGTCCAGCGAAGTTCGTGAGCTCGTCTCGGATGCTCAGACTTGTGTGAGACCTTGCGTTGTCATGGAGAAGAAGTTCGTCTGTATATTTGTAGCGACGAACACCCTGAAATAGTTTCTTCGATTTCTCGAGGCTAGCACAGTACACTTCAGAGTAATAATAATCATGTCGTGTGACGAGGGCCTCCCGTCTGGTAGACCGCTCGCCGGGTGCAAGTCTTTCGATTTGATGCCATGTCGGTGACTTGCGCGTCGCTGGGGATGAAATGATGATTAGGGCAACTCAATACCCAGTCCCTGAGCGGAGGAAATCTCCGACCCAGCCGGGAATCGAACCTGGGCCCTTAGGATTGACTGTCTGTCGCGCTGACCACTCAGCTACCGGGGGCGAACACTTCAGAGTAGATCGTTGCACTATGAGGGAGGACGAAAACGAAATAACCACTTCACAGTCCCAGAAAACTGCCGTCCTTTCTTTACCAACTGAGGGTGCGGCTTTGGATGTTTTCTTCGGAGGGGAGATGCTGTGGTTTCACTACATGGAGTACCGTTTTGTTTCAGGTTCCAAATGATGATCCCATATTTCATCGCCTGTGACGATGTTCGACAAAAAATTATCAAATCAGCCCCGTAACGCTCAAGCAATTCCACACAGATGGTCCTTCGTTGCTGTTTATCGCCTTCCATTAAGTGGCGAGGAACCCAGCTGCCACACACCTTTGATTACCTCAACTGGCGGACAAGCGTGTCAGCACAGCCGACAGAGACGTCCAGTTGAATAGTGAAGTACTTGGATTGTGATTCGTCGATCACCTCGATTGAGAGTGTCCGCACGTTCCAACACTGTGTGCGGCCGGCGGGCACGCAGGACTTCGGACAGTTGCGCGCGACTTCTTTGTTGCAATGGTGACAGACACCTCGTCCAACGACTCAACATGGTTTTGTTTATTTCTAGGTCTCAGTAGACATTCTGCAAGCGCCGATGAATATCTGCGATGGTCTGGGTTTCCACCAAAAGAAACTCAGTGACAGCTCTCTGCTTGAAACGCACCTTCGTTACAGGTCCCATTTTGAAGACTACGTATAGTGCTTTCACCTATGGGAACATCATGAAAGTATAGAGGCTGAAACAGTAATATTCCAGAACGTCTCACGAAAAATTCCGAATTTTTTGCCGAGAAAAAAAATCTGTTGCTTTACTTATTGCACGTCCCTGGTACATACGAAAGATAGTCATACAGTCTTAATTACCTCGAAAAATATTAAGTTACGTAATTAATTTTTGTGCGTTTGCAGGTACATGTCTGCAGTTCTGGTACACATTGAAACCCCTACGTTACTGTAATATACACCAAATAAACAAAAACAGTCCGAACGGGGCTTGCAGGCTCAACGGTATCGACCGGCCGCCGTTTCATCCTCAGCCTTTAGGTGTCACTGGATGCAGATACGGAGGGGCATGTGGTCAGCACAGCGCTCTCCCACATGTTGTCAGCTTTCGTGACCGGTGCCGCTACTTCTCAATCAAGTAGCTCCTCAATTGGCCTCTCAAGCGCTGAGTGCACCCCGCTTGCCAACAGCACTTGGCAAACCCGGATGCTGGCCCACCAAGCGTTAGGCAAGCCCGACACCGCTTAACTTCGATCTGACGGGAACCAGTGTTACCACTGCGACCAAGCCGTTGGCACGGTAATGTACCATGCCGCAGCCGAAACAAAACGACGCAGCCCATTTATAAAGTGGGTTATCGTGCTGTAGTTCGTTTTCAGCATTTGAAGGAGAAAAACGCTACAACAATCCTTGGTGAGTTGGTGACAGTGTACGTCAACAATGCATAAACGTATGACACAATGTTTAGGCGGCATGGACGCTTCCGATGTGGGGAAACAGGTCTGAAAGAGGAAGAATGGAGTGGCAGACTTTTCTCTCTTTGAAGAACCGGGAATAATAAGAGACGTGGAGACCCTGGCGCTCCAAGCCCGCCGTATCGCGATCGAGGCGATAGTGCAAAAACTGATAATCAGTCATGGATCCGTTTACAAAATCTGCATCATGTTCCGCAAGTCACCTAACGGTGTGTGGTGAAGGGTACTTCTGGTACCACTTACAGATTTCCCCCCCACCCCCCACCCCCCACCACCACCACGTTCCACTCGCGAATGGCGCGTGGGAAGAATGGCAGTAGTTAAGCCTCTGTATTGCCCCTATTTTCTCGAATTTTCTCTTCGTGGTCATTTCGCGAGATGTGTGTGGTGGGAAGTAATATCTTGCCCGACTCTTCCTGGGAAGCGCTCTCTATAAATTTCAAAAGTTAACCTCTTCCTGATGCACAACGCCACTCTTGTACCGCCTGCCACTAGAGTTTGTTGACCATCCCTGTAGCGCTCTCGCACGAACTAAACTATCTTGTGACGAAACGCGCCGCTCTTCTTTGAATCTTCTCTATCTCGTCTATCAGTCCTACCTTGTTGTACTCAAGAATCGGTCGGACAAGCACCTTGTAAGCCACTTCCCTCAGGGATGAGTTACATTTCCTTAAGATTCTTCATATGAATCTGGTGATTCCACTTAAGGTGGCTCTAGATAGTTAGTCCTAGATTTTATACGGTAGATACTGCTTCAAGCAGTTTGTCATCAATACTGCAGTTGTACAGTAGTGGATTTATTTCCCTTTGTATCGCAATTTATTTACATTCAGGGACAACTTCCAGAGCCTACACCATTCGGCAATCCTCAGAAGGTCATTCTGCAAATCGATTCTGTCTTCTGGCGTTGCTAGTTGCAGCCGGCCGAAGTGGTCGATCGGTTCTAGGCGCTTCAGTCTGGAACCGCGCGACCGCTACGGTCGCAGGTTCGAATCCTGCCTAGGGATATAATTAGGTTAGTTAGGTTTAAGTAGTTCTAAGTCTAGGGGACTGATGATCTCAGATGTTAAGTCCCATAGTGCTTAGAGCCATTTGAACCATTTTTTTGCTAGTTGCAAAGTATCATCTGCGTACAGTCTTAAAGAGCTTCCGAGACTTTCTACTAGATCATTTATATGCACAGAAAACAGTCACTGTGCTATTACACTTCCTTAGGTTACTCGGGGAATAACTTTTACATCTGACGATTTTGTCTTGTCATTAGGGACATGTTGAGTTTTTTCCGTAACGAAATCTTGAATCAAGTCGCAAATCTGGTCCGATACTCGGTAAGCTCGTTTTCTTTTTTTTGTACTAAACTGAAGTGTAGGAGATGTCGAACGCCTTCCTGAAGTCAATCAACACGACATCAACTTGATCGCCGTTGTCTTTAGCGCTATAGACTTCATGGAGGAACGGAGCGAGCTGAGTTTCACAGATCTGTGTTTGCAAAACCATGTTGATTTTCATGGAGGAGACTTCCGTTCTTCAAAAACGTGATAATGCACGAGCACAAAACTTATTACATAATTCTACAACAGACTATAATTATGTACACTTTCCCTCGACCCTTCTTTAAAACGGTGATGACTTGTGCTTCTTTCCAGTCGCTAGGAACCCTTTGTTGCTGCAGCAATGTACGATAAACTGCTGCTAGTCTTGCATGACATTTCAACATGACAAAGTTCGCCGCCCTCTGCGGTCCACGACTGCTCGAACCTATTAAAATACCCGCACTGCCGAGATGTCACTGGAAATGTTGCAGCTGTGTCAGGCCAATCCAGATGACTTCTTTAGCTGCCGAATCACCATGGACGAATGATGAGTTATCAACATTACCCCGAAACAAAGGAGCAGAGCAAGCAATGGATGCATGTGGATTCACGACGGGCGAAAGAGGCGTAACCACCATCGTAGAGCAAGATGATGCTGAGTGTGGTTTTGAGACTACCATGGTGTGGTGGTTATAGAATATGTTCCTAAGAGGCGAATCGTCAAAGGAGGAAACTACCGAAATATCCTGACGATTGTACAGGACTCTGTCAAGACGGTGCATAGCACCATAGCGGGAAACTGTCCGATGTGGGAGTTTCCATACTGGGCAGGACACAGTCATATACGTTGTCGCTTTTGGCTATCGTATTTTGCCTCACACCCCCGCCCCCTCCTTCTCCCGCCATACTTTCCTGACCTGGCACCCAGCGACTTCTTCCTCATTCCTCATGTCAAGAAACCACTGTATCGCAGGCGCATCCAGAATGTCGCAGAATTGTTTTTCGAGGTGGAACGTTTCCTGAACAGTCAAAATACAGAATTTTACAAACGAGGTCTCCTATATGTCATTCAACGTTGGGGAAAATGTGTTGCAGTGCAGGGTGCGTATGTAGATAACGGATGACACCGTGGTAGCAGCTTGATTTTTTTCGAGGAGACAATTATAACTTTATGACAAGTCCTCGTACTTTCATTTTGACTAACAAATATTGCTCTAATGAGCTCCTCAACATTGTCCAGAAATCAGATTAAAAGTATTATGAGCCAGTTAAGCTGTACGGTGAATGTTAAAAATGTCCCAAGGCTGCAAGAGAGCCAGCCGTTGAACACAGCGTTAGCTCAGCCAGTCATAAATTTCCTGCTGCTAGGCTGTTCGATTGCTTCCGTTCTCGTATGGTATTCAACAGGGTCGCAAAACTTTAAATTTCGATTTCTCGAAAACACTAGGGCAACATTTGCTACACTTAACTATGTAGCACAGTCACGCAAATGATGAACGGAGTCACTAAACAATTGGGTGTATGCTTCCTTTGCTAGAATTTCTCGTAGTAATTGTGGAAGAATTTGCTTGTAACGTAATGCTGTATGAGTGATTTTGATTTCACCCAGCAGATACCAAAATTTATTTATAAGCGTTTCTTTATTATAACGTCATGTTCAGTGCAACCATTCATTTCATTTCACAATGTGGAAAAGCCCTGCTACAGTGACTACACCCACGTACGTTTCGCACTTTGTTCTTCTAGATACACTCACATCTATAACTCTGCAGTATTGCACCATTCGGTGGGAATTATTCATTAAGATGTCAAAAGTCATGGAATAGCGATATGCAAATATACAGATGGCGGTAACATCGCGCACACAAGGTATAAAAGGGCAGTGTATTGGCAGAGCTGTCGTTTCTAACCAGGTGAATCATTTGAACAGGTTTCCGATGTGATTATGGCCGTATGACGGGAATAAACAGGCTTTGAACATGGAATGGTTGCCACAGCTAGGCAAATGGAATACTCTATTTCGAAAATCGTTAGGGAATTCAATATTCCGCAATCTATAGTGTCCAGAGTGTGCCGAGAATACCAAATTTCAGGCATTGTCTCTTACCACGGACATCGCAGTGTCCGATGGCCTTCACTTAACGACCGATAGCAGCGGGGTTTGCATACAGTTATCAGTGCTAGCAGACGAGCAACTCTGCGTGAAATAACCGCGGAAATCAATGTGGAACGTACGACGAACGTATCCTTTTCGAGAGTGCCGCGAAATCTGTCGTTAATGGGCTGCGGCAGCAGGCGACCGACGCGAGTGTCTTTGATAACTGGCACAATATCGCCTGCAGCATTCTCCTGGGCCCGTGACCATATCTGTTGGACATTAGACGACTGGAAAAGCTTGCCCTGGTAAGATGAGCCCAGATTTCAGTTGTTAAGAACTGATGGTAGGTTTTGAGTATGGCTCAGACTCCACGAAGCCATGACCTCAGTTCTGAACAAGGCACTGTGCAAGCTGGTGGTGTCTCTGCAATGTTGTGGGTCCTGCTTACAAGGAATGGACTGGATCATGTGGTCCAACTGAGTCGATCATTGACTGGAAATGATTATGTTCGGCTACTTGGAGAACATTTGAAGCCATTCGCGGACTTCATGTTCCCAAACAACGGTGGACTTTTTATAGATGGTAATGCGCCGTGTCACCGGACCACAGTTGTACACGATTAGTTTGAAGAACATTCTGGACAATTCGAGCGAGTAATTTGGCACCCAGCTCGCCCTACATGAATCCCATCGAATTTGACTGGGCCATAATCGAGAGATCAGTTCATGCGCAAATCCTGCACCGGCAACACTTTCGCAGTTATGGACGGCTATAGAGGCAGAATGGCTGAGTGTTTCTGCAGGGAAATTCCAACGACTTTTTGAGTCCATGCCGTGTCGAGTTGTTGCCCTACACCGGGCAAGAGGAAGTCCGACACAGTATTAAGAGATATCCCATAACTTTTGCCACCTCAGTGTACGTCGCAATATTTGACTGTGCGGTAATTTCCGGGATTGATTATCTCTCGAAGTCGCGGGGTCCGAACGATACATATGGAACACGCGATTGTAAATCGATCATGCGACTCTGGAGGCGGGCGTTATGATTATGTTTACAGTGGTCACTACAGCAACGACAAAAGAAGAGAGTTACAAAAATACTCATTAATTTGTTACAGGTGGCACTTAAATATAAGTATTTGGCTCTCAGTGATAAATTTTCGTGCAATCATATGGTCTTGCTAGAATCCTAGCTGACATTTCCGGTAATTCTCTGAAAAGCGCTTTCCCAACTCCAACTCAGATTTACAAAAGAAAATATGAGTTTATGCTGGTTATGTAGACGATATAATTATTGCCTTTGACGACCGACCAAGAATTAGAACAGTTGTTCAGCACGTTCAATAGTGTCCATGAGAAAATATGCTTCACAAAAGAAATTCAGAATGAAAACGCGGAGCTAAACTTCGTCGATCTTAAAATATGTATAGTAAATAACAACCTCAGCTTTAGTGTTTTCCGCATGGCAACTTATTCGTAAAATTTTATCCTAGATGATTCTTCTTATCCACGATTACGGAAATCAGCATTTTTTCATTCCGGTATCAATCGTGCCATAACGACGCCCCTGTCTCCTAGTAACCTACAGAATGAAATCAGTGTAATAAAATGCATTGCTGCAAATAATGGTTATAAGCAAGATGTAACAGATCGTATCCTCAGTAACTGAACTACCAAAACATTTTCAACAAGGTAACAAATTCGCTTACAATAAAGAGGACAATAATAAATTCATTTCCATCCAGTTTCTAGGCAACGTGTTGTACGGGATTGAAGCCTTTTGGTAGATAAATATAAATGGAAGGTAACTTTTTCTATTAATAGTAGCATAAATAAACATCTTGTGTATATTGTCAAAAATGCTTTGGATCATTTCTCAAATTCTGTTACGAGTATTCACAAAATGATCTGCAATGATTTTCCCAGTTACTGTATCGGACAAATTGGTAGAGCAATCAAGATCTACTGAATTCCACATTTATTTATTTATCGCTTGTCATACTCAAGGGATTTAGCGGATACCGTAATCTTACACAAAGAAGTAAAAGGGCGTAGATTAGATTTATGGAGAAGAGCTTGAAATTTTCAGACACTTTAAAGAAAAACTATGGCTACATTTTAAACGAACAGTTTCAACTTGCAAGTAGATATTTCTGGGGAGGCTTTAAGGTTCCACTTCTGGCCTAGCAGCCAAGCTGACAGGTCGGTGCTGGCCTTGGCGTAGTATTTCTTTTCTTCAAAAATTCTATGTTCAGTAAGAATACGTCTCTTGTTATTTACAATTTGCTTTGTCATCCACACTTGGTTGCTGTTGAACAGTTTAGTAATGCACCCGCTTTTTATTTTTTTAGTGTGTTTTTATTCTACCGACAAGATCGTGAGTTTTTGGTTAGTGAGGCCTCGTCCATTTTTTCTGGTTATTTTATAACACCCCCTCCTCGTATAACTGTTCTTATAACATGTCCTATTAGTACGACCACTCCCCCCCCCCTTTTTTTTTCCTTTATTGTATTTCAATTCCCCATCGGGGCGGGCTGGCAGCAGCATATGCGCTGCTCTTCAGCCGAAAGACATAGAACAAACAATAGAAGACATTTAAAAACAACAAAGGAGAGAATATGGTGAACATAGATATAAAAAAGCGGAACATCGTGGAAGGCAATAGACAAAAAACGGGGTGACTGTAAAATGGAGATAAAAAAAACTGTTTAAAAGTAGCACACACAAAAAGCCACACACTGCGACAATTAAAAGAACACAAGGCACAGTATGACTGGAGCATAAAAGGTATCGACGGATGGCGTAGCACATAACAAACACTGACGGCGAACCTCAAGGCAGTACACAAATAAAATCACGCCTCTTAACGCACAGGAGAAACAGCACTAAACACAACACTGATGTAGCACACTGACGATGATCAAAACAGAGGATCTGCCAGGCGCAAGGAGATGAGGGAGACACAACCACTCTCATTAGCATGATACTTTTATGGTTGCGTATTCACACACAAGTGCTTCTCGTGCGGTTTATACATTTTGTATGTTTATACATTTTTTATGTTTACCAGAGTCTGTGGGCTTCTTATAAGACATATAATTTGAGTGATACTCTTTCCTTCTCCACTTGCTCTGTTCAACTATTTGGTTAATATGTTAATTCTGTTAAAATACGTGGTAGTGAAATTACACACGTTGCTCATGCAGCTACGCGCAGGAGCGCCACCTATCAGAGGTAACTCAAACTCAAGGCTAGTACCTTCACTCTTGTACCAGTCGGCGCATGCCACTGGCTCTGAACGTGACATATTGACGCCCTATAGGATCTGATGCCACGTTTTATATTTGTCATTTTTATACAAATCTTTCAAGTGGCATACTATATATTGTTGTATTCTGAGTCGGATATGTGATATTTTCAAATAACTGAAAGTTTTAATATAAAACCCTAAAGTAAACGGCTACTACATTTTTGTATAATATATTTACATGGTGATTAAGTTGATGACATTACTAGGCGGAGTCAACGACTCCCACTTTGACTATAGATGATGTGACTTTACGTGAATATGCTTCTCTAAAAATTTTTTGTAAAATTTTCTGTAATTTTGTTCGTTGTAATGTTACTATCTCTGTTCCATACACAATGTCGTAATCTTGTTAATAGTTTCTACATCTTCTGAAGAAGACGGTTTTAAAAACCGTCGAAACCACTTCCAAGGTCTAATAAACCTGTATTTTGCAACTGGTTGGCTGTCATATCTAATGCTTTGAAATTTCTTGTAGGTACTTGAAGGTTACGGCTTCCAGCATGGTGTGTGGAGTTTTGAGGTATCAAGGCCCCCTTCCCCCCCAACCCCCCGCCGTGTACAGTATGGGTGTGCTGTTGGACAATCGCCAAACTGTGATGTGAACATTAAAGAAATAGAAATGCTGTGCTTCTCGAAGACAGCAGATTTTTTTTTTAATGACGAGAATATTGCGAAAGGCAGATTAATAGTTCAATAGAGCAATGATCAAGTAAGCCTCGCTGCTGCACCTTTGATTGTACATTGATTACTTTCCTTTCGCTGTCACACATTCTCCTTCCCAAGTTGGAGAACTGGCTATTTTTACCGAAAAGTCGTATTTTGAAGAGATGAATCAAACAACTGCATTGGTTTTAAGAACTGACACTATTTTTACTGCAAAGTCGTGTTTCGAAGAGACGAGACAGATAATTTCATTTGAGTTTAAAAACTGACACTCACTACTGTGGAACGTCACCTTCCAAAAGGTATATGTTGATCACTATAAGAGGGAGACCTTTTAGAATTTTTTCTTCTTGTGGGGTAACGGATAAGAAATCAAATATCTGGTTGCTAGCAGACAACCCCTAACAGTCTTGCCATCAGACAACAATATCAACACTGCCCGCTTCCTCCGCTGAAGTCGTGTGCCCATTCTTTTCTGTACGTGGTTGACACACCGTAATGTTTCTGGTATCTTATCACCGTAAGATCTGCTATCAACACAAGAGTTGAATGAACTAGAGTCACCATCTCCGACGAACTGCAAATTGCGGACACCTCGTTGTTGTAGACAGCGATGAGAATGTTTACGGCTCACGTAGTTTCCATTCTTCCAGTGGAATCCGCATAGTTCTCGGTGCTCTCAGCTTCGTGCTGCATCTTTTTTCCAGCATCTGACTTACCAATTTTATTGCATCCTTGACAACGCTTGAATATATAATTTCTACATCTAGGACATTACCTGTGTCAATACTTGTGGCAGCTGTAGCCTAGTTCAAAGACTGATGGCCCTCTTCTGCCAAGTACCATCAAATGCAGTTGTTATGTTGTAGCGTCTCGCCGTCTGTATTTTCCTCAACTGCCTCTCGTGTTGCAGTTTTCAGATTCTTCTTCTATGTTTTTACATTGTCTAGTAAAATGTCTCTATGCTTTCATACATTTGTAGTGGGGCGTGGGAGACATATTTTATTACATTAATATTTCTCCGGTAGTAGACCATTTCCCAACGCTCTCAGTCCATAAAATATCTTAGCTTGACTCAAATAGTTTATTAACTTTACAATTATCTGAGATAAAAATTGATTCCGGATTTTACAATTTTCACATGAAACTGTCAAACCTAATCCTTTACATTTTAGAAGCATCTGCGGTGATATTTATTCTTCCCTGCCCCCCTACACACACAAATTTACTGAACACGGACCACCCGGCCGCTGTGGAAGAGCGGTTCTAGGCGCTTCAGTCCGGATCCGCGCTGCTGCTACGGTCGCAGGTTCGAATCCTGCCTCGGGCATGGATGTCTATGATGTTCTTAGGTTAGTTAGGCTTAAATAGTTCTAAGTCCAGGGAACTGTTGACCTCAGATGTTAAGTCCATAGAGCTCAGAGCCATATCTGAACACGGACTTGAGAATACTCAAATCTATAATGATGTTAATGTCTTTATTACTCGCATTTCTCTTATTCCAATGCAGTTCATCACATTTCTTTCTGGAGGAGGAGCTTGAAGGTGTAGCAGTGGATGGAGCTGAGATTCTGGGTGAACGTTCATTCCTGACCTCACTCGCATCACTTGAAGCGCCAAATTAAGTTCTGTAGTACCGATTTCCTTTGTTTTTTGCTTTCTTGAACATTTCTTTTGCTCTTGTTGTGATCAAATGTAATAGTTAATACACAAGATCAATAGAAGACCAACAAAACAACACAAAGAATGAAGTACTTAAACACGTTATACTAAGAATATGGCATGCACAAATCACTTATGCAGCAAGGTCTCCACTAGGAATTAAGTCGAACCACAGCGTTCTAGACCTTGTGGTTAGATATTACATATACTTTTTAACAAATGAAATGAAATCCTAAAAACGTCCGATGCATCTATTTAAGCTAAACTGAATGTACTTCCAGTCAGCCAAATTTAATAAATCGTACACATCAAATTAATCAGGAAATTCAAAGTATGTTTCTGCATTAAAAAAAATTTCAACAAAATGACCATTACACTCCCCTCATACGCCTACATTTACAACGGTACTCCGAGATCCACCTTACGGCGCGTGGCGGAGGGTACCCCATATCACTATTGGTTATTTCCTTCCCTGTACCACTCGCAAATAGAACGAAGGACAAATGACTATCTATACGTCTCCATGGTCCTTACGCGCAATGTATTTTCGAGGCTACGGATTTGTTCTGCAGTCATCTTCAAATGCTGGTTCTCTAAATTTTCTAAGTAGTGTTCCCCGGAAAGAACGTCGCCTTCCATACAGGGATTCTCATTTGAAGTCCCAAAGCATCTCCATATAACTTGCAACTTGTTCGAAGCTACCAGTAACAAATCTAGCCGCCCGTCTCTGCATTGCTCCGATGTCTCCCTTTACTCTGACCTGATATGGATCAAAAACACTCGGGCAGTACTCAAGAATAGCTCGTACTAGCGTCGTATATGCAGTCTCCATTACAGATGAATCGCATTTTTCTAGAATCCTTTCAATGAACCGAGGTCTGCCATTCGCCTTCCCTACCACAGTCCTCACATGCTCATTCCATTTCATATGACTTTGCAACGTCAGACCCAGATATTTGAACGACGTGGCTGTGTCAAGCAGGGCGCTACTAATACTGTATCCGGACGTTACGGATCTGGTCTTCTTACTCACTCGCATTAACTTACATTTTTTTACATTTATTCTGTCATTCATCACACCAACTCGAAATTTTGTCTAGGTCATCTTTTATCCTCCTACAGTCACTCAACTTCGACTCCTTACCGTGCACCACGGCATATCAGCAAACAACTGTAGATTGCTGCCCACGCTGTCCGACAAATCATTTATGTACATAGACGGTAATAGCGGTTCTGTCTCATTTCCCTGGGGCACTCGTGAAGATGCCCATGTCTCTGATGAACAAATGATCCAAATGGCTCTAAGCACTATGGGACTTAACATCTGAGGTCATCAGTCCCCTAGACTTACAACTACTTAAACCTAACTAACCTAAGGGCATCACACACATCCATGCCCGAGGCAGGATTCGAACCTGCGGCCGTAACAGCAGCGCGGTTCCTGACTGAAGCTTCTACAACCGCTTGGCCACAACGGCCGGCTCTGATGAACACACGCCCTCGAGGACAACATACTGGGTTTTACAACTTAAGAGCTCTACTAGCCGCTCAGATATCTGTGAACCTCTTCCATACACTCGTACCTTCTTTAACTACCTGCGATGGAACACAGTGTCAAATGCTTTCCGGAAATATAGTAATACGAAATCTGCCTGTTGCACTACAACCATAATTCGCAGTGCATCATGTGAGAAAATGGCAAGCAGAGTGTCGCACGAGTAATGCTTTCTAAGATTCTCGGTCTCAAGAAAATATATTAAATTCGAACTGAGAATATGTTCAAGAATTCTGCAGCAATATGAAGTTAGCGGTATTGATCTGTAATTTTGTGAGTCCGTTCTTTTGTCCTTCTTATATACAGGAGTCACCTGCGCTTTTTTCCAGTAGCTTGGGACTTTGCTCTGGGCGAGAGATTTGCGATAAATGCTCCTAAAAGTGGTTCAAATGGCTCTGAGCACTATGGGACTAAACAGCTGAGGTCATCAGTCCCCTAGAACTTAGAACTACTTAAACCTAACTAACCTAAGGACATCACACACATCCATGCCCGAGGCAGGATTCGAACCTGCGATCGTAGCGGTCGCGTGGTTCCAGAATGAAGCGCCTAGAACCGCTCGGCCACTGCGGCCGGCAAATCACCTAGATAACGGCCAGTGCCGTAGAATACTCTTTGGGAAACCGCATTGGGATTGTGGTTGTGGTGGTAAGTTCCTATGGGACCAAACTGCTGAGGTCATCGGTTCCTAGGCTTACACACTACTTAATCTAACTTACGCTAAGGACAACACAAACACCTGTGCCCGAGGGAGTACTCGAACCTCCGACGGGGGGAAGCCGCGCGATTTGTGGCAAGACGCCTCAGACCGCATTTGGATTCCATCTGGATTTACTTGTTTTCAACTCCTTTAGTTGTTTCCCTACGCCACTATAGCCTTGATGTTAACCGCTCATAACGACAACCGTAACTGTGCTCCCAGATTGTAGTGAAGTCATCTGAAGTCCTGGTGGACGTTGCCGAAGACAGTTAACCATTCTCGCATTGGATTAAATTTCAGGCCTAGAGTTAACCTACCATAACGAAAACATTAAATGTGTGCCACGTTGTGTTCGGTCTGAAGTCCTAGGATAACGTCCACGACGGCGAGAAACCATTTGTGCAATGGATTAAATTACATGTCTAGAGTTAAGCAGTCCTAACAACAACGACAACAACTTTTCCCCCAGGTTGTGGTGTACAATGGCTTGGCGTCCTGGGGGGACGTCCCTGCCGGCGAGGAGCCGTTCGCCCACTGCCCCGTCAGCGAGTGCTCGCTTAGCGACCGACGGCTCGAGGCCTGGGACGCCGACGCCATCATCTTCAGGGATTTCATCCCGCGCACGCCATTCCCGCGCCGCCCCGAGCAGATATGGATACTTTACATGCTGGAGCCTCCCGCCTACGGCAAGAGATTTAGGTGATGTTCACATTTTCTTCATGCCCTTAAGCACTTGTACTTCAGTTGTAAATGAAAAACATAATATTGTGTATGTTCTGCAGTATCAGTTTGTTTCGTCAAACGGTTACCAAACCATCATCAGACTTTAACTGTCTGTCGTCGTCCACGGGCAACACAGAAAAAGATGTGACACATCGAGAGAGAAGTACAAACACAAAGTAAAAGTAATCTTTGACAGTGCTGTGGTAATGCAATTAAAAACATTAAAGTTATACAGTGAATACACTGATGAGCCAAAACATTATGACCACCTGCTTAATAGCTTGTTTGTCCGTCTTTGGAACGAAATACATCACTGATTCTGCGTATCAGGGATCCGACAGTTTGGTTTGTAGAGGTAAGTGGCAATAGATATGTACACACAGATTATGTAATTCTCGTAAATAATAAACCACGCCCATCGGGACCATCCGACCGCCGTGTCATCCTCAGAGGAGTCCGCAGCTCGTGGTCGTGCGGTAGCGCTCTCGCTTCCCGCACCCGGGTTCCCGGGTTCGATTCCCGACGGGGTCAGGGATTTTCTCTCCCTCGTGATGACTGGATGTTGTGTGATGTCCTTAGGTTAGTTAGGTTTAAGTAGTTCTACGTTCTAGGGGACTGATGACCATAGATGTTAAGTCCCATAGTGCTCAGAGCCATCGTCAGAGGAGGATGCGGATTGGAGGGGCGTGGGGTCAGCACACTGCTCTCCCGGTCGTTATGATGATAGTCTTGACCGAAGCCGCTACTATTCGGTCGCGTAGCTCCTCAAACGGCATCACGATGCTGCGTGCACCCCGAAAAATGGCAACAGCGCATGGCGGCCTGGATGGTAACCCATCCAAAAACCGACCACCCCCGACAGCGCTCACGGGAACCGGTGTATCCACTGCGGCAAAGCCGTTGCCTCTCGTAAATAATGGCTTGCTGATTTGCATAAGCTGTGATGGCGCCCATAGTGACCCGAATGTATTCCATAGGATTTACATCGTGTGAATGTGGTCGCCGAGACATCAACGTGAGTTCATTGTTTAGGTTTTCTTATTGGTAACGCCACGTAGCGCTCTGTATGGAAATCACTCGCTGTGCTGTGTGCAGTCTGTGGTTAGTTTGCATTGTTGTCTGCCATTGTAGTGTTGGGCAGCTGGATGTTAACAGCGCGTAGCATTCCGCAGTTGGAGGTGAGCCCCCAGCAGTGGTGGATGTGGGGAGAGAGATGGCGGAGTTTTGAAATTTGTAAGACTGGATGTCATGAACTGCTATATATATTATGACTATTAAGGTAAATACATCATTTGTTCTCTATCAAAATAATTCATTTGCTAACTATGCCTATCAGTAGTTAGTGCCTTCAGTAGTTTGAATCTTTTATTTAGCTGGCAGTAGTGGCGCTCGCTGTATTGCAGTAGTGCGAGTAACGAAGATTTTGGGTGAGGTAAGTGATTTGTGAAAGGTATAGGTTAATGTTAGTCAGGGCCATTCTTTTGTAGAGATATTTGAAAGATTGCGTTGCGCTAAAAAAATATTGTGTGTCAGTTTAAGCACAGTCTTGTACAATTTTTCTAAGGGGACGTTTCATATGTCGACCCTTAGCCGAGGATACCTCACTGGAATCTTCTGATCTTTTCTTGTAGTTTGTGTAATTAGTGTAGCTATTGTTTATTGCTAGCGCGTAATTGTAGAGAGAATCTCCTTTGTAGTTGCAGTCTTTCATTGTTGTTGTGGCATGCATGTAGATTTGCACCAAGTACACTCCTGGAAATTGAAATAAGAACACCATGAATTCTTTGTCCCAGGAAGGGGAAACTTTATTGACACATTCCTGGGGTCAGATACATCACATGATCACACTGACAGAACCACAGGCACATAGACACAGGCAACAGAGCATGCACAATGTCGGCACTAGTACAGTGTATATCCACCTTTCGCAGCAATGCAGGCTGCTATTCTCCCATGGAGACGATCGTAGAGATGCTGGATGTAGTCCTGTGGAACGGCTTGCCATGCCATTTCCACCTGGCGCCTCAGTTGGACCAGCGTTCATGCTGGACGTGCAGACCGCGTGAGACGACGCTTCATCCAGTCCCAAACATGCTCAATGGGGGACAGATCCGGAGATCTTGCTGGCCAGGGTAGTTGACTTACACCTTCTAGAGCACGTTGGGTGGCACGGGATACATGCGGACGTGCATTGTCCTGTTGGAACAGCAAGTTCCCTTGCCGGTCTAGGAATGGTAGAACTATGGGTTCGATGACGGTTTGGATGTACCGTGCACTATTCAGTGTCCCCTCGACGATCACCAGTGGTGTACGGCCAGTGTAGGAGATCGCTCCCCACACCATGATGCCGGGTGTTGGCCCTGTGTGCCTCGGTCGTATGCAGTCCTGATTGTGGCGCTCACCTGCACGGCGCCAAACACGCATACGACCATCATTGGCACCAAGGCAGAAGCGACTCTCATCGCTGAAGACGACACGTCTCCATTCGTCCCTCCATTCACGCCTGTCGCGACACCACTGGAGGCGGGCTGCACGATGTTGGGGCGTGAGCGGAAGACGGCCTAACGGTGTGCGGGACCGTAGCCCAGCTTCATGGAGACGGTTGCGAATGGTCCTCGCCGATACCCCAGGAGCAACAGTGTCCCTAATTTGCTGGGAAGTGGCGGTGCGGTCCCCTACGGCACTGCGTAGGATCCTAAGGTCTTGGCGTGCATCCGTGCGTCGCTGCGGTCCGGTCCCAGGTCGACGGGCACGTGCACCTTCCGCCGACCACTGGCGACAACATCGATGTACTGTGGAGACCTCACGCCCCACGTGTTGAGCAATTCGGCGGTACGTCCACCCGGCCTCCCGCATGCCCACTATACGCCCTCGCTCAAAGTCCGTCAACTGCACATACGGTTCACGTCCACGCTGTCGCGGCATGCTACCAGTGTTAAAGACTGCGATGGAGCTCCGTATGCCACGGCAAACTGGCTGACACTGACGGCGGCGGTGCACAAATGCTGCGCAGCTAGCGCCATTCGACGGCCAACACCGCGGTTCCTGGTGTGTCCGCTGTGCCGTGCGTGTGATCATTGCTTGTACAGCCCTCTCGCAGTGTCCGGAGCAAGTATGGTGGGTCTGACACACCGGTGTCAATGTGTTCTTTTTTCCATTTCCAGGAGTGTATTTTGAAGCTATTTTCAGTGCTATGTTAAGGTGTTCTTTTATTTTTGCTCTTCAAATTGTGCTTTTCTGTGTTATCGTGTGAAATATTGTGACAATAATGGCGTGTGAAAAACGTAACACTAGGCTCCAAAGTAAGCTGAGAAATAACAGTGACGACGAGCGTAGCTTATTAGCACCACTGTGTAATGAATTAACAGACATTCAAAGTACTAATTTCGTAATTGTGCATAGGGAAATGGAGTGGGCTGCAAATAATGGTGTAGACAGTGAAACAATTAGTGAACAGGGAAGCATTATCGATCGATCGGTCGGCAACAGCTCGCCTCAGGATTCGGAAATGACACGACACAATCTTGCAAATACTGTAGATTCAGGTTTTGCGTCCTCACCGTTTTCTCAAATAAATCAAGACACATTTTCTGCTATTCAAAATGCGAATATTGCCGGTTCAAATGCACTGCCGAATAGCACTGAGGAACACGTTTCAGACACCAGTGCATTGTTATTACAGTTAATGTAACAAATGGGACAAAGGCTACAAAAGTTAGACACAATGGAACAAAATCTTCAAAAGTTAGACACAACGCTTGAACAAAATCAGAAACAAATGGGACAAAATCTTCAAAACTTAGACACAATGGAACAAAATCTTCAAAAGTTAGACACAATGGAACAACACCAGAGACAAACACAGCAACAGTTAGACGCAATGGAACAAAATCTTCACACCACGCTTGAACAAACACGTGAAGATTTAACTACTGAGTTACATAAAATCGAATCGAAATGTCAAAAAGTCTGTAACGACGTAAAAACAAAAATTTGTGAGCATTTCCAACCTATTTTTTCGCGTCATGAAAATGCATTACAGAATCACGAAGCAGCCATAAAAGAACTGCAAACTATTGTTCATGAAAATCACGACACCTTGCAAGCTAAAATTGACTCAGTTGCATCTACCGATTCGGTTATGCAACTTGCAAAAACTCAGGAAAACTCAAAGGACACAGTAGATACGATTTCAACACAAATGGACACTCTGAAACTTGGTTCAGAAAAACACACAGAGGAAATAATTTCACTAACGGATAAAGTAGCCGAACTTTCAGATCAGTTCACTAACTTATCTGCAAAGGTAGATGATGATCTGAATGATACAAGACCTGTAGCCTTCATGGACACTGAAGAGTATGAACAAATTAGAAAATTCAAACAAAATCAATACACAGTACAAAAGAGAAATCCGGGAAGTACAAGATCAGTTGGCACAAGTAATACAAGAATTACATATTTAAGAGGACACTCGCGCTCCAGTACGGGAAGAGGGACATAGAAATACGGAACAACACAAAATAATAACACAGGACACTTCGGAAATTATGAAAGAAATTGGCAAGGCGCATTGGATTTTGAGATGGAACCGCCGAAACGACCTAACAATGACCGATATGCGACTCGCCGACACGATGTTTTTGACTATAAGCTGTTCATTACTACACGTGAATTCAAAACATTTAAGAATTCTGATAACGACATTCATCCACAAGCATGGCTTCATCAATTCTCTCATTGTTTTCCTCCCAACTGGTCATTGGAGCACAGGTTAGAATTTATGTGTGGCTATTTAGAGAATGAACCAGCTGTAAGAATGTGATCGGTCATTCACGATTGCCACAGTGAAGGAGAATTTTATCATGCCTTCCTCTCAATATATTGGTCTCAAGCCACACAAGACCGAGTAAAACATAGCATCATAATGATGAAACATTTCGAATAATCTGAATTTTCCAGTCTTGTGAAATATTTTGAAGACATGTTGCAAAAGAATCAGTACCTGTCAAACCCATACAGCCCCTCAGAACTCATCCACATTTGCTTAATCAAATTACGTGAACATTTACGACATATTATTTTGGCAGGACGTTGCAAAGACGACATTGAAGCTTTTCAGGGACTCTTACAACAATTAGAAATTGACACTGACAATCGCGGAACACGAAAACAGCAACACAACAATTACAGATCGCATCCGTCGCAATTCTGCATGAAAGAAATAATAACTGGACACGACAAGGCTATTCTCACAACACAAATCGTGACCAAAACAGACACCACCCGTATGACACCCGTTGGCAGAATAATAGTTACAGAGAAAGGTCGTACTTCCGTAGTAATGAATATGACAGAGATAACCGTAGAAACAGACAATATGTGAACCAAAACAATTATTATCAGGGGAGACAGAATAACTTCAGACGCAACAGTTCAGCGCACAGTTAAGATTCAGGGAGAAATTCTCCACCACGTGACCAACAAGAAATTAATTACAGAAATTACCGACATGGCGACAGACGATATAATCGTAACGACAGACCTGAATTTCATCAGAACTGGCGAGATTCAAACAGGGTAGGGTCTTCTCGTCAAGGTGAATTTGTAGAAGTTAGGTCTCCTAATCCCAATAACGATGCGCGCCAACAGACAGACAGACAATGACTCGCACCGCAGGCAGCCACGTGCGCCGGCTGGCTCAGAGAAAAATAACATAGACACTAACCTTGAGAAAAATTTTAGCATTCCTCACCGTCGTATACAACGTGATAATTGCGTTGAAATTGAAACTCTGCGTACTGGGAAGGGTAAAGGATTACGCCACATTTCACATGTAAAACCGTTTATTGAAAGATAATCTGCTTTTTAACTTTGTCTTTGCCATAAAACTTTTCACTTCACGTTACTAGTATGCTTTGTCAGACTTAGAAACAGTTAACATGCAAAAATGTTTGAAGTTAAATATCCAGTCAAGAACCAAGAGAACTTATTTATACAGAAATTACGAATGCGTTGTTATAGTGAACAGACGACAGAGTATTGTTATTTGTACATTCTTGCTTGTTAGTTGCACGACCAGGTAACAACTATAAGGGTCACATACTTAGAACATATACCGGCACTGTTAATGAGATTTTAATGCAAGATTTTGGTTTACTTATAAAGACATTCTTTATTTGAAGTACTTTCTTTGGGATTAAAGATGACTTAGCACTTGGTTTCTTTGACAGCTACACGATTGTAACATGATGCTACTAATGTGTGACACAGTTTACATTGTTACTTTTGTGGTGTATCTGTTTTATATCTGCACAGTTTTTCTGTATTATTCTGGAAAGTAAAACATGTTTTAGTAGTAACTTTTGTGGTATAGCTACAATGAGACAGCCTTTTTCGTAGCACAACAATACGTTACGTTATAGTACTTTCTTGATCACGGTAAGGTACGTAATAACTACGATATCTATATGCAAAGCATTTCACTTTTGGTTATCGTGAGGTAAGTACATTGACTTCTGCAGAACTTAGCTTTTGGAGGACGATAACTACGACACTTCCACAGAGATTGTCATACAACAAGAAGCACAGTTTAGCGCTACAGTACACGTATTTGAGTGATTAATTTTGTACTTAAAACATTTATTTTTAAAGATTTTTGAATTACAAAGAAAGTTTTCCGTGATACATTTCATTCCATTTCTGTAATCTGTAACACCTGAGGGTTTAATTACATTAATCCTCAAGGGGTATACACTTACTTTGTGTACCATGTGTGTGGCAAGCACAAGGAGCTCTAGCTAATATGGTATTTGCTTATACAACTTTACACATCGGTACCATATTCCTCTAACACAGAATTACACAGCTATCTGATTATTTAACAGAGAAACAAACTTTTTTTTACTACGTCAGTGACAAATGTTTACGCAATTACACAGTTGGATAACTTCATACTTGTGAAATTGTATTTTGTCCGTACTCAGTAACTGTTCATATTTTTTTGGAACCATTGTGATACTATGAGAGCTTTGAATGATGTATTTGGTATGGGATCATCATTTTAAAGTACGTTTGAGGTAGATGACACTATTGAAATGAGCAGAGAATTTTTTTTAGGTTTTGAAATTATTGGAGGAAACTACGTCGATTTTGAAAATTGACTGAGATGTTATGATATTATTACGACGACGATGTGTATTATGCTGTTGAGGTATGTTTATGATCAATAAGATGATGCTACCGTATATGAGGAATTTGATTATGCTATGTATTTCTTATGATGAAATATTGAAGAAGTCTCGACGAATATGTATATGTATAATAAAGTAAGGAATAATGAGTAGTGGTTAGGGACTCTGATTTGTGGAAAAGAATGTTGAAAACCAAGAATCGTACTTTAAGGATTATGAAATGTGTGTACGTGGGTGAATGTATTACAATGCTGTCGAAATTTTTTTGGACACTGTTATATTTATAGGATTTTGTTTCTACACATTTGTAATGCAAATTCTCGACCTGTGAAATTTTTATATGAGACTGCCACTGTAGCGGAAACTGCTGTCGTAAATATTTCGGTAAGAAAGGTAAGTGGCCTTGACGTAATGCGTTTTGGGCGCCGAGCTGAGAGATAGTCGTCTGACAAAAGAAAGCCATTAGGTGGAGGAAAAAAGAGGCCATTATCCTCACTATTGACATTCCTTTGTGGAAAGCATTGCAAATACGACACGCTCATTACTTGGAAAGATACTTACATCTGCACGCCTGATTATGACAAGCGTCTTTCTACGAGAGTTGAGAGAATTTCTACTAACTGTGTGCCTTTGCCTTATGCTGCTGTGTAAGGCGTGTGACCTTGAAGCGGACTTGGCCGCTGAGCGAGGCGGGTGGCCTTGAGTGTTAGACAGAGAGCGCAACACGGGCCCTAGTATTACTAGGCCCGTGTTGCTGGAAAATCAAGATTGCGCAACACTGATAAGGCGCGCTGGCGCTGCGCGCACGGGTGGGGGGCAGGAAGTACATCCTGTTCTGAGGCATCAGCATGCTCATTCGACTCGAGGCAGCCGCACCGAGCACACAGCCATGCCGTACCGCCGCAGAAGATACATGAGGAGGAGCAGACTTCCAGTGTATAAGACAGTGGACACTTTTAGTTTTGTTCCTAATGATGTTGCTCAAGAAGAGCTACTGACTGGTCCTATCACATTTGTTGGATGCAAGATTATCTTTTCATGCACTACGACAGAACTTGTTCCTGGTAACTCATGGTTAACACTTGCTATAGTACGAGGTAGTGATAAGGCATTACAAGGAATGGAATCGTACTATGACAGAGACATTATTTCCTATCGTACCTTTTCTATTGGTGTACAAGGTGATAGGAATTATGGTACAGGCGTAGTGCAGGAAAAAGACAAATGCACAAGGGTATATAAACACATAGACACAAATAAGACAAAAGGAAAGGACAGGGTTTGTTTTACTGCAGTATTTTGCATGGAGATCTCCCTTCGTTCATCATTATTCTCAAAAAGTCCTATCTAAGCCTTCTTTCTGTATTCTGTTCACATCCTCTTTCAAAAATAGTTTTTCTCCACTGTACACAACTTTTTTGGCCAAACCATTTTCTTATAGCTTCTCAATGCATTTCTTCCAATTCATCATAGTTAGTTTCTTACATAGTCTACCCCCTCTTAAGCTAACTTAAATCTACTGAGCTCAGATGCTAAACTAAGGGACGAGGCAATGCAGCAGCACAAAACAATTAACACAAACAGCAATGACAAAAAAATGCAAATTGGCAAAGCAAGCAGCAGTATATCTAAATTAGCAGACCAAATGCAACATTACAACGAATATGAGCCAATGTACAGCAACAAGAAAAATAAATCAGTAGTAAAACTGGCTTAACAGAGTAATACAAAGTGAAATTTAGTAGCACTATGCTTGGCAAACTTGTTGTAGAATTTTTATAATACTCAGCTACATTTACTATGATGAGGAACACTGTTATCTTCAAATATAATTTGCATTAATAATATGTTATTTACTTTGTAAAGATGTTTAGACATTATTTATTCAGTTTTGTTTTTATGCTCACATGTGAAGTTGATGTTTCGAAAGTTATTCTGATCTTTTATGTATTTACATATGTCATAATTCCTGTAACACTGATGTACATGTTATTTCGATTCTTTTGTAAGGCCTTTATTACTACAAATGTTATCTGAATTTTTATGTTTTTTAATGATGTTTTCTGTACTTTGTAATTGTATTCTCCTGTTATAAAATTGTAACTGACACTAGTTCATCAAATTAAGTAACTTGTAAGCATACATTTCACTGCACGCATTTCTGTTGATCATAGTATATGCACAATATGTGAGAAGTTGGGACTGTTAGTGTTTGCACGTGTGTTAATAATTCAGCAAGGGACTGGATAACAGCATTGCTGGTTGCAAGGACAATTCCAAAACTTTGTGAGTGCACAAGTGGTGGTTATGGACTTGCTATATTGTCCGCAAGACTCTTCGATGGTGATTGTGCACCTGCACAGTCGCAGCAGATGGCTGCTGGCCATCTCTACAAGGACTACAGTGGGTCTACACCTTTGATGATCCATCAATGCCATTATTTCTACAAGGACTACAGTGGGTCTGCACCTTTGGTGGCCCATCGATACCATACTCTCTACCAAGACTATAGTGGGTCTGCTCTGTGATGACCTACCTACCAATATTCTTCAAAATGTCGAATGACTCTGCTGTGGGTTTCCTCTGTTGTGGCCCATTACCTGTCTGCATGTCGAGAGTCAGCACTGTCTTTCCGTTGGAAGGACAACACTACTTCTTCAAGACTGCATGGAAATCCACTACTTCTGTGTGCATTTTCTTTTACTGCTCAGCGTTTGAGAAAAACACTGCAATTTTACTGTGATGAATGATCAGGACTGTCTTTATGGACTGTGAGAAAATTTTAGCTTTTGACCAACATTGTATCAATAAGTGTGTGCATTTGATTTCTTTGTTATTGTAATTGTGAAAAATTTTTAACAAATATGTATTGGCCAGTGCCCAAAACAATTTGTAAAATTTTTTGTGGGGAGCATGGGGGCTGTTTAGGTTTTCTTATTGGTAACGCCACGTAGCGCTCTGTATGGAAATCACTCGCTGTGCTGTGTGCAGTCTGTGGCTAGTTTGCATTGTTGTCTGCCATTGTAGTGTTGGGCAGCTGGATGTTAACAGCGCGTAGCGTTCCGTAGTTGGAGGTGAGCCGCCAGCAGTGGTGGATGTGGGGAGAGAGATGGCAGAGTTTTGAAATTTGTAAGACTGGATGTCATGAACTGCTATATATATTATGACTATTAAGGTAAATACATCATTTGTTCTTTATCAAAATCTTTCATTTGCTAACTATGCCTATCAGTAGTTAGTGCCTTCAGTAGTTTGAATCTTTTATTTAGCTGGCAGTAGTGGCGCTCGCTGTATTGCAGTAGGGGGGTTTGTCGGGGACGGCCAGCTTGTCCCACGCATCCCCCGATCGGACTACGACTGTGGTTGCCCGGGATACTGCCCGCATTGAGGCTGATCCCTCACCTGTGGTAGAGTGGGAGGTCGTCTCAAGGTGTGGCAGGGGGCGAAGGACATTCCGGAGGGCTGAACGGAAGGCCTCTCCAGTTTGTCTGACGAACTGGTTTCAGGCTCTGTCTCCGGCTGATACTGATCTTCGGTCGGACATGGCTGCTTGTCCTGTTCCAGAGGTTGCCCCTCAGTCTGCAAGATCCGGGCAGTCGCAGAGGGTGGGCTTACTGGTAGTTGGGGGCTCCAACGTCAGGCGCGTAATGGGGCCCCTTAGGGAAATGGCAGCAAGAGAGGGGAAGAAAACCAATGTGCACTCCGTGTGCATACCGGGGGGAATCATTCCAGATGTGGAAAGGGTCCTTCCGGATGCCATAAAGGGTACAGGGTGCACCCATCTGCAGGTGGTCGCTCATGTCGGCACCAATGATGTGTGCCGCTATGGATCGGAGGAAATCCTCTATGGCTTCCGGCGGCTATCTGATTTGTTGAAGACTGCCAGTGTCGCTAGCGCAATGAAAGCAGAGCTCACTGTCTGCAGCATCATCGACAGGACTGACTGCGGACCTTTGGTACAGAGCCGAGTGGAGGGTCTGAATCAGAGGCTGAGACGGCTCAGCGACCGTGTGGGCTGCAGATTCCTCGACTTGCGCCATAGGGTGGTGGGGTTTCGGGTACCGCTGGATAGGTCAGGAGTCCACTACACGCAACAAGCGGCTACACGGGTAGCAGGGGTTGTGTGGCGTGGGCTGGGCAGTTTTTTAGGTTAGATGGCCTTGGGCAAGTACAGAAAGGGCAACAGCATCAACGGGTGTGGGGCAAAGTCAGGACATGCGGGGACCAAGCAGCAATCGGTATTGTAATTGTCAACTGTCGAAGCTGCGTTGGTAAAGTACCAGAACTTCAAGCGCTGATAGAAAGCACCGAAGCTGAAATCGTTATAGGTACAGAAAGCTGGCTTAAGCCAGAGATAAATTCTGCTGAAATTTTTACAAAGGTACAGAAGGTGTTTAGAAACGATAGATTGCATGCAACCGGTGGTAGAGTGTTCGTCGCTGTTAGTAGTAGTTTATCCTGTAGTGAAGTAGAAGTGGATAGTTCCTGTGAATTATTATGGGTGGAGGTTACACTCAACAACCGAGCTAGGTTAATAATTGGCTCCTTTTACCGACCTCCCGACTCAGCAGCATTAGTGGCAGAACAACTGAGAGAAAATTTGGAATACATTTCTCATAAATTTTCTCAGCATGTTATAGTCTTAGGTGGAGATTTCAATTTACCAGATATAGACTGGGCACTCAGATGTTTAGGACGGTTGGTAGGAACAGAGCATCGAGTGACATTATACTGAGTGCACTATCCGAAAATTACCTCGAGCAATTAAACAGAGAACCGACTCGTGGAGATAACATCTTGGACCTACTGATAACAAACAGACCCGAACTTTTCGACTCTCTGAGTGCAGAACAGGGAATCAGTGATCATAAGGCCGTTGCAGCCTCCCTGAATATGGAAGTCACTAGGAATATAAAAAAAGGGAGGAAGGTTTATCTGTTTGGCAAGAGTAATAGAAGGCAGATTTCAGACTACCTAACAGATCAAAACGAAAATTTCTGTTCCGACACTGACAATGTTGAGTGTTTATGGAAAAAGTTCAAGGCAATCGTAAAATGCGTTTTAGACAGGTACGTGCCGGGTAAAACTGTGAGGGACGGGAAAAACCCACCGTGGTACAACAACAAAGTTAGGAAACTACTGCGAAAGCAAAGAGAGCTTGACTCCAAGTTTAAACGCAGCCAAAACCGCTCAGACAAACAGAAGCTAAACGATGTCAAAGTTAGCGTAAGGAGGGCTATGCGTGAAGCGTTCAGTGAATTCGAAAGTAAAATTCTATGTACCGACTTGACAGAAAATCCTAGGAAGTTCTGGTCTTATGTTAAATCAGTAAGTGGCTCGAAACAGCATATCCAGACACTCCGGGATGATGATGGCATTGAAACAGAGGATGACATGCGTAAAGCTGAAATACTAAACACCTTTTTCCAAAGCTGTTTCACAGAGGAAGACCGCACTGCAGTTCCTTCTCTAAATCCTCGCACAAACGAAAAAATGGCTGACATCGAAATAAGTGTCCAAGGAATAGAAAAGCAACTGGAATCCCTCAATAGAGGAAAGTCCACTGGACCTGACGGGATACCAATTCGATCTACACAGAGTTCGCGAAAGAACTTGCCCCCCTTGTAACAGCCGTGTACCGCAAGTCTCTAGAGGAACGGAGGGTTCCAAATGATTGGAAAAGAGCACAGGTAGTCCCAGTCTTCAAGAAGGGTTGTCGAGCAGATGCGCAAAACTATAGACCTATATCTCTGACGTCGATCTGTTGTAGAATTTTAGAACATGTTTTTTGCTCGAGTAGCATGTCGTTTTTGGAAACCCAGAGTCTACTATGTAGGAATCAACATGGATTCCGGAAACAGCGATCGTGTGAGACCCAACTCGCTTTATTTGTTCATGAGACCCAGAAAATATTAGATACAGGCTCCCAGGTAGATGCTATTTTTCTTGACTTCCGGAAGGCGTTCGATACAGTTCCGCACTGTCGCCTGATAAACAAAGTAAGAGCCTACGGAATATCAGACCAGCTGTGTGGCTGGATTGAAGAGTTTTTAGCAAACAGAACACAGCATGTTGTTATCAATGGAGAGACGTCTACAGACGCTAAAGTAACCTCTGGCGTGCCACAGGGGAGTGTTATGGGACCATTGCTTTTCACAATATATATAAATGACCTAGTAGATAGTGTCGGAAGTTCCATGCGGCTTTCCGCGGATGATGCTGTAGTATACAGAGAAGTTCCAGCATTAGAAAATTGTAGCGAAATGCAGGAAGATCTGCAGCGGATGGGCACTTGGTGCAGGGAGTGGCAACTGTCCCTTAACACAGACAAATGTAATGTATTGCGAATACATAGAAAGACGGATCCTTTATTGTATGATTATATGATAGCGGAACAAACACTGGTAGCAGTTACTTCTGTAAAATATCTGGGAGTATGCGTGCAGAACGATTTGAAGTGGAATGATCATATAAAATTAATTGTTGGTAATGCGGGTACCAGGTTGAGATTCATTGGGAGAGTGCTTAGAAAATGTAGTCCATCAACAAAGGAGGTGGCTTACAAAACACTCATTCGACCTATACTTGAGTATTGCTCATCAGTGTGGGATCCGTACCAGATCGGTTTGACGGAGGAGATAGAGAAGATCCAAAGAAGAGCGGCGCGTTTCGTCAGAGGGTTATTTGGTAACCGTGATAGCGTTATGGAGATGTTTAATAAACTCAAGTGGCAGACTCTGCAAGAGAGGCGCTCTGCATCGCGGTGTAGATTGCTCGCCAGGTTTCGAGAGGGTGCGTTTCTGGATGAGGTATCGAATATATTGCTTCCCCCTACTTATACCTCCCGAGGAGATCACGAATGTAAAATTAGAGAGATTCGAGCGCGCACGGAGGCTTTCAGACAGTCGTTCTTCCCGTGAACCATACGCGACTGGAACAGGAAAGGGAGGTAATGACAGTGGCACGTAAAGTGCCCTCCGCCACACACCGTTGGGTGGCTTGCCGAGTATAAATGTAAATGTAAATGTAAATGTAGTGCGAGTAACGAAGATTTTTGGTGAGGTAAGTGATTTGTGAAAGGTATAGGTTAATGTTATTCAGGGCCATTCTTTTGTAGAGATTTTTGAAAGTCACATTGCGTTGCGCTAAAAAAATATTGTGTGTCAGTTTAAGCACAGTCTTGTATAATTGATCAAAGGCGACGTTTCAGTTATAATGCTCCTCAATGCACCGTAGCACAGTTCTGGCTCCGCTACACAGAAATTGTACTGCTGAATGATCACATGGCCTTCGGGGAAGACATCAATCATGAAGGGATGCAAGTGGTTCGCAGCTGTCAGCGTGTCTTCGACGGCTACCAAAGGTCCCAGGAGAATCTCCCTCATAGCTTAATACTGCCCCCACCAGTCTGCGTCCGTAGCGTGCTGCACGTTTCGAGCCGCCGTTCACTTCGATGACGGCGTTTGTGGACACGACCATCGACCTAGTGTAGCAAAAATGTGATTCACCCGAAGAACCGACACACTTACATTGATCGACGGTCGAATCCCGATGGTCCTCGCCCACAGCAATCGTAATTGACGATGTCGTTGGGTAAATATATTATACTAGAACTGACATGTGATTACATTTTCACGCAATTTGGGTCCATAGATCCTGGGAAATCAGTACTCAGAACAACCACCTCTGGCCGTAATAACGGCCTTCATACGCCTGGGCATTGAGTCAAACACAGCTTGGATGGCGTGTACTGGAACAGCTGCCCATGCAGCTTCAACACGATACCACAGTTCATCAAGAGTAATGACCGGCATATTATGACGAGCCAGTTGCTCGGCCACTAGTAACCAGACGTTTTCAATTGGTGAGAGATCTGAATAATGTGCTGGCCAGGGCAGCAGTCAAACATTTTCTGTATCCAGAAAGACCCATACAGGACCTGCGACATGCGGTCGTGCTTTATCCTGCTGAAATGTAGGGTTTCGCAGGGATCGAATGAAGGGTAGAGCCACAGGGCGTATGGATGGTCTGCCGTGGAGCTCCGTGTTCAACAATGTACCATGAACGGTGTGCTCCGAAACACTTTGGCCTGCACCAAGATTGTGCTCTTTCGGCAGAGAGTCACAGATCACCATCTATCCTACTTTACAAAGCAGGCAAACTTCCGAATCCCACGTTCTGTGAAACTCGCTGACGTCCAGCCATTTAGCTCCTGGTGGTAGTTACACTGTCTTTCTTCCTCTTTCAGTACATGGTTACGACAGTAGCACGTGGACATTCAACCAGCTTTGACGTTTTCGAGTTCGTCGTTCACAGGCTCTGCTAATAATAATCTGCCCTTTGTCAAACTCGCTTATCCCAATGGATTTCCCTATTTGTAGTCCATATCTGCCCTGGGCTGATCCCCGTCCATGTCTGCTCCAATTACATACTTTTCTTTCCGCATTACGTGCCCGCAACGACAGCAGGCGGCAGGGCAGTGGTCGTAGCGGTTTGGTTTATCAGTGTGCATATAAAGGGAACAAACCAGTAGTAGTTAACGCTAAATTCGAAAAATAAGTGCCTATAGACCAATTTAAATTACATTAACTAACTCAATAAAATAAAATTAGTAAGTAACAAGACTGCTGAAGAATGGCTTGAGGAGTTATTACACGTGAAATATTTTGAGTGGTATTAGATTAACAATCGCATTAAAATAAAATTTGTACGTGACAAGACTACTGAAGACTACTTGAAGAGGTATTACAGATCTAGTATGTCTTCAGGCTGTTACCTCTTCAAGCTATTTTTTCAGCACTCTTGTCATGTACTAATTTGATTTTATTGAGATTGTTGTTTTAATTTAAACTGTGAAATAGGAACTGATTTTGTAAGTTTAGAGTTAATGTTATTCTGATTTGTTCTCTTTATATATATTTATTGTTTAACATATTTTATTGCGTTACTACTGCACTGTCATAGATGACATTTACTCTGGGTTCGCAGCTTACTCTCGATGTGGGACTTCTGTTTGAATGTTTTGCTTTTTGTTTATAATTATGAAACTGTTCTACCAAGAAGTGACAGAAGGATTAGTTAATTTTGCTCTAGTTACGACACTGATTGTAAATCCATTAAACTAACAAAAAAATGTTTTGGGCGCATTTTGGTATCTAACATGTCAATTTAAACTTGTTGGTTCATTATATGCAATGCATCAGCTGTTGATATAAACACATGCAGCAAATATTTTGTCACCCCCAGGAGACATGAAGCTACCACCATGTAACGCCGCCTCTAGTCTTGAGAATGGAGTCAGCTCGGTGAAGAAGAGAGTCTACAGATTTCTTCAGATATTCCTTAAACAACTGGAGCTTGATGATTAGATCCCATAGAGGTGCCAGCTAGCGGGGGTGTTCGTTGTTACATTACATGCACGGTTCAAAATTATCCCAGACATTTTCTATTCAGTTAAGATCGAGTGATGTGCGGGGGTTATTCGAAAAGTAAGATCCGGTTTCTTATAATACATAAACTATCAAAGACTTTTTTTCAAAAAATTCTTTTTGTTTAATACTTTGCATGTTTCCATATTTTTTTCAAAAATTTGTCACAACATTCTTCACGTGACCTGCTGCAAAGCGCTTGCCACCAAGAAACTCCTTTAGGTAGTGGACCAAGTGAAAATCACTGGGCGCCGAGATCTAATCAAATTTTGGGTGTGGATGGCAGAATGGGGTCTGGCATTGTCAAGCAGCAACAAAACCCCAGACGTTAAAAGGGCACATCGCTTATTCAGTATTGCATGTCGAAATTTGTTCAATGTAGCGCAGTAAGCGACTGCGGTTATTAGTGTGCCTTGCTGCGTAAGCTCAAATAACAAGACATGGTTGCCTAAAGCTTGCGTATTGAGATTGTTTGCTTGGTCTTCACTTTGACTGGTGACACCAATCAACTGACTGACGTTAAGGGTGAGTTTATGCTGCCACCTCGCTACTCGCTGGTATCAGACGGCATTGATGAATTAAGCCCACTGCGTCTTACCAGCCCATTTAACTTGAACCATCACTGCTCGCTCCACTGCTCATTACGATCCTCGCCATGTGATGATGTCTAGCTGGTTTGTGTTCCGTGCTGCGACCATCGCTCTATGTCTTCCAACTTGACCCATGACTGGCTGCTTCAAGGTCACTCCAGCAGTGCCGCGTTTGGTGCTGTTAGCACTCTGTTCGATATCTGAACAGTTGCAGGATAATTATTCCTGGCGGACAACGTGCAATGAGGTTGTAGAGTAAATGAACAATGCTCCATGCTAACAGCGAGCTGTGATTTGCCAGCAGGAAGCAGCGAGGTACCTGCAGAAAGGATGCTGCGTAAGCGTACCCTTAGACTGTGGGAGTCATGTGAGAAACCCACGTCTAGTCCCCTCTGATGTTTTCTAAAAATTGATCACCTTCTTTATGACATCAATCCAAAAAACCAAGAGCACAATCAATTTTTGTTTCTCAGTAAGCAGCCTCGGAAACCAAAGTGTACACAATTTTCTAAACTGCGACTTTTCAGAGACAATTTCATCCAAAGTTGATCTACCCACATTCGGAAATTCCAACTCTAAAGTTGAAATTGTGAATCGCCAGTCTTTACCAGTCTTTTTGTCTTTGCCATTGACCAAATCTTCTAAAATCACTGATGGTCGGTCTTGATACTACTGTTACTCTTCGCTTTGGAGCCATACACCTCACTTGTTTGTCGGTTAATTTGCAACGTTCTTTCCCGACAAAAAACGAATCACTGACCGGATTTCACAGTCGGTAGGTTGATCAATTGTTTTAAACATTCTGAGTAAAACTTTAAACAGCACACCGCCATAATACCAATGCAAATCTCGTCGTTTGATGAGCAAGGCATGCCGGGAGTTGTGCGCGTGCGCGTTTTATTGATCGCGCAACATTCGACTAATCATGGCGATTCGAACATTACTTCCGGAATAACCATCGTAGTACATCGACATGCAATAGGGCGCTTGAGTGCACCTTTGGGACATCTGTTTTTGTTTTGGAAGAAGTTATTTTGCACAGTGGCCACAGCTTCACAGCTGTAGAAGAAAGGCTGTACTACTGGCCAATTTTAGAGTTATTTAGTCTTTTGAAGACGTGCAATATTAATCGTAGCTGTGAGAAACGGTGTTTTGAGAGAGACCCGATAGCAAATGTTCACTGTATGCAAATCACTTCACAATATTCTCTCGGAAATTGATTATCATGGACCTGCATTCACTGGCAATAGCAATCCTCTGCCGGGTTGAAACTGATTGTCATTGACAAGGTGAGACACCAGATTCTGGTTTTTGTCAATTATGATCTTTTTACGAGCACTGTTCTTAGGCCGTGTTACATGGCTGCGATTAGTACACCATTTCTTGTGGGCGCGGTGGGCAGTCCGTGTTGACAGAACTACAGATCCGGCAACTTCATTGGCGATCTAGTCAGGGGCACGTCGAAACACGATAGCTCCTTTGTCATTCTGTCACGTCTCCAAATCGACTCATGTCCCTTCGTGAATTCCAGATAACTGACTGGCACACACGTAACACTTCACTGGCACGACTTACGGCGGCGATGGAGGGTAACATGACTGATTGACTCCAACTTTACACAAACTACAATGAACCAGAGCCCAGTATGTCATTTTAACGCTTAACATGCCAAGTCTTAAGTCATCAACAATGGTTTACCAGGCTGAGGTCTTCTGCAGACCTTACCCATTTTTTTAAAATTTCTTAACATAATAACTTAGAAAATAAAGTTTTTGGGATGACTAAAAGTGCATTTAAATTAAATAAGCGTTATTAACATCAAGTATCACGTTCATTTGAACTATTCAGTGTTTGACCCAACTGTATACAAGGGACGTAGGTGACCACTGCTACCCAGTCTGAGAATAGGAATGTTCTTGAAAGAAATATTCTGCCTTATTTATTCTCAAAATTTCTGTCATAGTAACCTTCATCAGCAAAAATTTTGTAGTTAAGGCAGCTGTAACAAAATTTTGGTCACACCTCTTCGAGACACAAACAGTGTTTCCATCAAGTCACATACTAAGCAGTTTCGCAAATTTTTCTCTCGCCAACTCCCTGGAAGCTTCCTAGTGGAGAATTGAGTGTTCAACAAATATGACATCTTCACCTCTGCAGCTGCCCAGACCTCGATTCCATATTTTGCTGGATTTGATTTCTTGTAGTGTTACACTGGGCACGAGCCCCGAAATGCGACTGGTTGCTCATTTACTTTAATTTTTTCAATCGGTCGGAAAATCATTTTCCAATGCCCTACAAACTGATTCCAAAAGTTATGTATAACTACAAATTCATCCTTTCTTTCTGTAGAGCACGTTTTATCTTACCATTAAACCTAATAAACTGAAGGATATGCGCAAACTGATTCCGTGCCACAGTAGCTGCAAAAACTCGTCTGTTATCGAGTTTCAGAAATTGAATCATAAAAATTACTCTTTGGGATCCTTGGAGGACGCCGCTTGGTATGTTAGGGGGTAAGGGAGTGACTAATATTTCGTTCGGTGAACTTATTATGTGGGTGTCCGCCTCAATAGCTGAACGGTAGGCGCGTTGGAATGCCACACACGGGGCCCCGGATTCGATTCCCGACTGGGGTGGGAGATTTTCTCCCCTCAGGGACTGGGTGTCGTGCTGTCCTCATTATCGTTTCATCCGCATTGTCGACGCGCAAATCGTCCAATGTGGCGTCGCACACAATAAGACTTGCACTTGGCGGCCGAACTTACCGCCTGGGAACTGCCGTGCACTGCCGCCAGAGGATAATTTCCATTTTCCATTATGTGGGTGGGACAGGTAGACCTATGGTGAGCGCCAAAGAGAAGAAAGACAGTAAGAGAAAAGACAGGAAAATTTCCTGGATGCTGTCGAGCTAAAGGAGCGCTTTGTGTTGCAGCCGCCATGACGTCATCAACTGGACGGCGACGTATCGTCGCGACAGCGACCTGGTGACGCCGTACGAGAAATGGGTGTACTACGACGACGCAGAGGGCGCAGCGTACAGGGACCGACAGCCGCCTAACGTTGCTGCGAACAAGACACGGAAGGTCGCCTGGTTCGTCTCCAACTGCGCCACAGTTAATGATAGGATGGGATATGCCAAGGAGCTGCAGAAGCACATTCAGGTTCGATCTTATTTCCTCTCTGTAATCATATCGCTAATCCTACTTATCTTAATATTTTAGTTTTGTGGATACACGATTAATAGAAAATAAGTAAGTCTAGACTTTCACTCTTCCTATGTCCTAGGGATTTTTCTGGAACTCTAAGTGAAGTAAGTGGCATGTACTGTAGTAGTATTAGTACGATAGTTCTGGACCAAAGAGAACATTTTTTGGAACTTTCTTGATATGAAACAAAGATTTTAGTTATGCTGATTCCCCTATTCAAAAACTTGCTTACATCGACAAACCAAATTTTCATTTATTTAAAAAATAAAAATGTAATAAATTTTTTCTTTATAATAAGCCCTCCAAGAACATGTTTATCCATACACAACTCATAATTTCATTTATTTAAAAAATAAAACTCTAATAAATTTTTCTCTTAATAAATAAGCTCTGTCAAACCTCGTCTATCTGTATCCTCAATTGAAATTTTTATTAAGAACTCAAAGGTGCTTTTCAGCTATAAATGTTTAAATTTCTTAAAAAAGTTAAATTTTTTCTATTAAATAAAAGCGAAACAAAATGTACTCCAAAGCTGAGCTATTTCAAAACATAGAGGATTAATTTAAAGAAAAACTTGGATTAGCTTATGCTGATTTAGAAAATTATTGTGAAGAAAAAGGTTATTCAAATCTAACTAGACAAGATCTTGGGGAATTTATGGATTACTTTAATATGAAACAAATGAAGAAGAAAGAACTAAGATTTATATAAAAGAACTTCAAACAATTTGTAAAACAAAAAATTAAAAAATTATTCTAAAGTTCACAAAGAAAAATTAATTGCTCTTATTCTAAATCCTGTTGAGAATATTAGTAATAATAATAATAACTAACTGAAAAAATTTAAAGGAATTTCATGAAACATGTAAAACAAAAAATTTAAGAAAGTATTCCCAACTTAACAAACATCAATTAATCGATCTTATCAAAAATCTGAGGACAATGTTAATATTAATGATAAAGAATTTAATAAAAAATCTTTAAAATAAATTCATCAAATCTATAAAACAAAAAATTTAAAAAAATATCCTAGGCTTAGTAAAAACAATTAATCGATCTTATAAATAGACCTGAGGGTAATAGGAATAATATCGATAATATGAATTTTTTCAAAATCCTCTAGCGACTATCAAGAAATTATACAAAAAATATCAGAAAATTTACCTGGTTTCAATTTTATAGGTGATGAAGATTTTTAAAATCACCCAAACAAATTAACAGAAAAGCTTTTGCTTGTAGATCAAGAACAATAACTAGCGAAATTAATAATGTCATTAATATTGTGGAACCACAAATTTTTTTAAATCAAATTAAAGAAGAAATCGCCTAAGAATATTTTAATACAATAAACAGTGATCACAGTTAATATGAAATTTTATTGTTATTTTAAAAAGACGAAACATAACAATTTAATTTTAAAACAAGTAATAAAGTTTCATAAGAACAACTGACTTAGAAGAATATTATCAAAAATTGACAAATGAACAATTAACTGCAATGTAAGAAATGCAAAGAAAAAAACCTGGTTGTTCTTTGTTTTATAAAAAATTGTTTGGAATTAAATGTTAATGGACACAATTCAATTCTGGATTCTTCTTATATCGATTTACCAAAGAAATTAAAGATAAAAAGCTAATTACTGTAAAAAACACAGATCAAAAATGTTTCCTTTATTCAGTAAAATCAGCTGTATATCCAAGAAATGATCACATTCAAAGAGTTAAAAATTATAAAAATATTGTATTAAAATTAGATGAACTTCTAGAAAAAGAAAAAATAATATTCCTGTTCAATCAGCAGATATTTCAAAATTTGAAAATCAGTCAAATATTTCAATTAATATTTAGGCTTATGATGGAAAATTGATAATATGTCCTCTTTACCACACAAAAAATAAACAATAAAGACATTAATTTTCATTTAGTTCTAAATAAAAATAACTGATATTATTTATTCAGATCAACTAGTTCTCAAACAAGCAAACACAATGGAAAAATTTAATCTTGTGATAGAGGCTTGAGATATTTATATTGTCAAGAAAAGTTGTACAATGATGAAAACGATTGCAAAGAACACAAAGAAATAAAAATAGATATGCCTGCAGAAGATGAAATACTTAAATTTAAAAATTATAATAATTAGTTAAGAGTACCTTTTGCAATTTATGCAGATTTCAAATGTCCTTTAAAAGATCATTGGCAACAAAACCCTGAAAAAGCTTATATTAATAAATAACAGAAACATTTACCAATTTCATTTAGTTATTATGTTATATTTTCTAATGATGATTATAAAAAGCCTGTAACATTTACTGGTAAAGGTGTAGCAAAAAAATTCGTTGAAATGTTAAAACATAGAGAATTTGCTGAAATATATAAGCAAAATATTCCAAAGGTAATGACAAAGGAGCATAAAATAAACTTTATCAATTCAAAAACTATATTTGTGAATAGAAATTCACTAAAGGAGAAAAAAGTAAAAGTTCATTGTCACTTAACAGGAAAATATCGAGGAGCAGCGCATGAAGATTGTTATTTTAAGTATCAAAATCCTTATTTTATTCCAATTTATATTCATAATTTAGTAAATAACGATGTTCATTTGCTTATTGAAGATTCAGCAATAGATTATAAAGATACTTATTCTATTAGAAATAATGAACAAGAGGTTGCAAATGTATTAACATTAAGCTTTTTGGATAAATTTAATTTCATGGCTTCAAATATTCATTTTTTTTAACCTTACGAAAGAACAATTTAGAAAAACAGAAAAATATTTTAAAGGTGAACAAGTAGATGGAACAATTAAAAAAGTAATTTATCCTTACAAACATACGAAATCTGAAGAAGAATTGCAAGAAACACAATTATCTAAAAACGAATGTTTTTATTTGAGACTTAATAAAGAAAATGGTTTTGACAAAGATTATAATTGTGCAAAAATAGTTTGGAAAAAATTCGATATTTATAGTTTAGATGAATATAATAACTGTAATGATAAATTTCAGCAAATTTTCTGAAAATTTTAGAGATACTTGTATTAAATCTTATACCAAACATTTATTTTGGGATTATTTGTTCAGCATAAAAAAACTGAATGAAATTTATTAAATGATTAACGTATGATTTTGTTTCATGGGAAAGGAATTCGAAGCAGAATTTCCCAAAGTATTAAAATATTGTAATAGATATCCAGTTTTCCAACTAAGAATGTTATCATACTACTTGGAGACTTCAATACTCAGTTACAGAAAGAGAGAAAGTTCAGAAACATCAGAAACATAATTGGGAACTATCCAGCTCACAACAGGACTAATTGGAATGGCGAACGACAAGTCGAAATTTGTAAGATCTTTGGCCTGATCATGGAATCAACGGCATTTAAACGTCTTCCAACAGAAAACATGGGTATCTCGCAATCCATTACTAGTTGAGTTTAAGCTTGACCAAGTTGTGATATCAAGACATGCAGAGAAGGAAATTCAAAATGTCAGAGTTCTCAGGGTCGAAAATTTAGACTCAGATTATTTTCTATCCAAAATAAAAATAAAAATTCTACCAATAGCCCATCAGACTAAAAACACTACCTGTATTGCGAACTATGATGAGTGAAACTTAGAACTAGTAAATATTTTAAGGTGAGCTTGAATCAGAAGAACTATCAAGGTTTGGAACAGTTGAAATATGCACTGATTGACAGTACAAAGGAAACAGTTCGCCTGGAGAAGAGGAAGAAACATGCATGGCGGTAGGTAGAAGGAAATAAAGCAAGTGTCAAAAAGGATGGGTTGATTAGTGCTCTCATAAAACACCAGGAAATCTAAAGAAATTCAAGAAGTAAGGAAAACCACTGCTACAACTTTCAGAAATCTCAAGATGATATATTTTGCAAGAATATGTAAATCAAAGAGAAGAAGACTTCTGGAAGAACAACATATGAAATTTCTATAGAACAGTTAAGACCAACTTCAGTAGATATGTTACTCCAAACGTCAGCTGTAAGAATAGAGGAGGAAAGACCGTGTATGGAGACATGGAAAACAGTCAGATTTTGGAGGAATACTTTGAAGACCTCCTGAATTGTGAAACGCCATGAAGAGACATTCAACTACAATGAGAAAGAACCAAAACCCAACTTGGAACCACCAATTATAGAAGAGGTAAAGAACATTACAAGAACCCTGAAAAATAACGAAGCACCTGGGGAAGACAGGATCAATGCAGAACTATGGAAACAAGAATGTGATCATAGAACTAACACAAATTATATGAAAAATCTGGGAAGAAGAGCAGCTTCCAGAAGGTTGGACATGGGCACTAATACATCTTATACACAAGAAAGGTGATGAGATGGAACCTGGGAACTACAGGGGAATTTCTTTAATACCTGTGACCTATAAGGTATTCTTGAAAGCGCTGCTAAATAGAGTGGAAGAACAACTAAATCTACAAACGGATGAGTACCAAGGGGGCTTCAGGAAGGAGAGATCGGGCTTAGAACAGATCCTGAATCTAAAACCGATAATCGCTTATCAAAAACAGAGGAGCAAAAAGTTTGTTCTCACATTCATAGACTTCAAGAAAGCCTATGATTCTGTAAACACACACACACTGTTCCAAATTTTAGGGGAGATTAGTTTGTATGGAATATCCAGTGAACTGGTTAAACAGACCCTAAGCAACACAACATCCAAGGTCAAGTTAAGAGGAAAGCTGTCGGAGGCCTTCAAGATTAAAACTGGGGTGAAACAGGAAGACAGACTCCCCCCTTTGCTGTTAACTGTGTCCTTGATAAGGTGATCAGAGAGTGGCAACAAGGAATGAAAGGACTGGGTGGAATGCAACTGGGGTGTAAGAATAAAGTAGTACAGGTAGATTATGTAGCATTCACAGATGACACTGCGATCTTGTCCAAATCACTAGCATAGTCAGTTAACCAAACCACAGAACTGCAGAGACAGGTAGCTAAAGCAGACCTACAGATCTCTATTGAGAAGACAGAATATATGACAAATATCATGACAGCTCCTAGATGGATGTCAATAGAAGGAGGTAAAATTCAGAAGGTGGAGTGATTCAAATACCTTGGATAATATATAGACATTAGACTGGCCGAAAAAGAAGCAATGGGAGGATGAATGAACAAAATGAACTTAGCATATAAACTATCAGTATTTACAATAAGAAGAATATTTTGATGAATGCTAAATTGAAACATCACGAAACTATAACCCACCCTCAAGCTTTATATGCAGCAGAAACTCTCAACTTATTAAGAACCAGAGTGATCAAGAGGCTAGAAACGATAGAATGCAAGATTCTCAGTAGAATATTAAGACCTCCAAGATCAGAAGATGGTCAATTTAGAAACCGAGCCAACCAGGAATGGTACACCAAGATAGAAGAAATTTCTGACAACATAAGGAAAAGAAGGAGTGTGTTCTTTGGACAAATCCTCAGTTTGGATCTATTGTTGATTGAGTATTTTTAATTTTTGATTGAAAACTGTGGTTTTTGATTGAAAACTGTGGTTTTTGATTGAAAATCTTCAAATTATGAAACAAGTTCACTATAAATTTTTGCTTCTAATATCTCAATATCTTTTATTTTTTCTAAATCGGTATTGAGTTTAGCATGTAACACATTTCCAAAAATATTCATTCATTAGATTTAAAATTTCATTAAACTTATGAGTCATATATCATAGTTTTAAAATAAATAAAAAGCAAATGACTGCAAATAAATTCGTTAAACTTTTGTATCCTTTCAGTGTTAGAATATAAACCATTTCTCCTTCATAATTTAGTAGTTTTTCGGAATATTTCCTCCAATATGAATCAAAAACCAATTTCGTATTTTTATTCTTATAATAACAAATCCAGAGAGTACCAACATGATCAGATGTATGTAAATTCATTATTTCACATTCTAAATTTTTGATTTATGAGCAAAATCATCAATCATAAAAATGCCACAAAAACATTTAATTTTCAGTTGTTAACTAATTCTTCTATGTCAAAATTAGATAAAGTATTAGTAAAATTTTAAGTATTTCTTTGAATTTTTTCTACATCGAATTGATTTATACCCATTGCTAAATTATGTCTTTTTTGTTCTAATTCTTTATTGGCTTTTGTCTTGATTATAACTGCATTCCAATTGCTGCAGATCCACCAGCAAGTGAACCAATAGTGGCTCAATATGGTAATGTAAGCAATAGTAATGTTAAAAATCCAACTTTATGTGTTGTTCCTTTTTTCTTCATTAAATATTCAATAATTTTTTTCAAAAAGTAATAACAAATACAATATCCAAATTTCCTCAAGTTTTTTATCTTTTTTGTTTTTTATACAACTGTTAAAAATGTATCAATACTGTACAATTGTTCATTATTCAATTTAACTTTAATTCATTTTGGTTTTGTTTTCCCAACTTGATGTTTAGTGCTATTAATACTAAAGTTTTTCAGTTATATTGATCAAAAATTAAGAAAGAATTTTTTATAATACTATCCATTTTCATCAACATTTCTTCCAAGGCCTAATTTCCACTTTCCATAGATTATTCTTCTAACTGGAGTTGCTATTAATTTTTCACCAACTGAAGCATCTCAAACACACATTCTGCCTTTTGCAACTAACTGAATTTGCTTAACAGCTTTATGTCTTTTTGTAATTCTTTATTATGTCTATAAATATCATTTCCTTACATTTTTGATCTAATGGATTTATTCCCTTATCTTCAAGTACTAATCTTTCATTTACTTTAGTCCCAGAGCCACACCAATTGTAGCTCAAGTATACACATTTCAAATGGTAAATTATTAATTGCATCATTAACTAAACCTTTTACATATTCACTTTCCCACAATGTATGTGATAATTATTCAAAATTACAATAAAATATGGAATTCCATTTACATTGTTAATTATAAAATCATTAAATTTAATACCAAACATTTTCATTATTTTAAGTTTTCATTATGATAATTTTTATTTTCAGCTAATTCTTCTCTATGGATTACTGTTAATGTATCTATTAACCAATCAACATCATTCATGAAATATATTCAATTGGTTTTTCTGAATATTTTTTTTACTAACCTTTCATCAACATTTTGAATGAATCATTAAGTACCTTCATATTATTTTTCACCAATTTTTAATTTATCACCATTGAAGTCAAGCAGATGTTTACTAATATATTTAAAATTACCAACAGGTCTTAATACAAAAATACTAGGTTCACTATGATTGATAAGTTTTAAAATTCTTTCACTTATATTTATATTTTCAGAATCTTTCTCTTTTGATTTTTTCTGTTCTTAAATTCTTCATATTTATTCAGTAAATCACGTATTTCCGATTCATTTAATGTATAGTATATTTTATCACTATCATACTGTTAAATTGTTAGAATATTGTTAAATTCTTCTAAATAATGTTGATTATAAGGAATCATTTGTTTTAAGCTTCTATATTTTCTTCAGTAGCTTTCAAAAGAGTATCGCCTAAACCTTCAATTCCTTCTTTAATTGTTGTGTCATTATGTGGTTCATTTCCTTTTTAAAATTTTTCATAATCTGTTCTCATTTCTTTTCATTCTTTAAACTCTTAATTTAATTGTTCTTTTACTTTTGTATACCATTTACCTTCTGAACAACTTGTGGGCCACATTTTGAAAAGATTTTGTAAGATTAAAAAGACAATAATAATTTCTTTATTTTACACTCATCATTTACATTGAACATTTCAATGTTCAAAACTTTTATGTTTAACTTTCATGTTCATCATTTTTATATGCAATGTTTTTATGTATAACATTTATGTTAAACGTTTTTATGTTTAACATTTTCATGTTTAATGTGTAATGTTTAAAAAAATCTTAATATATTCTCTATATATAGTATCATTAATTTTTCTTTTCATATCTACTGTTATAAAACCAAATTAATCTTTATTCCATCATTTAGTTTGAAAATTTTTAAAATCGTCTATTTTTAAATCCCCCCTCAAAAAATTCATGATAAAAATGATGTAAGTTTGTGTCACCTTGACTGAAAACGTTTAAAAATTAAGATTATCTCTAACTAATTGTTTTGGTATGTTTGAATAAGGCTAAGGCAAGTAAAAACAATCTGTTCCTTTATGTTTGCCTCTAGCAAAATATTCTCTAACTATATATTGATTTTCAAGAATGAAATCAATAAAACCTCCAACAGAATTTTTTCACAGTCCTCTAACAGAACAATTTCATCATTATTTTCAATAAAAGTAACAATTTTTCATTAATTTTGTCTTCAATCTTTTCACACCTTCTTATAGATTCTTGATATTTTGATTGATCTAAACTTTTAGAATACATGTACAACAGATTAATTTTTTCAATTTTAACCTTCTTGGAGCTGGACTATAATTATCAATGATTAATATTGTTTTCCACAACCACTTGGTCCTATTACTGAACACTGAATAGAATTTCATAAATGTTTACCATGTATATTTGTTAATTTTTTATTTTTGCTTTCCAATCTGTTATTTATTTCCACAATTTTATTAATACAAATGAGTAGATTATTTCAACTGAATGATAATTAATCTGTTCCAATAAAAGAAACTTATAAAAATGTTTCAATGTTTTTATTCAACTTCTTTATAAGGCACTAGTACTTCTGGAAGAAAGGGTACCACTCACAAATAGGTAGGGTCTATGGTATATCTAATCCTCTCATGGTTAAAATTTGTTTGCCTTGTAAATATATATAAAAACAAAATGTCAAAAACTATCTACCTTTGAATAAATAAATCATTTTCACTAGTAAAAAGTTTATGCTGATCGATTTTCAAAACATGTGAAGTGCGACACATGTGTCCCTCAAATCTAACTAGATTCATGTTTCCATGTGTACCTAGGATTTTCAGACGTAATTTATTAACTTTAGAACGATTTTTCACTATGAAAATTGTGGATAATGTGTAACAAATCAGTACCATAATGCATTTATTCTCCTGACAATGAGAAACATAAAACATCGCACAAAAGTTTTCAACATAACATTTGAAGACAGCTTTGATGTACCGCACAGTAATGTTTTCTACTTGGGTAACACAAGATGTATAGAATATAATTGATGAAAGTAGAAAATATAGAAATGCAGTAAATGAAGCAGGCAAAAAGGAATCCAAATGTCTCAAAGATGAGATTGACAGAAAGTGCAAAATGTCTAAGCAGGGATGGCTAGAGTACAAATGTAAGGATGTAGAGGCTTATCCCACTAGGGGTAAGATAGAAACCGCATACAGGAAAATTAAAGATACCTTTGGAGAAAAGAGAACCACTTGCATGAATATCAAGAGCTCAGATGGAAACCCAACTCTAAGGAAAGAAGGGAAAGTAGAAAGGTGGAAGGAGTATATAGAAACGTTTGACAGAGTACTGAAACACCCAAGTCGAAACAAGGCCCCAGAAGTAGACAACATTCCATTAGACCTACTGACAGCCTTGGGAGAGCTCCTCCTGACAAAACTCTACCATCTGGTAAGCAAGATGTATGAGACAGGCAAAATACCCTCAGACTTCAAGAAGAATATAATAATTCCAATGCCAAAGAAAGCAGGTGTTGAAAGATGTGAAAATTACCGAACTATCAGTTTAATAGGTCATGGCTGCAAAATACCAACGCGAATTCTTTACAGATGACTGGAAAAACTGGTAGAAGCGACATTGGGGAAGATCAGTTTGTATTCCTTAGAAATATTGGAACATGTGAGGCAATACTGACCCTACAACTTATCTTAGAAGATAGATCAAGGAAAGGCAAGCCTACATTTCTGTCATTTGTAGACTTAGAGAAAGCTTTTGACAATTATGACTGGAATACTCTCTTTCAAATTCTGAAGATGGCAGGGGTAAAATACAGGGAGCGAAAGGCTATTTACAATCTGTACAGAAACCAGATGGCAGTTATAAGAGTCGAGGGAAATATAAGGCAAGCAGTGGTTGGGAAGGGAGTGAGACAGGGTAGTAGCCTCTCCCTGATGTTATTCAATCTGTATATTGAGCAAGCAGTAAAGGAAACAAAAGAAAAATTCGGAGTAGGTATTAAAATCCATGGAGAAGAAATAAAAACTTTGAATTTCGCCGATGACATTGTAATTCTGTCAGAGACAGCAAAGGACTTGGAAGAGCAGTTGAACGGAATGGACAGTGTCTTGAAAGGAAGATATAAGATGAACATCAACTAAAGCAAAACGAGGGTAATGGAATGTAGTCGATTTAAATCGGGTGATGCTGAGGGAATTAGAGTAGGAAATGAGACACTTAAAGTAGTAAAGGAGTTTTGCTATTTGGGGAGCAAAATAACTGATGACGGCCGAAGTAGGAAGGATATAAAATGTAGACTGGCAATGGCAAGGAAAGCGTTTCTGAAAAAGAGAAATTTGTTAACATCGAGTATAGATTTAAGTGTTAGGAAGTCGTTCCTGAAAGTATTTGTATGAAGTGTAGCCATGTATGGAAGTGAAACATGGACAATAAATAGTTTGGAAAAGAAGAGAATAGAAGCTTTCGAAATGTGGTGCTACAGAAGAATGCTGAAGATTAGATGGGTAGATCACATAACTAATGAGGAGGTATTGAACAGAATTGAGGAGAAGAGGAGTTTGTGACACAACTTGACTAGTAGAAGGGATCAGTTGGTAGGACATGTTCTGATGCATCAAGGGATCACCAATTTAGTATTGGAGGGCAGCCTGGAGGGTAAAAATCGTAGAGGGAGACCAAGAGATGAATACACTGAGCAGATTCAAAAAGATGTAGGTTGCAGTAAGTACTGGTAGATGAAGAAGCTTGCACAGGATAGAGTAGCATGGAGAGCTGCACCAAACCAGTCTCAGGACTGAAGACTACAGCAACAATGTACTCAACAAGTGTTTCGAAGTCCCCCATAGAAATATTGATCCATGCTGTCTCTATAGCCGTCCATAACTGCGAAAGTGTTTCCGGTGCAGGATGTGGAGCACGAACTCTCAATTATGTTCCATGAATGTTGGATGGGATTCATGTCGGGCGATCTGGGTGTCCAGATCACTCATCACTCACCTGAACTGTCCAGATCGTTCTTCAAACCAATCACTAAAATAGTGGCCCAGTAACATGGCGCATTGTCATCCATGAACATTCCATCTTTGCTTAGGAACATGAAGTACATGAATAGCTGCAAATGGTCTGCAAACAGCGAAACATAACCATTTCCAATTAATGATCGTTATAATTGGACAAGAAGACCCAGTACATTCCATGTAAACACAGCCCACACCACTATGGGGCTACCACCAGGTTACACAGTGTCTTGTTCACAACTTGTGCCCATTGCTTTGTGGGGTGTGCACCACGCTCGAAACCTACCATCAGCTCTTACCAACATAAATCGGGACTCATTTGACTAGGTCCCAGTTTTTCAGTCGTCTAAGGTACAAGCAATATGGCCACGAACTCAGAAGAGACGCTGCTGGCTATGTGGTGCTGTTAGCAAGGGCTCTCGTGTAGGTCGTTTGCTGCGATAGCCCTTTAAAGCCAGATTTTGCCGCACTGTGCTAACGGATAAGTTAGTTGGTCCCACATTGATTTGTGCAGTTACTTCACGCACTGTTGCTAGTCTGTCAGCACCGACAACTCTACGCAAACGCTGCTGCTCTCGGTCGTTAAGTGATGGCTGTCGGTCACTTCGTTGTACGTGGTGAGTGGTAATGCCTGAAATGTGGTATTCTCGGCATACTCTTGACACTGTAGATCTCGGAATATTGAATTTTCTAAGATTTCCGAAATTGAATGTCCATTACATCTAGCTCCAACTACTACTCTGCGTTCGAAGTGTGTTAATTCCCGCCGTGCGGCCTTAATCACGTCGGAAACCTTTTCATTTGAAAAGATGCGCCAATGGAATGCTCTTTTATACCTTGTGTACGCATTATTACCGCCGTTTATATACACGCATATAGGTATACCATGACTTTGTCACCTCAGTATATATCCATCCTGTGGTCCGTTATATTTTTCTCCAAGTTTCGAAAGCACCTGAGCACATGTTAGCATTAGACAGATGTGAGATACAGACGTCCTAACGCTCACAACTGCATATTGCTTTTGTGGTAACCTGTGTAGTATCGACCACGACGGGGTTAAGCTATCCAGACACTAGGCTTCAATGTGAGAAATAAATTTTCAGGTCGACATATACGGGATGTGTGGTAAGCTGGAGTGTCCGAGGGAGGACCCCAGGTGCCCCGAGATGGTGGATAGGGACTACAAGTTCTACCTGTCGTTCGAGAACTGCAACTGCCGCGACTACATCACGGAGAAGCTGTTCGTGAACGGACTGTCGCGGCAGGTGCTGCCCGTGGCGCTGGGCGCGCGCCCGGCAGACTACGCGCTGAGCGCGCCGCGCGGCTCCTACCTGCTGGCCGAGCACTTCGGATCCCCGGAGGAGCTGGCCCGCTACCTCCACTTCCTGGACGCCCACGACGACCAGTACAACGCCTACTTCGCATGGAAGGGCACCGGCGAGTTCATCAACACGCACTTCTTCTGCCGGCTGTGTGCGCTCCTACACGACGAATACCCCACCAAGTGGTACCCCGACATAAACGAGTGGTGGGACGGGCCCGGCACCTGCGCCGAAAGCCTCTGGACGGACGGCTGAAGTGAGACAGGAATAAAGTTCTGATTATCATCCCGAGAAAATAAAATTACTTAACTGATTTTTTTTTTCGTTTCCAGGTACATCTCTGCAACATCTGTACATGTTGAAATCCCTGCACCACGGAAGTATCGTCGTGTGACGCTAGAGGACGCAAAACAACATGATCAAGTGTCGTATCGTGCGGTAATTCGTTTCCTGGATCAGCGGAAATGTTGCAGATTTTTCAGCCCAATTCAGACGATGCCTTTAGGTGCTTGTGCAGGCCTGACACAGCCGCAGCATTTCCGCTGTTGCAGAAGACGATTTACCGCACGATATGACACTTTTATAACTTTGTCGTGTTATTTTGCCTGCTCTAGCATCACACTGTGTTGCTTCTGTCGCCCGGTGATTTTAATGTGTAGTACGACTGCCGACATGCACCTTTGAAAATGTATAAAAATTAATTTAGTAACTTTATTTTTTCGAGGGGGTAATTAGACTTGATTTCGTAATGTTGTGTCGTACTGTTTGTGGATGGTTATTGTGAAACTTTCCCCCGAACTGCTGTTACCTACTGTTAAAAAATGGTGAAAAATGCGTTTCTCGATTCTAATAGCTATTCTTGAGATGATGTAAAAACCTCCTCCTCATTAACTGATGTACTCAACGTATGTCCTCACACTGAGAAAATAAGTTTTTATACTGTGCCGTGTTCTAACAGAAACAATGTATGTACCATAAATCAGTATTTTGCAATATCACTATTCATTTTAATATAAGTCGTGATAAATCTACAAAAAAGTATTTTCTTCTTATTTACACCTGCCGTCGTTACTGCTGAAGTCATGAGTGATTTGCATTTGTAAAATGAGAGCACTGGACATAAAATAATTACTCCTAGGGAACTTGTAATACACTCTAAGACAATAAAAAAACAACAACGGCACACTACGAAGGAATTATCCGAATGGGGCGAAAATCGGTAGATGTGGTTTAAACGTGCAAACAAGCAAATTATTAAAAAATTTCAGACCAGTTGGACGATTCAATCACGACAAAGTGCATCACAAAGTGAGCAAATCAATGACGTGTTGATCGACCTCTGTCCCTTATGCAATAAGTTACTGGGTTTCGCACTGATTGATAGAACTGTTCTATGTCCTCCTGAGGGATGTGGCACCACATTCTGTCCAAGTGGCGCGTTAGATCGTCAGAATTCCGAGATGATTGAAGTGCCCTGCCCATAATGCTCCAAACGTTCTCAACTGGGGAGAGATATGGCAACCATGCTGGCCAAAGTGCGGTTTGGCAAGCACGAAGCCAAGCAGTATAAACTCTCGCCGTATGCGGGCGGGCATTATCTCGCTGAAATATAAGTCCAGGATGGATTGCCGTGGAGGACAAGAAACCGGCGACGTATCGCTGTGCTATTAGGATGCCCCGTATAACAACCAAAGGGGTTCTACTATGGAAGGAAATGGAACCCCAGATCAACACTCCCGGTTGTAGGCCGTACAGCGGGTGACTGTCAGATTGGTATCTCACCGCCGCGCCGCTCGAGGCGTCTCGCTGGTCATCGGGGTTCAGTTCGAAGGGCGACTCATCACTGAAGAAAATTATGCTCCAGTCAGTGAGACTCCAGGCTTGCGTAAGGGACAGAGGTAGATCGCTTCATTACTGAGTAGCTCCATTTGTCAAGATCTTTATCTAGAATGACCCATCCAGTTTCTCCGAAATTGTAATCATTTGTTTGTCTCTACATGTACGTCACGTCTACCGACTTCCGTCCCATTCCGATAATTCCTTTGCGGTTCTTCGTTTATTTTTTATTTTTTAAAATTTGACGCTTATAAACTACATAGTAAGTTACAATAAATGACACTTCTCACCTTAAAAATGTGCTGGGATTAACAAACACGATGGATTTTAGTAAGTAATGTCCGCGATCATTTTCCCTAGCACAACTGGAGGCAACCTGCTTATCTCACGCCTTCTAAAGACGTCTCATAGCTGATGTCCCGATCGGCTTCTTCTCCAGTGGCCCCATCCTTCGACATGCAGGTAGGAAACAGTGCTTAACGAAATAGTGAATGGGAAAGAATTCGGTGCTATAAAAATAACATCGTGAAATATAGGGATGTCCCTTGATTTTATGTGTATTCATGAAACCAAAAATCAGGAAACGGTTCTGGGAATCAGTCTACCATTATTAATCACGGCGAGTTTTGTGGACTCGGCCCATTAAAGTATGTGTTGCCTCCTGGGAATCCTCGCCCACGATTCGCCCGTGACTTTTAACAATAACAGCTTAGTAACATCACAATATTAATACGTGGACACGAAAACTACAATACCGATTCTTAATATCAATTATGTAAGAAGACCAGTGGAACTTAGGTAATTCGAAAGGTACTTTCCCATAGGTGGCTGGCTCTGAGCACTATGGGACTTAACATCTGAGGTCATCACTCCCCTAGAACGTAGAACTACTTAAACCTAACTAACCTAAGGACATCACACACACCCATGACCGAGGCAGCATTCGAACCTGCGACCGTAGCGGTCGCGCGGTTCCAGACTGAAGCGCCTAGAACCACTCGGCCACATCGGCCGGCTTTTCCCATAGGTACGCACAAAGAAAAAATTATGTGCGTTCGTAGCTGTTAAGAGTGGTAGAAGGAAGCAGATGATTTCGTATGTAAAATCTGCAATACGTGAACATTGAAAATTGAAGTTCTACCAAATTCTGTCCTACTTACCGATCAGATGCTGTGGTAGAAATGATACACGAAAATAACAACGTTTGGTGAACATGCATTCTAGAGAAGTTCATGTTTACATGGTTCATTTGCAGTAACACACACATACCAAGCAGATACAATGCGACAACTGCTAGTTCGATGACGTTGTCAACAGTGGAAATCAAAAATCGTAGTATCGAAGTCTGTAATTAACGTTGTACATTGGCGTCGTTATTTCGCTTCCTTTCCTGTAAGAATAACTTTTTGGTCATTTGCCACTCTCGCCAGAAAATTTGAAGCAAGCTCCTAATTCTTCATTTCTTGATTTGAACAACTACGACATCCGAGTTCCCTCATTGTAGGGAAATTATATTTGTTTTAGGCTATACCTAGGAAGAGAACGCTATCGGGTCAGAGTGAAAGACGCAGAGTTAGACAAACGCAATCTTTGTGTAAAGAAAATAGCGGAAATGTAGAGATTCATAATGATAGCGCAACTATTTTATAGAACAATACATTTAAATGCGCTCTTTAGGTAATTCCACATAACTTTCACAGCTACAATTGCGGTTTGATGAATTTATACTGCAGATTTTGTAATGCAAAACATTTTGCATTAGAGGTTTTTGTACATGATACATGCCATCCACATAGAAAAAATTAATTTGCCAGCATTAACACAAAACTAGTTTTTCAACGCACTTTATCAAGGATGCATTTCAAATGACCTGAGAATTCAAGAGAATTCAAATAATTATATCTATAATATACAAATGTTTCAATAACATAGAAATGACAGAAGAAAGTAACAACATTCCGTGGATTCTCATTTTCGGTTGGGTTGCCTTGTTTTTTTTGGGGAAGGAGACCAGACAGCGAGGTCATCGGTCTCATCGGATTAGGGAAGAACACGGAATGATGTCGGCCGTGCCCTTTCAAAGGCACCGTCTCGGCATTTGCCTGGAGCGATTTAGGGAAATCACGGAAAACCTAAATCAGGATGGCCGGACGCAGGATTGAATCGTCGTCCGCCCCAATGCGAATCCAGTTTGCTAGCCACTGCGCAACCTCACTCGGTTCTCATTTTGGGCACATCCATGTTTAAATGTTGCAAATCGTTTATTTGCAGTAACTTATGCATACCGAGTAACTTCAGTGCTACAACTGCTAGGTCGGTGATGCTGTCAGCAGTGGAAAACAAAATGTCGTAGTAGCAAAGCTATTGGGGCCAACAGAGAGTGTATAAACACTGTTTATTGGCGTGGTTCTTTAGTTTAGTTTTGTCTAAGTGTAAACGGCGAGAGATTCTAGAGCACTCTCACTTCTGATATGGTGTTATACTTCGTAATGTTCTTAGGGAAGTTGATTTTTCTTACTTGGTTGCTATCCATGGATACGATCTGACTTCATTCATATGATGAAATGGCTGGCAGTAATTAACAAAAAAATGTTCAAATGTGTGTGAAATCTTATGGGACTTAACTGCTAAGGTCATCAGTTCCTAAGCTTACACACTACTTAACCTAAATTATCCTAAGGGCAAACACATACACCCATGCCCGAATGAGGACTCGAACCTCCGCTGGGACCAGCCACACATTCCATGACTGCAGCGCCTCAGACCGCTCGGCTAATCCCGAGCGGCAGTAGTTAACACTCTTGCTTGTGTGCTCTAGTGAAGGAATAGCGGTAGGTTTACCTGTGTTCAAAGGAAGAGGGTGCCGATTTAAACTACTGCAGTAAAAGTGTACGGCGCCTGAGGGCCGAGGGGACAGTTTTTTTGCAGAACCTAGGTGAAACTTTGCGGACTGCAGAGTTCCTCGGTCTCATTGTGCAGACACGTTGGATGGTGCCGGTCGGTCTGCGGCCGCGTCCAGGTAGGCTGACTAGCGCTGAGAAGTCGCCGCTGCTATGGACAGAGCATTGATGACCGGCAATAAAGCAGAGTGTGAGCCCTTGTTAAGCAGGAAGCCGATGAGATGTCTGTGCGTTTCAGCGAATTTCCATGGGACATGTCAGTGGCGCCCAGACTCTGCTACAAAACATATTTGAGAAGGCACGAGGCTTTTAGGGAGTTTATGGCCGTTGTTTGTAAAGTTCGAAATGGATGCAACAGGGCAAATAAGGATCTTTTTATAGAGGGCTGTGGTTCCATCCAGGTCATGCTACTATTAGCAAAAGACATAGCATAAACATGTGGGAAAGAGGCCGTGAAGTTGAATCTTTTTTCCTTTTTTTGCCCAATTAATTTTTAAAGTCGCTGATTGATCAAATCTGTTTGTGCAGAGCAAGGGGCAGTCTCCCTGCTTCGAGTGCCGTGCTCCAGCTCGTGATTGGCTTGGCTAAAGTGGGAGTAGTCTAAGATGTAAGTGTGCTAGGCTACCAAGCAGGCGAGGAAAGTGGAGAGAAAGACAAGATGACACTCTTGCACTGGCACTTCGCTAGTAAAGAACTGCAGGTCTTTACCTAAAAGGTGAGACCTGTGTCCTTTACTAGTGTGCCACATTGACTGTGCCAGTCACCATCTGAACCATGAGAGGTACTGCTTCTAGCATCATGCACACAACAAGTGATGCGTGGGTTTACTTACAGGGTTATTACAAATGATTGAAGCGATTTCACAGCTCTACAATAACTTTATTATTTGAGATATTTTCACAATGCTTTGCACACACATACAAAAACTCAAAAAGTATTTTTAGGCATTCACAAATGTTCGATATGTGCCTCTTTAGTGATTCGGCAGACATCAAGCCGATAATCAAGTTCCTCCCACACTCGGCGCAGCATGTCCCCATCAATGAGTTCGAAAGCATCGTTGATGCGAGCTCGCAGTTCTGGCACGTTTCTTGGTAGAGGAGGTTTAAACACTGAATCTTTCACATAACCCCACAGAAAGAAATCGCATGGGGTTAAGTCAGGAGAGCGTGGAGGCTATGACATGATTTGCTGATCATGATCTCCACCACGACCGATCCATCGGTTTTCCAGTCTCCTGTTTAAGAAATGCCGAACATCATGATGGAAGTGCGGTGGAGCACCATCATGTTGAAAGATGAAGTCGGCGCTGTCGGTCTCCAGTTGTGGCATGAGCCAATTTTCCAGCATGTCCAGATACACGTGTCCTGTAACGTTTTTTTTCGCAGAAGAAAAAGGGGCCGTAAACTTTAAACCGTGATATTGCACAAAACACGTTAACTTTTGGTGAATTGCGAATTTGCTGCACGAATGCGTGAGGATTCTCTACCGCCCAGATTCGCACATTGTGTCTGTTCACTTCACCATTAAGAAAAAATGTTGCTTCATCACTGAAAACAAGTTTCGCACTGAAAGCATCCTCTTCCATGAGCTGTTGCAACCGCGCCGAAAATTCAAAGCGTTTGACTTTGTCATCGGGTGTCAGGGCTTGTGGCAATTGTAAACGGTAAGGCTTCTGCTTTAGCCTTTTCCGTAAGATTTTCCAAACCGTCGGCTGTGGTACGTTTAGCTCCCTGCTTGTTTTATTCGTCGACTTCCGCGGGCTACGCGTGAAACTTGCCCGCACGCGTTCAACCGTTTCTTCGCTCACTGCAGGCCGACCCGTTGACTTCCCCTTACAGAAGCATCCAGAAGCTTTAAACTGCGCATACCATCGCCGAATGGAGTTAGCAGTTGGTGGATCTTTGTTGAACTTCGTCCTGAAGTGTCGTTGCACTGTTATGACTGACTGATGTGAGTGCGTTTCAAGCACGACATACGCTTTCTCAGCTCCTGTCGCCATTTTGTCTCACTGCGCTCTCGAGCGCTCTGGCGGCAGAAACCTGAAGTGCGGCTTCAGCCGAACAAAACTTTATGAGTTTTTCTACGTATCTGTAGTGTGTCGTGACCATATGTCAATGAATGGAGCTACAGTGAATTTATGAAATCGCTTCAATCATTTGTAATAGCCCTGTATTTGTACTGAGTCGGCCATCTAAACATTTGACATATTCCATCACGCATAGTCATGGCACGGAGTCAAATTGGTTTGGCAGACCAGCAAACGGGTCCACGTGCACACTGGAATCCACCGGGGTTTCAGAGGCTCATAGGGAAGTACCTACGTCCGAATTAGCCGTACGCGAGACCGCGTACATGCATTTTTCGGTCGTGCACCTTTAATAACAGATTGCTGCCGACCATGACTTCAGTCGCTGAGCGCATCGTGGTGTGACGCCCTGACCAGCAGGAGGGTAAAGTAATCGCTGCTACGGCGTAGGGCTCCAATATATGCTTCTCAGCACCCTACTCTTCGGAGCCATATTTTTCTTTTTGGAGTAGTTGAGTATAGATGCTTGATAGTAGCGTAGTTTTTGGACCATACCACGGATTCACGTGTATGAAGTCAGGTAAAGCGATTAGTTCTGCTTAGGGACGCGTGATGATCCCCAGCTGATCACTTTGTTCACTATAGACCGCATATTAGTGAAAGCGTTTGTCAAATAAAAATGTTTGTATGACGTTTCATTAGCCATTTTTTTGTCTTGTGATGTTAAGTATGAATAAATCTGTTGTTATTTAGACCACAACTCCTCGCAGTGTTCTGATTAGCATTACCTTTGCCACTTTCATTAAAGTCATGATTACAATTGAAAGAAGTTTGCAACGGAATTAGCTTTGTTCTCACTGCCACCGTTACGATAAAAACTGAAGTAAGCTCTTAACTTTCAGTTTCATCATTTTGAATAGCTACGACTTCCCTTATTATATTTTAGGCTATGTCTCGAAGAAGAACACCAAACGGTCAGACTGAAAGACAGAGTAATAGGAATAATGTGGACATCGATGACGAAAAGTCTATTGTTGTTTTGAAAGGCAGTGTTCAGTTAATAACTAGGAACATGCTTACAAAAAAATTCAATTAATTATATAATACAATGGGCTTTCCCTACTTTGTGAACACAGTATGTCGATACTAGTTAATTTAAATCTGTCTTTAGTCTTTTATGTGTGGATTAAAATTGTTATTGACAACCTATCAGTGTAAATAACGTCGGAAGAACAGCTGGAGAAGCACATTGATATTTAAAGAATAAGTATGAATGATGAAAATTATACTCCTTCGCCGCAAGTCACATATGTGAGGTCTGTATTTGTTCCAGCACGGTAAGGTACTGCTCTTACACCTTGAGACCATCTTTCGCGGGACGCAACGTGTACACTACTTGCCAACTTAGAGCGACGTGAATCTTCCAATAGTGATTGTTAAAACGTAGCAATCAAACGTAATAAATTGTAGCCGGAGATGTGACATAAACGTCACGTCACAATGACATAGTCTCTACGGGTGGTTAAGCCGTCGACACACGGACTGTGCTGTTGAACGTCAACGTTGAGCCTGCCGAGTACAACGTGATGCTGAACTCTCAGGAACGATGCGACTTGTGCTTACTGTGCGTGGGTGTCAACGTGGTGGGCGATCGCAACGAGCTCCAACGGCAGTTCTCCGCTGTATTTGGCTCGTAATGAACGGGAGCAAAATTCCTATATTATCTCTATTAAAATGTACTTTTCTTCCTTGTCCGTGTTCTGTCTGAAGTATATGTAAATAAAAACTTAAGCATCCTGAAAATATTATAAGACAAAGAGGAAAGTACCGTGTCCAGTTAGTAAGGACATCGGCTTATAAAAGTTCCATTACAAATAGTGCAATACAAATTTACAATAGTTCTCCATATACGATAAAAACTATTTCATCATTCTCACTTTTTAGTAAACCCGTAAGGTCATTCTTACTTGGTTAATCTTCCTTCACAGTAGCAGAATGGATCACAGGAGCTAAAAGAAAACTTTCTTACTGCGCGTAGTGCAATTTGTCCTGTAAATTAAGCTAATCGAACAAAGTCACCCCTCAAAAAAAGCGCACTTACATTTATATAACATCGAATACTATAGTATATACTTATATTAAACTAATAAGAAAGAATCAGAACCTATTGCAAACATGAAGGCTAGAAAAAAAATTGAATGTATTGAGACACGAACTACCACACTTTAAACCTTAGCCAGAAATCTGTGACGCCACTCAATGCACAGTAGTGACCACGACTGTTTAGCGACCACATCTGGCTTGTTACGTCCGGAAAGCTTTATTTGTAGCTACCTTACTAATTGAAATTTAATTTTAACAATTTGTACCAAGAACAATGTGTTTTTAATGGCTCCTCAACATGCCGTTGCTTTCAAATGGCATACTCTCACAATATATAAGTTACAATAATACTTTTACCACGAATATGACGTTTCTCGTCATTTTATTACAGCGAATCGTACGATTAATGACGGGTTTTCGAGAGCTCTGCAGTTTGCTGGTGCTCAGAAACGGCATATATAAATATGGGCTTCAACTGGAAGCCATATGGCGCCTGACAATTGTGCACTGAAGGGATATAGCGTCCATGTGACGTAGGTGGCGTTCTGTCATCTCATCGGTCAACGTTCAAACGCACGTTCAGGATATCTGACATTCCAGATATTTCTCTACACGTACGGAAAGACTCCCCAACTTGCTATTCCACGTTGTGATATCAGAAATTCGGCACGCTCAACGCTTAATGTTCGGATGTACGTTCCGTGTGCAGACGGCGTAATGGTCTCATTTCGACGAGGAAGAGAATCCACAAATCTATTAACGTATGTCATATCCAACTGAAGCCACACATCGATAATTACATCCCCTTGTTGTTGTTGTGGTTTTCTGTCCAAAGACTGGATCGATGGAGCTCTCCTTGCTACTCTGTACTGTGCAAGTCTCTTCATCTCCGAATTACTACTGCAACCTACATCCTTCTGAATCTGCTTACTATATTCATCTCTTGGTCTCCCTCTACGATTTTTACCTCCCCCTCCCCAATTTACCTCCAGTACTAAGTTGATGATGCCTTAATGCCTGCCATCCGCGGTGGCCGAGCGGTTCTAGGCACTGCAGTCCGGAACCGCGCGACTGCTACGGTCGCAGGTTCGAATCCTGCCTCGGGCATGGATGAGTGTGATGTCCTTAGATTAGTTAGGTTTAAGTTGTTCTAAGTTCTAGGTGACTGATGACCTCCGATGTTAAGTCCCATAGTGCTCAGAGCCATTTGAACCATTTTGAACCTTATTGTCTCAGAATGTGTCCTATCAAAGGATCCCTTCTTCTAATCAAGGTTTTTTTTAGTTTAGTTGATATTTCTAGTTTCCCCAATTCTATTCAGTACCTCCTCATTAGTTACACGTTCTACCCATCTAATCTTTAGCATTCTTCTGTAGCACAGAATTTCAAAGCTTCTAGTCTATTCTTGTCTACGCTGTATGTCGTCCACGTTTCACCTCCATGCAAGGCTACACTCCAGACGTAAACCTTTAGAAAATATTTACTATTACAAACAGTCTTGATCACGATTTATATTTATTAAGGTGACCGGTTTCGACCACTGCTGTGGTCATCTTCAGACCATTGAGTAGGAACCTCTTTCAGCTGGAGAATCACTACTCTTTAGAAAAGACTTCCTAACGCTTAAGTCTACCTTAGATGTCAACAAATTCCTCCACTTCAGAAACGCCTTTATTGCCATTGCCAGTCTACATTTTACATCCTCTCTACCTCTGCCATCGTCTGTCATCATATTGCCCAAGTAAAAGATGTCGTCTACTAATTTTAGTGCCTCGTTTACTAATCTAATTCCTTCAGGATCACCTGATTTAATTCAATTACATTTCATTATCCTTATTTTACTTTTGCTGGTGTTCATTTCGCGTCCTCTTTTCAAGACGCTTTCGATTCCGTAGAACCACCAAATTGCGCAGATACTAACTGCTGCGATTCATCCGCTGCTTCAAATAGCGCCAGAGTTTTCTTTTTCATTAAGATCGTGTGACTTAGCGGGTTTGTCGAGATGCTGTAGAGTGACTGCGGTTTTGTCAAACCAAGCACCAAACCCTGTAACTCCAGTTGTAGTAATTTTAGAAGATCGCAGTGTCAACAGCATAGCTCCTTGTCGTGAAGATGTACTCGTAGAAGAAAGATTTATACTTGGTCACTGTGAGCATTTGAGTAAACATCTTGGTTCATGTTCACCTTAACCACACTGAGTGGACCCTTGTCATGTTACAATTAATACGTCTCCCCAAGACACCACAGAACCACCTTTTGCTGGAACTACAACCTCCACATATTGCGGACGAAACGCCTCATTGAGCCGTAAATGTATTTCCCACCTTGTATGATTACAAAAGGGAGAATTCCGCGACTCCTTGGGCCATACTATACGGCTTCATCAGCAATCGTGATTTTATCTTGTTTGGGGTCATGAAGACGTGCAGCTTTATGCGCCGCTCTGACCAATATTCTTCTGGCGAAGTATGCGAATCGCATGCAGTTCGCTTCGCAATGTCCGCTCACAAACATATTGAGTGGGCCTGCATTCACTAACAGCAGCAACTTCTGTCAGGTATGAAACCGACTGTGACTGACAAGACGTGACATTCGTCTTCAGTTCCTATCGATAGATTATGATATTTTTACGAGCACTGTTATTACGCCATGTTACATTGCTGTTTGGTACACCATTCTTTGCAGAGACGTTGGACAGTCCGCGTTGATGCAACAAATAGGACTAATTCATTCTCGGTAGAGTACGTCCAAACACTCTTTTACTGCCATTCTTTCTCATTTCCACGTTGACTCATGATTCCAGCCGGCCGGAGTGGCCGTGCGGTTCTAGGCGCTACAGTCTGGAGCCGAACGACCGCTACGGTTGCAGGTTCGAATCCTGCCTCGGGCATGGATGTGTGTGATGTCCTTAGGTTAGTTAGGTTTAATTAGTTCTGAGTTCTAGGTGACTGAAGTTAAGTCGCATAGTGCTCAGAGCCATTTGAACCATAAGAACTCATGATTCCATACGAACGACTGCCACATACCCACCACTCCATTACCACGAATTAAGTCAGCAGTATAGGGTCAAATGACCACCTGGTACCAGTTATGGATATATTCGAACTCCCCAACTTTTAATGACCACAGGAAGGGTCCGTTAATCTCACACTCGAACTCGGCAACCTTTTACGTAGGTAGCAAGACGTCCTGACCCTAGGTATGAGTCTTCGGGGGCGGTATTCTGGTTCTAATCGAATCCGTCAGTCCTGTAAACAGCAGCATCTCGCTAACATCTGTGCAGAATTACCTAGTGTATCGCTGTGTGGTTCAGATTAGTCATAGAAGCGGAAATTATGGCTGAAAGCCATGTTTTTTAGCCTGACACGGTTATAAATTCAAATCTTACATACGATTTCTAGGAACAGAAGAACGCTGATGACGATGCTATGGCGAAATATCGCGGTGTTATGTTAAATTATTTGCAGTAGTCTGTGAAAACTTATTTTTGCGTTTGGATGGTACTCATAACTACACACTTGTAGTAGAACGCTTTTTAAAAACGAGAATTTTATGGAATTCTGTTGAAACAAACGGCGAAGTTTTGGATAAAAGACCAACAAACGTTACACGCAAAGACGTAGATGACAATCCGACAACCGTGAACACATTAACGAGGAAGGATATAAGGTATATTCGCAACAGTATTACGTTCGTTTGAAAAGTATGCCGAAACTGTCAAAATCCGCGGTGAAAATTCCGAGTTGCCTTATCACAGACGGAGGTGACAACTACAATAATGATAATATGTAAAATGGTTAGGTTGCCTTTCAACCGACTTCATTCTACAATAACTGTGTCAACAGGAAACTATATTGTTGGATGATACTTTCTCCAATTGTTCACCACCGACGATTTCTCTGCAGGTCCTTACATACCATCAGTGTTCAGTCTGTGTTCAGTCTTATGAAAGATAGGAAGAAGCAAATCTATTTGAACATTAAGTCATGTGTTCAAAACTAATTTAGGAAGAGGCAACTGTGTTTAAACCAAAAACGGTGGTAACTGACTTTGAGCAGTCCATTCATGAGACTACCTAGGTTGCCTTCCCGTCGGTGAAGATTATTCGCTCTCGGTTTCACCTGGCTCAAGCTTGGTAGGCGCAACTATAATTGTTATTTTAACGTACCCCTTATTACAGCTGAACGACAAACGACCTTAACTAGCATAGAATATTATTTGCCTTTTCTAAAAACACAGTAAAATACAGTTATTCCTAAAACTGTGTTATTCTTTCATTCTATTCATCATCCACCCTACTAAAGCTATCGCAGAACTTAAGAAAACTTACCGTTTAAATTTTAACAAACTTTTTTTTTTATTCGTGTGGTGAAAAATATAAACACTTGGTTTGGCTTCGGTGTACACTTCTCAATATGTTATGTGATGAAGTATGTTCTTATACGTCAGAAGAACGTTGATATATTTACTTATTTTACACCGACCATTAGGAAGGTCGTGTGAGATACAAAAACATGAGACAGATCAAGAAGTCATGGTTACAACGGGGGAGCGTGCCTTCATGTCGATTTGTGACAGTTTAGGTAAACAAGTGGCCTTTGTTACGGTAAACGAAACAGACTTGAGGAAGCTTCTGGTACTACAGGAACAGGAGAGTTAGACTTATAAGGGAACGTCACCAATTCGACATCAAGCTCCCAGGAGACAAAAATACACTCGCAAGAGTTCAGTCCCAGCAACCGATCTCACGTGAAAATTTGGGCCTTAATGCTGATAGTACGCAGTTATAAGCTACAGGTTTTTAACTTTCTTTTGCCGCAGTTGTTTGTGTGTCGCTCCACCCAAACAGAGACGCCTAATGCCCGAGCGCCAAGAGCTGTTGAGCGGAGCGACAACCCGAGCCCTCTGTTCTAGGAATGTTGAAAGCGTAGGAAGAGGAGGTGGGAGATGACACATCTGTCCAACGTATTTTGAAATCTTGTTCCACAACACAGTTACGGCCAGCCAGCGTGAGGTCACGATATGGCAATGTCACGTATATACGGATTCAGTATGATTTAACAGTATTTTCGTATCGATATTCTGCAGTTTTATACACATGCCTCAAAAGCAAATTTAATAGACCTAAGCAAGTGAAGAATTATTACGAAATAAAGTTAGTTATTTTGGATTTACAATTTAACTATGCCAATCAATTTCGAGAACAACGCATCCCCTGCTAATGTAGCCTACTTCACTTTAACACTGTCAGCTTTAAAATCCAAAGAAAGTAACACACAACAGTGGCGTTAATAATGAAATAGAGCTTCGTTACTTTAATGAGACACTCATTCTTTTCATTCAGTGACACCGCATTTGTGAATCGCAGCATAAGAATGTCAAAAGCAAAGAGATCTCTAGCACAAGCTAGAGGTTAGAAACCGCACTCTTCGACATTATGAACAAAGCATGTTAGCACTGTCACAATAGTATTTCACAAACCTTTTACTCGCCCTGCTGTACAGTACTTCGCCCTCGGGCATTGAGTGGAAGTGGGACGGAGCTACTAACAAACAACCGGTGCACGCGAAATTTAAAAGCTGTATATTCAAACATTCATAGCTGCGTACTATCAGAATTATGGTTCAACTCTTCGCTTTGGATTGATTAATAAGCCTGATATCCTGCAAGTATCCTTTTTTCCTTTAAAGTACGGGGTCCAGTTGGTGATATTTCCTTGTTAGACCTAGTTCCACCAAGGCTAGGTAGCGCATCGCGTGACAAGTTCCCTCCAGCAAACTCTATCAGCGGTCAGTTTTTCAGCTTCCTCCCAAGTCATGTAATATTTTGTAAAAGTTCAAATGGCTCTGAGCACTATGGGACTTAACACCTTAGGTCATCAGTACCCTAGAACTTAGAACTACTTAAACCTAACTAACCTAAAGATATCACACACATCCATGCCCGAGGCAGGATTCGAACCTGCGACCGTAGCAGTCCCGCGGTTCCGGACTGAAGCGCCTAGAACCGCACGGCCACCGCGGCCGGCTGCAAAAGTTCGTTTCCGGGTATTACGAGGTCTTGCTCTGCTTCTGTACTCCTCCGTTAGCTTCCAAAACAGAGCTGATTTGGGAATTCTTGCATCTTTCATGCGTAGAACATGCCCTGCAAGCTTTAATCTTCTAACAACGACGATTTTATGCAGGCTTCATGGACCAATTCTTCTTAGCATGTCATCATCTGAAACGCGGTCACGATAGCTGATCTTCAAAATACGCCTAAAGCGTCGTCGGTGAGTTTGGTAGATATTCCGATACATTAATGCGGAGCCGATTTACGCTGGAAAAGAAATAATTTCCGGTTTTTACCACCAGGTGCAAATCTGGCGCTTGAATGGTTGAAAGACCTATAGAAATGTTTCCTTACGTAATTATCAGACAAGTGAGAAAAGCATAATGTTGATTTTGTTATTAACCGCCGCTTACACAGATTGTTCAGTGTGAGCACCGGAGACATCGACGAGATGGCGCATCCGTAAAACGACTTGATCAACAGTGGCTCGCAGCTGTTCAGGTTGAATCTGAACAACGTGTTTCGTGTATAGTGGCCTTCAAATCAGGCAGAGACCGAACACGTCCTTTTCGGTATCCACAGAGGCAAAAGCCACATGGGTTCAGATCAGGTGATGCTACAGGCCACGTTTGTGGAAGGCTGCATTAAGCAGATCTTTCACCGGGCCAGTGTCGTGAGGTGCTGCTCCAGTTGCGCCCTTCGAAAGCAGGAATCACATGCTGTACAAGAAGTGCAGACGTCACGGTTCGCTGATAGGCCCTATGGGTGCATTTTATTCAAAGAAGACCGAGAACAAAGGTGCCTGTGAATGCACACCACAGACAAATGGCGAGGGTAATAGCTCTTCGTGGACAACATGTGGTTTAATAGTAGCCCAAATTTGTGCAATCACTGTACCCATTTTTTTTTTTTTTTTTTTGTCATCAGTCTACTGACTGGTGGTTTGATACGGCCCGCCACGAATTCCTTTCCTGTGCTAACCTCTTCATCTCAGAGTAGCACTTGCAACCTACGTCCTCAATTATTTGCTTGACGTATTCCAATCTCTGTCTTCCTCTACAGTTTTTGCCCTCTACAGCTCCCTCTAGTACCATGGAAGTCATTTCCTCATGTCTTAGCAGATGTCCTATCATCCTGTCCCTTCTCCTTATCAGTGTTTTCCACATATTTCTTTCCTCTCCGATTCTGCGTAGAACCTCCTTATTCCTTACCTTATCAGTCCACCTAATTTTCAACATTCGTCTATAGCACATCTCAAATGCTTCGATTCTCTTCTGTTCCGGTTTTCCCACAGTCCATGTTTCACTACCATACAATGCAGTACTCCAGACGTACATCCTCAGAAATTTCTTCCTCAATTTAAGGCCGGTATTTGATATTAGTAGACTTCTCTTGGTCAGAAATGCCTTTTTTGCCATAGAGAGTCTGCTTTTGATGTCCTCCTTGCTCCGACCGTCATTGGTTATTTTACTGCCTAGGTAGCAGAATTCCTCAACTTCATTGACTTCGTAACCATCAATCCTGATGTTAAGTTTCTCGCTGTTCTCATTTCTACTACTTCTCAATACCTTCGTCTTTCTCCGATTTACTCTCAAACCATACTGTGTACTCATTAGACTGTTCATTCCGTTCAGCAGATCATTTAATTCTTCTTCACTTTCACTCAGGATAGCAATGTCATCAGCGAATCGTATCATTGATATCCTTTCACCTTGTATTTTAATTCCACGCCTGAACCTTTCTTTTATTTCCATCATTGCTTCCTCGATGTACAGATGAAGAGTAGGGGCGAAAGGCTACAGCCTTGTCTTACACCCTTCTTAATACGAGCACTTCGTTCTTGATCGTCCACTCTTATTATTCCCTCTTGGTTGTTGTACATATTGTATATGACCCGTGTCTCCCTATAGCTTATCCCTACTTATTTCAGAATCTCGAACAGCTTGCACCATTTTATATTGTCGAACGCTTTTTCCAGGTCGACAAATCCTATGAAAGTGTCTTGATTTTTCTTTAGCCTTGCTTCCATTATTAGCCGTAATGTCAGAATTGCCTCTCTCGTCTCTTTACTTTTCCTAAAGCCAAACTGATCGTCACCTAGCGCATTCTCAATTTTCTTTTCCATTCTTCTGTATATTATTCTTGTAAGCAGCTTCGATGCATGAGCTGTTAAGGTGATTGTGCGATAATTCTCGCACTTGTCAGCTCTTGCCGTCTTCGGAATTGTGTGGATGATGCTTTTCCGAAAGTCGGATGGTATATCGCCAGACTCATATATTCTACACGCCAACGTGAATAGTCGTTTTGTTGCCACTTCCCCCAATGATTTTAGAAATTCTGATGGAATGTTATCTATCCCTTCTGCCTTATTTGACCGTAAGTCCTCCAAAGCTCTGTTAAATTCCGATTCTAATACTGGATCCCCTATCTCTTCTAAATCGACTCCTGTTTCTTCTTCTATCACATCATACAAATCTTCACCCTCATAGAGGCTTTCAATGTGTTCTTTCCACCTATCTGCTCTCTCCTCTGCATTTAACAGTGTACCCTATAGAGTAAAATGTGCCTCGTCACGCAATACAATATTGCCCGGCCACATGTCGTCAACTTCGATTTGTGCCAGAAACCGAGGAGCAAATTCAGAACGTTGCTGAGAATCATGGTGTTCCAGTTGCTGTACCGTCAGGGTCTACAGCTGATGGTAGTCCTCAATTGCAATTGCGAATACGTTTAATGTATTTCATAAGGCCGTAGTCGCCGCAGTGCATGCATGTCCAAAGTAACTTCGCATCGTAATCAGAATAACACAGGCACTGCAATATCATATCAATATTTCGAGATCAGCAGTAATAAGAGTGTGCCGAAAATAGAAATTTTTGGGCATCACCTCTGACCATAGACCACAGGCAACGCAGTGGCTGATAGCCTTCACTTAACGACCTAGAGCAGCGGCTTTTGCGTAGAGTTGTTAACAGACAAGTAGCACTGCATGAAATAACCGCAGAAATCAATGTGAGACGTATGATGAAAGTATCCGTTAGGACAGCGCAGCAGAAAAATGGCTCTAAGCACTATGGGACTTGACATCTGAGGTCATCAGTCCCCGAGACTCAGAACTAATTAAACCTAACTAACATAAGGACATCACACACATCCATGCCCGAGGCAGGATTCGAACCTGCGACCGTAGCAGCAGCGCGGTGCCGGACTGAAGCGTCTAGAACTGCTCGGCGCAGCGCAGCAGAATTTGACGTTAATGGGATATGGTGGCATTCGACCGACGCGAGTGCGTTTGCTAACAGCACATCGCCTGCAGCGTCTCTCTTGGACTCGTGACCATATCGGTTGGAAAATGGTTCAAATGGCTCTGAGCACTATGGGACTCAACTGCTGAGGTCATTAGTCCCCTAGAACGTAGAACTAGTTAAACCTAACTAACCTAAGGACATCACAAACATCCATGCCCGAGGCAGGATTCGAACCTGCGACCGTAGCGGTCCTGCGGTTCCAGACTGCAGCGCCTTTAACCGCACGGCCACTTCGGCCAGCTATATCGGTTGGACCTCGCGATTGCAGTTAAGAACATTCTAGACCAGTGGTTCACAACAGGTGGTCCGCGGACCCCCAAGGTTCCGCGAGCTATGCCAGAGAGGTCCGCAAGACGCCATTAGAATAAAAAAATATATTAAATACATTTCGTATGATAACAGATTTTTTGTTTCGGCCGCTTCCTGCATGAGCAGAGCTTTAGCGAACGCTAACTTCTGCGTCTAGCGTCTTCCTAGAGTAAACTGACACTAGTACACTCCAGCGCAAAACTAGAATTAGACAGAGGCAAATAGTTCTGCTGTATGCCGTTAGACTGCGCGCGCTGCCTCTTTGCAGTTGACAACTGACAGTCACTTTACACAGAAACTAGCATTTCAAACGACAATCGGCCATTGCTAATTTATTGCCAGTGCTTTCACATACCGTGTTGTTTACATATTCAATATTCTGTATTAAAACAGTAGTGTTTGTAAAGCGTTGTTTTTCGCGGAAGCTACAGTTCGCGTAGTTAAAAATGAACCGTTGTTTAAAAAGTGGTTCGTTTAAACTAGAAAGGTCTACAGATGAAGAGGAAGACAATGCATTTTATGTGCAGGCAAGAAAGTCAGTGACTCTCGAACCTAAGTTGTCAGTGTCCATTGAACCTAAATCGTCGGCGTCCCTTGAACCTAACCCTTCCAGGATCAGTGTTAAGCTTACTAGAAAAATTAGAAAATATAGCTCTGATTATTCGGAAATCGGTGTAATCGGCAATGAAAGCCTTTCGAATGAATGTATGAACCAGGAAAACTCCGGCGCCATCTTGAAACAAAGCACCCAGAGTACAAAAGTAAGTCATTAGATTTATTTCAAAAATAAATTAGGAGAGTTGAAAACATCTCGTAAAACAATTAACAAAAACACTGTTGTGCAAATGTAAATGAAAGTGCAACCTTGCGTCTTACGAGGTGGTTCAGCTTGTTGCTAAATGTGGGAAAAACCACACAATTGCTGAGGAACGTACACTGCCATCAGCAATAATACTTGGCGAGAGAATGTTAGGTGATGCAGCTCCTGAGGTAATAGGAACTGTCCCGCTCTCAAATAATACTATTCAAAGACGAATTACTGATATGGCAGTTAACGTCGAAGAAACATTGCTGGCTAGAAAAAAGGTTCAAAGGCTCTGAACACTATGGGACTTAACATCTATGGTCATCAGTCCCCTAGAACTTAGAACTACTTAAACCTAACTAACCTAAGGACAGCACACAACACCCAGCCATCACGAGGCAGAGAAAATCCCTGACCCCGCCGGGAATCGAACCCGGGAACCCGGGCGTGGGAAGCGAGAACGCTACCGCACGACGACGAGATGCGGGCTGCTGGCTAGACTTTGCATGAGTGACATGTATGCTCTACAATTGGATGAAAGCACAGACATATCAAAAAAAGCTATAATGTTGGTTTTCGCAAGATTCTTATGGGCGGACCAAGTGTTCGAAGATTTTCTTTTTTCATGCGAACTACTGCAGACAACAGCAGATGATATTTTTACTGCATTAAGTAATTATCTCAATGTCACGATGTTACCTCGAAAAAATGTGTAGGCTCGTCGACAGATGGAGCAAAGTGAATGGCTGGCAAAAAAACAGGACTTCTAGCTCGTATCAAAGCAGTAGCCCCTGAGGTGAAATGGACTCACTGTTGTATCCATCGTGAAGCCTTAGTAGCCAAAAGATTGCCTGAACCATTGCAAAAGATACTTAACGAAGAAGTTCAAATCATCAACTACATTAAAACTCGACATTTGCAATCCAGATTATTTTCTTTGTTTTGTAAAGAGATCGGCATTGAGCATGAGCAACTATACACCCAGATTTGAAGACAAAGATTTTGAGCAATAATCAAAAATTTAACAATAACAATGAGGGTTAAATTGAAGAAGTTTTAAGCTCAATAATTTTTCAATAATGAATATGTCAATGTTTTTTCTAAGTACCAAAAATAGAAAATGTATAAAAAGACTCTTAATTTGGCTTTTTAGGTACTTAATACTGTGATATGACAAGATACCAATCATGCTCGATGAGGGGATCCTCCAGGAAATTTCGTTGGGAACCCCTGTTCTAGACGGTTCGAGCGAACGATTTGGTCACTCATATCGGCAGATATAAATCCCATCGAACATTTATAAGACGTGATCCAGAAGTCAACTCACGCACAAAATCATGCACTTTCGCAATTATGGATCGCTGTAGAGGTAGCATGCCGCGTCGAGCTGCTGCACTACGCCGGCAAAAGAAGGTCCGACACGATGTTAGGAGGTATGGCAGAGTTTTGTCACATCAGGGTATTATTATTACAAAAGCCTGTAAAGTAAATAAACGAACATCGAAATGTAGGTACTGCTCTTTGACTTTCACCCACCACGTAACTGAATGGGTTAATGGAGGAAATTTCCAATCCTCAATTTAGTAATGATTAATCTGATCCCATAATCTGTTGTGTTTACAAACACATTGGCAACGGCCTGGCCGCAGTGGATGCAGCGGTTCCCGTGAGATCACCGAAGTTAAGCGCTGTCGGGCGTGGCCGGCACCTGTTGCCATTTTTCGGGGTGCACTCAGCCTCGTGATGCCAATTGAGGAGGTACTCGACCGAATAGTAGCGGCTCCGGTCAAAGAAAACCATCATAACGACCGGGAGAGCGGTGTGCTGAGCATACGCCCCTCCTATCCGCATCCTCTTGAGGATGACACGGCGGTCGGATGGTCCCGATGGGCCACTTGTGGCCTGAAGATGGAGTGCTTACAAACACATTACTCTCTGGTAGCAAATTTTATCTATATGAACTGCTAGAAACAGCTGTCTACTACAGGATTTGATTTTTTTCTCATTGTATTTGGGTTCTTATCTATAAATCGAACAAAAAATACAACAAGCATCGACTGAAAATACACTGAGGTGACAAAAGTCGTGGGATAGCGAAATGCACTTATACCTGTGGCGGTAGTATCGCGTACACAATGTATGAGTGGGCAGTGCATTTGTGGAGCTGTTAGTTGTATGCAGTGGAGTAAGTTGTCAACAAGGCAGTGAGCAAGCTGGTGGTGTGTCCATAATGGTGTGGGCTATGTTTACATGAAGTGGACCGGGTAATGGTTATATTGGATTATTTGGAGACCATTTGCAGCCGCCATTCATGGAGTTCATGATCCCAGAAGACGATAAATTTTTATGGATGGTGACGCCCCATGTCGGCGGGCCACAATTCTTCGCGACTTGTTTGAAGAACATTCTAGACAATGCGTGATTCGTCCACCTATATCACTAGATATAAATCCCATCGAACATTTACGGGACATAATCGAGAAGTCAATTGGTGCACAAAATCCTGCACTGACGATACATTCGCAGTTATGAACAGCTATAGAGACAGCATGGCTCAATGTTTCTGCAGGAGACTTCCAACAACATGTTGAGTCGACGCTACGTCGACCTGCTGCACTACACCTTGAAAAAAGAGATCCGACACGATATTACACTATTGGACATTAAAATTGCTACACCAAGAAGAAATGCAGATGATAAACGGGTATTCATTGGACTAATATATTATACTAGAACAGACTTGTGATTATATTTTCACGCAGTTTGGGTGCATAGATCCTGAGAAATCAGTACGCAGAACAACCACCTCTGGCCGTAAAAACTGCCTTGGTACGCCGGGGCATTGAGTCAAACAGAGCTTGGATGGCGTGTACAGGTACAGCTGCCCATGCAGCTTCAACACCATACCACTGTTCATCAAGTGTAGTGACTGGAGCATTGTGACGAGCCAGTTGCTCGGCCACCATTGACCAGACGTTTTCAGTTGGTGAGAGATCTGGAGAATGTGCTGGCCAGGGCAGCAGTCAGGTGATACGCCAATATGGCGATGACGAATACACGATTCCAATGTGCGTTCACCGCGATGTCGCCAAACACGGATGCGACCATCATGATGCTGTAAACAGGACCTGGATTCATCCGAAAAAATGACGTTTTGCCATTTGTGCACCCAGGTTCGTCGTGAGTACACCATCGCAGGCACTCCTGTCTGTGATGCAGCGTCAAGTGTAACCGCAGCCATGGTCTCCGATTGACAGTCCATGCTACTGCAAATGTCGTCGAACTGTTCGTGCAGATGGTTGTTGTCTTGCAAACGACCGCATCTGTTGACTCAGGGGTCGAGACGTGGCTGCACGATGCGTTACAGCCATGCGCATAAGACGCCTGTCATCTCGACTGCTAGTGATACGAGGCCGTTGGGATCCAGCACGGCGTTCCGTATTACCCTCCTGAACCCACCGATTCCATATTCTGCTAACAGTCACTGGATATCGACCAACGCGAGCAGCAATGTCGCGTTACGATAAACCGCAATCGCGATAGGCTACAATCCGACCTTTATCATAATCGGAAACGTGATGGTACGCGTTTCTCCTCCTTACGCGAGGCATCACAACAACGTTTCACCAGGCAACGCCGATCAGCTGCTGTTTGTGTATGAGAAATCGGTTGGAAACTTTCCGTATGTCAGCACGTTGTAGGTGTCGCCAGCGGTGCCAACCTTGTGTAAATGCTCTGTAAAGCTGATCATTTGCATATCACAGCATCTTCTTCCTGTCGGTTAAATTTCTCGTCTGTAGCACGTCTGTAGCAATTTTAATGGCCAGTAGTGTAGTAGGTACCTCATGACTTTTGTCACCGCGATCGCATGTATAAACTCATCGCTGCCGGTGGCATCCCGTCATTTATGCGCATCAATATGCATTGTCTCTTTCCTTCGAGACTGATGTGCTTGCTTTTGCTACTGGAACAAGGTGTAGTTTGGGAAACACTGAGCTATACTGGTATTTATGTTCTTACCCATAAATTTAACAAAAAAATGTTACAAGCAGCGACTTAAGATGCACTCTTGTGGGTCACCACTCTTTTCCACGGACTTCTTCAATCATTACCTGCACAGAAAGGAATGCTGCGGATATCCGCGAATATTGACATCCGCGAATACCTTTGGTACTGACAGTAAAGGGCTGGGGTGAGGGAAGAGTGAAAATGCTGCAACCCGGTCGAAAGGGACTTAAAAGCGGAGGGAATCAATAGGAAAATGCAGTATAACGCTGTTGACGAAAACAGGTCGTTTCTAAACCACTGATTAAGTGAGAGGGTTGTACGCACGTTTATGTGAACAGTAGCGCGGCGTCCCCTGGGGGCCGCTAAACGCCGGGCCTAGGGGTGGGTTTGCGGGGGCGGGCGAGGCCAGCGAGGGTGCGCGCGGGTCGCCCCTCGGCAGGGCCGGCCAGATACGCATCTCCGCCGCTAATCATAATTGGAGCCCGGTGAAATGATCCGGAAAATTAAGGACGAGCTGCGGGGGCGGCGTTTCAACACCAGATGGCTCGACCGCCGTGATAGCATCTTTAATAAAGACAGGAAGTCAATAAGCAACGATAGGCGAGCACGGCGCGGCCAGCATTGTCTAATAGCCGCCCGTCTCCGAGCCGCCCCAATAAACTTCCCTGTTTGTTAGTTTTGACAGATAATAACCTCCGTCCGGCGATTACCCCTTCCTTATAAATAATGTACGAGAAGGACGGGGTTCGTTGCAAATCAGCCCTGATCGCATGTATAAACTCACCGCTGCCCATGGCGTCCCGTCATTTGGACGCATCAGTATGCATTGTCTCTTTCCTTCGCGACCGATATGCTTCCTGTCGCTACTGGAGCACAGTGTAATTTGGGAAACACTGCGCTATACTGGCCGATGATTATTACGACACGAAAAACAAAAGGTGTATCCTGTTGTCACAGAGTGGGCCTGCGAAAATTACCGATTTGAGACGAATCGCTAAGAATTATTTTCGAGTAGAGGCCACATATCAAATTATCGCTCGTAGCGCCTAAGGCAGATGACTAGATCAGTCTACATCTTTTCACACACATAAAAAAAAAATTAATGAAAGGAAACGCCTAAGGGCTATACTGGATATTTCATTTGTTTATCGTGTAGCCTCTTTGCATGGAGAGAAATTTGAAATACATAACATAATAAGATGGGAACATAAAAACTGGGTTGATTAGTTCATACAGAGAAATGATGAAATAAGCATTTCGTTTAATAAGGGGAGTTGTCATCACGTCACAGACATCCGCCACGTTAGGCACCCCAAACACTAGCTTCTGGTGGGAGAGTGTAACCTCCCAACAGAAAAAATAATTATAACATTCACATTCAGTGTAACCTCCCAACAGTTTACTTCCATAATCTCAGAATACTCGGAATAATAGTGGTGACTAATCTCTCAATAAAACTGTGACTCATATATAACCTTTCAATAATTAACTGACTGTGAACCTAAACTGGTAAATCTGACGTCAGCAATGCTGCATCATGGCCCTGAAAAATCATTCTGAATAAACTGAAAATTCATACCTCAGTGAAGTCGCCGGATAACGCGTATATATCTGCTACTATAAGAAATTTTTACTGGCACAGCCCAGTGCAGTGCTGGCCACTAGATTTGTTATGAATAAAAAGAAACAACTGATTTTTCTTTACGATAATAGGGATGACCATGGACTGGAGAAATTAGTAAAATCTTTGAATTCAGATGAATGATTGTCAAAAGTTAGTTTTAAAAGAAAGATTATTATTAAAAGATTTTTTAAAAAAACATTTACATGGGACTTGATATAACAATAATACAAAACCAGTTGTTACAAATTACATACGCGCGCGGCTGCCTTTACCTTATACTACATCCCTCAGGCACCGCCATCGCTCCCCACGACCGGCCCCAACAACTCCATATCTCCCACTGCCAGCTACTACTGCTGTAACCGACACTGCTCCTACAGCAGCCGACACTGCTTTCTGGTCTGCGAATATATTGTAGCTTACTTATCGCAGGCAGCGAGTGAGCAATCCATCGAAATTACATATGCTCGAGTGCGCTAGCAATAATTTCCTTAGTCATGGACCTCTTACAAGAGTTTTGATCAAAAATGTCACATTGCGTCATTTACGAGCATACTAATTATTCTGAGCACAGTCGAAAGTGCAAAAACCCTCGTTGAAGCGTCACATACTTCTCTTCTTGGTTATCCGAAATGTATAACAAAAACGACGCGAAATGTGTGTTATTACTGAGTCAAATGTGTTATTCACGAAAGCACTGTGACATTTTCCATCCAAAAGAACTGTTGCGCACACACGACAGAAATTAAGAACAAGAAGCGATCGTCTGCTAATGGTTTGGGACATCTAACATGGCGGCGCCTGCTTCGGAGCAATTTATAGCGTAAGCTTGTAGCGCAGCATCTAATTACTATACTGCATTGTTTTATTTTGGGCACGTAAAGTATCGGAGTTCCACACGTGCACTCATGTACAATACTGAATAAGCTTCACTCTGGAATCTTTCTCCTCAGGTATTATTCGGATAATTATGTCTCTTGTAATGGCGATTAATTACATCTGGCAGAGCTTGACAGGAAAGCACATAATTCATTGAACCGATTACACCAAACTTATCTCTCTTGCATTATCCTCGTCTCCTTAGAGACGAAGACGACTGAACGCCCAAAAGAGTAAAAAATATATATACGAGGACTGTCCAGAAAGTAAATCCCGATTGATCGCGAAATGGAAACCACAGTGACAATCAGAAATGTTTTATTTGTAACAGTTAGCTATACCTTCCAGCTACTTCTCTACGTAGTCGCCGTTCTGACTTAGGCGTTAGTCGTAGCGTTGTACCAACTTTCCAGTACCCTCATTATAGAAGACAGCCACCAGCGCTTTCTGCCAATTCTCTACGCTGGCCTATAGCTCGTTTTCTGTGCCAAAATGTCTTCAAAGCCAGCAGTTTATGTGAGCAGAGATGAAACTCAGAGGGAGTCAATTACGGGCTGTATTGTGGGTAATCAAACATTTCCAATTGAAAACGATGCAGGAGCATCTTCACTGCCCCTGCGGAATGCGGCTGATAGTTGTCTTGAAGAAGAAACCGCACGACAGTTATGTAATGTTGGCTGCATAGCTTCAGGCGAAATTTCTCACCAGGTCCTCGTACTTGGCGGGAGACACTATTTTCTAGACATATTTACGCGCTCACTGTGAGCTTAGGAATGTGAAGAGAGACGTGATGCTATATAGAGTCATACTAGAGACACTTCCCAACACATCTGTGAAAAGCTTTATCGGATTATCATAGTCATTTCCATTTCGCGACCGATCGGAACTTACTTTCTGGACATCCCTCGTACATTGTCTTGCTATAGGTCACAGAGAGCAACATGTTTACATTGTAGCGTAATGAAATGAAGCTGGCACGTTGAAGCTGTAAAAATGAAACTTAGGTACCACAGTCTAGATCATACTTCGCAAACCACTGTGAACTGCATGGTACACAGGACTTACCATTGGCCATTGCGTTCCATTCGCTTGTAGAGCGCGCGAAAAATGCGTCTGTGTGTGCGGTAGTTCAGACTAACCTTGACTTCGCCCTCCCTGAGGGAGCTGTACGTAGGAGGGTGTAATATTCCCATTGGCTCTCTACTTACTATTGCTTCTTGAATCTTTGTAAGTACATTTTCGCCGGGTGGTTGGCATCTGGGCTCAAGTTTCTGTCCATTCAGGATTTTAGGCATTTCCGTGGCACTCTCCCGTGGATCAAACATACCTGTTATTCGTTCTGGTCTTCTTTGTAAACGTTCCGTTCCCACTCGTAAACCTATTTGTTGGTCTAAGTCCCATACACTTGAGCAATATTCTAGGATTGGATTACACGAGTGTTTTGTAAGAAATTTCCTATCTAGACTGACTGAATTACACCATTGTCTTACGAATGAAGTGAGGTGTATCATCTACTCTAGTTATGATTGAGCCTATGAGTACATTCCATTTCACATCACTACAAATTGTTACATCCAAGTATTTGGATGAGTTGGCTGATTTCAATTGCCTCTTTGAAGCTGTAGTCACAAGACGTCATATTTTTGCGTTTTTTGAACATTTCAAACAAACTGGCAATCTTTGAACCACTTTGAAATCTTATCAACGACTGCCTGAATATTTGTTCAGCGTTTTCAAACAGTACTTCGTTATAGACAACCGCATCTTTTGCAACCAATCTGGGGTTAGTACTGTCTGACGCGTCATAAATGTACAACACGAACTGCAAAGGCCCCAGTACATTACTCTTGGGCGCGCATAGATTTACTTCTACGTCTGTCGATGGCTTTCCCTCGAAGATAACATTAAATCTCCAATCCAATTACAAAAGTCATTTGGAAACAAGGTCCCTGGGGTAGCCGCCATTTTTTCATTACTGACACCCTTGGGAGAATCAACAAAGACAAAACTATTCCACCTGGTGCACAAGATTCACTGACGGAAAAAATCGCAACTTAAAAAATTATTAATGTGGAGAAATGAAATTTCGCGAATACATTTGTCTGTGTAACATATTTAAGTATTAACACTGCAAGATCACAGGACAATGTAAATACGAGATAAGACACTGACAATGTGAAATGCTGGTACTTTAATAACCGGTGTAACCGGCAGAATATTGAATCAATACTTGCAAACGTGCATGTATTGTGACGTACACGTGTAGGACGTCGATTTGTGAGATGAGAGTTCCATGCATGTTGCACTTGGTTGGTCAATACAGGGACAGTTAATGCTGTTTGTGGATAACGCTGGAATTGTTGTCCGATGACGTCCTGTACGTGCTCGACTGGAGACAGATTTGGTAATCGAGGAGGCCAATAAAACATGTCGACACTCTGTAGAGCACGTTGAGTTACAAGAGCGGCATGTGGGAGAGCGTTATCCTGTTAGAAAACACCCCCTGGAATGCCATTTGTGAATGAGAGCCCAACAGGTCGAACTATCTGAATGACGTCCATATTTGTAGTCAGGATATGTGGGATAACCACGAGAGTGTTCTTCGTGTAACACGAACTCACCCCAGACCACAACTCCAGGTGTCAGTTCAGTGTGTCTAGTTCAAAAGGTTCAAATGGCTCTAAGCAGTTTGAGACTTAACATCTGAGGTCATCAGTACACTAGACTTAGAACTACTTAAACCTAACTAACCTAAGGATATCACACACATCCATGCCCGAGGTAGGATTCGAACCTACGACCGTAGCAGCCGCGTGGTTCTAGACTGAAGCGCCTAGAATCGCTCGGCCACGGTGGCCGGCAGTGTGTCTAGTACACAGACAGATTAGTTGCAGGCCCTCAGCTGGTTTCCTTCTAACCAACACACGGTCATCGCTGGCACCGAGGCAGAAGCAAACTTCATCAGAAAACACAACAGACCTCCACCCTGCCCTCCAGTTAACTCTCGCTTGACACCACTGAAGTTTCAAATGACGGTGGTTTGGAGTCAATGTTGGGGTCAATGTACAGCACGCTACAGGTTGTGTGGCTCGGAGCTGTCCTCTAAGTAATCGATTTGTAACAATTCGTTGTGTCACTGCGGTACCAACTGGTGCTCAAATTGCTGCTCCACATGCAGCATGAGCCAGAACCATACGCTGAACACGGTGGCCTTCCCCCTTGATACTGCCACGTGGCCGTCCGGAGCCCAATGTTCTTGCAACCTTACATTCTCTTGACCACCGCTGCCAGCTATGATGTGCAGTGCCTACATTTCTGCTAAGTTTTTCTACAATATCGCAGAAGGAACATCCAGCTTCACGTAGCTCTATTACACGAATTGGTTCAAACTTCGAAAGGTGTTGCTAATGGTGCCTTTGTGGTCTTAAAGGCATTGTTGACTAACATTAACTCACCATATCCAGTCTCAAAGGTGCCTAACGCTCACGCCCGTTACAAAATATACTTAAAGGAAATCTGACATGCATCCTTATAATGGCGCTACTAGAACCATTCTTGTGCGAATGGCACGAAATTTGAATAGACATCGTCTTTCAGATATAGAAACATGCCTACCAACTTTTATTATGTCTCACAACTACTTTTTGGCGTTGCGACTGTCATTATTTCGTCAGTGTGTATGAGACACGCGAAATACATTCAGTTTGATGTAGAAAACAGTCAAAGTTGCGAAATTCAGGTCTTTTTAAGGGATAATTAATTGAAACCCTCAGCTGCCGACAGGTGTTGTTGTCAAACCTTGATGGGGACAGCTGAAAATATGTGCCCCGACCGGGACTCGAACCCGAGATCTCCTGCTTACATGGCAGACGCTATATCCATCTGAGCCACCGAGGACGCAGATGAACAGCGTGATTGCAGGGACTTATCCCTTGCACGCTTCCCGTGGGACCCGCATTTCCAACTGTCCACAATCTACATACGTAATGTTCCTAATAGATACTTTGCCCATCCACTCGTTACTCGCGCCCACTTAAGTAAGCCATGTAAGCAGGAGATCCCGGGTTCGAGACCCGGTCGTGGCACACATTTTCAGCTGTCCCCATCAAGGTATGTCAACAACACCTGTCGGCAGCTGAGGTTTTCAATTAATTATCATTTATTCTAGAAAAGCTGCACGGTCATCAATGGTATCTGCTCTTTCGAGAACAGTTACTATCTTCATATCAGGTCTTTTTATTTACGTGATGAATAGGTTCGCTGTATGGTGGTACAACATGCAATGTGTTGTTTTCATGAGCAATAAAAAGGTCGGAAATGATGTTTATGTTGATCTCTATTCCAATTTTCTGTACAGGTTCCGGAACTCTCGGAACCGAGGTGATGCGAAACTTTTATTGATGTGTGTATAATTTATCTGAAATCTTCCAGGGGCACTTGTGTCTTTGTCAAGTGACAGTTGGCAGGACAAACATACAACTGCATGCTGGAAATCCAGAAATAACTTCAGACTTCAATAAGAATGTAATAATTTCAATTCCAAAGAAAGCAGGTGTTGATAGGTGTGAATATTATCGAACTATCAGTTTAAAAACTAAAGGCTGAAAAGTACAGACAGTAATTATTTATAGAGAAATGGTAAAATATGCATAAGCAGAACATCAATTTGGGTTCCACAGAAATGTAGGAACATGCGAGGCGTTACTGACCCTACGACTTAGGCCAGAAGATAAGTTAAACAAAGTCAGACATACTTTTATAGCATTTGTAGATTTAGAGAAAATTTTGACAGTGTTGACAGGTCTACATTCTTTGAAATTTTGAAAGCAGAAGGCACAAAATACAGGGAGCGAAAGACTGTGTTCAAGTTGTACAGAAACTAGACTGCAGTTATAAGAATTGTGGGACATGAAAGAGAAGCAGTGCTTGAGAAGACAGTGAAACAGGATTCTACCCTCTCCCCGATGTTGTTCAGTCTATACACTGAAAAAGCAGTAAAGGAAACCAAAGAAAAATTTGAAGTAGGAATTAGAATTCAGGGAGAAGAAATTAAAACTTTGGGGTTTGTCGATGACATTGTAATTCTGTCAGAGACGGAAAAGGACTTGGAGGAGGAATTGTACGGAGTGGACAGTGTCTTGAGCGGTGTCCACACAAGATGAACATCAACAACAGCAAAACGAGGATGACGTAATGTAGTCGAAATAAATCAGGTGATGCTAAGAGAATTAGGTGAGGAAATGAGACCCTTGAAATAGTAGATGAGTTTTGCTATTTGGACAGCAAAATAAATGATGGCCGAAGAAGTGACGATATAAATTGTAGACTGACAATGGCAAGAAAAGCGTTTCTGAAGAAAAGCGGCCTTGGGAAATTGGGAGTTTCCTTCCAATGTTGGCCACCACCCCAAGCATGCAGTTCCAGAGGCTGCTGTTGAATTATACCGTGGAATCTGCACAACGTACTAATATGAATATTTCAGCATTGGTCGATACCTGATACATTGGAACCGCTTGAGCTACTGATCTGTAAATGTAATCATTTCATGTACTCCTGCAACAATAAATCTTGTGTCAGTTGCATATCTCTGAGAGGGTATAGTAATTTTTTTTCCCAGTAGCTTATTTGTGCAAGATTGCATGTGATTGCAGTCTGGGTATGTAAGATTTACTTTTGTGCTAAGATTTCTATCTGAATGGATGGTGATATGCAACCGTTATCCTACGAATGTAAGATATGTTCTTGAACATGAAGCTTGAGTAGTGCTTGCGCGTGCCGAGTTTTTGTTTTGAATTTTTGGTTTTGCCGCATTTTGTCCGCTGACACTATGTTTCAAATACGCTTTTGGAATCTAATGGCATTTGTACTGTAACAAATGAAGATAGCTAGACCGAAGCTGAGTTTTTCAATAAAATGTTGTTTTGACAAGCTATTTTTAGCTTTAATTGCAAAATGTCATTAAAAAACAAAAACCAAAGAGGAATACAGTCTGTTTTCGAGCAAGAACTGTATACAGTATGTGAATGAACTCGTGTTACATTTTGACGGGCTGGTAATATGTTGCAGGAATCGACGAGGAGTGTTCATGCCACGCTGAAGTTTTGGGGGCGGAACGGGCGGGAAGCGGCACACTTGTAAATCGATGTTAGGACCTCGCCTGGCAGCCCGTCCGCGAGATGGCAGCACCGTTCACGCGGCGTTAATTGCGCTGTCCATCACGGTAATTCATTCGGCATCTGTTCTCTGCCTAAGTTTTTTCTCCACCGGCTGACAGCTAATCCTTCACAGTATTAATCTCGCCTGTGACGTGAGAAGCAAAAGAATTTCAGCGTTCTTGCTGTCTGGGAAATTTTAGCTTTTACTATTAGCGTAAGTTCCATCAGGAGGATTTCACAAACAAAGTTTTAAGTCTAGGGGACTGATGACCTCAGATGTTTAAGTCCCATAGTGCTCAGAGCCATTTTTGAGTTCTTCATTTCTGTAAATGCTGGCACACATTGTGCTGCCAAACACAAAGTTTGTTGACCACTATACGAGCGTAATTTCATGGATGTACTTGAAGAAATGGCGGAAAAATTCGGCTTATATTTGGATTTGGGCGAGGGGTGGTGGTAGGGGGAATGGGAGAGGGGGGTGGGGGACACCAGCTCTCACAATACACCCTTACCCTGGTGGTCTACGTTCACTGCGGCATCTCAGAATTTATAAATGACGTGAAGATCTCTTCAAGGACCATCCTCATTTATTAGTACATAATTTTCCATTTTCGTTTCCTATGGCCTCGCTCATTGTAAAGGATACTTTAATTCCCTTCCCCATCTCGCCTTTAAAAAAGGAACAACACTTTTACTCTTTATTCTCATTTCAGTCACTAACCTTTATACTTATATCCAATATTTAATTTTATAACAACTCTCACATATTATTTCTTTGCATCTATTTGCGTAATATCTTCTGTCACTACGAACAAATATGAGCAGAGCTGAATTATTCATACGCGGGTATCACTGATTGTTATACAAATTAAGTCAGTAATTTTCAGTACTTAACTATTGTCTTTATTCGATGAGTTTCGACGAGACTGTTGGCTCAGCAACTATTCGTGCTATTTGTGCTTGCAGGAAGATACAAAGGTTTTGGTTTAAAATACGTACGTTGAAATAACTTTTTGCACGCGCTTTATCCTTCACATAGAGCGTTTAGTCCTCTTCATTACGAGACATCACAATATCAACATTCAAATGTGTGTAAAACTCAGAAGACGGCATGACACACGCAGTACAATAACTTCCCGCCAATCACACACATCAATAACTTCTCACACCGTCAAGAACAAAGATAATACACCTGTCAAAGAAATTATTTTACATAAAACATTAATTACTTATCGATATTTTTTAAAAGTTTGTAATTAACCGTTTCAATACTAATAACTTCAAACAAAAATAAAACTGAATAAGTAAATTCTGAAATATATCGAATATATAAAAAATAATTAAAATTTTGGAATAATAATAAAAGTCGTGTTATTGATGGATCCATGTTTGAACACATATTCTGTATGTACAGGCACAAAATTATTTTATAATGTCACTAAAAGTGTACGGAAAGCGAAATTACAATTTCGAACTTGTCTGTATCCTACAATAAATTTTCAGAGTAGGTTGAATTGTGATTCAATGCATCAATTTAGATGTTCAGTGCCATCATAATTGGCGGGGCGTGTTGTTACGATGTTCATTATTGCCCCTGAGGCTCTGCTATTGGTGCTGTTTCCGGTGGAGGTGTCCCAGGAGGAGTGGCCTATATTTGGGGACATACTATTACGAGGAACACGATTTCAATTGGCTCACGGGCACTGAAATAAATCAGTGGTGAAGGTTGAAAATTTGTGCCAGACTGGAATCTTCCACTTCTCTGAAAGTGTTGCCTTAACTGCCTCGGCCATGGTGGACCCAATCTCCGACCTGTCGCACACAATTAGCGCCCCCGTTCATTAGGCGTACTGCTCGTAGCACTCGCTAAGTCCCTTAGGGCTTCAGAAGATATGGTGCACCCGCACTGAAAGTACAGGGTGACTTTCAAACCGCTGTAGAAATAAGATCACTGGTCAGAATGAAGTCAAATTGACCGGAATATTATCGGAGAAAGTGGAAAACGAATGGCAGAAGAAAACTAAATAGCTGCAAATTGAAGCAATAGATGGCGCTGTAATCACCATAATTTAATAGTGGTCGACTACAAATGACAAATGAATCATACAACAATGCCTAAGGTGTACGTTTGACGTTAAACTAACTATACACCGGATGGGAATAATCGCTTTTTAATTTTAATAGAAAGCATCCGTCACAGCAGTTTTTAATTTTCTTGAGGCCAAAAACCGCATAAAAAGCGTAAATCAGAATCAAATCGGATTAATAATATCCGCGTGTCTGGCACAAGACATGTTCAGTATGCTGACCATCGTTTTCTGCAACAAGTTGAAATCGAGAAACAGCATGTTCCACAACTGATCGGTTTCCGGGGTCACGTCCAGAATGTGTTGCACAATGCGTGCCTTCAACGCAGCTATGTTTGCAACCGGAACGCTGAACACAACATCTTTCAGATAGCCCCACAGCCAGAAGTCCACACGGATTAAGATCAGGTGATCGAGACGGCCAGGCTGTAGGCAAATGGCGGCTGATAGTTCAAGCATTTCCGAAATGGCACTTCAGCACCTGCTTAACTAGATTTGGAATGTGCGGAGGTGCGCCATCTTGCATAAAAATTATCCCATCCACACATTCCCGCTGTTGGAGATCTGGAATGACGTGGCTGCGCCAAAAGACACTCATAGTGCTTATCATTGATGATACAAGTAACAGCAACTGTCTCTTCGAAAAAATATGGCCGTATGATAAATGATGCCATAAACCCGCACCACACAGTGGGCTTTTCAGGATAAAGTGGTACTGGTTGATTTGCATCAGGAGTTTCCGTTGCCCATATACAACTATTCTGTGTATTGACATATTCTGTCAGATGCAAGTGGGCTTCGTCTGTCTACAAAATCTTCCACGGTCAATCATTGTCCATTGTCCTGCATTGCTGCGGCCACTGCTTCCACTGACGTCGAATCAATTCGTTTCCTCCCTCTACCACGTCGCACCCCAACACACTCGTCTTTTCGAATTTCCGAATCATTTTTCCCAAACCCATGGCAGTCATCGGACCAACGCCTTTTTTCAAACCCATCAGTGTCCGGAACTTCTGCACAGTCATCACTCTTGTATACAGCTTTACAAGCAGAGCGCGATCCTGCATTGAGACAGTCATGGCAAACGTCGCAGACGCGAAAGGAGGAAAAGCCGTGTACTCGGCGTGTTTATACCAACTTCAAAAAAATGGTTCAAATGGCTCTGAGCACTAAGGGACTTAACTTCTGAGGTCATCAGTCCCCTAGAACTTAGAACTACTTAAACCTAAGTAACCTAATTACATCACACACATCCATGCCCGAGGCAGGATTCGAACCTGCGACCGTAGCGGGTTCGCGGTTCCAGACTGTAGCGCCTAGAACCGAACGCCTACTCCGGCCGGCTATACCAACTTCAATGGGTCGTGCGCATGACAGGTATTTTCATTTATGTATTCTGACACATACAGCGCCATCTATTGATCAGTTTTCACACTATTTATTTCTTCTTCTGCCATACGTTTTCCCCCTTCTCCGACAATATTTGGTTGCAATTTGACTTCATTCTGACCAGCGGTGTTATTTGTACAGCGTTTGGACGTTTAATTATAATGACTCTGTACATAGAGGCGTCCTTGACCATACATGCACAGACGCAAAAAAATCGCAACACCAAAAAAATAATTAATGTAGAGTAATGAAATCTGGTGAATATATTTGTCAAGGTAACATATTTAAGTTATTAACATTGCAAGATCACAAGTTAATGTAAGCGAGAGATAAGCCATTGCAAGTGTGAACTTCTGGTACATTAGTGACCGCTGTAACCGCCAGAATGTTGAATGCAAGCACGCAAACGTACATGCAGTATGTTGTACAGCTTCCAGATGTCAGTTTATGAGATGGAGGTCCACGCCTGTTGCACTTGGTCGGTCAATACTGCGACGGTTAATGCTGGTTGTGGATGGCGCCGGGGTTGCCGTCGGGTGATGTCCTATATGTGCTCGATGGAAGACGAATCTGGTGATCGACCAAGCCAAGGCAACATGTGGACACTCCGGAGAGAACGTTGAGTTACAACAGTGGTACGTGAGCGAGCGTTATTCTGTTGGGAACTACTCCCTGGAATGCTGTTCATGAATGGCAGCAAAACTGGTCGAATCACCACACTCACGAACAAACTTGCCGTCAGGATGCGTGGGGTAACCCCGAGAGTGCTGCTGCTGTCATACGAAATCGCTCCCCAGAGCAACACTCCGCCATCATTCTAGGTCAACAGGAAGTACTCTATAGGTTCTGATGAGTCAACTCGATACGTATATCCATTCCTGAGAAAAAGGGGTCTTAACAGACGGACAGACAGACAACAAATGGAAAAAAAAGAATCGTGTGCTGAAATTACAGATTTACGATATTCGGATATCTTCCTTCAGCTGTACTGTGAAACCTTGCTTCGCGCTAAATTTCATGGCTCTAGGTCAATTGTAAGTACATTATAGGTTCTGACGAGTGAGTTTGCGAGTATCAAAGTATGTGACAACTTTGACTGTCTTTACTTAGAAGCTTCAATTTCTTACACCACCAAGGAACCGTCGACATTAGTATATTAGATAAATGTCAATTTGATACGTCTATCCGCTCCTGAGAAAAATGGTTTTTAACAGTCGGACAGATAGACAAACAAACGAACTACAAGGTGATTCTGTAGGAATTCCTTTCTTATCGACAGAGGTACGGAATGCGCAAAATTGCAAAGTTCTGGAAAAGAGGACTCAATACTAGACGGGGCAAGCACTACGGGAAAGTCGAAGGTTTAATTTTCTGTTAAGAAGCACTTTAATTTAAATAATAGAAAGCTACAACTGATAAAAAAGGTTGCTGCCGAATAAAAGAAAGGTCGATATTTCCTTCAATTTCTCCCATCTTTCAGGAGAATTATGAGTATTATGATTTAACAATCAAGATAAAAGAAAAAAAATGCTGTTACTTAACAAGAAGTATGAAATGACAGGCGCAGATGCCAGGCCGAGAAGGCAAATAAAGGTGAGCGAATAGAAGGGCTATAAGGGAAAGAAAGGAGAGCCTTTGACTAATGATCAAAAAGTTGTGGTCCCGGTTTCGAACCCAGCTACTGCTTAAATTTTTAATACAAATCATCGGTAATAGCTGTTCCTTTATGAGGACCATCATTCTGTAAACGGCTTTTCCAAAGAAGGCGGAGGAGCGGAATGAGGTTGTTAACGTCGTCGTATTTATTGGCGATGAGAAAGAGAAAGAAATGATACTGCAGACGGAACATGAGACAGAACTAAGTGGTCACGCTGAGAAAGTCGGTGGTGAGCAAATTAAACCAGGAGCAACACGGCGCTGAGGTGAGTGGAATTGAGGCGGAAAGTGTACACAATAAATATTCCATTGGCGTTACGGATAAATGTGTTTTTGGGCAGCAGTGTCGGGGACATTATGAACAATCGAAAGAAATGCCAACTTTGCGGTAACTTCACACGCTATCAGCACAGGCCTAGACCTCCAGGCTAGGAAAAGAAACTGTTACTGAGGCAGGGTGTGCGCCACATATGGGGATCAGAAAACGGACTGAATGATGATGAAGCTTAACGTGTCAGCTATCTCACTGTAAAGTTGGTCTTCCTGGTAAGTCTTCGCTCGCGAGTTAACGTCCTCGGAAAGCCAACAAGACGACGAAAATTTAAAGGACTAGACTTAAAACGGCAAGTGGTTTATTTAGATGAAGCCAGAATTCATACATAATTGTAATGTGAATTATCAAACAAAGGTCTCATACACGTTTACTTGTTTTGCTATGCACGACATTGGTGCATAGAAATGTACCATGTGAAAGCGCTCTACTTGCTAGAATACTGGAGTGCATGCTTTTACTAATCCCCCCCCCCCCCCCCGCCTCACGTTCCCGTTCCCACTCCCGTGTTGCTTTGCTCGAACATAAACACGATGGTGCTCCACCCTAGCTAGGTCTTCAGTTTCCTTTGCCGAGTAATAACAATGTGTACCAAGATTCACCACTCCTGGCGACCTTCCTGCCTGTATAGATCGTCCAATGTGATGGCTCTGCACCATTGTTTATGTCTGAATGCAGTAAGTAGATGTTCACGTTTATTTCATTCCTAGGAGACAGTACTGGATGGAAAGAATATTCACCAGTTGTTGTAGTCTAGCGTTAGAGCATAGCCCGCTTAACTGTAACACAGCTGTCTACTTGTACAGTGACTGTCAACGGCGCCTGTCATCAACCCAAGCTCAGTGCATGCACGACCTTGCAGGTCCAATGTCTCCATGCTTTGGGCACCCGCTACCTGATGTTGTTGTGGTCTTTGGTCCAAAGACTGTTGTGTTCAAGTTCTCCACGCTATTATCCTTCATCATCTCTGCAAACTACTGCAACTTACATCGATTTGAACCTGCATGCTTCACCCCACTTCCAGATTGCTGATTTTTTTATGACTCAGCCAACCCCTTCTTCCAGCTAAGTCGTACCTTTTTTTTCTTCCCCAATTCGATTCAGTACCTGCTCATTAGTTATCCAGTCTACCCTTCATCTTCCATATTCATCTCGAAAGCTTCAACACTCTACGTGTTTGAATTGTTTATCGTTCAATCTCACTTCATTCAAGCCAACTCTCCTTACAAAAGTATTTAGAAAAGAATTCCTAACACTTAAGCTTCTATTCGATATTAACTAATGTCTCTTTTTCAGAAACGATTTTCTGCTGAAGGCAGTCTGTATTTAATATCCTCTCTTCTTCAGCAATCCAGAGTTATTTTATTACCCAAACAGCAATACAGCCAAATTTGAAATTTGTTCTCCAATACGATTTTAGTTGACGAAAAAATTCAAACTGTTAACGTTCGTTATAAAAAATTGGTGCTATTTACGGACCGAGTATGGTGACTGAAGGAGGCTTATATCAACGTTAGGTTTTGTTCAACAGTGGAATGACGAATGTTCACTATAACGTCAGTATTGGCTGCTCGTTTGTGACGGAAGGTCCGTACCAGTCACTCTTTTGTTGAAAAGGGAATGTGGGAAGCCTGCTACCTTGGCCGCAAAGGCCCTGATCCAGACTCCCTACTTATGTAAAGGGTACGTATCAGACCTCAGTGTAATAGTTGATAAGCTGAATTACGCTAGAAATCTAAAAAACTTTCAGAACTTGCCTTTACAGTAAGGATGGAATCCATTGATCCTGATGGCGAACTTCTGTCCCATTGTCTTAGTGACCATCAGTATGAAACAGCGTGGGGAAGGGAGGACGAGGTGAATTGTACTGGCCTCAACTTACCTTCCATACGAAGACAGTGCTCCTCCTTCACAGGAAGTAAGAAGACTGGTATACAGTTGTTTGCAGCTGAATGAACAACTGCTGGTAGGCTGCGATGCCAGCGCCTACAACTCTTGTGGGGAATCAGCGACACCAATAGCAGATGTGTTTACCTACTTGAAAATCTGTTGGAGAGCAACATAAATATCTTGAATAGGAGTAAGGAACCCATCTTCAGGGATGGAACAAGGAAAGAATTAACTGACATAACTTTTGGATCTATCTTGCTGGGAAGTTACGTGAAACAACGGCATGTGGTGACGGAGCACTCCTTATCTGACAACATGGATATTAAGTTTGAGCTTGAAATTGGCGTTAAATCATGGTTTTCTTCTTCTTCTTCTTATTGTTATTATTATCGGTCTCCTGACCGGTTTGATGCAATCCGCCGTGCGTGACTTCCCCGTGCCAATCTCTTCATCTCAGATTCGAACTTACAACCTACGTCTTCAATTATTTGCTGGATGTATTCCAATCTCTGTTTGCCTTTACAATGTTTATCCTCTACACCTCCCTCTAGTACCATGGAAGTTATTCTGCGATGTGTTAACAGATGTCTTACCATTCTGAAGCTTCTTCTTGGCAGTGTTTTCCATAAATTCCTTTCCTCACCGATCCTCCAGATCCTTCTCATTCCTTACCAGTCTACATAATTTTTAACATTCTTTTGTTGCTTAAATGCTTCGATTCTATTCCGTTCCGGTCTTTCCACAGTCCAAGGTTCGCTACCATACAATTCTGTGCTCCAAACGTACAGTATCAGAAATTTCTTTTTCATGTTAGGATCTATGTTGATGCTAGTAGACTTCTCTTGGAAAGGAACGCCCTTTCTGCCAGTGCTAGTCTGTTTTTTATGTTGTTCTTACTCCGTCCATTGTGGGTTACATGGCTGCATAGCTAGCAGAATTCCTTAGCTTCATTTACTTCGTGATCACCAATCCTGATGTCAAGTTTCTCGCAGTTCTATGATGTGCTATTTCTGCTACTTCTTATTGCTTTAGTCTTTCTTAGGTTTACTCTCAATCCGTATTCTGTACTCATTAGACTGTTCAGGTCCCATAATTGTTCTTCATTTTCACTGAGGGTAGTAATGTCATCAGCAAATTTTAACATTGATATTCTTTCACCTTGAACCTTTCTTTTATTTCCGTCGTTGCCTTTTCGACGTATATACTGAACAACAGGGGCGAAAACCTACATCCGTCTTACACCCTTTTTAATCCGAGATCTTCGTTCTTGGTCTTCCATTCTTGTTGTTCCCTCTCGGCTCTTGTTTATTTTTTATATTACCTGTTTTTCCCTGTAGCTTAGCCATATTTTTCTCAGAATTTTGAACATCTTGCACCATTTTTCATTGTCGAACGCTTTCTCCAGGTCGACAAATGCTATGAACGTCTCTTGATTTTTTTTCGGTCTGGCTTCCATTATCAACCGCAACGTCAGAACTGCCTCTTTGGTGCCTTGACCTTTCCAAAAGCAAACTGATCGTCATGTAACACACCCTCACTTTTCTTTTCCATTCTTCTGTATTTTATTCTTCGGAGTAACTTGGATGCATGAGCCGTTTAGCTGATTGTGAGATAATTCTCGCACTTGTCGTCTCTCGGAATTGCGTGAATGGTGTATTCTCGAAAGTAAAATAGTATTCATCAGTCTGATACATTCTACAGACCAAAGTGAATAATCGTTTTGTTGCCACTTCCTCCCAATGATTTTAAAATTTCCGGCGAAATTTTACTACTCCCTTTTCTGCCTTATTCTAGCTTAATTCATCTAAAGCTCTTTTAGATTCTAATACTGGATACCCTGTCTCTCGTATATCGAATCCTGGTTCTTCTTCTATCACGTCATTCAGACAAGTCTTCCCCCTTACAGAGGCCTTCAGTGTACTCTTTCCACCTATTCGGTCTCTGCTCTGCATTTAACAGTGGAATTTCCATTGCACTCTTCATATCACCCCCCTTGCTTTTAATGTCGCTGAAGGCTGTTTTGACATTTGTATACTCTGAGTCAGTCCTTTCGACAATCATTTCTTTTTTGCCTTAGCTTCCCTGCACTTCCTATTTATTTCAAATGGTTCAAATGGCTCTGAGCACTATGGGACTCAACTGCTGTGGTCATAAGTCCCCTAGAACTTAGAACTACTTAAACCTAACTAACCTAAGGACATCACACACATCCATGCCCAAGGCAGGATTCGAACCTGCGACCGTAGCGGTCGTGCGGTTCCAGACTGTAGCGCCTTTAACCGCTCGGCCACTTCGGCCGGCTCCTATTTATTTCATTCCTAAGTGACTTGTATTTCTGTATTCATGAATTTCTCTGAACACTTTTGTACTTCCATTTTAACTGATGAAGTGAAACATACCATGCATACCATGGCCTTTAGAAATCGTAAGATAACAGACGGGGGTTCATGTGGGAAAGACTTAAACTCACGTTTATCTGAAGTTAAAACTTCGGTAAGAAATAAGAATAATCTCTCTACTTATCTCTGTGCATTGATTAAAAATCATGATAAAAATATAATTTGGTTCAGTTATGTCGTGAATTATCCTGAGTATTACAGGGCAATATACGTTATGTCATTTCCTTCTGTACAGTGGAAGTAAATGTATCTGTGCATCAAAACTTCCCAAATTCTAGCTGCGTTAAATTTGTATTTACCAAGAAGATTGGGGATGGCTTTCATACAGTAGGTACTGGCGAATAGGTTGATTTTGTGTTATTTGTTATATATGCTATAGAGGTAGATAGGGGTATAAGTACAGATATTTTTATTGGTAACTGAGGAAAAAGTACTGAACAACATTTCATCAGTATTTACTTCATTTGCAGACTAATAATTATGTTTCTAGCTTCGTTAGTACCTCCAGTACAAATAAGCAATTGATGCTTATTTACCCCAGGGCAGCAGGTCAGGTTTTGAAGTGTGGAGATATGGATGCAAAACGGTTGGTCTGTACCAACGGGAATAGGCCACTTAGTGATGCAGTGGTGCAGAAAACGTCAGACAGTAAGTTATGTGACGTGTTTGCAGGAAGACTGTTGGACATAGAGAAAAAACAACTAACACCCTGAACTGGGTACATATTAAGGAACCAACTATCACAGTATCTGCAATTGTACCCTTAACCCTTGTATATTCCTGCGATTAGATTTATCTGGGCGTTCCAATTTAAGTAACTTCGTGTGCGTAGTCCCGGGTGTGGCTGCTTCCAATAATTGTCCGACAATCGTGTAATCATACCTTAAAAGGGATGGATCTGCACCTATTTATGTGTCACACGAAACACTTGTTCATACTGAGAGTCAACTGCCAATTCCTGCACCAAGCGCCAATGGAATTGGCACTTGATCCTAAACATTAGCAAATGTTACGGGTTGCACATAAATAGGTGAAAATCCATCGCTGTTAATATATGATTACACGATTGTTGAATAATTATTGGCGGCATTCACAGTTGGAGTATGCACATGGAACTATTTAAACTGGAACGCCAACATAAAATTAATAGCAGGAATGTCAGATACCAGACAGAGATTCATTGGAAAAATCCTGAGGAAGTATAGTCCACACACAGAGAAGATTAACTTACATAGGCCCCGTTCGACCGGCGCTTGAATATCGTTCCCAATCTGATACCTTATCAGATAAGGTCGACAGAGGAAATATAAAGGATCCAAAGAAGAACGACTTGTCTTCTCACTGGTTCGCTTTATAAAAGGAGTCATGGAGATGATTAACCAACTCCAGTGGCAGATGCTACCACGGTGTGGTTTACTGTAAATTTCCGAGCGCGTACATTCTTAGAAGAATCAACCAACATTTTATTTCCGCTTACTTGTCGAGTCTACAACTTTTCTTCCGTCATTTTTATTCCAGGTTCGAAATTTTATTGTGAAAAACTTACAAAAAATTTAGGGTTCAAAGTACTGGACACCGCTGGCCAATATTTTCTCATATCTTTCGGGCAACATATGAATTCCGTGGCGGAAGAACTGGAAGTCTTTTGATAAGTTCCACGAATCGATCCAAGTTTGCACTCGTTCATATAACGAGCTATGTTGGTCAGCCAGACTGTATGCCATTGGTCGAAAAAGGTCATAGACAGAGAGAGCAATGTCCTGAAGTATACGGCGGTTTGAGCAGTACTTCCCATTTCAGTGCTTCCCGGTATATTTTGATGGATTTTGTGACACGGAGTCGAGCATTTTCATGTTGAAAAATCACCTTTCATGCCTGTGTCTGTACTACGGTCGTTTGTCTTTCGTGCTCGGCTCAATCGCATCAACTACTTTCGATAACGTTCTCCTGTTTTGTTTCGGTTGGTTTCAGTAGCTTCGAAAACATTCTGTCTTCCACCACCATGTCAGTCATCAACGTCAAAGTCACTGTTCTGGATTCGTTGAAACAATTCTCTGCACATTCTTACACTAATAGCTGCCTCACCATAGGTGTTACTGTAGGTGTAGTATTTTATGAGCTACAGCGTCAGATTTTTTTACATTCACCTGTGGTAGAGTGGGAGGTCGCCCCGGGGCGTAGTAGGCGGCGGAAGACTTCGCAGGCGGCCGCACGTAAGGCCTCCCCCGTTTGTCTGAGAAACAGGTTCCAGGTGCTGTCTGCGGCTGACACTGCGTATGAAGAAACGATCACCACGATAAAGGAAATCAGAGTTCGTTCTTTCCGCGCGCTATACGAGATTGGAATAATAGAGAATTGTGAAAGTGGGTCGATGAACCCTCTGCCAGGCACTTAAATGTGATTTGCGGAGTAACCATGTAGATGTAGATGTTAAAGCAAAAAATTAAAACTTCCCGCATATGGCGACAAAAGGACTCCTAGGTTGTTACAGCGCTATCTTTACGAATACCTAAGCTTTGTGAATGACACCAATTTCGCTACTGCCATCTATGGTAAAACGGCGGAAGCAAAGTTGCAGATCTAATATATTTTGCGAAAAGGTAAATTTAGTTAAATTTAAAGGAATTCGTGCTCGCACTGCAGCTTACCAACGATCTTCTCGCGCACCATTTGCGAAGGGTACAGGAGAAGGGGGCAAGTAACAGTGGTGCATTATGGGACATAATCGAAAGATCAGTTCGTACACAAACTCCATCACCGGCAACACTTTTGCGTACGGTTGAAGTGGCAGCACGGCTCACTATTTCTACAGGGGACTTCCAGCGTCGGGCTGCTGCGCTGCGCTGGGCAGGAGGAGGTGCGACACGATATTAGGAAGTGTTCCACGACGTTTGTCACCTCAGTGTGCTTTGCAACCTACTTTATGCTGTGTAGCGGAGGACACTTCGTGTATCAGCCGGCCGGTGTGGCCAAGCGGTTCTAGGCGCTTCAGTCTGGAACCGCGCGACCGCTACGGTCGCAGGTTCGAATCCTGCCTCGGGCATGGATGTGTGTGATGTCCTTAGGTTAGTTAGGTGTAAGCAGTTCTAAGTTCTGGAGGACTGATGACCTCAGATGTTAAGTCCCGTAGTGCTCCGAGCCATTTGAACCATTTTGAACTTCGTGTACCACAGTCCCCTCCCTCCCCCCCCCCCCCCCTCCTCCCTCGACCTTTCCCTGTTCCATTCGCGGAAGGTGTGCGGGGAGTATGATCATTGGCATGTCTTCACCCGTGTTCCAACCTCTCTAAAATTTGTGACTTCCCTTATTTATGATCGAATAGAATTTAATTTTGTTCTGACAGCAAGCACATGCATATGTGCTACATCCGCAGCTACACTCTGCAAGCCACCTCATGGTGTATGGTGGAACTAGGCGCATGAGACATTCACCTGTGTACAGCTAACGGCTCCGCTAAGGCACTGCTGTTTTGTACCTTATGTACGCGATATTACAGTCATCTGTATATGTGCCTATGAGTATCCCATGACCTTTGTCACCTCAGTGTAAATTGTACATAAGAGATGACACAAAAATGAGAGAGTTTTGAGCTCACTCGGAGGTTTGCCAATAATCCTTCTCCCCGAGGGACCTTTTCCACTGGAATAGATAAAGGTGGGGGGGGGGGGTGATTGTAGTGCCCAGCTACCCTCCGGTACACACCATATTTACTCGCAAAGTGTAGCTGCATGTGCAACAAATGTAGACACAGTCGGCATCAGGGCCAAATGAAAGCCTCGACGCAAGATACGTGATAGGTGTCCCCTAATCACGCAAGGAGTGGAATGGCGCGCTTTTTGTCCGGTACGTCCTCCAGTCTGCGGCAGCAGAGGCGGTGTTCGGAACGGTCGGGACGTGAGCGCTCTGGCATCGGAGCCGCCAGCCGGTCGCGCCATCAGCGCTCATTAAGATAATCGTGTTACATTTTAATTACAAGGCTAATCTGAAATGCATCTGCTGCCGGCTGCCGGCGGTCGATATTACAGATGCTTTGATAGCCGCGAAATGATGGTCCGGCGAGCTGCGCCGCCTAATCTGTGTGTTCTCACGGGCCGGCCGCCTATTACCAGCGTCAATATTTAGCCGCGTACACGGGGACGGGGCGCCGGACTCCGCCCACCGCCCGGCCGCGGGCGACCCGCCTCGCCACAGCTCGCCTCTAACTGCTGTCAGTCTCACACCTACTCCCGCCCACTCCCACTCGTTTTCTTCTTTGCACTCTTTGTACTCTTCAGAGTTTCCACGTGAGATGGCTACACCACGTTTTCGGTACAGGCCATTAGACATGGAGCACGAGCTCTGAATGCGGTCGGAAATCGGCCGTGACCTTTTAAAGGAACCATCCCGTCATTCATCTTTAGCGATTTACGAAAATGACGGAAATCCTAAATCAGGCTAGATTGACAGGGATTTGAACCGTGAATGTGGGTCTAATGTCTTACAATAGAGCCACTTCACTCGTTTTGAGAAGCAGCAAAACATACATAAAAAAAAATACGGATGAAATTAGAAGACTAATGTTCGACGGCCACGTGCATAGAATGAGATGTAGCAAAGTGACAAGAGAAACTCCATAACATTTTTAAAAAAAACGAAAATGCCACATTATTTGTCTTGGAAAATTATATGGTCTAAAAGAAGTTAGCAAGAATAGGAAAGAAATTTAAGGTTAAACCAAAATAAGAGATGAGAAGGCTCCCAAGACGAAATACTTCCAAGTGGCAGGGAATAACGAGCAGATTTAGAAAGAAGGAGAAGAATTAATTTTACTAACGATGAAAAGTGACTGCTGAAGAACTATTTTTAAACATTTTATTGCATATAAATTGAAATACAAGAATAGTCATCCACATTTGACTAATGTCCTCCATTCTAAGCACGCTATTGATGGAGTCTGGGACGGAAATTTACCATGGGCTCTCGCAGCATCTTGACAGCTATTGGCGATATTTCTTCCACATTACGCTGTTGGAGAAATTAGATTGTTGTGTATGCATCTGCGTGAGAAGCTATTGGTTCGGGGTATCGCCATAAAAACATTTGCAGCCTAAATCGAGTGAGCAACAGGGCCAAGAAATATCGGCATTAAGAGAAATGTCACGACCTCGGAACAAAGTTTTCTCAGCTTTCTTTGAGATTCTTACAGCATGACTTGTAGATCCGTCTCGTTTGAAGAGGGTGTGATCATTCACTGGATAGCCAGCAGGCTGTGGTACATTACGAATCTTTTCAATGTATCAACCAGAATTAATAGTTACTGCATTACCAGCTTCATTCTCGAATAAAAAGAAGAAAAGATTGGATAAATCATGCCACTTGCCAAAATTGCGCGACACACTGTGACTTTTTTGAGCATGACGGGGTTACTAATGTGGTAAACGAGGGCATTCCCAGCCCAGTAATTAATAGACAGGAACCATGGCAGTGAAGTAAGCCTCGACACTCATCCATATGTTTTTCACTTGGGTGTCACGAATATCTATTAGCATATTCTCATAGAATTGGCTTCAATGCTGATAGTCGCCCGGAGTAAGACGCTGCACAGTGTGAAGGGTGTAAGGTGAAAAGTAAGGTTTTTATGGAGAATTTTTCTTTCCGATGTATCACTTATTTCAATGCGAATAGCACGCTGTCTGGCTGATAGACATGGACATCAGACTGTCGCCGACGAACAGCTGTGATGTTTTCAGGGACACGAATGGTGTGTATACTCCACCCACTTTTTTGTATGTCGATCGATTTCACCTGATGTTACTTACCCAAGTTCTAATCGAATTGTCTGCTAGACCATGCTGCTTACACGGTATGTTAAAATAACGTCGGAAGCCACATCGCATTTTCACCAAACTCTTGCCATTTTGATAATATACTTTCACCGCGTAGCTACTTTGTACACCCGACTAACGATTCATTGCAACTAAATGGTAGGCCGTGCTGATGTTGGTGGCCAGGAACCTGCATCACCACCACCTCCCATTGCGCTCCACCGACACCTAAAATCTTCCTTTTTACTGACGACCCTGCTCAAAACACATTTAATGCTTAGGGACGTAACTGACTCTGTGATCAGATTCCTGATATCACTAGACTTTGGAACCAAAAGCTTTTGGTTCGGGTGATGGTAGCGAAAATAACTATACATTTTCGAAAAAAAATCTGTACCTAAGTGGCCTTTACGAATTAATTGAAGAAGCTCTTGAACTTTAATGTTGAAGTCCTTGCTATGTAGCAACTTACAGCGTTGCTACGGGTATTTGCACTTTACTAGACCGAATTTTGAGCTGCTATGAACAGCATAGTGAACACATTATCGTATACAAGAGAGACACAAGTATCCACCACAATAGTACAGTTTTATATGTCTGTCAGATCCACAGATGATGCAGAAATTGAAACAATATTTGACGGTATGAAACAAATTATTCAGGTGGTTAAGAAAGAAGAAGATTTAATTGTAATGGTGAACTGGGAGTCGATACTAGGAAAGTAGGAAAATGAAGCGAAAGAAACATACTAGGCAAACGTGGAACGGGAGAAAGGAATGAAATTCGAATTCCCATGGTAGAATTTTGCTTTGCCAACACTTGGTTTAAGAATCATTAAAGAAGGTTATTTTCGTGGAAGAGACATGAAGCAACGGCAAGGTTGAAATAGGTCATATGATGGTAAAACAGAGATTCAGAAACCAGATTTAAACTGCAAAATCATTCCAGGTGCAGATCTGGCTTCCGAGCATAATGTGTTGATAACTAGCTGCAGATTAAAACTATTGGAAAGTAGTAAATTAAGGAGATGAGACCTGGATGGACTCAAAGAATTTCTGATGGATGAGAGTTTCGAAAGGCAACGTGAGGCGACGATTTATAGAAAGAGCGGCAATATACACAATACAAGACCAATGACTAGCTTTGAGAAACCAAATAGTGAAGGCAGGAGGCGATCCAATAAAGAAAAAGACAAGGCCCATTGAAAATATTTGGATAAGATATGAGGCACTGAATTCAACTGACGAAAGGAGAAAATATAAAGATATAGCAGACGTCCAAAAGTGTTACTGACAGAAATATGAAAAACGAGGAACGACTATGGGAGAAACACAGATTTCTAGATACTTGCATGACTGTAGTAAATAGAAAAATTGAAAAGAAACATTTGGAGAAAAGAGAAGCACCTGTATGAATATAAATAGCTCAGATGAGAACCCAATAGTAAGAAAAAAGGGGGGGGGGGGGAATTGAAAGGTGAAAGAGTGTAATATGTGGTCTGTGGTCTATACGAGGTAAATGAACTAAAAGACAATATCATTGAAAGAAAAGAGAAAGTAGATGAATACGATGGGAAGAATTTAGCGAAGCGCTGAAATACTTAAGTATGAATACTGCCTCTGTAATGCAATACATTCCCTCGGAATTATTGTGATACCTGGGAGAAAAATAACAAAACTATTCCACTTCGTATGTAAGATGCATGAAAAAGACGAAATACCGTCAGAGTTAAAGAAAAATATAATAATTCCAGTTCCGAAGAAGTCATCTGCTAGCGGTTGTGAATATTATCGCGCTATCAGTATATTAAGTTATGGCTATAACATACTGACTAACATTATTTATTGAAGATAGGAGACATCCCCTCCTTGCCTGTATTCGTCTGTTTCTTATATACTCCTTGCTTCCTCTGTCTTCCGTTATTTTGCTTCCAAGCTATCAGAATTTCATCGTGGTGTCTGATTCTACAGCACGTAATGTATGGAGGATGACCGGGGAGAGTATATCACCCAGACCGTCTTCCTTCATCTGAGAAGTATGGTGCTGGTTTTTTTAATGATTTAACCGTCTGCATCCTTGTTTTCCGTGTGAACCATGGTCTCACTGAAAGGAAAAGTAGGCCTACTATTTAGGACTTCAATGTCATATTGGGTGACTACGTTCATTCAATGGTGCCGATAATGTTCCCAGCTGAGGTTGCATATTGCAAATATGTAACACGTGGCTAATGTCGATGACTGTGTAGCGTATCCCCTACAGACTTTTAGGTGTGAGTATTTGGAGTAAGCGACCAGTTTTGATTTTGAATGGGCAGAGTTTTATGTTTATTTGAATCTGACACGATAGATCGCCTGATCACCTGATTTCCATATGAATGACCCATTGCACTCTCTACTTAAACAAGGCCCTACGTCAGTGTATCTCAAGTATTTGAAAAAAGATAAATGAATCAAAGATGCAGTCATAGATGTAACTGAGAATATCTGAAACATCTTTAAAAATAATTATGTAGGCATATTATGCATTCAGCGAAGGCTCTGACTGTGAACGTCATAAAATATTAGATGTGTAGGGTATTGTTATTTGACCCGGTCTGCCAGTGGCGTAAGGGTCGACGGCAGACGGAGTTCCTGCGAGGCTCATAGGCTAGCCGTGCTCTCTTTTGTGTGCAATGGAGAGATGACTGTGATTTTCACTAATTCGCTTAAATTTCGTTGACAGGGAGTTTCAGAGTGCATGCTACATATTGTTGCCTGAGTTTGCTGGGCTCATCGAAGTGTCGACGATTTTCTGGCAACAACAGATATTCTCTCAGAAACTTTAAGTTGGAAGTACCACCCCGTTAAGTCCTGCAAGTAGGCAGAACTTTTCAGATTAGAGCTGTTACTGGGAGAGATGAGCTGGGAAAGCTTGACAGATTTGTTTGAAATGTCCTAATGTTTAAAAACATCCTTTATTGCGAAATCGGGGAGGCGTTGAGACAAGTCTCCTGCACTTAGCAAGCATTGTGAGCGCTTTGGAGCGCTGGTGTTACATGTTTCTGACCGTCGTGAGCCCTCTGGAGCACATGTTTTGGAAATTAGGGATCCACAATGGTCAATGTTCAGAAATGTGTGTGAAGTCTTATGGGACTTAACCGCTAAGGTCATCAGTCCCTAAGCTTACACACTACTTAACCTAAATTATCCTAAGGACAAACACACATACCCATGCCCGAGGGAGGACTCGAACCTCCGCCGGGATCAGCGGCACAGTCCATGACTGCAGCGCCTCAGACCGCTAGGCTAATCCAGCGCGGTAATGGTCAATGCTCGAGAAGTAATTCTGCGAGTACAGAAAGCTTACAAGGACATGCAAGCGCGTTCTTGTGTTTGGACGTGGAGTTCAGATCAATTTTTCCCAAATTTTTTGCACGCGAGTGTTACCACTTAGCGTGTGAGTACTTACGAGATAGGTCCTCGGTGGCCTTGACTTAAACTCTGTAAGTATAAACTAGCTTAACGCGGTGCTTCCGAAAGAAAGCGACTTGGTGAGGTGTAGTGAAAGTGAATAAATTGTATTATTATTATGTTATTTCTCGTAGGAACTCGAAATGGATCGATTCTGGCATGAATCTTTTTTTTTTTTCAGAAGTCTCCTGCCTGGTTAGAATTCTTTTTCTGTACAAACGTCTTCATCTCAGAGTAACTGTTGCATCCTATGTTCTCAGCTATTTGCTGGATGTATTTCAATCTGTTTCCTTCTACAGTTTTTAGCCGCTACAGCTCCCTCTAGTACCATGGAAGTTATTCTGTGATGTCTTAACAGGTGTCCTACCATCCTGTTCTTTCTTTTTGTCATTGTTTTCCATGTATTCCTTTCCTCACCGATCCTCCGAAGATTCTCCTCATTCATTACCTTATCATTTTAGCTAATTTTCAACGTTCTTCTCTAGCAACACATCTCAAATGCTTCTGTTCTCTTCTGTCCCGGTTTTCCCACAGTCCATATCTCACTATCATACAATGCTGTGCTCCAAACATACATTCTCAGAGACTTCTTTCTCAGATTAAGACCTATGTTTGATTCTAGTAGAATTCTCTTGCGGGAATGCCCTTTCTGCCAGTGCTAGTCTGCTTTTTGTGTCTTCCTTGCTCCGTCTGTCATGGGTTATTTTGCTGCCTAGCTGGAAGAATTATTTAACCTAATCTCCTACGTGATCACCAATTCTGATATTAAGTTTCTCGCTGTTCTCATTCCGGCTACTTCTCATTACTTTCGTCTTTCTTCGAGTTACTCTCAATCCATATTCTGTACTCATTAGACTGTTCATTCCATTCAACAGGTCCCATAATTCTTCACTTTCACTTATGATAGCAATGTCATCAGTGAATTTTAACATTGATGTCCTTTCATCTTCAACCTTTCTTTTATTTTCGTTATTTCTTCTTCGATGTACATACTGAACAATAGAGGTGAAAACCTACATCTCTGCCTTACACCCTATTTCATCCGAGCGCTTCGTTTTTGGTGTTCTACTTTTGTTATTCCCTCTTGGCTCTTGCACATATCGTATCTTACCCGTATTTGCCTATAGCTTAGCCATATTTTTCTCAGAATTTTGAACATCTTGCACCATTTTACATTGCCGAACGCTTTTTTCAGTTCGACAAATTCTATGACCATGTCTTGATTTTTCTTTAGTCTTTCTTCCATTTGCAACTGCAACGTCAGAATTGCCTCTGGCATCTTTACCTTCCCTACACCCAAAGTGATAGTCGTCTAACATATCTTCAATTTTTTTGCCATTTTTCTGTGTATTACTCCTGTGAGGAACTTAGATGCATCAGCTGTAAAGCTTATCGTACGGTAACTATCGCACTTGTCGGCTCTTTCCAATCTTTGAATTGTATGCATGATGTTTTTCCGAAAGTCTTGCGGTATATCATCAGTCTGATACATTCTCCACACAAGCGATGGAATGTTATCTGTCCCTTCTGTCTTATTTGATTTTAAGTCTTCCAAAGTTCTTTTAAATTATGATTCTAATACTGGATCCCCTATCTATTCCCTATCAACTCTTGTTTCTTTTTATATCACGCCATCGGATAAGTCTCCCTCCTCTTAGAGGCCCTCAGTGTATTCTATCCATACATCCGGTCTCTGCTCTGCATTTAACAGTGAAATTTACATACACTCCTGATGTTACCACCTTTGCTTTTAATTTCACCGAAGGTTGTTCTGGCTTTTCTGGATATTGAGTTAGTCCTGACAACCATTACCTTTTCGATTTCCCCACACTTTACACGTAGTAATTTCGCCTTAGCTGCCTTGCACTTCATATTCATTTCATTCCTAAGTGACTTGTGTTTCTGTGTTCCTGAATTTCCCTGAACTTTTTGTATTTCCTTTTTTCGTCGATCAACTGAAGTACTTCTTCTGTTACCCGTGATTTCTTCGCAGTTACCTTTCTTGTACCTACGTTTTCTCTCCAACTTCTGTAATTGCCTGTGATATCTTTCATTATCACCAAATTGTGATCTGAGTCTATATCTGCCCCTGCGTGCGTCTGACTATGATGTAATCTAATTGAATCTTCGCCGGTTGGAGTGGCCGTGCGGTTCTAGGCGCTGCAGTCTGGAGCCGAGCGACCGCTACGGTCGCAGGTTCGAATCCTGCCTCGGGCATGGATGCGTGTGATGTCCTTAGGTTAGTTAGGTTTAATTAGTTTTAAGTTCTAGGCGACTGATGACCTCAGAAGTTAAGTCGCATAGTGCTCAGAGCCATTTGAACCATTTTTGAACTGAATCTTCCTTTATCTCTCGACCTTTTCCAAGTGTATATCCTCCGCTTGTGTTTCTTACAGAGTATTATCTATTAACATCTGAAATTTAAGCAGAACTCAATTAGTCTTTCTCCTCTCTCATTCCTGCTACCAAGCCCATATTCTCCCGTAACACTTTCTTCTACTCTTCCCCCTACAACCGCTTTCCAATCCCCCATGGCTATTAGACGTTAATCTCTCTTCATGTACTGAATTATCTGTTTAGCATCCTCATATACTTTCTTTATCTCTTCATCTTCTGCTTGCGATGTCGCAAGTTTACCTGAACTATTGTTGTCGCTGTTGGCTTGCTGTCGATTGTGATGAGAGCAACCCTATCACTGTTAAGAATAACTCATTCTCTATCCTGCCTTCCTGCTCATAACAAACCGTACTCCCGTTATACCATTTTCTGCTACTGTTGATATTACCCTATACTCGTCTGACCAGAAATCTTTGTCTTCTTTCCATTTCACTCAAAAAATGGTTCAAATGGCTCTAAGCACTATCGGACTTAACATCTGAGGTCATCAGTCCCATAGACGTAGAACTACTTAAACCTAACTAACCTAAGGACATCACACACATCCATTTCCGAGGCAGGATTCGAACCTGCGACCGTAGCAACAGCGGACTAAAGCGCTTAGAACCGTTCTGCCACAGCGGCCGCCTCCATTTCACTTCTCTGACACCCTCTATATCTAGACTGAGCCTTAGCATTTCCATTCTCAGATTTTCAAGCTTCCTTACCGCGTTCAGAATTCTAACATTCCATGCCCCGGCTCTTAAAACGTTAACTTTTCGTTGGTTATTCCTTCTTTTTCTTAAGATCATACCCCCAATTGTCGGTCCCCTCACGGAGATCTGAATGAGGGTCTAGTCCAGAACCTTTTGCCAACGGATCATCATGACACTTTTTCAATTACAGGCCACTTTAATGCAGATCTTTAATGCAGTGGTTTCCATTCCTTTTTGCATCCTCATGTCGTTGATCATCGCTGATTCTTCCGACTATTAGGAGCAGTTTCCCAATCCAAGGTCAAGTGAGTGCCCTGAGCCTCAGTCCGCTCTTCTGACCTCTTTGAAAAGGCCGTTGGCAGAACTAGGTGTTTTTTTATGCCAGAAGCCTTTGGCCGCCATTCCTGATGCTTTGTATTCAAAATTTAAGCAGTGACGAGGTTCGGACCCAGGACAGAGAACTTTCTGATCAGAGTCAAAGATGCTACCCCGAGACCTACATAGCTGTGAGATGTTAACCTGAGTTGCTTTGTGGAGATTTCTACGGAATAGACAAGAAACAGTTAGACGGTGGTGCTTTACTGTTAACAGCATACGTTTTTCCAACGTAGTGGTTAGATCGGATGATATGGAGTGCAGCTACATCGCTACAGGGGCCTCCTTTCAATCATCGTACGACCGTCGAAACGGCGGATATTGGGATAACCAATCACGGAACAGAATGCAATTACAGTCGCTCAGCAGTGGATGGGCATCAGAACCGGATACCTTCCAGAAGCAGTTTATAATAGATCGCTGCAGCAATGAAAGATACCTAGCGACTGCAAAAAAGCGCTGGTCATTCCCGTTTTCAAGTAGAGTCGTAAGAGAGATGCACGTATTTATAGGTCTATATCGTTGACGTCAATATCTTGTATAATCATGGAACGTATCTTGTGCTCAAGAATAGTGACTTTTTTGAGAATGAAAATCTCTTCTATACAGATCAACATGGATTCCTAAAAAAGAGATCCTGCGAAACTCAGCTCGCTCTGTCCGTCTAAGAGATCGATAGCGCTGTAGACAACGGCATTCTGATAGGTGCTGTGTTCCTTGACTTCAGGAAGGCATTTGGACACCGTCCCGCACTGTTGGTTAGTGAAAATAATACGAGCTTAACCGGTATTGAACCAGATTTGTGACTGGATTCAACGCTTCCTTGCAGTCAGAGCTCAACACGTCGCTGTTAACGGAACGAAATCGTCAGATCTAAAGGCAGTTTCCGGAGAATCGCAAGGAAGTGTGATCGGAGCGTTACTGTTTACAAAGTAAGCATAAATGATACGGTAGAGAGCGTCGGAAGCTCTTTAAGACTGTTTGCTGATGACGCGGCTGTCTATAAGCAAGTAGCAACGCCAGAAGACAGTATCGATTTGCGGGATGACCTGCAGGGGATTGATGTATGGTGCAGGCTCTGGCAGTTGACGCTGTACATAAATAAATGTAACGTATTGGGCACATATAGCAAAAGAAATCCACTCCTGTACAACTGCACTATTGATGACAAATTGCTGGAAACAGTATCTAACGTGGAATATCTAAGAGTAACTATCCAGAGCGACCTTAAGCGGAATGACCACATAAAACAAAAGAGTAGGAGAAGCAGATGCCAGACTGAGATTCATAAGAAGTACCTTAGGAAAATGCAACTCATCCACAAAGGAGTGGCCGAGCGGTTCTAGGCGCTTCAGTCCGGAACCGCGCGACTGCTACGGTCGCAGGTTCGAATCCTGCCTTGGGCATGGATGTATGTGATGTCCTTAGGTTAGTTAGGTTTAAGTAGTTCTAAATTCTAGGGGACTGATGACCTCAGATGTTAAGTCCCATAGTGCTCAGAGCCATTCGAACCACAAAGGAAGCGGCTTATGTATCGTTCATCAGTCTTGGATCCTTATAATAGAGGAGATAGGGGAGATCTAACGAGGAGCGAGGCGTTTCGTCACGGGATCATTTAGTCGACGCGAGAGCTTCACAGAGATGCTCAACAAAGTCCAGTGGCAGACTCTACAAGAGAGACGTAGTGTATCACGGAGAGGTTTACTATTGAAATTCGGAGAGAGCATTTTCCAAGTAGTGTCGGACAGAACATTACTTCGTCCCACATAGATCTCACGAAATGATCAGGACGTGCAAATTCGAGAAACTGGAGGTAATACAGAGGTTCCCCGACAATCACTTCTCCCATGCGCCATTCGTGAATGGAGCACAGAAAGGGGCGATCAGAAGCACCTCCGCCACACACCGATAGGCCGCTTGTGAGTATGATGCAGATGTAGATATAAGTGGTTAGACGTGGTGATCTTGCGTCGCGGATCAAAACTTGTCTGGCAACCATTATCAACCTTGTAAGCAAGTAATACAGGACCAACAAATCGGCATCCATCAATGGAAGTTTCCTTAACTTATCAAATGTCTTAGACGTTGTACAGTTGGTCTCACGCGACACACGTCACCAGAATTGTGTTCCGGGATCGGATGCCTGTTAGTTCGAGGCCATTGCATCAGGAAGGACGTTAAGGTTTCGGCTGGTTTTATAACGATAAAAGCCCTAAGCTGCATAATCACCTGACTTCCACATGACAGATACTTTGCAGTCTGTACTGAAAAAAGACCCTACTTCAGTATACCTCAAGGATTTGAAGGAAGATGAATATATCAAAGATGCAGTCGTAGATGTAACTGAGAATGTCTGAAACAAGTATGTAGGAATATTATGGATTCAGCGAAAACTCTGACTGTGGACGTAATGAAATATTATCAGAAATGTTAGATGTGTAAGGTAGAAGAGGCAAGGCAGTAGACTGGATCCTATCACACCTGAAAAACAGGAGCCAATATATAAAAATCACGAAAACGGAGAGACAACATGATCTGAAGCAAGAATTTTACTCCTCTGTCCCATAGGGATCTATTGCTCTCCATTTTATACGCAAATCAGAAAATCACAAATATTAAAACACCAAAATATGTTGATAAAATAGAGAAAAAACTCTCAATGTACACTGGTGTCCAAAATCAAAGCAACAAACCCTTGTTTTCCCATCCTATGCCTAATTCATGATGTAGTCATACAAACTGCCAACAGATGTCCGTACGATCGTGTTATGCACATAAGATGGCATTACGGTCAACGAAAAATCACGTCAACGATAACGTCAGGGCACCTATCAAACAGGTTGGTATTTGCCGGGTAGTCCCACATCCACAATCGGTGCAGTATGGTACAGAGAAGACGCCTACCAGACTCTCTGCGGTGGAGGACCATAGGAAGAATGGAAGCAGCCAGTTGCAAACTGATGTGGCCCGATGGCTTAATGCGAATCGTTCCGTTGCTTCTCGGAAGTGGTGACAGTTTATAGATACCGAAACTGTATTACGAAGATCGGAGCAGGGCCGACCACGTGTTGCATCAGAAAGAGAGGACCGTTATTTGGCTGTAAGGGCACGACGGTACAGCCTTAATACTGCACGGCAATTGGCATCTGATCTCGCAGCATTCGCTGGATGTGTTGTATCGAGGCAAACGGTGTACAGAAGGCTTCGGCAGAGTAGCCTTTATTGTCGGAGACCTGCTGAATGAGTATCTCTGACACGCCTTCACATAAGGGAACGTCTAGAGTGGAGCTGCAACATGCCACCTGGACGGTCGAACAGTGGGCCAATGTTCTTTCCACAGATAAGTCCCGATTTGGTCTGGAGAGAGGTTCACAGCAGATTGGCATCTGGAGGGAACGTGGAACACGATTTAGAGGACGAAACATTGTGGAAAGAGACCGATATCGAGGAGGATCCCTAACGATGTTGGCAAGGATTAAGTTGACCACTCGAACACCTCTTCATGAATTTGTATGGGTGAATCGGCAAGGTTTAACTGTTGATAGGTATCGTAACGAAATGTTGGGATCTCTCGTGCGGTTGTTGGGAGATTCTGTGTGCCCAGACTTCTAGTCATGGACGATAAAGCTCGACCTCATGGAGCACAGGTGGCTGATGTTTTATTGGGAACGGAAGTTATCGCATGCTCGCTCTCCCGATTTGAATCCCATACACCACGTCTGGGATGCACTAGGAGACGGGCTGCATCGCGTCAGCGTCCACCAACCACTCTCCAAGACCAGCGAGCAGTTCTGCAAGAAGAATGGGCGTTATTGCCTCGACATAAGATTGATGACACCGTCCACAGTACGCCCCGTCGTTGTCAGGACTGCACTGCTGCCAGAGGTGGTCACACGCCATACTGAGTACATTAACAGTTGTCGGAACGTACAGTTAATTATGTGTATAAAATAAAAGACACTAGTATAAATATATGTTTACATGAAAATACATGTTATTACCAATTGAAAAATTACCTAATATTTAATCCCATCGTCACCATGATCGATTATACAAGTAGCTTGGCACCTTAGCGCACTCTCTGCTTAACCATCCACAGTTCTAACCTCTAAATATCCTTTGACCCATTTCGCAATGAATGTCTTTGACTTTCTAAAACTTATAGCAGCAGCTCCATATGAAAGCTTTGATCCCTTTGGATGATTTAGAAGGAACACGGGCTCATGACGCTTCAGGTGTTTTTCACTCATTTTAAACTGCAACCGACAAAAGAAAACATTCAATTCTTACACTCTTTATCTATAGACTGTGCAAGAGCGCATTGATTACAGATTCGAGACCACTACCAGAGATGTCGCTTCGGACGTTACATTTAAAATTATGGGGTACACTTTCTTGTGGAACTGACTGTATGTGCAAACCTGTTCAGTTGAGTAAAACGAAGAACATTTTCGTCTGTCGTTAAGCATGTTGTAGTTGTTTACGTTCTTAATTCTTTACATTGTTTCTACTTTACTAACACCTGTTTGTAGTGTTTTGTGGCAAAATAAACGGAACTTTGCTAAAATTCCGTTTGTTGCTTCAATTTTGGACACCAGCATATATATACATTAAGAGTTTCTCTCTTTCTTTTATTAACATATTTTGGGGTTATGTAATCAATATCTCGTTTTTTGTATAGAGTATTATGTTGCAATATTGCAATGTGTCTTCTGATGTAGTGACGTGAATCATTTACACTACAGAAACAGTTTTCTTTCAAATTACCTGTGTCACAGCTGTGTCGCAACTCGATATCTTGAGTATCAGGAATACAGTTGAATTTTGTGCAGCGTAGGAGTTCATACAGATATATGCTTTGTGTTGTCAGTATCTTAAGTGTTTTTTTTAAATTCTGGGCTACATGATTCTCTCCATCTAACGTTATATCCACTGTCACAATTGAAGTTCTTCTTGTGCATTCTTATTTCTACACCCTCTTTAAATACAGAATCCCAGTATTTAGCAGCCTGAGACAAAACTTTAGTTTCCTCAAACAACATTTTGTGTTTGTAAGGCTGTGCTCAGCAACCACAGATTTCTCCAGTTCTCAATTTTTAAATGTGCCGTTGATTTTCTGCACTGCGTTCGGAAACGATACGGATGGACTGACCGATGTAACTGCTTCCGCACTCACAAGGGCTTATAAATCTGAGGGATCCTGAGGCCGAGACTGTCCTTAACAGATACTAGCATCTCCTTTATCTTCTTAGGAGTTCGTAGGACAGATTTTATAACTCGTCTTCCGAGATCTTTGCCTATTTCACTGGATGTAGCGCCACAGAAAGGGAGGAACTCAGTGGCCCATCACGTGAATATTCAACATTTTCATGTTTCCTTTTCTTCATGTCATGTGAACCTCATGTTCCATTACAAACTAGGCCACTGCTGGAGATAGAGGAGAACATATAGCCATTCCGTCCGTCATTTCACAAAATTTACCACCAACCAGAAGTAGTTAGTCGGCATAACAACTTTATCTTTTAAGGGGGAAAATGCTCTGCGAACAGTTTCAGTATGTCCTTCACAGGAACTCTTGTAAGAAGTGAAACGTCCCCTTTAAAAAAATTAAAAATTTAAAAATGACAGTGCTGGAAAACCTCTTACATTATTTGATTTTCAAACAGCTGAGCAAAACTGAACGTACTCAGACATTTCTCTCTTTACTTATTCTGATCATAACTAAACTGACACATAATAGTTTTAGCGCAACGCAATCTTACTTTCAATAAGCCATACAAAAGAATGGCCCTAATTAGCAATAACCTATACCTTTCATGAATCACTTACCTCACAGAAATCTTCGTTACTCGAACTACTGCAATACAGCGAGCGCCAATACTGCCAGCTAAATAAAAGATTCTAACAACTGAAGGCACTAACTACTGATAGGCATAGTTAGCAAATGAAAGATTTTGATAGAGAACAAACAATGTATTTACCTTAATAATGTTCAAACATGACCTCCTTCTTTACAAATAACCAGTATTACAAATTTGCTCTTTCTGATGGACACACGTCCAGATCGTCCGCTTATAGTAACCTCTCAAAACTCTGACATCTCACTCCCCACATCCACCACTGCTGGCGGCCCACCTCCAACTGCCCAACGCTACACGCTGTTCAGATCCAACTGCCCAACGCTACACAAGCGAATATTCCAACAATGCCAACCAGTCACAGACTGCACACAGCACAGTCAGTGATTTTCATACAGAGCGCTACGTGGCGTTACCAACATCAAAACCTAAACAGCCTACTTACAGAAGTGAGACCACACGCAGGCTGACTAAAATAGTCTTAGGGCCAACTTTGTTGCTGTTGTGGTCTTCAGTCAGAGACTGGCTGGATGCAGCTCTCCATGCTACTCTATTCTGTACAAGTTTCTTCATCTACGTGTAACTACTGCAACCTACATCCTTCTGAATGTGGTTAGTGTATTCATCTCTTGGTGTCCCTCTATGACTTTTACCCTCCGCGCTTCCCTCCAGTATTAAATTGGTGATCTCTCGATGCCTCAGAACGTGTCCTACCAACCGAATTCTTCTTCTAGTCAAATTGCGCCACATATTCCTCTTCTCACCAATTCTATTCAATACCCCCTGATTAGTTACGTCATCTACCAATCTAATCTTCAGCATTCTTCTGTAACACTCTATTGCAAAAGCTTCTATTCTTGTCTAGCCGGCCGGTGTGGCTGTGCGGTTCTAGGCGCTACAGTCTGGAACCGCGGGACCGCTACGGTCGCAGGTTCGAATGCTGCCTCGGGCATGGATGTGTGTGATGTCCTTAGGTTAGTTAGGTTTAAGTAGTTCTAAGTTCTAGGGGACTGATGACCTCAGATGATAAGTCACATAGTGCTCAGAGCCATTTGAACCATTTTTTCTTCTTGTCTAAACTATTTATGTCCATGTTTCACTTGCATACATGGCTACACTCCCTACAAATACTTCCAGAAAGGACTTCCTGACAAATCTATACTCGATGTTAACAAATTTCTCTTCTTCAAAAACGCTTTCCATGCCGTAGCCAGACTACATTTTGTATGATGTCTACTTCCACCATCATCAGTTATTTTGCTCCCCAAATAGCCAAACTCATCTACTACTTAAGTGTCTCATTTCCTAATCTAATTCCCTCAGCGTCACCTGATTTAATTCGATTACGTTCCATTATACTCGTTTTACTTTACAATGTTATCGGCAAACCTCAAAGTTTTATATTTCTTATCAATGGATTTGAATTCCTGCTCCAAATTTCTCTTTTGTTTCCTTTACTACTTGTTCAGTATACGGATTGAATAACATCGGGGATAGGCTACAACCCTGTCTCACTCCCTTTCCAACCACTGCTTCCCTTTCACGCACCTCGACTCTTATGACTGCCCTCTGGTTTCTATACAAATTGCAAACAGCTTTTTGTTCCCTGTATTATACCCCTGTCACCTGCAGAAACTGAAAGAGGGTATTCCAGTGAACATTGTAAAAAGCTTTCTCTAAGTCTACAAATGCTAGAATCGTAGGTTTGCCTTCCCTTAATCTATGTTCAAAGTTAAGTCGATGGGTCAGTATTGCCTCGCGTGTTCCAACATTTCTACGGAATCCAATTTGATCTTCCCCGAGGTCGGCTTCTACCAGTTTTTCCATACGTTTGTAAGGAATTCGTGTTAGTATTTTACAGCCGTGACTTATTAAACTGATAATTCGGTAATTTTCACACCTGTCGACAGATGCTTTCTTTGGGATTTGAATTATTATATTTAACACTGGGCGTTGTTGAGGAGCTGTGATTGTTTGGGCTGACGCCAGCTACACAATTTCAAAAAGGGAATTGCACGTATCTGTCGGAACATCAGAGAAAATGTGCCTGACGACTCTTAGTAGAGAGAGACTAGGTATACACAGGAGTTCAACAAAATTATGGAATCATCGAAAATACGACCCATTACAATGCCTAATACTGTCCAGGAAACTCGTTGGCATTCAAAACGGCTTCCAGTCGCCTCGGGATGGATAAATACAGGTCCTGCATAGTTTTGAAGATAATATTAGACCATTCTTCCTGAAAAATAGTGACAAGTTCAGGTAGTGATGATAGGGATGGATAGCAATCAAGCACCCTTTTCTCCAAATTAGACCGCAAAGGCTCAATAATATTGAGACACGATGGCTGATGTGACCAGCGGAGACGCGACAACTCATTGTTAAACACATAAAACCAGTCCTGGACGATGCGAGGCTCTGTCGTCTTGGAACACAGCTTCACCATTGAGGAACAAATAGTGTGCAATGGGATGGACCTGTTTACCGAAGATGGTAACACACAGTATGTGATCAAAAGTATCCGGACACCCCCAAAAACATACGTTTTCCATATTAGGTGCGTTGTGCTGCCACCTACTGCCAGGTAGGTGGCACCCTCCGCCACGCACCGTCAGGTGGCTTGCTGAGTATGGATGTAGATGTATATGTAAATGTACTCCATATCAGCGACCTCAGTAGTCATTAGAGATCGTGAGAGAGCAGAATAGGGCGTTCCGGGAAACTCACGGATTTCGAACGTGGTCAGGTGACTGGGTGTCACTTATGTCATACGTCTGTACGCGATATCTCCACACTCCTAAACATTCCTTGGTGCACTGTTTCCGATGTGATAGTGAAGTGGAAACGTGAAGGGACACTTACAGCACAAAGCGTACAGGTCGACCTCGTCTGCGTAAACATTGGACGATTGAACAATGGAAAAACGTTGTGTGGAATGACGAATCACGGTACACAATGTGGCAATCCGATAGCAGGGTGTGGGTGTGGCGAATGCCCGTTGAACGTCATCTGCCAGCATGTGTAATGCCAACAGTAAAATTCATAGGCGGGGGGTGTTATGGTGTGGTCGTGTTTCCTATGGATGGGGCGTGGGCCCCTTGTTGTTTTGCGTGGTACTACCACAGCACAGACCTACATTGATGTTTTAAGCACCTTCTAGCTTCCCATTGTTGAAGAGCAGTTCGGGGATCGCGACTGCATCTTTCAACACCATCGAGCACTTATTCATAATGTACGGCCTATGGCGGAATGGTTACACGTCAATAACATCCCTGTAATGGACTGACCTCCAGAGTCCTGACCTGAATTCTATAGAACACGTTTGGGATGTTATGGAACGCCGACTTCGTGCCAGGCGTCATCGATACCTCTCGTCACTTTAGGGCTGCCATTCCCCAAGAAACCTTCCAACATCTGATTACACTATGCCTGCGAGAGCGGAAGCTGTCATTAAGGCTAAGAGTGGGCCAACACCATACTGCATTCCAGCATTACCGATGGAGGGCGCCACGAAGTTTTTAAGTCATTTTCAGCCAGGTGTCCGGATACTTTTGATCACATAGTGTAATCCTTGGCAGTGGCGCAGTCTTGCATGTGGCCCATGGAATACCACGATATGGCTGCCTGTATTATCACTGAATTCCAGAAATGTTTCACTTTTGCAACGTAAATTCAGCCAGAAGTTGCAAAATGTGTGAAACAAGATTCATCTGACCAAATTACTTTTTCCCATTGCTCCTTAGTTCAATTTTTACGCTTCGGCACTCCTTTTTCGGTTTCTGGCATTTGCATCGTTGGTGAGTGGTTTTGGAATTTCGGATCGCCCTGTAAATCCCTGCTTATGGGTCTTGCGTTGCGTTATTTGGTGCTGACAGAGTTCCCGAGTGTGACATTCAGTTCAGCAGTGGGTTTTGCAGCTGTCGTCGGCTTATTTTTTTGTCACAATCCTCTTCGATGACCGTCCGCCACCATCACTCGACGCACCCTTTCGTCCACGTTGTGACTTAAGGGGTGATGTTTTTTCGCTTTCCCTGTACTTGGTTGGTACAGTGCCTCTTGAAACAGCAAGCACTTTGCCTACCTTCGTTGTTGAAGCACTCACCACACGTGCACTAACGATATGCCCACGTTGGAACTCATTAGATCCTACGTAATGCACTCACAACTGCACAGAACACTGTTCTGATCACGACTGACGCCAGCAACTCACTGAGGACACAGCACACCTGCCGTTCGAGGCCAAAACAAGAGCGCAACTGGCAAGCTTGGCTTGCATCTGCTTTTATGTTCAAGCACGGATTTCTCGCAGTGTTTCCATATTTTTGTCCTGCTCCTGTATAAGAAGCTACATTATTTTTGCAGTTGTTAAGTTATAACAGCATGACATGTGCTATATCCTTGTAGAAGTAATCCACGTATGAATAAAACTCCTGAATGTAAGATACACAGTTCTCGTCCGACACTAAGGTCGTTGCACAACTAAGAAGAGGGCATGGGTTGCGAGTTTGCTGCAGACACAGTTGTGTTGCTGTACGGACAAAATGGTTCAAATGGCTCTGAGCACTATGAGACTTAACATTTGAGGTCATCAGTCCCCTAGACTTAGAACTACTTAAACCTAACTAACCTAAGGCCATCACACACATCCACGCCCGGGGCAGGATTCGAACATACGACCGTAGCAGAAGCGCGGTTCCGGACTGAAGCGCCTAGAACCACTCGACCACAGCGGCCGGCGCTGTATGATCAACAGGTGCACCACAGTGTTCGATGAAATGGGGCGGTGACTATAAACGTAATCCAAAGGTGCACGGGACAGTGTGATTATCATGGCAAAACGTCTAAATGGCAAACATATTCACCGTGATGTTCTGGCGGTATACAGACCAAATGCACTGCCGCGTCTAGCCCTAGCGAGAATGTGCTAACAACTTGACCAAGACCGCACAGATGTGGTTGAAGCAGATCGGTAAATCCAGATCTTGCATCGTGCTACTGCCATCTTTTTGGCAATGTGAAAGAACATCTGGGGACAGTGAGAGGAAGAGGAGGGAAGGGGGGAAGCGATTTTCCAACGATGACGACGTGCGCACAGCTGTTCTAAAATGGCTCCATGACCAAAGGGCAGATTGCCATAACCGAGGTTGATGAGGTATTAAACGACTTGATGGACGTTCTGGCCGTTGTTTGCAGAAAGCTCATGGCTATGTTGTAAAATAATAGGTTGGTGCATAAGTTCGTAGCGTTTTTGTTTTGCATGTTGATATTGCACTCGCTATGGGTTTATTTATAGGTTGTCATTTTTTGTTTATATTTCGATGTTGCTGTTTGAGTTGACATATTGTCATTTTGTCATTTGCAGATGGTGAGTGGAGTTGTGAACGCTAGAAAATGGAGTGCAAAGCGGAGAAATCGGAACATTTCCGACGTTCTCTTCTGTTTGAGATCAATAGAGGGTAACAATAGTGGAAGCAGCCAGAAAACATTGCGCTGTGTATGGGGATAATGTCACTGGACAGAGCGCGCCAAGAAAATAATTTTGTTGCTTTAAAGAGGATCGTTTTGACATTAGAGACTCTCCACATTTAGGAAAACCTTCTGGGTTTGTTGAAGATCGTTTAACCGCACTAATCCGCAATGAGTGACGTCAGTGTACTCGAGAACTGCCAAATGTGGTGAACTGTCAACATTGCACCACTTTCTGACGTCTGAATGCAATGGGGAAGGTTAAGAAATCGGGTGTATCGATACCGCATGCTCTAAGCCAAAATAAAAAAAATCAAGACGTTGTCAGATGTAGATCTCTACTTGCTCGTCATCAGTTGGTTCGTGAACAACAACGGCCATCCCTATACTGGTGTCGGGAAATGGTGTCTTTACGCCAACATAAGGAATAGAAAGGAATGGCTAAGCGCAAACAAAGCAGCAAATCCTCGTACAAAGACCTGCGCGTATCCACAGAACATAGTGTTAGCATCTGGTAGAATTGCTTTCCCAAGGTATAACTATGATTTTTAACATTTATTGTCGAGCAGACCCTGTCTGAAAACAACGACCGCGAAGATGCTACTCCATGATAACGCTACACGCATTCTGTTAGACTGACAAAAAACACTGTACAGGAGTTGGGCAGGGAAGTCATTCCGCACGCACTTTATTCACCTGAGCTTGAGCCCTCAGATTTTCACCTTTTGCGCTCTGTGTCGAACAGTCTTTAAGGGGGGACGTTGATGAAATTGACCAAAAAATGTCAATTTTCGATTTATTTTTTATTTGTTAGGACAACTCATGGACAATAAGATCCCAAAGTTTCAATGTTGAAATCGCATCCGAAGTGCCTGAAAATTAATTGAAAGAGAGGCGCGGCCTCCCTGTCACGCCCACGTTTCGAAGCAGCACATCAATACCAGCTCAGTGAACGATTCTGTGTATTAATTTCAACCAAACGTGTGTGGGATACATCTAGAAGGCCGTGATACATACTCTTTGGTTTTATAGATCATCTTTGGCCGAGCCTGCACTTCTCAAAAAGTGTGTTCATGGCGAAACCCAAAATCCAAATGAGACTCTAAGTTCACTCATACGGAAACGATGCCCTAGAAACACATATGCATCTGCTACAGTTGTCAGACTTGCAACTTATGATGCAGTTATTGTATTTAATGATGGGAACTTCGGTAGGATGAAGGTATTAGAAAGAATGGGCTTCAGGACAGGAAATTTTACTCAAGACATCCTCAGAAAAATAGATTTACAGCGTGTCTCTGCAGCTGAAAAGTCAATTGAAGACTTGGTAAAGGAAAGAAGACAGACAACAAGAAACCAGAAGAGAAGCCTTGAAGGGAAAGACGACCCAGAGTACAAATGTGGTGCCTTCTGAAGAAGTAACATAAGGACAAAATTTAGGTCGAACTTTAAAGTGCATTTCCTGAACAGTTTGTTTTTTAAAGTTTATGTACCTTTTCCTCAGATTCTACGAATGCTAGAATTATGAAATTTTGTACACACATTTCTATAAACCTAGTAAACGTTTTCTCAAGAGAAAATTTCTAAATTCTGATTGCAAGCTGAGATATGGGGCAAAGTGCTTGGAATTTTGCATAAATTTAAAATTGTATTTGTGGAATTATAATTAAGAAATTATGAAAATTCTCCTGTTTGACCTATTCCAAAAACCTCATGAGAGAAGCTTACAACATATAAAGAGATGAAACAGAGAATTTTTTGTAGAAATCTCTTGAATACTTTCTGAGAAAAAGGACCATACATTATTTTTGGAAAATAAAACTTAAAATTTCATCAAAAAAACTGAATATATATAATCTAAGGATTTGATATGTAAATTACGTTCATGTAAAGCGAGGTACAAAATTTCACTGCCATATCTCCAAAACTGTGGATTTGGTGCATTTTTGAAATAGTGTGTGTTTTTCATCAACGTCCCCCCGAAAGGAACTTCCTTTCCGGATGAAAATGCGCTCCGAACATGGATCGACGAGTTCTTCGTCTCAAAACCACGTGATTTCTACAGTCGCGGAATCGAAAACTCATCTCAGCGTTAGCAAACTGTTGTAAATAGTGAAGAGAATATATAATTGATGACTGAAGTCTCTGTTATGTGTATCCGTTGTGTTTATTAAACTTGTGAAAAAATATGCGAACTTATGCACCAGCGCAGTAGTTGTATGTTTCTGTGTCTCTGAAGTGTAGTGCAGCATCGAATAAAAGCCAACTGGCCTGCCATAACACACTGAGCTGATAAAAGTTATGGGACTGCGATACGCACATATACAGACGGCGGCAGTATCGTGTACACAAGGTATAGAAGGGCACTGCATTGGTGAAGCTGTTATTTGTACTCAGGTGATTCTTGTACAAAGGTTTCCGACGTGACTATGGCAGCAGACTTTGAAAGCAGAGTGGTAGTTGGAGCTAGATGCTTGGGCCATTCCATTTCGGAAATCGTTAGGGAACTCAATATTCCGAGATCCCCAATGTCAAGAGCGTGCCGAGGATAGCAAATTTCAGGCATTATCTCTCATCACTCGCTACGTGCCGGCCGCTGTGACCAAGCGCTTTTAGGCGCTTCAGTCCGGAACGGCGCTGCTGCTACGGTCGCAGGTTCGAATACTGCCTCGGGCGTGGATGTGTGTGATGTCCTTAGGCTAGTTGGGTTTAGGTAGCTCTAAGTCTAGGGGACTGATGATCTCAGATGTTAATCCCATAGTGCTTAGAGCACTATGAACCATTTGAACTCGCTACGCAGTGGCCGACGGTCTTCATTTTCAACCAAGAGCAGCGGCGTTTGCACAGAGTCTTCAGTGCTTACGACAAGAAACACTGCGTCAAATAACCGCAGAAGTGAATGTGGAACGTACGACTTTAGGAGAGTGGGGCGAAATTTGGCGTTATAGGGTTATTGCAGCAGAAGATCTATGGGAGTGCCTTTGCTAACAGAACGACATCGCCTGACCACATCTGTTGACCCTAGAGGACTGGAAAACAGTGTTCTGCTGAGATGAGTCCTGATTTCAGTTGGTAAAAGCTGATGGTAGGGACATCACGAAGGCATGGACCCAAGTTCTCAACAAGGCACTGTGCAAGCTGGTGCTGGCTCGATAATGGTGTGGTCTCTGTTGACGTGGAAGGGACTGGTTCCTCTGGACCAGCTGAACCGATCACTGACTGGAAATCGTTACGTTCGCCTACTTGGAGACCATTTGCAACCATACATGGAGTTCATGTCGTGTCACCGGGCCAGAGCTATTTGCGATTGGTTTGAAGATCATTGTGGCCAATTCGAGCGAATGATCTGGCCACCTAGATCGTCCGACATGAATCCCATCGAACATTTATGGGACATAATCGAGAGGTCAGTTCGCGCACAAAATCCCGTACTGACAACTCTTCCGCAACTATGGACGGCTATAGGGAAAGCATGGCTCAATATGTCTGCAGGGGACTTCCAACGACTTGTTGAGTCCATTCCACGTGCAGCTGCTGCACTGCACTGTGCAAAAACAGTTCCGACACGATATGAGGAGGTATCGTATAACTTTAGTAACCTCAATGTAATTAACTTACGTGCTTAAGTCCTCTGGTACGAGTATTATTATGAGTACAGGAGCGGAGGCGAATTCCTCGGCAGGCAGTGGCGGGGTTGTGGTTGCGGGTGCGGGGTTCAGCGACCGACCCGCACAGTTGGTGCCCCTGCGGAGGCGCGGGCCCGCCGCCGCCCCGTCACGTCGCCGCGCGGCTTCTAATGACAGCGGCCGGCCCGGGGAATTAATTTGGTAAGGCACGGCACGAGGTGCGCCGACGTGTCCGCCCGCTGATGACGGCCACTGCTTAGGCCCGCCATTAGCCGCTACGTGCGCCCACTTGCCGGTAACTAGCCCGCGCAGGCCAGGCTGGAGGCGGAGGTGCCGCTCTCGGGCCAGCTTCCCTCTCCCGTCCGACAAAACACAGCCTCCCAGCGAGGCGAAAACACCCGGTGACTGTCACCGGGAAGAGCGCACGTACCAGAAAAGAGCTGTGGCCTCATTCCGCCATTTTCATGATCGTACAATGCTCGCACCTCGACATGTTCGCTGTCAGAGGGGTGAGGGGCACGGCGAGAGCGAAGTCTCCTGAAGGCATTTTTTATTTGTTTTGTATGTCATGTCCCGTAGGACCAAATTTAGGAACAAGTCTCCATGGTCATGGGACGAGCCAGTACATGAAATCAGTAATCATAGATAAACTCAAACATATGTGAATCCTATGCAGACGACAGGTCATAATCTTAAATAAACATAATTAACAACGTAGCACTGGAATTAACTGAATTTCTTAACTTTTCCAGGAGTTCCTTGACAGAATAGAAAGGATGATAATTCATTGAAACCCTCAGCTGCTGACAGGTGTTGTTGACATACCTTGATGGGGACAGCTGAAAACGTGTGTCCTGACCGGAACTCGAGCCCGGGATCTCCTGCTTACATGACAGACGCTCTGTCCATCTGAGCCACCGAGGACACAGACCAATAGCGCGACTCCAGGGACTTATCCCTTGCACGCTTCCCGTGACACCCACATTCCCAACTCTCCACAATCTACATACGTAATGTCCCTAATAGATACTTTGCCCATCCACTCGTTACTCGAGCCCACATAAGTTGACGATTCCCGTAGGAGTTCGGGCAACCTGTGCGCACTCTCACAGATGAAGGTCAATGGCCGGGTAGCCATTTAACTATGTATGAAGATAACGTGCAAGGGATAAGTCCCTGCAGTCGCGCTATTCATTTATGTCCTCGGTGGCTCAGATGGTAGCCAGCACGGTAACTCAGCGTGTTCGGTCAGAGGGTTAGCTGCCCTCCGTAATAAAAAAAAACTGAGTTGATGGAACAGCGACGAACTGAAACGGGTGTCTTGCGACGTCCGCCCCGAGCGGATACAACGAACGGAAAAAAAAAGAAAAAAAATTGCTGGAGATCCCGGGTTCGAGTCCCGGTCGGAGCATACATTTTCAGCTGACTTCATCAAGGTATGTCAACAACACCCGTCAGCAGCTGAGGGTTTCAATTAATTATCATTTATTCTAGAGAAGCTGCACGGTCATAAATGGTATCTGTTCTTTCGAGAACAGTTAGTATATAGAATAGAAGGAGTGAGTCATGATGAAACTCCTCATTTTAGACTTGAAAGTGTGTGGATTACTGCTAAGGTTTTTAAATTCTTGTGGCAGAACACTGCACGCCTTTCTGTAAAAGATTCAAGGCCGTTAGTTCCAAATGAAGATTGGATTTCAGCCTAATATTAACTGAGCGAAAGCTGCTAACTCTTTGGGATAAGCTGGTATTGCTAACAACAAACGACATTAAGGAAAATATGCTTTGAGAGGCCAATGTCAGAATTCCCAGAGTACTGAAAAGGGGTTGACAAGAGGTCTGCGAACTTACATCACACATTGCTATAACCGAGCGTTTTTGAGCCAAAAATAGCCTTTTTGAATCATAAGAGTTACTCCAACGAGTAACACCGCACGTCACAAGGGAATGAAAATAAGCAACAAAGTCTACTTTTTGTGTTGAACTATCGCTTATTTCAGATACTATTGTAATGATAAATAAAGCAGCATTCAGTTTTTGAACAAGATCCTGAACATTGGTTTTCCACGGCAGCTTACTGTCTAACTGAACGCATACGAATTTCAGCTGTTCAGTCTCACTAATCACGTGTGCACTCTGTGTAATCAAAATATCAGTTTTTGTTGAATTTTGTGTTAGAAACTGTAAAAACTGAGTCTTACTGTGATTTAGCATCAATTTATTTTCTACAAGTCATGGACTTATGTCTCAAACTACATTATTTGGTACTGTGTCAATACTGCACCGACCATCCTTCACTACCAAGCTGGTGTCATCAGCAAACAGAAATATTTTGGAAACATCTGTAATACTAAAAGGCATGTCATTTATAAAAATAAGAAACAGAGGCGACCAAAACACCAGCCCTTTGGGCAGCCCCCACTTATTTGTATCTTAAGGTCCTCTCTTATATCTGACCAGAAACAACACAAACCAAAACTATTATGAAAACATTCACTGGAATAATAATAACGATAATAATAATAGAAATAATAATGAAAATAATAATAATTGACAATAGTAACGATAATAATAACCAATAATAATAATAATAATAATAAAAATATTTCACACTAATAATAACAATAATAATGTTAATAACGGAATACATGTTTACTATTACAGAAGCGGAAGGGATAGAGAGGAGAGGACAAAATTGAAATGGCAATCACAGTGGGTGTTAGGAAAGAGCAGAATTTAAATAAAGAACTCTGCCAAAATGGCTGAAGGAAAACTTGTGAGGGAGAGGGAATTGACGAGAGTGAGCTGCATAATAATATACAGGAGAGTTGTGATAAATGGTTCGTCCATTAACTGTCTTTTGAAGTTTGGAAGGAATTTAATTTCTCTGATTTTTTGAGGAAGATTGTTCCAAAGTCGGGTTCCTCATACAGAAAATGATTTAGAGAATTTGGCAGTGTTATGTCATGGTACAGGAAGGATTTCAGTTTATTGGGAATGAGTATTTCTGCTGTGCTCTTCAGATAGTAGTGTAAGAGTTGATATTAAATAAAAGAGAGTGTAATGATTGAGAAGACGATGCCGCGGACACCCAGTATTATAATGAAATTACAGTGAAATCCAGACCTTTAGCTGCTTTCAGGTGTTGATAAATATCAACGGGGACATGTCCGAAAGAACAGGTGCCATGTTCATACATAGTATTACGGTCCCTACGCTTATCGGCAAGCAGCGGTGCTAACTGTTCGTAGGCAGACGTGATATGGTCGAAACAGCGTGCGACACAAATGTATAGCACACAAGCATTCATCGCCAATCCTAGCCAGCGTGAGCTTCCCTTGGAGAATAGCATCACCATAGTCAAGTATGGGGAGCTTCTTTCTAAGCTCGAAAGGAAATACGAGTGTGGTTTGAAAAGTTCTCGGAACGGAATACAAAAAAAAAAGTACTTACATCGCTGAAACTTTTTTTTATTTTTCAATGTAATTTCCTTGTAGAATAATGCACTTGGTCCAGCGATGTTCCAGTGCCTTGATCCCATCTCGAAAATGAGTTTCCTGCAAGCCTGCAAAATAGTCGTCAACTCCGGCTATCAGTTCTTCGTTTGAAGTGAATCTTCGTCCACCAATAAAAATTTGCAGTTTTGGGAAGAGATGGAAGTCTGACGGAGCCATATCAGGTGGCAAAAACTCATAGCTTAGTTCGCGTAATTTTGCCATGATGACGGCACATGTTTTTGACGCAGAGTCAGGAGTCGCGTCATCCATCTTGCAAATTTTTTTTCATTTCTAATTCTTCAGTTAAAATGTGATATAACCTTTCAGATGACTTCTGGCGAGCATGAGGAATTTCACGCACTTCCAATCGGCGATCCTCCATGACCATTTTGTGGACTTTTGCAATGATTTCTGCATTAGTGACACATCTCGGCCGACCACTGCGCGGATCATCATCTAAGCTCTCCTGACCAAATTTACATTCATTTGTTCACTTAGCAACAGCTGAATATGAAGGATCAGAGTCTACCAGTGTATTCTGGAAATCGGGACGAATGTCTTTGCTTTCATATCTTTCTTTACGAAGTCTTAATCACTGCTCGAATCTCGAATTTTTCCATCTTCGCAAGTCACTATGCGGGAACACCAACAGAGCCACGTCACCGCCACAGCTCTCTTGCATGTGTCCTTCACATTCAATATGGATAGAAATGTCATTAGCTAGTCTTACCATTCATATCGTCTCAACCTGAGTTTTAGCGCCGCTCTTGAAGCTTTTGCTAGTTTCGTCATTGCTTCTTTGATGCACAGATGGAAGACTGTATCCAATGAATATGACGTGAGCAACTCGTTGCGCTAGCGCTGACCTCTCGTGGTGAACTTTTCAAACCACCCTCGCACTTTTTTATATTTCTGTAGTGAATGAAATGACGCTGACACCTTCTTACAGACTGCAGCTGTGTTTTCAGTACAGTCTAAATGACGGTCCGGAATTAAAGTCAAACGCTTTGTAGAAGAGGAAGAGGTCACTTCTGTGCCCTTTAGGATTAAGTGTGGAATAGATTCTCTGACCTGCTGTGTAATAAGTCTTTTGTGAGTAAGATTGATTGCGTCTTAGATGCGTTAAGTTTCAAACCTATGCTTTGCGCTCACTCACATAACGCAAGTAAATCACTATTAACATGACGGATGGCTGCACACAAATTTGTTGGACATGCACTTAGATGTAACTGATGGTTTCAGCGTATGTGTGATATTTGCAGTGAGAGAGAAAATTTGCCACATCATCTACATGTAATGAGAAAAGTAATGGGTCCAATACTGTTTATTGTGGGACCCATGATACGACATCCCTCCATTGCGTAATTTTAATTCCAATCATTACACCCTGTTGGCGTGATGTAGGATATAAGTGAAATCATTGTACAGCACTTGAAAAAAAGTCCGTATCTTTAACGTAGTTCTCTCCTAAAGGCTTTAACTGCTGATATGCCATTACCTCGCACTTAATTATAACAAATTGTATCATTGCGACGCGTTCAATGAGGTGGTGCCTCGAAACTGCATACTATCATAACACGAAAGTTGGGATAAGAAAAGCACCAAATTCAAAATGTCGTTAGCCACCTATATACTCCTTTCGAGAGCTCCTCAACGTGCCTTTGGTGTGAAACAGCAAATATTCGTACCACGTAAGTTATACATTGCATAGAAATGGTGTAGCCCCAGCCTAGAGGATAGTTTCGAGAACGAATCTTTCATTTTGCAGTGGGCTGTTCGCCTAAGTGCTTCATCTGAGTCATCAGTCTTCTGGATGGTTTGATGCTGACCACCACGAACTCCTCTCTCGTACTATCATATGAGTAGCACTAACACCCAACATCTTCAATCATCTGTTCCATGTAGTCCAACCTCTGGCTTCCCCTGCAGTTTTTATCCTCCGTTGCTCCCTCTAGTACCTAGGAAGTTATTCTTAATGTCGTAACACATATGATATAATCCTGTCCCGTCTTCTCGTGACTGTTGTCCATACATTCCTTTTCGCCGAGTCTGCGGAGAACCTTCTCATTCCTCACCTCATCAGCCCACCTAATTTTTGAACATTCTCCTACAGCACCAAATCTCAAATGCTTCGATTCTCTTCTTTTCTGGTTATCGACAATCAGTGATTTACTACCATACAAAGCTGTGCTCCTAGTGTATGCTCCCAGTGATTATGCTCGATAGCAGCAGACTTCACTTGGACACGAATGTCGTCAATGCCTATGCTAGTCTGCTGCTTACATTCTTCTTGCTTTGTTTGTCATTTGTTATTATACTTTCAAGGTATCAGAATTTCTTCACTTCGTCTACGTTGTGGTATTCAATTTCTATATAAAATTTATCGCTAATCTCATTTGTGCTACCCTTCGGCATTTCCGTCTTTCTCTGGTTATCTGTACTCGTTGTACTAGTCATTCTTTCGACAGGTCCTTTAAGTGTCCTTCACATTCAATATGGTTAAAAATGTCATTAGCTAGTCTTGCCACTCATATCGTCTCAACCTGAATTTTAGCACCTCTCTTGAAACTTTCTGCTAGTTTCGTCATTGCTTCTTTGATGCACAGACTGAAGACTGTATCCCTGTCTTGCATCCTTTTCGATCCAAACACTTTGTTCTTCGTCTTCCACTGTTACTGTTCCTTCTTGTTTCCTGTAAATAGTGTATATTAGCCATAATTTCCTATAATTTACTCCTATTCTCCTGAGAAGTTCGAACATCCTGTACGATTTAACATTGTCGAATACAATAATGAATTGCGGATGGGTCCGCCTTTTTTGCAAGTACACAATTTGTTATTTTGCTTCACTACCCAAACACGCTTCACCTCAATTGTGGTATCCGCCGTAGACTTTTCTCTTTTATTTTTCTGAAGTACATACATACAGATTATAGTCAGGTTAGGCAATATGTTACACCAGAGTTTGGTGTTATCTAAATTACGCGTGAACTTTACCTTTCATGTTACATGATATGTGCACTGTGGCTCCCAACCGAAATCAGCCCACAGGTCTAAATTAGTACAACATGTCACCTGCAAACATAAGAGATGTTAGGATGTCTCCTGAATTGAATTTTTGTTTATAATACATAATACACATATTTCGGCAAAAAAGCGTTGCTTATTCCACTTTTTTACCTTACCAGTGCTGAATTTGTTTTGTCGTGAGCTGTGGCTGAGTCATGTGTGCATGTGTGTGTGTATGCCAAACGTGTTTTTGCTGTGTTGTGTAGTTGGACTGACCTGTGCACATCTACATCTAGATCTACATGATTACTCTGCTATTCACAATAAAGTATCTGGCAGAGGGTTCAATGAACCACCTTCAAGCTGTCTCTCTCTACCGTTCCACTCTCGAACGGCGCGCGGGTACAGCGATCACTTAAATTTTTCTGTGAAAGCCCTGAATTCTCTTATTTTATCGTGATGATCATTTCTCCCTATGTAGGTGGGTGCCAACAGAATGTTTTCGCAATCGGAGGAGAAAACTGGCAATTGAAATTCCATGAGAAGATCCCGACGCGATGAAAAACGCCTTTGTTTTAATGATTGCCACTCCAATTAACGTATCATGTCTGTGGCAGTATCTCCCCTATTTTGCGATAATACAAAACGAGATGCCCTTATTTGTACTTTTTCGATGTCATCCGTCAGTCCCAGCTGATGCGGATCGCACACCGCACAGCAATACTCCGGAATAGGGTGGACAAGCGTGGTGTAAGCAGTCTCTTTAGTAGACCTGTTGCACCTTCTAAGTGTTCTGCCAATGAATCGCAGTCTTTGGTTTGCTCTGCCCACACCATTATCTATGTGATCTTTCCAGTTTAGGTTATTTGAGCTGTAATCCCTAAGTATTTAGTTGACTTTACAACCTTCAGGTTAGTGTGACTTATCGCGTAATCGAAATTTAGCGGTTTTCTTTTAGTACTCATGTGAATAACTTCACACTTTTCCTTTTTCAGGGTCAACTGCTACTTTTCGCACCATACAGATATCTTATCTAAACCATTTTACAATTCGTTTTGGTCATCTGATGAGTTTACAAGACGGTACATGACAGTCTACCGAGATATAATATAGATCAGGAACAATAGATGTCTTATAACACTTCCTTGGGGAACGCCGGATATTGCTCTGTTTTACTCGATGACTTCCCGTCTATTACTACGGACTGTGACCTTTCTGATACGAAATCAGGAAACCAGTCGCACAACTAAGGCGATATTCCATAGGCACACTGTTTGGTTAGAAAACGCTTATGAGAAACGATGTCGAAAACCTTCTGGAAATTTAAAAATATGGAATCAATTTGGCATCCCCCGTCGAGAGCATTCATTACTTCGTGAATATAAAGAGCTAGTTGTGTTTCGCAAAAACGATATTTTCTGAATCTGTGCTATGTGTCACTAAATTGTTTTCTTCGAGGTACTTCATAAAGTTCGAATACAGTATATGTTCCAAAACCCTACTGCAAATCCATGTTAATGATATGGGCCTGTAATTCAGCGGATTACTCCTACTTTTCTTTTCGGGTATTGGTGTGACTTGAGCAATTTTCCAGTCTTTTAGGTACGAATCTTTCTCTGAGCGAGCGGTTATATATAACTGCTAAATATGGAGCTATTGTATTATAGTATTCTGAGAGGAACATGACTGGTATACTTAAGCTGACTTGTTACCCCAAGGATATCCACTTCTATGTTTCTCATCTTGGTAGTTGTTTTTGATTGGAATTGCCGGCCGGGGTGACCGCGACGGTCGCAGGTTCGAATCCTGCCTCGGGCATGGATGTGTGTGATATCCTTAGGTTAGGTTTAAGTAGTTCTAAGTTGTAGGGGACTGATGACCTCAGAAGTGAAGCCCATAGTGCTCAGAGCCATTTGAACCCTTTTCTTGATTGGAATTCAGGAATATTTACTTCGTCTTCTTTGATGAAGGAGTTTCGGAAAACCGTGTTTAATAACTCTACTTCAGTGGCAGTATCATCAGTGACTTCACAGTTGTTATCGCACAATGAAGGTATTGAAAAAATTGGAAAATGGAAATTTGTGGTAAGTCTTATGGGAACAAACTGCTGAGGTCATCGGTCCCTAAGCTTACGCACTACTTAATCTAATCTTAAGGACGACACTCACACCCATGCCCGAGGGAGGCCTCGAGCCTCCGACAGGGAGCGCCGCGCGGACCATGACTGGACTCCCGAGACCGCGCGGCTACCCCGCGCGGCTAAGGTATTGATTGTCTTGCCGCTGGTGCGCTTTATGTATGACCAGAATCTCTTTGGATTTTCTGCCAGATTTCGAGACAGAATTTCTTTGTGGAAATTATTAAAAGCATCTCGCATTCAAGTATGCGCTATATTTAGAACTTCTGCAAAACTTTGCCAGTCTTGGTTATTTCGCGTACTTTTAAATTTGGCCTGCTTTTTTGCTGCTTCTGCAACAGAGATCTGACCCGTTTTGTGTACCACGGGGAATCAGCACCATCACTTATCAATTTATGTGGTTTATATCTCTCAACTGCTGTCGGCACTATCTCTTTGAAACCATTCCACAACTTTTCTGCGCTCACGTGATCAGATCGGAAGAAATGAAGACTGTCTCTTAAAAAGACGTTAAGAGCATTTCTATTACGTTTTTGGTGGTTGTAGGTGCTCCGGTATTCGGCCTACAGCAACTGCCTTGTGGTCGCTAATCCCTGTATTCGTCACAATACTCACTATTTGTCCAGGATTATTTGTTGCTAAAAGGTCAAGTATGTTTTCGCAACCATTTACGCTTCTAGTGGGCTCATGAACTAATTGTTCCAAGTAATTTTCTGGGAAAGCATTCAGTATAAAAATTTTCAAATGTGTGTGAAATCTTATGGGACTTAACCGCTAAGTCATCAGTCTCTAAGCTTACACACTACTTAACCTAAATTATCCTAAGGACAAACATACGCACCCATGCCCGAGGGAGGACTCGAACCTCCGCCGGGACCAGCCGCACAGCCCCTGACTGGAGCGCCTTAGACGCATTCAGTACAATTTCGGATGACGTTTTATGCCTGCCGCCGGCTTCAAACGTATAATTTTTTTGGAAATTTGTGGTAAGGTACTACGGGACCAAACTGCTGAGGTCATCGGTCCTAGGCTTACACACTACTTAATCTAACTTAAACTAACTTACGTTAAGGACAACACACACACTCATGCCCAAAGGAGGATTCGAACCTCAGATGGCAGTAGCCTTAAAAGTATAATTTTTGCAGCATATCGAGGATATATCGAAGTCACCACCGACGATAAGTGTATGAGTGGGGTACCTATTTGAAATGAGACTCAGGTTTTCTTTGAACTGTTCAGCAACTATATCTTCTGAGTCGGGGGTTCGGTAAAACGATCCAATTAATTTTAGTCCGATTGTCAAGTATAATCTTTATCCATACTATTTCTCAGGAACTATCTACTTCACTTTCACTGCAAGGCCAACTACTTCTGACAGCAATAAATACTCCACCACCAACTGTATTTAATTTATCCTTTCTAAACATTGTTAGATAGTTTGAAAAAATTCCGGCTGAACTTATTTCCAGCTTTAGCCAGCTTTCTGTACCTATAACTATTTGAGCTTTAAATGCTTTCTACTAGGGCTTGGGGCTCTGGTTCTTTCCCAACGCAGCTACGACAATTTGCAACTACAATAGCGATCGTTTCTACAATTGCCTTACTGTACTTTACCTGCCCCCTTTCAGACGGACGCCCTTTCTGTGGTCCCCTGAGACCCTCTAAGCTGAAAAACCGCCCAGTACCTTCCACACAGCCCCCGTTACCCGTGTAGCCGCCTCCTGTGTGTAGTGTACTCCTGACCTATTAAGCGGAACCCGGAAACCCACCACCCGATGGCGCAAGTCAAGGAATCTGCAGCCTACACGGGCACAGAACCACCTGAGCCTCTGATTCAGATCCTCCACTCGGCTCTGCACCAAAGGACCACAGTCGGTTGTATCGACGATGCTGCAGATGATGAGCTCTGGCTTAATCTCTGAAGCTAACCGCACGAAACCAGAGAGGATCTCCTCCGATCCAAGGCGACACAGTCATTGGTACCGACATGGGCCACCACCTGCAGTTGGCTGCACCCTTTGCACCTCCGGAATGACTCCCCCCGGTATGCACAAGGAGTGCACACTGGCCTCCTTCCCCTCCTCGACAGCCATGTTCCTAAGAGGCCCCATTACGCGCATAACGCTGGAGCTCCCAACTACCAGCAAACCCACCCTCTGTGAATGCCCAGACCTTGTGGGCCGAGAAGCTTCCTTTGTAACAGGGTGGACGACTGCATCCGGCCGACTCCGTCAGCCACAGATAACGCCCGAAAACTGTTCGTCAAACGAACCAGGGAGGCCCTACGATCGGCCCCTAGGAATGCTTTTGGCTGCCTGCCAGACTTTGGAATGATCTCCCACTCGACCACGGGTGAGGGGTAAACTCAGTGCAGGCAGTGCCTGGGGCGGACACAGCAGAGGACCGATCCACGTCCGACCCCGCACGGTGATGCCCCTTGGCAGCAGCCTCAAGCTGTGTGACGGAAGCCAACGCAACCTAGAGCTGTGAGCGCAGGGTGGCTAACTTAGCTCGCATCTGTACACAGCAATCACAGTTCCTATCCATTACTGAAGTGGCTCCTGTTTGAAGCTCGTAAAAATATGTAACTAACTAATGGTGTACTCGGCTTATTAGCAGCAAGGGTAAAATTTGTTTAAAGCTTTGATGTAGAGAACCATTTGGTGTGGTTTGTTGTACATTGGATTATGTATCATAATTGAACAGCGCTGGCCTACGTTTTCTCCTGAACAACTGTGAAACATGCGTCTTGTTATGTTGCTGTAACTTGGACACGCACTTCACTGCACAACTTAAGGCTCTGATGCAATGTCGGCTGTCGTTTGTTTCACTTTCTTTTTTGTTTTTGCCAAAATATCGATATGATTGTGGAACACTTCTTCTAGGTCGACAGACCCAACTAACGTGTCTTGATTTATCTTAAGTCTTGTTTCCGTTATGACGCTCGACGTGTAGAGCTGCACTCTGCCAAGACTTCGGTTCGATAGTTTTGGTACTTAGTAAATGGTAGGATTACCGCTAGTTTTGGTAACACTGATAGGGAAAGAAGCGTAAATAAATGGGTAAGAGAGGTAGCGAGAAACGAGGACTTCTCTTCGTTTTTTTTTTGTTTGGTTGTTTTTTTATTGCACACAATTAGAACAGCATATCATTAAGTGTTAGTCCACTTTGTGTTTTACGTCCTTGCACATATAAATTGCATTTTATAAGTAATAAGAATTAGTTTGATTGGGTAAATTTTGCGTTTTTATATAATCAAAGCAATTACTGTTGGTGCAAGTATAGTTTACATGCAAAAAAGTCTGTATGATTATTGTTGTTATTTTGTACTTAGAGTTCATCATCATGATCAACGGCAATAGTTTGCTGTTGTTATCGATAAATGTGAAAGTTGTTTATGGAAAACAGAAACATGTTTTATATAAGCTCGACGAAGTATTGAAGCTACGTTTAATATTTTTTTGTTTTGCAGTTTTTTGTTTTATCTTTTTTTGAGCAAATTGCTTTCTCAAGCGCTATATGGTTAATCTGTATTGCTTTTTTTAATTTTTATTACTTGTTTCTCGTAATAAATCAACAATTTTCGAATAAAGCCTGAATTGAACATTGAAAATTTCAGTTTTGCTATAAATACTATTTATTTTTAAGTAATAGACAGGAGAATAATTATGTAGAACAAAAATGTTCCGTAGGTTACTCGGCACTTCATATAACCTTACTCAGTTTCTAGTCGGTTCACAGCTTCTGGTTTGTAGAGGACTCTAGTAAGACAATGATCACACACATCAAGAAAAGGATCGATGCGAGGTAAAGCCAGATTGGTTTGCAGCACACCTAAAACAGAGGAAATGCGGTTACCATCTTAACTGACCGAAGATACGTGGAAAACTACAGTACTCTGCGCCTAGTTTGTGGTGTCACCGCCAGACACCACCCTTGCTAGGTGGTAGCCTTTAAATCGGCCGCGGTCCGTTAGTATGCGTCGGACCCGCGTGTCGCCACTATCAGTGATTGCAGACCGAGCGCCGCCACACGGCAGGTCGAGAGAGACTCCCTAGCACTCGCCCCAGTTGTACAGCCAACTTTGCTGGCGATGGTTCACTGTCTACATACGCTCTCATTTGCAGAGACGACAGTTTAGCATAGCCTTCAGCTACGTCATTTGCTACGACCTAGCAAGGCGCCATATTCAGCTACTAATCTGAACAGATAATATTGTGAATCATGTACCGTCAAGAGCGACGTTCATCTTTAATGGATTAAAGTTAAGTATCAAACTAATTTCGTCCGCTTTCTGAATTCTCATTCCTTGTAATGTTCCAGACCTCACGTCAGTATAGTTCTTCCCTCTTCACGCCAGCCTGCGTGAGCTAAAACGCGTGCATTTCGGCCTTCTCTCGTAACACGGTGTTGGCTCTTCTGCCAACACAACATAGTTATCATAGTCTATGGAAGTCTAAAACTTTAGCGACGCCAGAACTTCCTGTCTGATGCCATTTACCTTTCCGAAAGCCAAACCACTCATTTAACACCAACTCGATTTTATTTTCTATTCTTCGGTATGTTATTCTTGTCAGCCGAATTTTGAGTTTTCTAGCGTGCTGTCCGAGCAGGGTATGGTTCAAAATGGTTCAAATGGCTCTGAGCACTATGGGACTCAACATCTGAGGTCATCAGTCCCCTAGAACTTAGAACTACTTAAACCTAAGTAACCTAAGGACATCACACACAGCCATGCCCACGGCAGGATACGAACCTGTGACCGCAGCGGTCGCGCGGTTCCCGACTGAAGCGCCTAGAACCGCTCGGCCACTCCGGCCGGCTTTTCAGGGTATTGACAGGGAAACGTCTGTTGTGGAAAAAGGCCCATCCGAGTTGTGTGGCGCAGCTGCTACAGCGCGACCTGCCCTCGCCGCCACCAGTCAGCCAGCGGCGGGAAGTGGAGAGACAGTGATGGCGGGCGCGGATGCGTTGATCCAATTACTGTGCGCGTGTCGCTCCGGCCGTGTCTGCCCTCCTTGTAATTGTGCGGCACCGTCGCCTCCGCCATCGCCCCAGCCAGGCGCGCCCCGATGGATGGCTTCCGCCCGCTGCCCGACACGCGACCAACTCGTCAACACAGCGGCGCCCCGTCTCTGCCCAGGAGGGCTCCAGCTGCCTTTGGATCTTCAGAAGCCTGAGCACCCGCTCGATCCGTAAGGCTGTTGAATGCTTCTATTCCGAATTCATAGCCGTTTCCTGTTTTTATTTTACATGTCTGCCGGCCGGAGTGGCCTAGCGGTTCTAGGCGCAACAGTCTGGAACCGCGCAGCCGCTGCGGTAGCAGGTTCGAATCCTGCCTCGGGCATGGATGTGTGTGATGTCCTTAGGTTAGTTAGGTTTACGTATATCTAAGTTCTAGAGGACTGATGACCTCGGAAGTTAAGTCCCATAGTGCTCAGAACCATTTGAACCATTTTTACATGTCTAGTTCCTCAGGACCAGATCGAGGAACAAACCTCCAAGGTCATGCAACATGTCACTACATGAAATGACAACATAAAAGTAACAACAGATAAAATAAAATGTTTATGGATCCAAAAAAGACAAGCTATAAGCTAAGTAGAAATTTGTTAAACGTATCTTTAAATTTGTTATTGGTTGGAACTCGCAAGGTCTGCTGTAATTGGCTAGCGCGATCCCTACACTGGCAGTACCAGCCAAGTGGGAACGCACTTGCTGCCGGGGCACTGAGGAGGGAGCGCTTGCTTCAGGTCGTAGCAGAGAACTGCAGTGAGGGATGTCTGCATCTTAGAGAACAGTACAGTGGTTGAGCTGGAGTCAGAATTTCCAGCCGTTACCACTGCCGTCTTCCACACTCACACCATTGGAGAGTGGTAAACACGACCTGGCGATGCAGTCACTGAGCTGACGGTGATGCTAGGGTAGTTAACTTACATGTGGGTTTAACTGCGTAATTTTGACGTTCATAGCAAGCTAGTTGTGCACTTCGGTGAATCTATTGGTGTTTATACTTGCTTTCTTGGAGTTCTTTCTATAAACCACTAAGCATTTTTGCAGTAATTGGCCGTATATGCTTTATAGTTTCATGTTACGCTTCATGTTGCACCAACTGTACCAACAGATATTTCATAATTATAACCGTCTATCCACTTACGGCTCAAATGGCTCTGAGCACTATGGGACTTAACATCTATGGTCATCAGTCCCCTAGAACTTAGAACTACTTAAACCTAACTAACCTAAGGACATCACACAATACCCAGCCATCACGAGGCAGAGAAAATCCCTGACCCCACCGGGAATCGAACCCGGGAACCCGGGCGTGGGAAGCGAGAACGCTACCGCACGACCACGAGATGCGGGCTCCACTTACGGCATTCGGTTCTTAAAACACATCTAACAGGTACCTGAAGTCACGAAAAAAACATCAAAATAAAATGAAAAATGCTGCTGTATAGAAACTGGCTTTCATTGGAACAAATTTTCTGCGACTATTTACCACCACCGAATTGCGACATCTTTAACTGTGATGCCTTACTGGGTACGTATATCTTTACAAAAACTAAACTAAAATCCTCCCGAAAAACCTTTGTTGCAGTCAATTTAGCTGCCTGCGGAAGGGAGACAAATGAACAGATCGTTATGGAATGACCCTGAAGCTAATCATGGTCGAAAAAAAAAAAGATTTATTCGCAGTATTTCCCGCGATTAAGGCATACTGTTTTACTGTACTGAATAAACTGGCGAGTATATTTAAATACTGAACTGTTACACATTACGTGGAATTGAAAACAGATTTTATCACAATTTTTTTTTCCTTTATTTGATGCTAGTTTTCGATTTATGAGCATCTAAGAAAGACAAAAGAGCGTCAAAACTTATCTACATCTACATGACTACTCTGCAAATCACAATTAAGTAGCTGGCAGAGGGTTCATCGTACCACCATTAACCTACTTCTCTACCGTTCCACTCTCTAACAGTGCGCAGGTGAAACGAACACTTAAGTCTTTCCGCACGAACTCTAATTTCTCTTATGTTATTACAATAATCATTTCACCTTACGTGCCAACGACCTTGCCGCAGTGGCAACAACGGTTCCCGTCAAATCACCGATATTAAGCGGTATCGGGCTGGACTAGCATTTGGAGGGGTGACCGTCCGGTGTGCCGAGCGCCGTTGGCAAGCGGGGTGCACTCAGCCCTTGTGAGGCAAACTGAGGAGCTACTAATTGAGAAGTAGCGGCTCCGGTCTCGTAAACTGACATACGGCCGGGACAGCGGTATGCTGACCAAATGCCCCTCCATACCCGCATCCAACGACGCCTGTGGGCTAAGGATGACATGCCGACCAGTCGCACCATTGGGGCTTCTTGGCCTGTTCGGGAGGAGATCTCTTTTCTTTTTTTTTATTTCTCCGTACTTTCAGACTTTGAGGAGAAAGTTGGTGATTGAAATTTCATGAGAAGGTCCTACAGCAGCGAAAAACGCCTTCGTTATAATGACTGCCAGGCCAATTCGTGTATCATTACCGTGGCACTCTCTCCCTTACTTCGCGATAGTACAAGACGAGTTGCCCTTCTTTGAACTTTGTCGGTGTAATCCATCAGTTCTGTCTGGTGCGGATCCCTCACCGCACAGCAACTCTCTGGAAGAGGACGGACAAGCGTAGTGTACGCAGTTTGTTTAGTGGACATTTTCTAAGCCGCGAGGTCGCGTAACAGAGCAGCAGCAGCAGCACTTGTGTGATAAACTGTAAATTAATTTAGTCTTTGTTTTTTGTTCACGTGCTTCTGGAAAGAAGTGAACAGTACGTGTGTATTTTACTGTGTAGACTAATGGTTAGAAAATTAATGGTAGTTTTTGTTTTTGCGTAAGTATTGTGAATATCCTTGGATAGGGCGGCTTCCCAGTGTAGATTTTCCGTGTAGAGAAATTTATTTCTGTTTAATCTCTTGCAGTCTCAGAGTTCAGTGAGAAATCTGGACACCAACTTTTAGTGTTACTTTATCCTTCTTTGGTATATTTTCAAACTCAGTAGATCCAGCCACGCGGGATTAGCCGAGCGGTCTAGGGCGCTGCAGTCATGGACTTTGCGGCTAGTCCCGACGGAGGTTCGAGTCCTCCCTCGGGCATGGGTGTGTGTGTTTGTCTTAGGATAATTTAGGTTAAGTAGTGTGTAAGCTTAGGGACTGATGACCTTAGCAATTAAGTCCCTTAAGATTCCACACACATTTTTTTCAGTAGATCCATTTGAGACCTCATATCTATTTTATACACTGTACGATATTGCGACTGCTACGGTCGCAGGTTCGAATCCTGCCTCGGGCATGGATGTGTGTGATGTCCTTAGGTTAGTTAGGTTTAAGTAGTTCTAAGTTCTAGGGGACTGATGATCATAGCTGTTAAGTCCCATAGTGCTCAGAGCCATTTGAACCATTTTTGAAGTACGATATTGCTACGGACTGTGCTTGTTGTGAGCGGACACAAGGAGAGTTGGCTGCTGTCCGTAAACAGTTGGAAGCTGCATTGGCTACTGTCGACAAGCTTCTAGCTAATGATCGAAGTTGCGGTGACGTCGGGTGTCACTGGAATCCCCTGGTGGCCTGGACGTCACTGCGGCTTCCGATATGCAACATCTGACCGGTCCGTCCTCACTGCAGAGTGGGTGGCAGACAGTGATGGGTTCGCGTGTCACTGGGCAGAAGGCGAAAGAGGAAGTAGGCCGTGCGGCTGGCTCCCTACGTCCTAGCAACAGGTACGAGGTGCTTCCTAGTGTTGATGATAACCTGAGCCAGAACGGGATGCCTCTCCTGTTGGGCCAGCTGTCGATTTTCCTGCCCAGTCTGGACAAGTACTGAAGATGGGTATGCTAGTTACTGGGAGCTCCAATGTTAGGCGGGTGATGGAGCCCCTCATCGAGATACCAGGCAAGATGAGAAAGAATTCCAGTGTGTATTAGGTTATTTTTGCCGGGAGGTCTCATCCGTGATGTGGAGGCCCTGCCGGCGGCTATCGAGCGCACTGGGTGAAACCGGTTGCAGGTAGTGGCGCATGTCGGCACGAATGACACCTGCCGCTTGTGTTCTGAGGCCATACTCGTCTCCTTTCGGCGGCTGGCTGATTTGGTGAAGGCAACTAGCAAGGCACGCAGTGTGCAGGCTAAGCTGTCTATTTGTGGCATCGTACCCAGGGCTGATAGCGGTCCTTTGGTTTGGAGCGGAGTGGAAGGTCTAAACTAGAGGCTCAGACGGCTCTGCGACGGTATCGGATGCGAATTTCTCGACCTCCGCTATCGGGTGCAGAATTGTAGGGTTCCTCTTAATAGGTCAGGCGTGCACTACAAGGAGGAAGCGGCTACTAAGGTAGCTCCCTTGGGAGCAAACACGATTTGCCTGTTAAATAAGCCACAGCGACCTCTGAGAATTTTGGTCCTCACAGATCAGAGATAGAAAAGATCAGAGATGCAGGAGCATCCACGGAAAGATCCCAGAATTAGTATCGCTTATTGAAGTTTATAATGCACAGATAGTATTGGGAACAGAAAGCTGGTTGAAGCCAGACGTCAATGACAACGAAATCCTAAGTTCAGACTGGAATGTTTATCGTAAAGATAGGTTAGTCGCCAATGGTGGCGGCGTGTTTATTGTAGTACAAAATTCGATAAAATCTAGCGAGGTTATCACGGATTCCGAATGTGAATTAATCTGGGTGAAATTGAGTATCAAAGAACTGTCAAAAATGGTGATCGGATGCTTTTATAGACCACCTGGGTCAGGACCTGTAGTTGTAGAGCGCTTCAGACAGAACTTGCAGAATATCATTAGAAAATTGCCTCATAATGCCGTTGTAATAGGGCGTGATTTCAACCTGTCAGGTACAGATTGGGAGAGTTATAGCATCAAAACTGGTACCAGAAACAGGGATTCGTGTGGCATTGTTCTGGATGTCTTGTCCGAAAATTACCTCGAGCAAGCAGTTAGTGGGTAACGTTTAAGGCCTTCTGGAAACAAACAGTCCTGAACTTATCGAATCAGTTAACGTAGAGGAAGGTATCAGTGATGATAAGGCTGTGACAGCATCTATGACGACGGGTCGTACAAGGAATGTTAAGAAAGGTAGGAAGATATATTTGCTCAGCAAGGTTGAGAAGATAAAAATTTCAGAATATCTCAGCAGTCAGCATCAGGTATTCGGTGATGAGGACGCCTGGAAAAAATTCAAATGCGTCGTTCAATATGCCCTAGTCAAGCACGTTCCGAGTAAGGTTTTAAGGGATGGGAAAGATCCACCATGGTTTAATAGCCGTGCTAGAATAGCGCTATGTAAACAAAGAGCACTTCATCTCAGATTCAAGACAAGTAAAAACCTAGCTGACAAACAAAGGCTGAACGAAGAGAAAATGAGAGTAAGGAGAGCAATGAGAGAAGCGTTCGATGATTTAGAATGTCAGACATTGTCAACCGACCTGAGTAAAAACCCTAAGAGATTTTGGTCGTATGTAAAATCAGTAAGTGGGTCAAAATCATCTATTATTCTCTCAGCGAACACACCAGCACCGAAACGGAAGATAACGGAGAGAAGGCCGAAATACTGAATTCGCTCTTCCGAAGTTGTTTCACCGCGCAAGATCGTAACACTGTCCCTCCTTTCAGTCGTCGTACGAACATCGAAATGGCAGATGCTGAGATAAACGATCGCTTAATTGAAAAGGAGCTACAATCGATTAGTAGTGGAAAGGCTTCAGGACCAGATGAGATATCTGTAAAAGATTCTATAAAGATTATGCGAAAGAACTTGCCCCTCTTCTAGCAGCAATTTATCGTAGATCGCTTGAGCAACGAAAGGTACCAAACGACTGGAAAAAAGCGCAGGTCATTCCCGTTTTTAAGAAAGGCCGTAAGACAGATCCACACAATTACAGACCTATATCATTGACGTCTATCTGTTGTAGAATTAGGGAACATGTTTTATGCTCAGTAATTACGACGTTCTTGGAAAATGAACAGCTTCTCTATAAAAATCAACATGGATACCGCAAACAGAGATCCTGCGAAACTCAGCTCGCTCTGTTCCTCCATGAGACCTACAGCGCAGTGGACAACGGCGCTCAGGTTGATGCCGTGTTCCTTGGCTTCAATAAGGCATTTGACACCGTGCCTCACTACCGTTTAATGAAAAAAAAGAGCTTATGGAGTATCGGAGCAGACCTGCGATTGGATTCAAGACTTTCTTGCAGATAGAAATCAACATGTCGCTTTTAACCGAACTAAATCGACAGATGTGAAGGTAACATCCGGAGTACCACAGGGAAGTGTGATAGGACCGTTGCTGTTCGCAATATATATAAATGATCTGGTAGAAAGCGTCGGATGCTCTTTAAGGCTATTCGCAGACGATGCAGTTGTTTATACCAAAGTAGCAACGCCGGAAGATAGTAAGAATTTGAAGAACGACCTGCAGAGAATTATGAATGGTGCAGACTCTGGCAGGTGACCCTGAATGTAAATAAATGTAACACATTGCACATACATAGGAAAAGAAATCGGCTACTGTACAGCTACACTATTGATGGCAAACAGCTGCAAACAGTGTCTGCCGTAAAATGTCTAGGTGTAACTATCCAGAGCGACCTTAAATGGAATGGCCTTATAAAAGAGACACAAGACTCAGATTCATCGGAAGAATCTTAAGGAAATGTAACTCGTCCACGAAAGAAGTAGCTTATAAGGTGCTTGTACACCCGATTCTTGAGTATTTTGCATCTATCTGGGATCCCTATCAGGTAGGACTGATAGAGGAGATAGAGAAGATCCAACGAAGAGCGGCACGTTTCGTCACGGGATCGTTTAGCTGGCAGGAGAGCGGTACGGAGATGCTAAACGACCTCCACTGACAGATGTTACAAGAGAGACGTTGTGCATCACGGAGAGATTTACTACTGAAATTTCGGGACAGCACTTTTCAGGAGGTGTCAGACAACATATTACTTCCCCCCACATACATCTCGCGTATTGACCACGAGAGGAAAATTCGAGAAATTAGAGCTAATATAGAGGCTTGCCGACATTTTTCCCACGCACTATTCGCGAGTGGAATAGCGTTGGAGGGATCAGATAGTGGTACCGAATGTACCCTCCGCCACACGCCAATAGGCGGCTTGCAGATTATGATGTAGATGTAAGTGTTCTGCTAATAAATCGCAGTCTTTCGTTTGCGTTCCCCACAACATTTAAGTTTAAGTTATTCGAAATTGCAATCTCCAAGTATTCACTTGAGTTTACAGCTGTTAGATTTGTGTGATTCACTGTGTAACTGAAATTTAGCGGGTGCCTTTTAATACTCATGTGGATGACTTAACAGTTTTCACGATTTCGAATCAACTGCTACTGTTTGCTACTGATTTTGATCATGACTTTGCAAGACGATAAATGACAGCATAGTTTGCAAATAACCAAAGAGGGCTACTTAGTTTGTCTCCTAACTCGTTTATGTAGGTCATGAACAATAGAGGGCCTGTAACACTTACTTGGCGAAAACCAGATGTTACTTCTAATTCACTTGATGACTTTCTGTCAGTTATTATGAATTGTGATCTTTCTGATAATAAATCGCGAATCATGTTACATAACTGAGGCTAACAACATAGGCACGGCATTTAATTAGAAGTCGCTTATGAGATGCGGAGTCAAAAACCTTCTGGAAATCTAAAAATGTGCAATCAAATTGACGTCCCTTGTCGATAGCACTTATTACCTCGTGAGAGTAAAGGGCTCGCCGTGTTCCAGACGAACGAAATTTTGTGAATCCGTGTTGACTATTTGTCAATAAATCGTTTTCTTAGTGGTAATTAATAATGTTCGCGCACCGGTTGTGTTCCAAAATCGTAGTGCAAATCGACGTTAGTGATTTAGCAGATTACTCCTATTTTCTTTCTTGGGTATTGGTATGACTTCAGGAACTTTCCGGTCTTTGGGTACAGATATTTTACGGTTCTGTATGATTGCTAAGTATGGAGCTATTGTATCAGCATACTCAGAAAGGAACCTGACTGATATACAATCTGGATCGGTGGGGTTGCATTTCTTAAGTACGAGGGCTATTCGGAAAGTAAGGAACGATAGGTCGCGAAATGGACACCACAGTGAAAAACAAAACTGTTTTATGTGCAACAGTTAGCTACAACTCCCAGCTACTTATCTCCATAGTCGCCGATCCGACTTAGACGTTTGTCGATATAGAAGGCAGCCGCCAGTGCTTTCCACCAATTCTCTACTCTGGCCTACAGCTCGTTGTCTGTGCCAAAATGTCGTCTTCATAGCCAACGGTTCATGTGAGCAGAGATGAAACTCAGAGGGAGACAATTACGGACTGTATTGTGAGTAATCAAACATTTCCAATTGAAAACGATGCAGGAGCATCTTCATTGCCCCTGCAGAATGCGGCTGAGAATCGTCTTGAAGAAGAAAGCGTACGACAGTTATGTAATGTTGGCTGCATAGCTTCAGGCGAAATTTCTCACCAGGCATTCGTACTTGGCGGCAGACACTATTGTTCTAGGTATCTTCATGTGGCCACTGTGTGCTCAGAACTAAAAAGAACGACGTACAATACTTCATCGGTGTTTCATTATTGTTTCCATTTCGCGATCGATCGTTCCTTACTTAATAACCCTTGTACACTACTGACCATTAAAATTGCTTCACCTCGAAGATGACGTACTACAGACGCGAAATTTAACCGACAGGAAGAAGATCCTGTGATATGCAAATGATTAGCTTTTCAGAGCATACACGCGGTGCTGGCGCCGGTGGCGACACCTGCAACGTGCTGACATGAGGAAAGTTTCCAACCGATTTCTTGTACACAAACAGCAGTTACCCGGCGTTGCCTGGTGAAACGTTGTTGTGATGCCTCGTGTAAGGAGGAGGAATGCGTACAATCACGTTTCCGACTTTGATAAAGCTCGACTTGTAGCCTATCGCGATTGCGGTTTATCGTATCGCGACATTGCTGCTCGCGTTGGTCGAGATCCAATGACTGTTAGCAGAATGTGGTTCAGGAGGGTAATACGGAACTCCGTGCTGGATCCCAACGGCCTCGTATCACTAGCAGTCGAGACGACAGGCATCTTATCCGCATGGCTGTAACGGATCGTGCAGCCTCGTCTCGATCCCTGAGTCAACAGATGGGGACGTTTGCAAGACAAGAACGATCTGCACGAATAGTTCGACGACGTTTGCAGGAGCATGGACTATCAGCTCGGAGACCATGGCAGCGGTTACCCTTGACGCTGTTTTACAGACAGGAGCGCCTGCGATGGTGTACTCAACCACGAACCTGGGTGCACGAATGGCAAAACATCATTTTTTCGGATGAATCCAGGTTCTGTTTACAGTATCATGATGATCGCATCCGTGTTTGGCGACGTCGCGGGGAACGCACATTGGAAGCGTATATTCGTCATCGCCCTACTGGCGTATCACCCGGGGTGATGGTATGGGGTGCCATTGGTTACACTTCTCGGTCAACTCTTGTTCGCATTGACGGCACTTTGAGCAGTGGACGTTACATTTCAGATGTGTTACGATCCGTGACTCTACCCTTCATTCGACCCCTTCGAAGCCCTACATTTCAGCAGGATAATGCACGACCGCATGTTGCAGGTCCTTTACGGGCCTTTCTGGATACAGAAAATGTTCGCCTGCTGCCATGGCCAGCACATTCACCAGCTCTCTCACCAACTGAAAACGTCTGGTCAATGGTGGCCGAGCAACTGGCTCGTCACAATACGCCAGTCACTACTCTTGATGAACTGTGGTATCGTCTTGAAGCTGCATGGGCAGCTGTACCTGTACACGCCATCCAAGGTCTGTTTGATTCAATGCCCAGGCGTATGAAGGCCGTTATTACGGCCAGAGGTGGTCGTTCTGGGTACTGATTTCTCAGGATCTATGTAGTGTATTTTGTGCAGCTTCTCAAAACCGAGGATATTTCCTTCAATAAGAGCATTACGACAGCATACAGCAGTACTGATAAGAGCCTTAGTACATGAACTGGCAAGCTGCTAATAGGCAACTTACGTTTCTTTCTAAGCTAGGAACTATAAAAAACTTGTAGCTAAGATAGGCACCTTGAAAAGTTTTTAGACCCCAAACACGAAAAACTATAATAAAACACAGTTGTCCCGTAGTATTAGAAATTAGTTTCATTATAGTAAATCTGCTAATTAAGGCTATGTTCCGGAGCAAATGTTTCTATGATTATTAAATTCCTATAGAAGAGAATAGCAGCTGCGATACTGTAAGACGCAGACTTGCAAGAGCCCATAGACAGGTGATCCTCCGCCGTTACATGGAAGTGCGAGTGCTGCATAGCCGGTGGTAACTTCAACGCCGCATGGCTGTATTATTGTGAGTGCAGCAGTTGCGCCGGCAGCACAGCTGTACCTCCCGCACCGCCAGCTAGTCCTGGCTCCAGAGACGACCAAACACCTGTCCGTCTCTGTTTGCTCCCCTGCCAGCCTGGCTACCGCTGGCTCGTTAGCGGGCAGCCGCCAAGCGCCGGCAAACTATGCTTCCAGTGGCACGGCCGTCACAGCCGCGATAGCATCAGCTGGCAGTGCATCGGGCCGAACGCAGGTGTACGCCACACATGTTTAAGCAGGTCACAATAAACAGCACCAAATAAGAAGTTGCCGATGCACTTGTTGATTTAGAAATTAGTGGTGGGCACGCTTCTTAAATGGCTACAGAAATTAGGTGTTCATTTTCTTGCGAATATATATATATATATATATATATATATATATATATATATATATATATATATATATATATATGAGGAATCAGCCTCAGTCGCCCAAATTTCCTAGTCTTTACCAGGTTTTGGCTAAATTAACCTAGCCTTCTTCAGAAGCATAAACTTGCTAAAACATGCCAGAGTAAGGCACAGTCAACATTAAAATTAAAACCCATAGTACCGTGGTACCATGCCGAATAAAACTGCTTAGCTGAAGTCCAACCCCGGCATCTCTTCACCACGCGGTCGGTTAGCAGCGGCAACTAACGTTGGCATTGACCGTTGCACGTGGAATTGCACTGAGCACTTGGCAACTCGCGTGCGTGCTCATGCCGAGAGTCAAGGCTGTATATCATTGGCTGTCTGTATATCACGTATTGGGAACTGATAATCGTAATTGTAAGCAAACTAGGCATTATGTGGATCAAGTCCCTATGTGTATTAACTATATGCAAATTGTATTAAATGATAGGTAATTTGCTTAGTTGGGTGTATAAAGTCCAAGGAGTACCTTTACGATTTTAAGCACATACGGTCATCGTGTAAAGTATCCCCACCGAACATGCTTAATAGCGAGGACCTTACTTGCCACACTTATTTAAAACCTTAATTATTATTTATAATTTAACTAGGGTGTAGCTGGGCGAACAACGCCCCTGTCATCACACTTAACTAGTACTCACCAACATAGGTCAAGCGTATTAATTAAAGTGTGACGGAGGGTAAGACATCTCCGTGATCACGCTCATGTGCTCCGCCACACTCTAATTAATATGCGTGACCTACGTCGCTCATTAGCATATATGAATTTAACAATTATGCAGCAAAATCAAGTAGAACTTACCTGCTCTAAATATTTCCCTTGTAATGATAAAGATAACGTTACACGTGCACCGCGTTATTCACAATGTTACCTATAGAAAATATTTCGCGTCTAACGTACATCGTAGACTATATTTTATGTACTTGACCTATGTCGGTCAATAGCATGCAAGCGTGATGACGGAGACGTTGTACCCTCCATCACACTATAATTAATACGCTTAACCTACGTCGGTCAATACTAGTTAAGTGTGATGACAGGAGCGTTGTACACCCATTTACACCCTAGTTAAATTATAGATAATGATTAAGGTTTTAAATAAGTGAGACAAGTAAGGTCCTTGCTTCTAAGCATGTTCGGTGGGGACACTTTAACGATGACAGTTGCTGACGGGGCTGCAATATGCTAAAAATTCTTAAATTATCAACAATCAGGAGGTTGGTAAGAAACCAACAGTGCTATACTTTCCATAAATTCTTCTGTTGAAGATGATAGTGTGCTTTTAACGTTATACCAACTTGCAAACCAGATAATCGAGACTGGTACTGGGACACTCCCAGTCGAAAGTATAAGTACGCATTTTTCTGTTTAGTAATAAGTCTTTCGACCATGTGGGTATCCTTAATTAAAGTGGCATCTATATCAAACACCCCCACCCCCTCTATGCACTAAAACGTCGGTGAACACACTCAACAATCAGGTCAACTTTATTCAACGGCCTGTCATCAACATCTACAGCATTAAGCGAAGGAAATACTGATGTTAAGTTAGAGCAAGTTTGTCAGCGCGCTGCTGTGGACAGCCTGTTTTTGGGAAAATGGCTCAGTAAGAAGGTCGAGCCGTCGTCGGACACTTGAAGACACTGAATTCCGCATAACATTGATCTGTCAAGATGAAATTTAACACTCAATATTTCTTGTCCGGGATACTTTACAGCATGTAGTGATGTTCAAGGTCAACATAATAATAAACACACGAACGGTACCTGATTTACGTTCTTGCATATATTTGGTACAGCAGGGCAGACATTTCTTGGACTTCTTTTTCTGACGCCAGGATAGCGGTTTCGGCGCTGTTGTCTCACTGTTCCCTAAACCATATTTTTAAACAGATTTGTCAGTGTCCGGTTTCGGGTCAACATGACAGTCCTCGGAGCTGTAGACAGCAGTAAAATAACTGGTTGCTTCGGTTGCAAGAGTAACCTGTGCGGCTGTCAGCAAAATCTATATGCTGCATCTCAGAATGTAGATGTAAATTTTGCTGGTAGTTGGACTGATTATTCTTGTGATCTATTTAGTAACCATAGTCGTAGCCCCATTTAGGTTCTTAACTTTTATTTTTAGAGGCTGGCTTTCGATCACATCTACAATCCTTGATGAGTGTAGTAATCGCTGGCGTGGGGTGGGTCCGCCCGTGCTGGCGTGGAGGACATCACTCACAGCAGTGTTCTCGCTTAGAACAGTGTTCTCCACGACAGCGTGGACAAACCCGCTCCACGCCTCCGATTCCTACAATCACCGAGGAATGCACCCAATAAGTTATCATACTAATAGATCGCTTTTACCTGGAAGAATGTTCCAAGAAGTTCAGCTATTTACTGTTGTCTACAAATCTGAGGATGGTTCATGTTAAACTGAAACCATTCCTTTTCTAAAAGAAATTAATGCAATCAAGACAGACAGCAAAAATATCTCTTTTAAAACCAATGACTGCGGGCTTCCATCAAGGACATTACGTCGATTTATTATTATCTGATCAAGTTGCAAGCGTTACTTCATTGATGTCCTATTCGAAGACTTTTTCCACCAAAGCTATGTAGTTCTATTGCAAAAATAAACAAACTCCTAATATGGCAGCTGTAAAAATTAAAAATTGCTACCATCCGACAAAAAATTCGCCACATTGTCGTGCATAACTTAGCGAAAATGACATGTAGATGTATTTACCAGTTACGGAGATATTTTGGGTCTCAGCTGCTTTATAGTGTTTTTTAATGTTCATTAGTGTTATAAAGTAATTTCTTACACTCCGAGATGGTTCAAATGGCTCTGAGCAGTATGGGACTTAACTTCTAAGGTCATCAGTCCCCGAGAATTTAGAACTACTTAAACCTAACTAACCTAAGGACATCACACACATACATGCCCGAGGCAGGATTCGAACCTGCGACAGTAGCGGTCGCGCGGTTCCAGATTGTAGCACCTAGAACCGCTTGGCCGCTTCGAGATGGTTGCCGGTACCATAAGACATTGTGTCGACTGATAACAGGCTTACCCCTCGCAGGATATAGAAGGTTGTTGTGGGAGTGATCGATACGGTGGGGCAAGTATTCAGGAGATGTTACCGTAGGGCAGGTCAGGTAAGATCAAAGGTCCTGTGGCCGCACACTTCCGACATCGTAGCGCCTACTGCATCGGCATCCCACTTTCCGTCGAACCATCACTGGATGCCTGCATCACAGGGCGTATATTCACCAGGAAAACCTATGTTGTCTGTGTTGTCAAAACAAACTTACCGGTGGCCACAACACAACACACCACCAGGTCTCCACCAATGACCGCCAGGGACCGCTACCCGTTCCCGGAGTCTGGAGAATAGCATCACCAGAGGTCTCAGCTAGCCTAAGAACTACCTTGCTCGCCAGGCACGTGATCGCAAATAGTTCCGGCATATACATCCGCCAGCGGGCTTTATAAGGCGGCGCAATGCCGGCAACAGGCAGCTGCCTCCGCAGCCACGGCCAGACACTTCTTCTAGCTGGCCCATCTCTTGGTATATAGTCGACGAACCTCTTGACGTTGTAGAACTGTGTTAGCTCCCCGTGAAGAGTCGGGTCTTTTATTATTATTCATTCTTTCTTTACTTTCTCAGAAGTTAAGTCTGGTTAAAAATGGAAAGTGACGCGGACCTTGATCAAGCGTCACTTCCTTTTAACTGTATGGTATGTGTTATATTGCATTTAGGAACTTTCGGATAATTGAACATGTATCAATGATTACGGATTTCTGTAGTTGTATATATAGGTTTGGATGTAGCTGTATTGCATTGATGTACTGGTGGATATTGTGTGGTATGACTCCTGTAGTTGATAGTATAATTGGTATAATGTCAACTTTATCCTGATGCCACATGTCCTTGACTTCCTCAGCCAGTTGGACGTATTTTTCAATTTTTTCTCCTGTTTTCTTTTGTATATTTGTTGTATTGGGTATGGATATTTCGATTAGTTGTGTTAATTTCTTCTTTTTATTGGTGAGTATGATGTCAGGTTTGTTATGTGGTGTTTTATCTGTTATAATGGTTCTGTTCCAGTATAATTTGTATTCATCTTTCTCCAGTACATTTTCTGGTGCATACTGGTATGTGGGAACGTGTTGTTTTATTAGTTTATGTTGTATGGCAAGTTGTTGATGTATTATTTTTGCTACATTCTCATGTCTTCTGGGGTATTCTGTATTTGCTGGTATTGTACATCCGCTTGTGATGTGATCTACTGTTTCTATCTGTTGTTTGCAAAGTCTGCATTTATCTGTTGCGGTATTGGGATCTTTAATAATATGCTTGCTGTGGTATCTGGTGTTCATTGTTTGATCCTGTATTGCAATCATGAATCCTTCCGTCTCACTGTATATATTGCCTTTTCTTACCCATGTGTTGGATGCGTCTTGATCTGTGGGTGGCTGTGTTAGATGATACGGGTGCTTGCCATGTAGTGTTTTCTTTTTCCAATTTACTTTCTTCGTATCTGTTGATGTTATGTGATCTAAAGGGTTGTAGACGTGGTTATGAAATTGCAGTGGTGTAGCCGATGTATTTATATGAGTGATTGCTTTGTGTATTTTTCTAGTTTCTGCTCGTTCTATAAAGAATTTTCTTAAATTGTCTACCGGTCCATAATGTAGGGTTTTTTATGTCGATAAATCCCCTTCCTCCTTCCTTTCTGCTTAATGTGAATCTTTCAGTTGCTGAATGTGTGTGATGTATTCTATATTTGTGGCATTGTGATCGTGTAAGTGTATTGAGTGCTTCTAGGTCTGTGTTACTCCATTTCACTACTCCAAATGAGTAGGTCAATATTGGTATAGCATAAGTATTTATAGCTTTTGTCTTGTTTCTTGCTGTCAATTCTGTTTTCAGTATTTTTGTTAGTCTTTGTCTATATTTTTCTTTTAGTTCTTCTTTAATATTTGTATTATCTATTCCTATTTTTTTGTCTGTATCCTACGTATTTATAGGCATCTGTTTTTTCCATCGCTTCTATGCAGTCGCTGTGGTTATCCAATATGTAATCTTCTTGTTTAGTGTGTTTTCCCTTGACTATGCTATTTTTCTTACATTTGTCTGTTCCAAAAGCCATATTTATATCACTGCTGAATACTTCTGTTACTTTAGTAATTGGTTGAGTTGTTGATTTGTTGCTGCCAGTAGTTTTAGATCACCCATGTATAGCAAATGTGTGGTTTTGTGTTGGTATGTTCCAGTAATATTGTATCCATAATTTGTATTATTTAGCATGTTGGATAGTGGGTTCAGAGCAAGGCAGAACCAGAAAGGACTTAATGAGTCTGCTTGATGTATTCCACGCTTAATCTGTATTGGCTGTGATGTGATATTATTTGAATTTGTTTGGATATTAAGTGTGGTTTTCCAATTTTTCATTACTATGTTTAGGAACTGTATCAATTTAGGATCTACTTTGTATATTTCCAATATTTGTAGTAACCATGAGTGGGGTACACTATCAAAAGCTTTTTGGTAATCAATGTATGCATAGTGTAGCGACCTTTGTTTAGTTTTAGCTTGATATGTCACCTCTGCATCTATTATCAGTTGCTCTTTACATCCTCGTGCCCCTTTGCAACGGCTTTTTGTTCTTCATTTATAATTTTGTTCTGTGTTGTATGTGTCATTAATTTCTGTGTAATGACTGAAGTTAATATTTTGTATATTGTTGGTAGGCATGTTATGGTGCGATATTTAGCTGGGTTTGCTGTGTCTGCGTGTTCTTTGGGTTTCAGATAAGTTATTCCACAGGGAATGTGTATGGGTCTGCAATGTGTTGAGGTGAATTTCTTTAGCCAGAAATTTGCTATTTTATCTTTTCCAGGGGCTTCCCAACTGTGAGTAGAATTAATTGCTTGGGTGACTTCATGTTGCGAAATGATCACTTCAGGCATTTGTGGTTTCATCTTGTACGTATCTGTTTCTGCTTGTATCCACCGTGCATGCCTGTTATGTTGTACCGGGTTTGACCATATGTTGTTCCATAAGTGTTCCATGTCTGTTATGTTTGGATTGTTTATTTCAATGCGTGTGTTATCTATTGTCTGGTAAAATTTCTTTTGGTTTGTGTTGAATGTTTGGCTTTGTTTCCTTCTATTTTCACTTTTTTTGCATCTCCTAAGTCGTTTGGCCAATGCTTGTAATTTCTGCTTCTTTTCATCTAATTGCTCTATCACTTCTTGTGTTGAGATTTCACCTAACCTTTTTCGTTTTTTTCTTTCTGACATTTCATTTCTTATAAGTTGTGTTAGCTGTCCGATGTCTTTTCTCAGTTTTTCTATTCTGATCTGTAGCCTGTGTTGCCTTGCTGGTTTTGCGGGTTTCTTCTGTGTGTTGGTTGGTTCTGATCTCTGCCTAGTGTGTATATTTAGTGTAGTGAGTGCTCCTATATAAACCAGTAGTTGTAACTCTTCCATAGTTGTGTTTTCATTTATTTTGTTGTGTATGATTGTGTTGGTAGTTTTTGTTGTTGTTTCGACTTGTGGGTTATTTGGCGGTCTATGCAAGAATGGTCTAATGTCTGTATTTGTGTCTTTGTATTCTATATATGTCAGCTGAAATTTTTCTTCTATATCTAACATGTGTGTCACTTCGTGTTCTATTTGTGCTTGTTCTGGTGGCTGTCTTAAGATTTCGTTTTCCTCTGACTGTTTAATTGATGCGTGTTGTTCTTTGTTTGTTTGCTCTGGGATATTTGAGTCCATTACTGTATTTTCTTCTTCTTCTGATTGCACATTATTTTGTTCCAGTATTTGTTGTACTTGTTGTTTGATGTTTTCTAATTCTGACTGGGGTATCCTGTTATTTTTGATTATTACTCGGATCTGATCAGCTAGTCGTTGTTCTGTTAAAAATTTTAATTCTGGGTATCTGGTAATAAATGTTGTGTATGCTTGGGATCTGTATCCAGTTGTGTTGGTTCCTAGGTTTGTTGCTTGGTAATAACAGAACATGAGGTGTTGATTAACTTCATCTGACCATCTCATCCTCTGTCTTTGTTTTCCTTCTAGGGTGGTTGCAGGAAGCATATCCTGCAAAACACCTCTAGTTGGATTTGAATCATTTTCCACTTGGCTAGCAGTGTCGTTACCATTGTGGGCGGGCATAGGGTTCAAGCGTCGTCCCCGACCATGACGGCGCTTGTCCGAGGCTTCTTTAGTTCTGTCCTGAACCAACTAATCACACTAAAAGGGGGGTTAGCCCTATTAGTGGTTTGTTCTTTTCGTCGCCTTTTACGACTGGCAGAACATATCGGAGGCCTATTCTTTTCCCGGACCTCCACGGGAATTATTATTATTATTATTATTATTTGTTATTTTGTATTTGGGTCGATCCGCAGTTGGCATCGAGTCGGTTGTTCTTTTGGATATTGTGTTATTGTTTCGTTTTGGTGAGTCCAATAAATTGCTTTCGGACTTTTTTTTTTTTTTTTTTTTCCAATTCTGCTACCGCAGATACTTCAAAGGGTGTATTGGAACGTATGCTGATAGGTGTCCAATTCTCAAATTCGGTCGATTATTAGTTGTGGCAATTTTAATTTATTGTAGATTTTATATTGGATAGTCAGTGAGTAGTTAGTGATTAAAAATTAGTTTGAAGTAATTTGGAATGTTAGCTACGAGACGTATTCAAAAAGTAAGGTCTGCTCGGTCATAAAAAAAAAAAAAGGAAATTGCAAGAAAAATAATTGGGATTTATAGTTCCCTATAAGCCTACTTCAATTTTATATATAATCACTCTCCATTCCTAAGCATTTCTAATATCGTTGCACTAACGTGTTCAGTCACTCTGGAAAGAAGTTCTCTGCCTGCGGATTGAACCAGTTGGTTACTGTGGTTTTTAAATTCCTCGTTATCTGCAAACTTTGGCCAAGAATGTCATTGTTTCATATGCAACCAGAAAGTGAGGGAGAATACAGGACTTGGAAAAATACGAACAGTCTATTAATTATCGAATATGTACAGAGAGTAAATCGAAGGAAGAAGAAATAATGAGTTACAGCAGAAATCAGATAAACTTAAGACCAAAATTGAGGACCACGCAGGCAACGAAGCGAAGTAATTCTGCCATCTTGAAAGCAAAATAACGCAGGTGAATGTAAGAAAAAGGTTATCACTGACAATGTGGGCAGTCATCGCAAAAAGATCATACGTTTTAATTTTAGGAATAAATTTCTGAGAACTGACGTCTCAGGCACAGAATTTATGGTGTAGGAGGCTGTTGTGGAACGCGAGAAAACCAATAAGGGATAGAACAGAAGCGTATGAGGTGTAGTGGTACAGAAGGAAGAAGAATCCTCCGCAGAGCTGTCGAGGAGGAATAATCACAGCTGACAAAATATCCGTCACCCCAGGACGATTCATGCTGATATCGTGTAAAATCCGCCGAGCAATAGAGTTCACCAGATTCCAGTTGAAGCTGCAAAATTTCGGGATGTTGGCTGCTATGCTTCACCCGCCGTTCCAGAAAGTCCCAGAAATTTTCAGTGGCCTTAAGATCCACTGATTTAGTGGGCCAGTCGCCATGCGGTAGGGCACGTGTGTGTCCATGAAACCAGAAACGTACGAATGCAACTTTCTGAACACAGGTGTTCTCATCTTGGAAGACAACAGTGTCTAGAGTGTACTAATAACTATGTTGTAGAGGAAACGGCAACACATCGTCACTGAGAATGTCGGATAAAGCATCCTGTATGACAGTGTGTCAGTATGAATGATTGGGCCCAAGTCAAGGTGTAAACCCCCGTGGTGTCTGCAACATATAGCCCATGTATGTGTGGTGGCGAGGAGCGGGCGGACAGACGCTGAAGGCACTCTTTCGCCCTTGCGGTAGGAAACTGTCCCTAAAGGCGGAAGAATCAGCAATAACCAACGGCATTAGGGTGCGGAAGACAATGGAAACCATTGCTTTACAGACATAATGTGTATCCAAAGTGTATGTTGCCTGAAATTGAAAAAATGTCTTGCTGATCACTGGTGAAAGATTCCTGAGTAGTCCGCCATTCGGATCTCCGGGAGGGTGCTGCCAAGTGGGAGGTGACCATGGGAAAAAGATTGAATAAACAACGAAAGGATAACGTTCTAAGGGTGGGGGCGTGGAATGTCAAAGGTTTGGACGTGGTAGGGAAGCTAGAAATTATGAAAAGGGAAGCGCTAAGCCTCAGTGTAGACATAGTGCGGGTCAGTGAAGTGAAATGGAAGAAAGGTAATGATTTCTGGTCAGACCAGTGTAGGGTAATTTCAGCAGCAGCTGATATCGCAGGACTAGGATTCGTTATGAACAGGAGTGAGTTACTGTGGACAGTTCAGTGATAGGTTTATTCTCATCAGAATCGACATTGAACCGACACCGACACCAATAATTCAGGTGTACATGGCGACGTCGCAAGCAGGAGATGAAAAGATTGAGAAAATTTACGATTTAACGGATCATCCAGTGCGTAACGGGAGGTGAAAATCTGATAGTTGTGGCGGATTGGAATAATATTGTAGGGGAGGGAGCAGAAATGAGGATTATGGGACAATATGGACTTGGTAGTAGAAAGCTAGTTGACTTCTGCAATAAGTATCAGTCAGTGGCAGCGAATACTCTTTTCAAGAATCACAGGAGGAGGAGATATACTTGGAAACGGCCGGGAGATATAGGAAGATTTCGATTAGAATACATCGTGATCGAGCAGAGAATCCGAAATAAGATATTGGATTGTAACGCGTACCGAAGGGCAGATATAAACTCAGATCACAATTTAGAAATGATAACAGTAGGCTGAAGTTCAAGAGACTAGTCAGGAAGAATCAGTGCGCAAAGAAGTGCAATACGAAAATACTAAGGAATGACGAGATACGTTTGAAGTTGTCCAAGGCTGTAGAAACTGCGTTAAGAAACAGCTCAATAGGCAGTTCAGTTGAAGAGGAATGGACATCTGTGAAAAGCGCACCACAGACGTTGGAAAGAAAAATATAGGTGCAAAGAAGGTAACTGCGAAGAAACTATGGGTAACAGAAAAAGTACTTGATGAAAGAAGGAAATACAAAAATGTCCAGGGAAATTCAGAAACACGGAAATACTATAAACGAAATAAGTAGGAAGAGCAAGGAAGCTAAGGCAAAATGGTTGCATGAAAAATGCGAAGACGTCAAAAAAGAAATGATTGTCGGAAGGAAGGGTTCAGCATGTAGGAAAGTCAAAACAAATGGCGCTGAGCACTATGCGACTTAACTTCTGAGGTCATCAGTCGCCTAGAACTTAGAACTAATTAAACCTAACTAACCTAAGGACATCACACACATCCATGCCCGAGGCAGGATTCGAACCTGCGACCGTAGCGGTCGCTCGGTTCCAGACTGTAGCGCCCAGAACCGCACAGCCACTCCGGCCGGCTAGGAAAGTCAAAACAGCCTTCGGTCACAATAAAAGCAAGCGTGACTACATTAAGAGTTCAGTGGTACTTCCACTGTTAAATGTAGAGGAGAGAGCGGATAGATGGAAAGAGGGCATTGAAGGCCTCTATGAGAGGGAAGACTTGTCTGATGACATGATAGAAGAAAAAACAGGAGTTGACAGGGGAGAGACAGGGCACCCAGTATTAAAATCAGAATGTAAAAGAACCTTGGTAGACTTAAGATCAAATAAGGGAGAAGGGATAATAACATTCCATCGGAATTTCGAAAATCGTTGAGGGGAAGTGGTAACAAAACGAATATTCACGTCGACTGAACCAGTGCATAGACGATGCGGTTGATAGAGCTCTTCAGATTGTATAAAATTCAACAATTAAGTATGCACTCGCGCTCATGATTGGCATAGCAGGCGAATTCGAAAATCTTTGGTGGCCCGCGCTGTTCGCACGCTTCGGTCCCCAAATATCTGTATGAGAGCTTTGTAGATCATTGTAGTGGATGTATCGTCCAGTGGCTTGCGGGGCTCGTATCTTAGTATTAACCCTTATTACTTGTGTTTGACGGGGTAGATGTTATAGATGGTGTTGTTGCATACACAGGTAACATAATTATAGTTGTTTCTGTAGATTCCAGGAGGAGGCTTGAGGAAAAGGCGACTGGTGTGCTTGCTCAGATGCAGCATTGGCGCAAGAACAACAAACTGATTATAGCAATTCATGAAACTACATACATAAGGAAAGCATGTAAACCGTCTGAAGATGAATATAACGATTCGAAACCGGTAACGGTACCCTTTGAATAAAGGAAGTGAAAGTAAATTTTTTGGCTGGTTGCTGTCCCAAGACCATAAATATTTGTCTTCAAATAACAGTCACGGTCTCCAACCATGTCATCATATGACTAAATTGCTCATACACACTTCTGAAGGGAAGACTTTCTCTTCCCAGAAATCCTTCCCTGAGGGTGGACGGAATACCTGAAGGGTGCAGCACTGTTTGCATATATATTTAGGAATTCTTCTAGACGAGAAAAGAAACTTTCTAGAACATGTAAAGTCTGTTATTCAAAAAGCGGCAAAAATTATGCATAAGATTTCCCGTGATGGCAATGATGACTATAAATTACCGTTGCATGTGGTGCGGTCATATCACGAAGCTATCTTCAACGCCAATGTGGGTTTCGCTGCCAGTGTCTGGGCGCATCGCCTTAGACTAGGCAACTAAAAAACGATACTGCGACGAATTCAGAGGAGCGTGTTTCTGGGTCTCACCGGTGCCTTTTGCACTACACCTCGGGACATGTCCGATGGATGTCGTCGTACGTTACAGGGCAGCACTGTATTGTTTGGAGCGTGAGTAATATGATCCTCTGTACGAGATCAAGGGAATGCAAGTTACTGATAAAAGATAATTGGAAGCCTGGAAGTTAGATGAATGGTAGTCTCACTAGGACACTAAGAACACTGCAACGTGTGTTTGCAGCATATTCCCAAGGACGAGGAACTGGTTCAGACGGAGCGACATTGCCCCAACTCGAGGTACGGTGTACCTAACAGGTCACGGTCCATATCCCAACCGTCTGCATAAAGTGGGAAAGTGGGATGTAGTAACACAGCAATCTATGAATGTGGAGAGGAAGATTCCGCTGATCACGTCGTTCAGTTCTTCCCTTTTCCGGCAGAGATAGACTGCAGTCAATTAGACTGCGATCTCCAAACAATTGTAAGTGACCAAAACTTGTGGACTAATGTCAGTATGCTAGCACATAGGATACCTAAAAGGTAACTGCTTAACTTTCAGTCTATAAGGTCCAGTGGACGCTCTGAAGATAAAAATAACGTCACTTGGAATTTGGATTAATTCCCTTTATTTTATGTCATTTTTTAATTGGTTCTTACTTTTCAAATATTCTGTTTTATTTCTACATGTTTGCTATTAATATGATTAACTACCACATACATAATATCAAACATTGACGTCACCACGATTAACGAACGTGTACAAGCTGTTTAAAGTTTCCAGATAACAGATCAAAAATTCGTAGCAATAAATAGAATTGAACAGAATTGAAATTCTAGTCCTTGGGCAGTTCATTAATTACTGATGCGTCTGCGTTATAAGGCACAGGGAACTGGTATTCCTCTGCATCGTCGACTAAATATTTTATTACTAAAATATTGTACGCTCCTTCCTCTTCTCCACGATGTAAGAACATTTGTCTACTTTGCGCTTCCTGAGTGTCTTCACGCTAACATGCAGTCTTCCTCGTGTTCACCAACTTTCATATACTTTCGGAGTGCCAAAATTAACAGGCTTTTAGGTCGATCACCGCTCTGCATGTTTTGCCTCCACGCTACTGCTGCCCCGCGCCTATGAGGATGTTTCTCGCAGCGCGCTGGATCTCGCATCAAGCCAATGAACCACACTATGGTGCTCTCACCTAGGAGAAACTGTGGTACGCACTCAGTTCCAACAAACTGTAAAAATAAATGGAAACACTTCCGAAACATTTTCTCTCTTTCACCCCCCACAAAAAAATGTAAAGGGAAAATGTTTGTCGCTTACTCTATTTCTGATGTTGGTTTGGTAGAAGTTCCATTTCAGACGTGAGATTTTAATTTATTTCTTCACTATAACTGACTAGTGACCAGAAAGTTTTCAGAAATTATCGACGTATACTACTGACGGGGAACTATAAAATAATGTTGTTCTACGGCACGTAGTCTAGGAGGCATGGCGAGCTAAATACTGCTGTGAGTAGCGCGAAAAACCAACTTCGCTTAAAAAAACTTAAATATTTTTCTGTTTCAATAGCGCAGAATTTTCATTGAATTAAAAAAAGTGTGAGAATGCAGTTCTTGTGTCACTCTATCATGTACAGTTGTCAAATTATAAAAGGTTATACTTTTTCACGCGCACCGCCCTTCGCCTAGGAAAACGTTTCACGCAGGATACATTTCTGCACTTAAAAAAAAAAAAAAAACAAAAAAAAAAAAAAAAGCAGCTCTATTCAGATTTGTGTACATAAACTGACTGATGAAGAAAGAGCAAAAATAAACTGTGGTTTGATCCCAATCTGAGAAGGGGCCCCTTGAGTGCTAGATCGCAAAATGCCAATTATGTTTACGGCATTCGACGCCCCACCTATTGCCTACCATGGAGCGTCAATACTGGGTGCTAATGGCAACAGGGGGGGGGGGGGGGGAGGGGGGGCTGGAGGTAACCAATGGTGAGCACAGCATGAGGCTACGGAGCGTAGTTGAACTGCTTACTCGACGAGCAACTCACAACAGTCTACAGTGCGAGCGGACAGGATACATAACAGAGCAAAGACAATGACAAACGAAGCAAATAATATTGCGTTGTATCTACAGCAACGGTTGCCGAAGTTGAAATTTCGTCAGAAAAGAACCAAAGGAAGCGAGAAAGAAGTAGCAGGTGAAATATTAGCGTTTCTGCGAGATGAGTAAGTGAGGTGTGTGGCGTCGGATGTGCTCGACTGTGCGAATAATGTACATGAGGAGTACGATGATGACGATTCGTGCTTAACAAGTGAAAGTGATGTTGAACCAAGTGTCGAGTCAGGCAGTTCATCATTCTTGTCGGACAAGTAGTCTCCAGTCAAACGTAGTATGGGACAATCGTTGTCCAAAGAGCCGGGTACTAAACAGAATTACATACATGGAAGATCATCCGCAGCATGGCAAAAAAACAATTATAAACAGATTTCGAATAAGTCCGCAGCGGTATGAGCGTGTAGTGCATAACAAAAAATATGGACATTCTAGGGGGACAAGCGCACTTGCTATAATAACTGGTGTTTTGCCCGTGTCATGGATGCTCGAGACAGTTTACGGACGTGCATGATAGTCACATGCAACGTTATGCACACCTGAATGCGCGGTACATAGTTTACAATGATTTCGAGGGAAGCAGTGGATGGCTGCACAATTTCAAACAGTGCTACAGAACAAGGAGACGTAAGATAATGAAATTTCACGCAAAGCTTCAACTTAACGATGTGCAGCCAACTGCAAAATGGGGTCCAAAAATTTGCGCTTGAGAGGAACAGTTATCCCATCGTTCAGTAGGGAATTTGTTTTCAACTCCGACCAAACGGGATTTGAAGAGGAAATGCATATGACAGGATCCCTGGAAATCAGAGATACCGAGAGAGTTGTATCCAGGTTAACTAGTTCAGTGCCTTAAAGCATTAATATACAATTATTCCGACTGTTAATCTAGATGGTAATTTGGATAGAAAGTTATTTATTGTGCTATGAGAAGTTGGAGTTGTTCTGTCACCAACAATTCTTTCTCGTGTGCGTAATCTTGTAGGGGCAGTAAGGAACATTTACGTCACAGCAAGCAAGACTGGGAAAACGGGCGTAAGAGAACTACGACTACGGTACGATCACTGCTTTTGGCCAATAACTGGTAAAAATAACTTGCATTTGCTAGATTCCTAGTCCGCACATAAACATCATACTCCTTTAGCCGGCCGGAGTGGCCGAGCGGTTCTAGGCGCTACAGTCTGGAACCGCGCGACCGCTACGGTCGCGGGTTCGATTCCTGCCTCGGGCATGGATGTGTGTGATGTCCTTAGGTTAGTTAGGTTTAAGTAGTTCTAAGTTCTAGGGGACTGATGACCTCGGAAGCTAAGTCTCATAGTGCTCAGACCCAACGCCTTTAGAGCAAACTATTCCTCCTGAAAAGTGTGCGACATTGCAGTACATACCACTTGGAAGCACTGGACAACTTCACCTTCTGGATGTTTGATTTTTCCGTGCCTATAAACCATTTATCTAACTGTCTGCAGCTAAGCCTTAAAGGACAGTCAATTTCCCAATAAGCTTCACGACAGTCTGTTTCGTTTCGATTGCTTGCTATCACATCTCATTAGCCCTCGTCACCCCATTACACCAATAGGATTCTAAAGACATTCGTTAAGAGTGGATACCTAGCTGAACGCCCTGCACCGTCTGTAACTCCCAAGGAATGTTCGCCTTCGATCTTGATGGTGCGAACCTTAGTCATCACTGTGGCGAGCCATGTTTCATTCGTTTTTCATGGTGCAAGTTAATGGTTTGTTTTGAACATTTATTTAATGTCGACGATGTTCATTTTGTGAAGTGTAATAGCACTCCGTCTTCAAGCCACAAGTGGCCCATCGGGATCATCCGACCGCCGTGTCATCCTCAGCTGAGGATGCGGATAGGAGGGGCGTGTGGTCTGCACACCGCTCTGCCGGTCGTTATGATGGTTGTCTTTGACCGGAGCCGCTACTATTCGGTCGAGTAGCTTCTCAATTGGCATCACGAGGCTGAGTGCACCCAGAAAAATGGCAACAGAGCATGGCGGCCCGGATGGTCACCCATCCAAGTGCCGGCCACGCCCGACAGCGCTTAACTTTGGTGATCCACTGCGGCAAGGCAGTTGCGAATAGAGGGTGACAATTATTGAACTATATGAAAAAAAGACGTAAATTAGTTACAAACTACGGCGTGCACACGCTTTAGTCAAAATGTAAACGTCACTTCAGATATCCGGATTAAGGTTACGACATGTTCGATATGCCTGCCATAATGGGCGATGATACGGCGCAGACGAATAACGAAATTCTACATGACCGGCTGAAGTGTCGGAACATCGATGTCGTCGGTGACCTCCTGAATGGCTGTTTTCAACTCCGTAATGGTTTTGGGGTTATTGCTGTATACCTTGTCTTTTATATAGCCCCACAAAAAGCCGTCGCATGTGTTGATCCTCCTGGACATCACTCTCCTGTTGCGATGTCGTCGAGCTCCGTCTTGCATGAACCACATCTTGTAGAAAGCAGGGTCTCTTTGGATAATGGGGATGAAATCATGCTCCAAAACATTCACGTACCTTTCGGTAGTCACTGTGTCATCAAGGAATACCGCACCGATTATTCCGTGAGTGGACATTACACACCACACAGTTACCTGTTGAGGGTGAGGAGGCTTGTCGATCGACAAATGCAGATTCTCAGTCCTCCAAATGCGCCAATTTGGCTTACTGGCGAACCCATCCCAATGAAAGTAGGCTTCGTCGCTAAACAAAACCATGTATGTGCATATTAATTCCCATCATGCCCCGCGGCCAACCGTGCAGTTTGAACGTTCTAACGCAAATTGTTTAGAAGTTATGAGGTTTTATTTCACATAGTTCAAAAATTGTCACCCTGTCACTTCCCGAACGCTCGTTTTCTGTCGCGTTCTTGATGCACATGGTGAGTCCTTAGGACCTAATATTTTTCCTGTCGTAATTGGTAAATGAGCCTTTCTAAAGACTGAACTTGTGACCTCGGACTTAAGGGGTTCCTTGTGAGCGTTCATACACTCTAGGCAAAGCGCCGTCGCGTCGAGTCGACACCGACTCAAAGGAAGGCCTCGGCGCTTGTTCGCGACGTCACGCCAGCTAGGCACGGCGAACGCCAGGTCTGTTGCAAGCATACTCATAGTGGTGGTGTCTCCCTCTCTGACACAGGAAAATGTGAAACTATTGGCGGTAGTTGACCAACACACATTGTTCTGAGAGATTTCTGGACTTAATTAATTGTGCAATTCATTACACTTCTTAACATATAGTGTACTCCTGAACTTAAATTTCCACCTGTTTTAAGGATTGACATACAAAAACAACTTCATGGTCCAGCAGCAACAGAATTCGTGCTTCTTTACCTTATTTGTAAATCTGAGGAAGTTACGTTTGTACTGGGTTGCTTTTACAAGAAACTGTGAACACATTGGTGCTCTTCTTTAGGTATCTAGGTTGACAATGGGGTGAGGAGCACTGAATGTTAATGAAATATCTTGCGATTGTACACGTTGGGGGAGGAGGTGGGGGACAGAAGAAGAGGCAAAAGAGAGATACTTGTCAAATAAAATTTTTTTATCTTTTCTAATGTGTATGTTTAAAAAAATTTAAGCTCAGCAGTATTTTCGATGTATGAAGCTATTTTGTTTCCTGTTTAGAATTCCTTTCGCTGAAAACGACTGTAATCTAATGACTGGTAACAGTTGGACATTTACACATGTAAATTAGTTCACATTTCCAGTGATGATGTCAAACGAAAATAAATAAATAAATAAAAGAAACAAGTTCATTGTAAGGGGGTTGGGGTAAGTTTCGATAACAAAATGGATCAAGTAAACATAGTTACTTGAATGTAAAATTTCCGAAACTTGCAATAGGGCAAAGCATCTTCTCATATTGGTCTACGTTTGTTTGGACAAGATTCAGTAATGCAGAACTATGATCTTCATTTGTAGCTTTAATCAGTAGAAAAATCTTTCATCTAAATAAAACTGCAGAATCTGTGGTGTCACCGCCAGACACCACACTTGCTAGGTGGTAGCCTTTTAAATCGGCCGCGGTCCGCTAGTATACGTCGGACCTGCGTGTCGCCACTATCAGTGATTGCAGACCGAGCGCCGCCACACGGCAGGTCTAGAGAGACTTACTAGCACTCGCCCCAGTTGTACAGCCGACGTTGCTAGCCATGGTTCACTGAGAATTACGCTCTCAATTGCCGAGACGATAGTTAGCATAGCCTTCAGCTTAGTCAATTGCTACGACCTAGCAAGGCGCTATTTATCCTTTGCTATGTATCTAATGAAGCATGTACTGTAACAAGACCAATGTTCACCAATTGTGGATTAAAGTTAAGTATTCCAGCAGCTACGTACTATTCTTTATAGCATTCATTACGTATCCTGTTTCAGACCTCACGCCAGCCTGCGTGAGTTTAAGCGCGTGCCTTTCGGCTACTTCCGAGTGGCGTGGCTGTCTTGCTACGCCACTACAGAATCCAAAACAATACCAAACATTTTGTTCAAAAATGAGAGATTTATAGTGATAAGCACGCCTAGGTGTTTCTGCCTGCAACAGACCTGGCGATCGCCGAGCCTAGCTGACGTGACGTCACGAACAAGCGCCGAGGCCTTCCTTTGAGTCGGTGTTGGTCGAGTGCACCAGATGACGTCACGGCAGCATGCCTCGCCGGCGCTGGTGTCTGGCCGCCTCTGCCCCGACACCGCATAGCGCCACGCTGCGGCTCAGCGCCGACGTCACGCGCGCCGCTGCTCGGTACGTGCCGGCCGCACCTCCATTACGGACACGCCCCCGGGCCGCTCATTTCTCGTCATTAGGCCTCAAATATCTATATTTATATCCTCTTCCTCGGCCGAGAGTGCTGACGCTAATACGATAGCGGGAAATAAGCTATTAATTTACGACCACTGCATTAGTGGCCAACGGCGCGGTAACGAGGTCCGATCTGGGCAGCGGCGAAATTCGCAGTCGTTCCCCGGCTTACTCTCCGCGCTGTTGTTCTGCCTGACAGGCAATGCCATCCGGAGAAAATTGGACGCGTGTGTAATACCTCTTTGTTCTGTTTGGAGCCGCTAAAGCTATCTTCTCAATACGTGTGAGGGGATTATATGAGAGGTCTTCAGCTCTCGTACGAATGAGATAAGGCAGAAAATGTACGTGTCAGATCTCGCCATAGACTGAAATCTTACTCGTATAATTTCCTACTTTTCAGACCATTACTATTCCATATCGTTAAGAACAGACGTATGATAGAATTGCGCCACAGGTGTCGGTGTCTGCGCTATCGATTATTTGCCACAATGTGTTGTTTTTAGAAGGCTGCACTTTTTTCCAATCACACGAATCTATTGCAGTCATAGTTATTTTACTTAGTCATCAAGCTTGCATAAATAATATCTGCTTCATGTTCGACTCTATTGTTGGTAATTATCTTTGATGGGTGTCACTGAAAGCCTTGTCGACAGAGCCAAAAGAATTTGCAGACCGGAACCCTGCACGCCGAATTAAAGCATCAGAAGCATACTTTCGAAAAAAGAAGTAAATGCAGTTCTATGAGCGAATGACAACAGACCGAAAGAAAGGATGAAAAACAACGGTGGAGTCTTTCTCCCTTTTCAAAAAAATGGTTCAAATGGCTCTGAGCACTATGGGACTTAACTTCTCTCATCAGTCCCGTGGTACGTACAACTACTTAAACCTAACTAACCTAAGGACATCACACACATCCATGCCCGAGGCAGGATTCGAACCTGCGACCGTAGTTTCTCCCTTTTATTAAGTAAAAAGAAAAAAGAGAAATAACATTGATTAGATCGGTAGGGTTTTAGAGAAACGTAAGGTCAGACAGGTTTTTTAGACTAGCAAAGATAATGTGCCAACACCTCAATTCTTTAAAGGATAACGCAATCTTCTGCCTTGGGGAATGGGGGGAGGGCTATATAAAATTCCGTGTAAACTGGAACTGCAAAGAGAAACTTGAATACACGCCTGAAGGAACACAAAAGTCTTTTCCAAAGGAAGATTAGGATTTAATGTCCTGTCAACATCGATGTCATCAGAGACACATTATTTGCCGTGTAGAGAAAGTACATAAATAAACTGTAGCAGGGCAGGTTCTTCACTCAGGAAATTGTTGAGTGATGTTTTCCGAAATCATGATTTTATTTACAGTGACCCACGGCTATACAGAGAAGTATATATTAAACCTGGGGACTATTTCAAAGGAAGAGAAGAAGCCATGAAACTTAGCGATAGGCCGTCCGGAGTGCCCGAGAGGTTTTAGGCGCTACAGTCTGGAACTGCGCGACCGCTACGGTCGCAGGTTCGAATCCTGCCTCGGGCATGGATGTGTGTGATGTCCTTAGGTTAGTTACGTTTAAGTAGTTCTATGTTCTAGGGGACTCGTGACCTCAGAAGTTAAGTCCCATAGTGCTCAGAGCCATTTGAACTTAGCGATATATGGACAGTAGCTCTACTGACTACGTAGATGAATTGTATCTTTGAAGACGACAGTTCGATTGTTCAGTTTTTGTCTTTGACACACATTATCTCTGCGATTTTGTATGAACTTCTATGAGGCCCTTTTTCACGGTATGTCGCTGCAACCGACGTCCGAGCCGTCAGTAAACTAGAGTCTGCGAAACCAGGAGCACTTCGGATGTCCAGCGTATCTCGGGGCGAAACTTCAGCAACGATAAAACTTCATGGACCACGACCTTACAATCTGAAAGGTTAACTAGCGGTTAATACAACCGCTCTTGAAAGCCTTCATCGAGTGACTCTTCATACCTGTGGACTATCATCGATAACATGCTGTAGAAGATCGAGACATTAATTCACCTCTCTCGTTTGGTGCTGCACGAAAATCCGGAGGTAACTGGTTCGAATCGTGGGTGTGTAACACCTCATCAGGAATTAGTTGGCAAGAAAAGTGGGATTCGTTTTTCGGAGAGGGGGCGGCTTATACTTCATAATTAATAGACTCTGGTAATAGCTCAACAAAGCAGACGGAGACGTGTCCAGGAGAGAGCTGCAGATTTGCCTTCCAAGAAAAGAGATTAGAATGACTGGAATTCCATGTAGCATTAACTGTACAAATAAACAGGCAGTAAATAATTAAATAATATAACAGCATATCAATTTTTGTTCATTATGAGACATATGCTGGACTCATAAGACCTAAGTAAAAATCGCGAAGTACACTGTTTTGAGCATATATGATGTATGTTGGAGAGTAACAGGACTTACGACTTCTGTGAACACCAGAACTGTCTTTCGCAAGAGCAACGAAAGGACTCGAGAAGAATATTGCGCCCTACGCCGTGGCGCAGTATTAGGTCTTTCTTCGATTCATGGAGGCACAAGTGTAAAACCATTGCAGGTAAACGGAAACTGTAGAAATACGCACTGTGTAGTCCAGTCTGGGAGTTTCGAAAGCAATCACACAAGGGATACGTCATCGCAGGATTCAGCAAACCAAGCGGAACCCATTTTGACCATCTGTTTCAAGTATAATCGAGTAACAAACTTTTTTATGTGCTTAACAGGTACGTTGCGGTTGATAATTAATGGAAGCAAGACTAAGGAAAAATCAAGGCACGTTCACACGATTTGTCGACCTGGAAAAACGTTCCTCAGTGTCAAATGGTACAAGATGTTCAAACTTCTGAGAAGAAAAAAGGGAAGACGGGTATTACACAATATGTACATGAGCCAAGAGGGAACAAAAGAGAGGGAGATCAAGAACGAAGTGCTGAGATTAAAAAGGGTGTAAGACGGGGATGTTGTCTTTTGCCCCTACTGTTCAATCTAAAAATCGATGAAGGAAGGACGGAAATTAATGGAAGGTACAAGAGTGGAATTACAATTCAAGGTTAAAACATATCAATGATACGATTCGCTGATGGTATTGCTATCCTCACTGAAAGTGGAAAAAAAGTATTACATGATCTGATGAATGGAATGGACAGTCTAATAAGTACACAATGTGGACTGAGAGTAAATCGAAGAAAGAGATAAGTAACGAGAAGTAGCAGAAATGAGAATAGCGAGACACTTAACATCGGGATTGACGGTCACGAAGTGGATGAAGTTAAGGAATTCTACTACCGAGGCAGCGAAACAACCAATGACGGACAGAGCAAGGAGGACATCGAAAGCAGATTAGCCCTAGCAAAAAGGTCATTCCTGGACAAGAGAAATCTGCTATTATCAAACATACGTCTTAATTTGAGGAAGAAATTTCTGAGAATGTATGTTTGCAGCACAGCATTGTGTGGTAGTGAAAACCGGAACAGAAGAGAATCGAAGCACTTGAGATGTGACGATACACACGAATGTTGAAAAGTAGATGGACTGCTAAGGTAAGGAATGAGAATATTCTCCGGACAACTGGTGAGGAAAAGAATATGTTGAAAACGCTGACGAGAAGAAGGGACTGGATGATAGGGTGTCTATTAAAACATCAGCGAATAACTTCCATATTATTAGGAGCTGCAGAACATAAAGACTGTATGCAGAGATTGAAATATATCAAGCAAATAATTGAGGATGTAGGTTGCAAGTGCTACTCTGAGATGAAAAGGTTGGCACAAAAGAGGAATTCGTGGTGGACCCCATCAAACCAGTCAGAAGCCTGAGAGAAAAAAAAATTGGATATTAGGTAACTACATTCTGCGCTAATTGTTACTTTTTATTTAGTCACATCTGCTTCATAGAGGGAAACGCAGTTCTAGTAAATTACTGAAAGACAATACCGCGAAGGCTCGCAATATTCCACATTGAGAATGCTGATTCGGATCACGACATCTGGGAATGAGGTACCTGCCAAAAACACTAAAGCACCCAGAAGAATGTCAATGTAACTTCGCACACACCATCGGCGGGTATGTAAATGAATAGTGCTGCAGCTCTCTCTGACATCTATAACGGTCCCCGGGAGTACATTGGCGTTGCGATTTTGAGTGATCACTGTGAAGGACATGGAGATGTAAACTGACGGTGGAGAGGCGAAGAAAGGAAATGAAAGAGAGGGGGCTCACGCCGTCAGTTGCATCGAAAGATTGTGCGGAATCAGTGGGGAAGAGCGAAAGTTGGTATCGGACCATGATTCGAGCGTGAGATATCCTCCCTACTAGGCAGGTGCGGTGTAAGTAGGCTGTTCAGGTTTTTATGTTCGCAACGCCACGTAGCGCTCTGTATGAAAATCACTGACTGTGCCGTGTGCAGTCTGTGGCTGGTTGGCATTGTTGGAATATTCGCTATTGAAGTATTGGGCAGTTGGATGTGAACAGCGCGTAGCGTTGGGCAGTTGGAGGGAAGGCGCCAGCAGTGGTGGATGTGGGGAGAGAGATGCTAAAGTTTTGAGATATTAATATAAGCGGACTATCTGGACGTGTGTCCGCCAGAAAAAGTAAATTTGTAAAGATGGATGTCATGAATTGTTACAAATGATTGAAGCGATTTCATAAATTCACTGTAGCTCCATTCGTTGACATATGGTCACGACACACTACAGATATGTAGAAAAACTCATAAAGTTTTGTTCGGCTGAAGCCGTACTTCAGGTTTCTGCCGCCAGAGCGCTCGAGAGCGCAGTGAGACAAAATGGCGACAGGAGCTGAGAAAGCGTATGTCGTGCTTGAAATGCACTCACATCAGACAGTCATAACAGTGCAACGACACTTCAGGACGAAGTTCAACAAAGATCCACCAACTGCTAACTCCCTTCGGCGATGGTATGCGCAGTTTAAAGCTTCTGGATGCCGCTGTAAGGGGAAATCAACGGGTCGGCCTGCAGTGAGCGAAGAAACGGTTGAACGCGTGCGGGCAAGTTTCACGCGTAGCCCGCGGAAGTCGACGAATCAAGCAAGCAGGGAGCTAAACGTACCACAGCCGACGGTTTGGAAAATTTTACGGAAAAGGCTAAAGCAGAAGCCTTACCGTTTACAATTGCCACAAGCCCTGACACCCGATGACAAAGTCAAACGCTTTGAATTTTCGGCGCTGTTGCAACAGCTCATGGAAGAGGATGCGTTCAGTGCGAAACTTGTTTTCAGTGATGAAGCAACATTTTTTCTTAATGGTGAAGTGAACAGACACAATGTGCGAATCTGGGCGGTAGAGAATCCTCACGCATTCGTGCAGCAAATTCGCAATTCACCAAAAGTTAACGTGTTTTGTGCAATCTCACGGTTTAAAGTTTACAGCCCCTTTTTCTTCTGCGAGAAAAACGTTACAGGACACGTGTATCTGGACATGCTGGAAAATTGGCTCATGCCACAACTGGAGACCGACAGCGCCGACTTCATCTTTCAACAGGATAGTGCTCCACCGCACTTCCATCATGATGTTCGGCATTTCTTAAACAGGAGATTGGAAAACCGATGGATCGGTCGTGGTGGAGATCATGATCAGCAATTCATGTCATGGCCTCCACGCTCTCCCGACTTAACCCCATGCGATTTATTTCTGTGGGGTTATGTGAAAGATTCAGTGTTTAAACCTCCTCTACCAAGAAACGTGCCAGAACTGCGAGCTCGCATCAACGATGCTTTCGAACTCATTGATGGGGACATGCTGCGCCGAGTGTGGGAGGAACTTGATTATAGGCTTGATGTTTGCCGAATCACTAAAGGGGCACATATCGAACATTTGTGAATGCCTAAAAAAACTTCTTGAGTTTTTGTATGTGTGTGCAAAGCATTGTGAAAATATCTCAAATAATAAAGTTATTGTAGAGCTGTGAAATCGCTTCAATCATTTGTAATAGCCCTGTATATATATATATACTTTATTATATATATATATATATATATATATATATATATATATATATATATATATATATATATATATACAGGATGTTACAAAAACGTAGGGCCAAACTTTCAGGAAACATTCGTCACACACAAATAAAGAAAAGATGTTATGTGGGCATGTGTCCAGAAACGCTTAATTTCCATGTTAGAGCTCATTTTAGTTTCGTCAGTATGTACTGTACTTCCTCGATTCTGATGATCAAATTGTAAATTTTCACAATCAACACGTGTGGACTGACGAGAATCCGCACGCAATTGTGCAATCACGTCATCAACACAGATTTTCTGTGAACGTTTGGGCAGGCATTGTTGGTGATGTCTTGATTGGGCCCCGTTCTTTCACCTACGCTCAATAGAGCACGTTATCATGATTTCATACGGGATACTCTACCTGTGGTGCTAGAACATGTGCCTTTACAAGTACGACACAACATGTGGTTCATGCACGATGGAGCTCCTGCACATTTCAGTCGAAGTGTTCGTACGCTTCTCAACAACAGATCCGGTGACCGATGGATTGGTAGGGGCGGACTAATTCCATGGCCTCCACGCTCTCCTGATCTCAACCCTCTTGACTTTCATTTATGGGGGCATTTGAAAGCTCTTGTCTACGCAACCCCGGTACCAAATGTAGAGACTCTTCGTGCTCGTATTGTGGACGGCTGTGATACAATACGCCATTCTCCAGGGCTGCATCAGCGCATCAGGGACTCCATGCGACGGAGGGTGGATGCATGTATCCTCGCTAACGGAGGACATTTTGAACATTTCCTGTAACAAAGTGTTTGAAGTCACGCTGGTACGTTCTGTTGCTGTGTGTTTCCATTCCATGATTAATGTGATTTGAAAAGAAGTAGTAAAATGAGCTCTAACATGGAAAGTAAGCGTTTCCGGACACATGTCCACATAACATATTTTCTTTCTTTGCGTGTGAGGAATGTTTCCTATAAGTTTGGCAGTACCTTTTTGTAACACCCTGTATATATATATATATGACCTTTGAACTGTTGTTCTCTATCAAAATCTTTCATTTGTTAACTATGCCAATTAGTAGGTAATGCCTTCAGTTGCTCGAATCTTTTATTTAGCTGGCAGTATCGGCGCTCGCTGCTTTGCAGTAGTTCGAGTAACGAAGATTTTTGTGAGACAAGTGGTTCATGAAAGGTATAGGTTATTGTTAGTCAGGGCCATTCTTTTGTCGGGATTATTGAAAGTCAGATTGCGTTGCGCTAAATATATTGTGTGTCGGTTTAGTGATGATCAGAATAAGTAAAGAGAGAACTGTCTTGAGTACGTTGTGTATTACTTAGCTGTTTCTGTATCAAATAACGTAAGAGTTTTTCCAGCATAAATTTTTCTAAGGGGACGTAGCAGCGGTAACCATTGCGAGATCCGGGACACAGCATTATCGCAACTGCGCAGACTACCTCGGCATACCCCACGGCCATACTTGATTCCCATTGAGCGCCACCTATCAGCAGGCGCTGTCCATTTCCTGCCCGCATCTCGTGGTCGTGCGGTAGCGTTCTCGCTTCCCACGCCCGGGTTCCCGGGTTCGATTCCCGGCGGGGTCAGGGATTTTCTCTGCCTCGTGATGGCTGGGTGTTGTGTGCTGTCCTTAGGTTAGTTAGGTTTAAGTAGTTCTAAGTTCTAGGGGACTTATGACCACAGCAGTTGAGTCCCATAGTGCTCAGAGCCATTTGAACCATTTGTCCATTTCCTCCGTATTCGCTCTCTTGAGATTGCCACGTGAGGTCGAACGTACTTGAGCAACCACCCTCAAGAAGGTGAATCCATTGCCCAGCTAGGCCAATCAGATTCCATGAATGCATGGTGTCTGTTCTTTCGGACATGTACGGAGATGGCGCGTACTAGTATCAGATCTATCAGCACCTGACAGAGGTTGAAAGCGACCTCGACATGACTCTCCATTTGGTCGGCTGGTCGAAACGTTCAAAAATCCAGATTTTTGGGGGTTTCAGATGTGGCGGTAACTCTCTGTTGGACTACAGTGGATCGTGAGGGCAGGCACAGTTATTGTCAAGGCTCCGTTCGACCACGTCTAATCATCACAAGGGAAGATCGCCATATAGTGTACTAACCACATCATAGCACCATCACATCTGCGAACAAGAAATGGACTCACTGCAGTATTCTGTGTCAGCCGACAACAACAGACTGAGACCAGTTGCAGCAGGACTAGGGAATAATGTCCCATGCGCAGGCTGCCGTAACCCCCACAACACAATCAGCTGCGTTTGGAGTGGTGCCCTGACCAGGAAACATGGACTGTTGATGAACGGCGTCGCACTGTGTTCATCGATGAATCGCGGTTCTGCACTGTCCTGGACGAGCATCGCCAGCATCTATTATGACGATCTTAGATGAAATCCCTTTCTTCCAATGTTTTGATGAGGCATTTTTTAAAACTAAGAAACCGCACAACATTACTAAGTCAAAATCTTTTATTGTGTTCGCGATAGGTTTCGGAACACTGAAAGTTCCATCATCAGGTGTAAAAATTAAAATCACTTAACCATCTGAGGTCATCCTCGCCCCACTGTTGTCATGGAGCCCGAAGCTTCGTGTCAGAAGGATGAAAGGGACAAATTCTACAAAAATCGTTCCACAGACCACTTCTGAGCCGGCCGCGGTGGACGTGCGGTTCTGGCGCTGCAGTCCGGAACCGCGGGACTGCTACGGTCGCAGGTTCGAATCCTGCCTCGGGCATGGATGTGTGTGATGTCCTTAGGTTAGTTAGGTTTAAGTAGTTCTAAGTTCTGGGGGACTTATGACCTAAGATGTTGAGTCCCATAGTGCTCAGAGCCATTTGAATCATTTGAACCACTTCTGAAAGCTACGGCACACCACTGATAAACTGTGCGCAGCTGTCCATCGATATATCCATTCAGCTTCCTGCAGGCTCCCAATGCGACCGTGTTCAAATGGCTGAAGCTGTTCAACATGAGTACGTACTCGTCGGTGGGGCGTGGTTGTATCCAAAACTGGGGATGCACTGGCAGGCCTCCTGATCGCCATCTGATCTTCGATGGACGTGACAAACGAATTATTAACATTGAAACCTCTCAGTATCCGCGTATTATAATCTGGTGGCAATGAAAACAGTTCCTGGGGGGGTGTCACATTTTTTCGGCAGTTTAATAAATGGTACCGGTGTCTCTAGTAAGGCAAGCAGCGCGGTCAGGCTGCCGTCTAAGGGAAAGTATCTTCTCGGGATGATTGCAAGGAAATGCAGTGCAGTTTGAACGCGATTCCCAGCCGCTACATCGTGAGTTGTGATTAACAATGGCGATGACTCAAGCGTAAATACGACGTTCCTGATCTGTGGAAGCACTCGTGTTATGCCATATTTGTCTTTGTTGGCTAAAAAGAGTGACATAAGGTGTTTTACTTGTTTCGTTTGTTAATCGATCTATTTAACCTGCTAAAAATGTTACATCTAATCAAGCATTCTCCATACTTTAAACATATTACGATGCCGTGCTGTAATCGGTCTCATGTTTAATATGGTGTGTAACACCTAGGAAATATTTATATAAGAAACGATGAAATGGCTCTAAGCACTATGGGACTTAACATTTGAGGTCATCAGTCCCCTAGACTTAGAACTACTTAAACCTAACTAACCTAAGGACTTCACACACATCCATGCCCGAGGCGGGATTCGAACCTACGACCGTAGCAGCCGCGCGGTTCCGGACTGATGTGTCTAGAACCGCTCGGGCACACCGGCCGGCTAATGAAGAAGTCAGTCATACAGAGTATGCTTGGTTAGACATAACGTAGGGCTTTGTGATCCTATTCTTGATTGAATAAATCGACGGATTTTGAGAGATTTACACAAATAAATTAGTAAGAGATGGAACTGATCCCTCAGGGTGCACAAAACAGCTCCGATATAAGTTGCAGAAGCAACGAAAGAAGTATGGCAAATTTGCAAGAACGCAAAGGCTGGAAGATTGACGAAATTTCTCTGAAGAACGAAACTTAGCATTTACTTCAATCCGAAATGTTTTAATAACTTCCATAACGACATTCTCTCTCATAAACTGGCCGAAAACCAGAGAGATTCTGGTCGTATGTAAAGTACACCAGCAGCGAGACAATGAATATATTCACTACACGATCGCGATGGTAATGTTACCGATGCCAGTGCCACAAAAGCGAAGTTACTAAAAACTATTTCCCGAAACTTTGTCATCAATGAAGTAGAAGAAAATATTCCAGAATTCAGATCAAGAACAGCTCAAAAGTTGATATCCTCGATGTAGTGAATCCACTTAAATCACTTAACAAAGGCTAGTCTTTCAGTCCAGACTGTATACCAATTAGCTTGCATTCAGAGTATGCTGATATAATACCTCTATAAATTAGCAATCATATGGTGGTACAACTGCTCGTTCGACGAAAGATCCGTACCCAAAGACTGGAAAACTGCACAAGTCACACCGGTACTCAAGAAAGAAAATAAGAGTAACCCGCTAAGTTACAAATCATTATCACTGATGTCGATTTTCAGTAGGATTTTGGAAAATATCGGTATTCTGAAACACATGAAGTGATGAGTACTCTCCCCAGCGGACCTCAAATTTACTCAGTTGTCTAAATTTACAGAAAGCTTTTGATAGCGTTGGTCACAAGCGATTACAAATCAAATTGCGTTCTATGAATGAATGGAAGCCAGACTGAAGAGAAATCGAGACACGTTCATAGGATATGCCGACCTGGAAAAGAGTTCGACAGTGTAAAATGTAAAATGGGGAAAGATGTTCGAACGTCTCAAAAAAAAAGTTAAGCCATAGTAAAAGACGGTATAAACAATATGTACAAAAACCAACAGGGAACAATATGCCTGGAAGACCAAGACCGAAGTGCTCGGATTAAAAGTACGTAAGACAGTGGCGTAGGCTTCCGCCACTATTATTCAATCTGTACATCGAAGAAGCAGTGGGGGAAATAAAAGGAAGTTCAAGAGTGGGATTAAAATTCAAAGTGAAATGATATCAATGATAAGATTCGTCGATGACATTGCCATCCTCAATGAAAGTAAGGAAAATTAAAGGACGTGTTGAATGGAGTAAACAGTCTAATGTGTACAGAACATGGATTGAGAGTAAATCGAAGAAAGACCAAAGTTATGAGAAGTAGCAGAACTAAGAACAGTGAAAAAGTGAAAGTTACAATTGGGGATCACGAAGTAGGTTAAGTTAAAAAAAATCTGCTACCTAAGAAGAAAAATAACTTTATACGGACGGAGCAGGGAGGACATAAAAAGCACACTAGCACCAGCGAAAAAAGCATTCCTGGGCAAGAGATTCCTGAGCAAGAGATTCCTGGGCAAGAGAAGTCAGCTAGTGTCAAACATAAATCGTAATGTGTGGAAGAAATTTCTGAAATGTACGTTTGAATCAAAGCATTGTATGTTAGTGAGACATGGGCAGTGGGAAAACCAGAACGGAAGAGCATGGAAACCTTCGAGATGTGGTGTTTCAGATGAATAATGAAAATTAGCTGGACTGACAAAGTGGAAATGAGGTTCTCTGAAGAATCGGAGAGGAAAGGAACATGTGGAAAACACTGTGAAGAAGAAGGGACATGATGGCAGGACGTCTGTTAGGACATCAGGGGATAACTTCCATCGTAAAAGAGGGGGCTGTAGATGGTAAAAATTGCAGAGGAAGACAGAGACTGGAATAGATCCATCAAATAACTGAGGACGTAGAGTGTGATTGATGCTCTTAGATGAAAAGGTTGGCACAGAAGAAAAAAAAAAAATGTGCGACTGGATTCGTTATTTTCATACTTTCAGAAAGGTCACACTACGTGATCATCTAGTAATACAGAAGGTATGTCTGGCGTACTACAGGAAATATTTAGGTTTTCTGCTATTTGTAATCTATATAAATGATTTAGGAGACAGCCTTAGGAGCCCTCTTAGACTGTTTGCAGATGATGCTCTCATTTACGGTCTGGTAAGGTCATCAGAAGATCAATACTATTCCAAAACGATTTAGACAAGAAACATGACAATTTATTGTAAATAATGAATGGTTTGTATCATCCATATGAGTGCTTAAAGGAATCCATTAAATTTCGCTTACTTGTGAAATCACACAAATCTAAAAGCTGTTTTCGATTAATACCAAGGCATTATAATTACGAACTCCTTAAACTGGAACGATTACTTCGATAATGTTGTTGGGAAAGACGAACCAAAGACTGAACATTATTAGCTGAACACTTGTAAGATGCAACAATTATACTGAAGAGATTGCCTACGCTACGCTTGTCCGACCTCACGCGGAGTACTGCTGCACGGCGTGGCATCTAAAAAGTTCAAAGAAGGGCAACTCGTTTTGTATTATCGCGAAGTAGGGGAGAGGGTGACACAGATGCAATACACGAGTTGGGATGGCTGTCATTAAGGAAAGACGTTATTCGCTGCGGCGAAATGTTTCCACGAAATTTCAATCACCGACTTTCTCCACCGAAAGCGAAAATATTTTGTTGATGTCCGCCTACATAGGAAGAAATGATCTTCATAATAAAATAGGAGAAACCAGAGCTATCACGATAAGTGTTCGTTTTTACCGTTCAATGTTCGAGAGCGGCAGAGAAATAGTCTGAAGGCGGTTCGATGAGCCTTTTTCCAGGCATTTGTTTGTGAACTGCAGAGGGGTCACGCAGATGCAGATAGAAGAGATGGAGCAAAAGACAAGAGGTCGAAAACGAACAATGAAGAAACAAGGAAAACTGAGATAGGTGGCTGAAAAATGAATAGATTCAGATGAGTAACTGGACAGAGAAGTAAGATATTTCTCCATTGTTTGGAAGAGAAGAACAGTCATTAATGTTAAAAATGGTTCAAATGGCTCTGAGCACTATGGGACTTAACTGCTGAGGTCATCAGTGCCCTAGAACTTAGAACTACTTAAACCTAACTAACCTAAGGACATCACACAATACCCAGTCATCACGAGGCAGAGAAAATCCCTGATCCCGCAGGGAATCGAACCCGGAACCCCGGGCGCGGGAAGCGAGAACCGTACCGCACGACCACGAGCTGCGGACACATTAATGTTAATTTGGAGGGAAAAATTATCAACGCTACAAAAGGAAGTGCTTCAATGTGTTCGTAAGCGTAACAGGGTATTGCCTTGTGTGTAGAGTGCAAGATAACGCGTTTGGAAGGCGTACAATAGCAACGGAGGAGTTTGATAACCTTTGGGTACAACTATGGTGCTAGACAATTGAGACCTTTTGATGTTATTATGATGAGACAGGTGCTTTATCTATGATGCAAGGCGCTGGTTGGACGTCCACGCTAAGAAGCCGATGAAGTAGACACAGTAGACTAACTCAAATGGCCTGACCATAGCTACCCTTCAAATTCTACGAACAGGAAGAAGGTATTTTGCTTTAGTGTGAGATTAATATCAATTTGTACTTCATATCCGTTCCCATTAAGCACTTGTTTAGTTCATTCGCAATTAAGTTCCATTGAAGTTAAAACTGTCATCAACACGGATGGCCTGAACACCAGTGTGCTCCGTTAGGTATGGTCCTGCTGCAGGTGCTGTGCCCTTGCCTTCCTCTCATCTTTTAACAGACTTAGCCAGTTATATGAGAACCTACGCTGTAACGTGGGATCCGAACAAAGGCGCGACTAGGCGTTTTTGTCTATAACAAACATTCGCAAAAAACAAGATCCTAGAGTTACAGAAAATTCCGAACACTGAATAGGTACGAAACCTACAACCTCTGGCTCCGTAGCCTGGCACTTAATCAAGAAGCCAATTTTTATTTATTTAATTGGGCCCTCTTCGCCCACTAAAAACACTCCTGCACCAGCGAGCCACCAATTAAGGCGAAATTATCTACATCCACATGGATACTCTGTAAATCACACTTAAGTGCCTGAGAGGGTTCATCGAACCACTATTATTCCTCTCTCGAACAAAGCGCGGAAAAAACGAACACTATATCTTTCCGCGCGAGCTGTGATTTTCCTGATTTTATAATGATGATCCTTTCTCCCTATGTAGGTCGGCGTCAACAAATACACACATCAAAAAAAGTTTTGCATCACCCCGGGTCCCAGAACTCCTGAAGGTAGACGTTGTCATGTGGATATTGTATCACAAACACAGTCCCTTTGTCTGTTCAGAGATGTCACTAAACCAACCCAAAGCTGTAAACAACCATGCATGAGCGGCGCCTATTAGACGGAGGGGGTCCGACAGCCTATCAGTTCCAGTCAATCCACCAGGAAGGAGGTACTCGGCTCGGTCAATACCGCGGTTCGATCGCGTCCGCATTGTTACTTTTGTGTCAGGCTCTCAACAAGGGAAGTGTCCAGACGCTTCGGAATGAACCAAAGCGATGTTGTTCGGACATTGAGGAGATACAGAGAGATAGGAACTGTCGATGACATGCCTCGCTAAGGCCGCCCAAGGACTACTACTGCAGTGGATGACCGCTACCTACGGATTATGGCTCGGAGGAACCCTGACAGCAACGCCACCATGTTGAATAATGCTTTTCGTGCAGCCACAGGACGTCATGTTACGACTCAAACTGTGCGTAGTAGGCTGCATGATGCACAACTTCCGCTGTCCATGGCGAGGTCCATCTTTGCAACCACACTATGCAACGCGGTACAAATGGGCCCAACAACATGCCGAATGGACTGCTCAGGATTGGCATCTCGTTCTCTTCACCGATGAGTATCGGATCCGCACTGTCTATCTGACTGTCTCCTCTCACAGTTGGGCAAATGTCTTAACGTGTGTGGTGTTTACATTTGAATGAAACCTTCTATGATCCCGCTGTGGCGGATGTTTAGTTTTCATTTGACTGCCCCTCATACAATGAATGGTAGTGCGGAACTGTGTGGAATGTCTTCCGGAAGTCAAGCAATACGACATGATTGATGGAGGTTCGGTGAATCCTCTGCCAGGCACTTAAATGTAATTTGTAGAGTATCCATGCAGATGCAGACATCAACTTGTGACCTTTATCCACGGTGCTCTGGATTTCGTGGACGAATAGAGAGAACTGAGTTTTGTAAGACCTCTGCCGCGAACATTTTGGTTCTTATAGAGGGGATTTTCTCTCTCCAAAAATGTGATAATGCTCGAGCAAAAACATACGCCATTATTCTCCAACGGTTTGATTTCAGTTTACAGTCCTATAACTGTGCGAGTCTGTTCGACGACCTTTCTAGAAAATTGGAGTGATCTGCGCTTTTTTTAAAATTACTAGGTATGCTTTCTTGCTCCAGCGACCTACGATTAACTACTAATAGAAGGAGAACAACGTATTTCGCATAATCTCCTTAGACCCTCGTTGTTATCCCGTCCGGTCCAGTTTCTTTTCACTGTAGGGCAGTTTTAGTTGCTTTTCTATTCCACGTATTTCTCACGCTCAGAGTCCGCTTTAGCTCTTCTGCTTATACACCACATGTCTAGGAGCGCATTATACGCACATGTTCCGAAAAAAACAGAACACCTTGAACGACTAGAGATACGGCGTTCATATTCAATATACATTCGTATGTTCTGCAGAAATGATCAGCATTTCGTTCACCTCGGTTCACCATGTGTCCTGTTGCCTAGTAGACACAGGGTTCGCCATGGGTCCTGATAACTTGTTCCACGCGTGATGGCATCGACGCGTATAAGGAGCGAATGGCGCCGTGTGGTACAGGCATCCACGCCGCATCACCTGATTCCAGAGTTCATCTGTGGTGGTTGGGAATGGGGCACAGGGTTGCATCCGTCGTTTCACCATATCCTACACATTTTCGGTTGGCGACAAGTCTGGTGATCTGGCGGGCCAGTGCAAAGGGCTGACATCCCGTGACACCAAGAAGGCGCGTGTTCGCTCTGCAACATATGGCCGTGCATTGTCTTGCTGAAAAATGGCGTCTGAGGTGGTGTGCACCAAGGGTATGGCTACGGGTCGCAGGATGTCATTCACGGTAGGTCACACTGGTCACAGTGCCATGGACACACACCAACTGTGGTTTGTAGTTGTGCCCAATAGCACCCCGCATCATAAGGACTTGACCTGGCGCTGTATGTCTTGTGCGGATGCAGTGGCTGTGATGCTGCGCCCCTTGGCTGCGACGAACCAAAAGGAGGCCATCATTTTCAAACAAAGAGAAATGGGATTCGTCCGAAAGCACTATCTGGTGCCATTCCTGTCCGCAGTAAAGTCGTTACATACACCATTGCCGCCTAGCATGTTTCTGCACATTCTTGAAAGACAGGCGGAGAAGTGGATGACGCACATGTAAGTCGCGTCGTAATAAACGGCGACGGACTGTCACCCCTGATAGTGTGCGATGTGTTGCAATGTTCCACTGTTGCTCCAGAGCCGAGGAGAATGGAGATCTGTCCTGCAATGCCGTGCGGATGAGGTGTCGATCTTCTTGGGGGTTGTCTGATTGGTGGGACCCGACCCATCTCGTCGTATTCTACAGCCTTCCGTGAACAATTCTGCACACACCCGTTGCACTGCCGAAGCACTTCGTCCCATAAAGGCAGCAGTTTCCCAGATTATGGATCACATTCTTCTTTCATGCCTATAATGGACCTTCTTTCAAACTCACTGATTTGACGGTATGGTTCGCGCATACGTCTGCGAGACATCCCGACGCCTGCTCAAGTCACAGTGATCCCATGAACTGTTTATAGCGATAACGACTGCCGGGATATCGATGTTGATCTTGAACCCGGGGGCCGACATGGCTCAATTCTGATCATTTCTGCAGAACATACTAATGTACATGTCCTGTGAATGTGAACGTCCTAACTCTAGTCGTTCAAGGTGTTCCGCTTTTTCTGAACGTGAGTGTATGTTTCCGCGTTAGTTTGCGATCAGCTGCTGCGCTGCCCTGTACTCCATTCTTCGGATCCACTAGAACATGGTACATTTTTATCCGGTTTTTTCTTTTTTCTCTTTTGTCCGTTCTCTCTGTCGCATCGTATTTTAACGGTTTATTACTATTCAGGTTTCGGCTGTTGCCCCCCCCCCCCCCCACCCCTTCTACCTTAGTCCATCGTGGGCTGCGACACGACTTTTAGAACGGAAAGAAATTCTAGCAATCGGGGGAAAAGTTTAATATCAATTACACTCCAGTATCATGTTACAATTGCAAGTAGTCCTATTCGCCATTGTCACATTATATATTACTTGCATTCAGCCACTTTTGGCAAGGATCTGACGTTGTTTTTATGCAAGGTTGTCACTTCCTGGTATTATTTCACGTTTTCTTTCTACTCAGGACGTCACCTGTTGAGGTAACCAACGTTATGAAATGGGTTGTGCTTGTCAAATAAAATAACCATATAGCTGCAGCGGTGTTTTTTACTCAACGTAAAGGTCCTTAAAAAATAGACATCATGCATTTGCGGGGGTTGCCCAGAAAGTAATGCACCGCACTTTTTTCTTCAATAATTCTTTATTGAACATAATGAGAATTACACGCACGACAGAATGGTTTTTTATCTACACAACCTATTTTCCCACGTAATCTCCATCCCGTTCTACGGCCTTCCTCCAGCGCGAAAAAAGGGCGCGTATGCCCTGTCTGTTCCAATCCTTGTCCTGGTGGCGGAGCCTGTGCTTCACTGTGTCAACTTCCTTTGGTGATTAACAGATGCAGCACCAACTGGCGAGTCGTAATGCGCCTGTCCTCGCGAATGACATCAGCTCGCTGCAACATGTCAGGTGTGACAGCCGTGGATGGTCTCCCCGACCGCTGCAAATCGTGGAGCTGCGCTGAACCGCCTTCTGATGACCTCATCCACCGTGCCCGGCGACTAACTGTACTTCTTTCGACAGCAGATACTTCATGGACTTTGCACAAGCGTTTCTGAATATTCCTCACAGATTCTTTCTCTGCCGTGAGAAATTCAATGACGGCACATTGCTTCTAACGTACATCACCGACAGATGCCATTTTGAAACTGTTTTGCAGCTACTCTGTCTGTCGGAAGTGACGGAAACTTGGCGCGCTCACTCAGGAGACTTCAAATAATACATACGTAACGTTTCGCATTCGTAGCATTCTTTTCGGCTGAGAAAAAAGACGGGGTGCAATCCTCGTATATAAAGCTCCTTAAGATTTATGTTATCTGAAGAACAAACTGGTTTCAGAAAAGCAAGATCCAGTACTGATAATGTTTTCACACTTAAACAAATTATAGAAAAAGAAAGAGAGTTCAATAGCGAAAAGAGAAACACACACCGCATTTATGGACTTACGGAAAGCCTTCCACCATGTAGACAGGATAATATTATGTAACATATCACGCAGGAATTGGATATTCTCAGCAAATAATAAAGGTGACAGGAAGCCAAGATAAAGATACAAAAATAAGAACAAAGACTAACCATGCTATATCACAAGACGTACTGATAAACCAAGGGTTTCGACGGGGGTGTAGCTTATCGCCCACACTTTTTAATATATATATATATATATTGACGATATGAGTGGAACATGGACACAAAAAATTTATTACAGCTTGAGATGATCACATAACATATCTTTTAATACGATGCTTTTCGCAGACGACCTTGCAGTTGTACAGGACAGCGAGATTTCGCAACGAAGATCCATCTATAGACTGAACCAAATTTCTGAAGAGCGTAATATTAAAATACCCATCCCAGAAACAAAACTGGAGGCTTTCAAAGGGACAAGACCGCTGGGTAATATGATCATAACGGGCAACAAAACCATTGAACAATTAGGTACTTTACTTACCTTGAAAATATTTTAAGCTACCGCAATGAATTGAACATTGCCGACAAACTGCAGAAATGTCAAATGATACACGAAATAATCAATAGAACATCGAGAAATAAAGAGAGAAAAGACACAAAAATGAAGTTTTATAAGGTAATGGCGGAGAAAAGACACAAAATGAAGTTTTATAAGGTAATGGCCACGCCTCACATTACTATCTGGAAGCGAAACTTGGATAAGTACTAAAAAGCAAGAAAGTTGAATCCAAGCGTGAGAAATGAAATTTTTAAGAGGACTAAGAAAAGAAGACATAAGAGAAGAGCTTGGGATAGATACATGCTATAAATAATAAGATCAAGTCTAATCGACGAAGTTGGCTAGAACATATACAAAGAATGACAGATTCAAGACTACCAAAATGAGACTTAAATGTTAAACCTTCAGGTAGAAGACCCGTATGAGTATCAAGAAAAGGATGTCTGGATGCTTAGAAGATGGAACAGGCCTATGGCCTAGACATTGACGAAAAAGAAGGTTTATGTTTCAGAGGTGCCCACGGAGAACCGGTATCCTGTAGAGTGTAGATCATGGCCTAACGACCGTGACGTTCCGACTGGGGGTCCAGATGATTGCTGGGTTTAGTTGGCAGCAAGAACAGGGTTTCTCCAGCAGGAGGCCGAGAGCCCATGAGATCGGCAGCTCTAGAGTAAGTCTACAAGCCGGCCTGCTTATATTCCGGGGAGGAGCACGTGATCCGGGGGCAGCCGCTCGGCAGGTGTTGGCGGCCTACTCGGTTCACGCCGCCACCGCCGCCGCCGACGCCGCCGCATTAACCGCCTATCAATAAGCATAAAACTAAATTGTTCCACCCTCCCCTCCCGCTCAGCCGTCATTACGCCGGGGCCGGGGCCGGCGCTCGAATTCCCGGACAGTTTACGGTAACAATGGCTCGTTTAGAAGGGAATGAGAGCGCGCGCCTTTTTGCCCCGTCGCCGTTGTCTAGCGGGGCGTCCGCGTGTTTTCTATTAATAGGAGAGCCCCAGCGGCCGGAAATTGGCTGGGCCCATCTGCTCGGAGCCGCCTGACTCACTGCCGGTAGCCGCGGGCCGGAAAACGGCCGCCGTGGAAACCCGGCGGAGCCGACCGCGCACATCGATTAGTTCCCGTTTACCGCGGGTTTCCACCTGTCAGGCACCGTGGAAGGCGTTTAATGTATTACAAACAGAAAAGAAAGTCGACTGAAGACTGTTACTTCAGGAGTGCTAAAACTCGATCCTCCTAACGACGTACAGGGCAAAAAATTAATCGCCCCCTCCCATCCCCTCTCACGCATGTGATATCACGATAATGCTGTGTAACACATCCTGTAGCTTTGTCACGAGGATGAGAATCCTTAAATTTCGTAAGCTTTCAATGTAATTCATTTACAGGGTGTTTCACAATTCATGTTACAAACTTCTAGAGGTGGCATTGGGGACTCAGTAGATCAAGTTTTACATGGGAACCCGTGCCCGGAAACGTCATCCATCGACGCTATAGAATGCCAAAGGTATGTACACACAGGCTGATTGCATGATGTTTTTACGAACTCACAGGGATGATGGGGACGGATGAATGTATCATTTTAATGTAATGGTCCCTATTCGGAAACGAACGAGTCGAAAGTTACATGCGAAAATCATTCTGACAGTAGAATACATGTGCCGGTACTGTTATTGCTAAGAATGCAGGGTACCACGACAAGAAAAGAATATGCAGTAAATATGGGCTCTAAAACACATACATGAGATTTTATGAGCACTTGCTCGTCTCCTCTATTGAAAAAGTGCTTACAACTCTTAATGTATGAAATCCAGAACCCAATTTTTGTAGAATTTTTTTCTTTTCTTGGTCCATACTAAAAGATAAACTCCGCCCGAACAGGACATGAAAGCCCGGCAGGCGTCAATTGTCGCGGGTATGGAGGGTCACGTGGCCGGCTATCCGCTCTCCCAGCCGTTTTGTCAATTTATGAGACTGGAGCCGCTACTTGTCAATCAAGTAACTCCTCAGTTTACCTCACAAGAGCTGACTGCATCCCACTTGCCAACAGCGCTCGGCAGGCCGGATGGTCACCCATCCCAGCCGGACACCTCTTAACTTCGGTGATCTGACGGGAACCAGTGTTACCACTGCGGCAAGGCCGTTGGCTAGGTCCATACTACCATTTCCGAAAGTTGCACACACTACATTCGTAGCAACAACAGTGCCGGTATATGTATTCCACTGACGTATCAGAATGATTTTCACTTCAACTTTCGGCTCATTCGTTTCCGAACCAGGGACCATTATCTCAAAATGATGCATTTATCCGTGTTCATCGTTCTTGAAAGTTTATAACATCACCACGGAATCACCCTGTATATTCATACATTTGCAGGCGACGGCGTCTGTAACTTTGACGTTTCCGAACATGGGTTCCCGCGTATAACTTTATCTACTAAGTCCCCTCCAAAACCTTTAGAAGTGTGTAACATGAGTAGTGAACACCCTGTATATATGAAATTCTGAATATTCTTTTTCGAAAAATATTTTCCTCGAGTAGTGTGTCCTTTAGGTATCGTGATCAACCGCTGAGCAATACTGACTGTTGGGTGGCACTGTTTAACGCACGTGATCATTGTTGTGAACCTAAACTTCAATCTTAATGCAACACTGAATTTAAAATACTGAAAATGAACCTAATTAAATCCCAAAAGAAACTAATTGTATATTCGGTCAAAACTATTTAACTGAAAATCAATACTGTACATTGTAAAAGTTACGTAACATGAAATGAAATGTGTTATTTGAAATATTCACAAAATAAAATACTGTCCAGCTAGGAAGAGAGTCGCTGACATGATAATGTTCACTCATCATCATCATCATCATCATCATTTAAGACTGATTATGCCTTTCAGCGTTCAGTCTAGAGCATAGTCCCCCCTATAAAATTCCTCCATGATCCCCTATTCAGTGCTAACATTGGTGCCTCTTATGATGTTAAGCCTATTACTTCAAAATCATTCTTAACCGAATCCAGGTACCTTCTCCTTGGTCTGCCCCGACTCCTCCTACCCTCTACTGCTGAACCCATGAGTCTCTTGGGTAACCTTACTTCTCCCATGCGTGTAACATGACCCCACCATCTTAGCCTGTTCGCCCTGACTCATTGTGGACATCCTCCTGCCATTGTTCCCATCTACTAGTACCTGCAATCATCCTAGCTACTTTCATATCCGTAACCTCAACCTTGTTGATAAGGTAACCTGAATCCACCCAGCTTTCGCTCCCATACAACAAAGTTGGTCGAAAGATTGAACGGTGCACAGATAACTTAGTCTTGGTACTGACTTCCTTCTTGCAGAAGAGTGTAGATCGTAGCTGAGCGCTCACTGCATTGGCTTTGCTACACCTCGCTTCCAGTTCTTTCACTATGTTGCCATCCTGTGAGAATATGCATCCCAAGTACTTGAAACCGCCCACCTAACTTTGTTCCTCCTATTTGGCACTCAATCCGTTTATATCTCTTTCCCACTGACATTACTTTCGTTTTGGAGATGCTAATCTTCATACCATAGTCCTTACATTTCTGATCTAGCTCTGAAATATTACTTTGCAAACTTTCAATCGAATCTGCCATCACAAGTAAGTCATCCGCATATGCAAGACTGCTTATTTTGTGTTCACATATCTTAATCTCACCCAGCCAGTCTATTGTTTTCAACATATGATCCATAAATAATATGAACAACAGTGGAGACAGGTTGCAGCCTTGTCTTACCCCTGAAACTATACTGAACCATGGACTCAATTTACCGTCAACTCTAACTGCTGCCTGTCTATCCATGTAAAGACCTTTAATTGCTTGCAAAAGTTTGCCTCCTATTCCATAATCTCGTAGAACAGACTATAACTTCCTCCTAGGAACACGGTCATATGCCTTTTCTAGATCTATAAAGCATAGATACAATTCCCTGTCCCACTCATAACACTTCTCCATTATTTGCCGTAAGCTAAAGATCTGGTCCTGACAACCTCTAAGAGGTTGACTATAAATTAAATTGCTTACTTAGCACAACACCTGAAAATTCTGATTGCATACTGTCTGTTCACGTCCAAAGTGAGAACTGCCCTGAAAGAAAAGTAACTTATTTCAAGCTTAATCTCAGCATGCTATTTTGTGTCTCGTGTTTTGGCGTTCTCGAAAGGAAACTGAAATCAGCAAATGCAGCAGCTAAAAGAAATAATCTACTCATTACTAAATTTTTCTTTCCTTGTCAGAAACAATCTGTGGCTGCGTGTCGGGTCAGCAGCAATGCACCCACGACAAAATATTTAAAACTTTACTGAGAATGATAGAGGAGGGTTTTACTTCAAAGAAAAGTGTTCTTGAAAAATTAAATTCTGATTATTGTTAAGAAAGACTGTACAGCATAAGATGACTCTAAAAGTTACGAAATTCTCTCTTTACAAAATTACAGACATCTAAACCAATTGTGTTATTTGTGACACAGAGAGAAAAAAAAAAAGGTTCAAATGGCTCTGAGCACTATGGGACTTAACATATGTGGTCATCAGTCCCCTAGAACTTAGAACTACTTAAACCTAACCAACCTAACGACATCACACACATCCATGCCCGAGGCAGGATTCGAACCTGCGACCGTAGCGGCCACGCGGTTCCAGACTGAAGCGCCTAGAATCGCACGGCCACACCGGCCGGTGAAAGAGAACAAATCAACACTAATCGTAAATATTATTCCTTATCTAAAGGTCAAATATTTCTTTCAGGTAATAGTTTTGACAAATAAACATTTCGTTCTTGTGCGTTGGTTACCTTGACATATTCCTCCAAAAATCTCCATCCATACAGTCAAGAAAATATCTTTACAAACAATTTTCCGTCTCCATTATAAAGTATTCCAGCCAATGTCTGCAAGATTCACAACTATCAGATCTCCTTCTTTAAAACTCAACTGCTCCCTACTGTACATCTAATAAGAATGCCCTAGCGCTACACAACTGGCGATCAGGCACACCACAGAGTACCTCAAACACGGACTCAAGGATCTTACTCACTACTCTAGCAGAGTGCTCATGCATATTTCTCCCAGTACCTTAAAAGCGGCATTTTTAAAATGGCTGAAGACATACGAAAACCTTACAGTTTTTCCAGGCGTGCCGTATGTAGCTGAAGCACACACGTTGGTGATTACGTTCCTCAGGGTTACCCAATTGCGTGGATGTTGCTTGCTGCTGTTCACCTGCTGTTACAAAAAGCCCAGACATTTTTTTTAGGGATCACGATCGGCTGATTTAGCGGGCCGGGGTGAATGTTCGTCAAACCAGAGGCGTATCCGTGCAGTCTTTGAAAGTCTTGTAAGAAGGAGTGACCGCGGCATACTTACCACGAAACTGCAGGATAGGGTCGTCCACAACGTCCCAAACTGCTCGGCCTGTCTCGGCTTTGGTCGGTACTTCTCGGAAGTACTCGGTATAACGGACATTTCATGTGGCATTGCGGAGCGGCATTTTTTGGTGGGAACGACTTTCTTCTGCTCGGCGGAATCGTGTTGTAAGAGCTCTTTGCCTGTCGCTGCTTGTTCTTGGCATGAAGGATATTCATAGTTCCAATGTATCGTCACAAGCCTTTAAAATGAATGGGAATAACAAAGACAAGGATAAGAATTCTCAGTATCCAGTATCTGGTATACAGTCGCATAAACGACGGCTTCCGAAAATTTGCTATTACAACGCTATGCAGAAATACGTAATTTAGAGATTTTGTTGACGATGAAAGAGCAAAAAATTACAACGATCGACAGATGGGATTCATTGTTACGTACATCAAGAAGCACTTTGTGCTGAATGTACAGGCATGGAGCACGTGATGAAATTGGTTGGTACAAACAGCAACTTTTACGAAGTCGCACGCTTTATTCCACTATCGGTTGCAACAGTTTTGATGTAACTGAACGACGATTATCGAGACTGCATATGTTACTGCGAAGTATGTTGGTTAAGTCAAGAGACACGTTTGGAACGATTTATCGGTTCAAAACAAGCAATCGTTGAAGTTGTGAAGGAAAAAAGGAGAAACGAAAATTGGAACATACGGAACGGATTGCACACTGCCTTCGGTAAGACACTGTAAGGTGAGGAACAAATTCTTTCTGATTTCATTGGGATACATTTAAAATTAAATTTGCAATGTTGAAGGGACAAATTCTTATACATAAAAAAATTAAATTCCCATAAGCTCACTGGCGTTAAGGAAAACGTGAATTTTCATGAATTCTTTGAGGTCTTGACGGAATTAAAAGGACAGTTTTCGAAACGTTTTGAGGACACTGCTAATCTTACATCTGTTTTCGAGCTGTTTTCAAGACCGTCTGTAGCTTCACTTGAAAGTTCCCCCGCACATGTGCAGAGGGATATGGCTGGTCTGCATAGTATTTCCAGCTTAAAAGACAAATTCTTTTACCTTAAAACCGTCCATGAAGTTTACGTTGTTTTCCTTCAGTAGAGTATCCACGACTGCATAATGAAATTGGAAATGTGATAAAATATGTCGACCGAAACGTGCGTGTGAAAGATTTTTTTCTTTTATGAAACTAAACAAGTCACGATTATCTGGCAACATGAGTGCCAAAATCTGTGAAATTGTCTGCATCTGTCCGCATGCTACAGTTTATACTAGATAAAAATTATACGGTCTTCAGCAGGTCAAAAATCATGCAATTACTGAAAATTTGTTTTGTGTGTGATCTGTGTTGTTGAGAAGTATGAAATATGTAATCATGACACAAAGGAATTAAAGAAATTAGCTGTTAGGGGGCACTGATATCTATTAATGGAGAAAGTTGAAAATTTGAACTAGGGAGGGATTCGAACACTGGCCTCTTGCTTACTGCCGGCCAGTGTGGCCGAGCGGTTGTAGGCGCTTCAGTCTGGAACTGCGCGGCTGCTACGTCGCAGGTTCGAATCCTGCCTCGGGCATGGATGTGTGTGATGCCCTTAGGTTGGTTAGGTTTAAGTAGTTCTAAATTCTAGGGGACTGATGGCCTCAGATGTTTAGTCCCATACTGCTCAGAGCCATTTGAACCATTTTGTTTCCTAGGTAGATGGGCTGACCACTATGCCACCCGTACACTTATACCACATACTACTGATGCAATGCCCCTGCTCGTTAGCCTAATTTCTCGCGGCATCTCGACAATTGCAGTAAAAGAGTTTGGTGTGAATCTGCACTGAAGGGAACATTCGTTGTCATAGAGTGGAAGTCAAAAAGTAAAGGGGCTTCTCCAATTTCTCGGACTAGAGCTCGGTAACACCGCTAGTGTCCAAGGGTGAAGTATTGTCTGCAACAATTCTATACAACGTGTCACTCTTGTTCCCGTGTCACTCATTGTATTGCAGCTAACGGTTAACAATGGCAGCTCCATTGTAGATCTGCACCAAGGAAGAAATGAAGCCAGTGACTCTCTTTTTGAATGTGAAAGGTTTTAAACATGCGGAAATTATTCATCGAATGCAAGTGAAATATCGTGAAAGCTGTTTATCACGAAGCAACTTCTGCGAATGGACAGATCGCTTCCAACAGGGAAAACTTTTCTATGTGAGAGGGAAGATCAATGTCAACAACTGAGGAAAATTTGGAAGCCGATAATGGAGTGGCGATGGGAAACAGACGAATCACAGTGGACGAAATCGCTAGTACTTTACATATCAGTCATGATTCAGCGTATTCCGTCTTACACGACAAGCTAAATTTGCGGTAAGTGTGTGCAATATGGGTACCGAAAGAATTGTCAGCGCAGCGTAAGCTGCAAAGGTTGGACATCTCTCGTAAACATTTGGTCTGTTATTATCGCGATGGAGATGGACTTTAACATCAAATCGTTACTGTAGACGAAACGTGGGTGTCTGATCACGAACCGGAAAGTGAGGTTTCAGGTATGATTTGGAAACACCCATCATCACCAGAAGTTAAGAAAATTAAACGTCAACCATCAGCTAGTAAGATTATGTTAACACTGTTCTGGGGCATGGAAGGTGTGGTAGCCGTTCATTTCACCCCCAAGAGACGAAACTGTGAACAGTGAGAACTATTGTGATGTGTTGCGAACGAAACTGAAACCTACAATCAGATCCAAACGTTGCGGAAAACTGCGAAAAGGTGTCATCCTGCAGCAAGATAACGCTCGGCCACATTGCGCCAAACGGACGGCCGAGATAAGGAGTTGGGATTCGAATTGCTGGAGCACCCACCATACAGTCCAGACCTGGCTACGTTTGGACTAATGAAGGAAGCGCTCAGGGGAAGAAGATTTACAACCGATACAGACGTCACTGATGCAGTGCTAAATTAGCGATATGTGCAATCAAAATCCTTTCTGCGAAGGAATCAAAAAATTTGTGAAACGTTGGACAAAGTGCTTTGGTGTGCAGGGAGATTATGTAGAAAACTAATGTATGTTTCAGTTTTCTTTCATTAGAATAAATATTCCTTTTCTCGAAGGTCCCCTTATATTCTGACTTGCCCTCGTATACGTGTAATCATGTCGTATGCTGTGCGACTGCATTGCCATTTAAATGCGGCACTTTCGCTGTTTATCTATCTTCTCTCTCCTCAGGCTCAGAGGGGGTGGTGTGGCAGTGGAGGAAGCGTGCAGCCGCCCGCGGTGGCCGTACGGTTCTAGGCGCTCCAGTCCGGAGCCGCGCTGCTGCTGCAGTCACAGGTTCGAATCCTGCCTCGGGCATGGGTGTGTGTGATGTCCTTAGGTTGGTTAGGTTTAAGTAGTTCTAAGTTCTAGGGGACTAATGACCACAGCAGTTGAGTCCCATAGTGCTCAGAGCCATTTGAGGAAGCGTGCAGCCAGACGAGAGAGCAAGGGCACTGTTCGCATGCAGAATTCCTGGCTGTCTCTGCTGTAGAAGAAAGTGTAGCATTTGGACACAGAGAATGTTGAGACAAACATCATCGTTCATGTACATGGTAACCTGAACGAAGGTGCGTAAAACACCCTCTACACACCACAGAACTACCTTTGCCAGAACTACATCTTCCGCATGCAGCGCTGTGTTGTCAGTCATATGAGAAGAGTCAAAACTGCTGCTCGTCGCGCCACACTACATGCTTCCATTAGCTACTCTCCAGTTTCTGTATTGCTTAGCCCCTGAATGCTTTAATATCGCTGTGATGAGTAGTCTTTTGGCAGGAACACGTCTCCTAATGTCCATTGCAGCAGTTCCCTTTGCAATGTTCGTTCGGAACCTTGTTGGGATGGACCTGCATTTAGAGACAGCAGCATTTACTATCGGGTTGGAAATTGATAGTCGCTGACAAGCTGTGACGCTCTTTTCCGGTTCTTGTAAGTTACATTCTTTTTAAGATCACTTTTATTGCATTGTATTACTACCCCAGTCCAATTAGGCCGAATTTTGACGTTTGGGGGAAATAATCAGTAATAATTATAAACGTAGGCTTCCCCGACCATTGTCACAGTCAATAAAATTGTTCTGGGTTTGTGACCGCATTGTCAGTATGTAAAACTACCGACGTTTCGGTCACTGTTACAAGTGACCTTCTCCAATGTGTTATACTAAACACTGATTGTCATTGACAAACTGTGACACTCGTTCCAGTTCTTGTAGGTCATATTCTTTTTAAGACCACTTTTATTACATTGTATTATTACCCCAGTCCAATAAGGTCGAATTTTAACGTTTGGGGGAAATAATTAGTAATAATTACCAATGGAAGCGTCCCTGACCATTGTCACAGTCAATAAAATTTTTCTGGGTTTGTGACCGCACTGTCAGTATGTAAAACTACAGACGTTTCGGTCACAAACCCAGAAAAATTCAGTTAGTAACAAGCTGAAGTTTTGTACAGACCTTCATTACACCGTTTTTAAGAAGTACACTAGAAGTCCGCACCGATCGAGCTGGAGCTTCCCCTGCATATTGAAAAATGGCGCCAAAAAAATCTTTTCTCATTTTAATGGAAAAGATTGCATTTATGACCAAAATACTTCAGTGCAACATTAAAGTACACAAAATTATCTACAAAATTATCCCATGTACTGTTTTCATAGGATTAATGGTTTGACGACAAAGGTCTTGTTACGAAATAGTTTCTCTCTGCATCCTTTAAACCTGTTCATACGATCTTTCACAAGAGACTAGACTGCTAATTTCCTATGGTTATGTCTTCACCAGCAAAGGAAAACAAGGCACAAACATTATACTCACCACAGAACCTGCAAGCAAATGAGAACTTCCAGAAACATGTATTATTCCTCCGTGCCTTCAGTGGACGTGACACCACATCAGCGTTCATGAAAGGAAAAAAATAAAATCCTTGGCGTAATGAAGAAATGCAAATATTTGGTACCTGCAGCGTCAGTGTTTTAGGAACACAATGCATCACATCTCGACATTTTTCATGCTGCCTGTCATTGACTTATGTCTCTGAATGGGACCTCTGTTAAGTAAACGTATCTGAACAGGTTGCGTTACAACCGCTTCATAACCTCAGAGCCTTTGGGTAAAGTACCTTTCGTCACTCCACCTTCCCATCCACAGAGGAGACTGCTAGACGAAATTCCGACAGGGTGTATCATCAGGAACAATTTTCGATGGGTGTTTGCGAAGTCCCCTGAGGAATGTGGGCGGAGGAAATGTGTTAACACGCTAGTCCCAATAACTACTCAGTACCCTCCAGACCCAGACAGCCTGCTGAAGCTGATAAGCCGCAAGCGTGAAAAAGGACGTGGATCTGCCTGCAGCCGTAGGAAGGCTGCTCATCAGTGCTCCAGTATATGCAGCTATTGTCGAGTTATATGTTGCCTTAACAAATGTTCCACACCTGCACTGCAAGAAGGAGGTACTGAAACAGCTGAAGCTTAAGGTATCGGTGTGACAACAGACCAGGATCCTTTCTAAGAAGGTTACGATAGTGAGTCACAGGAAGATGATCTGCCAATCTTATGAACCATACAATGTTAGATAATGTATGAAAAATTAACACTTAATCAATAAATGTTATGTGTCATTCCATGTTCTTTCTGCAATAATTACGCTGACACTTGCAATCAGAATTCCCGTCATTATACGGTCACAATAGATTTATAAACATCGTTTTGAAGGTGAACAAATAATGCTATGATAATAGTATAGCGGACATTTTTTGTAGATAACTTTGTGTTCTTTAATTTTGTAAGGAATTTTTTGCTCATAAATGGAACTGTTTTCCATTAAAATGCGACAAGGTGATTTTTTGCAGCCATTTTCCAAAACGGTGGTCTCTAAGTATGTTGTTAAGAAATACGGTACGGTACGGTATGTGCAAGAATCCATCTTATTACTAATTTTTTCCTCTAAAAATCCTAATTTGACTGGAATATACGTGGCTGCGAGCGGTAAAATATTTGTTGTCCGGAAGTCCACACTGAAAACACAACAAATCGGGCAACTTCACTCACGCTGTGGTCTTGGGCCCGACCAAACACGATAGCTCCGATCTGGCATTCTTACACATCTCCACGTCGACCCAGCTTAATGCGCCGATTCCGTGCAACCAACTGAAATACGTAACACTTCACTGCCATAACTCAGACGTGGTGGATGGTTGTACGGTAGTCTGCCGGCCGAGGTGGCCGAGCGGTTCTAGACGCTACAGTCTGGAACCGCGCGACCGCTAAGGTCGCAGGTTCGAATCCTGCCTTGGGCATGGGTGTGAGTGATGTCCTAAGGTTAGTTAGGTTTAAGTAGTTCTAAGTTCTAGGGGACTGATGACCTCAGCAGTTAAGTCCCATAGTGCTCAGAGCCATTTGATTTTTGTACGGTGGTCTGGCACTAGTTCTACACCATCTTCAGTGTTCCAAAGTGACGAGTGTGCTTTTACTAAGGTGGTAACAAATACACACCTACTCGTAGTATCAGTTCTCCTTTTGCACGCCGTAGAGCAGCAACTCGACGTGGCATGGACTCAAAAAGTCGTTGGGACGTCCCTGCACAAATATTAAGCCATGCTGCCTCTATGGCTGTCCCTAACGGCAAAAGTGTTGCCAGTGCAGGGTTCTGTACACGAACTGACTGGCCCCTGAATTTTCTTGCGAATAATGTCAGGTGTTCTGGGTGGTTCAAATGGCTCTGAGCACTATGGGACTCAACTGCTGAGGTCATTAGTCCCCTAGAACTTAGAACTAGTTAAACCTAACTAACCTAAGGACATCACAAACATCCATGCCCGAGGCAGGATTCGAACCTGCAACCTCAGCGGTCTTGCGGTTCCAGACTGCAGCGCCTTTAACCGCACGGCCACTTCGACCGGCGTTCTGGGTGGTCAAATTATTCTTTAGAACAGTCCAGAATAATCTTCCAATCAGTTGCGAATAATTGTGGCGCGATGACATGGAGCATTACCATCTTTAAAAATTTCGTCGTCTTTTGGGAACATGAAGTCCATGAATGGCAGCAAATTGTCTACAATTAGCCGAATATAACCATTTCAAGTCAATGACTGGTTCAGTTGGACCAACCGATCCAGTCCATTCCATGTAAATACAGCCCACGCCATTATGGAGCCGCCACCAGCTTACACAGTGCCTTGTTGACAACTTGGGTTCATGGATTTATGGGGTCTACACCACACTCGAACCCTGCCATCAGCTCTTACCAACAGGAAATTGGGGTTCATCTGACCAGGCCATGGTGTTCCAGTCGTCTAGGTTCCAATCGATATGGTCACGAGGCCACGAGGAGTACTGCAGGCGATGGCATGCTGTTAGCAGAGGCATTCTCGTCGGTCGTCTGCCTGCCATAGCCTATTAGCACCAAATTTCGCCTCACTGTCCTAACGGATGCGTTCACCGTACGTCCCACATTAATTTCTGCATTTGTTTCACGCAGTGTTGATTGCCTGTTAATACTAACAACTCCACACTAAGACGTGGCTCTGGCCGTTAGGCGAAGGCCGTTGGCCCCTGAGGTAATCCCTGAAATTCGGTATTCTCAGCACACTCTTGACACTGTGGATCTCGGAATATTGACTCTCCTAACGATTTCCGGAATGGAATGTCTCATAGCCTAGCTCCAATTACTATTCCGCGTTCAGAGTCTTTTAATTACCATCGTGCGGCCATAACAACGTCGTAAACGTTTCCACGTGAATCACCTGAGTACACTAGACAGCTCCACGAATGCACCGCCCTTCTATACCTTGTGTACGTGATACTACCACCATGTGTATATGGGCATATCGCTATCCAATGACTAGACCCGCAGCCCATCTCACACCTGTGCTACGCGGATGGCCTAACCCAGAAACGATTACATCAGCTTGACACCGCTACAGGTCCCTGGCACGGTGGACCTGTTTGCTTTCGCGGGCCACATGATTGCAAGTAGCTCCTCTAGTAACTACGCGGTTGTGGTACTTATGGCGGCGCATCGCTGCGCCAATCCGTCTTCCACCGAGCTCAGGGCCATACGCCAACTTCAGTAAGAGTGTCGTTTGGTATCTTTTCTACGTATGAGGCTGTGCCTCTCGCTACCCACTGTCAACCGAGGGAGCCACCTGTATCTGTCATCACTGTTACCAGGACTTGGTCTCTGCACCGGGAATGACCACGACTTAATTATCAGCTGTCGACCTTTTCTTTGTACATCGTTCCTCTACCAAGTGAACCTTAGACTGTATCTTTTTCTGCGACCAAGTGAATATCGGGCTATTTCATCATTAAGATCTTCAGACTAAGCTTAGACTCGTGTATATTCAGTGATAATCACGAACCATCAAAAGCTATTGTTATTAACTTTGTCCAAAGAGGAACTTTTTGTCGATGTATTTATTAATGACATTGTTCTAGATTGTTTACCATGGCCACGTCTTCATTGCGCTCATTTCCACTGGTGTTTCGATAAATATTTGCAACTTTGTTTTTGCACTGTTTAGTTCGAATCAGCCCAAGCAAATAATGGTCATCAAGTCTTTCATGGGATGAAGAGTGTAAGTTTGTTACCCGTTACAGACAAAATGATTTTTAAAGCAGAATTTTACGTGCTTATTCGACAGAGCCCTCCCAGATTAGTATAGTTCGATATTTGTTTTATCGATATGTACCAACAGTCACAGTAAGGCAGGGAGTCGGTAGCGCTGCATGCATGGCGGTAGCAGTCAGAGTGGGTTCATTAACGTGCTGTCGCTGAGGTGCTTGTTATTCTTCGATTTTAACTGTCCATTAACCTGTCAAGAAAACAAATATCGCACTAGAGTAATCTGGGACTGCTCTATGGAATGCGCATGTAAAATTCCGCTTGAAAAGTAATTTTGTTTGTAATGGGAAACAAACCGATGCTTTTTCGTCGACACTGGGCGTCTCACCAAAGATGTGATGTACACTATTTGTTTGGATTGACACCAGCTGCATAGTGCAAAAACGAAATTAAAAATATCTGCTCAAATCCCAAAGAAAATGCACCTGTCGACTCTTGGGAGAGATGCCCTGTATATAAAGGACATGTTCAAACATTAGAATGTCCGCTAGCACAAGAACAGTAACTTGAGTTGATAGTGGATATCTGAGGATGACAGCACGAATATATATATATTTCGTATGGCTAATAGAATACAGCAGTAAGTAAGTAGTAACACAAACAACGTATAAAAACAATGAATGGTCAATGTTACAGGCAACAAACAATTATTAGATCTAAAAAAGGATGTAAAACACAAAATACACAAAAATACAAAGAAATTATAGTAATAGTATCTAGTAATAGGTTTTTCAGAAGGAGAAGAGTAGACCAGACTCATGGTTGTATGTCCAAGTCCCTCAGCCAGCCAGAAGCATCTCCCTCCAGGAGGTGCAGCTCCTGCATTGTGCCAGGGAATCTCCTCGTAGGGCAGTCCATTGCGATATGATGTAGAGTTTGTGGATTCCCACAGTCGCAGTTGGGTGAGTCAGTCTGTCCCCATTTGTGCTTCCAATAATTACATCTACCATAGCCTGTTCGGATACGATTTAAAGTTGTCCAAGATTTTCTGGGAAGACCGAAGCCCTCGGCCCATACGGTTGGGTCCGAGACTAAGTTAAGGTGATCAGGGTTAGACATATCCCATTCCCGACGCCAGGCTTCGTCGATATTATAATTGTCCTCGATCAGCTGTTGACCTAATCTCCATGATGGCTTACGAGACTTGAGCCTGTGGCTGGGATTCTTGCAGTCTTCGTGTAAGGGTAGGTCACGGTTGTTAGCGCACTTTTGCCATTCCCTTTTCAGTGCAGATCTTCGCCTTAAATGAGGTGGGGCTATGTTAGCCAGTACCGGGAGCCATTGGTGGGGCGTCGGTTTAATAGTGCCTGAGATGAGCCTCATGGTGTCGTTTAGCTGGGTGTCCACCGTTGCTGTATGAGTGCTGTTTAGCCGGACCGGAGCGCAGTATTCAGCCACCGAATATACTAGTGCAAGAGCAGATGTTCTGAGAACTGTGGCGCTTGCTCCACAGCTACTTCCAGTGAGTTTGTGTAGGACATTATTTCTGGTTTTGATTTTTGCTGCGCATTTGTATAAGTGCTCCTTGTACGTCAGAGATCGGTCCAATGTAATTCCCAGATACTTTGGGAGGGGATTGTAGTTAAGCAGCTGGCCTCTGAACTCTACGTGGGGTGCATAGTTTGCCTGTCTGTTGTTGAGGTGGAAACAGGAGACTTGGGTTTTAGAAGTATTATGTCTGAGCCTCCATGTTTCGAAATATTCATCCATTTTGATAAGGTCTTCCTCAATGATTCTTTCGGAATTGTGGAAGTCTTGATGTTGATATGTGAGAGCAATATCGTCTGCATAGATAAACTTCTTAGAAGATGTCTCTGGTAGGTCTGGTAGGTCTGATGTATATATATTAAAAAGTAATGGAGCTAGCACGGATCCTTGGGGCAGGCCATCATTTAACCTATATTTCTTGCTTATCTCTCCATCTAGGTGTACTTCAAAAAATCTATTTGAAAGCATATTGTTGATTAGGGTAGCCGTTTTCTTGCAAGGAATAATGCGTTGGAGTTTAAGAATCATTGCCTCCTCCACACTGTGTCATATGCTGACGATAGATCTATGAACACGGCGACTGTCTTTTTCTTCCTTTGAAATCCACTCTCAGTATGTGTGGTAAGAGATAATACTTGATCGCAGCAGCTCCGACCGGGTCTAAATCCGGCTTGTTCAATAGGAATGAAATTCTCAGCAATGGGTTTTATTCTGTTGAGAATAAGTCTATCCAATAGTTTGTAGCATACACTTAGAAGAGCTATAGGTCTATAGTCCTCTGGGATCTTTCCATATTTGCCAGGCTTAAGAATGGCGACGATCTTGGTTTGTTTAAATAGTGGTGGTAGTGTTTCCGATCGTTGGATGTCATTGTAAAACTGAGTTAGGCACAGTAGAGCTCGAGGTCCTAGGTGCCGTAAGAACTCGGGGTAGACCTCATCTAAACCAGCCGCTTTACCCATTTTCATTTCTTTCAGCACGAATGATGCCAGAAGTTAACAATTACTTGTCCTGTACATCTGTTTCGTTGGCTGAGAAAAGGCATTTGACAGAGCTGAGGCAGCATTCTCCTGAAGACCTTGAAAGATGTTGGTGTAAGATACAAGGACCCAAGACTTGTGAAGATGCTATAACCGAAACGAAAAGTGGTCTTAATGGTTGACGGTGTGGTTGCTGAAGAGATAAGTATTTGAGGAGGCGTTAGACAATGGTATTGTATTTATACTGAGACAGTCATAACTGATGCAGTACAAAAAAAGTAAAAGGGATGGTCGTAGGAGGAAGAAGGATAAATACTGGGTGGGGCAAATCAAAGTGACCCAGACGAGTGGACATGATTAGACGAGAATGTATACTTATAAACACACCCCGTGAGGTGCACACCACGTCTATGCCCGCCACGTAATGCTCACCGGTTCAGAGAGTAGTGCGGGTAATTAGTGTTGTTTGCTATTTTGTCAGTAACTGGCATTTTGAGCCCGTAGCTGTGCATAAAATATTGGTTGACTCTTGCATATAAGATAACAGCAAACAGCCACTTTTTACAATGCTATTTATTTATTTAACATACGTGAACAACATCTCAAAATCCACATTTGGCATGCATACAACTACTAACAATCGTAGAATGAAGGGCACTGAAGACCACGTGAAAGTACTGCACCAAGCTGAGAAAGATGCTTTATGAATTTGCTTGAGGAGATTGAAACATATGTACATAAAAACAAATCACCACAAATTCTCCTCAATGAACAAACCGATTTAGCCAATGTGACCTTTCTTCAAAATTTCATCCACTTGTTAACCAATTAAAAGTAAAAAAAAATTAATGAAATGTACACTGTTGTACTATTTATACAGGGTGATTTTTTCCCACCGTGTACAAACTCCAGGGATTGATCGATGAGAAGATACGGAACAAAAAAGGTCTAGCGATCTTACGTCACGAAACGCATGGTTTCCATGCCAGAGGCCATTCATTCAATCATACTTCGTTATATAGACTGCTGTCTAATACGCACTGTATCACGCAGCCACAGTTACAGTATGCATGGTTTCCTCCTAGAGGTTGGTACTGTTCCTCGTACGTTATGCCCTAGCACCCTCTCCTGCCACAGTAATTGGTAATTTTGTGTGCGATTCATTTCACTTGCTGATTAATCTTGTAGTATATGTGATACAGCGTTGTACACAATGGTTCCGTATTCGAATCGAGAGCTTGCCGACTTGGTGTTTAATAACGGAAAGGCAAATGGCAACGAGCGGCGGGCAGCAATTTTGTATCAGGGACCTCTCCCTACTGACGACAACCATAGCATTCAATGCTTGTTACAGTATTTCACCATTTGTCTGAGACAGGGTCGTTTCAGGAAGCAGAAAATCTTGAAGGACGCACCAGAAATGTTCGGACACCGTATTTGGAGGAAAATGTGATTGACACTGTGGAAGGCGACCGTCATGTCAGTACCAGGCAGTTGGCCCCCCAGTAGAGGGTAAGCCACAAGACCATGTGGAACATTCTCCATGATAATTGTCACTAACCTTACCACTTAGAGCATGTGCAGTGCTTACGAGCGACATACTTTCCACGTCAGGAGCAGTTTTGTCACTGGTTTCTTCAGCAGGCAACCACGATTGCTGGATTTGCGCCATCCATCCTACTCAAAGGTATGAGTGATATCTTCAACTTTCGTAACAGTCATCTGTCGGAAAGTACACAGAACCCTCATGGTATGGTGAGAGCGAATCATCAGCATCGGTGCAGCCGAAATATGTGGGCCGGGATAGTTGGTGACCGTATTTTGGGACCAGTCTTCCTTCCACATCTCCCAAAGGGCCGGAACTATCGGCGTTTCTTGGAAGTGACTTTGCCTCCCCTGCTGGAAGAAGTGTCACTGATGATTCGAAGTTTTATGTGGCTGCTACTTGACGGTGCTGCAGCCCACTTCGCCGTTAATGTCCGGATGCATGTCAGTCGTCCGGTCGGATGCGGGGATCTGGCTGCATGGCCTGCTCGTTCACCGGATCTCAACCCGTGCGATTTCTGGTTACGGGGCCATTTCAAAAGTATCGTGTATGCAGAGCCCATTCCAGCTGTGGAGACAATAGAGCAGCGTATTCGCGCTGCCTTTGACACTGTTTGGGTGCTGCCTGGCCGATGTGAACGTGTGAGACAGAACATGATACGGCGCGTACACGCATGTGTTGAGGCGCATGGAAATCATTTTCAACACACACTGTAATTGTGACTGCATGGTAAGCGCATATTAGACTGAGAGATCTGTAACAATGTACGGTTGAATAAATGGTTTCAAGGATGGAAACCATGCATTTACAGATATAAGTCCATTAGAGTTTTATGTTCTGCATCCTCTCATCGTTCAATCTGTAGAGTTTGTACACAGTGGAAAAATCGCCCTGTATATGCACATCCATCACAAACCATTTACTGTGCTTACAATGCATGCCATAATATTTAGATAGTATGTCCATAGTTGTAATGTTTATTTATGTACATCTGGCCCTTATCATTTACTTTGGTTGCAATATATACCATAATATTTACGTATGTAAGTAGGCTGTTTAGGTTCTTATACGGGTAACGCCACCGCCACCTAGCGCTCTGTATGAAAATCACTGGCTGTGCTGTGTACAGTCTGTGGCTGGTTTGCATTGTTGTCTGCCATTGTAGTGTTGGGCTGTTGGCTGTTAACAGCGCGTAGCGTTGCGCAGTTGGGGGTGAGCCGCCAGCAGTGGTGGATGTGGGGAAGTGAGATGGCGGATTTTTGAGAATGGATAATCTGGAGGTGTGTCCATCAGAAACAGTACATTTGTAAAAATGGATGTCATGAACTGCTATTTATATTATGACTGTTAAGGTAAATACATTGTTTGTTCTCTATTGAAATCTTTCATTTGCTAACTATGCCTATCAGTAGTTAGTGCCTTCCGTAGTTTGAATCTTTTATTTAGCTGGCAGTAGTGGCGCTCGCTGTATTGCAGTAGTTCGAGTAACGAAGAGTTTTGTGAGGTACATGATTTGTGAAAGGTGTAGGTTAATGTTAGTCAGGGCCGTTCTATTGTAGGGATTATTGAAAGTCAGATTGTGTTGCGCTAAAAAATATTGTGTGTCAGTTTAGTGTTGATCAGAATAGGTAAAGAGCGAAATGTCTGAGTAAGTTCAGTTTTGCTCAGCTGTTTGAAAATCAAATAATGTAAGAGGTTTATCAGCACAGTAATTAATTAATTTTTCTAAGGGGACGTTTCATATGTGGACCCTTAGCCGAGGAAACCTCACTGGAATCCTCTGTTTTTTTCTTGTAGTTTGTGCAATTAGTGCAGCCTTTGTTTATTCCTAGCGCGTAATTGTAGAGAAAATTTCCTTTGTAGTTGTAGTTTTTCAGTCTTGTACAGTAAAACAGTTGTGGCATGCATGTAGATTTGCACCAAGTATTTCGCAGCTGCGCTTGCAACTAACGAGATATCATTTTCAATGCTATGTTAATGTGTTTTCTTATTTTGCTCTTCAAACTGTGATTTTCTGTGTTGTCGTGTGAAATATTGTGACAATAATGGCGTGTGAAAAAAGTAATACTAGGCTGCAAAGTAAACTGAGAAATGACAGTGAAGACGAAAGCAGTGTGTTATCAACTAATGTTCAAAGTAGTAATTTGGTATTTGTGCATAGGGAAATGGAGCGGGCTGCAAATAATGGTGTAGGCAGTGAAACAATTAGTGAATAGGGAAGCATTATCGATCGATCGGTCGGCAATAGCTTGCCTCAGGAATCCGAAATGACAGGACACAATCTTGCAAATACTGTAGATTCAGGTTTTGCGACGTCGCCGTTTTCTCAAATAAGTTAAGACACATTTTCTGCTTTTCAAAATGCAAATATTACCGGTTCAAATGCATTGCGGAATAGCACTGAGAAACATGTTTCAGACACCAGTGCATTGTTATTACAATTAACGCAACAAATGGGACAAAAGCTTCAAAAGTTAGACACAATGGAACAAAATCTTCAAAGGTTAGACACAATGGAACAAAATCTTCAAAAGTTAGACACAATGGATCAACACCAGAGACAAACACAGCAACAGTTAGACACAATGGAACAAAATCAGAGACAAACACAACAAAAGCTTCAAAAGTTAGACACAATGGAACAAAATCAGAAACAAACACAGCAAAAGCTTCAAAAGTTAGACACCGCACTTGAACAAACATGTGAAGATTTAAGTACTGAGTTACATAACATTGAATCGAAATATCAAAAAGTCTTAATGACGTAAAAACACAAATTTGAGAGCATTTTCAACCAATTTTTTCGCGGCATGTAAATGCATTACAGAATCACGAAGCAGCCATAAAAGAACTGCAAACCATTGTTCATGAAAATCATGAGATCTTGTGGGCTAAAATTGACTCAGTTGCATCTACCGATTCGGTTACGCTACTTGCAAAAACTCAGGAAAACTTAAAGGACACAGTAGATACGATTTCAACACAAATGGACACTCTGAAACTTGGTTCAGAAAAACACACTGAGGAAATAAGTACACTATCGGAGAAAGTAGCCGAACTTTCGGATCAGTTCACTAACTTATCTGCAAAGGTAGATGATGATCTGAATGACACAAGACCTGTAGCCATCACTGACACAGAAGAGTATGAACAAATTAAGAAATTCAAACAAAATCAGAATCAAATTAATACGCAACACAAAAGAGAAATCCGGGAAGTACAAGATCAGTTGGCACAAGTAATACAAAAATTACATATTTCAGAGGACACTTGCGCTCCAACATGGGAAGAAGTGCTTAGAAATACGGAAAAGCCACAAAATAATAACACAGGGCATTTCGGAAATTATGAAAGAAATTGGCAAGGTGCACAGAATTTTGAGATGGAACCGCTGACACGACGTAACAATGACCGATATGCTACTCGCCGACACGATGATTTTGACAATAAGCTGTTCATTACTATACGTAAATTCAAAACATTTAAGAATTCTGGCAACGACATTCATCCACAAACGTGGCTTCATCAATTCTCTCATTGTTTTCCTCCCAACTGGTCATTAGAGCACAGATTAGAATTTATGTGTGGCTATTTAGAGATGAACCAACTGTAAGAATGCGATCGGTCATTCACGATTGCCACAGTGAAGGAGAATTTTATCATGCCTTCCTCTCAGCATATTGGTCTCAAGCTACACAAGACCGAGTAAAACATAGCATCATAATGATGAAACATTTCGAACAATCTGAATTTTCCAGTCTTGTGAAATATTTTGAAGACATGTTGCACAAGAGTCAGTACCTGTCAAACCCATACAGCCCCTCAGAACTCATCCGCATCTGCTTAATCAAATTGGCTGAACATTTACGACACATTATTTTGGCAGGACGTTGCAAAGACGACATGGAAGCTTTTCAGGGACTCTTACAAGATTTAGAAATTGACACTGGCAACCGCGGAACACGAAAACAGGAGCGCAACAATTGCAGGTCACGTCCGTCACAATTCCGCGATGAAAGAAATAATAACTGGACACGACAAGGCTATTCTTACAACGTAAATTGTGACCAAAACAGACACCACCCGTATGACAGCCGTTGGCAGAGTAGTAATAATTACAGGGAAAGATCACCTCTCCGTGGTAATGACTATCACAGAGACAATCAGAGAAACAGACAATATGGGAACCAAAATAATTATTATCAAGGGAGACAGAATAACTTTAGACGCAACGGTCCAGCGCGCAGTTAGGATTCAGGGAGAAATTCTCCACCACGTGACCGACAAGAAAGAAACTATGGAATCTACCGAAATGACGACAGACGATATAATCGTAACGACAGACCTGAATTTCACTAGAACTGGCAGGATTGAAACAGGGCAAGGCCCTCTTGGTGAATTTGTAGAAGTTAGGTCTCCTAATCCCAATAACGATGCACGCCAACAAAGAGATAGACAATGACTCGCACCGCAGGCAGCCATGTGTGCCGGCTGGCTTAGAGAAAAACAACGTAGACGATAACCTTGAAAAAAAAATTTTAGCATTCCTTACCGATGTATACAACATGATAATTGCTTTGAAGTTGAAACTCTGAGTACTAGGAAGAGTAAAGGATTGCACCTCATTTCACATGTAAAACCGTTTATTGAGAGATAATGTTTTTTAACTTAAGTCTTTGCTGTGAAATTTTTCACTTTATATTACTAGTATGCTTTGTCAGACAGAATCTGTTAACATGCAACAATGTTTGAAGTTAAATATCCAGTCAACAACCAAGAGAACTTATTTAAACACAAATTACGAATGCATTGTTATAGTGAACAGAGGACACAGTGTTATTGTGTGTGTACATTCTTGCTTGTTCATTGCACCATTACATAACGACTATAAGGCTTACATACTTAGAACATATACTGCTAATGAGATTTTAATGCAACATTTTGGTTTAATTAAAAATACATTCTGGGTTTAAAGTACTTTCTGTGAGATACCAGATGACACAGTGGTTAGTTTATTTGACAACTACACGATTTTATCACGATGCTACTAATGAGTGACAATTTACATTGTTGCTTTTGTGGTGTATCTGTTTTATATCTGCACAGTTTTTCTGAATTATTCTGGAAAGTAAAACATGTTTTAGTAGTAACTTTTGTGGTATAGCTACAATGAGATCCGTACCAGATTGGTTTGACGGAGGAGATGGAGAAGAGCCAAAGAAGAGCGGCGCGTTTCGTCACAGGTTTTTTTGGTAACCGTGATAGCGTTACGGAGATGTTTAATAAACTCAAGTGGCAGACTCTGCAAGAGAGGCGCTCTGCATCGCGTTGTAGCTTGCTCGCCAGGTTTCGAGAGGGTGCGTTTCTGGATGAGGTATCGAATATATTGCTTCCCCCTACTTCTACCTCCCGAGGAGATCATGAATGTAAAATTAGAAAGATTAGAGCACGCACGGAGGCTTTCAGACAGTCGTTCTTCCCGCGAACCATACGCGACTGGAACAGGAAAGGGAGGTAATGACAGTGGCACGTAAAGTGCCCTCCGCCACACACCGTTGGGTGGCTTGCGGAATATAAATGTGGATGTAGATGTAGAGACAGCCTTTTCCATAGCACAACAATACGTTACAGCACAGTACTTTCTTCATCATGGCAATAAGCGTAATAACTAAGATATCTATACGCAAAGCATTTCACTTTTGTTTATCATGAGGTAAGTACACTGACTTCTGCAGAACTTAGCTTTCGGAGGACGATAACTACGACACTTCCACAGAGATTATCTTACAACAAGACGCACAGTTCAGCGCTACAGTACACGTATTTGAGTGATTAATTTTATGCTTAAAACATTTATTTTTAAATATTATTGAATTACAAAGAAAGTTTTCCATGATACATTTCATTCAATTGCTGTAATCTGTAACACCTGAGGGTATAATTACATTAATCCTCAGGGGGTACACGCCTACTTTGTGTACCATGTGTTTGGCAAGCACAAGGAGCCCTAGCTAATATGGTATTGGCTTATACAACTTTACACATCGGTACCATATTTCTCTAACACGCAAATTACACAGCTATCTGATCATTTAACTGAGAGATAAACTTTTTTTTTTACTACATCAGTGACACATGTTTACTCAATTACACAGTTGGATAACTTCACACTTATGAAATTGTATTTTGTCTGTACTTTGTGAACTGTTCATATTTTTTCGGAACCATTGTGATACTATGAAAGCTTTGAATGACGTATTTGGTAAGGGATCATGATTTTTGAAGTACGTTTGAGATAGATGACTTTATTGAAGGTCTTGAAATTATTGAAAGAACCTGCGATGATTCTGAGATGTGATTGATCTTTTATGATGTTATTATTACGATGACGATGTGTATTATGCTTTTGAGGTATGTTTATGATCAATAAGCTGAGAATTGTACTTTAAGAGTTATGAAATGCGTGCAAATGTGTGAATGTATCACAATTCAGGGGAAAATTTTTTGCACACTGTTATATTCATAGGATTTTGTTTCTACACATTTGAAACGCAAATTCTCGACCTGTGAAATTTTTTATATGAGACTGTCACTGTAGTGCAAACTGGTGTCGTAAATATTTCGGTAAGGAAGGTAGGTCACTGTAAGCACCCAGCTGCGCGACAGTCGCCCAGAAAAAAGCCATTAGTGTGTGCCTTTCAGAGACACAGGTGGAGAAAAAAAAAGAGGCCATTATCCTCGTTATTGACATTCCTTTGTAGAAAGCATCGCAAATACGACACGCTCAAACTTGAAAACATATGATTACACTGTGGAGCTCTTAATTTATGATATTTACTTAAATGCCTAATGAAATGATGAGAAACATTTTTACAGCTATTGTCTTTCTAGTTGAGAGATTGCTCAATTTGTTTAATATCTAGTTTCTAGCTCTACTGCAGCATTGGTTAAAACAGAATTTAGTAGAGGTACTAATATAAATATTTTATGCCTACAGATCCATTAAATAATAATTTTACGATCCACATTCTTCAAAAAAAAAAAAAAAAAAAAAAAAAAAAAAAAAAAAAAAAAAAGGAGCACTTGGAAAGAAAAGAACAATAAGAAGGGACTAGTAACAGTAACTGCATACATAATTTTCTTTTCAAGTACTTGGTAATTTCTTTTTTAGAATAAGTTGTGATGCACCACTTTAATTACATAGACATTAAGATGTGAATAGACATTTCCCTTATCTGCATTGTTGTCTTTAGTGTAATATTTTTTCTGCTTGAGCTTTGCCATGTTTAGGTATAAGTTATAGCATTTTCTGCTGCTGTTTGCCATGTATAGTGCTACTGAGTGTCACTTTGTATTACTCTGTTAAGCCAGTTTTACTACTGATTTATTTTTCTTGTTGCTGCACATTGGCTCATATTAGTCATAATGTTGCATTTGCTCTGCTAATTTAGATTTGCTGCTGATTGCTTTGACAATTTCCATTTTTTTCCATTGCTGTTTGTATTAATTGTTTTGTGCTGCTGCATTGCCTCGTCCCTTAGTTTAGCATCTAAGCTCAGTAGATTTAAGTTGGCTTAAGAGGGGGTAGGCTATATAAGAGAATGACTTGTGATGAATTGGAAGAAATGCATTGACAGGGTATATAAAAAAAAGAAAAAGGTGAAATAAGAGAAAAGATCTATGGAATGAAGTTTTGAATTGAACTGCAGTACCAAATATTACACTGAAAACGAACCCTGTCCTTTCTTTTTGTATTGTTCCGCTGTATGTTTATGTACCCTTGTGTATTTGTGTTCTTCCTGTCTTTATGTGTTTATCTGATAAGAGATATGTTGTAGAATTTTTCTAATAATGTGTTATTTACTTTGTAAAGATGTTTAGACATTATTTATTCTGTTCTGTTTTAATGCTCATGTGTGAAATTAATGTTTCGAAAACTATTCTCATTATTTTATATATTTACTTATGTCGTAATTCCTGTAACACTGATGTATATGTCTATTTCTATTCTTTTGTAAAGCCTGTTTTACTACGAGTGTTATCTGTACTATTATGTTCTTTAATGGTGCATTTTGTACCTCCTTAATGGTATTCTTATGTTGCAAATTTATAATTGTAATTGACACCAGTTCATCAAATTAAGTAACTTGTAAGCATTCATTTCACTGCACACATTTCTCTTGGTCATAGTATATGCACAATATGTGAAAAAAGAGGACTGTTAGCGCTCCCATGTGTATTGATAATTCAGCAAGGGACTGGTTAACAGCACTGCTGGTTCTAATGACAATTCCAAAAACTTTGTGAGTGCACAAGTGTTGGTTTATGGACTTGCTATATTCTCCCCAAGACTCTTCGATGGTGATTGTGCACCTGCACAGTCGCAACGGATGGCTGCTAGCCGTCTCTACAAGGACTACAGGGGGTCTACACTTTTGATGACTCACCAATACCATTATTTCTACAAGGACTGCAGGGGGTCTGCACTTCTGGTGGCTCGCCTATTGGACCAGGATTGCAGTGGGTCTGCTCTGTGATGACCTACCAACCAATATTCTTCAAAACTTCGACTGACTCTGCTGTGGGTTTGCTCTGTTGCGGCCCATTACCCGTCTGCATGTCAAGAGTCAGCACTGTCTTTCCGTTGGAAAGACAACACTGCTTCTTCAAGACTGCATGGAAATCCACTACTTCTGTGTGCATTTTCTTTTACTGCTCAGACTTTCAGAAAAACGCTGCAATTTTACTGTGATGAACGATCAGGACTGTCTTTATGGACTGTGAGAAAATTTTAGCTTTTGACCAACATTGTATCGATAAGTGTCTGCATTTGATTTCTTTGTTATTGTAATCATGAAAAATTTTTTCAAATTTGTATTGGCCACTGTCCAAAACAGTTTGTAAAATTTTTTGTGGGGAGCATGGGGGCTATGTAAGTAGGCTGTTTAGGTTCTTATATTGGTAACGCCACCGCCACCTAGCGCTCTGTATCAAAATCACTGGCTGTGCTGTGTGCAGTCTGTGGCTGATTTGCGTTGTTGTCTGCCATTGTAGTGTTGGGCTGTTGGCTGTTAACAGCGCGTAGCGTTGCGCAATTGGAGGTGAGCCGCCAGCAGTGGTGGATGTGGGGAAGTGACATGGCGGATTTTTGAGAATGGATAATCTGGAGGTGTGTCCATCAGAAACAGTACATTTGTAAGAATGAATGTCATGAGCTGCTATATACATTACGACTATTAAAGTAAATACATTGTTTGTTCTCTATTAAAATCTTTCATTTGCTAACTATGCCTATCAGTAGTTAGTGCCTTCTGTAGTTTGAATCTTTTATTTTGCTGGCAGTAGTGGCGATCGCTGTATTGCAGTAGTTCGAGTAACGAAGATTTTTGTCAGGTAAGTGATTTGTGAAAGGTACAGGTTAATGTTAATCAGGGCCATTCTTTTTTAAGGATTATTGAAAGACAGATTGTGTTGCGCTAAAAAATATTGTGTGTCAGTTTAGTGTTGATCAGAAATGGTAAAGAGCGAAATGTCTGAGTAAGTTCAATTTTGCTCAGCTGTTTGAAAATCAAATAACGTAAGGGATTTACCAGCACAGCAATTCATAAATTTTTCTAAGGGGACGTTACACGTAAAATCACTGCACTAACACTTTATAACAAACTGACTGCTTTATTTATTTTAATTCTAATCAGTTCCCTTCCAATGTAAACTGTAAGTAATGTAACATTGTTGTTGTTGTTGTCTTCAGTCCTGAGACTGGTTTGATGCAGCTCTCCATGCTACTCTATCCTGTGCAAGCTTCTTCATCCCCCAGTACTTACTGCAGCCTACATCCTTCTGAATCTGCTTAGTATATTCATCTATTGGTCTCCCTCTACGATTTTTACCCTCCACACTGCCCTCCAATGCTAAATTTGTGATCCCTTGATGCCTCAGAACATGTCCTACCAACCGTTCCCTTCTTCTTGTCAAGTTGTGCCACAAGCTCCTCTTCTCCACAATTCTATTCAATACCTCCTCATTAGTTACGTGATCTACCCATCTAATCTGCAGCATTTTTCTGTAGCACCACATTTCAAAAGCTTCTATTCTCTTCTTGTCCAAACTATTTATCGTACATGTTTCACTTCCATTCATGGCTACACTCCATACAAATACTTTCAGAAACGACTTCCTGACATTTAAATCTATACTCGATGTTAACAAATTTCTCTTCTTCAGAAACGCTTTCCTTGCCATTGCCAGTCTACATTTTATATCCTCTCTACTTCGACCATCATCAGTTGCTGCTATTATTTTTGATGTGTCCATTTCACTTAATGTTACCCCTAGGTATTTTACGGTATATATTGTTTCGAGCAATTTATCGTCGATAGTTGTGCAGTAGCAGATTTCTTCTCCTACATCAGTGCAGTACGTTACATTTATTTATGTTCATGGCCAACTACCAGTCCCTGCACCATTCGGCAATCCACTACAGGTATTCCTGCAAATCATTTAAAGAATACATTGGTCATTTACTGATTCTGATGAATTTCGGAAGCTTATACTTATTTACTTGTGACGCAGACCAGTAGATTTTTGTTACACTGTACCTTGCAATTAACCAGCGGAGACCGCAAGACTGATGAATAAAATAATAAATCTTACGTCAGTGTAGCCTATAATTGTCTAACGCAATGCAAGAAAACACTGCCTGTCAGACGCAAAACTTGAATTTCAGGCACTGAAGTTACGCGCTTAGGCCCAGAGCCACATCGTCGTGAATACTTGACTTGGGTTGGGATGATCAGGTGCGACAGAACGAGAAGCTCCACCGTTGCACTTGCGGCTGCCAACGTCATCTGATATCACATGTTCGACCACTCTTGGGGTATTTCCCGACATTTGGGGCCCCTACTTGTCTCAGCATCTTCTAACTCGCTTTGGAGCTTTTTAAACGTTAGTTAGAATCACCCTGTATATAATATAAACGAAACTTTCCTTAGACATTTCTGCTTGATAACGCGGCTGGTCGTGAAATGGGTGCCATACTCAGCAGTATACGAAAATTAACACGGGAACCACAGCTTCACTTCTACCACTCTGCAAACCTTAACTCTGCCGAGTACTGTTCGTGTCGTTTAATAATGTAAGAGACTATCGCTCCTCTGCTCATTCATTTATCATTCCCACTCACTGCACACACCATACACACACACTGCTCTTGACTGACGTCTGGACCATAGCTACTTCCACAGTGCAGAATTTTGGACCACAACAAGAAGGAGAAATAACTTTCTGGTTCAAATGGCTCTGAGCACTATGGGACTTAACATCTATGGTCATCAGTCCGCTAGAACTTAGAACTACTTAAACCTAACTAACCTAAGGACATCACACAACACCCAGTCATCACGAGGCAGAGAAAATCCCTGACCCCGCCGGGAATCGAACGCGGGAAGCCAGGCGTGGGAAGCGAGAACGCTACCACACGACCACGAGCTGCGGGCATGACTTTCTGTAATGGAAACCAAAATGCTTCAGTCGACATCTGGCCCCACACTTGATGATCATGCGACAAACGATGAAATACGTCGGCAGTATGGAGGGGCACGTATCGTTCGGTAGATTAGAGAAAGCGTCTACATTGGTAGGGACATATACTTCGAGTCCACCACGATACAAATGCAACACACTGATTTTCTTTCGCAGTCGATGGTAAACGACCTATCAGGAGACCGAGGCAACTGTGGCTAGATACCCTACATAAGCGACGCATGTGAGAGAAGTAATGAGACTGGTTTTTCATGTACCAAAGTTTTTATTTTTTCAAACAGCAACATTGCCCCTTTCGAAGTCGTTCCCTTCGGCAGCTATACAACGGTGGAGTCTTTGTTTCCAGCCTTGGTAGCAGCACTGAAAGGCTCCATCTGGTAGGGCCCATAACATGTTGATCACATTCTCTTGAATGTTGCCCAGAATCCAAAATGACATCGTTGTAACAACATTTTACAGTTTCGGGGAAAAGAAAAAGTCACAAGGACTCATATGAGGTGAACAGGGGGGCTGTGGAACGACAGGAATGCCTTTTGAAGTAAAATATTCCGTGACGGAAATGGCCATGTGACAGGGGGCGTTGTTTTGATGGAGCATCCACTTGTTTGCAATGTCCAGCCTCACTCGAGTCATCCTTATCCTGAGCCTTTTAAGGACGTCTTTGTAAAACACTTGGTTGACAGTCTGTCCTGGAGGAACAAATTCTTTCCGATCGATGTCCATACTGTTAAAACTAATCAGCACTGTTTTGATATTTGATTTGCTAATTACAGATTTTTTCAGTCGAGGAGATGTCTCATGTGCCACTCTTCAGTTTGCTGCTTTGTATCAGGATCGTACTCGAAAATCCTCTGATCACAAGACAGAACCATTCGTGGTCATTGGTAATCCTTTCAAGAAGATCAACATGCAAGTTTCTTCGATTGTCCTTCTGCTCAGGTGTGAGATTTCTCCGCACAATTTGGCACAAACCTTTCGCATGTGCAAAACTTTGGTCAAAATTTGATATATGGTGAAAGCGCTTAAGTTTAACAATTCACCAGTCACCCTTATTGTTAACTGTCTGTCTTATCTTACAAGAGCATGCAGACGTCCGACGTTTTCATCAATTTTTTAAGTTGAAGGTCTCCCTGACCGACATTGATCTTCAACTTCTTGGCATCCCAAAAATGATTTGTGCTCTAGGAAAGGAGACTTCCCCATACGCCTGTTCCAACTCTTCAAAGGTCACACTCGCTGATTCTCCAGGTTTACCACAAAAATTAATGGCATAACGTTGTTTTATTTCCGCTGTTCCATTTTGTAACACACAAGAAAACACAACTTCACTCTCAAGAATCACGTGGTGGCTGTATGTAGATGAAACTCGGAGTGAGCATCTAGAATGGATGAACGCTCCGGTCTACACGAGTAAAACAACACAGCATTGCCAGATCGCTCACAGTGTTGTCAGTCCCTTTACTTTTCTCACACGTCTTCTACAGCCTTAAAATATCAGATTTCCAGCCTGACCAAGAACAACTGGGACCGAGATCCAACAGAGTAGAGCTTGCTACATTGTGGGACAAATACTGTGACAGAGCGTTTACTCTTTCCACCATCCAGCTGCACTCCACATATCAATTCAAAGCTTCATCTTGTTAGTGGAGCTCCCCTTCCCACACTCTGAAAAAGCTCTTGCTGTCTTCTTCGAAACTGGTATACAGGGTTCTTCCGTGAATACAGTACAGACTTCTGGGAAAGATATACAAGAACAAGTGTATGAGTTTGAGAACACGCACACTGGTCCGAAAAATGTTGCAGGATAACGCTGTTGTAGTTGTAGTCTTCAGTCAGAATACTGTTTTGACACATCTCTACATATTACTCTACCCTGTGCAAGACTCTTCACCCCTGAGCAGGTCTGCATCCTACATTCATCTCAAACTGCAAACTGCTTACTGTCTTCAGACCTAGGTCTACCTCTAAAATTTTTACTCCCCCCCCCCCCCTTCCTTCCTTCCAATACCAAATTAACTATTCCTTCGCGGCTCAGGCTGTGTCCTATCAATCGAATCTTTCTTTTAGTCAAGTTGTGCTACAAATTTCTTCCACAGCTCGATACATTACTTGAGACGTCCTGCTAAAACCGCAGGACATGACAGGTAGTTTAAGTTGTGGAAAGGGGCCAAAATAAGCGCTGTTAGTTACACTCGAACATACAATCTTTTATTTGATCAAACATTACAAGAGCCAAGAAATTAAAAAAAAAAAAAACACAGCTTTAGTTTTGGAACTCAATTAGCGGCTGAATATACCGTACAGTCTCATGTCTTAAGGGCAAGACCACTTTAATTTAAAAACGGCTGCAAGCCAGTAACTTAAAGCTCAACCAAAATCAGAAATTCAAAAGGCAAATCTGCCTTCAAAAGGCAAACCGCTCCGGTCGCAGGTTCGAATCCTGCCTTGGGCATGGATGTGTGTGATGTCCTTAGGTTAGTTAGGTTTAATTAGTTCTAAGTTCTAGGCGACTGATGACCTCAGCAGTTAAATCGCATAGTGCTCAGAGCCAAAAGGCATAGCCCTATCTTAAAACAGTTCCTTAATTAGGCTGAAGTCCCAAAGAATCTGACAGTTTAAGAGCAAACAACTTAAATTCAAAATCATCAGAAGGAAAAAAAGAGAAAAGAAAAGAAAAAAAGAAATTGGCACTATGGGACTTAACTTCTGAGGTCATCAGTCCCCTAGAACTTAGAACTACTTAAACGCAACTAACCTAAGGACGTCACACACATCCATGCTCGAGGCAGGATTCGAACCTGCGACTGTAGCGGTCGCGCGGTTCCAGACTGTAGCGCCTAGAACCGCTCGGCCACCACGGCTGGCGAAGGCCCAACACTTAAGTCTCAATAACATTAATTTTAAAAATGCCAAAAGCTTTACGTAAAGCAGTTCTTAAATTAGGCTGAAGACCCTACCATCTGACGCCTTAAGGGCAAAACAACCTTAATCTAAAAATCGGCTAGAAGCCAAACAGGTACAAACAACAAGAACATGACAAGAAAAGAAAGTACACCCAAGGGCACTCAGAAGTTGCGAGGGTCGGCCTTGAATTCAAACACTAATGCTTGCTTAGGTGAGACAGGCAGTCGGCCCAACCACTGTCGATCCGACAGCCCAACCGACAGACAGTCAACGGACCCACCGGCAAGATAACCTCCGCTTCACCCGACCAGCTCACAACAGGGAGTTCAATGGAACAACGTAGAAGGTATTGGCGCCCACAACCAATTATACATTGAGCTGTCAAACTACACACCGTGCTGCACAGCGACAACGCGATGAGTAAAATACACTACCTGAAATTACGTCAACGGCCAGGGCAGGCAACCGGAACGTTAACGGCCACAAGGCAGAAGATTCCGCTGGTGCACTACAATTCAAATAACCAAGTACAGTTAAACTCCACTGGAGGGTAGCTAAAATTTGCCAACTTAAAAACACACGTTGTTGCTCGAGGGAATATCCCAACAGCCGACAACGAACTCCAAACGACACAATATGAACAGTCGTGGCTTGCTGGTAGATTAAGTCAAAACTCAACTTTCATGTCCAGGATCGGTGATCCACGAACGTCGTAGAAATGGGAACAACACCTCACACTCTGACACCACATACAGGCCGCCAGTGGGCCCGGCCACATTTTGTGCCGTGGAGATTTCCTCGCTGCTGCATGCCAACCGACCAACTGCCCGGGCCCTGACACAGTGAAAGGACCCAATATACGTCGGCCGATGAGACGACCCATCTCCCTCCGTCGGACAGTTCATGCGTGTCGCCAGCGGTCGGCGAGCAGCGGCTGTCGGCGCCTCGCCGTCGCTCTGTCCCCGACTTTACTTCTGCTGCTTCCCAACTTCACTGCTGCTGAGTCCGGACTGCACTGCTGGTCCATCTCCAACTGACTGCCGGACACACGACGATCCGGAAATACTATCGGTCGCTCCAGCGATGGTACGACAGTGGACTTATCGATACGCGCTGCTGCTGCCACTCACGGGAAAGTAAGGCAGGAAGTTAGTGACGCCAGTAAATGGAATAAGAAAACGAGGCGGCAGTACCGTAATAGAACATCACAAACAATAAACGGCATGAACACGGGCCATGCACGGGTCAATACTCATCTAACCCTCAGCATTCTCCTGTAGCACTTTTTCCAAGGTTTCTTTTCTCTTCTTGTCTGAACTGTTTATTAGCCACATTTCACTTCTGTAAAAGGCTACATTCCAGACAAATATCTTCAAAAAGAAATCGTAATACTTAAATAAACATTAGGTGTTAATAAACTCGTCTTTCTCAGAAATACTATTCTTGCTATTGCCAGTCTGCATTTATGTCCCCTCTACTTCGGTCACCGACGCGACCAGAGACTCGTATAATGTTATAGCATTAGATATGGAGGAGAGTGTTGCTGTACGGATCCCCAGAACGCAATATTTCCTCAGAATATGGAAAAATAAACAAAACGTACAAATTAGTAATTTACATTACAAAATAAATCGAATATGTTGTTGTTGTTGTGGTCTTCAGTCCTGAGACTGCTTTGATGCAGCTCTCCATGCTACTCTATCCTGTGCAAGCTTTGTCATCTCCCAGTACCTACTGCAACCTACATCCTTCTGAATCTGCTTAGTGTATTCATCTCTTGGTCTCCCTCTACGATTTTTACCCTCCACGCTGCCCTCCAATACTAAATTGGTGATCCCTTGATGCCTCAGAACATGTCCTACCAACCGATCCCTTCTTCTGGTCAAGTTGCGCCACAAACTTCTCTTCTCCCCAATCCTATTCAATACTTCCTCATTAGTTATGTGCTCTACCCATCTAATCTTCAGCATTCTTCTGTAGCACCACATTTCAAAAGCTTCTATTCTCTTCTTGTCCAAACTATATATCGCTCATGTTTCACTTCCATACGCGGCTACACTCCATACAAATACTTTCAGAAACGACTTCCTGACATTTAAATCTATACTCGATGTTAACAAATTTTTCTTCTTCAGAAACGCTTTCCTTGCCATTGCCAGTCTACATTTGATATCCTCTCTACTTCGACCATCATCAGTTATTTTGCTCCCCAAATAGCAAAACTCCTTTACTACTTTAAGTGTCTCATTTCCTAATCTAATTTCCTCAGCATCACCCGACTTAATTCGACTACATTCCATTATCCTCGTTTTGCTTTTGTTGATGTTCATCTTATACCCTCCTTTCAAGACACTGTCCATTCCATTCAACTGCTCTTACAAGTCCTTTGCTGTCTCTGACAGAATTACAATGTCATCGGCGAACCTCAAAGTTTTTATTTCTTCTCCATGGATTTTAATACCTACTCCGAATTTTTCTTTTGTTTCCTTTACGGCTTGCGCAATATACAGATTGAATAACATCGGGGAGAGGCTACAACCCTGTCTTACTCCCTTCCCAACCACTGCTTCCCTTGGGTGTCCCTCGACTCTTATAACTGCCATCTGGTTTCTGTACAAATTGTAAATAGCCTTTCGCTCCCTGTATTTTACCCCTGCCACATTTAGAATTTGAAAGGGAGTATTCCAGTCAACATTGTCAAAGGCATTCTCTAAGTCTACAAATGCTAGAAACGTAGGTTTGCCTTTCCTTAATTTATTTTCTAAGATAAGTCGTAAGGTCAGTATTGCCTCACGTGTTCCAATATTTCTACGAAATCCAAACTGATCTTCCCCTAGGTCGGCTTCTACTAGTTTTTCCATTCGTCTGCAAAGAATTCGCATTAGTATTTTGCAGCCGTGACTTATTAAACTGATAGTTCAGTAATTTTCACACCTGTCAACACCTGCTTTCTTTGGGATTGGAATCATTATATTCTACTTGAAGTCTGAGGGTATTTCGCCTGTTTCATACATCTTGCTCACCAGATGGTAGAGTTTTGACAGGACTGGCTCTCCCAAGGCCGTCAGTAGTTCCAATGGAATGTTGTCTACTTCGGGGGCCTTGTTCCGACTCAGGTCTTTCAGTGCTCTGTCAAACTCTTCACGCAGTATCATATCTCCCATTTCATCTTCATCTACATCCTCTCCCATTTCCATAATATTGTCCTCAAGTACATCGCCCTTGTATAGACCCTCTATATACTCCTTCCACCTTTGTGGTTTCCCTTCTTTGCTTAGAACTGGGTTTCCATCTGAGCTCTTGATGTTCATACAAGTGGTTCTCTTATCTGCCAAGGGGGAGGTTACCATGAGAAGAAAATTGAATAATCAACGAAAGGATAACGTTCTACGAGTCGGGGCGTGGAATGTCAGAAGCTTGAACGTGGTAGGGAAACTAGAAAATCTGAAAAGGGAAATACAAAGGCTCACTCTAGATATGGTAGGAGTCAGTGAAGTGAAGTGGAAGGAAGACAAGGATTTCTGGTCAGATGAGTATCGGGTAATATCAACAGCAGCAGAAAATGGTATAACAAGTGTAGGATTCGTTATGAATAGGAAGGTAGGACAGAGGGTGTGTTACTGTGAACAGTTCAGTGACCGGGTTGTTCTAATCAGAATCGACAGCAGACCAACACCGACAACGATAGTTCAGTTATACATGCCGACGTCGCAGGCTGAAGATGAACAGATAGAGAAAGTGTATGAGGATATTGAAAGGGTAATGCAGTATGTAAAGGGGGACGAAAATCTAATAGTCATGGGCGACTGGAATGCAGTTGTAGGGGAAGGAGTAGAAGAAAAGGTTACAGGACAATATGGGCTTGGGACAAGGAATGAAAGAGGAGAAAGACTAATTGAGTTCTGTAACAAGTTTCAGCTAGTGATAGTGAATACCCTGTTCAAGAATCACTAGAGGAGGAGGTATACTTGGAAAAGGCCGGGAGATACGGGAAGATTTCAATTAGATTACATCATGGTCAGACAGAGATTCCGAAATCAGATACCGGATTGTAAGGGGTACCCAGGAGCAGATATAGACTCAGAGCACAATATAATAGTGATCAAGAGTAGGCTGAAGTTCAAGACATTAGTCAGGAAGAATCAATACGCAAAGAAGTGGGATACGGAAGTACTAAGGAATGACGAGATACGTTTGAAGTTCTCTAACGCTATAGATACAGCAATAAGGAATAGCGCAGTAGGCAGTACAGTTGAAGATGAATGGACATCTCTAAAAAGGGCCGTCACAGAAGTTGGGAAGGAAAACATAGGTACAAAGAAGGTATCTGCGAAGAAACCATGCCCGCATCTCGTGGTCGTGCGGTAGCGTTCTTGCTTCCCACGCCCGGGTTCCCGGGTTCGATTCCCGGCGGGGTCAGGGATTTTCTCTGCCTCGTGATGGCTGGGTGTTGTGTGCTGTCCTTAGGTTAGTTAGGTTTAAGTAGTTCTAAGTTCTAGGGGACTGATGACCATAGATGTTAAGTCCCATAGTGCTCAGAGCCATTTGAACCAAGAAACCATGGGTAACAGAAGAAATACTTCAGTTGATTGATGAAAGGAGGAAGTACAAACATGTTCCAGGAAAATCAGGAATACAGAAATACAAGTCGCTGCGGAATGAAATAAATAGGAAGTGCAGGGAAGCTAAGACGAAATGGCTGCAGGAAAAATGTGAAGTCTTCGAAAAAGATTTGATTGTCGGAAGGACAGACTCAGCATACAGGAAAGTCAAAACAACCTTTGGTGACACTAAAAGCAACGGTGGTAACATTAAGAGTGCAGCGGGAATTCCACTGTTAAATGCAGAGGAGAGAGCAGTTAGGTAGAAAGAATACATCGAAAGCCTCTATGAGGATGAAGATTTGTCTGATGTGATAGAAAAAGAAACAGAAGTCGATTTAGCAGAGATAGGGGATCCAGTATTAGAATCGGAATTTAAAAGAGCTTTGGAGGACTTACGGTCAAATAAGGCAGAAGGGATAGATAATATTCCATCATCATTTCTAAAATCATTGGGGGAAGTGACAACAAAACGACTATTCACGTTGGTGTGTAGAATATATGAGTCTGGCGATATACCATCTGACTTTCGGTAAAGCATCATCCACACAATTCCGAAGACGGCAAGAGCTGACAAGTGCGAGAATTATCGCACAATCAGCTTAACAGCTCACGCATCGAAGCTGCTTACAAGAATAATATACAGAAGAATGGAAAAGAAAATTGAGAATGCGCTAGGTGGCGATCAGTTTGGCTTTAGGAAAAGTAAAGGGACGAGAGAGGCAATTCTGACGTTACGACTAATAATGGAAGCAAGGCTAAAGAAAAATCAAGACACTTTCATAGGATTTGTCGACCTGGAAAAAGCGTTCGACAATATAAAATGGTGCAAGCTGTTCGAGATTCTGAAAAAAGTAGGGGTAAGCTATAGGGAGAGACGGGTCATATACAATATGTACAACAACCAAGAGGGAATAATAAGAGTGGACGATCAAGAACAAAGTGCTCGTATTAAGAAGGGTGTAAGACAAGGCTGTAGCCTTTCGCCCCTACTCTTCAATCTGTACATTGAGGAAGCAGTGATGGAAATAAAAGAAAGGTTCAGGAGTGGAATTAAAATACAAGGTGAAAGGATATGAATGATACGATTCGCTGATGACATTGCTATCCTGAGTGAAAGTGAAGAAGAATTAAATGATCTGCTGAACGGAATGAACAGTCTAATGAGTACACAGTATGGTTTGAGAGTAAATCGGAGAAAGATGAAGGTAATGAGAAGTAGTAGAAATGAGAACAGCGAGAAACTTAACATCAGGATTGATGGTCACGAAGTCAAAGAAGTTAAAGAATTCTGCTACCTAGGCAGTAAAATAACCAATGACGGTCGGAGCAAGGAGGACATCAAAAGCAGACTCGCTATGGCAAAAAAGCCATTTCTGGCCAAGAGAAGTCTACTAATATCAAATGCCGGCCTTAATTTGAGGAAGAAATTTCTGAGGATGTACGTCTGGAGTACAGGATTGTACGGTAGTGAATCATGGACTGTGGGAAAACCGGAACAGAAGAGAATCGAAGCATTTGAGATGTGGTGCTATAGACGAATGTTGAAAATTAGGTGGACTGATAAGGTAAGGAATGAGGAGGTTCTACGCAGAATCGGAGAGGAAAGGAATACGTGGAAAACACTGATAAGGAGAAGGGACAGGATGATAGGACATCTGCTAAGACATGAGGGAATGACTTCCATGGTACTAGAGGGATCTGTAGAGGGCAAAAACTGTAGAGGAAGACAGAGATTGGAATACGTCAAGCAAATAATTGAGGACGTAGGTTGCAAGTGCTACTCTGAGATGAAGAGGTTAGCAGAGGAAAGGAATTCGTGGCGGGCCGCATCAAACCAGTCAGTAGACTGAAATAGAAATAAAATTCAGCCGTTCGCAGTACCAGCACAGCAAGGCCGTTTTGGTTATTGTTACAACGCCAGATCAGTCAATCATCCAGACTGTTTGCCCCTGCAACTACTGAAAAGGCTGCTGCCCCTCTTCAGGAACCACACGTTTGTCTGGCCTCTCAACAGTTACCCCTCCGTTGTGGTTGTACCTACGGTACGGCTATCTGCATCGCTGAGGCACGCAAGCCTCTCCACCAACGGCAAGGTCCATGGTTCATGGGGGGGGGGGAAATCGAATATATCCAAACCTTTTATAATTTAGTGTTAATAGTATTAAATTCTTTATTTCATTTTCCATTAAGTTATACTTACAAACATCTGTATTCAATCAAATTATGAAAAATATGATGGAATCTGCGTAAAACATCTTTTATTAGGCACCTGGTCCCACCATACTGTGAAACGATCAATGAATTCTGTTAAGTTGTGTGGACTATGTCTGAGGTCGCCAACAGTAAATTTTATGTTACACTAGTAATATAGGTTAATACCTGCTTTTGCGACTGTGATAAAGGTATTATTTATACCATACGTGTTTCGTTTCGTTTCAAAGCATCTTTTGTGGTTACTGTAAAAATGTGGTTTTTTATACAAATCTGTTTGTAAAGATTATAAACAGCTCTCATATTTCACATTGTTACTATTAAACAGTATTAAATTACTATTATTACCCCCGATGTTTAGGTTTGTACTTTTTTCTTCATATTCTGCCACACATAGCCGATTGATTCTAAATTAACACTGTTTAACAGCAGTAATGTAAAACATGAGAACTATTTACAGTCTTGCCAAACTACGTTATTACAGGAACCACTGAATATGCTTTGAAATAAAGAGAAATGCTTGTGATCTAAATAAGAGTTTTGTTACAGTCGTAAGATACTGAATATAACCTAAATTACTTGTGTAGCAGCGACTGGGGAGAACGGAAGGCTAAAGACCGTTAAAGACGATAGGCAAATTTTACGTTCATTACTCAAGAGTGGGTGTACCCAAGAGTTTATTTATCCTTATACCTGAAGAGGCAACTAAGATGTGTCGTGTGTAACAACGCTTTGTGTTAAATTTATATTACATTAAATCTGTAAAATATTTTACTTTATAATTTCTATACTGTAGTAATACTTTTGAAAACAGGTAAATACACTAAGGTTTCTTTTACACTATAGACAGGTTTCATTCCCTTTTCTATGCCATATAAGAGAGCGATATATATATATATATATATATATATATATGTATAGTATAATTTAAATAAGCAAAGACGTACCAAAGTTCATCACATCACGTTGCATTGTGCGGGAAATAACTAACAGGAATATTCAGTAAATGTTCGTTAAATCCGTAAGGTCTTCATGTTCTAGGCGAATGCCTGAATGTCTTGCTGCATTGGTTTCTATATTAAACTCGGAAATAAAAATAACTTGAAAGCTCTTCTATACTAAATATTCTTTTGTACGCAAACAGGATAAGTATGAACTGTGACGAGACAAAATTCAGCTCTAGACTGGTACAGTTACCAGGTTCTCTGCCTTTCAATGAGGCAGAAGAACAAGACGGAAAATTATTAACAGGGCCTCATCCTGGTACAAAGTCATGTGTGCTCTAAGTTCGATTGAAATTTCGAAATTTCTCGGAGTTCCGCTGGAATACACACTAGATACGGTAATCATACTTCGTAGGTTACTAGAAACGGAGCATAGGTGTGCATCGGCCAAAGATGATGCAAGATATTTTAATGGAAGCCGTCCTCACAATTTAGGAAAGTAATTCTTGCGTCCCAGCTGCTGCTGAAAACAAATTTAGTGGCCACATCTATAGGTTTAGGAGCCTACTGTGTCCGATTGTTATGCCTTCCTCACAGATACGAGATTCATGAAACTTTAGCAGCACTATTTGAGCAGAAACAAAAGATGGTACAGTTATTACTTAAAGCTACTGTATATATTGTCATTCCTGTGACTGTTTGTTAAAAATTATGAACAAAGTTTTCAAATACCCTAGAATATAATCGATTTAATATTATCAATGAAAATATATATAATTAAACTAAAAAATTGCAAAGGCGTAGCTATTAAACATACAGATTCATACATATTATTGAACATTATAGATTTTGTAATTTAGCTGTAGTGAGCCAAAGTCGATGGAGAACAGTATGTATGTTCTTGAAGTCCGTTATTTCATCAGGATCTCATTTTTGTTCATGCGTCATTAATTTCATTTCATTCAACGTACCCATTTTTCGGTATTTCTCAAAACTATTAGGTTGGTGCATATGTTAATTGCGTTTTTTCATAAGTTTAATAAACGCAACAGATAAACATAACAGAGACGTAAGTTCCAATAATATTTTGTCCTTCACTATTTATAACAGGCTGCGAAAGCTGGGATAACTTTTCGATTCCGCAACGACAGAAATCACATGGTTCTAAGGGGAAGAACTCGACGAACCATGTTCGGAGTGCATATTCATCCAGAAAGGAAGTTCCTTAAGATAGTTCGATAGAGGATGGAAAATGTGAAAATCTGAGAGCACAAGATCAGATGAACAAGGTGGGCGCGGAATGAATTCTCAAACCAACTTCTGTATAGCTTCTTTTGTCAATCTAGTAGGATGCGGGCGGCGTTATCGTGGACTAGCGCCACTTCACGCAGTCTTCTTGGTCGTTGTTTTCGGATAGCGTTTGCAAGACGTCTCAGTTATTGATGGCAGATGTCAGCAGTGATGGTTAAACCTCGTGGAAGCAATTCGTACAACACCACATGGTCGTATTTCCACCAGATGCATACCATTATCTTTCGTGGATGCGCGCAGGTTTTTGTATGGGAAAGTGCTGCATTGTTTATACACTCCTGGAAATGGAAAAAAGAACACATTGACACCGGTGTGTCAGACCCACCATACTTGCTCCGGACACTGCGAGAGGGCTGTACAAGCAATGATCCCACGCACGGCACAGCGGACACACCAGGAACCGCGGTGTTGGCCGTCGAATGGCGCTAGCTGCGCAGCATTTGTGCACCGCCGCCGTCAGTGTCAGCCAGTTTGCCGTAGCATACGGAGCTCCATCGCAGTCTTTAACACTGGTAGCATGCCGCGACAGCGTGGACGTGAACCGTTTGTGCAGCTGACGGACTTTGAGCGAGGGCGTATAGTGGGCATGCGGGAGGCCGGGTGGACGTACCGCCGAATTGCTCAACACGTGGGGCGTGAGGTCTCCACAGTAGATCGATGTTGTCGCCAGTGGTCGGGGGAAGGTGCACGTGCCCGTCGACCTGGGACCGGACCGCAGCGACGCACGGATGCACGCCAAGACCGTAGGATCCTACGTAGTGCCGTAGGGGACCGCACCGCCACTTCCCAGCAAATTAGGGACACTGTTGCTCCTGGGGTATCGGCGAGGACCATTCGCAACCGTCTCCATGAAGCTGGGCTACGGTCCCGCACACCGTTAGGCCGTCTTCCGCTCACGCCCCAACATCGTGCAGCCCGCCTCCAGTGGTGTCGCGACAGGCGTGAATGGAGGGACGAATGGAGACGTGTCGTCTTCAGCGATGAGAGTCGCTTCTGCCTTGGTGCCAATGATGGTCGTATGCGTGTTTGGCGCCGTGCAGGTGAGCGCCACAATCAGGACTGCATACGACCAAGGCACACAGGGCCAACACCCGGCATCATGGTGTGGGGAGCGATCTCCTACACTGGCCGTACACCACTGGTGATCGTCGAGGGGACACTGAATAGTGCACGGTACATCCAAACCGTCATCGAACCCATCGTTCTACCATTCCTAGACCGGCGAGGGAACTTGCTGTTCCAACAGGACAATGCACGTCCGCATGTATCCCGTGCCACCCAACGTGCTCTAGAAGGTGTACGTCAACTACCCTGGCCAGCAAGATCTCCGGATCTGTCCCCCATTGAGCATGTTTGGGACTGGATGAAGCGTCGTCTCACGCGGTCTGCACGTCCAGCACGAACGCTGGTCCAACTGAGGCGCCAGGTGGAAATGGCATGGCAAGCCGTTCCACAGGACTACATCCAGCATCTCTACGATCGTCTCCATGGGAGAATAGCAGCCTGCATTGCTGCGAAAGGTGGATATACACTGTACTAGTGCCGACATTGTGCATGCTCTGTTGCCTGTGTCTATGTGCCTGTGGTTCTATCAGTGTGATCATGTGATGTATCTGACCCCAGGAATGTGTCAATAAAGTTTCCCCTTCCTGGGACGATGAATTCACGGTGTTCTTATTTCAATTTCCAGGAGTGTATATGGCCACCCGCTGATTTTTGTGACTTTGGCTTACAGCATGCAGTACCCATACACCCGTTTTTTGAACCTTCTCCATCGCATGAAAATGTCGCACTGTGGTGGAATGGTCATAGTTCTTCACATTTGCCGCTTCTCGTGTGCACTGACTTCTTTTAAATAATCTTCATCAAACCCCGAAGGTCTTCCTGAACGTGGAGAGCCACTAATGTCAAAACGATACGCTTTAAAACGAGAAAATCATTTTCTTGCCGTGCCCTATCCAATAGCATTGTCTCCATACACGGCGCAAATGTTTCTGGCTGCCTCCGCTGTGTCACCTCACTATTGAACTCAAGCGGAAGAAGATGTCGGAAATGTTCCGATTTCTCCACTTGACACACTACTTGTTAGCAGCCACGGTTCAATTCACTATCTCCGAATGACAGAATGACAATAAATAAGCTAAAATAGGAACTATGAACTATAAATAAAAGTGACAATCGATAATCCATAGCAGCCGGAATACCAACAAGCAAAATGCTTGTCCATCCTCTTTTGGACTACTGCTGCAAGGTATGGGATCCTTACCAAATAGGATTAACGGAGTACATCGAGAAAGTTCAAAGAAGAGCAGCACGTTTTGTATTATCGAGAAATAGGGGAGAGAGTGTCACTGATGTGTTACGGGACTTCGGGTGGACATTGTTGAAACAAAGGCGTTTTTCTTTGCCACGGAGTCTTCTCACGAAGCTTCAATCACCAACTTTCTCCTCCTAATGCGAAAATATTTTGCTGACACCGACCGATATAGGGAGAAGCGATCATCATAATAAAATAAGGGGAATTAGATATCGCACGGGAAAACATAGGTGTTGGTTTTTCCGAGCACTATTCGTGATTGGAATAACACGGAATTATTGTGAAGGTAGTTCGGTGACCCCACTGTCAGGCACATACGAGGTGTGATTGGTAAATTTTAATAATTGGCTTGTAATAGTACAATGGTGGTACTTACATGCTACTGTGATGCATCTCCTTCAAAATAGTCCCCTTCTGAGTGAATATGCCAACTCCAACGGTATTTCCACTTTTGGAAACATTCCTGGAATTTTTTTTTTTTCCTGAAGTGTGTTAAGGACGTTCTCCGTATTTGCCTGGATGTCTTCAAGCGAGTCAAAGCGGTTCCCTTTCAGTGAAAATTTCAGTTTAGGAAACAGGTAGAAGCCCACAGGGGCCTAATGAAGGGAATGCGGCGGTTGTGGATGCACAGTCAAAAATTCAACGATGGAGAGGGCATGACGAGTCGGAGCATTGTCATGGTGTAGCACCCAACTCGTGTCTTTCCACAACGCAGGCCTTTTCTTCCGCTCGTTTTCGCGCAAACGCTCAAGGACACATTTGTAGTATCTCTGGTTAATTGTCTGTTCTCCAGGGGGAAATTCATGAGTCACAATACCGGTAGAATCGAAAAAAATGACCAACATTGTCTTCACATTCGACCGACTTTTCCGTGCTTTTTTCGGTCGTGGTGAACCTGGAGTCTTTCACTGCGAAGACTGCACTTTGGTTTACGGATCATATCCATATACCCACGATTCGTCACCTGTAATTACCATATTTAACAAATCTGGGTCATTTTTAGTCCGGTTAATCAGGTCTCGGCACACTTCAAGTCGGTATTATCTCTGGTCTCTTGACAACACTTTTGGAATGAACTTTGCGGACGCTCGATGCATGTTCAGATCTTCAGTTAAAATTGACTGAACTGCATAGAAACTTAAACTGAGTTCATCAGCAATCTCCCTAATTGTAAGTCTATGGTCAGAGCGCACTAAATCGTGAACTTTCACATCATTTTCACTCGTTTTTGAGGTGGAAGGACGGCAATTTTTAAATCTGGTGAATGAGACAAAAACATTTGACTGGCTCATACAGTTATCTCCAAAAGCTGTTTTTAATAGTTCGTAAGTCTCAGAAGCTAATTTTCCGGTTTTAAAACAAAATTTCACACTAACTCGTTGCTCCGTTTTTACGTCCATTTTGACGCAGGCAGAATCCGGCAACAAGTCCTAACAGACCCACACTCAACCAGCTGCCACAACGAATTGAATAAAGGAAACGCAGTTTCCTGTCAGAGGGCGTTCAAGGACAATTCAATGACTCACTCCGCATCCTCCTTGTACCTGCCCGCCAAATCAGTAAAAAGTTGCGGATCCATTCTCAAAACTTTCCAATCACACCTTGTAAGTGTGTTTTACAGAGTATCCACGTAGATGTAGACGTAGGTGAACAAAAACGTTATAAACTTATGCATCAACCTAATCGCACTTGAAGTCTGTTATCTATCGTTACACCATCTTGTTTCGCTGATATGGTTAGTTACAGCTGATTTGTTGCAGTTATGAAACTTTAATCATTCAATATGCTCTTGGAAAAGGGTTTTACGAGTAATATTTCTGTCGGTTGGACCTATTCAATACTTGCTGCAACGACTGCGTGCTGCTTTATAAACGCCTGACGTACCAGAGCGTCTATAAACTTTTTTCTGATGAAGAGGATGGGAAGAAGAGAAACAGTTTCTATCACATAAATATCACTCTGTACTCTCCTATGACACAAGGGTATTATTTAAAATCAGCAACTGTGCCCATATGCTTCATCGCTTCGTAGCATACATGAGAGCAACGCTATAATACTCACTGTAAACAGTCGGTGTTAATTGTCTATGTAAAAGCTTGTATAATGAATTTTCATTTTAGCTTTTCTTTTGCTTCATTTCAGGCGACGTGGCCCTGCTATCATTTTCCGGCGATCAGAGGCGACGTAACAGGTTCTGGAGGCTGTGTGATCTAAATTCCGTAGCGGGAGAGCAATTTTTTTGCTGTAAACTTCGTCCAGGTGGTGTGTAGCGCTTCGAGATTGGCTCAGTATACGTGTTTCATTATTAAAGTATTACAAAAGTAAACGTTCTCGTCGTCTTAGGAGTATTTCCCACATAATAGTTTTAACCCAACATATTATGCGAGACGCCACATTTCTTAAGGCCGCGTTCACGATGGAGAAGTTCAGATCTCTGCCTCTCCAAAAAAGATTTTGGTTTTGTGTGGTTTCTGTCGGTGAACAGGAATGAAAGTAAAGATAACACTGTCAAATTCTTGTTCCTCCTTGTTTTATCTGACTTTTTCACCGTCTGCAAAGTTGAACGGAACCTAAAGTAACGTCAGCTGTCCTTCAAAGATGTGTAATAATGCCACAAGTGTTTTGAATATACATCAATGATTTATTAGATAGGATGAACAGCAGTGTAAGATTGTTTGCTGATTATGCTGCCACGTACAGCAAACTTTTATCGATCGATGATCGCAAGGAAATGTATAACTACTTGGACATGATTTACACTTGGTATAATGACCGACAGCTCTTGTTAAATATGGATGCACGTCCATACCGTAGAGAAAGAATCCGATACTATCCAAGACAGTTCTGACGCGCTTGGTAATGAGGGAAGCTGTCAGAAATATCAAGTCACCTTCATAGGATTTGTTAACTCAGAAAAAGCATTGGACAACGTAAAAGTTATTTGAAATTTTCAGGAAGACTGGTAGTATAGTATATGTAGAAGGACCAAGAGAGAACAATGAGAATTAAAGGCCAGGAGAGAGGGAAGTAAAATAAAGGATCAGAGGTTGGATTAAAATTCAGTCTGAAAGATTATGAGTGATTCGGTGATGACATTGTTATCCTAAGGGAATGTGAGGAAGAAGTACAGGACGCGTTGAATGGAATAAACTGTCCAATGAACACAAAATATAGACCGACCCTAAGACAAACAGAGACGAAAGTAACGAGGAATAGCAGAAATGAGATGAGCGAAAACTTATCAAAATTTGGGCCCAAGTAGACGAAGTGAAGGAATTCTGCTGCCTTGGAAGCATAATAACGCAATGCGGACGAAGCAAGGAGGATAAAAAAGCAGATTAAGCACAGGCGTGAGGGCATTCCTGACTAAAATAAGTCTAATATTACCAAACATAAGCATTAATTTCAAGACGAAATTTCTGTGAACATACGTCTGAAGCACAGCACTGGATAGAAATGAATCACTGACTGTGGAAAAATGGGAAAAGAGGAGAGCAGAAACGTTCGACGTGTTATGTTACAGAGTAATGCTGAAAGTTAAATGGACTGATATGAAAAGATATGAGAAGCTTCTCAGCAAAATTTTTGGCTCGCCTGTGTGGAAAACACTGAGAGGAAGTAGAGACAGGATGGCAGGACATATGGTAAGACAACAGGGAGTAACTTGTGCTAGAAGGAGCTGTAGAGACCTAAACCGTAGGGGGATACATCAAACAAATAATCTAAGATTTTGACTACTAGTGCTAGTCTCAGAAGAAGACATTGGTACACGAAAGGAGATAGTAGAGGGCAGCTTCGAACCAGTCGGAATACACTACTGGCCATTAAAATTGCTACACCAAGAAGAAATGCAGACGATAAACGGGTATTCATTGGACAAATGTGTTGTACTAGAACTGACATGTGATTACATTTTCACGCAGTTTGGGTGCATAGATCCTGAGAAATCAGGACCCAGAACAACCACCTCCGGCCGTAATAACAGCCTTGATACGCCTGGGAATTGAGTCAAACAGAGCTTGGATGGCGTGTACAGGTACAGCTGCCCATGCAGTTTCAACACGATACCACAGTTCATCAAGATTAGTGACTGGCGTATTGTGACGAGCCAGTTGCTCGGCCGCCATTGACCAGACGTTTTCAATTGGTGAGAGATCTGGAGAATGTGCTGGTCAGGCCAGCAGTCGAACATTTTCTGTATCCAGAAAGGCCCGTACAGGACCTGCAATATGCGCTGGTGCATTATCCTGCTGAAATGTAGGGTTTCGCAGGGATCGAATGAAGGGTAGAGCCACGGGTCGTGAGACATCTGAAATGTAATGTCCACTGTTCAAAGTACCGTCAGTGCGAACAAGAGGTGACCGAGACGTGTAACAAATGACATCCCATACCATCACGCGGGGTGATACGCCAGTATGGCGATGACGAATACACGCTTCCAATGTGCGTTCACCACGATGTCGCCAAACACGGATGCGATCATCATTATGCTGTAAACAGAACCTGGATTCATCCGAAAAAATGACATTTTGCCATTCGTGCACCGAGGTTCGTCGTTGAATGCACCATCGCAGGCGCTCCTGTCTGTGATGCAGCGTCAAGGGTAACCGCAGCCATTGTCTCTGAGCTGATAATCCATGCTGCTGCAAACGTTGTCGAACTGTTCGTGCAGATGGTTGTTGTCTTGCAAACGTCCCCATCTGCTGACGTAGGGATCGAGACGTGGCTGCACGGTCCGTTACAGCCATGCGGATATGATGCCTCTCATCTCGACTGCTAGTGATACGAGGCCGTTGAGATCCAGCACGGCGTTCCGTATTACCCTCCTGAAGCCACCGATTCCATATTCTGCTAACAGTCATTGGATCTCGACCAACGCGAGCAGCAATGTCGCGATACGATATGTAAGTAGGCTGTTTAGGTTTTCTTATTAGTAACGCCACGTAGCGCTCTGTATGAAAATCATGGCTGTGCTGTGTGCAGTCTGTAGCTAGTTTGCATTGTTGTCTGCCATTGTAGTGTTGGGCAGCCGGATGTTAACAGCGCGTAGCGTTGCGCTGTTGGAGGTGAGCCGCCAGCAGTGGTGGATGTGGGGAGAGAGATGGAGGAATTTTGAAAGCGGACGATCTGGACGTATGTCCATCAGAAAGAGTAAATTTATAATATTGGATTCATGGAATGATATATATATTATGACTTTTGAACACTATTAAGGTAAATACATTGTTCGTTCTCTATCAAAATCTTTCATTTGCTAACTATGCCTATCAGTAGTTAGTGCCTTCAGTAGTTAGAATCTTTTATTTAGCTGGCAGTAGTGGCGCTCGCTGCATTGCAGTAATTCGAGTAACGAAGATTTTTGTGAGGCAAGTGATTTGTGAAACGTATAGGTTAATGTTAGTCAGGGCCATTCTTTTGTAGGGATTTTTGAAAATCAGATTGCTTTGCGCTAAAAACATTGTGTGTCAGTTTGAGCACAGTCATGTATAGTTGTTCAAAGGGGACGTTTCAGATGAACTGCAATCGCGGTAGGCTACAATCCGACCTTTATCAAAGTCGGAAACGTGATGGTACGCATTTCTCCTCCTCACACGAGGCATCACAACGTTTCACCAGGCAACGCCGGTCAACTGCTGTTTGTGTATGGGAAGTCGGTTGGAAACTTTCCTCGTGTCAGCACGTTGTAGGTGTCGCCACCGGCGCCAACCTTGTGTGAATGCTCTGAAAAGCTCCTCATTTGCATATCACATGATCTTCTTCCTGTCGGTTAAATTTCGCGTCTGTAGAACGTCATCTTCGTGGTGTAGCAATTTTAATGGCTAGTAGTGTATATGCTAAAATAAAAAAAAACAAGCCATATCAAAACAGCTTGAACCGTCTATACTCCCAGTTTTATTTTATCTTTGCTATGAATTTCAGCATTCCACTATGGTATCTTCAAGCACACTGACCGACATGTAGGAAGAACCCCACCTCTTGTGCAATCGAAATAGGGGCCAGCATGCAGTCACTGGTATCCGTAGACTTCTTTTTAACAAAGCGATCCCTTAGATCAATCTTGCAGACTCATGTCGAAAGGATCGCATTGTTAAAAAGTAGTCTACTGATACCGGTGACTGTATGCTGGCCCCTATTTCGATTGTACAAAAGGTGGGGTTCTTCCTACACGTCGGTCAGACCGCCTGAAGATGGGGTAGCGGAACGCTGAAACTTGTAGCAAAAATAAAATAAAATTGGAAATATCGACGGCTTAAGGTGGTTTGATTTGACTTTTGATATTGAACAATCGAGGTCCTGCAACCATCGTAAATAAAGATGAACTTATAAAGATATGCTAAAAGAAATATTCAAGATTAGATTTTAGAGGTATTTTGTATTTTTTAAATGTACCGTTTAGCACTGAGAAGGAATAAGTAATTTCTGCACTGTTGCTTTTAGACGAGTTCTTGTGATATTTGCGATAATACATTATGTTCAGGCCAAGTAGCCATGTGTTTTTAATCACACAAAAGAATCGTACGTTGTCTGATTATTTCTCAAAGCAAATGTAGTGCTATCGTGTAGAATGATATCAAGGAAAGTAAGTGCACTTAAGGTGAGACCGAAATCCACTTTATTTTGTGAGTTTGGGAGCTTAGAAAGCTGTGCCTTTGTACCGGCCCCGTACTCTCAAGAGTAATGTAGAGACCACATCGAATGGGCTTAAGTCATTAGTAAGTGTATCAATTATTTAAGATACACGTATGTAACATACCATTCTTACGTAATTTTGAGCCGCGTTGGGTAGCCGTGCGGTCTAGGGCGTCTTGATGCGATTGATAAGAAGCGGCAGTCAGATGATCGATACTGGCAAAACTGACGGATTTCAATTGGCGCGATTTGGGTTACCATTTTAAGAGATTGTCGTACCAGTCTATTGCGAAGATGTTCGAGAGGATCCAGAGTTTCGCAGCTGTGGTTTAAGACCAAATTATAAGGACAAAGTTGATAGTAGCTATAAAAGAAGCGACATGCTCCTACGAACTATCCGGTGAAGTCCATACGCGTCAGCTTTAATGGGTGTTCCACTAGCATGGGTCATGGCGAAAAACGCTGCATAGGGATAGACCGATTTTGCTTGCATGCGGACAATTTGTTCTGTCTGCACATCTATTCCTGGCCAGTAAACATGATGCCTTGCTGACGCTTACATACGACTCATTCCGCACTGTTCGCTATGCACGTGGCAGAGGTTATGAGGTCAGAGCATGAGTGATATAACGTCTGTACAGCCTGTGTCCTCTGTGGTCAACAGTAGGGCGCCGTCGACAGCATGAAGGTAGTGCTGCAAGGGGAAATACGTTTAGAATGTGAAGTCTGACAATATGCTCCGGCCAGTCCTTGTGACTCGGTAACAACATATTGTGAAGAAGCGGATCTACTCTTGTTGCCCTCGCGATATTACGGGCCGCGACTGCAAACTATATATATATATATATATATGTCTTCATCGATGGCACAAAAAATGGCGTCCTGCTGATCGAATTTGCCATCAGACCTCTTCGGGCGATGGGAAAAGCTTGTGGTGCGCCTCCTATCTAGATGACTAAGTGATCCCACTTCCATATCACTGGCTGCCGACTGGTGGGTTGTCATCGGTGTTTGACGCAGATACAAAGAAGAAAATGCATTGTCTTCTTGTTGTTGCAAAGCCCCTGATGATTGTAACCGCTCTTTAGAGAGTGGTTATACAGAAACGAGTACGGCCAAAAACCGGTAGTAGTATATTCAAGCATATGATGATTGTACGTGTTAAAAGAAACGCTAAGATCGTGTACTTACGATTGTGAAGAGATTTATTGACAATACGGAAACTTTCATGTTGAATTAGAACTTTATTCTTGTATGCGAATTATTAAAGAGTATTGGGACCGAAAATAGTTTGGACTTTATCACACTAATATTTCTGCCGATCGCTGTCGAGGTGGTTCCGTTAATAAAAGAGAAGTGAAAAATAGTGCCCGTTAAAACACTAAACTTGTGCTGAACAGACATTGAAAGGATTCGAACCCATAATTAATATCGTGTCGTGAGAATTGCGAAGCTTAGACATCGTAAGCCCCAGAGACATATTTATAATTTATCGGACATTAATGGCAAAGGACAATTTCATGGGAAAGCATATCTTTGGTGATAGGTACGCGAAGGAATGTAGTACTAACTGACTGTTATCATACCGAAAAAATACACACTAGAATCAACTCTCCTTTCATTGATGCCCCAGTGCCATCTCTCATTAATTTAAGAACTTAAGTGTGTCAATAAAATAGAAATATACGAGACACTCCCAGTGTTTACTAAATTCCATAATCAGCTAGTACATACACAATAATATCTGTGAACATTCAAGGATTATTGAAAGAAGCTGATAAACCTTTTTACAAACAGATTTAATATGATTCAACGAATGCATACAGACTGCTAATGAACGAAATCAAATTACTCAGGGAAACAAATTAGTAAAAACAGACTGGAACTCAATTGCTATCTTACTCCAGAGTAATAAAAACAAAAACAAAACTCTCATTGGATCTGTCGTGGTTGAAAGTGTATGAAATATTTCTGGAAAAACGCGATCAATTTTCAACTGTTACTTCACACGACTAGATTCACAACGTGATTCAGAGATGTTTTATGCCCGACCCAAACGCCAGAAAATGGTTCTTAACTAGCCGGGATAACATATACACAAACTTTTGAGATCAGCTCCGCTGACTGGGGGGGGGGGGGGGGGGGGGCGAACGGTGAAGCGATATCTATGCAGTCGCGACGACGGTGGGTGTGCGGGCATATGATGTGAGAGAGGAGCGGGGCTGCTTTCGTACTCGTACATCGTCAGACATTAACTTTTTGTATCGTCTGCCAATATCAGAAAAAACACGGTCCAGTCACATTAATGTGACTGCCACCTGTGCTCAATGTCAACATACCAGAACTACTCACACACGGCAGCTGACATTTCTGACGGTGGAGGGTATATGAAGCATGTCAGAGGGACGGGGAAAACAGTGCAGTCGTTGTCGTAATGCGGAAACGGAGCGATTTATTTGATGTCCAAAAGGACATGATCATTAGCTTTCCGGACTAAACGTCTAAGTTTATAAACTGTCCACATGCCACCATGGTTAAAATATATCACGAATGGCAAAATGGCGTTATACAAAACCAGGACTGAGGCAACAGTGGTGCACTATGGACCATAGATGACAGGGGTGAACAGTGGCTACGAAGATGTGCACGTGCGAATAGATGTATAACTCTTGAGCAACTGACCACTCAGATGAATCGAGGGACTACCAACAATATCTCCTCATCGACCGTTCAGCGAACATCGTTGCCTATAGGCCTTTGCTGCAGGTGCCTGTTTGACGGACCCATGCTGACTGCTGTTCATCGGCGACGAAGGCTGTAATTTTCCATTCCAGTACCGCAACTGGACGTCCACTGAATGGAGACAGTTGACCTTTCAAATGAATCACTTTTTATGCTCTATCGAACATATAGCTGTTGGTGTGTAAGGCGTTAAACGTTTGGAAATATACACACTGTAACAATTGTCGGAAGGGTCCGGGCAGGACGGCATTCCCTGGATCATCTCGTCATTCTGGAAGGCATAATGAATCAATATATATATATATATATATATATATATATATATATATATATATATATATATATCCTTGGGGATCATATCAATGCCTCTATGCAGTTTGTTTTTCCTCAGCATGATGGATAATGCAAGTGTGCCTACGTGACTGGAAGAGCATCTTGATTAGTTTACCATATTCCCGGATTTAAGCCCAATCGAGAAGCTGGGGGACGAAACGCAATGGGGCTGTTCGTCCCATTGATCCTCAACCGAGGAAACTTACGCAGCTAGCCACGGCACAGGAGTCGGCCTGGTTCCACATGGTTCCAAAATCTCACTGATTCTCTTTTTCACGTCTCGCAGCGGTCCGCGCTACAAAAGTTGGTTAGTCATGCTTTTGAGAGATGGTTACATTAATGTGGCTGGACAGTGAATAAGGAGTTCGACGTCAACCCATGTAAACATCTTTCATACGATAACAAATGTTCAAACGTGTGTGAAGTCCTAAGGGACCAAACTGCTGAGGTCATTGGTCCCTAGGCTTACACACTACGTAAACTAACTTATGCTAAGAACAACACACACACCCATGCTCGCGGGGGGAATCGAATCTCCGGCGCCAGCCGGTGTGGCCGAGCGGTTCTAGGCGCTTCAGTCTGGAACCGCGCGACCGCTACAGTCGCAGGTTCGAATCCTGCCTCGGGCATGGATGTGCGTGATGTCCTTAGGTTAGTTAGGTTTAAGTAGTTCTCTAAGTTCTAGGGGACAGATGACCTCAGATGTTAAGTACCATAGTGCTCAGAGCCATTTGAACCATTTTTTTTAACCTCCGGCGGGAGGGGCCGCGCAGTCCGTGCATGGCACCTCAAACCGTGCGGCCACTCCGCGCGGCGCACACGACAACACCTTCACCAAATGCCTTAATGGCGCATTATCAGTCAGCAGAAGATATGGCCTCTCATTGCTTTCGACGTACTAATATTCTCCCATCAGTGTATACCAGCCTAAACAGCGGCTCGTCAGTGCCATAGATTAGGGAGCATTCAGGTGTGCAAAACAGAAGTTCTGGCACCAGTATAGACTGGTTCCACGCGACTGTGGTGGAACGTAGGGTTTCTGCATGAGCGCTCTGTAGATTTTGATTGTCATTACGTCTGTTCAAAGGCACAGTAGATTTTGTACAAGCTTTTCGTAGCCATCTTTGCAATTTGCATTCAATATCTGGAATGAACTTGGCTTCTAGTCTCAAGACATAAAGAATAGGGCATATCGCTTGTTTGCAAGTGTCATAGTTCGTAGGCTATTATCTGTTACGCACGGCTGACGCGAGCGTATTGAAGCACTTCTACCTTTTTGGTACTATTATGCAGCACTAATGTGAAATATTTTGCTTAATTTATGTGTAAACTTTTTCCGCTGTCATTGTGATTTCTTCCTACTGAATGGAAATCAGAGCATTGAGATACGGGTATAGCTGCAATTCAAATGTACCTGAGGACATTATACCGAAAACTAAAAATATAATGACTGCACAACAAAGATTTGCATCAAATTGGTGAAAGAAAAATGGTTGATGATTGTAAATAAAACAAGGAATAAAGATCATGTGTTTCGTATGCCGCCACTGAGACTTACTAAGCTAGCAATGGATTATAAAGTATGGGGCACGACAAGTGTTAGAAGACCTAGGAAGAGATTGTGAGACCGGTACAGGTCCTAGGCCTAACCCTGGAGTGGTAGAAGAAGAGAAAAAAGGAGAAGATATTAAACCTGTTTATCTGATTCATCATGTTATTGAATCACTCGACTGCCCATGAGGTTAACGCCAAACGCATAGAATACGTGTAGTACTGTTATTAGAAACAAAGATCAAACTTTATATTATAAGGGAGAAAGAATTGAAAGGACGTCAGAGGTGAAACCCAAGTGGCTTATTCTGAACATACTGTGCTGAAGTACGCAACTTTCCTCTTGTTTCTTCCGTTTTGTTTAGTCTGTGAATGGTGCATCACATTAGGCTATCTCTTATTGTGGACCCTTTACGTCCTTCATTCATGAGATGTTGAGTGCTGTTTCAACAGGTGTGGCTATCGTGTACTTGCACTGCGACAGGTTTTCTGATCTGCCTGGATACAGCGAATCTGGTACTGTCGCGCCTTCTCAATAAGTTTTCCTGAAAGAGAGAGGGGCTGGCGGAGGACGGGCAGGGTGGCAAGCCAGTGAGTTATTGCAACCGTGCTGTCTGGAAGTATCTTGGTAGGTGGTGTGCGATTGGAAGTGTACGATTCTGGGCTCGCTACATTAGCTGGATTTGTGAGACCTCTGCTTTCCCCCATACTACGGTAGCCTACTCCAGGGCCGATCGGAGCAGCGACTTGTCAAAGGTCCACAGCAGTTTAGTACATAAGTCCTGCCGACATATCAGCAATTAGAAATGAAGGTCAAGCTTAGAGTCACAATGCGAAGTGAGAGTGGAGCTTTTTGAAAAGAACTATCCTATGCATTTTTCTGTTGTATTGCCTTTTAGGGAAGCTAGAGAAATTCTACTTCCGAATGACCGAGCAAAGCTGTGCTTGGCAACGTGGCAAAGTGGTAGTACACTGGTCTCTTATTCAGCAGGACGGCGGTTCAAATAAGCGTCGGGCGATCCATATTAAGGTTCTGCGCAATTTCCGTGAATCGCCTCAGGCAACTGCTGCTGCGGTTCCTTTGAAAGGGTATGGTCAGTTTATATCCGCAACATTCCCTAGTCCTGTTCCGTCTCTGACGACATTGTCGCAGTGAGTACATTAAACCCTAATCACCACCCCCCCCCCCCCCCCACCGTTTCCCCTGCTCAGAGATGTGAACCATAGCTTTTTCCAATACAAATCTATGCCATGTTAATTGTAGGTTACTTCAAGCCATATGAGTCGTAAGAGCGTTTATGTCCGTCAGTTATTTTAGTGGTGTGCAGTTGCAATTCCAAGATATGAGCTCACAGTCGATACTTGGTGGTAGTAAATGAAGGTGAGAGACGGAAGATGCAGTTATAGTAAAGACGAAGAGTACGTGTGAGCAAAATCTCCAAGGTAGTAGGGACTCCGTAAGTGGGATATTTTTTATCTATGTACGAACATAATAATGTATACTTCTCTGTCACTGACGTAGCACTTCATTTCTTGAGACAGTTTCACTGCACCATATCCTTTTCGAGTGTGTGTGTGTGTGTGTGTGTGTGTGTGTGCGTGCGTGTGTGTGTGCGCGCGGAATCTTTCTGTCGTTTGGGCACATTTAACACTGGAGATATGATCGCTAACAACGAGCGCCTATTGCCGTTTAAGATACCGCCGTTATACCAAATGACCCCTTCTTCGCCCTTATATTATCCTGCAATGAACCGTGAGGTGGGAGGACGACTGAGTGGAGAACGTTTATGACGTTCTTAGCTCCTGCAATAGCATACGTGGCGTTTCACGTCGGTTATGGCACAATTGTTTAAGAGGTGAGTGTGATTACAAACTCCACCAGCTGCGAAACTATCTGTTTTGTACGTGATTGATTTCTGAAATTGCTTTCTTTCTGAAAATAATGCTATCTGCACAGGCAGCTATTTAACAAGTAAAGTTATTATTCCCCGTTCCCGTCGACAATAGACCGAGGTGGGTCTGGTGACGATAAAACACTTGATTCTTGTACAGCACGAGCAGAGTATAGTTCGCCAACCTTATTTAGTATATACATCTACATTTACACTCTGCAACCCAGCGTGAGGTGCATGGTAGAGGGCACATCCCAATAAACCGGTTATTAGGTTTTCTCCCTGTTCCATTCACGTATGGGGCGACGGGAGAGTGATTGTTTGGATGCCTCTGTGTGTGTGGTAATTATTGTAATAACCCCTATGTGAGCGATACGTAGGGGATTGTAGTATATTCATAGAGACACCATTTAAAGCTGGTTCGGAACAGTTTACATCTATCTTCAAGAGTCTTCCAGTTCAGTTCCTTCGGTATCTCTGACGATCTCCCACGGATTCCTTCGCTGTATACGTTCAATACCCCCTGTTAGTCCTATTTGGTACGCGTATTCTAGGGTGGATCGCCCAAGTGATCTGTAAGCAATCTCCTTTGCACACTGATTGTACTTCCCCAGTATTCTAACAATAAACCAAAGTATGCCATCTGCTTTACCCATGACTGAGCCTATGTAATGATTCCAGTGCATGTCCATACACGCAGGTACTTGTATAAGTTGGCCAATCCAACTGTGACTGATTGATACACTACTGGCCATTAAAATTGCTACACCACGAAGATGACGTGCAACAGACGCGAAATTTAACTGACAGGAAGAAGATGCAGTGATATGGAAATGATTAGCTTTTCAGAGCATTCACACAAGGTTGGCACCAGTGGCGACACCTACAACGTGCTGACACAAGGAAAGTTTCCAACGGATTTCTCATACACAAACAGCAGTTGACCGGCGTTGCCTGGTGAAACGTTGTTGTGATGCCTCGTGTAAGGAGGAGAAATGCGTACCATCACGTTTCCGACTTTGATAAAGGTCGGGTTGTAGCCTATCGCGATTTCGGTTTATCGTATCGCGACATTGCTGCTCGCGGTGGTCGAGAACGAATAACTGTTAGCAGAATATGGAATCGGTGGGTTCAGGAGGGTAATACGGAACGCCGTGCTGGATCACAAGCAGTCGAGATGACAGGCATCTTATCCGCATCGCTGTAACGGAACGTGCAGCCACGTCTCGATCCCTGAGTCAACAGATGGGGACGTTTGCAATACAACAACCATCTGCACGAACAGTTCGACGACGTTTGCAGCAGCATGGAATATCAGCTCGGAGACCATGGCTGCGGTTACCCTTGACGCTGCATCACAGACAGGAGCGCCTGCGATGGTGTACTCAACGACGAACCTGGGTGCACGAACGGCAAAACGTCATTTTTTCGGATTAATACAGGTTCTGTTTACAGCATAATGATGGTCGCATCCGTCTTTGGCGACATCGCGGTGAACGCACATTGGAAGCGTGTATTCGTCATCGCCGTATTGGCGTATCACCCGGCGTGATGGTATGGGGTGCCATTGGTTTCACGTCTCGGTCACCTCTTGTTCGCATTGACGGCACTTTGAACAGTGGACGTAACATTTCAGATGTGTTACGACCCGTGGCTCTACCCTTCATTGGATCCCTGCGAAACCCTACATTTCAGCAGGATAATGAACGACCGCATGTTGCAGGTCCTGTACGGGCCTTTCTGGATACAGAAAATGTTCGACTGCTGCCCTGGCCAGCACATTCTCCGGATCTCTCACCAATTGAAAACGTCTGGTCAATGGTGACCGAGCAACTGGCTCGTCACAATACGGCAGTCACTACTCTTGATGAACTGTGGTATCGTGTTGAAACTGCATGGGCAGCTGTACCTGTACACGCCATCCAAGCTCTGTTTGACTCAATGCCCAGGCGTATCAAGACCGTTATTACAACCAGAGGTGTTTGTTCTGGGAACTGATTTCTCAGGATCTATATACCCAAATTGCGTGAAAATGTAATCACATGTCAGTTCTAGTATAATATATTTGTCCAATGAATACCCGTTTATCATCTGCATTTCTTCTTGGTGTAGCATTTTTAATGGTCAGTAGTGTATTATAGTCATAAGGTACTACATGTTTTGTTTTGTGAAGTGCACAATTTTACATTTATGAACAGTTAAAGCAAGTTGCCAGTCTTTGCACCACTTTGAAATCTTATCACGATCTGACTGAATATTTATGCAGCTTGTTTCATATAGTATTTCATTATAGATAACTCATTCACCTGCAAAAAGCCGCAAAAAGCCTGATGTTACTATTAACATTCGCTGGACGATCATTAATATAGAATATGAACAGCAAAGGTCGCAACACACTTCCCCGGGGCACACCCGAAGTTACTTCAACATCTGACGATGACTGTCCGTCCAAGGTAACATGCTGAGTCCTCCCTACCAAAATATTCATTCGACACCTCATATGATCGAACTTTTGACAATAAGCGTGTATATGGTACTGAGTGAAACGCTTTCCAGAAATCAAGAGATACTGCATCTGCCTGACTGCCTTGACCTTTAAGGCGAATAATGTCTTGAATAGGTCGCAGCGAATACTTATTCCTGTCATTCCCAAACGGGGCGAGTGCTCTGTTTACAACGACACCATTGCCAAAGGTAAATTATTTATAAAGTTCATTTCACTCAATTCTCAGTAACTAGCTATACTAGTTTTGACCGACGATTCGTTATCGACTGTCCTTAAATCGATTCGTTATCGTCAGTCCTTAAATATGGCCAATTGCTGCGCAAAACATGCTAGGAGGCAACATTTTTGTAAGGCTCTTACCGGAGCTGTGTTCACGGATACCATGGTTTAGAAATATGAAACGTTCCTTTCGTGGTTTAACTAGATTTTAATATCCTTACGAAATTGAAAACAGTTATCGAAAGGAGACACTTCAAGAATTTAGTGGAACTGACTTTCTCTGATTAACAGAATGGTAAAATCTTGTAAATACAGTGTTTTACTTTTAATATTTTCTGTTAAGTTAGTCTCCTTTGCTAAATTGTATCAGTTTTCGATTCTACAGATCAAACTCCAATGTTGGTCGCCAATTCTCTCCATGGCTCTTGATTGCATGTGTTACCTGGTGTTACCACACACATGTAAAAATACTTTCCAAACAAGGTTGTCGGATTTCGTTGGAAAATTATAAAGGAACATTTGCATGCCGTGCGTGAGTTTCCTCGGAAACGGGAAATCTTAATTAAATAATTAATCTCTGACAAATAAATAAAGCCTATGGTACAGAACTACAGCGCTATGCCGCTGATAAAACAAAATACAATTATGACACTCTTATGTTTTCTTTAAGAAGAGGTAGGTCGTGAAGAATAGCTGGTGCGGGAAGCACGTATATTTTATTAACTGGCACACCGCCATTTTTGATGTTATATAAGAACACTGCGAGTTGTAATCTCACTAGGCACTCGAACCTGTAAAGATTCTATATTTATGAAAGTAAGTTGAATTATTTAACTGTAGGCTTATTCGTTGAATATATCTGATTTAACTAACTGTGTAAACTTTTTTATGTTTAGTAGACAGTCACCTCTGTACGACGTATTGGCATGGCTGGCAAATTATGCTAATATTGAGATTTAGATTTTGAGTCCGCACCTACCGCAGCAGTCTTTGGAAATGATTTAAATACGAAGTCCGATTATTTGAGTCTTATTTCACGGTCAACTACGAATAACATTGCACTTACGAAAAAGCCATTGTCAAGCGTCTGATACCATATAATTAAACGTCCACGTTCCAGATAAGCAAATATTAATTACAACCAATAACTATCATACATAGTTAATAATCAATATTTTATTTTATTTAATTAATTTATTTATTTTATAAAATGCAGGTTCAATTTAAAAAATAGTATGTGTAACAGAAAAGCGTCGAAGGCGCCTGACCGTTGCGTAATCAAACGTACCGTCAGTACCTCAGTTTGAACAGCCGAATATTATATTTTCGTATTCCGTTTTGGTATAACAAAGACTGACATAAAAGGATTTTTAGCTCTCAACAATGGTTATTATTAGGTTGGTGTATAAGTTCGTAGCACTTTTTCGTAAGTTTAATAAAAAAAAACATATAACAGAAATTCAGACAAAGATAAAATATTCTCCTTCACTGTTTACAAAAATGGTTCAAATGGCTCTGAGCACTATGGGACTCAACTGCTGAGGTCATTAGTCCCCTAGAACTTAGAACTAGTTAAACCTAACTAACCTAAGGACAGCACAAACATCCATGCCCGAGGCAGGATTCGAACCTGCGACCGTAGCGGTCTTGCGGTTCCAGACTGCAGCGCCTTTAACCGCACGGCCACTTCGACCGGCACTGTTTACAACAATCTGCAAACGCTGGGGTAACTTTTCGATTCCGCGACTGTAGAAATCACGTGGAGCCATGTTTGAAGCGCTTTTTCATCCGGAACGGAACTTCCTTAAAGACTGCTCGATAGCGAGCGGAAAATGGGAATATCTGTGGGCGCAAGATCAGGCGAATAAGGAGGGTGCGGAATAACTTCCTAACCCATCTCCTGTATTGTGTTTTTGTCACTCTAGCAGAATACGGGCGGGCTTTATCGTGGAGCAGCATTACTTCACGCACTCTCCCCGGTCGTTACTCTTGGATTGCATCTGCAAAACGTCTCAGTTGTTGACAATAAATGTCAGCAGTGATGGTTACACCTCGGGGAAGCAATTCGTAGTACACCAAACGGTCGCTGTTCCACCAGATGCAAAACATTATCTTTTATGGATGCGCGTAGGTCTTTGTACGCAGAGTTGCTGCTTTGTTTGGGTTCAGCCATTTCTTTCTTTTCCTAGTGTTAGCATAAAGACAACATGTCTCGTCACCAGTAACGATACGGGATAGGAATGACCGGTGTTGTTCACGAGACAATTGATGATGAGCAAGCACCTATGGCGACCCGATGATCTTTGTGATTTTAACTTAAAGCATGCGGTACCCATACACCCGCTTTTTGAACCTTCCCCATAGCGTGCAATGGGGAATGATCACAGCTCATCACATTTGACCGTTCTCGATTATACTGACGTGGACATGGTGGATTAAATCATTAAACGGTCACGTCTGACCCCGAAAGTCTTCCTGAACTTGGAGAGTCGCCAATGTCGAAACCATCCTCTTTAAAACGAGAAAACCATTTTCTTGCCATTCTCTGTTACCTCACTTACAACATTCAGTTTACTTTCACATTTTTATTTTAATCGTTGTCAGCATGTTAGAATACACAGTACATCGTAGATTTCTGTAGTTCATGGAATGTTATTGAAATAGAGTTCCATGGAGGTACTTTAGCATTATGTAAGCTTGGCCGTACACTTTTACTTTAAATTTTATGACAAACTTGGTCGTTTTTAAATAAGATGATTAAGGATTGTACAGGTTCAGTAAAGTCTGAATAGTTATTGCAAAACTGGAGAATGAATTTAACGCTTTGCCCCCTATTTAGGAGTTGTCCAAAGAAAAACCCGAACGGCGCCTTCAGACGCTGTATTTTCTACAGTTTTCGCCTTATATAAGATATTGTCAATAAAATTCTTCTGGGCTGTTGACCGCGTTGTCACGCCTGCCATCAGGTCGCCACATTGTATACCATGACTCGTCACTCCATACAACGTTTTTCCACTGTTCAATCGTCCAATGTTTACGCTCCTTACAGCAAGCAGGCGTGGTTTGGCATTTACCGGCGTGATGTGTGGCTTGCGAGCAGCTGCTCGGCCACGAAATCCTAGTTATCTCACCTCCCGCCTGTCGTAGTATTTGCAGTGGATCCTGATGCAGTATGGAATTCCTGTGTGAAGGTCTTGATAGATGTCTGCCTATTACACCTTACGACTCTCTTCACCTATCGGCGGTCTCTGTCAGTCAACAGACGAGGTAAGCCTGTACGCTTTTGTGCTGTACATGTCCCTTCACGTTTCCACTTCACTATCACATCGGAAACAGTGGACCTAGGGATGTATAGGAGTGTGGAAATCTCGCGTACAGAGGTATGACATATGTGACACCCAATTACCTGACCACGTTCGAAGTCGGTGAGTCCCGCGGAGCGCCCTATTCTGCTCTCTCACGATGTCTTAGGACTACTGTGATGACTGATATGGAGTACCTGGCAGTAGGTGGCAGCACAATGCACGTAATACGGATAAAAGTATGTTTTCGGGGGTGTCCGGATACTTTTGATGACATAGTGTATATAAACAGGCAGAATACGGCGCTGCCGTCGGCAACGCCTATATAAGACAACAAGTGTCTGGCGGAGTTGTTACGTCGATTACTGAAAACCATTCAACGAAACATAGTCGATATGGGCTTTCGGAGTTTTTTTCGGAGTTCTTCAGTGTCTGTTCTCCATCGCTGCGCTTGGGGTCGCAGCATTAAGAGAAGTGTCCTGGTGTTCATTCCATACTTCTTTACCCAGCCTGTCGTTCGTTCCATTGTCTGATGTCGCATTGGCATTGACTTGCGTTTTACCTCACCTAGCCCGACCACCTTTTGTTTATTTTCAGTGTAACACCCGATGATGGGCATGTAATAGCCTGAAACCGGTCGAGGTCTAAGCACTGAAAAATTAAAGGCCTTACAACTGAAGATGTATTTTCAATTTCTATTTAAGGAAATGTGTTACACATCCACGAAAGGAAGTAGCTTACAAATCACCAGTTCGACCGATTCTTGAGTACTGTTTGTCAGTTTGCGCTCCTTATCAGGTAGAATTAATAGTAGCGATAGGAAAGATCCGACGAAGGATCGTTTACTCGACGGGAGAGAGTTACGGGGATGCTCATGAAACTCCACTTGGCGGACACTGAAGAGAGGGGTTATGCATCACGGAGAAGTTTACTGTTGAAAGTCGGAGAGATTATGTTCCAAGAAGAGTCGTGAACTATATTAATTCTCCCCACAGATGTCTCGTGAAGTCATTAGGTGAGTTCTCTCCGCCACATACCTTGAGATAGCTTGCGGAGAATACACGTAGATATAGCGCGGAAATAACTGCAGCAGAAAATTTTGTTATCCATGTATATACGATAAATACTTCGCTAAAAATCAATAAATTTTTCTGTAGGAATTACTTACTATGTTCTTATCCGGTGTCAATGTTACTGTTATATCTACAGGGTGTGTCAAAATTTTTGTGTCAGATTGAAACAGATGACAGTGAGTCCACAACTGCTAACACTGAGATGGGGAATCATTGGTCGAATAATGCATATTTATTGTGCTATGGACATACACAGCATATACCGCATAACAACAACGCAGCTCACAGTAACTTGAAAGTTTCTAAATAAATAAATATATAATTGGCGTACTGTTTCTGATTGTAATTTCTGAGCTGTAATAATAAATGACCTATCGTAATGAATCTTGTACTGTCGTGGCATTGTAATAATAATTCACTGTCGCAATGTGTTTCATACTGTATAAGTTAGCAATCTGACTGCAAGAATTTTGAACAGTATAAACTTCCTGAATAATGAACTTTGACATAAAACCTACGATACTTAATTTTCCAAAACTGATCACAGATTTCAGAAGTAAAAGTGATACACAGCACAGAAAATCTAACTGCTTCTGAATGACATAAGTTGGCCCCGATTGAATAAAAAAAAAAAAATATTTAGTCCTTACCTCTATGGTGCACAAATCTGGATAACGCGTTAGAACACTCCTCTGTCCGCTATGCTAAAGTTGGAAATTACTGTACCTACACAGAGACACTCGTGAGGTGCAATGAGTTCTCTGTTAGTTGCAAATCAAACTATTTTCCGAACACACTTGGTTCCTTTCCTACTTTTAAAAAGACCATGATCAATTAAAAACCGTAAGAGAAAGGTAGGTGAAAAATGAAATATGGGCGTTAATGACAACACTAAGAGTTTTTGTATACTGTGAAAAAGTGCTCATGGCTGGTTTTAAATTTAATGAACGTCTTAACATCCACAATACACTTTCCTAACTTTCAAATCTATCAACTCACAGTACAATAACTAATGGCGCAGCAATAATAATAAAAAAGAAACATCAATATAATATTTACTTGACATTCCACTTCTGGTATACACTTAGTTTCTTTAAACTTCCTCCTTCACAAATCAGTTTCCGTTATAATCTTGATTCAATCTTGATACAATCTTTATACAATCTTGATACAATCTTGATACAATCTTGATACAATCTTGATACAATCTTGATACAATCTTGATACAATCACGTTCATTAAACACATTGATAAACTGAGACTATATCTGAAACATAAATCACAATTTCTTCCTCACTCTAACACAACTAAACACTATCTGCTCACTGCGCCTCCACGGACACCAAAGATAATAACCTAACTTCTCAGTTAATGAATTGAACTTACTAAGCATTATTTCGGTTTATTTGTAGTCTAACACAAAAATTTAAAATAAAAATTTTTCCACACGGGGCTCGAACGTACGACCCTCGGCTTACCGTCTCGTACGCTTGTCGCTGCCTTAACCTCTGGCTGTGCACTGCGATAAGGAAAATTGCTCAGGCCGCGCTAGACCTGCGCTCCACCAAAACTACGGTTCGCTGGTTTTGGTACACTGCGTAAACGACGTAGCAAACGATAGGATTGCTGGTAGTATTGGTAGAATTGGTAGGGAAAGAAACATAAATGAATTTGTAACAGAAAAGAATTTGTGGCGATTCGTTTTACACGTAATTAGAAACGCACACCTTAATGTGTTAGTCCGTTGTGAATTTTATATGCTGACAGAATAAAAATTGCGTTTTGTAAGTGATAAAAATTGTTTGATCACGTAACTTATGCACTTTTATGTAATCAAAGCAATTACTTTTGATCAAGTACAGTTTACATGCACAAACATAAATATAAAATTATCGCTGTTATTTTGTACTCAACAGAGCGTTCTTTATCGCAATTAAGTGCAAGAGCGTCCTCTTGTTACTGATACATGTGAAAGCTGTTTATGAAAAACAGAAAGATAAGTTGGACAAAGTACTGAAGCGATGTTTGAAATATCATTGTTTTGCGGTTTTTTTCTCATTTTACCTTCTTGTTGAGGAAACTGCATTATCTGGTGCTATGTGATAAATCTGTTTATTTTCTTTATTTTTACTACACCATACCTGTATTTCACGTCAAAAATTCATAATCTTGGAATAAAGTCTGAATTAAATATTGACAGTTCCAGATTTGCTATAATACTGTTTATTCTTAAGTAATAGACATGAGGATAGCTGTGTATAACAGAAATGTTCTGTAGGTTATGCGGCCCTATATGCCCTTACTCAGTTTCTAGACATTTCACCGCTTCCGGTTTTTTAGGGGAATCTAGTAAGATAATGATCATGTACGTAAAGAAAGCGATCATTATGGGGTAGTTGTATTCAGGAGGACGATGATTCAAACCCGTGTCAGCCATTCTGACTTATGTTTTCCGTGATATCCCTAAATCGCTTCAGGCAAATTCCGGGATTGTTCCCTTTAAGAAGAGCATGGCCGGCTTCCTTCCCCATCCTTACCCAACCCGATGGGACCGATGACCTTACTACTTGGTCCCCACAGCCTGGGCGATGTTTCCAGAAATAGATTTCACTCTGCAGTTGCGGGATGTCACGACTTAACCAGGATGTAATTCAGGCAATCGTTGGGTCTTCCACAATAGCCTGGATCATAAAAAAATTGCGCAACAGTATCAGTAACCTTTTTGCACGCCCGCCCGGTTGGCCGTGCGGTCTAACTCACGGCTTTCCGGGCGGGATGGAGCGCCTGGTCCCCGGCACGAATCCGCCCGGCGGATTTGTGTCGAGGTCCGGTGAACCGGCCAGTCTGTGGATGGTTTTTGGGCGGTTTTCCATCTGCCTCGGCACACGCGGGCTGGTTCCCCTTATCCCGCCTCAGTTACACTATGTCGGCGATTGCTGCGCAAACAAGTTCTCCACGTACGCGTACACCACCATTACTCTACCACGCAAACATAGGGGTTACACTCGTCTGGTGTGAGACGATCCCTGGGTGGTCCACCGGGGGCCGAACCGCACAATATCCATGGGTTCGGTGTGGGGCGGCGGAGGATGGAAGTGGACTGTGGTAGTTGTCGTGGGGCTGCAGACCACTGCGGCTGCGGCGGGGACGGAGCCTCTCCGTCGTTTCTAGCTCCCCGGTTAACATACAGTACAATACAATATAATACAACCTCTTTGCACATGTCATGAAGTTTGTAAGTTAGAAGATGAGGTACTGGCGGAAGTAAAGCTGTGAGGGCAGTTCGTAAGTCGTGCTCGGGTAGCTCAGACGGCAGAGCACTTGCCCGCGGAGCGCAAAGGTCTCGATTTCGAGTCTCGTCCGGTATGCAATTTTTATCTGCCAGGAAGTTTCTTATCAGAGCACACTCCGCTGCAGAGTGAAAATTTCATTCTGGTAACATCCCCCAGGCTGTGGCAAAGCCATGTCTCCACAATATCCTTTCTTCCAGGAGTCCTAGTTCTGCAAGTTCCCCAGGAGAGCTTCTGTGAAGTTTGGAAGGTAGGAGACGAGGTACTGGCGGACGTGAAGCTGTGAGTTACTTGGTTAGTTAGTTACTTGCGTGTTCCACTGATCAACAGCACGGAAAACCGTTATGATGTGGAACGTGTCAAATGCACAAGAAATGCGCACAGGAAACAAGTTTTTTTTCTTTTTTTGTTTACATTATAGTGTTACGCTTAAATATTTCTATTATCTATCCCATTTCCTTAAATGGCACAAAATTCATATATTATATCTCCATATTTATTTACTCGTATTCAAGAATTCATCTATGATATAGAAGGTGTTGTCAAGGAAGTATGATTTAAATTTGTTTTTGAAACTATTACTGCTGTCTGTCAGACATTTTATTTCATCTGGCAATTTATCAGAAAGTTTTATAGAAGCATATTTTAGCCCTTTCTGTGCCAAAGAGAGGTTAAGTAAAGGATAGTGTAGGTCTTTCTTTTTTCTGGTATTGTGATCATGAATGTCGCTGTTGATTTTAAACTGTTACTTGTTGTTGAGGAAAAATTTCATTACCGAGTAAATGTACTGTGAAGCAGATGTAAGAATTCCTAACCTTTTAAACAGATGACTAAAAGATGTGCGACTATGAGCCCCACACATTATTCTAACTACTTTCTTTTGAGCAGTGAATATCCTTTGCCTAAGTGTTGACTTGCTGCAGAATATTATTCCGTATGACATCAGAGAGTGGAAGTATGCAAAGTATGTTAGCTTACTAATTTCTACATCTTGAAAATTGGTAATTATTCTGACTGCAAAAGTTGCTGAACCTAGTCGTTTTAGGAGATCCAAAATATGAATTTTCCAATTAAGATTCTCGTCTATATGTACACCCAAAAACTTAGTATGCTCTACCCTGGCTACTGACTTCTTTTCATGTGTTATTGTTATTGAAGGAATTTTTGCAGCGGAAAATTGGATTTACTGGGTTTTTTCAAAGTTCAGAGCAAGCCCATTCGCAGACCGATTAATAACTTTTCCAAAGACCTTATTTGTATCATTTTCTATTGGACTTTGTGGTGTGCGTCCTGTAAGACCTTCAGATTATTTGACTTGTCGCTCTAACGAAGTAGGCGAGTGTCAGCAATAAGTCTCGTGGTCTTATCGTGGCGTGTTATCTTCTGCCGTTAGGTCAGACGATAGAAATGCCACTTGCATGCTTAGAGTAGCAGATGGATGGTGACCAACTTTAAACAGAACTTTAATTTTGACACACGTTTATTAAAATAATAATAAGAAACATAAAAATTACTTAACTCGGTTCTGAATGCTATTTACAATTGACAATATGAAGTTCCTTTCGTATTGGTACGTTAATCTTATTCTCACATATATCTCTGATACTTGACAAAAGTGTCTATACATTTATCTTCATGGCTATGAACTGGAATATGGTAATCTTATTAGGCACAGACTGAAACTTGACTATCGATTGGTAGAGACAAATGTAGAGCTCGTACAGACTAATGCAGACTGGTACAGACTTGTGCAGACAAATGCAGATTGACTAATCGGAGGTCTGTACACTCGTTATAATACCTCGCGCGTTCATGTATCACTGCGCGATTGTGATCCGCCAGGAGAAAAGGTTCTATGTTAGCAGCAATCTCATTGGCTGCGTTACATATTAATACGCGGATCGGTGGAAACAGAATTTGGTCCGTCTCTATGGCAGCTCCATTTCGTAGTGCGGAGATGGACGAGCGCTGCGCCTGCGCTGTTGTGCTAAGCGGGGCGCGCTCTAGTGGGAAAGTTGTGTCGCGCTGAGTATGCGGAACTATGTACACAACAGATTTTCTTTTAATAGACTAATAATTATGCTTGTATCATCAGCAAACAGTTCAGCATCTTGTTTCACGTAAGAAGTGAGGTCATTCACATATCTCAAGAACAGGAGGGGACCCATGATCGAACCTTGTGGAGGGCAGGGCGTGAGTCGTGCTTGAGTAGCTTAGATGGTGGAGGACTTGCTCACACAGTTTCAACCTGTCAAGAGGTTACTACAGGGTGTTACAAAAAGGTACGGCCAAACTTTCAGGAAACATTCCTCACACACAAGTAAAGAGAAGATGTTATGTGGACGTGTGTCCGGAAACGCTTAATTTCCATGTTAGAGCTCAATTTAGTTTCGTCAGTATGTTCTTCCACCTACGCTCAATGGAGCACGTTATCATGATTTCATACGGGATACTCTACCTGTGCTGCTAGAACATGTGCCTTTACAAGTACAACACAACATGTGGTTCATGCACGATGGAGCTCCTGCACATTTCAGTCAAAGTGTTCGTACACTTCTCAACAATAGATTCGGTGACCGATGGATTGGTAGAGGCGGACCAATTCCATGGCCTTCACGCTCTCCTGAGCCCAACCCTCTTGACTTTCATTTATGGGGACATTTGAAAGCTCTTGTCTACGCAACCCCGGTACCAAATGTAGAGACTCTTTGTGCTCGTATTGTGGACGGCTGTGATACAATACGCCATTCTCCAGGGCTGCATCAGCGCATCAGGGATTCCATGCGACGGAGGGTGGATGCATGTATCCTCGCTAACGGAGGACATTTTGAACATTTCCTGTAACAAGGTGCTTGAAGTCACGCTGGTACGTTGCCGTGTGTTTCCATTCCATGATTAATGTGATTTGAAGAGAAGTAATAAAATGAGCTGTAACATGGAAAGTAAGCGTTTCCGGACACATGTCCACGTAACATATTTTCTTTCTTTGTATGTGAGGAATGTTTCCTGAAAGTTTGGCCGTACCATTTTGTAACACCCTGTATATCAAGAACAGGAGGGGACCCATGATCGAACCTTGCGGAGGGCAGGGCGTGAGTCGTGCTCGAGTAGCTCAGTCGGTGGAGGATTTGCTCATACAGTTTCAATCTGCCAAGAGTTTTCGTATCAGCGCACACTCTACTGTAAAGTGAAAGTCTCGTTCTATTCCCACATAGGCGAAACATGACGCAGCCTGGGGCGCGCCCCCACGCTTAAACGGTCCCTCGGGCGCGGAGGCAGGGAGGCCGGACGCGCATCTGGCATTCAGCGTGCGGCCCCGGGCTGTCGTGGGCAGCGGCGGTTAATATTTCGGCCGGTAATGGGAGGCGTGAGAGCGGCGCCGTAAGCAGGGCATAGCGATGCGTGCGAGCGTCGCCGGTGAGCGGCCGTAATGGCGGCTCATTACCATGGCGGGGCACTCAATCAGCGCTAACCGGCCGACAGCGCCTCGGCTCGCGCCGTTTGACACCTGCGCCGCGAACACCGGCCGCCGGATCAAGGCCGCTCGCTCGCATTCCTGCTGCGACCGCAGCCGCCGCTCCACTCCTGCGACACCTGCACTGCTGCATAAGCACTGTGTGGCCTGATCCAGTGTTCGATTCTCCCCAGATACATCGGATGGTTATCATTAAACCGATCTGGAGGAGGACGAGGAGATTAGTGTTCAACGTCCCGTCGACAACAATGTCATTAGAGACGAAGCACGAAGTCGGATTATGGAAAGATGGACAAGAAAAAGCGGCGGTCCCCTGTCGAAGGAACCATGCCGCATTTACCTTAGGCGATTTAGGGAAATTACGGTAAACCTATGCTTGAGTATTGCTCATCAGTGTGGGATCTGTACCAGGTCGGGTTGACAGAGGAGATAAAGAAGATCCAAAGAATAGCGGCGCGTTTCGTCACACGGTTATTTGGTAAGCCTGATAGCGTTACGGAGATGTTTAGCAAACTCAAGTGGCAGACACTGCAAGAGAGGCGCTCTGCATCGAGGTGGAGCTTGCTGTCCAGGTTTCGAGAGGGTGCGTTTCTGGATGAGGTATCGAATATATTGCTTCCCCCTACTTATACCTCCCGAGGAGATCACGAATATAAAATTAGAGAGATTCGAGCGCGCACGTAGGCTTTGCGGCAGTCGTTCTTCCCGCGAACCATACGCGACTGGAAGAGGAAAGGGAGGTAATGACAATGGCACGTAAAGTGCCCTCCGCCACACACTGTTGGGTAGCTTGCGGAGTATAAATGTAGATGTAGAAATCAGGATGACTGTACGGGGGTTTGAATCGTCGTCCTCTCGAATGCGACTCCAGTGTACTAACAACTGCGCTATACAGAGAAGTTGCAGCATTAGAAAACTGCAGCGAAATGCATGAAGATCTGCAGCGGATAGGCACTTGGTGCAGGGAGTGGCAACTGACCCTTAACATAGACAACTGTAATGTATTGCCTAGAAAGAAGGATCCTTTATTGTATGATTATATGACAGCGGAACGAACACTGGTAGCAGTTACTTCTGTAAAATATCTGGGAGTATGCGTACGGAACGATTTGAAGTGGAATGATCATATAAAATTAATTGTTGGTAAGGCGCGTGCCAGGTTGAGATTCATTGGGAGAGTCCTTAGAAAATGTAGTCCATCAATAAAGGAAGTGGCTTACAAATCACTCGTTAGACCTATACTTGAGTATTGCTCATCAGTGTGGGATCCGTACCAGGTCGGGTTGACAGAGGAGATAGAGAAGATCCAAAGAAGAGCGGCGCGTTTCGTCACAGGGTTTTTTGGTAAGCGTGATGGCGTTACGGATATGTTTAGCAAACTCAAGTGGCAGACTATGCAAGAGAGGCGCTCTGCATCGCGGAGTAGCTTGCTGTCCAGGTTTCGAGAGGGTGCGTTTCTGGATGAGGTATCGAATATATTGCTTCCCCCTACTCTTACCTCCCGAGGAGTGTGAGGTCATCCACATGTGTGCTAAAAGGAACTCGTTAAACTTCGGTTACGATAAATCAGTCTAATCTAAAAGCCGTAAATTCAACTAAATACCTAGGTATTACAATTACGAACAACTTCATTTGGAAGGAACACACAGAAAATGTCGAGGGGAAGCCTGACCAAAGACTGCGTTTTATTGTCAGGACACTTAGAAAATGTAACAGACCTACTAAGGAGACTGCATACACTACACTTGTCTGTCCTCTTTTGGAATACTGCTGCGCGGTGTGGGATCCTTACCAGAAAGGACTGACGGAGTACATCGAAAAGTTCAAAGAAAGGCAGCACGTTTTGCAATATCGGGAAATATGGGAGAGAGTGTCACAGAAATGATACACGATTTGGGCTGGACATCATTAAAAGAAAGGCATTTTTCGTCGCGACGAAATCTTCTCACGAAATTTCAATCACCAACTTTCTCCTCCGAAAGCGAAAATATTTTGTTGACACCGACATACATAGGGAAGAACGATCACCAAGATAAAATAAGGGAAATCAGAGCTCGTACGGAAAGATATAGGTGCTCATTCTTTTCGTGCACTATACGAGATTGGAATAATGGAGAATTGTGAAGGTGGTTCGATGAACCCTCTGCCAGGCACTTAAATGTGATTTGCAGAGTATCCATGTAGATGTAGAAGGGAAAGGTGATCCTTTTATAAATAATATTTTAACGTAAAGGGAAGGTGAACCTTTTCTAAATAATACTGTAACGTGTGATTAAACTTTGGTTTTCCATTTTGAATCAGAGTCGAAAAGATAAAGCATGCAATGGAATCATCCAGTTAGACCGTCCAAAAGAAATTCAGAACTCATCCACCTGTGGGAAAAGTCATGTTAATCGTCTTTTGGGATATCCAAGGCGTCATGTTTTGTGATTATTTGGAAGATCAGCGTACAATAGACAATGCCGACTACTCAGACAACTTGATAAAGAAAGTGAAGCCATCAATGAGAGAAAAACGTCGCGGATCTGAAAGAAACGGCGTGTTATTGCTACACGACATTGCTCAGCCTCACGCCGCCAAGCTGCTGAAGAAACATTTAAGAAACTAGGTTGAGAAATACTGCATCCCCCATACAGTCCAGATTTGTCTCCTTAGGATTTTCATTTGTTCGGCTCATTCAAGGAGACATTACTTAGAAAAGTTCAGCAACAACGAGAAGGTCAAAAAATGTGTGGAATAGTGGCTCAAACTACAAGACAAAGACATCTTTGCAGCAGGTGGAAAAAAAAGCTACTTCTTCGTTGGGCCAAGTGTATAAACATTGGTGGACATTGACACGTAATTAAAGTCTCATTTTGTAAAAACATTCAGTACTGTTTCTACGTCAATTTATGTTTTCAATTATTGAACGTCGTTCGTAATTTAGATTCATCGCTGCTTATGGGTACTTGTTAAACTGCTTCCTCTTCTGCTGTGAAACTACAGCCCTTGATGGATCTTGGCTTCTTCAACAATCTGCCTCCATATATTTATGTTCTCTGCTTTTCTCTCCCATCCTCGAATCATATTGGTAAGGTCAGTCAACACCTTGTCCAGCCATCCAGCTCTTAGTCGGCGCTTCCTTCTGGTGTAAAGCAGTTTGCCGTTCATTACTCGTCTGAGCAGCTTTTCATCTGCATCCTCTCCATATGTTGCAATCAGCATATTCTTTAAGATATGACAGATTTTATTACATACATCCCTTCCTTGTATAACCTGTTGTATTTCATGGCTTTACCTTATTCTAAAACCTCAGCCTCTCTAACAGGCTCACATATTATTTTCAGGATTTTTCTTTTAGATGATCTTAGGTTTTTATACCCACTCTTATCATCGTCCATGTTTCTGACCCATATGTAACAAGTCGACGTAAAGAGAATAGTTTACTCTTAACTTTGTTGTTCTTATAATTAGGGAATGTACACCATACCTCACCCTGAAATTTCTGCCACTTGCTCCTGTAGAAATGATCGCAGTTTTGACAATTGATCGTATATAGTCAAGAATTTACTAGTTTTTCTATTTCGTTTGTTTATCTGCAGTGACAGCTATTTTTTATACAGAAATTAATGTCTGTTTTATATTGCTTGAAAATATTGGTTGAGTGTACCTTATTCTTGGCGTCAGTGTTGTCAGTGTTGTGTTATGCCGTTCCCTGTGTGTCGGTCTTATCACAATTAATCTGATTGCGTGTAATGCGTGTATCCATTATTTTGGGCAATTTGTTTGCTAGCGTTTGTTTCCCTATATTTTGAAACATAACTACACTTTGATCACTCTGTGTATTGTGTATCTGAACAGTCGGCTTGGTGTGTTATGTGTGATAATGTGAGTGTTGGTTAGTTTCCTGCATGTATCTCTAGTGCTGACACTGAGACTGAGGAAGCTTTTTGTTTGATTGTGTACACGTTCTAAAAGCAGTCCAGTAATTTTTAGTTCAAATAATCCTGTGAGGTGTCAGTATTTGAAAACCGTCTACTGCTTTTTCTCATTATAGATTCTACCAGTTATAATACTATCTAATATGTCGTTAGCTTGGTAGACCCACTTTTTGCTGTATAACCATGTAAGTGGACTCGAAAAGGGAAGCCAATAATTTACTTAATACTTATGTGTCACTATAGTCTACCGTATGTGCAATGCAGTCCATTCCTGGTACCGTAATTTTTTACTAAACGCTGCATTTAGATTGCCAGCGGAAGGATGATACATATATGGTACAGACATAGGGGATGAAATACGCATTAAGCAATTTTTTTTTGTAGCTTATGAAAAGCGTGAGCCATTGGTTACTTAAGGAATTTCGTAGGATATGGAAATATGTGATGAACTTGGACATTTAAAAGTCGATTATAATCAAAATTATTAGAATAATCTTAATACCCACATCAGACATATTTGAATCAATATTGAAAGTAAAATGATTCGTTAACATATGTGACACTTAGACTCTGCCAAGTCTCAGTGGGAGCGCTGGCACACATGACTTGATAGGGTGTTGATATGAACACATGGAAATTTCATGAAAGGGAGAATAAGTCTGTGTTATACACACGTAATCCAACACACCAAATAAGATCAGAAGATCTAAGTACTATAGCTGAGTGGTCAGCACTACAAAATTCCATTCCAGGGGCCGGATGTTGTGCTGTCTTCATCATTTCGTCCTCATGACACTCAAGTCGACGAGGTGGTGTCAACCAAAAAGACTTGCATCAGGCGACTGGTCCACCCGACGGCCGGCCCTCGTCACACATTTCATTTCATTTGATTAGCCTCCTGCCATACGAACAGGGGTTGTTCTCTGTCGTATACTTTCGTCTGTTCGTTAGTGCTGCCTACGACAACGAAATAGTCACTTTTATTACACATAGCAACGTTGTGGTACGAAAGATCAAATACAAATACACGACAAACGATTACAGAACCTGCGATAAAATTAGTAGAAGCGCACATGAGAACCCTAGATAAATCGGTGAAGGGGATTCCACAACTAAACAGTTACAAACTTTACGTAACGCGAGTGTGACTCTGAAATTCATCACTCAAGATCATCGACTTACTTATACTCTGAAAATTTAATTTAAAACATTCGGCCCAACAAAAGGTAATGCTCGACAGTTAAGTGGTATGAATTTTTAGATACACGTGAAGGAATTCAAGTTAACAGGCACAAGTGCTGAAATTCTATAATTCTCATATATTTTGAGGGTAAAATCCTGGTCTCAACACCTAACGGTTTTGTGATATACTGACGTGCGAAACCTATCGACAAAAGCAACTTTCACAGGATTTGTCGCAGCCGAACAGTGTAGAATATCATAACCTTTGCAAACTACAAATGCATTGCTGCGATGCTGCGTAATCTACACTGCAATGGTCAACGCAAGATAAAAAAAAAGAAAAGAAATGAGGAACTAGCCCTAGATTTGCATATTTGGATGGCAGAAACGGTTTAGAACAACTGTCAGACTGACTGGTGTACCAGACAAGCAGTAGTAAATTCAGTGCAAATCTCAGCCACGTACAGAGTCTAACTGCAATTCCTTAATCAGTGCGACTTCATTCTGTCTTCAGAGCAAAATATAAGTGACGTGTTTGTTATAAAATAAATTTTTTTCTAGTGCTAGTCAAGATTTTCCTTTTTAAGTACAGTGGGCAGTGGTCAGTGCTGACTGCTACATCAAGAATAAATGCAGATGATAAACGGGTATTCATTGGACAAATATATTATACTAGAAGTGACATGTGATTACATTTTCACGCAATTTGGGTGCATAGATCCTGAGAAATCAGTACCCAGAACAACCACCTCTGGCCGTAATAACGGCCTTGATACGCCTGGGCATTGAGTCAAACAGTGTAAAGGTACAGCTGCCCATGCAGCTTCATCACGATACCGCAGTTCATCAAGAGTAGTGACTGCCGTATTGAGACGAGCCACTTGCTAGGCCACCATTGACCAGACGTTTTCAGTTGGTGACAGATCTGGAGAATGTGCTGGCCAGGGCAGCAGTCGAACATTTTCTGTATCCAGAAAGGCCCGTACAGGACCTGCAACATGCGGTTGTCCATTATCCTACTGAAATGTAGGGTTTCGCAGGGATCGAATGAAGGGTAGAGCCACGGGTCGTAACACATCTGAAATGTAACGTCGGATGTTCAAAGTGCCATCAATGCGAACAAGAGGTGGCCGACACGTGTAACCAACGGCACCCCATACCATCACGCCGGGTGATACGCAAGTATGGCGATGACGAATACAAAATGGTTCAAATGGCTCTGAGCACTATGGGACTTAACTGCTAAGGTCATCAGTCCCCTAGAACTTAGAACTACTTAAACCTAACTAACTTAAGGACATCACATACATCCATGCCCGAGGCAGGATTCGAACCTGCGACCGTAGCAGTCGCGCGGTTCCAGACTGTAGCGCCTAGAACCGCTCGGCCACTATGGCCGGCCAATGACGGATACACGCTTCCAATGTGCGTTCACCGCGTTGTCGTCAGACACGGATGCGACCATCATGATGCTGTAAACAGAACCTGGATTCATCCGAAAAAATGACGTTTTGCCATTCGTGCACCCAGGTTCGTCGTTGATTACACCATCGCAGTCGCTTTTGTCTGTGATTCAGCTTCAAGGGTAACCGCAGCCATGGTCTCCGAGTTGATAAAAATGGTTCAAATGGCTCTAAGCACTATGCGACTCAACTTCTGTGGTCATCAGTCGCCTAGAACTTAGAACTAATTAAACCGAACTAACCTAAGGACGTCACACACATCCATGCCCGAGGCAGGATTCGAACCTGCGACCGTAGCGGTCGCTCGGTTCCAGACTGTAGCGCCCAGAACCGCACGGCCACTCCGGCCGGCCTCCGAGTTGATAGTCCATGCTGCTGCAAACGTTGTCGAACTGTTCGTGTAGATGGTTGTTGTCTTGCAAACGTCCCCATCTGTTGACTCAGGGATCGAGACGTTACAGCCATGCGGATAATATGCCTGTTATCGCGACTGCTAGTGATAGGAGGCCGTTGGGATCCAGCACGGCGTTTCGTATTACCCTCCTGAAGCCACCGATTCCATATTCTGCTAAGAGTCATTGGAACTCGACCAACGCGAGTAGCAATGTCGCGAAACGATAAACCGCAATCGCGATAGGCTACAATCCTACCTTAATCAAAGTCGTAAACCCGATGGTACGCATTTCTCCTCCTTACACGAGGCATCACAACAACGTTTCATCAGGCAACGCCGGTCAACTGCTGTTTATGTATGAGAAATCGGTTGGAAACGTTCCTCTTGTCAGTACCTTCTAGGTGTCGCCACCGGCGCCAACCTTGCGTGAATGCTCTGAGAAGCTAATCATTTGCATATCACAGCATCTTCCTGTCGGTTAAATTTCGCGTCTGTAGCACGTCATCTTCATGGTGTAGCAATTTTAATGGCCAGTAGTATATATAGTAAGTACAGTAAGTATATAGTGTTATAAGTCTTTAAATAATGAGGATTCTGGCGCTCAGAGACATATTCAGTCACGCTGTCGTTCTGTCTGTGTCGCTAGAACCAGAGAGAATGATGGCCTATAGAGTTTCAGTGAAACCACAGCAAGCTGATCGATGATGGTCTATGTGCTGCCAGCTTTCTGAATTCAACAGTGATGTTCAGCCATTGATGTCTACCGGGACATAAGGAGAAGACTAAAGTGCATTCAGGTCTCCTCCAGTTGCAGATGACATGCAAGCTGTCACTTCCACACCGACCAGGAGCAGCACGTTCGTGCAGATCCTGGGTGACTCACGAACATCTGCTGCAGATTCCATCTATCAATGATCGATATCTTCATTACAATTAACATCCTGCTGTACTCGTCTGAGTGTGAGGAGGACTGACTTCGAGACTACTGAGGTAGGAGCTTCACTGAAGAACGTCTGGGCAGGCGGTGCAAGCTCGGCCACCTGCTGCCACCAGTACAACGTGCAGCCATGGTTCACTGATCCACGGAGAGATGTCATGTCTTACTGACAAGGCGATAGTGCATTTTGCGGCACTCGCTTGCACCCCGCCACCGTCCACTTACCTGAACTCAATTTATAACTCTGTAAACTTAACAAGAGAAATAAATGCTATTGAAGGTGTTACTGTGTCTCTGACGCCTCTGGGTGTAATCTGGACTATTTCATTCACAGTCAGTGCCTGACCTCCTACTCACAACGCGACTCCAACTCCCCAGACGGAACGGTGTGTAAGGAAGTGGCTTATGTTGCGAACCCCTAAATGTGCGTGAATGTGAAATCTAACTGCATCTGAAGTTAATCAAGTACCGGGTACACTCTTGATATCCACTGCTGAGTTTAGCGTAAACAGTGGAATTGCTAGCGCTTTAATTTATTGGCCCTAGCAGTGAATTTGAAGATGGAGAATTGACACAATATTAATGATTTAACAGAAATAGTTCAGGTGATAAACCTCACGATATAAGTAACAGTATGGTTTATTATAAAAGACACGTAAATAACAATGCAATAAAACGCAATTATGTGAGCAATAGCTGTACATTGATCTACATTACTATGAGAACAGATAACTAGAGTTCTGAGTTAGCAAAGTTGCTGGAAACCTTCTAGGTCACCGAGCTCATTCTTTGAAATAGATACAGTAACCAGTCTATGGCGATCATAATGACTTTTTACTTTTGAATACATTATGGGAGTGACAGTGATCAATGTGTTACAAATATTTACTATTTAAAAACAGTCTTGGTCACGATTTATTTATTAAAGTGACCGGTTTCGACCACTGCTGTGGTCATCTTCAGACCATTGAGTAGGAACCTTGTTGTGATGGAGAATCACTGACTGTGAAACCACAACACAGCATCCATCACCTGTCCGTGATTTCTGCCCTGGAACTCCTCCAGCTCCCGCATCTCTTCACTCTTCATCACCAGCTACCATACTGTTTTCAAGAATCGTCTCAGCAGCTTGTTCCTGTCTTCCCACCAACAAAATGCGAGCAACAATCCTCTTAAGTGCTGCTGCATCCCGTCAGTGGCGTAATATTTTCTCTTACAATATTTCGAGCACAGAAATAGCAAAACGTCAGTATTCAATGAATCGAATTTCTTCCCCTCTTTTCTAAAAGAGCTTCCCCGCCGAATGTTATGTCCTCAGAACGTCACTACTTACACTCCAGTTGGTGCCCATTCAGTCAACAGCTAGCCTGTCATTACAGGCTGTGTGAAATATTAAAAAGCTTGTTACTAGACTAGTAGCCAACTCTGCTCCAGTCTCTGTCCGTTAAGGAGGTCAGTGCTGTTTTGTTTTTAGGAAAGCCAGGAGACGTTTATCTCTACATGTATATCAACAAGTTGCTAGGGTCTAGTATCCACTGATAGAGTTCTGTCTTCTGAATCAAAGACATTTTATCTCGGCGATCCACAGATATGGACAATGGCCTGCCCGCCAGCTCTCCATATCGGAAAGCTACTTCCATTTTCTGGCAAGGATGGCCTCACTAAGAGTCACATGTCTCATGTTCACAAAGGAACAATTAAAGGTGAACAAAAATGTAAAGAGGTCAGCCACAGGTCTTGCTGCATTTCAGTGTTCATGTGCACTATCACAAGACTGAACAGAGGAGTGTGGTACAGAGCAGCACAAGTGTCAGAAATCACTCCGTCAGACTGGCATGCGGTGGCGCACTTAATTTGCTTCCTTGTTCAGATGTGCTGCTGGCCACCTCGTGTGTTGTGAGAACCATTTCACACTGGATATCAAGTCGGATAGCCACTGCGATCAGCATGTGCTTTTACGGACTAGAGGCTGACGCACCTGAGACCTGCCAGGGTAGCCGAGAGCACTAATGTGCTGCTTCCTGGACTCGAGTAGGTGCGCCAGACCTAGATCAAATCCGCCCGGTGGATTAACGACGAGGGCTGGTAAGCTGACCAGCCTGGATGTAGTTTTTAGGCGGTTTTCCACACCCTGCTAGCTAAATACTGGGCTGTTCCACACGTTCCGCCTCAGTTACACGACTCACAGACATTTGAAAACGTTTGCACTATTTAATGACACATTGGATGCAGGCATCTGGGGTAGACTACTTACGTCCCAGGGGTTCGGGATGGCGGCAGGAAGGGCAACTGGCCACCCTCTGCCACTAACACTGCCAAATCCGTAATAACAAGGCCGACCCCGCGTTGGAGCGGGACAAAGGCCCCAAGAAGGGAAGACAGAAAGGCTGACTCACCCGAATCAGTGTTGTGCTTTTGAAGGTTGTTGCCTACAGCCTACACTAATGGCTTTTGACCCTGCACAGAGGCTCTCGTCAGCACTTGGCTGGCAGGCTGGTAGGACTCCAGAGCGGTATTTGTTTTGATCAATAAACATTCTTGTCCCAATCTGTCCTTCAACAAGCACCCAATCGAAATTACTAATTTAAAAGTCTCGTATTTACGATAATCCATGTGTTTCTTTGTGTGACGTTCCTGAAAAGTAATCCTGGTAGAGCTCTCTGGTGTCAGCACAAACTTTTATAATCAGCTACGTTTTTTTTTGTTTTTTTTTTAATTTCTCAATTCGTGTAGAATAATGCTAAAAAGTGATAATCCACTGAAACATGCCAATAATTGTTTAAAAAAAAACTATCTTGCATTTCAAGCCATTTTATAGTGAGCATAGCGCTGATAGTCGCCAAATAAATATGCAGTTTTATCATGCTTGGATTTTTTAATTTACCGCCGTTTTTACAGTTACCTATAGCCACTGTAATGTCATAGTGGTGGACTCACCTTGAGCAGCCATGTTTTCATTATGTCGTCGTATTGGGCGATAATTTTATACTAATTAAGGTGAGGCTATCTTGGACAGATGAGGTTTGTTTAAAGAAGAATCACAAAATGACTGCACCTGGACTGGACTGGTTCTAGTCCATTACTAACAGCCATAGTATTTCCTTTATTTGCCTTTAAGGCGAAGGAATTAAGTTCTTTTCGCTTTCTATTTGCACATTTTTTAAATTTTTGTTTCATTAATGGAAGTGATAAAATGTGGTTGTGTTTTAATTATAGTCATGATGGCGTAAGAAGATCTGTGACAGCTCGCAGCGCTGTTACCAGCTTTCAGGTGTGAAGCGCTAACGGCAACAGGCGAAGACAACAGACGTCTACACAAAAATGACAACACTGAGTGTTGCTATGCAGTCCATTACAAAACCGTGTTATGCTATTGGTTAAGGCAGACATGTGAAGCTGCCCCACCCAGCACACTGCGACTTTCAGGGATTGACTTAACTAAAGTTCCTTCTGAAATTCTTGTTTGATTTTATGTGTTGCAGTATCTGATTAGATATAGCATCTATTGCGTGGAGAGTGATAGCTACGACATCAGTATTGTACAGTTTCTGTGTGCTTGTAAACGCACCTTGGGCTCAGACAGAGTGTCAGCCGAATTCAAGTCAAAGAACTTGCACATACTTTCCTTATTTGTGACATTCATAGAAAAGCAGTTATGGTCTCAACTAAAAAACTTCAAATTTACGTAGAAATAACATCAATTAAAAGACAAGTAAAGTAATTTATGTTGCTGTCTGACTTACTGCCACATTTAACAATAAACAAAGAAGACGTAACAAATGCCAGATTCACTCCTTGAGAGGCAATCGTTTTCTTATTCTTTAAAATATACAGGTAACGTCATATTGGTAAACAATCTTTTAAAAATATTTACAAAGCACTAGGAGGGACATGATGTGTGCTGGGACTGTCAGAATTAATTTAACTTAAATATTTTATCTTTTGTACTATTTTTCTTTTTATTTAATCACAGCGACGAAGTATGTGGTTCCTCTTCTTTACTGAAGAGTTCATAGACGGCGTCAAAAGTTAGCAACATGGATAGTTGGAGTGACTTGCCATTCCACTACAGATGTAGAGAATACTAATCTCTGTGTCAGTTCAAACAACTTTTCTAAAGGCGACGCTATAGTAACTAGGGAGGTCAAAGGGGGAACTGTTGTGATTTCTGCAAAAAGTGTCTATATTGCTAAAACTCTAAAATTTTTTGAAGGTAATAATATTAAGAAAATCGATAAGGAAGTAACGTCCAAAGCGCAGAAGCAATTACTTGATCAGCTAAGAACCACCAGTGAGATAGTATCACCAAGAGAGCGGCAAAGGCTAAAAGTTATGAATCCCTTTGTAGGGAAGCAGCCCCAGTTCTCTCCAGACGCTGATTAGCGCACCACCTGTGCCGGGAGTCGCGTCGCGTCGGTATTGTTGATATAAAGGGACTCGGATGCAATAAGTTTCTCGGGATACGCGTAACCATGAAATCGTTTTCGAGTGAAGTGTTAATTTTGGGATACCGCATTAGACGCGCGATGCGACTCCCGGCACAGGTGGTGCACTAATCAGCATCTGGAGAGACGCTATCTTTAGTTTGTGTATGTCGTATCTTCACGTGACACCGCAGGACAGACATTCTACCATTATTAGCGTGGCGTTTGATGAACATTATCATCAAATTATGGCGAGCATTCACTTAAACATTTAATTTGAACAGTTATAGTTGCATCAGCGCATTAGACTGTGAACTGCTCTGGTAGTTGGATTGTGTGGATTCTTTTCGGTCTGTGACTTTCAGAATTTAGTGAACATTTTAGAGAGAATGGTTTTTGATTATGAATCCCAGACAATCTCCTAATTCCTCAGAGCTATAAGCTGTAGCTATAAATGTATTTCTCAGATGAAGTGGGCACTAGGAATTCTAATTACAGGCTTCACATTTTGCTAATCACTTTCTGGTTGCCAATATTGTAGTGAGAGAGCCAGTGTTGAGAACGGCAAACAACAGCATTAAATAAATAATAGGAACATTAACAATTATACCACCCGCTGCCCGGCGCGTTGAACTGCAGTTGGCATCCCCTGACACTCACACTTAGGGCACAAATAAAAGTACACAAAGATGCCTATCCAACACTTCTGGCAGTGGATGGTATCTTGAAAATGCCTGCAGTTTCTTAAACCCCATTATAAATTCTACAACCAATTTTCTATTATTATATTTTCTAGCTTGTCAATAACATTAGAAATACAACAATAACTGACTAAATGAAGTTTATTTCTCTGGATATCGTCAACTTACACACAAACATACCTATTGACAAGACCGTGCAGGTAATTCAGCGTAGTTTTAAGAAATGAAACAAGCTTTCTAAAAGAGAAATAGATGAATTCGTTGGGCTACTTACTACAATTTTGAAATTTAACAACTCTAAATTTAATGGATACACTTATTTCCATAAAGATGGTCTAAGTATGGGGAGCTCATTTGGACTGCCCACTGATATTTATTAATTATTTAGAAAACAGCTTCTTTCTGAAAATCCATAATGAGGAGACAAAATTGTATACTACTTTAGGTTCATAGACGATGCACTGCTGTTAATAAAGGGTGTTACACCTTCTGAACCAGCAGCAACCCCACCGGCCAGGTGCTGATGAAAGCATCTGTGCATGTTCAAAAGCCATTAGCGTAGGCTGTAGTAAACAACCTTCAAATGCAAAACACTGATTCGGGTGAGTCAGCCTTTCTTTCTTTCATGGGGCCTTTGTCCCGATCCAATGCGGGGTCAGCCTTGTTATTACACATTTTGCAGTGTTAGTGGCTGGGTGTCCTCCCTGGCAGCACGCACAGTGGCTGCGCAAAAGACTGAGACGGCGTGGAGTTATACAATTATTTATTGAACTTTATTTACAATTTCTCCCTCATCGTCACTGCCCAATCCTGCAGATCCCTCCGCCTGGCTGCTCCTGTGTAGATTCTCCAACAATGTGTGCACTCGGGAGCCTCAGGCCACCAGTGCTCCGCTGAACCCAGGATGCCCTGTGGTTGAGGTGAACTCGTAACCGCTTGGTGCCCCAGTATGGGCGCCCACGGAGCCATGTCGCCGTGAGGTCAGCTGCACCGGCGGCTGGGAAGCCGTCAGTCGTGATGTCCATGGGGTCCCGTCATGGACAAACCATGCGCAGTGGGGCCGGGTTGCCGTGAAGTCCGGGCGTCAGTCTCCGGTGGTGCCTGTGATGAAGACCGAGCTGTGGCCGGTCCTGCTGCAAGTTCTCACTGTGGTTAGGCAGCCATGGTGCCGACTGAACTTGCGCCAACCTCCAGAGCTGAAGTTGACATCTGGTAGCAAACGGGTGACTCCTGCGAGTTGGAACATACTTCCGGAATCATCACCTACGAAGATTGAACATTTGGACAGGGACCACGTCCATCCTCTGATCCAAACTGCTTCCTAATGGCTTCTCCCTGCTGCTGCCTTCGCTCCACTATTTATATCCGGCAGGAGAACGTTTTTTACCGTCAGTGGTAGCTTTTTGTTATTACTCCCGCAGTATATTGTAGTGTAACTTCGCATGCTGGCCTCACTTCCCCTTACTCAACACTCTCCAGGCTCACTTGGCGCCTGGTCTGTGTGCATCCTTGCGTCAGTCTGTTGGTAGACTGCTGATGTCAGAAAGGCTATCTGTGCTTACCTACTTCACAATGCCTTGATAGCCAGCATGCCTCTGTTTTGCCATTCTCCACTGCGTGAAACAATGCTTACTACATGTGGCCGGAACACTGCCTCCTCCTAAAAATTAAATATGTCCCCAAATTTACCCTATACATTAATTCAAATTCTATCCTACATTCTACTTTTCCCTATATACATCCAGGTTGCCCTGACTCATGCCCTACTGGTAATCCATTCTACAGCAATCTCACGGAGCGGTCTTGCATTAACATGCTGAATCCTCCGTTTTAATAAGACATATACCACACTGATAAATACAATCAACACGGTAATAGTACTGGTTGAAATACCAATGGTCACTATGCTACGTTTCAGCCTGGTATCATACTCCTCCACATGCCTTAATAATTGCTGCATTGAAATTTGACCTTCTTCCGAATCTACTAGTTTATCTATCGTTTTCAATACTGTATCATCCAAGGTGTTGTTAATATACGTCAAATTTTCTCCTGGAGTGATGCTGAATGACGCATCTGCCCAGTACAACGTCAGATTAGTATCTGTAACCTTGGTGACTCCCTCGACTGTCGCTAGTAAGCTGAAACGATCCCTTACTATTTCACAATTTGTCCCATTGATTAGCAAACTACTGTCCCATAATTCCATCTCCGTGGTTGTTGTCCAATTCCCATTGTCATAACACTTGGCTGATATCCTCTCCGTAGCGAATACTGAATACAACCATTGCCTCCCAACTTGCTGAAAATGTGGCGTAGGCTTCACTATTATTCTCCGACACTCCGAAGCTTGTGCTTCTGCCTTAAATAACTGGATCTCACATGACCCGTTGCCCGTGAAAACAACCCGTGATGGACAAATGGAAACTGGCTCCATTAGACATCTGCTCAACTCTAGCTCGACATAGTAGCATGAGTATTCCCCTCCTTAGAAATTAATAAAACCTCCTCTGTCCTGAACTGTATGCCCTTCCCCATGCGCTCCCATCTGACCAGATAAGGATGCATTGTGTAACAGTGATACTGTCTCCCCACACTAGTTACTGGAAATCTAGTCTCTATATACATGTTAACTAGATCCGTTAATACCTCAGTCCTAGACATATAATAAAAAAGTGACATACTCGCTTCGATTATTGGCACTACATGCTCTACCCCCTCTGGAAACTCTCCCTCTGCCTGCTTCAGACTGCGTCTGAATTTTTCTGGTGACATCAACATCACACTCAACTGCCCGCGCAATGCATGATGTACTGCCTCTTGCAATTCATCCATCCTCACTCGTGCATCAACAATGCTGTTAACCAGTTCCCGCAGCAATTTAGCCATTTCCAGCTTCCTTTCCACTACATACAATCGCGTTTGTACCTGTTCCATTTCCGTATTCAATAATTTCTGTGTTTGTTCTATATATGCTCGTAACCCTGTAGGCATCCCACGCACCATGTGTGTCACATGCAACAACTCTGTACCTAATCCCCATATCTCTGCTGTGTATATATCCACTAACTTCCCCATGCTTTCCTCCCTGTCATGAATAACTGTTAAAGAATTGTTCAGACCCTCAATATCATCTCTATCCATTGTTCCAAAAATTGTTTTCAGCAACTTCCCACCTGCATTCAACCAACTCATCTTTACTCTCTCACTCCTCCGTGGAATCATGCTCACAACTTGGTTCAGTTGTTCCCTTATTTCCTTACATGACCTATCCAAAGCCTCGTATACTTATTGCACGTTCCATAATATTCCGTTCTTAGATGCAACCGTTACCACACTCGATACCACCTCTTGTAGCTGCCGCATCTCGTTCCTTGCCTGCAGGATGTTGAGTGCCAGCTGAAGTGTCCACTTGTACTCATGAGGACCACATCCGGTTGTTTCCCAAACAACACCCCAACGGCATATCCTGTACCTGGCCAGCTTGCTTCAGCTGCCAGAGGACTATGCCCCATACTATCCACTTGTACCACATCCTGCATCACCTACAGAATGGAGAGAGAAGGGAAAAATTCCCATCACTACCCCTTAATACCAATAAAATAACCCTAGTCCATGCACAAAAATAATACACACATGATAATTACTACTAACTACACATCCCTTGAATGCAACTTATACTTAATACCCGGTTTACTGTCTGCTTCTGGCGCTTCTTTTTGCTTTCTGCCAGAAGAAGAAGCACATGTACACGGATCTACTACCTCCTGGAATGGCTTAATTCGACTAACATGAACCACCATTGTCTTGGTAGGCAATTGTAATATTACATTGGCAGGTGATGTCATTTCCACTACCTGGTACGCTCCCTGGAACTTGTTTGTGAACTTCTTGGTTCTCCCTTTTGGAACATACGGATTAGCTAGTAGCACCCATTGGCCTACTCTGTACTGTGGCAACTTCCGCGTTGTACCTTCCATCCGTTCTTGTCATTCCAACGCTTTCGTGTTAGCTCATCTAACTCTCTGCCATACTTCATTAATGGTTTTCGTAAATTGCCTTACATGCTTGCCATCCGCTCTCAGCCTTGAATGAAGCATGCCAAAAGGTAATGGCATCTTCCGCCCATACTCCACTTCGTACGGTGACAATCCTGTCGATGTACGTACCTTACTATTGTATGCACTGGTTAAGAATTGCAAGTACACATCCCAGTCGGTGTGTTGACTATTTACATAGTGATTCAACATCTTAGCTATCATGCGATGCTCTCTCTCCGTTCGTTCGTTTGCTTGCAGATGGAATGGACTAGTCCATAGTTTCTTTACCTTCAGTAACTTACACAGTTGCTTCATCAGATCAGATGTGAAATTAGTACCTTGATCCGAGATTAAGGACTGAGGTATCCCATACCCGAGTAACCAATTATTAACTAAAGCTTGTACCATCGTACTTGCTTTCTGATCTGGTAATACGACCATGACTAAATACCTAGAAAAGTGGTCAATCACTGTTGAAACATACTTATTCCATGCTGCACTCCTATTAAATGTGCCTAACACATCAATTCCGATTTGTTGGAAAGGTCTGTCTGCCTCTGGTAATCTTTGAAGCTGAATCTTTTGATGGCTCAAGTGCGCACGCTGTGCGCATGGCACACAATTCCTGACGTACTCGTCCACGTCCACGTTTCGTGTCCTCCACCAAAACTTCTCTGCTATCCGCCTATCTGTAGCTCTTCTCGCGCCACGTCCTGAAAGAAAATGATCATGCGCCTGCTGCAAAACTTCAGATCTTAACGCTGCTGGTATGCGCGGGCCGCATTTTATCGACCTGCAAAGTAACCCGTCCTGTACTAGGAACTGCGGTTGCTTTCTGAACAATTGGCAATCGCTATTCACAGCTTGTGCCCTTTTCCACTCATCTTCAGTCACCCCTGTTACTTGTAATACTGCCACTTTCCTGCTCAATGCGTCAGCATTGACATGTTTCACACCTGGCTTGTGTATTACCTCATAATCGAACTCACTGAGTTTCAGCGCCCATCTCACTAGCCTACGCGCTGGGTCTTTCAGACCTAATAACCATTTCAGAGCTGAATGATCCGTCACAACCTTAAACCTTCTACCGTACAGATAACATCGAAAGTATGAAATCCTGTATATTACCGTTAACAATTTCTTCACTGTCGTGGAGTAATTGTTAAGTTGACGAGACGCCAACACAATCGGATGTTCTTTGCCATCAATTTCTTGCCCAAGTACAACCCCAAGATCATGATTAGACATATCACATTGTAGTATAAACTCCTTCAGAAGTCTGGAAACTTCAAAACTGGATCTGATGTCAGTATCCGTTTCAACACTTGAAATGCTTTCTCGCACTCTGACGTCCGCTGGAAGGTAACACCTTTTCTTAGCAACTTAGTAAGTGGCCTCGCTATTTCTGCGAACCCCTGTACGAATTTTCGATAATAGCTCGCAAGACCAATATACGATTGCAGTTGTTTATCCGTTTGCGGAACCAGAAAATCTCGTACTGCAGAAGTGAGATGAGGATCTGTCCATACCCCATACTGACTGATAACATGCCTGAGATAATTTACTTCTGCTTGCGCAAAATGGCATTTGTCCAAACTTAACGTTAGCCGTGCTGCCTCTAATTTCTTAAACACCTCCTCTAACCGTTCCACATGCTGCTCTATATCTCTTGAAAAAACTATAATGTCATCCAGATACACCATGCATTTTTTCCGTTTCAACCCGCGAAGGACTCCTTCCAACAACCTCTGAAATGTTGCTGGAGCGTTTTTTAGTCCAAACGGCATTCTTTTATACTCGAAGTGACCACAATGCATCGTAAATGCTGTTTTTGGCCTGTCCTCCAGACATACATCAATCTGGTGATAATCGCTCCGCAAATCCATAGTGGAGAAAAATTTACACTGCCCTAGGTTGTCTAACGTTTCTGTGATAGTCGGAATCGGATATACGTCTGCCACTGTCCATTCAATCAAATGTCTGTAATCGCAACAAAAAAGATTTTTTTTCGACCCGTCCGGTGTCTTCTTCGGAACTAGGACCACGCTACTAGACCAAGGACAATTACTATGCTGGATTATCCCATCTTCCAGTTGTTGCTCTATTAATTGCTCTACTAGTGGTTGTAATTGTTTCGGTAGTCTGTATGGCTTATGATACACTGGAGCATGATTCCCTGTCAGAATACGATGCTGTGTTATTGGTGTAGCAGGTTATGTACCCTGTGCTTCAAACAATGCTTTATATTTTAGTAATAATGCTTCCATACACGAACGATCATTTCCTCTCAAATGATTTACCTTGTCACGAAGTGCAGATGTGCTGACGGTTTGCTTTACATCATAGTGTAGCCTCGAACTATCGATGTCCTCTTCATCCATTAACTCTACTGTGGCTATTACTAATCCCTTCGGCAGTTCGACATCATCCCACCCGAAGTTATCTAAACTCACCAGAACCATAAACTGCCCATTTATGTCCGTTACCCATGATACACTCCTACAAATAAAGCAATGCTTTTCGTCTAAAACCTCATTACTCGGTAGTGGCTCTACCAAGAATAACCCCTGCTGTGGCACATCGACATCCACGGTACCCAGATCAACTTCTCTGTACCTGTTCGTACTTTGTCACACGGAATCACCTTCAACGCACTTGTACACAGTTTAGTTGGTATCACCTTAGATATCGGTGCACCTTGCGACTCTGAAACATTTGCAACGGCTGTACCCATTGAGAACAAGTTCGCATCAAGTTGCGAAAGGTCAATTTTGGCGTGATGTTTAATCAGAAAGTCCAACCCAAGTATCGATGAAAATCACTGTCTCACAGTTGACAACACCTCCATTTGCTCCTGGAACTACACATTCCCTTTCTTAAACTTGAGCTGTGCTGTCCCTAGTGCATCTAATTTTTCTCACCTACTGCGCACAATCTATATCTCGGAGCTTCCAATCCTTTTGTGCTCATGAGGTCCACACTGACAACTGATACATGCGTTCCAGTATCCACTAAAACTCTTCGCCACTTATCTTTTATCCAAACCATCAAACTACAATCCGCCTCTTCGTGCACTCTCTGATTACCTATTTTTACTGGGAGTGCCTCCCGTCGGCAGGAGCACTCCCTTTTTCGTTTAACAGTTTTTTACCTGCTGTATCATTAACCCGTTTCTTGGCTTTACACTGCCATGCCTTATGCCCTATTTTCTGAAACACTGCGGTTCCCGATATTGTTCCTTAAAATGACCTTGCGTCCCACAACAGTAACACTCTTTGGAAGACGAAAAAATTTTCTTGCCATTGCGACTTCTAGTGGCGCTATCCACTTCCTGCAAATGTGTAGCTATGCACAATGCTGTTGCTAAGTCACTTGGATTTTCCATCTGTATCCAGGGTGAAAAATCCGGCGAGACCCCTTGCAAAAATGCGTCTAAAGCTCTATTCTCTTCTTCTTTCAATAGAACTTCATTTGCACTCGCATCTTGCGTTAACTCATACATGTGTGCATTCGTTCTCCTAATTCTGTCTGAAAATTCTTCTACCATTTCACCCGTTTTTTGCATCATCCTCTTCAATTTTTCTCTAAAAAATCTGGCACTGTTTTGTTTCCTAAACCTTTGCAATAACCCCTCAGCCAACTCTGTGAATGTAGTAGCACCCTTTAATCCTTTGTGGTATGCCACATATGTCTTTGCATAACCTACTAACCGTAACCTCACCATTTGCAAACACATTTCATCTGACCAGCCACACAATCAAGTCGTACTACGTATGTCACAAATGAAAACATTCACATCCTCTGATGTTTTACACGAGAAGGAAGGCATCAAATTGGCAACTGAACAATCTGCCACACCGGAAAAGACAGTACCCTTGTAATCTACACTATCGCTTCCCGAGCCTGATTGAGTATTTTGCAACAATTGTTGCTCCATACTCTGCATGTGCTGCTTTTGCAGCTTATTTTCTTCAATCAGTTTCTTAACTTGCTCTGTCAATGCGACTACGGCGTCACTTGTCCCGGTTGAACGTGTCTCTGGCATTTTCCGTGTGGTATACCTCACCTCACAAAAATAAAATTGTATTACCCAGAAGCAAGTTAAATCCTAGCACGTCTAATGGCAAGCCATCTAGACTTACCACATTGCCCCGTTACATGACCAGAGTAGCCACACACATCACAAGTGCTTGGTACAAATTTATCGCAAGCAGCAACGTGACCTGTTAATCCACACACTATACATTTAGATGGTACTAATTTAACGCGACTATTATTCCACGAAACTGCGATAAGTCTACAGGGGTGCTAGGCCTTTCAAATGATACTCTCACATTCCTTAACGTTTCACTTGACATGTCTAGCTACACAGAAAACATAGAGAGAAGGCAGTTGCTGGACTCACCCTATTTGGTGTTTCTCAGTTGCTCCGCACGGTGCTTGTCAAAGTCGTGGCGTGGGTGCGCCTGACACCACTTGTTATGCCTTCTGCACCACTGTTAGCAGCAGATACAGTGGCTGCGCCAAATCCTGAGACGGCGTGGAGCTTAACAATCATTTATTGAACTTTCTTTACAATTTCCTCCTCGTCGTCACTGCCCATCCCTGCGGATCCCTCTCCCATGCTGCTGCTGTGTAGATTCTCCGCCAATGCGTGCAACGGGCGCTGATGATCGCACTCGGGAGCCTCAGGCCACCAGTGTTTCGATGAACCCAGGATGCCCTGTGGTTGAGATGAACTCGTCGCCGCTCGGCGTCCCAGTACAGGCGTCCACGGAGCCGCGTCGCCGTGAGGTTAGCTGCCAACGCCTGCTGCACCGGCAGCTGGGAAGCCGTCAGTCGCGATGTCCGCAAGGTCCCTTCATGGATGGGCCACACGCCGTGGGACCGGGTTGCCATGAAGTCCAGGCGTCAGTCCCCGGCGGTGCCTGTGACGAAGACCGCGCTGCAGCCGGTCCTGCTGGAAGTTCTCGCTCTAGTTAGTCAGCCATGATGCCGACCGAACTTGGGCCGACCTCCAGAGCTGAAGCTGACATCTGGCGGCGAACGGATGACTCCTGCGAGCTGGAACAGACTTCCGGAATCGTCACCTATGAAGATTGAACATTTGGACATGGACCACGTCTGTCCTCAGATCCGAACTGCTTCCTAATGGCTTCTCCCTGTTGCTGCCAGTGCTCCACTATTTATATCTGGCAGGGAGACGTTTTTTACCCTCGGTGGTAGCTTTTTGTTATTACTCCTGCAGTATATTGCAGCGTAACTTAGCATGCTGGCCTCACTTCCCCTTACTCAGCACTCTCCAGGCTTCGCTTGGCGCTCGGTCTGTGTGCGTCCTTACGTCAGTCTGTTGGTAGACTGCTGCTGTCAGCAAGGCTATCTGTGCTAGCCTATTTCGCTACGCCTCGGTCGCTGGCGTGCCTCTGCTCCACTGTGTGAAGCAACGCTTACTACATGTGGCCACAACAAGGGTAACAATGATGCCATCAGCACCATAACATTTAGTTTAATAACTTGCAAAAGTGAATAACTATTCACTTCGTAGGTAATAAATACAAATAGGTAATAAATACAAAAATAGGATGACCCCTTACAATAATATGGCTTCTAAGGAAAATACTAAATTTGTTAGTTTAATTATTATGGTAAAATGAGTACAAGTATTGCAACTGTCCTAAAATACAATGTGGCAGTGTCTTTTGGAACCAGAAATAGCCTAGGATGTGTTTTGCAACACACTGTACATAGAAAGAATTTATTTCAAGCTTATTGAGTTTATAAAATTAAGTGCCTGGACTGTGAGGCCTGTTGCGCTGGTCAAACAGGAAAGACGGTGGAAATTAGGTTTGGAGAACACGTTGCTTTGTGCAGGAAAGGTGCCACAGGGAAATCGAGTATGGCTGCTCATATACTCGTACTTAAAGCAAAATATAAATTTCCGAGTTTGATATCTAACGTGAGATTGTTACATGAGTGGGCGAAGGGCAGGTTCCTAGATGAGCTAGAGATATTTTGCCATCACAAAATGTTACCTACAAACCTAATAAATGATGAAGTCATTGTGAAAACTGCTTTCATGGAAGCAGTAATGGACATGACCCAGAGGATAAGAAATAGCTCCTGCCGTCTTGCCAATTTGTAACAGCCATTAACATTATACTATACAAGTACGATGGTTATAACATTGAACCTAAAGAACTTTTTCCATATTACAATGGTTTAGATGTGGGTACACTGTTAATAACAGCAATTCAGTATATTGGTTTTATTGTACTTATAAATGAAATCTGTTCGAAGTGAGACAGAGATTAGTACTCTTTCATCCTTAACGGAACGGTAAGTCACTCCAACTATCCATGTTGATTATATTCGGCGCCATCTATGAACTCTTCCGTAAATAAGAGGAACCACAAACCTCGTCGCAATCATTAAATAAAAAGAAAAATAATATAAAAGATAAAATATTTAAGTTAAATCAATTCCAATAGTCCCAGCATACATAATGTCCCTCCTAGTGCTACGCAAATATTTTTTGAATTTTTTTTACCAGTTTAATGTTGCCTCTATGTTTTAAAGAATAACAAAACAATTGCCTCTCAAGGGGTGAATCTGGCATTTGATACGTCTTCTGTATTTAGTGTTAAATGTGGCAGTAAGTCAGACAGCAACATATACAATTTTACTTGTATTTTAACTGGTGTTATTCCTTTGCAAATTTGAAGTTTTTTAGTAGAGACCATAACTGCTTTTCTATGAATGTTACAAAGAATGAAAATATGTGCAGGTTCTTTGCCTTGAATTCAGCTGACTCTCCGTCTGTCCCCAAGGTGCGTTTACACGCGCCTAGAAACTGTACAACACAGCTCGGCAGTGTTGCCCGGTGTTCTTTCGTAGCTACTCGATCTGCTCCCGAAACCTTAACTCCTGAAATGACGATGGATATTTTCCTTTCTCAGGATGCTGAAACATAATTTTCAGTATCCTGTAAAAGACATTTTTTTCCGAGAAAACCAATGTGAAAGACTATAATAATAGCAGTTATAACCATATTGGCTATCACCTTTCAGAACTTGGGCATGCCTGGTGCTTCATATTTTGTGTGAGTGGATAGTTGTCCAAGAAATCGTTCTCCTCTCCTGCCCCTTTAGAAATTATAAATAGACGAAAAATTCACACAATGGAATAAAAATACGGTAAAACTGAAGGTGATTCTTAAAATATTACGTACAGTATTTAATTAAATACTATTCAACACAAAAAACTAATTTGCACAATGCAAAAAATTGTTCTGTGCCTTGCGTGTTACAGAATAAATGTATTTAACAAATCATCTAAATCTACTTTATCGGTAATGTCATAGTAAAAAGGGTATGACTGACTTACTCTTGCAACATTGTTAATCTGAATCGACATAAAACAGAAAAAAATCGTTCCTTAGAACCGTATCATTCCCAGAATCGTAATGATCGATCAAACAAAACGCACAAACTCTGGAATTATCCCTCTTGCCTATGGATTTTGAAACGACTGCAATTCGGAGTCAGCGAATGAATTTCGAAGCTTTTTGCTAGTTGACCGAATCCAGCCGTGACTAATTGACATTTTTTTCTTTTTGTGAAGTGTAAAATGTTACTTCTTTGAAGAATTCAAGTTGTCAATGTTTGCACCACTTCAAATCATAATCAGGATTCACTGATTATTTGTGGAGCTTTTTTCAGAAAGCTCTTCGTTACAGATAATCACACCACCCATGAAAAATCTGAGGTTATAATCAGTTTTCTGTGCAAGGTCATTAGTACAGAACAATAGAAAGGACACCAACACACTTCCCTTCGACATTAAAAGTTACTTCTGCATCTGTCGATGCTCTTCATCCAAAATAACATACTGCATCCTCCATACCAAAAAATTCCAATTCCAGTCACAAACTTCGCCTTTTCTGACATATGATCGTACTTTAGATAACAGCGTACGTGTGGTATTGACAAGGAGACCACACAGCAGTCGGGTTGTTGTAAGTTTTTTTATTTATGGTACCTGGAGTTCAGAACTCAAATATCAGTCAGCCTAAGTGTGTGAAAGCAATTTCGCGGAATTCTCGTGAAAATCGCCTCTGAAGTTTTCCGAGTGTCAGTAATTCCATAAATTAAGGTCAATGTGGTTCTGTGGTAGAATGCTCGTGTACCATGTGGGTGACTTGGCTTCGATTCCGGGATGACGCAAATTTGTAAAGAATGGTACATGTACTACGAACATTTCCATGAAGCATAAAGCATATCAATGAGAAAAAAATATCGGTATCACTAGAGACTTGGTTTGAGTCTCATAACGGTCATCATTTTTTCGTTTTTCCCATTGAATTCGAATACCTATGCCATTTAAATATAAAACTCGTCAGACAGATGCTAATTGTCACATATCTAACAGTAATTGTTTATGAAAAATGCACATCATCTTATTTAAATTACATATCGTACACAAAATTCTAATTTCCAGTGCAAGTTAATTCGTAATTATTGATCTTTTACAAAAAAATTTCAGTAAAGAGTGTTTGGATTGAAAAATAATACAAATTACTTGTTTTTGATCTTTATGTATTTTACACTTCACGGAAATACTCGGTCAACATGCACCTTCGTACAAAAATTCAAAACAGCCAAGAAACCAACACTGATTATCCACATAGCACTTCGTTCAATTGAGTTTGATTCAGAGCATTAAATACGTTCGGAAGACTTCAGATTCGATTTTCTTTAGAATTCGTGAAAATCCTATGCAACCGCTTTGCAGACTCATATTTACGATCTGAACTTCATGAAAAAAAAAAAAAAAAGCTCAGGTATGGTTTTAAACAATAGCCCACGTAAACGTACCTGAATGAAAAGGTCTTTTGCTATTTAGGTTCTATCAGATTGCATCTGCAGCCTATGATGAAGCGTTCAGGGAGAAAAAGAACACGTGTCGTAACGAGGGCTCTTAAGGGGAGCCGGAGGTGGTCAAATCCAAAAAACTACGATTTTTTTTTACTACCGAAAATTAATTGAAACATTCCTCTTTAATGTAAACTTCGAATTATTGTTCTACTCGCCCTAGAAGTGGAGTTATTACCATTTTCCCCCACGCCTGCAGAGGAAATGGGCGGCCGCTGAATGCATCTAACACCCTCTCGTGACTTCCTGGCGAACTGCTTGGGATTTTCTCGGCCTGTTACGCATACAGCGAGTGTGCAAGGGTTGGCTACATCGTTTTCTGTGACAGATGAAGCGCTAAGAGGCTCAAACAGACTTTGGGTTCAAGTAAGCTCAGTGATGGAAAGATAATAGGAGGGAGAGGCAGGCTTACTGATGAGGTGATTGAACGTCAACAGAGATACTATGGGTATGCTATAAGGCAAAATACTAGTAATGGTAGACCGAGCGAGGTGGCGCAGTGGTTAGCACACTGGACCCGCATTCGGGAGGACGACGGTTCAATCCCGTCTCCGGCCATCCTGATTTAGGTTTTCCGTGATTTCCCTAAATCGCTTCAGGCAAATGCCGGGATGTTTCCTTTGAAAGGGCACGGCCGACTTCCTTCCCTCATCCGAGCTTGCGCTCCGTCTCTAATGACCTCGTTGTCGACGGGACGTTAAACACTAATCTCCTCCTCCTCCTCCTAGTAATGGTAGTGACATGCGAAAAGCAGTGTGGGCATTGTTCCTTCATACTGCCTCTTCCAATGAATACCCTCAACACAGCCTGTGCCCAAAAGATTCCTGGTGAAAATATAATGCAAAAAAGGACTATGATCACAACATGGTTTGCCAGCAGCTGTGATAAATGCAATAAAACCAATTTTTCATGACTTAGCACAGCCAGAATTGTTACACAAATGTCTACACGGAAAGACGCAGAATCCTAATGAGAGCGTAAACAATTTGATTTAGAAAGTGATTCCTAAAAGGATGTTTGCAAGCATAAAAACACTGCACTTCGGCATTTATGATGCAATAGCAACCTACAACCAAGGGAACAGTGTGAAGTGTGAGGTTCTGAAGGCATTAGGATTTACAGCTGGGGTGAACACTGTACAAGCACTAAGAAATATTGACAGAGAAAGGATAAGAGGAGCAGAGGAAGAGAAAGGCATATGAAGCATGATGGAACAACAGGTCAGAAAAGACGACAGAAGAGGAAGCTTTTGGAGGATGAAGAAGAAGACCCTGGTAATCCATCCTATAGTGCAGGAATGTACTGAGAAACTTTGATAGCCATTTCCCGTAAATTTGAATTTTTCGAATATAAGGAACATTTTCTCAAAATCCACTCAAGCTAGAGAGATGAAATTTTTATACAGCACTCCTAGTGGTCAAACTTACAATGTAACACAGCCATTTGGCAAAATGTTCAGTAGTTTCATTTCAGTTTAATTATAAAACAATTATTTGTAAAAAAATTTGGGTTATTAATAAAAAAAATAATTGGAAGGAAACTAGAAAAGATACTCCAAAATCCCTCTGTCATAACTGCAATACTAAACCACTCTATATGTAAAAAAAAAATTCAAATTTTTCTATTTGGTAGTTTATTCATAAATGTTCCACAAACTTAGTGATTTTAACATGGGCAGCATAGACACCTCCGGCTCCCCTTAACAACTGACAGTCCCGCGTCTTGGATGCCGTCGCCAGACTCATTGGCGCAGACTACTTGGTGGGAGCTCGACGCCTCGGTAGGCCCTGCAGCGTTTATTTCCGTGCACCACCCAGCGCTCTCCCATATCGCTTAATCAAATGCGGCCCCCGCCACGCATCTGTGGCAACAGTGGCAACCGCAGGCCTGTTTGTTTCATCTTTTGCAGCACGTGACGTTTCGCTGTAGTCGAGCTCGACGCTTTCACCAAACCGCTACGAAGGAGGTCTGCCGCGGATATAAATGGCCCCGAGTGGCGGATTAATCAGTCTGCAACAGCAGAGGAAGATTAACTGAAGTCTGGTGATCAATGATAGGTGTTATACTTGGGCGACTCGCCACATCTAAATTCGTCATCGGATTACTGATGGTAGCCACACTGTGTTAGTCATAGATATATAAATACCGGGTGTTTCAAAATGAATATTGGGGCTTTCAGACTTTGAAGCATTTATTGCATTCAATTTACAATTATAAATAATACATCAAAAGAAAGAGCAACTTAAACAGTTTTGTTTGTGTATTTGTTCGCAAGCACATGAACTGTTTCCTGGTCTTCCGTGACAAAGCGCTAGTAGAAGAGGCTGACAAGTGAACAGAAAACTTTTTCTGTAAAGGAAACGAACCACTACAGCCGTATAATCAAAGAAATTTATTTCAGACGGCTAGTTTCGGAGCAACAGTTACGCCATCCACTACAAACCAAAAGAGTGCCTTCATTTCTTGGCCCCTGTATCGTAGAACCCATATAATACTAGCTGTCGTAGATCATATACATCAAGAGTATATACTCGTAATCTACCATTCAACCAGGTACAGTGTACCCTCATCAGGTATGTCATCCAAGACAACTAGTGTTATACGTGTTTTACGATACATGAGTCAAAGAATGAAAGTACTCTTTTGGTTTGTAGTGATCCTGAAGACGGCATTTCAAATAAATTTCTTGGCGATACGCATCTGATTGTTTTCTTTGTGTATATTATAAGGAGCTGTCCCACATCCGCGAGTACGGTAGACGTCTACGTCTACGTGATTACTCCGCTATTCACAATAAAGTGACTGGCAGAGGGTTCAATGAACCACCTTCAAGCAGTCTCTCTACCTTTCCACTCTCGAACGGCCGCGGGAAAAACGAGCACTTAAATTTTTCTTGTGTGAGCCCTGATTTCTCTTATTTTATGTTCATCATCATTTCTCCTTATGTAGGTGGGTTCCAACAGAATGTTTTCGCAATCGGAGGCGATAACTGGTGATTGAAACTTCGTGAGAAGATCCCGTCGCAACTAAAAACACTTTTGTTTTAATGATTTCCACTCAAAGTCAAGTGTAATGTCTCTGACAGTATCTCCCCTATTTCGCGGTAATACAAAACGAGCTACCCTTCGTTGAACTTTTTCAATGTCATCCGTCAGTCCCACCTGATGCGGATCCCACACTGCACAGCAGTACTCCAGAATAGGGCGGACAAGCGTGGTGTAAGCAGTTTCTTGAGTAGACCTGTTGCACCTTTTAAGTGTTCTGCCAATGAATCTCAGTCTCTGGTTTGCTCTGCCCACAACACTATCTATATGATCGTTCCATTTTAGTTTATTTGTAATTGTAATCCCTAAGTATTTAGTTGAATTTACAGGGTTTGTTGTCACAGTTCATGTAAAATTTTTGTCATAGCTGTGGATAGAGAAGAATGTTAAAGAAGACAGAATACAGCTCAGAATGTAAGAAGAGGAAGAACGAACAGCATGAAAGGAAATGAAGTAATGCTGTTAGTTAACTCGGGTATCTGGTAGTCGTCATCTACCTAGCAATGCAAAGAACGCTATTGCTCCCTGAGGGTTGAATTTACAGCCTTCAGGTTTGTGTGACTTATAGCGTAATCCAAATTTAGCGGATTTCTTTTAGTACTCTTGTGAATAACTTCACGTTTATCTTTATTCAGAGTCAATTTCCACATTTCGCACCATACAGATGCCGTATCTAAATCATTTTTCAATTAGTTTTGGTCATCTGATGACTTTACAAGACTGTAAATGACAGCATCGTCTGCAGTCTAAGACGGCTACTCAGATTGTTTCGTATGTCGTTAATTTGGATCAGGAACAATAGAGGGCCTATGCCACTTCCTTGGGGAACGCCGGATATTACTTCTGTTTTATTCGATGACTTTCCGTCTGTTACTACGAACTGTGACATTTCTGAAAGGAAACCACTAATCCAGTCGCACAACTGAGGCGATATTCCATAGGCATGCAGTTTTGTTAGAAGACAGTGCTGAAAGGTTTCTGGAAATCTAAAACTATGAAATCAATTTGACATTCCCTGTCGGTAGCATAAAGTAGTATAAAGACGTAGTTGTGTTTCACAAGAACGATATTTTCTGAATCCGTGCTATGCGTCAATAAATCCTTTTCTTCGAGACCATTCATAATGTTCGAACACAGTATATGTTCCAGAATCCTACTGCAAATCGCAAATGTACTTCAGCGGATTACTCCTATTTCCTTTATTGGCTATTTGTGTGACTTGATCAATTATCCAGTCTTTAGGTACGGATCCTTCTGTGAGCGAGCGGTTATACAGGGTGTTTCAAAATGAAAATACGGGTTTTACGGCTTTCTAGCACATATTACGTTCACCTTACAATTATAAATAACACATCAAATGGAAGAGAAACACAAACAGTTTTTCTTACAATTATTCAGTGTGAACCCTGGTCGCACATCGACTCGATAGGCGAGTTGCTCCGAAACCTTGATCAATCTGTCTGGAGTAACTATTGCAGTACCACTGATTCTAAAGTCGGATAGATCAGCTGGTATCGGCGGCACATACAATGGTCGCATCAGATCGTGTGTGAACGTGTAGGTCGTGCATAAAATGGTGTGTCAACCATCCCCTTGCGCCCAATCCATCGGTCGGATACAACGTCGTTTAACCAGTCGCGTACTGAGTTATGCCAGTGAGGCGGCGCACTATCTTGCTCCCAAATAAACATGTGTTGTTCAGCTTCTTCCCATTGAGGCACGGGCCATAGCTGCAGCACATCAACATAAGAAACATCAGTTACAGTTGATTCACCGAAAAAGAAAGGCCCATAAACTTTCCGCGGGAATAGTTCCTGGGGCTAAGCTTGAAAGACTCGCACTTGGCCGGCCGTTGTTGCCGAGCGGTTCTAGGCGCTCTAGTCTGCAACCGTGCTGCTGCTACGGTCGCAGGTTCGAATCCTGCCTCGGGCAAGTATGTGTGTGATGTTCCTAGGTTAGTTAGGTTTAAGTAGGTCTAAGTCTAGGGGACTGATGACCCCAGATGTTAAGTCCCATAGTGCTCAGAGCCATTTGAAACATTTGAAGTAGCACTTTTTCAACACGTTTTTCAGTCACTCTTCGTCATTCCATACTTTTCACATTGCGCACAGGTATACAGACAAAACTGTTTGAGTTGCTCTTTCATTTGGTGTATTATTTACAATTGTAAGTTGCACGTAATAAATGCCACAACGCCTTAAAACGGTATGTTCATTTTGAAACACCCTGTACATAATTGCTAAATATGGAGCTATTCTATCTGCATACTCTGAAAGATTTTTGTGTTTTATAGTTTGCAAGAACTGAATCCGTTGTTACAATGCAACGTGCGTTCCGTATTAAGTTCCACTTTAATCCTCCAAGTGATAATAACATCTGTAGATGGTATCGTGAGTTTGAAGGAAGTCTTTGCAAAGGTGTCGTGTGAGTAGGGCTTCCCGTCGGGTAGACCGTTCGCCGGATGCGTCTTTCGATTGGACGCCACTTCGGCGACTTGCGCGTCGATGGGGATGAAATGATGAATAGGACAACTCAACACCCAGTCCCTGAGCGGGGAAAATCTCCGACCCAGCCGGGAATCGAATCCGGGCCCTTAGTATTGACATTCTGACCAGTCAGCTACCGGGGGCGGACTTTGTAAGGGTAAGAGTACGGGACGACCAAGTGAGACTCAAGAATGTGTCGAGTGACTTTGTTTCAAGTGTAGTCCCAAGAAATCAGTTCGGAAGGCTAGTCGTGAATTAGCAGTTCCGGAAACGTCTGTGCAGAGACTTTTCAGCAGACGCCTACAACTACGTCCTTATCGTCTGCAGTTGGTACAAGCACTGAAGCCCACAAACTACTACTTTCATGCCAGTTTTACAAAAGAAATGTTGCTGCATGACGATGGAGACACTTCACCTAAGTGGAAACGCGGACACACGTAATGTGAACATCTGGGAGTCAGCAAGTCCCCACGAGATGACGCAACGAGACTCATCTGAATTGCCATATCCCGGCAGAAAGTTTATGGGACCTTCCTTGACGGTGAAGCAACTGTAACTAGTGTTTGTTGTTTGATGTGCTAGAACTATTGCTCTCCATATCGAGTCTCTAGCCGGAACATAACATCAGCTTGACACCATATTTCGGTGGACCACCTGGCCGCCATCTTCAGGTGACTAAGCTGTCGCACTAACTATCGCTCTTTCCACACAACTGGAATAGGTTGAACCACAAAACATTATTTGACAGCGGTATGATGCCCCGCTTCCCTAGCATAACTCAGTACGCGATTGACTAAACAACGTTGTACCTAACTGCTGGACTGGTCGCAAAGGGCTGGATGACAGAGCTTGTTTTGTATTGTCTCCAGGATGGGGATTCATAATGGAACACTTGCATGTGCCGCCGCTACCAATTGATCTACCCGACTTAAGAAACAGATTAAAGCAGTTGTTGCAATAATCACTCCTACAAACTGACAGTGATTTGGAAAGAAACCGCCTATCGACTGGACGTGTGGCGTGTGACAAGTAGTGCTCACACTGAACACGTGTAAGGAAAACTGTTTGAGTTGCTCTTTCATTTCTTGTGTTATAATTGAATGTAATGAATGCTATGAGGACTTAAAACCCTGATATTCATTCTGAAACACCCAGTATAATACTATAAATGTTGTATTTTACAAGAAACCAGACAGAGAAGACATTCAAAAAAACCATAAACCTACCAGCCCACTATCAGAATCGTTACTCAAAGTGTGGCCACCTAAAATCTCTCTGAGCTCCACCATAGAATATCTTTTTCATAAGAATTTTTGGGTTCTTACGCTGTCCAAAGAGCTTCCACGCCTCAATGCAAAGACACATGTCTGAGTGTTTGGCGCAAGCAAACATATTGAAACTACTCCACTTCATGCGTCCTCAGAATGTGGTCTACTGGCTCAATCTGTCTGCGGTCACAGTGGCATGCAGTCGTACTTTTGTGCTTCGCACCACAGCTGGCTTTGTTTACATCCGTGGTGTAAGTCTGTGCCCTTTTGCTGGCGCTACACCATTGTGTGAGTTCTCTGTAAACGTTAGAAAATGAAGCAGTGACTAAACGTAGTAGGAAACATACGTCAGAATTTACCTTCTACCGAATTTTACCAGACTCTGAGTCGAGGATTGGCTAGACGAAGACGTCAAAATCTGAAGATACAGTTCGATATCGCTTTTAGACTGTAAATAGCTTCTTGTATTCGCAGATGAAATACTCTGAATTATGCGAGAAAGTTGTTAGATCTACCGGTGGCTTCACTTAAGTTCAATCACAGTAACAGAAACATTGGTGACGTAACTGTTGATCACACGAGACCCAAAAAAATAACTATTAAGATTTTTGAGTTACCTTCTGAAGTTCCTGCAGAGCAGATAAATGTACTGAGTGCTTTTTCTGGGAAAGTTTTATCTAATTTCGCCGAGAAACGGGCGAAAGCCCACAAATTTCCGGTTCTGAACGGTGTCGGGCAGCTGGAGGTGGGTCTTCAACGACGACACCGTCGTACACTATCATCTGTGCTTATACAGGCATCGTAATCTATTATGGCCAACCAAGGAGTTGCACGATCTGCAGTTGGGTGGGTCATATTTCTTCTGAGTGCATACAGGAACGAGCTATACAGCTCCCAACAGCTGTGAAGTCTCATCTACTCACGTAGCTGCGTCGTCAGCTGACTGAACAACCAACCAGAGCATCTTCTGTAGAATACACTACTGAAGATGACGTCCAAATCACACTCCTACTGAAAATCCTGAGAGGACGGACTAGCTTTTAGCTGAGTCTAAAGTAACAAGAGAATCTCAGACGACATCAACAGAATGACTTCTCAGTTCAATAAACTTTACCAACAGCCGTATACTTCAGGTTATTTCATTTTATTTCGAATGCTCCCAGTTTCGGCAATTCATTTTGCCATCTTCAGGCACCATACGCTTTTTTCGAATCAATGAACTTATCGTTTAGTTCCATAAAACTGGACACCGTGAATCCGAACTGCAACTGATCCATACGAAATGGTAACATCCTTATTGATTTATTGAATTGAGAAGTTCGTACTAGCCGATGTCCCCTGGCCATAATGGACCGATAGAGACTCAACAAAATGAAGTTGCCTCAGCAAAGAGAACATGGAAAGAGAAATAACAGAAGAAAAAAAGGCATCTCAAACTAACGTGAAACTTTATATACAGCTGAGAGTCAAAAATCTGTTAGGTACTCAAGAAAGAATAAGAAACTAAGATTGGCCCACCAAGGAGTTGAGGAGATGGCGGCTTCGCTTCGGGGAAAGTGAAGCAAATTAATGAAAAACTAAATGTAGAGTCACCAGTAACACCCAAACAACGAAACAGTTATCTATACAAAAGTAGGGTGAGGAGAGTGCAGTAATGATACCCAAGAAAACTCAAGGAGACGCCATAAGAATGTCTACTAGCAAAATTGATGATAACAAACACAAGTCAGATGAAGAGGAACGATGTCATTTGGTGTACCAAAGGCTCTCACTATAAATGACTGGGCAGAGGAGGTAGAGGACGGAATTAAGGATGCTGATATGAGCGACATTGCAGGGACCTCCAACAGCACTGGGCATGCTTCCACAGGAACTGAAGCGACAGAAGACAACACGACCATTGTTACACACGAAGGGCACAAAGAAAAGGAATCTGAATTCTATTAAGATGAAGTATATTAATCTCCAACAGAGCACACGCACAGATGATTGATCTCTAAACACATAAAATTGCTACATGGAAATAAAACCCACAGTTCCCTCAAGCTAAACAACATCTAAGTCATCAGTAACCATTTCTCCTCCTGTCATCCTCAGTTTCGGTAATATTAGATTCGTATATAAGTTCGCAGTGTTTTGCAGTTTGGTATTTCATTTACTAAGGATTTATTTATCGATTGTCATTTTTATTTGTAGTTCACTGTTACTATTTGAGCTTACATACTGTCATTTGGAGATAGAGAGTGGAACTTTGGAAGCTAGAAATTGCAGTGCCAAATGGAGAAACCGGAACACTGTCGACTTATTCTTCTGTCTGAGTTGAATAGAGGAGTGACAGCAGTGGAGGCAGCCAGACACATTAGCGTTGTGTATGGGGATAATGCCATTGGACAGGGCACGGGGGCACGGCAAGAAAATGGTTTTCTCGTTTTAAGGAGAATAATTTTGACATTAGTGACTCTCCACGTTCAGGAAGGCCTTCGGGATTTAATGAGCATCGTTTAAACGCATTAATCTACAATTGTACAGGTCAGTGTACACGAGAACCAGAAAATGTGATGAACTGTGATCATCCCACCATCCTGCAACATTTTTGTGTAAGTGGGAAGGTTCAAAAATCGTGTGTATGGGTACTGCACTCTGTAAGCCATAAACACAAAGCTCAGTGGAATGGCCATATTTGCATCTCTGCTTGTTTGTCATCAGTTGGCTCGTGAACAATATCGACCATTCCTACCCTGTATGGTTACCGGTGACCATAAATGGTGTCTTAATGGTAACACAGGGAAAAGAAAGGAATGGTTGTGACCAAGCAAAGCAGCACCTCCCTATGCACAAAAGATAACGTTATTCATCTGATGGAGCAGTGACTGTGTAGTGTTGTAAGGCATCCATATTTTACGGACCTTACATGAGCTCAGTCCATAACAACAGTACAATAGAGTATGAGATCCTCAGAAAATTATATTAGCAACAAAAAGCAATTGCAGTAATTTATTTTATTTATTTAATCATATGGGTAGCGCCCCCTGTCAGACAGACCATTCGCCAGGTGCCGGTCTTTCAATTTGATGCCACATCGGCGACCTGCAGTCGATGAGGTTGAAAGGATGATGATGACACCACAACACCCAGTCCCTGGGTGGAGAAAACTCCCCAACCCGTCCGCAAATCGAACGCAGGCACAGAGGATTGACAATCAGTCACACTGACCATTCAACTACTGGGGGCAGACTTATTGCAGCAATAACATGTACTGAAAACTAACAAAACAATATCTACCAATATAAGGAGAGGAGCATGCATAAAAAAGTGAAACAAATTTTGGAGACAAACCGAGCAGGTGGTTAATGGCACTGGAAAAACCCACTTCACAGGAGAACGCCGAGCTTCAGTGCAGAAAGGGATAAGACCATAACAATACATTGTTCCTTTTAACGTAAATACGGCCGGGATGAAAGGTAACTGGCTGCACGGCTTTAACAGGGCTAGTGGCGACCCGGCAAGAAAAATAAAAATTCACCTCTAATGAGACAGCGGTTGGTTGAAGCCATACAGGGCGATGAAAACGCAACATGGTGGGGAGAGCTCCATTATATAAAAGAATTTTAAGAACTAAAAATTGCTAGATCTCTCTTTTCTTGTGGCGGACCGCACAAGCGTGTGGAAGATAGTGAGGGCGTTGGGAGCTTTGCGTCTGTGAAGTGGACGATATGCTTCACGTATTGTGGCGACAGATAGCAAAGAGGTAGTTAATTATTCCTGCTAGAATTTTTGTGGGCAATGAAATTGTACATGTCGCTAAAACCCTTGGTGAGTGTGCAATAGCCATTACTTCGACTAGGGAAACATTAACGTTCTATGTTATGCAGGGAAGTTGAGACTGAATGAATTCAGTCAAAACCAGAGTAGGGAATTAGCGTTTCAGACCCAGCATGGAGACAACGCCGTTGCATATCCTGATTGGTAAAGTACCATTGCACATTAGACCACAGTAAGTGTTGAGTCGAGAGTTTGCTTGAAAGGGTACAGTACCGCCCGACATACTTCATTATTTTTGTCAGAACAACACATTTTTTTGTAAAATAACTCAATTTCAATTAATACAGCGAAGCCGGATACCAGTGTGGGAAAGAATGACAATTTATTTATTTAATTGATCACATGTGCACTACCACAAAGTAAATCCCTACATCCAGTTTGGTGAGATCTGTGAAATGAATGAATGTATGGTTGTCTGCTAACTGCAGATAGTGAATGTGAATATATGATCATCTTTGAGTCGATCCTTTGGCCACCTTTGGTGGGACCAAAGAGATGAAATTTACCAGAGCTTTGAGCGCCTGAAATGTGGCTGACCAACACGATAGCAAGGTGCTTCCCCCACCTCGACAGAGATGGGAGAGGACCTAGAGAATGGCCATGTTTCGGCTCTCTGCCGCTGGATCTTGTGCTGTTAAGACCTGTTTTAGTTGTGCTTCGTAATGATGAAAGAGTGGAGACATGGTATGCATGTGGAATATTTAAGAGTAGTTTGAAATAATAATTTCTCTATTTCAGGAACTTTTGTGGGGAGAATTAAATGTCAGGCAGGTAATATTAAAGGGATTGTAGTAATCTTCAGAAGTGACCAACAGTCACAATGAAACCACGTGTAGCAATTAGTTGAAATACTTCCGTGTGCTTAAGTTAAGCTGAATTACTAGCATGTGTACAATAAGTTGAAATATTTAAGAAATAGCGTGTGTACCATAAGTTGAAATATTTAAGAAATGGCGTGTGCAGGACTTGAAATTAGAGACGAGTACTTCCACGTGGTGAGTACTGTGTGAGTCTCAATCTGTGTATGAGACACAGGATAAAGAGAAGTACTCGTCCATGGTATCAGTTGAGGACTCGCGTGTGTGATGAATATGTTCTTAATGTTACTTTGCGTGATATGATTCCGTGTGACGCTAGATTTAAACTCTGAGAGAGAATCAAGGTGAGTCGGCCGTCTATCCAGCAACGCCACTTGGCTTGCATTGCACAGGAAGACGTGGAAATATCTCCAGAGTTCATAGTAGGAAAGTAGAATTACGAAGTGGGGCTGTTTCGTGTGAAACTGGGATAAATATTAATTGAAGTGGGAAAGCTGAAAGTGATAATGTTGTGACCATTCTCTGTGTAGTATTTCATGTTGTAGTGTAGTGTATGTCATGTAATTTGGGTATGTGTGGTTTGCATGGGAGAGTAGCGAGGTAGTTTCAAAAGATTAGTGGGTTATGCTTGTTCCTTCAGTACCGCTCGGTCTGGAGGAAAGTTTAGTGATGATGATTGTGAGAGTCGAAGTGTGAGGTATAATAAAAGATCCACCATCCTATCCAGAAAGTGCACTGTAGCGTTAAAAATAATTACGAGACCATAATATAGAGATTCACCATTGTAAAGCCATGCCCACCGGGCGGAATTTCCCATGTGTTATTGTTGTAGGTTATAGAATTTGTGTGTTTAGGTTAGAGAATTTATCGGAATAAATAAGATAGTGAAAAGAAAAAGATTGGTGGACTTTTCCTTCGAATTGTATGTTGTAATAATGTCCCGAATTTATAATGTGTGCGCCATTCATATTCAGTGCGGTGGCCACGTGTTGATAAAACGCGTTAAATAAAAGACAAAAAGAAAATGTGGTATTGCCAGTGTGTAGTGTACAGTCAGAGTTCTGTAAATTACTGATAGTCAGATGCGTGTTTCCGTTGTGTATTAATCATATAGGAGGATAACTTGTAACTTAAGTGTGAGTACTAGAGTTCATGTTACTCGATAAATAAGAATGAATCCACTCGCTTGGCAGACCACTCATCTTGCAGGCCTGACTGCTTGATGCCACAGTATGAGCAACACATGTGGGTGCCTCTCATGCTCACCCCAACCTGTGCACGTTTTGACCGTTGAATATCAAAAGCTAGGTTACTAACCTACCCTCACATTGAGTATATGAAAGTTTTTTCATTGGTTTAAAAGGTAAATTTTTTCTCCACGAACTTAGTGCATTGACCAGCTATGATACCATAGAAGTAAATTTAATAGATAAAGATTTTTGATCATTCTTGCCTATGATAACATTTTCATTTGCAGAGAGCACAGTTTATAAATTACACGTAGAATGAAAAAGGGAACAGCTGTTTTGTCTTTCTACAATAGGTCCCAAACTTTCACTTTTAGTAATTCATGCAGTATAGTTACGTGATAGCAGCATTCCTAATTAAATTGTTACGATCTGCACTTAGTATTAGCTGCCTTACAGGACCAAATTCATATTTATATTGAATATCTGTTTAACAACCTTGGCTTGAGAAGGCAGTTCAGATGTTTTATCCATTTGTGTGCGTATCTTACAGTGTGAGCCATGGCGTCATTGAGTTAGTAGACTGTTCTGTCTGGCACCACTGGCTCATGCGTAGTATCGACTATCCCTCTTGGGGCCCCATTGCCAATATCTATGAGGAAGAGTTGGTATGTGTGGGTTGTGTCCTTAGAAGGTCTTTGCTTGTCAATCTATATACGGGGTTCGCTGGCCCAAGAGATTGACGCAAAGTTTGGGAATTGGTGGTAGTATTGTGACAAGAGGTGGTCACGAGGCCCGAGCAGCGGAAACCACGAGCTGTGCAAGGAGGGCCTGCACAGAGTGAAGATACCAAAGTACATCACTGCAGTGAGTGTCGACTACAAGCAGCAGGCCAACAATCCGTCGATTGGTTGGCAACATTCGTGTTGGACGACCACTCGTGGCCTGGCTGCCTTCTTCTACCTTCTTTCATTGGTACCACTCAGTAACAACTGCAACGCACCGTGGATCCATGGAACTGCTTGCTGATAAAGGGAAGTAACATTCTGTAATCCTCGTGGTGATTTGTTTCTTTGTCTAGCTGCCTTTCTTATAATTTTCTTGTTAGTACCCAACCCTAAGAGTTTTACTCAGTCGGCTCTTTGGTCGTAAGTATAGGCAGTAGTAGTGTACTAAGACACTTGTTGTCGTTTGAAAATTTGTCTGCTATTATATTGTCTTCTCTTTGTGGCTTGTACCCTATCAGTAATGTTCTGATTAATCAACTTTTGGTCGTAAATACAGCCGGAAGAATTGTACTATGGCATAAGTAACCTTAAACAAAAGAGGGATCTTAAGGTTAGATTTAGCTGTTAAGCAGTTCAATTCTTTGATTGTAATTGCATTTCTCAGTCATTAGTTATAATCTGAACAACCTATTGTACTAAGCTGTTCGTTTCTGTGCTTGAAAGACCGCGTCATTATTGGTGTATTTTAACTGGATCTTGTGGCTCTGCCGAGTGAGTTCTCTTGTAATAAGTGCTCACAAGTGAAGTTCTAAGACGTTACTTCAGAGCGATCTTAATAACTGACAATGAGTTTAACTTCTAAAATATTAACAGCCAACTGTCGCCAGGACTTTAGTCAAAATAAAATTGTCAGAAGGGATGGGTTGGGATCCAGTCGCACCTTGGTTTCCAACTGAAATTAAGAAGTTATTTGCTTTGAAGTAGGCCTTTTCATTGTCATATTGTTTGCTAGTCTGTTTAACCTTTAAGCGCAGGTGTGCATCTTAACCCCGAACCTTTCGACATAGAGCTTTGAAATTAAAGGTTAACTCATCTGTTTCGAGTAACTGAATCACTCTTATCATCAATGGTGCTCATATAGTTTTCATGTGTTGCAGAGGGCATTTAATAAGACAGACTGTGCCCAGCAAGGCAGTAAAAACCACTGTTTCATACGATAACGGGCGGGCTGCAGGTCCGGTCGTCTTGTAATCATTGTCATATTGTTTGCTGTTTTGCAGTTCACTTCAGATTTCTTTTGCAGAGCTTAAAAGCTTATTTAACTTAAAGTTTAAGGCCAAAAGAATTTTGAAATTTTGTTCATTTTGTGAAAGAAAGTTTTATGGTTAAATGCTTCGATTATCTGTAAAATACAGTTTATATATTGTTAAATAAACAGGTTGTGTGAAAATGAAGTTATATTGGTGGGTCTTCTCCTCCACGTTTTCCTTAATTCCAGTAAGTACCACGTGTCATAGTGTACTACGAATGGCTTCTGCGAGGTGTAACCATAACTGCTGACAGTTGTCAACAATTGAGACATCTTGCAGGCGCAATCCAAGAAAAACGACCAGAAAGACTGCGTGAAGTGATGTTACTCCACCGTAACTTCCACCTGTAACTATACAGGGGTTTGGTTGGTAAGTCATTCCGCATCCACATTATTCACTTAATATTGCGCCCTCTGATTTTCACCGTTTCCGGTCTCTATCGAACAGCTTTCCAGGAACTTCCTTTCCGGATGAAAATGCGCTCCGAACATGGCTCGACAAGTTTCTCGCCTCAAAACCACATGATTTCATAGTCGTGGAATCGAAAAGTTACCCCAGTGTTGGCAGACTGTTGTAAATCGTGAAGGAGATATATTATTTATGTCTAAAGTTTCTATTATGTTTATTTGTTGTGTTATTGAATATGTGAGCAAACGCTACGAATTTATACACAAACTTGATACATCTCCTCCCCTCTCGAGCCGTGCTCTACGCGGTCTCCACGAGCGGACGCGCGGCGGTGGATGCGGATGCATCGGCGTCAGTGGCTCCGACGAACGCCAGGTCGCCCCGTTTACTGTAGCGCGGGTGTAGTTACTCCGTTCGTCCTAGCCACCAGAACGTTGTGTTTGCCGAATTTCGACTTAATTGAACGCGGTGCTGCTTCCCTGATCTTGTTGAGATAATAGTCACACTCGCGAGGATGAGTTTGGCCCTGCTGCTTTTTCTATGGCCTCCAGAATTGGGAAGTTCGTGCTAAAATCCTGGTACGTTCGTATGGCACCGCAAGAGTCTGGGAAAAACGGTGCTCTGCGACCGCCGACTTGTTGAGATACATTAATCAAAGATATCACTGATTTCCTCGGCATCGATCTTCGATGGTGCGCACTGATTGTCCAGTATATGTTTTGCCACGTTGTGGGATCTGATATACCACAGCCTTCCGTAACCAATGGTCATCCTTAGCACTCCTCAATAATTCCTGTGTTTCATTAGAACCGAGAGAGGTGGCGCAGTGGTTAACACACTGGACTCGCATTCGGGAGGACGACGGTTCAATACCGCGTCCGGCCAGCCTGATTTAGGTTTTCCGTGATTTCTCTAAATCGCTCCAGGCAAATGCCAGGATGGTTCCTTTGAAAGGGCACGGCCGACTTCCTTCCCTAATCCGATGAGACCGATGGCCTCGCTGTTTGGTCTCTTCCCCCAAACAACCCAACCCTGTGTTTCATTAGACGGGCAAAAGACAGTTCTTATTCACTGCCTCTTAGTACGCGCCCGATTGTTCGTGTAAGCGCGCTGGTGTACGGTAAAACGGCACAGGCTGCCTCTTTCTCGGTGTCTTCGTCTGTCTGTACAGGTTGTACTGTATCTTTTGGGGGAGAGAGAGAGCGGAGGGGTGGATTGGAGAATGGACGCAGAGCCTGCCTAAGGAAGTAAAGAAGTTTGTCCCTCCGACGAGGCCAGATGATGAAAGTGCCGTCCACAAAACGGAATAAGCCAGTGGGTCTCCATGTTGATATCTTCAGGGCTTCCTCCTCGAACTGCTACATGTATAAATTCTCCACCATAGGCGAGAGCGGGCCGCCCTTAGGCAAATAATAGATCTGACACAACCAGTGGTGAAGAAGTGAGAAAAGAAATCTTCAGAGATGTGGCCACGTACGGCGTATGAAGTAACGACGATGGTCAAAAGCAGTCCTGCAGTGGTCGCCGCCGGGGAGGAGAAAGTGCGGACGGCCGAAAATAACATAGAGAGCAAGAATAATTGGAATGATAAGGAAGAGCGATCTGAATGCTGGCGAATAGGTACACAGGGAAGCTGCTGAAGACTAGGGAAGTGCTCAAAAGTAAAAAGTACGCACAGCTTCTTCTCCCTTGGCCGCCCGAACAGCCGCGCGCGTTAGCACGCCGCTTCCGGAATTGGGGAAGGCACGCCGGCCCCTGACCGAATCCACCCGCCGGTTTGTCGACCATCCTCGACGTGGTTTGTTGTTGTTGTTGTTGTGGTCTTCAGTCCTGAGACTGGTTTGATGCGGCTCTCCATGCTACTCTATCCTGTGCAAGCTTCTTCATCTCCCAGTACCTACTGCAACCTACATCCTTCTGTATCTGTTTGGTGTATTCATCTCTTGGTCTCCCTCTACGATTTTTACCCTCCACGCTGCCCTCCAATACCAAATTGGTGATCCCTTGATGCCTCAGAACATGTCCTACCAACCGATCCCTTCTTCTAGTCAAGTTGTGCCACAAACTTCTCTTCTCCCCAATCCTATTCAGTACCTTCTCATTAGTTATGTGATACACCCATCTAATCTTCAGCATTCTTCTGTAGCACCACATTTCGAAAGTTTCTATTCTCTTCTTGTCCAAACTATTTATCGTCCATGTTTCACTTCCATACATGGCTACACTCCATACAAATACTTTCAGAAACGACTTCCTGACACTTAAAACTATACTCGATGTTAACAAATTTCTCTTCTTCAGAAATGCTTTCCTTGCCATTGCCAGTCTACATTTTATATCCTCTCTACTTCGACCATCATTATTTTGCTCCCCCAAATAGCAAAACTCCTTTACTACTTTAAGTGTCTCATTTCCTAATCTAATTCCCTCAGCATCACCCGACTTAATTCGACTACATTCCATTATCCCGATTTTGCTTTTGTTGATGTTCATCTTATATCCTCCTTTCAAGACACTGTCCATTCCGTTCAGCTGCTCTTCCAAGTACTTTGCTGTCTCTGACAGAATTACAATGTCATCAGCGAACCTCGAAGTTTTTATTTCTTCTCCATGGATTATAATTCCTACTCCGAATTTTTTTTGATTCCTTCACTGCTTGCTCAATATAGAGATTGAATAACATCGGGGAGAGGCTATAACCCTGTCTCACTCCCTTCCCAACCACTGCTTCCCTTGGATGTCCCTCGACTCTTATAACTGCCATCTGGTTTCTGTACAAATTGTAAATAGCCTTTCGCTCCCTGTATTTTACCCCTGCCACCTTCAGAATTCGAAAGAGAGTATTCCAGTCAACATTGTCAAAAGCATTCTCTAAATCTACAAATGCTAGAAACGGTGGTTTGCCTTTCATTACTCTAGCTTCTAAGATAAGTCGTAGGGTCAGTATTGCCTCGCGTGTTCCAATATTTCTACGGAATCCAAACTGATCTTCCCCTAGGTCGGCTTCTACTGGTTTTCCAATTCGTCTGTAAAAAATTTACGTTAGTATTTTGCAGCCGTGACTTATTAAACTGTTAGTTCGGTAATTTTCACATCTGTCAACACCTGCTTTCTTTGGGATTGGAATTATTATATTCTTCTTGAAGTCTGAGGGTATTTCACCTGTCTCATACATCTTGCTCACCAGATGGTAGAGTTTTGTCAGGACTGGCTCTCCCAAGGCTGTCAGTAGTTCTAATGGAATGTCTACTCCCGGCGCTTTGTTTCGACTCAGGTCTTTCAGTGCTCTGTCAAACTCTTCACGCAGTATCATATCTCCCATTTCCTCTTCATCTACATACTCTTCCATTTCCATAATATTGTCCTCAAGTACATCGCCCTTGTATAGACCCTCTATATACTCCTTCCACCTTTCTACTTTCCCTTCTTTTCTTAGAACTGGGTTTCCATCTGAGCTCTTAATATTCATACAAGTGGTCCTCTTTTCTCCAAAGGTCTCTTTAATTTTCCTGTAGGCAGTATCTATCTTACCCCTAGTGAGATAAGCCTCAACATCCTTACATTTGTCCTCTAGCCATCCCTGCAAAGCCATTTTGCACTTCCTGTCGATCTCATTTTTGAGTCGTTTCTATTCCTTTTTGCCTGCTTCATTTACTGCATTTTTATATTTTCTCCTTTCATCAATCAATTTCAGTATCTCTTCTGTTACCCAATGATTTCTACTAGCCCTCGTCTTTTTACCTACCTGATCCTATCTCTTTAATCACGTTGTGGGTAAAATCTTCTCAGGTATTGTTGAAAGGAAAGTGCGAGTATTAGTTGAGGACCAATTGGATGAAAATCAGTGTGGGTTTAGGCCTCTTAGAGGTTGTCAGGACCAGATCTTTAGCTTACGGCAAATAATGGAGAAGTGTTATGAGTGGAACAGGGAATTGTATCTATGCTTTATAGATATAGAAAAGGCATTTCCTAGGAGGAAGTTATTGTCTGTTCTACAAGATTATGGAATAGGAGGCAAACTTTTGCAAGCAATTAAAGGTCTTTACATGGATAGTCAGGCAGCAGTTAGAGTTGATGGTAAATTGAGTTCATGGTTCAGAGTAGTTTCAGGGGTAAGACAAGGCTGCAACCTGTCTCCACTGTTGTTCATATTATTTATGGATCATATGTTGAAAACTATAGACTGGCTGGGTGAGATTAAGATATGTGAACACAAAATAAGCAGTCTTGCATATGCGGATGACTTAGTTGTGATGGCAGATTCGATTGAAAGTTTGCAAAGTAATATTTCAGAGCTAGATCAGAAATGTAAGGACTATGGTATGAAGATTAGCATCTCCAAAACGAAAGTAATGTCAGTGGGAAAGAAATGTAAACGGATTGAGTGCCAAATAGGAGGAACAAAGTTAGAACAGGTGGACGGTTTCAAGTACTTAGGATGCATATTCTCACAGGATGGCAACATAGTGAAAGAACTGGAAGCGAGGTGTAGCTAATCTCTGCACCGTTCAATCTTTCGACCAACTTTGTTGTATGGGAGCGAAAGCTGGGTGGATTCAGGTTACCTTATCAACTAGGTTGAGGTTACGGATATGAAAGTAGCTAGGATCATTGCAGGTACTAGTAGATGGGAACAATGGCAGGAGGGTGTCCACAATGAGGAAATCAAAGAATAACTGGGAATGAACTCTATAGATGTAGCAGTCAGGGCGAACAGGTTTAGATGGTGGGGTCATGTTACACGCATGGGAGAAGCAAGGTTACCCAAGAGACTCATGGATTCAGCAGTAGAGGGTAGGAGGAGTCGGGGCAGACCGAGGAGAAGGTACCTGGATTCGGTTAAGAATGATTTTGAAGTAATAGGTTTAACATCAGAAGAGGCACCAATGTTAGCACTGAATAGGGGATCATGGATGAACTGTATAAGGGGGGCTATGCTCCAGAATGAACGCTGAAAGGAATAATCAGTCTTAAATGATGATGATGATGATGATCCTCTGCTGCCTTCACTTCTTCATCCCTCAAAGCTACCCATTCTTCTTCTACTGTCTTTCTTTCCCCCATTCTTGTCAATTGTTCCCTTATGCTCTCCCTGAAACTCTGTACAACCTCTGGTTTAGTGAGTTTATCCAGGTCCCATCCCCTTAAATTCCCACCTTCTTGCAGTTTCTTCAGTTTTAATCTACAGTTCATAACGAACAAATTGTGGTCAGAGTCCACATCTGCCCCTGGAAATGTCTTACAATTTAAAACCTGGTTCCTAAATCTCTGTCTTACCATTATATAATATATCTGAAACCTGCCAGTATCTCCAGGCTTCTTCCATGTATACAACCTTCTTTCATGATTCTTGAACCAAGTGTTAGCTATGATTAAGTTATGCTCTGTGCAAAATTCTACCAGGCAGCTTCCTCTTTCATTTCTTAGCCCCAATCCATATTCACCTACTACGTTTCCTTCTCTCCCTTTTCCTACTGACGAATTCCAGTCACCCATGACTATTAAATTTTCGTCTCCCTTCACTATCTGAATAATTTCTTTTACTTCATCATACATTTCTTCAATTTCTTTGTCATCTGCAGAGCTAGACGGCATATATACTTGTACTACTGTCGTAGGCGTGGGCTTCGTATCTATCTTGGCCATAATAATGCGTTCACTATGCTGTTTGTAGTACCTTACCCGCATTCCTATTCTCCTATTCATTATTAAACCCACTCCTGCATTACCCCTATTTGATTTTGTGTTTATAACCCTGTAGTCACCTGACCAGAAGTCTTGTTCCTCCTGCCACCGACCTTCACTAATTCCCACTATATCTAACTTTAACCTATCCATTTCCCTTTTTAAATTTTCTAACCTACCTGCCCGATTGAGGGATCTGACATTCCACGCTCCGATCCGTAGAACGCCAGTTTTCTTTCTCCTGCTAATGACATTCTCTTGAGTAGTCCCCGCCTGGAGATCCGAATGGGGGACTATTTTACCTCCGGAATATTTTACCCAAGAGGACGCCATCATCGTTTAACCATACAGTAAAGCTGCATGCCCTCGGGAAAAATTACGGCTGTAGTTTCCCCTTGCTTTCAGCCGTTCGCAGTACCAGCACAGAAAGGCCGTTTTGGTTAGTGTTACAAGGCCAGATCAATCAATCATCCAGACCGTTGCCCCTGCAACTACTGAAAAGGCTGCTGCCCCTCTTCAGGAACCACACGTTTGTCTGGCCTCTCAACAGATACCCCTCCGTTGTGGTTGCACCTACGGTACGGTACGGTACGGTACGGTACGGCTGAGACACGCAAGCCTCCCCACCAACGGCAAGGTCCATGGTTCACGGGGGGGTGGGGGGGAGGGGGGCGATGTGATTTATAGGAAGTGAATACTAGGCTGATACCCACGTCCCACCTCAAGTTCCACAATTCAGAAAACATTTCTAAATTCCATCTGCAAATGGGGAGTGGTGGAGGGGAGGCACAGAAAGGGCATCTAACCACCCTTTACTAGTAACATTGTCAAATCCAGATTAACATGCCGATCCCGTGAAGATAAGGGATACGGCCAGGATGAATCGACTGCTCCTCTTAATTTGTTGTTGTTGTGATCTTCAGTCCACGGACAACTGCTTCAGCCACATCCATTTGAGGCTGCTAATAGTACAGGAGGCTTTATTTCCCTCCACAATTTGCACACCCCACCCTTAATTCCAACCAACGGCCTTACAGCAGTGCCAATACCGGTTCCCGTCAGATCACCGAAGTCGAACGCTGTCGGACTTGGCCAGAAGTTGGAGGGTGATCGTAGCGCTTTTGCTAAACAGAGTACACTCAGCCCTTGTGAGGGCAATTGCGGAGCTACTTGACTGCGAAGCAGCAGCTCCGACCCCGAAAAGACAACGGCTGGGAGTGCGGTGGGCTGACCATATTCCCCTACATACCCCCATCCAGTGACGCCTATCGGCTGACGATGACACGGTGGCTGATCAGTACCAATGGGCCTTCCGAGAGCTGATCGTACAGAGTCAAGCTTCTTTCCATCCCTTGTTACTTCAGGATGTGTGTTGTCAGCCTGTCGCTTCTTTTAGTCAGAATGCGCCATAAAATTCTCTTCAACGCAATTCAATACCTTCTCATTAGTTATCCGATCCACCCATCTAATCTTGAGTATTCTTCTGTAGCACTACATTTCAAATTTTTCTCTCCTTGTCTGTGCTATTTGCGGTCTACGTTTCACTCCCATATCAGGCTAACTGCAAGAAAGTACTTTGAGAAAATATTTCCTAACACTTAAATTTAATTTACGTGATAAAGTATTTCTCTTTAGCTCATGCGCTTTTCTTCCTGTTTCAAGTCAGCATTTTATACCTTCCTTGCTTCGGCCGTCGTCAATTGTTTTACTGCCCAAATAGCAAAACTCACGTACTACTATTTTTAGCGTCAAATTCCGTAATCTAATTCCCTAGTACCACCTGATTTAGTTCATTACACCGCATTACCCTTGTACTACTTTTCTTGAGATTCATCATAAGACATCTTTCCAAGACAGTATTCAATACTCTCAACAGATCGTCCAGTTCACTTGCTTTCACTGACAGGATTACAACATCATCGGCAAATCTCTGTGAACACTAATTCCCATTCAAACTTTGTCCTTGTTATCCTATAATGATTTTCCAATATACGGATTGAATAACGTCATTTTCGCCCTTCCTTCTCAGCTACTGCTACCCTTTCATGTCCAACTGTTTTCTACTTCTGTGAAGTTCTTGTATAAGTTGAAAGTAACCTTTCGATTCCCATTCCTGCTCTGTCTCTGGTGTCCTATACTGCTTTTCCGATATACCAATTGAATAACGTCATTTTCTCACTTCCTTCTCAGTTACTGCTAACCTTTCATGTACTTCGACTCTTTTCTACTTCTGTATAGTTCGGGTATAAGATGAAGGTAACCTTTCTATTCCTGTATTTTATTCGTGCTAGAATTGCAGGCGGTGTATCTACAAATGCTATAACAGTAGGTTTATGTCTCTACTGCCTATTTTGAAAATACACCACTGGCCATTAAAATTGCTACACCACGAAGGTGACGTGCCAAAGACGCGAAATTTAAGCGACGGGAAGAAGATGCCGTCATATGCAAATGATTAGCTTTTCAGAGCATTCACACAAGGTTGGCGCCGGTGCCGACACCTACAACATGCTGACTTGGGAGAGTTTCCAACCGATTTCTCATACACAAACAGCAGTTGACCGGCGTTGCCTGGCGAAACGTCGTTGTGATGCCTCGTGTAAGGAGGAGAAATGCGTACCATCACGTTTCCGACTTCGACAAAGGTCGGATTGTAGCCTATCGCGATTGCGGTTTATCGTATCGCGACATTGCTGCTCGCGTTGGTCGAGATACAATGACTGTCAGCAGAATATGGAATCGGTGGGTTCAGGAGGGTAATACGGAACGCCCTGCTGGATCCCAACGGCCTCGTATCACTAGCAGTCGAGATAACAGGCATCTTATCCGCATGGCTGTAACGGATCGTGCAGCCACGTCTCGATCCCTGAGTCAACAGATGGGGACGTTTGCAAGACAACAACTATCTGCACGAACAGTTCGAAGACGTTTGCAGCATCATGGACTATCAGCTCGGAGACCGTGGCTGCGGTTACCCTTGACGCTGCATCACAGACAGGAGCGCCTCCGATGGTGTACTCAACGACGAACCTGGGTGCACGAATGGCGAAACGTCATTTTTTCGGATTAATCCAGGTTCTGTTTACAGCATCACAATGGTCGCATCCGTGTTTGGCGACATCGTGGTGAACGCACATTGGAAGCCTGTATTCGTCATCGTCATACTGGCGTATCACTCCGCTTGATGGTATGGGGTGCCATTGGCTACACGTCTCGGTCACCTCTAGTTCGCATTGACGGCACTTTGAAGAGTGGACGTTACATTTCAGATGTGTTGCGACCCGTGGCTCTACCCCTCATTCGATCCCTGGGAAACCCTCATTTCAGCAAGATAATGCATGACCGCATGTTGCAGGTCCTGTACGGGCCTTTCTGGATACAGAAAATGTTCGACTGCTGCCCTGGCCAGCACATTCTCCAGATCACTCACCAATTGAAAACGTCTGGTCAATGGTGGCCGAGCAAATGGCTCGTCACAATACGCCAGTCACTACTGTTGATGAACTGTGGTATCGTGTTGAAGCTGCATGGGCAGCTGTACCTGTACACGCCATACAAGCTCTGTTTGACTCAATGCCCAGGCGTATCAGGGCCGTTATTACGGCCAGAGGTAGTTGTTCTGGGTACTGATTTCTCAGGATCCATGCACCCAAATTGCGTGAAAATGTAATCACATGTGAGTTCTAGTATATTATATTTGTCCAATGAATAACCGTTTATCATCTGCATTTCTTCTTGGTGTAGCAATTTTAATGGTCAGTAGTGTAAGTCCTAGGGTAGTACGTCCTTGCATCTATCCTAAATTTCTCCAGAACCGATACATATCTTCCCCGAGGTTGGCTTGTACCGCTCTTTCCATTCTTCTGCACGTAATTTGAGCAAGTGTTTCATGACTCATGAAACTGGTGGTCCTGTAATATTCACCCCTATAAGCCCCTGCCTTCATTGGAATTGGAGTTATTACACTATCTTATCAGAGATATCTGGACACGTATCAGAGGACATCAGTTTTGAGCGTGTCCATCCTTCGTATTTATGAGGGCTTAAACTCTGTCGAGGACACTCTCAGCGAGGTATATGAATGTCTGCTGAGGAATAGCAGCTCGTTCTTCCTCAGGGAACAGTATGATGTTGGACGCTATGTTCTGGAGTGAAGTTCACGTTCATACTCGCTCCAATGCTTCTCCACTGAATCAAGGTTGGGATTTTGGGCAGTCCAGTCCATTTCAGGAATGCTGCTATATGAAGGGCTTATGTCAATAGTGGTACAAGTCCATTTTTGTTCATATTGAGAGTCATAAAGTTAAATGATCGCTGAAAAATCTGCAGTTGAGATACCAGAAATATTCAAGCATATGGATTTTTGCTAGAGATGAAACTTTCTTTCTGTTTCTTTGGCTCATTAATTTCAGAAGCATTATAGACAGAAAAGTGGAGATAATGGACTTGTACCACTATTGAAATAAGCCCTTCATATGACAAGGTGAATCGGCGTGCTGATAAAAACCACCCATCGTCTCCGACTGTTCTTTTGCCGCACACAGTACACAATGCTGTCAAATGTATCCATATCCATCCACACTTAGCGTCTACTTACGTGCAATTAGGAGACCACACCCTAATCACAAAAAGCACCGCCGTACCGTAACACCACCTACTCCAAACTTCACAAATGGCGCTACACATGATGGTTGGTAATCTTGTCCAGGCGTCCACCAAGCCCAAACCCTTTCAGCAAATTGCTGCAGGATGTATCGTGAGTCATCACTCCAAATCCCTCGTGTCCAGTCGCCCACCGTGCAATGGCGTCGCTCTTTACATCTCCTCAGACGTCGCTTCGCAATGGCTACAAAAATGAATGGCTTACGAGGAGCTGCACGACCATTGTACCACACTGTCTTTAAGTCACTACGCACACTCTTTGTGCTAAGTGGGCTTCGGATAGCATTTTGGAACTGAAGAGTGATTCTTTCTGCTTCACGCCATATTTTACAACAGCTCTCCACAGTGTTCGACGGCGTCCGTCCATCAGTACAAGAGGTCTGGCTGGTCTTGGTTTATCTGCGGTTGTTTCTTCACATTTTCACTTCACGATTACATCACTAACTGTCAACTTGGACTGCTTTAGAACTTTGAAATGTCCACGATGGATTTGTTACTCACGTAACATCCAGTAACTAGTCTACGTTCGAAGTGAACCAGCTTCCCTGACCGACCCAGTCTACTGTTTCTGCTTCTTTGCCGACAGTCCAATATTCCCCGCCTCTTCTTATGCTGGCGTGACTCTCTTGACATCTATGGTCAATTCCTCGTTAAATAAGGGTGTCCGGATACTTTTGATCAGATAATGTATACCTTTCTTGAAGAACGATGGTGTTTCGCCAGTGTCATTGCATTATCAGGTAAATAGTTTTGTTCCGGTGTGTTCTCTCAAGGACGTCTGAGGGAATGTCATGATGTCTCATTTCGACCTCGGTATTCCAGTGCTATGTCAATTTGTTCTTATAGTATATCAGTTACTCGTCGGGTGTGGCCGTCTGACCTGTAAATACGCTTCGAGAAGCAGCGTCAACCGCCATGTCCGGCGACGACAGTGGCGTGAGAGCTCCCAGCTGAACCGAGACGGAGGGCGCTGCTCATAATCTGAGAGACGTGCCCTCGTTGACCGCGCTCCAGCTGACATTTTATTTAAATTCGCGCTTAATTGCGCGGGACAGATGGCGTAATGAGCGACTCGTCAGCACAGGAACGCCGCATTCCCGTTGGCCGGCACAATTGCTGTCCCTGGCTGCGTGCTATTTATGTCCCTCTCGTCGACGTCACTCCTGTGATCCGTGGCCCGCTGACGGATGGACTCGTAGCAGGCGCATACGCTCCACGATGTACGGTGGGTACTGTACTATGAGTGTCTCTTGTAGTGAAGAGTCCCTGCACCTAGAAGGATGCTGAGGTCGTGATTAATAGTACAGGCCGAGACAAGGTTCCGATGATCTCCGAATCATGCAGATCAATTTGTCGCCTAAATGTTCTGCCGAATATTCAAAAAGACTATTGCTACACGGGATGAGGCCTCATCATTGCGGATGTAAAATAGACGACTTAAAAAAACACCTATACTTCGATATGAAACTTCCTGGCAGATTAAAACTGTGTGCCGGACCGAGATTCGAACTCGGGACCTTTGCCTTTTGCGGGCAAGTGTTCTACCCACTGAACACGACTCACGCCCCGTCCTCACAGCTTTACTTCTGCCAGTAAGCTGTGAGGAAGGGGCGTAAGTCGTGCTTGGGTAGCTCAGTTGGTAGAGCACTTGCCCGCGAAAGGCAAAGGTCCCTAGTTCGAGTCTCGGTCCGGCACACAGTTTTAATCTGCCAGGAAGTTTCATATCAGCGCACACTCCGCTGCAGAGTGAAAATCTCATTCTGGCACCTATACTTCGTTGGGACTCTAATCCTGTCACCTTACATGGAATTCTTAAGAAAAGTTACAATTATAATTTTGGCATGGACTGCTGAATGAAACTAGCCCATTCTGACCTCGCTGTGTGCAGAATCGCTATTTGACTGAATATGCCGCCCGGAGTAGCCGAGCGATTCTATGCGCTACAGTCTGGAACCGCGCAACCGCTACGGTTGCATGGATGTGTGTGATGTCCTTATGTTAGTTAGGTTTAAGTAGTTCTAAGTTCTAGGGGATGATGACCTCAGAAGTTAAGTCCCATAGTGTTCAGAGCCATTTGAACCATTTTTGACTGGATATATTGTGAACACGATTATAATGCAGGCTGTTTACTCCTTTCACGTGCACCAAACCCATCCGACTGTGAATATTATTCTGAAATACACCCCCGTGGCATCTTGATTGCTTAAGCGGTGCTCACAAACAAACACACACACACACACACTAATAAAAATAAACTAGCTGAAAGAGTAGCAGACAGATAGGGGAATGGAAGTTGGCTGAACGGTTCTCGTATCTTACACTCTACCAGAATTAAAAATGCTCCTTTTAGAGCACAAAAAAGGGCGCGTATGTCTTGGGCAGAGTTAGGGATTTAGAAGAAGGAAACTAACTTTCCGACTTGTTTGGTAGCTTCAAAGACATTTAAATAGAAACACCTTGACATATAGCCCATTTTTAACTTGTTAGTGCTAGTAACCATGTTATGTAAAATAATGCATCACGTCAAGTAAAGTAACATGATTCATGATGTCATTCACCCATTCACCCAGGAACCAATCTACTCACACAAAAATTTTATCTCTCCACAAAAACGTTTTTACCTATTGCGTGCATGCTCTTCAGCCATATGATACTCGTATATATTGTCTACTATGGCAGACCAATCTTCTGGATTCTGAGCACAGGATCAGGGACCTCAGCCTATAAATTACAAGATGCAGGTGTGCCAACTCCTTGCAGCTAAGAAAGATCACATTGTTAGGGAAGTTTGGTTAACTCGTAAGAAAGAAATTTCGATTTAAATTTCTTTTTCAGCTGCCAGGCAAGTCGGAAAGCTAGTTCTCTCCTTTTACATCCCTAACTCTGCCCAGGACATATTCTCCTTTTTTTGTGCTATAACAGAAGCATTTATCTGGTTGCCAACTTTTACTGTAACATAAATTTGGTTTTAGACCGCCATTGCGCTAAAGGTTTTCTATCGTCTTTCCAACACTTTTGCTTATATCGTGGAAATGGATAAAACTTCCACAAAACAGCAAGACGACCATTAATTGCATGTATTTCTCCACCTTCTTATCAAATTTTCACCGATTCGCACAAGTCTTAAACATATGAGTAGCGCGCATGAAAAGACAAAAAACGTGTTTTTTGCACGTGTAATCCGAATGAAGCTAGATTTTTCAAAGCAAGTTTTCAATTTTATCGTAAGAATGCGTTTTTCATTTATTTGAATCACTTTAAATCGTTTCCGCGCTTTTGGTTCACGCAAGAATGATTTTTACGCGCTATGTTTACGTAGACTTTAAACAATCGTATCTCGACAACAGATAAAGATTGCTTGGATAAAAAGAATTCCGTTTTGAGTTTATTCATTTACCTACGGTAGCGCAAAGTATGAACGAGATTTTTTTCACGTACAATCCGAACAGCGCACATTACCTGGGTGCCAGCTTCGGTTCTTCGTTCAAACCTCGCTTAATATACTGTAACGTAGCCATAGTAAAAGAGATGTTCGAATGGCTAAAGAAATACACAGTTATGACTGTATTAATTTTGCACAAAACTTGGCCAATTCCAACACAATTTTGTTCCTTGATGACGTTCATCTTCTGTGCAGGAACTGGACATAGTCCTCATTGGAGCATATGATGAACAGTCCGCTCTTCTGCACATTCACACTCAATATCATCAAGATCAGTGTATCCCCATCGTGCCAAATTAACCTTTGATCTAATAACTCCAGATCTCAGTCTATTCAGGGACTTCCAAGTCGTCCATCTCTCATCATAACGAGGAGATGAAGTTTCAGAGAGTCTTTTTTCCAGCCAGAGATAAGATAGATCGTAGCCATCGATACTTGCAAATCTAGCTGTTTTAGCAGGGATTCTAAATGTCATCGATGTTCTAAGGAAACTCCTCTTTGACTTCAGTCATCGTGGTTGCGGTTCATGCCCGTACAGGGTATGGTTTCTTTCTCTCGCTCCACTGTTTTCTTATTCATAGCTTTTTCCCTTCGAACAGGTGGTGCTATTCCTGCGAGGTGATAAAGCCATTTGACTGGACTGGATTTCAACCAACCTGTTATGATTCTGCGGGTGCCATTGAGAACTATGTCCTCCTGTTTGGCATGTATTACCAAAAGGACATGCATACTCTGCCGCAGAATGCCACAGTGCCATTGCAGTATTTCGTATAGTTTTAACTAGCTCACTGCGATGCTTCTACCAGTTCATGCAGTGCCTCTTGATCCGTCAGATATCTCTCCTAGACATTTCGAGGTCTCTCAGTGCTCCTTCTACACCTGATCATAGTATCTTTAATTTGTAACTACCTTCCCTGTTTCTCAGTTGAAAAGTACACACTTCTGTCTTTGAGGGATTTAGTTTAAATTACATTACATGAATTCACAATTGCGAATGAGAGCAAACATGGAATGGATTGACGACAATGAAAATCTAAGCCGGACCGGGACTCTAACCCAGCCAGACACAAACTTCCATATGTCTATATGTCGCCAACCATCGTGCACGGATAGCGAAATGGTAAGGCGACTGCTGGCGATAAGCGGAAAATCCGGGTTCGAGTCATTGTTGTCATACCAGCCTACAGCTGATGGTTGTTCTCATTCGCAACTGCAAATTCATTTACTACATCCACCTTCGTAACTCTTCAACAGTTGGCAGCATTGGTATGCGGCAGGGACTGGCTTGTTCCGTAGCCTCTTCTGTACAGCTGCAGTTGGTGGGAACCCTTAGCATTGAACGGTTGTGTTGTTACCGTTTAAAGTATGGAACCCTGCGCAGACGGTCGGTCAATGCGATTTAAGCAACGTGCAGTCATTGAATTGCTGACAGCAGAAGGTGTCACCCCAAAGGAGATGCATGAGAGAATGAAAGCAGTTTACCATGATTCTGTTGATGTGGGTATTATGTGTCGTTGGGTGATTAAGTTTCAAGATGTTGAGACGCGAATATCTTACCTCCGTGACAAACAAAGAGTTGGACGTCCTGTGACAGCAACCACCGAGTTTCAGAAGCAAAATGTTCACTGATTGATTCAGGGTGATCGTCGTATCACCGTGTGTGTCACATTATTGCTTTGCTTGGCTATCAGAAGATCTGTGTACGACGGGTACCCTGCATGCTGACTTCAAAAAATGGTTAAAATGGCTCTGAGCGCTATGGGACTTAACTTCTGAGGTCATCAGTCCCCTAGAATTTAGAACTACTTAAACCTAACCAACCTAAGGACATCACACACATCCATGCGCGAGGCAAGAATGGGTAGCTTTCAGGGATGAAATAGTGAAGGCAGCAGAAGATCAAGTAAGTAAAAAGACGAGGGCTGGTAGAAACCCTTGGGTAACAGAAGAAATATTGAATTTAATTGATGAAAGGAGAAAATATAAATATGCAGTAAATGAAGCAGGCAAAAAGGAATACAAACGTCTCAAAAATGAGATCGACAGGAAGTGCAAAATGGCTAAGCAGGGATGGCTAGAGGATAAATGTAAGGATGTAGACTCACTAGGGGTAAGACAGATACTGCCTACAGGAAAATTAAAGAGACCTTTGGAGAAAAGAGAACCACTTGTACGAATATTAAGAGCTCAGATGGAAACCCAGTTCTAAGAAAAGAAGGGAAAGCAGAAAGGTGGAAGGAGTATGTAGAGGGTCTATACAAGGGCGATGTACTTGAGGACAATATTATGGAAGTGGAAGAGAATGTAGATGGAGAGGAAATGGGAGATATGATACTGCGTGAAGAGTTTGACCGAGCACTGAAAGACCTGAGTCGAAACAAGGCCCCAGGAGTAGACAACATTCCATTAGAACTACTGACGGCCTTGGGAGAGCCAGTCCTGACAAAACTCTACCCTCTGGTGAGCAAGATGTATGAGACAGGCGAAATACTCTCAGACTTCAAGAAGACTATAATAATTCCAATCCCAAAGAAAGCAGGTGTTGACAGGTGTGAAAATTACTGAACTATCAGTTTAATAAGTCACGGCTGGAAAATACTAATGCGAATTCTTTACAGACGAATGGAAAAACTAGTAGAAGCCGACTTCGGGGAAGATCAGTTTGGATTCCGTAGAAATATTGGAACACGTGAGGCAATACTGACCCTACGACTTATCTTAGAAGCTAGATTAAGGAAAGGCAAACCTACGTTTCTAGCATTTGTAGACTTAGAGAAAGCTTTTGACAATGTTGGCTGGAATACTCTCTTTCAAATTCTGAAGGTGTCAGGGGTAAAATACAGGGAGCGAAAGGCTATTTACAATTTGTATAGAAACCAAATGGCAGTTATAAGAGTTGAGGGGCATGAAAGGGAAGCAGTGGTTGGGAAGGGAGTGAGACAGGGTTGTAGCCTCTCCCCGGTGTTATTCAATCTGTATATTGAGCAAGCACTGAAGGAAACAAAAGAGGTAGGTATTGAAATCCATGGAGAAGAAATAATAACTTTGAGGTTCGCCGATGACATTGTAATTCTGTCAGAGACAGCAAAGGACTTGGAAGAGGAGTTGAACGGAATGGATAGTGTCTTGAAAGGAGAATGAACATCAACAAAAGCAAAACGAGGATAATGGAATGTAGTCGAATTAAGTCTGGTGATGCTGAGGGTATTAGATTAGGAAATGAGACACTTGAACTAGTAAAGGAGTTTTGCTATTTGGGGAGCAAAATAACTGATGATGGTCGAAGTAGAGAGGATATAAAATGCAGACTGGCAATGGGAAGGGAAGCGTTTCTGAAGAAGAAAAATTTGTTAACATTGAGTATAGATTTAAGTGTCAGGAAGTCGTTCCTGTAAGTATTTGTATGGAGTGTAGCCATGTATGGAAGTGAAACATGAATGATAAATAGTTTGGACAAGAAGAGAATAGAAACTTTCGAAATGTGGTGCTACAGAAGAATGCTGAAGATTAGATGGGTAGATCACATAACTAATGAGGAGGTGTTGAATAGGACAGGGGAGAAGGGAAGTTTGTGGCACAACCTGACTAGAAGAAGGGATCGGTTGGTAAGACATGTTCTGAGGCATCAAGGGATCACCAATTTAGTATTGGAGGGCAGCGTAGAGGGTAAAAATCGTAGAGGGAGACCAAGAGATGAATACACCAAGCAGATTCAGAAGGATGTAGGCTGCAGTAGGTACTGGGAGATGAAGAAGCTTGCACAGGATAGAGTAGCATGGAGAGCTGCATCAAACCAGTCTCAGGACTGAAGACCACAAGAAGAACAACATAAGTAAGGGGTTGATTATAGATGGTAGGCGATTTAAAATCAATCACCCCAGTGATTTGTTAAGATGACATGGATTATTTCTTTCTCTGACAGGTTTCACCCAAGCAATCAGTCCGCCCTTCCGCTATTTCTTTGTGATTCGGTCTCTGCTCACATTGTTATTGAATGGTTGGAGAATCACTTTCTTTGGTAGCGAGCCTAAGTGATTAACTTCCTCGGTTCATAGACCTCTCTAATTCTTCGGAGCCTCCCTGAAGAAGGAATACAAAAGGAGCCTCTCGGAAGATTGTGATGACTTGTGATCAGGACAATAAAAGTAATCAGGTATTCCCTCGGGAACGCTAATCCTATCACACCAGAAACATCTACATTTAAGCCTTTCTTGATGACTACAGCTAACGATTATCTCTGTTAAGGTATGACGTAAAAGGAGACAAAGAAAAGCTGCTCTAAGATCTACGCAGTCAGTACCAGTGTCATACATCGGATACACGTAGAAGTTGTTACATGTGCAGACCAGAAGCAGATGGAATGTGTCTCGGTATTGAAAGACCAAGTGTCGAATATGGAAGTGCTGCCTTTCCTCACGCAGATATACAGATTGTGTCCATAGCAGCCATGGAGTAAAACAACATTGAAATTCTGACTCTAGAAACAGCTAGTTGCACCATTTAATTTCTTTGTAAACAACCTAGTGCGGTTTTCAAAATAAGCATGTCCAAACCGTGATCGGTCATTTCAGCAGGCAATGTACTAATTGGGGCTGTGATCATGAAGATGAGAATGGAGCAGCTATACTGGAATGGGCAGAATGAATTACTTGGCCTTAATTCATGACGCGGATGTACATGGATGTTTTAATATTGGCAGCTGGAGGCGAGCTTATAATCCTGACCCCATATTTGGCAGCAGCAATATCAGCTAACATTGTGTGCAATCTGACTCTTCTCCAGTAACCATCTCACAGCATAGACCAATAATGTGCCAATTATTTGCAGCTATAAGACCTCAGGAAGCATCTTCTTCGAGAAGTTTTAATTTTAAGAAGTTAGAATGGTAAACATTTGCAGTATTGTTGGACGCCAAAGTATTTTCTATACAGGATGACGAAAAATTCTTGCACTTGGAATTCACAGCGCGATTCCTCAAATACTAGCAATACAGAAGTATCTGTCACAAAATTTCATCCTCCGCATATTTACGGCGTTAAATGGACGTTAAAGATTGGAAATCAGGCAACACTGTAATCACACGTATTGTAACAACCCCTGTCAGCATACAGCAGAATAGCTGTGTACTTGGTGCTGTGCATAGCGTTTTGGGTTAGCATGCAGGAGGTCAAGCGATCGATTCTGCATCGAGGCGTATTTGATTTTATTTGCCGATTTCATTCCGCCATATAATAACTGTGGTATACACCGATCTCAAGCCGCATATATCTGACATTTTCATAGTACATATTTGGAAATTATTTGCAAAGCACGTTGCTAGTGACGTGAGACCATAACGAAATGTAATGGACCGGAACGTGGGAAGAGCATTGGCACTAATCGACAGGATCATTGAGGTAGGCTATACATAAAACAGGTTTGGGATCTAATAGATGCAGTGGTATGAAACAATTCCCGTCCACGACGTACAAAATGCTTATTTAAAAAGTGACCGGTGAAACGATAGCACCTCCATTTCTACGTTCGTAGTTTGTAAGCGCGAATGTTTCACAGAAGACTCACTGTAATCGCTGTGTGACGATTAAGACACCAGATACATTTAGCAAATAAAAACAAATACGTCTCGACGGAGAATCGAACCCTTAACCTTCTACATCCTAAACCAAAACGCTGTCCACTGCACCAACTGCGCAGCACTACTGCACCACTCTGAGAGAGGTAGTTACCGTACATATGACTATAGTGTTGCCAGATTACCAATCTTTAACGTCCATTTACTGCCGGAAATATACGCAGGACGAAATTTTATGACACATATTTTTGTGTTGCCAGTATGTGAGGAATGGCGCCGCGAAGTCCGAGTGCGTGAATTTTTCTTCACCCTGTAGAACCAGTACCTGGATGCTATGACATCTTCACCAAGGCTGCAAAGATATGCTCTAGAAGGTCCATCCCATGCGGCTGTCGAACATCTCATAACCCTGGGATTACATCATACCAAGCCATCCTACCCGCAGAGTTTAGAAACTTATTTGAAGAAAATCTTTTCAGCGCAGCAACCGTAGTAGCAGGAAACAAGCTCATTTCTTCTATAATGGAGACATAAAGGAATAAGTGGACAAAAAATATAGAAAACCTTTATTTTAGTAGAGTCAGCCATGAATATTGGAGACTTTTGAGACATCTGAGCAATGACCTGACTAAAACCACTGCACATCATTGCATCATTGCCAGTCGAATAGTTTATCAGTTACTGCTGAATAGGAAGAATCAAATGAAAGTATTTCAGAAACTCATGCATCTATAGATAGTTCGAACGCTTGTGTAAAAGAATCGAAGACCACGTGGTTTGACACGCATTAGTATTCATTGACAAAGAAGAGAATCTGTCACGCGACATAAACATACCCCAGCTTTCGACAGGCAGTCTCTAAGAAACGTGATCCTGGAAGAATGGAAAAAAATCGTAAAACGATAGCTACACATCACACGTTGCTGTTTCCAGTCCATTTCTCCGCACCACCAAAGTTGTCAGTCTGCTCGACAAATGTTTTTGGAATCTAGCACTGCCCAGAAGCCTTCTCCATCACAGAGGTATGTGCTTGCGTATTTGCTGCCAGCGATCATACCGTACACTCTCCTCTATGCTACAAATACGTGGTTCTGTGGCCAAGCATTAAAAGACAGAAGCAGTAGCATGCATGCCAACATGGACAACCTGCAGATGCAAATAAATATGGCGATCTCTGTTTCGACAGGCGCTCTATATAAATTCTAGCGATGTTGTTAAATAATGTTGTGGTGTCACCGCCAGACACCACACTTGCTAGGTGGTAGCCTTTAAATCGGCCGCGGTCCGTTGGTATACGTCGGACCCGCGTGTCGCCACTGTCAGTGCTTGCAGACCGAGCGCCGCCACACGGCAGGTCTAGAGAGACGTCCTAGCACTCGCCCAGTTGTACAGCCGACTTTGCTAGGAAGGGTTCACTGACAAATACGCTCTCATTTGCCGAGACGATAGTTAGCATAGCCTTCAGCTACGTCATTTGCTACGACCTAGCAAGGCGCCATTACCAGTTTATATTGAGATTATAATTCATGTATCAACAAGAGCGATGTTCTCCAATTATGTATTAAAGTTAAGTATTCCAGAAGCTATGTACTATTTTTGGCTACTATAATTACTTTACCTTGTTCCAGACCTCACGCCAGTCTGCGTGAGCTTAAACGCGTGCATTTCGGCCTCCTCTAGCAACACGGTGTTGGCTCTTCTGCCAACACATCAAGTGTCGTCACTTTGGGTAACGTATGATGACTTTTTTCTTTTGTCCCGTTATGGAGTGGGAGTGTACCGAGGCACTGTACAAATGGAGAGACTAGGCAGTGTGTCCGAGTTTCGTTAGGACTGTAGCTATGAAAAATGAACGTCATGGGATCATATTCACAAAGTCACTGTATTTATTCGGAATGGTCATCCCCGGAATTAATACGCAGCTGATATAGTTTTAAAGGTATTTTGAAACTGTCACTGTAGCCATTTTTTGGAACTCCATTTAGTACTGCAGTACAATGTTTTTGGATGCCCTTTAACTGCCTTTTAACTGGGTCCCAGTGTTGGAATCAACCAGAACTGCTCCACCGCCATTTTACGACGAGTGTCAGAGACATGTTGTTATATCTGCGGCCAGGACGCTTGCTGCAGCGATGCTAGTGCTTTGACCTTATACAGGGCTGTTGTTGAAACTCCAAGGATCGTTACGCTGCAATTCACCACGAGATAGAGTTGCAGTCCAACTGGGACACAACTGGAGGCGGTACACACAGGACAGAAAATGACAGAGATCATACCGAAACGTTGTCCGCAGGGATCAATGCGTGGCCCACAGGTTTGGAATGTTATACTGGAACCAATACTACAGATGTTACGTGACAGCGATAACGAAAGCGGAAGGGCAGCATTTGCAGATCACATGTTATTCTTCGAAAGAGGTGACATGAGAGGAATTAGAGAAGACAAGTGTAGTCCATGTAGTTGGAGGATGGTGCTGACGTTTCAGATTGTCACTACAAATCCTAAATTTAAACTACATGATGTAATAATTATAAAAAAGCGCCATATACTCGCGTGAGACAGCGTTATCGGGATCTGACAGAGTTTGAAACGGGCCTGATTGTGGTTCTCCATTTGGCCGGCTGGTCGAATCGTGTAACATCTGGATTTGTGGGGCATTCGGATGTGTCTTGGACTGCATGGGTAGATAATGGCAGGTGTAGTTGTCGCTGAGGTTCCGTTCGACCCCGTCTAACCATTGTAACGGAGGATCACCATGTCGTGCGCCAAGCACATATCGCAAACCTTTCACATTTGCGTCTGCCATCTCTCGCCATTGGTCGGAACTAGCAGCAGGTGGGCTAGGGAATTACCGTCCTACGGCTAGGGTGCCGTTAACACAACATAAGATGCTGTGCTTGGAGTGGTGTCATGACTGGGAAGCGTGAACTGCTGAAGAATGGCTTCCCACCGTGTTCAGCGATGAATCGCGGTTGTGCACTGTACCATGTAGCCATCGTCGATGAGTATGATAGCAGCCTGGGGAGAGGTGCCACTCTCCAATGTTTTGGAGAGGCGCAGCGGAGTTGCTCCTGGTGTCTTGGTGTGGGGAGCCATCGCGTAATGCTTCATGTCATGGCTGCCAGTAACTGAGGGAACTCTGACTGCTCAACAGTACGTTACTGACATCCTGCATCATCATGATGCATCCTCATTATGTGTCATGCGACAGTTCTGTCGTGCCAGATTTCAACAGGTCAATGCTTGTCCACATATAACACGTGTCTCTATAAACTGTCTGCGTGAATTTGAGGTACCCACGTGGCCAGCAAGATCTCCAAAGGTAGCACTGATAGAAAATGTGTGGGACCAGGCCGGCCGTTGTGACCGAGCGGTTCTAGGCGCTTCAGTCCGGAACCGCGCTGCTGCTACGGTCGCAGGTTCGAATCCTGCCTCGGGCATGGATGTGTGTGATGCCCTTAGGTTAGTTAGGTTTAAGTAGTTCTAAGTCTAGGGGACTGATCACATCAGATGTTAAGTCCCATAGTGCTTAGAGCCCTTTGAACCATTTTTTGTGGGAGCAGCTCGGACTTCATCTCTGTCCCAATGCCACTATCCAGGCAGGATATGAGGGACCAGATTCAACAGATGGCCATTTTGCCTCAAAATGGGCATATATTCACGGCAGATGAGATGCTGTCTGAGATCTCCTGCTGTACCTGCAAGACAGTACAATAGTTTAATTTGTGGAAAGGGGCCAAAACGAGTGGCTGTTAGTTGCATTCGAATATACTAGTTTATTCTTTTGACAAATATTACAAGAGTAAAGAAAACATTAAAAACAGAGCAAGCTAAACATTAATTTTTGAACTTAATTCCCGGCTTAATGCGCCATTCAATCTCACGCCTCAAGGGCAAAACAACTTTAATTTCAAATCGGCTGAAGCCCAATAACTTAAGACTCAAAAACAGGAATTTGAATTTAAGGGAGAGAAGGCCTTATCTTAAAACATTTATCTAAATTAGGTTGAAGGCCCAAACAATGTCATGTCTTAAGGCCAACACAACTTTAATTTAAAATTGGCTAAAAGTCATACATAAACAAACAACAAGGACAAATAAGAAAAGGCAGCGCATCAAACGGCGAGCAGAAGTTTCCAAGGGTCGGCCTGGAATTCAAACACTTTTTAGGTGAGACAGGCAGTCGGCCCAACAACTCTCAATCCGACGGCAACCCAACTGACAGACAGTCAACAGGCTAAGAGACATGGTAACTTCCGCTCCACCCAACCAGCACACAACAGGGAGTTCAATGGAAGAATGCAGAAGGTATCGGCGCCCACAACGAATTACACGTTCAGGTGTCAAACCACACGCCGTGCTGGACAGCCATAACACGACGAGATAAATACACTGTCTGAATTTACGTCAACGGCCAGGGCAGGTAACCGAAACGTTAATGGCCACAAGGCAGAAGATTCCGCTGGTGCACTTCAATTCAAAAATAATCAATTTAAGTTAAACTCCACAGGAGGGTGGCTAGAATTTTGCCAACTTGAAAACACACGTGGGAATGTCCCAACAGTCCACACCGACGTTCAAACGACACAATATGAACAGTTGGGGCTGGCTGGTAGATTAAGTAAAGACTCAACTTTCGTGTCCACGATCTGTGAGCCACGGACCTCGTAGCAATGGGAACAGCCCCTCACACTCGGACCACGCGTGGCCGCCGCCAGCAGGCTCGGCCAGACATGAGCCACGGAGACTTCCTCGCTGCCCGCACACGGCACAGCCAGAAACTGTAAGCGTGAGGCCAAAGATAGCACACGGTTGCGAATATCGAAACACGCTGCTGCCGCGACTCGCAGAGAGAGAGGATAACAGCATAATCGCGATAACCGCAGGAGACTAAACACAGAATAGCTACCAAGGATTAATACGAAGCATAACATGAGCCAGCGACGGCTCAGTGTCACTTATCAAAGTGAGCTCATATGTCAAGTTCTTTGTAAATTTGACTCAGTTTAGTAAACACTGAAATAACATCACATACCCTTTCAACCCGTCAAGCTTCATTCCTGAGGCAGTGTGTAGGTGTGGTCCTATAGGCGAAACGACCGCCGGAAAGTAATTTACCAGAACAATCTCAAAGAAGAATACTCTATGCATGGAGTACTTTGTTTACGAAGCTCTTGTTCGACTGATTCTTGAGTGTTCTTATTCTATCTGGTAGCCTCTTCACTTACTTTTATTTTATTTTGGCTTCCCGTCATCACGATATAGCCATCCAACACACGTAGTGCCACGAAGCTTCCTAGTAAACAAAATATGTGGGTAAGGCATAGCTGAAGAATTATGCGACTGAAGACTCCCAGAAGCAGAACTCAGTACGTTGTTACAGGGAGGCATCGTCAATAGCGAGCCTCAAGCGAATCTGAGGCGACTGCTGTTGACAGTAATCCACTGTACACAGTGCATATTGAAGGTAAGTTCAACAGGAGAAAATTCTAGTCACTACCTTAAAAGACAACACTGGTCGCTTTAGAGCGTTGTTGATGGTACTGAACTGGTACCAGGAGATCAAGTGAATCACCATTGCGGACGTAAGTTATTGCAGTGAAGTGGTGCGTGCACTCACGTCTGTTGTGTGGAAGCAGCGCTATCGCGTTTGTCGACGTAGAGAAGTGACGGGATGGTAGAGAAGAGCTGCCATCTTTTTATGTGCCTGTGACCACACTGTAAATGAAGTTGCGTGATTTCTTAGTGTATGAAAATCAGCAGTCCAACGTGTCTGCATTGAATGGCGTACCACCCGAAGCTATGTAAGACGGCTCAAGAACAGTTTAGGTGCATTGGGGTTTAGACTGAGGGTTGTGCAAAAGTGGGGCTCAATTAAACAATTACATTATCAAACAAAAACCGTCAAATAAAAGAGCGATTAACCACTTAAAGTAAAACAAAATATATATTTCTGTAACCTGAAAGAACTTTAAGGAGGTCTAAATAATCAATTGCATTAGTATCCTTATAATGATGATAATCGTATGGCATTGACGGCCTGAAGTTCCCAGCTGGGGAAGTTCGTCTGTCCAGTTGCAAGTCTTTTCAATTGACGCCACATTGGGTGACTTGTGTGTCGATGATGCTGATGAGGACAACACAACGCCCACTCCTCGTACAGGAAAAATCTCCGACCCGGCCGGGAATCGAACCAGGCCCCACTGCACGGCAGTCAGAAACGCTGAACACTCAGCGTTAGAGGGAGCACTATGCTTATAATTATAATAATTATAATAATAATAAAAGTAATAAAAACAGAACAAATTCAGAGAACAAATTCAATTCTTGCCTTATAGCCGATAACCGGGCATCAGTATAAACAATTTACAATTCCTGGCATTTTACCATAACCAGTAACAATAACTGTAAAACTTATGACCCAAAGAATACGTAACCTTAACTGGCATCAGTAACACAACCTCAAATTTCGCTTTGATCGACTATTACTACTATAATTAGACAACTAAGACACCAAGTACCGATCTCATTACTGCCACGCTTGTGTCTGAATATCTTCTGTTACAAAATTATATGTGACAGCTCATTTACATAAGAGGAATAACAACAGAAAATCTTAAAGCAATAGGAACGAACTACTGGTTCAAACACACAAAATCAATAACAGAAAAAACTCTTAAAACCACTGGAGTAAACAACTTACTTACATTCACATAATAAACAGAAATGAAAGAAAAGGTACAGAGCGAAACCCCGACACTCACTTAGGATAACGCTGTTTAGTGTACGCGTAAATAGAAAAGTAGAAATACAAAAAATTTACAGACTTCACTACACTTAAAGGCCTGCGTTTCATCTCTCTGAAGTATAATGCATGCGGGTTCAGTTAGTGAACTTACGCAGCCGCTCCGATGTGTCACCCACACGGTGAAAGATATCATAAGACGAAGAATGAATAATGACGATAATTTACTTACACGTATGACTGGTGGCGTCGCGACGTCATCAGATGTTTGTTCGAATATGTTTTATCTGGATCTGCTCGGCAGAAATAAATAAAAAAACAATTGGACTGTTTCAAGGTTAACCTTTTATCATAAGTCGCTTAAGTTCCATAAATGCCATGTCAAAAGGTATGAAACGATTCATTTCTCTCCTGCGGGCATGTAAAAGCATAAATTTGTGTCTCTTTCAAAATCAGCCTTTCGTGTTGAACTAATTTTAACTTTATTGTAGTACGCTGGTCGAATTTATTGCCTAACAGCAGTCTGACAAAAGGTAAGGGAGATGAAAAATCTGAAAAACGATGCCGGCAACATCTGCTGGTAGCCGACAAAGCAGACGCTGCAAGGATAATGAGCAGAGGAGATGAGCAAAATAAAATGAAGAATTTACTCCCGGCCGTTAGTAAAAATAGCTCGAGAAAGACATCACAGCCAGGATCCCCAAAATAACGAATGGCGTCATCAGTTTCTTCGGAAAGTAAAAGAAGTTTTCTTAGACAGGTGCTTTGCTACTAAGATTATGTTGCCTCCCGAAAATGCGTAAACAAAATGCCTGTAGTTTTCTCAGAGAAACCGAGAGTGTTACGGAATCAGTTGTTTACTAGATCATCAAACGCACATCCAAATATCAGTATCATAACACAGAAATACAAAAAGGAGACTGTGCACTTTATTTGAAAACTGAAAGTACTTGACTACAGTCTCAGTAATACAGTATTTTAATTCACTCCGACGTTGTTTTTTCGCTCAAGACGCTTAGCGTAGGAATGGCTTTGGTAAATAAAACACGTTCTTCCATAGGATATAAATACAACAGATCCTTCTTTCTGTAATCTGGGCACGACGTACGCACAGTCGAATAAAGAGTGTTGCGAACAAACTGACACCGCTAAAAGTCGGTGCAATATACGGCGTGGGGAACATTGAAAGACCCGCACTTCGGACTGCAGGTATATCTCAAGATAATTCTATTAAGTGGACCGTACATTCATAGCACATGCTCATTCCAAGGAAGAACTCAGTTTTTTTATCACACCGAAGAAGATTAAATTCATGGATGTAAATCTCTACGAAGTAAATCGATGGCATTCTGTCTTTTAGATAATATTAACAAAATGCAGAGAAAGGTTCCTGAAACGACCAATTAACGGAAGGACTATAAGGGAAGATAGATAGTTACATAATTATTGAAAGCACCATTGTAGGTATAAAAGGCTAATGAATTACGTTCTCGAAGCTAATACAAAATGGGTCAGCCAGAAAAACTGCGTGAATAGAACAGAGCAAGCAGCCAATGCATCACACAACTTGGAAAAACTGCTTTTATTACAAGCAAAAAAAAGAACCTAAAATTGTTATTAGAAATAACGTGATAGATCACATTAGGGTAACTTTGGAAAAGTATAAGATGAAGACAATATTTTAAACAAAAAAATTTACAAGTCTATTTAAAAAGTGACAGGGAGTTCTGGTTGGTGCAGGATATTCTTATATTTCTGCAGATTTTGTTGCGATCACATGACCTAACGAAAGTAAAAATACCGCCATTTAGCTGATATAAACAGGTCAGCCGTCGTGGATGAGGCTTCTCAATAAGTAGAAAAATGTCAGTATTCTGAACACTATAGTTTATACCATTAATTCAGATTCCATCCTTCTTTGTAAAGGAATAGCAATAAAAAACACGACAGATTCAGAGGGCATTAGAATAAACCAGTTCTTAACGAAATATAAAAAAAAGTTGAAAACTCCTGTTGACAACAGTATTATAACCGCGCTCAAGTAACGTCAACAGACAAGAACAGCCAACAGTTAGTGCGTCATCACAAAAGAGTATGGACAGGACACTGAATTAAAGTCGCTCGCAGTCCTTGCAGTGACCTGTCGTTCTTTACGGGTTTTACGTCACCATACACACTAAAAGTGAACTTTTAGACAAGCGCTACAGCCCGTGTAGCATGTTGACCCTCTGGACAATCTCCGCCCACTCTTCTCCGCTGGCTGCCTTGGCTCTCCAACTCCCATTCTTCTCAAGTCATCCTCCGCGTTATCTAGCCATCTGGTCTTTGGTCTACTCCTTATACGTCGTCCAACTGATTTTCCTTTAGCAAATTACTTGATTTTTCAGTCCTCCACCATTCTTTCTACGTGTCCCAACAAACGTGGTCTATTACTCTTTATTTCTGCACCGATTACTGGTTTGCTATACAACTCTCTGATCTCCTTATTATTTCCGACTCGCCAAAACCCACTGTCGTTCACTGGCCCGTAGATTTTCCTAAGTATCTTCCTTTCCCAGGAGTGCAACAACATCATTTTGCGCCATTGTCCAAGTCTCCGAACCATACGTCACTACTGTACTATGCACATCAGCTTCAGATTCCTACTAAGGCTTCTTCCTTTACTTTAATGAGCGCGAAGTAGCTCCCGTTACAAGCTGCACTCCTTGCATGTATTTCTTCTCTCATAGCATTATTCTCAGTTACCAGTGACCCCAAGATGTTCAAATGGCTCTGAGTACTAGGGGACTTTACATCTGAGGTCATCAGTCCCCTAGAACTTAGAACTACTTAAACCTAACTAACCTAAGGTCATCACACACATCTATGCCCGAGGCAGGATTCGAACCTGCGACCGTAGCGGTCGCGCGGTCCAGACTGAAGCGCCTAGAACCGCTCGGCCACAGTGGCCGGCGACTCCAAGATGTTTAAAGCTGCCACGGCGTTCATATTCTTTCCAGTTCGGAGTTATGTTTCTCTCTCTTACACTACACTTTTTCCTTGCGGTTAACATATACTTGGTCTTTCACTGATTAACTGTCAGTCCCATCTCTGCCCCATATCTTTCTAATTTTTCGAACTTTTCTTCCAGGAATGTTTCCTCCTGGATAACAAGTCAGTATCATCTTCATATGCAAGATCCTGTCTCACTATTAATCAGTGTTCCCACAGGGTTTCCGCTTAGTGTCTTTCGCGTTACCCTCTCCTAGTTGACACTTAACAGAATAGTGGAGTGCACATCGCCCACCTCAATCCCTGGTTAACTTTAGATGCCTTCGATAAGGCGTCCTCAACCTTCATATTGCATATTGTTCTTGTGAAAGTCATTTGAACCAATCTTATCAGTTTGTTGGGCACTCCTACATCTTTCATTGCCTTCGGTGTTGACCCCTTTTGATACTATCATCAGCTTCTTTAAAATCAATGAACAGCTCGTGGGTATAGATGTTACAGCATTTTTCAAGAAACTGTTTGATAGTAAAAATCTGATTCGTCGTGGATCTGTTAGTTCTGAAATCACACTGGTAGTCTCCTAAATGCTCTTCTATACAGGGTGTTACAAAAAGGTTCGGCCAAACTTTCAGGAAACATTCCTCACACACAAATAAAGAAAAGATGTTATGTGGACATGTGTCCGGAAATGCTTAATTTCCATGTTAGAGCTCATTTTAGTTTGTTCTTCCACCTACGCTCAATGGAGCACGTTATCATGATTTCATACGGATACTCTACCTGTGCTGCTAGAACATGTGCCTTTACAAGTACGACACATCATGTGGTTCATGCACGATGGAGCTCCCGCACATTTCAGTCGAAGTGTTCGTATGCTTCTCAACAACAGATTCGGTGACCGATGGATTGGTAGAGGCGGACCAATTCCATGGCCTCCACGCTCTCCTGACCTCAACCCTCTTGGCTTTCATTTATGGGGGCATTTGAAAGCTCTTGTCTACCCAACCCCGGTACCAAATGTAGAGACTCTTCATGCTCGTATTGTGGACGGCTGTGATACAATACGCCATTCTCCGGGGCTGCATCAGCGCATCAGGGATTCCATGCGACGGAGGGTGTATGCATGTATCCTCGCTAACGGAGGACATTTTGAACATTTCCTGTAACAAAGTGTTTGAAGTCACGCTGGTACGTTCTGTTGGTGTGTGTTTCCATTCCATGACTAATGTGATTTGAAGAGAAGTAATAAAATGAGCTCTAACATGGAAAGTAAGCGTTTCTGGACACATGTCCACATAACATATTTTCTTTCTTTGTGTGTGAGGAATGTTTCCTGAAAGTTTGGCCGTACCTTTTTGTAACACCCTGTATATGTTCTTAGTCTCCCCGCCATGATTTTTCCTAATACTTTGCGTACTATACAGAGCAGTGCGATTCCTCTATAATCCTCACAGTCGGTTTTGTCATGTTTCTTATGTATAGGGCAGAGTATTGCTGTTTTACATTGTTCCGGCATATTTTATTTTGGCCATATTTCTACTATATCATCATGCAAAATCCTTATTAGTTTTTCTCCACAATATTTTATCATTTCTGCTGCAATATTGTTTTCTCACGGAGCTTTATTGTTTTGAAAAGTCTTGATACTAGCTTTAACTTCTTCCAGCGTAGCTTCTTCGACTGACTCCTGGTACTCTTCTTCTCTGTTTACATCCTGCTTCATCTCTTCTGCCATACCAGCATCAACTTCAGCAGGTCGAAATGTATTTTAGAATAAAAGAAATTTGACTCATAGTAATTTTTCAACCTTTCCGAAAGTAGAATATGATCAAACTTGGATACAATTACTCAAGGACAGCAACTACCCAAGGAGAAATACGGAAGTAGCAACGAACATAATTTTACAATATTAGTATTTATTTGTGCAAATAAATTATCTTTTAATTTGTGTGACTGCTTTTTAACTGAAATTGGCTTATAAGTTTGACAGAAAAATGATCGTTGCGAGAGTTCCCTGACGCATTTCTTTTTCTTCTGTCTCTGTTAGTATTCTCAATTTGAATCTATTCATTACTCTGAGTAACTTTCAGGTTTTGAATGGTTTTCGCATTAAAATGATAAACTGGTAATACACACTAATTTTTACTGTTCTCTTAGAAACACTGGAAGTTTAGGTTTGAAAATCCTACCTAGTTTCCCGAAAGCACTCTAGGCTTCTGTTAATTTCTTTTCCAGTCCTTATGGTCATTCTCTTCAGCTACCCTAAACATAAAAACTCATGCACTTGTTCTACTACTTCATTGTTAGTCTGTACTATTCCTTTTCGATTTGTTGAATTTAGATAATTTTAGTCTTACTTTAATTGAATTTCTTCTTTCAATTTGTTCAGTTCAGTCCTTCTATTCCCTAGTGAAGGGTATTTGCTCTCGACGCAAAGAGTACAATGTCATCAGCAAAAAGAAATTGATTCATATATGTTTAATTAATACGCAACCTTACTTGGGTTCCCCAGTTTATGTATCTAAAAATTGCTGAGAACAGTTTTAGTGATGTGGGATATACTTGCCTAACTTCTCTTCCGTTCATAAATATCCCACTGCCGTGATTAGTGTGTGCGATGTTTTGCATCGACATATATACGAGGGCACTTCAAAAAATAAGTAACACGTGTCGGAACACTCTAAGACCACTACTCAACAAGAATGGCGCATTGTCAGAAGAGTACACAAGTTATGCGTTTCCTGCAGACATAATTCTGCTGTGGTACGGATAACACAGATGCGAAATGCCGCGGCACCGGGAAACTTATTGAAATGTTGATATACGTCGGAAAGTCGGGCAGTACGATTCTTTCGGACAAAACATCTAAGTTGCTCGCATATTCACCAGGAAATTTTGTCTGCATGTGGACCAAATACAACGTTGCCTGCAGCCGCAGTGAAAAGGCGCCAACAATTTGACCACGGCCGCGCCGGATATGGCTGATGCTGATGTGGAAGGAAGCCATCGACACGGAACACAGGCGGCGGTGCCCAGGCAGTCGCAGATTTTCCGACAATGAGGACGCCTACTCATCGGTTCTCGAATGGCTCCGTGAGCAAGCATCGGATTTCTGTAGTCGAGGAACTGGAAGACTGGTAGGACATTCCGAACGGCATAGCGCCATGTATCTGTGTCACTTTCATATGTAGTGCAGCACAGAACAAAGGTTACTTCGTCATTAATGATGTGTAACTTATTTTTGATGTCCCATCGTATTATTTAGTGTACTAACATACAATGCACCAATGTCTTGTCTCTTAAGAACGACTAGAACAGATTTTGTCCAAACTAAATCGAAAGGAACTTCTTGGCAGATTAAAACCGTGTGCCGGACCGAGCCTCGAACTCGGGAGCTTAGGTCAAATGATCTCACAGGCGATGCATCCGTAAAACGTCTGGAGATAACAGGCTCGTGGAAGGTTGCATTATGCGTATCTGTCACTAGGCGAGCATGAAAACTGTGGTGTCACCGCCAGACACCACACTTGCTAGGTGGTAGCCTTTAAATCGGCTGCGGTCCGGTAGTATACGTCGGACCCGCGTGTCGCCACTATCAGTGATTGCAGACCGAGCGCCGCCACACGGCAGGTCTAGAGAGACGTCCTAGCACTCGCCCCAGTTGTACAGCCGACTTTGCTAGCGATGGTTCACTGACAAATTACGCTCTCATTAGCGAGACGATAGTTAGCATAGCCTTCAGCTACGTCATTTGCTACGACCTAGCAAGGCGCCATTATCAATTGCTATTTATCTTGCGATGCATGTACCGTCAGACCGATGTTCACCAATTATGGATTAAAGTTAAGTATTCCAGCAGCTACGTACTTTTCTTGATAGTATAATTACTTTACCTGTTCCAGACCTCACGCCAGCCTGCGTGAGCTTAAACGCGTGCCTTTCGGCTTCCTCCAAACCCCGTGAATTGGCTCCTGCCAATTCACAACAAAAACAGTAGTTTCCACGCAGTTACGCCCTGCCAAAGCAGGAATCACATGCTGTACAACGATGTCTCGATAACGTACAGACTTCACGGTACACCTGACAGGACATCTATGTGTTTTCTCTTCAAAGAAAAACGGATTGAGATAAAGGTGCTTGTGAATCCACACCACGCACTCACATCGCTCGGCCACATGTCAACAACTTCGATCCGTACTAGAAAATGAAGAGCAAATTCAGATAGCTGCTGAGGATCGCGATGTTTCAGTTGCTGCACCACCTGCTGTAACACGCTTCTTTGATTTTTCTTTTGTGGATATTTATTCATTATATTTACTTCTAAGAACCCTTACACTCTGTAGAGCAGGATCAGTGACTGCTTGCGGTGACGAGACTACGAAGATGGCAGTTTGTAAACCATAATGTTTGCATTTAGAAATTTTTAGCGTTCTTTTGGATGTCTTGGGCATCGAGTGTTCTTCGCCGGTGTCGTGCAAGCATCATGCTAGGAATCCAACTCGTGGTAACTTATTCTGGTATGGGCATCAGTGTAAAATAGACCACGAAACTTTCTGTAATGTTGATCATGGGATGGACAATTCTGTTAACACTGTGCGAACACTAGCACTACCCGGGGCACTTGATCCACCTCGTCGATAACTCCCACCAGGGTGGGACCCTTCCTCTTCCTGGTGCCATACCAAGCTCACCCGTGCTTTCGAATTTAATTATCGTCTTCTTTAAACCATTTAATGACATCGGTTCTTTCCTCAGGCCTTTCAGTTGGCGATGCTTTCTCTAGGTAGCACTGTAATTACTGCCCTTCACATTAAACAGTTTCGCTAACAGCAAATGGTCTCTCTTCTAGATAGCCCTACTCACTTTATTGCTTGTCAACTGACAGCATGGATGTTGTACCATCGCACATACTGTGTGTAGCGCCAGATTTGCACCTGGTCGCCGCAACTGGAACTTACGTTTTTTTCCCAGCGTTGTTCCACATTAATGCACATACCAAGTTTCGCTATCATACGATAATTACAGGCCACACTGGAACCACGTGAGCAGCTGGACTTTAATTATAACCACACATCAAAAGGAGTTATCACTGCCGGGCAATAGTAGGTGCTGGAAATTTGTAACGGGATCTCCCGGAGTCTAGTCTGGAGTGTCCTCCACCCATCAGAAATAGGACCTGACAGCCAACTAAGACCCCTCTGTCTACAAACTATTCATGGGATCTGTGGCGATCTACACTGCACAGTTTCGGGAAACTCAGTGAGGACACGTCTAAAGTGGTTTCAAACTTTGCAGAGTAAGACACCGCTAAGTATCTTCCACGTGTTGGATTCGCTGCACAAGACATATAGGAGAACGCAGAAAATTTCTACATGCGAATATTATGGTTTACAAACCCATTTATATGCCAACTTCGTAGTCTCGTCATCATTATCATCATCACCATAGACCACTATAAGCAGCCGCTGATCCTGCCCGGCGGAGGTTCGAGTCCTCCCTTGGGCATGGGTGTGTGTGTTTGTCCTTAGGATAATTTAGGTTAAGTAGTGTGTAAGCTTAGGGACTGATGACCTTAGCAGTTAAGTCCCATAAGATTTCACACACATTTGATTTTTTTTAAACACTGATCCTGCTCTACAGAATGTAAGGGCACTTAGAAGTAAATATAATGACTTAATATCCACAAAAGAAAAATCAAGGAAGCGTCTCACAGCAACAAACGAAATGACTGTATCAATAAATATCGGACGGTAAACACTACAGACTGGTTAGCATGCTCTCGCTTGGCCCTTTCTTGTAAAATTCCAATCATTGTGTTCAGTAAGTTAAAATCTGCCTCACCGCACAGTGCCTCATAGACACCTCAGCTGCTTTTTCCCTTCTGCTGCCAAGGTTGAGCCGTGCTGCAGCTCTTGTTGGTGCTGTTTGTAGATATCCACCCTCTGTTTGGGGCCAGACGGTATCTTTAGTTGGCATGGTTGTGGTTGTTTGTCTTTTCTCGTGTTGGCTGACGCCACTCGGTTCCGCATGCTTTGCCTGTCCGCTAGTGGCAGCAGCGGCGGTTATCGATATGTAGTCAATGTTGCCCCATCTTTGGGGCGACGTCGTTGTGCGTCCGTGTCGTGTGAGTTTGCCAGTTCGGTTGGGGACTCACGAAAAGCCAGGTCTGCGCAGTGCGACAACACGCCAGGACTGCTGGCGGCGCGCATGGACTGCCGGATCGAAGGGCTGTAGTCACGAGGGTGCACGACCTCGTCGTAAACCGGATCCTGCAAGCCTTGAGTGCATTTCAATTCAAAAAAAGAAACCTCCACCATTGTGAGATCTCGCGATTCTCCAGTGACTTGGGTTGCTGTTGTTGCTCATAGTGTTGCTGAGGCGGAGAGCAGCGAGTGGAGTGCTTGGGGAAGGCGCATCTGATTAGCTTTCCTGGATTCCTAATTACTATTTACTACCTTCAACTTGTTGCAATTTGTTAAGTTCAACCAACGGTATTTTTCCTGCTTGGTGGCCGCTAACGCCCCAGTTACCTGCCCTGTGAGGTTGGTGTATGTAACGGCAATGTACGTTTCTTTGCCTTGCCGCTGCTGTCTGGTAAGGCCTGTAGTTTTAACAGCTTTCTTGATTGTAGGCCGGTTGTTGAGTCTTATACCTTGTTCGTACTGATTCCTTTCGCGTTCCATGCGCTCTGAGCACAGTATTCTGGGGACGTGGTGCAGACAGCCAGTTCCGGCTTTGGTGTAATTTCCATCATTGAATTTGGTTTTTCAGACCTCAGGTAGCTTCAGCAAGATTATCATTAGTCATTCGTTAGACTGCCACTAGTCTGAGTTACCATCTTGTGAAGTGAATGCAACTCTTGGCTGCCTATCTCATCGCTCGCGAAAGTGTTTTTGCTGGACCTTCTCAGAGATCGATTCCTGGAGCAGCGTCTGTGATTGGTCCTTGTGTCTTATTATTGTATTTGCTGTTTTACAGTGGGGTTTTTAATTTTTTAATATAATTTCAATTTTTAACGTTACAGTCGGTTTTTTAAATGGTTGTGTTAAAAAGTTTACCATCATTTTGTCTCACCGTTTGGTGATCAGTTGCTTGTCCTTTTAAATTAACCTTGCTATTGTATTTGCTGTTTTACTGTATGTTTTTAAATTTTTATATAATTGCCGTTCTTAGCCACTCTGTACCAATTCTGGTAGTGTAGGGTGTCGTATTGTCTTGCTGCAATTGACCTAGTCCGTCAGAGTGCACCGAGGAATGAATGGATGCAGGTGATCAGACAAGAGTGTTACGTACGACCGGCCGCGGTGGACGAGCGGTTCTACGCGCTCCAGTCTGGAACCGCACTGCTGCTACGGTCGCAGGTTCGATTCCTGCCTCGGGCATGGATGTGTGTGATGTCCTTAGGTTTAAGTAGTTCTAAGTCTAGGGGAGTGATAACCTCAGATGTTGAGTTCCATAGCCGGCCGGAGTGGCCGTGCGGTTCTAGGCGCTTCAGTCTGGAACCGCGTGACCGCTACTGTTGCAGGTTCGAATCCTGCCTCGAACATGGATGCGTGTGATGTCCTTAGGCTAGTTAGGTTTAAGTAGTTCTAAGTTCTAGGGGACTAATGACCTCAGATGTTAAGTCCCATAGTGCTCAGAGCCATTTGAACCAATTGCCGTTCTTGGCGTTAAAGACCTTCAGCCATGACTGTGGTTACTTGCCTTAAAATTCTATTGGGATCACACTTACTTGTTTTTAAAACACTATTTTCTGTGTCCGTATTTTATGCTCAGTTTGTAGACTGTAACGCACTGAAAGCTCTGTTAATTACACTGTTGTTTATTCTTTCATTAATAACTTGTGATACCTTTATTTATTGCTGAGTCTAGAATTATCGTTTTAAATAAATGTGTGTAATTGCAAAAGGGAACTGATTACGGCCCCGTCCACAATCGTAACCGAATCCTGCCTTCCTTGACTGCCAGGTTTCAAAGGTTTCGTGCGCTGGATATTGCACTAAGGTTTGACCTGCTCGTATTGTTGTTCCGCTATTTCAGATCAGCCACTCTCCTCTGGGTATCTACCACGTCCTGTCAAATCGTGGACAAACGCAGAGGTTGCATGCACATGAGCCAACTGGAGGTCCTCCCTGACATATCGAAATAAATAATTCGCGTATTTTTTGTGCTATACTCGGAAGGAAATACAAAGCTACTAAACAGTAATAGACATGACCCCCAAGAAGTTACAATATTACCACAAAATTACCGACAGGCCGAGTTAATCACATCATACTTCGTTTTTAGGGTGAATAACTGACGTCATATACAGTGAAACATTAGGCATTGTTCGAAGCTTCCGAAAGCAATTTTTCTAAACAACAAGTATTGCATCTATGAAAAGACATTTTACTGTAGTAGCGGACATTAAGTTAAACATAAAATAGCCCTAATTAAAGACGCCCACTTACTAAATAAATAACGCCAAAACAGATAACGCTACTACTACTCTTCATATATGATTCGATACAGATAGTCGTATTTACGGAAAGGATATTCTTTGGCATCTAAAATGATTTACTGCTATTAAGTGAGCAAATTTCTCATCATTGATTTTCATTAGCATCATGTTGACAGGGTACAGTACCGCCCGACATTGAAAATAGGTACAACATACTTCATTATTTTTGTCAGAAGAACACCTTTTTTTTGTAAAATAACTCAATTTCAATTAATACAGCGAAGCCGGATACCAGTGTGGGAAAGAATGACAATTTATTTATTTAATTGATCACATGTGCACTCCCACAAAGTAAATCCCTACATCCAGTTTGGTGAGATCTGTGAAATGAATGAATGTATGGTCGTCTGCTAACCGCAGATAGTGAATGTGAATATATGATCATCTTTGAGTCGATCCTTTGGCCACCTTTCGTGGGACCAAAGAGATGAAATTTACCAGAGCTTTGAGCGCCTGAAATGTGGCTGACCAATACGATAGCAAGGTGCTTCCCCCACCTTGGCAGAGATGGGAGAGGACCTAGAGAACGGCCATGTTTCAGCACTCTGCCGCTGGATCTTGAGCTGTTAAGACCTGTTTTAGTTGTGCTCCGTAATGACGAAAGAGTGGAGACATGGTATGCATGTGGAATATTTAAGAGTAGTTTGAAATATTAATTTCTCTATTTCAGGAACTTTTGTGGGGAGAATTAAATGTCAGGCAGGTAATATTAATGGGATTGTAGTAATCTTCGGAAGTGACCAACGGTCACAATGAAACCATGTGTAGCAATAAGTTGAAATACTTCCGTGTGCTTAAGTTAAGCTGAATTACTAGCGTGTGTACAATAAGTTGAAATATTTAAGAAATAGCGTGCGTACCGTAAGTTGAAATATTATGAAATGGCGTGTGCAGGACTTGTGGTGAGTACTGTGTGAGTCTCAACCTGTGTATGAGACAAAGGATAAAGAGAAGTACTCGTCCATGGTATCAGTTGAGGACTCGCGTGTGTGATGAATATGTTCTTAATATTACTTTGCGTGATATGATTCCGTGTGACGCTTGATTCAAACTCTGAGAGAGAAGCAAGGTGAGTCGGCCGTCTATCCAGCAACGCCACTTGGCTTGCATGGCACAGGAAGACGTGCAAATATCTCCAGAGTTCATAGTAGGAAAGTAGAATTACAAAGTGGGGCAGTGTCGTGTGAAACTGGGATAAATATTAATTGAAGTGGGAAAGCTGAAAGTGATAATGTTGTGACTATTCTCTGTGTAGTATTTCATGTTGTAGTGTGGTGTATGTCATGTAATTTGGGTATGTGTGGTTTGCATGGGAGAGTAGCGAGGTAGTTTCAGAAGATTAGTGGGTTATGCTTGTTCCTTCGGTACCACTCGGTCTGGAGGAAAGTTTAGTGATGATGATTGTGAGAGTCGAAGTGTGAGGTATAATAAAAGATCCACCATCCTATCCAGAAAGTGCACTGTAGCGTTAAAAATAATTACGAGACCATAATATAGAGATTCACCATTGTAAAGCCATGCCCACTGGGCGGAATTTCTCATGTGTTATTGTTGTATGTTATAGAATTTGTGTGTTTAGGTTAGAGAATTTATCGGAATAAATAAGATAGTGAAAAGAAAAAGATTGGTGGACTTTTCCTTCGAATTGTATGTTGTCATAATGTCCTGAATTTATAATGTGTGCGCTATTCATATTCAGTGCGGTGGCCACGAGTTGACAAAAGCCGTTAAATAAAAGACAAAAAGAAAATGTGGTATTGCCAGTGCGTAGTGTACAGTCAGAGTTCTGTAAATTACTGATAGTCAGATGCGTGTTTCCGTTGCGTGTTAATCATATAGGAGGATAACTTGTAACTTAAGTGTGAGTACTAGAGTTCATGTTACTCGATAAATAAGAATGAATCCACTCACTTGGCAGACCACTCATCTTGCAGGCCTGACTGCTTGATGCCACAGTATGAGCAAGGCATGTGGGTGCCTCTCATAATTTCTACCCTGCCAGGATTTTTTTGTTAGGATATTATGTTGCCAGGATAATTGGCCAGGATATATTTTGCCAGGATATTCTGCCAGGATATTTTGCTGTTAGGGTTTGCTGTTAAGATTTTTTTTATTTTTTTTTTTGATGGAATATATTGTGATAGCGCTAAGAAGTAAAATTTTTTTTGTTTGCAAATTCTTTCTGGATTGGTGAGGATCTTTTATTTTTTCATGTAATTAATTGCTATATCGTCCAAGGCTGGAAGACCGTTGTATAATTTTTTTTTGCGTAATGACCATAGTAACTAGGTCGCAGTCGAACAGTGTAGTCACCATGGGGAACAGTGATTCTGGCGTGAACGTAGCAGTGCAGCAGGAAGTAGCTGTTGACCATGGGTTAATGAGCGAGAATGACAAACACTGGGAAGGGGCTGAATTGTTCAGTGGACCGCTGCTAGGTGATCCTTTGAGTGGCGGGCTTTGTTCACAATTGGGGGCTTTTCCCGACGACGCGGGCGAGCCGGGACTAGGTCAGGTATGCAGTGAAAGTGCAGCTACCCTTAGCGAAGCTACGGTTTCTCTGGCGAACGAGGTGAGTGCGTCGAAAGTAGAAAATGACAATGTGCTACTGCAGTTTTTACAGAGGATGGATAGAGATAATAAGGAGAGAGATAGGGAGAATAAGGAAAGATTGGAAGCGATGGATAGGGATAATAGGGAGAGATTGCAAGCGATGGATAAAGATAATAAGGAAAGATTGCAAGCGATGGATAAAGATAATAAGGAAAGATTGGAGGCAATGGATAAGGGAAATAAAGAGGCAATGCGGAAGTTACTCTCAGTTATCGATGAGCGTCTGTCCACAGTTAATAATCGGTTAGACGAGGGGGAGAAGGATCTGGGTGTGTTGAAGCAAGTATGTGACGCCGTGAAAGAAAAAGCCAATAATTTGGAGGGATGAGTAAGTGCAATAGAGAGCGATATTACAGAACGTAGGGACGTGTTGCCGGATGAGCGAATCAAAGAGATAGTGGAGGACTTACTCGCAGATAAACAAGGGGCATTAGACAGCGTGGAAGCTCAAGTCACCCGGCAGGAAGTGGCGCTAAATAAATACAGGGATGAAGTTGCGGAGGTAGTGGTCAGAATGAATACAATTACTGCAGGTGTAGAAAAGGTCAGTATATGAGACAAGACAGGCTCTGACAGTATGCAGCGAGGGGCTTATGCCGAGCTGGAAGAGATACAATCACTATTACAGTTTAAAGAGGCGCAATTAGAAATAAATAGGAAACATAGGGAAGAACTAGCACAGTTGCAACTATTATGCAGTAGCGGAGGTGACACACCACCAGGTAGATTGCAGAGTGAGAGTGAGATAAATTCAAAAAAAGAAAATAGGCAGAAAGAGGAAGACAAACTCAGAGATTTAGAAGAACGGTTGTGTCGGGTAAAACAGGTAGCAAACCCAACTGGGTATAGCCCAAGGTCGGAGAACATAAATGCAGAAGAAGAATGTAGGAGGCACTTCGTGTCGGTACAAAAGTTCACTTGTTTTCCGGATCCTGATAACTACCAACATCCATGTCTGTGGCTGTCTCAATTTCAAGATTCATTACCTGCATCGTGGGGAGCGCTCCTCAAAATGAAGTTTGTGTGTAACCATTTGAGGGACGAGGCTAGAGAAAAAATGCAGGAAGTTATTAAAGACTGTAGTAGCTACAAGATATTTTGTGACAAGTTTTTAAATGACTTCTGGCCGAAAAGTAAGCAGGACCAGGTTAAGCAAAGCATATTGATGATGCCAAATTGTAACGAAGGTAGTATAAGAGATCCAGTGGCGTGCTATCAGGAAATGCTGAGACGAAATAGGTATTTGGATGTGCCATACCAACCTAGCGAGCTCATTAGGATCTGTATAACGAAGTTGCCAGTGAGATTGCGCAGAGATATGGCGATAGCAGGCAGAGGCTTAGACGATTCTGCGTCATTTCAGCACTTGTTACAGGAACTGGGTAATGAGAAGAACATCGTGAACGGAGACACGACTCATAGGTCAGACAGAGTCGAGGATAGGAACGGCAGAAACTATCAGAATGGCAGGAGAGCATGGAATCAGAGGAATCACGGGAATGGAAGATGGCGAGGAAATAGGGGGCAGAATTCATGGGAATATCGACCGTCAAACCGGGAAAATAGAAGATGGGACAGAGATGGAAGAAGAAGGGAAAATCAAAATGATGGGCGAAGAGAGGATAGGCAGTCATTGCGTTCACGAGAGGACAATCATTGTCACAATTGAGACGATCAAGGGAAAACAATCTCGTGGGCTTCATCGCATTTCTAACATCAGATTATGGAAAAGTGAAGGATAGATCTAAAGTAGGCAATTTATGGTAGATAGTCAGTGTATTTATTTGTGATGTGTAACGTTGTGCAGAGTCAAATCGAACATAAGAATTTTCAGGCGGGATGTCAGGAAGTATGACGGAATAGACTGGTCGAATGAGTCATGAACAGGAGTCGACAGAGTGTGTATGTACGTATTTTTGTCATATGAATAAGGATCAAGCAGAAACGACGTGATGATTAATGAGTGGATAAAGATGGTAGATGGAGAAGCGACGTGATAAATAGTAGTGGATAAAGGTGATATTTAAGGAGAGAAGCGACGTGAAGCAGTGTGATTAATAACGAGAAATTCGACGTGATGAAACAGTGGTAAATAAAGGTGAGTAGAATTAATAATGTGGAGATGTCATAGATGTATGTTACAGAGAGGCCTGTGGATGCTGCAATAGAGATTGATGCCAATGGCGAAGGAAGACCAGGAAATGATGGAGTAATGGACGGACGGAGAGCCGAAATACGAATGAAGAGATGAGGACAACTGCACAATGTGAAACGACATAAAGGAAGTATGAGATCCAGATGGTGAACGTTGTGGAATACTGACGTAAGATGTAATATAAGTGTAAATCTAAGTCTTGCCATAACAGTTGCTATGTGAAAAAAATAATTTTGTTGTGGTTGTTGTTGTTGAAGCCTGGTACCAGTATAACTAATCAAAACGGTACCAAGAAGGTGTACAGTTATTTTGCAGGATGAATAATTTGTGTATTTTTTGTTCTTAGATGAAGTGCCACAATTCTAAAGTGACATTTAGCAGGAAGAATAATCAGTAAAGTGAATGCAGAGGTAAGCCGATGGAGAGAGGTGCCAAAGTGAAAGGACGAATTCGGAGACTGGAATGCTATCTCCGAAACAGCTTCATGTGTTATGTGGTTGAGTATAAGGGAGGAAAGGTATGGTATGTTGTCGTGAGTGTGGTGGTGTTATGAGTATAAGGGAGCAAAGGTGTGGTATGTTGTCGTGAGTGTGGTGGTGTTAAGGTTAGCTGACTTCTAGACCTATTCTGTTAGTGTATTAATGGGTTGAATGAGAAGGAAAATGTGATGTCTGGTGAGTGAGAGTCGTAGAGTAGTGTGATTAAAGCGCACACTCCTGTAAAGGGGATGCTACCGATCCATAACTAAAACATTATTGTGATTTATTGTTTGATTTGGAGGAACCTCGATGTCAGGTCAGGATCTGACATGTGGATGGTACATACATGTCCTAGAAATGTTGTTATATATATAATAAAATGTAAAATGTATAAAGAGATGCTAATTTCAGTATGTCACAAGCACAAAGGTGCATTGTATGTTGTAGATTTAGAGTCACCAGTTTCTAAAATGTTTACTGTGTTAGGATGTTAAAGTAGTTTACTAGTTAATAACATGTGGTAGATAATTGTGAGCTGTGTAGATTATTTCTTATTTTTTTGTTAGAACACTTTCAAGGGGTATTAATTTCAGTCTGTCACAAGCACAAAGGTTCACTGTATATTGTAGTTTTAGAATGAACAGTTTCTAATATTTTCACTGTGATAGGATGTTAGAGTAATCTACTATTTGATACTGTAATTATGAGCTATATAGATTGTTTCTTATTCCTTTTGTTTTTTTTACACTTTCATGTTTTGTATGAGGGACGACAGGTACAATCAATAGCACAAGTGTGGGCTGTATATAGAATAGAGATAAATGTTGATGTTGTATGTGTAGAAAACTAGGGTGTATGATTTTATGTTTTTTTTAGAACAAAGATTCTTTTATTACCAATGTATCTAATAGATTGTACATGTATTCAATGAGTATTTAAATGCTGTAAGAATATCCTTTTGTCTGTAATGTTGCGAGATGCACGGAAGGGTCTGACTGATTGGGTGTCGTAGCGCTGTGGGGCTACACCGAACACGCCCGTACCACATAAGCCAAGCAGACATCGGCAACAGAACCGCGCCACTCCCCACTCCACTGCCGGTCGGGGTACACTCCACGTGCCCGCTACAGCAGGTCAGCGGCCTGGGGCAACACGCACGTACCACTGGCCATTCATAAGTTCCGACACCCTTACGACTGAGGAAAGTATCCCGCGGAGGCAACAGCGGGTGGTTTCTTCTGCTCAACGGCACGAGCTCGCGCAGCGGCGCCACGGCAGAATGGACGACGCGCGGCAGAGCCTGGCAGGCATTTGTTACCAGCAACTATTAACTAGTACTGGACTGTGGAGCCGTGAAACAAGACGACTGCTCGTTACGTCTCCATAAGGTGGAAAGTGAAGGACTGCTGTTTCCACGTTGTGAGTGGTGGAAAAGATTTTGTCTTTAGCAGACAGGACGATCGTTTTGTTTTATCTTGACCACTGAACGGTGGGATCCATAAACCTTTGGCAGTGACTGGTTAAGTGTGCTTTGTGAATTGCATGTGGGACGCTTGGTATTCTTGAAGAGGACAGTTGTCGTTTGGTGACTAATTATTGTATGAACGCAAGAAACTAGAGTGGGACATTGACATTTGCGTCTGTAGTAGGAGACATTTCTTTAATTGGTGCGGGAATAAGTGCTGTTTGTTGGAACTTACGACTTTTAATTACACCATGAACTGAAAGGACAGAACCGTGGGTAATAGTAGTTGTAGGGCCATTTCTGGACGACCAGATCCGTGTGGATGGTATGCTGAGAGTGACTATCACATTTGTGTTTAATGTGAGATACAGTTTACTGTTCAGTGCGTGTTCAAAATGCCGATTTGAGTGACTTAAAGACTTTCGTCCGGGTAACCATGGGAGAGCTTTGACACCGAGACAGTGTTTCTAGGGAACCTGTCAGCAACTTTTTTGACCCCAAGAAAATCACAGAATGAAATGATTCCATGTGACTCGCAAGATAGGGAATAATGTATTTGTACTTGTAATTGTGTAAATTTTTTTATGTGTTTCATTCCTGAAGGGACAGCAGGTGTAATTGTATTTCATTAACATTTGTGTTTAGAATAGTTAGTGTTTTTTTTTGTTTGTTCTGGGTTATCAAGTTCACGTAGCATGTTTATTAGAATATTTGGTACAATGATGCTTTAATTATTAGCCAGTGGCGTAATACTAACGTAGTGGCTCTTGTAGCATTGATCAGTAAGGTTGTCACAGGGGACAAGAGTTTGCATTGCCACTTATTTTCATTATCACAGTGGTGATATTTCACATTAAAGTGTAACGAAGGCTAGTCGAAATGCAAGTTCTTGTCGTCTAAATGTGTGACAATAGAGAAATGAGCAGTAGAGTAAGATACGAGAGCTGCTGGTGGATTCAAGCACTTTATGCTAAACTATTTACTGCGTGTATTGATCAAAGTTGATGGACTGACTGGCTCAGCAGCAGGTATTTGTACTGGTGGATAAGGATAAGGTTAAACTCACTGTCGAGTAGTTGTGGCAATTGCTTAGGTGATGATAGTTAATGAGGTATGACATGATGTCTTAGACGAACTATATTACGTAACCAGTATGTAACTTGTGGTATTTTTCATTGTTTTTCTTTTCAGTTTTATTTCTCTGTAGGTTTGATGTATATTTTAGAGTAATGGTATGGGCCCTGACGTTCTATGTGTAACTAGTGTACGAAATTTTTTCTTCTGTTGATTTTGTTTTGTATTTAGACATTACCGTGTAAAGATTATTACAACGCAATTTATGAATGTCAGATTACTTGTTCTGTGTTTGGACGGTGAGCTACTTAAAATTTCATGAGTACAATTAGTATTTTTTTATTTGTCATAGAATTAGTGAAGTTTGGATTACTCATAAAAATAACGAAGATCCCAGTAACTAAGCAAATTTTTATCTCAACATTATTTTTTATTTGTGTGATGTAATGTTTTATTTGTCATGTGGATTGTTGCAAACTTGTATGTGTTCGTTACTCCGGATTGTGGAGAGTACAAAAATGGAACAACTGTGTCAATACTTTGGTAAAGTAACAGCATTTGGTCGTCTATTTGAGGTCACCAGGGGCTAAGGTCTCCTCCTGGTTATTTTGATGACTTGCTACGTTTGTTCTAATACAGCTTTCTTAAAAAAAATGTTCGGAACTACCCTCGCATTGCAAGGATAGTACCGTGCCATTTTTTTCTGCATGGGTAGCCGGTGGTGAAAGGGTACAGTACCGCCCGACATCTAAAATAGGCACAACATACTTCATTATTTTTGTCAGAAGAACACCTTTTTTTTGTAAAATAACTCAATTTCGATTAATACAGCGAAGCCGGATACCAGTGTGGGAAAGAATGACAATTTATTTATTTAATTGATCACATGTGCACTCCCACAAAGTAAATCCCTACATCAAGTTTGGTGAGATCTGTGAAATGAATGAATGTATGGTCGTCTGCTAACCGCAGATAGTGAATGTGAATATATGATCATCTTTGAGTCGATCCTTTGGCCACCTTTGGTGGGACCAAAGAGATGAAATTTACCAGAGCTTTGAGTGCCTGAAATGTGGCTGACCAATACAATAGCAAGGTGCTTCCCCCACCTCAACCGAGATGGGAGAGGACCTAGAGAACAGCCATGTTTCAGCACTCTGCCGCTAGATCTTGAGCTGTTAAGACTTGTTTTAGTTGTGCTCCGTAATGATGAAAGAGTGGAGACATGGTATGCATGTGGAATATTTAAGAGTAGTTTGAAATATTAATTTCTCTATTTCAGGAACTTTTGTGGGGAGAATTAAATGTCAGGCAGGTAATATTAATGGGATTGTAGTAATCTTCGGATGTGACCAACGGTCACAATGAAACCACGTGTAGCAATAAGTTGAAATACTTCCGTGTGCTTAAGTTAAGCTGAATTACTAGCGTGCGTACAACAGGTTGAAATATTTGAGAAATAGCGTGTGCCGGACCTGAAATTAGAAACGAGTACTTCCACGTGGTGAGTACTGTGTGAGTCTCAACCTGTGTATGAGACAAAGGATAAAGAGAAGTACTCGTCCATGGTATCAGTTGAGGACTCGCGTGTGTGATGAATATGTTCTTAATATTACTTTGCGTGATATGATTCCGTGTGACGCTTGATTCAAACTCTGAGAGAGAAGCAAGGTGAGTCGGCCGTCTATCCAGCAACGCCACTTGGCTTGCATGGCACAGGAAGACGTGCAAATATCTCCAGAGTTCATAGTAGGAAAGTAGAATTACAAAGTGGGGCAGTGTCGTGTGAAACTGGGATAAATATTAATTGAAGTGGGAAAGCTGAAAGTGATAATGTTGTGACTATTCTCTGTGTAGTATTTCATGTTGTAGTGTGGTGTATGTCATGTAATTTGGGTATGTATGGTTTGCATGGGAGAGTAGCGAGGTAGTTTCAAAAGATTAGTGGGTTATGCTTGTTCCTTCGGTACCACTCGGTCTGGAGGAAAGTTTAGTGATGATGATTGTGAGAGTCGAAGTGTGAGGTATAATAAAAGATCCACCATCCTATCCAGAAAGTGCACTGTAGCGTTAAAAATAATTACGTGACCATAATATAGAGATTCACCATTGTAAAGCCATGCCCACTGGGCGGAATTTCTCATGTGTTATTGTTGTATGTTATAGAATTTGTGTGTTTAGGTTAGAGAATTTATCGGAATAAATAAGATAGTGAAAAGAAAAAGATTGGTGGACTTTTCCTTCGAATTGTATGTTGTCATAATGTCCCGAATTTATAATGTGTGCGCTATTCATATTCAGTGCGGTGGCCACGTGTTGACAAAAGCCGTTAAATAAAAGACAAAAAGAAAATGTGGTATTGCCAGTGCGTAGTGTACAGTCAGAGTTCTGTAAATTACTGATAGTCAGATGCGTGTTTCCGTTGCGTATTAATCATATAGGAGGATAACTTGTAACTTAAGTGTGAGTACTAGAGTTCATGTTACTCGATAAATAAGAATGAATCCACTCGCTTGGCAGACCACTCATCTTGCAGGACTGACTGCTTGATGCCACAGTATGAGCAAGGCATGTGGGTGCCTCTCAATGTATATTACACCTAGTGGGCCAGACTTGTGCCATAATTGCGAACGCAATTACGGTTTATAATACTTGTCTGTTAGCATCTGGAAATACATCATTCTAACAAAACATTATACCAGCACCGTGAAATAACTGCAGTTCTGGGTTTCTCGAGGAGAGCTTACCTTCTGGAATATGAAAACAATTTATTATTTTTGTTGTTGTTGTTGTGATCTTCAGTCCAGAGACTGGTTTGATGCAGCTCTCCATGCTACTCCATCCTGTGCAAGCTTCATCATCTCCCAGTACTTACTGCAACCTTCATTCTTCTGAATTTGCTTAGTTTATTCATCTCTTGGTCTCCCTCTACGATTTTTACCCTCCACGCTGCCCTCCAATATTAAATTGGTGACCCCTTGATGCCTCAGAATATGCACTACCAACCGGTCCCTTCTTCTACTCAAGTTGTGCCACAAACGCCTCTTCTCCCCAATTCTATTCAATACCTCCTCGTTAGTTATGTGATCTACCCATCTAATCTTCAGCATTCTTCTGTAGCACCACATTTCGAAAGCTTCTAGTCTCTCCTGGTCCAAACTGTTTATCGTCCATATTTCACTTCCATAAATGGCTACACTCCATGCAAATACTCTCAGAAACGACTTCCTGACACTTAAATCTATATTCGATGTTAACAAATTTCTCTTCTTCAGAAATGGTTTCCTTGCCATTGCCAGTCTACATTTTATATCGTCTCTACTTCGACCATCATCAGTTATTTTGCTCCCCAAATAACAAAACTCTTTTACTATTTTAAATGTCTCATTTCCTAATCTAATTCCCTCAGCATCACCAGACTTAATTCGACTACATTCCATTATCCCCATTTTGCTTTTGTTGATGTTCATCTTATATCCTCCTTTCAAGACAATGTCCATTCCGTTCAACTGCTCTTCCTTTGCTGTCTCTGACAGAATTACAGTGTCATCGGCGAACCTCAAAGTTTTCATTTCTTCTCCATGGATTTTAATACCTACTCCGAATTTTTCGTTTGTTTCCTTTACTGCTTGCTCAACATACAGATTGAATAACATCGGGGAGAGGCTACAACCCTGTCTCACTCCCTTCCCAACCACTGCTTCCTTTTCATGCCCCTCGACTCTTATAACTGCCATTTGGATTCTCTACAAATTGTAAATAGCCTTTCGCTCCCTGTATTTTACCCCTGCCACCTTTAGAATTCGAAAGAGAGTATTCCAGTCAACATTGTCAAAATCTTTCGCTAAGTCTACAAACGCTAGAAACGTAGGTTTGCCTTTCCTTATTCTTTCTTCTAAGATACGTCGTAAGGTCAGTATTGCCTCACGTGTTCCAATATTTCTACGGAATCCAAACTGATCTTCCCCTAGGTCGGCTTCTACTAGTTTTTCCATTCGTTTGTAAAGAATTCGCGTTAGTATTTTGCAGCTGTGACTTCTTAAACTGATAGTTCAGTAATTTTCACATCTGTCAACACCTGCTTTCTTTGGGATTAGAATTATTGTATTCTTCTTGAAGTCTGAGGGTATTTCGCCTGCCTCATACATCTTACTCACCGGATGGTAGAGTTTTGTCAGGACTGGCTCTCCCAAGGCTGTCAGTAGTTCTAATGGAATGTTGTGTACTCCCGCGGCCGTGTTTCGACTCGGGTATCTCAGTGCTGTGTCAAACTCTTCACACAATATCGTATCTCCCATTTCATCTTCATCTACATCCTCTTCCATTTCCATAATATTGTCCTCAAGTACATCGTCCTTGTATAGACCCTCTATATACTCCTTCCACCTTTCTGCTTTCCCTTCTATGCTGAGAACTGGATTTCTATCTGAGCTCTTGATATTCATACAAGTTGTTCTCTTTTCTCCAACGGTCTCTTTAATTTTCCTGTAGGCAGTAACTATCTTACCCCTAGTGAGATAAACCTCTACAGCCTTACATTTGTCCTCTAGCCATCCCTGCTTACCCATTTTGCACTTCCTGTCGATCTCATTTTTGAGACGTTTGTCTTCCTTTTTGCCCGCTTCATTTACTGCATTTTTATATTTTCTCCTTTCATCAATTAAGTTCAATATTTCTTCTGTTACCCAAGGATTTCCACTAGTCCTCCTCTTTTTACCTACTTGATCCTCTGCTGCCTTCACTACTTCGTCCCTCAGAGCTACCCATTCTTCTTCTACTGTATTTCTTTCCCCCATTCGTGAAATTGTTCCCTTATCTTCTCCCTGAAACTCTGTACAACCTCTGTTTCTTTCAGTTTCTCCTTAAATCCCCACCTTTTGCTGTTTATTCAATTTTACTCTACAGTTCATAACCAAGAGATTGTGGTCAGAGTCCACATCTGCTCCTGAAAATGTCTTACAATTTAAAACCTGGTTCTTAAATCTCTGTCTTATATAATCTATCTGATACCTTCTAGTATCACCAGGATTCTTCCATGTGTACAAACTTTTTTTATGATTCTTGAACCAAGTGTTAGCTATGATGAAGTTATGCTCTCTGCAAAATGCTACCAGACGGCTTCCTCTTTCATTTCTTACCCACAATCCATATTCACCTACTATGTTTCCTTCTCTCCCTTTTCCTACGCTCGAATTCCAGTCACCCATGACTATTAAATTTTCGTCTCCCTTCACTACCTGAATAATTGCTTTTATCTCATCATACATTTCATCAATTTCTTCATCATCTGCAGAGCTAGCTGGCATATAAACTTGTACTACTGTAGTAGGAGTGTGCTCCGTGTCTATCTTGTCCACAATAATGCGTTCACTATGCTGTTTATAGTAGCTTACCCGTACTCCTATTTTTTATTCATTATTAAACCTACTCCTGGATTACCCCTATTTGATTTTGTATTTATTATCCTGTATTCACCTGACCAAATGTCTTGTTTCTCCTGCCACCGAACTTCACTAATTCCCACTATATCTAATTTCAACTTATCCATTTCCCTTTTTAATTTTTCTAACCTACCTGCCCGATTAAGAGATCTGATATTCCACGCTCCGATCCGTAGAACGCCAGTTTTCTTTCTCCTGATAACGACGTCCTCTTGAGTAGTCCCCGCCCGGAGATCCGAATGGGGGACTATTTTACCTCCGGAATATTTTACCCAAGAGGACGCCATCATCATTTAATCATACAGTAAAGCTGCATGCCCTTGGGAAAAATTACAGCTGTAGTTTCCCCTTGCTTTCAGCCATTCGCAGTACCAGAATAGTAAGGCCGTTTTGGTTAGTGTTACAAGGCCTGATCAGTCAATCATCCAGACCGTTGCCCCTGCAACTACTGAGAAGGCTGCTGCCCCTCTTCAGGAACCACACGTTTGTCTGGCCTCTCAACAGATACCCCTCCGTTATGGTTGCACGTACGGTATGGCCATCTATATCGCTGAGGCATGTAAGCCTCCCCACCAACGCAAGGTCCATGGTTCACGGGGGGTGGGGGGGTGGGAGGAGGGGATTTATAAATGTAATAGAAATTTTTCCTGTCAGTGTAATTCATATGAACTTCGAGGCAATTATCATTGAACAAATAATTGATCCGAAAGCAGAAGACAATTACTGTTACTATTCCTGTTTAAGGCATTAGTGTAAGGCCTTATAGTTACTCACTGCCCCCATCATGAAAGTGTATATTTAATTTAATTAATTTGATTAAAAGAATGAAATGCAAATAAAGATATAGGATTCCCATTTGACGTGCGATTATTAAACCCCAAAGAATACAGGTCTTTTACGTGGAACGATAAGATTAAGTTTACATGAATCACGTGGTAGGCATGCCAGTTCTCATACAAAGACCTACTCTTCAGGACAGTCGTGAAATATACATAGTGCAAGAAAACTTTGGTGAATGAAATATCGGGTAAACTCGATTACGAATCAGATATCTCATGTAAACAGAACGGAAACTGTACCACATTAATCGTGATCACAAAAACCTCTCATCTGTTCATTATGCTTCCGTACCCAAGGATTATTACTTTTTCAATACGGCTCACCAAGGTCGAAGTTATGTAGAAACATCAGCTTGTCATCCAGAGTAGCTACATGAAGAAATATTATGTACAGTTCTCAGTATCACGTTACGAATAGAAACTGTAGGCTGCTTTCATACATCGCTCTCCAACTGTCACAGTACAATTCAATGCAGCTAAAGCCGTTAGCATACTATCTAGCACAGAAGCAAAACCAAAACTTCATTTCAGAAAAGATTCGAACGTAATACAATAAAGAAGAGAGGACTGTTCTGCTTTAAACTTTTAAGCCATGAGGCTCCTAACAGCAACGTCATTTCTTATTGGCTAAGCCCACTCTCACCACAAATTCCTTGGTCAAGACAAACTAGTGTACCAGGAACAGCAGACGTGACAGAAAAGGCTGCTCATTGGTAATAGACACATAAAACATAATTCATGGAAGTTGGCAAGTTATAAGACAACTCTCAGCGTATTCCCCTGTAACTGGAGAGCAGAGTTATTAGCAGACCACATTCCACGCTGATGGTTTAAACCATTCAAATAAGCGCAAATGCAGTTCTCATTCACCAAAATATCACAAAAGTTATCACAATTACTTAATAATCATAGGATTAAAGTAGACTTTAGAGAATATAGAACTGGTAAATAAATGTGGCAATATGTTAGTTCTCTGGACATTTGTAAACGGTGAAATAATATGTCTTTCTAAATCCTAAAATTAAAGTTCTAGTGTTCAAAATACTTTCACGTAAAAACTGAGTGTACTAAAATAAAACTAATGTGCGTTAACACGTGAACATCAGTCTGTCAAGGTCACATAGAAGTGTTAGTTTCTAACTAAGTTAAATACTGCTCAACAAACAAAAGTTATTTGCACTGAAGATGTGACATACATTAATACAGAAGTTATAAACAAATTATCCATTTTTAAAAATGTCGGTAATATTTTCGAATATGGCCTCTCTATAACTGCAATGAACACACAAATATTTGCGAGCAACCTTGTGTAACGTACAAAAGATATACAAAAAATAACAAATCGAAAAGTGTCGGAAATTATCTTAATGATCCAGATGAACCTGCAAGTGGATGTCAGCATATTTGATCAATGTACAAAATCTCAAATTGAAAAAAGAAGTAGTATATCATTTTAAGAGATGGCCTCTCTGTGGCCTTGATGAACACGCAAGAGGGTGTGGGCATACTTGATTAATGTCCAGAGTTATACAAAAATTATCAAATTGAAAAGAGTAGGAAACTTTTTAAAATATGACCTCTCTACGCCTTGATGAAAATCTGTGTGGATTCCTTAAATAGTCTCTAGAATCCTTGCTTGTACCCGTCCAAAAAATTAATTAAAGGGCTATTGTCTGAGATAAGGACACTCAAATGTCACTGCACAACATATTCAAAGCGTTTTTTTATTATATGTAACAAGATGAAGTTCTGATTTACTTCTATCCCACTAACATGCTGGTTAAATGAAGGAGCATACATCACAAATTACTACCTGATTGTGGCTGTTCAAAACGACAAAATTTCATTCGCTGCATTACTTACTGAGCAGAGGTGAAATTATGAATGTCATATTTTACGCGCGACAGAGTTATTTTGCCTCCTTCTCTAATGTTCTGGAGATGGCCTCAATTTTTCACCTCCTCCCTTATGCAGTCATGTTTTTGCGCTTATAATATTAAAACAAGTGTAATTACGTGGGCTACCACTATTCTTAAAACCCGAAAAATGAGTTGCCTCATATAGAGCACTCTACTACAATGGTACAGTGATAAAACTATTCATTGATAATGTAGAAAAGATAGATTGTTCCTTACTGTAAGGAAGACAGACACAATTAAAACACACTTTCACATAAGCTTTCTGTCTCAGTCTTTGTTGGAAAAAGAGAAACACAAACCATTCATTTGCACAAGCAAGCATATAACAGGTACACATGACCGCCAACTCTGGCAGCTCTGGTCAGAACGCGACTATCACATGGGATGGATGTAGCAATCTGGAGAATGTGGAGGGGAAGGGATAGCAGTGTATGGATGGGGGAAGAGAGGAGCGCTGTTTAGTGGAGTGTGCAGGGACTAAAATGCTAACAGGGCCTGTGTCAGGAAGTTGTAGTGTAGGGAGGTGGGGAAAATGGGGCAAAAGAGGAGAGAAGCAGGGAAAGGTGGATAGGTGCATTGGCAGAGGATAGAAAACATAGAAGGTGGGGGAAGAGAGTGGGGAGGAAGTGATATAACAGTGAGGGTGGAAACTGTTGGGTGGGTGGTGTGGGGGCAATATGTTACTCTATGTTAGGCCGGGTAATTACCGGAGTGGAGAATGTGTTGTATGGATAACTGCAAATTGCACAGTTCAGAAAATCTGGTGGTGGAGGGAAGGATCCAGATGGCTCAGGTAGTGAAGCAGCCATTGAAAACAAGCAAGTTATATTCAGCCACTTGTTGTGAAACAAGGTGGTCTACTTTGCTCTTGGCCACAGTTTGGTAGTGACCATCTTGGTGGATAGATGGCTGGTGGTAATACCAATATAAATAGTTGTGCAATGACTGCAGCAGGGCTGGTAAACGAATTGGCTGCTTTCACAGGTGGTCTAGCCCTTGATAGAATAGGATAAACCTGTGACTGGACTGGACTCACCCACCCCTTCCAATTCCAGTCTAGCATCAAATTATCTGATGTCATATTCTCTTTCTATGGATGAATATTAGTAACAAATAAATGGAAATATGCACTAGACAATATTATGTAATCATGAAATACTAATACTCAAACAACCATTTTCACTCTCTCTCATCACCATCTATCAACAAACACCTACAATTCACCTTATTCTATATGTACACAAGTTTAACAGTTGCCTAGACTACACATAATGCAAAACTGTTCTGTTATTATCCATAATATAAAGAGATCCGTGGTAACGTTTCAACACAATGAAAAAGAAAGCATGGGCATTTATGTTACAACTGACCTAATCATTACCAAATAACGAGCTCTGCTGACAAGAAGCATTACAGTTCAATTATAAAATGGACAAGCAATAATACCTTATGTCAAAAGATTATGTTCAATCATCAGCATACAGTCACAATGAAAGAAAAAGTTTCAACTTTATCTACATTCAGGTTGAGATTCAATCATTGTTCAGTTATTCCTGTGATGGCTGTACTTCATCCTTCATCATTCCTCTTTAACTGTTCAGAATAAATACTCTGCAAAATAAATCTAAATTAGTGCCCTACGAAATATTTAGATGCATACAAGCGACTCCTTTTGCCATTTTAATGACACTAGGATGCCTTATAACCGGAACTAGCAAAACACTTTGACAAACAGTGGCTTTGCTCTTCTAGTAAAGTACCAGCATAATCAAAAATATACCCAATTCACAGCTAGGCTGCAGTGCTAACACCAGCAAATACTTCATATTCATTCTTCATAATGTCAGGAATGGAGCTAAGTACTATATCCTCATTTTGACTACTGCCCAACTACGACCAAGAACCATAACAAGACACATCACCTTGCACCATCGACGGCAGTCAGTGATGTGAATAAGGAGGCCATTGATCAAATCATCTGAAATGACATATGTGTGACGACACGACAGCTTGCTGAAATGACTCGTTTGTCATTGGGTAGTGTGGTATCATTGGTATAGTCACTAGGGTACAGAAAAATCTGTGCACGTTCAGTGCCTAGATTCTTGACAAGAGAAATGAAAACGACGAGGAAGAATGTATGCGAGGATCTCATAAAGACCTTTACTGAAGAGTGGAGACAGTGTTGAAAAAAAAAAAAAAAAAAAAAAAAAAGGGTTCTAATGGCTCTGAGCACTATTGGACTTGACTGCTGTGGTTATCAGTCCCCTAGAACTTAACACTACTTAAACCTAACTAACCTAAGGACATCACACACATCCATGCCCGAGGCAGGTTTCGAACCTGCGACCGTAGCGGTCGCGCGGTTCCAGACTGTAGCACCTAGAACCGCTCGGCCCCCCCGGCCGCCCATCCGAGTCCCCTCGGAAGAAGAAGCCAAGACTTTCACGAACAGCAGGCCGAAAGGTGCTGGCCTCCTTCTTCTGTGGTAACTGTGGTGACATTTTCATTGACTTTTTTCTAACCTGGCTCCACAATTAACCGGAACCGTTACTGTTTGTCACCGCACAAGCTGCGACCTGCCATCAAGACCCACAGACCACTGCTTCAGGGCCAGCTCTTCAGACTACACCATGACAAAGCCAAACCCCATACAGGCTTTTGACGCAGGAGAAAATCAGGAAAATGGGTTGGAAAATTGTTCCTCATTCTCCCTACAGTCCGGACTTGCCTCCGTCTGATTTTTACCTCTTTGCTCATCTGAAGGGCCACCTGCACGGTAAAACATTTGACAGTGAGAAAGACCTATTTCCCGTGTCAAGCGATGGTGTAACAGCCAATCCCCAGAATTTTACCAAAGTGCATTTACATAATGGAAAGAACGTTGGGTCAGATACGTCACAGCTGATGGAGGCTACACTGAATAGGCTCAATGTATAGCTAAATGTTCCAAGTATGATCACAAAAATATCATTCTCCTCCTCGAAAAAATAAAAAAAATTAGAGACGACTGTGGTTCAAATGGTTCAAATGGCTCTGAGTACTATGGGACTTAACATCCGAGGTCATCAGTCCCCTAGAACTCAGAACTACTTAAATCTAACCAATCTAAGGACATCACACACATCCATGCCCGAGGCAGGATTCGAACCTGCGACCGTAGCGGTCGCGGGGTTCCAGACTGTAACGCCTAGAACCGCTCGGCCACTCAGGCCGGCTGAGACGACTGTGCAAAACTTTTTGAACGCCCTTTGTATTGAATGCGTTATAACTATTAGTTCATCTTATGTATGGGCCGACCGGGAGGTCCTATCATTCAGTGAAGTAGGGGTAAAAGCAATTTTTGTGTGTTGGTGAATCGTTCAGAGGCCCTTCCTGGCATTTTCAAGTAAGGAAGACTTGTGTGTTTCTATATATGTGGTGTCTGATCCTGCAACCACTACGCCACCCGGACACAGTGGTCATCGCAGTGTCCGAAAGAGCACGCACACATACACACACACGCACACAAATACTGTGCTCTAGGTAGCATGAAGAAGAGAACAGTCAGCGCCGGTGATGATGAGCTCAGTGTTGACATCCTGAAACTGGCAAGAGAGTTAACAATGAATCACTTGGCAAATGTATTTACGTCCTGCCTACACTATGCTTCAGTCCCACTATCTTGGAACAAGGCAAATTTTATATTGATACACAAGAAATGAAGTATTCACAATATCAAAAACTATCGTCCTATCAGCTTGCTCTCAATTTTTTACAAAATTTTCATAAAGATCCAAATCGAATTAGTTCCACCCTAGAGTCAGCCCAACCTGTAGATCAAGCAGGATTCCGAAGCAATTTTAGCACTATTGACTACATTCTGACTGTTAGTGAAGTAAAAAGCAGAGCAAATGAATACCAACTGACTGTCTGCATTGCCTTTGTTGATTTTGAAAATGCGTTTGACTCTGTTAGTCATGTAGCTGTCCTCCAAGCTTTGAGTGGGCAAGGAGTGGGAGCAGCGTACATTGAAGTTTTCAGCAATATCTACGAGACTTCTTCAGCTTATGTTAATATCTTCGTATATCCGTAATTGAAACGGACGACTTGGGACGTCAGTTAGTATAATATATGTTAAAAATGACGAAATTCCTCCAGCTGTATTAAGGTGCTGGTTTCATTGGCAACTAGTTTCGATGTTGTTACATCATCTTCAGGCCCATACTTGTTGACAGCAACGTATATGTCTAACACTAGTAGTCAGTGGTGAGATAGGCGTGTTCCATGCGGAAGGCAGGTAGTAACTCACCACTGACTACTAGTGTTAGACACATACGGTTGCCTTCAACAAGTATGGGCCTGAAGATGATGTAACAACACTGAAACTAGTTGCCAAAAAAACCAACACCTTAATACAGCTGGAGGGATTTCGTCATTTTTAACATATATGTTAATATCGGCCAATGAACTCAAGAATTCCACATCATGAAGGGTGTCAAGCAAGGCGATCCCATTTCCCCTAAACTGTTCTCGGCTGTACTGGAAATGGCTATGTCAAAGCTGAGCTCGGAAGGGATTTAGAATTAATGGAAGAAGGCTCACCAGCTTGAGATTTGCTGATGGTATTGCCTTACTGGCCAACGACTTTGCAGAGCTCCAAAACTTAATTACAGATCTTTCATCGGAATGTCAGTTGGTTGGCTTGAACATGAACCTTTCTAAAAGAAAAGTAATGTGCCACAAATTGGTCACAGCTGAAGATGTGAAAGTCAAGGATACTCCATTAGAAGAGGTCAGTGAAGATATCTACCTTGGCTAAATTATAAATTTGAAGGTAGATGAAAGGCCAGAAATCTATCGGCGCATCAAGTTTGGCTAGCAAGCATTTGGGAGGAATTCAAGAGCATTCAGATCAAAAATGCCACTAAATCTGAAGAAAATAGTATTTGGTCAATGCATTCTTCCTGTGCTAACGTATGGGTTGGGTTGGGTTGTTTGGGGGAAGAGACCAAACAGCGAGATCATCGTGTCTCATCGGATTAGGGAAGGATGGAGAAGGAAATCGGCCGTGCCCTTTCGAAGGAACCATCCCGGTATTTGCCTGGAGCGATTTAGGGAAATCACCTAAAACCTAAATCAGGAACGCCGGACGCGGGATTGAACCGTCGTCCTCCCAAATGCGAGTCCAGTGTGCTAACCACTGCGCCACCTCGCTCGGTTGCTGACGTATGGTTGCGAGACGTGGACACTGAACTCATTTACAAAAGGGAAACTTAGGACAGCACAAAGAGCCATAGAAAGATAAATGCTGGGCTATACAGGAAAGGAAAGGAAAAAAAGGGCAGATGAAATCCGGTCTGTGACGGAGGTTAAGGACATCTTAGAGACAGTAGGCTCATTGAAATGGCAGTGGGCTGGCCACGTCGCGAGAAGAAAAGACAGCAGATGGATGAAGCTAGTACTAGAGTCCAAGAGAGCATCGGAGGCCTAGAGCAAGACCACCGGACAGATGGGACAAAGATATCAAGAAGATCGCTGGTAGCACCTGGCAGAGAACTGCCAAACACCGTTCCACTTGGAGAGGACTGCTGAAAGCCTACCTGAATCCACGGTTCGAAGAGGCCACATCATTTAATGACTGAATTGGTTTATGATGATGATGATGATGTTGTTGATTTAAGGCGAGGACAGGAACTGGTGAAATCCCACGAGTAATGAAGATAAGGGACAAGGGACACTACATTAACAGTGTGCAGATAAGCCGAGAATTTGGGTCTGACGTGAGGCGTGCTGCTGCAGTCCGTGCAGTTACAATGCCTGCTTTGTTCAGATGGCACAGTGGTCAGCGCATCTGCCTAGGAAGTAGTGAATCTCGGTTCTAATGCCGGTCGGGAACAAATTTTCAATTTTTCCCATTGATTTCAATCAGTGTTCCCTGGCAACCAAAGTCATTAATTCCTTTGCGTGTTGCGTGCTTCTGTCGATGTTCCTTTCACGATCTCTGTGTGGTTGCGGCGCAGAACCGGGCGTTTTCGCGTGGTACGGATATAGATACACGGGCAGGAAGATAGGGCTAAGTAGGTGCGGCCCCCTGCGGCTCACCGCACGCGAGTAAATCACGCGCCAAATAGCGACCACCCCCCTCCCCCCTCCTCAGCCGGGCCGCAATCTGGGCCGTCATCTTCATTTGTTGCTCGTTTTTGTGGGGGCGGCGCGAGTGAGACAAATGAGCGGCGACCCGCCGTGAATCAGGCGATCGCTATCAGGCGCGGCCCGCGTGTTTTATTCCGGGGGCAGGCGGAGGCGGTGGCGGCAGCGGCGGCGGCGGCCCACCCAACACACAATGCGGTCAGCGCCACAGCTGTCGGATTCTTCTGTCTCCTGCGTCATACAACGCCCCCCATTCCCCCGCGCTCTCTCTCTCTTAATATGTCGCCCCACCGGGCACTTGCGCGCGATCTGGCTCCCCGCGCTAGCGCCCGGTCCCGCGGGGACACAGATTAAAGGATTAAAAGCGGGGGCAGAAGATGACAGGCGATAAGCGGCCCAGGCGGAGTACGGAGCAGGCGGAGGTTGTCGCGGAGGTATCGCCGCCGGCGATCGGCCGGCTTTCGTGGCGAGGCCCCGGGGATTACGGCGCGCGCTCTGGCGCCTCGCTGACGAGGGCATTAGGCCGGCTTTTCACACCTCGCAGCGGGCAGCCGGCCCAGACTGCTTTTAACGCGGGAAGCGCAGCCTGCGCCGGGGGAGCGTTTAGCACTCTCTCTCCTCCCTGGCACGCATCTGCTTATTTATCGTTGCTGCGCTATACTCCCGCCACGCAGTGTTCTCGCAGCTCTCAGTTACGTTCGTATTTCCTGAAGAGATGCAGCAACCAGCCACTTTTTACACAGGTCAACATTTATCTCGACCATTCCAATAACGTGTTATCTATAAGCACAGTAAAAATGTAGAGTAAATGAGCCTTGCGCAACTCGTGTTCATGCCGTTTCTTGCTTGACAGCTTGTCTTTACGGAAGTTTTTCCTCGTTTCTTATTCGATTTACTGGCGTCACTAAGTTGCTGGCTTGCGTGCCCATGAGTGGCAGCAGCAGCAGCGCGTATCGATAAGAGCACTGTCGTATTATCTTTGGAGGGACCGCTAGTACACTCCTGGAAATGGAAAAAAGAACACATTGACACCGGTGTGTCAGACCCACCATACTTGCTCCGGACACTGCGAGAGGGCTGTACAAGCAATGATCACACGCACGGCACAGCGGACACACCAGGAACCGCGGTCTTGGCCGTCGAATGGCGCTAGCTGCGCAGCATTTGTGCACCGCCGCCGTCAGTGTCAGCCAGTTTGCCGTGGCATACGGAGCTCCATCGCAGTCTTTAACACTGGTAGCATGCTGCGACAGCGTGGACGTGAACCGTATGTGCAGTTGACGGACTTTGAGCGAGGGCGTATAGTGGGCATGTATCCCGTGCCACCCAACGTGCTCTAGAAGGTGTAAGTCAACTACCCTGGCCAGCAAGATCTCCGGATCTGTCCCCCATTGAGCATGTTTGGGACTGGATGAAGCGTCGTCTCACGCGGTCTGCACGTCCAGCACGAACGCTGATCCAACTGAGGCGCCAGGTGGAAATGGCATGGCAAGCCGTTCCACAGGACTACATCCAGCATCTCTACGATCGTCTCCATGGGAGAATAGCAGCCTGCATTGCTGCGAAAGGTGGATATACACTGTACTAGTGCCGACATTGTGCATGCTCTGTTGCCTGTGTCTATGTGCCTGTGGTTCTGTCAGTGTGATCATGTGATGTATCTGACCCCAGGAATGTGTCAATAAAGTTCCCCTTCCTGGGACAATGAATTCACGGTGTTCTTATTTCAATTTCCAGGAGTGTATTTCCGGCTCGTCGTGTGTCGGAACGCAGCGTCAGTGAGGTCCGGACAGCCAGTATTTGCCAACCGCTGGCGACACACATGCACTGTCCGACGGGAGGAGGCTGCAGCGGGGACGACCGTTGGTTGGTCGTTCGGACGGTCGTCTCATCTGGCGACGTGTATTTGGTCTTTTGACCGTTTCTGGGCCTAGTCAGTTGGTCATCTTGCCGGACGTGGGTCGATTCCTTCCTTGTGCAGAGATGTCGGGTGGCCAACGGGCAAGTGTTCCCTCTGCATGGTTGGGTCCGAGCCAGTCTGCCCGGGACGCCGTGTCTCCGAGTTCCGAACAGACATGCAGTTGAGTCGGGATGGAGCTGCAGTGAGGTCCGGACAGCCAAGACTCGCACGACCGTTGCTGACGCACATGACTTGAGTGGGGACGATCTTGGTTGGTCGTTCGGTCGGTCGTCTCATCGGACGACGTGTATTTGGTCGTCGACTGCTTCGGGTTCTCTGTGTGTGTCGACTTGTCGTTCGTCCTCATTGTTAATCAGTGATTGCTTTTACGGTTGTTTGAGTTCTTGTGGAAGTGTTTCGTGGAAGTGCCTAGCTTGTATAATTTCGACTGAGCCTCCAGTCGTCCCTGGGTCGGGTTGCCATCCGATTATTTAGTCTTGTATTGTATTGTATCGTATGTGAACCGGGGACCTAGAAACGACGGAGAGGCTCCATCCCCGCCGCAGCCGCAGTGGTCCACAACCCCACGAAGACTACGGCAGGCCACTTCACCCCTGCGCCGCCCCACACCGAACCCAGGGTTTTGTGCGTTTCGGTCCCCGGTGGACCCCCCAGGGAACGTCTCACACCAGACGAGCGTAACCCCTATGTTTGCGTGGTAGAGTAATGGTGGTGTACGCGTACGTGGAGAACTTGTTTCCGCAGCAATCGCCGACATAGTGTACCTGAGGCGGAATAAGGGGAACCAGCCCGCATTCGCCGAGGCAGATGGAAAACCGCCTAAAAACCATCCCCAGACTGGCCGGTTCACCGGACCTCGACACAAATCCGCCAGGTGGATTCGTGCAGGGGACCAGGCGCTCATTCCCGCCCGGAAAGCTGTGCTTATTTAGTCCTACTTTGGCTGCCTGTCTCACCCAAACTTATGTTACAGTTACCTCTTCAGGCCGACCCTTGGAACACTACTGAGCACCATTGTTCTGTTGTTTTGGACTGTGATTTTCTTTTAGTCTCAAGTACTGCGCGAGGCCTTCAGTCGTGTACTAATTTAGTTTGTTTTAATGATCAGCCGAAATTTATGGGAAATATTTTAAGATAAGGCCTTCAGCCGTCTTAAATCAAAATTTGAAAGGTCATTTGTTTAAAACGTTTTAAAATTTTCTTACTGAATTCTTATTATTCAGGCCTTAAGCCCTCAGTTCTTCTATTTTGTAGCTAAGGGCCTGCCGGTGCGGCCGAGCGGTTCTAGGCGCTTCAGCCTGGAACCGTGTGACCACTACGGTCGCAGGTTCGAATCCTGCCTCGGGCATGGATGTGTGTGATGTCCTTAGGTTAGCTAGGTTTAAGTAGTTCAAAGTTCTATGGGACTGATGACAACAGATGTTAAGTCCCATAGTGCACAGAGCCATTTGAACCATTTTTATAATTAAGGCCTTCAACCGAGTGTACGTGTGTATTCCTTAATGCAATTTTAATAACTTGTGTTCTGGCCTTCAGCCGTATTGTTTCTGAATTCTTTTAAGGGTATGTGTGATTAAGTGTTTTAGGAAAATGAAATTTGTATGTTTGTGCAACTAACAGCAACTGATTTGGGCCCCTTTCCACAACCTGATCCTCTCTGTCCTGCAAAACCAGATTTCAGTAAAGGAATTGCAACGTTACGTTCTCTCCTTGATATCTTCTCTTTTTATACTGGTTTTATTTCCTCGTGTGAGTTTCTTGGGTTTGGCAGTGATCGTTAAATCTGCTTGCCACTGAAAAAAAAAAAACCTCCCAACTGTTCCACACTTTCAAAAAAGGTAATGAGATCTCTCCTCGTTGAATAATCATTCATACAAAATATAACAATCACATCTTTCCACTCAAAAATCCTGAAATTTGTCTCAGAGAAGGTACCCCAACTGCATGGGATCGCCAACACAGTGTAAGCACTGATTAAAATAAACAAATGGCACTGAACATATTCATAAAATTTTCAGCAATGAAATTTCACTTGTCCATAGCCATGAAGTTGAGCAAAACAAGTTGTTTAGTTCACTTTTAATTTATCTAGTTTATTTCGTTGATATAGAAAATACAATAAATCTGAGGCCGATGACACAAAAAATAGAATTTGTTGTATGAATGGTATACTCAGAAAAAGCTAGCCTGAAACTAAAAGTCGTTGAATATTAACTATCCATCAAATGCTCAAAGTCATGAAGCTGGGTGTGCTGCCTGTTAAATGTTTATTAACAATGATTCTTCACAAAGAAGATCGATCTATCAAACCAGAAAATTGACTGTGATTATTTGAATAAGACACAAATTACGAGTGCTATGGATAAAACCACAATCCTTACGAGCAATTGAAACTTATAACGAGAAGACTGCTAGCGAAAGTGCTATGGATAAAACCACAATCCTTACGAGCAATTGAAACTTATAACGAGAAGACTGCTAGCGAAAGTGCAGGTAGTGTTCCAATAGGTCTGAGAAGCTCACAAATACAATTAAAGGAAGATAAAACTGAAAACTAAACCCCGCTCGAACAGATGATGAAGGCCCAACGGTACCGACAGGCTACCTGTTCGTCCTCAGCCCACAAGCGTCACTGGATGCGTATATTGAGGGTCTTGTGGTCAGCACACTGGTCTCCCGGCCATTTACGAGACCAGAGCCGCTACTTCTCAATCAAGTAGCTCCTCAGTTTGCCTCACTAGGGCTGACTGCACTTCGCTTGCCAACAGCACTCAGCAGACCGGATGGTCACCCATCCAAGTGCTAGCCCGACAGCGCTTAACTTCGATGATCTGACGGGTACCGGTGTTAGCACTGCGGGAAGGCCGTTGACAATTAAAGGAAGCTGTTGAATAGTAAATCCAACTCTGAATTAACACAAGTCGTGATTTATAGTAGACACAAGTTGCGAGTTCCTTAGAGGTGAAAGGACTGCTCTTCTGTGAAACTGTGACACTTACTCAAATAGTAAATCCGTCCAAAGCTGCGGACCAGCGTCTCGGCGATCGAAAATCACATCTCGCGGACCCATACTATGCCCATCGCCGTCTCTACAACCACACACTCTTCCGCTCCCGAACACCAGGTCCGCGAGGGAAGAGTCTATCACGATTTCCAGCTTGACAACCCGGGATTTCTATTTCCAGCAAAAATCGCTGTGGGAGAAACTGCTAAAATTCTTGAATAGTGCCCACTGTATAGTCCTTAACTCTCTGAAGGTTGGCACACCGATTGTTGGCTCACTGGATAAATCAAAATAGAGATGAGGGCTGCTGGAGCCCCCGGAACACGGAAAGTTCTCAAGCTGTAGAAGCAGACAATGGGGGACTCGCAAACTTCAGTGCCCTGCAGGGGGAGTGCAGCTTCGTCGCACTTGCGAATACTTCTGGGACTCAGTGGAACTTCCTGACTTCAAAGGGCCGCGCTCTGTCCTGCTGACAAACAAGAAAGGTCACAGGCATCCTGTGAGGTCTTAGGATTTCACGTCTCTTGACAAGGTTAGGAAGTGAGCAGTATGTTGCAAAACGACCAGCTGACTTGCCTGAGTTGTTTCATATAAGAGAAAAAAGATGATGTACTTGGCTCCAACAGTCACTACATGTGTCCGTTCACCTAGCACAATTAAGAGAACACAGATATTTTCGGACAGCATAAATATCGTGTAGTGACACGTAACAGACCAGATATTTTACACTGTCATTAGTTTGCTGTGCTTTATTAGGAATACTCCTGTTGAACGTGGTGTGACGTTGCCTGCCTCCCACCTTTGAGCTGACTTGCCCAACCAGATATAGGGGGATGTACAGTTTAAGAGAGTAGGCCTAGGTGATGCTCGTTTTTGGAACCGATATTCATGCTTGAAAGTCTCTTCGGGTTTGCCGCCGGATCCTAAAATCAACTTGACTCGATATTTCGGCTATCCATCTGGTCGCCATCTTCAGGAAAATGCTGCTTCTGCTGATGATTCCCGCTGAGAACTGCTTCATGCTTTCTTTTTCCAATAAAATAACAAATAAATTACAAAACTGACTTTATATCTTCATCTTACACTCGTAAGATTGTATTACGTATTTTTTAAGTAAAAAACTCTCACCTATGGGCCAGTACACGACATCGACAAAAGACCTTCGCAGGTTTGAATCCTGCCTCGGGCATGGATGTTTGTGATGTCCTTAGGTTAGTTAGGTTTAACTAGTTCTAAGTTCTAGGGGACTAATGACCTCAGCAGTTGAGTCCCATAGTGCTCAGAGCCATTTGAACCATTGAACAAAATTTCCAAAACGGCTTTGAAACTTATGATGCTGTGTAATGCCGTCCATAGAGATACTTAAAAAATGGTTTTTAGCAAAATAAAAGTCAATTTTTTCGACGAAAACGTCGTTATAGAAAGACGCACCAATAGTCGAAATTAAAATGTATCGCAAAAATTCTATGTATTGCAGTAGAAGAAACGACGACTCACAACTTACAAAAAGGTATAATCTAACTGTATATATATTTCTTGCACTATAGCTCCCGCCAACGTCGTTTCGGAAAAAAAGAAAGAAAAAAAAGAAAAAGAGTCGTTTCAAGTTTCAACTTGAGTTTTTTTAGTATTGAAACTGAACAGATCTTTAATCGGCAGTGCAAGCACCGTGACGTTGAATTTTTTTCGCTGATGTCGAAACACACTCATTTTGACGAAATTGTATCGGTTAACTGACTACTGCTTATTAATCGAAGTGGTTTTTGCAGAGCCTTCTCTATACGTGTAAACATTTTTGTTCGTATTTTTCAAGCACTCACCATTTAATTTGTATAAAAACAAAAAAAAAACAAGCGAAATGACACCATAAATAGACACGAGACAAGCTCGTGATTTCAGACTGTTCTCCATCGAATCATGTCACGAAGAGAAATGTTGTTGAGGACAATATTTTAGTTGATACTAATGCCATCTGTGATAGCATCCGAAACTAAGAGGACCCGATTCCGTCGATGACTATTATAGCACAACATCGTTTGCAGTCAGCAAATTCCGGTTTTATCATATTGTAACATTTTTGGCACACATCATATGAATGAATTAAAAATAGACTCTCTAAGGAACATTTTAAACCAATAAAAATTCTGTTAAGATTAGTGTGGGTTTCGAACTGGGGCGTAACTCGCCATTTTTCACATCAACGATCATTTCCAGAGGTGAATGAAATGATACATGACAAAATCACAGGATTGACAGAGTTTCGAAACCGAGACCTTCGGATTAGTAGTTGGACAGTTTACTACTGAGCCATCGAGACGTATCAAACAAATATTACGTAGCTACCAGCGGATATAACAAGCTTGACTGCCTTTCTTGTAACTTTGTTGGTTACGAATACAGAACAGCAGTACGTCTTTTCTAATCAGTACCCACATTTTTTATTCCGTGGCGTTATTAAAATTGCAACACAAAACTGACTTTAACCCTCGTGTAGTAGCACACAGCGCAGGTGACTGGGTTAACAAAACTCGTGCACTTGCAGCCGTTGACAGTAAACAGATGTAAACACAAGGAAAAAGGACACTGTCCGCTTAATCAGCCGTCTTCAGTTAAAAGTTTATAGGAGTACAATGGGTATCAACGAAGAGAAGGTAGAAATGCTGCTCATCAATGCAGAATGTAAATTACTGCACTATCGTTTGTATATTTACAATATGGGTACATATAGGACAGTACGTCTGTGAGAGTCGTACGTTGTACGATGATTGCGTTGCCTTTGGTTGAAACTTTTAATTTTCTGTAGTATCACAAGAAGACGAGAAAACCGCCGTCGTGAAGATGGCTTCTTGTCAGGATATAGCACTTTATAGATTTCCTCTGTCTGATTAAGATCATGCCTACTTTCTTCTTCTTCTACTTCTTCTTGTGCATTTGCCCAGTATCTGCACAGGGTCGGATGATTATAAAAGGATTTACTATGGTTCATTTAAGGGGTGGACGGATGCCCTTCTTGTAGCCTCCCGCTTACCCCACCCCCTTACCCCGTCCTTCCCAGGATGATGCCTGTGTACCCCAACTGCCTGGATTACTCTGTTATTCATGTGAAAGAGTGGAATTCAGAAAATCTGAGAATCGTGCGAATTAGCCGGGACTTGGGTACCAACCTAGTGTTCACCTAATACAGTGGTTCCCAACTTGGGGGTAATTAACCCCTGAGAGGTAAAATTAAATTTTCTAAGGGGTAAAACATAAACGAGTCGATTCTGTTTCAGCCATGAAACCAAATTGTTTTTAGTAGATCATTGCTATTATCAAAATTTGGTAAGATTCTAATATTGATTAAATACGTTATCGATACCTATTTTTTCTCAATTAGTAGCATTAATGCTGTGGGGGTTACGGGTTCCTCACATAGTCTATCCACTAAACATATATGTTGTGCTTATTCGTGTACATCGCTGCTGATAAAAGTGAGACAAGTGAGACATACACAAAACAAAAGCTTAACATCGCAAGAAAATGTCTCCTCCAAGTTGCAGATAGTTGCCGCAGTAGTCCAGAAATTGCTTAATTGCTCGCTTCGAGACAGATAAATGAATTAATTGATAGCACGACAAAGCGGTAACTACATAAGGCCTACTATAGCGCTGTACACAGTGTCGTTGTTGTTTTTATTGGTTGGTTGTTTTGTGGAAGGAGACCAGACAGCGAGGTCATCGGTCTCATCGGATTAGGGAAGGACGGGGAAGGAACTCGGCCGTGCCCTTTGAAAGGAACCATCCCGGCATTTGCCTGGAGCCATTTAGGGAAATCATGGAAAACCTAAATCAGGATGGCCGGACGCGGGGTTGAACCGTCGTCGTACCGAATGCGAGTCCAGTGTCTAACCACTGCGCCACTCGCTCGGTGTGTGTTGTTTTTATTATCAGAGTGGTTAGATACAAAGCATTAACTGTCTGAAGTCACCCAATTTCTGTCAGTTCAGAAGTAAGCAGTGCAGCAATCAAGTGATTTACAAACAGTATGTATAGTGCACGCCAACGGCCTTGCTGCAATGGTGACACCGGTTCCCGTCAGATCACCGAAGTTAAGCGCTGTCGGGCTGGGCTAGCACTTGGATGGGTGACCATCCGGTCTGCCGAGTGCTGTTGGCAAGCTGGGTGCACTCAGTCCTTCTGAGGCAAACTGAGGAGCTACTTGAGTGAGAAGTAGCGGCTCCGGTCTCGGAAACTGACATACGGCCGAGAGAGCGGTGTGCTGACCACATGCCCCTCCATATCCGCATCCAGTGACGCCTGTGGGCTGAGGATGACACGGCGGCCGGTCGGTGCCGTTGGCCCTTCATGGCCTGTTCAGGAGTAGTTTTTTTAAAATTATTTTTTAAGTGTTCACATCTGAACCTGTTTAATTTTAAATAGGGTTGCAGTGTGCAGGCCAAGCAAGAGCCGCAATGGAGAGGAGCTATGCAGGGAAGCATGTTTCGTAACAAGTGCCTACTCTCACTGTGGATAGTTAGCTTTCTTATCTGAGAAGGAGTTCTGGGCAGGACTGGCGAGCATTCATTCATGTTTCAACATTTAAAAAAATAAAACTTTTCCAAGAAAACTGTTTCATTCTATCGTTTAATTAGGTGCTAAAGTTGTTGGTAATAGTGTGAGATACGAAAAGGGGGGGGGGGCGGCAGAGGCTGTGGCCACCTTATGCGTTTGCTTGTATCAGAAATTTCGAATTAGATACCTTTCTCCAAGTGTAATTTCCGATTTATACAAACTGAACTACACCCATTGAAAACTGGAGTGAAAAGTTACCTTCTTTTTGCTGCACTGTCGCAACCTCTCCTCGATGTCCATTGGTTAATGAACGATCGAGCTAAGTAGCTACTGCCAGTACCGACAGGTACGTCAACGGACAACTCACAGCAGATGTCAAGATACGCTTTTAGTTTCCTCCGTAAGTTAAAATCCACCTCAAGTTTCTATCCATCCACAACGCCTCTCTTGTACCGTCTGCCAGTGGAACTGAAGGACCATGGTTCAAAATGGTTCAAATGGCTCTGAGCACTATGGGACTTAACATCTATGGTCATCAGTCCCCTAGAACTTAGAACTACTTAAACCTAACTAACCTAAGGACATCACGCAACACCCAGTCATCACGGAAGGACCATGTCCGTGATACTTTCGCCCTTAACGAACGAATCTGTTCCGTAACGGATTGCTCTTCAACTTTTTCCTTTTTCCTGGGTCAATCGTTCCAGACTGAGAGGCAATACACAAGTACCAGACGAACGATGGTTTTGCAAGCTACCTCCTGCACTTTTCCATTCCTCACAACTTCAGTCGGCACAAACCTGTCTAATTAATTATTATAAAATACTCTTGAACGTTGTCCACTTATCCTCAACGTTCTCAGACTCGACTGCTCACGTAGTCTGAGACCTACATCTTGTTATATTTCTAAGCGGAAATATCTTACTACCTTTATTAACCTTCCTGCTGACACCCATGGTTAGGGATGCTATAACAACCTTAAGATTACAGATTCGCTACCCTGCATTAACTGAATCCAGCTCTCAAAATTCGAAAAGCCTGGATACCATTATGAATCAATTAATACACTCTAAGACAAAAAACGACGCACCATGGAGGAATTATTCAAAACGGACGGAAATCGGTAGATGTGGTGTACATGTACAGGCAAACAAATGCTTACAGTTTTAGAAAATCTGGATGATTTATTCAAGAGAAAGAGCTTCACGCACTGAGAAAGTTAATAACTTGTAAATAATAGATTTCAGCTATCAGTCATCCTTTGGAATTTTTATTGGCAGATCTAGATTTCAGCTAGCAACTAGCCATTCTCAATGCTAAGAATACAACAGGTACATTGTGGAGAACTGTAGGGCCCCCCTAGACAGGTCAGGCGTGCACTACACACCGGAAGCAGCTACTAGGGTAGCAGAGTACGTGTGGCGTGCACACGGGGTTTTTTTTAGGTTAGAGGGACCCCCCCTTGGGCGAAACGATAAAATACCTGACGGCTTACCAGAGAGGACATTATCATCGTTGATAAAGAACGTCCGTCCTCAGAGACCAAAAACAGGAAAAGTTAACGTAATATTGGTAAACTGCAGGAGTATCCAGGGCAAGGTTCCTGAATTAGTATCTCTTATTGAAGGAAATAGTGCGCATATAGTATTAGGAACGGAAAGTTGGTTAAAACCGGAAGTGAACAGTAACGAAATCCTAGACACAGAGTGGAATATATACCGCAAGGATAGGATAAACGCCAATGGTGGAGGAGTATTTATAGCAGTAAAGAATTCAATAATATCCAGTGAAGTTATTAGCGAATGCGAATGTGAAATAATCTGGGTTAAGTTAAGTATCAAAGGTGGGTCAGATATGATAGTCGGATGCTTCTATAGACCACCTGCATCAGCAACCGTAGTAGTTGAGCGCCTCAGAGAGAACCTGCAGAACGTCGTGAAGAAGTTTCGTGATCATACTATTGTAATAGGGGGAGACTTCAATCTACCAGGTATAGAATGGGATAGTCACACAATCAGAACTGGAGCCAGGGACAGAGACTCTTGTGACATTATCCTGACTGCCTTGTCCGAGAATTACTTCGAGCAGATAGTTAGAGAACCAACTCGTGAAGCTAACGTTTTAGACCTCATAGCAACAAATAGACCGGAACTTTTCGACTCCGTGAATGTAGAAGAGGGTATCAGTGATCATAAGTCAGTGGTTGCATCAATGACTACAAGTGTAATAAGAAATGCCAAGAAAGGAAGGAAAATATATTTGCTTAACAAGAGTGATAGGGCACAAATCGCAGAATATCTGAGTGACCACCATCAAACGTTCATTTCTGAGGAAGAGGATGTGGAACAAAAATGGAAAAAATTCAGAAACATCGTCCAGTACGCCTTAGATAAGTTCGTACCGACTAAGGTCCAAAGCGAGGGGAAAGATCCACCGTGGTATAACAATCATGTACGAAAGGTACTTCAGAAACAAAGAAAGCTTCATCATAGGTTTAAGAGTAGTCGAATCATAGCTGATAAGGAAAAGCTGAACGAAGCGAAAAAGAGCGTAAAGAGAGCAATGAGAGAAGCATTCAACGAATTCGAACATAAAACATTGGCAAACAATCTAAACAAGAACCCTAAAAAGTTTTGGTCATATGTAAAATCGGTAAGCGGATCTAAATCCCCTATTCAGTCACTCGTTGACCACGATGGCACCGAAACAGAGGACGACCGAAGAAAGGCAGAAATACTGAATTCAGTGTTCCGAAACTGTTTCACTGCGGAAAATCGTAACACGGTCCCTGACTTCAGCCGTCGCACGGACGCCAAAATGGAAAATATTGAAATAAACGATATCGGAATTGAAAAACAACTGCTATCACTTAGTAGCGGAAAAGCATTCGGACCAGACGAGATACCCTTAAGATTCTACAGTGATTATGCTAAAGAACTTGCCCCCTTTCTATCAGCAATTTATCGTAGATCGCTGGAAGAACGTAAAGTACCTAGCGACTGGAAGAAAGCGCAGGTCGTTCCCATTTTCAAGAAGGGTCATAAATCAGATGCGAATAATTATAGGCCTATTTCGCTTACGTCAATCTGTTGTAGAATAATGGAACATGTTTTGTGTTCTCGTATTATGACGTTCTTAGATAATACAAATCTCCTTCATCATAACCAACATGGATTCCGCAAACAGAGATCACGTGAAACTCAGCTCGCCCTATTTGCCCAAGAAATTCACAGTGCCGTAGACACTGGCGAGCAGATTGATGCCGTATTCCTGGACTTCAGGAAGGCATTTGATACGGTTCCGCACTTACGTTTAGTGAAAAAAATACGAGCTTACGGAATATCGGACCAGGTTTGTGATTGGATTCAGGATTTCCTAGAAGAAAGAACACAACATGTCATTCTTAACGGTTCAAAATCTGCAGATGTAGAGGTAATTTCGGGAGTACCGCAGGGAAGCGTGATAGGACCTTTATTGTTTACAATATACATAAATGACTTAGTTGACAACATCGGTAGCTCCGTGAGGCTATTTGCAGATGACACGGTTGTCTACAAGAAAGTAGCAACATCAGAAGACTCGTACGTACTCCAGGAGGACCTGCAGAGGATTAATGCATGGTGCGACAGCTGGCAGCTTTCCCTAAACGTAGATAAATGTAATATAATGCGCATACATAGGGGCAGAAATCCATTCCAGTACGATTATGCCATAGGTGGTAAATCATTGGAAGCGGTAACGACCGTAAAATACTTAGGAGTTACTATCCGGAGCGATCTGAAGTGGAATGATCACATAAAACAAATAGTGGGAAAAGCAGGCGCCAGGTTGAGATTCATAGGAAGAATTCTAAGAAAATGTGACTCATCGACGAAAGAAGTAGCTTACAAAACGCTTGTTCGTCCGATTCTTGAGTATTGCTCATCAGTATGGGACCCTTACCAGGTTGGATTAATAGAAGAGATAGACATGATCCAGCGAAAAGCAGCGCGATTCGTCATGGGGACATTTAGTCAGCGCGAGAGCGTTACGGAGATGCTGAACAAGCTCCAGTGGCGGACACTTCAAGAAAGGAGTTACGCAATACGGAGAGGTTTATTATCGAAATTACGAGAGAGCACATTCCGGGAAGAGATGGGCAACATATTACTACCGCCCACATATATCTCGCGTAATGATCACAACGAAAAGATCCGAGAAATTAGAGCAAATACGGAGACTTACAAGCAGTCGTTCTTCCCACGCACAATTCGTGAATGGAACAGGGAAGGGGGGATCAGATAGTGGTACAATAAGTACCCTCCGCCACACACCGTAAGGTGGCTCGCGGAGTATAGATGTAGATGTAGATGTAGATGTAGATGTTAGATGATGTCATAAAAACGTTGCAATTAATGGCTTAACTCATATGGTTTGTATATTACATACCACTATCCTTTTTTGGTAATGCATGTAATGCCTGTTGGTCTGGCTTTGTACACAGTTCATGGAATACTAATTTTTCCGGAATGTGGGCTGTGTGAAGAACACATCGGTTGATTATATGGCGCCATTTATGTGAACTACATATAAACCTCAATTGAAGTAAACCATTTCAAATTTAATTACATGAAATGGAACATAAGTAAAATTCTTACAGTCTCGTCAAACTTATTTCATCGTTATCGTCAAGTAATAAAATTTCCATGTCCACTCCTCCTGAGTCCGTTATTATTATTAAAACATTTAAATTACGTCAGGTGGGTAAAACTTTTTTAATCTTTTAAAAAGCATTTTTTGATAATAATTTTTTAATAATAATAACGGACTTACAAGGAGTGAATATGGAAATTTTATTACTTGACGATAAAGATGACATAAGTTGGACGGCAATGTAAGAATTTTACTTATGTTCCATTTCATGTAATTAAATTTGAAATGGTTTACTTCCATTGAGGTTTATATGTAGTTCACATAGATGGCGCATATAACCAACCGATGTGTTCTTCACACAGCCCACATTCCGGAAAAATTAGTATTCCATGAACTGTGTACAAAGCCAGACCAACAGGCATTACATGCATTACCAAAAAAGGATAGTGGTATGTAATATACAAACCATATGAGTTAAGCCATTAATTGCAACGTTTTTATGACATCATCTAACAATGTACCTGTTGTATTCTTAGCATTGAGAATGGCTAGTTGCTAGCTGAAATCTAGATCTGCCAATAAAAATTCCAAAGGATGACTGATAGCTGAAATCTATTATTTATAAATCAAAATATCGGTCGCTGCGTGCAACAGCCTCTGAATGGAGGGTAATCTGAAGTTAATAACTTGTTGTTCCACCTCTGGTCCATATGCAAGCAGTTTTCGACTTGCCACTAATTATCAGACTTGTTGAATGTCTTCCTGAGAGATAGCGTGTCAGTTTCTGTCCAAATGGTGAATTAGATCGTCAAAATCCCGAGATGGGCTGGAGGGCTCTGCCTATAATTCTCCAACCGTTCTCAACTGGGGAGAGATCCAGCGACCTTGCTGGCCAACTTAGGGTGTGGTCAGCACAAAGACAAGCAGTAGAAACTCTCGCCATGTGAGGGCGGGGATTATCTTGCTGAAATGTAAGTCCAGAATGGCTTATCATGAAGGACAATAAAATGAGGTGTAGAATATCGTCGGTGTACCTCTGTGCCGTAAGGACGCCGCGGATGACAACCAAAAGGGCACAGCTGTGAAAACAAGTGGAACACCAGACAATCACTCCTGGTTGGCGGGCGACAGTCACGTTGGTATCCGTCGCTATCTGGAGCGTCTCGAGACAGCCTGGAATCTCGTTGACTGTAGGACAACTGTCTTCAAGGATGAGTCCAGCCTCGATCTGGGCCTCGATGACCAACGAAAACATGTCTGGAAACGACCTGTACAAAGATGGGATACCAACTTAAATGTTGCTCGCTATGTATTTTACATTTAAATGATGTAAGCATTCGAACCGAAGGAAAAAAAATTAAAAAAAGGACCAGCGATTACTAGTTCAAGAATTATTGTTTTATTCGTCTTTATTTATTATAAGCTTCACGGAACTGATAGTATTACAGAACATGCACTTCTATTTAAAAATTGGCATGAACCAGTAATCTAACCTTGGCAAACGACAATTCTAACACACAGCTACCCGGCCTGTCGATAAGAAATCGACCTTGCTGTAGCATGGTCGGAAAACTTCAAAGTCGCTTTACTCGAGGACTTCTGAGGGTCTCATTGAATTACTTTCGGCCAGCCTCTATGTCCGAGCGGTTCTAGGCGCGTCAGTCTGGAACCGCGCGACCACTACGGTCGCAGGTTCGAATCCTGCCTCGGGCATGGATGTGTGTGAAGTCCTTAGGTTAGTTAGGTTTAAGTAGTTCTAAGTTCTAGTGCTCAGAGCCATTTTTGAATTACTTTCGGGGATTAATATTTGAGTTATGAGCTTCACGTATTGTTGTTGTTGTTGTGGTCTTCAGTCCTGATACTGGTTTGATGCAGCTCTCCATGCTACTCTATCCTGTGCAAGCTTCTTCATCTCCCAGTACTTACTGCAACCTACATCCTTCTGAATCTGCTTAGTGTATTCATCTCTTGGTCTCCCTCTACGATTTTTACCCTCCACGCTGCCCTCCAATGCTAAATTTGTGATTCCTTGATGCCTCAAAACATGTCCTACCAACCGATCCCTTCTTCTACTCAAGTTGTGCCACAAACTTCTCTTCTCCCCAATCCTATTCAATAACTCCTCATTAGTTACGTGATCTACCCATCTAATCTTCAGCATTCTTCTGTAGCACCACATTTCGAAAGCTTCTATTCTCTTCTTGTCTAAACTATTTATCGTCCATGTTTCACTTCCATACATGGCTACAATCCATACAACTACTTTCAGAAACGACTTCCTGACACTTAAAGCTATACTCGATGATAACAAATTTCTCTTCTTCAGAAACGCTTTCCTTGCCATTGTCAGTCTACATTTTATATCCTCTCTACTTCGACCATCATCAGTTATTTTACTCCCTAAATAGCAAAACTCCTTTACTACTTTAAGTGTCTCATTTCCTAATCTAATTCCCTCAGCATCGCCCGATTTAATGTGACTACATTCCATTATCCTCGTTTTGCTTTTGTTGATGTTCATCTTATATCCTCCACTGTCCATTCCGTTCAACAGCTCTTCCAAGTCCTTTGCTGTCTCTGTCAGAATTACAATGTCATCGGCTAACCTCAAAGTTTTTACTTCTTCTCCGTGAATTTTAATACCCACTCCGAATTTTTCTTTTGTTTCCTTTACTGCCTGCTCTGTATAGAGATTGAATAACATCAGGGAGAGGCTACAACCCTGTCTCACTCCTTTCCCAACCACTGCTTCCCTTTCATGCCCCTCGACTCTAATAACTGCCATCTGGTTTCTGTACAAATTGTAAATAGCCTTTCGCTCCCTGTATTTTACCCCTGCCACCTTCACGTATTATAAATAAAAAAAATTACAAAAACTCGATTGCCATGTGGTAACCTGCAATGAAATGGAATTCTTTGAAATACTCATGACATAAATAGTGGAACAAGTAACAGCTATTGCAAAAAATGGTTCAAATGGCTCTGAGCACTATGGGACTTAATATCTGAGGTCATCAGTCCCCTAGAACTTAAAACTACTTAAACCTAACTAACCTAAGGACATCACACACATCGATGCCCGAGGCAGGATTCGAACCTGCGACCGTAGCAGTCGCACGGTTCCGGACAACAGCTATTCCAGAAAAGAAAATAAGTTACATTTATCCGTGGAGGATAGAACAGCAAAGAAAAATAACAAGCTTGCAGATTTAAACAGTGCGTGCTGCTGGCAGCGGAAGTGAAATACGGGATGGGTGGGGGAGAGGAGGAAGAATTTTGTAGAACACACATATTGCAAGAAGCGGGGTAGCGGCGTGACTAACAGAGAAAGCAAAAGAGAAAGACGCCAAATTGAGGGGAGAGGAGACTGTTTGACAGAGAGAACGTGCCATGAAATAGAGAAGGAGTTTGTGAATACTTTTGTTGTAACGCTGGGCACGGTAAGTTAGCTACACAGGTAAGACTTTGTGTTGCGACTATAATTAGATGACGGGTACTTGATCCGTGAGGTGAGGTACTGAGGTGCTTACACACTGAGGAGCCGATGAGCCGGCCGCTGTGGCCGAGCGGTTCTAGACCATTCAGTCCGGAACCGCGCTGCTGCTACGGTCGCAGGTTCGAATCCTGCCTCGGGCATGGATTCATATGACGTCCTTAGGTTAGCTGGGTTTAAGTAGTTCTAAGTCTATGGGACTGATGACCTCAGAAGTTAAGTCCCATAGTGCTGAGAGCCATTTGAACCATTTTTGAGCCGATGAAATAAACGTAGTCTCACCAGAATCGGCCTAACTGCACTGCGAAGCACTGACATGGCCAAGCGCGTGCTGCGGGTGGTACCGTTATGGGTATTTAGGCGAGCTAATCAGCCTCCCAGAATTACTACGGCTGGACACTAGCTGGGCCGGGGGTGAGCACGGAACGCCGCAGTCGCCTCAGGCGAGCCAGAAGCATCAGCAAAGGACCGGGATAGGTTAATCCCATTACGGGAAATTTTGACGATAAACGGTCACTTAGGAGGACAGACAATGCTCCATGAAGTGGCAGAGTGTCAGACAATCTTAAAGATGACTAAGCTGTAGCTCTCTGAACATCGACAATAAATCACAGTTACATATTAATGCAAATTCGGATACATCGGCGATCTCAGATAAATGAGGCACATTCAATGGCACAACAATATTTCAGTATCTTTAAAACTACAGAAATTAATATTTCATAGTGAATAAACATTTACACAATGAACTTCTGAATTATCAACATTTAATCGCTTCTTGCAATTTCAACAACCGGTGTCTCAGATAGTAACATTGCACTGTAGCTATCATCTGTGAAAGCTATGTATCCCCATCTACTTTATTTTTTTGATTTATGACATCTTTTATATCTTTTTAATTATGCAAATGTTTGTCAGAATATCATATTTTTCACATTTACACAGTTAGTGAATACAGCATAAACACTTCACATATTGTCGTACTTATGTAGTTATTTAATGAAAGGCTTACTATTTTGCCAGTAACATTTATTTAAATGTTGACGGAAAGTGTTATTAAAAAACAGGTCTAATTTAAAGGTGGTCAGTCGCATGTGCTAGCGGCAACACAACTGAAAAGAGAAACAAAAGACACTTCTGTCATAAAAGCGTAAACAATTGTTTATACAATATTTAACGACAATAAATTGTCATTTAACGTGAGCACATGGCATAAGAATACTAGCTTATTTATTTATAAACAAGTCTTTATTTGTATTCATTCTACATGGTCTGAGTGTGACTGAATATTTGTTACACTTCTTATATTTAAGTATTGTTGTAATACATTAGTTTAGTGGTGAAAAGTGGTGAAGATAAGACAAATCATATCTGTAGCACGTATGAACGTTTTTATGTGTGATGGGGCAGCATTCAGCACGTGAAAAGCAGACATTAGCGGAAGACTGCGGGAGTCAAATGGAGACTGTAACTTTTCGAGTGAAGAGCTCCAGAGAGCGATTCTGGACTTTTGCACGAATTCTGGAAGAACGCAGATCTGTCTGGGTGAAGGTGTGACGTTTCGTCGTCTGGGTGATTGATTGTGGGTGGTGAATGGCTGCTTCCATACTCCAACTTCTGAAGGGACTTGACGAGAGTTCTGCATGTACTCCATGGAAGGACTTTAACTTTTGCCGCTTGTTTTATGGAACTGAAAATAGACAGAGTATGAGTTGCTATTTTTTTGTATCGCGTGTGTCAATTTGTGAATCACCATGTTGAACTCTGAACTGTTTTGAGCTGATGAATATTTCATGTACTGTGATCACGAAATGCACTTAGTTCTCGTGTATCTTTGACTACTAGTTTGAGGATTTTGCTACGATTATCGTAACGCTCTCAACTTAACGTTACTGCATTTGAACAGGGTATTTTCTGTCTTTATTTTTAATGAATACCGTAGAACCGCTTTCCATTTATTTGAGATGTCCTGTCTTTAATAAACATTATTCAACACAATTCTCTGTCGGCTACATCAATTACAGACGTTAGACTAGAACCCTTGTTATTAAATTATACGTTCAACTTCCATTTTGTATTTCCGTGTAGTTTGTTAACTCGCAAGCCTAGACAATGCGCAGACTGTTTGACTGCAGGATGACAGCAACAGGTTATTATTTGGATCAAATTAGCTGTGGGACATGAAAGCAGACGTGCGTGACTAGACCCTATTACGACAATGACCAATTCTTATTAAACCGAACTATGAGTAGTTGCAATGCCTAAAGTACGAGTAACCGCAGGCAAAGAGCCAATCGGTTTGCTCATACGGGATGCTGTTAAGACCAACAGCTACACTCAGCAGTAACTGTTATGTACCGTCGCAAGATGTGATGCACACAATCATTGACGGTTAGTTCTAATCGGCTAGAGGTTTTGGCAGTCGTGCAGTGTTGGTTCACATCACGATAATGTATATTTGGCTAAACGTGTGACAGCGCAAGTTTACTCTTAAAATCCTATGTAAATATGTTCCGATACTTTTGTAGGATATTGGGTTTAGCATCGGTCTATCTGCCTAATGTAATATCCACAAGGGCAAGGCCAGAAAAATTTAGCCGTATACGGTGGGCTACAATGTTTCTTCGCTAATGGAAACACCATGTACCCTCCTAAATACGCCATACGATAGCCTGAAACCACAAAGTCAAAAACAATATGGCGTGATTTAAAAGGTGCACATAAGAAACAGGTGATGTAAAGCAATATAACGACTCAAAGAAAATTACATTATTACCCACCTTACACATCGGATAGCGATTAGAAGTTTAGAAAGCCGTAAAGAAGGCTAATTTTCGAATCGTAGTAAGCACTAATTTCACTTGTCTTTGGATGCCAGTCGAAATGCAGATGTTAGTGGCTAGTCTGCAGTAGAACTATTACTATCAAATCTTTGCTATGAAGGTTTGCAGACGAACAGCAGCTCTGCCAAACATGTTAATGAAATCTACAACCGTGCGCCAGGAATTGAGAACAGCATTTCCACTTTCAAAATCTTGCAAATGATAACGGCAAACCTGTCCTTCCAAGACCACAATTCGTCCTATGTCCATCTTGGAGACAATTTCGTGTTTGTGTCAACATATTTTGTACTTACGAAATGTTGTCTGCCGTTATGCTTGTTGGCAATAAAATGATCCTATGGCATTTTTGCCTGGGAGACCCCTTCTGTGGTTGTTCAGTAACGTGATGGAAATAATATTATTTGAAACCACTTCGCAACTTGGGCATCTTTGTAATGATGAAGAGGTGAAATGATCATAACAACACAGACACCCAGTCCTCAAGCAAAGCATACCTCTGACCCTGTCGTAAATCTAACCCAGGATACCCCAATCTAAAGGCAGAGACGCTAATAACTAGAATACGAGCTGCGGATTGCTTGTCGGTGATCAACACGGACACGTTGCTCCGTTGCAGTACTGCACGGACGTACAAAATTTCTGAATTCGACTGAGTGGATCAAACAACCGCCTGGATAACGGTGTATGATAATGCGCCGCTTCCAGAATGGGGATGTGTGTCGACACCCTATTGAATCCGCCTGGAGGATTAACACTAGGTCAGTGTGCTGGCTGGTCTGTATGAATAACGCTATACTCTTGACAGTGGGGATCAATACATTTAGTCCCAGGAGGGAGAGGAGGGTTATAGGATGGTGACGGGAAGGGCATCCAGCCAAGCGTTAAATTAACCATGCAGACCCTGCAATGATGCAGGACAAACGCACGAGAAGAAGACTGAATTAGCATTTGAATCTGCTCCAGGCAAGTATATTAAGTGTTATGCAGTGTTTCTTTACATTTCTTTCCATGTTGTTGTTATGGTCTTCAGTCCAGAGACTGGTTGGATGCAGCTCTCCATGCTACTCTATCCTGTGCAAGCTTCTCCATCTCACAGTACCTACTGCGACCTACATCCTTCTGAATCTGCTTAGTGTATTCATCTCTTGGTCTACGATTTTTACTCTCCACACTGCCCTCCATTACTAAATTGGTGATCCCTTGATGCCTCATAACATGTCCTATCAACCGATCCCTTCTTCTAGTCAAGTTGTGCCACAAACTCCTCTTCTCCCCAATCCTATTCAATACCTCCTCATTAGTTATATGATCTACCCATCTAATGTTCAGAATTCTTCTGTAGCATTACCTTTCGAAAGCTTCTATTCTCTTCTTGTCCAAGCTATTTACCGTCCATGTTTCACTTCCATACATGGCTACACTCCATACAAATACTTTAAGAAACGACTTCCTGACACTTAAATCTATACTCGATGTTAACAAGTTTCTCTTCTTCAGAAACGCTTTCCTTGCCATTGCCAGTCCACATTTTATATCCTCTCTACTTCGACCATCATCAGTTATTTTGCTCCCTAAATAGCAAAACTCATCTACTACTTCAAGTGTCTCATTTCCTAATCTAATTCCCTCAGCATCACCCGACTTCATTCGACTACATTCCATTATCCTCGTTTTGCTTTTGTTGATGTTCATCTTATATCCTCCTTTCAAGACACTGACCATTCCGTTCATCTGCTCTTCCAAGTCCTTTGCTGTCTCTGACAGAATTACAATGTCATCGGTGAACCTCAAAGTTTTCATTTCTTCTCCATGGATTTTAATTCCTTCTCCGAATTTTTCTTTTGTTTCCTTCACTGCTTGCTCAACATACAGATTGAATAACATCGGGGCTAGGATACAATCCTGTCTCACTCCCTTCTCAACCACTGCTTCCCTTTCATGTCCCTTGACTCTTATAACTGGCATATGGTTTCTGTACAGATTGTAAATAGCCTTTCGCTCCCTGTATTTAGCCCAGTCACCTTCAGGATTTGAAAGAGAGTATTCCATACAACATTGTCAAAAGCTTTCTCTTAGTCTACAAATGCTAGAAACGTAGGTTTACCTTTCCTTAATCTATTTTCTACGATAAGTCGTAGGGTCAGTATTGCCACACGTGTTCCATTTCTACGGAATCCAAACTGATCTTCCCTGAGGTCGGCTTCTACCAGTTTTTCCATTCGTCTGTAAAGAATTCGCGTTAGTATTTTGCAGTTGTGACTTATTAAACTGATAGTTCAGTAATTTTCACATCTGTCAACACCTGCTTTCTTTGGGATTGGTATTATTATATTCTTCTTGAAGTCTGAGGGTATTTCGCTCGTCTCATACATCTTGCTTACCAGATGGTAGAATTTTGTCAGGACTGGCTCTCCCAAGGCTGTCAGTTTTCCATATATAAATATAATGCATATACACAAAACTTAACACATGTGGCCAGTTAGATATCGGTTCAGTCACTTTTATTTATTTATTTTTGGTATGGACTCACGATATACTATGTCCGCCTCCATAGCGGAGTGAACATTGCAATTCCCCGTACTCCCATGGATATTTTCTTGGTGAGACAACTGGAATGGGGTGCACACAGGCTCATGATAGCAGTTGTGGAATTACCAATGTGACGTCCTTAACCGACCTTACATCCCACATCAACATTTGACCTCTGGCTTTTTGTCCACATGCATCGACAATTTGCTGTTTGTAGTATGGCACCACACTTTTGCACCACTACAGAAGAAGCTTATAGGCACCTTTTAGCCAAATTTCAAACTAGCAGACAATAGCAGTGGGACAAACGATGGTCTAGGTTGTTTTGTTAGTACTGGTTGGATATGGGTGCCCAATGGCAGACAGTAGCAGTGGAACAAACTATGTTCTAGGGTGTTTTGTTAGTACAGGTTGGATACATTCAGGGGTAAACTTGATTGATCTATGCCCCCCTCCCCTTAATTATTGTTCTGTTAATTGATTTATGTCCCTTTGCAGTTTGATTTATGATATCTGAGGATAACCTATCCTCCTGAGAAACCCCCAGCCCTACCCTTCCACCTCCTGCTACCCCACACCTCTGGGAAAACCTCTCATTCATATAAAATTAATTGGATAATTAATTAAATTTATAAATTAATCAGCCTGTCCCCATCTGGTAACTCCACTAGCCGTCCCTTCCCATCCCCCACCTGGAAACTGGTGGGAAAAGACTCATGACAGGAAATTCAAATCAATATCAGACACAGAAAAGGACATACTGTTTATTTATAAAATTCACTTTGCAGGAGTTGGATCTTTCTTTTATTTGCGAAGGGAAATCTCATCATTCCCTGCTGTTTTGGAAGTAGCAGATCTTCTAAGATACATCAAAAAGAAGTAATTAAATAGATCGCTTTTTTTCTGATTATGCAATGAATACCGTCACAAAATCGATGTCAAGATAACTCATTGCATGTAATTAAACTGTTAAAAATCCTCCGATTCCATCTTCTCATCAACTTCGAAGCAGACATGCCAGCCGGGACAGTGGGTCTTCATGCACTCGCGCACTGGCTGCTTTTCTGGGCTGCTCCAAGTGTTGATGTCCAAGTTGGCCAAGAGCCTGCACTATGTCCACTTGGTCCCATGACTGCTGTCGGGTCTCACATTGCCATCTCACATCTCATGATATTAGCACTCTCTGAGTGGCTCCTTCCTGTTACATGCCACTGCTTGGGAGAACTATGACGAACCTGACCAAACCAGGAGACCATGGTGTCTCAGAATACTGCGATCCTTTTATTTGTGACCATCCCTCACAGCCACAGTCCCCCTTGTTCACGGTGGTGTCCTTTGTCACCTAAAGAGGCTACATCTCTTTGCAGCACATGCACAATCTGCTTCCAAACACACAATTTCCATACCAGGTCAGTGGAAGCAACTGCTCTATGTGCTTGCCCTGCTGTACAGATACTGAGTTAGTTCACAATACCACCTGCAGAGAGTGCTTGGAGAAGAACCCCTGCCCCAACATTCCTCCCTCTAATTACCTTCTCTTATTCCCCTCACCCCTCTGGTTACTTCCTGTCAGACAAAGCATCACTTGGTGGCAACACTTTGATATTGATACCTGGGTAATTCCTGTCCAAATGCATACTATCTCTCTCTGCCCCTTCCCACCCTCCCTCTCTCTCTCTCTCTCTCAAGTGGCTACTGCTGGAGACACCCCCACTGGCTACACCGGCAGTTGCACACCGCTCCCCCTCTCCCAGGTATCCACACATCTGCTGTACTGAACGCTCAGAGGTCACAGAGACTATCACCAAGCAGTCAACCAATCATTTTACATACGGGAAATAATCGACAAGCCCAAACAACAGTCATATTGAATCTTATCATGTAACGTACATGTCACGTTCTGTTGCTGCTCACCCAGCATACTGGTAACATACTTTGCTTATAAGTCATCCAGAGAGCACCGGTGGTGGGACTTGTCCCTGCTGCCATGGGTGAGACCTGACAGATCTGCGCATTATTTGTAAATAATCCACGACTTCCAGTCGACAGAATTCTCCCGCCCACTCATGCCACTGGCCACTGTTCACTGTGAGGCAAGCAGATCTGGCTTGGATATATAGTTCTAATTGTAATTCCACCCAAACATAGACTCTCTCCAGTTTATCCAATCTCAAACACAGATGTTGTTGAACATACACCTCGGATTTCTCACGTGAAATCTAGATTTCTCCCTTTCATACGAGTTATTTTCGAAGACAGAAGAAATCGGGGCACACATGCGTTTTCACATCGCTAAAGTATTGTTACTTGTGAAAATCCTGTAACAGTATGGCACAGGCTATATTTCTTCTAAGTATTTGTCATCAGGTAAAAAAAAAAATTATTAGTATCTTAACATGTTACATCCTGAATTACAGGACTAGAATACTAAACTCTTTTTAGGCTCGTGATGGAGTGCTGAGACCTACCTCTGTATGGGATGCTTCCTCACTTCCGAATTCTCTTAAAGTAACCAAATGCTTCATCACACACAAAGTCACTCAAATTAAGAGCACAAAGAAGTTGTTAACATCAGGTTTACACTATGTATTTGATAGTAGAGCTGATTTAATTACAATGACCATCTCTCCCTGTGTAGGTGTGAGAATGAAATTCTGTTAAAAGATATCGCCACAACGAAAAAAATGCCTGATTACCACTCCATCTCCCGAATCATATCTGTGTTACTCTAGATATCACTTCCACCCACACAGCTGTACATCATTGATATCACATTGATATGGTATTTAATTAAATTGATCATGAGAGTCACTTGGAATGGGGAGTAATTTTTTTTCCAGTTGTCGGATTACGCTTGCCAGGTAGCTCAAATAGGAACCCCTGGAGGGAAGATGATGTTCTTTTTGAGGAACACTACTGAGAACCGACATTTGAAGCTGACCGCAGACGGAGTCTACCGCTGCCAACCCACATTTTTCAGCATAGTCTCGCCCTCTCTCTCCTTCTCTACTCATTATTTTTATAACGTGTGTTGGAGTAAAATTACAAACTATAAAAGCTTCGCTAATGTCACCTGGTAGAGAAGTCAATAAGATATTGCCATGTCTCCCTGTTCTGATACTTCGTAAATAAAGATCATCTGGAAGTTGACATCAAGCATATTATATATACATATATATTGGTGACATAACAATAAAGTACAATGCTTCAATTGCTTCAGAAGTTTAAAGATTTGTCTACCGGAAATAATGAAAATGGGAGGAAATTATGGTAATAATAATAAATTAAAAACTTAACGAGAATTCATTCACAGCATACAATAGAAATAAAAAGTAGCTGATGTGCTACCTGTGTCTACATAATATGCTTTTATCTGCTTGTATCCCTTGAAAAATGGTTCGAATGGCTCTAAGCACTATGGGACTTAACATCTGAGGTCATCAGTCTCCTATAATTAGAACTACTTAAACCTAACTGACCTAACGACATCACACACATCCATGCCCGAGGCAGGATTCGAACCTGCGACTGTAGCAGCAGCGCGGTTCCAGACTGAAGCGCCTAGAACCGCACGGCAACATCGGCCGGCCTGTAGCCCTTGAAAACGAGCAAATTAACACGAGTTCTTCTACCTCTATTCGTAATGTCCACGTAGTAGTATTATCATCGATTACAACATGAATTTTGAGCATAATTTCAAAACTTTAGACTCAATTGGAGAATACTGGCGATTTTTTGTAGTATTCGACCATTTAACGCTTTTCGGAAAAAGCAGCGAACGGTGGACGGACTTAGTTTTCTTTTATTTGACTAATTAATTTAATAATTTGATTCTATGTATCTTGAATCTGAGAGCGTCAAAATTTTTCAACCTTTGCTCGTTTTCCACGTTGATTACAGGAAACAATAGGAACAAAAACTCGAAAGTCGGTTATTTCAGAAATCCTTTATTTAAGCTGTTTTAACAACAAGTTAAACTGTTGTGGAAAAAATCGATGTAACCGAAAAACGGTTGTTTTTTGCGACAACCGCCATCCCTATGACGAGGTGCATTGTTTCGCTTTTTAGCGAGTATTTGTGTATGTCTTCAGCTGTTATTGACGTGTTTTGTCCTGTTCCTGCAGCGTTTAGCAAACAGAATTGTGGACCTTACATTGCCTGGAAGTCTTTTTTGGAGAACGGAAGAACTGAACTTTGGAATCACGGGAAAAATTAGTAACGATGTGAAGACCTCACGAATCAAAAATTTTTTTCCTCTAAATGATTATTTTCGTATTTCTGCCTTTTTGGTGATATCATTAAATAACTGTTTCTGGCAACACGCCACACCACCCCACCCCACTGAACGAAGAGGATTGGAGTTCTAGATGCTAGATAGCGTAACTTGTGTTTCAACACTGCTCGAGTTCTCACTCGCTTCTAAGCTTTTCCGCGGTACATTTCAAAAGGGATGTGTGATGGACTTCAGTTTGTTTGTCTTATTTTAACTTTAATATACAAAGTTTTAAAAATCATAAATATTGTCAGTAAATGTGTTTTTAAGAAAACATGATTTATTGTCATATTTTTATGTAAAAATTATAAATATTGTTCGTCAACATGTTTTCTAGAAAAACATCATTATTATCACCTGTTTTTATGTTTTTTTTTAAAAAAAATCTTTTCAATTTTTGTAAGCCTTGGTCGAATAACAATTTTATCCACTTCCAGTCCGCCCCTTCATAGGGAACTGAAATACGAAAAATGAAAAAAAACAAAACTGTTACAATTACATGCCTGTGTTGCAGTCTCATATTCCCGTAACCTATCGACTAGGCTCTCGAGAACAACTTCCTAGCGACAGTTCGACAGTTGCTACCCTCTTTGTCAACCTTCTGGTTTCGTTACTCCTATCAAGCAGACTGACTAGATGCGCTTTCCCATGCTAGCTAGATAGCCGCCACCTAGTTTGCCGCCGTTTCCTGTCTAAGTCGTCGCTTGCCTTCTTCGTCAACTTTCCTCAGCCCTGTCCTACCACTGTCGCCGTTGGCGTTTAGTAGCTGTCATTGTCATCAAGGTAGCAGTTGCCGCTGTCTTCGTCTGGTGCTCCCGTACTGCCGTGTCACCCCAGACGTAACTGTTGTCATCGCCTGCCACCTCAAAGACACTCCGTCACCGGCTGACTGCTCATTACCTGTCCTACAACTCAGACACAGCTTGTCGCCCTTGTCCTCCGTGGCGTTTTAGCGGCTGCCTTCACCACTGGGCGCCATTCATCGTCATGCGCCATCATGAATCTTCCCACCACGTCTTCACAACTCCTGCTCCTGCTCCTGCTCGTTCTAGCGGCTGCCTTCACCACTGGGCGCCATTCATCGCCATGCGCCATCATGAATCTTCCCACCACGTCTTCACAACTCCTGCTCCTGCTCCTGCTACCTCATGGAGCACGTTCTGTCACCACTGTCCCACATCTGTCTTCCCGTACTTACAGTTCCATTTCCCATAACGATCACAACTCGTACTATACCTCCATTCCAATATCTCCCTACCAGTTCTCTTTCAGCCACCACTTCTACTGTTGTAAACGCCTACACTATTAGGCGCCAATCATCGGCATCCACCATCATGGTTCTTCCCATCACGTCAGTAGTTTATACCTTCCCAACTCCTTCTCCCACTGTCACTGCATGGTGTATATGCTCTCCCCCCCAATATCCTACAGCCATCCCCTCCTACTTACAGTCTCCCGCCCACAGTAACCACAACTCACACATATCACTCCCTTTCAATGTCGCCCTAACATTTCTCTTTCAGCCACGAATCAGCAGCCACCACTTCTAGCAATGTAGTACGAATTACGATCCGCCGAGCAATAGTAGCACCGTGTGACATCCTGAGCATTCCATCAACAAGCTGCAGCACACCAAGGAGGCACACTAAGCTGAAGGATCTGCACAACCCTCAGGTACCCCTGAACAATGCCATATTCGACCACCACTCCACTCCCATCTCATATCTATTTCCTTCCAGCAATAACTAAGGAACGACCAAAATGCCAAAACGCTGAAATTTTTCCCGGTTCCACATCCAATAAAACCCGAAAACCACCACATAATACTGTGAACATTGAGACACATCTCCTTCCCCTGCAACATCCTCCACTGGCTTTCACGCCTTCGTACCTTAGAACCCAGAAAATACCTCCAGAACCTTCAAATACAACAGATCATTCTCAGCAAGAACTCTACCCCAAAACTCAACTTTCATGTTGACCTCCTCTTCAAAATTCCTCACATTACCCATGTTATCATAGCTCCTTATTGTGGTGTCACCGCCAGACGCCACACTTGCTAGGTGGTAGCCTTTAAATCGGTCGCGGTCCGTTAGTATACGTCGGACCCGCGTGTCGCCACTATCAGTGATTGCAGACCGAGCACCGTCACACGGCAGGTCTAGAGAGACTTACTAGCACTCGCTCCAGTTGTACAACCGACTTTGCTAGCGATGGTTCACTGACAAAATACGCTCTCATTTGCCGAGACGATAGCTAGCATAGGCTTCAGCTACGTCATTTGCTACGACCTAGCAAGGCGCCGTTACCAGTTACAATTGATACTGAGTCATGTACCGTCAAGAGCGACGCTCATCATTAATGGATTAAAGTTAAGTATCCCACCAGCTACGTCCGTTTTTCTAAAGTCTAAATTCCTTGTCCTGTTCCAGACCTCACGCCAGCCTGCGTGAGCTAAAACGCGTGCCTTTCGGCTTCCTCTAGTACCCGGTGTTGGCTCTCCTGCCAACCCACAACACTTATCACTTCTCACCACCACCGCCCAGGCCAAACATCGCCAATCTCACTACCGTCCTCCCTTTCTCATTGCTTTCATCATAAAAGAAGGTTTCGAGATGAGAGATAAGTCCAATCTGAATTGAACTCCCACCCCAACACAGAAATCTGAAAATCCCTCTGTAATGACTTTGGCTGCACTTAAATTGTCCATGGTTTCACAGAATCTGCCTCCAAAATAGATCTTTTCCCTAAAGAGGGAGCCCTCTGTCACAAAGCCGAACATTCCATATCGCATCGTCAGTCCTACCTTTGTCAAAAAGGTCTCCACTTTCATAATCACCTCACATCTGACTGCAAGAGACCACCCACTTGCGCACACTGTGAAGCTTCTCATTTTCTTACACAGTGTTCTAATCTCGCTTCCCCGCCCACCTGCAACAGCTACTTCCATCCCGCCCATTCCATGAAATGAAAAGTGAAACCCCAAATTACAAAATCCGAATTAACTGTGGCCGTCTGTCCCATCTATAATCATATTCATCTCAATAGCTCCCCCACTATCCACTGCTAAAGACATCATAAAATTCATGACGACTGTACTCTAAAACATCGAGCCATTACAATGAGCATACACTGTCCAACGAATCTCTCTCACTGCTCTCTCCGTATTCCATCCAAACAACCGAGTCATCTGCTCCCACTTCATTCTTATGGGGGGTAATCCTCTCTGAAAATAAAAAGGAACATATTCCTTTGCTTAAAATGTTCCATCGGACGTTCAGTTTGTTGTAGTGTTGAGCCCAAGTTCACCAGAAACTCCGTTATCGAATTACAAGGTTATCTGTAAAAAAGTGTCTCAGAACACCATTCTTAGCGAGAAAAAAATAGTCATCACGGACAGTGCGGCAGTGTGTACGAGGGAAGATCCGACAGAAGATGGTACACGCGGTGATACGAACACACGCCATATAAAACCCACATCAGTTGCTGGATCAACGATCGAAGGGGCATCAGTACAGGAGGAATGAAGCATGCGCAGAGAGCCAAGGAAGGGTGCGTAGCAGCAGACTGGCGTGCCCGAGGTTATTCGAGAACAAATCACGATGGCAAACGCCTCGTGTACTGACAACATAGTCGCCAGTCGGTGTACATAGCCGTTTTGCGATATCTTCAAAAGTCTATTTTTGGTGCAGGCGAAGAAAATACCATTTGTTTCAATGCATTACCATTTTGTTAAAACGTAATATTTTTTAAAATTATCCTTACTATGCTGATAGGAAATATATTGAAGATGATTTTCACAAAATTATTTTGTTATAGGTTCAATAGGTATTCTTCGGGAATTTCCATCGACGAGCCACATTCCGGCTCATAGGGGTCCATGTGCCTCGTGCAGCTCTTAAAGTGAGCGTCCAGTGAGCACACAAAGATGGTTTCTTGAAGAGGAGGAGGAAGATATTGGTGTTTAACGTCTCGTCGACAACGACGACATCAGCGACGGAGCACAAGTTCGGATTAGGGAAGGACTGGGAAGGGAATCGGCCGTGCCCTTTCAAAGGAACCATCCCGGCATTTGCCTGAAACTACACTCCTGGAAATGGAAAAAAGAACACATTGACACCGGTGTGTCAGACCCACCATACTTGCTCCGGACACTGCGAGAGGGCTGTACAAGCAATGATCACACGCACGGCACAGCGGACACACCAGGAACCGCGGTGTTGGCCGTCGAATGTCGCTAGCTGCGCAGCATTTGTGCACCGCCGCCGTCAGTATCAGCCAGTTTGCCGTGGCATACGGAGCTCCATCGCAGTCTTTAACACTGGTAGCATGCCGCGACAGCGTGGACGTGAACCGTATGTGCAGTTGACGGACTTTGAGCGAGGGCGTATAGTGGGCATGCGGGAGGCCGAGTGGACGTACCGCCGAATTGCTCAACACGTGGGGCGTGAGGTCTCCACAGTACATCGATGTTGTCGCCAGTGGTCGGCGGAAGGTGCACGTGCCCATCGACCTGGGACCGGACCGCAGCGACGCACGGATGCACGCCAAGACCGTAGGATCCTACGCAGTGCCGTAGGGGACCGCACCGCCACTTCCCAGCAAATTAGGGACACTGTTGCTCCTGGGGTATCGGCGAGGACCATTCGCAACCGTCTCCATGAAGCTGGGCTACGGTCCCGCACACCGTTAGGCCGTCTTCCGCTCACGCCCCAACATTGTGCAGCCCGCCTCCAGTGATGTCGCGACAGGCGTGAATGGAGGGACGAATGGAGACGTGTCGTCTTCAGCGATGAGAGTCGCTTCTACCTTGGTGCCAATGATGGTCGTATGCGTGTTTGGCGCCGTGCAGGTGAGCGCCACAATCAGGATTGCATACGACCGAGGCACACAGGGCCAACACCCGGCATCATGGTGTGGGGAGCGATCTCCTACACTGGCCGTACACCACTGGTGAACGTCGAGGGGACACTGAATAGTGCACGGTACATCCAAACCGTCATCGAACCCATCGTTCTACCATTCCTAGACCGGCAAGAGAACTTGCTGTTCCAACAGGACAATGCACGTCCGCATGTATCCCGTGCCACCCAACGTGCTCTAGAAGGTGTAAGTCAACTACCCTGGCCAGCAAGATCTCCGGATCTGTCCCCCATTGAGCATGTTTGGGACTGGATGAAGCGTCGTCTCACGCGGTCTGCACGTCCAGCACGAACGCTGGTCCAACTGAGGCGCCAGGTGGAAATGGCATGGCAAGCCGTTCCACAGGACTACATCCAGCATCTCTACGATCGTCTCCATGGGAGAATAGCAGCCTGCATTGCTGCGAAAGGTGGATATACACTGTACTAGTGCCGACATTGTGCATGCTCTGTTGCCTGTGTCTATGTGCCTGTGGTTCTGTCAGTGTGATCATGTGATGTATCTGACCCCAGGAATGTGTCAATAAAGTTTCCCCTTCCTGGGACAATGAATTCACGGTGTTCTTATTTCAATTTCCAGGAGTGTAGTTGGAATTACGACACTCTTCTTGAAGTCTGGGTGTATTTCGCCTGCCTCAAACATCTTGCCCACCAGATGGAAGAGTTTTGTCACGGCTGGCTCTCCCAAGGCTATCGTCTACTCCCGGAGCATTGTCTCGACTTACGTCGACTAATGTCTCCAACCTAATCTTCATCTACGTCCTCTTCCAGTTCTATAATATTGCCTTCCAGTCCATCTCCCTTCTACAGAACCTCTACATGCTCCTTCCAACTTCCAGTTTTCCCTTCTTTGCTTAGGACTGCTTTGCCATCTTAGCTCCTGATATTTGTGCAGGTACTTCTCTTTTCTCCAAACGCCTCTTTAATTTTCCCGTAAGCGGTATCTATCTTTCCCCTAGTGATATATGGTTCTAAATTCTTCCATTTAACCTCTAGATATTCCTGCTTAATCATTATGCACCTCCTGTCAATCACATTTTTTTGAGACGTTTGTTTTTCCTTTCGCCTGCTTCATTTGCTGCATTTTTGTATTTTCACCTTTTATCAGTGAAGTTCAGTATCTCTTGTGTTATCCCAGTATTTCTACTAGACCTTGTCTTTGTACCTCTTTGGTTTTCTGCTGCCTTCCCTATAATATTAGCTATCCATTCGTCTTCTAGTGAATTCCTTTCCCCTCTTCTTATCAATAATTGCAAAAGCCTCTGGTTCTTTCAACTTATGCAGGTCTCATCTCCTTCGTTTCCTACCTCTTTGCAATTTACTCAGTTTTATCTACAGTTCATAAACAATAAATTGTGATCAGAGTCCACATATGTCTCTGGAAATCTCTTACAGCTTAAAATCTGGTTGCTAAATGTACGACTTAGCATTATATAGTCAATCTGAAAACTTTCGATGTCACGATGTCACTTATAAAGAATTCTTTCATGGTTCTTAAACAAAGTGTTATCAATGATTAAATTATACTCTGGGCAAAATTGTACCAAGCGGCTTCCTCTCTGATTCCTCTCCCCCAGTCCATGTTCACCTACTGTGTTTCCTTCTCTTGTTTATCCTACTTTCGGTTTCCAGTCCCTCATCACATTTAAATTGTCGTCTCCCTTAACTATCTGAATTATTTCTTTTATCTCGTCATACATTTCTTCAATCTCTTCATCATCTGCAGAGCTAGTTAGCATATAAACTTGTACTGCTGTAGTGGGTTTGAGCTTCCTATCTTGGCTACGACTAAAGTAAGTTTCTTAAACTTATAAGGGAGATCTTGTATGCTACATACAAAAGTCAGCCGAAGAAAAGTAAAAAAATGCCCTCTTTAAAAGACTCTGGCTAAAAGCTGTAGTACCAGCTGGCTCGTTCTACCTGCCCCGGTACCTTTAAAAATTTTCCCCAAAAAATAGGCATGCGAATCATACACGCTCTCTTTTTAACATACAGCTCACCTCTCACTATTACAAGTTAACCGTAACTCTCTCTCACACACTAGCTCACCAGTGTTATGTCTCTCACTCTCATCCATTCCCATTTGCCCATTCTCACTCACTCATTGAGCCCCTATTCATTGTCATTATCTCTTTGTGTGTCAAAGCCATAGTCTTCTTCATTCTCTCCTACTACAACTGTCTCCTCTCACCCTCCCAGTCTGCCCCTTGCTCTCTCTTATTGCTACTATTTTATTCATTCCTTCCCACTGCTACTATCTCTTCTCAATGTCACTAACTCTGTCTTCCTCGCTGCTACTATCTCTTCTCGGTGTCACTAACTCTGTCTTCCCTGTAGTCATTGTCATAGACTCCTTCTCTCACTTTCGCTGTCTCTCAACCATTTGCATTTTTTCCTTCTCTTTATTTCTCTCCCACTGGCCCTGTCTCCTTCAGTCGTTTGCTAGAATTGTTCTGTCACTGTCAGCTACGTTCCACTCCCAACGTGTCCTGTATTTCTCTCACAGTGTCATTGTCTACTTAGTTATTTCTCTACCGCAACCAGTGCCTACTATCGTCCAGAATTTATTATTTTTCTGTCTCTTTCCCATTGCCATTGACTCCATCTCTCTCAGCATAAAAAGATGGGAATATTTTCCCAAGCCAAAATATTTGCGAAAATTTTTGAAGGTGCTGGAGAAGGTAGAATGAAACAGCTGGGACGTTACTTTGTTATCGGAGTCTTTTAAATAGCAGGATATTCGCCTTTTTTGTGCTCCGATAGGAGGATTTTTCCGTTGGTTCCCTTCTTTTCCCTGCTACAGCAGGGCATGTCACTCATATGGAAAGAACTTTATGCGCCAGTAAAATTTTGATAGTTTATTTGTGTGAAACTGAAATAACGCAAAACTAATTTTACACCACAGACTGGATTTCGTGTGCACAAAACTTTTGCATATGCTTCATTACTACAACATGGGATTCCAAAAACCCTTTCAATAAGAATGGAGAGGCTTTACAGCACATTTATCCGCGCTACGTCACTTTATAATCTACGGTTTCGCCACACACCGGGTTTTACGTTTACCAGTAGGGTAACTTCGAACCTTTATATTCGGAAACGGTTAAAAATATCAACAAAATTTTCACAGTTGTTCGAGACCGGGATCTTGGGAATATATCGAAAAATTTCAGCCATTTTCTGTACATAGCTGTCTTAGAATCCGCGGCTTGGTTTTGGTGTTTCGCGATAATGGATAAGGATTTTTGAAAACGAGAAGGTGCCGGTTCTAGACAAATGCGTAGAGATTATATCGTTAGAATTTGAGCACTTTGCTGCGGTCATTTGTTATTTACAATCTGCCTCATACCGGATTTTACGTATACAAGTAGGGTAACTTTGAACCTCTGTAGCTCGGAAATGGATAAAGGTATCAAGAAAAGTTTCAACGGTGACGAATACCGCTGTATTAGGGGTATATTGTAAAAATATCAGCCATTTGCTGTGTGTAGCCGTCTTGTAATCCGTTTCTCGGTTTTGGTGCCCAAAACCATGTTTTTAAGGTCTTGCTCGATTTTTGGAAGCGGGAAGATGGCCCTTCTTGATAAATGCCTAGATAATATATCGTTAAAAATCTGCGCAATGTGCTGCTGTTAATTATTTAGGTATCTACTGCTGACGGCGAAAAAACGGAGAAAGACGCTTTTTTCCATATCTCTCAGAAACCACCCATGAATCAAATTGTGCATCAATAATCTCCTTAAGCCGCGCCGTGGACCACACGTCTAATACAAAAAGAACCAACCGATTTGCTCAGGTTGTGTAAGCAGGAGAAAGTGTGTAATATTAAAAAATTGACCCTGGACTGTAGGGTATTGATCCATCTGTTGGGTATACAAGTGGTGCCTAGCTCAAGGGCTGTCCGGAACACTTGACCCTATATCTCCGCCACCAATAGACCACGAAGCATGAGCCCCGGAAAAATCCAGTTTTTAAGCGCGGTGTTTCGAACATAATCACAGCGCAAGCTGTTGGATGCCTGACGATAAACCAAGCGAGATGGTGCAGAGGTTAGCACACTGGACTCCCATTTGGGAGGACGACGATTCAAACTCGCGTCTGGCCATCCTGATTAAGGTTCTCCATTATTTCTCTAAATCACTTCAGACAAATGAAGTGATGGTTCTTTGAAAATGACACAGCCTACTTTCTTCCCCATCTTTCCGTTCTTTTGATGAGACCGATGACCTCGCTGTTTGGTCCCCTTCCTGAATCAGCCAACCAACCTAACTATAAATAATAAGTACGAATATCATTACTTTTATTTAATTTGTTTTACTATTATGTAATTCCTCAGGCAACTATAAATCACGTTACAGGTTTGAGGAATCACTTTTGTATAATAACTGCACTGCATTTCAGATCCTGGTAACTTCTGCCAGTTGCTAGAAACCTTAAGATTTTGTTCATGATATTCAGTCGCTCCGAAAAACATATTTTATCCATTCTTAGATAATTACGAAAATCATCAGATTACAGTTCATTAAAAAACAGAGCGTGGGAGAATTTGTTTCTTTGCATTTAACCACTTCTTTGCCCACAGCTTTCTGTCGGCTTCTCACCTCTAAAACATAAGTCAAATCCCAATTTTTGTTTCTGTGTGAAAACAATCTACACATTGTTGGACATAACCCCAGTGAACTTATCATAAATAATTCGCAACCAGCTATAGGAACAGGGCACGCTGTAGTCTCTGAGAGTGAAGTAGGCTGGGGCTCGTGGAGACTGCGCACCGAATTGATCGCTCGGTCAGTCGGTTGGTTGGTGCGTGTCTAGGGCCCTCAACTCTTAGGTAGGTGCGTGGGGTCAAAAATGTCTTTCGAGGCCCACAAGAACTAGATGGTGACCTAAGGACCATGGAAACACACTGATGGTTTACTGCAGTGAAGAGTGAGAAAGTACTGAAGATGTAAACAGTGGCAGGCGGCGCGCGTCGGTATGCGACAAGTTGTATCATTCACGTGGACAGAAATTATCCCGCGCGCCCAGTAAAGAGTTAAGGTGTACTGCTAGCCCTTAAACTTTCAACATCTTGAATACGGTATGTCCCAAAGATCGAATTGGTTCAAAGTGTACTAATTTCGTTATAAATATGGTTCTCGTGTGAGACGTCGAAATTTTTTATTTCGCAGCTACAAGGGCACTTACAATCTATAATTATTGAGACAGATAACAATGAAATCAAAGCCATTTTCTAAATCAGGAATCTACAAAGTTAACTGTGAACAATGCTCAAAATTTTATGCTGGCCAAAGAGAAAGGAAATTAAGCACAAGATTTAAAGAACACAGGACAATAACCGACAGTAACCCATCCGTCTTTGCTGCACACTTAAAAGAACCAGCTTTCAAAATACCTAAGGTAGATGGATCACTTCATATATTAAGTAGGTCACAGAAAGGAAAAATCATGGATGTAGTGGAGCAAACTGCAATTTACATCCACCTAAAAGACCAGTCAGACAGAGTTTTAAATGAGCAAAACGACCTGCGAAATGGAAAATTCCTAGACGACTTTTCACAGTCCTATGACGAAGCATCACAGAACCATAGAATGTAAGATTATCGCTACACTCATAAATAAATATAACTGTAGTGCGAAAGACCACACCATAAAGAAATGTTTGCTCAGTTCTCATAGTTTCCAGCACTGTTTCAATAGAGTACTGTGCTCGACTTTACATGTGTGATTTTTGTTACAACCGTTCAAAAATGACATGCTCCCACAATAACATAAAAAATATTTACAAGTTGTTTTGAAGAAATTACATACGGCCATAATTACACCAGTGGCGATCGATAATTAAACAGTTGAGGAAAAAGGAATATGTACGTGAACTAACAAATTTCCGTAAAATAATTGTAATCGTCCTACTGTTATGTTCATTAAAATGTTGACCTTACATATGAGCTGTGCAACGAGTACTCGAAAATAACGTGCTTCTAAAATAGCGAAAAACCTTTTCTAATTTATATTATGACCATTACACGCAGTCATAGGAGCAATTACGCACATAGCATAATATACCGCTGGAGAATAATCCATAAAGTAAGTTATAACGCGTCTAGCATATCTACAGATATGACATTTTCCTATGTTAAAATAATGTCACTAATGTATCCAATACATATTGGTTCCGTTTTACATACTTAAAAACAGCCTAATTCCGAAATTGTACAATCGTACATGAACTAAAGAGATGGCAGCTGAAGCCATCACGAAATCATTCAAAAAAATTATATTGTCATCACTTCGGCCATCATCATTTATTTTGCTACCCAAACAGCAAAACTCATCTACTACTTAAAGTGCTTCGTTTCCTAATCTAATTCCCTCAGCATCAAATGAATTAATTCGACTGCATTCCATTATCCCTGTTTTGTCTTTGTTGATATTCGTTTTGTACCTTCCTTTCAAGAAACTGTCAATTCCGTTCAGCTGCTAGTTCAAGTCCTTTCCTGTCTCTCACAGAATTACAATGTGATCGGCAAAACCTCAAAGTTTTTATTTCTTCTCCCTGAACTTTAATTTATACTCCAATTTTTTATTTGATTTCCTCCACTGCTTATTCAACGTACAGACTGAACAAAGTCGAGGTTAGGCTGTAACCCTGTCTTACTCCCTTCTCAACCACTATTTCCTTTCCATGCTCCTCGGCTCTTATAATTGCTGCCTGGTTTCTGTACAAGTTGTAAATAGCCTTTCACTCCCTGTATTTTTCCCCTGATACCTTCAGAATTTCGAAGAGATTATTGCAGTCATCGTTGACAAAAGCTTTCTCTAAGTGTACAAATGCTATAAACGTAGGTTTGCCTTTCCTTAACCTATCTTCTAACAAAAGTCGTAGCGTCAGAGCTGCCTCGAGTACTCCTGCATTTCTGTGGAATTCAAATTGATCTTCCACGAGGTCGGCATCTACGATTTTTTCCATTCTTCTCTAAGGAATTCGTATGAGTATCTTGAAACCATGACTTATTAAACTGATATTTCGGTAATTTTCACATCTATCGACACCTGTTTCAAAGTAAACTGGAATTATTACAACTTCTTGAAGTCTGAGAATGTTTCGCCTGTCTCATTCATCTTGCGCACCAGATGGAAGAAAGGCTATCAGTAATTCTGACGGAATTTCGTCTACTCCAGGGACCTTGTTTCGACTTCTGTCTTTCACTGCTCTGTCAAATTCCTCTCCCATTATTGTAACATATGTATAGTAGGATCTCGCTAATCCGACTTCATATGTCCATCTCTTCGCATAGTACGACCATCCCATTTCCGGTGTTTGTTTACGTACACAGCCCAGTGCTACAGTCAGTCGAAGACTGATCGTCTTTGATATGAACCAGTAGGCAGTAGACCGTTCATAGGTGCCGTAGTTCGATCAGTTACAGTGTGAAATAACTTGTTTGTAACTTGATCAGTAAGTGTTACTGTGCATGCATTTGATTTATGAATTAGTGACACTGATCTTTATATATATTTATATATTTATATAAAGTGTGTAAAACTAAATTCCGGCATCAACTAAACGTAAACGTGTGATACTTTCTTTAACGGAGAAACTGAAGCTGCTTCAAAGGTTAGATAAAAGTGAGTCTCTTCAAAACATTGCTGGTGAAGTGGGGCAGTGGTATAACAACTGTTAAAGACTGGAGAAGAAATAAGAAAAGACTGGATAAAAATAAAAAAAAGTTATACAATGATGACTGATGGGAAAGGCTTGAAAATACGCAAGACTTTGAAGACATCTAAAAGTGAAATTCTGGACAACGCTTTGTGGGTGTGGACTGAGCAGTAGAGAAGAAAAGGAACTCCGTTCGAATCAATAGAAAAAGAAGAGCAATGATTCTGTATGCAAAATTAGATGGAGACATTTGAATGAAAAGTTTTAGACATTCGAATGAAAAGTTTTCAGCGAGTAAATGTTCTCAACATCAGTGGAAAAAACGGCTTGACAATTACTCCCGGCAAAAAGCTGCCTGCTGACAAAGCAGCTGCCAATGAATTTGTTATGAAATATAAAAACTTAGTTGATTCCTAATCAAGTGTATAACATTGATAAGTCTGGCTTAAACTACAAAATGCCCCCTATAAGAATTCTTGCTGCAGAAAATGAGCCTACAACAGGTACAAAACTTACCAAAGATGGAACAACTGTCGCTCTCTGTAGAAACGCTGAGGAAAGTCATAAGATGCCATTGTTTGTGACCGGAAAGGCAAAAAAACTAAGGGTGTTCAAAAATATTTATACGGCTTCACTACCTGTGTATTGTCCGCCCCCGGTAGCTGAGTAGTCAGGTAGCAGAATGTCTATCCTAAGGGCCCGGGTTCGATTCCCGGCTGGATCGGAGATTTTCTCCGCTCAGGGACTGGGTGTTGTGTTGGCCTAGTCATCATCATCCACATCGACGCGCAAGTCGCCGAAGTGGCGTCAAATCGAAAGAATTGCATCAGGCGAACGGTCTACCCGTGTATTATCGTAACCAAAAGTCAACATAGATGGAGTCCAGCCTCTTCAAGAAATAGTTTTATGACCAGTTCGTCCTTGCCATCACGATACCTAAGAGAAAAATAAAGAACTTCTTAAGCGTGCCATTTCTCCACATGAAAATGAACTTGAAAAGATGAAATTAAAAATTTATTTCTTGTTGTCAACGTTACACGTCTATTCCAACCCAAAGACCATGGGGCCATTGAGTGGTCGAATAGGCGATATAGCTGAAAATACATTGAGTTAGCTTTCAAATGATTCAAATGGCTCTAAGTACCATGGGACTTAACATCTGAAGTCATCAGTCCCCTAGACTTAGAACTACTTAAACCTAACTAACCTAAGGACATCACACACATCCATGCCGAGGCAGGATTCGAACCTGCGACCGTAGCAGTAGCGCAGTTCCGGACCGAAGCAGCTAGAACCGCTCGGACACAGCGGCCGACATGTCAGCTTTATAGAGGTCACAAGAAGGCGGCAGCTTGTTTCAGGCTGTACTGCTACTACTACTACCACTACTACTACGACGTGATCAGGCCCAGCGGACCGCAGGCATTACAAGTTTCCTCCTCCACTGTATTCTGTCCATTGCTGCTATCCGCCATCCGTCCGCATCTATTGACACTTGGTTTAAATCTTCATGGCGTCCATCCTTCCAACGCTTCTTGGGTCTCCCTGGCGGTCTCTTTCCTGTAGGTGTGAAATCCAGGAGCTTCCGAGGCCATCTGTGATCCTCCATCCGGGCCAGCTTTGACAGTTCCTGTTATGTTGAGTTTCTGGTATAGTTCCTGAAGCTCTTGGTTGTATCTGATCCTCCATTCCCCTGTATCTGCATCCAGAACCGAAATGAAGATTTTCCGAAGCACTTTTCTCTCAAAAACAGGAGGTTATGGAAGTCCTGTTTCCGGATACTCCATGTCTCACAGCCATATAGAACAACAGGCTGGATCAGAGTTTTGTACAGTCGAATCTTGAACTGTCTGGAGAGATATCTGGACCGAAGCAGTTGTGCTAGGCTGTGGTAAGATCGGTTTCCCGCTTGTATTCTGGCATTGTTCTCTGCTTCACATGACGAGTACTCAGTGAAAAGTTCCCTTAGGTATTTGAATTCATGCACTCTCTTGCAGGACTGGTCCCCAACCTGCAGTGATTGTAGATGACCAGCAGTCTGACAATGAACACGCGTCATAGCGAGGTACTCTGTCTTGGCTTCGTTTATGTTTAGCCTAAATTTTCTGGCAGCCTCCTTTAGTGTTTTGGTCATTTGCTCCAACTCCTCTTCCGACCTAGAGAGTAAACAGATGTCGTCTGCACAGACTAAGTATGCCAGTCTCTTTCCTTCTATTTCAATCTCTTCGTTCTCTTGGAAGGTCTCGCGTACGTTCTTCTCGATAGCTATAAAATCAATAAAGATAACACATATAATTTATACAATTTGTGAAGCCTGGGGAAAAGTGCCCACACAAACGCTTGAGAAACATTGTCGCAGACGTACTTTACAGTAGAGGGAGCACTGTACGTTGCACTTACGTGTACGATTTTGTAGTGTATCGACGCTTTGTTTCGTTTTCTTATTGTTTCAATACAGAACAAAATTTTAGACAATGTTTCCAGTTGAAAATTAAAGTTGTACACTACTGGCCATTAAAATTTCTACACCAAGAAGAAATGCGGATGATAAACGGGTATTCATTGGACAAATATATTATACTAGAACTGACATCTGATTACATTTTCACGCAATTTGCGTGCACAGATAATGAGAAATCAGTACCCAGAACAAGTAACTATGGCCGTAATAACGGCCTTGATACGCCTGAGCATTGAGTCAAATAGAGCTTGGATGGCGTGGACAGGTACAGCTGCCCATACAGCTTCAACACGGTACCACAGTTCATCAAGGGTAGTGACTGGCGTAATGTGACGAGCCAGTTCCTCGGCCACTATTGACCAGACGTTTTCAATTGGTGAGAGACCTGGAGAATGTGCTGGCCAGAGCAGCCGTGGAACATTTTCTGTATCCAGAAAGGCCCGTACAGGACCTGTAACATGCGGTCGTGCAACATCCTGCTGAAATGTAGGGTTTCGCACGGGTCGAATGAGGGGAGAGCCACGGGTCGTAACACATCTGAAATGTAACGTCCACTGTTCAAAGTGCCGTCAATGCGAACAAGAGGTGACCGAGACGTGTAACAATGGCACCCCGTACCATCACGCCGAGTGATACGCCAGTATGGCGATGGCGAATACACGTTTCTAATGTGCGTTCACCGCGATGTCGCCAAACACGGATGCGACCATCATGATGCTGTAAACATAACCTGGATTCATCCGAAAAAATGACATTTTGCCATTCGCGAACCCAGGTTCGTCGTTGAGTAGACCATCGCAGGCGCTCCTGTCTGTCATGCAGCGTCAAGGGTAACCACAGCCATGGTCTCCGAGCTGATAGTCGATGTTGCTGCAAACGTCGTCGAACTGTTCGTGCGGATGGTTGTTGTCTTGCAAACGTCCCCATCTGTTTACTCAGGGATAGAGACGTGGCTGCAGGATCCGTTACAGTCAAGCGGATAAGATGCCTGTCATCTCGACTGCTAGTGATACGAGGCCGTTGGGATCCAGCACGGCGTTCCGTATTACCCTCCTGAGCCCACCAATTCCATATTCTGCTAACAGTCATTGGATCTCGACCAACGCGAGCAGCAATGTCGCGATACGATCAAAGTCGGAAACGTGATGGTACGCTTTTCTTCTCCTTACACGAGGCATCACAGTAACGTTTTGCCAGGCAACGCCGGTCAACTGATGTTTATGTATGATATATCAGTTGTAAACTTTCCTCATGTCTGCGAGTTGTAGGTGTCTCCACCGGCGCCAACCTTGTGTGAATGATCTGAAAAGCTAATCATTTGCATATCACAGCATCTTCTTCCTGTGGGTTAAATTTCGCGTGTGGAGCACGTCATCTTCGTGGTGTAGCAATTTTAATGGCCAGAAGTGTAAAATGCTGTATTGGGGTGTTGCGGGTCAATAAATGTGGGCCTCTTATAGTCCGACCTTTCTGCGTTCCCTGACCCGTTGGTGACGGATTAGCAAAGATCTGCTGTAATGTACAATATGTAGGTTAAAACAGCGCCGTACTACCCTAACCTCTGCAGGTTAAATAAGTAAATGTAAAAGAATAACTGTTTGTGTCTCTGTCTCTCTCTCTCTCTCTCTCTCTCTCTCTCTCTCTCTCTCTATGCGGCCACACGGAGAACTTGCCTGCACAGCGCCTCGAGCACATGAGAAGGACGCGCCGGAGCGCTGAACCCGGCCTACGCATTGATAGCGCGTCTTTGTTTTCACGCACGTTTTTGCCCCAGCCCGGAAACCCGACACCGGCTGCCGCACAAGATGGATCCCAGTTTTATACCGACCCAAGTGTGTGTGTGTGTGTGTGTGTGTGTATATACATTTTTTCCCCCGCGCTGCCCGCCTAGCGCTCCGGGCCGCCGTTGCCGCTCCCGCGCGACCCTCGCCGGCCCGCTGCCGCCCTGCACCGAGTTTTCGCCTCGCTGGAGCAGCCAGGGTCCCGCTCACTCCCCCGCCCCCCCCCCCCCCATCACCCTCCTTCCACCCTCGCGCCGGACGCAGCACGCCACGACAAATGAGCATCGTGGACCACCTGCGGGTGCTCAACGAGCCGCGTACGACGCCGCCGCCGGCCGTGCGTCCCCCACCCCCGTTCGCCTTGGGCGTCGCCACCCCCTACGGCGCCGCGCCGCCAGCGCCCCTGACGGCCGCGCGGTAAACAACCGCCGTCTTCCGCTCTGATTCACCCGGGCGGGCGCCACGTACGGCCGCAGTTCCGCCGGTATAAATACTTTTTACTGCGCTGCCAGTAGACGACCTCGCTAATGGATTCGCCCGCCTCTTTTGCTCGTTTCCGCGGTGGTGGCACAGCGGGCAGCTGCGGACAGTCGTAATTCACTCGCCTTAATCTACTCTCTCCGGCTACAGATTTTTTTTTTGATGGCGCCACGCATCTAACGGCCGGCCGGACAACGGAGATCACCCGCATCTCTGCCTGGATCCGAGCCAGGCGCCGGGAAATTCAGTGCGGAACCTCGCCTGTCCGACCTCCGCAACGCTTGTCATACGAAACAGGACGAGAAAACACTACACGGAGAGTATAGATTTCTTACACTTATCCTCCAGCGACCTCTTAAAACTGTTGTGTTGGCAGAAGAGCCAACACCGTGTTACAACTCGAGGCCGAAATGCACGCGTTTTAGCTCGACCAGGCTAGCGTGAGGAGGGAAGAACTATACTGACGTGAGGTCTGGAACATGACAAGGAATTAGAATTCAGAAAGTGGACGTAAATTAGTTTGATACTCAACTTAAATCCATTAATGATGAACGGTACACGATTCACAATATTATCTCTTCAGAATACACTATAGTAACTGAATATGGCGTCTTGCTAGGTCATAGCGACGTTGCTGAAAGCTATGCTAAACTGTCGTCTCTGCAAATGAGAGCGTATGTAGACAGTGAACCATCGCTAGAAAAGTCGGCTGTATAACTGGGGCGAGTGCTAGGGAGTCTCTCTAGACTAGACCTGCCGTGTGGCGGCGCTCGGTCTGCAGTCACTGATAGTGGCGACACGCGGGTCCGACGTATACTAACGGACCGCGGCCGATTTAAAGGCTACCACCTAGCAAGTGTGATGTCTGGCGTTGACACCACAGAAACAATTCTTTTTATTTTTCTGATTCATCAGTCTTCTCACTGGTCTGATGCGACCGACCACGAATTCCTCCCTCTTGCATCATTTTGATCTCAGAGTAGCACTTGCAACCTACATCCTCAAACTGAAAGTGCTTCAAAGGTTAGATAAAAGCGAGTCTTTTCAAAACATTCAACGTCAAGTAGGACCTTGGCGCAACAACTGTTAAAGACTGGAGAAGAAATAAGAAAAGACCGGACAAAAAATAAAAAAAAGTTATACAATGATGAAAAATGGATCAAATGGCTGTAACCACTATGGAACTTAACATCTGAGGTCATCAGTCCCTTAGACTTAGAACTACTTAAATGTAACTAACCTATGGACATCACTCACATCCACGCCAGTGGCAGGATTCGAACCTGTGACCGTAGCAGCAGCGCGGTTCCGAACTGAAGCGCCTAGAACCGCTCGGCCACAGTGGCTGGCTATAATAATGACTGATGAATTTCTTCCTCTGTTGAATGTATTCCAATCCCTATCTTCCTCTACAGGTATTACCCTCTACAGCTCCATTGGAAATTATTCTCTGCTGTCTTAACATATCTCCTGTAACTCTGCCCCTTCTTCGTATCAGTGTTTTCCATATATTCCTTTATTCACCTTTTCTACGGACAACCTCCTCACCTCTTATCAGTCCACCTAATTTTCAACATACGTCAGTAGCACCACATCTCAAATGCTTCGATTCTCTTCTGTTCCTGTGTTCCCACAGTCCGTGTCACACTACCACACAATGCTGTATATTCTTTGATATTTCTTCCTCAAATTAGGACCTATCTTTGATGCTAGTGGCCTCATCTTAGCCTGGAATGCCCCTTTTGCCAGTGCTAGTCTTGTTTTTAGTCCTCCTTGCCCTGTCCGTCATTGGTTATTTTGTTGCCTAGGTAGTAGAATTCTGTAACTTCCTATTCTTAATGATCTGCAATCGTGATGTTAAGTTTCTCACTGTTTTCATTTGTGTTATTTCTCATTGTTCTTGTCTTTCTCCGATTTATCCTCAATGCCTGTACAGCACGCATTATAGTGTTTATTCTATTTAACAGATCCTGTACTTCTTCTTCACTTTCACTGAGGGTAGCAATGCCTTCAACATATCTTATCGCCGCGCGGGGTGGTCGTGTGGTCTTGGGCACCTTGCCACGGTTCGTGTAGCAACCCCCGTCGGAGGTTTGTGTCCTATCTCGGGCATGGGTGTATGTAATGTCCTTAACGTAACTTCGTTTAAGTTAGATTAAGTAATGTGTAAGGCTAGGGACCGATGACCGCAGCAGTTTGGTCCAATAGGAACTTACAAAAAATTTCCAAATTTCCATATCTTACCACTGATATCCTTTCACCTTGAATTTCAATCCCACTCCTGAGCCTCTCTTTTATTTCAAATATTGCTTCTTCGACGTTTATACACTGATCAGCAGCATACGAGGTGCGACAATAAAGTAATGAGACTGATGTGAAAAAAAATGTTGCTTACCGTTGTCGTCAAGTTTAGTGTTGTCTCCTTCAAAGTAGTTCCCTTCTGATTGCTCACACTTTTTCAGGCGCTTCTGCCATTCGTGGTAACATTTCTGGAACTCATCTTCTGTAATATCCTCCAAGACCCTCGTCACAGCTTTTTGGACATCTTGTGTTGTTTGAAAATGGTGTCCCTTGACCGCCGTTTTGACTCTTGGAAATAGAAAAAAGTCGCACAGAGCGATATCCGGGGAATAAGGTGGCTGTGGAAGTCCTGAAATTTGTTTTGAGGTTAAAAATTGCTGTACTGACAGAGCAGTATGGAATGGCGCATTATCGTGATGCAGAATCCAGTTATCAGCAATGTTGGCGCAGACACGAAGAACTCTTTTACGAAGTCTTTCTAAAAATTTTTTGTAGTAATATTGGTTAACTGTCTGTCCAGGAGGCACCCACTCTTTATAAACAATTCCCTTGGAATCAAAGAAGCACACAAGCATGCATTTCACTTTTGACTTTGACATGCGAGCTTTTTTGGTCTGTGTGATCCATCTGAGCACCATTGCGAACTTTGGCGTTTTGTCTATGGATCGTACTGAAAAAACAAACTTTCATCACCAGTGATAACACGGCTCAACGATTCTGGATTGATTTCCGTTTGCTCTAACAGATCGGCTGCCACATTTTTCGTGTTTCTCGCTGTTGTAGTGTGAAATTTTTGGGGACCATTTTTGCACAAATCTTTCTCGTGCCAAGATCTTCAGTTATTATTAGATGAACCGTTTCTCGATTATGTTCAATTCTTCGGCAATCATTTTCACGGATAATCTTCGATCAGATCGTACGAGTTCACGCACCCTGGTCAAGTTGACATCTATCCGTGAGGTTGATGGTCGTCCACTGCGGTCTTCATCTTCAACATTCGTTCTGCCTTCACTAAACATTTTATGCCAACGTAAAACCTGAGCTCTTGACATAACCTCCTCTCCAAAAGCCTTCTGAAGCTTACCATAAGTTGTCGTCGGGTTTTCGCCCAATTTAACGCAAGCAGTTGCATCGATGTGCCACTTGGTCTATGACCAAGGTCAAAGATATTGTGCCTACGCAAGCCTGCAGGGTTACCACATCTTGCAAAGAAAATCCGTCTCATTACTTTCTGGTAGCACCTCGTATTATGACTACCGATCTATTATCGATGTAAAGCCCTCCAGGCAATAGCGGCGTCACCTGGAGAGAAATGACTGCTAGTCAGACACACGCTCGGTGTATGTAGCATCATTGATCATGCTGTCTGTGTGTAGAGTGGGGAGGGCGTGAGATCTGAGTTCCACCAAGTGCAGAATGTTACGGCGTGCAGATTCGGCATGAGCATTTTGGAAACCCCATGACGTCCAGACGTCATGGGGTTGGGCGACCACCCGTCGTTAAAGATGTCGGACGCCGTATGCTCCACAGACTGGTAAACCAGTACAGGCTGCGAACTGTGGCGGTAGTAACTTCGGACATAAATGCTGGACAGAGTACAAGTGTGTCTGAACACACAGTGCCAAAACACTCTGTCGACGGGCGTCCGCAGCCGACGACACAGGCATGTGCCAATGTTAACACTACGACATCGGTTGACTACGACTGAACTGCACTGATCGTTGGCGCAGTGGCAGAGCGTCGCATGGTATGATGAATCCCAATACCCTCTTCATCATGCCGATGGGAGGACGCGAATCCGTCGTCTTCCAGGGAAAGAGCCCCTGACACCTGAACTGCGGGGCGGAGACAAGCTGGCAGCGGCTTCATTGTGCTCTGGGGAACATTCGTGTTGGCATCCAGGGCCCATCGGAGTAATAAAAAATGGGGATTCCTATTTTTAAAAAAACGCAGTTGATATCCGTTTGACCTGTGGCAGCGCCATCTAGCGGGCCATAATTGTTGGCGCCATCTGGTTTCCCCCTTCAAGCTAGACGGGTTTCGTTCTTTGTAGTTTTTTCGTTTGATGCTTATTTCGTGAGAGATTTAGCCCGGTCACTATCAATGTACTACCCTGTATACATGCGGAGTCTTGGTCCGTCCGTGGCCCGCTCGCTTGGAACCGCGTGAATTCTGGCACGCTGTGGCAGGCCCCGGCTTACATGATGATCAGCGTAGTGGTCGGCCAAGGTGTGCCACAGCTCCAGAAATTACTGCAAAAGTGCATAAAATAGTCATGGAGGATCGCCGGCTGAAAGTGTGAGGAATTGCTGAATGTGTCGGGATGTCATCGGAACGGGCACACCACATTTTATCAATGGAACTGGATATGATAAAATCATCTGCTAGATGCGTACCGCTAATTTTAATGCAGGATCAGAAACTCATCGAAACAGAAAAACGATGTTGGACCCGTTTTCAGAGCAACAAAAAGGAGTTTTTGTGCGGATTTGTGACCACAGATGAAACTTATGTCCATTGTTATACGCCAGAGTCAAAACAACAGTCAGAGCAGAGGAAACATGTTGATTCACCACCACCAAAGAAAGCAAAGCCTATACAATAGGCCGGAAAGGTCATGGAGTCGGTTTTCTGGGACGGGAAAGCGATTCTACTAATAGATTTTCTTCCCACTGGTCAAAAAAAAAATACAGGAACAATTACGCTAACCTCCTGCAGCAACTACAGCAAAACATACGCGAAAAAAGGCCAGATATGCCAACGAAGATAGCCATCTTTCATCAAGACAATGCACACCCACACACAAGTGTCTTTGCCATGGCAAAAATAGATAAACTTAGGCTAATGCCACACAATATGCGGTTTTCTCGGCTGAAGGTCAAAGCTTTTTGTTGTGCCGGAAGTAGAACTCATTTTTGCAAACGGAAGGTGCCACACTGGTCTGTAATTGTCGTACGTTAAGTCTCCGCGCGCGACTCTCGCTGTCGAATGGGCCCGAGCTTGTTTTTGGCGCAGCAATAATTATTGGCATCCCTGCCACACTGTTTTTATCGCCAGTCGTGCAGCAGCGACGAGGATACTATACTCAGTCCTCTTTCGTCTGACTGTGGCAATGTCCGGAAACTCTCTAAAGGTCGTTCCAGTGGATCATTTGGACAATGAATGATAACAACTGAGGAGGAGAAATATCCCTGTCTCTACAACATAAAATCGCAAGATTATAAAGATCGTCTGTTGGACAGAAATATAGAAGATGGTCTGTGCAGATGTTGTTGATGTTTGAGAAGTGGAACTTGTTATCACTGGATGCACAAAATGCAATAGGGAAGAGTATGTACATACTTGCGTACAGGTGCGTGCAAAGTTTAATGACAATCGGCGTATCTTAATTGCAACTAGTGAGAAAGTAAATTATTTTTCATTTTGCCTAGTCCTAAAAGTGTAACACACCACCCGTCACTTATCTGGTTTTGGTGTGTATTCACCCCAGGTAACTGACTAACAGATCAACAGAGAGTGCAAAACTGCCGCAATGTCGGATAACGCAAATAAAGTAATAAGGCCCTGTGACTCCTGATTGAACTGCGGTGGCAGTGTTGACATTAATTGATTCAGAATTGATCCCTTTTAATTAAAAAGGAGTGCACATTGATGTTATATTCAGCTATTGAACACCAGATGCAAATGTTGAACATAAAATTAATTAAGATAGTGACTTGGGATTCAACTACTTGATTGAAAACAGATGCAGTCGATTAGCACAGATATATTTTAACTCACGACCTTCAATCATCACATTACATGACTAGCAGGCACTGGTAATAAATTGCGTTTGCGTGGAGTAAAGCGCTATAAATCAAAAGTAATTCCTATCGACTGACCCAGTCGTAATGCGAAGTGCGAGAAGAATACACGGCCCATTAAACCCTCGTGGAAACTTTGCCGACGTGATCCAACAAATTAATCAGTGGCCGGAGCGGGCGCAATATCACCGAATTCAGCGTGAAGGGGCGGCATCGTTATGCGGACGTCGGCCGACCACATGGTGCTGCAAGGCTGCGCTCGTCTATTCACTTCTAACTATCTTGCTCAGTACATAGCTCAACGAAAACTTTCTATCTCCAAGCTCAATCGTTCCGTTTGCTAAGTCCTAAACTGCAGAGATGCTCACTCTCTCTCAGGCAAGCTGAGTAAAGAGCACCAAGTCCGCACCCTAGGCAAGCTGGGAACAGAAGACAACTACGGAGACTTCTCTCAGTTCGCTCTTCGCCTCGGTTTCCCCTCCAGCAAAATCACTTACGCCAATTGCCGCGCAAGTCGCGTTAATTATGCGTCGCTTCCCAGTGCCGACCAATGCCTGCTCTGGGAAGTGAACAAATTCCCACAAAATTTCCCTTCCTCTCAACTTCTGCTATTTAGCTCCTCCCAGGCCACCCATCAAGGTTAGCATCTGCACAAAACACCAATTTTTCCAGAATTCTGGCTCCCAGGAGAGTACTTCAAATTCCTTGGTCCTACGTTCCCATTGGAGGCTGGCATATTTCATTCTGTCACTCTTCACCTGATTTGCTTCAGATTCTGCAGACCGTGAATTCAGCGTGAAGTTGCTATAGTCACGAACACGCATATTTTGGCCGCTGTTGACCGCTCCACCGTAGCTTTGCGCAGCTTTCTCGCATGTTTCACTGAAAACGGGACGACGGTCATTTATCAACAGGCGTACAAGTTCTCTGTCTGCTTCCCGGTACACCAGCATGGGGTCAACCACCCACTCACTGTCACTCATCTTAAGGCAGCTGGAGGCCACGCCCCTCAGAGCTTGAGCAGCCCTAAGCTGCCTATTGTCGCTTCCCTTCGCCGCTCCCCAGCCGGCCACAGTCAATTCTGAATACTTCCCTGGGATAAACTAGCCTCCAGTAAATCGATGCATTTCCACAAAGTTTTCATGTCGTGTGAATTACTTTAAAACCATCACCCGACATTAATTATTCCAATATGTCCATACTATAACATCTACAAGATGCATTGTGCCTTGTCAGTCATTTTTGTTCAGCCCTACCGTTCGCTCAATGTGATTTAGGTGATCTTTAATGACTTCATGTAGGGGGCATAGTTCTTGTCATCTTACAAGAGTTTGACACGAATGCAAACCTGTTTCGCCAGAACAATTTAATTAATTGTGTATAATGATATTTAGAAATATTTGCAGGCTATTTTCAATATTTTAAAATCTTCCGAAATGTAATCACTCTGAATCGGTACAAATTTTTCTTACAAATAGTGTAAAAGTTAAAAGGGACACTATAAAGGTTGTTTGAAAGAACAGTATTCCTGTGAAAGTATTCGTACCATTACATATTTAAGTCATAAACCAAATAGTGTAACATGAAAATGTGAACATGAAATATGTCAATTTTTAACAAAACTACGTATAGCTTATCACAACAGTGACATCCTCGGCCGCGGTGGTCTCGCGGTTCTAGGCGTGACTGCTACGGTCGCAGGTTCGAATCCTGCCTCGGGCATGGATGTGTGTGATGTCCTGAGGTTAGTTAGGTTTAAGTAGTTCTAAGTTCTAGGGGACTGATGACCACAGCTGTTAAGTCCCATAGTGCTCAGAGCCACATCCTCATCTGCAGACGTCTAGCTGTCTTTGCTGACAATGTATGCATTTTGCCAAGGAACTGATCCTTCCACAAAGCAGAGGTAGTCGCAAAATGTATCTCTAATGTCATATCCACGGTTGCTACCTCGTGAGTTTCTAGCAAAAGACTACATCAAGTGTTTATCAAGAGCGAAACCTTCGTCACCTATAAATAAGAAAGACACATTTTCTTTGTTTGATTCATTAGTCAAAGGTTTGGCGTCTGGGAAAGGTAACCTTGCATTTGAATCACAATCATGCCCGTATCCTCCTATATCAGTGAATCGGAAGCAAACGTCACTATCCGCAACTGCCAAAAGCACTACGGCTTCGCCAACCACGCATGCTTACTGTCAATGCCACCTATGCGCTGAGGACGATTTGTAGTTCTCTCAAAATTCAGAGCTGTTTCTTGTAATTCCTTTTTCATTGGTATTGGCATTTGTTGGAAGCAGTTCCAAATTTTTCTGGATGTATCTTCAATTATAGAAGCAATAGTTGAACCTCCTAGTAAAAACTCATAGTGCAGAGACTACACGGAGCATCCCATTACAAGATACCTGTTATAAATAAATATCAGGTTGATGGAAATTAATTAATTTCTATGAACAGGTGTAAGAATAATTATTTTTAACGCTCCCACAGCAAAAGAAGTAGGAAAGCGGTAGAAAAATATGCGTGATGCATGCAGTCGCTGCTTGAAAGAATTGCAATAAATAAAAAGAGTGCAACGACTACAAAAAAAAAAAAAAAAAAAAAAAACCGCATGTCTACCAAAGACAGTCGTCTTTCCGCAGATGGCACCAGAATAAAAAAACCTTGTGAGGCTTTCAAGGAGACTGAAGTTACGGCGTATGGTGCACCTTTTCATACACTCCCCAACAGCACTATAACAGCACTCTTTTCTCCACGGTGGCAGGAAATAGAAGCTGCATGACAACTAGTCCCTGACGGCAACTAATCCCGATCTCCTCTATTATATCCAAAAGGCAGTGTCCAGACTGAATGACTCGTCATCGCCCTGCCCAAACCGCTAAGGACAGAAATTTGAAATTTGGAGAGAGTGTTGTTCTTATGCTGTAAGCCTCGTTTCAGAAGGGATTGTTCGAAAACTCCTAAGGGTCTGAAATTGGAGATGAAAGCTTTTCGAAAATATGTCGCTTTTAAGACAGTGTTGAAGTTAAAGCTAATTGGTACTTGGTTTCTCAGTCATAAATTTAAAAAATACGTGTCTCAGCAGTTTTGGAAATTCAACCACTAAGGGGATAAAACAGTGGGTGAAAGGTTTTTAAAATAAATCATTATTAAAGAGCTACTAAAGCATTTTGAAGGTACCGTACATCTATGAAAACTGGTATTTGACTTCTCTGTTACAAATAAAGAAATACATGTTTAAATTTTTCTGAAAATTCAACACCTAAAGGAAGTGAAATAGGGGATGAAAGGTTTTATGAAGTTATTTCATTCTACATCATTTTCAAGGCTAAATCTATGAAAATTTATATTTGGCTTCTCTATCTGAAATTTAAAAAAAATCGTATCTCCGTGTTTTTGGTAATTTCAGCCCTAAAGAGGAGAAATGGGGGATGAAAATTTTTTACAAAATATTTCGTTGTATTAAAAATTTTTAAAGCTAAAGCTATGAAAATCGGTATTTCACTTCTCGGTTAGATATCGGAAAGTATGTGATAGGGTACGAAAGTTGATGTGGAAACATCTCCACAAGAAAGCAACAGGCATGATTAACAAAAACATTGGGCTCCAACTACTAGAATCGCTTTTTGTTCAGAAGAACATTCGAAAAAGACCATGCTTCTATGACCTTAATTAGCATAAAAAGTATAGAAGGTGCTGCAATTTGTGAGCAACATAAAAACTCGATTAAAGAAAAAAATCTATGCAGACCATACAGTCTGCCCAAGCGAACCAGCGGGTGCTAAGCTAGTTAGTGAATTTGTTGTTATTCATCTCGTGGCGTTGATATCCCTGTAGTTCATCTGTCCTAAGAGTGGAAGCTGGCTCTATGGAAAATAAGCAGTCGAATGGACATGATGACTCGTATTTGGGAAATTACTCTTGTCCCATAGGTTTAATATTGTATAGAGAGGTGGCCAATTTAATTATTTCAGTTAGCTGATTCTTGGCTGCCTTTCGCAGACAAGTGCTGTCTGCATTACCCTGTCTACAAGGAGTGTTATTTCCATTAAGCTTCGCAGAAGAAGGCAGCTCGGTCATTTTGTACAGTTGCTTGCAAAAGAAAAAGACCCCGAGCTCGAGTATCGGTTCGGCACACAGTTTTCATATCAGCGCACACTCCGCTACAGAGTGAAACATTCATTCTGGAAACACCCCCCTCCCCCCACTCCCCCCCGCCCACCAGGCTGTGGCTAACCCATGTCTCCGCAAATCCTTTCTTTCAGGAGTGCTAGTCCAGCAAGTTTCTCAGGAGAACTTCTGTGAAGACTGGAAGGTAGGAGATGAGGTACTGGCAGACGTAAAGCTGTGAGGGCGGGTCGTGAGTCGTGTTTGGGTAGATCAATAAGTAGAGCACTTCCTGGAGAAGGCAAAAAGGTTTCGGATTGCTGATAGTTACCTGATCCCAACTTTTTTTTTCTAAGTTGCTTTTATTAGATATATCATTTTAGTACGTTAGGTCCCTTCGATGCCACATCACTCTTTTCATTCCCAAGTCCAACAATATTTTGCTGATATTTTGTTGTGCAATGGCGAGTGTATCTGTTGTAATAGTTGTGATATCACTCCTTGGTTTTTCCAAGCGATATTAACCCTCTTTTTTTTATTTCATCATGCTGCAAAGAAAGAGAAAAGGCAAAGAAAGAAAACGTTATCTCTTCAAGTTGGATAGTGCTGTCTTGTTCAACAACACTGAAAGGAGAAACACTGTTGTTGTTGTTGTGGTCTTCAGTCCTGAGACTGGTTTGATGCAGCTCTCCATGCTACTCAATCCTGTGCAAGCTTCTTAATCTCCCAGTACCTACTGCGACCTACATCTTTCTGAATCTGCTTAGTGTATTCATATCTTGGTCTACGATTTTTACTCTCCACGCTGCCCTCCATTACTAAATTGGTGATCCCTTGATGCCTCAGAACATGTCCTACCAACCGATCCCTTCTTCTAGTCAAGTTGTGCCACAAACTCCTCTTCTCCCCAATCCTATTCAATACCTCCTCATTAGTTATATGATCTACCCATCTAATCTTCAGAATTCTTCTGTAGCATTACTTTTCGAAAGCTTCTATTCTCTTCTTGTCCAAACTATTTACCGTCCATGTTTCACTTCCATACATGGCTACACTCCATACAAATACTTTCAGAAACGACTTCCTGACACTTAAATCTATACTCGATGTTAAAAAATTTCTCTTCTTCTGAAACGCTTTCCTTGCCATTGCCAGTCCACATTTTATATCCTCTCTACTTCGACCATCATCAGTTATTTTGCTCCCTAAATAGCAAAACTCATCTACTACTGCAAGTGTCTCATTTCCTAATCTAATTCCCTCAGCAACACCCGACTTAATTCGACTACATTCCATTATCCTCTTTTTACTTTTGTTGATGTACATCTTACATCCTCCTTTCAAGACAGTCCATTCCGGTCAAATGCTCTTCCAGGTCCTTTGCTGTGTCTGATTGAATTACAATGTCATCGGCGAACCTCAAAGGTTTTATTCCTTCTCCTTGGATTTTAATTCCTACTCTGAATTTTTCTTTTGTTTCCTTTACTGCTTGCTCAATATACAGATTGAATAACATCGGGGATAGGCTACAACCCTGTCTCGCTCCCTTCCCAACCACTGCTTCCCTCGACTCCTATAACTGGTTTCTCTACAACTTTTAAATAGCCTTTCGTTCCCTGTATTTTACCCCTGCCACCTTCACAATTTGAACGAGAGTATTCCAGACAACATTGTCAAAAGCTAGAAACGTAGGTTTGCCTTTCTTTAATCCATCTTCTAAGATAAGTCGTAGAGTCAGCATTGCCTCACATGTCCAAACATTTCTACGGAATCCAAGCTGATCTTCCCCTAGGTCGGCTTCTATCAGTTTTTCAATTCCTCTGTAAAGAATTCAAGTTAGTATTTTGCAGCTGTGACTTATTAAACAGATAGTTCGGTAATTTTCACATCTGTCAACACCTGTTTTCTTTGGGATTGGAATTATTATACTCTTCTTGAAGTCTGAGGGTATTTCGCCTGTCTCGACTTAGGTCTTTCAGTTCTCTGTCAAACTCTTCACGCAGTGTGATATCTCCCATTTCATCTTCATCTACATCCTCTTCCACTTCCATAATATTGTCCTCAAGTACATCGCCCTTGTATAGACCCTCTACCTACTCCTTCCACCTTTCTGCTTTCTCTTCTTTGCTTAGAACTGGGTTTCCATCTGAGCTCTTGCTAATCATACAAGTGGTTCTCTTTTCTCCAAAGGTCTCTAATTTTCCTGTAGGCAGTATCTATCTTACCCCTAGTGAGATAAGCCTCTAAATCGTTACATTTATCCTCTAGCCGTCCCTGCTTAGCCATTTTGCACTTCCTGTCGATCTAATTTTTGAGACGTTTGTATTCTTTTTTGCCTGCTTCATTTACCGCATTTATATATTTTCTCCTTTCATCAATTAAAATCAATATATCTTCTGTTACCCAAGGATTTCTACTAGCTCTCGTCTTTTTACCTACTTGATCCTCTGCCTCCACTATTTCATCCCTCAAAGCTCTACTGTATTTCTTTCTTACATTCCTTTCAATCGTTCCCTAATGCTCTCCCTGAAACTCTCTACAACTATCGTAGGAAAATACAGAAACATTTAATAAATATCTGTCACAGTTGTAGTACATATGTACTGCAATTGCAAGTGTGACAGATTGTTAACAAACGCGGTTCCTGTTACGTTAGTAAATTAAAGTAAAATACTATACATCTTTCCCCTTGCATCATCTTATATCGGTAACAACATGATATTTCATATATGAAAATGGCCTCCATCAGTATGTGAGCATTAAAAAAAATTCATGACTGTATTAACATCAGTTGTGTTATGCAGCTCATTACAGATTGTTTACTTCATTAATTTCGCTTCAGGTCTCTAGAAGCTGTATTCCCAAAGAATATAGATCCTTAGAACCTCCTGGAAATATTGGCCTGAACAGTGTTAGCCGCGAAAGAAGCTCAACCGCAACATGGTATTAATGTCAAAGACGTTTATACGAAATCTCTTCTTTCCGACGTTCGCGAGGTCTACTTGTCCGGCCATAATCGTAAAACATTTTGTTCTGCGACATTTCCGTCGTGATTTACGCTTAGGGCCTACAGTGGGAGCGTATCTCAGTCGACATAAAAAAGAGCAGGCCCATTAAGACGAGAGTGATTTAAAGACATCACCTAATCAAAAACAGCTGCAGCGCTTCGTATATGAACCTCGTTAATCACGCGGGTTTTAAACCGTTTTCCCAACGTGCACTGTACAGGGATATTTCGTACATTGAGCTATTAAAATTTTCATGATTTCCTCTCTTGTATCAGCTTATTCATCTCGTAATCGCACTTACACTCAACGGTCTTAATTATTTGTTGTATGTGTGCCAGCTCCTGTCTTCCTCTCTGCAGGCCCTCATTTCTTATCTTATGAATACACTTAATTTTCAAATTCATCTGTGAGATAAGTCAAGCAGACACGTCGTGCGAGGTGCGGCATTCGTAAAACAATTGTATTCTGGAAGATAGTGGTTCAAACCCCGTCCGGCATCAAGATTTTTGTATTTTCTGTGGTTTCCTTAAACCGCTTAAGGCAAATACCGCAGAGGTTCATTTGAAAAGGACCCTGTCGTTTTCCCCTCCCCCATCCTTATTCCACCTCTAGCCAACTCTAAAGTTTAGTCTTTCTTCATTGTTCAAATCTTCCTGCCTTCTTCAAACAGTCCATGGTTCACTACCAAACAGCACTGTGTTATACGCTTACATTGTCATATTTTTTTCTCAAATTAATGTTTATATTTGACACGAATATACTTCTTTCAGTTCCACACAAAATTTATCTAGATCGCAATCGGTTTTATTATTTTTTATGGTGCGTTTCGACCATATCCATCTCCAGATCAAGAAATTAGTAAAATATAAACACAAGTGTCTCGTCGAAAACTGTACGAAACATTGTAGCGATAACTGCCGATCTAACACGAAATGTGCCTTGCAAAAAATGAAGAAAAATCCTGGCGGGCATTAGGAAATGGTATTTTATAACAAAACCTTCACTTTTACGGTCATATGGTTTCAATACCCGCTTCATAATAGGGAAAATAAAAGAAACAACAAGAATAACTGCACTTCTATCGACTCTTTTGACGTGCTTGTTACGATTACGGATCACTTGCACCGTCCCATATTGTGAATACATGCCTCCAATCACCAAAAAGTTTATCGCGACCGGATATTTTTACTTTTTATTTTTTAAATTCTTATTTCTCGGGCACATCCCAGAGGATAAGGGTGGGATGGCATAAGAACAATACTCCACCCTTCAGCCAAGACAGTTAAAAAGATACAAAAATTGAACACAAGTTTAAAACGGATGAACTAAATACAGTTACGCGTAACACGTCGATTGTCACTGATGATATTTAAAATGACACCTTGAGTGGTACCTGTCGTCTTTTACTACTGCAAGGTACTGGTAAGATCAGCTACGCAAAATATCTCTTTTCAGATCTCCTAAATCCAAAGAATGACTCTACAAGTTGAGGCTACGTTTGCTTGCCTGCAACAAGTTCCAAACACAAAATTTTTGATTAGTGGGCCAAATTTATTTAAATATTAATTAATTAAACTGATAATAAGGTGCCCCCTCACAGATCATTTGATGATTCAATAGAATAGCAATCCATATATTGGATATACAATAATCAGGATAAATTTCATTCGACAATTGCTAAGAGGAGATGCAAACTGACTGATTTTAATGATCTTGGTAAGGGAGCGGAATGGCGCTGTGAGATGTAATAATAAAAAATTTAGCAATAATTCACGTTTCTTTCCTCATTAACAGTAACATACACACAGAAGTTAAAATACAGTTACTTGGGATGCTAGCGCGTGCATCGACACATGGCACATTATACGTACAGCACAACACCTGGATCGACACATGAAGGGCAAGACTGCTAAATTACATGACACGATTTAACAAGATCACTCACACAACGAAAGACAGAATTTAGAAAATATGCTTTCCTATTCCACATGTAAGCTCACTGGGTCATAACGCGACTGCCTTTAACGGTCAATTTCAGACAACAAAGTCCAGTTCTAAAATTCCGTACGACTCAGTAATTTTGTAAATAAGATTATCAAACAAGAACGCATCTAGTCCATCATGAAACTGAGGCTTCAGTTCGAACACGAGAGGCGTTTACGTCGAACTGTAGCCTCATGGTGTACAAAGAAATACACGTGGTGCACCAGAGTACGGGCTACTAAGTCCGTGGGAATGAAACACAAGTTGGACGGTAAATTAAATAAAATTTAGCATAAGCATTCCACAAAGCACACAACACATCCACACCTAATACACTAAACTAGCTAAAGCTGAACATCATGTGGTGACACCACTCATCCACGCCAAGTTACAGTTGCACAAAAGATCTCATCGAATAAATGGAATTCTACTGAAATTAACACCGTTCCCTGATTGAATTAGTTGGTGCGGTATGATTATCGATGCCACGCGCCAGACTGACTACCGGAAGCAAACAAAGTTCTCACGCATTTCAACTCAACAAACAGAGATCCTACTCAGAGCATCCGTACTAACCGGCGTCCTAGGGAAGAGCAACCTAATGGTCTCACCTGTCCGCGGTCCACACACGGTGGCCAGAAGTACCCAAAGAGCGTAATCGGTTCCTACTTGTACCAACCTCATAATGGGTGCTGACCAGTGGCCACTAATGCCTCTCTAACCCAAAATAGCCGCATTCTAAGCTCTGCACATTGGTTGGCCACACTGTTTTAACGTTTATAGAGCCCTGTATCGGCTCCCATGGAGTCGTTACAATCTGTAGGTGGGACATGATCTGTCAGCGGTACAATATCCGCTCTTCAGCAAAAGTTTTAAAAATGTTAGTACAGAAGGAACAAATACAGGGTGCGTCAAAAAATGTATACACAATTTGAACTGACAATTTATTTCCCGTTCTACAAGTTTAAATATCTGTGAGAAAGTAATGTTATGTTTCTTCAACAGGTGGCAGCAGTGGCAAGGAAGTAACTGCAACATGGTGGACGTGCGTTTGAGCTTTGAAGCGCGGAAGCAGATAATTAAGTGGTATTGGAAATTTGAGAATGTAGCCGCGCTTCGAAGACAGTGGAGAAGTGAGTATGGTACAGGAGCGCCTTCAAGGTTAACAATTACACGCCTACGAGACAAGTTCGAAATTCATGGAACAGTGTGTGACGTGCATAAAGGTCGATCAGGGCGACCTCGTACAGCTACAAGTGATGATTCCACAACTGTGGTCTCTGAACTGTTTCAGCGTTCGCCTCAAAAAACTTCAAGGCAAGCGGCACGTGAGAGTAATTTAAGTGCTAGTAGTGTGCTACGCATTCTGAAGAAAGGAAAGTTTCGTGTGTACTTTCCAAGGCTGGTGCAACAGCTAAGTGACAACGATCCAGATCGAAGGTTAGAATTTTGTGAATGGTTTCAGGAGATGGTGAGACGTGAACCGGGATTTATGGGTAGCATAATTTGGTCGGATGAAGCCCAATTCAAACTCAATGGAACTGTCAATAAGCACAATTGTGTGTACTGGGCTGAAGATAATCCTCACATTACAGTTGAAAAGGCTGTGAATTTGCCTGGTGTAAATGTGTGGTGTGGTTTGTCTGCAAGGGGACTCATTGGGCCTTTCCGCTTTGAAGGTACTGTTACTGGAGAAACGAACCTAACAAAGCTTGCTGACTCCATATTCCCTGCCATTCGTGCATTATACGGTAATGATGAGTTTTATTTCCAACAAGGTGGCGCCCCGCCGCACTATCATAGGGACGTACGAGCATACCTGGATCACAATGTGCCAGGCCAGTGGATACGACGCAGGGGACCAATCGAGTTTCCTGCACGCTCTCCAGACCTCACGCCGCTGGATTTCTTCTTATGGGGCACAGTAAAAGATGAGGTGTACAAACGTAAACCACGTAACCTGGACACACTTTGAAATGAGATTCAAGCGGTGCGCGCAGAAATCTCATTGGACACTTTGGTACGATGTACGGAATCACTGATGACTCGTACTCAGAAATGTATTGATGCTGAAGGCCACCAGTTTGAACATTAATCAAATTTGCAAAGTACATTTATTTTTCCAATTCGACTTTAAGCTTTCCATTTCCAGAAATTTAACATTGTAGAACGGGAAATAAATATGACGTTTCTAAGTGTGTATACATTTTTTTGACGCAGCCTGTATATTTAAGAGGAGAAAATTTGAAAAACTATAAAAGGATTAATTCTTTTGGCACTTATGTAATATTAAAACTGTTAATATGCTTTGTTTTCGAAGGACTAAAGGATAAAAACAAAGCGAAATTAGACACTCATCAGGTCTCGAAAGGATTGTGGCTGACTTGTGACATGGGTGTTTATGGGTTCACAGCAGACATTCCAGTTGGTGAATGTGGGCGTAAGATTCACTGGGGTAAGGTCAAGGTTAGGCTATAATGAGTTAAATGGGTAGGAGGTCACTTGAGGGCGATACTCCTGTGGAAGTTAGAAGGTGCTAGGATTGTCTGGGATTGTATTATTTCCAAGACGGAGACGGGGACTACGTCACATTCAAGGGGATGTGCCAGGAACCTAGTTTGGATACTGAGGTCAGTGGCAGTAATGCAGGTGGAAACATACTTTCTATGTGGGTGAACAAGTGGTTAGGGTTGAGGTGTTGAGGTCAGATGTATACGGAGCCACAGGTAACTCTTAAGTTTTTGAAGTAGAGAGTAACGATAATGTATCCGTTGGAATTATAGCATGAGGTTGGCTACCAAAGCCGGCCAGTGTGGTCGTGCGGTTCTAGGAGATTCAGTCTGGAACCGCGTGACCGCTACGGTCGCAGGTTCGAATCTTGCCTCGGGCATGGATGTGTGTGATGTCGTTAGGTTAGTTAGGTTTAAGTAGTTCTAAGTTGTAGTGGCCTGATGACCTCAGATGTTAAGTCCCATAGTACTCAGAGCCATTTGAACCTTTTTTTGATGAAGGTTTGTGAATGGTTTGTATAAGTGAGGTTTAGAGAGCGTTTAGACTACGGTGTCGAGGGAGTTAAGGAGGTTGCCCTCAGTGCAGTGTGTGCTTGAGTCCTGGGCGCTCAGTAATTGACTGCCCTTGCCCTGTGGTTGTCTCTGCCCGTTACTGTGATACCAGACAACGCCAGCCAACGATATGGCGCCTAAGCAACTTTGGATGGAAATATAGGGACGTGCTCTGCAAACAGAATGGTAGTGACTTGCTGGTAGTGGCGTGGATAGTTGGAAATCCGGATTTACCGAGGACGTGCGTGTTCTCCGTTGAGACGAACATAGCAGGAACTCGGTGGCCTGGCCTGTGGAGTGTTACTGACGCCATCACACCGGTTGGAGTTTAACTGTCAGCTACTTTACCATTGGAGGAAGCGAACCTGCTCGGGAAACTGTTGTGTGCCTATACTGTGAACTGCACGGTGAGGCCTTCCGTAACAGGCAGTAATTTGTTGCCCTGCTGACGTGTAACCTACTGCATCCTGGTTCCTTTCAGGTCTATCTGGTATTGGTGATCATTCCTCCGATTTCCTGTTGCAAGCAAAGAAGCTCGTTTGTATTTTTCCACCAAGCTGTGTTTAGTCGATTTTTCTGGCCACGTATTCACGCTTTGTGGCGAATGTGGATTATAATATGATTTTTTTGTTGTCTACTCGACAAGTTATTAGGTAGCCTGGCTGCGTTGTTTGTGTAAACAAGGACACGCTTTTTGTCAAGTCTAACTGCAAGCTACCTGTCTATAGTATTATTTATCGACGCTTGGCATTCTTCTTTAATTCATTGGTGTTTTTGCATAGCAGTGTTTAACACATTTACATTAAGGTTAACTGTAAGCTACTTGCATTCAGTCCTTACTAGCCTTTATTTTTTCATCAGTGTTTTGCATTTCATTAGAATACTGTTTAACGATTTCATTGCTTTCCAAGCTTGTTTTATTGGTGTTTAACCCTGCTCTTATGTGTGTATTGCAGGACTGATTAGCCATTACTTAGTACACAATTTATCGAATCGTGGAGCAAACCCAGAGAGAGTCCTCATTGTATGCTTTGGCTGGTCTTGTGGCATTCGCCAAACCATTTTGTCAATCTCTCATATGCCTATGGGAAAGGTATCTGTTTTGATGAGACAGCTGGCCAACCGCTTCTAGTAAATGCGCATTTCTTGTTTGAATGTGTAATGGTAGTGACACACCAAAATCATGATAGTAATCCGTTGTAGTTGCTACATATTTTATTACAATCAAAAGCATTATGAAATCAGCATCACAATAATACAGGAGACTGCCTTACAAGGCCAGATCACTTGGACAGATAGCAGATAAATTTCTTTAAACGGAACAAGACCCATAAAAATTGAAATTTGAATATGACTAGGTAAATGTACTCAAGTAAAGCTTTACTTAAATAGTACAAATGTCCATACGATTCCCATCAGAACTCTCATTACTTCTAATCAGCTGAGGAATAGATTAAAGGTAAGAACACAGATCCATTAAGGTTTGGCTAGCCAACTTTCCTAAACAAAACTATATAAAAATTACTTAAACAATTAAGCAGGTGTTTTAATTTTGACCAAACCAATCTTCAAATTTACTTACTCAGATGATTAATCAACAATATTCTTAGAATGGTTACAACTAGAACATGACCATATGACAATACCCCTAAAATGAGGTTGCTTCAATATTGCGTGTGAATAGTGATGGACGCGAGCAGACCAAGGATTCAAATCAATACCAAAGATCCACGACACAGGAAATGAAATAGAAATGTACTCAACTTTATACTGCAATTGAGATTCAGATGCTATAATTCTCCACCGTAAAGATGGAATCACGCAACAGTGACAATATAACCCAAGATGTAAAGGAGAGGACAGGGCCTTAAATACTTCTCTGCCCCCATGGCGCTCTGTTCCCAGTACGCTCGCATCGACCTGTGCCAATTATCTGTAACACAACACATATCAACGGCAGACGATATTCTGAGACATAAACTACACAATCTTATCTAGAGAACAGGTGATCAGTACAACTGGATAGAAACAAATTAGCCTCCGTGGGTTACTTGGCCAGTGCCAGCCCTTAAACTTTGATTAATAAGTTCGCTAAAAATCATGCTCTAAAGTTAAGATTACAGGAATTATCTCGGCGCACATTTACACGCCAAACTACCAAATGAACTACAAGGTAGAATAGAGGACGATCTCGGAGTGTCTTGAAACGCCAGAGCCGGACTTACTCACTACTCGTTGCACTTCTAGCTACGTCTTTAACCACGCTTCATGTCGGTTGGTTGGGCGTAGCCACACTTCCTCAACTGCCGTCAAGATAGTCACGACACCGAGGTAAGTGATAAACAACTAAAACAATTCCAAAGGATTTTTTGTACACTGCCATATTCAATTAAGCTGCACGCAAACCACCGAAGCAACTCGGCGACTCCAATTCAATAGGCCGGCGTAGCTTATAACAGACTCGAAGGAGCTTGTCCTTCCGACGTCTGGGAAAACCAAATCACCATGGACGGTGGATCTGCCCTCACGACTCAACACGCCGTAGCCGCTAGACCTGCCCCTTTGTTCTCCGATTCGTGCCCTTGCCGTCCTGCCTACGTACACAGTCCCACGTGACTCTCGCTTACCGCCAATCCCGACACGCCTCTTGAGCGGAGCGCACGCGCTGCCGCTAAATCCGCGCCGCCAAAGATGAGCAGAAGAAAAATAAGCATCGAAGTCGACTCAAAGATCAAAATGACGATCGATGGAAACTGGCGCCAGAAACGCACCAGCTCACTTGTCATTAGCTGTTTTCCGAACTAGTCTCCTGTATAATAACTGTCTTATGATTTGTTTATCTGCTGTTTGTGCCCACCGGGCTTAACTCATTCCACTTGTATATTTGGTCGGCTACTGCCGTTGTTTGCTTACCAGTTACCTCAGAGATTTAGTGTTTTTCTGGTTTTGGCGTTTTATAATTCAATTGTATGTGACTGATGCAACTGATTTCTTTTAAATCACGCTTACGTAAATCTAAGCGACACTATCTAAAGGCAGCATCTGGTATATCTTCAGCCTAGAATTTGGGTTGGCCATTGCGTCGTAAGGCTCACAGTGTTTACAAGCCTAATAACCTGCCTGCCCGTGGAGACGTGTTCAGACGTTAGCTCAAGAGACCTCAAAATACTTACTAATAGATTTCTTCCACTTTGACCAAATTTAATGTAGATCTTAAAGCACCTTAATCAATTGTAAAGTTTGTTGCATAGAGGCCGGCTGTTAACTCAGTTATCCTGTATCTGTCTTAAATGCTATTGATGTTCCCTGTTGTCATATTCTGTTCACTTAAGATTGGTCAGTGTTGAAGTAAACTGGCCTTATGGCAGAGGCATCGTTTACCTCAATGAAATTTGTATGTAAAATTATATTCGTTGAAATAGCTTCGCTGCTGTAAACATCTATCATGGGGCCCTAAGCAGTTTGTAAAGTTGCTAGGTACGTATATAATCAACTGACATTCTTGACCTGTAACTGTTAATAAACTTTCTGCAACTGCTTAATATGTTAATTGCTTAGTAATGATATTTGATTGACCTATTTATGTTCTTGACTTCTAATCCTCTTTCGACGAGCAACATAATATGGAAATTATTACTTTGGTTGTAGCTTCTTGGTGCTTAGAATTATTTTTATCATTTTCTTGTCCCACAAATTTTTGTTTATTATTATTATCATTTTGCTTCCATTTATTTCAAGGACTGTATTTAATTGTGTATTTCCTCATTGAGAAGAGTCGTAATTGATTCTGAAAATAACCAGCTGTTCAAGTATACTTTATGTTGTGGCACAACCAGCTCCCTACCACTTCACCCACTTTGAATGCATGGCAGAAATGCTAAATCCGAGGATTTACTTTTATTCCTTACACTTCTGTCTTCAAGAAATCATTCGGGCTGGACGACGGTTCAAACCCGTCTCTTGCCATCCTGATTTAGGTTTTCCGTGATTTCCCTAAATACACTCCTGGAAATGGAAAAAAGAACACATTGACACCGGTGTGTCAGACCCACCATACTTGCTCCGGACACTGCGAGAGGGCTGTACAAGCAATGATCACACGCACGGCACAGCGGACACACCAGGAACCGCGGTGTTGGCCGTCGAATGGCGCTAGCTGCGCAGCATTTGTACACCGTCGCCGTCAGTGTCAGCCAGTTTGCCGTGGCATACGGAGCTCCATCGCAGTCTTTAACACTGGTAGCACGCCGCGACAGCGTGGACGTGAACCGTATGTGCAGTTGACGGACTTTGAGCGAGGGCGTATAGTGGGCATGCGGGAGGCCGGGTGGACGTACCGCCGAATTGCTCAACACGTGGGGCGTGAGGTCTCCACAGTACATCGATGTTGTCGCCAGTGGTCGGCGGAAGGTGCTCGTGCCCGTCGACCTGGGACCGGACCGCAGCGACGCACGGATGCACGCCAAGACCGTAGGATCCTACGCAGTGCCGTAGGGGACCGCACCGCCACTTCCCAGCAAATTAGGGACACTGTTGCTCCTGGGGTATCGGCGAGGACCATTCGCAACCGTCTCCATGAAGCTGGGCTACGGTCCCGCACACCGTTAGGCCGTCTTCCGCTCACGCCCCAACATCGTGCAGCCCGCCTCCAGTGGTGTCGCGACAGGCGTGAATGGAGGGACGAATGGAGACGTGTCGTCTTCAGCGATGAGAGTCGCTTCTGCCTTGGTGCCAATGATGGTCGTATGCGTGTTTGGCGCCGTGCAGGTGAGCGCCACAATCAGGACTGCATACGACCGAGGCACACAGGGCCAACACCCGGCATCACGGTGTGGGGAGCGATCTCCTACACTGGCCGTACACCACTGGTGATCGTCGAGGGGACACTGAATAGTGCACGGTACATCCAAACCGTCATCGAACCCATCGTTCTACCATTCCTAGACCGGCAAGGGAACTTGCTGTTCCAACAGGACAAGGCACGTCCGCATGTATCCCGTGCCACCCGACGTGCTCCAGAAGGTGTAAGTCAACTACCCTGGCCAGCAAGATCTCCGGATCTGTCCCCCATTGAGCATGTTTGGGACTGGATGAAGCGTCGTCTCACGCGGTCTGCACGTCCAGCACGAACGCTGGTCCAACTGAGGCGCCAGGTGGAAATGGCATGGCAAGCCGTTCCACAGGAGTACATCCAGCATCTCTACGATCGTCTCCATGGGAGAATAGCAGCCTGCATTGCTGCGAAAGGTGGATATACACTGTACTAGTGCCGACATTGTGCACGCTCTGTTGCCTGTGTCTATGTGCCTGTGGTTCTGTCAGTGTGATCATGTGATGTATCTGACCCCAGGAATGTGTCAATAAAGTTTCCCCTTCCTGGGACAATGAATTCACGGTGTTCTTATTTCAATTTCCAGGAGTGTATTTTATAAGATAGGTTAAGGAAAGGCAAACCTATGTTTATAGAATTTGTAGACTTTTGACGATGTTGACTGGACTACTCTCTTTGAAATTATTAAGGTAGCAGGCGCAAAACACAGGGAGTTAAAATCTACTTATAACTTGTGCAGAAACTAGACGGACGTTATAAAAGCCGAGAGGTACGAAAGGGAAACACTAGTTGAGAAGTTAGTGTGACTATGTTGTAGCCTATCCTCGATAGCATTCAATTAGTGCATTGAGTAAGCAGTAAAGAAACCAAAGAAGTATTTGAAGCGAGAGTCAAAGTTTAGGCAGGAGCAATAAAAAGCTTGAGATTTGCCGATGATAAAGGACAGCAAAGAATTTGGGAGACCAGTTGATCGGAATGGACAGTGTCTTGAAAGAAGGATACAAGACGAATACCAACAAGCGCAAAATAAAGGTAGTGGAATGTAGTCGAATTAAATCAGGTGATGCTTCGGGACCGGAAACTTAAAGCAATAGGTGAGTTTTGCTATTTGGGCAGAAAAATAATTGCTGAAGAGCGAAGTGGAGAGGATATAAAATGTAGACTGGCAATAGCTACCAAAGCTTTCCTGAAGAACAGAAATTTTTGGCATCTAATATAGATTTAAGTGTTAGGAACTCTTTCCTAAATGTGTTTGTACGGAGGGTAGGCATGTATGGAAGTGAAAAATGGGTGATAAACAGTTTGGACAAGAACAAAATATAAGCTTTTGAAATGTGATAATACAGAAGAATGCTGAAGATTAGATGGGTACATCACCTAACTAGTGAGGAGGTACTGAACAGAATTAGGGAGACAAGAAATTTGTGGCGCAAACTGACCAGAAGAAGGGATCGGTTGGTAGGACACATTATGAGATATGAAGGGATCACCAGTTTAGTGATGGAGGAAAGTGTGGGGGTAAAAATCGTAGAGGGGGACTAAGAGACGAATACAGTACGCACATTCACGGGGATATAGGTTGCAGTTGGCATTCAGAGATAAAGAGGCTTGCACAGGATAGAGTAACATGGAGAACTGCAGCAAACCAGTCTTCGGGCTGGAGATCATAACAACTACAACATTTGAAAGATTACAAATGGTGGTGCCGAACATCATTTAATAAATATAGCAACAGATGCATCAGAAATGGAGCATTTAGCACCTGCTAGAACTTTAAAAAATCATCCTAGACTTTGCTCGTCATATATCAAGACATAGCAACAGGCCGAATTTTTTAACACTTCGAACACCGAAGCAAATATTTTTTACGAATGATCTTCGATTGTCTGTAGTTCGACTTTTAGGTTTTTATTTCCAGTGGGTATCTGAACGAAATTTAAAATCTTAAATGTCTTTACTTCCGTTTCCACTTGTGATGAACTTAATTCTAATCTCTCTGCCGGCTATAGCATCCTATTTTCGAAAAGTATCGGCAATGAAACGTAAAAATGGAAATACAGAAGATCGACGGACTGTTATTCATGAAATACATATCTTTTACTTCCTCTGTATGCCGCATGAAACCATTACGAATTCGTTAAAAATGGCGCAAATGTTTCATTTCTTGCATTTATAGTTGCTGTACTCCTCGTATAACGTCCCCCCATACATCTGCACTCTTTAAATATCTCCAGAAGCTCTGTCATCAAAGTTTCTTCCGCCTTGCACTCTGCCATGTTAGCCATACCCTTATAAGCCAAAGTATTCCAAAGTATTACGACAACCGACCACCGTGAGGTTGGATACCGTCTGACAGCGTAGCGGGCACCTTACGGAGTAAGAAAGGTATTAAGCGGAGCAGACAAGGACGGGGGATCACTCTAGCGAAGATACGGACTGCAAATGGGGAAATCCATTGAGATAAGCTACTTTGACCTTAGCCTGTGAAAGGGTATCCCGAAAATGGCGAAGTTAGTCAAATGTTCACGAGGTATTGTCGTGAGCCTCTACGGAAAGAGGTAGAAGGACAGTGAAACTACCACTAGGCGCTAAATGGCTGGACGTCCATCCCTCTTCACAGAGAATGTAATTCCGTGGCTTGTCCGCTCTGTAGAGTAGGATATGGTGATGAGTGGCTCCTCTGCTGAAAGAGGACAACACTGGTGCATGCGCAAGTGTTTCAGAGCGCACCGTTCACAGCACGTTGTTGATCATGGAGCTCCGCACAGACCATCCTTACCTGTCACATGTTGACCCGACGACATAGTCAATTACGACTGCAGCAGGCACAGGAGCATCTGGATTCGACCATAGATCAATGGTAACGTGTCGGTTCTTCGGGTGTACCTCATTTTTACTGCACTAGGTCACTGGTCGTTTCCACAAATACCATTATCGAGGTGAGCGGTGGCTCGAAACATGCAGCGCGCCATGGAGGCAGGCTGGTGGGAGCAGTATTGTGCTCTGGAAGAAATTACTTTGTCCTTGCATGGGACCTGTGGTAGTAATCGAAGACACGCTGACGGCTATGAACCACCTGCATCCTTCATTTTTGGTGTCTTCCCCAACGACGTTGTCATCTTTCACCAGTATAATTTTCTGTGTCTTGGAACCAGAACCGTGTTACAGTGGTTTGAGGAGCATTATAGTAAACTCTCGTTAATGTGTCGGCGATCAAACTCGCCCGATGTAAATCCTGTGGAAGCCATCTGGGTCGCAATTGGGCGCCATGACCGCGTACGCAAATCAGTGGCCCGTTATTTACGCGAATTACGTGCCCTGTGAGTTGACATCTAATGCCACATACCTCCACAAGCCTACCAACAAACTGTCGAATCCCTGACTCGCAAGCCGGTCGATGTGGCCGAGCGGTTCTAGGTGCTACAGTCCGGAACCGCGCTGCTGCTACGGTCTCTGGTTCGAATCCTGTCTCGGGCATGGATGTGCGTGATGTCCTTAGGTTAGTTAGGTTTAAGTAGTTCTGAGTCTAGCGGGCTGATGACCTCAGGTGTAAAGTCACATAGTGTTTAGAGCCATTTGAACCATTTTTTGAACCTGACTCGCTGAATCAGTGATGTATTTCGTTACAAAGACGGGCAAACAAGCTACAAAGCATGTAGTAATAATGTTTTGGATCATCAATGTATCTGAACAGCGTTTAATGCTGCATACAGCGTCAGAAGAACTTTTCTCTGCGGTTTGCACAACTGAGCTACACACGCCACAATTAGTTGGCTGAAGTGATGGGGATTCGGGGGAAGCGAAGGGCCTCGGTATAGGCTGGGGAGGGGGGGATGCGGCGCCCGTCTGGTGATCATGCCCAACCTACCGACCAACATGTAAAATTGGTCGGTCGATTTGTCAAAGCGTCTAGAAACTTGCTATTTGTCGTGAATCTTCAGGTTCCAATTTGTCGTTCGGTCGGCTGGTTCTTGAGTAGGTCCCTTTAAAGGGAATGCACTGGTGGATCTTCGGCAACTGGCACGGCAGATTTTATGCATTTCCTAGCTTGGCGGCTAGCGTACTTGTTGTTGGCGTAGCCGCTGGCCTGCCGGCCCGCTGTGCCGGTGGCTGCGCGGGGGCGCCGCGCGGGTCACGTGCGCCCCTGCCTGCCGCCGCTGCGGCCCGCCACCCACGAGCCGCTTCCTGCCGCAATCAGCCGCCTCCCACGCGGATATCGCCGCGGTCAACGAGGTTAATCCCGGCAGCACGCCAAGCGACCTATGGCGTACCGCTAACGACATCCGCTGCCTGGATGGCCGCCACTCTGACTCTGCACGCGGCAATCCCAACTACTCTCTCCTAGTCCATCGGACTGTTTATGGAGGGTGCCAGGGTGCCTTAATTTTACTGCATTCGCCAATTCAAACTGACGAAGACACATAAGCAAGTCAAAAATAGTTTTACGTCACCCTGGTGTCATCCATAGCCTTTTTACACCGCAAAATATATTTCTCATTACTACACTACTGCCCATTAAAATTGCTACACCAAGAAGAAATGCAGATGATACACGGGTATTCATTGGACAAACATATTATACTAGAACTGACTTGTGATTACATTGTCACGCAGTTTGGGTGCATAGATCCTGAGAAATCGGTACCCAGAAAAACCAGCTCTGGCCGTAATAACGGCCTCGATACGCCTGGGAATTGAGTCAAACCGAGCTTCGATGGCGTGTACAGGTACAGCTGCCCATGCAGCTTCAACACGATACCACAGTTCATCAAGAGTAGTGACTGGCATATTGTGACGGGCCAGGTGCTCGGCCACCATTAATTGGTGTGAGATCTGGAGAATGTGATGGCCAGGGCAGCAGTCGAACATTTTCTGTATCCAGAAAGGCCCGTACAGGACCTGCAACATGCGGTCGTGCATTATCCTGCTGATATGTAGGGTTTCGTAGGGATCGAATGAAGGGTAGGGCCACGGCTCGTAACACATCAGAAATGTAAGGTCCACTGTTTAAAGTGCCTTCAATGCGAACAAGAGGTGACCGAGATGTGTAACCAATCGCACCCCATACTATCACGCCGGGTGATACGCCAGTATGGCGATGACGAGTACACGCTTCCAATGTGCGTTCACTGCGATGTCGCCAAACACGGATGCGACCATCATGATGCTATAAACAGATCATGGATTCATCCGAAAGAATGACGTTTTGCCATTCGTGCACCCAGGTTCGTCGTTGAGTACACCATAGCAGGCGCTCCTGTCTGTGATGCAGCGTCAAGGGTAGCCGCAGCCATGGTATCCGAGCTGATAGTCCATGCTGCTGCAGACGTCGTCGAACTGTTCGTGGAGATGGTTGTTGTCTTGCAAACGTCCCCATCTGTTGACTCAGGGATCGAGACGTGGCTGCACGATCCATTACAGCCATGCCTGTCATCTCGACTGCTAGTGATACGAGGCCGTTGGGATCCAGCACGGCGTTCCGCATTACCCTGCTGCACCCACCGATTCAACATTCTGCTAACAGTCATTGGATCTCGACCTACGCGAGCATCACTGCCCGATACGATAAACTGCAATCGCGATAGGCTACAATCCGACCTTTATCAAAGTCGGAAACGTGATGGTACGCATTTCTCCTCCTTACACGAGGCATCACAACAACGTTTCACCAGGCAACGCCGGTCAACTGCTGTTTGTGTATGAGAAATCGGTTGGATACTTTCCTCATGTCAGCACGTTGTAGGTATCGCCACCGGTGCCAACCTTGTGTGAGTGTTCTGAAAAGCTAATCATTTGCATATAACAGCATCTTCTTCCTGTCGGTTAAATTTCGCATCTGTAGCACGTCATCTTCGTGGTTGTAGCAATTTTAATGCCCAGTAGTATATTTGGACCACAAGTATTCGGTACACACAGTCACTTGTGTGATGGAGGTAAAAGTAAATCTGTGTTCTCAAGGAGTGTCCAAACGTGAATGGGACAATGCGGCTTTTGTATACTTTTCTGTCTGTTGACAAGCCTCGAAGCATAATTCAGATTTTAGACCGTGCGCTCGTTGCCATTTTACACCGAGAAGGGTTAACAGCACGGCAACTTGCGCCCCGAATTGGGGTCCACCACACGGACGTCATTAGAACATTCATTCGCTATTAGAACATGCAAAATAAGCTATCTGAAAAAAGTGTGTGGACACCCATTAATAGTCATTAATATGGGGCGATCAACCTGTCGCTTTTATGACGGCTTCATCTCTACTGGGATCTGAATGTCAGTGCAGGAATAGCAGACCATTCTTCCTCGAAAGCAAAAACCAGAGTAGGTAGTCACGTTGGATGCAGGTTCTGCAGCGAAGTCTGCGTTCTAACTCATCCAAAAGGCTTTCTGTTGAGTTTAGGTCGGTACTCTGGGCAGGACACATCATTTCAAGAATGTTATTGTCCACAAACACGGCCTTGCTACAGTGGCAACACCGGTTCCTGTAAGATCACAGAAGTTAAGCACTTTCGGGCTTGGCTAGTACTTGGATGGTTGACCGTCCGGTCTTCCGAGCGCTCTTTGGCAAGCGGGGTGCACTCAGTCCTTGTAAGGCCAATTGAGGAGCTGCTTGATTGACAAGTAGCGGCTCCGGTCGCGAAAACCAACAATGGTTGGAAGAGCAGTGTGTTGGCTGTACGCCCCTCCATATCCGCATCCAGTGACGCCTATAGACTGCAGATGACACGGCGGTCGGTCAATACCATTAGTGTGTTCCGAGACATGTTGGGATGGAAAGAGAGTAATGTGCACAAACCACTGCTTCACAGATGCTCCCTTAAGAGAGGATGCAATGCCGAGCTGATACAAGCAGTAGTCCTCTCCGAACTGTTTTGCAGTATGTATACTGCATACAGTAAAGGAAAACAGAACATTTAGAGTTTTCTTACGCCCATAACGGGACTGCATCATAACTTCGAAAAACGCCCTCATACTGTAACATCACCTCCTCCGTACTTCACTGATGGATCTCACACATGATGGGTGGTAATGTTATCCGGACATTCGCCTAAGCTAAACATTTCATCGGGGTGCCAGAGGAAGTAACGTAATTTATCACTCCAGAGTCCTCTTTTCCAGTCGTCCTCTGTCTAGTGGTGTCGCTTTTTATACCTCCTCAAGCATCGCTTAGCATTGACTGAAAGATGTGTGGCTTATGAGGACCTGTTCGACCCTTGTACTTCACTATTTGTAACTCCCTAAAGACAGCTATTATGCTATCTGGACTCCTGGCAGCACTTTGGAACTCGGAGTCGTTCCTTCGCATGACCTCAACGATTTTTTGCAATTACCCTCGCCAATGCTCGTCTGTCCCTTTCTGCCATTTACCTGGTCATGGTTTACCTTTGGTTGCCCCTTCGCGTTTTCACTTGAAAGGGACCAGCTAGGAATGAAAAATCTTGAGCTCTCGAGTTTAAATTTCCGCTCGTACTTTACTATAATCATGTAATGTCCACGGACTGGTCGAAGATAGCTGCAGTGGCCGCAGAGATCAACCGACTGTAAGGCTCAAGCCAGAAGGTAGTTTTACCTCTGCAATTGGTGTAGTCTCTTTGGCGCTCTCTATTTTGTCGGTCTCATAGGTAATTTGTGACTTCGGTGTAGTGTCTCCAGCGGAAGAAGCTGGTCGATGGCTTGTAACGTGTTTGCTCCGTGTCCTGCCTCACGAGGGAGAGGCCGTGTGTTAGAACGATGGTGCATGCCACAGACCTGTGTCATCGCTGGGGCTGTAATGCATAGGTAATACTCGGCTCGCGAGCGAGACAGGGATAATTTACCTTATACTGTGTTAACATATTCCTTCTGATTTCGGCCATTGCTAACAAGATTGGGACCTAATTTAAATTTGACAATTTACCGCCTGTTGAACTTCTTTCAGTGTTTAATGCCCCCAATGCAAAATATTATTAATTTCATGGATTTGCGTACCACATGATGGTGACAGAGCTTAATATGTTTGGTTTGGTTTGATCTGATTGAAGAGGGTAAAGTTAATATAACTTTCAGGACATATGATTGTTTTCCTCAGTATCGTGACACCTATTCCATTTAGTTTCGAGAAGTTTGCATTTTTTATTTTAATTTTACAAAATAAGGCCTTGGTGGCAAACGTATGTAGGACTTTCTATCATTACGTTTTCTGTGTTATCTGTGAATGATGTATCTGGTTTTCTGCATACACAACTTACATGAACATAGATTTCGATAACTTTGATTAGTAATTCCTTCATTCCTGATTGTTCTATTTCAGGAAGAACCATATGTGGTGTTTCATGAACACGTGGTAATTTATGTTTTCCGAATGAATTTTCCGGCATCTAAATAAGGCACGCCTGTTTTCATGTTTGCGAAACTATGACTTGTTGGCACCCTTGTTCATCACGTGTCCGCAGTGTTAAAATTTCCAGTATGTGGTTGAACAGAGCATAATAGCGCCGGTAGTAGCATTGTCACAATAGTCACAAAGCACAGGTTGACTCTCACAGAGAGGATAACAGCAACCACCCATTTTTATAACGCTGTTTGTTTACTTAAATAACACCGTTACCGATTTCGAACCAACAGGTTAATCATCAGACGGTATGTTCACGTGAAGATGCATTTTATGTTAGCTTTCACTTTTTATTCCCCCATAGTGAAAGCCAATGTAAAATGTATCTTAACGTGAACAAGCCGTCTATTGAATGAACCTGTCTGCTCGAAACCGGTAGCGGGGCTATTTAAATCAACAAACACCGTGTGGCTGCTTGCTGCTATCTTCTCTGTAAGAATCAGCCTGTGTTTTGTACACAGCCACGGGCTCAGAATGTCAGTTTTCAATAGAATAGCAGTCACAAAATATTTATGTGCACAAAAAACGGCGCTGAGCGCTATGGGACTTAACTTCTGAGGTCATTAGTCCCTTAGACTTAGAACTACTTAAACCTAACTAACCTAAGGATATCACACACATCCATGCCCGAGGCAGGATTCGAACCTTTGACCGTAGCAGCCGCGCGGTTCCGGACTGAAGCGCCTAGAATCGCTCGGTCACCGCGGCCGGCGTTTTGTGCACATTTAAAATTAAATTACATGTTACACTCCGTGGGCTTCACACATTCACAAGGAACAGATGATTATTAACATATCTATTAACATACTATCAATCCGTTGCATTCGCATTCATCATTAGCCTCGTTTAGAAAAATATCAATTTTGCCTCCTTTTCCCGTCTTACACTCTATGGTGTCACCGCCAGACACCACACTTGCTAGGTGGTAGCCTTTAAATCGGCCGCGGTCCATTAGTATACGTCGGACCCGCGTGTCGCCACTATCAGTGATTGCAGACCGACCGCCGCCACACGGCATGTCTAGTCTAGAGAGACTCCCTAGCACTCTCCCCAGTTGGACAGCCGACTTTGCTAGCGATAGTTCACTGTCTACATACGCTCTCATTTGCAGAGACGACAGTTCAGCATAGCCTTCGGCTACGTCATTTGCTACGACCTAGCAAGGCGCCGTATTCAGTTACTACAATGACTATCTTCAAGAATGTATTCAGCACAGATAATATTGTGAATCATGTACCGTCAAGAGCGACGTTCATCATTAATGGAGTAAAGTTAAGTATCAAACTAATTACGTCTGATTTCTGAATTCTCATTCCTTGTCATGTTCCAGACCCCACGTCAGTATAGTTCTTCCCTCCTCACGCTAGCCTGCTTGAGCTAAATCGCGTGCATTTCGGCCTCCACTCGTAACACTGTGTTGGCTCTTCTGCTAACACAAAACACTCTTCTCAATGAACTCAACAGTCGATTTGGAGAACTTTAGAAGGCTCCAAATGCCCATGATTGGTATGTTACTTACGTGACATCCAGTGACTACTCCACGTTCGAGATACTGAGCTCTTCTGATCGACCTGTTCTGCTGTTATTGTTTCTCTAGTGACAGTACAATAATTTACACCCCATTTTATACCGGCGGGCCCGCCTCTCGTGACATCTAGTGATCAATTTCGAATTACATAGGGATGTCAGGATGCTTAACAGTACAATATCAAACGTTTCATTATCCTTTTGATACAACTTACATGCGTACAACACTGACATTACTGTTATGTGTTTAACTGGTCTTCGCACAAATGGCCTCTGGAGCAGGATGGGCCGACTTGTGCTTTTATTCATTGGTATACGTCTTTTCCTATCCAGGAGTTCCTCTTCAGTGCTCTTCAATCTATGAAAATGGGTGTATCGTACGTTTGAATGTGAACGTGGGGCAACTACAGATGCATGACATTACAGTACCGTTGTCAACCTAACTTCATGGGTGATTTTACCAAAGAAGAGAGACTGGAGGGGAAGAAAGCCAATGTACACTTCGTATGCATACCGGGTGGAGTCATTCCAGACATGGAACGGGTCCTTCCGGATGCCATGAAGAGCACAGGGTGCAGCCAACTACAGGCGGTGGCTCACGTCAGTACCAATGACGTGTGTCGCTTTGGATCGGAAGAGAGCGGCTAACAGAAGTGGTAATGGCTGCCAGTCTCACTTGCGACATGAAAGCATAGTTCACCATTTGCGGCATAGTCAGCAGGACCGCTTGTGGACCTCTGGTGCAGAGCCGAGTGGAGGGTCTGAATCAGAGGCTCAGACGGCTCTGCGACCGTGTAGACTGCAGATTCATCGACTTGAGCAAAAGGGTGGTTGGGTTTCGGGTTCCGTTCAATATCTCGGGAGTCAACTATACTCACGGGGCTGCTACACGGGTAGCCGGGGCTTTGTGGCGTGGACTGGGCGGTTTTCTGTGTTACAGAGTCTCGGGAAAACACAGAAAAGCCTTTAGTCTCAAAAGATGCAGGCCCAATACAGTAAGAACGTAGACACAGGAACCATCGGTATAACAGACGTAAATTCTCGTAGCTGTGTTGGCAAAGTGCCAGAGCTCCAATCGTTAATAGAAAGCACTGATGCTCAATTCGTTATAAGCCCTGAAAGATAGCTAAAGCCGGAGATTAGTTCAGCCGAAATATTTGCGAAGAACCTAACGGTGTTCCGAAAGGGTAGGCTAAACACAGTTGGCGGTGCCTTGTTTGTTGCTGTTAGAAGTAGTTTGTCTTGTCCCAAAATTCAATGAGTTTCTATGGGGAGACGCCATTCTTAGCAATCGGAATAAGATAATAATTGGATCCTTTTACCGACCTCCCAACTCAGATGATACAATTGCTGACAGATTGAACGAAAACTTGAGTTTAATTTCAAACAAGTACCCGACATACAATTATAGTTGGTGTTGACTTTAATTTACTCTAGATATTTTGGCGAAAATATGTGTTGAATCCAGAGGTACTCATAAATCATCATCCTAAATTGTTCTAAACGCATTCCCTGAAAATTATTTGGAGCAGTTAGTACATGAGCCCACGCGTGTAGTAAACACTTATGACAACATACTTGACCTCTTAACAACAAATAATCCTGATCTAATAACAAGCATCAAAATGGGTTGAGGGATTAGTGAACACGGTGTTATCGTAGTGAGACTGAATATTATAATCCCCAAATCCCCACTTGCCGCCTTTCTGAGACACAATCTCTACTCCTTCCAAATTAACAATGTGAGTGTAGACCAGATGTGGCTTGAATTCAAAGAAATAGTACTGACAGCAACTGATTTATACAAAAAAAAATTAGCAAGCGACGGAGCTGATCCCCCTTGGTACACAAAACGGGACACAACACTATTGTAGGAAAAACGAAAAAAGCATGCCAAATTTAAACGAACGAAAAACCCCAGAATTGACAATCTTTTACAGAAGCTCAAAAATTGCGAAATTTACTTCGGACAACAATGCGAGATGCTTATAATATTTTTCACAACGAAACATTGTCTCGAAACCTGGCAGAGAATTAAAAGAGATTCTGGTCGCATGTGAAGTATACTAGTGGCAAGACACAATTAATGCCTTCTCTACGCGACAGCAATGGGAACACTATCGGCGACAGCGCTGCGAAACCAGTGTTACTAAACACAGCCTTCCGCAATTCTTTCACCGAAGAAAACTAAGTAAATATTTCAGAATTCCAGCCAAGAACGTCTGGCATAATGAGTGACTTATAAGTAGATATTCTCGGAGTGGTGAAACAACTTAAATCACTTTAAAAGCAAGTCTTCCGGTCCAGTCTGTATACCAGTTAGGTTCCTTTCAGAGTATGTGATGCAATAACCCCATACTTAACAATCACAAACGTTCGCCGACGAAAGATCCGTACTCAAAGCCAGGAAAGTTACACAGGTCACGCCAATAATCCACTGAATTACAGGCCCACATCATTATCGTCGATGTGCAGCAGGATTTTGGAACATATATTGTGTTCGAACATTATGATGTTGTTTGGTTTGTGGGGCACTCAACTGCGCGGTCATCAGCGCCCGTACAGAGTCCCAATTTTTACACACTCCAAGTTTTACACAATCCAATTTAGCCGCTGTCAGGGATGATAACGATGATGCAATTATAACACAAATACCCAGTCCCCGGGAGAGAAAATCCCCAACCCGGCTGGGAATCGATCCCGGGACCGCCGGCCGCAGTGGCCAAGCGGTTAAATGCGCTACAGTCTGGAACCGCGCGACTGCTACGGTCGCAGGTTCGAATCCTGCCTCGGGCATGGATGTGTGTGATGTCCTCAGGTTAGTTAGGTTTAAGTAGTTCTAAGTCCTAGGGGACTGATGACCTTAGAAGTTAAGTCCCATAGTGCTCAGAGCCATTTTTTGATCCCGGGACCCAGTGATCCAGAGGCAGCAACGCTAGCCACTAGACCACCAGCCGCGGACTTCGGACATTATGAATTACCTCGAAGAGAATGGTCTGTTGACACACAGTCGACATGGATTTACGAAACATCGTTCTTGTGAAACGCAACTAGCTTTTTAAACACACGAAGTTTTGAATGGTATTGACAAGGAATTTGAAACTGATTCTATATTTCTAGATTTCCAGATGGCTTTTGGCACTGTACCACGCAAGCGACTTGTAGTGAAATTGGGTGCTTGTGGAATATAGTCTTAGTTATGTGACTGGATTCGCGATTTCCTGTCAGAGGTCACAATTCGTAGTAATTGACGGAAAGCCATCGAGTAAAACAGAAGTGATTTCTGGCGTTCTCCAAGGTAATGTTACGGCTCTCTGATGTTCCTTATCTATATAAACGATTTAGGAGAAAATATGAACTGCCGTCTTAGGTTGTTTGCAGATGATTCTGTCGTTTATCGTCTAGTAAAGTTATCAGAAGCTGAAAATAAATTGCAAGACGATTTGGGAAAGATATCTGTATGGTGCAAAAATTGGCAATTGACCTAAATAACGAAAAATGTGAGGTCTGTCCCACACTAAATACTGATCTGTCTCCATCTGCCCCTCTACAGCTACTGACTTCCATAATGTCTGCTGTGTGCTGTTTCATTAATTACGTGGTCTATCTGGTTTCTTGTAACTCCTTCTGGTGACGCCTATGTGCACTTCCTAACATCTTTTCTTTGAAGCCATACGTTTATCATCTCCTTGCCACTGGCGACATCTACCAGCCTTACTCCGTTGTCATTATTGACTTTGTGTAGGATTTCTCTCCCTGTTATGTTTCTATACACTTCTTATTTACCTATTTTAGCACTCGGATCCCCAGTGATCATTTCTGCATCGTGGCTTTGAACCCCGCTGATTTCATCCTCCAGTCCGGAGTAAAATGCATCCTTTTCATCTTCATCTGATTCCTCTGTAGGCGCATAGGCACACATTATCGTTAACACTGAAAAATTTTGCCCTGTCTCCCAGAGATTGCAACCTGTCGCTAACTGATCTGAAACTTATTATATTTACCTTCATTAAGCTACGTATAACAATGCCAGTACCACGGAGGACTGTATTATCTCCATTATACGTCTGAATATGTTTGCCTGATGCAATCATTGCCTGCCCTTTCAATCGTAATTCATGTTGTGCGGCTATTTTCACTCTATACTTGTCAATTTCGTCTCTGTTCTGCGGTTTTACTGATCTCTCAAGCGTTTTCACATTCCAGTTAGCTATGTTGATATCCGTTTCCCGCAACAACTTCATTTTACGAAGCGGGGTTGTTGGCCCCACACCTAACTCCCAACCTGTAGGAACATGGTTTTCCTTGAGGTTTATGCTCCTAGGGAAGTTGGTTTTCCTCAGCCTACAGAGCCACCCTCCCCCCCCCCCCCCTCTCTGCCCTAAGTGAGACACGATTCGTCTGTTCGTCTGGCTCCTCTGTCGAAGTCTGTCCAGCTTGGGTGATCCTGCCAGCAGCTTTTCTAACTCCAGCATAGCCCTCGACTTACCCGGCACTGGGGTGCCTTCAATAAGTCTGTGTCTCGTGGGATGGCTTCATTGTGTATCGGATTAAAGTCTGCGTAAAGCGATTAACTAAATACGACCCGCATCATATTTCTGTGACCGTTTTTCAGAGTTATTTTTTGAGACCATGTCGATATAGCTCACACTAATGAGTATTACTCACTATACAGTGCGTTCGCACTATGCATGAGTTGCCCATTGTAAGTAATAGACCATCTGGTTGCCCACAATTTCATTAACGCATGAATATGACCATGATTAGAGCACCTGACACAGTCTCTGGACTGTCGAGTTGTCCATTCACGATCACTGCCTGAATTGCATTCGCAGTTGCGAATATGGACAACCATTATCCGTATAATGGAATGACGACAATGAAAGTTTGTGCTGGACCGGGTCTCGAACCGGGATTTCCCGCTTATCACGAGCGATCACCTTACCATTAGGCTTTCGAGCACACTCCATGGCCAGACACAAAGATCCATATGTCTTTAAGCATGTGTCTTATGTCCACAACCTGCAGTCGTGCATCCATTACGTATATCCTCGTACAGGACACATTTTAATTGAAATTCGCTTGCTGGCTGTCGGCGGATAAACACGATATGCAGTGTCTGTGTTGTTCAGAAGTTCATGCATGCATGTCCAAAGGAACAACGCGTCCTTCTTAACAATATAGGCACTGCAGTATCAAATTCATCCGCCGATCTTCACTTAGAATGTCTTCCCCTGTATGGGAATGACACTGTGTGTACCAGTACATAGGAACGACGACACATGGAAGTTGGGTCTGGCCGTGACTCACATACGGATAGTGCCTGTAGCGCCTAGAACCGCTCGGCCACTCCGGCCAACCCTCTCGCGTAAAGCGAGAAATCCGGGTTCGAGTCCGGGTCTGACACAAACTTTTGTTGTCCTCATTCCCTTGTTGGCGGTTGTTTGTATTCGCAACTGCGAATACATTTAATGTGTAACACAGTTATCTCCAGCAGATCTGCTAGTGTCCGAAGATAGCCAGTTGGCAAAAGCTAAACATTTGCTTGGATCAGTATGTGCTACGCTTGCAGTACTTGCACTCATATTTCCCAAAAACGGAACTTGCGGTGTTGTTGTACCTGGCAGAACCTGAAAGATGTCTCACTGTCGGTCTGAAAATGGCTATCCTGTCGCATCGTGCAAATCCGAATTTGTGGGACATTCGGATATAGACTGTGGCCCGGTGTTGGACTGCATGGGTACGTGAAGGCCGGCGTAGTTGTCAAGTTTCCAGTTGACTCCGTCTGACCACCGCAACAGAGGATCGCCATATCATCCATCAGGCACATCGTAACTTTTTCACATATCCCCTGCCATCCGAGAACAAGTACTGGACTTCCTGCAACGTTCTATATCATCCCGCACCGTTGGTCCGAGACTAGCAGCAGCCCGGCTAGGGAAATACTGTTTTGAATAAGCACAATGGTGTTTCTCCTGATGTCACTTGTATGGAGCCACCTGGTGTGAAGTCTGATAATCATTGAGGGAACTATGATGACATGGCACCACAGGCAACTTGCGTCCTGATGTGTTGCCTCTCATGTACTGTATCGTGGTGCCACTTTTCAACAGGACGATGCTCGTGCACAAGTGGCAGGTGTCTCTATGAACTGCCCATTTGATACTGTGGCACTGCCGTGGCCAGCAAGAATCCCAAATCTGTGCAGGATAAAATATGTGTGGGACCAGTTCGGTCCTCAGCTCTGTCCAAGTGCCAGTGTCCAGGATATCAAGGACCAGTTACAGCAGGTGACGGCCAGTTTACCTCAGGAGGATATACAACGGATTTACGTCAGCCTTCCCATCCAGGCCAAAGCTGGTGCAACGATGTAGTGATAAATGAAAATCTGATTTAATTTCTTGGTCATTGAAATATCGCACACCCTTTAAATCCGAGAAGTTACATTTGGTATCCTCCTGTCCGTCTGGGTGTTTCACTTTTTGTCAGGCTGTGTTTGTACAATTAACCCCCGGAATCAGATGCTTCGCAAAAATTCGTTGCTCACAGAGGAACATAAATATGTACGTCGTTATGAACAAACACATAAACTTAATAGTAGCTGACTGGAGCTGTATAACGTGACCCCAGCGATCGCGATTTTGCCTTGTCAAATGATACAAGACGTAGAGAGCATCGCCGCCCAAATGCGTTTAAGCTACTGTGCGTGGCGGGGTTACTTCAGACATGAGGTGGTTATGTTTTGTGGGTGTTTTTCATGCCATGACTTGAACACACTCATTCAGGTGACTGTAAAGATGACCCCGGACCAGCCAGAACATTATGATAATCTATCTAATGGTCTTAAATGATGATGGCGTCCTCTTGGGTAAAATATTCCGGATGTAAAATAGTCCCCCATTCGGGTCTCCGGGCGGGGACTACTCAAGAGGACGTCGTTATCAAGAGAAAGAAAACTGGCGTTTTACGGATCGGAGCGTGGAATGTCAGATCCCTTAATCGGGGAGGTAGGTTAGAAAATTTAAAAAGGGAAGTTGATAGGTTAAAGTTAGATATAGTGGGATTAATGAAGTTCGGTGGCAGGAGGAACAAGACTTATGGTCAGGTGAATACAGGGTTATAAATACAAAATCAAATGGGGGTAATGCAGGAGTAGGTTTAATAATGAATAAAAAAAAATAGGAGGGCGGGTAAGCTACTACAAACAGCATAGTGAACGCATTATTGTGGCCAAGATAGACACGAAGCCCACGCCTACTACCGTAGTACAAGTTTATATGCCAACTAACTCTGCAGATGACGAAGAAATTGATGAAATGTATGATGAGATGAAAGAAATTATTCAGGTAGTGAAGGGAGACAAAAAATTAATAGTCATGGGTGACTGGAATTCGAGTGTAGGAAAAGGAAGAGAAGGAAACGTAGTAGGTGAATATGGATTGGGGCTAAGAAATGAAAGAGGAAGCCGCCTGGTAGAATTTTGCACAGAGCATAACTTAATCATAGCCAACACTTGGTTCAAGAGTCATGAAAGAAGGTTGTATACATGGAAGAACCCTGGAGATACTAAAAGGACTCAAATAGATTATATAATGGTAAGACAGAGATTTAGGAACCAGATTTTAAATTGTAAGACATTTCCAGGGGCAGATGTGGACTCTGACCACAATCTATTGGTTATGAACTGTAGATTAAAACTGAAGAAACTGCAAACAGGTGAGAATTTCAGGAGATGGGACCTGGATACACTGAAAGAACCAGAGGTTGTACAGAGTTTCAGGGAGAGCACAAGGGAACAATTGACAGGAATGGCGGAGAGAAATACAGTAGAAGAAGAATGGGTAGCTTTGAGGAATGAAATAGTGAAGGCAGCAGAGGATCAAATAGGTACAGAGACGAGGGCTAGTAGAAATCATTGGGTAACAGAAGAGATACTGAATATAATTGATGAAGGGAGAAAATACAAAAATGCAGTAAGTGAAGCAGGCAAAAAGGAATACAATCGTCTCAAAAATGAGAAGTGCAAAACGGCTAAGCAGGGATGGCTAGAGGACAAATGTAAGGATGTAGAGGCTTATCTCACTAGGGGTAAGAAAGATACTGCCTACAGGAAAATTAAAGAGACCTCTGGAGAAAAGAGAACCACGTGCATGAATATCAAGAGCTCCGATGGAAACCCAGTTCTAAGCAAAGAAGGGAAAGCAGACAGGTGGAAGGAGTATATAGAGGGTCTATACAGGAGCGATGTTCTTGAGGACAATATTATGGAAATGGAAGAGGAGGTAGATGAAGATGAAATGGGAGATACGATACTGCGTGAAGAGTTTGGCAGAGCACTGAAAGACCTAAGTCGAAACAAGGCCCCAGGAGTAGACAACATTCCTTTAGAACTACTGACAGCCTTGGGAGAGCCAGGCCTAACAAAACTCTACCATCTAGTGAGCAAGATGTATGAGACAGGCGAAATTCCCTCAGACTTCAAGAAGAATATAGTAATTCCAATCCCAAAGAAAGCAGGTGTTGACAGATGTGACAATTACCGAACTATCAGTTTAATAAGTCACAGCTGCAAAATACTAACGCGAATTCTTTACAGACGAATGGAAGAACTGGTAGAAGCTGACCTCTGGGAAGATCAGTTTGGATTCCGTAGAAATGTTGGAACACGTGAGGCAATACTGGCCCTACGACTTATCTTAGAAGAAAGATTAAGGAAAGGCAAACCTACGTTTCTTACACTTGTAGACATAGAGAAAGCTTTTGACAATGTTGACTGGAATACTCTCTTTCAAATTCTGAAGGTGGCAGGTGTAAAATACGGGGAGCGACAGGCTATGTACAATTTGTACAGAAACCAGATGGCAGTTATAAACGTCGAGGGACATGAAAGGGAAGCAGTGGTTGGGAAGGGAGTGAGACAGGGTTGTAGCCTCTCCCCGATGCTATTCAATCTGTATATTGAGCAAGCAGTAAAGGAAACAAAAGAAAAGTTCGGAGTAGGTATTAAAATCCATGGAGAAGAAATAATAACATTGAGGTTTGCTGATGACATTGTAATTCTGTCAGAGACAGCAAAGGACTTGCAAGAGCAGTTGAATGGAATGGACAGTGTCTTGAAAGGAGGGTATAAGATGAACATCAAGAAAAGCAAAACGAGGATAATGGAATGCAGTCGAATTAAATCGGGTGATGCTGAGGGAATTAGATTAGGAAATGAGACACTTAAAGTAGTAAAGGAGTTTTGCTATTTAGGGAGCAAAATAACTGATGATGGTCGAAGTAGAGAGGATATAAAATGTAGACTGACAATGGCAAGGAAAGCGTTTCTGAAGAAGAGAAATTTGTTAACATCGAGTATAGCTTTAAGTGTCAGGAAGTCGTTTCTGAAAGTTTTTGTGTGGAGTGTAGCCATGTATGGAAGTGAAACATGGACGATAAATAGTTTAGACAAGAAGAGAATAGAAGCTTTCGAAATGTGGTGCTACAGAAGAATGCTGAAGATTAGATGGGTAGATCACATATCTAACGATGAGGTATTGAATAGAATTTGGGAGAAGAGGTGTTTGTGGCACAACTTGACTAGAAGAAGGGATCGGTTGATAGGACATGCTCTGAGGCATCAAGGGATCACCAATTTAGTATTGGAGGGCACCGTGGAGGGTAAAAATCGTAGAGGGAGACCAAGAGATGAATACACTAAGCAGATTCAGAAGGATGTAGGTTGCAGTAGGTACTGGGAGATGAAGAAGCTTGGACAGGATAGAGTAGCATGGAGAGCTGCATCAAACCAGTCTCAGGGCTGAAGACCACAACAACAACAACAACAATCTAATGGTCGGTATGTCCATCTTAGGCACGAATAACAGTGGCAACGCATCGTGGCATGGAAGCAATGAGGCGTTGGTAGGTCGATGAAGGGAGTTGGGACTACACCTGCCCATGCGAGTCACGTAATTCCCGTAAATTCTGGGGAGGGGGACGACGAGCTCTGACACCACGTTAATTACATCCCAGATGTGTTCGATCGGGTTCAGATCTGGTAATTTGGGAGGATAGCACATCAATTGGAACTCGCCACTGCGTTCCTAGAACCACTGCCATCAAACTCCTGGCCATGTGACATAGCGCATTGTCTTGTTGAAAAATGCTACTGCCGTTGGGAAACAAGATCGTCATGAAGGGGTATACGTGGTCTGCAAGAAGTTTGATACTTCTTGGCCGTCACAGTGCCTTCACGTGCTCCACTGGACCCAGGGATGTCCGCGTGAATATTCCCCACAGCGTAAAGGAACCGCCGCTAGCTTGTCTCCATCCCGCAAGATAGGTGTCAAGGAGCTGTTTCCAAGTCAGACGACTGATTCGCGCCATCCCGTCGCCATGATGAAGAACGTATCGGGATTCATTAGACCATACGACTCTCTTCTACTGTGCCAAAGTCCAGTGCCGATGGACATGTTCCCATTTCAGTCGTAGCTGCAGATATCGTGATGTTAACATTGGCACATGAGAGGATCGTTGGCTGCAGAGATCCAACGTTATGAGTGTTCGGTGCAATGTGTGTTCAGACACACTTGTATTCTGCCCAGCAGATGTTAATTTCGCTACAGATCGCCACCTGTTCTATTTTATCACTGTGCCCTGCCTGCGACGTCCGACATCTGTAATGAGGGGCAGGCCTCCCAACCCACGACGCCTGGACGTGGTTTCATCTTGGTTGCGCCACTTGTTAAAGACACTCACCACAGCACTCTCGAACACATGACAAGCCGTGCAGTCATTCCTCTCCAGGTAACGATGTATACAGTCTGGACGGGTTTATATCGATAGTGGATCGGTGGTCATTATGTTCTGGCTGATCAGTGATATCAACATTCTCGGTGACCAAGAGTTGCCCTTTCTACATCTTCATGATTTGTATGCTGTGAACGTTCCCTTGTTTGAAAATCACTACAACCGTGTTCACAGAGCTACACGCATATCCGATTCGAAGAACACTATCACGAAACGCCATTGCATTGCATTGCAGTCCGCACGCCGCCTTATTGGTCCCATCTCCCTTCGACGCTAACTTCGGCGCGTTATAGTGCCAACATTTTGAAACCATTTGTGTCAGTATTAACGGAGGAGGAAAAGACCTATAGTTGCTTCCAACAAAATGGAGCAACCGCCCATACCGCCGGACGCACCTTGGAGCACATTTACACAATCTTCACCCGTGACAGGGTTGTTACCAGAGGTCAGTCTGGTGGCGACCTTTACTGTCCACGCAGGTCACCCGGTCTGTCAGTGTGTGATTACTTTGTTGGGGAAGCCCTCAAGCCTAAGATGTATCGCAACAACCCTCATGGTCTTCAAGAACTGCAGCAGAACATTTCGGATGAGACTGCAACATTTACAGTAGTCCAGCTTCGTACCGCCTTGAGCAGCTTGCTGACCAGAGCCCAAAATTGTTGAGAGATGAATGGTGGTCACTTTCAACATCTGCTATGGTCAGGTTAGTGCTATACTTCCTTCCCTCTGCTGTGTTCCGGTATTGTTGAGAGATGAATGATGGTCACTTTCAACATCTGCTACGAGGTGCATTCAAGTTCTAAGGCCTCCGATTTTTTTTCTAATTAACTACTCACCGCAAATCGATGAAACTGGCGTTACTTCTCGACGTAATCGCCCTGCAGACGTACACATTTTTCACAATGCTGACACCATGATTCCATGGCAGTGGCGAAGGTTTCTTTAGGAGTCTGTTTTGACCACTGGAAAATCGCTGAGGCAATAGCAGCACGGCTGGTGAATGTGCAGCCATGGAGAGTGTCTTTCATTGTTGGAAAAAGCCAAAAGTCGCTAGGAGCCAGGTCAGGTGAGTAGGGAGCATGAGGAATCACTTCAAAGTTCTTATCACGAAGAAACTGTTGCGTAACGTTAGCTCGATGTGCGGGTGCGTTGTCTTGGTGAAACAGCACATGCGCCACCCTTCCCGGACGTTTTTGTTGCAGTGCAGGAAGGAATTTGTTCTTCAAAACATTTTCATAGGATGCACCTGTTACCGTAGTGCCCTTTGGAACGCAATGGGTAAGGATTACGCCCTCGCTGTCCCAGAACATGGACACCATCATTTTTTCAGCACTGGCGGTTACCCGAAATTTTTTTGGTGGCGGTGAACCTGTGTGTTTCCATTGAGCTGACTGGCGCTTTGTTTCTGTATTGAAAAATGGCATCCACGTCTCATCCATTGACACAACCGACGAAAAGAAAGTCCCATTCATGCTGTCGTTGCGTGTCAACATTGCTTGGCAACATGCCACACGGGCATCTGCAATTCCTCATTAGCATAGCACTTTATATAACACCAAAATTACAACAATAAAATAGATAGAAAAATTATTACTGCAAATGCAAAATTGCACAAAAACTTTAAAATTAATACGTTTTTGGAAGTCTTTGATTTCCCGAGACCGATATCTTGGCAGTGTTGATATGAATAACAGGCAAAATTAGAAATTCCCCATTTCCAGTATGGGAGAACTACCTCGATACATAGTTACGCATGAACTATGTAGATACATAACTAAGTTTCTACAGAACTCTAGGGACGCTACTCCTGCAAGCACTTATCCGGTTTTTATTTTCGCATGTTCATATACTAACACTACAGCGTCAGTGAAGAGGTTAGGATCATCTTAATCTGAGACGAATAGCCGGGCAACAAGCTCATAGAAAGTGATCACACAATAGGGGATAAATAAATCTGTTTCGTCGACTCCGTTGTCTTAAGGCACCGTTTTCGGAACGACCTGCTGAGTTACTGGACGTGGCGCCCATTTCTCTCTCGGACGTATTTCAGCGCACACCACGACACGGGAAACCACGAGACCGTGACTGCAGGGGAAAAAGAAGCCGCGTGTACTGCAGGAAGAGCTGATATTACTGCGGCGCTCAGGATTTATGGCATACGGGGAGAGCGCCCGACCAGCAGCAGCTGATTGATGGCTCAATTTCGAGCACCCGCAGCGTAGCCGCGGCCACGTCACTTCCCGTGTGGAGGCTCGCCATTGGCTGCGCGGCGTTCTTCCGGTTACTGGCCGCCCAATCGCCGCCGAGCGTCGCCACCATGGCGCCGCGCCCGAGGCAGCGCCACGCACGTGCCGCGTGCGTTACGCACTGCGTCGCCACCCGGAAGGGACACTCACGCGTGCTAGAGCTCTGTTGTGGTAGAGCTATCTTCCGCCAGTCCGACATGTCAGCCATCGTATATTGAGTGTCTGATAAGTAAGAGCGAAAACTTGCACAGGTGAAAATGTACAAGAGCAGCACAAACGTTTCAGAAAACATGAATCCAGTATTTAATGGAAATGCAACACTGCCATGATGTACAAATTTTAACACTAAAAGGCTTTTGTACTCAAATCAATGTCATATTTAATTACAAACTATGTAGGAAAGTTAATCCAACAGCAATAGAGAGTTTTTTTAAAACTTGTTAAGGAACAAGAGTGCAGGATGTTTATAGTGCCGATAGTATAGATCAGGGGTCTCCTAACTACGGCCCGCGGGCGGAAACCGGCCCGCGAGGGCCGGCAAACCGGCCCGCGTTAGCTGGCCGGCCATCCCCGGTATCCGGCCCGCCAAATATTTGAGGTGGTACCTATACTGCCAACAATTGAGTATCGAAGCTCTATCTTTACAAAGCGGAAGCTCATGATTAAACTTGTGGCTATCCACAATAAACAGACATCCCATTCTCCGTGGGATAGTGAAAAAAAAAGGTTACCAGACTAGTGTGGCGAAAACATTTTAAGTAAAAAAATTTTTTGCATTTTATTCTACTCACGAGTCTCGTGCAAGTCTTTCAAATGGACGCCATTTCGGCGACTAGCCTTAGTAATCAATCATTATGGAAGATGCTTCTTGTTGTGGGTTGGCAAGAGAGCCAACACCGGTATACTAGAGGAAGCCGAAAGGCACGCGTTTAGCTCACGCAGGCTGGCGTGAGGTCTGGAACAGGACAAGGAAATTAGACTTTAGAAAAACGGACGTAGCTGGTGGAATACTTAACTTTAATCCATAAATGATGAGCGTCGCTCTTGACGGTACATGTTTTACAGTATCAATAGTAACTGATAATGGCGCCTTGCTAGGTCGTAGCAAATGACGTAGCTGAAGGCTATGCTAACTATCGTCTCGGCAAATGAGAGCATATTTTGTCAGTGAACCATCGCTAGCAAAGTCGGTTGTACAACTGGGGCGAGTGCTAGGAAGTCTCTCTAGACCTGCTGTGTGGCGGCGCTCGGTCTGCAATCACTGATAGTGGCGACACGCGGGTCCGACGTATACTAACGGACCGCGGCCGATTTAAAGGCTACCACCTAGCAAGTGTGGTGTCTGGCGGTGACACCACACTTCTTAAGCAAGGTTTCACTTTCTTTACGTATTTCGATTTTCAGATTTTCCTTGTCTCTTCGAATTCAAAGTTTGAATTGTCCCACACCTACTAGTACAGGGCATAAAACACTAAAAAACTCCTGAGACACTCGCATCATAGACACAATCACGCAACAGAACTATCAGATATACACTCCTGGAAATGGAAAAAAGAACACATTGACACCGGTGTGTCAGACCCACCATACTTGCTCCGGACACTGCGAGAGGGCTGTACAAGCAATGATCACACGCACGGCACAGCGGACACACCAGGAACCGCGGTGTTGGCCGTCGAATGGCGCTAGCTGCGCAGCATTTGTGCACCGCCGCCGTCAGTGTCAGCCAGTTTGCCGTGGCCTACGGAGCTCCATCGCAGTCTTTAACACTGGCAGCATGCCGCGACAGCGTGGACGTGAACCGTATGTGCAGTTGACGGACTTTGAGCGAGGGCGTATAGTGGGCATGCGGGAGGCCGGGTGGACGTACCGCCGAATTGCTCAACACGTGGGGCGTGAGGTCTCCACAGTACATCGATGTTGTCGCCAGTGGTCGGCGGAAGGTGCACGTGCCCGTCGACCTGGGACCGGACCGCAGCGACGCACGGATGCACGCCAAGACCGTAGGATCCTACGCAGTGCCGTAGGGGACCGCACCGCCACTTCCCAGCAAATTAGGGACACTGTTGCTCCTGGGGTATCGGCGAGGACCATTCGCAACCGTCTCCATGAAGCTGGGCTACGGTCCCGCACACCGTTAGGCCGTCTTCCGCTCACGCCCCAACATCGTGCAGCCCGCCTCCAGTGGTGTCGCGACAGGCGTGAATGGAGGGACGAATGGAGACGTGTCGTCTTCAGCGATGAGAGTCGCATATGCCTTGGTGCCAATGATGGTCGTATGCGTATTTGGCGCCGTGCAGGTGAGCGCCACAATCAGGACTGCATACGACCGAGGCACACAGGGCCAACACCCGGCATCATGGTGTGGGGAGCGATCTCCTACACTGGCCGTACACCACTGGTGATCGTCGAGGGGACACTGAATAGTGCACGGTACATCCAAACCGTCATCGAACCCATCGTTCTACCATTCCTAGACCGGCAAGGGAACTTGCTGTTCCAACAGGACAATGCACGTCCGCATGTATCCCGTGCCACCCAACGTGCTCTAGAAGGTGTAAGTCAACTACCCTGGCCAGCAAGATCTCCGGATCTGTCCCCCATTGAGCATGTTTGGGACTGGATGAAGCGTCGTCTCACGCGGTCTGCACGTCCAGCACGAACGCTGGTCCAACTGAGGCGCCAGGTGGAAATGGCATGGCAAGCCGTTCCACAGGACTACATCCAGCATCTCTACGATCGTCTCCATGGGAGAATAGCAGCCTGCATTGCTGCGAAAGGTGGATATACACTGTACTAGTGCCGACATTGTGCATGCTCTGTTGCCTGTGTCTACGTGCCTGTGGTTCTGTCAGTGTGATCACGTGATGTATCTGACCCCAGGAATGTGTCAATAAAGTTTCCCCTTCCTGGGACAATGAATTCACGGTGTTCTTATTTCAATTTCCAGGAGTGTATGCTCTGGCTCTGCTACTCGCTACAAGACTACATAACTAAACTTATTGTTGAAATAACAATGCGTTGACATATTCTACCTCTGTTACGTCTTGTAGTAATAGTGTTGCTAACAATGATTTTGAGATTTCGTTAACTTTGCAGGACGCTTTCGTGAAGAATGTTCAGTGACATACTTTTTTATCGGTGAAATTTGCCAGATTAAAATATGCCAGAAATTCGGTCAGGTACGTCCACCAATCAAAATTATGTAATTAAATAAAAATCGTAGTTCGTTTCAGTGCTAGCTATTCCGACAACCTTAGATTTTTGCGATTTCATCTTTCCTTTAGCCTTACATTACGGTGATCATGGAATGCTAGGGTTCTTTAATACCACTAGGTAGGTCTTGGCCCTTCTGACTTCGTGGAGGAATCAATGTGGCCCGCAGACTAAAACGTTTGGAGACCCCTGGTATAGATGATGAATACAATGCTTTCCATAATACATTTCTCATGCTCTTTGAGAGTTGCTTTCCATTAGAACATTCTAAATGGGGTACTAGCAGTAATGGACAGCCCGGGTGCATGACTAGTGGGATAAGGATATCATGTAGAACAAAGCGGGAATTATATCAAAATGTTAGAAGTAGTCGCAATCAAGCAACAGTAGCCCATTACAAACAGTATTGTAAGGTGCTTAAAAATGTTATTAGGAAGGGAAAGAGTATGTGGTATGGAAATAGAATAGCTAATTCATAGGATAAAATTGAAACCATACGGTCAGTTGTGAAGGAAGTGTCTGGTCAGCAGCACAAGGTCGACGATATAAAGTCAGTTCGCAGTAAAAATATTTCTGTTACTGATAAATCAGATATATGTACAGTATTTAACAACCATTTTCTGAGCATTGGTGGTGAATTAAATAAGAATTTAGTTTCTACAGGAAATCCTATAACTTTCTTGGCAAATGCCTTTCCGAGATTGATGTCTGTAATACTCCTCTGTGATACAGGCGAAATTGAGTCAGCAATTAAATCACTGAAGACTAAGGACTCTCGTGGTTATGTTGGAGTGTCTAACAAAATATTAAAGTACTGTGCTGCTCGTGTTAGCCCTGTATTTAGCCATATTTGTAATTTTTCCTTTAGGAATGGTCAGTTTCCTGAGTGATTAAAGTACTCAGTAGTAAAGCCGCTTTATAAAAAGGGAGAAAGGGATAATGTAGATAATTTTAGACCTATTTCTATGCCATCAGTGTTTGCAGAAGTTATTGAAAAGGCTGTGTATGTAAGGATAATTGATAATTTTGTATCATACGATCTATCAAATGTACAGTTCGATTTTAGAAATCGTTTAACAACTGAAAATGCTATTTTCTCTTTTCTCTGTGAGGTACTGGATGAGCTAAACAAAAAGTTTCGAATTCTTGGCGTATTTTTTTATTTAACTAAGGCATTTGATTGTGTTGATCACAAAATATTGCTCCAGAAGTTGGACCATTTCGGAATACGGGGAGTAGCTCACAATTGGTCCACCTCATTTCTGTTTGCTGATGACACTAGCTTGGTAGTAAAGGATGTTGTGTGCAACATTGACTCGGTTTCAAATAGTGCAGTACATGACCTCAGTTCATGGCTTGTAGAAAATAAACTAACGTTAAATCACAGTAAGACAAAGTTTTTACAGTTTATAACACACAATACAACAAAACCTGACGTTTTAATTTCACAGAACGGTCATTTGATTAGTGAAACTGAACAGTTCAAATTTCTAGGTGTTCAGATATTTAGTAAGCTGTCGTGGAAAGCCCACGTTCAGGATATTGTTCAAAGATTTAATACTGCCATTTTTACTATTCGAACGGTATCAAAAGTGAGTGATACTTCGACACGAAAATTAGTCTACTTTGCTTATTTTCATTCACTTATATCGTATGGTATTATATTTTGGGCTAACTCTTCCCATTCTACAAGGATATTTTTGGCTCAAGAACGGGCGGTTCGGGCAATAAGTGGTGTGAGTTCACGAACCTCTTGTCGACCTCTGTTCACGAGTCTGGGTATTTTGACATTGGCCTCTCAATATGTATATTCCTTATTGTCGTTTCTTGCTACCAATATTAGTTTATTCCCAAGAATAAGCAGCTTTCACTCGATTAATACTCGGCAGAAATCAAACCCGCATTTGGATCGTACTTCCTTAACTCTTGTGCAAAAAGTTGTGCAGTATACTGCTGCATCCATTTCCAAAAAGCTGCCACTCGAATTCAAAAATCTTAGCTGCAATCCACTTGCTTTCAAATAGAAACTGAAGAGTTTCCTCATGGGTCACTCCTTCTATTCTGTCGAGGAGTTCCTTGAAAAATGAAGCTGATTCTAATTGTATTACTGATAGCGTTTACTTAAGTTTATCGACTGACTTTTTTCAGGTTCATGAACATTTATTTTTATCTGTTATTACTTTTATGTTGTAATTTCATGTACTGACACGTTCCATGACCTCGGAGATTTGCTCCTCAATTTGGTCTTACGAAACTTGACGTGCAAATAAAAAATTAAATAAAAAATCGAAAGACCTTCCTGTTCAACAGCCAAAAATGTTTGTGAAATTTCACCATTGTCAGTGGCTTCATTTATTCTCTATTACACAACATGAAAAGGAATTCTAGATACCGATGCATAATAGCAATATTGAGGATATTCAGTCCAGTTGTCAGTTGTGTGATTATTGCAACATGTTCTGGGACACTTTATCCCGTTTTCAAGTGCTAAAAACAAGGAAACCAGTTAAGGCAATGCTCCTTATGCCGACCGACTTAATGATTACAGACAGTCTGAGCTGTAACCTACCCAAAATTTCTTTTTATGCCGTTATGCCTCATCACAACTTGAACAAAAGCTGCACACGCCCATTGTCAACTCAAAATATATAACATTACAAATCTGCGCATCCACCGTTCTCGAGGTACAATTGAAGACAAAGCCGCTCCCATCACCTACCAACGATGATATCTACTTAAATTTTAGTTCTGACCACCAATGATACTGCTGTCTGTCACTTACGTCTCAGGGTCGGGCTGCCGCCCGTTTTGACGGACATTTTAGCGGATGATGTGCGAACTGTGGCTCGCGTTTTAAGTTATTTAAAAACCAGTAATATGACAAGAGATTTGATTTCTACCTGGTGACTCCGGTGTCTTGTCGACGTCTTTTAGATACTCTTCCGTAATGTCTTGACGTTTTAGATGTTTTCTTCCTTTCTTATTGGACCTCGCAACGGTTTTTTACCCTCATGGTCCCATCATTATATGGTTCTGTACTGGGCGCTTATGACTAGATGTTTTGCGCCCAAAAAAAAAAGAAACTGTCACAAAACCTTTGAGAAATGCCTGTCTGGACAGCGGCTGGGACCAGACATTTCTCAAAGATTTTATGACAGACAGTAGTATCGTTGGTGCTGAGCACTAGGCTTTAAGTACATATCATCTTTGGTAGGTGATGGCAGCGAGTTTGTTTGCAACTGTACCTCGGAAACAGTGAAAGCAACGGTTTGTGATATTTTATGTTTTATGTTCTGAGTTGACAACGCACATGTGCAGCTTGTTTTAAAGTTGTGACGAGGCCTAAAGGCATAAAAATCTTATGAGGTAGTTTATAAGTCAGGGTGTCTGTAATCATTATATCTGTAGGCATAAGGAAGAGTGTTTTATCTAGTTTCCTTATTTTTAGCACTCGAAAATGGGATAATGTTGTCCCGAAACATGCTGTAGCAATAATCTCACGATTGACAACTGGGCTGAATATCCTCAATATTGCTTGTACAACAGTTGTATGATGGTTTCACATTACTTATTATAACGCATAATAGTTCTGACATTACAGTACTTACACTTATAAAATTACTGTCCGAAAAATACCTACCTCAGTATCACACGGTGATGTGTGTGTGGCAGTATAACTGATTCCCAGTTTGTGTTCTGCGATTAATTTGGTTTTTTTTCAATATTATGTTATATATATTTATCAAAATGTTGGGCCTAAAATGAAAATGCGAGGGCTATTCGAAAGTAAGGTCCACATGGTCGCGAAATAGAAATCACAGCGAATATCAAGACTATTCTTTCCTACAGTTCGCTACACCTTGCAGTTACTTCTCTACATAGTGCCGCTCCGTCTTAGCCATTAGTCACTGCGTTGTACCATCTTTCGAAAACCCTCGCCACTTCTCAACGCTGGTCTGCAGTTTGTTGTCTGTGCCAAAATTGGAAATTTGGAAATTTGTGTAAGGTCTTATGGGAGCAGACTGCTGAGGTCATCGATTTCTAAGCTTACATACTGCTTAATCTAACTTTAACTTACACTAAGGACGACACACATACCCATACCCGAGGGAGGACTCGAACCTCCGACGGGGGGAAGACGCGCGGACCGTCAGAAGACCCCCTAGACCGCTCGGCTACCCCGCGCGGCTGTCTGTGCCAAAATGTTGTCTTCATATCCAGCGGTTCATGTGAGCAGAGATGAACACGGGAGGGAGCCAAGTCCAGGCCGTATGATGGGTAATCGAAAACGCTATAGGAGCGTCCTCACTACCCCTGCAGTGTGCGACCGAGAACTGTAATGAAGAAGAAAATGCATTACAGGGTTGTGACGCAATCGACAGCATAGTAGACATTGACGACACGTATGTGCAAAGCTTCATTGGATTTTCAATGTCATTTCCATTCCGCGACTATCAGACCTTGCTTTCCGAATAGCACTCGCATTTTTTTTTTTTTTTTTTTGCTAACGTTACTTTATAGCCGGCCGCTGTGACAGAGCCGTTCTAGGCGCTGCAGTCCGGAACCGCGCTGCTGCTACGGTCGCAGGTTCGAATCCTGTCTCTGGCATGGGTGTGTGTGATGTCCTTAGCTTAGTTAGGTTTAAGTAGTTCTAAGTCCAGGGCACTGATGACCTCAGATGTTAAGTCCCATAGTGCTTAGAGCCATATGAGCCATTTTGTTACTTTATACAGGGATTAACAAAAGTATGGAAACCTCACAAACACAATATATTACCATGCCTAATAGCGCGTAGGAAAAGAATTGCCATTAAAACCAGCTTCCAGCTGTCTCAGAAAGATCCTGTATGGTTTTCAACGGAATTTCATACCATTCGTCCCGCAAAATAGTGGGAGGTTCAGATAAGGATGATTGGAGGTGGACAGTGATCATGCGCCCTTCTCTCCTAAGCCGACCACAAAGATTCAATAATATTAAGATGTGGGGACCGTGGTAACCATCGGAGACAAAACCAGTCCTGGACGATACGACCTGTGTGGACAGTGGCCCTGGCGTCGTGGGATACAATGTTACCATTGGGAAACAGCCATCGTACCATGAGATGGAACTCGTAATGTCCCCACAGCAAATACCCTCTACCACGCACTAATTAATCATTTTCAATCAAACCATCCACATTCATTCACTTTGGAAAAGTTATCTGATCTCATTTTCTCGTAATATATGCGGCGACAGCTCGTCGACTCCAAAGTATTTTCTAGTGTATTTATTCTTTGAAATAACAGAGATGCATATATGCATTCTCCATGGTTGTTAGAGTGGTAACTAGGACAGCTTCTGGAGTATCTGTTGAGGGATTGACGTGTTTCTGAGAGATACACATTCTGCTTTTCTTCTCGCTAAGGCGAACCAATTAACATTTGTGCCGCTAGCGGTTTGTTTTGAAGAGAAAGAGATTGTAAAAGGAAAATAATTAAGGCGTGGAATCACCGGAGATCTGGACATGTAATGGAGATGGATTTAATACACGATTTCCTCCATAAATAAGGTTTGTGACTTTTTTGTTCTGGAGTGAATGAACGAATGAGTTTTTTCTGAATCATTTGTTGATCACGTTGGCCCTGTAATTAGTAGGGAAGTTTCAGCTGTGTCGAAGAGAGCCTGAAATCACTGAGGCTGTGTTAAATCGTCGAAAAAGGCCTCGTACACATCTGGAATTCGCAATCTTTCGTAAAAGGAACAAATAGTCCAAACTATTGATGCTCCCGACTGACTGCAGTGTTTAACAGTAATAATAAATGTAAAGATCTCTTACAGCAACCAGCCAGCCGCTGATTACCAAGACGAAGGACTCCACCAAATATTCTATTTGGCTGATTCTTTTTATCACTATATCACGTAATGAAATCTTATAAAAAAAAATGGCTCTGAGCACTATGGGACTTAACAGCTTAGGTCATCAGTCCCCTAGAACTTAGAACTACTTAAACCTAACTAACCTAAGGACATCACACACATCCATGCCCGAGGCAGGATTCGAACCTGCGACCGTAGCAGTCCCGCGGTTCCGGACTGCAGCGCCTAGAACCGCAAGACCACCGCGGCCGGCTCTCTTATATTAAAAACTATACATGGATAAAGGAGAGAAAGAGAGAGAGCGAATGAAAATAGAGATAATACTAATAATCCTCCGTTAGTCGAATTTTTCGCCTGTCTTATCACGGATCAGCCAAGAACTGGGAGGGCCTTACTTTACTGTATAGACTTATGTGTGAAGGTGAAGGGATCTTAAAGACAACAGATACACGTCTATACAGACAAGACATTACACAGAGATAGCGGCTAGCTGCATTGAGCATCTATTCTTACACTGAAGAGACGGCAACTTATTATCCGAACATTGAAATGTTAAAAACTGATCAGACAAAATGCTCACATAGTCCTGAGCAGTAATGCGACTTTCCAGAGTAGCCGTGGGGACTAGAAATACCACGATATCACTGCCTAAATCATCACCAAATCCCCGCCATGTTTCACTCTCGGGACGTAAACTCTGCCAGACGTCGGAAACAGCGTGAAATAAGACTCATTCTACCAATGACATCCTTGTGTTACTCTGTAGTCTGTCGGGACATTTGCGTTACTGATAGGTGGTTTTGGAATCCCAGCGCGGTCTGCAATTCCCAGTCTTGCAGATCCCTTCGTGTAGTTTTGGTGCTGACTGGGTTCGCGAGTGCGACATTCAGTTCTGCAGTGACTTTTGCATCTCTTTTTTTCTTATTTTTCATCACAATCATTGTCAATGACGGTCTGTCAAGATCACTCGACACACACTTTCTTCCGCGTTGTGGCTTAGTGGATTATGTTTCCCCCCTTTCCCCGTATGCGGTATAAATCGTCGATACGCTGCCTCTTCAAACACCAAATACTTCTACCGTGGTCACGGAAGCACTCAGCTCATCAACACCAACAGTTTGCCCATGTTGGAATGCACTCACATCTACAAAGAACACTATTCTGAGCACCGCTGACACAACATACTGAAGACATTGCACATATGCCGTTCGTGATCAAATACAACAGCGCAACCTGCAGACTTGGCTAGCATTTGTGTTTATGCTGATGCATGCATTTCTCGCATTGTTTCTTTGTTTACCTAGCCCCAGTAGTACCAAAGTCATTATATTATATTCTGCAGTCAATACTGATTTGCTGTTTTATTCTTCATCTATAGTTTATGTTAAACTAATAGGTTTTTCAATATGTTGTTGGGATATGTTGACTGTAAACAATCTTTGTAAACTGGCGAGAGCTAAGTGAGGCGGCTGTGTAAATAATTTTAATGTACTTACTTTTTGTGGATTCTCCTTTTTCATGCTCCTACGGGATAGGTAAACTGTGCTTACTAACACACACTGTCACTATTTACGATATTCACTTGTTCTGCCATTTTGTTTGTGTTCCGATCGGGAATTTCGGGTTGTGTGTTTGTTTCTTTGTGTGAATGTATATGTGTGTGTGCGTGTGGGAGCGTTATATGCCTTGAACTTCTGGTAATTTTTTAGAGATGAGAACGGGCTTCGACTGTAGACTGCTCGGTACTCTTTCATTATTTCTTTTCCTTTTACTACGGACGTTTGCATGTAGTAATTTTCTCCTGTTGTAAGGTTCTATGCAACTAACAATTTTTAGATCGGTATTTATGCCTGTTTGTTTGTGCTGATCTGCATTTCTATAATTATATATTAGGAAGCAAATGCGGACAAAAAGAATCTTCATCCACAGATGAATATGCGCTGAGAAACTAAGCGTTCGCGAAACAATTGCACCTGTATTTGAGTACAAAATATTGTCTTAACTAATACAATGTTTACACGTGTGGTTTCTGTTCTGTCGGGTGTGTCCGAAAGAACAGACACCAGTCGTGATCTTGCAGTCGTATATACGTGATGAAAGAGAATTTGACATCAGCTGCAGTCAGGTATCAAAGTAAGTCCAAAGACGAGAAGCGAAAATTTATGCGGGACCGGGACTTGGACGCAGATTTCCTGCTTATCGCAAGCGATCGGCTTAACCACTACGGCTATTCGAGCATGCTTTCTGTCCAACCCAAAGTCCCATGCGTCTTACACTACATACGTAGTGTCCCTTGTCCGTATGCTCGCAGTTTCTTCCGATCCCGAAAGAGGATAAACGAGTAGTGCATACACACTGAAGATATTGTTATCTGTCAAGTCGCATATATTTATATGTACAGTGTCTGCTCTTCCAAACAAGTCATAAATAACAATCTTTGTCATACAGAGACGCGCGAGCAAGATATCATACATAGAGCACGGTCAAATCCCGAACCCGAAATTCTTTCCTTATGTTTCAGTTGCGTGCATGGACAGAGCTCCGTCTTCAAACGCCTTCTGATTTTATTGGACCAAAGAAATACTGCGAACTTGGAGGAGAAGAACTCTCAAGTACCGAATCCGTCTCTACCACTTCCCTCTCAAATGATAATGGAAAATGACGTTCTGGTCTCGTCATGATGTTGAACTTTCTAGTATCATATACAATGTGGAACACTTTTCTCCTGTAGACAATGAAAATTGTTCGGATGTAGAAAGTGTCAAAAACTGCCTCATGCGCACCTGATCGTTAAAGAAGACGCAATTTAGCAGATGGATTTGTGATCATGTAACAGCCTGCTGTTTGCAATAGATGTAACTTATTTTAAAGAGTGTTGAAGATAAGTAAGAATGTGTATTAAATTAAGTGTTTCCACTGAGTGACAGCGTAACATGTCAAACCGATTTGTGCTACAAGACGATAGATAGAGAGTTAGAGAGAGAGAGAGATAGAGAGCTAGTTAGAGAGAAGAGAGACGTCAGTTTACTCAATTCGGGCGAAGCAGCTTATGTATTTTTTTGAAAATACTGTTGTATTGTAAATGCTTGTGAACGTGGCGCAGAATTCAGATACTTCTGAAGAAGGTTGGCTCTACATCATGACTGGCATGTTTCGTTTTAGTTACAAAATAGTACTACTATGTCATTGCCTGTTTCCTTCTAATGAATTCTTAAAAAAATTTCCTGCCACTGCCGTCTTGCATTTTTAAGGACTGTTACTGGCTGTTTAGCTTTTAATGGATGCTAAATAAGTTTTCTGCACGTGCAATCTTGTATTTTTGACCAGTGCCGAGTTGCATTTTAAAATTTTCCTCCAATACTATGCTGCATTTTCACATTTCCCACCGTCATCACCTTGAGTTCTTAAATTTCGGTCCGACGCCATCTTTCGATTTTCTAATTTCCTACTGTTGTCGTCTTCGAATCCTTCACAGTGTCCCGCCATTTGTCATTTCGGATTTTTCGGAGATTGCAGCGCCGACCTAGTGGTGGAAACTTTTACTGTGGCTCAGGTGGTTGATAGCTATACCACTAATCCTATACACAATTGAATGAATACGTTTGGAGAGACCACCGTAAACAAGAATGGAAGAGACTGACGTAGGACGCTATGGTGGGTGGTGTCCTGAGATCAGGTCGTCAGGAAGCTGATGGAACACCATCCCAGGTACATGGGTTCATTGACTCAAAGTGTAATGTCAGTCTGATGGCCAAAGGCATCAGGGAAACATTACGATATTAAAAGGTTATTATCCACAAACTACAACAGTTGATGCTGCGGTGTCCTGAGATCAGGTCGTCAGGAAGCTGATGGAACACCATCCCAGGTACATGGGTTCATTGACTCAAAGTGTAATGTCAGTCTGATGGCCAAAGGCATCAGGGAAACATTACGATATTAAAAAGTTATTATCCACAAACTACAACAGTTGATGCTGCGGTATTTGGTCACACTGAATTTTCTCATGTTGAGAAATGAGAAGCAGAAGTCTGTTTTACCTGGTAAAAAAGTTTCTAAAGCAAAGATCGCATAAGTATTCCTTTATTTCCAACAACTGGTTTCGACAAACTTTGCTGTTGTTTTCAGGTCTTTAAAAATTTTTGTTACAAAGCTTGTTCATTGCGAGTTGGAACCTCATGTCTAGCTGTCATATTATTGGATAAAATGTAGCATTTTATAGAAAGGTTTGTCAGAAATAAAACATCTGCTATCAAAAAGCATCTTGCGCACGTGGCAATAACCGCATATGCAGCGCTCACAGATGGTTGTTACGTCATTATAACACGACATACAATAAAATGCACAGTAGCACACCTGTTAACGTTAGCTTGACATGTTTCACTCACTGGTGATCCACCTTAGGCGGCATATATGGTCCAAAATGTTCCATTCATTGATGATCCACCTTAGAGGGTGTGTATGGTACAATTGTAAGATACTCGGTTAACTAGAGGGGGCAGGGCTGGTGTTAGTGTACCACTGAGGACTGTGCTGGTCAGTTCTCAGCATGTAGATGGCGGTATGTTGGTTCAGCAGCCATGACATCACAAGACCAATCAATTCATGTGTATTAGCGCTCAGTTGTGTCTACACCAGTGTGGATACACACAGCTTCGAGGTCGAGGATGGCTAGGGCACCCATGACCCTGTCGTAGACTACACAAGGTACGACATCTACCTGCTCTGCTCAGAGTATGTGAAGTCGTGAAGAGAAGTGCCGTGGTCTCCTGTCAAGAGAAAGAGACTGGTTCCCTTGAACTCTGCCACAGGAGTGGAGGAAGGCGACTGGAGCGGCTCGCTCACACACAGATGAACGACGATCTGTTCCTATGGTCTGCTGGTTAGGCCTCCAGAAAGCTTGCCAACTGGTGACAGCCATAGCTTCCCATCAGTCTAGATTCAATAGTGGTCGCGGCATCTCACAGTGAGAGTTCAGACAGATATGAGTTGCTGCTCCATAGAAGGCGACTGGACGAACAGAGGACTTACTGACACAGGTCTTCTCTCCTGACAGGATGGCTGCAAGCTGAATAGAACTCCACCAAAACAGAAGTAGCATTTACACAGGATGAGCTCATGTGATCTGCTGCAGTGAGGTGACAATGGCATCATTCGATCTATTTTTCCTGTTTAGTTAGCTGCTTTGTTCACTTTAGGATTTCACAATTTCGCCTCTTATACGCTCTTTTCAACTGTGTTAGTAAACTGAATAGTTACTTAAGCTTTCTCGCAACACATTATGAAGATATTCTTTTGTCACCATGATGTCACTTTGCTGCCTCGCTTGCTCAAGTACTCAGTCTGTTATGAGCATCGCATTAGCTTCTCTGTTAGCTGAGGCGCTACATGAGATTTTTCCTTGCTGGAGCTCTACTTGGCTATTGACCTGTTTTGCTCTGCCTCTGGGATTGTGAGGAAAGGTCTTTGAAATTTTTCTGGCTACACCAAGGATGCTATTCAGCTGTGTAGCGTCCCCAAGCCTTTGAAAAATCTGGCTCAGATTTCACTGAGGTGTCTCTGAAATAGTCTTGACGTACTGTACATGTGCAGAATAAAATTTACACACTGTTTCTGATTCGTCACTTATTTCTTCTACTTTAAACCCCATGGTTCCTCAGTTATTCTCTTAATACTAAAATACGTTTTTCCTAAACTCAGTCCAGGGTACTCGTATTCTTACAAGGGCACATGTTATCTAAATTACTTTTTATATTCTAATACAATCATTTTCTACATTTCACACATAACTATATTATAATTCAATCTCATGCACTCATCCTTTATTAATAGCTAATTCATTACTATCGTACCGACTTATCCGTCCTTACTCCTAATAATAAAGCATTACGGTGCTGTTTGGTGCACAGGTGGTTTAGCAAAGAGTACAGATGTAGGTATACAAAGCATAACCAGAATCAGCACAACAATCGAAGCTGTGACTCTTACGGTCAGTACTGTCTTATGTTGCTTCTCTCGGTACTGTTTTACATTCTGATACATCTGCTCTGCAGTCATTCATCACTTTTGCGATGGCATGAATTCATCTATGGAATGTAGGTAGTCTGGTTTTAAGGTCACATTTAGGGAGGCTGTGTTCCGGATTGGCAACACATCTAGAGGCTTCTCTGGCCAATACAACGTAAGTTTTGTCAGATTTGTGGTAGTCATTACAGCGGCAGTAGCTTGAGATGAATTGCCACGCCTGCTATGTCACAGGTGCCGTTGAATAGCCTCTTGGTACCTCATAACTCCATCATTGTCCATGTATCGCGTGATGAACTGCTTCAAGCATTGCTTGTCACTGTCTGCTAGCCAGTGTAACAATTTTGCTGCAACCATCCTCTCCTAAAACGTGTTTAATTAGTTTTCTTTTTTTACCCAAATCGTTATTTATTATTCGCGTGGTATTCTTTACATGTTGTGTCAATTCCACAATTAAGCTTCATCCTGTCCTAGTATGTTGCTCAACTCTGGAATGTCCACATCGTCTGCGGTGCCGAAACCTGTCTTTAACCATTTTCTTCTTCCACCCAATCATCCTCGCCTCCTAGGTATCAACGGCTATGGTGTCATGTCTATGACGTAGCTGTTCCCTCAGCTTTCCGCATGAAACTTGTAGTGCTTCAAAGTCCTCTTGCACTTCTGTCCACACAGCTGCATTCTGTGCCTCTCGCTTTAGTTGTGCAAACATTTCCTGTAACCTTGCATATAATTTATTACTTCCCATTCATTGTAGGTTAATCTGCACGTCCATCTGTGACCACTAAGTAAGGCGTCTGCTTGTTCAGTGAATAATATTCCTGCTCCCAGCGGCTCGTTTTGTAGTACGTCTACCATTCCTCCCCCATACAGATGCAGAGTCATTAGGATTATGGCACTCATCCTGGGTGCTCTTGAAGGTGGTCCACTCGGGATAAAGGAACCCTGTCACTTCCCTCTCCCTTCCAACAAGTGTGCACGTTCTAGTTACTATTATAGCCGCACAGTCTGACAGTATCTTGTCATGGTAACTTATAACGTTGTTAACATAGAAAAAAGTCCTCAAAATATAACACTCGATAATAACAAAATATAAACATAGTATAATCTGGAGATATCAAAACAGTGACACAGAAAATAAACTAACATATTATCGACAAAACATTTCATAGTCTCACGCCATTCAGTTATTCTGCAACATGCTCTATGTGCATACAGCATTTTTTATATTCCCTTATCATTGACTTTCCATCTCCTTTCTTTCTTCTTGGACTTAATATCCTGCCCTGCAATGGCACTAAAGCGTATGTAGCTCCTTTAAATGGCTTGACTCATCTGAAATGCGCAGTAGAGGTTTTTTTTGTGGACTGGCAAGACAGCCAATCCACTAGGACGGGAGGCCGAAGGGCACGCGTTTAAGCTCACGCAGGCTAGCGTGAGGTCTGAAACAGGTAAAGTAATTGAGACTAGCAAATAAAGTACGTAGCTGCTGGAATACTTAACTTTAATCCATAATTGGTGAACAACGCTCTTGACAGTACATGTTTTACAGCATCAATAGCAACTCAGTATCAATAGTAACTGGTAATGGCGCCTTGCTAGGTCGTAGCAAATGACGTAGCTGAAGGCTATGCTAACTATCGTCTCGGCAAATGAGAGCGTAATTTGTCAGTGAACCATCGCTAGCAAAGTCGACTGTACAACTGGGGCGAGTGCTAGGAAGTCTCTCTAGACCTGCCGTGTGGCGGCGCTTCACTGATAGTGGCGACACGCGGGTCCGACGTATACTAACGGACCGCGGCCGATTTAAAGGCTACCACCTAGCAAGTGTGGTGTCTGGCGGTGACACCACAGTTTTCGTTGGTAGTTGCAACTTGACGTTGACAGGAGACGTCATGTTTTTGACCTGATATGATCCTTCATACGATTCAGGAATATTTGTCTTGCCTTGAGGTTATAGTGATTCTTCAATAAAATCCATTTCCCAGGTCTATATTCAAATAACTTACTGACATACTAAAACTTCTGGCAGATAAAACTGTGTGTCAGACCGAGACTCTAACTGAGGACCTTTGCCTTTCGACCAGCAGGTGCTCTGCCATCTGAGCTACCCAAGCCCAACTCATGACCCATTCTTACTTCCGCCAGTAACTCGTCCCCTACTTCCAAACGTCACAGAAGCTCTCCTGTGAAACTTGCAGGCTTATGGGTCCTCGAAGAAAGGAAATGTGAAGACACTTGGCTAAGTCACTTTTGTTGTTGTACCACGAATACATTTCGCTTTTCCATACGACTGAATGTGGAAAGAGCTCTTCTTAAGCTTACAAATACATAGTAACTGACATAGCTGTTTCATCAGTTCAGGTATAAAATTAGGGTGCTGGCAATACTAAATGTTCAAAAATGGTTCAAATGGCTCTGAGCACTATGGGACTCAACAGCTGAGGTCATTAGTCCCCTAGAACTTAGAACTAGTTAAACCTAACCAACCTAAGGACATCACAAACATCCATGCCCGAGGCAGGATTCGAACCTGCGACCGTACTAAATGTTGAAAGCCAATTTGCACCATAGCTTGAGCCACTGTATTCCCCTATTGATCCGGTACTGTAATCTTTGCAACAATGTGAAAAGTAATTTGCCATAGTTAGTACATAACAATTGTCGCCCAGTGTTCTGTTAAATGGTTTGAGAATATCCAGGCCTATCATTCTAAAATGTCTACATACTTCCAGCAATCTTTGTACCCCATTGATAACTAAGATTTATGCACTGTCTGCATGGTATATAATTTATAACGTATTGTTCCATGTCTTGTTTCCTTGTACACTACCAAAAGTTTTCAGCTACCCATTGATCGGACACTCTGTCATCAATGACCTGACAGAACATGGTCCTACATTTCGCTCAGTGCTTTGCCTTTATAGGCTGTGGGCACCACTATTCATAGTCTACTGTTTATCATACTGCATAGCGAGCCTTGATGTACGGCAGTGCGGTGTGGACTGCTACTACACTCCTGGAAATGGAAAAAAGAACACATTGACACCGGTGTGTCAGACACCATACTTGCTCCGGACACTGCGAGAGGGCTGTACAAGCAATGATCACACGCACGGCACAGCGGACACACCAGGAACCGCGGTGTTGGCCGTCGAATGGCGCTAGCTGCGCAGCATTTGTGCACCGCCGCCGTCAGTGTCAGCCAGTTTGCCGTGGCATACGGAGCTCCATCGCAGTCTTTAACACTGGTAGCATGCCGCGACAGCGTGGACGTGAACCGTATGTGAAGTTGACGGACATTGAGAGAGGGCGTATAGTGGGCATGCGGGAGGCCGGGTGGACGTACCGCCGAATTGCTCAACACGTGGGGCGTGAGGTCTCCACAGTACATCGATGTTGTCGCCAGTGGTCGGCGGAAGGTGCACGTGCCCGTCGACCTGGGACCGGACCGCAGCGACGCACGGATGCAAGCCAAGACCGTAGGATCCTACGCAGTGCCGTAGGGGACCGCACCGCCACTTCCCAGCAAATTAGGGACACTGTTGCTCCTGGGGTATCGGCGAGGACCATTCGCAACCGTCTCCATGAAGCTGGGCTACGGTCCCGCACACCGTTAGGCCGTCTTCCGCTCACGCCCCAACATCGTGCAGCCCGCCTCCAGTGGTGTCGCGACAGGCGTGAATGGAGGGACGAATGGAGACGTGTCGTCCTCAGCGATGAGAGTCGCTTCTGCCTTGGTGCCAATGATGGTCGTATGCGTGTTTGGCGCCGTGCAGGTGAGCGCCACAATCAGGACTGCATACGACCGTGGCACACAGGGCCAACACCCGGCATCATGGTGTGGGGAGCGATCTCCTACACTGGCCGTACACCACTGGTGATCGTCGAGGGGACACTGAATAGTGCACGGTACATCCAAACCGTCATCGAACCCATCGTTCTACCATTCCTAGACCGGCAAGGGAACTTGCTGTTCCAACAGGACAATGCACGTCCGCATGTATCCCGTGCCACCCAACGTGCTCTAGAAGGTGTAAGTCAACTACCCTGGCCAACAAGATCTCCGGATCTGTCCCCCATTGAGCATGTTTGGGACTGGATGAAGCGTCGTCTCACGCGGTCTACACGTCCAGCACGAACGCTGGTCCAACTGAGGCGCCAGGTGGAAATGGGATGGCAAGCCGTTCCACAGGACTACATCCAGCATCTCTACGATCGTCTCCATGGGAGAATAGCAGCCTGCATTGCTGCGAAAGGTGGATATACACTGTACTAGTGCCGACATTGTGCATGCTCTGTTGCCTGTGTCTATGTGCCTGTGGTTCTGTCAGTGTGATCATGTGATGTATCTGACCCCAGGATTGTGTCAATAAAGTTTCCCCTTCCTGGGACAATGAATTCACGGTGTTCCTATTTCTATTTCCAGGAGTGTATTTGAAATTTTCTTCCATGGAGGTAACAATGAAAATAGATAATATTGTATATGACACCCAACATCTTTTTCCATAATAGTACGATACCACTCTGCTTTATTCGACTGTAATCATGTGTATGCCACCAGGTGTACCTTACCATTCACACTTCATCTGAGAATACATTCAACTACCAAGTTATTTGTATCACGCAATAAAATGAACTCTTTTTCAGAGTTCAGAGCCGGCCGGTGTGCCCGTGCGGTTCTAGGCGCTTCAGTCTGGAACCGCGCGACCGGTACGGTTGCAGGTTCGAATCCTGCCTCGGGCGTGGATGTGTGTGATGTCCTTAGATTAGTTAGGTTTAAGTAGTTCTAAGTTCTAGGGGACTGATGACCACAGATGTTAAGTCCCATAGTGCTCAGAGCCATTTTTTTTAAAGTTCAGATATACCAACGCTGGACTTTATGTTAATGCATGTTTTAACTGTCGAATGCAGTCCGACAGTAGGTTTATCATTCAAACCTCGCTCCTTTCTTTAACAAACAGTTTAATGTCTCAGCAGTTTCAGCAGAATCTATAATGAAGTTTCGACAATAATTGCATAGACCAAGGGATAATTGAAACTGTTTTGTTGTCTGTGTTAGCAAAAAATATCACACTGCAGAAATTAAACACAGATCAGTTGTCAATCCGTCTTCAGTAACTTCATGTCCCAGATAATCCACCTCCATAACTGTGTTGCAAGATGACCTTTTATAGGACAGTAAAACGGCTAAAATTTTCAAAGTCGCAGAGTGAAGATATCTCACTACAGTATGAAAATGGCGACATGAGATGACCGCACTGAAAACATTATGCCGCCGAGACTGGGTCAGGGCTAGACATTACATCGCTGTTTCTGATGAGCCAGGAAGCAGATTTCAGCAGAATGTAAAGGGTCATAGCAGCCGAACAAGGTTACATCACCTTCGTAATATGACGGAAGAAAGTCTACAGTGAATGCAACAAACTGCAATAAGACCTTATAAGAAACCAGTTCTGTACTATAAGAAACTCATTAAGCAAGCATGGCAGAAGGAAAACTGCTGATACCTTCGCAATAGCAAGCCCTATGTGATCATGACGTACTATAACAAACTCATTAAGCAAGTATGGCAGAAGGAAAACTGCTGATACCTTTGTAATAGCAAACCCTATCTGATCATGGCGAACGATGCCTTCACTTTATAAATACCACAGCAGTTTAACTCACAAGGCAGTTGTTCAGCCAGACCGATGGCATATATGACATTGTCAATAAATTCCCTGGTTGCAACAAAGTGACATCTGGCACAAGTCTGTTTTAGATTTCCTGCACACTATGGACAACAACAACCACTACTTGGAGAGATGGCTACCTCGACATAATCACTAGTTGCGGAGTTAAACACAACAGTCTGTCTCTGTCGCACATGGAAGGATCTGGAGGTCTTCCCTTCTCACCAGGATCAGGACACCAGCGTTCCTGACATTCTGGCGGACTGAATAGGGCCTACCTAGATGGCAGGCCAATATCGTCAATCGTCATGGCTACATGGAAAACGTCTTCATGGTATGATGGATGACGGAGGAGGGTGATGAGTGGCAGGGGACAGAGCACCTCCAAAGTCAGCGTGTGTAAGTTCAGTACATGCACCACCATCATTCGCTACTGTAGCATCACGGCACAGCCTTTGCTGGGACCACTGCAAGTGGCAAATTGCCAGTGCAGCAGCCAGCTGGAACAAAGTGTGCAGTGTCAGCTGCCTTGAGCAAGCTTATGGTATGATTCCTCAGTGGGCACTGACAGACGATACCAACCATGCTTCAAGACAGTACCTGTATTTTCATGAAATTAAGCAACTAACTCTAATCTTCTTTCACTGTGCCTACCAGCGACCGTAGGTCACTACCATCCTTCTGAGGAAAACTGGCAAGGAGCGAACTGGGAGAGCCTCCTGACACAGAACAAACTCTACTTATACCCTCCCAATAGTCGCCTCTGGCAACTGCAAAGTGACATTTATTTGCCCTCATTGTCAAACGCGCTGTGCGTAGGTTCTTGAACACCTCCAATTGTTGTAGATGTTCTTCCATGTTTTCAGGAAAAAAACATGTTATGCCATCAAGATAAACCATATTTTGTTTTCGTTTTAATCCTACAAGACTCCACCTAGCAACCTTTGGAAAGTAGCTGGCAAATTTGTTAAAGCAAACATATTCTACAATATTAGGAATGATCCATGGGACTGCAAATGTGGTTCTGGATCAGTCTTCCCGAGCTACTTCCAACTGGTGATAACAACTGCTTAAATTCGACCCACGTTGTGCAAAATATGTTTGGTATAGGGTATGCATGGGTGATAGTTCTTGTGTTCATCATAATAATCATAATCATAACAAGATCTATTTTTGTCCAATCTGGTGATTCTTTTGAGACAATTAAAATATGCGAACCCCAGAGGCAAACACTATGTTTAATGATGCGTCCAGCCACCTGCTGATTAATAAATTCTTTCATCATCAGTTGTAGGTGTTTTTGGACTCTATCTGCTTTTCTGTATATTGGAGCAGCATTTCCTACTGGTATTGCATGCTGTGTGACTGGTGTCACTTGTAATGGCCCACCAGGATTAAACAGATCCGTAAATTGCAGTGATAAAGCTTCTGTCACTGCAGTATCTCTTCCTTCCAAATATCCCAGTTTTTCACATAATGCAGAAGCATTGACAGGTCTCCGGTGGCAAGGGTCTCCAACAGACCTATCAAGATCATTATCTTCTTATACACCTTATTTGGCAGCTAGTAAACCTTTGGCAGGTGTACCTCATCCATGCCAAAATATCTATAGTCTCCAGAACATACAAAGACTATTTCCCCTAAGCATACTACACCTTGATATACAAAACAGTGCAACTTAACTAGCTCTATAACACATAATACTCCCTCCCCCACATGGGCTCATGGTTTTTTTATGAGTTTGTGTGTGGGACCCCATGGGACCCTGAGGTGTAAGATGCTCTCAGTGCTTTTGTCTCGGGCGCGTCTTCCCGATTTACGGTGAACCCACTCCCTTAGGGTTGCCCCTGTTTTCCACTGCCCAGGTGTGTAAATTGTCACAACTGTCAATCTTCATGTTCACTGAATTTGCTTGACTTACAAGACAGAAAAGAAGATATAGAAGCATAAGTCCCTGGATTGTCTATCTTACACTGAGGTTCATCAAAAATATGACTGACTGCACCCATTGTCAATGACTTCTACCTTTGTTTTCTCCTTCCCCCCACGTTCCTCTTCCTTACCCCAATCCTGTCCCCCTCTCCTCACCCCCTGCCATGCAGTTCCCTTGCCCTCTCCTCCAGTCGCCACTTCCCTTTTATGTCCAAAGATGTGCCATCCTTCTTCAGCACCCACCAGTTATGGGGCTCCCTCTCAGAACCCCTCCCCTGGCGTTTCTAGGGCCTGAGGTCTGCTACCACAACTTGTCCAGAGGACACACAGTCCGTGTGCCCCAAGATCGCCCTCTTTCTTTTGGTTCCATATCTTGCAGAAGCCTGCTGTCCCTCTGTGCCTTGACCTCCAGAATAAGAAGAAACATAAGTCCCAGGACCAGGCCCTCCCCTCCCCCCCTACCCTGTGAACCTGGGTGTACCATCTACCCCCTCACAACACGAGTCTGGTGATGGATGGTGACCCAACAGCATATTGGCCTCAACCTGTTCGCCTCTCATTTGGATGCCTGCTCCATGATTATTCAGTGGAACTGTAGTTGATACTACTATAACCTCTCATAGTTGCCATTCCTTATTGCCTTTTACTCAGTAGCTTGTGCCAATCTTCAAAAATCTCATTTTACTGATGCTCACTCATCGACCCTCCCCAGGTTTTGTGCTTTCTGTCAGAAGAGGGTCGCCCCTTGAGGGCTTCTGGTGGCATCTGCACATTGGTCTGCATGGGTATTATTAGTACAAGGATCCCAATTTGTACCACACTGGCAATGGTTGCCATTTGGGTCCTCCTGGACTCTGCCATCATGGTTTGCAATCTCTGTCTCCCATCTGACAGGCCACCTATATCTGCTGCCCTAACTGCCCTCCTCCAGCAATTCCCTCTTCCTTCCTCCTCCTTGATGATTTTAATGTCCATCACCCTTTGTGGTGCAGTGCTTCTTCATCTAGTTGGGTGCTCCTCATTGACCAATTTCTTGTGGACCACAACCTGCACCTTCTTAATGATGGTTGCCCTGCTCATTTTAGTGCTGCGTATGGCATCTTCTCTGCCATTGATCATTCACTCTCTTCCCTTCCCCTTCTTCCTTTATTACACTGGTCCTTATACAATGACCTCTATGATAGTGACTGCTTCCTGTTGATTCTCTCATCCCCTTCCCACCTCCTGATGACTCAATTTTCGCACTGGCTTTTGATCATGCTAATTGGCCTCTATATACCTCCTACGTTGTGTTTCCACCTTTATCAGGCTGTATTGATGAAGTTGTCCATGATCTGTCTGATAAGATAATCCGTGCTAGCGGCATTGTCATCCTCACTTGAAGGGCCCCATTCACCATTGCCCAGTTCAGTGGTAGAACATGGTCATAGCCACCACTATCCTTGATCATCGTCGTGCCTTGAAACATCTTAAGTAGCACCTGTCTTCACGCCAAATTCTGTTACTTCATCAAACAGAGCAAACAGGTGTGTTGGGAATGCTTAATCTCCTCTCTAGGTTCTTCTGTCCTATCGTCACAGGTGTGGCCTATGCAGTCTCTTCCATTCCAGGTCTTGCTCTTCCAGGTGGTCATTGCACAGATCCATTAGTTCTCACAGAACACCTCGCGACGACATCAGCATGAGACTCCTATCAAGCTACATTCTTCCTCCAGAAACAGCGGGATGAAGCTTCCCATTTATGTTTATCCCTTGTCAGGTGGAATCTACAATGAACCTTTTACGCAGTGGGAGCTTCTTTTGGACCTTTCTTCTTAGCATGACTAATCTCCTGGCCCTGATTCCATCCATAACCAATTGCTTCAACACTTCAGTTCTCCACAATGACAATATCTGCTCCAGGCGTTTAACTGTATTTGTTTCCAAGGCATTTTTCTTTCTCAACGGAGATACAGTATTATGGTTCCTGCTCTTAAGCCTGGTAAGGATCCGTCGTTCCTTGATAGTTACCAACCAGTCAGCCTGATCGATGTCCCCTCAAGTTACTAGAACTGAGGGTGGCGCATTGGCTCCTTCAATTCTGGGACATTTTATCTCCGTACAATTGTGACTTTTGGGAGGGATGGTCTCCAATAGATCATATGCTTCCACTGGTACAACACAGCTTGGCGCGGTTACATCCCCCTTACGCTCTGTGAGTAGGTTCTTTGGGCCTCATCTTGGCAGTCAGAACTTACAACCGGCCAGACTAATTTCTCTGTACCTCTCGATACTTTATCATGCAAGTTGATCTTTAGTGCAACCATCCACAGTGTATTTGGTAGCACCTTCGTGACTGGTGAACCTTGCAGCGACGTAGATTTGCATTAACTGTGACCAGTGGGACAATGTTGCAACAAATTCGACTGTATACCATGAAAAGTCAATTTTTGTTTGTCTTATGCAAAAAGTCAAATCCTGGAACTGCAAAATATCCCTCCCCAACATATGGCGAACTTCCATATTCTCCTGAATTCTTCTACCACTGCTATAAAACTGAGCAGTGTTGTCCCTAACGACGTCACCCTCCCCACGCAACCTTTCCACGTAACCTTTGTCTCAGACCACATGAGCCCCTGTGTCTACCAAACATTTATGTCCCATTCGTCCGCTGTGCCTTACTAGCAGCATTCCGTCTCTATATATGTTTTTGCAGTATTTAGTTTTACTGGAAATGCTGTCCAATGCCGGCCTTAGTGGCCGAGCGGTTCTAGGCGCTTCAGTCTGGAACCGCGCGACCGCTACGGTCGCAGGTACGAATCCTGCCTCGGGCATGGATGTGTGTGATGTCCTTAGGTTAGTTAGGTTTAAGTAGTTCTAAGTTCTAGGGGACTGATGACCTCAGGTGTTAAGTCCTATATTGCTCAGAGCCATTTGAACCATTTTTTCTTTTCAAGCTGCATGGCAGCTCTGATAGCTGTGACTAAATCACTTGCATTTTCCATTCTTCCCCTTCTCGCTACGTAAGCTCGAAGTCTTCGGAGAAACACATCCAACCCCCTGGTTTCTGCGACCTCCAGAATAGCTCTGTTTCTGCTTTCTGTGACGATTCATAGGTTTGGGCATTATTTTTTCTATTCTTACCTGAAGATGCGTCTACTGACTAATAGCAATTTTATAACAATCCATTAAACTGCATCTTAAAAAAAACCGAACATCGTTGTGTTTATGGTATGCCTGGAAAAGCCCACTACCTAGCTGTTCAAATGTTTGCTCTCCACTTAATCGTTCATCGTACATGACATACATATTCATATCACCAAACTAGCGCAACGAGTCAAATGTAAGAAAGTCATCCATTCAAAGAAGTAATTTTGCGGCAGCCTGTAAATCAATATAAATACAGACATATGCTCAGTGGATTTTCCAGGAAAACGAGTCACTGGACAAGCTGCTACAGTATATACAGAAGAGTATATTCAACAAGGCTTCTTCCTCTTCTGACTCAGACTGTACTTGACAACTGACATGTAAGGTATCCACCTGTTTCCGTAAGGTGGCATTACTTTCTAACAATGCGGCTACTCGCAACTTCAAAAGCTTAACTCCTTTGTCCATCACTACCGAACATGTTTCAGGCGTTTCTTTAGCCTCCATCTGACAAATTATTTGAGGGACTACTGCTGTAAGTGCACAGCCAGAGACCCCACAAAACAAATCTTTACATCTTATGATGGCCCACTGAGATTCAGTACTCTACTGTATTTCATGGTCATACCTTCAAGGATCGCATGTAACTGGCACTGCCTTTGTACATGACAATTGATGTCTAGATAAATTACAAAATTGGCATCTAATAGGCTGGAAGTACCATTTCCTGTAGCTGCCCTCGAACTGTGGCAGGTTATCAGGCTCTTGCGATTTTACGAAAGTTAGTTTCAAGTTCATATGAATGTCCTACCTAGCAGTCAAGGCTGTAACACACAGAAAAAAATGCCAAGTAAAGACACAGCCACAAACGCGTTGTAGTGGACTGTTGGTGAGGCTGCAGTAACGATGCTGAACTATGTGGCTCTGGGTACACATACGATGTTGGATACCGTCTCACAGCAACACTTCTGTCGCTAAATATAGCGTCCTGGGGGAAGGACGATGTGGTGGGTAGTGTCCTGAGGTCAGGTCGAGATCAGTAGACTGACAGAATACCATCCCAGATTCATGAGTTTGCCGACTCAGTGGGTATATATGCGTGGCTGATCTCCAGAGGCATTAATAAAACATTATTGCAATATTAAACATTCACTGTTAACGAAACACAATAGTTCAGCAATATTCAGGCAGCCAACATGTACAGCGCTGGTGGTAGCGTACTGCCGTGGATTGTGGCAATCACCCAGCACTCAGGCAGTTGCGTGTCAGCTCATCAGCTACGGTGTCACCAAGCCAGTCACATCGCGTGCGTTAGCGTTCAGCCACATCTGTGACAAGTGCTTCCAGGAGACAATGTCCAGGGTACCCATGACCCCATCGAAAATTGCTGACGGGCAAAGTATTTAATAGCTCTGCTCAGAGTATATGAAGTCTTGAAATGCTATGGCCTCCCATCAATGAGAGAGCCTGGCATCACTGCAGTCTTTCACAGGAATGGAGGTGGATGGCGGAAGTAGCTCACACACATGATAACAAATGATCTATTCCTAGGCCCTGCTCGTTATGCCTCCAGAAGGCTTGCTGAATGGTGTCAGTCACAGCTTCCCATCAGTCTCAACTCGGCTGTAGCCACTGCAGCTCATAACGATCATGTCTTTCCAGACAGGACTTGTTGCTCCAGAGAAAATCGAAGACTACTAGACAAGCAGAGGGTCGACCAACACAGGCTTCCCCTCTAATAGGACAGCTTTAAATTGAATAAAACTCCACGAGAACTGGTCATATTTATACAGGATGAGCTCTATTCATTGTTATGGAGAAGTGTCAATCACATCAACCACTGCGTTTTTTCCATTTGGTCTTTTGCCTTGTTCACTTAGGATTTCTCAGCTTCAGCTTTCAGAGGCTCTTTTTAACCACATCAGCAAACTGAATAGTTACTATTGCATTCGACTTAAGCTTTCTTGCAACACTTCGCACAGTCACCGTATGACGAAATCCCCTCGTCACTATGTCATTTTGCTACTTTGCTTACTCGGGTTCTCAGTCAGTTCAGTGCGTCACAATAATGTCCGTATTTTCTGTGTCACTACCAGCTATTCTTTCTTGTTCGAATCCTGCCTGGGTATTGACCCATTTTGCTCTGCAGGGGGAAGAAATATGAAATTTTTCTGGCTGCACCAAGTACACTATTCTGCTGTGTAATAAAATATAATTTCTTTATGAAAACAGACGCACATAAGCATACAGAGACAACACGAGGCTGCAGATCAGTACTTGATTTTATTCTAGTAAATAAGAGAATATAAGGAAAAGTAAAGGTAGAAGGATGTATACAGGTTACGAAATAAGTTTCTATCATTATCTGCTAATATCATAAAAATACGCTTAATGGAAGAAGACGAAACACACACATCGTATAATGGGCAGTAAAAAGAAAAGACAATTGAAAAAAAAAGTAAACTGTTGATTATTTGTAAAGTAATTGCCATAAATAATAAATTTCAACACATTTGTCTCACTGTGAGAGAAGATGGTCATTGCTTTCATAGAACAATGTTTTTGGTCTCCTACTGAATCAAGATTGTACCCAGATGTGCACCTTTTCATCTGAAGCAAATCAACAACCATGAATGTCTTTCTACACGGGTAAAAAAATGTGGAAACCGCATGGGAAGAAATCGGGACCGTATGGAAGGTGTGTAAAAGCTTGTCAGTCAAACTTCTGCAGCATGATCGAAACAACCTTGGCGACACGAGGGCGAGTTCCATATATTTGGAGCCCTGAGAGAAGGCATTCGTGGCCATCAAGTAGCTTTGGAAGAAGAGGTTGACGCTTCGGTACAATTTTGGTTCCATAAGCAACCATAAACATTTTTCTCTGAAAACATTGTCTTGTCTCACACTGGAATAAATGTATTAACTGTTACGGCGATTACTTTTGAAGTGATAAACAGTTAACCTACTTTCCATCCGTCTCATCTTCATCTGGTTGCCAGATACAAAAACAGAAAGAAGAGAGTTGTAAATTTAATTTACTAGAAGAAAATGATGAGCGATCTGTATAAGAGCAGATTAATAAAAGAACCGTAATGCTCACATCCCAAGGACTGCGCTGAAAAGGAATGCTCAAGTATCGAGAGGGCAATAAAAGTGGCAGCAAATGACTCAAAAGGAAATAAAAGTAAATACTGAAGAAGCATTTGGACGCTGGACATTTGACCTCTCGTGCTGAAGTCTGTGCAACTGTATGGCGTACTGAAACTGGATAGAGAGTGATGGCAGGTGGACGTCACTTCGGCTATTTCCCAATGTCCCCAAGAAAATTACATTTCCATCATTTTTACTCAGTAGTGGCCAGCTCATTCTTCTTGAATTTTTGTCACCGTTTTTACACAGGGTATTGGACTGTTTTCGCCGATGCGAATGTTTTCCCTGTAATTTAGCGTAAGTGTGCTATTCTCACCATCCTTCATTTTTCCCTCCTGGAAGAGCAGCGAAGCATGAAAACAATGAAGGCTTGTGACATTATCATATCTTCTGAGACCTTAGATGTCATCTCATGTTTTATTACTGGACAGATAATTAAAATTCGTTATATATAAATAAACATATAAATTCACCCTTAAACTGAGTGTCTGTTTGAAATAGCTGTTTAATTACAGAAGTAACGTAAAAAAAGGAATTATCCAGAAGAGAACTGCATTTATCTGACAATCGCATGAAAGGCGCATGTGGTGTTGCTGCGAACTACTGTGTGTTGTCCACGTGATCACAGCGTGTGACGCAAATAGAAGCACCCAGCGGAAGGGACGCTATGTCAGTGTGAGTCGGACGGCAGCACTCAAGTAGGGTCCGCGACGAATGAAGAGTGTGTGCTAAGTACTGAAAAAATTATGACTTGGGACGGAATGCTCGGGTTACAAGGACGACGCGAATATTACAAGTGAAATAATGAAACAAATGTAGAAGCGTTGTCAAGGGTCAACAAAAAAGTTTGTGCAGTCGATAGTAAATTAACAGTTGGTGCCGATAAACTAAAGTGAACAATAATAATATATGATGCAAAAACGAATAACATTGGATTTTTTCTTTAAATGAATCATCTCCCTTTAAACATCGTCACGGAAAGAGCGACGCACTCAACCACGGCAGAGCACATTATTGGCATGCTCCAGAAATGCCTCTTTGATCGTAGAAGCCGGTTCGCAATGCACGTTTTAGCAGCGCCAAGACCATGGCATTCGGTGCTCAAGATTACATATTGCGTCTTGCAGATCCTCTCACTAACATTTCCTTTTGAAGTGAAATATAATAATTCTTTAAGATATGGTGTTCAGTTTGCGTTTTGAACTGTATGTGCACCGATAGAACGTCGTTCACAAAGATGCAATGTTTTAAAACTCGTTGTGCCTCATGGTTTATGACAGTCAAAACTGTATAACGTGCCGTCTGCTGAATTTTTACTGTTTGAAATATCGAACATGACTTTGAAATATTTATTTGTGCAACTAATTTTGTATCTGTTCAAATGATGTAATGTGGCTACAATGAAACGTTAGTGTGAGAATCTTTCATACATACTTTTATCTTCATCACTGAAATTCCCGCGACATTATCTTATCACAGTGTTCTTAAGTACGTTGAAGTATCCTGCTACATATGGGTATAAATGATATGCTCTCCAATAACTGAAAGATGATGTGAGCTCCGTTTGAGTGTGTTGATCTTTTATTGACGTTGATTCACAGGCAAATGATTAAAAGAAGTAACGGACCTACAATTATTCCTTTTCATTATAATTTATTTTCACTTTGTTTTATGGCTTCAACTGTTGCAATACAATACTACCATTGACAGCACCAAGCAAGACTACGCTGTTCTCGTGGTTTGATTTGAAGGACTACAGCCGACTGTAAGTTTACTCTCTGACAGAAATCACTTTTACTTGTAAACCTTCCACTTGTCTACCTGTCCATGCATCTACTAAATTGAGTCTGCCCTCTGACAACTACTGTTGCTAGTCTGCATTGGAGGTTATCACTTTTATCATAATCTTTAAAAAAATTGAATGCTGAAATAACTTAATGAAATAGTGACCGTGTCATTATTGCAGTCAATTATTGTTGGGTTATGAGAAGAGTTTATTGATCATAAAAAAGAAAAAAACATGTTAAACGAGATGGTAAATAAATCGTGAACTGTTGGCAACACAAATAGAAGCAACAAATAATTAGCACCCCACTGGGAGGCATTTGGTTGACGAAGGCTAAGGTTTATCTGTTCAATCTATTTACCCTGGCTCAAAACATCGATAACGTAATCTGAAATTATCTGACGCTGAATAGACTCTGATGGATTTATTCTGTACAGAAGTTGTATACTATGTTGGTGCAGCTGAGAACAAGTGGCGAGACTGTGATTCTGTTTGCCTTGACAGGCTGGAGCAGCAGTACCATACGCTTTTCTCGATGCATAATGTTGTGTCAGGTGACGGTCATGGAGCAAGCATCTGCACAGTATCGATATGCAGCGCCTGTAATTCGTTATCACGGGCACGAAATATGCAAAGTCGCAGGTGGCCTATCTGCTAGATGGATCATAATTACTCTCTGATGGAGCCCTGAAATCTCGGCGGATTCCAGCTTGTAGCACGCCTGTTCTCTGGTCATACCATGGACCATTTTGACTCACTTGTGTGGGAGTGTGCACAAGGAGATGAAACGTCAAGGCTGCATACCTGATACGAATAAGATTGTCCTCAGCACAGCGAGTTGTCAGATGACTGAGATCTAAACTATCGTTACAGTTAAGACTGCACAGGCTGCCCAATCAAGACCAGTGCCAGTATGAAACGTTCAGGTCCAGTGTCTGAAGTGCAATCCAGTCATAACTAGAGTCAAGACCAGAATCTTCTCTCCACACCAGAATGTGAATCAGAAAAGCCCCATTTCTCCACTCATCCATTTCCACAAAACCTCAGTAAACTCGAAAAGTGCACCATGCAACCGCCCACACAAGCGTTTTATGCCAATCACAAGACTCCACGAGTGCCATGTCTCCCATCTAGCTCAACTTTCTGGACAATCCTGACCAAAGTTAATAATATTCTTTTCCCTGCTGGAGAAGCAGCCAAGTCCTGTCTCATTGGCTTCCATGCAGGGAGGAGAAAACATTACACTCCTGAACTGTTTTTCCCACACCCACTTTAGGTAGCATGTTTAGAATTTTCGTTTGTGCCTGAAGTTGACAACATATCTGTCACAGATCTTTATCTTCACGGGACGAATGTTATAGCATTCTGACCACATGATTCGTCTAAACTAAGAGAAGTGCTTTTGTGTCCCAACATAGACCACTGCGTAGCCACCAGAAGCGTTGCGTTCCATCCTAAAGTTCTTCCAAAGGCCTGAGGTATAGATAGTGTTCGATCCAAGATGAACATGAAAGCTCGCGGATTTTTATGGATGGCAGCTCTCTGCAGTATGAGTGTTCACAACTCTGTCGAAACGCCTTGGCCAGGCGACTCACTTCTAGCAGTGAATCAAGATCGGCAGTTTTTCACCTCTTCGGCCAAAAGCATTGTCTGCACACCGGTGCGAGAAATTCTTGGGACCAGTATTCTGCCACTGGTAAGTGCTTTCAGATGTTCCCCACCCTAACAGTTGTCCCCAGCTCGTAGGCTAGTGGCTAGCGTAGCTGACTCTGGGGGGGGGGGGGGGGTCCCGGGTTCGATTCCCGGGCGGGTTGGGGACTTTCTGCCGGGAACTGGGTGTTTGTGTTGTCATCATCATCATCATCATCATCATCATCATTCGTGACAGTGGCTAGATTCCACTGTGAAAAAAAAAATGGACTGTGGAAAAATGGGGACTTTGTACAGGCGCTGATGACCGCGCAGTTGAGCGCCCCACAAACCAGTCATCATCATCACCCTAACAGTTGCACGTGGCTCCCAAGCCCCATATATCCACTGTGAAATTTGCAGTTAAATAACCAAACAGCCTGTTTGTCCTCTGTGGTGTCACCGCCAGACACCACACTTGCTAGGTGGTAGCCTGTCAATCGGCCGCGGTCCGTTAGTATACGTCGGACCCGCGTGTCGTCACTATCAGTGATTGCAGACCGAGCGCCGCCACACGGCAGGTCTAGAGTGACTTCCTAGCACTCGCCCCAGTTGTACAGCCGACTTTGCTAGCGATGGTTCACTGACAAATTACGCTCTCATTTGCCGAGACGATAGTTAGCATAGCCTTCAGCTACGTCAATTGCTACGACCTAGCAAGGCGCCATTATCAATTGCTATTTATCTTGTGATGCATGTACTGTCAGACCGATGTTCACCAATTATGGATTAAACTTAAGTATCCCAACAGATACGTACTATTTTTGCTAGTCTCATATCCCTTTAACTGTTCCAGACCTCACGCCAGCCTGCGTGAGCTTAAACGCGTGCCTTTCGGCTTCCTCTCCTAGTGAATTGGCGGTCTCGCCAAGTCACAACATTCTCAACACCAGAAAATACTGTCTGAAGGAGAGCTACAATAAAGATCCCGCATGCATTAATAATGCACATTCTTCCATCAATGCCTCCTCATGTTGATGACTTCCTATCATCTCACAGAAATGGTGTCTATGGTATAATAACATTAACTAATAGTCTTGAATATGAAAACAAGTGAGAGGGGGACTCGTCCCCTCTCAACTATATTACATACTATGTTCACCACGTTGTCACGCCGATCTTGTGCAATTAGGATTCTGCCTCAAATTGTTAACTATCTTAGTATTTCTAGATCACACTATATTATTCACCATCGTTCACTCTTACATACACCACTCTTGATGCCCTGGAACACTCTGCAGTTGTGTTGTGATGTTACCTTTCCATCGCCTCCAGAGGTTTTGTAGAATTGCGTTACACACTATGCTTCCCACTGATTGCACCACATAACTTCACGTGATTTGTCGATGACTCAAATGTTCTTCCAAACAGCTCTCTTGTCTTATCGATGCTTTTTTTCATAAAAGTGCTGCATAAAATGCTGAATTTATATGCTCATTTCAGTATACAGAATCTTTAAATATTTATCGAGCAATGAAAATGTGAGGCGACGTCGAACGTTTCTGAAGATACGGTCACCTTACGACTGGCAGCGATAAAAATGGCTCGTCATTGGCGCTGATGGCTGGACAATGTGATTTTAAACATTTACGGAAATCGAGTAATGTGCAGATACGCTATCAACTTCATAGGACGTTTACTGCCCAACTAAATGATCTATTTATTGATTTTTTTCAAAAATGGTTCAAATGGCTCTGAGCACTGTGGGACTTAACATCTATGGTCATCAGTCCCCTAGAACTTAGAACTACTTAAACCTAACTAACCTAAGGACATCACACAACACCCAGCCATCACGAGGCAGAGAAAATCCCTGACCCCGCCGGGAATCGAACCCCGGAACCCGGGCGTGGGAAGCGAGAACGCTACCGCACGACCACGAGATGTGAGCTGAATTTTTCTTTCCAGAAATATTTTATGTTTCTTTAGGATCTCTTACTAAAGAAACCCATTTGTGACTGTGACTATATTTTAGTGAATTCGTCTGTGGTTACCGTCCCTGAATAAAAATCTCTTGCCAAAGTTTGTTGACGAGCAAGAAATTGTGACCTCGGTAAAACGCTCGTCATCGTAATTATCATCTTAATGGCCGATTTTATTTCACGTTCTGTGTGCAGTTGTAGAAATTTGGCTTTATTGCTGAACCAATTAACCGGAACATCTTATTAACGCGGCGAGTTAAAAAAGCCACGGAAGATTTCAGATCCCGAGATGGCTGGCTGTTCTTTTTTTCCTTTCCTTCACGCCCTGCGCAACACTTGAGTTACGATTTGTTGACAGACGTCCAGGTTTAATATAAGCCGGGAGATTTCTCAGCACATTCGCTGGGCCGGCGTTCGCCGTGACGAGCGCGGGCTAATGAGAGGTGCGGCCGCGGCGCTCGCTTTGATTAAGTCCCGCCCCGGGCACGGGGGGACGGCTGGTGCTGTAGGCCGCTCAACCAGCCACGGATCATTACGGCCTGCCAGCAGAAATAGGACACCGCAATCCGGCAGGCGCGCTTTAATCAGCTGCAGATGCCAATCGCGAGCCAAGTGACGTCAGCGCGTGCCTCTGCGGTCCCCGACGAATGTACAAGCGCAAGAATTCTGCCGGACTCCAGAGGTTCTTAGAATGAATGTTCTACGGTCGGGCAGTTTCTAATGAAATTTCGTGGACAATCCTTTCCCCTCTTTTGTTTTTTAACTTTAAATTAGGTTGGTGTAGCGTTTTTGTTTCGCATGTTGGTATTCCGGTTGCTATGGGTTTATTTATCGATTGTCATTTTTTTATTTGTAATTCACTGTTGCTATTTGTTTTTACATACCGTCATTTGGCCATCTGGAGATGGTGTGTGGCTCTGTGAACGCTAGAAAATGGAGTGTTAAGTGGAGAAATCTTTTGTTTGAGTTCATTAGAGGGTGACAGTTGCGGAGGCAGCCAGAAACATCTACACCGTGTGCCATTGGTCAGATCACGACAAGAAAATGGTGTTCTCGTTTGAAGGAGGATCGTTTGACGGTAGACTCTTCAAGTTCAGGAAGACCTCCCGGGTTTGATGAAGATTGTTTAGACGCAATAATACACAATGATCCACGTCAGCGTATTCAAGAACTGGAAAATGTGATGAACTGTGACCACTCCAACAACGCACGACATTTGTATGCGATCGGGAAGGTTCAAAAATCGTGTGAATGGGTACCGCATGCTCTAAGTCAAAAGTCACAACCCTCACTGGCTGGTCATATGTGCATCTCTGCTCGCTAGTCGTCAATTGGCTCGTGAACAACACCGACCATTCCTATTCTGTAGACCGAGCGAGGTGGCGCAGTGGTTAGCACACTGGACTCGCATTCGGGCAGACGACGGTTCAATCCCGCGTCCGGCCATCCTGATTTAGATTTTCCGTGATTTACCTAAATCGCTCCAGGCAAATGCCGGGATGGTTCCTCTGAAAGGGCACGGCCGACTTCCTTCCCCGTCCTTCCCTGATCCGACGAGACCGAAGACCTCGCAGTTTGGTCTCTTCCCACAAACATCCCAACCCTCCTATTCTGTATCTTTAAAGTTGCGACAAATGGTGTCTTTATGCTAACACCAAGAAAAGAAAGGAATGGTTGAACCCAAACAGAGGCAATAGGTCCCCGTACAAAGACCTGTGCGCATCCACGGAAGATCGTTATGCATCTGGTGGAACAGTGGCAGTGTGGTGTACTACCATCGCTGCTGACAATTATTGTAGATTGCAGATGCGATCCAAGAACGACGACTAGGATGATTGCCTGAAGCGATTCTACTCCACGATAACGCCCTCCTGCATTCCGCTAGACTGACAAAAAACACTGCACAGGTGTTGGGAAGTCATTCTGCACCCATTTTATTCACCTGATCTTGCACCCTCAGATTTTCACCTTTTCCGCGCTCTACAGAACAGCCTTCAGTGAACTCCCTTTCTGGATGGAAATACGCTTCAAATATGGCTCGACAGTTTCTTCGCCTCAAAACCACCTCAGTTCCACAGTCGCAGAATAGGAAAGTTACCACAGCGTCGGCAGACTGTTGTAAATAGTCAAGGAGAGTATATTATTGATGACTAATGACTCTGTTATGTGTATCAGTTGTGTTTATTTAACTTATGGAAGAACGTCACGAACTTATGGACTAACCTGTTACAATCCGCACGCTGAGCATTCCGACTATTGTACAATCGGAAGTGATCTTTTGAAATCAGTAACACTCCTTCTACACGGTCCAGTCACGTTAACGTGACCACGGCCTATGTTCCACCTCAGTGTGGAATAACGAACCGCAGACGTCAGGTGGTAGTGCTGGTAGTGGAAGTTATAAAAAATGTGCTGGTGGGATGTGGGGGACACAGTGCTGTCGTTTTCGTAATGCGGATACGGAGTGATATATCTGACGTCTTTCTGTCTGCTTGGACTCCTATGGGAGAAGGCTCATCAAACTAGAACAAATGAAACATTAGTTCATTTAATTACGTAAATGAATAAAATATATGTTTAACCGACACAGTGTGTTTAATGTTTATTATTTTATAATTTGACTCCCGTGACTGGATGCGTCCACTTTTAGCGGACCCTCTTTCTTCTGTTACTAACTTCGGAATCACGGGACTGATGGCATCGCCGTTTGGTCCTATGACCCCTCCCAATCAATCAATCATCTCTGACACGGCCAGCTGCTGTGGCAGAGTGGTTCTAGGCGCTTCAGTCCGGAACCGCGATGCTGCTACATTCGCAGGTTCGAATCCTGCCTCGGGCATGGATGTGTGTGATGTCCTTAGGTTAGTTAGGTTTATATCGTTATAAGTCTGGGGGACTGATGACCTCAGATGTTAAGTCCCGTAGTGCTCAGAGCCATTTGAACCATCTGAACTGTGCACACTTCTTTGTCACAAGCTTGCTTGATAATTTACAACTGTTATTGAATATGAAAACGTCACTGGGCTGAGCTCTTGCATTCTTCAGAATATACTGGGGTCCGTGTGACAGCGCTGTGGTGGCGTCGTCTGCAGGAGCGCCTCTCGTATATCGTTGGAATGTGAACGAGTCCTCTCTAACGTCTGTGGTACGATTGGCGTTGCCGAGTTTGGTCTGGCACCGCGATGTCTTGACTATACCACGATACCTCAACAACCATTCAGCGAACGTCGCTGCATATGGGCGTCTACAGCAGGCACCTGGTTCAGGTACCCATGCTGACTGATGTTTATCAGCGATGAAGCCTAGATACCGCAAATGGGCGTGTACTGAGTGGCGAAACGTGGCCTTTTCAGGCAAATCACACTTTATGCTCTATCAGACAGACGGCAGTTGGCGTATGCAACGTGAAACATCTGAAATTAAACACCCTGCAACAATCGTCGCAAAGGTCCAGGCCGGAAGAGGAGCGTTGTGTTTCTGCGGCATTCTCTGGCTGATTTCGATATTGTGTAAGGCACAGTGAATCACCACACGTATGCACTTGTGCCCTACATACAGTTCGTTCTTCCTCAGCACGATGGCATCTACCAGCACAACAATGCTGCGTCTCACACAGCTCGCAATGTACGGGCGTAGCTCAGAGAGCAGCAGTATGAGTTTACTGTACTTTCTTGGCCACCAAACTGGTATAAACCCAGTCTAGAATCTGTGGGACTACATCGATGGGGCTGTTCGGGTCGAGGATCCTCAAACGAAATCCGTACCACAGCGGGTCACAGCACTGAAGTCAGATTGGCTCCACATCACTTTCAGTATCTTCAAGAACTCCTTTTGCCGGCCGCGGTGGTCTCGCGGTTCTAGGCGCGCAGTCCGGAACCGCGCGACTGCTACGGTCGCAGGTTCGAATCCTGCCTCGGGCATGGATGTTTGTGATGTCCTTAGGTTACTTAGGTTTAAGTAGTTCTAAGTTCTAGGGGACTGATGACCACAGCTGTTAAGTCCCATAGTGCTCAGAGCCATTTTTTTGAACTCCGTTGACTTCCTTCCTACACATCTCGCAGAGGTCCACGTAGCAAAAGGTGCTTATTCAGATTTTTGACAGATGGTCACATTAAAGTAACTCTACAGTGTATGAAGAACCACACTCCCATGTATGAACCATAAACCATCACATGACAGAAGATTACTTTAGAAATGAGTTAATATGTTAAGCATGTCAAACTTTTATAAGCGAAGACTCAGTAAAAAAAAAAAAAAAAAAAAAAAAAAAAAAAAAAAAAAAAAAAAAAAAAAACACTAATTTTACAAGCATCTAATTGGTTATGACGTCATATCTCCTGAACTGTGGGTCGTACAATGATAAAACGTCCAAGATACATTAACTGATTCACGTGGATTCTGAGCCGTGCCTCCATTGAGGTAGTAGACTTTTCTGTCTGGCGCCACTGGCTCAGGTGTAGTGCCGACTATCCCTCTTGCGGCCTCATTGCCAATATCTATGAGGAAGATTTGATATCTGTGGGTTGTGTCCTTAGAAGGTATTTGCTTGCTGATATATATATATATATATACGGGGTTCGCTGGCCCGAGACGGAGGCACGAAGTTTGGGGATTGGCTGTAGCGACGCGACAAGAGATGGTCACGAGGTCCGAGCGGCCGAAGCCACGAGCTGCGCAATGAGGGCCTGCGCAGAATGAAATGAAATGACGTACGCATCGGCGTTGTTGGCCGGGAGACCACATGCGGGGTGTTCGGCCGCCGAAATTGCAAGTCGTTTTTAGCTGACGCCACTTCGGCGACTTGCGAGTCAGTGATGATGAAATGATGAAAGACAGACAACACCCAGCCATCTCGAGGAAGAGTAAATCCCTGACCCCGCCGGGAATCGAACCCGGGACCCCGTGCGCGGGAAGCGAAAACGCTACCGCAAGACCACGGGCTGCGGACGAAGATACCGGAGTACTTCATCGGGGCCAGCGTCGACTACAACAACAGGCCGACTTGCCGTCCGTTGGTTGGCAACATTCGTGTCGGACGTCCGCTCGTGGCCTGGCTGCCCTCTTCTACCCATTGGCACCCCTGAGTAACCGCTGCGACACACTGTGGATCCATGGAACTGCTCGCAGATAAAGGGGAGTAACATTCTGTAATCCTCGTGGTGATTTGTTTCGTTGTCTACCTGCCTTCCTTATTTTCTGGTTTGTACCCGACCCTCCGAGTCTTACTAGGTCGGCTCTTTGGTCGTAAATCTAGGCAGTAGTATTGTACTAAGACACTAGTCGTTTGAAAATTCGTCCCGCTATTATATTGCCTTTTCTTTCTGCTTTGTACCCGATCATTGATGTTCTAGTTAATTAGCTCTTGGTCGTAAACACATACGGCCTCTAGCAAAAACGTATCACAGTAAAAAATTTAACTACATTAAATTTCCTACAAAAATGTTGTGTTCATTTCTTCTGTTGGAGCGAGAGTATATGAAAGTTCCGCACGTGATTTCTGAAGGCCAAATATAATATTGCGGGTTACATAAAACGACATGGATAGGCACAGCTGGATCACTCTGAATATTCGCTTATTTAAACAATGGACACGTCATATGTGGTCAATTTTGTGTACATTGCTGCGGATACCAGTAATTATCCTTTACAATTATATTTGTTAATTACAGCTGCTATTTTGAATTTGGGATAATCAAGTGTCTACTCATTTCAACGAAACCATAGATCCTCCTCTTTCGAAGGGGAGAGATTTGATGATCGGAATCAGTTTTCACTTCTTTGGCACGAGACCATGTTGCCTCGACTGACGTTATCGATCTCAGCAAAATATGCCTTTCAGACCCGAATTTTTTCTGGAGGAAAAAACTTTTCTTTCATGCTGTAATGATCTTAGGTGATTTTTTTAACGATTTTAGATGCAAGAGTTATACAAAAATACGTACCCGTTTTCAAAATATGCATTATACATTTGGCTTCTTTTTTTATTGACTGAACTATCTAATTTTGAAATATTCACTGTTGTAATATATAAACTGGTCATGCAATAATTACCATGAAATATATTATGTAATAACAATAGTAATCATATATACAGTCGAGTATAACTAACCAACCACATCTGTCTATTCTGGTGGTCACAAGCTTTTAATATTATTGGATTTCAGATAGTTTGCATATGAGATATTTGTCATAAAAGAAAAGGACAGCCAACGAGCTTTAGTTTGTAAAAGTGCTAAGCATAACAGCGCGAGAGTAAAGAGACGAAGTATTTTTTTTTTTTTTTTTTTTTAATGTGCGCCTATACCAAGACGCGCGTCCAGCGTCTAAATACTCTACATAAACACTATGCCCCGCTGGCCGCAGATATTTAAAATCATTGCCGCAGCGCTTGATAGCAAGAAGTTGCGAAACAGAAGAACAATCTATCTTTTGTTAAGAAATATTCTAGAGACTTCATTATTCCTTGTACTTTTGGTCGCCGACATGTTAAGACGTACTACAAAGCATTACTATAAGTTGTATTTTTATTTTGTGTAAAAACTATGTGAAACGTCCAACAAACATTTCGGTAACTGGGGTGTGGATACAATGTACTCACGCACACGCAAGGACATTTAATTTTAAGAAGGAACGGACTGACAAAGCAGCGATTATTGGACTGCGCCATCCACAAAATAAATATCATACGTAAGTCATGCATTTATTGTGTATTTGTCAATGTTTAGAAGTTTAATGCCAATTTGTTCAAAATATATTAATATTTTACGATGCAGTAGTTTTCTTCTTATTCTTTTGTTTCACTAACCAAAAATGATGTTCAAATTGTATATGATCTTTGTCGCGGTGTCTCGATTGTATTTAGGAGACTACTAATGTGTTCAACTTCCGATCTGTTAATCTTTCTCTTACGAAATTCTACTGATTTGCTTTCATTTCCATTTTTATATTCAAATAGATCCCTTAGGTATTTTCATCGAAGATTCTGTTTGCGTGAAGGCAATCCGGGTCAAAAGGTCAATTATTCCGGCAATCAATCCGTACGTCTCCTGAACACAATCGAGAACCGACGCATCCGTGATCAATTAATAATCTTTCTCTCTTTTAAAGTCGTACTAAAAAACGGGCACACAGGATAGCCGAAAGTACGCAATCTAGCGTTAGGTTGCATTTTGTCAGTAAACATTACCAAATCACTATTATTAATAAGCAAGTTCCTAACGCCAGAAGCTGCTGCATACTGCTACATTAACTTGCCAATATTTTTATAGTTTTTTTTTTTTTTTTTTGTCGTGTGACTATGGCCTCCCGTCGGGTAGACCGTTCTCTGGGTGCAAGTCTTTCGATTTGACACCACTTCGGCGACTTGCGCGTCGATGGGGATGAAATGATGATGATTAGGACAACACAACACCCAGTCTCTGAGTGGAGAAAATCTCCGACACAGCGGGGAATCGAACCCGGGCCCTTAGGATTGACATTCTGTCGCACGGACCACTCAGCTACCGGGGTTGGGCATTTTTACAGTGAACCCCAACAGTTCGCAGTATTTGTACGTAAGAAGACTGAACATTCACAAATGTCTAAATGATGTTTTCCCTGGGGAAAAATATTTCTGTTCCAACTAAGAGACAGTAAAATTTAATGTAGACAGTTGTAGCTAGTGCGTCTGATACGGACATCACGTCACCTGAATTACGCTCCTTGGTAATGTGGGAGAAAGACAAATCACAAACATAAAGTTTGGTGTTTTGTAGAGGGTAGTGTTACAAAAACCATGATTATTTAGCAAACAATAAAGAAAAATTATGCTTATCCATTACGGATATTTTAGATCCGTGACAGTGTATTGAATGTGAATAAGTTATACAGAACTGCAACCAGTCACTTTTTTGAATAATTATGTTTTATTCCATGAACCGGTTTTCGAATCTTTTCAGTTGGTTTCAGGAAGTTACATCATTACTGGTAGTAGCATAATGCTGGGTGCCGGCTCTATGGCAGAAAGCTGTGTCACACTTTAATGAATCGCCATGACCATAGCTTATCTGTCGATATGGATGTAAATTTAGTTTTTACTTACTGCGACAGTATGGGCGGCTTTTTTCGGTTAGCGTCCATCTGTCTGCCTCCATTTTGATGTCCAGTAGTTATATAAGGACACACACTTCCACACAAACTATATTAATTTACACTTTGACAGCGAGACTTTTCCAGCATCCAGCATGCGCTTTACAACTGTTGGTTATAACAAAGATCTTGACAGCAAGATATGGCATAGGCTTACTTTGTACAGAGATGTAATTTGTTGTTCTTTACATGTATTAAAGTCGATGTAAGGGCAAGTATTTTAATCAGAATGGCGATAACATGCGATCACAAGATAAAATAAATAAATAAATAAATTACTACAAGAACAAACTTCAGGTGATCTGATATCTTATTTCTAATTGTATATTACAGGCAGTTTAGCAAAATTTTTTAATACATGCAAAGAACAACAAATTACATCTCTGTACAAAGTAAGCGTACGCCATATCTTTCTGCCAAAGTCTGTGTTACAAGGAACAATTGTAAAGCGCATGCTGGATCCTGGAAAAGTCTCGCTGTCAAAGTGTAAATCAATATAGTTTGTGTGGAAGTGTGTGTCCTTATATAACTACTGGACATCAAAATGGAGGCAGACAGATGGACACTAACCGAAAAAAAGCCGCCCATACCGTCGCAGTAAGGAAAAACTAAATTAACATCCATATCGACAGATAAGCTATAGTCATGGCGATTCATTAAAGTGTGACCCATCTTTCTGCCCAGCGTTATGCTACTACCTGTAATGATGTAGCCGGCCGCGGTGGTCTCGCGGTTCTAGGCGCGCAGTCCGGAACCGCGCGACTGCTACGGTCGCAGGTTCGAATCCTGCCTCGGGCATGGATGTGTGTGATGTCTTTAGGTTAGTTAGGTTTAAGTAGTTCTAAGTTCTAGGGGACTGATGACCACAGCTGTTAAGTCCAATAGTGCTCAGAGCCATTTGTAATGATGTAACTTCCTGAAACCATCTGAAGGTGAACCTGAAAAGGTTCGAAAACCGGTTCATGGAATAAAACATAATTATTCAAAAAAGTGACTGGTTGCAGTTCTGCATAACTTATTTACAATAACGAAAGAACTGAACCAGATGATTGTATCCAGGGTTAGCTAACAATACTGAAGCAGCTAGATGTGGAGACGGACCCTGCTGCAAGGCAGTGTGGGTGAAAGTGTCTCGTCGGTCGTGTTTATGGACAGGGGGAAGCCGGGAGGCGGTAAACCAGGGAAGGAAGAGGTAAGGGGTCCGAGGGAGGAGAGGTGGCCGTGGGAGGCAGGCGCTAGCCGGGCACAGGTGGGCAGATAGCATCGCGCGACAAATTGGCCGCAGCGGGGTCCCTCCACAGCCGCAGCCAGAGCCCAGCACCTGCTGCGCTCTCTCTGCCTCGCTCTGCACGGACCAGCCCGAGGTCGGTCGGATGCTCGGCTCCATTTGTGGGTGTCACCAGTCTCAATATTACCTTCCGGCGTCTTGATACTTTCTGTCCTTTGCGGCAGCTGCGGCCGCTGGCTCAGCTTCAACACCGAAGAGCAAAGTAGAGCAACGCATAAGCAAGCCAAATCGAAACAGTCGAGTGTTTCTTCCTCAAATCTGAAAACAATCGAGACTTCAAGGCCATACGTGAAACAATCACTAAGACAGCCAATTCCAGATAAGGCAAAGTAAAAAATGGCCGACATCGAAATAAGTGTCCAAGGAATAAGCAACTGAAATCACTAAACAGAGGAAAGTCCACTGGATCTGACGGGATACCAATTCGATTCTACACAGATTACGCGAAAGAACTTGCCCCCTTCTAACAGCCGTGTACCGCAGGTCTCTAGAGGAACGGAAGGTTCCAAATGATTGGAAAAGAGCACAGGTAGTCCTAGTCTTCAAGAAGGGTCGTCGAGCAGATGCGCAAAACTATAGTCCTATATCTCTGACATCGATCTGTTGTAGAATTCTAGAACATGTTTTACGCTCGCGTATCATGTCATTTCTGGAAACCCAGATCTACTCTGTAGGAATCAACATGGATTCCGGAAACAGGGATTGTGTGAGACCCAACTCGCTTTATTTGTTCATGAGACCAAGAAAATGTTAGATACAGGCTCCCAGGTAGATGCCATTTTCCTTTCGGAAGGCGTTCGATACAGTTCCGCACTGTCGCCTGATAAACAAAGTAAGAGCCTACGGAATATCAGACCAGCTGTGTGGATGGATTAAAGAGTTTTTAGCAAGCAGAACACAGCATGTTGTTCTCAGTCGAGAGACGTCTACCGACGTTAAAGTAACCTCTGGCGTGCCACAGGGGAGTGTTACGGGACCATTGCTTTTCAGAATATATATAAATGACCTAGTAGATAGTGTCGGAAGTCCCATGGGGCTTTTCCCGCATGATTCTGTAGTATACAGAGAAGTTGCTGCATTAGAAAATTGCAGCGAAATGCAGGAAGATCTACAGCGGACAGGCACTTGGTGCAGGGAGTGGCAACTGACCCTTAACATAGACAAATGTAATGTATTGCGAATACATAGAAAGAAGGATCCTTTATTGTACGATTATATGATAGCGGAACAAACACTGGTAGCAGTTACTTCTGTAAAATATCTGGGAGTATGCGTGCGGAACGATTATAAGTCGAATGATCATATAAAATTAATTGTTGGTAAGGCGGGTGCCAGGTTGAGATTCATTGGGAGAGTGCTTAGAAAATGTAGTCCATCAACAAAGGAGGTGGCTTACAAAACAGTCATTCGACCTATACTTGAGTATCGCTCATCAGTGTGGGATCCGTACCAGATCGGTTTGACGGAGGAGATAGAGAAGATCCAAAGAAGAGCGGTGCGTTTCGTGACAGGGTTATTTGGTAAGCGTGATAGCGTTACGGAGATGTTTAGCAAACTCAAGTGGCAGATTCTGCAAGAGAGGCGCGCTGCTTCGCGTTGTAGCTTGCTGTCCAGGTTTCGAGAGGGTGCGTTTCTGGATGGGGTATCGAATATATTGCTTCCCCCTACTTATACCTCCCGAGGAGATCACGAATGTAAAATTAGAGAGATTCGAGCGCGCACGGAGGCTTTCCGGCAGTCGTTCTTCCCGCGAACCATACGCGACTGGAACAGGAAAGGGAGGTAATGACAGTGACACGTAAAGTGCCCTCCGCCACACACCGTTGGATGGCTTGCGGAGTATAAATGTAGATGTAGAAAAATAAAATCAATCACATCCACAGCAAATATAGTCATCTTAGGAACGGAAAGATAAGCAGATAAAAGGGAAATCATAGAAAAGACAGCCCAACTAAAAGATATTAGATGGGAAGAGCCTTGGAAATTTCGGCCTTTCTTTGCAGTGTATCAGATCGCAACTCCTATAACTTATCAGGACTTCCTGGTGGAACCATATGAGATCAACTTAAGTGAACACATCTGTAAGGAAGAGTTGTACGAGAAAGTTAAAACAAAGCTCAAAACTGGCCCCAGAATATAACATTACGTTCACTGACACGGAGCACAGCTACAACGGTCAGTCACTAAGGCCCTCTTTAGTTACAGGTATAAATATGCAAAGAAACAATACATGCAAGCACAAACCTAAGTCTCCATCAACTAAATCGAGTGATTGGCGGGCGTGCAGTCCCTTGGCGGCAACATGTGAGTATAGCACAATTAACAGATAGAGAAACGAACAATCTTATATCGCTGCAAACGTGTCACATGGTACAGCAAAGATACTTTAACATCACTGATTGTGTAGACGACTTGAGGTTGCAGGGAGCCATTGACTGCCACAATGGAAGGCAGACAAAATACGAAATGTTCCAGTCGCCAATCTTCCAGACCGGACTTCTGCTACGAGCGGGAGAGCTGAAAGAGGGGGTTTTCTACCAATGTAACGGGTAATGTAACAGAGCAAGCTGAAAACAAACAAAAAAATTATACCATTGGGCATACGTGTGATACCAACGAACAGGTAGACATATTGGCACACCAGTACAAGGGTCACAAACGGATACAACATCTGTTAATAATTCACTAGGTCAAAACATATCATTACAATTATATTCATAATATGGCTCTAGGAAATGCAGACCATACATAATGCCTGTACGTCTTACATATGGTAGCAGCACACACAGGGAAATAGCCACAAAGAAAACACTAAGTTGCCAAATAACCTGGAGATGTGTAAATAATATTCCAAAAACAGAGGTACTGAAAGTCTAATGCTAAATACAAACCATCTACCTAATTACATAATTAAAAATACTTCATCCACACACATTTCCGGTGTACACGAACAATAGGCGAAGACAAATATTAGGATGTTTCTCAGCACACACACAGAAACCACAGACAGTACACTAATGACTTAACTGATTATGATAACCTTGAGAGTAACTTAACGCATAAGAAGGTTAGAAAATAGAGAAATTTTCCAGACTGCTCTTCATCTAGTGATACGCCTCAGTCACCCGGAAGGGGAAAAAATATTTTCCCTGCAACAGAGCAGACCGACAGAATGATACTCAGGACAGAGTATCTGCCAACTGACCATCCTGAGCTCTTCAGACTCACAGCACAAGCATGCGCATGGAGAGGTGAAGGTTAAACATAGATAAAGTTTATAAGGACTTCGTCAGGGTGCATGGGAGCGTTTATTACGACCCCAAAGAGACAACACCTAAGTGCTATGTCTCTACTACATACCTCCCACTGTGAGGCTCTTTCAACTAAACTCCAATAAGAGCACTTTGGTTGGAGTGGAAATGGGTAGACTTCTGAACGAAGTGCAGGCAGATATAATCTGTCTCTACGACCCATATATGCATGGCGGGAGACTTCGAGGCCTTACCAGACATCTCATAACAATTATCGGGACCCAAAATGCAAAGGTTGCAACCGTAATAGCGAACATAAATTACACAATCACAAAAATAACAACTTTGTTCTGAACATGTAGCCACAGCCGGAATTACGAGCGCAATTCTCTAGTGACAAAAGATTACTCAAACTTAGTGAAATCAATGCACGGTCTAGACTACGGCACGCAGACAGAACTGACAATAGGCGACAAATCGTAGTTGACGTAATAAATAAATGCAGCCTCTTTGTTCTAAACAAAGCAGGACAAACATCTACATATTGCAACTAGGCAGGAGGATTCAGCAATACTGGCATCTCACTAGCAAATGGGAAGGCCATAATATAAGTCAACAAATGGAAAGTACTAGATAATGCCACACACATAGTGACCACAACGCAATACTCATCCACACAAACAAATACACAAAGATGAAGCAATAATGTTGTCAATATTTGAAGCCATTTTCCTCATATGGTAGCTTTCATTTGTTTTTACCAATCACACGTGGTATGCCTCTTCAGTGGCCTACAATACGAAGAAAATTTATGTAATGTTTTTATAAGAGATTTGTAGTAATTATTTCACAGCTTATTTAAATCTAGCTATTTCTACTTACAACTGTATGATTATGTTCGTTACTTACGTACCGTTTTGTGCTATTTATGTATTCATTTGTTGCTCTCTATGTGCTAACATAACCTGTACCGCAGCGCACAGCACATCCCTTAGAGCTTACTGAGGAATCTTTGGAGATGTAAAAGTGGAGACGTGAGTGGGATGTCGGGATGATGATGAAAGAAGAGTGAGTAATGGATGTTAAATTAGCCATTGCTGATACTTTTGTGAAATTAGAAAAAAAATGTTAACCAGTCAGTCGAAAATTCTTCGCCCCTTCTGTTGTAATTTCCACCGAATTCTATTAGATAGAACGAGGATGTTCTCCACGCTGCTTCAGGCTGCCTCGCGCTGGTCTCCACTAAGAAGGTAACGTGTTTTCTTTGTCTGCACACACTTATGGGCACTAGTGTGTTCTGCTGTCAGACGCTAACGACATTCACAGCAGTGAGTGTCGTGACTATACTTGTTAGACTGTGATTATACATCACACCTGACTGTCTTGTTTGACCTACAACATCTACACATTCCAAAGATGTTGTATGAAAACGAAAATTTAACATATCGGGTGGTAGCCATTTAGTACAAGATGAAAAGAAAGGTTGCACTACTGAACAATCGAAAACGAAGATGGTGCCTCCTGTTTTAAGCTTTGACAGTAGATATTTGTAGACGGCACATGCCCATTTGTCTTCCATGGTGAGCTGTGTAACAACAATGAATTTACAAACGTCCCCATCTGTTGACTCAGGGATCTAGACGTGGCTGCACAATCCGTTGCAGCCACGCGGATAAGATGCCTGTCATCTCGACTGCTAGTGATACGATGTCGTTGGGATCCAGCACGGCCTTCCGTATTACCCTCCTGAATCCACCGATTCCATATTCTGCTAACAGTCATTGGATCTCGACCAACGCGAGCAGCAATGTCGCGATATGATAACCGCAATCGCAATAGGCTACAATCCGACCTTTATCAAAGTCGGAAACGTGATGGTACGCACTTCTCCTCCTTACACGAGGCATCACAACAACGTTTCACGTTGAAACGCCGGTAAACTGCTGTTTGTGTATGAGAAATCGGTTGGAAACTTTCCTCATGTCAGCACGTTGTAGGTGTCACCACTGGCGCCAACATTGTGTGAATGCTCTGAAAAGCTAGTAATTTGCATATCACAGCATCTTCTTCCTGTCGGTTGAATTTCGCGTCTGTAGCGCGTCATCTTCGTGGTGTAGCAATTTTGATGGTCAGTAGTGTAGCTTTATTTTTCTGCCGACACCAAAGACGACACGGTAAAGTAATTCAGTCGAAAAATGTTTTCGTTATGCTTTGCATTAACCTTTTACCATAAAATTTATCATTTCCCAGGCAAAGGTCTAAACATCCCTCCGTACTTTATCAGTATTCCCTGTTATGTAAAAAGAAGATAAGAAGAAAAATGAAGACAATGTAGATAATATGTAATAACATTCGGCAGTTTTCTCTTGCACATAATACAGGATGGAGCTCTCAACATGCATCAGACGGGGTGGAAAATTACACACAGCGTAACAGCATTCTAAAGGAAAGGTCTCTAAAGGTACTCTAACCAGTACAGACGTAGAAATATAGTACAAGAACTCAGTTAGGCCCAGTCATTATCCCTGATCATATCTTTGGATGAGCACGACGAACGAACAAAATGTACATCGGATAAAGTTTTACAGTGTCAGAACAAGAGAACTCTAAACTTCAAGTTAGATGTTTAGAAATACAGATTAGAATAATTGGATGTATTTCTCAAACAAACACGTGAAAAATAGAATGGAGATGAACGAAAGAATCGTGATATGAGAAGCACAGGCATATGTGTCAAAAAAGGAAATAAATATTCGTTGATTTATACCTGAGGGCTTTCAACTAACTACGCACCCTCCGGTGAAATATTAAAAGTTTTGGCTGGTTTCACTGTCTAGGGGCTGGGATACGTAGTTGCCGCATTACAAGTCAAATACTGGTGATTCTACAGTATACAATATGAATATGTACATGAATCGAATGGTAGAAGGTTCCTATCACTCGACAGTTGCGAATTTTGAACGTGACATACACATTTATAAATGAAAGATTACAATTAAATAAAATCTGTGAGTACTATTTTAACGACTTTAAATGATGAGTACGACAGCAGAAGTACTTTCGAGAATGTGGTATACTTCTGCAAAACACTTATTGGCGTCGATGGTCCAGCAATTAAATAAAATGTAAGTTGAATAACAGGGAAACAATAGATTCCTACAGCACGTAATTGGTTATGAACAACAACACAGCTCGCGAGATATTCACTTCTAAACGCACACTACGTCTTCACTGTAGAAGCCACGAAAATCTCACAAATGCACAAGTCGGCACTCCGAAGTATTTCTATCTCTCGCAATCACGCGCCAACCGCTCCAAGTCTGTCTCGCGACCGTGCCAGTCGCCGTACTGTCCCGCACTCTCCATGTTCTGTGCGACCGTCCCTCGCGCCGCACTCCCCAGACCTCCCTCGTGTCCTCTCCAGAAACGATGCTCCTCCCCAACCTCCATACGTCTCTCTTAGTACGAGCGCTGTGATTGGCTAGAGCGCTCCCTCCATGCCTCCAGGCCAACGTACACTTACAAACATATTAAAGCACATACGAAATACTGTATTTACATTTAAATAACTTGAAATTAAATAATATTCCTACGACTGGACCATAAACACACTCTAACACACATTATTAGATACATGAAGAAATTAAATAAACATATATCAAAGGAATAGAACAAAAGGTAGGCCAGTAGCGTAATGTTTCTGTGCTTTCTAAAACACGGTAAATATTTAACCAATTTCTTCATGAATAGCATATATCGGATATAAACAAAGACATAGATGAATAAATACATTTATAAGCATGGTGCTACCGTTTTTTCGTGTAACGGTGGAGTACATATGGCCTGACCCGATCGACAGTAATCGGCCACTTTCACCTCCATTAACGCCGGCCGGGGTGGCCGAGCGGTTCTAGGTGCTACAGTCTAGAACCGCGCGACCGCTACGGTCGTAGGTTCGAATCCTGCCTCGGGCATGGATGTGTGTGATGTCCTTAGGTTAGTTAAGTTTAAGTAGTTCTAAGTTCTAAGGGACTGATGACCTCAGAAGGTAAGTTCTATAGTGCTCAGAGCCATTTGAACCATTTTGAACCTCCAATAACTCGTGTACTATTCAAGTTACATGCCTGTAATTTATACTAATTTAGGTTTACACTAAAAGCTTTCTATAGACACGTAGATCGACGAAATTGGATGAACCGTTTAGATTTTGGAATTTCGTTGCTGGGTGTTACCTGTATGGAAATGGCTCTGAGCACTTTGGGACTTAACATCTGTGGTCATCAGTCCCCTAGAACTTAGAGCTACTTAAACCTGACTAACCTAAGGACATCACACACATCCATGCCCGAGGCAGGATTCGAACCTGCGACCATAGCGGTCACGCGGTTCCAGACTGAAGCACCTAGAACCGCACGGCCACACCGGCCGGCTGTTACTTGTATAATTTACAGTCAGATACTTTAAACTAATAAAGATACTGAAAATCTGTTTACACCATCAGAATCGTCGTGCAAATAATAGTAATGTACATGTTTCTTTTTTAGGTATCATGATTCATCTGGCTACTATTAATTTCTATACGAACTCTGAAATATCTGCCACGATGGTTTCACAAAGTCCGCCATCTTTGGCGCTCTCGGCATACAAGTCTCTTTCATTGACACAGCGTCACCCTGGAATTCCCAGTCACGCGGCTGGACCACGCGCTGGGGCTACCCCTCTCGTCCGGCTAACGTCTGCAACCACGTGTTCGCTACCGGGCCCCGGCTGGCCGAACGGCCCGTGCGGCCGCGCCAACTTAGAATATTTTCAGGGCGCCACAATTCGCCCGTTTCCCCACATACCACAACCAAGTGTAATTCCGAGCCATATAATCGAGAAATGCTTTAGAAATATTAGCGAACTGCTACTTGATAGCCCACATAAGTATCTGACCGATAATATGAAAAACTATAGTGCAAAGACTACAGCCATCATAAATAGAGAACTTGACGGACTAAACTGGTGTTACACTGGATACTTGGCTTCTCGGAAGACCTCCAACAATCGTTCAGCCGTATGCTATGACCAAAAAATGCCCTATGTGAGTAACTGCTTGATCATTCTTTGGTCTATATTTGATTCATGTTAGTGTTAATAAGATTTTCAGCCATATTTAAGGTACGTTTATTACGTCACAGACGGCTTCATTCGGTGAACGTCATCAGGTGACCGTTAATATTCGCCTACAGTCTTCGGAGCCAATTCTCACATAAATGAGTCATGATATCGGCACCGTTCTGTGAGAATTTGTTACGAATACTGTTGGGAAATTTTACAGCGTCAGCTTGTGATATTCGCTGGACGAAACGGGTTATGGAGTAACAAATGTGCCTTAATGACAGCTGTTCCAGTCCTTATTATCATTATCTTGCAGGGAGAGCACATTGCCGCAGATGGGCTTCTAGTCGACGAAAGATTATAGCTCGGTCACGGTGCATTACGCGATAGAGAGAGAGGGAGAGAGAGACAGAGAGAGAGTGTGTGTTGTGTGAGAGAGATAGATAGATAGAGAGAGGGAGAGACAGAGAATAATAGCAATTTAAATGTAGATGATGAAAGGATTGAGACAGGGCCCTCTCAAGATCTGGCAACTAATGACTAATGACATGATTCGCCATGTATATTGTGAGTATGTAACAAACATTATCAGACAACTTGAGAGTCTGAATCCTGTGGAGGGTTTCTGTCGTTTTTGTCAATGCCAAAGTAATATTAAAGTTAGTGTGTTGTAGTCTGTACACACATACATACATTAATCCTTGTTCCATAGATCATGAATACGACATTTCGTAATGATGTGGAATGTGTCACTTTAACATAAGTTTTCTTTACACAAAATAATTGATTAATTAATTTTTCTTTACAGTTACTACTTCATATCTAAGAATTCATCTATTGAGCAGAAGGAGTCGTAATTCAGAAATTCTTTTAATTTGCTTTTAAATGTTGGTTGGCTATCTGTCAGACTTTTAATACTATTTGGCAAATGACCAAAGATTTTTGTGGCAGCATAATTCACCCCTTTCTGTGCCAAAGTGAGATTTAATCCACGATAGTGAATATCAGCCTTTCTTCTAGTGTTGTAGCTATGCAATTCGCTGTTATTTTTTAATTGGGATGGGTTATTAATGACAAATTTCATAAGTGAATATATGTATTGCGAAGGTACTGTGAATATCCCGAGTTCCTTAAATAAAAGTCTGCAAGGTGATCTTGGGTGGGCTCCAGCTATTATTCTGATTACACGCTTTTGTGCAATGAATACTTTGTCTCTTAGTGACGAATTGCCCCAAAATATGATGCCATATGAAAGCAGTGAATGAAAATAGGCATAGTAGGCTGATTTACTGATATGTTTATCACCAAAATTTGCAATAACCCTAATAGCATAAGTAGCTGAACCTAACCGTTTAGCAGATCATCGATGTGTTTCTTCCAATTCATCGATGCACACACCCAGAAATTTTGAGTATTCTACCTTAGCAACAGACTTCTGTTCATAGTCTATATTTATCAATGGTGTTATGCAATTTACTGTACAGAATTGTATAAACTGTGTTTCTCAAAATTTAGTTAGAGTCCATTTACAGAGAACCACTTAATAATTTTCTGAAAGACATTATTTTCAATTTTCTCAGCTGATTCTTGCTTCTTGGGTGTGATTACTATACTTGCATCATCAGCAAAAAGAGCTAACTTTGCATCTTCAGCAGTGGCAAGTCGTTAATATATATTAAGAACAATAAGGGACCCAAGACTGAATCCTGTGGGATACCATTCTTGATACCTCCCAAGTTAGAGGACTCTGCTGGTTTTTGTAGACTACCTGTACTGTTAATTTCAACCTTCTACATTCTTCCAGTTAAGTTTGAATTAAACCATTTGTGCACTGTCCCACTCATACCACATTACTTAAGCTTATCTAGAAGAATTTCATGATTCACACAATCAACTGTTGCATGACTGTTTCGTATGATATTATTTGTTAGATATTATGAATTCTATGCTTTCAGCATCGATTGACTGAAACTATGCATAACGAAGCAACTTTAATCGCTTGGGTCAATGTTACGATTTCTTTTTCTTTTCTTCATTTTCCTTTAACTGTTTCATAAGAACAGCACACAGGTGTGTCTAATAAAAACAGCACAGGACTGTGATGAAATGTGAATAAGCTGTGGACTGTGTTAGGTAGCGGAATAACAGATACAGTTTCGTGAGTGCTACGGAGTGGAACAGGGTGCACGCAGTTACGTTCCGTAATTACCTATGTCGTGTGTGTTAACATTTGTGCACATTTTGAAACTGGAAGGCCACAATATTAAGAGGGCAAAAGTTGGAACATCGGTCATCACGAGCCATTGTCGTCACGGTGCGCTCGAATCCAATCACGAGGTAAAACGCAGCCAGCGCAAAACCTTTGTGAGAGACTGTAAGGGAATGACGGCCGTCATGAGCCTAAGAGGCGTATGTGCATTGCCCTCAATTTAAAAATTGAAAGGTGCTCCATTTGTAATGATCAAAAGTAAACTTAATGTGACTGAATATGGTTGATTTTGTAAAAATAAATTTCTTTTATCACCCTCTTTTCTTTATTAATGATTATTTCTGAAACCTATGTAATTTATCGTTGAGGCACACAGGATATGAATTACTGTAACAGTTCCGCTGGAAAGTTATTACATCTTTTGTAACTTCAGACTGATGAATAGTGACTTTGTTCATGTGTAATTAGCCTATATTTCTAGCAGTAGTAAATATTGTCAAAAGGCTTGTGAGTAATATTAAACTTTAAGAAGATAGTTGTTAATATCATTTTCGTTGGAAAGAGATACCAAACTGATAGTGTTAAATTACAGTCACTGTTATGAATCATCACTATTTAGGGTCTGTACCAGCAAATCCCATCAAAAGATCGTATTTTCTTTCATTTGGTACCTCAAAAACATGTGTAATTTCTATAATACTAGAGATACATGATAACTAGCATTTATTGACGGGTTGAGAAACGCTAGTCCGCGAATCTGTGACCAAAACATGCTTCCATTTTCGTAGTGAGTGAAATTGCTGTCCGTCACGTATCATAAGTAGTTATTGGCCTCGCGTTCTTGCAGGAGTTGTATTAAACTTTGGTTGTTTGTGGGCATGTGTTGCCTTATGTTTCATTATATTTCTGCGTGATTTGTTGATATCTACAAAATCAGTGTCTTCTTGTACGTTATGGGCTCTCAAAATCATATTGTTAATCAGTAATTGTAGGTGTGTGTATGAATACATTAAATGTCACCAAGTGATATTTAAGCAATTTTTGCTCATGTATTTCAAGAATAACGAAAAATTTTAGATCTTTGACTAACAGTGAACTGCAGTTCTTTGTTCTGTTGTAGGTACTAGCGTTTCCACTATTCTATCTCATTCTTACTTCACGCTCGTCGTAACAGTGTAATCCAAAATCTGTACAATGCCTGGTTATATGTAGGAGGGGAGTTGATGACCATGATCTTGACAGTATAGAAAAATAAATATACAAAATAAATGAGGATGTAGGGCAGGTATATTAGTAAGTCCTATCCCTTTTGAGTTGGGCGGTAAATTAATTTTTTACTGTTACACGTGGTATTAAATAATTTTTGATTACCATATTCGGTTACCGCAGTTTCGAACAAAATGACCTTGAGTCATCATTGCTACACACGGTCAACTCTGCTATTATAATTAGGTCGACCATCCCCATTTTTTTTTAATGTGTCTTAATGGGATCAATGATATAGCATGCTGGGATTGTCTAAATGATTTTGCGTCACAAATAACTAAAATTCAACTATGTTCCTGCTGTCACATCCCAAAATACTGTCCATCCGCATACACTAATCAGCCAGAACGTTACGGCCACCGACCTACTTTTTTCGATATAAACCCGTACAGGCGAGAGCAACACCTGCTGAGGCATGACTGCTAGTCACACACGGAAGGTGCATGTAGTATCAGTGAGCGTGCTCTTCGTGTGTAGAGAAGGGAAAACGCGAGATATATTTGTTTGACTGAGCGCAGATTGTGATGGCCCGGAGGTTCGGAACGAGCATTTCGGAAGCTGCACCACTTGTCGGGTGTTCCTGGAGTGCCGTGGTGAGTGTCTTCAACACGTGGTGAAAGCGAGATGAAAAAATATCGAAACGTCGTGGGGTTGGGCGGCCGCCTCTCATTACAGATGTCGGACGTCGTAGGCACGTGACCAACGACTCTGGACGTTGACGCAGTGGCAGAGTGTTGAGTGGCCTGGTGAATCCCGATATTTTCTTCATCGTGTCGATGGGAGGGCACAAATCCGTCATCTTCCAGGGTACACTACTGGCCATTAAAATTGCTACACCAAGAAGAAATGCAGATGATATACGGGTATTCATTGGACAAATATATTATACTAGAATTAACATGTGATTACATTTTCACGAAATTTGGGTGCATAGATCCTGAGAAATCAGTACCCAGAAAAGCCACCTGTCGCCGTAATAACGGCCTTGATACGCCTGGGCATTGAGTCAAAGAGAGCTTGGATGGCGTTTACAGGTACAGCTGCCCATACAGCTTCAACACGATACCACATTTCATCAAGAGTAGTGACTGGCGTGTTGTGACGAGCCAGTTGCTCGGCCACCTTTGACCAGACGTTTTAAATTGGTGAGAGATCTGGAGAATGTGCTGGCCAGGGCAGCAGTCGAACATTTTCTGTATCCAGAAAGGTCCGCACGGGACCTGCAACATGCGGTCGTGCATTATCCTGCTGAAATGTAGGGTTTCGAATGAAGGACGGAGCCACGGGTCATAACACATCTGAACTGTAACGTCCACTGTTCCAAGTGCCGTCAATGCGAACAAGAGGTGACAGAGACGTGTAACCGATGGCACCCCATACCATCACGCCGGATGATACGCCAGTATGGCGATGACGAATACACGCTTTCAATGTGCGTTCACCGCGATGTCACCAAACACGAATGCGACCGTCATGATGCTGTAAACAGAACCTGGATTCATTCGAAAAAATGACGTTTTGCCATTAGTGCACCCAGGTTCGTCGTTGAGTATACCATTGCAGGCGCTCCTGTCTGTCATGCAGCGTTAGGGGTAACCGCAGCCATGGTCTCCGAGCTGTTAGTCCATGCTGCTGCAAAACGTCGCCGAACTGTTCGTGCCGATCGTTGTTGTCTTGCAAACGTCCACAGTTGTTGACTCAGGGATCGAGACGTTGCTGCACGATCCGTTACAGCCATGCGGATAAGATGCCTGTCATCTTGACTGCTAGTGATACGAGGACGTTGGGATCCAGCATGGCGGTCCGTATTATTCTCCTGAACCCACCGATTCCATATTCTGCTAACAGTCATTGCCGGCCGAAGTGGCCGTGCGGTTAAAGGCGCTGCAGTCTGGAACCGCTACGGTCGCAGGTTCGAATCCTGCCTCGGGCATGGATGTTTGTGATGTCCTTAGGTTAGTTAGGTTTAACTAGTTCTAAGTTCTAGGGGACTAATGACCTCAGCAGTTGAGTCCCATAGTCCTCAGAGCCATTTGAGCCCAACAGTCATTGGATCTCGACCAACGCGAGCAGCAATGTCGCGATACGATAAACTGCAATCGCGATAGGCTACAATCCGACATTTATCAAGGTCGGAAACGTGATGGTACGCATTTCTCCTCCTTACACGAGGCATCACAACAACGTTTCACTAGGCAACGCCGGTCAACTGCTGTTTGTGTATGAGAAATCGGTTGGAAACTTTCCTCATGTCAGCACGTTGTAGGTGTCACAACCGGCGCCAACCTTGTGTAAATGCTCTGAAAAGCTAATCATTAACATATCCCAGCATCTTCTTCCTTTCGGCTAAATTTCGCGTCTGTAGTACGTCATCTTCGTGGTGTAGCAATTTTAATGGCCAGTCGTGTGACTGGTCGTTGATACTTGTACTGCGGGATGGAGTCAAGCTTGCGGTGGCTCTGCTATGGTCTGGGGAACATTCTCGTGTCCATCCATTGGCGGAACTCGTGCAAGGTACCATGACGACCAAGGAGTATCGTACAGACCACGTAAACTCTTTTTTTACGATCAAGTTTCCCGACGGCAGTGGCATTTTTCAAGAAGATAAAGCACCATGTCACAAGGCCAGAAGTGTGATGAAGTGGTTCGGGGAACACATTGGCGAGATCCAGTTGATGTGCTGGATGTCCAAGTCACCAGATGTGAACCAGATCGAACGCATCTGGGGTGTGATCGAATGTTGCTTCAGGCCCTATCTCCCACCTGTCCGGAATTTACGGGAATTAGGTGACTTGTGTGTGCAGATGTGGTGCCAAACTCCCTCCAGCGACCTACCAAGGCCTCGCTGCTTCCATGCCACGACGCGTCGCCGCCGTTATCCGTGCATCTGTTCCACAGGCGGACATACCCTCTATAAGGTAGGTGGTTTCAATGTTCTGTCTGATCAGTGTACATTAAGCGCCTCCTCCGTTTCTTGAAGTGGAGCTTGTAACTGCTGCGTTCCCAGATCAGTGTCTCCCATTTGAAAACTATGTGTGGCTTATCATATCCAGTCATATTAAGAAAAGTTCATTGCCGGAACGAATTATGTAGTGAAACGGGTTTTTCCTGTCGTGAGCAATTATTCTTTTTTTTATCCGTTTACTGTTTGTCTACGATATGAATCTCCATTTTGTGGCGAATGTCCCATGTAGTCAAGAGAATTGGTTTGTATCAAAGGTAATCGCGGTACCTTCACTGCAACAAAGAAAACTTAACGTTACGACAGCGTGAGGAAAAACAGCGCCGTGGAATAAAAATATTGCAGCAGACCAGACGGGGAAATGCAATATTAATTCTGGAGAGAGTAACTTGACAGACAAAAGAATGCAGTGAGGCGATATGTTCCTGCAGTTCTATAACACTGATCACAATTAATGGGGCGTCTTTCCAATGGAAAAATTTCGAAATATGGTATTTTCAAACAGTATAACAAACAGATAATTAATAGCGGTTTTACGGTGACATGCAGCTTCTCTGCTGAATCTTCGTTACTTCTGATATCCTTTACACTTTAGATATCTGAAATGCCTCTATTTCCTTCTTCTCCTGTTATGCCACAGTACATGATTCACTTCCATGCTGTACTTTACTCCAGAAGTACATTCTAAAGAATTTCTTTTTCAGATAATGAGATAATAATAAATCGCCTCAAATGACCACATGAAAGTCCTTCAGCGTTCATGTAAAGAAGTCATCAATTCGCTTTAGTATCGATGTGTGAGTAGAAATACTGGTTGGGGGTTCATAGGGCCGTACACTTTTCTGAGCATATTATCAGTCTTAGCCTCGGAACTTAACTGAACGGAATCCCTTACATTTATGAGTATGGGAACAGTGATCATTTAAATGCTCTGGTGTATACCGTACCACTTTCAAATGCCCTAAGACCGCGTATCCCACGCATCTGACGAAATCCGAGAGCATTCAGGGTTGTTTGCCCGTGTTGTTGAGTCTTGAAGGATGAGTCTTTAACACACATCCCGTAGCATTAAAAAGGCGGTTGGCTACCATAGGATAGTGTGACCGATATCATAGTAAAGCAGTTGGGGTCAAAAAGAATTTACCACACTAGCTGTTGGATTACATCAGTGACGGAATGATAGTGGCTGCTATACGTCTCTTCTTACTGTGTATTTCTAATCGTGTTTCAGTATAGTGTTCTTTGCTTTGTACTTTCGATTATTTCGAAAGATATTATTTACTAATCTCTACTGTGTATCCGAAGAAAATACTGTTGTAGTTGTGATCTGCGAGAGACTGGTTTGACGTAGCTCTCCATCCTACTCTATCCTGTGCAAGCCTCTTCATCTCCGAATAACTACTGCAACCTACATTCTTCTGCATCTGCTTAGAGTATTCATCTCTTGGCCTCCCTCTACGATTTTTACCGTCCACGCTGCCTTCCAACACTAACTTGATTCCTTGATGCCTCAGAACATGTCCTACCAACCGATTCCTTATTCTAGTCAAGTTGTGCCACAAATTCCTCTTCTACCCAATTCTATTTAGTACCTCCACATTAGTTACGTGATACATCCGTCTAATCTTCAGCATTCTTCTGTAGCACCACATTTCGAAAGCTTCTATTCTCTTCTTGTCCAAACTATTTATCGTCCATGTTTCACTTCCATACATGGCTACACTCCATACGAATACTTTCAGAAACGACTTCCTGACACTTAAATCTACACTCGATGTTAACAAATTTCTCTTATTTAGAAATGTTTTCCTTGCCATTGCCAGTCTACATTTTATATCCTATCTACTTCGACCATCATCACTTATTTTGCTCCCCAAGTAACAAAACTCCTTTACTACTTTAAGTGTCTCATTTCCTAATCTAATTCCCTCATTATCGCCTGATTTAATTCGACTACATTCCATTATCATTGTTTTCTGTTGTTGATGTTCATCTTACATCCTCCTTTCAAGACAATGTCCATTTCGTTCAGCTGCTCTTCCAGGTCCTTTGCTGTCTCTGACAGGATTACAGTGTCGTCAGCAAACCTTAACGTTTTTTATTTCTTCTCCATTCCTACTCCAAATTTTTCTTGTTTCCTTTACTGCTTGCTCAATAAACAGAATGAATAGCTACAACACTGTTTCACTCCCTTCTCAACCGCTCGACTCTTATTACAGCCATCTAGTTTCTGTACAAATTTTAAGCAGCCTTTTGCTCCCTGTATTTTTCATCTGCCATCTTCAGAATTTCAAAGAGAGTATTCCAGCCAACATCGTCAAAAGCTTTCTCTAAGTATACAAATGCAAGAAACGTAGGTTTGCCTTTCCGTAGTCTTTCTTCTAAGATAAGTCGTAGGGTCAGTATTGCCTCACGTCTTCCAAAATTTCTGCGGAATCCAAACTGATCTTCCCCGAGGTCGGCTTCTACCAGTTTTTCCAGTCGTCTGTAAAGAATTCGTATTAATATTTTGCAACCGTGAGTTATTAAACTGATTGTTCGAAAATTTTCGCACCTGCCAGCACCTTGTTTCTTTGGGATTGAAATAATCATATTTTTCTTGAAGTCTGACGGTATTTCGCCTGTCTCATACATCTTGCTCACTAGATGGAAGAGTTTTGTGGTGACTGGCTCACCCAATGCTATCAGTAGTTCTAATGGAATGTTATCTACTCCCGAGGCCTTGTTTCGACCTATGTCTTTCAGTGCGCGGTCAAATTCTTCACACAGTAAAATATCCCCTATTTCATCTTCAACTACGTCCTCTTCCATTTACATAATATTGCCTTACAGTACATCGCCCTTGTAAAGATCCTCTACATACTCTTTCCACTCTTCTGCTTTCCCTTCTTTGCTTAGGACTGATTTTCTATCTGAGCTCTTGATATTCATACAGGTGGTTCTCTTTTCTCCAAAGGTCTCTTTAATTTTCGTGTAGGCAGTATCTATCTTACCCCTAGTAATATAGGCTTCTGTATCCATCCCTGCTTAGCCATTTTGCACTTCTTGTCGATCACATTTTGAAATTTTTGTATTACTTTTGACCTGCTTCATTTACTGCATTTTTATATTTTCTCTTTTCATCAATTAAATTCAATATCTCTTCTGTTAGCCTTGGAGTTCTACTGGCCCTCATTTTTTTACCTACATGATCCTCTACTGCCTTCACTATTTCATATCTCAAAGCTACCCTTTTTTTCTCTACTGTATTTCTTTCCCCTGTTCTTCTCAATCGATCCCTAATGCTCTCTCTGAAACTCTCTACAACCGCTGGTTCTTTCAATTTATCCAGGTTCCCATCTCCTAAAATTCCTACCTTTCTTCTGTTTCTTCAGTTTTAGTCTACAGTTCATAACCAATAACATCTGCTCCTGGAAATGTCTTAGAAGCTGAAACCTGGTTTCTACATCTGTGTCTTACCATTACATCTATCTGAAACCCTCCAGTGCCTCCAGGCCTCTTCCACGTATACAACCTTCTTTCATGATTCTTAAAGAAAGTGTTAGCTATGATTAGGTTATTCTCCGGGCAAAATTCTACCAGGCGGCTTCCTCTTTCATTCTTTACCCCCAGTCCATATTCACCTACTACTTCTCCTTCTCTACCTCTTCCTACTATCGAATTTCAGTTCCTCAAGATTATTAAATTTCGTCTTCCTTAACTATCTAAATAATTTCTTTTATCGCATCATGCATTTCTTCAATCCCTTCATCAGCTGCGGAGCTAGTTGGCATATAAGCTTGTATTACTGTGATAAGCGTGGGCTCCGTGTTTATCTTGGTTACAATAATGCGTTCACTATGCTGTTTGTAGTAGTTTTCAGCGTTCCTATTTTTTTATTCGTTATTAAACCTACCCCTGCATTACCCTTATTTAGTGTTTATTAACCCTATATTCACCTGACCAGTAGTCTTGTTCTTCCTACCAGCGATATTCACTAATTCCTACTTTATCTGACTTTAACCTGTCCATTTCCCTTTATAAATTTTCTAACCTACCTACCCGATTAAATGACCTGTCATTCCAGCTCCGATCTGTTAGACGCTAGTTTTGTTTCTGCTGATAACGACGTCCTCCTGAGTAGTCCGCGCCCGGAGATCCGAATGGGGAATATTTTACCGCCGAAATATTTTACCCAAGAGGACGCCATCATCATTTTACCCATAGAGCTGCATGCCCTGGGGAAAAATTACGGCTTTAGTTTCTCTTATCTTTCAGCCGTTCGCAGTACCAGCACAGCGAGGCCGTTTTGGTTGATGTTACAAGGCCACATCAATCAATCATTCAGACTGTTGCCCCTGAAACTACTGAAAAGGCTGCTGCCCGTCTTCAGGAACCACACGTTTTGTCTGGCCTCTCAACAGATACCCCTCCGTTGTGGTTGTACCTACTGCACTGCTATCTGTATCGTTGAGGCACGCAAGCCTCCCCACCAACGGCTAGGTCCATGGCTCATGGCGGTGTTTGGGGGGGGGGGGGGGATGCTGTATTTTCTACTTCCACACTCATTCTAAACTCTATTTATCAGTCTTTTTGTTGCATATTACGGAGGGAGGTAGTCATATCACCAAGTTCTGCACCTGATTCTGCTAATATTTTAGGGCAGTGGGAGTGTTGATCGGGAAGTTCGAGATTGCGTTTCATGGTTCTGCAATAGGTTGTATGCATTACTGGTACATACATATACTCGTAACTGTGTGGTAGATTCCACTTGAGTTATATATAGCTAAGCGTCATTTAAGACACTTGTAAGAGAGAGGTATGCGCTATATGCGCTCCCTGCAATAGGCAAGGCATAGGAGAGTCTCTGACCAGAGAGCAGTATGTAGTTAGTTGTTGCTTGTCGCTAGTCGGCGGTAGTATGCAGTAGTCTGCGTGAGTCGGCAGTAGTCGGCGCGTGTCTGCGGTGGTCGGGACTCTGGAGGATGAGTATTATTGTTTAAGGTAAAGAAGCAGCCTTGCGCATATCTAGTAATATATGTTAACTGTCATCCAATTTCTTTTAAAATAATGCCCCAATAATAATTTTTATAATATAATTTTTTTTAAAAAAAAGCATCCATTTCAATTTAAAGATTTTATTCAATGAATAATTAATTCGTTTCACGAGTCACAAAGCATAGGCCAGCATTGCACGGAGCTGTGCCGAAATTTTTTTATGTAAGAGCAGACATATTCGCAGTTTTTATTGAGGTAAGAATTTTTGCTTTTTTATTCAGAATACAGGTCCGAGGCGCAGCGCTGCTGTCGTCATAAAATTTACCAGGTTACTGAATTTTTTATTATTTTTGGGTTTAGGAGTTTTTCTGTTTCGAACTTTTAACATTAAATGAGAAAAGAATTTTGTGGGTACATTAAATGTGAATGCATTTCTGCACGGAGACAATAAATGGGAACTAATTTTGTTCAGAGGTTACATTCAATTAATAATATTTAAAAAAAATCATTATATTATTTTTGTGGGGAGGTTACACTTGGTTCATTTTTAATTAATATTTTTGTGGGGAGGTTACACTTGCTGACATCCGGCCAGGATCGTATTTCTTTGTGAATCTTCCGAGAAGTAGTCATATATCTGCTCTTATTTAGTTAAACGTAGTTTGCATCTGGCGCAACGCATTTACTAATTTGTCACTCCTTCTTCCACAGATCATCGGCAATTTGTTGCTCTTTGTTGTAATTGTGTTTGTTGCATTTTTGCATTGTCCTTGTTTCATTTGTGCTTAATTTTGATTTGTGAAAAATACCGCGAAAAACTGTTAACAGTACATCGCGATGTGTAATGAGTGAAATAGCCGACTCGAATAGTTTGACCGAAAATACTTGCGACACTCAGTGTAATAGCGATAATCCTCCATTTTCTGACAACCAGTACGTAGCGATCACTAGTAATGATTTTGACCCTAATGACGAACAAACAAATTCAATTGTGTCCTCTGTTAATTTAACGACAATTGATGACGCGGGACGTTCTGTTACAATGAACGCTGCCCGGCTTGACACTCCCGGTTTGCAAAATTTACGTAATGAACAGACAATTTTTTCTAACGAAAATGAACAGTGTAATCAGAATACGTCAGATTCATTTAATTCCGGTGTAGTGACCAACAGTGCACATCCGATTAGCAAACGTTTTCAAGAATCACAGAATAACCAAATTGTTACACAAAACGTGACACATGCAAATGCACCATCACACAGTGCAGAGAATAGAGTAGGTAATATTGGCTGGGATCAAGTTATAGCATTATTACTACAAATCAAGAAAGAACAAGACGACCTTCTCAAACAACAAATTAATGAAAACAATAAAAAACAAGACGACAATTACAAACGACTCAATGAACAAATTCATGAAAGTCTCAAACAGCGGAATGAAATACTAGATAACCATTTCAAACAACCTACTGAATCGCGCAAACAACTTTATGAAAGTTTCAAACTGTCGAATGAAAAAACACGACAACCTTAACGAACAGAACAAACAACTTAGTGAACAGATTACAGCTGTTACCGTGCAACGTCATGATACTAAAGTACAATTACGTGACGAAATTAAGGCTTGTGCTAGTAACAGTAGTGAAGAAATTAGATCTGTTGCACAAGAATTAGGTAATAGACATGCAGGCACAACAGAATTACTTAGAGATGAAATCAATGCAGTCACTGAACAATGTTCAGAAAACGCAATACGCGACGAGTTTAATTTAAAGTCACCAGAACTTTCACACACTCTGGATACGGAAGTCGATAAGAAATGTGAACAACAGAACAACCAAATTGACGAACGTATTAAAGTGACAGAAATGAAAAATATTTCAGTCACTAACACGTCACAGCATACGGCACATTCCGAACATTTGTCACATTCACACAGCCAGTGCAACTTAGGTAATTCACAGAGACTACGTGACTTAGAATACGAAGTGACACAGACAAACAGATTCTCACGCAATCCTGAACCTGTTCACAAATTCAGAGACGATAACGTCGATTACGAGCAAATTTTATCCGTACGAATATCTAAGGTAGTTGAAAATGACAGAGCACAGGTACACGCTTTGAACCGGATACGTCGATTTATTTTTGTACTTTCACCAGCTTGGCCTGTAACGCAGAAACTAGCTTTGGACTGGATACGACCATTTGCTTTTGTATTTTCAACAGCATTGTCTGTAATGGAGAAACCAGAACTGGCCTGGATACAACAATTTACTTTCGAATTTTTACCGCCATTGCCTGTAACGCAAAAGCTAAAATTTATTTGCAGCGCGTAATTGACCTCAGGGGATTCATTACGCTTCGATGAATATGTGCCGTAGCGTGCACAGGGCCCCTAGCCGCAGTAGTGCTGTTTCATCTTTAGTTTTCTGCACTGCTGCCTTCTCTTCTACTATCCTTTATATATATTAAAACAGCTCTTCAACTGTCGATCTATCTATGATTATGAAAGTGTAAAGAAAACCTGATAAGGCAAGTTTTACCGAAAGTGACATTTTTTATTAGACACTCCAGAAATGACAACTACCGCCGTAATTTTAATAACAGATAAAATTGTAATCATCAGTATGTACAACATTTTCAGCAATCGTCAAAATTATCAGCAACCGCATTTTGGTAACAATAGAGGTTTTTCTCAACAACAGCATCAAAACCAGCCGGTTAGCATACCTAACCAACAATGTAATGTACAAGGTCAACCAAGCTTTAATGTCTCGCCGCCTGCACGTATAGCGTCACTCCAACAAATAGTAATGCACAGCAACAAGGAAATCAGTACGTCCAGAAAACACATCATTTCAATTCCTATCGCAATGCACCATATAGCAATGACTATCATGACAGACGTCAAAGTAATGAGCACAATTTTCAGCGTACGTTAAATAACAGTCGGTCTTATCAGCAGCAGAATCATCTGCAACAACATATTATCATGAATGAACCAGACAGTAGATATCATCCCGAACGTAATACGTCAGGAAGATATAACAGAACAGTACAATTAGTGGAAATGCCACAGCATCCTCCTGAAAATAATAGCACGTCAGATAGAATATGACTAGATACAGTACAGGTTGCATCTTCCAGCAACGCAAGCAATACTTCAGATACACAGAATCTTGTTTACGAAAATGTTATTTGAAACATGCCTTGTTGAATGCACCTCTTTTATCATACGCAGATGTTACTAGAAATTTTTCCATTGCCACCGACAGTTCTAACACCGCTTTAGGCGTACACATTTTTCAGGAAATTGAAGAAGATGGTGCTACAGTAATTAAAAACATAGCCTTTGCGAGTCGCATTCTGTCACCTGCTGAACGCAATTATTCTGTTACAGAACTTGAAACATTATGTGTTGTATGGGCATTTACGAGATTTCGGCATTTTCTTTATGGAAGACATACGACCGTTTACACAGATCATAGAGCGATACAGTTTTTACTTTCCGCTAAATTTACACACGACAGATTAAGCAGATGGAAACTTTATTTGCAGGAATTTAATTTTACAATCGTTCATATTCCCGGTGCATAAAATATTGTAGCAGACGCACTATCCCGTTCTCTCAGCAACAATCACCAAGACATCGCAACCAACTTCTGCAAAGCAAATTTCAGCGTCATGTACATTCAACAAGTTGCATTTGAAAATTTCATTTCGTCGTCATTACAAGATATAGCACAAGAGCAGAGTAAAGACAACGTATGGAAAGAAATTAAACGCCTTTGGCAAGATAGGAATAATGTTACCATTAGAAACCATTACACTGTACGCAATAACATTCTGTTTCGCCGCTCTCACCCTGACAGCAACAATTGGTTATTATGCATTCCTGACGAGCTTGTTAACAAATTAATCTGGTATACTCATTTAAGTTACGCACATTACGGAGCCAGAAAATGTTTTCTTATACTGAGACAGAACTGTTATTTTACCAACGTGGAGAAACGTATTCGACGAGTTTTAGCGTCATGTAAAATCTGCCAGAAAGCTAAGTCAGATACGACTTCACATATTCCTCCATTACATCCCTTTGTACCTGTTAAATTGAGACACATGGCCGCTGTAGACATTTTTGGTCCGATTCCCAGAACTAATAGAGGTTTTTGCTACATCTTTGTCGCAGCTGAACTCACTTCGAAATTTGTTACCTTCACTCCGTTACGCAAAGCTACTGCTAAAACTGTTTCGAAAGCATTTGTAAAACATTTTTTATTTCATGTAGGGCATGTATTGAAAGTAATTTCCGACAATGGACCATAGTTTCGATCTGCTATATGGACACGTATGTTACGAGCTAGAAACATTTCTCCGATCTATATATCCAGGTACCATGCTTCTTCGAACCCTTGTGAACGATTAATGAAAGAAATTGGTAAACTGTGCAGAATATACTGCCATAAAAACATATTGTTTGGGACACACACATACTCTCATTCCAGGATGTAATTAATTCCATACCAAATGAATCTACTATGCTATCTCCGTGTGTTATACTGAAAAATGTTGAACCACCTAACAAAATTAAAGAATTAGTAACCTTTCCTACATCTCGTCGACTACGACACCTTGAAATAATTGACATTGCGCTGAACAACATCAAACGTGCCGCAGAGCGCCGAAGAAGACAGCAAAAACCGGTTTGTACACGCCGTGACTTTCACATTGGACAGAAGATATTAGTACGCACACATTATTTATCTAACAAAGGAAGAAGTAGATGTAGTAAATTTGAGCTTCTATATGCAGGTCCATATCGAATTCGCAGCATTCCTCACCCCAATGTAGTACACGTCCAAACTCTGAGAACCAGAAAAACCAAAGGGAATCACCATGTCTCCAACATCAAACCCTTCATTGAATGAGCATACTTTATGATTTATCACACTGTAACGCCATTTCCTGATTTTTTTTTTGTGACCACTTATGCAATTATATTCACATGAACACTTACTTATGATAATCGTATTTCTTCTTGGCAAGTGCCCGGCAAGGTAAGGTTAGCAGGTCGCTTTTCTTGTCGTTACACATCAGACCGTGCACATTTTTCCAGATAAACTTACACATTTTATGACCACTTATGCAATTATGTCTATGTGATTACTTACTGATGATTGTCATATTTTTTCTAGGCAAGTTCCCGGAAAGGTAAGATTAGCAGATCGCTTTTCTTGTCGTTACACATCGGACCATGCATATTTTCCATTCTTCATGTATGTATGATTGATTTACTGTTTTATTTGTATGCACTATGAAATATTTAAGATGTCACAAACACCAGTTGACTTTGACATTATGCCTTACGATAGCTCAACATCGTGACTATTTTACATTTTTTTTTTTTGCTGCTACATTGTGATACTCTGTACATTTTTGCACCTGCACACTGTCTATGTTTTTGACATATTACGTTTTCTGTCATGCTATGCTGTATGCTTAATTATATCACTAGAAACCAGTTTTTATTTAATGGGTATATGATTTAAATGCAAGACATTAATCATTGTTCATCATTTTCAGAAAGAAATAACGTGTCAAAGAAATAAATTAAACAAACCACAGTGGATTACTGTGAAATGGGAATTTCACCTTCGCAATGCACGAAAGAAGATGCAATACCTCGTCACGAAGAGTAAATGGATCAGAATTAACAAGCATTAACAAGAATATACTATACACATCGTATGATAGCAGTCTTAATTAATTTTTTCTTTCAGAATACGAGGCGATTGATGCAGACTGTCAGACAGAACTACACATCTTAGTTTTAGTGATGAAATATGCTAGAAATAAGGAACTCTATACTATGATGAATAGTGATGCAGAATATGCTAATATGGATAATGAAGTTTTTCTTTACAGGTGATGATAATAATGGAATTATGGTGATATGGATAATGAAGTTTTTCTTTGCAGGTGATGATAGTAATGATAATGAAGTTTTTCTTTGCAGATGAGGATAATGTTGAAGTTTATGTATATGTGCTATGTAGTTATTTAAGTATTAGTTGCAGTTCGTTTTGACAGTATGTCTTTTGTCGCATGGTATGATGACTGAAGGTTTTGGAAAGGACAGCTAGAGAACATATATATTTAATACACATTTCATTACCTGTTAATTCGAAGTTCACTACTTTTCAGCATAATATGCGTTTCTTCTTTCAGCTTAATAATCCATTATGTATTTTTTGCAGGAGAAATTATTCATGAAATTAATGTGCTATAAGCAGTTGGTCATTAAACCTGTGTCATTCATGAATGGGATCACATATACTCTATTTGTTTCATAACCTTGCTACAGCTGACTCATGACGAATGACGTTACACATCTTCATTTGCAGCAATAAGTCAAATGAAAATATTGTTATGCCCCAGCAATTAATTATCGATCGCAACGCAATGCATTGCTAGCACAAAAAAATGTATATACGTATTACCAGTCCCAAATAATGCTAAGAGAGTTATGAGTAATACTGAATGATGTTTTCTAATCACAGACTTTGAGTAATAGTTACAGAGTGTTACATTTTTTAATATGTCTTATGTCACTTGAATGATGAGTTCTGAGTAATAGTGAATGATATTTTGTAATAATGCATGCATGCTCTACACTCATTAGCTCCTATTTTGACTGATGACTTCTAATGATTTGTAACTGGCCAATGAGTGCCAATAATTATTTTTAAATATGTCATATGTCACTTGAATGATAAAAAATATTTTGTAATATTCAATACTCGCTGGCCAACGAATGCCACTGTTTCTTATATTTTCAATTTATATTATGTCACTTACATGCTATATATATATGAATACCAGTAGCTTGATGCTACACTCATTAGCTCCTGTTCTGAATGATGACTTCTGATGATTTGTAACTGGTCAATGAGTGCCAATGTTCTCTGTAAACAGATAACTTACGAACATTATTCTGTAATACTTCATAAATGGTACAGAAATGTTCAGTAACTGGGCGATGAGTGCCACGAATTAGTCAAATCAGTTGATAGACTAGTGTATATATTAATGAAAACTGGCATAAGACTTAATGTCCTTCACCTTCTGACCTAATTACCAGAAATTACTACAATATCCGTTTGTCATGTCTATCCTCATGATCATGGAGCACTATATTTGGTTTTTGCACTAATTCTACGTTGGTGTACCTTACAAGAACGTGGTGTTGACACGACATGCTGTCCACCACCTTGAGCGATGGAGATGATATTATGGTCCCACTGTTTGGTGTACCTAATGTACTATCAAAATGATAACATGGAATACTACTACGACATTTCAGTGTCTTGGCTACACTGATTAATACTTCAGGGAAAAGAACTTCAAATTGTCTCACTTGGTGTTGTGCTTCTGTAGAAAGATATGGACTTTCAGTGCAGCTGCGTGCAACCTAATGTGCTACAACCATGATGCAATCCTTCCCTTTCCTATCCTAGTTCTTGTAAAGTAGTAAAAAAAACTACAGTGCGTGTGCACTTTATGTCATTTGTTAATATGATTTGTACTCATTGCGTATGCTTTTTGTGATTTCCTGATATTCTGCACTACAGTGCGTATGCACTTTATGTCATTTGTTAATATGATTTGTATTCATTGCGTATACATTTTGTGATTTGCTGATATATTCTGAACTACAGTGCGTGTGCACTTTATGTCATTTGTTAATATGATTTGTACTCGTTGCATATACATTTTGTGATTTCCTGATATGTTCTGTACTACAGTGCGTGTGCACTTATGCCATTTGTTAATATGTTTTGTACTCATTGTATACACATTTTGTCTTTGCTTGATATGTTCTGTATTCAGTGCATGTGCACTATATTTTATTTCATGTTCTGCACTTATATATATGTATATATTCTGTGATTGTAAACTTAGTTAATAAGAAAAATTTGTTGCTCATGGCAAGTCCAATTGACTTACCATCGCTGCCAAATTTTTGCCCCCCCAGTGGAGGGTTATGTAAGAGGTATGCGCTATATGCGCTGCCTCCAATGGGCAAGGCATAGGAGAGTCTCTGACGAGAGAGCAGTATTTAGTTAGTTGTTGCTTGTCGCTAATCGGCGGTAGTATGCAGTAGTCTGCGTGAGTCGGCAGTAGTCGGCGGTAGTCGGCGCGTGTCTGCGGTGGTCGGGACTCTGGAGGATGAGTATTATTGTTTAAGGCAAAGAAGCAGCCTTGCGCATATCTAGTAATGTATGTTAACTGTCATCCAATTTCTTTTAAAAAAATGCCCCAATAATAATTTTTATAACATAAAATAATTTTTTTTTAAAAAAGCATCCATTTCAATTTAAAGATTTTATTCAATGAATAATTAATTCATTTCACGAGTCACAAAGCATAGGCCAGCATTGCACGGAGCTGTGCCGAAAATTTTTTATGTAAGAGCAGACATATTCGCAGAGTTTATTGAGGTAAGAATTTTTGCTTTTTTATTCAGAACACAGGGCCGAGGCGCAGCGCTGCTGTCGTCATAAAATTTACCAGGTTACTGAATTTTTTATTATTTTTGGGTTTAGGAGTTTTTCTGTTTCGAACTTAACATTAAATGAGAAAAGAATTTTATGGGTACATTAAATGTGAATGCATTTCTGCACGGAGACAATAAATGGGAACTAATTTTGTTCGGAGGTTACAATATTTAAAATTCATTTAATTATTATTTCCGTGGGGAGGTTACACTTGGTTCATTTTAATACTTTAGTGGGAAGGTTACACACTAGATTTCATTATTCTGTGAAAAATAAGTTTTTTCTAGTTCATACTCCGTATCATGGCCTTCACTTCAACTGCAGAGCTTTTTTAAGTAACTCGATTCATTCTGTTTCCTATCAATACAATCACATTTCTTTTGGCTATAACGGCATGCGTTTTCTCCTAATGATTCGGGTATTCCTAACTGTGTAGTTGTAACTCACCTCGTTTTCTCTATATACGAAATTCGCGTCTTGACAGATATTTTATTTAATTCAAAATGTAACTGTAGATATGACGTTAAAGAAGGCGTGTTGCTTACGTGGTCTGACGCATTGTCGCTTTCTTCATTTCGTCTCTGCTCATACGAGATGCATAGTATTGTGACATTCCCCTTATCTAGCAAATTGTTTGTGTTTTAGTTTTGACCAGTACTATCTCCCGTAAAAATCTGGGACAACTGCTGCGAACGTTCTCCAATTATATTGCACACAGCGAGAAAAACGTTTACCACGAAATTGGGGGGCGCGAAACAATTTTTCGGATTAAGCGAATGTCGTGATAAACAATGCTCGAGAAAAAAAAAATGGAATTTTCCATCTCATCACATTTTATTGTAGCACTGCGTTTCAATGTATTGTTAAATATTACTCGTGGTGGTACATTCTCTAGACTAAAATTTACGTTCAGTATATTATTATATTTGGGAAAATACACGTTATTGTTCACCCAAAATGAGAATCCAGTCAGTGAACATAACCATCCCCGCCTTTTTCTCATTATGTTCAAAAATGGTTGAAATGGCTCTGAGCACTATGGGACTTAACATCTGTGGTCATCAGGCCCCTAGAACTTAGAACTACTTAAACCTAACCAACCTAAGGACATCACACACGTCCATGCCCGAGGCAGGATTCGAAGCTGCGGCCGTAGCAGTCGCGCGGTTCCGGACTGAGCGCCTTAACCGCGAGACCACCGCGGCCGGCTCTCATTATGTGTTGGACAGTTGGTTCCACATTTTTAAGCACTGTGATATTAGAATGTTCCCAAAGAGAAAATATAGTAATTCCCGAGAGCCATCTGAATTGCATTCTACGTATATCGTAATACTTCCCTCAGACAATTTCCCCCTTGAACAAGACTGTCCCTTAAACGATTAAGTTTTATTGGTCAGGTAGTCAGTTTCTTTGGTGATGGAGTCAGATACTGAAGGAAATGTAGACTGCAATCCCACCTGTTCTCATAGTCGGGAAAACGTAGTTAGTTTCTCCACAAGTGAACTCTCTTGTTCTTGTTCTTGAAACGTTCAGATCTTCCTGGATTTAAAGAAAATTCAATATCTGTTTATTTCGAAAGTTTATCAGCTATTTCCAGTAACAAAGGTCCTGATGAAGAAGCATTATGAAACTTAGCTTGTTTTGAAACAAACAAGTAATGCAGTCTCCAGTACTTCGCGTTCAGCCGTTCTCATACATTTCCTCTCTGACTCAAACATACAACACTCAGACATTTCCGTAATTTGATCTTTGTTATCATAGACGTAGCAATACCAAAAAATTTACATAGTCTTTTTCATCAACAGCGTTAACCAACTCCATCTTCATTTTAAAAGAAACCAGTTTGTTCACCTGAGACGAGAAATGTTTTCGTGTTAAATTGTTGTTGTTTCTCGCTAAAGGAAAGAAACTTACAATATTACGTAGTATTTTGTCAAGGCAGTAGTACTGTTTCATGTTAATCCAATTTTCGTGTTAATCGATTTTTCGTGTTAAGCGTTTTCATATTACATCCACACCTACACACCGCAAGCCAAATTACGATGTGTGGCATCTGGGAAGAATGAGTGTTTGTAAACTTACTTATGAGCTATAATTCCTCTGTTTTTCTAGTGACAGACGTATGTGGGAGGAGGTAATACGGATCTCCACTCTTCTTTGAACGCGCACTTCGCAATTTCAACAGCAATCTTCTCCTTCATACATAACACGCCTCTTGTAGCGAATGACGCTGGAGTCCGTTCAGCTCTCCGTAATACTCCAGCGCACTCTAAACGACTCCGTGACTAAAGGTGTCACTCTTATTTTCATCTTCTCTCTCTCTCTCTCTTCTGTTAGTACTACTGACGAACAATACTTACGAATCGGTCGAAAAGTCCTTACATTGAAGCTCAGCCTCTCATCTGCTTTTCGTATTGTTACTTTTACGTGTTTATTCCTGTTGAGATCGGTCCGGGTGGTTACTCCGAGCTGTTTTAGATTGTTACTATTTCCACAAATTTTTCTTTTGTTTTGGTTAATTATGCATTTATTTCACCGGGCAGAATTCGAACCTTCGGCCACTCTCTTATATCTAACCAGACTTGCTTAGAGAGTAAATATTACATTTTATATAGAACATGAGCAACACATCATAATAATAACAACAACAACAATAATAATAATAAAAATATTAATAATAATAATAGAAGAATGTGCCCTAAACTGGACTCCTTCTCCTACCACAGCCCCTTTTTCTTGTGACTCTTCATTCTTCTGAAATCTAGTGGGACCTAGCGCAAATAGCGGTTTAGGCTTGTACCACATGTCGCTAGCTTCACTTGTTGCTGAACAGTTCACCACTACGTGTTTTGACAAAGGACAAATATATTTTTCGTTATCTCTCATAGGTCTTGATCTTTGAACTAATAAGTGTTTTGAGTAGTAAGGTTGCAGGTCGTTGTTGATGTTAAACCACTTCCTAGTAAGGTTGCAGGTCGTTGTTGATGTTAAACCACTTCCTTCAGATGTTTGGTTAAAACTTTATTTGTTTAACAAAACATACTATTCAGGCGCCCAAAATGGACCTCCTTCAGTTGCCTGAAGTGGGCCTTTTATTTTCACGTTTAGAGTCTGCCTGTATTAGTACAAACTCCTATAATCTTCGAATTCTCTGGGCGATTCCAAGAGTTGATAAGAAAAGTGGTTCCATCTAAAATGACTACAGTTATTGACGCAACTCTGAAACGAAAGTGGATTGGGTGAAGGTCAGTAAATACATTGGTGAGCAAAACGTATGGACGAAAGTAATTTTCGTTTAATGTGTTAGCGCCAAGTACTATAGGTCGATGACGCTTGGACCACACATAGAAAGGAATTTTTTTGGAAATTTGTGGTAAGTTCCTATGGGACCAAACTGCTGAGGTCATCAGTAACGTCCCTAGGCTTACACACTACTTAATGTAACTTAAACTAACTTACGCTAAGGACAACACACTCATCCATTCCCGAGGGAGAACTCGAACGTCAGATTCAGCGTGGGAGGGGGGGGGGGGGCCGTCAGGGAGTGAGGGGAGGGGGGAGTCGTGCAAGGCGAACCGTGCAAGGCGTCCCAGACCACGCGGCTACCACGTGCGGCCACACATAGAAAAAGCTGCTGCAGTATAGTGCAGGAGATAACTGAAAGAAATACGGAATGATACGAACAAAAATAGCACTTTTATTCAAAGACAATAATTACACTGAAGTTACCGCTATTCATGATGGTCCGATGGAGGTTACGGAAGACAGGACATACTCTACTGGCCATTAAAATTGCTACACCGAGAAGAAATGCAGATGATAAACGGGTATTCATTGGACAAATATATTATACTAGAACTGACATGTCATTACATTTTCACACAATTTGGGTGCATAGATCCTAAGAAATCAGTACCCAGAACGGCCACCTCTGGCTGTAATAACGGCCTTGATATGCCTGGGCATTGCGTCAAAGAGAGCTTGGATGGCGTTTACAGGTACAGCTGTCCATACAGCTTCAACACGATACCACAGTTCATCAAGAGTAGTGACTGGCGTATTGTGACGAGCCAGTTGCTCGGCCACCTTTGACCAGACATTTTCAATTGGTGAGAGATCTGGAGAATGTGCTGGCCAGGGCAGCAGTCGAACTTTTTCTGTATCCAGAAAGGCTCGTACGGGACCTGCAACATGCGGTCGTGCGTTATCCTGCTGAAATGTGGGGTTTCCCAGGGATGGAATGAAGGGTAGAGCCACGGGTAGTAATACATCTGAAATGTAACGTCCACTGTTCAAAGTGCTGTCGATGCGAACGAGAGGTGACCGAGACGTGTAACCAATGGCACCCCATACAATCACGCCGGGTGATACACCAGTATGGCGATGACGAATACACGCTTCGAATGTGCGTTCACCACGATGTCGCCAAACACGGATGCGACCATAATGATGCTGTAGACAGAACCTGGATTCATCCGAAAAAATGACGTTTTGCCATTCGTGCACCCAGGTTCGTCGTTGAGTACAGCATCGCAGGCGCTCCTGTCTGTGATGCAGCGTCAAGGGTAACCACAGCCATGGTGTCCGAGCTGATAGTCCATGCTGCTGCAAATGTTGTCGAACTGTTCGTGCGGATGGTTGTTGTCTTGCAAACGTCCCCATCTGTTGACTCAGGGATCAAGATGTGGCTGCACGATCCGTTACAGCCATGCGGATAAGATGCCTGTCATCTCGACTGCTAGTGATACGAGGTCGTTGGGACCCAGCACGGCGTTCCGTATTACCCTCCTGAACCCACCGATTCCATATTCTGCTAACAGTCATTGGATCTCAAGCAACGAGAGCAGCAATGTCGCGATACGATAAACTGCAATCGCGATAGGCTACAATCCGACCTTTATCACAGTCGGAAACGAGATGGTACGCGTTTCTCCTCCTTACACGAGACATCACGACAACGTTTCACCAGGCAACACCGGTCAACTGTTGTTTGTGTATGAGAAATCGGTTGGCAACTTCCCTCATGTCAGTACGTTGTAGGTGTTGCGACCTTGTGTGAATCCTCTGAAAAGGTAATCATTTGCATATCACAGCATCTTCTTCCTGTCGATTAAATTTCGCGTCTATAGCACATCATCTTCGTGGTGTAGCTATTTTAATGGCCAGTAATGTACTTCTTAACAGGGTGGGTGCTGTTCTACGTGCCCCCATGCTGGCCACGAGGTTGGTGAGGAGTTTCTGTGGCAGGGCGCTCTGTTCCTCCACCAGCGTGGCTGACAACTGCTGGATGGTCGCTGGTGCACATGGATGTTCTGCAGTCCCTCTCTCCAATGCGTCCCACAGGTGCTCGATGGAATTTAAGTTGCGGCAACGAGGAAGCCATTCCAATCGCCGAATACTGTCTCGCCCCAAGAGCTCCGTTGACCGGTGAGTGTAACGCGTTCAAAGATTCGGATGTGAGAACGCCCATGGAATATAATTTATCCACACAATATAACGTCTGGTCCACGAAAACGATCATGTTAGACAATGCTGAACGTACCCTCGTATGGCGACAGTTGGGAACAAGTGACGCACCAAGCGACAGTGTCGGATATGATCGTTTTCGTGGTCTAGGTATCGAGGTGTGGGGAGGCATAATATTGGTTGGGCGTATTGACCCTCAAATCTTTGAACACGTTTGTGTGACACTGTACTCCTTCCCCTTAAGCGGCTTCTCAGAAGTGCATTCGGCCTTGACTTAATTTTCATGGATGACACCAGCGCACTATGCGTGACAGCTTCTAACAACGCAGGTGGGGTAGCTCTTCCAAGGAGAGGAAGTATGACGAATGGACCGGCCTGTCCATTCCCGCGACTTAAATACCTTCGAGCTGGTGTGAAATGCATTGGGGAGACATATTGCAGCACGTCCAGATGCAATAACGACCAACCCCGACGATGAAGGAATGAGACGAAGTACTATAAGGTTTCCCTGCCAATCTTGTAAACAGCATGGGAGCACATTGGACAGCATTACCTTCCGTTTTGAGCACACATCCAATTAAGAACCATGTCTCACCTTTCGTAACGTCCATGGAGTATTATGAATCGCGGTAACTTCAGCGTAATTCGGTCTCATTTCTGTTCGTCTCATTCCGTATCTATTGTACTGTACTGTACTGTTCTGTACTTCACTGTACTATAACAGTTCTTTCACTGCATGGTCCAAGTTTCATCGAACTATGTCACTTGGCGGTGACACACTACGCGAAAGTTACTCTCGTCCTTACGTTTTGCACATCACAGTAGTTTAATATTCCAAAGACAGCGCTTCTGTGTTCGTCCAACATGCAGGACAGTCGGAAAACCTGAGGGAGTATGCTCGCACACCCACCGTCGTCGCGACTGCACGGATATCGCTTCGCCGTCCCCCCCCCCCCTCCCCCACCCCCCGCCCTCCCCCCCCGGCAGCGGAGCTGATCTCAAAAGTTTGTGTATATGTTATCCCGGCTAGTTAAGAACCATTCCCTGTCGTGTGGGTCGGGCATAAAACATCTTTGAACCACGTTGTGAATCTAATTGTGTGAACTAGCAGTTGAAAATTGATATCGTTTTCTACCTCCAGAGATATTTCATACTTTCAACCACGACGAATCCGAAGACAGTGATTTTATTTATTACGTCAGAATAACAGAGAAATCGGGTTCCAGTCTATTTTGTTCCCCAAATAATTATATTTAGTTGCCTTCGTAGTCAATATGCCTTCGTTAAATCCTATTATCTGTTTGTAACAGGTTGATCAGCTTTCCTCAATAGCCCTTGAATATTCACAGATATAATTGTCTGTGTACTAGCTGATTGTTTGGGATTTACAAAACACGGAGAAAGCCTCGTATATACTCTGTTTTATTGACACAATTCACTTCTTAAATTAATGAGAGAGGGCACTGGGGAATCAATGAAGGAGTTGATCCTAGTGTGTATCGTTTCGGTATAACAGTCAGTCTGTACCACATTCCTTCGCGTTCCTATCACCAAAGATATAATTTCCCACGACTGTCCTTTACCATTAATCTCTGATAAATCATAAATATGTCTCTGGCTTCACAGTGTCTAAGCTTCTCAATTTTCACGACACGGTGTTAATTATAAGTTCGAGTTCTTTCAAAGTTTGTTGAGCACAGATTTAGTCTTTTCACGGGCACTATATCTCACGTCTAGTTTATTAGCAGAATCGCCTTGAGAACCATCGGCAAAGATATTAGTATGATAAGGTCCAACTATTTTCTGTCCCAATATCTCAAAATTATCTATTATCCACCACTGCCATGTCTAATCCAGTTATCAGAATGATAACTAATTAGGCTTATGATCTCTAACTTCCGACTACCACGGAAGACTGCGAACATGCACCATTGAAAACAAAGACTTAAGAGAGCTAACAATGCCGCGCATTGGTTTATATATCATATTCAAAACAAAACGCAGCTCGGTTATGTCTTCCTTGGATTCCCTTTGCACTACTTTGCGTTACTCTATTTCAAATATCTACTCTTCGTAAAATTTTAATTAACTATGTAAGTAAGCTGTTTAGGTTTTTATGTTGGTAACGCCACGTAGCGCTCTGTATGAAAATCACTAACTGTGCTGTGTGCAGTCTGTGGCTGGTTGGCTTTGTTGGAATAGTCGCTATTGTAGTGTTGAGCAGTTGGATGTGAACAGCGTGTAGCGTTGCGCAGTTGGAGGTGAGCCGCCAGCAGTGGTGGATGTGGGGAGTGAGATGGCGGAGTTTTGAGAGCGGATGATCTGGACGTGTGTCCATCAGAGACAGTAAATTTGTAAGACTGGATGTCATGAACTAATATATATATATATATATATATATATATATATATATATATATATATATATATAATGATTTTTGAACACTATTAAGGTAAATACATTGTTTGTTCTCTATCAAAATCTTTCATTTGCTAACTATGCCCATCAGTATTTAGCGCCTTCAGTAGTTTGGAATCTTTTATTTAGCTGGCAGTATTGGCGCTCGCTGTACTGCAGTAGTTCGAGTAACGAAGATATTTGTGAGGTAAGTGATTCAGGAAGGGCATAGGTTATTGTTAGTCAGGGTCATTCTTTTGTAGGGATTGTTGAAAGTCAGATTGCGTTACGCTAAAAATATTGTGTGTCAGTTTAGTGTTGATCAGAATAAGTAAAGAGAGAAATCTGTGAGTACGTTCAGTTCTGCTCAGCTGTTTGAGAATCAAATAACGTAAGAGGTTTATCAGCACAGTAACTCACTAATTTTTCTAAGGGGATGTTACAACTATTACTTCGAAATACAACTACGGTTTTTTGGCTCTTGGGTTATTTCGTATTACAGAATGTAATCTAATATTCGTTTCCGAAGACCCACTCCCTAAAGAGCGGTTACAGGAGGAAGTAGTAAAAATAAAACGAGGTAGACCTATATTTTTGTCAGCATTTTTCACCAGTATAATAATCGAACAGAAATGTTTTTCACTGTATAAGAATATGATGTAGGAAGCCTAGAAGAGGAGGACGTGGCGGGGGTGGGTACCGTAACTGGCGGCCCCTGCTGAGGCAGAGGTCCCCGCGTCACCTGGAAGTGCCCTCTGCCTTTGACCGCCGCCCTCCGCCCCCGCAATTTGTGCTTCTCGTCTGGTCTCGTCTGGTCCGGTGAGCTGGCGGACAGATAGGCATCTGCGCGGCAGCCTCGGCCGGGGCGGCGCTGTTTGTTTAGCGAAACACAGGTCAGCCGACGGCCTGTTTGTCCGGGGCGGCACGGCAAATTGTTTTTCGGCGGGGCTGGGACCGCCGCGCCACAAAGGGCCCACCAGGCCGCATTCCTGTCTGGGAGGCTCCCACAGACTTCATCCATCCGTGACTCGCCACTGTCATCGACGATTCTCACAGTCCGCTCTAGCGGTGGAACACTCCGTCACTCACTGACGCACTCGAGTCTTCGTATCTGCGTAACAGCGAAGCCGAGAGGGATGCAGCGTTGCAGTACTAGCCCTTTCTGGAACTGCATCTACAGTAGCAGATATTAGTATAAAGGCACGGATATTTGCAGGAAAATTAAGTCAAAAATCGTTCAAATGGCTCTAAGCACTATGGTATTTAACATCTGAGGTCATCAGTCGCCGGCCAGGATGGCCGAGCGGTTCTAGGCGCTTCAGTCTCGAACCGCGCGACCGCTGCGGTCGCAGGTTCGAATCCTGCCTCGGGCATGGACGTGTGTGATGTCCTTAGGCTAGTTAGGTTTAATTAGTTCTAAGTTCTAGGGGACTGATGACCTCAGATGTTAAGTACCATAGTGCTCAGAGCCATTTGATAATCAGTCCCCTAGACTTAGAACTAGTTAAACCTAACCAACCTAAGAACATCACACACGTCCATGCCCGAGGCAGGACATGAGCCTGCGACCGTAGCAGCAGCGCGGTTCCGGACTGAAGCGCCTAGAACCGCTCGGCCAAAGCGGCCGGTCAAAATTAAGTCAAAATGGTTCAAATGGCTCTGAGCACTATGGGACTTAACATCTGTGGTCATCAGTCCCCTAGAACTTACAACTACTTAAACCTAACTAACCTAAGGACATCACACACATCCATGCCCGAGGCAGGATGTGAACCTGCGATCGTAGCGGTCACGCGGTTCCAGACTCAAGCGCCTAGAACCGCACGGCCACATGGGCAGGTCAAAATTAAATCAGCTGGCGTAGTTATGCACAATGTATATGTAATAGCATGAGATCCAGTACACTGCCGGCCAGTGTGGCCGAGCGGTTCTAGGCGCTTCAGTCTGGAACCGCGCGACCGCTACGGTCGAAGGTTCGAATCCTGCCTCGGGCATGGATGTGTGTGATGTCCTTAGGTTAATTAGGTTTAAGTAGATCTAAGTTCTACCCCTAGAATGACCTCAGATGTTAAGTCCCATAGTGCTCAGAGCCCTTTTAGATCCAGTTCACTGACAAATGCAGTCAGATGGTATCGCATTTGATGCCAGTAGTGCAGTACGTAAGAATCTGTCAACTATTCAGGTGGTAGAGCGTGGAACTTATAGTATAAAGGTAGTCAGCTCTTGTGTTGTGTGTGTAAAGCATGATTGTGACAATGCCACGCAGAAAACAGTTATCATAAAATGGAAACGCAAAAATCAGTGTTTGTAAGAACATAGGACTCTCTAATCGTCAAATCGACAAGAAGTTGAAACGTTCAAGTACAATTATAATTAATTTCGTTATTTTGGGCGCACGATATCAACAGAACGGAAAATATGGGCAAGTAGAAAATTATTGAGGCATCGAAAAGCTTTCTTCCGCCCAAAGCAAAGGGCACAAACCATTATTCTTCTCAACTTTTTGCTGATTTCAGTTGTCAGTAACTGTCAGACGTGTAAGACAAATTTTGTCGTGTGACAAACATCTTGCATTCAAAAAACTACTGCAGGAACCTGCTCTAATACCCATCCATAGGCAGGCTAGATTGGAGTTTGCTGAAAAACATATGTCATGGACTCAGAATGGGTAACGTGATCTTCAGTGATGAGAAGTAGTTTAATTTTGATGGGCAAAATGGATTTCAGTATATAATGTGAGAAAAGAGCAGCAGGTAAGAATGAGCAGAAATTTTGGTGGTGGAAGTGTTAAAATTTGAGAAGCCTTCTGCACCGAAGGTCACTCACACATTGCTTGGCTGAACACACTGACATGTACACTGAGATGCTAGAGACAGAACTGGTTAGAATGTATGAGAACCTGGGGAACGAAAGTATAATATTTCAACAAGATATTGCATCGTTGCATGTTTCTGTTACAACCACTAAGTGGCTAACATACGGATCCTGCGGTAAACATTTGAGGAATACTTGCAAGGCGTGTTTTTCGCAATGGGAGGCAATTTGACGCCGCATGTGAGCAGAGAAGAGCTATACTTGAAGAGTGGGCACAATTTCACTGCGAGAACTACAAACCCTAATAAAATCCATTCCTAAGATAATTTTTGAGGTAATTACGAAGAATGGAGGTTGGACAAAGTATTAACAACGTAATAACCCAAAAGGAAAGTAAGTGATTTTGTAGCAGTTTCAATCAGGAACTACAAAGCTCTATTTTGTTACTCGTGCTATGAATGAAACTGTGTAATTCCGTCATCACTGTTCATGTCTCACTTGTATTTACTACTTTCACATTAAATTCGATACTGTATGCTACAGACATTGTGCATTTTTTTTTTTTTTGTAGGAACCCTGCCTTTGTACTGATTTCCACTACTGTATACCCCCCTCCGTACCCGAGCTCGCTTACGGATGCCTGAGTGGTGGCGCTTGCGTCGGAGGTACGCCGGTTCGAATACTGACGGTGGATGTAATTTACAATGACAAAATTTGGCCAGCAAGATGGCGAGAGGGGAAGAGGTGGTAACGTAAGGTTCCTGAGAACCAGTCTTTGCGTCAACGTACTGGATTAAATTCCAAATCTCTTCGCAGTGTCTCATGAAGAGAGGGCATGTGACACTGTCCACTGTGATTCGCCATCGTATGCCACTCGGCTTGACCATCCCCTTCTTTCATCATGATCACATAGCACTACATTGTACAAACATCCATTACAATCACCTGCACTCGAAGAGTACACATACGGCGTAACTCTCACATATTTGCAATGAAAGGGGTCAATGTATATACAGGACGAACGCCCTTTTCACAAGTACGTGGGATATCACAGCCAACAATGCCATGCGACATTTACATCTATACTGACGAGGGAAGTATACACCCAACAGGACACTGACTGTTATCATCATACTTAGGTGTACCAAATGTTGTTCTAGTACGATTTGGCACAAACGGCTAGTGCGAGAGACTAGCTACCCGCACGTACTGCGTTGGAGCCCTTATTACTTTTTATTTGTTTTTTTTTCTGCCAGCGAATACTTGAATCGTTACATCGAATCACTTTTCTTCGGAAAGCAATAATAATAATAATAATAATAATAATAATAATAATCATTGTGATATATTTGTAGCAAGGTATAAACGAGGTATGGAATCGTGATGGAAAAGCCATTATTTATCAATGCATTCATGCGCGTATCGCAAATACAAGATGTTTCAAAAAGGACTTCACAACTTTTAAAATTCATATAAATAAATTCGTAGTACCTACAGAGGTGATTGTAGTGTCAATTTGTAGGGAAATACGTCAAGTTTTGTCTCGCGTAGTTTGCTAGTGCTGTATCGCACCGTAAGGAGCGCTAGCGGCAGTTGGGTTAAAGATGGCTGCCTTCACTGGGCCTGATCGTGCTAGCTGTGTGTTTTGGTTTGAAGAATCTGTCGGTGACAACAGTTCAGCGTAATTTCCATACCAAGTACGCTCAAGGTCCTCCTTGTAGGCCTACAATGTATCAGTGGCATAATGTTTTGTAGAAACAAGATGCTTGGTAAGCCATGGGAAATCATCAGGTTGTACATGCACATCTGACGACGTCGTTGAGCGAGAGAGACAACGTTTCATCAGCTACCCTACGAAATCGACCCGGCATGCATCTCGCGAACGACTGTTTGGCGTGTGATGAGAAACCGTTTGCATTTGAAACCGTACAGATTGACGATCATACAAGCAACAACAGACACTGATTGTTCGCAAGAACTTCTGTGTGGATATATTAAATCGATTACATGAGGATGACCATTTCTTGGACAAAATTATCTTTCCAGACGAGTCGACTTTTCACTTATGAGGCAAGGTTAACACACACTACTGTAGGATTTGGAGCAGTGAAAATCCACATCAAACATTGCAACATGTTCGTGAAAGTCCTAAACTGAACGTTTTCGTTTTTTGTGCTTTGAGCAAGAACAAAGTATATTGCCCTTTTTTTCTCGTGAGAGAACCACCAACAGGGTAGTGTACCTGGATATGTTACAACAATTTTTGATACCACAGATCGGTGAGGATGACCAAGAACGAAATGTTTACTTCATGCAAGATGGTGCACCACCCCACTATCTGATTGACGTCCGAGACTTACTCAGTGACCGCTTTCCATGTCATGGATTGGCCATGATGCGCCAATTGCATGGCCCTCGCGTTCCCCAGACCAGACACCACTCGGTTTTTTTTTAATGGGCATTCATCGAGGATATCGTGTTTGCATCTCTTTTGCCGGATTCTCTACCTGAACTTAGAGCAAGAATTTACGCCGCCACTGAGCAAGCTACACCTGCAATGCTATAGTGACTTTGGGAAAAAATTAACTTCCGATTGGATGTGTGCAGGATAACAAACGGAAGCCACATATAACGTCTTTAGTTAAGGTAAAAAACCTTGATGTGTTTCTCTACAAAACAGCACTAAGCCCAGCTCTATATCTTCTTTCAATAAATTCATATGAATTTTTAGTTATAAAATCCTTTTTGAAACATCCGGCATAGTATATGTTATTCACAGCAGGTATAGCGCGGTATTACTTTACTGTGACATCCACATGAATGTATCCATAAATAATCATTTTACTATGATTCCTTATTATATTTGGATGTTCAATGGCACTAGTGTACCGCAGTGATTACCGGTGTTATTATTGTTCCTTTCCAAAGAAGCATGGCTCATTTTGGCGACAAAAATGTTAGGTGGAACATTAGGGCGAAAATGACGCGACTCGTACACAGCAGGGGCAGACTTGTAGCTTTCTCCCTTCAGTAGGCTGCGCCACACCCGCTGCTTGCTGGCGCTGTAATGTAGTATTCATCAGGCTCGTGGAACTCAGGACCTCGCGTTTCTTGAAGACATCATTCCACGGAAATAGTTAACAGTAGTTAAACCATGCACCGCAAATATCTTAACGTTGTAGCTACAAACAGCCCAGATCTTATTGACAACATCAGTATAGAAACGGGGATGTCGCTGTAGCAACTATGGTCATGAAGGGTAATATATCAATTAAGAAGGCTAGGAGAATGCTTCTGCTAGAAACTGCCGTCTGCTTCACATCTGCTGAGCAGCGAGCTACCTTAATTTAAGTATTAACTGTATTTTTATTACTTGTCACTTCTTCTTCCGTGTGTTTTTGCTTTTAGAAAGCTTTAATGGTCGAGTGCTAGTAATAGTGTTCTATAGATTTCGTGTTTGTTTTGAATACAGTCAGAGAGAGTCCCTTTAGTCAGCCATAGTGCCAGTAGTGTCAGTGTCGTCGTAACTGCCGTCTGCTTCACGTCTGCTGTGCAGCGAGCTACCTTAATTTAAGTATTAACTGTATTTTTCTTACTTGTCACTTCTTCTTCCATGTGTTTTTGCTTTTAGGAAGCTTTAATTGTCGAGTGCTAGTAACAGTGTTCCATAGATTTCGTGTTTGTTTTGAATGCAGTCAGAGAGAGTCCCTTTAGTCAACCATAATGCCAGTAGTGCTAGTGTTTGTTTTTAATACAGTCCATAGACAGGTAGTGCTATTTTCATTGTTTTCTACAAGGAGTGGCTAACAACCACAGTTTAGTCAACAATCAGCCGCCTTTAGTGAATTAGCAGTCTAGTTAAAAGTTGATTAACTCTCTACAGTAAATTGATTTCTTAGGATGGATAAGATGTGTGACTGCTGTGTACGGACGCAGGAGGAGCTGGCCACTGTTCGCGAACAGCTGAACGTGTTGATGGCCGCGGTCAGCCGTCTTCAGGCTGCTGCCTCGGGGTGTAGCGGAGTCGTGTGAAGTTAGCACCCCTTTTTCGAGAAATATACATTTTTTTCAGAGTTCTTGATAGATATGGCATAGTTCTAGAGTTCTTTGTACAAAATTTCAATAGTTCTGCAGAATTTAGCGATGAAAACAACAGTATTCGAAAAAATTTTCGTATCGAAAACGTTCTTTGGCAATTTCCGCAAAATGTAAATAAGTACAAGAGTTCTGAGCACAGTTCTGAACAGAGCTCCAAGAGTTCTTTCGAAAATCCAAGTAACGTTTTTTTGTGCAGCTAATAGTTTACGAGATAATTGCATTTTAATGAGAAAATCTTTTCACTTACTGTGAAGTTGGCACCCTTTTTTTCAGAAAGATATATTTTTTTCAGAGTTCTTGATAGATATGGCATAGTTCTAGAGTTCTTTGTACAAAATTTCAATAGTTCTGCAAGATTTAGCGACGAAAACAATATTCGAAAAAAATTTCGTATCGAAGACATTCTTCGTCAATTTTCGCAAATTGTAAATAAGTACAACAGCTCTGAGCACAGTTCTGAACAGAACTCCAAGAGTTCTATCGAAAACCCTACTAAAATTTTTTTGTGCAGCTAATAGTTTACGAGATAATTGCAATTTAAGGAGAAAATCTTTTCAATTACTGTGAAGTTGGCACCCTTTTTTTCACAAATGTATACTTTTTTCAGATTTCTTGATAGATATGCCATAGTTCTAGAGTTCTTTGTACAAAATTTCAATAGTTCTGCAAAATTTAGCGACGTAAACAATATCCGAAAAAATTTTCGCATCGAAAACATTCTTCGTCTATTTTCGCAAATTGTAAATAAGTACAACAGTTCTGAGCACAGTTCTGAACAGAACTCCAAGAGTTCTATCGAAAACCCAATTAACATTTTTTTGTGCAGCTAATAGTTTACGAAATAATTGCAATTTAAGGAGAAAATCTTTTCATTTACTGTGAAGTTGGCACCCTTTTCTTCAGAAATGTATATTTCTTTCACAGTTCTTGACAGGTATGCCATAGTTCTAGAGTTCTTTGTACAAAATTTCAATAGTTCTGCAGAAATCAGGGAAGAAAACAACAATACTCGAAAAAAATTTTCTATCGAAATCATTTTTTGTCAATTTTCGCAAAAATTAAACTGGTACAACAGTTCTGAGGACAGTTCTGAACAGAACCCCAAGAGCTCTATCGAAAATCTAATAACATTTTTCTATGGCGATAATAGTTTGTGATAAATTGATTTAATGTGGGACACACTTTCTCTACAGAAAATATAAATATATTCGTACAACAGTTCTGATGACAGTCCTGGACACCACGTGAAGAGTTCTATCGAAATTCCTAGTAGAATTTTTTAGTGCAGGTAATAGTTTAAGAGGTAATCGCAACTTAATTAAGAACCCCATAAGAGCTCCTACTGTGAAGCTGGCACCCTTTTTTTCAGAAATATATATTTTTTTCAGAGTTCTTGATAGATGAGTCATAGTTATAGAGTTCTCGGTACAAAATTTCAATAGTTATGCAGAATTTAGCGAAGAAAACAACATTGTATAACAAAGCTGATTCAGGAACCCTTTCCTTTTGATACAATTCTTCCTGTTGCCACAATAAATCACTTGTGCATAGATTCCAACTGTACTGATCATTACAAAAATACAACCATTGACCAGCGGCGCACATTTCTTGCAGCGTTGTACAATGCATTCGGCTTATCCGCTGTGAAAATACCACACTTAACGCTATTTTAAAATTTACGGTGGATGGCTTCCGTTTATCTACAATGTCAGCATCTATCGAATTATCTTCATGCAAACGTGATGCCTGGATCACTCACTTCCCCTTTTAGGTACGGAGGAAACTAGAGTTCAGTCTTGTGGAAGTCAAAAAAGGAAATGTGGGCAGCCCTTCTTTTACTGATAGCAAACTCTAGAGAAGTCTCCACACTTGTTTTTCTTCATCATGCCAACAAAAGAAAAACTCTCCCTTCATAACTCTATTATCATTCCAGTACTAGTAAACCAGTTGTCCGCTTTCACATTTCGACCTGACTGATATATAGGTTTACACAGTCACAGAACAACATCAAATTGTTTATTGCTCAGTTGGTAAATCCTTCTGGTTGCAACACAGCGTATATTTCCAAATTGTACAGGTAAAATACTTAAGAATCCACACTTAAGAATCCATACTCGTTTGTTTTGATTGATACATATTGGCGAAAACTGTACCTTCCACAGAATCCTTCCAGCTTCTTGCCTACTGTAACATTTTCTCCAAGGGTGTAAGATTTGTGGTAGTTGCGTACAAACACAGTAAATATTTCCCGAATAGCTGTTAGCTTGTCTAATTGTCTCCTTTCATCACGAATAGCGCGACTGTAAAATCTAAGTCTCTCCAGAATAAATTTGAAACGTTTTATGTTCGTTTGCGAGGTGAAATTTTTCAATGCCATCACCATCAGTTCCACACAGATCTTCCAGGCTTTATCTGTTACTTTTGTTAACAACAATTAAAAACAAGAGACTGATGAAGGCTTTCAATTCAATATCATCTATTGATTTTACCCCTCTCTCACGCTGAAATGAGGCTTTGATGCTCTCAAAATTCTGATTGGAATACAAAACTACAATAGACAAATATCGTTATCTATGAGGTAATTACAGCATCACAAATGCTGCTTTGGCTGCACCTATTGGTACAGGTAAATTTCGAATAATATTATGCTCTTCGAACAATATGCTTCGAATTTCTTCAACATTATCTAGTACTTCCCACTTAAAATAATAAAATTCCTATAAAATAACGCAACCAGGCGCAGTGTATTAATCTGATATTTGACGTTCAGACAGCGGACACTGACTATTAAACAATTCAAACAGAATTTAAGTGCAGTTTACATTCTGGATTAGCTTTGTACTACTTACTACGTTGATAAACAAATAAACTAATCGCTGAAATGAAATACGAAAGGGCACAGTGGATAAAAACGAGCAATCGGCTCATATCTCATCAAGAGAGCATTAGCATCGATACTGAATCATACATACAACAATGAAAGGCACACATGAAGTGTATATTTTTAGAATCAGGAAGAACCAGATGAATTTTATCACGTAAAACAGTAATTGTTTTGAACTCTCATGACATCCAGGACCCACTAACAGCTAAAAATATGCCCAGGACCCTCATGGATGAAAGTTATATTGCAACATCACCAGCCGCTAGGATACATAAAAACATGTGCTGTGTGTAACGAGTAAATTTGAAATTGATGTCGTTAATATTGTTGCAAACATTTGTTCTAGTTAGAAAGGAAGTGTGGAAGTTTGATGAGTTACACTACAGCGAGAGTTAAAAGTCTTTACAATGTATAGAAATGTAAGTCTATTTACTGAATATATCGTACAAACGAACTAAGTAGTATGTTTAAATCCTAATTTAATACATGACTGATAGAGGTGTTATAATGTTGAGGGGATACAGTATTAAAGTTAATAAGAAGTTCGAAATTTGTAAATAAGAACCTCGTTTATTTGGTCCTCAATAATCCGGATTTCCGGTTTATCCGGATTCATATTTTGTGTCCCTTGGTATTTTTCTCTTTTTTTTCTTATAACACGAAGATGTGTAGTCGGTGAGGTACATAGGCTGCTTATCACCAGGCCGGTAATTTAGTCTAGTACTGAGTGATAAGGAACTCGGAGTGTGTGAATGACACTGTTTCTCAAGTATTGTACATTAATATAACGGTGTATTGATGCCCATCAAGTAAGTTGCATAGTAACCACGCCAACAGCACTCCACCACAGCTCATTGTACCTCTGGTGCGATTCTCGACAGGTGTGACACCATCTGGTTATTGGCGCGTGTGAATGTATCTGCTCTCTCAGCCATCTGTTTGTTTTGCACTGACGAGCCTTCTCTCCTTGAATCATCTAAGCGTGCACATCCCACGCTTCCACCTACAGTTACTACAGTCAGTCTTAAGAAGGTGTACTGGCATTTGTATAGTGCTGAACATTTAGACTTTTTGTATTTAGTAGAATATACATCCGGTTTTCGATTTTCGGTTTTCCAAAATAAAAGTGAGAATTTACGATCGTACTCATAGCTGTACTTCCAGCAGTACTTCATCTCCTGCGTTCCCAATTTCGTAGAAGTTGTCCTACGAAAATTGCAGAAGAAGCACTCCTGGACGAAAGGATATTGTGACGATATTCTTTGGTCACAGCCTGGGGTTAGAGACCCGGTCCGGCACACAGTTTTTATCTGCCAGTAAGTTTCACATCGGCGCACACCCACTGCAGAGTGAACACACAATCTATTTCATAATCTACTGGCACCATAAAAATGTTATGAGGGTTTTTAAAAGAACTCTTTCGGTGCTATCCAGAACTGGCAGCAAAAGGGTTGTGCCAATTTATTATAATGTAGACCAAGTGGGTCTCTCGAAAATGCTATTATCTCATTAACTGTTATCCCCACAAAAAATGTTATTACAGTTGTCGGTAGAACTCTTAGGGTCGTATTAAGAAATGCCGTCAGATCTTTTGTACGAATTTATTACTTTTACATGACAAAAGTGAGTCCCACATTAATTATCTCATATAATGTCATCGTCACAAATAATGTTATTATAGTTTTTGGTAGAACTCTGTGTGTGATATTCAGAACTGTCATCAGAACTATTCTACGAATTTTGCTATATTAGATAAAGTGAGTATCAGATTAAAACAATTATTGTATAAACTATTATCGCCACAAAAATGTTCTTATCATTTTCAATGCAACTCTTCCGGTGCTATCCAGAACTGCCAACAGCACTGTTATACAAATTTATTTTTTCCAAACTGACAAATAATTTTTTACCATATTAAAATTTTGCCGTGTTATTGTTTTCTTCCCGAAATTCTGTAGAACTATTCGTGTTTTGAGCAGGGAAATCTAGAACTATTGCATATATATCAAGAACTGTGAAAAAAATTTATATTTATCGTAAAAGGGGTTCAAACTTCACGGGAAATGCTCATAAGCATTCCTTAATAATGGCAGTTACTACGTAAACAATTACCTGCACAGAATATGTTACTAGTTTTTTCGATAGAACTCTTACAATGCTATCCAGAGCTGGCATCAGAGCATACGAACAGACATAATTTTTTTTTGGAGTAAGAGTGCCCCACAATTAATCAATTACCATACAAACTATTACAACCACAAAAAATGTTATTATGATTATAGATAGAAGTCTTGACGTGTTAACCAGAACTGTTCATCAAAACTGTTGAACGAATTTACTTTTTCTGTGGAGAAACTGGGTCTAACATCAGAGCAGTTACCGTATAAACTATCATCGCCACAAAAAGATGTTATTAGGATTTTCGATAGAGCTCTTGGTGTTCTGTTCAGAACTGTTGTACGAATTTACTTTTTGCGAAAATTGACAAAGAATGTATTCGATACGAAAAATTTTTCGAGTATTGTTGTTTTTTTCGCTAAATTATGCAGGACTATTCAAATTTTGTACAAATAACTCTAGAACTATGACATTTCTATCAAGAACTCTGAAAATATATATATATTTCTGAAGAAAAGGATTCCAACTTCACAGTAAGTGAAGAGGTTCCCTAATTAAATTGCAATTATACCGTAACGTGTTAGCTGCACAAAAATTGTAATTATGATATTCTATAGAACTATTGGGGTTCTGTTCAGAACTGCCCTCAGAACTGTTGTCCGAATTTACTTTTTGCGAAAATTAATAACGAATGTTTGCTATACGAAATTTTTTTCGAGTATTGTTGTTTTCTTCGTTAAATTCTGCAGAACTATTGAAATTTTGCACAAAGAACTCTAGAACTATGGCATATCTATCAAGAAATCTGAAAAAAGTATACATTTGTGAAAAAAAGGGTGCCAGCTTCACAGTAGGAGCTCTTATGGAATTCTTAATTAAGTTGCAATTACCTCTTAAACTATTACCTGCACAAAAAAATTTCACTAGGATTTTCGATAGAACTCTTCACGTGGTGTCCAGAACTGTCATCAGAACTGTTGTACGAATATATTTATATTATCCGTAAAGAAAGTGTGTCCCATATTAAATCAATTTATCTCAAACCATTATCGCCATAGAAAAATGTTGTTGGGATTTTCGATAGAGCTCTTGGGGTTCTGTTCAGAACTGTCCTCAGAACTGTTGTACAAGTTTAATTTTTACGAAAATTGACAAAAAATGTTTTCGATACGAAAATTTTTTCGAATTTTGTTGTTTTCTTCGCTAAATTCTGCAGAACTATTGAAATTTTGTACAAAGAACTCTAGAACTATGCCATATCTATCAAGAACTCTGAAAAAAATATATATTTCTAAAAAAAAGGGTGCCAACTTCACAGTAAGTGAAAAGATTTTCTCATTAAAATGCAATTATCTCGTAAACTATTAGCTGCACAAAAAAATGTTACTTGGATTTTCGAAAGAACTCTTGGAACTCTATTCAGAACTGTGCTCAGAACTCTTGTACTTATTTACATTTTGCGGAAATTGCCAAAGAACGTTTTCGATACGAAAATTTTTTCGAATATTGTTGTTTTCTTCGCTAAATTCTGCAGAACTATTGAAATTTTGTACAAAGAACTCTAGAACTATGCCATATCTATCAAGAACTCTGAAAAAAAAATGTATATTTCTCGAAAAAGGGGTGCTAACTTCACACGACTGTGTAGCGGCAGTGGGGAGTCTGGTGCGTCGCATGGTACACCCCAGGTGTTACATGCTTCACCCACTGTCCCTGCTGTCGAGACATCTTCGCGGGTACCGGGCGCGGTTGGGCCACCCTCTCCCCAAGGGGAGTGGCGGGTTCAGCGGCGTTCGCGTCGCACGAGGCGGAGGGTAAATGCGGAGGCTGGACGTGTGGCATCGCCCGCTCTGCCTGTGAGTGGACATGTGGCCGCTCCTTCAGCGAGGTCCGAGCAGGCACATGGGGGGAGGGGTTTATTAGTTATTGGGAGCTCCAACGTTAGGCGGGTGATGGGGCCTTTATGGAAATAGCGGTAAGGTCGGGGAAGAGGGCCAGTGTTCACTCTGTCTGCTTGCCGGGGGGTCTCACCCGAGATGTGGAGGAGGCCCTACCGGCGGCGATAGAGAGCACTGGGTACACCCGACTGCAAATTGCTGCTCATGTCGGCACCAGTGACTCCTGCCGTCAGGGTTCAGAGGTCATTCTCAGTTCCTACAGGCGGTTGGCGGAGTTGGTGAAGGCGGAATGCATCGCTCGCGGGGTGGAATCAGAGCTAACTATTTGTAGTATCGTTCCCAGAATCGATCGCGGTCCTCTGGTTTGGAGCCGAGTGGAAGGCTTAAACCAGAGGCTCAGGCGATTCTGCGGAGATCTGGGGTGCAAATTTCTCGACCTCCGCTATCGGGTGGAGAAATGTAGGGTCCCCCTGAATAGGTCAGGCGTGCACTACACGCCGGAAGCGCCTACAAGGGTAGCGGAGTACGTGTGGAGAGCACATGGGGGTTTTTTAGGTTAGAGAATTCCCTCCTCACGAAGTCAATGAAGTTAAGGAATTCTGCTACCTAAGCAGTAAAATAACCAATGACGGACGGGCAAGGAGGACATCAAAAGCAGACTCGCTATGGCAAAAAAGGCATTTCTGGCCAAGAGAAGTCTACTAATATCAAATACCGGCCTTAATTTGAGGAAGAAATTTCTGAGGATGTACGTCTGGAGTACAGCATTGTACGGTAGTGAAACATGGACTGTGGGAAAACCGGAACAGAAGAGAATCGAAGCATTTGAGATGTGGTGCTATAGACGAATGTTGAAAATTATGTGGACTGATAAGGTAAGGAATGAGGAGGTTCTACGCAGAATCGGGGAGGAAAGGAATATGTAGAAAACACTGATAAGGAAAAGGGACAGGATGATAGGACATCTGCTAAGACATGAGGGAATGACTTCCATGATACTAGAGGGAGCTGTAGAGGGCAAAAACTGTAGAGGAAGACAGAGATTGGAATACGTGAAGCAAATAATTGAGGATGTAGGTTGCAAGTGCTACTCTGAGATGAAGAGGTTAGCACAGGAAAGGAATTCGTGGCGGGCCGCATCAAAACGGTCACAACGTCCGTATAGTACTAGGGACAGAAAGTTGGCTGAAACCAGACGTAAACAGTAATGAAGTCCTAAACTCAGATTGGAATGTATACCGCAGAGACAGGCTGGACAGTGAAGGGGGAGGCGTGTTTATAGCGATAAGAAGTGCAATAGTATCGAAGGAAATTGACAGCGATCGGAAATGTGAAATAATTTGGGTGAAGGTCACGGTTAAACCAGGCTCAGACATGGTAATTGGATGTCTCTATAGGCCCCCTGGCTCAGCAGCTGTTGTGGCTGAGCACCTGAAGGATAATTTGGAAAACATTTCGAGTAGATTTCCCCACCATGTTATAGTTCTGGGTGGAGATTTTAATTTGCCGGATATAGACTGGGAGACTCAAACGTTCATAACGGGTGGCAGGGACAAAGAATCCAGTGACTTTTTTTAAGTGCTTTATCTGAAAACTACCTTGAGCAGTTAAACAGAGAACCGACTCGTGGCGATAACATATTAGACCTTCTGGTGACAAACATACCCGAACTATTTGAAACAGTTAACGCAGAACAGGGAATCAGCGATCATAAAGCGGTTCAGCCGTAAATAGAAATATTAAAAAAGGTAGGAAGATTTTTCTGTTTAGCAAAAGTGACAAAAAGCAGATTACAGAGTACCTGACGGCTCAACACAAATGTTTTGTCTCAAGTACACATAGTGTTGAGGATCAGTGGACAAAGTTCAAAACCATCGTACAATATGCGCTAAATGAGTATGTGCCAAGCAAGATCGTGAGAGATGGAAAAGAGCCACCGTGGTACAACAACCGAGTTAGAAAACTGCTGCGGAACCAAAGGGAACTTCACAGCAAACATAAACATAGCCAAAGCCTTGTAGACAAATAAAAATTACGCGAAGCGAAATATAGTGTGAGGACGGTATGCGAGAGGCGTTCAATGAATTCGAAAGTAAAGTTCTATGTACTGTCTTGGCAGAAAATCCTAAGAAATTTTGGTCTTATGTCAAAGCGGTAGGTGGGTCAAAACAAAATGTCCAGACACTCTGTGACCAAAATGGTACTGAAACAGTAGATGACAGACTAAAGGCCGAAATACTAAATGTCTTTTTCCAAAGCTGTTTCACAGAGGAAGACTGTACTGTAGTTCCTTCTCTAGATTGTCGCACAGATGACAAAATAGATATCGAAATAGACGACAGAGGGACAGAGATACAATTTAAAATCGCTCAAAAGAGGAAAGGCCGCTGGACCTGATGGGATACCAGTTCGATTTTACACAGAGTACGCGAAGGAACTTGCCCCCCCCCCCCCCCCCTTCCTCTTGCAGCGGCGTACCGTAGGTCTCTAGAAGAGCGTAGCGTTCCAAAGGATTGGAAAAGGGCACAGGTCATCCCCGTTTTCAAGAAGGGACGTCGAACAGATAGATGTGCAGAACTATAGACCTACATCTCTAACGTCGATCAGTTGTGGAATTTTGGAACGCGTGTTATGTTCGAGTATAATGACTTTTCTGAAGACTAGAAATCTACTCTGTAGGAATCAGCATGGGTTTCGAAAAAGATGGTCGTGTGAAACCCAGCTCGCGCTATTCGTCCACGAGATTCAGAGGGCCATAGACACGGGTTCACAGGTAGATGCCGTGTTTCTTGACTTCCGCAAGGCGTTCGATACAGTTCCCCACAGTCGTTTAATGAACAAAGTAAGAGCATATGGACTATCAGACCAATTGTGTGATTGGATTGAAGAGTTCCTAGATAACAGAACGCAGCATGTCATTCTCAATGGAGAGAAGTCTTCCGAAGTAAGAGTGATTTCAGGTGTGCCGCAGGGGAGTGTCATAGGACCGTTGCTATTCACAATATACATAAATGACCTTGTGGGTGACATCGGAAGTTCACTGAGGCTTTTTGCAGATGATGCTGTGGTGTATCGAGAGGTTGTAACAACGGAAAATTGTACTGAAATGCAGGAGGATCTGCAGCGAATTGACGCGTAGTGCATGGAATGGCAATTCAATCTCAATGTAGACCAGTGTAATGTGCTGCTCAAATGTTCAAATGTGTGTGAAATCTTATGGGACTTAACTGCTAAGGTCATCAGTCCCTAAGCTTACACACGACTTAACTTAAATTATCCTAAGGACAAACACACACACCCATGCCCGAGGGAGGACTCGAACCTCCGCCGGGACCAGCCTCACGGTCCATGACTGCAGCGCCTTAAACCGCTCAGCTAATTCCGCGCGGCTAATGTGCTGCGAATACATAGAAAGATAGATCCCTTATCATTTAGCTACAAAATAGCAGGTCAGCAACTGGAAGCAGTTAATTCCATAAATTATCTAGGAGTACGCATTAGGAGTGATTTAAAATGGAATGGTCATATAAAGTTGATCGTCGGTAAAGCAGATGCCAGACTGAGATTCATTGGAAGAATCCTAAGGAAATGGAATCCGAAAACAAAGGAAGTAGGTTACAGTACGCTTGTTCGCCCACTGCTTGAATACTGCTCAGCAGTGTGGGATCCGTACCAGATAGGGTTGATAGGAGAGATAGAGAAGATCCAACGGAGAGCAGCGCGCTTCGTTACAGGATCATTTAGTAATCGCGAAAGCGTTACGAAGATGATAGATAAACTCCAGTGGAAGACTCTGCAGGAGAGACGCTCAGTAGCTCGGTACAGGGTTTTGTTAAAGTTTCGAGAACATACGTTTACCAAAGAGTCAAGCTGTATATTGCTCCCTCCTGCTTATATCTCGCGAAGAGACAATGAGGATAAAATCAGAGAGATTAGAGCCCACACAGAAGCATACCGACAATCCTTCTTTCCACGAACAATACGAGACTGGAATAGAAGGGAGAACCGATAGAGGTACTCAGGGTACCGTCCGCCACACACCGTCAGGTGGCTTGCGGAGTATGGATGTAGATGTAGATGTAGATGCAGTTGTTAGGATCTCACTTAGACAGTGAACTGACGTCACTTAGTTCCAGTAAGATGGACATAGAGGAATTATGGGCACAGTATGAGCAGATAGTGAACAGTGATTTGGAGAATTATGTGCCTAGCAAGTGGATTAAGGACGAAAAAGACGCAACATGATTTGATAACGAGATATGGAAAATGCTGAGGAAGCAGAGGCTCGGTTCAAAAGAGAACCCGCAATTGACTATAAGGAAAGATGAAACGTCCCCTTAGAAAAATTATAAATGACTGTACTGGTAAACTTCTACATTGATTTTCAAACAGCTGAGCAAAACTCAATGTACTCAAACAGTTTTCTCTTTACTTATTCTGATCATCACTAAACTGATACACAATATTTTTGGCGCAACGCAGTCTGACTCTCAATAATCCCTACAAAAGAATGGCCCTCACTAACAATAACCCATACCTTTCATGAATCACAAAAATCTTCGTTACTCGAACTACTGCAATACAGCGAGCGCCAATACTGGCAGCTAAATAAAAGATTCTAACTACTGAAGGCACTAACTACTGATAGGCATAGTTACCAAATAAAAGATTTTGATTGAGAACAAACAATGTATTTACCTCAATAATGTTCAAAAGTCATCATATATATATATATCTATCAATTCATGACATTCATCTTTACAAATTTCCTTGTTCTGGCGGACACACGTCCAGATCGGTCGCTTATAGTAACCTCTCAAAACTCTGGCATCTCTCTCTCCACATCCACCACTGTTGATGACTCATCTCCAACAACTCAACGCCAAGCGCTGTTCACATCCAACTGCCCAACACTACACAAGCGAATATTCCAACAATGAGTCCAACCAGCCACAGACTGCACACACCGCAGTCAGCGATTTTCATACAGAGCACTATGTGGCGTTACCAACATAAAAACCTAAACAGCCTACTTACAAAGATTAGGAGAGATTCGTGTGTGCGTGTGAAAGTTCTACACACAAAGCATACAACTACCACCACCGTATAGCTTAGCAAAAGATCTGGCAGAGAACCCAGCCCTATATAAAATCGCTAAGTGGGTTTAAGGCTTCCATCCAGTCAGTTGCTGACGAGTCTGTTGTGGCAGATGACGATAGCAAAACGAAAGCGGAAGTTTAAATTGCTGATTCAAGGAATCGTTCGCGCAGGAGAGTCGTTTCGCCTTCGAACAGACTCCCGTATGGACAGCATAATAATAAGCAGCACTGGCGTAGAGAAACAACTGAAGCAGTTGAAAACAAATGTGTCACCAGTTTCGGGTGGAATACCAATTTGGTTTTTAAAGAGTACTCTGCGCCATTGGTGCTTACTTAGCCTGCATTTATCATGAATCTCTAGCTCAGCGCAGAGTAACAACCGATTGGAAAACAGCGCAGGTGACTCCTGTGTATAAGAAGGACAAAAGAACGGACCCGCGTAATTACAGACCAGTATCTCTAACATCGGCGTCGAAGTCGAGTGACTATAGGAGGATACGGGGTGACTTAGACTAAATTTCTAGTTGGTGTGACGTGTGGCAGCTAGCCCTAAATGTAGAAAACTTCGGATGAATAGGAAAGACAAACGAGTAATGTTCGGTTTCAGCATTAGCTGTCTCCTGCTTGACACAGCCACTTTGTTTAAATATCTGTGCGTAACGATGCAAAGCAACATGAAATGGAACGAGCATGTGAAGATTGTGGTAGGAAAGGCGAATGGTCGACTTCGGTTTATTGGAAGACTTATAGGATAGCTTGATTCACCTGTAAAGGGGATCGTATATAGGACGCTAGTGCGACCTGTTCTTGAAAGCTGCTCGAATGTTTGGGATCTGTACCAGGTCTGATTAAAAGAGGACATCGAAGGAATTCAGAGGCGAGCTGTTAGATTTATTACAGATATATTCGAACAACACACAAGTGTCACAGAGATGCATAGGGAACTCAAATGGGAATAAATGATAATTAATTGAAACCCTCAGCTGCCGACAGCTCGATGGGGACAGCTGAAAATGTGTGCTCGACCGGGATCTCCTGCTTACATGGCAGACGCTCTATCCATCTGAGCCACCGAGGACACAGATAAAAAGCGCGACTGCAGGGGCTTACCCCTTGCACGCTTACCGTGAGACCCACATTCCCCACTGTCCACAATCTACATACGTAATGTACCCAATAGATATTTGCCCATCGAGGTATATCAACAACACTTGTCGGCAGCTGAGGTTTTCAGTTAATTACCAGTTACTCTAGAGGAGCTGCAGTGACAACAATGGTATCTGTTCTTTCGAGAACAGTTACTATCTTCATCAAATGGAAATTCCTGGAGGAAAGGCGACCTTCTTTTCGAGGAACACAATTGAGAAAATTTAGAGAACCGTCATTTGAAGCTGTGGAACGATTTGTTGCCTCCAACATACATTGCGCGTAAGGACCACGAAGATAAGATACGATAAATCAGAGCTCATACGGAGGCGCACAGACAGTCGTTTTTCCCTCGTTGTATTTACGAGTGGAACAGGAAAGAAATGAACAGTAGTGGTAGGGGGTATCCTCCTCAAAGCGCAATGGGATGGATTACGGAGTATCGATGCAGATGTAGAAAGAAAGAAAAATAATGCTGTACAGATGTGTATGAAATTTTTTTAACGCTTTTCATGCAATGAAGATTCATTTGTTAAAATTCACTGCCAGAAAAAAAAGTACACCTGGAAAGGCGACGTGATTTTGACCCGACGACGACACATTCTAACTGGTGGATCGTAGATGTACTGATAATGGTTTCAGCGGCGTCCACCAGCAGACAGCGTAGTACCATAGATACCAGACCGTCGTCTATTTCTACCCTTTAATAGGGTATGCTCACAGTCAGAAGGCACAGTGTGCTGCAAACGTGTGAAGCAAGCAGGCAACTGAGCCGTGCGTGGCTCGTGTTCCCGCCATCATGTATTTAAAACCCCGTTTTTAACGTACTTCCACCTCACTACGTTGATTTGAATTACTGCTGTCACTGAGTTGCTGCTTTCCCTGACCGTGACCGGCGCTAGCAGCGCGTATCGATATATCCCGTCTCGTAGTATCTTTGCTCGACTGCTATTACTTCCCGGTTGTCGTCTGCCGTGCAGTCAGTTGGAAGGTGGCTCAAATGGCTCTGAGCACTATGGGACTTAACATCTGTGGTCATCAGTCCTCTAGAACTTAGAACTACTTAAACCTAACTAACCTAAGGACATCACACACATCCATGCCCGAGGCAGGATTCGAACCTGCGACCGTAGTAGTCGCGCGGTTCCAGACTGAGCGCCTGAACCGCTAGACCACCGCGGCCGGCTAGTTGGAAGGTGCCACCAGGGCAGTTACGGTTGCGAGTTCGGGCTGCCAGTCGGTTGGAATTCGTCTGGTGTGCAGTCCGGACCAGCCAGAAGAGGAGTTGCAACGCGGCACTAGTGCAGTCAGGTTGGAGCAATAGTGAGGTCTGCGTTGACGTGGCTCGCCCGACCATTGCCGCCACACAGTACTTGAGCCGGACCATGGTCTTGATGGATCGTCGGTGGGTCGTCCAACTGGACGACACGCTTTGGCTCGCCGATCGTTCATGAGTCGGCTGTGTGTGTGTGTGTGTGTGTGTGTGTGTGTGTGCGCGCGCGTGTGCATCGACTCCCGATTTGCCTTCAAGCATGCTTAGCTACTGCTGAGTATCGTTCAGGTCTTCGTGCAAGTGTTTGTCAGGTTGTATGTGTAGTTGGTGCTAGTTCCACTGACGACTATTTTAAATGTTGTCGGTTGCTGCAGACCAGGGAAGTTATCTCCCCGCGGTGCAGTCGGCTGTGGCTGCTGGTGGTCCCTGCGCAGTGTCGGAGCGTGTGTGGAGCTGTGCGATCGCTACGAGCTTCGTGGTTCACCGACCCAGGACGTGAAGGTTGAGTGGTTTTGAGCATTACGTTGTTGGTTCCGGCGTTGCTTCAAAATGGCTCTGAGCACTATGGGACTTATCATCTGAGGTCATCAGTCCCCTAGAACTTAGAACTACATAAACCTAACTAACCTAAGGACATCACACACATCCATGCCCGAGACTGGATTCGAACCTGCGGCCGTAGCGGTCGCACGGTTCCAGACTGAAGCGCCTAGAACCGCTCGGCCACACCGGCCACCCTCCGGCGTTGCTGTTGTGGAGGTTTTCTCTGAGCTACAACGAGTGAAGTGTTAGAGATAGCCGCCGGCAGGTGGAATTGATCAAATTAATTTATCCATAGTTAAGTGCACCAGCGGAATTTTCTGCCTTGTGGACGTTAGTGTTCTGGTTACCTGCCCTGGTCGCTAATGTAGTTTTTAGGCAGTGTGTTTTCCTCCCCTGTTGTTGCTGCTCAACATGGTGTGTAGTTTTTCCAGCTCAGTTCACATACGTGTTTGTTTGGGGATAGTGATATTTGTAAATTTTTTGGGGACCTTGAATTCTTGTGTACTCTGTCATGGCATGCAAGCAGTTGGTCGGTCAGTCCGTGACTGTCCCTTGGTTGGGTTCGCACGAATTAAGTGTAGTTGGACTCACCACCTGCATCGCCTAAGTGAAGGAGGGCACACCGATCCCCTGGAGACTCTTGAGTGCCGTTCTCTTAATTATCCTTTTGGCAGTTTTAATGTTGTTGAAATTTAACTGTATTTTATATTTTTAATTTGGCAAAGTTAGTTGTGGGCCTTCAGGCCTGGAAACATGTTCTCAGAGTTTCCTTCAAGTCCAAACATTATCGCCTTCTGCTCTTGAAAAGTTATTATAATATCCTCTGAAAGGTTTTACAAGTTATTGTGGGCCTTCCGCCGTTGGTCTTGCGAGAAGGAAATTTTTAAACTTAATGTATTGTTTTACCGATTGTAGCAATATATATTTCCTTAATTTACAGAATTTAACTTTGCAGCCCTCAGCAATCTTATTGCGTTTGTTTATATCTTTCTGTGCACCTTGTGGGCCATCAGCCATGTTAGCATCTTAAAACATTGTGGCCTTATGCCTTCTGTAATCATCATAGTATATCTGGAATTCTGAAGATTTGATCCGGCGGCCTTCAGCCACCCCGCATCCTCATCTCATATATTGATAAGATTTATCTTATTCGTAAATTTAACTGTGTGTCATGTCTTTCCAAAACTGAACTTTTTCTAAAGCATCTGTTTGGAAGCCTTCAGCTATGAAGCAAATTTAATTCTTTCAAAAGTGCATTTGTGAACTAAATCATAATAAATTACAATTGTGAAATGAATCCGACTGCAACTCCCTTGGCCCTTTCCACAATCCTAATTATCTGCTAGCCCGGCGTGACTTAGCGGGCGTTTCAGCAACCATGTCAAGGAGACGCACTCGTGCTTCCTACAGTAAACAGAGCGAGACTGAAACGGGTCAAATTGTGGCCTTTCGATTGGCAGGATGGTCGTTTGAAATTGCCACACAAATTAGACATGCTTCGTTGGTTGTGCAACGGTGGTCACGTGAACATTCAGTGCAGCAGTGGCTGATCGTAGAAATACAACAGCATTCATAAGATGCCTTGTGAGTCCAGACGTCTCAACGCGAACTGTTGCGAACTGGTGGGACTACAAGCAAGCACACTTCTAGCCCGTCTTCCACTCATGCCACAGCATCGCAATGCAAATGCCGGGATGATTCCTTCGAAAGGGCATTGCCACTTTCCTCCTCCATTCTTCGTTAATCCGAACTTGCTCTTCGTCTCTAATGACATCATTGTTCACGGGACGTTAAACACTAATCCCCTCCTTCTCCCCTTCCTCGTCCTCCTTGGAAAATAGAATGGAGCGCTGCGGTCTTCAACGATGAAAGCAGCTTCTGCTTGCACGCAAGCGATAGTCGTTTGCGCGAACGACGTAGACCTGGAGAGAGCTGATATGTACAGCGCATTCGTTCATGACACATGAGGCCCACTCCAGGCCTTGGGGTCTGGACTACCGTAAGCTACAAACCCTGTTCACCTTTGCTGTTTCTGGAGGGGACGTTAACCAGAGCTCCGTGCGAGCACAATGTTGTCAGAGCCGATCTTTCGCTTTTCTTGCAACAGAAAGGTGATGTTTTGTTCCAACAGGACAATGCTCACCCACACACCGCCCGTGTAACTGAACGTACTCTGCAAGGCGTGCAGCAACTTCCCTGGCCAGCGCGCTCTCAGGACTTGTCTCCAATCGAGTACGTGCGGTACAGGATGGGACGATCTAGTGACACGTGCAACTCGTCAATCAACAACGCTTACAGGACTACGTGAACAGGTCTACCAGGCGTGGAATAATGTACCCCAGGACAGTATCTGCCAACTGTACGATCGACTGGACGCCAGAATAGGCGCCTGTATTGCTACCAGTGGAGGCTACACAATTACTAATATGGGTGTTTCAAAAAAAATGGTTCAAATGGCTCTGAGCACTATGGGACTCAACTGCTGTGGTCATAAGTCCCCTAGAACTACTTAAACCTAACTAACCTAAGGACATCACACACATCCATGCCCGAGGCAGGATTCGAACCTGCGACTGTAGTGGTCGTGCGGTTCCAGACTGTAGTGCCTTTAACCGCTCGGCCACTCCGGCCGGCATGGGTGTTTCAGCATTAGTCGATAATTTGGTACCTCAGGACTACTTGTGCTATTGGTTTGTAAATGTAATAATTTGATGTGCTCCTTATGCACTGTGGCAACAGAAAATCTCGAGTGACTTGGAAACCTCTAAAATGGTGTAATGTTTTTCTGTTAGTGTATATCTGATGATAAACGCATGTATCTTCGAAACATGGGTTCGCGCCAAACATGGATGCAATAAAATATTAGTTTGTTTGATAACCAAGTTTAAAAATGAATTACATTGGAACTGTTTGTTGTGGTCAGGAATTTCAAACGCTAACACCTGCCAGACGCGTGTGGGTCGTCGTGACTATCTATGTGACCAAACGGTGGATAGGAACAATGCAACCCTCATTTTGATACATTTGAAACAGGTGTGTTATGTATTTAGAAAAGAAACACTGAAAAGAGAGTTCATCATTTAAATACATTGTTAAATAAGCAATATTTAGAGGGTTTATAACCAACTAGAAGGAGAATGGAAATGGCATTCCAAACTGCCAGGGAAATAAAAGGTTCTTTGTAAATACTCTTGTGGCATTTTCTCCTCTTATTATTTCTGAAAAACGTTTGTTTGATGATCTATAAGGAAAGGAGAGAAAGTACAACAAAATTGGAAAGTACGTTTGTGAAAAGAAAAGGATGGAAAACCGTAGATGAAGCGCTCAAGTGCAGAATATCCTTTCCCGGTCATACAACACGGACAGACGGAAGTGTCTTTCAATAACTTTGAGTTAAAAAAGGACAGTGAGTCATTTCCCGGCTAGTCAAAAAAATATCTTGACAAAATCGACAATGGAACAGAAGACGTTAACGTCTGAGACTTCTTCAGAAGAATCGCCACAATTTTTGCAACGTTCTGAAATGAGAGGTGCCTTAAGTGCGGAAAGGACTAATCACCTTAACACACAGTAATTTATTGAGAAATCAACTTGACGTGACGATAAATGAAGACGTATCAGAATACTAAATAAGGGTAAAGATAATCACGGCGAACTGGACGATTAGCAAATTAATAATAATAATAATTTTATTAATATTATTACTGCTGTTAGTAAGTTTGCTGTTGTATTGTTGTATACCTTATGGCATGTAACTTATCACGCCAGCCAGTAGCAGTACTGGAGGATAGGCCTATTGCTCTAGCTGGTAAATAGTTAATTTAGTTTGTGAACAATTTTATGACTAACTGTACAACAGTGAAGAAGAACAGGATGAGAAATGTGAAAAACTTTGTTTAGTCACTGTCAAATAATTGATAAATAGCTATCGCAAAGATCATAACTTTCTTTAGTATCGAACGTGAAAGACCAATATGTATCTCACCAATGACACTCTTTCATATACATCCACTGCCTTGTCATATTTGACTGAAAAGTCCCTGACAAAGAAGAGTTGATTTTCGGCGTCAAAAGCCGAAATGAAGCCGCTCTGTGTCACTGAAACTGTCATAAATAGTAATATACATTAATAAAACCAACAATAAAATTCATTAACGTAGCTATATAATCTTAGCACACTATATTCCGGTTCTATCCTCCTATGAGAGGAGATAATTATTTAATTTTCTTTGACGCCACTGTGAGCGATGGATGCTATAGATGCTGACATAAATAATTTTGTATCAGCTTGTTCTGATGAGCAGCTTGAAACGTACTGAATAAACGTTCAAACCATTACTAGCTCTTGGTGGTTCTTAAACATAATTTACTTTAGATAGCAACATGTTTGCTTCATATAAAGTTGTGTCCGTTGGACACTGAAATTCGACCGTAGAGCAGTGAACTGGTTTCAACTGCCTTCAGAGTCCCGATCTAGACCGTAATAGATAAAGACAGTCGGTCGCAAGGAACAGCACAAACGATATTCGGCAGGTAAGCTATAAATTACGACGGAATGAGAGATTACTGCCCACTGTATCGCATGGGGATCACCAGGTGTTCCGCCGGCCTCTGTATCTGAGAGAGACCCCCACACTTGAAGCAATCTGCCTTCCACTGCTGCGTGTGACCAAATAATGTTTCACCGCTTCTCTCCGCTTACCTGACAGACGAGATAGTCGGGAAATTCAATCTTTCCGTCGCAGCGCCGCCAGGAGATAAACGCTGCCAGATGACAAACGTACGAGCCCTGGCTTGACAGGTAATATCTGGGGGGGCGGTGGTAGGCCTCGGGTATCGGCTAATGTGAATGCAGTCGCTGGAAGCCACGTTTCGCACATCGCTGTCGACATCGCGGAGAGCGTGCGGTGGCTTGACGGCCGGGCAGCCCGCGAAGCGACACGGACCGAAGGTTTCTACAAAGGGCGGTGCACCAAACGTCGCGCTGCGAGGTCCGCAGGGACGACGCCTTGTGGTCGCGTGCCACGGTCCCATCTCGCATCCCGATTAAGTGCCGTATTCTGGAGAATTACGAGCCGACTCGGACCGCGTGGGCAGCGCGGAGCGCGGGCATAGCGTGGCTTGCACCGGTTTCCCGGGAGGAGACGCGTGTAAAATATGGTGCCCGCACCGGCGCATTGTAAAACATGGACTTTACTTTCAATCTGAAAGGTATAACAAGATGTTTCTGTCGAGAACGTGGCCGAAAAAGCCCCGTTATGCTCGGGAACGGATCGTGGTCTGCGAGAGCGCTTAACATGCTCACCAGCTCTCTCGACATACACTGAAGAGCCAAGGAAACTGGTACACCTACCTAATACCGTGTAGGGCCCCCGCAAGCATGCGGAAGTGGCGCAACACGATGTGTCATGGACTCGACTAATGTCTGAAGTGGAGCTGGAGGGAAATTATACGATGCATCCTGCAGGGCTGTCCATAAATCCATAAGAGTACGAGGGGGTGGAGATCTCTTCTGAACACCACGTTGAAAGGCATCCCAGGTAGGCTCAATAATGACAAGTTTGGTGGCCAGCGTAAGTGTTTAAACAAAGAAGAGTGTCCCTGGAGCCACTCTGTAGCGATTCTGAACGATTGGGGCGTCGCATTGTCCCGTTGGGGTTGCGCAAGTCCGTCGGAATGCAAAATGGACGTGAATGGATGCACGTGATCGGACAGGATTCTTACACACGTGTCACCTGTGAGAGTCGTATGAAGACATGTCAGGGGTCCCATATAACTCCAACTGCACACGCCCCACATCATTACAGTAAGCCTCCACGATTGAACAGTCCCCTGCTGACATGCAGGGTCCATGGATTCATCAATTTCTCTCCATACCAGTACACTTTAATCCGCTCGATACAATCTGAAACGAGACTCGCCCGATCAGGTAACACGTTTCCAGTCATCAACAGTCTAATGTCGGTGTTGACGGGCCCAGGCCAGGGGTAAAATCTTTGTGTTGTGCAGTCATCAAGGGTACACGAGTAGGCCCATATCGATGATGTTTCGTTGAATGGTTCACACGCTGACACTTGTTGATGGCCCAACATTGACACCTGCAGCAATTTGCGGAAGGGTTGCACTTCTGTCACTTTGAACGATTTTCTTCAGTCGTCGTTGGTCCCATTCTTACAAGACCTTTTTCTGACCTGTGGCGGAACCGGTTTATAGTATTTTGTGACTTTAATTACTTATACATGATATTTCAGGTAGATAAAAAAAATATATATAAAACCAGTTACCTATTGCCAGCGTAACAATTCGTTTGATCTCAAAAATGATTATCCCGGCTAATATTTGCCACTCTGCTAAAGAAATCTCCACTTGACGTTGTGTAGAAATCTTGTCTGTAAAGTCATGTGAGTGCCACTAAATTGCAATCATTTATCAGATTTTACACAACTGTTACTTAAGATGGAAGCACTTTTCTCTAGCAAAAGGAACATTTAGTCACAAAATACTACCCGCGCACAACACTGACGTGTGTCTCCTATTGAAATATTTCATGTAAATCGTCCGAAATAATTAGGCTTCATACATCAGCAAATAAGAAATTGATATTACGTAATGTGCTGTGAGCACTGTTTGTAAAGATTCAATCTGAGTTGAATTCTGTCTTTTAAAGTAGATTCGGGACCACCGGTGCACATTTATTTCCATTCATTTATATCTAACAACGTTTATGTTTGTTAAAATTCTCGATTCAAAACTGCCGCGGAGATATTTTTGCTAAGATGGCGGCAGATAGACGATAGTCAATTTGTCTATTGTTATTTTCCATTCCTATTATATCAAGGTAATATATTTAGATAAAACTCTTTAAGCCTTTTGCCTCTATTCTTTAGCATTTAAAATCATTTTCAATGATAAATACCGACATATATTTCATACCAGCCACTAGTAAACTCCGCTGTAAGTTACTAGCGCTAATGGCTGCTCTCCTAATTGCGGAGTTGAAAATTAACACTTAAAAACATTAATTAGATTGATTCTTGCGTTTCTCCCGGCGTATTTGATAATCAAAATCTCCGTGCCGGCACGTTCACAGGAGCTCAGTCCGTCGGTTCACCTGTTGATGGCGACATGTATGATCGCCGAAATATTGTGCCCGTTGAACACTGTAGACCGGCAGTACACCCGTGGATATTTTGATTATTAATTAGATTGGATTACAATTGAAATAAATACAAATCCACGTCTAGACAATAGCGACTCTATTTTTTTCAAGTAATAATTAACAATATGTATACAGTCACGGGTTTTTCCTCTTCACAGACCTCCACACGTCTCACGTCCGCACAGTTCATCCCTTAGCACAGGAAGAACAACTGGACCACAATTATCACACATAACAAAAAAAAAAGATAATTATAATTGTCGTTGTTCATGAGCATACGTAGTATCGATAATATTTGTTGAAGTTTGTACACTTAGTTCATTTTAACATCTTGTGGCTATAACATAGTGTCGTGGATATTACAGACCGCAGCGATATCGGAGATCTGACGTCTTACCGGATTGTCATTTCCACATTACGTAGGGGCGTCCAGCTACTCTTGATCAGACAGTGTGATTGTACCTGATTTGGGGGATGACAGTATTAGTGATTTAGAACAAAAAGCTTGATATGGTCATATGCCATATTCCGAACGGTATGCGAAATAGAACACATCTAATATGACTTCTGTGCGATGTTCTCAAATAACTCGAGAACCGCAGCCTCCAGCGGAAACGTGTCACAGTACATAGCCAGTCTACCTTAAATATCATAAAAATTACGCACTCGCTGTAATTTAAGTCGGTTTTGTAAGTTAGTTTGAGGTAGTTTCCCGACTTGAAAGACCACAAGTGTCGTGTATCAAATTATTCGTCTCAACTTCCTCAACTCTATGTTGTAAACAATGACAGTTTTTGAATAATACAGGAAATAAATAACGTTGTACATTAAATGTGTTCTATCTCGGAAATCATTCGGAATAGTTTTTTGTTCAGAATCACTATGTCATACCTTCAAGGTATTTACCTTTCCTCTTGACTCACCCTGTATTACTACTCTCTAACAATGGACGGGAATCCACGGATAAGTCATGCCCAAGCACCTTGAAAATGTCCCTGGGCAACCTCCAGAATGAAGCCGGTGAGTAGGAGTTCACCCTCTATAACAGTTTGTAGCTATATACACTGAAGCGCCAAAGAAGCTGGTATGGGCATGTGTATACAGAGATATGTAAACAAGTAGAATACGGCCCTACCGTTGGGAAGGCCTCTATAAGACAACAAGTGTCCAGCGCAGTTGTTAGATCGGTTACTGCTGCTACAATGGCAGGTTATCAAGATCTAAGTGTGTTTAAACGTGGCGTTATAGTCGGTGCACGGGTGAAGGGACACAGCATCTTCGAAGAAGCGATGAAGTGGGGATTCTCCCGTACTACCATTTCACGAGTATACCGTGAATATCAGGAAACCGGTAAAACATCAAAACTCTGATATCAATGCGGCCGGGAAAAGACCCTGCAAGAACGGCTCAACGACTACTGAAGAGAATAGTTCAACGTGACAGAAGTGTAGTCCTTCCGCAAATTGCTGCAGATTTCAGTGCTTGGGGATCAACAGGTGTCAGCGTGCGAACCATTCAACGAAACAACATTGATATGGGCTTTCGGAGTCGAAGGCCAAGTCGTTTACCCTTGATGACTGCACGACACAAAGCTTTACACTTCACCTGGGCTCGTCAACACTGACATTGGACTGTTGATGACTGGAAACATGTTGCCTGGTGGAGTCTCGTTTCAGACTGTATCGAGCGGGTATGGAGACAACCTCATGAATCCATGGATTCTGCATACCAACAAGGGACTGTTCAAGCCTGAGAAGGCTCTGCAATGGGGTGGAGCGTATACAGCTGGAGTAATATGGGATCCCTGGTACGTTAAGATACGACTCTGGCAGGTGACACGTATGTAAGCATCCTGTCTGATCACCTGCATCCATTCATGCCAATTGTGCATTCCGACGGATTTGAGCATTCCCAGCAGGACAATGCGACACCCCACACGTCCAGAACTGCTACAGAGTGGCTCCAGGAACGCTCTTATGAGTTTAAACACTTTCGATGGCCACTAAACTTCTCATGCATCAGCATTATTGAGAATATCTGGGAAGCCTTGCAACGTGCTTTTCAGAAGAGGTATCCACGCCCTCGAAATCTTGCGGATTTATGGACAGCCCTGCAGCATTTGTGGTTTTAGTTCCCTGCAGAACCACTTCACACATTGATGGAGTCCACGCCTGGTCGTGCACTTCCGCGTGCTCGCTGGGTCCTATACGATATTAGGCAGCTGTATCGGTTTCTTTGGCTCTTCTGTGTATTTTAGTTCGATTCCGTTACTTGATTAAATACTGCAAAGAAAAATTATGCACTTTGGCACAGTAAACGTGTGGGTTGTTCGAATGGCTACACAAATGGCTGCTGTTCCGGGCTACACCAAAAACTTTTACCTAAGCTTACTACCTCAAATAGGAACCGAGCACCGAGACTCCTACCCAACAGCGATCCTGAGCGCGACCTTCTGTAACAGCCCTGTTAAATGGTTAGGAGCTTAGTCAGCCGGTGTCGTAATGTGAGTTAGTATGAATGTCGCGTATTAAATATTTCGCATGAAGCGCCGTTGCGACAGGAGCAAAGGTCAACTGTGGAAACTAATTCACTGAATATTATAAGTAACGTTATTAAGGAATACACCCGACTGTTCTACACAAAAGAAGAGTGCACGTACACTACTGGCCATTAAAATTGCCACACCATGAAGATGACGTGCCAAAGACGCGAAATTTAACCGACAGGAAGAAGATGCTGTGATATGCAAAAGATTAGCTTTTCAGAGCATTCACACAAGCTTGGCGCTGATGATGACACCTACAACGTGCTGACATGAGGAAAGTTTCCAACCGATTTCTCATACACAAACAGCAGTTGACCGGCGTTGACTGGTGAAACGTTGTTATGACGCCTCGTGTAAGGAGGAGATACGATTACCATCACGTTTCCGACTTCGATAAACGTCGGAATGTAGCCTATCGCGATTGCGGTTTATCGTATCGCGACATTGCTGCTCGCGCTGGTCGAGATCCAATGACTGTTAGCGGAATATGGAGTCGGTGGGTTCAGGAGGGTAATACGGAACTCCGTGCTGGATCCCAACGGCCTCGTATCACTAGCAGTTGAGATGACAGGCATCTTATCCGCATGGCTGTAACGGATCGCGCAGCCACGTCTCAATCCCTGAGTCAACAGATGTGGACGTTTGCAAGACAACAACCATCTGCACCAACAGTTCGACGACGTTTGCAGCTGCATGGACTATCAGCTCGGAGACCACGGCTGCGGTTACCCTTGACGCTGCATCACAGACAGGAGCGCCTGCGATGGTGTACTCAACGACGAACCTGGGTGCACGAATGGCAAAACGTCATTTTTCGAATGAACCCAGGTTCTGTTTACAGCATCATGATGGTCGCATCCGTGTTTGGCGACATCGCGGTGAACGCACATTGGAAGCGTGTATTCGTAATTGTCATACTGGCGTATCACCCGGCGTGTTGGTATAGGGTGCCACTGGTTACACGTCTCGGTCACCTCTTGTTCGCATTGACGGCACTTTGAACGGTGAACTTTACATTTCAGATGTGTTACGACCCGTGGCTCTACCCTTCATATGATCCCTGCGAAACCCTAACTTTCAGTGGGATAACGCATGACCGCATGTTGCAGGTCCTGTACGGGCCTTTCTGTATACAGAAAATGTTCGACTGCTGCCCTGGCCAGCACATTCTCCAGATCTCTCACCAATTGAAAACGTCTGGTCAATGGCGGCCGAGCATCTGGCTCATCACAATACGCCAGTCGCTACTCTTGATGAACTGTGGTATCGTGTTGAAGCTGCATGGGCAGCTGTACCTGTACACGCCATCCAAGCTCTGTTTGACTCAACGCCCAGGCGTATCAAGGCCGTTGTTACGGCCAGAGGTGGTTGTTCTGGGTACTGATTTCTCAGGATCCAGGCACCCAAATTGCGTGAAAAATTAATCACATGTCGGTTCTAGTATAATATATTTGTCCAATGAATACCCGTTTATCATCTGCATTTCTTCTTGGTGTAGCAATTTTTATGGCCAGTAGTGTACATTCGCGAGTGAGTGGTTCAAAATAAGAATTAATAATGCAAAACAAATGGGTCAGAAGTATGGTTACGTTGGTACACACTCAATTGTATGCGAATGTGCGATCGGGATAGTACTATCATTTCCCGTGGCTTGGGTGTAAAGACTTGTGGTTAAATGCATTTATTCGTCTAAGAAAGAAATTAATCGACCTCGTAATTAAATGAAAAGAAAGATTGCAGGTTCTGAATGTTGCGGCAAATATGACATAAATATTGAAATTGACATTGGCGGGCACGAAGGGAAAGAGATGAACACATTCACGTACCTCTATTGTTGAGCAACGCCGTCGTCAAGGTCGTCGCCTCCATCTAAATTCTCCATACAAAATTAAAATAATAATAACCTTCCACAGTTATTGGAATGGTAAACGAGAAAATCGTATTGTTACAGAAACTGTTTTCATTATTCAGCACAATTTCACTAGAAATTACACAGCACTTCGTTTGTAAGTCTTCTCACCAGGACATGAGAATATCGAAAGGTAACTATTACTAAAACTAATAAACGAAGAGCGTAAATCTTCTTTTGTCCGTCAATGTTAAATACTTTTCAAATGAATCTTTGGTATGAGAGTCGAATAATTATCTACACATTTATCAATAAGAAAAAATTATTAAATTTCTCTATACTTCTTAGTCTTACTTGTTACAATGCTTCCGCTTCCTCAAGACGTCAGTTCGTGCACAAAATCCTGCATCGGCCGTTATGGATGGCTATAGAGGCATCATTGCTCATTATTTCTGCAGGGACTTGAAACGACTTATTGAGTCCATGCACGTTGAATTGTTGCAATACACCGGGCGAAAGGAGGTCCGACAAAATGTTAGGAGGTATCCAATGACGTTCTTCACCTCATTGTATGTGCACTGACGCAAAAAATCATACTACCAAAACATAATTAATGAAGAATAATCAAATTTCGGGATTACGTTTGTCCAGGTATATTTAAGTGGCTAACATCGCACAATCACATTTTAATGTAAGCGCGATATAAGCTATTGCAGATGTGGGACGCTGGTACACTAATAACTGGTGTAATCGCGAGAATGTTGAATGCAAGCATGCAAACGTGCATACATTCTGTTGTACAATTGTCGGATGTCAGTTTGTGGGATGCAGTTCCATGCCTGTAGCACGAGGTAGGTAAATAGAGTGACGGTGGTTAACGCTGTTTGTGGATGACGCTGTAGTTGTGGTCCGATAATGTCCCATATGTGCTCGATTGGAGAGGTCTTGTGATCGAGCAGACCAGGGCAACCTGTCGACACTCTATGGAGAATGTTGGGTTACAGCAGCGGTATTTATACAAACGTTATCCTGTTGGAAAACACCCTCCGGAATGTTGTTCATCAATGGCGCCACAATAGGTTGAATCACCAGATGTACTAATTTTCTGGCAGGATGGGGGTGATGACCAAGAGAGTGCTCTACCTTTCATACAAAGTCGCATCCCAGACCATAACTTAAGGTGTAATTCCAATGTCACTAGCACGCAGACAAGCTGGTTGAAGGCTTTCAACTGGCCTCTTTCCAACAAAAACCGGCCATCACTGGCAGCGAGGCAGTACTAGCGTTCATCAGGAAACATGACAGGCCTCCACCCTGCCCTCCAGAGAGCTATCGCGTGACACCACTGATGTTACAAATGGTGGCGGTTTGGAACTGTGGAGTGCACACTACAGGGCGTCTGGCTTGGAGCTGTCCTTCAAGTAACCGATTAGTAACAGTTCGTTGTGTCACCGTGATGCCAGCTGCTGCTCACATCGCTGCTGCAGATGCAGTACGACGGTCCAGAGCCACACGCCGAACACGATGGTCTTCCCTCGGTAGCGCCATGGCCGTCCGGAGCCCTGTCTTCTTGCGACCGTACATTGTCGTGATGACCGCTGTCAGCAATCATGTGCAGTGGCTACATTACTGCCAAGTCTTTCTGCAATATCGCTGAAGGAACATCCAACTTCGAGTAGCCCTATAACACGACCTTGTTGAAACTCATTAATGCGTTGATAATGGCGTCTGTGTCGCCTTAAAGGCAGTCTTGACTAACTTCAGCTCACCACGTTCAATCTCGAAGGTAACTAATGCTCAACGACTGCTACAGCGTGTGATTAAAGCAAATCTGGCTTAAATCTTCAAGTGGTGCTACTAGCGGCCACTCATATGCGACTGGTGTGAAATATGAAATGACACCATCTTTCAAATGTAGAAACGCGCCTACCAACTTTCGTATATGTCGCACAACTCCTTCTTGGTGTGCGATTTTTTTTTTCAGTCAGTGTATATAAAAGGCAGTCTGACTGATTCATGATCGCTCAGTTCAAACCGCTTATAACAGAAACTTGAAATCGGGAGATGATGTCAGTCTCATTTTGTAGACGTCGTTTAAGAAGTGAGTTTTCAAAATTCCAAATCCGTAAGGGGGTTAAATAGGGGCTGAAACGTATTTTGAAGGTATGCAAATATTAATTCAGTTTTGAAGGTAGACCTGTGAAAATTGATATTTGGTTTCTCAGTCAGAAATGAAGCAATAGTTGTTTGTGAATTTCTAGATATTTAACTCTGTGGGGGTGAAGTAGTTGGCGAAAATTTTTTTGAAAATAAATCTTTATTAGAGAACACTGAAATAAAGCTAAGTCTATAAAAATTGATACTTGATTTCTCGGTTACAAATAAACAAATAGATAAAAAGTTATCGATGGTGCTGGGTCACAGACATACAGTACGTTTTGATAACATACACTGCCATTTGGCTGTATATTTATTGTGTACAATTCAGGTTTAGGCTTTCACGCCATTATCGATTACAATGATCTTAGACTATTAACGTGTTGGACTGTGTATTTGTCATCCTGCACAGTTCTCAACAAAAAGATGTTAATAATCTAAGAACAATAAGAACATAACTCGATAACGGCGTAAAATAATAAGTCGCTCTGCACAGTACACAGCAAAACACGTTGTACTCGAAAAATAGTGTTTCACTGTTTTTGAGAATTCAACCCCTTTGAGGGTAAAATTGGGGATGAAAATTTTCATGCAAATGTTCCATTATGCAAGCATTTTTGTAGCTAAATCTATGAAAACTGGTATTTGGCTTAACTGTTAGAAAAAACCGCGTGGTTCGAGGCGCCATGTCACGGACTACGCGGCCCCTCCCGCCGGAGGTTCGAGTCCTCCCTCGGGTCTATGTGTCGTTCATAGCAAAAGTTAGTTTAAGTAGTTTCTAAGACTAAGAACCGATGACCTCGGTAGTTTGGTCCCTTAGGAATTCACACACATTTTAACATTTGATCGCATTCTCTGTTTTTGGAAATTCAATTGCTAAAGGGGTGAAATAATGGCTGAAATGTTCTACGCAAATATTCCGTTGCGAAAGCATTTTTCAAACTAAATCTTTGTAAATTGATATGTAGCTTCTCATTTGGAAATGAGAAAATAGGAACTTCACTGTTTTTGGAAATTCAGTCCCTAAGGGGGTGGAATAGGGCCAGACTGATTCACTGACTCATCATCGCCCAGAGCAAACCCCTCAAGGACAGAGACTTCCAATAAGCGTCGTTTAAAAAGAGACTGTTCAAAATCCCACTCCTAAGGGGGTGAAATAAAGGACGGAAAACATTTTGAAAAAGAAGCGCTAAAGTATTTTCAAAGCTGCATCCATAAAAATATGAATTAGACTTCATGGTTAGAAATAAAAAAATACGTCTTTCCGTGTTTTTGGAAATTCAGCGTCCTGAGGGAGTGAAATAGGGGTTGAAAAATTTCAGAAATTTCCTTCTGAAACCACTTTCAAAAACTAAATTTATGAAAATTTGTATTTGGCACCTTTGTTAGAAATAATAAAAAAAAGGGTTTCACTGTTTCTGGAAATTCAGGCCGAAAGTGGGTGAAACAGGGGATGAAAATTTTTCACAAAATATTTCGTTATTTAAAAAAATTTTTAACCTGTATCTTTGTAACTTCTCGGTTACCTATGAAGAAAAACGTGTTACGGAATGAAAGTTTCCGTGGAAATACTGCCACAAGAGCGCAAACAGCATGATTAACAAAAATCTTTGATTCCAACTGCCAGTATCGCTTTTAGGTCATAAACACATTCGGAAAACACCGTACTTCTATGTCCTTACTTAGCGTGAAAAGTATTGGAAGTGTTGCAATTCAAGAACAACATAAAAATCAGATTAAACAAAAAGATAGATAAGTAAATAAATTGTGCAGACCGTACAGTTCACGCGAGCGAAGCAGCAGGGCTAAGCTAGCGCAGTACAGGAAAACCGTTGACATTCAAAATAGCTTCCAATCGTCTCAGAGTGAATAAATGCAGGTCCTGTGTGGCTTTCAAGGGAATATTATACGCTAATGGCCATTAAAATTGCTACACCAAGAAGAAATGCAGATGATAAACGCTAAATAACGAGAAGTGTGAGGTGATCCACATGAGTTCCAAAAGAAATCCGTTGGAATTCGATTAATTTGATAAATAGTACAATTCTCAAGGCTGTCAATTCAACTAAGTACCTTGGTGTTAAAATTACGAACAACTTCAGTTGGAAAGACCACATAGATAATATTGTGGGGAAGGCGAGCCAAAGGTTGCGTTTCATTGGCAGGACACTTAGAAGATGCAACAAGTCCACTAAAGAGACAGCTTACACTACACGCGTTCGTCCTCTGTTGAAATATTGCAGCGCGGTGTGGGATCCTTACCAGGTGGGATTGACGGAGGACATCGAAAGGGTGCAAAAAACGGCAGCTCGTTTTGTATTATCACATAATAGGGGAGAGAGTGTGGCAGATATGATACGCGAGTTGGGATGGAAGTCATTGAAGCAAAGACGTTTTTCGTCGCGGCGAGATCTATTTACGAAATTTCAGTCACCAACTTTCTCTTCCGAATGCGGCAATATTTTGTTGAGCCCAACCTACATAGGTAGGAATGATCATCAAAGTAAAATAAGAGAAATCAGAGCTCGAACAGAAAGGTTTAGGTGTTCGTTTTTCCCGCGCGCTGTTCGGGAGTGGAATGGTAGAGAGATAGTATGATTATGGTTCGATGAACCCTCTGCCAAGCACTTAAATGTGAATTGCAGAGTAGTCATGTAGATGTAGATGTAGATGTAGATGTACTCATTGGACAAATATATTATACTAGAACTGACATGTGATTAAATTTTCACGCAATTTGGGTGCATAGATCCTGAGAAATCAGTACCCAGAACAATCACCTCGGGCCGTAATAGCAGCCGTTATTCGCCGGGGCATTGAGTCAAACAGAGCTTGGATGGCGTGTACAGGTACATCTGCCCACGCAGCTTCTACACGATACCACAGTTCATCAAGAGTAGTGACTGGCGTATTGTGACGAGCCAGTTGCTCGGCGACCATTGACGAGACGTTTTCAAGTGGTGAGAGATCTGGAGAATGTGCTGGCCAGGGCAGCAGTCGAAAATTTTCTGTATCCAGAAAGGCCCGTACAGGACCTGCAACATGCGGTCGTGCATTATCCTGCTGAAATGTAGGGTTTCACAGGGATCGAATGAACGGTAGAGCCACGGGTCGTAACACATCTGAAATGTATCGTCCACTGTTCAGAGTGCCGTCAATGCGAACAAGAGGTGACCGGGACGTGTAACCAATGGCACGGCATACCATCACGTCGGGTGAAACGCCAGTATGGTGATGACGAATACACGCTTCCAATGTGCGTTCACCGCGATGTCTTCAAACACGGATGCGGCCATCATGATGCTGTGAACAGAACCTGGATTCATCCGAAAAAAGACGTTTGCACCCAGGTTCGTCGTTGAGTACACCGTCGCAGGCGCTGCTGTCTTTGATGCAGCGTCAAGGGTAACCGCATCCACGGTCTCCGAGCTGATAGTCCATGCTGCTGCAAATGTCGTCGAACTGTTCGTGCAGATGGTTGTTGTCTTGCAAACGTCCCCATCTGTTGACTCAGGGATCGAGACATGGCTGCACTATCCGTTACAGCCTTGTGGATAAGATGCCTGCCATCTCAACTGCTAGTAATAGGAGGCCGTCGGGGTCCAGCACGGCGTTCCGTATTACCCTCCTGAACCCACCGATTCCATATTCTGCTAACAGTCATTGGATCTCGATCAGCGCGAGGAGCAATGTTGCGATACGATAAACCGCAATCGCAATGGGCTACAATCCGACCTTTATCAAAGTCGGAAACGTGATGGTACGCATTTCTCCTTCTTACACGAGACATCACAACAAGGTTTCACCAGGCAACGCCGGTCAACTACTGTTTGTGTATGAGAAATCGGTTGGAAACTTTCGTCATGTCAGCACGTTGTAGGTGTCGCCACCAGCGTCAACCTTGCGTGAATGCTGTGAAAAGCTAATCATTTGCAAATCACAGCATCTTCTTCGGCTCGGTTAATTTTCGCGTCTGTAGCACGTCATCTTCGTGGTGTAGCAATTTCAGTGGCCAGTAGTGTACTTTTCTTCTATTAAAATAGAGCCAAGCTCAGATGACGATTGTTGAGGTGGATAACGATCACGCATCCTTCTTCCCAAAGTAGACTACGAAGGCTCAGTAATATTGACATCTGGTGTCTGTCGTGCTTCCAAAACCAGTCCTGGACGATGCGAGCTGAGTGAACAGGGGCCCTGTCGTCTCGGAACGTAGTGACACCTTTTTGAGGAACAAACACTGTACCGTGGGATGGACCTGGTCAGTCAAAAGGGTCACATAATCCTTAGCAGTAACGCGACCCTGGAGCGTAACAGTGGGGCTAACATTGTACCACGGTATGGCTGGCCAAATCATCAACGAATCTTCTATATGTCTCACTATTGGACGTAAACACGGCTAGAGGTCGGAATCAGTGTGATACAAGACTCACCTGAACAAATTACTTTCTAGGATTCGTCTAACTCCAGGTTTTATGTAACCGGTACCACGTTTTGATGTTGCAAGCATTTGCATAATTGATGACGGGTTTTCGAATTCCAGCTCACCAAGGAATTACCTGCTTCCTGAGCATCCTTTGTGTTGTTTTGGTGCTGACAGTCCACGAGTGCAACATTCAGTTCTGCAGCGAATTTTTGCAGCTCTTGTTCTCTTATTTTTCTTCACAATCCTCTTCAATGACCCTCCGTCACGAGCACACACTTACGTTCGCGTTGTCACGTAGCGGATGTCGTTTTTCCACTTTCCCTATATGCGGTACAAATCTTGCATACGGCGCCTCTTGAATTACAGAACACCACGGTTGCCTTGGTTACGTAAGCAACCGCCATACAAGCAGCAACAAGCTGCCCACGTTCTACTTCCTTAGCTGCGAAATGATACACTCCTAACTATACAGGACACTTTTCTGACCATGATTGACACTTGAAACGTACTGAGGACATCGCACAGGTGCCGTTCATGGTCAGATACAACAGCGCAACCTGCAGCCTTGGCTCACATCTTCATTTATGTTCAAGTACGAATTTCTCGCGGGTTTTGTATATGTCTGTGCAAGCTCCGTATGTAAACGTAGATACCCGCCTTGTTAGTCCAGTTAACCTTGATAATTTGAAAATGCCTGCACAACAGCCCAAAAGGCCTATAACGCGCATTCATCAAAATGTAAAACACAAAACACAGTAACACAACAACCCTCAGACGGAATATTGTACTGTGATGTGGTTGCCGTCGGTGTGGGAACAGCTTAGTACAACATGGCAATGGTACATAGCTTGTGTATGGGGACCTTAATGAACTCGTCATCGATGGAATCAGGGATACATAATAGCGTAAGAGGTTATGTAGAGACAATACTTTATCCTAGGGAGGAATCATAGCCATTAGGAAGTGACGCCTCTCATGTGAGGCCTAATGAGCGCAGTATCGTTTCGTCACTAAAGTTGGTGGTTAGAGGAATTAACATATTAGCAGCTCGGAATTTAGCGACGTCTAGAGATTCCGTACTAGGGAGACGAGGAGCCAAGACAGTTTCGGCGCACCGTACGGTGAATGGGGAGACGAGTATCACAAGTACAAAGACGATAAAGCTAATTGTACGTCATCAGAACCAGTAATTCCAAGTTTCATTTCTTTCCTCTAATAAGACGTCTATTATTTCAAACACAAATTAATTTTTTGGCAAAAATACGGCCTAATACAAGAAATATGCCAATAATACGTTAGAAATTCTAATAAAAATATAAAATTTCTTATATGTGGTTGGAAATCATGTTTCAAAAAACCATGGTGGTACACTAAACTTACTGAACATTATTTGTTGTAGCAAATGCAGAGAGCACTTGGTACAGAAACTGCGTCGGTAAATGTATAATGTTTAGTATTCCGATTCTGCTGTGAAACTCATGCTTCTCCAGCAGAAACTACTTCAGACAAACCGTGACTGGTTTGCAAATTCTAATACTTCCTTAAATAATTGCTTTATCGAAGACCTACATATCCATTAAAAATACGTGCCTGCGAGGATGCATGTTGCACGTCTGCTGTAAGATCCAGAACTGGCAGACCTCAGTTGTTTGACGATGGCTTACCTGCTGAGCGCTCCAGCTGTTCCTGCAATTCACGGTTTCTTACATTTTTGGTGACTGGGGAAAGCAGCATTCATGTCGCTCGCCAAACGTCGCCTTCTCAAACTGCTGCTAAGCAACGACCTCTGCCGCTATAGGGACTCCTATATTGTTGCGGGTGTCTCGTCTCAATGTGTTGCTTAATCTAAGAGATGACATGCGGAAATGATCGCCGCATAACTGAGGAAACTATGCAGCGATAGTAGAAGGACGCAACTAGTTCAGGGGAGTAGCAGTGAGGATAGGGTGCCGCTGGTGCCTGACGAAAGAAATAATAATACAAAAATAAGCAAAGGTGGGAAAATTAGTTACATCGACCAGGCGAGAGAAGTCTTTCGCTATAGCACGCTGAAATAAACGAAGATTGGAAATCGTTCTGACGGAAAGATTCAGTTACTTCCTTTACCGGGATCAAATATCATTATTAATTCTGTAGGAATCTATAAAGAAAAAGGCACTGAAAGTGAGAAAGTATTTCGGTGAAGGCTATGACGGAGCATGTGTCATGAGTGGTGTGTACAATGACGAGTAAAATGGAATGAAGTTACAATTTAAATTTAGCCTTAACAGCACTGTACAGTGTGAGACAGTAAGAAAGAATCAGTTCTGAATTTCGGAACGAGAACGTCTACATATTTTTTCACCACAGCATGTTGCGTGCTGTAATTATTCCATGATTAATTCCAAAGTTACGCAAGAGATTGGCCGCGGGCAGATACGACACCGTACATACACGTGAAGCCAGTTTCATTGACATTCTTAATGCTCTCACAAACATGGTAAGTATGAGTAAGAAATGTAACGAACGAGGTGTAGCAAAAAGTGTTAAAAACGGAACTGAATGCTACAGCTTTGATACCCTACTAAAATTCAAAACAAAGTACTGGAAAGAATCAGTATAGCACCTGAGATGTTGCAGTCTGTGGGTACCGACGGTGCAACTGCATATGACTTTTTAGAAGCGGCACTGTCAGAAACAAAATAAGGAAGATTAGCGGATAACGATCCGTCGACAATGAGGTCATTACTGACGGAGTGCAAACTCGGATGGGAGAAGGATGGACATTTGGCTCAAGCGATTTGGTGGGAAGGCGTGGGTAACGTCAATGAGGAAAAGCCAACGTAGCTTTAACTTGACATTCTTCAGATTACGAGTCCAGTGTCTTAGCGATGTGATACGTCACCCGGTTGTTGCCAGAAACAGCTAACATCAATGGATCAATCGACAAATTACTTGGCGAAAGTTTCTATGTCTGTGAAAACTGAGGCACCGAGTGTAAACTAAATATCAAGCTAACGAAAGGAGTAAAAAAGTACTTCGATAATTTATTGATATGAATTGCATTACAGTATAATATAAAAATATCTGTTAAACAAGGCTCAGCAAAGTTCATATCTAGTTATTCCGACTTCCATAGTCGTCCTGATACGACTAACAGAAGCTATGGCTATTGTTAAAATAAGCGCTCGTTTCCCAAGCTAAAATTATTTTTTTAAATATTTACATTTTACAATGAATCAGGGATTGTAATCCGGTTTAAAAATACCATCAGCAGAAGGAAAGTGGCTCCAGTGATCACAGGCTTGTCTAACTGTAAAGTGAGAGTAATAGAAATGTTGAAAAATATGAACTGGGAGAAACCGAAACTGGACACTGTACATCTCTTAAGAAGGGGCTTGGAAAACTCCAAAACCCGTCTTCCGGCGAAAAACTACTTACTTATCTGTCCTATAGAAATCACGCAGATGAAATAAGGGAGATAACAGCTCGCACAGGTATAGAAACAGTCACCTCACATTGCACCAACCACGAATGGAAGAGTATGTCTTTAATTTGTGCTTCAGTATCAAATATTGTCTGCCACGGAGTTTAATGATTCGCAGAGTATAGATGAACATGTGGCTGTGTAACTTATGTTGAAACTGAAAGACAATGAAAATATATTTTTGTTGAATGATGGAAAGAAATGAAAAAAAACTCACTTAGATAATAAAAAGCAGTAGATCACTAAGCACATACGTTTCTTTAGCATTAGTTTGAAACTTTTACATGGATGTTCAAACTTACCTATTTCTTTGAAATTTTCTGTTCTTCCTAGTTCTTTTTTTTCTTGCAATACTGAGCCAGATATTTCACTTTTTTGTATTTTCATTTTACGTACATTGTCTTGTTAGTTAGATGCACATCCTCAGATAAACTGTTTGGCTTTGTATTTAATCAAAATTTACCTTGTTTACTGTACAGTATTTATTATATGTCACTATGGGACTTACATCTGAGGTCATCAGTCCCCTAGACTTAGAACTACTTCAACCTAACTAACCTAAGGACATCACACACTTCCATGCCGAGACAGGATTCGAAACTACGATCGTAGCAACCGCGTGGTTCTGGATTGAAGAGCCTAGAACCGTTCGGCCACAGCGGCCGGCTCACGATGAATGGAGGAATAGATGTTTCATGCAGTGTACGTATAAATAATTATTAAATTTAAATGCGCATTGCCTGTTTATACTAAATGGTAGGAGAGCGGCCAGGTCAATGATGTAACGTGCTAAACAGGATGTTCGAATAGATAATATTCTGAACTGGAACCCTTGCCCGGGAACGTGCCGTTTGCGTGCTACAATCTTTTGAAAACATGTTAGTAACGCGACCGCTTCTAAACTAATTGATTAGGCATGACCCAGTAAATCACTTGCTTTACAATTCTACTTGTTAATAGCCAACGAAATTGCTCATGTACTCGTTGACGGGTTGTCTTCAGCATCATGCAGTACGGTCTCTTCGAATTCGGTTTTGCGGCGTTTCCTTGGAGCACCACAGTCATGCCTGCTGACAGTGAAGGTAACACTTTCTCTAAGCGATTGCGTAATTATGGTAAAAAGGTGGAGTCGGTCGTTGCAGTGAACGATCTTGATAAAGGCGATGAGCAGCTCTAACACTATCGTGAGCTTCGTCTTTCAGAAGTATCATGTCGGTGTATTCTGCAAACGTGTACGCAACTATGTTGTTCTAACACTTACAGACACGTGAACGATACTCAAACCTGGTCAGAGAAGTAGGACAGACGTCAAATGACATCAGCCGATCCCAGGTAACCACCCCTCAGCACGACTATCCTATTGCAAACATGTTCTCGAACATCAGTAGCACGGAGACAGTACGTTTCTGGACATGGTTTGCTATTCAAGAAATTATGTACTCAGTCACCTCTAGATGTCCTAGAACCTTGTAACGTGGAACGTGGAGAGAGGGATAGCTGGCTGTGAGAAACGATGTGCGGGCGACAATCGGTTGAGTTGGGAATTAGGGGAACGAGAGAAGGCATGCAGGAGGGGGCTTCACTTTACGTAATAGTACCGGGTCCCCCATTACTGTAGGTGTGTCACAGATTTAAGACTCCGATAAATAAAGAATTTAATTGTATGCTCTTTGGTTCTTCTTCTTAGGGACTGTTGAACCCACTCCTCTTAGCATTGTGCCTCACCTGCGACATTTTTCCTGCTCATGTTCCCTGTTTGCAGGGTAAGATTAAAACGCCTCTTTGAACCAGAACGTTAATTCGATGGCGCTATGACTGGGTTCGTGGTTCATCATGTCGAGTAATGCTGACGTGTGCAATGTTACGGAGACGAGGTTGTATACCTGTTCTCTGCATGCCCATTCTGTGCCGTTCGTTAACACACTTCACTAAAGGAGAGTACTCTTGTGCAATGGACAGACGGTGAGCAGATTCGCCAAGAATACAGTGACGGATAAAGGGTATAGGGTGTCTACCTCTATCTGGAAGTCTTGTGAGTACCTTACTCGAGGTGTGTGTGGAGAAGGAGGGGGGGGGGGGCTGTGATGAATACACTTGTTGCGGTTGTTTTTCTTCCTCTATTTTCCCTGACGTTTATCACGGAGAGCTGGATAGTATGGATCCGCTTTTTCAGGATTTGGAAAATTTTATTTTATTAATTAACTTAGTGGCCGTATGTCCTTCCTGACGGCACTGGCCTAAATGCTTAAGGAAGGCAAGTCGTGTGCGCCATCATTTTATGAATTGTGTGAACACTGTTCTGTGTGCCATCGTAGTTATACTGTTTGCGCACTGAATTCTCTGAAGCGGAAATTGGGAACCACCCCAGAATTTGTCCAAAAGAACGCGGTAAACCGTCTAAAAATGCCACTCAGGCTGGCTGGTGTACCAGCTCACGGTCGTTAATTTCCTGTGCCGAGGCTGACTTACACCGCGTTGTGCACAACAGCTTGACATGGACATAGATGTGATTCATTTATTACAAATTATCAATCTGTGTTTACAACAATCACACACAGTATGTACGTTTTTTGACTCATCACGGCATTATGCTTCTGTGAAGATGATGTCGACAAATACTAAACCAATACCAAGCTTCTGAGGATATCTTAATTTGTCGAAGCCAGTAAAGTAAAATAAAAGTTTTTTGTGCAACTGACGACTGTATATTGTCATTAAATACATACTATAGCAATTGAAAAATAACAGCTATGACTAAAATAATACAAATAAATAACAACTGTGCGAGATCTTCGCTGATTTTGTAGCACAGAACTAATATTCAGAAAACTCTGAGGAATCAGGTGTGATTTGCATTTAAAAAAATTCAGAATAAAGGTGTAATTGTGTGCGAATGAAATGGTATAGTATACTACGTTTCATTTTTGCAGACAAGTAAAATATCAAAATTAAAATGGTCAATAGTTTATCCAAGCCAAACCTGGACTCACGGACATTATACTGTGACTAAAAAGCTTGTAAAGTGATAAGTGCGAGTAGCGTTGTTTGCCGAACAAAAGTGTCGATGAATCATTAATATTACGTGTTGTGTAAGAAATTGGCATATTGCCGTACAGCATGCGACAGGGCTCCGCATTCATGAATATTAGAATCGACGCTATTACTACCTGCCCTACCTGTTTTTCGGACGTAAAGACAACGGTGGTGCTATCCGTGTCAGATCTTCCAGTTCGCTTTTCCGGGTAATAGATGGATAAGAGATTACAGGTGCAGACCCACTGCTGAACACATGTGGCTCTCTTGCGACCCTGAGAAGGTCGTTCTGCGCCGCACGGCTACTACAGTATCCCGCGCAGGCGCAGGCGCTACTGGAAATTAGGTTAGCCAGCCGTTTCCCGTGACGTCATGCTAAACAAGTGGCCGTGACGTCACTGAAATCTTGCGTGAGCTGCGGGGGAAAAAAAGGAACGGTCGCCAGTTCCTGTTTTGTTTGCTCATTACGAATTATTGTGACGTTGCGGTAAATGGGCATGTTCCAATGAGTCGTAATTGACATTAATTCGTTTGGCACTGCGCAGCATTAACATATTAGTGCCGTATTTTTAGAGACGGCGTCCGGCGTATTGACCTGTGGAGACCCTGGTGGACAGCTGGCTGTAGAATTGGAGTTAATCCCCGGAGAACATGTCCTCCGTGGGAACTTCTGCATCCTTCCTCAACTTGTGTCTACACCTGCTCGACTGAAACGGCTGCAGTCAACGAAACAACTGCAAAGCGCATCGCAAATGAATATGGGAGGACCTGAACAAGCGCTATTTTTGCATGTAGATACCTTATTTTTATTGGTTTAATAGACCCTAAACGTTCCAGTGGTAGGTTACATGTTTATCATTAAGCACAAACAAACTAAATTGGATTAATGTCAACTGTTTCTATAGTGATATGCTACTTGAAGCTGTGTTCATTCATTTGTAAGATGAAATTGTTCTGTTCTATTTTGCAAGGCCGATAATGGCACAAGCGTAGAGGGACAATTTCATGAAAAGAATGGAAGATATACCCTCGAAACGAATAGCTACCATAGGATAACAATAGAATACTGACAGGTGCAACGAAAACATTTCCATTCGTAGTATTCAGGGAACAGAGAAATTAGACGGCGGGGACTCAAGTAAAAAACTGAATAACATTAAGAAGTTCTAAAATAAAAGTAGACATTGTAGCATTTGCAGTATTAGCTAGTGACACACAAACGGCCAAAATACAATTACAAGTGCTTCAGAGAGTCACTGAAAAGAAATGAGTACATGACAGAGAAGGTAGAATTGTTGACAAACTGACAAAACAGACCAAAAATAAAAAAATTAAAGAGCAATTAAGGAATAATTAAGAGCCTACAGACATTTAAATACCTATGAGAATGGGTAACGCCGACTATCGCAGTACAGGATAGTGCAAAATGGATGGAAATATCATATCAATTACGCCAAAACCTCTATAACAGAGAATTGATTTCAATCAACGCAAAACTGATTCTCTACCATTTACCGATAAAACAAGAAAGTTTGTATGCAGATGAATTTATTCCATTGAACAGAAAGCGTCTGCAAGAGAAATTTGATACACACGAGAGAAAAATTTTGAGAGAGATCCAAGGGCCTAAGGAAGACGATGACGAATATAGATTGCTACCACATAAGGAAATTTATTAGGAAAATGTCTCACTAATTCGTTTAAGAAGAGAAGGTTAGTGTCCTAAAGGCACATGAAATGAGTAGCACCAGAAAGAACGGCTAAGAGAATGCTGGAACACGTTTAAAGCAAGACGACCCCATTTAAATGGCAGAATTGAACATTACATCAAAGGTAGTAAACAAAAAAAGCACAAAACGAATAACATCTATGAAATTAAGGATATCAAAAATCCAACTCACGCGAAAAATATGGAACTACTTATTCGCAAGAGTCCAAGGAAGACGACCAATAAAAAATGAAGAAGTACTATAATGAACGCATTAAGAAATACAAGGAATGACTGATTCTTAACGTGGTATACAGCTGACTTCACACAAAATTTCATCTCGCGTTGAATTGCAGTTTCCTGTTCTAGTATTATATAAAATATGGATTGTAAAGTAAAAACATTTTTCTTGATAATAATAATAATAATAATAATATACAATATCTAACACTATCGTCTCCAGGCAAATGATGCAGAAGAATGTAGCATGTACTTTTTTATCTTATAGTCAAGAGATAATCCGCAGACCTGACTGTCTAAATATAATGAGATTATGATGTGCTGTCTTTGCCACATAAATTGCTGCCATTTTTATGAACAACACAATACTCTCTTTTTCTGTTCGTATATTGCATCCTTCGAGTAAGTGATTACAGGGACGCTGAAAGCCATCTGTTACAAAAAATTTTTCAATTTATTTATCACTACGTGAGTTGTAAGTCACTGGCAAGATGCAAAAGTCTCTACGCAAAGATCTCGTCTGCTAGGGAAATCACGTCTTTGGCTGCTTGAAGAAAACGTATGTGTGCGCTGTATTTGAGGCGAAACCGCTTCTTATCAATGAGATGACAGGGCGTTTAAGATTTGAGTTAGCTTGGCCGTACGGAGAGCAGACAAAGCAGCAGTCTTCTTGCGCTGGCTGCAGGGCCTGCTTCTCGTCGCGAGGACGCAGCCTGCAGCTATCATGGTGCTGTGATTTGTTAAGATCAGACACCTTTGGCTAGTGTTTTACGGTGATGGCCATTTCTAAGATTGAACATACAGGAATTCATGGCTTGGAGCGGTGCCTGCTAGCGCTGTTTGACGTAGTATTCTGTTTACATGATTTTCTCCTCTGCACATGAGCTTTCTTTGCGACCAAGTTTAGATCTGTTTCTCCGATCGAGGCTTTTTTCGATATACAAGGATCGATATCTGCCTTTCATTAAGACATCCCTGAATGTAAATCATGACTCACGTGACTTTTCCACTTATTTAATGGTATCATGAGAACTTCGATTTGTGTGTGGTTCTTTTTTGTTCCGTTTTTTGATAACTTGTAATACTCTATGTTCATGATTGTGTACTGAATAACAACAGAATAATAACAGAAAGTTATTTCAAATTCCCTTTCATTATTTTTCGTCCTGAAACCATTTATAAATATTATTAAGTTTCTCATGGTCATTTCCAAGTGTTCATTCATACTTTGTCTAGGTTCGTTGTTGATCCGAGTACAATTTACTGAATACGTCTGCCTTCAGCAAAATCGTTATTCTGATAAACAGCCATAGACAGATAACATATTTCTTTGCTTGCGTATTGCTGTAAGTAGAAGGTAGGTCTGAGCTTTGGAGAACTTCTAGATACGTACTGATCCTGACTCTGGTGAGAGTGCCTATTGCGATTCACCCTTTTTATAAAAAGGTGTTAGATTGTACCAAGAGGAGTGTACGTCTTCATAGCCTGCGTGTCCTGTGCAAGAGAGGACGTGTTACGCTTCGAGATTGTGTTAGAACGTTTGAACGCCTTTGTTGTAATTTTGAATTACTGTAATGCAAGCTCAACAGGAATCTCTTCTTTACCCATGCGCTATGAAAGTTCCGCCTACTTCCGAATATTTCTTCAATAGATGTCAGATAGAGTTGTTGTTGCTCATTCACGGGTCAAAATGTTGAAAGGCGAATACTTCCAGCACATAGAAGCTGGAGTCGTAGCTCTTATGTATTCAGATTCTACTGAAACAGGAAATAGGCTTTTAACGTAACTGATTGTTCCCAACTTTCTACCGCGCTAGGTATCTTAGAAGCTAGATTAAGAAAAGGAAAACCTACGTTTCTAGCATTTGTAGACTTAGAGAAAGTCAACAGTGTTGACTGGAATACTATCTTTCAAATTCTGAAGGTGGAAGGGGTAAATTACAGGGAGCGAAAGGCTATTTACAATTTCTCCAGAAACCAGGTGGCAGTTATAAGAGTCGAGGGACGTGAAAGGGAAACAATGGTTGGGAAGGGAGTGAGACAGGGTTGTAGCCTCTTCCCGATGTTATTCAATCTGTATATTGAGCAAGCAGTAAAGGAAACAAAAGAAAAATTCTGAGTTGGTATTAAAACCCATGGAGAAGTAATAAAAACTTTAAGGTTCGCCGATGACATTGTAATTCTGTCAGAGACAGCAAAGGACTTGGAAGAGCAATTGAACGAAATGGACAGTGTCTTCAAAGGAGGATATAAGATGAACATCAAAAAAATCAAAACGAGGATAATGGAATGTAGTCGAATTAAGTCGGGTGATGCTGAGGGAATTAGATTAGGAAATGAGACATTTAAAGTAGTAAAGAAGTTTTGCTATTTGGGGAGCAAAATAACTGATGATGATCGAAGTAAAGAGGATATAAAATGTAGACTGGCAATGGCAAGGAAAGCGTTTCTGAAGAAGAGAAATTTGTTAACATCGAGTATAGATTTAAGTGTCAGGTAGTCGTTTCTGAAAGTATTTGTATGGAGTGTAGCCACGTATGGAAGTGAAACATGGACGATAAATAGTTTGGACAAGAAGAGAACAGAAGCTTTCGAAGTGTGGTGCTACAGAAGAATGATGAAGTTTGGATGGGTAGATCACATAACTAATGAGGAGGTATTGAATAGAATTGGGGAGAAGAGGAGTTTCTGGCACAACTTGACTAGATGAAGGGATCGGTTGGTAGGACATGTTCTGAGGCATCAATGGATCACCAATTTAGTATTGGAGGGCAGCGTGGAGGGCAAAAATTGTAGAGGGAGACCAAGTGATGAAAACACTAAGCAACAACAGGTGGCGCAGTGGTGAGCACACTGCACTCACATTCGGGAGGACGACGGCTCAAACCTGCGTTCGGCGATCCTGATATAGGTTTTCCGTGATTTGCCTAAACCGCTTCCTTTGAAAGCTCACAGCCAATTTCCTTCCCCATCCTTCTCCATCCTTCCCTAATACAATAGGACCGATGACCTCGCTGTTTGGTCCCCTTTCACAAAGCAACCAACCATCCCAACTTTCTCTTTTAGACGCGCCACTGAGATAGCGTACAGTAATGAATCAAACAATTGCGGAAGCGAAGATTTAAGCACAGTGTCTCAAGTAAGCTGGATATATTGTTCACCACGAGTAACCTCTTAGTGTTGTGTGCAATATTATTTAAATTATTGGACTCTTCACTTCTTGTCAGTATCCTTGAATAATCTACGCTGCCAGAAAAAAAGCAACTTGCCCAAGGACCGTGTTCAGTGGCACTGGTGAGTAATATATGTGTTCTAAGGGATGGTCTTCAGCGATCAGATGGTGCTCCGGTGGCATGTCTGAACGGCCTTTTTTTTTTTACTCTGCAAGCAGTAAGTGTGCTGAGTTCAGAGGAGGATACAGTTTGCAATATCCATTCTAGGGTATAACCAAACCCTTCTAGAGTGCACGTAGTGCTGCTGAAAACATCAGCTATTTGAACAGGGTCGTATTGTGTGCCGACCGGCCGGAATGGTCGTGCGGTTCTAGGCGCTACAAATGGTTCAAATGGCTCTGAGCACTATGCGACTCAACTTCTGAGGTCATCAGTCGCCTAGAACTTAGAACTAATTAAACCTACTAACCTAAGGACATCACGCACATCCATGCCCGAGGCAGGACTCGAACCTGCGACCAGAGCGGTCGCTCGGTTACAGACTGTAGCGCCTAGAACCGCACGGTCACTCCGGCCGGCTCTAGGCGCTACAGTCTGGAACCGAGCGACCGCTACGGTCGCAGGTTCGAATTCTGCCTCGGGCATGGATGTGTCTGATGTCCTTAGGTTAGTTAGGTTTAATTAGTTCTAAGTTCTAGGCGACTGATGACCTCAGAAGTTAAGTCGCATAGTGCTCAGAGCCATATGAACCATTTTTTTCGTATTGTGTGCCTGTGGCTACGGCGCCACTGACACCACGTCACCGCCAAGCACGGCTATTCTGGTGTCGTGAAAGGGTCGACTCCAGAGTAGAACGGAGCTATGTTGTCGTCAGTAACGAGAATAATTTCTGAATGTATACGAGTGATCCACATAGGTTTGTGCGGCGTAGACCTGGCTAGCAGCCTATTCTGGAGTGCATTTGCCCAAAACATACAGGTCCCACCACATGCTTCATGGTGTGTTGTGTGGGGTTCGGGAGGGTGTGGGGGTGGGGGGGGGGGGAAGAGGCAGTTGTTACAACGTGGGGTCACATTTGATGTTTGTACAGGGTAAAGTAACCAGTTGCCACTACACTTCATAGGTTTTTATCCCTGTGCTCTTACCGTTTCTTTTACTGGAAGGTGATGTGCTTTTTCAGCAAGACAATGCATGTCCACATACGGATGCTGCGGTGCAACTTGCTCTATGAGTGCACAACAACTACTCTGTCGAGTAAGATCAACAGACCTCTCGACAATTTGAAGACGTACGGTAACGGGAACTTACTCGTTCTCCAGATCCTGCAAAATCATTGCCTAATTCCAATAGAAGGTGCAAGGCGTTTGGGACAGTCTACTGCAGAGTATAATTTCGCCACCTTTATGGTATTTTGCATGAGAGAATACACGCGTTGCCGCCAGAAGGAGGTACACTGCGCATTGATGCCACTCTTTGAGTACCGTTTACTGTGACATGTTTATCTCATTTGGTCTGAAATCGTTATCGTATACTCCTACAACTACCTATCACATGACTTGTCAATAAAATGACCTTCTCCCTGAGATTGTCACATTTTTTCCGCAGCAGTATATAAATTTTGATTCTATTTTACTGTCGAGCTATTTACTAACACTTAACAGATCAAGAACACCAGAATGAGATTTTCACTCTGCAGCGGAGTTTGCGCTGATATGAAACTTCCTGGCAGATTAAAATTGTGTGCCACACCGAGACTCGAACTCGGGACCTTTACCTTTCGCGGGCAAGTGCTCTACCATCTTTTTTTTTCATTTTGTTCGTTGTCGATCGTTTTGGTTGGTTGTTGCGGACGTCACGTAACATCCGTTCAAGTTCGTTGTTGATCCTTTCACTCAGTTTTTTATTACAGAGGCCAACCAGCTCTCTGACCGAATACGCTACCGTGCAGGCGCCATCTGAGCTACCCAAGCACGACTCACGCCCCCTCCTCACAGCTTTACTTCTGCCAGTGTCTCGTCTCTTACCTTGCAAACTTTACAGAAGCTCTCCTGCACAACAAGTGGCTGGCGCAGTTGTTAGATCGGTTACTGCTACTACAATGGCAGGTTAGCAAGATTTAAGGGAGTCGGAACGCGGTGATGCGACCCTGCATCTCCGAGGTAGCAGTGAAGTGGGAATTTTCTCGTACGATCATTTCACGAGTGTACAGTGAATATAAGGAATTCAGTAAAATATCAAATCTCCGACAACGCTGCCGCCGGAAAAAAATCCTGCAACAAGTGTCAACGTGCGAACCATTCAACGAAACATCATTGATATGGGCTTTCGCAGCCGAAGGTCCACTCTTGTGCCCTTGTAGGCTGCATGACACAAACCCCTTACGCTTCCCCTGGGTTCGTCAACACCGACATTGGACTGTTAATGATTGGAAACATGCTGTCTGGTCGGACGAGACTCGTCTGAAATTGTATTGAGCGGATGGAGGTAACCTCATGAACCCATGGACCCTGCATGTCAGCACGGGACTGTTCAAGGTAGTGGAGGCTCTGTAGTGGTGTGGGGTGTGTGCAGTTGGAGTGATATGGAACCCCTGGTACGTCTAGATACGACTCTGACAGGTGACACGTACGTAAGCATCTTGTCTGACCATTGTGCATTCCGACGGACTTGGGCTATTCCAGCAGGACAATGTGACGCCCCAAACGTCCAGAAGAGCTACAGAGTGGGTCCAGGAACACTGTTCTTAGTTTAAAAACTTCCACTGGCAACGAAACTCCCCAGACATCAACATTATGGAGTGTATCTGAAATGCCTTGCAACGTGCTGTTCAGATGAGATCTCTACGCCCTCGTACTCTTACGGATATATGGACAACCCTGCAGGGTTCATGGTGTCAGTTCCCTCCAGCACTACTTCAGGCATTACTCGAGGCCATGCCAAGTCGTGTTGCGACATTTCTGCGTGCTTACGGGTGCCTTAAAGGCAGGTATTAGGCAGGTGTACCAGTTTCTTTGGCTCTGCAATGTATATTGATAAATTTATGAGTCAACTCGTCAAGTCTTTTTTGAACAGTCCGATCAATTTCTCGAGATGGTTCTTGCATTGAGAAGAAAACTCATCTGGAATACTTCTACAGATGCTGATACTTTACCCATCGTTGAGAACTCTTTGGAAGTGCGCAAGTATCTGCAATTTTAACCACGAACTACAAACGGAATACACATTTAAAGAAAGTTTGCCATAAAGATTCATTTATTAATGTAATTGCTGCGGTGAAAATGACTGTTTCCTGTACGATGAATTTGAAACAAGGTACACGGTCAGGATTTGAATCAATACTGTCAACGTGGTTGTTTCGAACCTTAGTCCCTGCACTACGCTCGCTCGGTCGAAATACAGTTAACGTTACGGATACACGAGGTACACGTAAGACAACATCGATTACCTCGGAAACTAGAGGCCGTCGCACGAAAAGCCGTTAGGCTGATACTCAGGACAGGTCCCTGTACAACATACCTAGGACTGATCGAAATCCGTGATTAGCAGCTCCGATGGTCCCATTGTAAACTGAACCTTGGTGTAAGCATGCTCTGCCTTTGCTCATCAGCTGTGTTGCTCAAACAGCTGATGTCGCAAGAACACAGGACGTAAGCCTCACTTACGTTTTAGGTATTTTGTCGCTATTCTAGCGGGAATGAAACATGGGCCCTCGCTAGAATATTGAAAGTCTTAAATTTTATGTTTCTTTGCTAATCAGCATACTAAACGTTTAATCTACACACATTTAACATTTTTAAGCGATTGTGAACAGCTGTTTGGTATTTTATGAAATACATGAGACGCAGCTGTCTATGTGTCCTTCATTATCACTTCCAGTTTCAGTCAATAACCGTCACCGCACTATAAATGTTCACATATTATTTACATATCATATCCTATTATCTACTTTGCGTTCACACCTGGCACACGATGTTTTGAGTACGTACACTTTTTCGTTGTTTTGTTGTTCAAAATTTCTCGTGGGATACATTAACAACATTGTTATATTGTTTTCACATCACACAATACGCAAATGACACATGAACATGTACAATGAAGTGACAGAAGACATGGGAAACCTCATAATATCGTGTCGCACCTCCTTTTGTTTGGGGTAGTGCAGGAACACGATGTGGCACGGACTCAACAAGCTTTTGGAAGACCTCTGCGGAAATAGAGAGTCATGTCTTTACAGCCATTCATAACTGGGGAAGTGCTGGCAGTGAAGGACAGGATTTTGTGCACCATCTGGCCCCTAGATTGTGTGCCATAAACGTCCGCCGTTATTCATGTCGGGCGATCTGCTGGCCAAATCATTCTCTCGAATGTCCTTCGAACAAGTCGCGAACAATTGTGACCTGGTCACATGGCGCATTGTCTTCCATAACAATTCCATCGTTGTTTGGTAACATAAAGTCCGCGAATGGCTGCAGACGGTATCCAAGTAGCCGAACATAACCATTTCCAGTCAATGATTAGTTCAGTTGGACCAGAGGACCACTCCATTTTGCGTAGGGACAGCCCACACCATTATGGAGCCACCACCAGCTTACACAGTGCCTTGTTGACAACTTGTGTTCATGGTTTTGTGGGGTCTGCGCTGCACTCGGGCCCTACTGTCAGCTCTTACCAACTGAAATCGGGACTCATCTCACCAGATCAGGGTTTTCCAGTCATCTAGGCTCCAACCGATATGGTCACGAGTCCAGGAGAGGAGCTGCAGGCGATGTCGTGCGGTTAGCAAAGGCACTGGTGCCGATCGTCTGCTGCCTATTAACTCCAAATTTCGTTGCACTAGCCTAGCAGATACATTAGTCGTCCGTACCAAATTGGTTTCTGCTCATATGTCACGCAGTCTTGCTTGTCCGTTAGCAATGACAACACTACGCAAAACGCCGCTGCTCTCGGTCGTTAAGTGAAGGCCGTCGGCCACTGTGCTGTCCGTGCTGAGAGACAGTGCCTGAAATTTGTATTCTCGGCACAATATTGACACTGTGGTTTTGAAACACTGAATTCCTTAACCATTTCCAAAACGGAATGTCCCATGGGTCTAGTTCCAACTGCCATTCCGCTTTCAGAGTCTGGTAATTCCCGTCGCGCGGCGATAACGCAAGTCAACGAAAAATTGTTTCTGAAAAACTTTTTTTACTTTGATAGCTGATCTTTATAAGTTTTTATGAGCTGAATCCAATTCTAGCCTTAGTTTTTTTGTATCACCCATAATTTTCGAGTAATATGCTTTTTATTATATAGTATAAAAATCCTGTACTATACGGTAAATGGGGAAATTAATGAAACGCTTTGTTACGACATAAGCATGATTTGTATTTACAGTAAACTACTTAAAACAATGATATGTGTCAGTAGAGGTTTCACTTGTCAGCTGGAATTGGTTTGTATTTTCTTTCTCTGTTTTCATTGAAGCTTCTTGTGTAGCTTTTTCTACGATGAGTCGCTTGCTGAACTTCTCTGTGAAGTGACCAACTGTTGTCCCCCATCATATTGGTGTTCCAGCGGCCTTGGTAGCGTTTATACATCACTTTAATATCCTAGTGAAAACGCTCTCCTTGCTCCTCACTAACATCTCCCATATTGTACGGGAAGTAATCAAGATGACTGTTCAAAAAGTGAACTTTCAGGCACATTAAACATTCTAAAGTTTTAAAATTCTTTAAATTTGTAGCTATAATAGAAAAATATTCTGGGTCTTTTTCATGTCCTAAGAACTTTGTAACGACTTGCTTGAATGATACCCATACTTCTTTCTCATTTAAGGTCATTGTGGATTCAAAGTTAACATCAAACATCAACTTTCTAATGTCAGGTCCGACAAAGACGCCTACTTTTAGTTTAGTTTCTGAAAGGTGTGGAAACTTTTGGCAGAGATACTTAAAACATGGTCCATCTGTAGGAAAAGCCTTTACAAACTGTTTCATTAGGCCTAACATTATATGTAGAACTGGTAGGAGTACATTTTGTGGATCTACAAGGATTTTGCGTAGAATGCTCTTCTTACCAGGTTTTAAAGACTCCCTCACGGCCAGTTCTTTCTGCACCACTGTTGATCCCTAGCCCTACTGTCCCAGTCATACAAAAAATATTGAAATTTGGTAAAGCCACGTTGCTGACCAAGGAGCGATCGTCACACATCATCCAGCAATGAGCAGAATAGCCTATTTTATTTAGCACTATTTCTAGGTTTTCATAGCTTTCTTTCATATGTACGGAATGTCCAACACGTATAGATACATACATGTTACCATTGTGTAATAAAAGAGCCTTTAAACATCTGTTAACACAAAAATAGACCCTACCTTTTTTTTGTCGACAAATGTTTTACAGCAGTGCTACCAACGTCATCTACTTTCATTACTCCTCCCTTTTAAATTATTTTGACTATGTAAAAGCTGTTAAATTCCTTAAAAAATCGCTTAATTTAGTAAATTTAACTGTAAAATGTGAAGACATGGTGGGTGATACAGTTTTTTAAGTATCATATTTGGATTTTCCACCCTAAAAAACATAAGAATAAGACATTTTCAGCAAAAAAGTTTTTCCATCGTCGGCCTGTGTAATCATGTCGGAAACATTTCCACGTGAATCACCTGAGTTCATTTGACAGGCCCTCCAGTGCATTACCTTTCATACCTTGTGCACGCGACACTATCCCATGACTTTTGTCACCTCAGTGTATACAGTCATGGTGGTTACTTAACAAAAAACCTGTAATTTTGTATTGTATCTCGTTGGGCTGTCGGTTTTGCAGACTTTTATTTTTAGCAAGCTTACCTCGGTAGGTTCAAATGGCTCTGAGCACATGGGACTCAACTGCTGAGGTCATTAGTCCCCTAGAACTTAGAACTAGTTAAACCTAACTAACCTAAGGACATCACAAACATCCATGCCCGAGGCAGGATTCGAACCTGCGACCGTAGCGGTCTTGCGGTTCCAGACTGCAGCGCCTTTAACCGCACGGCCACTTCGGCCGGCACCTCGGTAGGCCTCTGGTCTTCGCAGCCAACAAAATTACACCTTCTCCCCTAGATATTGAAAGCGGAGATACTTTGTAGGTAAGTCAGTTACAGGTGCTACAGACTAAACATTTAGTGGTAGTAGCTTTATCCATCTGTAGATCTCTTTCTACAAGAATAAGGACTTGTCAAAGTATTTACAAGTTTAGACCAATTTAAAATAAGGTAATTCGCATACACACACATTTACAGACTTGTAGTTAAAGACAATCATTAGATTTTCTCCTGGTATACAACACGATTTTTACAAATAACTTATTAAATAACAAATTTTTAGACAATATAGTTGGCTAGAGATAGCAGCGATTGGTTTACTTATAATCAATCAATCAAAATGATAGTCACAATCGCGTTATTTATTTTGTCGCCAACCGGTTTCAACCCGCGACTGGGTCATCTTCAGGGCAATTTACACTATTTGGTCGCTCGTTGGAGTTGTCACCCTGCCAATCCCACATAGTTACCAACCTTGCACAGGCAGGGTGACAACTCCAGCGAGCGACCAAATAGTGTAAATTGCCCTGAAGATGACCCCATCGCGGGTTGAAACCGGTTGGCAACAAAGTAAATAACGCGATTGTGACTGTCATATTGATTAATTGATTATTAAATATTGTAAGGCCACACAGTTCACTCACATCTATCAGTCACTGCACACACTATACACACAGTGTTTCAAAACACTTCACTCACTTCACTCACTACGCACACAAACACACACACACACTGGTGATCTTTGCGTCATTTTCTGTATCGCAACTTCCCATTTGCTACCCTGAGAAACAGTCAGCATCGGGTATGCTCAATAATCGTTCCATAGCACAGTGCTGTGAGAAATTCCGTGCTATCCTTCTATGAACAACCGATGGATATATGGTTACTACTTTAAGTGTTTGGAAGCTTTGACTTGACGCCAGAACGTTTCTTTATTATATTCTGGATACGTGGAGCACTGCCTCCTTCAGTCGTGCAAGCATCTCAAGCAGCGTTGCCGATTGTGTGGGCGGCAGCAAGAGGTGTATTGGAGATGGACCGTGGTGGGTGTATGGTGAGGGTGGTGAGGGATGGTGCGGTGGGGAGGTGGAGGAGGGGGTTGGCGGGAGGGGGGGGGGGGGTGGAGAGACGAGGGCTATCAGCGTTCCGCTACCTGCCGCTAGCGCCAGACGGCGAAACCCGAGATTTTCATAAGGCCGCTTTAGCTGCACTTTACCACCTGTTGTTGTTGGTCCGCCTTTATCATTCGGCGGACGACGTTAAATCTCCTTCACGCTGTCTCTATACACGAGTTTATTTATGTAAGGCACGGGCGGCCGCGCGCCGGGAGGCACGGGGTGTGGAAAAATAAATCAGGCGTCGCTCCGGGGACTTAATGAAGCGCCGGGGCGTGTCGGCCGCGCGTCAACAGCCGTGCGTCACCGCCGCCGCTGACGGGTCACCTGCTCGTCTGCTCTGCATCTGGCGGGCGCGATCAGCGCCGCGCTACCCTCACAAATACGAGCGCTAGCCATACAGTTTTTGTCCGCTCCTCGATAACACCAATCAGCTGTTGGTGTCTGTCCTTCTCTACATATTCACTCTTCAGTGTGACAAATGTTTCCGAACCGAGGGTAACTTGGCTGTTTATTAAATATTACACATCCAAATTCACCTTTTTATCATTGTGTAAATGCCTGCTGCGCAGTCATTTCTTTCATCAGAGGAAAGAAGAAGAGGTCAATGGCGTGCCTTTTCAGAGACTACTCGGGATGAGGCTAAATTTGATTGGCCAAATAATCAGCTTGTTTGACTATGTCCTGAGGCTCACACGTACTCGAAAATTTTATCTGCAGAACTTCCGAACTCTTCAGCTCGCTCAAAAGTTCCCTTACCTTAACACCCAAATTCCGTAACAAGCATAACACCCGTCATTTTCTCTTGGACACTCGCCACAATATGTCAGCAAATCATACGGTAGAAGTTTAGCAGTGTTATATTACGGAGTACTATCACAGTTCTTCTTCTTCCTCTTGACTTTACCCCATGTCTTCTCCAGCTCGGTAGTGATCTGGTCAGATGTGGAAAACAACCTAAAAACTGTACCCAGGCTGGTCGGGATTCTCGCACTTGTCGTTAATTCGCTGGATAGATTCGAACGACGACCGGCGTGCCTCCCCAAATCCCAAAAGCTGCATGTTTATGCACATGGCTATCAAGTTGAGTAGTACTATTACATTTCTGTTAGGAAATTTATTAAAAAGGTAACTAATTATTTTATATACTTCACCTGACAGAAGCATAACGAGTAAGTGAAGAAAATGAAATATACAGGGTGTTCGACCATTACAAGCACAAACAAAAGGGGCGAGTGTAGGAGACCATTTTTCCCGAGCTGATATAAATCACAAGTTCAAATAATACGAAACAATTAATCGTTCCCAATAAATGAAGTATGTATCACTACCAGTAACTGACAGTACTTAATTAACATAAATTACATTTCCTAATGCTTTGCACGTCCACATAAATGGGAGGCCTTTATGAAAGCATCTTGTGCTGGGTACTGAGGGAGCAAACGTACAGCAGGCCAAAATAGCTGGCAGGGGCATTGCCTCACGAGAATTCACAGAAGGGAATTGGACACCCGCAGAAGCCAAACGCCAGATGGTAAGTCTGGCCAGTGGAGGAAGACACCTCTCTGCTCCACACACATTAAGTCACAAAGAGACTGTATCTCGCACAGTGCCGGGACAGCAGAGTCTGCTTTCAGTTAGCTGCTTGTGGTATGGGGGGGACGGGGGACGGGGGGTGGTATGTACCATCTTTGGCAGAGACCGGAAAGAACACTCCTGTGGACGAGACGGTAGAAAGCAGGACTTCTTCAGACCACTATGGATAACATCTGAGAGGGGAGTGGGGAACAGCGCAGTTTATGACGCCTTTGAAGTTATGGGGCACTGCTACCAAGCTCAGGTAAAGCGCGAAAAAATGTTTAATACAACATAAAAACCGCTGCAACTGGGTAATATAAACAATTTAGGATTGAGAGGGGAAAGACAACTGTGCTCACAGGTGCCCATCCTCAATAACCATAGAAAGAGACAGATAGACAGCACACTACAGTTTTTCAGCTCCAACTGATGGGTACCTTGATGATGGTTAACCACCTGAAATAACAGTAAAACAAGGAGATCAGCATCTTTTATGACAACTTTTCATTCGTCAGTGCTTGGGATATCCATCGACAGCCAGTCAAAGAATACACGATGAAAAAAGAATGCAGAGAATCGAGTCTTCTTTGCAGGACACAGACGGCACAAAGTTATTCTTCAGCCAAGTCTCCACCAGTGAAGCCTCTCTACAGCCAGAGTCTCTGTGGACAGGTGTTTTTTCCAACAGAACTAAAAAGCAGGGGGGCTTTTTTCCCAGCTAATTTGAACTTAGAAGGAGATGCAAGCTGAGAGTCAAAGCAAATGACTGAATTTGCATCCACTTTAGCCTAAACCTGCAGATTAACATGGCGAGATCTAGCCGCTATTGCGAGACGAACTGTAGGTAAAGTAGAGTTATTTTTACCAAGGTTCAGTAATTTCAAGCATCACAAAAAAGACTTGATTGCAGTTTAAGTGTTGGGAATCCAGTAGGACGGCCTACGTTATCTTCAATCAGAATGATTCCCAACAGTTAGTAATAAAATGATATCTATTAAATATGAAGATACATTCAACTTAAATAGTGCTACCTCTTGTAAAATATCCAAACATTTAGACATTTCAAATTACACTACTGGCCATTAATATTGCTACACCAAGAAGAAATGCAGATGATAAACGGGTATTCATTGGACAAATATATTATACTAGAACTGACATGTGATTACATTTTCACGCAAATTGGGTGCATGGATCCTGAGAAATTAGTACCCAGAAAAACCACCTCTGGCCGTAATAACGGCCTTGATCCGCCTGGGCATGGAGTCAGAGTTTGGATGGCGTGTACAGGTACAGCTGCCCATGCAGCTTCAACACGATACCACAGTTCATCACGAGTAGTGACTGGCGTATTGTGACGAGCCAGTTGCTCGGCCAACGTTGACCAGACGTTTACAATTGGTGAGAGATCTGGAGAATGTGCTGGCCACGGCAGCAGTCGAACATTTTCTGTGTCCAGAAAGGCCCACACAGGACCTGCAACATGCGGTCATGCATTATCCTGCTGAAATGTAGGGATTCGCAAGGATCGAATGAAGGATAGAGCCACGGGTAGTAACACATCAGAAATGTAACGTCCACTGTTCAAAGTGCCGTCAATGCGAACAAGAGGTGACCGAGACGTGTAACCAATTGCACCCTGTACCATCACGCCGGGTGATACGCCAGTATGGCGATGACGAATACACGCTTCCAATGTGCGTTCACCGCGGTGTCGCCAAATACGGATGCAACCAACATGATGCTGTAAACAGAATCTGGATTCATCCGAAAAAATGACGCTTTGCCATGCATGCATCCAGGCTAGTCGTTGAGTACACCATTGCAAGCGCTCCTGTCTGTGATGCAGCGTCAAGGGTAACGGCAGCTATGGTCTCCGAGCTAGCTGATGGTCCATGCTGCTGCAAACGTCATCGAACTGTTCGTGCAGATGGTTGTTGTCTTGCAAACGTCCCCATCTGTTGACTCAAGGATTGAAACGTGGCTGCGCGATCCGTTACAGCTATGCGGATAAGATACCTGTCATCTCGACTGCTAGTGATACGAGGCCGTTGGGATCCAGCACGGCGTTCCGTATTACCTTCCTGAACCCACCGATTACATATTCTGCTAACAGTCATTGGGTCTCGACCAACGCGAGCAGCAATGTCGTGATACGATAAACTGCAATCGCGATAGGCTAAATTCCGACGTTTATAAAAGTCAGAAACGTGATGGTACGCATTTCTACTCCTTACACGAGGCATCACAACAACGTTTCACCAGGCAACACCGGTCAACTTCTGTTTGTGTATGAGAAATCTGTTGGAAACTTTCCTCATGTCAGCACGTTGTAGGTGTCGCCAAAGGCGCCAACCTTGTGTGAATGCTCTGAAAAGCATATCACAGCATCTTCTTCCTGTCGGTTAAATTTCGTGTCTGTAGCACGTCATCTTCGTGGTGTAGCAATTTTAATGGCCAGTAGTGTATTACAAGTCCTCTAAAATATTAAAGTTCAGTCACCGTGCGTCTGAGTGAAGCCTACGTAGAGTACAGAGCTGGCCTACGATGTCTGTTTGTTTTAGTAGGTAACGAATTCCTTGACCATTATTTTGAGGGTAACGAATTAATTATGTCGGATTAACAGCGGCACTGTGCATTCATCTAATGAACATAACAAGCATCCTCCCACCCATCCAGTTACACGAATACAGGGAAATGAAAAGAGCAGATGTTCCTAATAAACATAGATGGTTTCCCAAATACGATGTATGCACTGTAGCCACCTCATTACATGAGGGACAGCCGCACGTACATCATGTACAAGTCCTAGTTGCACCTAACTTTCCAGTCTGGCTTATCCTCTGCCAATGGATTCTAAACACGCATTGTCTAATGTGGAATGATCCACAGTTCCCTGTTCAAAAGTTTTTTAGAGATGAAAGATGTTTTACCCGAAACGGTCCTATGAACATCCGCATCACACACGTTTGGGCTTATGAGAATCCACATGCTACCACTTAGACGGTAAATTAAGCGAGATTGTGTTTCAACATTTGGACAGGTTTCGTTTGCGATTGGTTGATAGGTACACATAACCTACGTGCCCATGTTGCTGGTTGTCTGTACCTTCATTTCCAGCAACACAAGCTAATCGACTGATTTGATGAATTCCGGGAACGCATTGACGATGATTATCAACAGATTCAAAACACCCCTGGGATTTTGATTCGCGTGGTATCGATGAAGACATGTGGTAAAACGTACCTTCACATGAGTGGCAGCCACGAGGAGCACTTGTAATGTTTTCGTCCTCAAGCGTATATTTGCAGTTTAGATGCTCAGGAACTTTATAAGTATTCATGTACTCAGTCGTAATATGTCATACCAGGGAAAACATTGGTTTCCGGAGCTGTGTTTATCAGGGTTCTTACTTGTTTCATTAACCTCTATTGCTCCTTTCTTTCGTACTTAACGTATAATAATAAGACACCCTGCTTAATAACGAGCTTCAATTGCGCACACTTTCATTCAGAAGCTATTTTTAAGATGATGGTAACTGCTAAGCTACTTGCACAAAAAAATGTTCAAATATGTGTGAAATCTGCTTAAGTCATCAGTCCCTAAGCTTACACACTACTTAACCTAAATTATCCTAAGGACAAACACACACCCATGCCCGGGGGAGGTCTCGAACCTCCGTCGGGACCAGCCGCACAGTCCATGACTGCAGCGCCTAAGACCGCTCGGCTAATCCCGCGCTGCCTACTAGCTCAAGTTTGTTCTTTAGTTTTCTTGTTAGTTTTTACCACAGTTGATATCTGCTGGTGGAGTATATAATGCCAAACTATGTTTAATAATGTTAGCCTGTTTACTTACAAAATGTGTGTGAGGCTGAGCTGATTCAAACAAAGACTTGAAAATAAATGCTCCTACATGCACTTGCAGCTTTCCAAAGCACAAAGGACGCATCTGCCCCCATTCATATGCGCACTCTTGTACTTCAAGGATAAGCAACGAAACCCAGATTTGGCTGTTAGTGTACCCTACCTCGACCGTTTCTGTACAGCAGAGTTCATGTCATCTCGTCCCCTGTACAGAGCGACCTGAGGCGTCTTCGAGCACCAGGACCTCCTCTTACAATTGCCGGTTCTTCATAGCGAGATAATCTTCCATTTCGTTATTCGACATTCAGATTTCTTTGACGACACTGGAAGCGTCTACGCCACGTGAGCACTGTGTCATTAGACGAAGCAATGTCGTCATACACTTCGTCGCGCTTCACACGAAGACGGTACGATGCTGAAGCAACCCGCATAGGCGGAGAGCATAGAAACATATTTTAAGGACCTAACTGGTTCACACTGGGGGGGACAGCGATACGACACCGAAATATGTCTCTATTGCATCGCCCAGCGCAACACAGTGTGCTACTCGCTCCACGCAACTCGTATCATACGATACGGGGGGAATGAAATTTCGTCGTCCGATTTGCTGAAAAAAATTGTTTCATGTTGATGGAGCAAAGCTACATCCACCTCTCTGGTTAGTTTCTGAGCAAAGCGTTTTCGCGCACAAAAAAAAAAAAAAAAACAAAAAAAAAACAAAACAAAAAACCACACAATGTTTTGGGTTCCGCTGTGCACCCTTTTTTGTTCTATTTTGAGGAAACTATTCTGTGTCGCTCGTGGTCGTGCGGTAGCGTTCTCGCTTCCCGCGCCCGAGTTCCCGAGTTCGATTCCCGGCGGGGTCAGGGATTTTCTCTGCCTCGTGATGACTGGGTGTTGTGTGATGTCCTTAAGTTAGTTAGGTATAAGTAGTTCTAAGTTCTAGGGGACTGATGCCCATAGATGTTAAGTCCCATAGTGCTCAGAGCCATTTGAACCATTCTGAAACTATTCTGTAAACAAATTATTTTTCTGCTTCTTATAGTTAAACAACATAGCGTGATAATGAACTGGTTTTCTTTTCGTTATTGCCCATAGTTATTGCGATATTTCAAAGTAAAGAACAGCACCACGTGTATTTTGAAAACCTTACGGTGGAAAGTGTAGTCGCTGGCCAGTTTACGTTTGGTCCATTTCGCCGTACATACTGCTGCGTAAGGAATGTTACTAACATAGCCATACAGTAGCCATTAAAATTGCTACACCAAGAAGAAATGCAGATGATAAACGGGTATTCATTGGACACATATATTGTTCTAGAACTGACATGTGATTACATTTTCTCGCAATCTGGCTGCATAGATCCTGCGAAATCAGTACCCAGAACAACCACCCCTGGCCGTAATAACGGCCTTGATATGTCTGGGCATTGAGTCAAACAGAACTTGGATGGCGTGTACAGGTACAGCTGCCCATTAAGCTTCAACGCGATACCACAGTTCATCAAGAGTAGTGACTGGCGTATTGTGACGAGCCAGTTGCTCGGCCACCATTGACCAAACGTTTTCAGTTGGTGAGAGATCTGGAGAATGTGCCGGCCAAGGCAGCAGCCGAAAATTTGCTGTGTCAAGAAAGGCCCGTACAGGACCTGCAACATGCGGTCTTGCATTATCCTGCTGAAATGTATGGTTTCGCATGGATCGAATGAAGGGTAGAGCCACGGGTCGTAACACATCTGAAATGTAAAGTCCACTGTTCAAAGTGCCGTCAATGCGAACAAGAGGTGACCGAGACTTGTAGCCAATGGCACCCCATACCATCACGCCAGATGATACGCCAGTATGGCGATGACGATTACACGCTTTCAATGTACGTTCACCGCCATGTTGCCAAACAAAATTGCGACCATGATGATACTGTAAACAGGACCCGGATTCATCCGAAAAAATGACGTTTTGCCATTCGTGCACCCAGGTTCGTCGTTGAGTACGCCATCGCAGGCGCTCCTGTCTGCGGATGCAGCGTCAAGGGTAACCGCAGCCATTGTCTCCAAGCTGATAGTCCATGCTGCTGCAAACGTCGTCGAACTGTTCGTGCAGATGGTTGTTGTCTTGCAAACGTCCCCATCTGTTGACTCAGGGATCGAGACGTGGTTGCACGATCCGTTACAGCCATGAGGATAAGATGCCTGTCATCTCGACTGCTAGTGATACGAGGCCGTTGGGATCGAGCACGGCGTTCCGTATTACCCTCCTGAACCCACCGATTCCATATTCTGCTAACAGTTATTGGATCTCGACCAACGTCAGTAGCAATGTCGCGATACGATAAACCGCAATCGCGATAGGCTACAATCCGACCTTTGTCAAAGTCGGAAACGTGATGGTACGCATTTCTCCTCCTTACACGAGGCATCACAACAACGTTTCACCAGGCAACGCCGGTCAACTGCTGTCGGTTTATGAGAAATCTGTTGGAAACGTTCCTCATGTCAGCACGTTGTAGGTGTCGCCACCGGAGCCAACCTTGTGTGAATGGTCTGAAAAGCTAATCATTTGCATATGACGGCATCTTCTTCCTGTCGGTTAAATTTTGCGTCTGTAGCACATCATCTTCGTGGTGTAGCAATTTTAATGGCCAGTAGTGTATATAAATTGTTCTTAACGCTGGAAGGAAGGCCGCACCTCTTTCTAGTCTTCGAGTAAATATGTCATACATCTTTTGTTTTGGCGTTTGGCTACAACGTCCCCACACTCGCGCCGCGCTCTGCGGGTCTGTTTCCTGCTGCTGCTGATACGAGCCGAAGCAGTCATTTGCGTGTCTGCTTACAAGTAGGAAGATACGTCTTTACCTGTGAATTTCTTTCTGAACAGCATATGGTCAGCATGTCGCTCACACTCGATGACTGTTCGAGGATGATATCTTTCATACAGCTTGCTGTGACAAGCCAATGCCTTTGGGATTACGCTGTGAAATAGTTTTCGAGGACAGACGTCACCAGTTTGGCGAGGAGTAAGATAGCATGGTTAATGAAAGAAACAGGTAAGAATTTGCTGTAGAATCTGTACCATCGTTTTTAACTCATTATTTTCGTTATTGCTACGACACTGGTCAGTGATTGTAAAGTGTTAATCATATTCTAAAAATTACTTCATTCGAAACTGAAATAGAGAAGCCCCTGCTTAAGGACTGGATGTATTAATTGCAGGTATACAAACTGAGCAGGCCCCAGTTTCAGTACATTTTAACACACAGAGTCAAATAAAAGTTGTCTGCAGCTGATGCTACGAACAAACGGCGCTACAGTTCAAATTCAATCATTGGATGGATGGCGATGTAAAAATTATGATAAATAGCTCAAATGGCTCTGAGCACTATGGGACTTAACTACTGAGGTCATCAGTCCCCTAGAACTTAGAACTACTTAAACCTAACTAACCTAAGGACATCACACACATCCATGCCCGAGGTAGGATTCGAACCTGCGACCGTAGCGGTCACGCGGTTCCAAACTGACGCGCTTAGAACCGCACGGCCACACCGGCCGGCAAAAATTATGATAACCGTTTATAGGATCGTAATATACACATACATACACACACACACACACACACACACACACACACACACACACACACACACACACACACACATGTTGTCGTCTTCAACCCAAAGACTGCTTTGATGCAGCTCCTCTATCCTAAGCAATCCTTTACATCTCCGAGTCACTACTGTAGTTTACATCTCTCCGCATCTTCTTACTGGATTCATCTCCTCGTCTCCCTCTACGATTTTTTCTCCCTGATGTGTCTTACCGACCGAACCCTTCTTCTTATCAGGCTGTGCTACAAATTCTTTTCTCTCCGGTTCAATTCAGTATTCCTCCTTAGTTACGTGACCTAGCTATCTGATCTTCAACATTCCCCTATACAGGGCGAAAAGTATTTAAACCGACAAGCATGAAATGGACGTAACAATTGCTCTCGAAAGACTGTTCTTACACTCGTCTGATTCGTCCCCATTTTACGTGAAATTGCACGAGTGCTGATTGAAGGATCCCGCTCCACATGCTGCAAGACAGCTTCCTCAAATCGCAGCGTTCTTACCGTGCGACGGCGTCCCTGTCCAGGTAATCTTCTAAATGATCCGGTCTCACGCAGACATTGGTACACAGCAGCAAATGTCGTATGATGCGGGATACGGCGATTAGGATATTGTTGTTGATAAACCCGCTGTGCAGCTCGTCCGTTGTGGTGCGCTACGTAGTACGCACCAACCATATCAGTGTACTCACTCCAAGTGTATCGCTCCATTAGTAAACAGAGACAATGCACTACTACACTGGTGGACAGCAGTTGACTACAACTGAAGAGCGTAATACGCCCTCTAACAACTGAAGATTGTAATACGACCTCTAACAACTGAAGAGCGTAATACGGCCTCCACCGGTTTAAATAATCCTCACAGAAAAAAATGACATTAGGGAAAAATATTTGTTTTGATATCCCCTACAACCTCCCAGAGTTTGTCGGTGTAAATACTTTTCAGCCTGTACATGCCAACGGCTTTTCCGCAGTGGTAACAAAGGTTCCCGTCAGATCGCCGAAGTTATACGCTGTCGGTCTTGGCTAATGCTTAGATGGGTCACCGTCTGGGACTGTCGAGTGCTGTTGCCTAGTTGCTCGAAAAAGTGGAAACTGTCAGGTCCCATTCTATAGAAATCGTGGAATTTGTTTTCTTACAGAGAGAGCTCACTAGAAACCTTAGCCGAACTGTGTTTGTGGAGCTTCTTGTTTGAGAAGTAGCGGCACCAGGCACCAGTCACGAAAACTGACAACGGCCCCGAGAGCTGTGTGCTTACCCCATGTCCCTCTATATCTACATCCCGTGGCACCTACGGGCTGCCGATGAGGTGGTGATATATATATATATATATATATATATATATATATATATATATATATATATATATATATATATATATGTGTGTGTGTGTATCACATTCCACCATAACATACTGAACACTGAACAGTTGCAGCTTTCCAAATTATATTAATTCTTTATATATGTACTTCACTGAAAAAAGTCTCACACTATGTTGCCTTATTAAAATTAAACTTTTCAGTGTGGCATTTTAACGTAATTCCGAAAATTTCAGTTGCTTACCTTATTCTAAGGAGTAGCTTCTCAGCAGGAGAAACAGCAACTCGAAAATTCCTGTTCTGCTTCTCAGGGTAGCTGACACTAATTGCTCGAATAAGTGGAAACTCTCAGGATTCATTCTGTAGAATTCGTGGAATTTGTGTTCGTGCTGAGGGATCTCACGAGAAACCACAGCCGAACTATGTTTGGTATTAATAGCATTGTACTGGTGCACCCAGTATTTCCCTTTTTTTCAGTTGTTTGAAATTTGAATGTTGATAAGCCACAGTAACGTCCTCTTCAGAAGAGATTATGATTGAAACTGAGCCAGAGAAGTGATTCGTGCTGTATTTGGGTTTGTCGTAAGGCACGTCGCATTCCATATAGTATCGCTCTAGCGGGAAAGCGAGTGTTGCACCGACAAGCGTCCCGTTGCGCGACGTGTATTTCAACGAACCGTACCGCATATGGTATCGCCTCAGTGAGGACCGCGCCTTCCACCAACTCAGCGGACTTCAATGCTAGATGTTTATAATAGCTTCAACAACGAAACTTTGTCTCGAGACCTGGCAGAAAAATTAAAGGGATTGTGTGGTCGCATGTAAAGCGGCAACACACACTCATTCTCTGCGCCATAGCAATGGAAATACTACCGATGACAGCGCTGCTGAAGCAGAGTTACTAAACACAGCCTTCCGAAATTCCTTCACCAAAGAAGACGAATCAAGAACTGCTGCCAACATGAGTAACTTGGAAGTAGATATCCTCGGAGTAGTGAAAAAACTTAAATCACTTAATAAAAGCAAGTCTTCTGGTCCAGAAGGTTCCTTTCAGAGTATGCTGACGCAGTAGCTCCATACTTAACAATCATATACAACGGCTCGCTCGACGAAAGATACGTATCCAAAGATTGGAAAGCTGCAGAGGTCACACCAATATTCAACAAAGGTAGTAGGAGTAATCCGCTTAATTACAGGCTCACATCATTTACGTCGATATATAGCAGGATTTTGTAATATATTTTGCGTTCGAACATTATGAATTATCTCGAAGAAAACGGTCTATTGACACACAGTCAATACGTATTTAGAAAATGTTCTTGTGAAACACACCTAGCTCTTTACTCACACGAAGTGTTGAGTACTATTGCCAAGGGTTTTCAAATTGATTCCGTACAAATATTTCTAGATTTCCGGAAGGCTTTTGACAATGTACCTCACAAGCGGCTTGTGGTATAATTGCGTTCTTAACGAATGTCATCTCAGTTATGAGACTGGATTCGTGATTTGCTGTCAGAGAGGTCATCTTTCATAGTAATTGACGGAAAGTCATCGAGTAAAACAGAAGTGATTTCTGGCGCTCCCCAAGGTAGTGTTATATTCCCTTGCTGTTCCTTACCTAGATGAACGATTTAGGAGACTATTTGAGCAGTTGTCTTAGGTTTTTTTGCAGAGGATGCTGTCGTTTGTCGCCTAGTAAAGTCATCAGAAGATCAAAACAAATTGCAAAACAATTTGGAAAAGGTATCTGTATGTTGCGAATTAGTAATTGACACTAAATAACGAAAAGTGTGAGGTCATCCACGTGAGTACTAAAAGGAATCTGTTAAACATCGGTTACACGATAAATCACTCACATCTAAAGGCCGTAAATACAACTAAATACGGAGGAATTACAATAACGAACAACTAAAATTGAAAAAAAAACATAGAAAATGTCGTGGGGATGGCAAATCAAAAACAGCGTTTTACTGGCAGAACACTTAGAAAATGCAACACATCTACTATAGAGACTGCCAACACTGCGCTTCTCCGTCTTCTTTTGGAGTACTGCCGCACTGCCTGAGATCTTTATCAGATGGAATTAACGGACTACATCTAGAAAGTTCAAAGAAAAGTAGCACGTTTTGTCTTATTGCGAAATAGGGGAGAGAGTGTCACTGACATGATGCTATATTTAGGGTGGGCATAATTAAAACAGAGGTGTTTTTCGCTGCGACAGCATCTTCTCTCGAAATTTCGATCACCAACTTTCTCCTCTGAATGCGAAAATATTTTGCTGATTCCGACCTTCATAGGGAGAACGATATCATAATAAAATAAGGGAAATCAGAGCTCGCACGAAAGATATAGGTGTTCGTTTTCTCCTCGCGTTGTTCGAGATTGGAATAATAGAGACTTTTTGTGAAAATGGTTCGATGAACCCTCTGCCAGGCACTTAAGTGTGATTTGCAGATTATCCATGTAGGTAGATGTAGACAGATTGTTGTAGTATTAGCTTTCAAATACAGGAAACATATTATCGCACGACGCTCCCTCCCTGTCTGTCAAATGTCTTCGCAATTTTGTTTTGTATCCTATAGCGGCTCCCCACGGTACGGTGACACAGAGGTTCCAATAGGGAACAGAACTACAGCCATGAATCTTCAAACAAGCAAAAATTAATCACGTATCTTTACATTTCCCAATTGATTATTAAAACTTGCTGACGAGATACTTGAAGAGTGCCGTATTGTACGTTTTTGCAGGATCATCTTATCCTTCATTGAAAGCATTTGAGCATGAGTTTTCAATACTATTTGTCCATTACTGGGTATTATAAAGTTTCTTTTGTTACATCCTTGAATAACTGCCACCGACGACCATAGCCCTATATCTGCTTATGTGCTCCACGGACCACTGTTTACTGTTCGGCGGAGAGTACTTCGTAACGTTATTCGCAACGACTGACAGTCTGCATACCCCTGAATGTTAGCAAATTACCTCCGTTTTTTTGTTTTGTTTCTTGTTTTCTCAGTTTGTGTTCATGTCATGCAGAGGTCTCGCATCTGATGATTGAAAAGAAGTTGTATAGGGATGTACACACCATGTACAGTTGATAAATGCTTGGAACATACCCGAGAGATATACCTATTAAGTATCGTGCGGCAACACATTGTCTGAAAACGGGCAGTCCAGACACGAGTGCAAGCAAGGTAAACCACCACTTCTAAGACGCAAGGATGTAACAAAAGAAACTTTATAATGTCCAGTGAATGGACAAATAGTATTGAAAACTCATGCTCACATCCTTTCAATGAAGAATAAGATGATCTTGCAAAAACGTACAATATGGTACTCTTCAAACAGTCGAGCGTACAAAATAATGTGGGTCATCATTCTCGTGTTGATGTCATGCGTGTAATTTGTCAACATAGTTATACACTTCAAGATGAAAGTGTTTTATGCACATAGGCTAAATGCATAAACTTGAATGAAAACAACAACAACGTAACTATCACAATGACAGAGCTAAAATACAACACTAAAATGTTGCATTTATTTAAATGATGCCACACGACGATTTACGTCATGAATGTGTAATGTATCATATTGTTAAAGAAGTAAACTGTAAAAGAAATTAAAGTATACAGAGTGGTTATAATTAGACTTCTGCTAACTGAGCCAGTGTAGACGGAAAATTATTTACCATATAAATATTTTATTTACTTGTTTATTTGCTGTTTAATTTTAGTTGGTTATCTGCACAAAAGAACAGACCGAATGTTGTACATAAATTGGCATGAATTAAGCACATAATATTTTAACGTAATTTAAAATGAGTCGGTTCTAACTACACATTATACTATTTAAGATGGGAAAATCTACATAGAGTAACTATGTTAAAACAAAAAAATAATAATGTAGATGCCCAGCTTTATAGGAATGACGTTCAGTCTATGCGCTGCGCGATTTGCGTTTGTTAGTAGAGTTAGTGTCATGACCTGCCGTTATGCGCCGCTACTGGTACTGCGACGTACGGCTGAAACACAAGCATCAGTCTACATTACAGTAGCAGACACTGAACATGGATATGGACAAGGTAGGCTAAGCATTACTCGAAAAACAGTCTCTTTTTTTTTTCAGAAAAACAGCAATAGTGGTTCTGCTCTTCGTGAGTATCGACCCCTTAACGGAATACCAAGCGGTCCTCTTTCCACGCAGGGTTTGAGGAACATGGTTCGGAACTTCGAATTAACTGGCGATTTCGGAATTGCTCTTGGGAGAGCCCGAAGGCCAATTGCGCCACAGATTGTTGAAGAAGTTACTGTGGCCAATGCTGAGAGTGCTGGACGCAATGTGCGATCTTCAAGCAGTGAGCAATCTGCGTTACGACAGATGAACATTCCATGGTCCACCGTTCGAAAAGTACGGCCAACAACTGTGAAATGGTTTCTCTAGTGTAGTTCCAGGCTGTCGTAGATCAGATGGTTGTCACACTGAGCAACGTTTGTAACGTGGAAAGTAAAAACGGTACGCAATTAACAACAGTTATCCTGTCATGTGGAAATTAAAATGCGTTTTTGTAGTGGTTTATTCGTTGTTTTCTTTCCACACGTCCTTAAACATGTTTCCCCAAAGTTTCATTGTCCTACGATCACTCGTTTCTCATGAGTTCCTGACAAGCTGGTCGCTACCTTACGACATGAATGACGTGGTACTGTATTTATTACTCCTTTATAAACAGCTTTCCTGGATCATTTAATGTAACGTCAAAGACTTTTATTTATTTTCGTGTCAGAAAAAAACGTAGGTGCACAGTTGACATGTCATATAGTCTTTGACCAAAATTTGGCCACTTGCAGTCGATTTTCTGTCACACGCTGGAGGTTTTCTCCAATACAGGAAGCTGGACACAGTCGACACTGAAGCATGTGCTGGACAGTCTGGACTTCTCCATAATCATACTTAATGTTGTTTCCTGTACTGTAGCTCCATCTTGTCACACTAAACCTTGAACTACCCGCTCCTGATCTCAGCCATTCAAAGACTACAGGATATTCATTCCTCGTCTTGTCCTGGAGGCAGAGTTTCAGAAACGGAAGGAAGTCTTCTCCTTTTAACGTTGCACGCTGTCATTTTCACCAGCGGTACTAAGTACCTTTGATGTTATGAGGAAAATGTGCTTTGACTTCAATCGCTGCGAATGCAGTTTATGCCCATACAGGGGATGGGTTTGTTTTTGTTCCACTTTCTTTCGTTCCTTATTCGCCGCAATGTTTCTTCGAATAGTAGGTGGTGCTATTCCTGCAATGTGGTAAATCCATTAGACAGGAGTGGCTTTCAGACAACCTGTTATAACTCTGTCGGTGTTGTTCAGAGCTACGCCTGCCTGTTTAGCATGTGATGAATTATGCCGGCCGCGGTGGTCTCGCGGTTCTAGGCGCGCAGTCCGGAACCGTGCGACTGCTACGGTCGCAGGTTCGAATCCTGCCTCGGGCATGGATGTGTGTGATGTCCTTAGGTTAGTTAGGTTTAAGTAGTTCTAAGTTCTAGGGGACTGATGATCACAGCAGTTGAGTCCCATAGTGCTCAGAGCCATTTTTTTTGTGATGAATTATACCAAACAGGACAAGCGCACTCCACTGCAGAATAGGTTAATGCACCTGCAGAGGTTCGTATGGTTCCAGGTTGACTGTCCCACTGTCATCTGGCCAATTTTCTTAAGACGTCGTTCTTGGTGGAAACTGCCAACTTAAAATTCATGCAGTGTCTCTTGAAAGTAAGAGATCTGTCCAGTGTCACTCCTAGATATTTTGGAGTGTAGCAATGTTGTAGCTCAACTCCTGAACATAGTATCATCAACTTAAGAGTAGCTTCCCTATTTCTCAATTTAAAAGTGCGCACTTGAGCCTTTGAGGGGTTTGATTTCAGCTGATTTCTGCTATAGTAATGTTGTAGCTCAACTCCTGAACATAGTATCATCAACTTAAGAGTAGCTTCCCTATTTCTCAATTTAAAAGTGCGCACTTGAGCCTTTGAGGGATTTGATTTCAGCTGATTTCTGCTATAGTATCTTGATAGACCTTCAAGGGCATTAGTGGGGATTCACAGTCATAGCTCTGAGCGGCAAGAGAAAAGTCATCAGCATACAAGAAACTCCTGGTCTTGGGTGCTGATTGATCATTTGTATATATGTTGAATAGGATTGGAACCAACACGCTTTCTTGGGGAAGACTGCTTTTCTGTAGTCTCCATCGACTGCGCTGCCCTTGGAAAGTCAACATCAAAAATGAATAACATTTATACAGTCTGTATTCTCGTCTCTGATATTGAGGCAGACCCGAACAGTGAATACTATATCAATATAAACACAGCCGACAGATGTTTGCTCTACCCACAACATTATCTATGTGAGCATTCCAATTTATGTTATTTGTTGTGGTGTCACCGCCAGACACCACACTTGCTAGGTGGTAGCCTTTAAATCGGCCGCGGTCCGTTAGTATACGTCGGACCCACTATCAGTGAATGCAGACCGAGCGCCGTCACACGGCAGGTCTAGAGAGACTTCCTAGCACTCGCCCCAGTTGTACAACCGACTTTGCTAGCGATGGTTTACTGACAAAATACGCTCTCATTTGCCGAGACGATAGTTAGCATAGCCTTCAGCTACGTCATTTGCTACGACCTAGCAAGGCGCCATTACCAGTTACTATTGATACTGAGTCATGTACCGTCAAGAGCGACGCTCATCATTAATGGATTAAAGTTAAGTATTCCACCAGCTACGTCCGTTTTTCTAAAGTCTAATTTCCTTGTCCTGTTCCAGACCTCACGCCAGCCTGCGTGAGCTAAAACGCGTGCCTTTCGGCTTCCTTTAGTAACCCGGTGTTGGCTCTCCTGCCAACCCACAACATTTGTAATTGTGATCCCTAAGTATTTAGTTGAATTTACAGCCTTAAGATTTGTGTGACCTATCGCGTAATCCAGATTTACTGGATTTCTTTTAGTACTCATCTGAATAACTTCACAGTTTTCTTTACTCAGGGTCAATTGCCACTTTTCGCACCATACAGGTATCTTATCTAAATCACTTTGCAATTCGTTTTGGTCCTTTACAAGACGGTAAATGACTGCATCATCTGCAAACAATCTAAGACGGCTACTCAGATTGTCTCCTATGTCGTTAATATAGATCAGAAACAATAGAGGCCTATAACACTTCCTTGGGGAACGCCGAATACTACTTCTGTTTTACTCGATGACTTTCCGTCTATTACTACGTTTTATTACTATTACATTACTGAAAGGAAATCACGAATCCTGTCGCACGACTGAGGCGATATTCCATAGGCACGCAGTTAGGTTAGAAGACGCTTGTAAGGAACGGTATTGAAGGCTTCTGGAAATCCAAAAATACGGAATCAATTTGACATTCCCTGTCGATAGCATTAGTTACTTCACGAGTATAAAGAGCTAGTTGTGATTCACAAGAACGACATTTCTGAATCCGTGCTGACTATGTGTCAATAAATCTTCGAGGTAATTCATAATGTTCGAACACAGTATATGTTCTAAAATCCTACTGCAAATATATGTTAGTGATATGGGCGTGGAATTCAGCGGATTACTTCTATTTTCCTTTTTGGGTATTGGTGTGACGTGAGCAACGTTCCAGTCTTTAGGTACGGAACTTTCTGTGAGCGAGAGGTTGTATATAATTGATAAATATTGAGGTATTGTATCAGCATACTCTAAAAGGAACCTGGCTGGTTTACAATCTGGACCGGAGGGCTTGTCTTTATTAAATGATTTAAGCTGCTTTGCTACACTGATTACTTCTGTGTTTCTCATTTTAGCAGTCGTTCTTGCTTGGAATTCAGGAACATTTTCTTCGTTTCCTTTGGTAAAGGAGTTTTGGAAAACCGTGTTTAATAACTCTGCTTAAGTGGCACTGTCATCAGTGACTTCACCGTTGTTATTACACAGTGAAGGTTTTGATAGCGTCTTGCCACTGATGTGCTTTATGTTTGGTCAGAATCACTTTGGGTTTTCTACCATATTCCGAGACAGAGTTTCGTTGTGGAAGCTATTAAAAGCATCTCGCATTGAAGATGCACTATATTTAGAACTTCTGCAAAACTTTGCCATGGGGATTTTGCGTTCTTTTAAATTTGGAATGCTTTTTTCGTTGCTTCTGCAACAGCGACCTGATCCGTTTTGTGTACCACGGGGGATTAGTACAATCACTTATTAATTTATATGGTATATATCTCTCAATTACTGTCGCTACTATCTTTTTGAAATCGTTCCACAATATTTCTACGCTTACGTGATCAGATTGGAAGAAGTGGAGACTGTCTCTTCAAAAGGTGTTAAGAGCATTTGTGGTGTCACAGCCAGACACCACACTTGCTAGGTGGTAGCCTTTAAATCGGCCGCGGTCCGTTAGTATACGTCGGACCCGCGTGTCGCCACTATCAGTGATTGCAGACCGAGCGCCGCCACACGGCAGGTCTAGAGAGACTTCCTAGCACTCGCCCCAGTGGTACAACCGACTTTGCTAGCGATGGTTCACTGACAGATTACGCTCTCATTTGTCGAGACGATAGTTAGCATAGCCTTCAGCAACGTCATTTGCTACGACCTAGCAAGGCGCCATTACCAGTTACTATTGATACTCTAAAACATGTACAGTCAAGAGCGATGTTCACCAATTATGGATTAAAGTTAAGTATTCCAGCAGCTACGTACGTTTTTTGCTAAAGTCTAATTTCCTTGACCTGTTCCAGACCTCACGCCAGCCTGCGTGAGCTAAAACGCGTGCCTTTCGGCTTCCTCTAGTACCCGGTGTTGGCTCTCCTGCCAACCCACAACAGCATTTTTATCAGCTTTTTTAAATAGATATATTTTGCAATTGTTTTTGACTGTTAGGATGTTACGGTATTCAGCCTAGCAGCAACTGCCTTGTGGTCGCTAATCCCTATATGACTCGTGATAGCCCCTATTTGTCCAGGATTATTTGTTGGTAAGATGTGAAGTAAGCTTTCGCAACCAGTTACCCTTCGAGTGGGCTCATAAACTAATTGTTCGAAATAATTTTCTGAGAAAGAATTCAGTACAATTTCGGATAACGTTTTGTGCCTGCCGCCGGCTTTAAACGCATAATTTTTCCAGCATATCGAGGGTAGATTGAAGTCATCACCTACTATAATTGTATGAGTGGGGTACCTATTTGAAATGAGACTCAAGTTTTCTTTGAACTGTTCAGCAACTGTATCTTCTGAGTCGGGGGGTCGGTAAAACGATTCAGCTAATAATCTAGTCCTATTGTCAAGTATAACCTCTACCCATATTATTTCGCAGGGACTATCTACTTCAATTTCACTACAAAGTAAACTACTTCTGACTCCACCACCAGCTGTATTTAATCTATCCTTTCTGAACACCGTTAGGTCGTTTTAAAAAATTTCGGCTGAACTTATTTCCGGCTTTAGCCAGCTTTCCATACCTACAAATGTTTGAACTTCAGTGCTTTCTATTACGGATTGGAGCTCTAGTTCTTTCCTAACACAGCTACGACAATTTAAAATTACAATACCGATTGTTTCTACAATTACCTTACTGCGTTTAATCTGCCTCTTTTAGACGACACCTTTCTGTCGTTTCTTGAGTTCCTCTAACCTAAAAAACCGCCCAGTCCCTTCCACACAGTTCCCGCTACCCAAGTAGCAGCTTCCTGTGTGTAGTGGACTCCTGATCTATTAAGTGGAACATGGAAACCCACCACCCGATGGCGCAAGTCAAGGAATCTGCAGCCTACACGGTCACAGAGCAGCCTGAGCCTCTGATTCAGACCCTCCACTCGGCTCTGCACCACAGGACCACAGTCGCTGCTGTCGACGATGCTGCAGATGCTAAGCTCCGCCTTAAGCAAGGCTGGCAGTGTTTACCATTTCCGCTAACCGCCTGAAATCAGAGAGAATCTCCTCCGATTCAAAGCGACACACGTCATGGGCCACCACCTGCAGTTGGCTGCACCCTGTACTCTTCATGGCATCCGGAAGCACCCTTTCCACCTCCGGAATGACTGCTCCCGATATGCACACGGAGTGCACACTGGCTTCCTTCCCCTCCTTGACAGCCATGTTCCTATGGGTCCCTATACCCGCGCCTAATGTTGGAGCTCCCAACTACCAGCAAACTCATCCTCCATGAATGCCCAAACCTTCCTCTGGAACGTGGTAGACGACTCCATCCATTTCAGAGACCCTGTTCGTCAAACAAATCGGGGAGGCCCTACGATCGGCGCCTCGGAAAGTCTTTCGCTGGCTGCCAGAGTTTGGAATGATCTCCCACTCGACCACGGGTGAGGGATCAACCTCAGTGCAGTCAGTACCCGGGGCGGCCAAAGCAGTGGACCTATCGGGGGACACGTGGGACGTGATCGACTTCCCTCGCGTACCTGCTTCCGACCCCCGAACAGTGATTCCCCTTGGCAGCAGCCTCTAGCTGTGTGACGGACAGCCTCGAGCTGTGAGCGATAGGTCAGCAACTCAGCTCTCATCTGTACACAGCAATCAAAGTTCCTATCCGTTACTGAAGTCGCTCCAGTTTGAAGGTCGTAAAAATATATAATAAACTAAAGGTGCTTATTAGCAGCAGGAACTCGCGATGCACTCTCACTGACGGTCTAAAGTACCGTTATATCAGGATGACTCAGAGGTATTCGGTGAGTCTAAGTGGCAAACTATTGGTTTAAGCTGTTCATCTGGCGGAGGCTACACAGTGTACCAGTATAATTTTCTCCCTCCCAGTTTCATTTGCAGGCTTCTTTTCTTTTCGTTCATCAGTCCTCTGACCGATTTTATGCGGCTCGACACGACTTCCTCTCCTGTGATAATCTCTTCATCTCAGTGTAGCACTTGCAACCTACGTACTTGAAAGCTGGTTGGTAGGTACTCATTGAGCACACAGGATGTTACGATTGTGGATGGGGTCGTAAACAGTTGCTGTGAGTTTCACAATCAAACACACAACTTTATTTTTCTAAGAACCACTCATTTACACATTGCTTTAAATAATCACAATTAAACAACAATTGAAAACAATTAGAAACTGAAGACCTACACTACACGTCTGAAGGACAACTATAATCAAAACATATTAATAAACAATTTTTCCAACCAAGAATTTCTTTTTAAACTTACAACAGAACAGCCGAAAACTTAATTAAAGAAATATTAACTTAAATCACCGCTGAAGGCCACAAAAAATTTGAAACAACGCTTGAAGGCCTGAACAACAAGTCAGACAAACAATTTAAAATAAACTCCTTCCTTCTTATAAAAATTTTCCTTTAAAGAATACACATGGCTGAAGGCCTTATTAAAAGGGGTTCACGTAAATCCTCGGCTGCAGGCCACACATAACACATCGAACAACTAACGGCTTAGGGCCTGGATTACAAACAATTTCAGATAGAACCAATTTTAAGGATTTTAAAAAAATAAAATCAATCTTCAAGATTTTAATTTAACGTGGCTGAAGGCCTTTATGTAAAACTTAAAAAGACCTCAATTAATACCAGGCCGAAGGCCTCACACAATACTTCAAACTAAAATGAAAATCACAATCTAAAACAAACAGACCAAGTGGTGCTCAGAAGTGTTCCAAGGGTTGGCCTGAGAAGGTAGTTTAAACGTAAGGTTAGGTGAGACAGGCAGCCAGGAGTTGAAGTTAAATAATCGGGTGGTAACCCAAACTAGGGACGGACCAAGGACCGACCAACAATTTAACCAATTCCGTGCGACCTACGGCACAACGATGGAAAATATCGGCCGAGGACGAGGATACGAATAGCACTATATCTTCAGAAACTGGCGACTAAAAACAGCCAAGGGAACAATATCCACTCTTAGCAAAATATGAACCAAACGACTTAAAAGGCTGTCGAACGACACGCTGTGCTGGACACCATCAACACGATGAGGAAAGGCACACTGCCGGAAAATTACGCTAGCAACTAGGGCAGGTAGCTGGGACGTTAACAGCTACAGGGCAGAAAATACCGCTGGTGCATTTCACTGGCAAGTAACAGTCAATTGCCGGCCGCGGTAGCCGTGCGGTTCTAGGCAGTGCAGTCCGGAACCGTGGGACTGCTACGGTCGCAGGTTCGAATCCTGCCTCGGGCATGGATGTGTGTGATCTCCTTAGGTTAGTTAGGTTTAAGTAGTTCTAAGTTCTAGGGGACTGATGACCTAAGATGTTAAGTCCCATAGTGCTCAGAGCCATTTGAACCATTTGAACAATCAATTTAATAATTAATCACAATATAGGAAGACGGCTGCAAGATTTTGCCAACTCCAACACATCATACATTGCTGCTAGCCCAAATGGCCCAGGGAGCAACAACATGCAAATGAACAAAGAGATGTCACAGATGTTCAGGTTTCATAACAGGTTAACTGCTCTCTCAACTTGAGCGTCCAGGTTCGGTGGGCAACGAACTTTGTCGCTCTCGCAGCTAGCGCCTCACAATGCGACAGTGCGTGCACGCCCCAGCGGTCCCGGCCTGACCCCATGCCACGGAGACTTCCTCGCTGCTCTGTCCCAACCAACTGACCACATGCAGCACGTAGACAGTATTAAAACAGCTGGTCAGTCAAAACCACACAAGCTACACACGGTTCCACAAAAACTCTTCCACAAACAACTTGAACAACACTAAAACTAGTGACTGTGGAACAACAAGGACGAATCACAAGTCGACACACACGGAGATCCCAGAAGCGGTCGGCGACCAAATACACGTCGTCCGATGTGACGACCGACCGAACGACCAGCCAAGGTCGTCCTCACTCAAGCCATGTGTGTCGGCAATGGTCTGGCGAGTCATGGCTGTCCGGACCTCACTGCTGCTCCACCGACACACTACGACCCGGAAATACTAGCGGTTGTTCCAAAGATAGTCCGACAGTGCTCTCATCGATAAGCGCCGCTGCTGCCATTCACGGGCAGGCAAGCCAGCAACGTAATGACGCCAGTAAATCGAATAAGGAACAGGACGGCAGTACCAGAAAGACAAGATGCCAAGCAATAAACGCCACGAACACGACCCGCGCAAGGCTCAGTCCTCATTTATTGGATGTATTCCAATCTGTGTCTTCCCCTATAATTTTCACTTTACCCTCTACAGCTCCTCGTAGTACCAAGGTCAGTGTTTTCTATACGTCCCTTTCCTCACCGATTCTGCGGAGACCTTTGTGATTTCTTATGTCCACCTAATTTTCGAAGGATGTAACATTAGGTCTCAGACGATGTGATTGTCTTCTTGTTTCCCCACAGCCCACGATTCTCTTCCGTAAAATACTGTGCTCCAGACGTACATTCTCACAAATTATTTCTTCGAATTAAGTCTAAAGTCTTATGGTAATAAATGCCGTCTTTACCGCTGCTAGTCTGCTTTCTATGCCCACCTTGCTTCGTCCGCCATGTGTTGTTTTGCCTCAAAGGAAGCAGAATTCCTTAATTTGGTCTACTAAGTCACCCCTAGTTTTGATATTAAGTTTATTGTTAGTCTCAGATCTGCTACTTCTCACTACTTACCTCTTTATCTGGTTTACTCTCAATCTATATTCTGTGCTCATTAGGCTGTTTATCCAAGTCAGCAGATCCTGCAGAACTTCTTCACTTTCATTGAAAATATCAACGTCAACAGCGGATCCTATCATTGACAGTCCTTCACTATGAAATTTAATCTCTCTTATCTTTTATTTCGTATATTGCTTCTTTGATGCATAGTTCGAACAATAGGGGAGAAAGGCTGCGTTTTACCCCAGACCCTCCGGCCTTGGTCTTCATTCTTTTGGTTTCTTCTTGGTTCTTACGTATTGTACAGCAAACGTCTTTCACTATAGCTTACATCTATTTTTCTTGGAATTTGAAATATCTTGCACCATTTCATATTGTCGGGCGCTTTTTCTACGTCGAGACACGTGTCTTCAACTTTTTTAGTCTTCTTTCCATTATCAAGAGCAACGTCAGAAATGCCTCTCTGGTGCCCTTACAATTTCAAAAGCCAAACTGATCGTCCCCAAGCAAATTCTCAACTTTATTTTCTATTCCACTCTGTATTATTCTTTACAGCAACTTGGATACTTGAATCATTAAGCTGATTGTGCGACAATTCTCACACTCCTCGGCTTTGCTACCCTCTCACTTGTGTGTGTCATATTTTTCCAAAGGTCTTATAGTATGTCATCGGTGCCGTATATTTTACACTATGCCTTCTGTCTCATTTGATTGCAAATCTTCCAAAGATCTGTCAAACTCGGAGTGTAATACTAAATCCTCCATGTATTTCAAATCGACTTCCGTACCTTGTTCTATCACATTATCAGACAGTTGCTCCCCTCACAGAGGCCTTCAGTGTACTCTTTTCACCTACGTTTAATAGCGGATTCCTCTTAAAGTTCATAGCTTTGCTTTTAATTACACCGAAGGTGTAATTTATATACTTTGAATCGTAGTTTTCGATTTTTCACGCTTTTCTTGCAGCCATTTCGCCTTAGCTTCCGTGCATGCCCATTTATTTAATTCCTCATTGACTTATATTGCTTGAACATTTTTCTACTTCTTCTTTCGTAGATCAATTAAAGTATTTCTTCTGTCACACAAGGTTTCTTCGCAGTTAGCTTTCTTGTACCTACATTTCTCTGTGAAACTTCTGTGATTTCTCTTTTTAGGTATGTTCACACCTCTTAAGCTAAACTCCCTACTGCGACATTCATAGTTGCAGTATCCACAGCCATAGATAACTTCAAACGCGCATCATTAGTTAATAGTAGTGAGGCTGGCAGTTTGTAGCAATATAATTACTTTTGCAGTGTGTTATCAGTTGCTAACAAGCATAGAGCAGTGGAAAATTATTACATTTAGTGATGGGTGAAATCAAGTTTAACATTTAATGATTAAAGCGACAGTTCCATACAGTGTACGATTTATATCAATCGATTATGCTATAATACATCAGATCTGCTTCTTCAGGATTCTTCTGATATTAGTCTGGCATCTGCCTTCTCGTAGCTCCGCACTACGGCTAACATGAGTCTAATTGAAATACAATGTAGCGACTTCAGAGCGAGTGCGATTTACGAATCCCTCCTCTATGTTATAACACATTGCACGTAACTGTCTTCATTTCTGCTGGAGTAGCAGCAAGCAAAAGACTGAAAACGTCCACCTATATGGCGACTTCGAGAGATTTTTCTCGTCTGCGCGCAGACATAGCACTTAGACGGAGGCAAGGCTCACTTACACTAAAATGAAGATACAAAAGTGTGTCGTCGGTTTTTAACTGCGCATTCATCAGACAAAGCCCAAAACTTACAACAGAAATTATCTGATAACATACTTACACCAACAAAAGTCACACATGAAGTAACTAATCGTTCAAACAAAATACTGTAATTCCTGTAAATTAATAAATATTTTAGAAACTGTAATACATGTTTCATAAATCAAATTATACATCCTAAGCTCAACTACGCTCGCAGAGTAGCGATTTTGTAACAGCACAAAAATCCACTCGACTGCACTGGGCGGCCCCTCTATTATGAACTGAATTGCCCAGCGTGTAACTAGAGACTATACTGTTTGGCCCATAAGTCCAGTCTGAGTTGAGTAACAGGAATTGCTTTGCTGGTCGGTCATTCGGTGGGAATCCGATGACACACGAAGTGATTCGATTCTAGCTCGTTACTCAATTATTCTCCAAAAACTGATTTTAAAATGAAGTTCTGAATGGTTTCTGATAGCTGTTAATGAGAGGTATTCCCCTGCGATTAAAGACGAAAGCTGAATTACGCTTTATTGATGATTAATTAAAGAAAATGTGAGTTTTGGCGCGTTGGCCCGAGGATAGTCCCTGTTTTCTGACAGCCAATCACATTGCAAAATAATTCATTTGGTGTATTTTCTCACTATAGGTATACTCTGCGTCCCATCTGTTGTTCGTATCTCACCTCATTCTATGACATCATGTGTCTGCTACTGCTTTTTCTTTCAAGTGCGATGTGCGTGGGAGTAAATCTTATGGCTTCCAGAGCCAAAAATGTTACAACAGTTTCTGGTCGTTCCAACTTGAACCTCTCTGGAGAGGAACTCTTCAATAATTGAGCGCCATATCTCACTGCAGTGACTGTTTGCCGATAACTTAGCCAAACGATACTGGCCATTTACGCTTAATTACACTTATTTATGTTTAGGGTCAACTTCCAGCCCTTACACCAGGTGCCGATCAGTTACAGGTGTCTGTGAATTTCGTAACAAATTCCTGACGATGTTACTTCACTGTACCTAGCTGGGTGTTTTGAAAATGGCTTCGTACCCTGGCTAAGGACCTGCATATGGATGGAGTGCACGTTTTTTATTACACATATACAGCTACATGCTTGTGATATTCAGTCACAACAACATTCACATTACGTCGCACGCACTTTTTTAAAGTGAATTATTTTAAATGTGGAAGCTGTGTCCGTAAGACTCTTCTCGATTCTTATTAGGACTGACATCACATGAAACTTTTCCTCCATCACCGTTCTACATACACTACGTGGTCCGCAAATTGCTCTTCAACAGTGACAAACGAGAAGGTGCTTAAAACATCAATGTAGGCTTGTGCTGAGATAGTGCCACGCAAAACAAGGGGTGCAAGCCCCCTCCATAGAAAGCACAACCACATCATAACACCACCGCCACCGAATTTTACTGGGGGCACTACACATACTCGTGGATGACGTTCATCGAGCATTCGCCATACCCACACCCTGCCACCGGATCGCCACATTGTGTACCGTGATTCGTCACTCCACACAACGTTTTTCCACTGTTCAGTCGTCCAATGTTTACTCTCCTTACACCAAGCGAGACGTCGTTTGGCATTTATCGGCGTGATGTGTGGATTATGAGCTGCCACTCGACCATGAAAACCACGTTTTCTCACCTCTCGCCTAATTGTCATAGTACTTGCAGTGGATCTTGAAGAAGTTTGGCATTCCTGTGTGATGGTGTGGATAGATGTCTGCCTATTACATATTACGACCCTTTTCAACGTCGGTGGTCTCTGTCAGTCAACAGACGAGGTCGGCCTGCACGCTTTTGTGCTGTTTGTGTCTCTTCACGTTTACACTTCACTATCATATGGGAAACAGAGGACCTAGGTACGTTTAGGAGTGCGGAAATCTTTCTTACAGACGTATGACACAAGTAACACCCAATTACCTGACCACGAGTTCCGCGGAGCGCTCCATTCTGCTCTCTCAGGATGTTTAATGACTATTGAGGTCGCTGATGTGGAGAACCTGGCAGTAGGTGGCAACACAATGCACCTGATACGAAAAATGTATGTTTTTGGAGGTGTGCAAATACTTTTGAACACATTGTGCATATGACAGTCAACTGCACTTGCTGCCGAATCTTTCATCCTAATGCTGGTGTGCCTCAAGGCTCTGCTCCTACTCTCTCCCTCCCCCCTTCCCCCCTCCCATATTCAGCTGAATCCTATAATATGCTTACGAGCTGCCCACCACACGTCACTTGAATATCCTCATTGTGTGATACGAGAACACTTTAAGTAAATCTACAGAAAAGCCAAGTCACCATCTATGGCCGCACCACTTGCCCATTCAGTCGTCCAGATTCCCATCTCTACATCTACAACAAACCCATCTGTCTCACTAAGACAGTAAAGTATTTATAATAACCCTTGACAGAAAACTAATATCTTATGCAGACCTCACTGACAGTCACGAGAAAGCCTGAAACAGAACTACTAACAGGCCACACCTAGGGTCTACATCCTTCTACCATTCTTTAGCCGGCCACGGTGGCCGAGCGGTTCTAGGCGCTTCAGTCCAGAACCGCGCGACTGCTACGGTCGCAGGTTCGAATCCTGCCTCGGGCATGGATGTGTGTGATGTCCTTAGATTAGTTAGGTTTAAGTAATTCTAAGTTCTAGGGGACTGATGACCTCAGATGTTGTCCGATAGTGCTCAGAGCCATTTTCCTTATGCATAAATCCCTCATCTGCTCCATTCTAACTATCTCTCTGAACTCTGCCTCTCCTAAATTCTACAATTTCCTTAAAACCCAGAACGACATGTACTCCGCCTCCTCTTCTACGTCCGCCTGCCTTCCCCAGTTTGCAACCTACGTCAGCTCCTCGACGACTCATACACTGTTGATTTCTGGGAGCAGCTTCAAACCACAATGCATTAGTCTCAAAACGCCGTCCCAGCACCGAATTCCTACCCATTAATCACCAGTCATAGTATCCTCAGGGCCCTTCCATCCACACACCCACGTCAATTTACCTCCAAGTTTTATACAACATCCCCCACGACAAGCATATGATGTAATAATATAATTCCTCATGATGTGAAGCCTTCATTACAATCTTGGTCAACAGCACTCCATCTCACCGCAAACCTCCATTTTGTCTCTTCTACATCTTTCCCATCAGAAACTGTTAGTTTCTTCCTGCGGTTCCATAGGCTCTCATCACAGTACTCATCATTCCACCTCCATCATGAATATGATCATATTCATGCCGCCTCTGATTACCTTTTATCTGCTGTATGAAAAATCATTAAAAATTTGTGTCATTAAATATCTTCACTATTGTTTGCTTCAAAACAGAATTTACAATTTAAACTCAAAAGAAAAACGCACCACGAACGAATACTCGCAAATTGATATTCAAACAGGTATCGACGGAAAACGCAAAATTATAAACTTTTCCGCCGATGGGCGAGTGTGACGCTGTAGCGTAATTTCACCACTCAGCTGGCAAGGATGGTAAACAGGGTGCATGTCGATACCGGGGCGTAAAGTCTCTACGAATTTAATTCTCTGTAGTCAGACAATAAATATGTATCGCGGGCAGACTTGTGAGCAATATATGCAGATGTCAGCATTTGGGTGAGGACGTGTATTTGGGCTCAAAGAGGCCAGTGGGAGTAATCGGCTGATCGCTCGACGTTTTGGTAGGAGCAATACCACCATTGGGCGATGTTGACAGGAATGGGTGAACAATGGCAGTACACAGTGTCAAGGCCGGCCGGTGTGGCCCAGTGGTTATAGGCGCTTCAGTCTGGAATCGCGCGACCGTCGCAGGTTCGGATCCTGCCTCGGGCATGAATGTGTGTGATGTCGTTAGGTTAGTTAGGTTTAAGTAGTTCTAAGTTCTAAGTGACTGATGACCTCAGAATTTAAGTCCCATAGTGCTCAGAGCCATCTGAACCATCTGAACAGTGTCAAGGAAGAAGTGGTCGCCCTAGAGAGATGACAGAACGAGAGAACTAAGCAATCGTCAGGCAGGCACTTAGAACTCTGGGTTCATCACAATCATCGATTCTACTTGCAACTGGTGCTTCAATGACAACAGGGATCGTTAATGGGCAGCTCGCAAAGAGAGGCTGAGCTCACGGTACCCCTTGCGCCGACTACTGTTGATTTCTGCAGTGGTTTCTGGCACATTTGACCTCGAATCTCACTAACTGGAGTAGAATTGTGTTCAGTGACAAGTCCCGCTTCGAACTGAAGCTCGATGACCAGCGACGACGCGTGTGGAGTCGCCCCAAACAGCGACGCGGAATCAACCTGACTGTCGCCTGCAATACGGCTCGACAACAAGCAGTGGTGTTCTCGAATGCCATTTCATTCCATAGCAGGACTCCTTTAGCTGTTCTCCGATTCACTCTTATAGCACAGGGGTACGTCTTCGTTATTCTACGCCCCGTTTTTATTATCCTCCATGGCAAACCATCCTGCTCCTACATTTCAGGAATATAATGCCCTCCTGCACATGGCTAGTGTTTCTACTGCTTGTCTACGTGTTCCCCATACCCTGACTTTGGCAGCAAGGTTGCTGGCTCTCTCCACCCCCTTCCCCCCCACCTTAAAATCAGAGCGTTTGGAGCATTGTGGCAGAACCCTCCAACCAGATCGCGATTTTGATCATCAAACACGCCAATTGGACTGAATTTCGCGATCGAGAAGTCTCTTCACCCTCAACGGGTGACTGTGTGGTGTGCAACGTTCAGGTACGGAATAATCGGTGCGATATTCCTTGATGGCACGGAAACTACCGAATGGTACGTGGAGGTTCCGGGAGATGACGCCGTGATTTCATTCCCATTATCCAAAGTGATCCTGATTTCGACAAGCTATGGCTCACACAAGACGGAGCTCGACCCTATCGAAGCAGGAGAGTGTATGATTTCCTGCAGGAGCCCTGTGGGTACCGTATTCTGACTCTGGGTGCCCAGAGGCCACTGGCATGAGCCTCTACTCGGCCGCCATATTCTCGGGATCTGAACACATGCGACTCCTTTTTGTGGGGCTGTATTAAAGACAAGATATGCAGCAAAAGCCCCAAAACCATTTCTGAGCTGAAAACAGCCATCCAGGAGGTCATCGACAGCATCGATGTTCCGACACTTCAGCGGGCCATGCAGAATTTCGATATACGTCTGCGCCACATCATCGCCATTGATGGATGGCGTATCGAACACGTCATAATCATTATCCCATATCCATAGTGACGTTTACATCTTGAATAAAGTGTGCAGGAGCCTTGGTTTGTAACTAATTTTCGTTTTTTTCTTATAGTTCAATAGTTGTCACCCTATATAATCAAGACTTCGCTAAACAATCAAAGACTTCGGTATACGACTTTGGCTGAAGAGCAGTTTCATCTGCTCCCAGCTCACCCATATCACCTCTCCTCATCCCACCATCTCACTCAAAATTGAAATAACAGTATAGGAGAAAAAAAGTCTTTCTTTTCATACTGCTGTGGACCATTACGTGCTGCAATCTTGATTTAAGATTAAATTTGAAGTAAGTGAGGTGTATATTCTTTTTCCTGCAGGCCATACTTCTTATTTTTATTACTTTTTGTGATTTGTCAAGCTGCCCAGATAGCTTGATAATGCAAAAGGGGACGAAACTAGTTATCAATAATAAATAAAGAAAGTATTTATTTAGAAAATAAATACGAGGGTCACTCCAAAAGAAATGGACACTATTTTTTTTTAAAATCCATCTTTTATTCCACATGTTTGAAAGTTTTACAGTGTGTAGATACATCCTTTAGGAACAATATTTTCATTTCTGCACATAATTTCCAGCCCTCTCAACTGCCTTACGTCATCTTGGAACCAGCGCCTGTATAGCTGCACGGTAAAATTCTGGACCAACCTGTTGGAGCCACTGGTGGCAGCGTGCGCAAGGGAGTCATCATCTTCAAACCTTGTTCCGCGAAGAGAGTCTTTCAGTTTCCCAAAGAGATGATAGTCACACGGAGCCAGGTCAGGACTGTAAGGCGGGTGTTTCAGTGCTTTTCATCCGAGTTTTGCGAGCCACTGTCAACATCCTGGGAACCCACCTGGCACAAACCTTTTTTAACGCCAACACTTTCAGTATTCTGCAAACACTTCCTTCTCCTGTCCCAACGTAGCGTAACAATTCGTTCACTGTGATGCGTCTGTCAGCGGTCACCAATTCGTTAACTCTCTGCACATTGTCTGGAGTGTGTGCAGTACGAGGCCTGCCGCTACGAAGACAATCTTCAATATTGCCGTGCCCGCTTTCATCAAGTAGCCTGCTTGCCCACCGACTAACTGTACTGCGATCGAAAGCAGCATCTCCATACTCCTTTTCCAATCTCTTGTGGATGTTTCCCACTGTCTCGTTTTCACAGCACAGGAATTCTATGACAGCACGTTGCTTCTGACGAACGCCAAGTGTAGCAGCCATCTTGAAGACATGCTGTGACGGCACCACTCACGGGAACAGGTTGAACTACGTTTGAGCCGGGCGGGATTAGCCGAGCGGTCAGGGGCGCTGCAGTCATGGACTGTGCGGCTGGTCGCGGCGGAGGTTCGAGTCCTCCCTCGGGCATGGGTGTGTGTGTTTGTCCTTAGGATAATTTAGGTTAAGTAGAGGGTAAGCTTAGGGACTGATGACCTTAGCAGTTAAGTCCCATAAGATTTCACACACACACACACACACACAACTAAGTTTGAAAACAAGCGGGAAGGATGTATCTACATACTGTAAAACTTTAACACATGCAGAATGAAAACTGTATTTTTACAAAAACAGTGTGCATTTATTTTGGAGTGACACTCGTATCTCTCTCACGAAATTCACATGGGACGATGGTGGAGACAAGGAGGATAACTTTGTAATTTGGCACTCGAAACTCGGACATGTCCCGTTGACAAGCAACTAGAGAAAGCCCTGTCAGTGTACATGCGGGAGACGAGAGTGGAGAGAGAAAATGTTGGAAACCTGAAAGGGCCTTACACTTTATTTGCCTTAACGGCGATCGACATTTGGGCCGAGGGTGCCCCGTGGCGGGATACTTTTTTGTGGCCAAAACACGGGCCCAGTCACGTGTTGCGGCGCTGACGATATTATTTAATGTTTCGTGAAGGACGGCTCCGTAAAAAGAGCAAACGGGCTCGCGCGGTGGTGGAGAAAGGGGGGAGGGGGGCAGGGGGGCCGAGTTTTCCGGTCCGGCGGCGCGTCGCGTCGCGTCAAGCCCCCGCCGGCCTCCACCTGCCGCACCTGGGCCGCCTCGCGCAGCTGCTCGCCTCTCCTGCCTAATATGTCAACACTCTCCCCACTCTCTCCAACTAGCTCACTGCTCGCTCCCACTCTCGGAGCTCAGATTCAGAGTGGACACCAGGGATGGAGGTTATCGTTGAAAAAATCACTTTCTGATTATACTGATTTTTCTTTCAGCGCCAGTTTAATATAACTTTCAAAACCACCCAAAATAACGGGTTTCTGAAATAACCTATTTTCGATTTTTACTGGTATTATACTTATATTAGAAGAAAGATTAAGGAAAGGCAAACTTACGTTTCTAGCATTTGTAGACTTAGAGAAAGCTTTTGACAATGTTGACTGGAATACTCTCATTCAAATTCTGAAGGTGGCAGGGGTAAAATACAGGGAGCGAAAGGCTATTTACAATTTGTACAGAAACCAGATGGCAGTTAAAAGAGTCGAGGGACATGAAAGGGAAGCAGTGGTTGGGAAGGGAGTGAGACAGGGTTGTAGCCTATCCCCGATGTTATTCATTCTGTATCGTGAGCAAGCAGTAAATGAAACAAAAGAAAAGTTCAGAGTAGGCATTAATATCCATGGAGAAGAAATAAAAACTTTAAGGTTCGCCGATGACATTGTAATTCTGTCAGAGATAGCAAAGGACTTGCAAGAGCAGTTGAACGGAATGGATAGTGTCTTGAAAGGAGGATATAAGATGAACATCAACAAAAGCAAAACGAGGATAATGGAATGTAGTCGAATTAAGTCGGGTGATGCTGAGGGAATTAGATTAGGAAATGAGACACTTAAAGTAGTAAAGGAGTTTTGCTATTTGAGGAGCAAAATAACTGATGATGGTCGAAGTAGAGAGGATATAAAATGTAGACTGGCAATGGCAAGGAAAGCTTTTCTGAAGAAGAGAAATTTGTTAACATCGAGTGCCAGGAAGTCGTTTCCGAAAGTATTTGTATGGAGTGTAGCCATGCATGGAAGTGAAACATGGAGGATAAATAGTTTGAACAAGAAGAGAATAGAAGCTTTCGAAATGTGGTGCTACAGAAGAATGCTGAAGATTAGATGGGTAGATCACATAACTAATGAGGAAGTATTGAATAGGATTGGGGAGAAGAGAAGTTTGTCGCACAACTTGACCAGAAGAAGGAATCGGTTGGTAGGACATGTTCTGAGGCATCGAGGGATCACCAATTTAGTATTGGAGGGCAGCATGGAGGGTAAAAATCGTAGAGGGAGACCAAGAGATTAATACACTATACAGATTCAGAAGGATGTAGGTTGCAGTAGGTACTGGGAGATGAAGAAGCTTGCACAGGATAGCGTAGCATGGAGAGCTGCATCAAACCAGTCTCAGGACTGAAGACCACCACCACAACAACGTATAAGTGGAACAAAGGCTGTAAAATTTTGACTCCTTCAGTTTCAGGATACATAGAACCAAATAATAAAATAATAAAAGGCAAATAAAAGAAAGTCGGTCCACTATTTGCTGCTTTTCTCGAAAGTGGAAGTTAGTTGACTGCTACAAAAACTCATCAGTATCCTTTTACTGACTGTAACTTTCTGAAACTCTACTAAAATCATGTTGTCATCGAAGATGATACTTCTATTTGGGCATTACGAATAGTCAATGCCTGAAGGCGAAAACTTAGGTTGAAGAAATCTACTTTCCACGTTAATCTGTTCGTCGTCAAGGTAATTTTTCTTTTCGTCAATCTTTTGACTGGGCTGATGCAGCCAGCCAAGAATTCCTCTCCTGTGTCAACCTCTTCATCTCAGAGCAGCTCTTGCAACCTGCTTCCTCAATTACCTGCCGGTTGTATTTCAACCATTCTATTCCTCTACAGTCTTAACAGACATCGTGTCCGTTCTTCTTGCCAGTGTTTCCCACTTACTCTTTTCCTCTCCGATTCTGCGCAGAACCTCCTCATTCCATACCTTATTACTCCATTTAATTTTGAACATTCGTCTGTAGCACCACATCTCAAATGCTTCGAATCTCTTCTGTTCCGGTTTCCCACGGTCGATGCTTCACTGCCATAAAATTCCGTGCTCCAAACGTATATTGTCAGAAATTTCATCCTCAGATTAAGGTCTATGGTGATACTAGTTGACTTCTCTTGACTAGGAATGCCCTTTATGCCAGTGTTAGTCAGGTTTTTTTGTCTTCCTTGCTCCGCCTAGGTAGTAGAATTCCTTAACTTCATTTACTTCTTGAGCGCCATTCCTGACGTTAAGTTTGTCGCTGTTCTCGTTTCTGCTGTATCTCATTACTTTCGTCTTTCCCCGATTTGCTCAGTGCATATTCTGTACTAATTACACTGTTCACTCCATTCAGCAGATGCTATACTTTTTCTTCACTTTCTCTGAGGATAGCAATGTCATCAACGAATCTTATCATTAATGTCCTTTCACCTCGAATTTTAGTTCCACTCTTTAACCTTTCGTTTCCGTCATTGCTTCGTCGATATATAGATTGAACAATAGGAGTGAAAGACTACATCCTTGTCTCACACCCTTTTTAATCCGGCTACTTCTTTATCTTCCACTGTTATTGTTTCCTCTTGGCTCTGGTACATATTGTATGTTTCCCACCTTTCCCCAAAGCTTAACGCTATTTTCCTCAGAATTTGGAACATCTTGCACCTTTTTAAATTGTCGAACGTTTTTTCGAGGTCGATAAATCGTATGAACATCTCTTGATATTTCTTTAGCCTTGCTTCCATTACCATCCTCAACGACAGAATCGTCTCTCTGGTGTCTTTACCTTTATGAAGTCAAACTGGTCGTTGCCTAAAACATCCCCAATTTTCTTTTCCATTTTCCTGTATATTATTCTTGTCCGCTACTTGGATACATAAGCTTTAAGCTGATTGTGCAATAATTATAGCACTTGTCGGCTCTTGCAGTCTAGCAACGACAGTGAGAAATTGCCATATAGACCACAAGGGGGCACACTGGATATACACGTGTAACCCCCCCCCCCCCCCCAATAGGCCCTGCCACATTGGAACAGGTACATTATGTTTCATCAATGCTATATCAATTCTAACGCCATGCGTTTGCTGCTCGGTTTCGTCAGAATTGTTAAAATAGCGCTGATGGCTTTTCCCATTTTGCATACTAACGCAATATTTCGAAGCAAAGAAAATTTTACGAATAAAAATTACACGTTTTCAAGAAAAGCTTTATTTAAAAATCAAAAGTTTTTGCATCCCTGTCATGGTTAATTGATATTTCGGTTTTTTACTTGGTTATTAGCAAAAATTGAAAACACATGACCAAATAAGTACCGAAAAATACCTCGGAATCGCAAGTAAAATATAGGTATCGGCTTTAACAGGTCGGTTTTTCTCATCCCTAGTGGACACCCCACACAAACAAACGTTGATCTTCTTTTAAGTTTTTAAATGGCAACGTGATGCCTTCAAATGCTGAATTTTGTAACGTATGCCCAAATGAAAAGGAGACTGCAGTTATATGTAAATAAATATTAATAACGTTATCATAATTACTGTTCATGCGGATCTGTACAACTTGACATAATTGCCATTGGCTTTGATACGTCGATCCCAGTGCGCAGGAAGGGAGTGGATGGCTAGAAAGTAGAAACTCCTGTGTTGCTGGCGGATCCAGTTTTCTACAGTGTCATACACATCCTTGTCACAGGTGAACGTCAGACCTCCCAGAGATTGTTTTAAAGGTCGAAGATCTATGACTGATAGATGGGGAGATATCGGGGCTGTAAGGAGGATGTTGTAGGACTTACCATCGAAATTCCTGAAGGAGCTCGAGGGTCTTTTCACGACATGTGGCCTAGCGTTGTCCTCGGCAAGAACTATCCCATTCGATGGCTTACGGCCTGCACTTGTTGTTGATGGCCTGTATGAGCCTTAGCAAAGTGGCGCAGTGCTGCTCTGCGTTAACTGCTGCACTCCGTGGTAGCCAGTCGACGAGTAGAGATACTCCTTCGTCAATAAAAGAAGCATGTAAAGTCGCGGAAATTTATATTGAGGAAAAATTTTAGACAAGCCTAGAAGACTTACTTTTTTACGAATCTTATCACACAGTTGCCTGCAACATTGTTTGCATGTGAGTTCTATCTATATGTAGGCGCCCTGCACTGCCTTGTAAATTAATGTGGGCGTGTGTTACCTTCGAAGTTCCTAACGTGGCCATGATGTCGCATTTCAATTGACTTACTCAACTTCAAGCAGTGCTTCGTAAGTACGTATTATGGCTGCCAAGAAGGGAAAGAAAGCCAATGTGCACTTCGTGTGCATACCGGGTGGAGTCATTCCAGATGTGGAAAGGGCTCTCCTGGATGCCATGAAGAGCACAGGGTGCAGCCAACTGCAGGTGGTTGCTCACGTCGAGACCAATGATGTCTGCCTGTCTGGTTTCGAGCGGCTAACAGAAGTGGTAAAGGCTGCCAGTCTTGCTTGCAAGATGAAAGCAGACCTGACCATTTGCAGCATAGTCGACAGGACCTCTGGTACAGAGCCCAGTGGAGGGTCTGAATGAGAGGCTCAGACGTATCTGCGACCGTGTTGGCTGCGGATTGCTCGAATTGCGCCAAAAGTTGGTTGGGTTCCCGGTTCCGCTGAATAGGTCAGGTGTCCACTATGCGCAGGAGGCGGCTACACGGGTAGCAGGGGCTGTGTGGCGTGGACTGTGCAGTTTTTTTAGGTTAGAGGGTCTCCGGAAAACACAAGAACGGCTTCAGTCACAAACGGTGCAGGTCGAACATAGTAAGAATGTAGATACAGGAACCATTGGTATAACAGTTGTAAATTGTCGTAGCTGTGTAGGGAAAGTACTAGAGCTCCAAGCGCAAATAGAAAGCACTGATGCCCAAATCATTATAGGCACTGAAAGCTGGCTAAACCCGGGTATAAGCTGAGCCGAAATTTTTGCGAAGAACCTAACGGTGTTCCGAAAGGATAGGTTAAACACGGTTGGCGATGGCGTTTTTGTTGAGTTATAAGTAGTCTAACTTGTTGCGAAATTGAGATAGATACTTCCTGTGAGTTAGTATGGGCAGAATCATTGTTGGCAACCGGAATAAAATAATAATAGGATCCGTTTGCCGACCTCCCAATTTTGATGATACAGTTGCTGAAAGGTTCAAAGAAAACTTGAGACTGATTTAAAACACATATCCGACTCATAGTTGGTGGTGACTTTAATTTACCCTCGATACGTTGGCGAAAATACACTACTGGCCATTAGGCCATTAAAATTGCTTCACCAAGAAGAAATGCAGATGATAAACGGGTTATATTAGTATATATTATACTAGAACTGACGTGATTACATATTCACGCAATTTGGGTGCATAGATCCTGAGAAATCAATACCCAGAACAACCACCTCTGGCCGTAATAACGGCGTTGATACGCCTGGGCATTGAATCAGAGCTTGGACGGCGGGTACATACACAGCTGCCCATGCAGCTTCAACATGATACCTCAGTTCATCAAGAGTAGTGACTAGCGTATTGTGACGAACCAGTTGCTCGGCCACCATTGACCAGACGTTTTCAATTGGTGAGAGATCTGGAGAATGTGCTGGCCAGGGCAGCAGTCGAACATTTTCTGTATCCAGAAAGGCCCGTACAGGACCTCAACATCCGGTTGTGCATTATCCTGCTGAAATGTAGGGTTTCGCAGGGATCGGATGAAGGGTAGAGCCACGGGTAGTAACACATCTGAAATGTAACGTCCGCTGTTAAAAGTGCCGTAAATGCGAACAAGAGGTGTCCGAAACGTGTAACCAGTGGCACCCCATACCATCACGCCGGGTGATACGCCAGTACGGCGATGACGAATACACGCATTCAATGTGCGTTCACCGCGATGTCTCCAAACACGGATGCGACTATTATGAAGCTGTAAACAGAACCTGGATTCTTCCGAAAAAATGACGTTTTGCCATTCGTGCGCCCAAGTTGGTCTTTGAGTACACCATCGCAGGCGCTCCTGTCTGTGATGCAGCGTCAAGGGTAACCGCAGCCATGGTCTCCGAGCTGATAGTCCATGCTGCTGCAAACGTGGTCGAACTGTTCGTGCAGATGTTTGTTGTCTTGCAAACGTCCCCATCTGTTGTCTCAGGGATCGAGACGTGGCTGCCCGATCCGTTACAGCGATGCGGATAAGATGCCTGTCATCTCGACTGCTAGTGATACGAGGCCGTTGAGGTACAGCACGGCGTTCCGTATTATCCTCCTGAACCCACCGATTCCATATTCTGCTAACAGTCACTGGATCTCGACCAACGCGAGCAGCAATGTTGCGATACGATAAACCGCAATTGCAATAGGCTACAATCCGACCTATATCAAAGTCGGAAACGTAATGGTAAGCATTTCTCCTCCTTACACGAGGCATCACAACAACGGTCACCAGGCAATGCCGGTCAACTGCTGTTTGTGTATGAGAAATCGGCTGGAAAGTTTCCTCATGTCAGTAAGTTGCAGGAGTCGCCACCGGCGCCAACCTTTTGTGAATGCTCTGAAAAGCTAATCATTTGCATATCACAGCATCTTCTTCCTGTCAGTTAAATTTCGCGTCTGTAGCACGTCATCTTCGTGGTGTAGCAATTTTAATGGTCAGCGGTGTACATGTTTAATTCCGGAGTTACGAACATAATATCATCCGAAATTGTGCTAAACGCATTCTCTGAACATTATTTCGAGCAGCTAGTTCATGAGCCAACACGAATAGTAAACGGTTGTGAAACTTCACTTGACCTCGTAGCAGCAAATAATCTTGAGTTAAGAACGAGCATCAAAACCGATACAGGGATTAGTGAACACAGGATTGTCGTTGCGAGATTGAGTACTGTAATCCCTAAATCCTCCAAAAATAAACGAAAATATACCTATTCAAAAAAGCAGATAAAAATACACTTGAGGCCTTCCTGAGAGACAATCTCCACTCATTCCAAATTAATAATATAAGTGTAGACCAGATGTGGCTTGAATTAAAAGAAATAGCATCGGCAGAAATTGAGAGATTTATACCAAATAAATTAACAAACGACAGAGCTGATCCCCGTTGGTACGCAAAACGGGTTAGAACACTGTTGCATAAACAATGAAACAAACATGCCAAATTTAAACAGACGCAAAATACTCAAGACTGGCGATCTTTTCAGAAGCTCGAAATTTAGCGCGGACTTCAATGTGAGATACTTATAACTGTTTCCACAACGAAATTTTGTCTGGAGACCTGGAAGAAAATCCAAAGAGATTCTGGTCGTATGTGAAGTATGTAAGCGGCAAGAAACAATCAATGCCTTCTCTGCGCGGTAACAATGGAGATACTATCGAAGACAGTGCTGCCAAAGCAGATTTACTAAACACAGTCTTCCGAAAGGCCTTCACCAAAGAAATCGAAGTAAATATTCCAGAATTCGAATCAAGAACAGCTGCCAACATGAGTAACGTGGAGTAAACATCCTCGGAGCAGTGAAGCAACTTAAGTCACTTAATAAAAGCAAGTCTTCTGGTCCAGACTGTATACCAATTAGGTTCCTTTCGGAGTATGCTGATGCATTAGCTCCGTACTTAACAATCATATACAGCCATTCGCTCTACGAAAGATCTATACCCAAAGAGTGGAAAGTTGTACAGGTCACACCAATATTCGACAAGGGTAGTAGGAGTAATCCACTTAATTACAGGCCCATATCGTTAGCGTCGATATGCAGCAGGATTTTGGAACATATATTGTGTTCGAACATTTTGAATTACCTCGAAGGAAACTGTCTATTGGCACACAGTCAACATGGGTTTAGAAAACATCGTTCTTGTAAACATAACTAGCTCTTTATTCACATGAAGTGTTGAGTGCTATTGATAAGAGATTTCTGATCCTCCGCGGTCTAGGTGTAGCGTCTTTGATTCACAATCAAAACGTCTTCGGTCCCGGGTTCGACCCCCGCCACTGCCTAAATTTTGATAAATAATCAGCATTGGCGGCCGAAGACTTTCGGCATAAGAAGTCAGCTTCATTCTGCCAACGGCCTTGTCAAAGAGGGCGGAGAAGCGGATAGAGGTTCAGGGCACCCTCCTGACCTAGGGGTGGGTAATTGCCCCTAAAGGCGGAAGAATCAGCAACGATCAACGACATGAGGATGCAGAAGGCAATGGAAACCACTGCATTAAAGACACGTAACGTGTATCCACAGGACATGTGGCCTGTACTTGAAGAAGTGTCATGATGATCTCTCCATTGGCAAAAGATTCCGGAATAGTCCCCCATTCGGATTCCGGGAGGGGACTGCCAAGGGGGAGGTTACCATGAGAAAAAGACTGAATAATCAACGAAAGGATAACGTTCTACGAGTCGGGGCGTGGAATGTCAGAAGCTTGAACGTGGTAGGGAAACTATAAAATCTGAAAAGGGAAATGCAAAAAAGATATAGTAGGGGTCAGTGAAGTGAAGTGGAAGGAAGACATGGATTTCTGGTCAGATGAGTATCGGGTAATATCAACAGCAGCAGAAAATGGTATAACTGGTGTAGGATTCGTTATGAATAGGAAGGGAGGGCAGAGGGTGTGTTACTGTGAACAGTTCAGTGACCGGGTTGTTCTAATCAGAATCGACAGCAGACCAACACCGACAAGGATAGTTCAGGTATACATGCCGACGTCGCAAGCTGAAGATGAACAGAAAGAGAAAGTGTATGAGGATATTGAAAGGGTAATGCAGTATGTAAAGGGGGACGAAAATCTAATAGTCATGGGCGACTGGAATGCAGTTGTAGGGGAAGGAGTACAAGAAAAGGTTACAGGAGAATGTGGGCTTGGTACAAGGAATGGAAGAGGAGAAACACTAATTGAGTTCTGTAACAAGTTTCAGCTAGTAATAGCGAATACCCTGTTCAAGAATCACAAGAGGAGGAGGTATACTTGGAAAAGGCCGGGAGATACGGGAAGATTTCAGTTAGATTACATCATGGTCAGACAGAGTTCCGAAATCAGATACTGGATTGTAAGGCGTACCCAGGAGCAGATATAGACTGAGATCACAATATAGTAGTGATGAAGAGTAGGCTGAATATCAAGACATTAGGAAGAATCAATACGCAAAGAAGTGGGATACGGAAGTACTAAGGAATGACGAGATACGTTTGAAGTTCTCTAACGCTATAGATACAGCAATAAGGAATAGCGCAGTAGACAGTACAGTTGAAGATGAATGGACATCTCTAAAAAGGGCCATCACAGAGGTTGGGAAGGAAAACATAGGTACAAAGAAGGTAGCTGCGAAGAAACCATGGGTAACAGAAGAAATACTTCGGTTGATTGATGAAAGGAGGAAGTACAAACATGTTCCGGGAAAATCAGGAATACAGAAATACAAGTCGCTGAGGAATGAAATAAATAGGAAGTGCAGGGAAGCTAAGATGAAATGGCTGCAGGAAAAATGTGAAGACAACGAAAAAGATATCTGCAGCAAAAATGTGAAGACATCGAAAAAGATATGATTGTCGGGAGGACAGACTCAGCATACAGGAAAGTCTGAACAACCTTTGGTGACATTAAAAGCAACGGTGGTAACATTAAGAGTGCAACGGGAATTCCACTGTTAAATGCAGAGGAGAGAGCAGATAGGTGGAAAGAATACATTGAAAGCCTCTATGAGGGTGAAGATTTGTCTGATGTGATAGAAGAAGAAACAGGAGTCGATTTAGAAGAGATAGGGGATCCAGTATTAGAATCGGAATTTAGAAGAGCTTTGGAGGACTTACGGTCAAATAAGGCAGAGGGGATAGATAACATTCCATCAGAATTTCTAAAATTATTGGGGGAAGTGGCAACAAAACGACTATTCACGTTGGTGTGTAGAATATATGAGTCTGGCGATATACCATCTGACTTTCGGAAAAGCATCATCCACACAATTCCGAAGACGGCAAGAGCTGACAAATGCGAGAATTATCGCACAATCAGCTTAACAGCTCATGCATCGAAGCTGCTTACAAGAATGACATACAGAAGAATGGAAAAGAAAATTGAGAATGCGCTAGGAAAAGTAAAGGGACGAGGGAGGCAATTCTGACGCTACGGGTAGTAATGGAAGCAAGGCTAAAGAAAAATCAAGACACTTTCATAGGATTTGTCGACCTGGAAAAAGCGTCCGACAATATAAAATGGTGCAAGCTGTTCGAGATTCTGAAAAAAGTAGGGGTAAGCTATAGGGAGAGACGGGTCATATACAATATGTACAACAACCAAGAGGGAATAATATGAGTGGACGATCAAGAACGAAGTGCTCGTATTAAGAAGGGTGTAAGACGAGGCTGTAGCCTTTCGCCCCTACTCTTCAATCTGTACATCGAGGAAGCAATGATGGAAATAAAAGAAAGGTTCAGGAGTGGAATTAAAATAGAAGGTGAAAGGATATCAATGATACGATTCGCTGATGACATTGCTATCCTGAGTGAAAGTGAAGAAGAATTAAATGATCTGCTGAACGGAATGAACAGTCTAGTGAGTACACAGTATGGTTTGAGAGTAAATCGGAGAAAGACGAAGGTAATGAGAAGTAGTAGAAATGAGACCAGCGAGAAACTTAACATCAGGATTGATGGTCACGAAGTCAATGAAGTTAAGGAATACTACTACCTAGGTAGTAAAATAACCAATGACGGACGGAGCAAAGAGGACATCAAAAGCAGATTCGCTATGGCAAAAAAGGCATTTCTGGCCAAGAGAAGTCTACTAATATCAAATACCGGCCTTAATTTGAGGAAGAAATTTCTGAGGATGTACGTCTGGAGTACAGCATTGTATGGTAGTGAAACATGGACTGTGGGAAAACCGGAACAGAAGAGAATCGAAGCATTTGAGATGTGGTGCTATAGACGAATGTTGAAAATTAGGTGTACTGATAAGGTAAGGAATGAGGAGGTTCTACACAGAATCGGAGAGGAAAGGAATATGTGGAAAACACTGATAAGGAGAAGGGACAGTATGATAGGACATCTGCTAAGACATGAGGGAATGACTTCCATGGTACTAGAGGGAGCTGTAGAGGGCAAAAACTGTAGAGGAAGACAGAGATTGGAATGCGTTAAGCAAATAATTGAGGACGTAGGTTGCAAGTGCTACTCTAAGATGAGGAGGTCAGCACAGGAAAGGAATTTGTGGCGGACCGCATCAAACCAGTCAGTAGACTGACGAAAAAAAAAAAAAAAATAAAAACCAGTATTTCTGGATTTCCGGGAGGCTTTGGACACTGTACCACACAAGCGGTTCGTAGTAAAATTGGGTGCTTATGGAATATCGTCTCAGTTATGTGACTGAATTTGTGATTTCCTGTCAGCGAGTTCGTAGTAACTGACGGAAAGTCATCGAGTGTATCATAAGTGATTTCTGGCGTTCCCCAAGGTAGTGTTATAGGCCCTTTGCTGTTCCTTATCTATACATTTGGGAGACAATTTGAGCTGGCGTCTTAGGTTGTTAGCGGATGACGCTGTCGTTTATCGACTAATAAAGTCATCAGAAGATCAGAACAAATTGCAAAACGATTTAAAAAAGATATCTGAATGGTGCGAAAATTGGCAATTGAGCCCAAATAACAAAAAGTGTGAGATCATCCACATGAGTGCTAAAAGGAATCCGTTAAACTTCTGCTACACGATGAATCAGTCTAATCTAAAGGCCGTAAATTCAACTAAATACCTAGGTATTACAATTACGAACAACTTAAATTGGAAGGAACACATAGAAAATGTTGTGGGGAAGGCTAACCAAAGACTACGTTTTATTGGCAGGACACTTAGAAAATGTAACATATCTACTAAGGAGACTGCCTACACTACGCTTGTCCTTCCTCTTTTAGCTATACTGCTGCACGGTGTGGGACAGACGGAGTACATCGAAAAAGTTCAAAGAAGGGTAGCACGTTTTGTATTATCGTGGAATATGGGGGAGAGTGTCACAGAAATGATACAGGATTTGGGCTGGACATCATAAAAATAAAGGCGTTTTTCGTTGCGACGGACTCTTCTCAGGAAATTCTAATCACCAACTTTCTCTTCCGAATGCGAAAATATTTTATTGACACCTACCTACATTGGGAGAAACGATCACTACGATAAAATAAGAGACATCAGAGTTCGTACAGAAAGATACAGGTGTTCGTTCTTTCCAAGCGCTATAAGAGATTGGAATAATAGAGAGTTTTGAAGGTGGTTCGATGAATCCTCTGCCAGGCACTTAAATATGATTTGAAGAGTATCCATGTAGGTGTAGATGTAGATTATGTCTATGCTGAGGCCTGCAGGTGCAAGAAACATTTTTCCGAAATGAAGAGAACGAGATCTACGCACAATATTACAAGCTTATCTTCGAATTAGCAGTTCTTAGAAAGAGGTACTGGACATTGAAGCTTTAGTGAAAAGCAAAATAAGAACTTTATTGACATTCAGTATTTTTATACTGACTGTGTGACTAAAACAGTCACAAACTGATATCACATAAACTTTTTCCAAAAACGACGTTCATCCTAAGGTTGTATGAATCGTAAGAAATATCAGATTTCGTACTTCTCCGCCCTATGATCTACGCTTCATCAGTTTAAAGAAATGTAAGTTTTTCCATTGTCATTTCTCACCAATGTAACTGTCTTCGAAATTGAAGTCACCACGAAAGGCATTAGTTAGTAGCCATGAAGCGAAACATCTTCTTTCAACTAATATTAGCGACCGTACAACAGACTCTCTTACAACAGTTTTTCATGCTGAACTACCGTATTTCCATTCCCTCCGCTCCTCTTTTCCTACCGCCGCTGTGAACCGACCGGTTGCTCACTGCTGTGGTGTGAGCACAAGCTAGCACACACACGAGTAGATCGGTGAACAGCAACAATATACACCGTTTCTAGAAAATAATTCTCCCCTCAATCAACACATGATTTCAGAATTTCTGTACTAGCTTAAGATTTCATATAATAATATTTCTTTTATTTATTTTTTTGTTCGTAATGTAGCTTATGTATGAAATATAGCTGACAAAATAATACGAACTTGCAATAAGTCTTCCAATGGGAAAAAAGGCGGTGCCCGAACAAACCAAAGAAATAAGTAACATAAGAGTAAAAAAAGTGAAGCATCACACTTGCAAATATATCCTTCCTGATGTCCTCCTATACTTTGCCTCATCAACGGTACTTTGGTAGAACCAGCTGCTGTTGAGCAACACTGTGGTACCCCATTTGCCTTGAAAACCCTTTTCCATTTTGAAATGTCCTGTAGGGACCGTTCTCCATGATTGTCATTAACGGTGTCAAGGTTATCTGGGAAAAGGTACGAATAATCAATCAAGAAATGAGGTTTAAGAGATACTTTACAAACCATAGAATGGTGTGACCTCAGTAGTTCTTGCACAATACCGCGATAGTTCTTCGTCCTACGATTGGCTAAAACTCGTCTCTGGGCAGTGTGATTACTAATACGAGTAGAATCGCAAAGCATCATCTATCATGGCTAGATTGAAGAACAGAATATGGAACAATGGGTTCCTCATAATAAAAACTAAATTACAAGTATACACCCCCTGTGTTATCAGCACCCTTTTCTATAGCTGTGAGACATGGAAAACTCTTGCTAAGCACGAGTCTCGCTTGAACGGCTCTCATCTCTGCTTTTTCCGGGGATGCCTCAGACCTGTTGGAGAGATAGGGTACCGAGCACCTAAGTTTTTCAGCTCGCCTGAGCCACCGGCGTCTAAGGTGGCTGGGACGTCAAGCGAAGAACTGCTGAACGCAGAACTGCAAGAGGGTGCGAGGCCAGTGGGAAGACCGCACCTTCGCTTCAAGTATGCCTGCAAGAGAGATCTGACCAAGGCCAGTATCAATCCAAGTTTCTGGGAAAGAACTGCAGGTGGGCGTGTCAAGTGGTGGCTAACTGTGAGAAATGGGCTCAAGCCTACAAAGCACGAACGCACACAAGAACAAATCAGGAAGAGGAATTGTAAGTTGGATACTTTTAGATAAAACAGTCTTTTTATTATCAACTTGTTGCACCTACCACACATTTTACATGATTAACGTAAAGTAGTTGAGGTCTGTGTCAAAAAATTATAGATATCTTTGCTCGGTGGATAATTTTTCGAATGTAAACAAAAACATTACATGCGAAGCGCATATTTAAAACTCCATTTATCATGTTACCTTCCTTCCAGATTTTACTCTCTTTATATTGGTTTAGTTTTGAAATGAGACGCTCTGGAGCTCGACAGTGGTCGTGCAGTGGTACAGCCTGCCATCACTACTCACCGCTGTTGAACACCTGTGACGACTTCAAATGATTCTTCCTATTCTGGAGGGAACAAGCAGTACCTTTCGCTTTGTCATGCAGTAGCCGAAGAAAGTGAATGTACTTTTAGGAATTGCACATTAATCCTAGTATCCTACAGATGGCATATAGCTTTTCTGGGTTTATTGTTGGGGAAGGAGAGGTAAAGTGACCACTCTAAGAGAAAGTGAATTTTCCCTTAACTACGGTTACTGGTAGAAACTTGCCAGTTACACGTTTTGAATCTACAAGTTACAAGGTTTCACACAAAATAGTATTATTAAATGAAAAAGAAAATAATATATAGGAACTATATTCATTTTTATGGAGACTTGTGGACACTTTTTCTTACCTAGCCGCACGGGGTAGCCGCGCGGTCTGAGGCGTCTTGCACGGCCCAAGCGGCTCCTCCCGTCGGAGGTTCGAGTCCTCCCTCGGACACGAGTATGTGTGCGTTGTCCTTAGTGTAAGTTACTTTAAGCTAGGTTAAGTAGCTTAAAGACCGATGACCTCAGCAGTTTGGTCCCATAAGATCTTCCCACAAATTCCCAAATTTTCAAAATAGCAGAGAGCGATAATTAGCAGTGAAGGCGAAGTTAGTTGTAGTTTCTGAATGGAATTACCTTCCTGGACTAATAACACACGATTGATAGTTAGATGACACACTACAAGGCAAAATCATTCACACTATTCAATTGAAATACGAAGTGAACACCAAGTGAATTTAGCATGTTAATTTTGTGTCGCTCCAGGAAGTATCTCGACTATCACAGGGTTGCCAGACTTCATTTACAATGTTACCAAGTCACAATCATCCTCATAGCGGGGTGAAATACGTTTCCACAACCGATGAGTTTCTTGGGCAAATTAGTAATCCAGGAATAAAGCTTGCGCTTCAAAGACGCAGCGGAAGTGTTGAAAGTGACAGATACTTCGAAATCTAAAGGTGTAAGCAAATGTGTGTACTCATCAGGATGTAATTTTTCCTCCTATCTACATAATTATGTAGTTCTCAATTCGTTCGAGCAATCAATCATTGATAATAGGAAACACAGTCATAGCTCAGTCACTCAAAACGATTCAGAAATTTTACTTGTTAGAACGAAATCAGGCGATGATTCTTCTTCTCTGCAGGCTCGTGCTTTGCGGCAGTCTGCTAATCTGTACAAATAAAATGCCTCGTAATTTTGGGAGGGTTGTATAATCAGTCGGGAAACCTCAGATCAACCGGATATTTGGCTTTGATGAAGTTTAACCTTCCGAAGAAGTGATGGAGCTCTTGGATTATTAAATGCAGGTTCGTATCCAGTCTTTCGGAAGTTCCCTTCTGATTAACAACTACGCAATATATCGATGAATATCATTAATTCTCAAATGTCAAATACACACCTTTTGTATGAAGGAGCAATATATATGTATATTTCCATTTTAATCGTACAATTTCGTCTCAGTTGTCTTTTGTCATATATCTCAATATTCAGACTACAATTCTTCAAACCAAGCTCAGGCTAATCGGCACGAAGACAATCTCGCAAGCTTTTTTTTTTAACAACCACCAGAGAGAGTACTACAAAGAATAATTATGCACTCATGGCATAGCTATTGTGTGAAACTACTTTTCGCATGGATTCTGCGTTTATGAAGATAGAAAATTAGTAAACGTCATTCAATGGTAGAATTGTATCAGAATAATTCATCGAATATAAAGAGATATATACGAAGACAGTAACTTGTTCTCGAAAGAACAGTTACTGTAGATGACCGTGCAGCGTTTGCCTGGAATAAATGATGACTAACTGAAAACCTCAGCTGCCGAAAGGTATATCAACAACGCCTTTCGGCAGCTGAGGTTTTCAGTTAGTCATCATTTATTCCAGGGAAAAGCTGCACGGTCATCAACAGTAAATGTTCTTTCGAGAACAAGTTACTGTCTTCGTATATATAGTTAAAGGCTACCCAGCCATTGACCTTCATCTGTGCGAATCCGCACAGGTTGCCCAAACTCTTACAGGAATCGCCAAAGCGTGCGCGAGTAATGAGTGGTTAGGCAAATGTCTATAAGGTACAATACATTTGTAGAATTGTGAACAGTTGGGAATGTGAGTCTCACGGGAAGCGTACAACGGATAAGTCACTGCAGTCGCGGAATTCATCTGTGTCCTCGGTGGCTCAGATGTATGACGGCACGGTAGCTCAGCGTGTTCGGTCAGAGGGGTAGCTGCCCTCTGTAATAAAAAAACTGAGTTAATCGATCAACAACGAACTTAAAAGGGTGGCTTACGACGTCCGCCCCAAGTAGTTGCGACGAACAAAAGCGAACAAAATGAGATTAAAAAAAAAAGAAAAAGATGGATAGAGCGTCTGTCATGTATGCAGGAGATCCCGGGTTCGAGTACCGGTCGGGGCACACATTTTTAGCTCTCCACACCGAGGTATATCAACAACACCTTTCGACAGCTGAGGTTTTCAGTTAGTCATCATAAAGCGATATTACAAGGAAAATGTATTGATAGAAAGGGAAATGAAATTCATGGCCTTCTTCTTCAGAGGTGTCATTTTGATTCTTGTTCACTATGTAGGTTATCAGAATGTTCATGAGAATTATCGAGGAGTAATTGTTAGAATCGACCACTATATAAAGATCAAACAGGAAATAATTAGTGTTCTTACTAATGAAGGTCTCAATGCCAGCAAGTCCTTAAATAAAAAGGAATTAAATACACTACCGGCCATTAAAATTGCTACACCAAGAAGAAATGCAGATGATAAACGGGTATTCATTGGACAAATATATTATACTAGAACTGACATGTGATTACATTTTCAAGCAATTGAAATGCATAGAACCTGAGAAATCAGTACCCAGACAAACCACCTCTGGCCGTAATAACGGCCTTGATACGTCTGGGCATTGAGTCAATTAGAGCTTGGATGGAGTGTACAGGTACAGCTGCCCATGCAGCTTCAACACGATACCACAGTTCATCAAGAGTAGTGACTGGATTATTGTGACGAGCTAGTTGCTCGGCCACCATTGACCACACGTTTTCAGTTGGTGAGAGATGTGGAGAATGTACTGGTCACGGCAGCAGTCGAACATTTTCTATATCCAGAAAGGCCCGTACAGGACCTGCAACATGCGGTCGTGCATTATCCTGCTGAAATATAGGGTTTCGCAGGGATGGAATGAAGGGCAGAACCACAGGTCGTAACACATCTGAAATGTAACGTCCACTGTCCAAAGTGTCGTCAATGCGAACAAGAGGTTGTAACGTTGTTGCTTTAATTTGCTATGAAAGCGGTGCTGATAGACAATAAAAGTGGGTTAAAAGCTGTGAGCTGTCTGGGGAAGTTAACCTTGTATTACTGCACAACTGTTTCACCAGGTATCCAATCTAGCTTACCAAATTCCCAACCAGAATAACATTAATTATAATCTTTTAATAGTCATACGACAACCGGTGATATATATATATATATATATATATATATATATATATATATATATATATAAAGAGAATTTAAATAAAAAGAAATGAATCAGCTTATATTTGGAAATTTATTTTAACATTGATCATTGAAATTTCAGCATATTACACTTGATTCATAACTAAACTGGTGCCTTATTTAGGATTGTGAAAATGTGAGTTTGTAATCTTACGGAACACATCAATTATGGAGCCACGATTGGGAGACTGCATACAACACTGCATTCATAAAATAACAACGAAGAACGTTGAAACATATCCAAGAGGAAATTAACCACGTGGTACTGGTCTCACAAAGTACACCCCACGTGGGTTGAACATAAAGAGAAGTTTCTATATTAAAAAATATTGTCAAGACGAGACGTTATAATCTCACGCACATTCGCATTTAAGATTGATGATCTTAGTTAGAGTTACTGATCAACACGTGGTTCCACTTTACTCACAAAGTAGTGAGAAAGCAACTACCGGAATATATTCTGAACTTCACACTCGAATTACACTGCGTTGTAATTTAAGATAACATTAGATATTTTAGAGCTAAACCTGAAATAAAGGTGATTAAATCTTCAGTTAGGCTGATCTTAAGAAATCCATTGTCCTACGGACTTAGCAGACACGCGCTTAGCCGGAGATCTTACCACTTCAGACGCTCGCCGCGGACAGACTGACCTCGGCTCCTACCGAGCGTGCTAACAGATACAAACGGAAGTGACCAGAGAGGCAGCTTCCTATACCAACATGACAAGGGATGGACAGGACCATACTAAGAATTGAAACCTCTCTGCTTTTAGAAAGCGTAGCTACCTGTTCCGACGTTGTTCCTACTGTTCTCTAGCAGACAGGCTTGTCTGCTACCGTCCAGCATGCAACTAGAAATACATATGCTCATTCATCCTCCCACACAGAAGGGAAGGGGGATGACAGTTTATTATCATATACAGTATATAAAAGAAAGCGGATGTAGGTTCCGTATGAGACTGTGTGACATGAATTACATATAAACTGTGTTTTAAAGTGTATTAGTGTGACAGATCGTTCTTATTTATGTGTAAAAGTAACACGTTCCATTACTCAGTCTCCTCCCAGATAGTAGAAACGCCACAGTAAATTTAGAAGAGGAATTTATGCCGTAAATGACAACAGATTTAAGAAATTAACATGAAAGGAATCCAACAGAGACCTTTCAAAGTGACCGAGACGTGTAACCAATGGCACCACATACCATCACGTCAAGTGATACGCCAGTATGGCGATGACGAATACACGCTTCCAAGGTGCGTTCACCGCGATGTCGCCAAACACGGATGCGACCATCATTATGCTGTAAACAGAACCTGGATTCATCCGAAAAAATGACGTTTTGCCATTCGTGCACCCAGGTTCGTCGTTGGGTACACCATCGCAGGCGCTCCTGTCTGTGATGCAGCGTCAAGTGTAACCGCAGCCATGGTCTCCGAGCTGATAGTCCATGCTGCTGCAAACGTGGTCGAACTGTTCGTGCAGATGGTTGTTGTCTTGCAAACGTCCCCATCTGTTGACTCAGGGATCGAAACGTGGCTGCACGATCCGTTACAGCGATGCGGATAAGATGCCTGTCATCTCAACTGCTAGTGATACGAGGCCGTTGGGATCCACCATGGCGTTCCGTATTACCCTCCTGAACCCACTGATTTAATATTATGCTAACAGTCATTAGATCTCGACCAACGCGAGCAACAATGTCGTGATACGATAAACCGCAATCGCGATAGTCTACAATCCGACGTTTATCAAAGTCGGAAACGTGATGGTACGCATTTCTCCTCCTTACACGAGGCATCACAACAACGTTTCACCAGGCAACGCCGGTCAACTGCTGTTTGTGTATGAGAAATCGGTTGGAAACTTTCTTCATGTCAGCACGGTGCAGGTTTCGCCACCGGTGCCAACCTTGTGTGAATGCTTTGAAAAGCTAATCATTTGTATGTCACAGCATCTTCTTCCTGTCAGTTAAATTTCGCGTCTGTAGCACGTCATCTCAGTGGTGCAGCAATTTTAATGGCCACTAGTGTTCGTAGGCTCGTGTGAGTTCTACAATCAGCGACGCAAATCAACATCTGGAGATACGAATGCGACGATATAGGTGGCCAGACGGTGTCAGATTGTGTACAGACTGCCCGGAAGCTGTAGATGTATTATGTAAAAATACCAGGATTCATTAACAGCGTTCTTCGTCAACCAAATTATTACTCAAGTCTTTCTCAACAACGTGTGAACGGCATCAACACACCACAGCCCTATGTTATAATAGTTAATACTCAGCACGTCTTTTTTCATCGCTTTATTCGGTAGCTGATGATTACGGTCTACTTACTGTAAAAAAGTTGTTTGTTTATGCGTTTCCGAGGCAGTTCACCATCACAACATTATTTAAAACGACTCCGTATATTTTTGTTGTTTTCATGACGGAAGTAGTCGAAAAGAGATGATGACACGTTTCCGGGAGACATTAATTAATTAAAGGAAAAAAATGATGCGGATACGAAAAAGTCTGTAGCGGAAATTTCTTTACACTCGTGGCTTTCGATTTTCATCACTGGAATGAGCTGACAGATAAAAATTGTTTTGTTTATAACCTCAATACTGCATTTAACGATGGCGTCAGTGCTTAAACTTTCCACATCAGTTGAAGAACGTTCGTTTTCGTTTACTTTTATTTTTTATTTTTGCTAAAAAAACTGGCTAAAATCTGTTCTGAATGCTTTTATATTGGGGTTAAAGTTGTAAGAATTGCGGAAATTACTGTAAGTAGGCAGCACATTTCACAGAAAGTCGAAGCCCCGTGACAGACGAGCAACGTCCTGGTCGGTCAGAAGTATCAATTCCTTCTCTTGAAACCCACACTGACGACCTTATTCGTGAATACTGAGGCACAGCAATTGAACATATAGCTAAAACAGGGTTAACCCGGTGTCGGTCGCGTGGCGGCATACAGAATGATCAATTTTCTTTCCGTACTTAAGTTAGTACGCCAAGCACACCGCAGTGATGCTATTCATGCGTCGATGACATTGTTAGGCGTCAAGTTTCACTACTGTCGCATTGTAAGACCCTTCATAATAGCCGTGACTGATCTGTGACGTGGATAACTACGCTGAGGCGGCTCTGAGTACCGCACGCGCCAAGTGACGTAAGTAAATGTAGCGTAATCGCTACTGAATGTTTTGAAGATCAGAAGCAATATTCTACACAAACACATCGAGTAGATGAATATTTACTTGCTGAAGAGTAGTGGTAGACTTTTCCTATTGTCTTTAAGATTCGCACAAGGAAAAGGACTAGCGCCAGACGAAATTGAGCGCCTTCTTCTGGAATCATCTGATGAAGAGGATTATGCTGGTTTCTTTGACAGCGATGATGAAGCAGAAATAATAGAGGTTGCAGATTATTGCAGTGAGTCTGAACAATCGTACGATGGAGTGAATAAATTACCAAGTGATGAGTGCCATTTTTATAATGGTAAGGACCAGGAAACTTTATGAATAAATAATCTATAAGTTGTGGCCCGAAAACCGAAAAAATAATGAAGATCTTACCTGGCCCGAAACACAATGCTACAGCAACTAAAACTGAAATTGAATTTTTTCTCAATTTTTTTGGTCCTAGGATAATTTATTGTGCTGTTGCCAACACCAATAGATATATAAATAACAAGGGATCATCTTTTAATTACGCGAGGGACAGAGATTGCAGAAATACTTCTGCCTCTGAAGTAATGGCTCTCTTGGAGCACTATTTCTCATTGCTGTACAAAAAAGACGACACACAAACGTACTTTAGCTTGGACATTAAATGGCACAGGAATTATTATTCTCAGGTCAGCATTTAGCCACAGGTGCTTTTTGTTCTTGCTCTGGTCACTGAGGTTTAATGATACTTCAACGAGAATAAAGAGCTTGCGAGTTGACAAGATTGCTGTCATCCGCTATCTCCCCTCTGCATTTCTGAATGACTGCCGAAATAGCTACAGCCCAGGGGAGTTCACAACCATAGACGAAATGCATGTTCCTTTTCGTGGACATTGTGGTTTTGTGCAGCACATGCTCAATAAGCTTCCCTAGTATGGTTCGAAGTTGTACGCATTGTGTGATTACAAGACAATTTACACTTGTAATTATACTGCGGAAGACAGAATCTTGGACCACATCTTGGATCTAACTAGCCTATGGATATTGTGAAGAGATTAGTTGAACCAATCAAAGGCACTCAGAGGAATGTAACTACAGACAGTTATTATAGTAGTTACCCATTAGGACAGTATCTTCTAAAAAAACGGGCTAATCTTTATGCGGACACTAAAAAAGAACAACAAGTAATTTTTTGGCAAACAGGTCGCTAGAAACTGGAAACTGTGTTTTCGGATTTCAAGATGACTTCTGTTTTTTTTTTTTTTTTTTTTCGTACCAAGCGAAAGGGAACAATACTGTGCTTTTTCTGTCGTCAATGCATGAAACTGATGATACAGACACTTCTGCAGGAAAGTCTCTTGTAAATCTGGACTACAGTGCAACCAAAGGTGGCATAGATACTGTTGATTGCATGTGTACATCCTAATCCACTCAGAGGGCAACAAGAAGATGGCCCTTATATTTGTTTTTTCAGCATATGGATATTGCTGGATTTAATTCCCAAATGCTGTTCTTCGCAAATAATTCGGTTAAAAAGTTCAGAAGAAGAACGTACCTCACAAACCTGGTCTTGGCTCTACTGGAGAATCAGTTGAAAGAAAGGGCTCAATTCTTTACTTTACCAACGGACACCCAAGGATTTGTCACCTTATTGATCAATCCACGTAAGTAACGAATAAGTTGTTAGAAGGTGTGGAAGGTGTTACTCCTGTGGTGGTAAAAAAAAAAAAAATAAATAAATAAAATAAAAGCAATACTATCGTGACTTGCTACAGTAGCAAAAGAATTGTTTGCAAGCAACGCAGCCACAACATTGTCATGACAGCAGAGCTTCTTCAGAGGAACAAAGTGAGTGATTCTTGTTATGTGTTCACGATATTTTTTTCTTAACTGGATATCTTGTTCTTTATTATGATTACACAGTATTTCCATTTCTCTTCACTATACATTTTGTAACACTTACTTTAACAAAGAGCTATAACAGCACTGAAGTCTGTGGTTACAACGATCTTCCTTGTATCTCAAAACCCATTCTATAAATTTTATCAGAAAACTAATAAAAGATCGTCAGTTAAGTGGTATTTGACGTAAGGCGGCACTGACTGCCTCACGCGCCCGCTGGCGTAATTATCTTCAGCGCTCCTGCCGCAGGGTTAAGAACAGAAAAAGAAGTGCAAGGCAGCCCCCGAAAGAGTTAATGCAACAACACAACGAATCAATACATCAGAGTATACAGACTTAAAAGAACGCTATGAAAGGGAATGTGATCCTTTTCTAACCATATTTTGGCGTGTGATGAAACATCGGTTCACCATCTTGAATCAGAGTCCAAGGGACAAGGCATGGAACAATGATTGTTGGGAAAGTGGCTCAAACTCAAAACAGAGTTATTTGCGTCATGAATACAAAAAAATAGTTCATTGTTGGGAGGAGTGTATTAAGGAGAGGTTTACTATCTTTTGGTTCAAAAAATCGATTTTTTTAAAATCGCATTCCTGGATCCATAAAAGTGTCTAGAATCCACCCCAGAAACGGTTTTTCCGGATACAGAACGGAAATGTTTGTTATTCGCAGTTGAACAAAAAAATGCACCTGCCTGAAATCAGCCTTTTTCACGCACCAGATTTTTTCGGGAATTTCCACTTTGTAGCCGCGAAAAATTATTCTATGTGCTTGCTCATGACTAAAAGTGATAAAGTGATCAAGGAGCTTACGACGTACTACCGACATACTACGGCTTGGCAATCCGACAGCATTAAAATTCGGTGGAACAGATGAAGATGGCAATTTGGGCAACGTATTTCCACAGGTGTTCGACGGATGACCACCCATAACACCAAAATTGTCCGGCTGGGGAAAGTTGGTGCAAGTGGCGCATTGCAGAGGCTACCGGACATCTGGATGAATATCAACATGAGCAGCCGCTCTCCAAAGAAGTTCAAAAAGTGAATCATCCGATCTACGACGTCCTTTCGGAGGACGAGTTATTGTACCGGTACTTGGGAGGAAACAAACAAAATTCAAATGAAAGTTTGAACGCGTGTGTTTGGAAGTTAGCCCCCAAGCAAAGACTGTGGAGATTGCGACTTTCCTGGCAGTGAGCAGCTTCAACGAATGGTATTCAGCAATTCTGAAGACCATGACAACGATGGACGTCACCCTGGGACTCTATTCGACGCAGTTCGTCAAGCATTCGGGATTCAAGCGGCCGAAAACAGCTTGTCACCGGCTGTACGAGGGGCTCTGGAGCAGCGCAGGATGGCCCAGATCGAACAGAACGCCCTCTATGAGGAAGAGGAAGGACTAGTTTATGGACCCGGAATGGCAGCATAATATTTCATTTATATGTAGTCAAAACTTCAAAGGCATTTTTCTCGAAATGACTTTTTTTTTATCGCGCGGTATGGTAACTTCGAATCTACTGAACCGATTGGCATGATTCTTTGTTTCCGACGAAGCCAACTAAATTTTCTAGGAGTTGTACCACTTTTACTCTGATCCATCAACTATAAATATTTTTACTTGGTCGACGAAGTCGAAAAATCGATGAAAAAAACCCTATTTTTTTTCAAACGGCTGCCATTTTGTTTCCTATGGTCCAAATAACTTAAGCTTGGTACAATTCCTAAAGAATCTTATATGCTTCGCTAACGTCAACTGAATTTTGATTTCAGACGAACCGGCTGACCTGTGACATACCGCGCGTGGAGGTCTACATCGAAATTTTGTTTCGTTCCGACGGCACTTCCTCCTATGCTCTTCGACATTTCCGATCGAAAAAATTCCAGTTTGTAGAGGAAATATAAATAAAAATTTTGAACAATGTTGACATTGAGATCTATAACACATCCCGAGAAAAAATTCTCAAAGAACATGCTTTTTTCGGGCCAAAGATAGTAAACCTCCCCGTAATATTGATGGGGATTACCTTGAGAAGCAGTAAAAGTCTCATTTTGTAAAAATGGAAAGTTTTTTTCTACATAAAATGTCTCTGTAGTCATCAAATGTCTGTTGTACTGAACCGTCTACACGGTTTGAATCACAAACCATAAGTTCCTGTCACGTCATTTCAATCTTAATTCAGCACTACTTTATGACTGAAATCATGTGGTTTCAGAGATATTAAATCGCCAACTTCAGATCATTTATATTTTTTTAAAATTTATTTACAACGAACTCCATTACAACATTTTTAATACTGGATGTATGTATTGTGTGTGTGTGTGTTTGTGTGTGTGTGTGTGTGTGTGTGTGTGTGTGTGTGTGTGTGTGTGTGAGTGAGTGAGTCAGTGAGTGTGCGTATGCATGCGTGTAGTGTAGTGCATTATTTGTGTTGTATGATGATAAAAGGGAGAGAGTATGGTAGTCCATTATTTGTGTTGTATGATGATAAAAGGGAGAGAGTATGGTACCGGCATATAGCCAGCTCCTCGCAAATAACAACAAGGGATCCGCCAACCTTAACGTCCCCACCCGACGGGAAGATACCGTCAACAGAGCCACATGTCCTCGTTTCACGACAGCCTCCGCGGTGGTTTGTTACTTAAACCAGGAGACTGTCGCAAAGTCTGCTGATCAGGAACTTTACGCCACCGCCTCTCCTCTCTCTGTCGGCCAAATAGTGGCAGCCAAAAATTTTCCAGCACAAGGATTCAAGCCGCCTTACACCCAGGTCTAGCGACCCTTTTCGTAGGGAACCTTCCCGATGTCCAAAGGGTGGAAGGGGGGCAAAGTGGGCAGGCGTCGCAACCTGAGGCACGGCCACCATGTCCCGCTCCCACCCTCCACGAACCAAGGAGAGCGTCGGGAACGTGGGGTAGAGGTACAATGAGCATCGTTTATTTATTTATTTTCTCTTATTTCTTTTTGTTATTTTTATTGATTTATTTTTGTCATCAACCACCGAGAATATCAGGAAACCGGCATCAAACGAGGAGGAGTGGGCGACAAGATGTTCAAACTAATTAAGATTCTCAACGTATTGTTTTTCCGAGAAGAATATTCCGATTACCAGTGAAGCGTCTCTAAGTGTGGAAGAGACAGGGACCAACTCATCATGACAGGAACACCCCAGCTCTGCGGTGGGTTAAGGAAGACACTACAGAGGAAATTGGAGAAGAATTGTCCGTATTTTGGGTTGCGGACAATTGCACAACGGCGTTCAGTAAGGAACTCCCAAAAGTCAAGGATACTTTTCTCGCCATCAGCGAACAAGTAGTGTGCTGCGTGTCGACAAATCCTTTTCACAGAGTTCGTCTTCGCCTGCGGGAAGTATTCCGCGTCCGGAAAGAGGAGCAGTTGAGTAGGTATTTGATGAGGAATCGTACGGGTAATTAGGCACAACATTGTCTCACTAAGAACCAGACACCTCTGCCGATCTGCACACCAGGCGGTGCTCCTCTGTGCCCATAACATTACAGCAGACACCCAGTGGGGTGTCTGCGAGGTGAATCCTGTGAAGGCGTGACCGGCATACTTGCTTCCCATTGACAGTAAGGCCCCATACAGACTGGACGTCCGTGTCAAGATAAGGAGCGCGCACCGATCGCCAAACGGCACGCCAGTCGACGTGGGGAAGCTTCCCCTCAACCACATTCGGAGAGCTGTGCTGATGAAGGAAACCATAGGTCACCTTCGTGGATATCAATTGCGGCGGCAGTAGACTATCACAGTAAGGAAGCAGCTCAGTTCAGGGAAAAAGTGGCGGAAGTAAAAGAAGGGTGGCGGGACTTCGAAAAGTAGAATAGGTGGTGAGAGAGTGTGGTGCAAGGGTCCCCAGCAATAGGCTGGTAAGGCACTTAAGACTACGGCGCCACAACGTCGTGTGAGAGCCAATGAAAATGGCTACCGCTCTGTCAGGCACATGATGCAGACCTAAACCACCCCTCCACCTCGGTAGAGTGAGGGTTTCATACCTTATCTTGAACAGGAAGCCGTGGCAAACAAACGAACCCATTGCCGCTAGCATGCGGCGGGCCGTGGATGGCGGAATAGGAAGTGTCTGTGCCACGTGGGGGATACGTGATTAAGAGCCCAACTCGTAGTTGGGAAAGTAGACGTCGCAGTTGAGGGCAATTGTCCGCCGCAGATCACTTGCGAAATCGAGTCCTAAGCCTCGGAGAGTATCAGCAAAGGAGCAGCACTGTCAACAGGAAGTCCCGCACCTACAGCCATGGCGTTCGATTTTCGGACGTTAAGGCAGCCCCAGAAGCTTTGCGGTAGGTGGTAACCCATGCCAGTGACTCCCTGCCCTCAGCACCGCTATGAAGACCAATGAAGAGATCGTCTGCGTAAGCAGTGCAGCGGAATACGTGGTCACTGAGAGCGAGAGACATCCCAGAGAGGCTTTGACGGAGGCTGCACAGCAACGATTTCATGGCGAATGCATACAATGATGCAGGAAGCGGACAGCGTTGACGCACTGATCGACGGATCAAGGTGGGAGGACTTCCAGGAAGGTGATCGATTCGATCGAACGCCTGGCTGAAGTCAAGAGCTGCCAAAAGTCCAGGCATACGACGAGCGTGAGCAAGAGCGATTACCTCCCGATAGCGGCAGAAGACAGTGCGGATGTTATTGGTACCTCCCAAAGAATTTGATCGGGTGAAACCACATACCGAGCAGTCCGTTTAAGCCGCGCAGATGTTTGTATCGCTGTTGAGCACCGTCAAGTTGCGGTAATCGCGTATTCGTGAGAATGGAAAGGAACAAACAGTCGAGGAAACCGTCTGGAAGTGGCACTAAAGGTGGTATAAGGTATTGACAAATATCCGTCCACACTGAAGCTAAAAGGGGACGAAATGTCCGACAAAACTCCAGTGGAAGGCCGTCGGGGCCAGGCAACCTGTTGGTAGAATCCGCCTGGATAGCGTCATGGACTTCGTCCTCCGTGACGTTAGCAATAAGATCCATCGTCGCATCCATGGGAACCGAGCCAAAGGAGACTGGAGACCGTCGTAATTTTGGCAGGGCGGTGACTTTGTTCAGAGTGCAACATAACATAATGTACATAGAGGGCAGACCAAATATCCTGTTGGGTATCAAAACGACACCCATCATCAGCTGCAAGAACATTAATCAAATTACTCCGACGGTAGGCTCGTTCCGCTATGATATCGTACATAGATGTACGCTCTTGCGCTAACCCTTCGCGTGTGCACGCCCTGACCATAGCGCCCTCAAGGTGGCGGCGAGAGAGGGACGTGAGATGTGTCTTGGCACGGTTCGCCATCGCCTGGTACTCTGGTGAATTCGGCATCATAGTATACTCCCGATGAATGGTGAAATAAACTTCCTGAGTCTGTCGCCGCCACGCCGCAGCATCCCTTCCGTAAACAACCAAGGCCTTGCGGAGAGGGCAGACTAATAGGTATTGTAGCGTCGACGACAAGCTGTTCACGTCGTCGAGCTTTCGGGAGTCGGGTGAAGTAAGGTGAATCGTGTTCACTTTCCGTGGTCCACGGAAGCTCATACCCTCTGGCTGCAGAGATTGATGGCGCAGATATATATGTGTCATGGTCAGGGAACGCAGTGGGCCATACGTCAGCAGGCTGCAACCTACCGACAATATCGCGGGAGATGTAAACAAGATCGTCTGGAAGAATGGCTAGTGAAATGCATAACCCCGGACGATCGCAGTCAACATGCTCCCAAGAATCCACTAGGCTGAGGTGCTGAAGAATTGTCGCTAGAGCCGCGAACGGAGAGTGACGTGGTAGTTGGCTTTCGGATGTCAGCGTGCAGCAGAAATCGCCTCCCATGATCAATGCGTCCTGCCGACCCAGGAAGAGAGGCGTGACTGTTCCTGTGTAATGGATCTGAGAGATGTGTTATTTTCTACCGGAGTTGTCGATACCAAATTGTAAATGTTTTCTTATATTTTTGTCAGAATTTTTTTATTGTAATTTGCCTTATTTTATGTTAATTTACTTATATTCTTGAGAGTGAAAGCATACTGATTACTATTAGTAGATGTGACTGAGACTGATTACAAGTGGAAGCTTGTGTGTTGTGTAAAATGTCTTTGACGTTGGAGTCGTCTTTGACTGTACTCAGTCGGCAGTGAACTTTTGGTGTGCGTTGACGGTAGAACAGTGTGCAGGTCGCCGTTATAAATATTTGTTGGTGAACAGAAAAAATGAATTATGTTACTACTTTGTTTATATAAACTTTAAGAAGAAACCACATTCGAAGAAATGGTATTTGAAGCACCAAAAATGAGGCATACGCATTGAACCAGGTCATTTCTGCAGCCGACGAAACTGCATTGTGGAATCATACTTCCACTAGACAACTAAAGCCAAGACAAATATCATCTTGTAAACATTTCACGGAAAAGGTACTGTCACGAAATATGCCAAATTTAGCCGGCCGAAGTGGCAGTGCGGTTCTAGGCGCTACAGTCTGGAACCGAGCGACCGCTACGGTCGCAGGTTCGAATCCTGCCTCGAGCATGGATGTGTGTGATGTCCTTAGGTTAGTTAGGTTTAATTAGTTCTAAGTTCTAGGCGACTGATGACCTCAGAAGTTCAGTCGCATAGTGCTCAGAGCCATTTATGCCAAATTTAAGTAAATAAAAAATAGTGAGCATATTTCGCCTGAGAAGAAGGTGAAACGTTCACGGCGGCGACCGAACCAGATGGCGCGTAGACATCGACGATCACGACGCCACTAAACGTTAGAGCCATACCTCTGGCATCAGGGATATAGGCCACTGCATCAGCGAGGATACGGTCACCTAAGAAGATCTCCATCCCACTACTAGTAGGGGAAGCGTGAGAGACATGTGCTGTAAAACCATAAGGAGCACAGGAATTTGCAATATGCACCTCCTGAAGGGGAGCTACGTCAACGTCCGCGGCGTGCGGCATGTCATGGAATAAAGCCAGTTTGCGGCGTACGGGAATAGTGTTGACATTGACCGTGGTTATGTGATAAGTTTGGGAAGCTACCATCGCCGAGAGGACAATGGTTCAAATGGCTCTGAGCACTATGGGACTTAACTGCTGTGGTCATCAGTCCCCTAGAACTTAGAATTACTTAAACCTAACTAACCTAAGGACATCACACACATCCATGCGCGAGGCAGGATTCGAACCTTCGACCGTAGCAGTCGCGCGGTTCCGGACTGAGCGCCTAGAACCGCGAGACCACCGCGGCCGGCGCCGAGAGGACAGGCGATTGAAACACGTCGACCTCGACTACAAAGGCGGGTAGATCAAGAGCATAGAAAAAATTTTACACAACCAATCCATTACGCCGACTGTTCACATTAACTGGACAAAAGTTATGGAGATGATATCTCTATACAAATTACCTGAATTGGCGATTTAATTTCGCTGGAACCAGTAGTCATCGTGTATTTTTATGCGAACTTGGCTAATAAACTTCTATAATAAGAAGAATAGACGTGTTCTCTTCCGATTCTCTTCAAGATCCAACACTCACAATCATAAAACAGCCTAAACTCTGTAGAATTTGATTTGCGAGTAGTTTCGGATTTTTGTGGTAGTCGTTATAAAAAGAGATTCAGAAGAATGTAGACACTCTTTGACAGTCAATAGTAATGGAACAAAGTGACATACCGTGCCGGCCAGTGTGGCCGAGCCGTTCTAGGCGCTGCAGTCTGGAACCGCGGTACCGCTACGGTCGCAGGTTCGAATCCTGCCTCGGGCATGGATGTGTGTGATGTCCTTAGGTTAGTTAAGATTAAGCAGAACTACGTTCTAGGGGACTAATGACCTCAGAAGTTAAGTCCCATAGTGCTCAGAGCCATTTGAAGCATTTGACATACCGTTACAGTTCGTTCATGGGAGGAAAGTTATTTTATATGTTCAAAATGACCCCCATTAATAGCCAAAAACGTCCATACCACTGAACTGTTGACCGAACAACAGCTATCAGTGTTGCCTGCGTGATGGCCGCACAGGTTTCTCTCAGCTCGTTGAGTGTAGCTGGCTTCTGTTGATAAACTGCATTTTTCGAGGTAGAAGTCAAGAGGTGTAAGGTCTGGAGATCGTGATGAGTACTTAACAGCTCCTCTTCTATCTGTCCATCACCTTCGTAGATTTTTTTTTATTAAAGTAGCCTCTGACATCTCTGTGGTTGTTGTTGTTGTTGTTGTGGTCTTCAGTCCTGAGACTGGTTTGATGCAGCTCTCCATGCTACTCTATCCTGTGCAAGCTTCTTCATCTCCCAGTACCTACTGCAACCTACATCCTTCTGAATTTGCTTAGTGTATTCATCTCTTGGTCTCCCTCTACGATTTTACCCTCCACGCTGCCCTCCAATACTAAATTGATGATCCCTTGATGCCTCAGAACATGTCCTACCAACCGATCCCTTCTTCTGGTCAAGTTGTGCCACAAACTTCTCTTCTCCCCAATCCTATTCAATACTTCCTCATTAGTTATGTGATCTACCCATCTAATCTTCAGCATTCTTCTGTAGCACCACATTTCGAAAGCTTCTATTCTCTTCTTGTTCAAGCTATTTATCGTCCATGTTTCACTTCCATACATGGCTACACTCCATACAAATACTTTCAGAAATGACTTCCTGACACTTAAATCTATACTCGATGTTAACAAATTTCTCTTCTTCAGAAACGCTTTCCTTTCCATTGCCAGTCTACATTTTATATCCTCTCTAGTTCGACCATCATCAGTTATTTTGCTCCCCAAATAGCAAAACTCCTTTACTACTTTAAGTGTCTCATTTCCTAATGTAATTCCCTCAGCATCACCCGACTTAATTCGACTACATTCCATTATCCTCGTTTTGCTTTTGTTGATGTTCATCTTATATCCTCCTTTCAAGACACTGTCCATTCCATTCAGCTGCTGTCCAAGTCCTTTGCTGTCTCTGACAGAATTACAATGTCATCGGCGAACCTTAAAGTTTTTATTTCTTCTCCATGGATTTTAACACCTACTCCGAATTTTTCTTTTGTTTCCTTTATTGCTTGCTCAGTATAGAGATTGAACAACATCGGGGAGAGGCTACAACCCTGTGGTAGTGAGGCGGAACGTCTTCTTGTTGTAGGTGAAGTCTTACACTTCCAAACACCTCTGGGATGACAGGTAAAATCAATGTTTGCAGCATATGAAGATACATCTCACCAATACGGAACGTTCAAAGAAGAAAGGGCCAGTCAAATAGCGCGATGATAGAACACACCACACATTAACACTCGATAGATTGACATGTTAGTCCACGTGAACGTGAGAATTTTCAGGAGCCCAGTACAGGCAGTTATGGCGGTTTACAGTACCGTCTAGTTTGAACTGCGCCTCGTCAGATGAGGTAACCATCCCTGCAATCCGTTCACCCTCGCGAAGCGTGTCATCAAAGTCCTGTCAGTACTCCATCCAAGATCCGGGTCGTCCTCGTTCATAGCGTGCAGCGATCTTGGAATGTACACTTCCCACTTTGCAGCCTTCAAAATTCGTCGTACACTTTCTCACACCGATTTCACGTGCACCCTGCTTCACAGATTTTTTAAGGTGATGTGATAAAATGTTGCAACACAGCAGCGCTGGAAGATAGACTTGTTGATGTTTTTGGTCGGCCAGACCGTTCCTTATGCACATCCTGAACGGTACTGTCGGCTTCAAACTTTCACCGAATACGATAAATTGTACGTGTTGGTGGCTGAGTTGTGTACACATTACGCCATTGCCGTTGTACCTCTATCATGTTTCCATACTTCCAGTACTACTTCAATATGGACTTGCGTTGCTCAACATGCAATCTTACTTTATTGATTGATACACTATGATCTGCTGGAAAACGCGCTCCAAGATCTGTTGCGACAACAATGAACTACACTACCGGCCGAAATTTGAAACGATATGTCGTTTTCTTCCGAAGATATTAAATATCAAAGAGTGTCTACGTTTTTTCTGGACTTCTCTGTGTTTATAGTGTCACAAATGTCTTCAAATTTGTTTAACGTCAGCTGGAATTTATTTAATTAATTTGTTTAAGCGCTTTCCCCACTTCACTTGAGACAACACTATGACTTTTCTTAAACGAGATATCGCTCTTCTCCTCCTTCATTCTTATCCAGCTGTGCTGTTTGCCTCTGATCCTCTCGATTTCAGAGAGGCTTTAAATATTGAATCTTTGTTCCCTTTTATTTTTGTGGAAGTGTGTACGGGATGAAACCTGTACCGCAATCTGTGAGATTTATTGGCAGAATCACGTGAATAGGAACAAAGCGACAGGTCTCTGGCCAGCCAGAGAGTTCCCACAAATGATGGTGGTAAATGGGACCCGTCACGTAAAAATCTCTTTTATGTTGCCAGCTGGGAATGCGTAAACGGTCCCATGTCCAATAAATACATAGGAGATCTTCGAGTTTTGATATAAGGGTGGTGTGCGATTGGTGAATGTTGTAAGTGTGACGTTCAGTGCTTGCGACGGAGTGCGACAGGGACGGCTACAAGAAGACGAGCGCGGGACGTCCGTCGCTGTCGGCGGCCAGCCATTCCATCAGCGTTTCGGACTAATCTCCGCGGCGTACGCAACGGTTTTTTCGTGCGCTCTGCGTGACGTAATCCCGCGGCCTCCAGGGGGCGTACAGTGCCAGGGGCGTGTCGGTCCAGGCGGCCAGGCCTGCTGTGATAAGGAGCGCGGACTGAGCTTCGCGTTCAGCCTCCACATTCACAAGTAAACAGCCACGAGTTTTATTCCCGCGTTTCGCTTCTCAGCTGAGCGTAGGTGCAGTATCTGACGAATGACGTCATAAAGAGGAATGAGGTGCGAACGACAGATACTGTCACCCAGTTACAAATATCGTGGGAAATCGTGTCAACTAAGTAGGCTTGCGACGTGTGACACAGTAGTTGACGAGTGACGTCATAAAGTGGAGTGACGTACAAACGACAGGTAGTATCACACAGTTATACAGATCGTGAGAAATAGTGCCAACTGAATCGACATGTGATCTGATCGGCTGTTCTAATAAAAGAGGCAAGGATTAAACTTGGGCCTGTGCGCCAGAAGTCATATTTTCGTTCATTAATAGTTACTAATTTATCAATCAGATTATGTTTATAATAATAAGTTTGAAGGTCTTAATAATCAACTATCATCACACAGTCAAAACATGATTTTATTATCAGTATTTTGAAAATATCAGAATGAGTACACTTCGCGTGCCATCGAATTTGCAAGGACTGGCCGACTTGCGGCGCAGTTCGCACACTGAACTGTTCAGTTGTGGAAAGAGGGGCCGAACGGTTAGGTTAAATGGACTACAGTGCGCATCTCGCTACTCTGCAAGCGATGTAGAGTACAGTTAAGTTTAGGAAAGCATAATTTCATTTGTGAAATATTAAAAATATTTGCTATTTCATTTGAAAGTGGGAGTGTATTACATTTTAAGTAATAAGAATGATTAGTAACTTTCCGTTTGATTTCTATCTGTGAACGCATTATTACACTGTATCATTGACCAGTTTGCTATTTTGTTTGATTCAGTGGGCACAATAAAACTAGCCGCTTACCCTATGAATTATACACTACAAGATAGATTCATATTTATTCAGGTATATAGCGAAATGTCTGTAGCAGTAATGTTTCAGTAAGCGAGAGCCTTATTCTATTTCATTAAAGCCTCACAGCAAAAGCAGCGGATTCATGACCTGCGTGCTACCTCTGCGCGAGAGAAAATCTCCTGAAGGTGCCAGGTTGGTGGAAATTTTTTACAAATTCTGTCTTTTGCTTTGACGTGGCAGGCTACCACTAGGCCTCATACACGGCCTTCAGTGGAGATTGTGACAGTTGCGTGCCATCTGTAGTAATACGGAGAAGAGAATAGCAAACGTACTCGCCCTCAGCCGCGGTGTGCACTTTTTACGTTTGCCAGGAGCGCCCTTTAGACGTCATAGCTCATCAAATGCTGGCTACCAGTTTCGGTGATTCAGAACACAAGCTTCAGGTCTTAACTTATGCTGGGCGCGGGAGGGGGAGGGGGGTAATTCCAGTGGTATTAACGATTCCATAAGTATCCAACATCTATGAACTGGTTTCCGTAGACTCTAACAACGATGCTGTGCTTTACCAACATGTTCCATTTTATTACATAGACCTATATCACTGACGTAGCACTTCTGAAAATATTTTATGTTCGCGTATGATGCCTGATGGATAGTATTCGGTAAAAAACCACCGTGTTAAAAACTCATCTCCTCTGTTCGTCCGTAAGACCCAGAAAGTTGTAGAAACCAGCGCTCGCGTTGATGCAGTGTTCCTTACCTTCCGGAAGCCGTTTGGTACACTTCCACAATGTCACCTTACGATAAAAAAAATCGAAACGAGCATCCGGAATATCAGAAGATTTTTGTGACTGGATTGAAGAACTTGTAGCAAACAGATACAGAATTTTATTTTAATAGGAGAGAAAGCTTCAGCGTGAAAGTAGCATTAGGCGTTCTCCACATCGTCAAGTGTTATACAGTGATTACCGTAGGTGCACCCGACTGCAAATTGTTGCTCATGTCGGCACCAATGACTCCTGCCGTCTGGGTTCAGAGGTCATCCTCAGTTCGTACAGGCGGTTGGCGGAATTGGTGAAGGCGGAAAGCCTCACTCGCGGGGTGGAATCAGAGCTAACTATTTGTAGTATCGTTCCCAGAACCGATCGCGGTCCTCTGGTTTGGAGCCGAGTGGAAGGCTTAAACCAGAGGCTCAGACCATTCTGCGGAGATCTGGGGTGCAAATTTCTCGACCTCCGCTATCGGGTGGAGAAATGTAGGGTCCCCCTGAATAGGTCAGGCGTGCACTACACGCCGGAAGCGGCTACAAGGGTAGCGGAGTACGTGTGGAGTGCACATGGGGGTTTTTTAGGTAAGAGAATTGTTCAAATGGCTCTGAGCACTATTGGACTTAACATCTCAGGTCATCAGTCCCCTATAACTCAGAACTACTTAAACCTAACTAACCTAAGGACATCACACACATCTATGCCCGAGGCAGGATTCGAACCTGCGACCGTAGCGGTCGCGCAGTTCCAGACTGAAGCGCCTAGAACCGCTCGGCCACGAACGGCCGGCGTTAGAGAATTCCCTCCCTAGGCCCGACAAGACGCCTCCTGAGACGTGCCAAGGTAGGAGTAGGCAAAATGCAACAGCGAATAACAATGTTAATGTGCTAATAGTAAACTGCAGGAGCGTGTATAGAAAGGTCCCAGAACTGCTCTCATTAATAAACGGTCACAACGCCCATATAGTACTAGGGACAGAAAGTTGGCTGAAACCAGACGTAAACAGTGAAGAACTCCTAAACTCAGATTGGAATGTATACCGCGGAGAGAGGCTGGACAGTGAAGGGGGAGTCGTGTTTATAGCGATAAGAAGTGCAATATTATCGAAGGAAATTGACGGAGATCGGAAATGTGAAATAATTTGGGTGAAGGTCACGGTTAAAGCAGGCTCAGACATGGTAATTGGATGTCTCTATAGGCCCCCTGGCTCAGCAGCTGTTGTGGCTGAGCACCTGAAGGATAATTTGGAAAATATTTCGAGTAGATTTCCCCACCATGTTATAGTTCTGGGTGGAGATTTTAATTTGCCGGATATAGACTCGGAGACTCAAACGTTCATAACGGGTGGCAGGGACAAAGAATCCAGTGAAATTTTTTTAAGTGCTTTATCTGAAAACTACCTTGAGCAGTTAAACAGAGAACCGAGTCGTGACGATAACATACTAGACCTTCTGGTGACAAACAGACCCGAACTATTTGAAACAGTTAACGTAGAACAGGGAATCAGCGATCATAAAGCGGTTACGGCATCGATGATTTCAGCCGTAAATAGAAATATTAAAAAAGGTAGGAAGATTTTTCTGTTTGGCAAAAGTGACAAAAAGCAGATTACAGAGTACCTAACGGCTCAACACAAAAGTTTTGTCTCAACTACACATAGTGTTGAGGATCAGTGGACAAAGTTCAAAACCATCGTACAATATGCGTTAGATGAGTATGTGCCAAGCAAGATCGTAAGAGATGGAAAAGAGCCACCGTGGTACAACGACCGAGTTAGAAAACTGCTGCGGAAGCAAAGGGAACTTCACAGCAAACATAAACATAGCCAAAGCCTTGCAGACAAACAAAAATCACGCGAAGCGAAATGTAGTGTGAGGAGGGTTATGCGAGAGGCGTTCAATGAATTCGAAAGTATAGTTCTGTGTACTGACTTGGCAGAAAATCCTAAGAAATTTTGGTCTTATGTCAAAGCGGTAGGTGGATCAAAACAAAAATGTCCAGACACTCTGTGACCAAAATGGTACTGAAACAGAGGATGACAGACTAATGGCCGAAATACTAAATGTCTTTTTCCAAAGCTGTTTCACAGAGGAAGACTGCCCTGTAGTTCCTTCTCTAGATTGCCGTACAGATAACAAAATGGTAGATATCGAAATAGACGACAGAGGGATAGAGAAACAATTAAAATCGCTCAAAAGAGGAAAGGACGCTGGACCTGATGGGATACCAGTTCGATTTTACACAGAGTACGCGAAGGAACTTGCCCCCCTTCTTGCAGCTGTGTACGGTAGGTCTCTAGAAGAGCGTAGCGTTCTAAAGGATTGGAAAAGGGCACAGGTCATCCCCGTATTCAAGAAGGGACGTCGAACAGATGTGAAGAACTATAGACCTATATCTCTAACGACGATCAGTTGTAGAATTTTGGAACACATATTATGTTCGAGTATAATGACTTTTCTGGAGACTAGAAATCTACTCTGTAGGAATCAGCAAGTGTTTCGAAAAGGTCGTTTGAAACCCTGCTCGCGCTATTCGTCCACGATACTCAGAGGGCCATAGACACGGGTTCACAGGTAAATGCCGTGTTTCTTGACTTCCGCAAGGCGTTCGACACAGTTCCCCACAGTCGTTTAATGAACAGAGTAAGAGGATAAGGACTGTCAGACCAATTGTGTGATTGGATTGAGGAGTTCCTAGATAACAGAACGCAGCATGTCATTCTCAATGGAGAGAAGTCTTCCGAAGTAAGAGTGATTTCAGGTGTGCCGCAGGGGAGTGTCATAGGACCGTTGCTATTCACAATATACATAAATGACCTGGTGGATAACATCGGAAGTTCACTGAGGCTTTTTGCAGATGATGCTGTGGTGTATCGAGAGGTTGTAACAATGGAAAATTGTACTGAAATGCAGGAGGATCTGCAGCGAATTGACGCGTAGTGCAGGGAATGGCAATTCAATCTCAATGTAGACAAGTGTAATGTGCTGCGAATACATAGAAAGATAGATCCCTTATCATTTAGCTACAAAATAGCGGGTCAGCAACTGGAAGCAGTTAATACCGTACATTATCTGGGAGTACGCACTAGGAGTGATTTAAAATGGAATGATCATATAAAGTTGATCGTCGGTAAAGCAGATGCCAGACTGAGATTCATTGGAAGAATCCTATGGAAATGGAATCCGAAAACAAAGGAAGTAGGTTACAGTACGCTTGTTCGCCCACTGCTTGAATACTGCTCAGCAGTGTGGGATCCGTACCAGATAGGGTTGATAGAAGAGAGAGAGAAGATCCAACGGAGAGCAGCGCGCTTCGTTACAGGATCATTTAGTAATCGCGAAAGCGTTACTGAGATGACAGATAAACTCCAGTGGAAGACTCTGCAGGAGAGAATAGAAGGGAGAATCGATAGAGGTACTCAGGGTACCCTCCGCCACACGCCGTCAGGTGGCTTGCGGAGTATGGATGTAGATGTAGATGTAGATGCTTCTTGACAGAGCGTAGGGGAACGATGGGGGAGACCAGCACCGCCGTACTAAGGCAAGGTCCTAATGGCGGTTTGCCGTTGCCTACCTCCGACAGTAATGGGGATGAATGATGATAATGAAGACGACAGAAAAACACCCAGTCATCTCGGGGCAGGTGAAAATCCCTGACCCCGCCGGGAATCGAACCCGGGACGCCGTGCTCGGGAAGCGAGAACGCTACCGTGAGACCACAGGGAAGAGGCAGTGTGCGGATGACCTCATGCGGGGAAGAATGATCGGTAAACTGGAAGAAGGTCGCTGTGCGATGAGTGTAGCCCAGGAGTCTGGTATTGCTCACAGCGTAGTTTCACGTGCACGAGGAACGTTCTGAACCAAAAGCACTGTTGTCCGAAGGAGAGGACCGCTACATTGTATTGTGCAACCCATGTCAAATAGCAATTGCACGCACCTGTAACGGGGTTGCAAAGCACGCAGTCTCACTCTCCACAATATCACGGCGACTGCATGGGACAGCTCTTTGTCCGACGACCAGTACGTTGTAATCCAGTGAAGCTTGCACATCGGTGTCTCCGTTTATGATGCCAAAAGCATAGGGACTGGGCCTACAAGGAGTGCACTCGCGAGCTTTTCTCGGATATCAGACACAGCCTAAGCAGTGATTCTAAACATAACCTCATATGCGAGAGTTGGGAACACGCAGTGTAACTAGGAACGTAGTCAACCATGATGGTTTTGGTGGTCCAGCTGTTATGGTGTGGCCGGCCGAAGTGGCCGTGCGGTTCTAGGCGCTGCAGTCTGGAACCACGAGACCGCTACGGTCGCAGGTTCGAATCCTGCCTCGGACATGGATGTGTGTGATGTCCTTAGGTTAGTTAGGTTTAACTAGTTCTAAGTTCTAGGGGACTAATGACCTCAGAAGTTGAGTCCCATAGTGCTCAGAGCCATTTTTGTTATGGTGTGGGGTGGCATAATGTTTCGTGAGATTACTGACTTCCAAATCTTTGAACACGGTACAGTCACCGGTGGAAGTTATTGTGACACTACTCCTACTCCCTCCCCACATGCGTCTCTTCAGGGGTGCATTCTGCCCAGTTTCATTTTGATGGATAATACACGACCGCATCGAAGAGGGAAGGTGGAGGAACACTTGGAACGAGAAGACATTCGGCAAATGGATTGGCCTGTCCGTTCCCCGACTTAAATCCCATCGACCACGTGTGGGACGCAATGTGGAGACGTATTGAAGCACTTCCCCTAGCACCAACGACCACCCAGGAGTTGACAACCACATTGGTGGAACTATGGAACGCCCTGCCTCAAGAACTCGTTACTACCTTTATGGCCAACATGGGAACACGTTACATAACTTGCATTGCCATTCGTGGTAATTACACACTCTATTAAAAAACATGTCCTGTTTTTTTCTAATGTCCAGTGGACCGTCTTAAAAACGCGGTGAGCTCGGAATGATTATTGTTTATAAATAAAAGTGTCATTTCTGTTCGTCTCATTTCGTATTTCTTCGAATTACCGTCCGTACTTCATTCGGTACTATACCATACCGTAGCAGTTCTTTCAACGTAAAGTGCAAGTTCCATCGAGCTATGTTACTTAGTAGTGATACGGCATACGAAAGTTACTTTAGTCCTTAAGTTTTACACACTGCTGTGCGCAAATGAGCTAGTGAATAACGTCGAAAGCTCCATGAGGTTGTTGGCGAAGAATGCTGTTTTAATCTCTACAACAAATTGTAGCGAAATGCAGGAAAACGTACGGAGGATCTATGCTTGGTGCAGGGAATGACAACTGACCGTCTGTCTAAACCAGTGTAATGCATTGTGCGTAAATAGGCGCAATATTTTATTTTATTGGTTTCAGCAAAAGCTAATTTCACCAGTTGCAGTTATGTCACATAATGATAAAAACAGGGCATTTCAAAATATAAAACATAACTGTGTGAGATAATTAATCTCGGAGGTACATCATTCACAATAAAAGCAACAAATGTCAATTATACGTATAAAGGAACATAAGAAAAACTCCTCATATTTTAAAGATTCCTTTTACAGCGACTGATGAAATGAGAATTAAATTTCGCAACACACTTATCCATGGAAAAAAACTGTCATTATTTCATTGCACAATTCCCGAATAGTCACTGGAAACAGTGACATCCACTAAATATCTGGGAGTGTGTGTACAGGTTGATTTATAGGGGAATGACCACATAAATCTAATAGTAGGGAAACTGGATGCCAGGCAGGTCCATTGTAAGAATTCTCAGGTACTATAGCACATCCTCAATGGAAGTAGCTTACGAAACCCTCGTTTGACTATTAGTTGGATTCTACTTCTCATTCTGGAGCCTTTATCAGGTAGCACTGGCAGAGAAAATAGAGAAAATCCATGGAAGAGCAATGCGTTTCGTTATGGGTTCGTTTAGTAAGCACGAAAGGGTCACGGAGGTGCTCAACTCTAGTGGCAGACACTTCGAGGCAGGTCTTGTTTACAGCTAAATTTTCAAGAGGCTACGTTCCTGCAATCTTCCTGCTACGCATATCGGATGAAAAGGATACGAAGGTAAAATGAGAGAGACCAAAACTCACACGCAAGCTTACTATTGTTCTTCCAGCATACCATTCGCGACTGCAACAGGAAACGGGGAAATGAATACTGGCACACAAAGTACCCACTGCCACTCACCGTAATATGTCTTTGGAAGTATAGATGTAGATGCAGAAAGTAGAAAAGGCTATAAAAGTAAGGGAAAAAGGCAAGATTTTCTGTAAAATTTATGAGGAGGAGATTATCTCGTATTTCAGACAGTAGCTACAATCATTTGATGCAGGCAGTGAAAATGCAGTGGAAACATGACTCAAGGCCAAAATACTCATAATATGTGACCGTGATTTAGAAAAATATCTAAACAGCGGGATCATTAAACATGGTAGATATCTCCGAAGATACTAGGATAACATCGGGAAATTTCTTAAGAAATAGCGGCGATGTACAAAAGGTATGAAAAAACACAAAACCGTCAGATCTCAGCTGAAAGGTCTCGATTATCATTTGATACAGGCAGTGAAAATGCAGTGGAAACATGACTCAAGGCCAAAATACTCATAATATGTGACCGTGATTTAGAAAAATATCTAAACAGCGGGATCATTAAAGATGTTAGATATCTCCGAAGATACTAGGATAACATCGGGAAATTTCTTAAGAAATAGCGGCGATGTACAAAAGGTATGAAAAAACACAAAACCGTCAGATCTCAGCTGAAAGGTCTCGATTATCATTTGATACAGGCAGTGAAAATGCAGTGGAAACATGACTCAAGGCCAAAATACTCATAATATGTGACCGTGATTTAGAAAAATATCTAAACAGCGGGATCATTAAAGATGTTAGATATCTCCGAAGATACTAGGATAACATCGGGAAATTTCTTAAGAAATAGCGGCGATTGTACAAAAGGTATGAAAAAACACAAAACCGTCAGATCTCAGCTGAAAGGTCTCGATTATCAGAAAGCCAATGCATGAAACCTTCAATAATTATCGCAATAAAATATTATCTCAAAACATGTACCAAAACTCCAAGAAATTTTGGTCATATATTAAGACTGCCAATGGCGCAATATAGTGTCCAAGGATTTGTAGAAGAGGCATGACCCAAAGATGAAATTGAAAATCTACTCATGTTGGGTGAGAGTTCTTGATTATCAAAGAGAAATTAAAGTATTATACCAAGTACAAATCCTTACGAGTTTCAATCCTTTTTTCATCTACGTGCATGCGATGTTTTGTAAGATCTGAACAACAGATTTCCTGGAAGATCGATAGGGCGCTGTGGTCTTACAGGTCTGGTCTGAAAGATAACCTGATTTATCATCAGAAATTATTTTTTGTATTTATACCTAAAGAATCGTGTTTGTCACCTAACCCCACAACCCCAGATGACTTCAAACAATGCGTCAGAGGAGATTATCGCCACCAGCGACTTAACATCTCGCACACAAAACGTTTTTAAGGTACACTGAGTTGTGCATTCAGAAAAATGGGCGCTCGTTTGAACTACTCCCTTAACTGAATATTCTGATACCAGGATATCCGTTTGAACACAGTCAATTATGTAAAATGTGTTGCAGCCACTCCTAAAACTTAGAACGTTTCTGGCTCCCTAATTAAAATTGAAAGAAGTTTGATTTTATCTGGATTGGACACAGCTGATTTAAGTACATTATATACATGATAAAGAAAATAATATTATATTTAAAAAGTTATAAATCGTAGTCGTAACACTTCCAGAGGCGAGCACTATAACCATCTCTGCACGGCCATACTCAGCGGCATATTTGTCGACCACAATATTATTGGACGTGGAAGTGAGGGCGCTTCGGTCAGCTAGTCACGAGTTTTTATCTTGATATTTCACCAAGGTATGCTGAACCAGTTGATAATGTATATGGAAGTGAAATCATTCAAAGGGAGATGCGCTTTCCTTAGTCATCACTGTTCTTGTGACCGCGTATTTCGAATAACGGCCACGGGAGGTAAAGTGTAGTACATAATATCATGGTCGGATAGCATTTCACTGCCATGGCACGACATTAACTTGGCGTGGCATTTTGTCACAAGCATGAGACGTCTTTGTGATGGCATACATCCTGTCCCATTGTTCTTGTCAGTATTTTCCATACGTCTTTTTTCTCAGACTCTGCAGAGAACCTCCTCATTTGTTATCTTTCAGGCAACCTAATTTTCAATCTCAGACACTTCGATTATCTTCTTTTCCAGTTATTCCACAGCCGACGATTAGCTCTCATACAATGCTGTGCTCCAAACGTACATTCTTGGAAATTTTTTCCTCTAATTAAGGCCTATATTTGATACCAGCACACTTATCTTGGCCAAGAATGCCTTTTTTTTACCAATGCCAGTCTACTTATGATGTCCTATTTGCCCCGTCCGTTATTGGTTATTTTCCTGCATAGGCAGCGGAAGTCCCTAACTTCATTTGTTTCGTGGTCATGAATCCTGATGTTAAGTTTATCGCTGGGCTCATTTCTGCTACTTCTGACTACTTTCGTCTTTTTTCAATTTACTCTTAATCCATATTCTATATTCATTTCATTCAGCAGATCATGTAATTCACACAGGACAACAATGTCAGCAGCGAATCGTATCATTGATATCCTTTCGCCTTGAATTTTAATTCCACTCCTGAACATTTCTTTTATTTCCATCACTGCTTCTTCGGTGTACAGATTGAACAGTAGGGGCGAAACACTACACCTTGTCTTACACCGTTCTTAATCCGAGCACTTCGTTCTCGCTATTCCAATCTTATTGTCCCTCTTCAATTTTCTTGTAGATAATGTACATTAAACGTCTTTCCCTATAGCTTACTCCTATTTTTCTAAGAATTTCGAACATCTTCCACCATTTTAGATAGTCGGACGCTTTTTTTACGTCGAGAAATCCTATGTAGATGTTGATTTTATTAACTCTTGTATCCATTAACAGACGAAACGACAGAACTTCCTCCTTCCTAAAACCAAACTGATCATCATCTAAAGGAATTCTCTATTTTCTTTTGCATTCTTCTGTACATTGTTTTTGTCAGCATCTTCGTTGTGCGCTAGTTATGGAACTTACCTGTTCTTTCTATCTTTGGAATTGCTTAGACGACATTTTACCGAAATTCTGATGGCGTGTTTCTAATCTCATAGATTCTACACACCAACCTGAGTATTCGTCTGCTTTCCGGTTCCGCCAATGATTTTACAAATGGTTCAAATGGCTCTGAGCACTATGGGACTCAACTGCTGTGGTCATTAGTCCCCTAGAACTTAGAACTAGTTAAACCTAACTAACCTAAGGACATCACAAACATCCATGCCCGAGGCAGGATTCGAACCTGCGACCGTAGCGGTCTTGCGGCTCCAGACTGCAGCGCCTTTAACCGCACGGCCACTTCGGCCGGCATGATTTTACAAATTTCGAAGCGATGTACCTATCCCTTTGACCTTATTCGGCAGCATGTCTTCCAAAACTCTGATAAACAGTGACTCCAGTAGTTGATCTCCTACGCCTTTCATATCGACTCTCATTTCTTCTTGTATTACGTCACCAGAAAAGTATTCCGTCTCTCAATGGTCTTCATTGTACTGTTTCCACCTATTCGCTGTCTCCTCTGAATTTAGCAGTGGAATTCTCATTGCACTTTTCATGTAGCCGCTCTGACTTTTAATTTCCCCAGAGGTTGTTTCGACTTTTCTGCACGCTGAAACAGTCCTTTGCACAACCGTTAATTTTTCGAGTTTCTCACATTTTTCCTGGAGCCATTTCGTCGTGGCATCCCCGAACTACTTATTTACTGGACTCCTAAGTGAAAAATAAACCTGTCTTTCCCTGAATATTTTTATACTTCCCTTTTTCGTCGAATAACTAAAGTATATTTTTTGTTTTAGCCAAACTTTCTTCGCAGTTGCCTATCTTCTACCTATGTATGACCGTCCAAAATCTGTGTTTGACCTTTTTAGAAATTTCCTTTTCCCGTCAACTGAACTGCTTATGTGTACAGTGAAGTGACAAAAGTCATGGACTAGCAGTAAGCACATATACAGACGGCGGTAGCATCGTGCACACAGGGTATAAAAGGACGGTGCATTTACGGACCTGTCATTTGTACTCAGTTGATTAATGTGAAAAGGTTTCAGACCTGATTGTGGCCGCACGACGAGAACTAGCAGATTCTGAACGCGGAATGCTAGTTAGAGCTAGGCGCATGGGACATTCTCTTTCGGAAATCGTTAGGAAATTCGGTATTCCGAGATGCACAGTGTCAAGAGAGTGCCGACAGCACCAAATTTCAGATGTTACCTCTCACCACGGACAACGCAGTGGCTGACGTCCTTTACTTAACGAGTGAGAAAAACGGGTCTGCCTAGAGTCGTCAGTGCTAACAAATAAGCAATAGCAAATAAGCAATAGTGCGTGAAATAACCGCAGAAATCAATGTGGGACGTCCTCCGAACGTCTCCTTTACGACAGTGCTGCGAAATTTGGCGTTAATTAGCTATGGCAGCAGACGACCGACAAGAGTGCCTGTACCAACAGCTGCAGCGCCTCTCCTGAGCTCAAGAGCATTTCGGTTGGATCCTAGACACTGGAAAACCGTGGCCTCGTCAGATGAGTCCCGATTTGAGTTAGTAAGAACTGATGGCAGGTTCGAGTGTGCAGCAGACCACACGAATCCATGGAGCCAAGTTGTCAACAAGGCACTACGCGAGCCTGCCACGGTGGTCTAGCGGTTCAGGCGCTCAGTCCGGAACCGCGCGACTGCTACGGTCGCAGGTTCGAATCCTGCCTCGGGCATGGATGTGTGTGATGTCCTTAGGTTAGTTAGGTTTAAGTAGTTCCAAGTTCTAGGGTACTGATGACCGAAGATGTTAAGTCCCATAGTGCTCAGAGCCATTTGAACCATTTCAACCACTACGCGAGTCGGTGGTGGCTCCATAGTAGTATAGGCTGTGCTTACAAGGAATGGACTGGGTCCTGTGATCAACTGAACCGATCATTGACTGTAAAAGGTTATGTTCGGATACTTGGATACCACATGCAGTCATTCATGCACTTCAGTTCCCCAAGTAACCAAGTTCCATGTCACTTGGCCAGAATTGTTCGCTATTGATTTGAAGAAAATTCTGGATGATTTGAGCGAATGATTTGATCGCCCAACATGAATCGAGAGATCACACCCTGCGTGGGCAACGTTTTCGTAATTATGCATGGCTATACAGGCAGTACGGGTCAATATTTCTGCAGGGAACTTCCAGAGGCTTGTTCAGTCAATGCCAAATGCAGCTGCTGCACTACGCCGGGCAAAAGTAGGTCCGATGCAGTGTCAGCAAGTATCCCATGACTTTTTTCACCTCAGTGTATAGAGGGTTGAGTACAATGTTATAGAAAGCGAACGGAAAGTAAATGAAGCTGAAGAGAGATACTGTATTGCGAGACGTATTTGACAGAGCTGTGAAAAACCTGTCGAAACAAGTCCCCTGGACCAGATAACATTGGCTACCTTGAGAGAGCCAGCCATGACAAAACTAAAACTACTCTATGTTGTATGCAAGACTATCAGACAGGCGAAATACCTCAGACTTCAAGAAGAATGTTGTTCCAGAGTACACTTGTGCTGACAGGTGCGAATTTTGCTCGCTTCGTGAATGCGCAATACCACCTCGACGCCCCACCGTTTGAACAACAACGAGGAATCCATTTCAGGTGTGAGGGCTAAATTTACCATCAGTCTACTGACTGGTTTGATGCGGCCCGCCACAAATTCCTTTCCTGTGCTAACCTCTTCATCTCAGAGTAGCACTTGCAACCTACGTCCTCAATTATTTGCTTGACGTATTCCAATCTCTGTCTTCCTCTACAGTTTTTGCCCTCTACAGCTCCCTCTAGTACCATGGAAGTCATACCCTCATGTCTTAGCAGATGTCCTATCATTATGTCCCTTCTCCTTATCAGTGTTTTCCACATATTCCTTTCCTCTCCGATTCTGCGTAGAACCTCCTCATTCCATACCTTATCAGTCCACCTAATTTTCAACATTCGTCTATAGCACCACGTCTCAAATGCTTCGATTCTCTTCTGTTCCGGTTTTCCCACAGTCCATGTTTCACTACCATACAATGCTGTACTCCAGACGTACATCCTCAGAAATTTCTTCCTCAAATTAAGGCCGGTATTTGATATTAGTAGACTTCTCTTTGCCAGAAATGCCTTTTTTGCCATAGCGAGTCTGCTTTTGATGTCCTCTTTGCTCCGTCCGTCATTGGTTATTTTACTGCCTAGGTAGCAGAATTCCTTAACTTCATTGACTTCGTGACCATCAATCCTGATGTCAAGTTTCTCGCTGTTCTCATTTCTACTACTTCTCATTACCTTCGTCTTTCTCCGATTTACTCTCAAACCATACTGTGTACTCATTAGACTGTTCATTCCGTTCAGCAGATCATTTAATTCTTCTTAACTTTCACTCAGGATAGCAATGTCATCAGCGAATCGTATCATTGATATTCTTTCACCTTGTATTTTAATTCCACTTCTGAACCTTTCTTTTATTTCCATCATTGCTTCCTCGATGTACAGATTGAAGAGTAGGGGCGAAAGGCTACAGCCTTGTCTTACACCCTTCTTAATACGAGCACTTCGTTCTTGATCGTCCACTCTTATTATTCCCTCTTGGTTGTTGTACATATTGTATATGACCCGTCTCTCCCTATAGCTTACCCCTACTTTTTTCAGAATCTCGAACAGCTTGCACCATTTTATACTGTCGAGCGCTTTTTCCAGGTCGACAAATCCTATGAAAGTGTCTTGATTTTTCTTTAGCCTTGCTTCCATTATTAGCCGTAACGTCAGAATTGTCTCTCTCGTCCCTTTACTTTTCCTAAAGCCAAACTGATCGTCACCTAGCGCATTCTCAATTTTCTTTTCCATTCTTCTGTATATTATTCTTGTAAGCAGCTTCGATGCATGAGATGTTAAGCTGATTGTGCGATAATTCTCGCACTTGTCAGCTCTTCCCGTCTTCGGAACTGTGTGGATGATGCTTTTCCGAAAGTCAGATGGTATATCGCCAGACACATATATTCTACACACCAACGTGAATAGTCGTTTTGTTGCCACTTCCACCAATGATTTTAGAGATTCTGATGGAATGTTATCTATCCCTTCTGCCTTATTTGACCGTAAGTCCTCCAAAGCTCTTTCAAATTCCGATTCTAATACTGGATCCCTTATCTCTTCTAAATCGACTTCTGTTTCTTCTTCTATCACATCAGACAAATCATCACCCTCATAGAGGCTTTCAATGTATTTTTTTCCATCTATCTGCTCTCTCCTCTGCATTTAACAGTGGAATTCCCGTTGCACTCTTAATGTTACCACCGTTGCTTTTAATGTCTCCAAAGGTTGTTTTGACTTTCCTGTATGCTGAGTCTGTCCTGCCGACAATCACATCTTTTTCGATGTCTTCACATTTTTCCTGCAGCCATTTCGTCTTAGCTTCCCTGCATTCCTATTTATTTCATTCCTCAGCGACTTGTATTTCTGTATTCCTGATTTTCCCGGAATATGTTTGTACTTCCTCCTTTCATCAATCAACTGAAGTATTTCTTCTGTTATCCATGGTTTCTTCGCAGCTACCTTCTTTGTACCTATGTTTTCCTTCCCAACTTCTGTGATGGCCCTTTTTAGAGACGTCCATTCCTCTTCAACTGTACTGCCTACTGCACTATTCCTTATTGCCTTATCTATAGCGTTAGAGAACTTCAAACGTATCTCGTCATCCCTTAGTACTTCCGTATCCCACTTCTTTGCGTATTGATTCTTCCTAATGTCTTGATATTCAGCCTACTCTTCATCACTACTATATTGTGATCTCAGTCTATATCTGCTCCTGGGTACGCCTTACAATCCAGTATCTGATTTCGGAACTCTGTCTGACCATGATGTAATCTAACTGAAATCTTCCCCTATCTCCCGGCCTTTTCCAAGTATACCTCCTCCTCTTGTGATTCTTGAACAGGGTATTCGCTATTACTAGCTGAAACTTGTTACAGAACTCAATTAGTGTTTCTCCTCTTTCATTCCTTGTACCAAGCCCACATTCTCCTGTAACCTTTTCTTGTACTCCTTCCCCTACAACTGCATTCCAGTCGCCCATGACTATTAGATTTTCGTCCCCCTTTACATACTGCATTACCCTTTCAATATCCTCATACACTTTCTCTTTCTGTTCATCTTCAGCTTGCGACGTCGGCATGTATACCTGAACTATCGGTGTCGGTGTTGGTCTGCTGTCGATTCTGATTAGAACAACCCGGTCACTGAACTGTTCACAGTAACACACCCTCTGCCCTACCTTCCTATTCATAACGATTTCTACACCTGTTATACCATTTTCTGCTGCTGTTGATATTACCCGATACTCATCTGACCAGAAATCCTTGTCTTCCTTCCACTTCACTTCACTGACTCCTACTATATCTAGATTGAGCCTTTGCATTTCCCATTTCAGATTTTCTAGTTTCCCTACCACGTTCAAACTCCTGACATTCCACGCCCCGACTCGTAGAACGTTATCCTTTCGTTGATTATTCAATCTTTTTCTCATGGTAACCTCCCCCTTGGCAGTCCCCTCCCGGAGATCCGAATGGGGGACTATTCCGGAATCTTTTGCCAATGGAGAGATCATCATGACACTTCTTCAATTACAGGCCACATGTCTTGTGGGTACACGTTACGTGTCTTTAATGCAGTGGTTTCCATTGCCTTCTGCATCCTCATGTCGTTGCCCTTTAGGGGCAATTTCCCACCCCTAGGACAAGAGAGTGCCCTGAACCTCTATCCGCTCCTCCACCCTCTTTGACAAGGCCGTTGGCAGAATGAGGCTGACTTCTTATGCCGGAAGTCTTCGGCCGCCAATGCTGATTATTTATCAAAATTTAAGCAGTGGCCAGGATCGAACCCGGGCCCGAAGACGTTATGATTGTGAATTAAAGACGCTACACCTACAACCGAGGGTACCGACAATTTACTTAATGTTACAAAAACAACTCATGCCTGTGCGTCATCGAAAATGTTTTTGGACTTTAAAAATGTTTGCTAATAGTGTTTGTGGATATTTACACACTAAATTTGAAATACTCGAATGGCCTGCCTGTGGCCAAAAATGGCAAAGTTACTCCTAATCGCTTGTCTACTGGAACTTCGTGCCTCATTGCGGTATTTTGTTTTCCTATTCTTTCTCGTGTTAACATTAGAAAGTAATTCTTGCTAGTTGTGGGCGTATTACAACAAATGTTGAATCTGAAGCCAATTTATAACGAATTACCTACAACCAGAAATAACAAAACCGTCTGAGTTGCAATGAAGTTTGTTGTTACGTAAATGGTGACCGATTTCAGACTTTTGTCCGTCATAAAGACATCCGGCTAAGTCCTACTATAATGTGAGTTCACTGGCCGCATTGATTGCGTTTGTGGTTACTATTTGCGTCTGACACGGAACACGAGACTGGCGTACACAAATAATATCTTTCCCTTAGCCACTCATACAAACAATGTGGACAGCCTACTCACATTATAGTAGGAATTTAACGTGGATGTCTTGATAATGGACAAAAGTCCGAAACTGGTGGCCATTTAAATAAAACCAAACTTCTGTGCAACTTTGATGGTTTTATAGTTTCATTGAATCATAGTAAGCTGCTGCCTATTGCCATCCAACGTGGTGGAAGTGAGTATTTTTCTGCGATGATGTTTCAAGACGGTTGCATTTCAAGACGTTTGCATTTATTTAAGAGAAGTGCATATTGTTTCTCTGCTAACGGCATTGCAGAATTTTGTGACAGAGGTATTTAAGACAGTTAATGTAAAACATCGTAAATAAAGAAACGATGTTCAGGGCGCATAAGTAAACATAGACATCTGAACATGGGGTGAATACAAAATAAAGTGACTCTCAAAAACGCATGTTTTGAAACATAATTTGTTGGCGTGGAGTATGGTAAAAGGAGTGCCATGATATTGGTAAGTTACTCCATAGAGTATAAATACTGTATCTGTGGAGTGAGCATTGGGATGCACAGAATGAGAATTCTGTCCACAACATCACCTGCAGCTCAAGTCACGTGATTTTGGTACGGCGCATTTTTTTTCCGTATAGCGCTTAGCATATTCTGAGGCTTATTGCTTCGGTACTACAGATAGATCACCTTCAGAAGTATTGTGAAACTTTATATAACCGTTGCACAGACATTTTACAGTTTGATAGCAGGAATTGAAGTTGGCTTAAAGATGTGAAGAGTAACGATATTGTACTGTTTCGCCACACTATCATAGCTCAGATTCCACTTCATTTACGTTTTTTCGGTAGCAGGATAAAAGTTACAGCCAACAATAACTTTTTTAGGTTCTCTATTGCATTGATTCATATTGTCGAATCTGTTCTAGTTAATTACGTTACAACGACACTGGATAGGAAATTGTCTCATTCAGAAATACAAAAGGGTTTGAGAACGTGAATAAATTGGAGGAAATTAGTCAGCGCGTCATGCATAAATTTTATCTGCATGTGAACATAACACCAATATGTATACAATGACTGTCAGTTTACTCAAATACACTTCAAACATATCCAGCACTTGTCTCACAAGCACATGAACATAAAACCTTAGAAATTATATCTACAATATAAGCATTATAATACCGGCTCTTGGTAGTTTTCAACGTGCAAAGTGCTCATATCAATATGGCTTTTACATTTGTTGTAGATACCTATGAAAAGTAATTGGTTCTCGGTTCATATACTTCCCTTAACATCCGTAACAAGGACAGTACTGCACCACAACTGTTACTAAAATTCAGGCGTCCGGAAACGTACCGGGTGATCAAAAAGTCAGTATAAATTTGAAAACTTAATAAACCACGAAATAATGTAGATAGAGAGGTAAAAATTGACACACGTGCTTGGAATGACATGGGGTTTTATTAGAACAAAAAAAAGTTCATGTCCGACAGATGGCGCTGAACAGCGAAACTGCTACCGTGACGGGTGAGAGGTACGCCGATATGTTACAGAATCGCATCATCCCCAGCCTGGCTGATAAACACCTGCTGGAACGTACGATGTTTATGGAGGATGGCGCCCCACCCCATATTGCTAGACGCGTGAAAGATCTCTTGCGCACGTCGTTTGGTGGTGATCGTGTGCTCAGGCGCCACTTTTGTCATGCTTGGCCTCTCAAGTCCCCAGACCTCAGTCCGTGCGATTATTGGCTTTGGGGTTACCTGAAGTCGCAAGTGTATCGTAATCGACCGACATATCAAGGGATGCTGAAAGACAACATCCGACTCCAGTGCCTCACCATAACTCCGGACATGCTTTACAGTGCTGTTCATAACATTATTCCTCGACTACAGCTATTGTTGAGGAATGATGGTGGACATATTGAGCATTTCCTGTAAAAAACATCATCTTTGCTTTGTCTTACTTTGTTATGCTAACTATTGCTATTCTGATCAGATGAAGCGCCATCTGTCGGACATTTTTTGAACTTTTGTACTTTTTGGTTCTAATAAAACCCCATGTCATTCCAAGCATATGTGTCAATTTGTACCTCTCTATCTACATTATTCCGTGATTTATTCGGCTTTCAAATTTATACTGACTTTTTGATCACCCAGTATGTAAAACAAGGCGAATAAGTGTAATATTCAAGTTTCGCTGTTACCGCAGATTCTAGACAAGCAGTTCGTCCCAAAATCACGTGACCAGCCCGTTTTGATGTTGAGAACATGCGCAGTAGGTTATGCTCACTCCACAGTTATACGTACTCGATGCCTTAACCATTAACATCAACATGACGAAGAGGTCCACTTAAGTCAGTATGGGAACCCTGGTAACCAAGGGCTGCCCATGTCCTCTGTAGGCGCGCCAGAATGCGCACAAACATTTCCGCTGGCTGGGGCTCTGATGCTGGGCGCAACGCTGGCTCCGTAATCCTCGGAGGCCGCAGAGGGTGGCAGCGCGGCGCGGCCCGCCCCCTCCGCGCCTCCCTGAGGGGTGTCAACCCTCTCGGGAGATGGCTATCGCGCCATACATCAGCCGGCGCATTCCTCCGGCCGCGGTCGCGCCACGCCGGCTGGAGGCACCAGCCAGCCATTACAAAGGCTCTGTGTCTGCCCTGCCGAGCGGCGACGCTTAATACGCACCACCTCCCACCGTCTGTACTGGTACGTGATACTACTTCCGTATTATCGGCACGTGACGAAGCTATGGACCCACCTGCAACAAGGAACGACCAAAACCTAGGAACCACCGATTTAGACGTGACTGATATCGATTACACTGAAGAGCCAAAGAAGGGTGGCGCACGAAATGTGTTACCAATTGTTTCTTTCACAATTTACGACGACATTAGACATCCCGCTGGGATCTCTACAGCAGTACCACCAGAGCTTGGAAAAACAAATGAGTTACGAAATGACCTGTAATTCACGATACTGCCACTAGGAGACTAGTAAGCAGCAATGGCTGACCATGGTAGACTGACGACACAGCAACGATCGGCAATTGTGTTACTTTTTCATGAAACGAAAAGCCTTGTTGTGGCTCAGAGGCGTTTTCGACAACAGTTTAACACACGATGTGTCCCTTGTAAGAAGACCATCCACAGGTTGTACGATAAATTTGTACAGGAAGGAACAGTATTGGAAGCGAAGCGACCTCAGCCTAAGCATGTTTGTTCGCCGGAGAATAATGAAGCGGTACGAGTTGATGTACAGAGAAGTGCAGGGAAATCGTGTAGAAAGGCAGCAGTGGAACTGGGAATATCCAGATGCTTTGTTCAACGCATTCTTAAAAGTGACCTCCATATGTACCCATACAAGATGACCTGCGCACAGAAGCTCACTGAAGAACACAAGCAGCAGAGACTACTGTTTGCTCAGTGGGCGGAGGATAGGGAAGAAACTCTCAACAAAAGTAGGCTGTTTAGGTTTTTATTTTGGTAACGCCACGTAGCACTCTGTATGAAAATCACTGGCTGTGCTGTGTGCAGTCTGTGGTTGGTTTGCATTGTTGTTGGCTATTGTAGTGTTGGACAGTTGGCTGTTAACAGCGCGTAGCGTTGCGCAGTTGGAGGTGAGCCGCCAGCAGTGGTGGATGTGGGGAGAGAAATCGCGGAATTTTGAGAGCAGATGATCTGGACGTGTGTCCATTAGAAACAGTACATTTGTAAGAATGGATGTCATGAACTGTTATATATATTGTGACTTTTGAACACTATTAAGGTAAATACATTGTTTGTTCTCTATCAAAAAAATGGTTCAAATGGCTCTGAGCACTATGGGACTTAACATCTATGGTCATCAGTCCCCTAGAACTTAGAACTACTTAAACCTAACTAACGTAAGGACATCACACAACACCCAGTCATCACGAGGCAGAGAAAATCTCTGACCCCGCCGGGGAATCGAACCCGGGAGCCCGGGTGTGGGAAGCGAGAACGCTACCGCACGACCACGAGCTGCGGACCTGTTCTCTATCAAAATCTTTCATTTGCTAACTATGCGTATCAGTAGTTAGTACCTTCAGTACTTTGAATCTTTTATTTAGCTGGCAGTAGTGGCGCTCGCCGTATTGCAGTAGTTCGAGTAACGAAGATTTTTGTCAGGTAAGTGATTTGTGAAAGGTATAGGTTAATATTAGTCGGGGCCATTCTTTTGTAGGGATTATTAAAAGTCAGATTGCGTTGCGCTAAAAATATTGTGTGTCAGTTTAAGCACATTCATGTATAATTTTTCTAAGGGGACGTTTCACAACGTTTGGTTTTCAGACGAGGCGCATTTTCATTTAGACGCTGTGGTTAACGAACAAAATCTACGCTTTTGGGCCACCGAAAGCCCGCAAGTGCTTCATGAACGACAACATTATGCTCCGAGGATTACAGCGTGGGCAGCAGTTTCCAGTCACGGACGTATTGGACCCTTTTTCTTTGAAGAAACTGAACACCGAGAGTTATTTGAGAATGCTTCGCAATAGCTTCATTCCACAGCTTCTTGCTACTGCCTTGCCCTTCAACACGCAGTGATTCATGCAAGATGGAGCAAAGCCACATACTGCAAACACTGTGTTGGAGTTTTTACACGAGCATTTCGACATGCGGATCATTTCGCTCAGATTTCCAGGTCGCTTCAAAGACGGACAAAATTGGCCCCCCAGTAGTCCAGACCTCTATTCATGTGAATTTTTTCTTTGGGGATACCTGAAGGAAAAAAAATTCCCGAAACGTCCACGTGATTTAATGGCGCTCAGAAGACTTATTCTTCAAGCTTGCAGTAAAATTACGGAAGACATGTGCCATAGGGTAATCACTAACTTCAGTGATCGTTTGAAGGAAGTTAGGAAACGAAATGGTGGACATATTGAGCATGTGCTGAGTTAGAACAAATCTCCATGGACGGCTATTCATTGTAGTATATGTTCCTTAGGAAACGAAATTGTGGACATATTGAGCATGTGCTGAGTTAGAACAAATCTCCATGGACGGCTATTCATTGTAATATATGTTCCTTTCAGATTTTATTGACAATAAAGTTTATATTCAAAAACAAAATGGTAACACATTTCGTGGGCCACCCTGTAATACACCTACCTAATATCGTGTAGGGCCCCTGCCATCAAGCAGAAGTGTTGCAGCACGGCGTGGCATGCACTCGAATGATGTCTGAAGTAGTGCTGGAGGGCACCAAGAATCCTTCAGGGCTGTCCACAAATCCGTAAGAGTATGAGGGGCTGGAAATATCTCCTGGGCTCGCGTGGTGTGGCCGCGCGGTTTGAGGCGCCATGCCACGGATTACGCGGCTCCTCCCGCCGGAGGTTCGAGCCTTCCCTCGGGCATTGGTGTATGTGTTGTTCTTATCATAAGTTAGTTTAAGCTGTGTGTAGGTCTAGGGACAGATGACCTCAGCGGTTTGGGCCCTTAGGAATTCATACACATCCGAATATTTGAATATATCTTTTGGACAACACGTTGGGAGGCATCCCAGATACGCTCAGTTATGTTCATGCCTGGGGAGTTTGGTGGTCAGTGGAAGTGTTTTAACTCTGTTCCTGGAGCTACTCTGCAACAATTCTGGAAGTGTAGGGTGTCGCATTGTCCTGCTGGAAATGCCCTAGTCCGTCGTAATGCACAGTGGATATGAATGGATGCAGTTTGAGGCGCCTTGCCACAGATTGCGCGGCCCCTCCCGCCGGAGGTTCGAGTCCTCCCTCGGGCATGGGTGTATGTGTTGTTCTTAGCATAGGTTAGTTTAAGCTGTGTGTAGGTCTAAGGACAGATGACCTCAGCAGTTTGGGCCCTTAGAAATTCACACACATCTGATCATTTGAACATATCTTCTGGACAGCACGTTGTGAGGCATCCCAGATATGCTCAGTTTATGCCTAGGGATTTTGGTGGCCAGTGGAAGTGTTTAAACTCTGAAGAGAGTTCCTGGAACCACTCTGTACCATTTCTGGTAGTGTAGGGTGTCGTATTGTCTTGCTGGAATTGAACTAGACCGTCGGAGTGCACCGAGGAATGAATGGATGCAGGTGATCAGACAAGATTGTTACGTACGAGCCGGCCGCGGTGGACGAGCGGTTCTACGCGCTCCAGTCCGGAACCGCACTGCTGCTACGGTCGCAGGTTCGATTCCTGCCTCGGGCATGGATGTGTGTGATGTCCTTAGGTTTAAGTAGTCCTAAGTCCCATAGCCGGCCGCAGTAGCCGTGCGGTTCTAGGCGCTGCAGTCTGGAACTGAGCGACCGCTACGGTCGCAGGTTGGAATCCTGCCTCGGGCATGGATGTGTGTGATGTCCTTAGGTTAGTTACGTTTAATTAGTTCTAAGTTCTAGGCGACTTATGATCTCAGAAGTTAAATCTCATAGTGTTCAGAGCCATTTAATTTTTTTTTTTTTTTTTTTTTTGAGTCCCATGGTGCTCAGAGGCATTTATTACGTAAGTCTCACCTATCAGAGTCATATCTAGACGTATCAGAGATCCCATATCACTCCAACTTCACACACTCCACGCCATTACAGACTCTCCACCAGCTTGAACAGTCCACTGCTGACATGCTGAGTCCTTCGATTCATGAGGTTGTCTCCATACCCAACACGTCCATGCACTCGATACAATTTGAAACGAGACACGTCCGACCAGGCAACATGTTTCCAGTCATCAACAGCCCAATGTCAGTGTTGACAGGCCCAGGCGAAGCGTAGAGCTTTGTGTCGTGCAGTCATCAAGGATACACGAGTGTGCCTTCGGCTCCGAAAGCCCATATCGATGATGTTTCGTTGAATGGTTCTCACGCTGACACTTGTTGATGGTCCAGCATTGAAATCTGCAGCAATTTGCAGAAGGGCTACACTTCTGTCACGTTGAACGACTGTCTCCAGTCATCTTTGGTCCAGTTCTTGCAGAATCTTTTTCCTGCTGCATCGATGTCGAGTTTTGATGTTTTGCCGGATTCCTGATATGCGCGGTACACTCGTGAAATAGTCGTACGGGAAAATTCACTTCATCGCTACCTCAGAGATGCTGTGCCCATCGCTCGTGCGCCGACTGTAACACCACGTTCACACTCAGTTAAATCTTGATAACCTGCCATTGTAGCAGCAGTAACAGGTCTAACAACTGCGCGAGACACTTGTTCTCTTTGATAGGCGTTGCCGACCACAGCGCCATATTCTGCCTATTTACATATCTCCGTATTTGAATACGCATGCCGATACCAGTTTCTTTGGCGCTTCAGTGTACGAAAACTACCACCATTAAAATTTGCGTTGGTACAAAAATCTGTGAAATATGCTGCCAGCAACTAACAAACGACGGAGCTGATCCTCCTTGGTACACAAAACGGATTAGAACAGTGTTGCAGGAACAACGAAACAAACATGCCAAATCTAAACAGACGCAAAATTCCCAAGACTGGCGATCCTTTACAGGAGCTCGAAACTTAGCGCAGAGTTCAATGCGAGACGCCTATAAAAGTTTCCACAACGAAATTTTGTATGGAGACCCGGCAGAAAATCCAAAGAGATTCTGGTCGTATGTGAAGTATGTTAGCGGCAAGAAATAATCAATGCCTTCTCTGTGCGGTAACAATGGAGATACTGTCGAAGACAGTGCTGCCAAAGCAGATTTACTAAACACAGTCTTCCGTAATGCCTTCACAAAAGAAGACGAAGTATATATTCCAAATTTCGAATCGAGAACAGCTGCCAACATCAGTAACGTGGAAGTAAATATCCTCTGAATAGTGAAGCAGCTTAATTCACTTAATAAAAGCAAGTCTTCTGGTCCAGACTGTATACTAATTAGGTTCCTTTCGGAGTATACTGATGCATTAGCTCCATACTTAACAATCATATACAACCGTACGTTCGACGAAAGATCCGTACCCAAAGGCTGGAAAGTTGCACAGGTCACACCAATATTCAAGAAAGGTAATATGAGTAATCCACTTAATTACAGGCCCACATCATTATCGATACAGAGATATGTAAACAGGCAGAATACGGCGCTGTGGTCGGCAGTGCCAGTATAAGACAATAAGTGCCTGGCGTAGTTGTTAGATCGGTTACTACTGTTGCAATGGTAGGTTATCAACAAAATGTCCAGATGCGTGTGGCTGCTGAGATCATCGGTCCCTAGTCTTACACGCTATTCAAACTAACTTCAAATAACTTATGCTAAGAACAACACACACAACCAAGGCCAAGGGAGGACTCGAACCTCCGGCAGGAGCGGCAGTGCAGTCCGTGGCATGGCGCATCAAACCGCGCGGCCACACCGCGCGAGGGTTATCAAGATTTAAGTGAGTTTGAACGCGGCGTTATAGTCGGTGCACAAGCGATGGTACACAGCATCTCCGAGGTAGCGTTGAAGTTGGGGTTTTCTCGTACGACTATTTCACGAGTGTGTCTTGTATATCAGGAATTCGGTAAAATATCAAATCTCCGATGTAGCTGCGGTCGGAAAAAGATCCCGCAAGTATGGGACCAGCGACAACTGAAGAGAATCGTTCAATGTGACAAGTGAAACCCTTCGGGAAATTGCTGCATATTTCAATTCTGAACCATCAACAAGTGTCAGCGTGCGAACCATTCAACGAAACATAATCGATGGGCTTTCGGAGCCGAAGGCCCACTCGTGTATCCTTGATGACTGAACGACACAGGGCTCTACGCTTCAAGTGGGCCCGTCAGCACCGACATTGGACTGTTGATGACTGGAAACATGTTGCCTGGTCGAACGAGTCTCTTTCAAATTGTATCGAAAAAAAATGTTCAAATTTGTGTGAATTCCTAAGGGACCAAACTGCTGAGGTCATAGGTCCCTAGACGTAAACACTACTTAAACTAACTTATGCTAAGAACGACACACACAACCATGCCCAAGGGAAGACTCGAAGCTCCCGCGGGAGGGGCCGCGCAATGCGTGTCAAGGCGCCTCAAACCACACGGCCACTCCGAACGGCAATTGTATTGAGCGGATGGACGTGTACCGATCGGAGCGATCGGAGACAATCTCATGGTCCATGGATCCTGCATGTCAGCAGGGGACTGTTCAAGCTGGTGAAGGCTCTGTAATAGTGTGGGGCGTGCGCAGTTGGAGTGATATGGGGTTCCTGATACGTCTAGATACGACTCTGACAGTACGTACGAATGCATTCTGTTTCATCATCTTCTGCCATTCATGTCCGTTGTGCATTCCGACGGACTTGGGCAATTCCAGCAGCACAATGCGACACTCCACAGAGTGGCAGCAGGAACACTTCTCTGAGCTTAAAGACTTCCGCTGGCCACCAAACTCCCCTAACATGACCATAATCGAGGTCATCTCCCGGTAGCTGAGTGGTCAGTGCGACAGAATGTCAAATCTGAGGGCCCGGGTTCGATTCCCGGCTGGGTCGGAGATTTTGTCTGCTCAGGGACTGGGTGTTGTGTTGTCCTAATCATCATCATTTCATCCCCATCGACGCGCAAGTCGCCGAAGTGGCGTCAAATCGAAAGACTTGCACCCGGCGAACGGTCTATCTGACGGGAGGCCCTAGTCACACGACATTTACATTTACCATAATCGAGCATATCAGGGACGTCTTGTAGCGTGCTGTTCAGATCTCCGTCCCGTTGTACTCTTACGTATTATCGTCAATACTGCAGGATCCATGGTGTCCATTCCCTCCAGCACTACTTCAGACATTAGTCGAGACCATGCCACGTCGTGTTGCGGCAACTGCGCGTGCTACCAGGTGCCCTACACGATATTGGGCAGCTGTACCTGTTTCTTTGGCTCTTCAGTGTATAAAGAAAGGTGTTTTCATGTTCTGATGTAGCATGAAGACGAAGTGCTTGTGTAGCTCCAGGAGCGGGAGGAGAAACTATGTACAGTGTATGCTCATAATCCCGGCGTTTTACATTTACCATAATCGAGCATATCTGGGACGCCTTGCAGCGTGCTGTTCAGAAGAGATCTCCCTCCCGTTGTACTCTTACGGATTTATGGTCAGCCCTGCAGGATTCATGGTGTCCAATCCCTCCAGCACTACTTCAGACATTAGTCGAGACCATGACAACGTAGCTAATATGAAAGAGTTCACAAAAATTGTGAAACATCACGAGAAATGCATGCTTGAACACAACTACTGATGCTACCCACCACTACAGGTTGCACTGCTATGTTTACCTCGAAGGGCACCTTTGCAATATCCTCAATATGTCACAGGTGGCCGGCCGCGGTGGCCGTGCGGTTCTGGCGCTGCAGTCCGGAACCGCGGGACTGCTACGGTCGCAGGTTCGAATCCTGCCTCGGGCATGGGTGTGTGTGATGTCCTTAGGTTAGTTAGGTTTAAGTAGTTCTAAGTTCTAGGGGACTTATGACCTAAGATATGGAGTCCCATAGTGCTCAGAGCCATTTGAACCATTTTTTTTTTTTTGTCACAAGTGTCGGTTCTCTTCAGAACAGCGTCCTGTGCAGTGTGTAGTCGGAGCTAAGTGAATTCCAGCGAGGGCAAATTCTTGGTGCTCGTGTGGTGTGTGCTTCCTTAACCAGTGTATTGGTAGTTCAAATGAAAGGGTATCGAAGATTTATGCCACATACAGGTAAATATGAAAGGTCACAAAGCAGACGAGAGTGTGCGTTGCATGATCGTGACCGACGGTCAATGGAGACGATTATGATGAAGAGTAAGAGGACGACAGCTGGAACAGTCACTTCAGAACTGAACGTCGCTCTTGCGAACCCTGTCAGCACAAAACAACAGAATCAGGGAACTGCACTGCGGGCTCGAATTCCAGTACCACTCATCAGCGATGAAAATGTTAATAACAAGAAAACTTGCTGACGAATCCATAAAACCAGTGCTGTGGAGCAGTGAAAGAATCATTTGCTCGGATGAATCTTATTTTACTATAGTTGCCCAGAAAGTAATGCACCGCATTTTTTTCTGCAACGATTATTTATTGAAATTAATGAGAATTACACACACGAAAGATTGGCGTCTTATCTACACACCCAATTTTTTCACGTAATCTCCATCCCGTTCTACGGCCTTCCTCCAGCGCGAGACAAGGGCATGTATGCCCTGTCGGTACCAATCCTTGTCCTGGTGGTGGAGCCAGAGCTTCATTGTTTGAATCACCTCCTCATCGTCCTCAAAATGTCTTGCACCAATGGCATCAATTAATGGCTAATGACAATATTAGCTCGCTGCAACATGTCAGGTGTGACGGCCGTGGATGGTCTCCCCGACCGTAGCAAGTCGTGGAGCTCCGCCGAGCCGCCTTCTGCTGACCTAATCCTCCGTGCTCAGCGACTAACTGTACTTCTGTCGACAGCAGATGCTCTATAGACTTTGCACAAGCGTTTGCGAACATTCCCCACTGTTTCTTTCTCTGCAGTGAGAAATTCAATGACGGAACATTGCTTGTAACGTACATCATCTACAGACGACATTTTGAGACTGTCCTGCAGCTACTCTGTCTGTCGGAAGTGACGGAAACTTGGCACGCTTACTCAGGCGACTCCAAATAATACATAAGTAACATTTCGCATTCGTAGCATTGTTTTCGGCTGAGAAAACCTCTGGCGTGCCACAGGGGAGTGTTATGGGACCATTGCTTTTCACAATATATATAAATGACCTAGTAGATAGTGTCGGAAGTTCCATGCGGCTTTTCGCGGATGATGCTGTAGTATACAGAGAAGTTGCAGCATTAGAAAATTGTAGCGAAATGCAGGAAGATCTGCAGCGGATAGGCACTTGGTGCAGGGAGTGGCAACTGTCCCTTAACATAGACAAATGTAATGTATTGCGAATACATAGAAAGAAGGATCCTTTATTGTATGATTATATGATAGTGGAACAAACACTGGTAGCAGTTACTTCTGTAAAATATCTGGGAGTATGCGTGCGGAACGATTTGAAGTGGAATGATCATATAAAATTAATTGTTGGTAAGGCGGATGCCAGGTTGAGATTCATTGGGAGAGTGCTTAGAAAATGTAGTCCATCAACAAAGGAGGTGGCTTACAAAACTCTCGTTCGACCTATACTTGAGTATTGCTCATCAGTGTGGGATCCGTACCAGATCGGTTTGACGGAGGAGGTAGAGAAGATCCAAAGAAGAGCGGCGCGTTTCGTCACAGGGTTATTTGGTAACCGTGATAGCGTTACGGAGATGTTTAATAAACTCAAGTGGCAGACTCTGCAAGAGAGGCGCTCTGCATCGCGGTGTGGATTGCTCGCCAGGTTTCGAGAGGGTGTGTTTCTGGATGAGGTATCGAATATATTGCTTCCCCCTTTTTATACCTCCCGAGGAGACCACGAATGTAAAATTAGAGAGATTAGAGCGCGCACGGAGGCTTTCAGACAGTCGTTCTTCCCGCGAACCATACGCGACTGGAACAGGAAAGGGAGGTAATGACAGTGGCACGTAAAATGCCCTCCGCCACACACCTTTGGGTGGCTTGCGGAGTATAAATGTAGAAATGTAGATGTAGATGTACTTTCTGGGCAGCCATCGTATATTGTTTCTAACTTTTGGCCGAGTTTACGTACTGCGATCGAAAAACGGTGGGGATTCGGTGATTATATGGGAAGTCATATAGTGGTTTTCCATTGGCGACATGGGTACTCTGCAAGGTTGCATTGCTGTCAACGATCATGTGACCACTCTCTCGGATCAGGTCATCCAATGCTACAATGTTTGTTACCTAATGGCGATCCTGTTTGACAAGACGATAGGGCCCCAGTTCACACAGCTTGTATTGCCCACGACTGGTTTTGTGTACACGAGGATGAACTGTCGCCTCTCCCCGGCGACCTTAGTCGCCAGATGTCAATATTACTGAGCCACCATGGTCTGCTTCCGACAGAAGGGAGCGAGATCGCTATTCGCCTCCATCATGATTTCCCACACGTGCCATGCAGAATCCACATTTATCCATTCTAAAACTGCTGGAAGCTGTTTTGTCGCCAACGGTTTTCCTACACCAAATTAGGCATGGTAAAATGCTGCGTTTTTGGCGTTTCTATGTTTTGTCCACCCCTGTACAAGTAACAAATGCTGATCCACACGTATGCATCGTATTTTATTTTATATTAGTTTTAAAGTATGCTATATCCAGTATAAGAGAAACGAATCTTAAGGTACGTGTCTGTAATTTGGTATTATAGTTAGCATTTTAGGTCATCAACAAATATTTTGTGATTGCATCTGATAGAAAATAAAACAGATTATGATCGCTTCTCATTGCGAAATTGTTAGCAGTACAGTTATTGTGCCAACATCTCCACTCATCTTCATCAGCACGTATCCTAAGAGATCTAGGCTCTTCTACCTGTTGTGCAAGTGAACTTGCAGACTGCGGAGAGGGGGATTAGCGGACCTTTCCTCAACTCTTTTTGAAACTAAACTAAATGCAAACTTTGTTATCGACAAAGTTCATTGCTACGGTTTTTTGGGATGCAGATGGAGTTTACACGGTTGAATTTATGGAGCGTGGAACGACGATCACTTCAGAAGTCTACTGTGAAACTTTGAAGAAACTTAAGCGAGCCATTCAAAAAGAAACGTCGCGGAATGCTGACATCTGGTGTTGTGCTTTTGCATGACGACCCTCGTCGTGGCAGCGTCTGAAAAACAGAGATTTTGTAGCAATTCAAATGGCTCCAAGTGATTTCATATCTTCGCTAACATGAAGAAGTGGCTTGCGTCGTATCACTTCGACGGCCATAACGAACTTCAAATGCCGTAAAAGATTGGCTGCACGCCCAGGTGGCAGAATTTTATAAAGGAATTTGTAAATTATTGAAACGCTATGACTAATACTTCAATTTAAACAATGACTATGTTGAGAAATATACTGACGGAAAAAAATCCCAAACGGAAGTTCGTAGGAATGTTTCAAGTCTGAAATATGGCGTAAATTCAAATTTTGTTGGTAGCGCCACTATGAGGATACAAATCAGGCTTTTCGCCTACGTTCAATACGCCGTGTAACGGTTGCGAACGTTAGTTGCCTTTGAGATTGGACGTAGCGAGTAAATGTTAGTCGAGAATGCCTGTAAGACAAGGAAGATGCCATTATCGACGGCTCACTGAGTTTCAACCATGTCGTGTAATAAGGCTACGAGGAGCTGAATGTTCCTTTCGCTATACTGCGGAAAGACTTGGCAGAGATGTAGGAAGGTAGTTACAAGGTGACCGGGCTCCAGACGGCCACGTGGCACTACTAGAGCACGTTTTCGGTTTATGGCTCTGTCGCTTCGTACTACATCTGCAGCAACAATTTGAACAGCAGCTGGGGCCTAGTGACACAACTAACTGTTACAAATCGGTAGCTTCAAGGACAGCTCCGAGCCAGAAACCCTGTAGCGTGCATTTCACTGACTCCCTACTACCACGTTTCGACTTCAATAGTGTCATACGAGAGCTCGTTGGAGGGTAGGGTGGAGGTCTGTAGCGTTTTCTGATGAAAGCTGGTTCTTCCTCGGCGCCAGTGATGGCTGTATTTTGATTAGGAGGAGCCCAGTAGAGGTTCTGCAACCAACCTGTCTGCGTGCTAGAAACACTGGACCTACACCTGGAGTTATCGTCTGGGGTGCGATTTCGTATGAGAGCAGGAGCACCCTCTTGATTACCGCATGCACCCTGAATGCAAAATTGTACGTCAATCTGGTGATTCAACCTGTTGTGCTGCCATTCATAAACAGCATTCCGGTGAGTGTTTTCTAACGGAATAACGCTCGCCAACATACCACTGTTGTAATCCAAAATGCTCTACAGAGTGTCGACATGTTGTCTTGGCCTGCTAGATCACCCCTCATGGTAATGTACATGTGCGTCAGCGAAAAAGACCAATGAAAAGGTGTTAGCATGTGGACGTAATGTGCTCTTCCAGTCTCTTCTGTACCTAAGGTCCATCACCGTTCCCTTTGGATCCCTACGTAATTCGGTGCTCTCCGATACACACGATCGAACAGCGGAGGAGTGGTACTCAAGCGTCAACTTTAGGTTACAATATCTCTGGATGAAATTAACATTTTACAATGCAACAAACGGCAGTGATTACATATTTGTTTATATGTTCAGATATGCTAACAAAACTAACGGGGTTCCATTTAAAAAAACGTAGGTTTGTGTTAAAAAACATACTTCCGCGCATTTTTTTATAATTTGTATTAACCAATTACACTAGCCCCTCTCCTCACATTCGGTCTGTGGAATCGATTCGTCAGTATTTGATGTGGTTTACGAAGTATATCCAGCGGTAATGTTAGGTGACTCACCCTGTATACTACTCGCCATTAAAATTGCTACACCACGAAGATGACGTGCTACAGACGCGATATTTAACCGACAGGAAGAAGATGCTGTGATATGCAAATGATTAGCTTTTCAGAGCATTCACACAAGGTTGGCGCCGGTGGCGACACCTACAACGTGCTGACAAGAGGAAGGTTTCCAACCGATTTCTCATACAAAAACAGCAGTTGACCGGCGTTGCTTGGTGAAACGTTGTTGTGATGCCTCGTGTAAGGAGAAGAAATGCGTACCATCACGTTTCCGACTTTGATAAAGGTCGGATTGTAGCCCATCGCGATTGCGGTTTATCGTATCGCGTATCCAGCGGTAATGTTAGGTGACTCACCCTGTATACTACTCGCCATTAAAATTGCTACACCACGAAGATGACGTGCTACAGACGCGATATTTAACCGACAGGAAGAAGATGCTGTGATATGCAAATGATTAGCTTTTCAGAGCATTCACACAAGGTTGGCGCCGGTGGCGACACCTACAACGTGCTGACAAGAGGAAGGTTTCCAACCGATTTCTCATACAAAAACAGCAGTTGACCGGCGTTGCTTGGTGAAACGTTGTTGTGATGCCTCGTGTAAGGAGAAGAAATGCGTACCATCACGTTTCCGACTTTGATAAAGGTCGGATTGTAGCCCATCGCGATTGCGGTTTATCGTATCGCGACATTGCTGCTCGCGTTGATCGAGATCCAATGACTGTTAGCAGAATACGGAATCGGTGGGTTCAGGGGGGTAATACGGAACAATGTGCTGGATCACAACGGCCTCGTCTCATCAGCAGTCGAGATGACAGGCATCATATTAGCATGGCTGTAACGGATCGTGCAGCCAAGTCTCGATCCCTGATTCAACAGATGTGGACGTTTGCAAGACGACAACCATCTGCACGAACAGTTCGACGACGTTTGCAGCAGCTCGGAGACCATGGCTGCGGTTACCCTTGACGCTGCATCATAGACAGGAGTATTACGGAAAATAAATTTTTGGGTATTATGCAAAATACACTCCTGGAAATTGAAATAAGAACACCGTGAATTCATTGTCCCAGGAAGCGGAAACTTTATTGACACATTCCTGGGGTCAGATACATCACATGATCACACTGACAGAACCACAGGCACATAGACACAGGCAACAGAGCATGCACAATGTCGGCACTAGTACAGTGTATATCCACCTTTCGCAGCAATGCAGGCTGCTATTCTCCCATGGAGACGATCGTAGAGATGCTGGATGTAGTCCTGTGGAACGGCTTGCCATGCCATTTCCACCTGGCGCCTCAGTTGGACCAGCGTTCGTGCTGGACGTGCAGACCGCGTGAGACGACGCTTCATCCAGTCCCAAACATGCTCAATGGGGGACAGATCCGGAGATCTTGCTGGCCAGGGTAGTTGACTTACATCTTCTAGAGCACGTTGGGTGGCACGGGATACATGCGGACGTGCATTGTCCTGTTGGAACAGCAAGTTCCCTTGCCGGTCTAGGAATGGTAGAACGATGGGTTCGATGACGGTTTGGATGTACCGTGCGCTATTCAGTGTCCCCTCGACGATCACCAGTGGTGCACGGCCAGTGTAGGAGATCGCTCCCCACACCATGATGCCGGGTGTTGGCCCTGTGTGCCTCGGTCGTATGCAGTCCTGATTGTGGCGCTCACCTGCACGGCGCCAAACACGCATACGACCATCATTGGCACCAAGGCAGAAGCGACTCTCATCGCTGAAGACGACACGTCTCCATTCGTCCCTCCATTCACGCCTGTCGCGACACCACTGGAGGCGGGCTGCACGATGTTGGGGCGTGAGCGGAAGACGGCCTAACGGTGTGCGGGACCGTAGCCCAGCTTCATGAAGACGGTTGCGAATGGTCCTCGCCGATACCCCAGGAGCAACAGTGTCCCTAATTTGCTGGGAAGTGGCGGTGCGGTCCCCTACGGCACTGCGTAGGATCCTACGGTCTTGGCGTGCATCCGTGCGTCGCTGCGGTCCGGTCCCAGGTCGACGGGCACGTGCACCTTGCGCCGACCACTGGCGACAATATCGATGTACTGTGGAGACCTCACGCCCCACGTGTTGAGCAATTCGGCGGTACGTCCACCCGGCCTCCCGCATGCCCACTATACGCCCTCGCTCAAAGTCCGTCAACTGCACATACGGTTCACGTCCACGCTGTCGCGGCATGCTACCAGTGTTAAAGACTGCGATGGAGCTCCGTATGCCACGGCAAACTGGCTGACACTGACGGCGGCGGTGCACAAATGCTGCGCAGCTAGCGCCATTCGACGGCCAACACCGCGGTTCCTGGTGTGTCCGCTGTGCCGTGCGTGTGATCATTGCTTGTACAGCCCTCTCGCAGTGTCCGGAGCAAGTATGGTGGGTCTGACACAGCGGTGTCAATGTGTTCTTTTTTCCGTTTCCAGGAGTGTACGATGAGGTGCCAAAAGTCATGGGTAACTCATAACATCGTATCGGATTGTGCACACTGACCTCTCGATTGCATCTCATAAATGTTCGAAAGGATTCATGTCGGGTGATCTGGATGGCCAAATCATTCTATCGAACTATCCACAATGTTCTTCAAACCAATCGTGAAGAACTCCGCACGCTGACATGGCACAATTTCACCCATAAAAATTCCATCGTTGTCTGGGAACGTGACATCCATGAATGGCTGCAAATGGTCACCAAGTATCCGAACATAACCGTTTTTGGTCAATGATTGCTTCAGTTTGATCAGCGGGCTTAGTCAATTCCATGTAAACACAGCCGACACCATTACGGAGCTACCACTAGCTAGCATAGAGCCCTGTTGACTGCCCAGATCCATGGCTTCGAGGATCATCAGCTCTTACGAACTGAAATCGTGACTCATATGACCAGGTCCAACCGTCTCTTGACCATTCACAAACCCAGGAGAGGCGCTGCAAGTGATGTCATGCAGTTCGCAAACACACTCCCATCGTACATCTGCTGCCGTAGTCTATTAACGCCAAATTTCGCCGCACTGTCCGAAAGGACACGTTAAACGACCATCCCACATTGACGTCAGCGGTGATGATTGTCTGTTAGCAATGACAACGCTTCGCAAACGCCGCTGCTCTCGGTTGTCACGTGAAGGCCGACGGGCACTGCGTTGTGCGTCGTGAGAGGTAATGCCTGAAATTTGATATTCTCCGCACACTCTTGGCTCTGTGGAATAACGAATTCCCTAACGCTTTCCGAAACGGAATATCCTATGCGTCTAGCTCCTACTACCATTCCATGTTGAAAGTCTGTCAATTCCTCTCGTGCGACCATAGTCGTGCCTGAAACTTTTTCTCATGAATCACCGGAGTGCTTCGACGCGCAGGTCGCCGAAGTGGCGTCAAATCGAAAGACCTGCACCAGGCGAACGGTCTACCCGATGGGAGGCCCTAGCCACACGACATTTCCATTTATTTTACCGGAGTGCAAATGTCTACTCCGCCAAGCACTACCACCATCTGAATTTGTGCATCTCCCGTCCCATGACTTTCATCATCTCAGTGTCTATGACATAATATAAACTATGAATGTGACGATGGCTGCGATGGATGAACCTGTGTACCCGTGGAAATGCCTGTAGGGTTCACGAAAAAAATGGTTCAAATGGCTCTGAGCACTATGGGACTCAACATCTGAGGTCATCAGTCCCCTAGACTTAGAACTACTTAAACCTAAGGCCATCACCCACAATCATGCCCGAGGCAGGATTCGAACCTGCGACCGTAGCAGCAGCGCGGTTCCGGACTGGAGCGCCTAGAACCGCTTAGCCACCGCGCCCGGCAGGTTCACGAAAAGAAGAAAATATTCAAGTCTGTAATCTCAAACTGATAGCATTCCATGCTGGATCTATACACCTCAAATGCAAACCATTAAGGTAAACCTGCAAGGTTTGCTGTTTTCCGCCTCGGATACTGGTCGGTCAGCGCGGTGGATTGCTGATCAAGGCGACTCGGGTTCGGTTCCCGGCGGCTTCAAAGATTTTCTCCGCTTCGGGACTGAGTGTTGCGTTTTCTTACGCTCATATCGTAGTAAGTGACATTACACTACTGAGATGGCTGTCTGGGCCGAAAGCCAGTAAGTTAAAGTTTCATGTTGCTGGTTCTTTTATTTTATCACAAACTATTTCTTGTTTTCAAGATCTACAGTATTTATTTTATAATTATCTATGAGATACTACGGCCTTGTCGCAGTGGATACATCGGTTCCCGTCAGATCACCGAAGTTAAGCGCTGTCGGGCGTGGCCGGCTCTTGGATGGGTGACCATTCGAGCTATATGCGCTGTTGCCATTTTTCGGGGTGCACTCAACTTCGTGAAGCCAATTGAGAAGCTACTCGACCGAATAGTAGCGGCTCCGGTCAAAGAAAACTATCATAACGACAGGGAGAGTGGTGTGCTGACCACACGCCCCTCCTATCCGCATCCTCAACTGAGGATGACACGGCGGTCGGATGGTCCGATGGGCCACTTGTGGCCTGACGACGGAGTGCTATGAGGTACCTGCCGTCATAAACGTCCGTGTTAAACCGCCGCTTCTAAACGAATAGGTGCGCCAGCCCCGGATGGAATGCACCCGGTGGATAAACCATGAGGAAGTATCGGCTGGTACCCAAACCCTCCTCAGTTACACCATTCGCAAACATTCCGAAAAGCTTTTGCTCACTTTCACATGAATAACACTACAACTAGACAGTTAGGATACACACACACCGATCAATCAGACCATCATGACCACCGACCTACTATCGTTATAAACCCGTCCAGGCGATAGCAGCGTGACCGGGCGAGGAATGACTGCCAGTCAGACACACCCATGTTGCATGTAGTATCAGTGAGCGTGCTGTCCATGTGTGAAATGGGGAAGACGCGAGATGTATCTGAGTTTGAAGGAGGCCGATTGTGATGGCTTAGAAGCTCGGCAGGAGCATTTCGGAAACTGCACTTGTCGGATGTTCGAAGAGTACTGTGATGTCTTCAACACGTGGCGAAGCCAAAGAGAAATCGCGTCCAGACGTCATGGGGTTGGGCGGCCACCACTCAATACAGATGTCGGGCGTCGTAGGCTGGGAGGACTGGTAAAACAGGAGAGGCGGAGAACTGTGGCTGAACTAACATCAGACTTTAATGCCGGGCAGAGTATAACAATCCAAACGATGGAGCTCCGCAGCCGCGACACATGCATTTGCAGCTACGATGAAATGGGCACGTGACCATCGGCACTGGACGTTGGCGCAGGGACAGAGCATTGCATTGTCTGATGGACGACGATGCCTTCTTTATCACGCCGTTGGGAGGACGCGAATCACTTGTCTTCCAGGCTAACAGCTCCTTGACGCCTGTACTGCGGGACGGAGACCAGCTGGCGGCGAGTTCATTACATTCGGGGAAACATTCATGTTGGCATCCACAGGTCCAATGGAGTTCGTACAAGTCACCATGACGGCCAAGGTTGCAGACCACGTACACCCCTTCATGACGATCATGTTTCCCGACGGCAGTGGCATTTTTCAACAAGATAATTCACCATGTCACATGGCCAGTAGTGTGATGGTGTCTTTCTAGGAACACAGTGGTGATTTCCAGTTGATGTGCTACCCTTCGCCCCTCCCACCCTCCCAAATCGCCACATCTAAGACCACTCGAACACGTCTGGGATGTGATTGAACGTGGAGTCAGAGCGCATCGGCTCCCTCCCTGGAATTTACCGGAATTAGGCGACTTGTGAGTGCAGATGTTGCGCCAGTTCTCTCCAGCGACCTACCAAGGCCTTATTGATTCTTTGCTACGACGCGTCGCGTCTGAGTCCGTGCCAAAGGTGGACATACCAAGCGGTCATAATGTTCTGGCTGATCAGTGTATTCGGTCCCAGGGGGTGACAGGGTGGTGACTAGAAGGGCATCCGGCCATTCATTAGACTAACCTTTCCAAATCCGTTAATATCCACGCCGACCCTGCTGCAATGCGGAACAAAGGCACAAGAAGAAGAAAAAACTATCGCTATTATGTCAGCCAGCTTCTTTGCACATCGTTTCTGGTACGTTTGTAAACTCTTTGCAGACCCACTTCACTGGAAACAATGATTTCTGTGAGCTAATTTTTTCAGCTAATTACAGACCTTGTATGTACTGTATGGAATATGCTTCTGCTTCGAAAAGTAATTCAGCCGTTATTCTAGTATCATTGCTTGTTCTGGAGAGTCCCATTCTGAACCTTGAAGTGATGAGGCGCGCTTTATACTGGAGTCATTTCTGAACGAACAGACAGCTCTGACTAAATTGTTTTCCCATATCGCACCTCGGCATGAGAAGCGAGACAAGTCAAAAACCGGCAGATTTTAGTTTATGTCACTGAAAAATACGCGTGAAGTGCCTCAACATGCAAGAAAAATGTCACTTCTCTACCTTGCAATTTTTCTATTTGAGGACAGTTGTGTCAGTTTAGTTGTAGGCTCCTTCACGATGCGCCACGGAATGAACAGTGCCACTTCAGCCTTGCTACTGGCAGGTGTGCGTAGGTCATTCGAAAAGAGCGGCTCATTCTGAGTCGTGATACTTTTTATGTATAAGGTACCTTGAATGTAATTTTTAATATCATTCACTGTTACAATACCTGTCTTTGTACAGTGTCCGCAGGTTACATTACAATGGCCTTCATACTGGGTGATAATTATTGAACTATATAAAATAGCATCGTCGTAGCTTCTGAACGGCTTGTGTTAGGACGTTCAAACTGGACGGTTGGCCGCGGGCGCATCAGTACGCGCATACGTGGTTTGATTTAACGACGAAGCCCTCTTCCATTTGGATGGGTTCGTCAATAAGCGAAACTGGCGCATTTGACTGATGTTGTGTACATAGATCCGCGTAGTCAGCGCGTACACAACTCTCCCACTTCAGTGCGCCCCGCTAAGCACAACAGCGCAGGCGCAGTGCTCGTCCATCTCCGCACTACGAGATGGCGCTACCTTAGAGACGGACCAAATTCTGCTTCTGCCGAACTGCGTATTAATATGTAACGCACCCAATGCGATTGCTGCTAACGTAGAACCCTTTCTCCCAGCGGATCACACTCGCGCAGTGATACCTGAACGCGCGAGGTATTATAACGAGTTACAGACCCCCGATCAGTCAGTCTGCATTAGTCTGCACCAGTCTACATTAGTCTGTACCAGTCTATAGTCAAGTTTCAGTCTGCGCCTAATACGATTACCATATTTCTGTACATAGCCATGAAGAGAAATGTATAGACACTTGGTCAAGTATCAGAGATATGTGAGAATAAGATTAACGTACCAAGACCAAAGGAACTTCAGACTGTCAATTGTAAACAGCATCCAGAATCAAGTTACGTAATGTCTATGCTTTTTATTATTTTAATAAATGTGTGTGAAAATTAATCAAGTTCTGTTTAAAGCTGGTCACCGTCAATCTGCTACTCTAAGCGTGCAAGTGGCGTTTCTATCGTCTGACCTAACGGCAGAAGATAAACACGCCACGATAAGACCACGAGACATATTGCTGACACTCGCCTACTTCGTTAGAGCGACAAGTCAAATAATCTGATGGTGAGTGTACCGAAATCTTACAGTACGCACACCACAACTAACAGTCTGCATTTCGCGATCGAGGAGTCCCTGCACCCACAACAGATTATAAAGGCACATTTGCATGCCGAGCGTGAGTTTCCTCGGAAACGCGAGATATTAATTAAATAAATAATCAGTGACAAATAAATAAAGCCTATGGCACACAACTGCAGCGCTGTGTCGCTGATAAAACAAAAGTACATTTACGTTACTCGTATGTTTGATTAAAAAAAAGGAAGAGCTCTCGTTGATGTGGTGCGAGAAGCACGTATTTTAGTTTATTGTCTGGCACACCGCCATATTTCATGATATAGAAAATTACTGCGAGTTGCAACCATACTAGGCACTCGATTCTGTAAAGAATTTATATTTATAAAAGTAAGTAGGATTATGAACTGTAGGCTTATTCATTGAATATATCTGATTTAACTAACTGTGTAATTTTTTGTTTAGTAGACAATCACCTCTGTACGACGTTTTGGCATGGCTGGCAAATTATTGTAATATTGAGATTTAGTTTATGAGTCCGCACCTACCGCAGCAGTCTTTGGAATCGTTTTAATTACGAAGTCCGATTATTTCAGTTTTATTTCACGGTCAAGTACGAGTAACATTGCCTTTACGAAAAAGCCATTGTCAAGCGTCTGATACCGAATAATCAAAACCTGACGACTCATAGGAGAGCCAATCATACAGATAAAAATAATTAATATTATATTATATTTTATTTTATTTTATTTATTTTATATTGGCGACCGTGACAGGACGTTGTTCAGTTTGTCATTTGTTACATTGTTCTCTTTGTTTCATGTGAAAAATCAACCTTCTGGTCCTGGACTTGACTATATGAGAAATAAAAAAAATCAGAAGATATTTGCCAATTATAAAATTTTGCGGGAAGACGCAAAGAAGCTTCCAGCAAAATAAGGTAAGACGCAGCATCTTTGCATTAGCAGGCTTGACCAGACGTATAATTCAGTGTATTAGCTTTTCAGTAAAATTCTGTAGTGTTTCTTTTCCGCATAACAGTTTCAGTGATAAATTCCATTCTCAGTATTTTTCCTTAAACAATAACGTATGCAACAATACCAATACACGAGTGTACAATATGGCCGACTTCTGTACGATATCATGTAACATGGCCAGCAGCCATTACCAATAATCTCAAATTCAGTTTATATTTTTAAATTAACAGACAGCCATTGTTGCTACGACCGATTCATACTCAACTGTATTTTATTTTAAAATCAGTGTCAAATATTTTCTTGAAACACATATCACGTGTGGCATGGTAATAACTAGAAAACAATACGCAAAAATGGAACAGCAAAGACGTACTATTCAGACGCAATCCGACTCGGACGAGAGACAAATGTTAGAAAATGACTTTACGACAGCAACCGGTAGTGACGATTCATCAAACATTGACGCGAGTGTTGACGAAAATTTTGACAATAGGCCTTCCACCACAAAAATTTCAAAGTCTCAATCAGAGCCCATGTTAATGCATGACGTCACGTCTAATGACGCGGCGGGGGCAGAGACCTTGCAAACGGTAAACATTGCCGACATGTTACAAATGCTAATGAAGCAAAACGCCGAAAAGATGGCAACCTTACAGATGCAAAATGAACAGTTAAAGACACAAAATGACGGAATCAAATCTGATCTCATAGCACTCAAGACAGGTAATGACACTTTATGTAAGCGTGTGGAACTTATAGACGCCACACTGACCAAACAGATGACTGAACTCAGTACGAAATTTTCCAAGCTTAATACGAGACAAGAAAAGACTACAAATGACGTAGCACTTTTACAGACACAATTAAAAAACCTTAATGTCACGTGTGAAGCTCTTACTGAACAAATTCAAACATATCCTTCAGTACACGACAACCTTGAAAAACGAATTACTGACGTGCAGAATAAATTTGACGATGTTGAACAACACCTGACTGACATCTTACAATCTGATGCCACAGCTCATTTTCAAAATATTAATAAAGAATTTCATGATTGGGTAGAGAACAAAGACAAACATTTTGATAGATGCATACGTGAAAATTTACCAACAATTGTGCACGACTCCGTAGCGGAATACATCACTAATAACAAACAGCTGATTAGTGATGCAGTACAATCCGTCACTGCACCCATGAGACAATTCACCGATCAACCACAGTCTGAATGTAACGAAAATATCAGTCAAAATGTACAGTTCAGAAATCAATATACATTCGAGTATGACGCACACATACCGCACACAACATACACACAAGAACAAAACACACCACGACAACAACACATACCACAACGCGCAAACACAAACACAAGGTATTATCATGGTAAACCACAGCAACATTATCGTAATTACTCGCCAGCTGAGCATTGCAGTAATTACAGTGGTACAAATCCATATCATAATGCAAAGGAAGAAGAAAGCTTAATGAAACACAGGCAATTTCAGATTTTTATCCCAGAAAAACGAACCATTCATCCGGTGATTTTTCTCAAATCTTTTAGTAACGCATTTCCACGCACTTGGAGTGACCGGAAAAAGATTTCATATATTGTCGGTTACATCCAAGGCGATGCAGCTGTCTGGGCATACAGTCAAGCTGACGTATGTACCACGTACAGTGAGTTTGAGCGTGCTTTTCTGAACAAATTCTGGTCGCAATCCGTCCAGGAGCGACTCAGAAGACAAATTTTAGAACCTGAAACTTTTAACAGTAAAAATGGTAACTTACGCAGATATTTTGAAAAATACTTGAACATGGGACATTTTTTAGACGAACCAGTCGCAACACGTGATATACTCCGAGCGTTGAAGGCCAAATTGCCTTTCAACATTAAGGAAAAACTTCTACATATCCCGGATGACGATTCAGATTATTTTTTAACAGCTTTAGATTCGGTTGACATGTTACTTGAAGATCAGCGCTTCGCGCGGCAAAACAGCAGCCACAATGTTTACACTAGTGGTATGCAAAACATGCAGGCTTGCCAACACAATTCTGGCGCGCCCACAGTTGGATACGCGGTACAGCAAAAACAGCAAACTCACATGCCGTCTCAATACGGAAATCAAAATCAACACGCGTATTCCAATACAAACAACAATTACAACAGTAATAACACTTCATGCGGCAATCCATACAAAAGGCACCGCGGTAATCACAACAACGGTAACAACGGATACAAATGTAACAACAAAAACACAAACAGAAATAGAAATAATAATAACTACGAGCCAAGACAGCATCAAGGTTGGACTCGTAGCGATCAATACTTTCATTCAAACACTGCTTTACCACAGCAGCCACCAGGACAAAATTGGAGCATACCTTACGACCGACAGGTAAGTTATAATGCGCAACAGCAACAACAACCGCAAAAGTTTGGAGATCATAATAGGCAATATCCGAATGTGAATATAATAGAAATGACACCTGATGCACAACCCCAATCTGTGTCAGTACCTAGTACAAATGATAATCCAACAAACTAGAAACAGTCACTACTTTGCCCCAGGTCGTGGCTGAAGAATCCTTGGGGGGCGGCTTCAATGTTAATCAGTTATTTGACACCACACTTGAACAACAGAATAATGATATGCCGAGTAATTCTAAACAAAAACTACCTGTTTTATTTATAAGATACAACCACAATAACAATATATCAGATGAACTTTTACAAGGCAGTACACAATGTCGTTTAAACACAAATGAAATTGTTTTAGCATCCACTACTGGTGTAGTAGGTGGGATTCCAACTACTATTATCCTAGATACAGGTGCAGCTGTGAGCGTTTTATCTTTTAATTTTTATAAAAAGATGTGTGAATTGGAACCTGTGCCTGAGTTTCCTGCCCAAAACTGTAAAATAACTACTGCACTAGGTAATAAGTCATGTAGGGTTACGAAGCAAGTTTTTGTAAACGTTAAAATAGGTAATGGAACCGTACAATGGCCATTCCTGGTTGTACAAAACCTTGTGACTAATTGCATATTAGGAATAGATATTATGAGCGAGAAGGACTGCATTATAGACTTCTCCAAAGGTAAATGTATTTTAAATGATAAAAGCAGGGTAATTATTATTGATTTGGACAGGAGAACTCTAAAGCATGACAAACACTGTACTGGGTACAAGGTTCAGTTAGTACTTAACAAAGACATTCAACACATGCAAACACACTCATCTGACGCAGAGCTAATGGACTTGAAAACATTGCTTGATCATAAGATAAGTGAAGCTACAGCTCTCAGTGTACATGAACGTATAAAACTACAGGAAGTGTTATCCAAATATTTACAAGTTTTTACCAAACGATTAGGTGTTATCAACACGTATGTGTACAAGATTGAAGTTAAGCCTCACAAGATCTTCTACCATAAGACATATAACGTACCGTTATCTCAACGACCTGCTGTGTGGCAAGAATTAAAACAAATGTTAGACTGGAAGGTCATTGAACCATCCACCTCACCTTATTGTAGTCCTCTACTTGTTGTCAAAAAATCAAATGGAAGCATTAGGTTAGTGTTAGACGCACGAGCTATTAATGAAATAATTTTACCGGTTCACACAAAACCTGAAAATTTAGAAGAGCAATTACAGAAATTTCTAGATGCAAAATATTTTTCCACAATAGATCTCGCTAATTCGTTTTGGCAGGTGGGTATCACTCCTGATTCTCGGAAATATACTGCATTTATGTTCGGGGGGCGAACCTATCAGTTTTGTGTTCTACCCTTCGGACTGAATGTCAGCTCTGGGGTATTCATTACAGCCCTGGATACCGTGCTTGGCGACGATTTAGTTGAGACAGTCACACACTATGTAGATGATATACTGATAGCTACACAATCCTGGAATGAACACGTTGACACACTTCAAAGAATTTTAGAAAAATTTGCACAAGCTGGAGTCACAGCCAACCTAAGAAAATCAAAATTTGGTTGCAGTGAGATAAAGTATTTAGGACATGTCATTAATTCACAGGGCATACGTCCGGATCCCAGTAAATTAGATGCTATCAGAAACTTTCCTAGCCCTCGAACTAAAAAGCAGTTAAAATCATTCCTTGGGCTATGTTCATTTTTCAGACGTTTTTTGCCACAACCACTTTTGAACAGTAAACATCTGCTAAATCTACTCAGAAGGAATCAAGTTTGGATCTGGTCGGAACAGTGCCAGAATGACTTTAATACAATTAAACATGCTTTAGTGAATGCTAACATATTGAGCCATCCAGATTTCAATTTAGATTTTTGTATGACTTGTGACGCTTCACGTACTGGCTTGGGCTGTTGCTTATTTCAAGTTGTAAAGAATAAAGAGGAGGAACAGATAAGAATTATTGGGTTTGCGAGTCGCACTCTAACTGAATGTGAACGTACATACTCTACTACTGAGTTAGAAACACTTTCCATAGTATGGGCATTCAAGAAATTCAATTATTATTTATTTGGAAAACATACGGTAATTTACACCGATCACCAGGCCCTGACATTTTTGTTAACTTGTAAACTTGTACATCCTAGACTATCACGATGGGCAGTTACACTTCAGAACTACTCTTTTGAAATTAAGTACATAAGAGGTAGGAATGCTTGTACTACTTCGTACTCATCATAAATCTGTTGCACTCAAACGACGCAATGCTAAGTGGCGTCTGCTATATGAAGGACCTTATATAATTGTTAACATACCGCATCCTGGTGCGTATCTGTTACAACATCCTAGAACTGACAAAATTATTGGGCTATACGCACACCGAGATCTTAGAGCATTTCATGCTGAATAATGTCACAGTCATACCCACCAAAATATTGCTAAGCAACTCGAAAAACTCTGTTGCTACAACACAGATAATAAGTAGTATAGAAATTTTCATTTCAGCGTTCCAGAGTCGCAGTTGAAGACAGAAGAACTTTTCTTTCAACGCCGCGGCACCACCGAGAAGACTGAATATTGAAGTAAAATTTATGATTACGTAGCAGTGAATGATATATAAATTTTTCACGGAACATTTGTGACTGTAGGTACCACTGACTTGGTATGACACCTGACGAACCGACAGACGTCATCTGTGAAGCGATCTTTTACTTTGAGAAGTAGATTAGACGCACATCTCTCAACACGAAAAGCATCTATCAGTAGTCAAGGCCACACAGACACTCTACACACACGCACAAAACGCGAGGAATCGAACATTTTCTCTCTTACTATTTTGAATATTTATTGAGTAGCGAAAACGCCTGGTCTTGCCTACTGATGTAATGAATGTTGTGTCTAACCTATCTTAATTTCAGATGACATCACAAAAAACATCGATAATATCCCAGCAAAACCGCTAAAGAGGATGCAATTCATGTAATCAAATGTGACACAATGTAATAACCTATAGCTATGTAATGATGATGTAAACATGTTTATGTGCAACTGTATTATGTTTATGCTAAGAAAATATGTGACGTGTATATGTATAATTACTTATTTTTTTAACTGATGTATCATGTAAAAATTTGAACTAAACGAGTGCCAAAAAGACATTGCATAGTGAACCTCTGTTCACGGACATTAACGAACATTTAGGTGAGCTATATTCAGCAAAAAACTGAAAATGTGAAGTGAATAATTCGTGCATCGTCTAGTGACATTACTACAGTACCCAACTTCAAGATGTTAACTGGATTAAATGGACACAAAGTGCCTGTCCAGAAAACAACACGACGGGTGGAAGAGTTTTGGTTGGAACTTCAGGGAATGAAATGTTCTCGAAATGTGACGGACACTCTTACCTGGACTGTCCAAGGATCGACGCCAGCTATGTGCCGTCCGAGGTTCTGCAACCAAGCTTCCACGGAATGTAAAAAAAAAAACGAACTGCACGTGGACCAATTACTCGACGGGTCACGTCTGATCTGTAATAAACAATGCTTTTTGTCACAACGAACTGCATCACAACGACTATAATGGAAATAGGAAATGGACACGCTTATGTATTAATCACGTTGTTATACAACGATGTTACTGTGATCAAAAAACTTTACCACGACGATACTAACCTGTAAAAAATTATTGTGCAGCAGATGAATATGAACTGTGATAACGACACCATGTGTATAGGTCAACGCACCTGAAACAACAGAACATTTTTCGTTGAAGCATTTCATTGCAATGCTATGTAACTAAGAACATTCAACAATCTAAAGTTGTATTGTATTATAACAAATATTGTAATTTTAAAACTAAGTTACCTGTCATAGAATGTAGTCTTCATATGTAATCTTGGTGGAATATTTTCTTTGTGCAACGACTAAGAAATGCGCGCGCACACGAACAATATGAACTGCAATACTGTGCCGCGTGATCTAAATTTACGAAATAACGGCAGTGCCGCAGTTACACAGACGCTTCTGCGCATGCGCGCACTCTATCTGCCAACATAAGAACTTTTACGGCGCACCCGCGTCATTCAAATTTTGTATATAATGTGTATAATGTGTATAATGTAAGTCATGTAAATAGTTGTAGATAACTTAGATTTTCTTGTGCCTTTAGGTGAATTGCTCGCCTGCAGGTGTGTCCTTTCGCCTCGCAATTCAGGGGGCAATATAAAGGCACATTTGCATGCCGAGCGTGAGTTTCCTCGGAAACGCGAGATATTAATTAAATAAATAATCAGTGACAAATAAATAAAGCCTATGGCACACAACTGCAGCGCTGTGTCGCTGATAAAACAAAAGTACATTTACGTTACTCGTATGTTTGATTAAAAAAAAGGAAGAGCTCTCGTTGATGTGGTGCGAGAAGCACGTATTTTAGTTTATTGTCTGGCACACCGCCATATTTCATGATATAGAAAATTACTGCGAGTTGCAACCATACTAGGCACTCGATTCTGTAAAGAATTTATATTTATAAAAGTAAGTAGAATTATGAACTGTAGGCTTATTCATTGAATATATCTGATTTAACTAACTGTGTAATTTTTTGTTTAGTAGACAATCACCTCTGTACGACGTTTTGGCATGGCTGGCAAATTATTGTAATATTGAGATTTAGTTTATGAGTCCGCACCTACCGCAGCAGTCTTTGGAATCGATTTAATTACGAAGTCCGATTATTTCAGTTTTATTTCACGGTCAAGTACGAGTAACATTGCCTTTACGAAAAAGCCATTGTCAAGCGTCTGATACCGAATAATCAAAACCTGACGACTCATAGGAGAGCCAATCATACAGATAAAAATAATTAATATTATATTATATTTTATTTTATTTTATTTATTTTATAAGATGTATGTGTGATGTGCAATGGCCCGTCACAGAATAATCGGTGCGATATTTGCCATCATTCAGTTTTCGAAACGAACTGAGACAATGAGACCCACTGGCGCCGATACTATTCAACTTGCCCATTGAAAAAGGAAACCATAACGCCTGTAGAATGAGATGTTGGGAGCAGACACAATCCTGGCGATGTTGTGATTCTTGGCGACACCCTTGAGTAGGTATACGCTGATCCTTCCCGATGTCCCCACAATGCACAATGATAACAAATCTGGGATGGTGGTGAATGACTGGTGGTGAATGATGATAAAATACCTTGTATCACGCCCTGCATTGTTACTGACGGACATACCTTTGAACGAGTCCAAGAAATTAAGTACCTGGGAAGTATCGAATACTAAAACTAATCTCATGTTCTTTACGATAGAAAATTTATTCCACCACGTCTGATATCAGAGAAATATAAGATTCAGCTGTACATGACACTAGTACGGTTATGCTTTTGTATGATTGTGAAATCTGGGCGACAGCTGAAGAAGCAATGTGTGACTACGAGAGGACGGTACTTCGAAAGATCTAAGGACCCGTCTACAATACCATGGAAGGTAAATGGGAGGAACAACGGAAGAAGACCTGCACCAGCCGTTTGGAAAGCCGCACGTGGGCCGAATATTAGGGCAGAGGAAGCTAAAGTGGTTTCGCCCCAACTTTAGAGCTGATGAATACCTCCTTAATCGAGCCCTCCTTTGTCATCCTGCTGGGAAAAACCCGAGAGGACATCCAAGCAAAAGGAAAGAATGGAAGGATCGAGTACTAGCAATCGTAAAACATATGGAACCGACAAAGGTGGAAGAAGAAGCTAGAGACTGATAGCAGTACCCTACCATCTGCAGTGGATACGTCCTCCGTTATGACTGAGTGACTTCCCACCTTTTTTGTGCTTTTTGTAATGTGCCCAAATATTTTTATCATGCATTTTCTCTATTTTACTTTTGTAGGGTGGTTTTTCTTTTGTTTTCTCCTCTAGGGCTTTCTTCTGTAGCCCTTAAAGTCTCGTTAACACATCAAATGATGATGATTATCAAAATGTGAACTGATGTACAAAGAAATAATACCAAGTGACAGAATCATTCAAAATAATCGTTGCTGCTGTAAAAAGATGACTTGTTAGAATAGTAATAATAATAATAATAATAATAATAATTGCATGACTTTCGTCTCCTTTGGTTAGATATATTGTTATCTGTGTTGTGTGGCATGCCGTGTAAGGTAATAAATTTATGATTAAATCAATTTGCTCCATACCTTCGTTTGTATCGTCTGATCATCTCAGAAGATGCGTATATATGTGAAGATGAACCACACGAGAGCTGGCTCAGTAACTTGTTCAAGGTTGTGGGATGACGCTATTTTGATGACGAGGCTGTGTATTGAGGATAATGATGATGATGATGATGATGATGATGATGATGAAGGTTTGTGGGGCGCTCAATATCGTGGTCTCAGCGCCCGTACAAGTTCCCAGTCTTTCCAGTTCTAATCTCGCCACTTCCTGAATGATGACAACACAAACAGCCAGTCCCCGGGTGGAGAAAATCCCCGACCCGGCCGGGAATCGAACCTGGGACCCTGTGAGCCAGAGGTAGCACCGCTAGCCACTAGGCGTGTATTGTGGAGAATTGATGTTTGTTGTGTGTGTAGATAGCAAAGTAGTTAGTTGCACTAACCTGAGAGAGGTGTGAGGGACTGTGTCTGTACAATATTTTAAAGTATTTTCATAAGAATTAAGTTAGAAGTGGACACTGAGAGCCATACATCATTTCAGTTTGAATTTGAAGTTCTTTATTTTTAAAGCTGCACCTACTGATGTTCTTATGTTATGGTTTGTCTCATGATTTCTTGAAGTGAAATGTAAAACTTTTGAGGGCTCTTCCCTTTTTTTAATCATCAGGTATCCTGTCAATACTTAGTGGTGCCACAAGCACATTTGTTGAAGAGATGATACAAATATTACCAATGATAACGTTAAGTGTAAGAGTAAGTTACAAGAAAAATCATACTCCTTGCATTCGCTTTTGTACTATTAGGATCAGAGAGTGAGATGAGAGCAAAAAAAGATTTTATGCGGTAATGGAGTTGTTAGAAATGGGAGTACAGGGACTCGTGAATAATCCGTCTGGACCACACTAAATGAAGCCATGGATTACGGCTGGACTGAGACAGAGATACCTGATGATCTCCACAATCAGTCCTCTGCAGAGATAACCGAGAACTTCTGACCTGCAGATCCACGCAGAGAATGTACCTTTTGTCTGGGTGTAACTCCAACCAAACTGCAGACTTAATAGTGTGGATTGGGTCCATGTACTTTCCTGTGTCCAGAACCCGAATGCTGTCCATTATTCCATGTGCCTACCAGACATTTACCATGACACTGACTGACAAAACATTTCAAAATGCAGGTCCTTACTCGTGAAACGAAAGAATTGCGTCAGTGTCTCGGAGCAGTTACTTTGCCTTTCCCGTGTGTTCTTTGACTTGACAGATGTTACCCACATAAAGTAAAGACAAACTGTTAGCTCTCTCCCTGAAAAGAATCAATTGTTCACTATTTGTGTTAAAGTGTTTAGCATTATTGAACATATCTCGTCAGATATACTTGCCAATGAAGGTTAGAGACGAAATTTACTAGGACTATTAAACGGCTTTAAGTTGATCACTTGTACTGTTTCTGAATAGTTTTTCACAACGGACTATTTTTCCTATTTTTAAAAAGATGTCATGGAAGATTGGTGTTGTAGTACACCCTTCCTGCATCCCTTTTAAAATAAAAGATACGTCATTCATTATCATTTAGAATTCATATAGCTTAATGTGCTACCATGGACTATTGTTAATGTTATGTTACTAGGATCTGCACACAAACTTTGCTTACTTAACAGTTTTGGTCATTGATTTTGTAACATGATTGTAGTTCTCAAGTACAAGTTGAATGTTTCATATATTTCGCTTACACTTTACTTATTGAATATGTGATGTTAATATGCTCTATAAGTACAAGCTGTCATCCCCATATCTGAGTGGTCAGTGTGGCAGAATGCCGTGTGAGAGCCAGATTCGTTTCTCAGCCAGGTCAGAGATTTTCTCCGCTCAGGGACTGGGTGTTGTGCCGTCCTCATCATTTCATACCCACTGACACGCATGTCACTTAAGTGGCGTCAGCTGAGACGACTTGCACTAGGAGCCTGGGCTCCGCATAGGTAGCGTCCCAACCTAGCCACACGCATTATCGTCAGTACAAACTGAGGATCATGAAAAACAATTGTACCTGATTAGTCACATAGCATTATCAACACCTACACTGACTTTTCATCTACCTATAATACCTGAAATAAATAATACACAAGTGGTCCTGGAAAACTATGCAAAGCGAGTGTAAAGATATTAACTAAAAGAAACAAATTGTTGTTTGAAGTAAATATTCCCGTAATTTTGCAGTCATTTAGTAAAAATGTTCACATTAGAGATTAAATAAAAAAGAAACACACTGATGATGGCGCAGAGGTGCTGAAACATGTTTGGGAACTTGGGAAAAACGGTGTTTAGCATTACCGGCGAACATTACAGCCAACAGTTTTAAATGCAAACACGGTAACCACAAGGAGCTGCAAATGCAAATGGAGGATAGATTTATTTATCAGAACTACATATCACAGCCATAGTTTGTTATTTGATAAACCAACAACATGGGGTTTCCTTCCTAACCGTACATATAAAAAGCCGGCCGCTGTGGCCAATGGTTCTAGGCGCTTCAGTCCGGAACCGCACAGCTGCTACAGTCGCAGGTTCGAATCCTGCCTCGGGCATGGATGTGTGTGATGTCCTTAGGTTAGTTAGGTTTAAGTGGTTCTAAGTCTAGGGCACTGATGACCTCATATATTAAGTCCCATAGTGTTTAGAGCCATTTGAACCATTTGAATTTCGTACATATAAAAGGATTCACTATGTTAGCCTTCCGCAAAAAGCAAATAAAAATTCTTTACACGTTGTCTTCGTACAGTAGCAGAAAAGTATCCATACACTAGGAGAAACGTAAACACAGAAACGACTAACAAACCGATTGCAGCAAGAAACGTCGTCAATGGCAAGATACGCGATGAATGGCGTTCAACAGCAAAGTGGGCCGCAAAGGGAAGCGAACAACTGTAGAGGAAGGGCAAATTGTTATCTTCCAATATGAAAAGGGAAAATCATTTTGAGAAACAGCACATATTATTGGAAGAAGCCGAGCAAGTGTGCAAGCCATAATATCGGAATTTAGAGAAAGAAATACTCTCAATAATAGCGAAAGAAGAGGTAGACCAAAGAAGCTAACGCAAAGAGAACGAAATACGTTAATAACGATAGTGAAGAAAGACCGTAAATTGACAGCTTCTTCATTATCTGCGCATGTTGATTATCAATTCGAAAAGGAAACCACACTAAGGGCTGTTCGCTATATCTTAAACAGAGCAGGTTATGGGGTTAGGGTACCAAGAAGAAAACCATACATCAGTATGAACAAGAAACTGAGACTTAAATTTGCTCGAGAGCATATAAGCACGCAAGCTTCTGGGACAAGGTACTGTTCACAGACGAAAAAAAATTAATATATTTGTAAATGATGGCGGAATTTTGGTGTAGAGACGACCGGATTCTGAGCTGGATTCCAAGTACACTCAACCCGCAGTAAAGCATAGTGATGGAGAAATTATGATACGGAGATGTGTGGCTATATCTGTCGTTGGGCAACTCGGTTCAAATGGCTCTGAGCACTATCAGCACTATTGGACTGAGGTCATCAGTCCCCTAGACTTAGAACCATTGAAACCCAACTAACCTAAGGACATCACACTCATCCATGCTGTAGGCAGGATTCGAGCCTGCGACTGTAGCAGCAGCGCGGTTTCGGACTGAAGCGCCTAGAACCACTCGGTCACACGGGCGTCTGGGAAACTTGTTTTTCCAGAATGAGATTTTCAGTCTGGAGCGGCGTGTGCGCTGATATGAAACTTCCTGGCAGATTAAAACTGTGTGCCGGGCCGAGACTCGAACTCGGGACCTTTGCCTTTCGCGGGCAAGTGCTCTACCAACTGAGCTACCCAAACACGACTCACGGCCTGTCCTCACAGCTTCACTTGCGCCAGTACCACGTGTTTGGGTAGCTCAGTTGGTGCCGGCACGGTAGCTCAGCGTGTCAACAAGGAGCTGAAGCGAGTAAATCTGCAACAAAGTTTTGAAAGACTGGATTTAGGGAGAGATCACTAATTTCAATAAGACAATGACCCTATAGCATACAGCCGTTGGTGTACGATATTCCCCAGGTTGTAATGAAGTAAGGCTGCTCTGAAACAATGTCCACAACAAGATGGAAAGAGACTTCGAAAAAACTGGTTCATTTCATGTCTAAAAGGTTAACAAAGTGATACATAGAAGAGGAAAGTATTAAGATTGTCATTATATTTATGTACATTGTAATTTTATTTGTGCATATGATTACTTGTTCGCCCACTATACGACGCCAGCCTGCACACATTTCTTTAATTCGCTTTTTGCAGATTGCTAATGTAGTTAATTGTTTTATAATTATAGGTTACGAAGGAAACCCCGTAATGTTAGTTTACAACGTAACATCTCTGGTTGTGATCTTTAGTTCTAATAAATGAAGTTATTCTGCATGAAAAACGGTCTATGAATATTTTTTTTCATTACTCTATTTAGCTCAAGTGAATGGCTTATCCATTACGAAAGATACGAACGTGAAAATAAGAAAGGAGTGCTTTAGTTTTAACACCACGAAACTAAATGGGTTGCATTGTGTCGCAGCCAAGGCAGGTATGGTATTGCACCTCAGAACCATAAAGCCAGTTCGTGTTGAGATCGATAACATTTCGCGGAATTTCAGGAGAATGTTTCGTATGTGATAAAACACAACACAGTCGCCGCAGTATTCTTTAATACAAAACGCGAAGCTTGCTACGAGTGTTTTGTGGCGCCGTGCCTGTCAGTGTATCAATCGGCGCACAAACTGAGAGCGAGCACATCCGGAGGGTCCTCCTCTCACTGTGGGCGGCGGCCCGCCCCGCTGTAACAGATTCCATTCCGGAACCCGTAAAGGGAAAGGGCGGCACCGCACGCCACGCACTTCGGCCTGCCTGCCCTCTCGTGATTCATAATCGACGGCAGGCAGTTTGTCTGCGGCTCTCGCCTGCGGACCGCGCCCCGGGGTGTGAATGGGCGCCGACAGCCGACAGCGCAGGCCGCGGCAGGAATGCATCGCACCGCCCCACCGTATCCTGCCGAAGCCGCGCCGCCGCCTTATCTGGCGCTGGTGGGCTCGCCCGCTCCGTCGTGGGGCCCACAATACCCTCCCCCCCCCCCCCACTCCTACCCCTACGACGGGCACAAAACGGCCCCGCAGGGGCGCTTTTTGCTTGCGCACTTCGCCGCGACCGAAACGCCCGCCTCACAATTGGATAATGAAGTGGGGGCTCAATGGGCCACTTCCAGGCGGCCATTGTGCGCGCCTCTCGGCGCCACTGCAATCTGGCGGCTGCCTCGTCAATCACGCCGCGCCGGCCCGGGGGAAGACTACTACGGGAACGGGCAGCCTCCTCGCTGTACAGCTGGAAAGTTCGTGACCCGGCATTTGGGCCTTTCAATCTTTCACGGTTAAACTGTCTCCCAAAATATTCGCCACTTACGTCTCTACGATTTACCACCTACTACCCGTACGGGGAAGCTTACCACGACCATATAACCAATAGTGTTAGACACTCTACACGCTACAGTAGCATGGCCTCCTCTAGGGTGGCGAGAGAGGAGGGGTCCACCGCGACATTTGTCCCCGGTGCCAAAATTTAGGGACGCCATTCTGGCTGTGAGTGTGAGAAAAGTATTGATGTGTTAAATATTCAGTATCATAAAATGCAAACATGATGTGTAAGTTGTTATGCGAGTGGTTTCCATTCGCGTCGGTTACCTAAATTTTCGTTATTCTGATGTCGTCTCTTGCTGCGCGGCCTGTTGCTGCGCGATCGAGAGCGTCCATTTGTTTTTCACCACACCCTGTGATGGCAAATATTCTCCTCTCGATTCGAGGCACCACTGCCGCGATTCTGTAGTGTATTCGCCGGCCGGAATGGCCGAGCGGTTCTAGGCGTTACAGTCTGGAACCGCGCGACCGCTACGGTCGGAGGTTCGAATCCTGCCTCGGGCATGGATGTGTGTGATGTCCTTAGGTTAGTTAGGTTTAAGTAGTTTTAAGTTCTAGGGGACTGATGACCTCAGATGTTAAGTCCCATAGTGCTCAGAGCCATTTGAACCATTTTTTGTAGTGTATTGTTACGCGGCCCGCAGTAAGGCGAGCGGCAGTCTTACGCCATTCTCACAAGACATTGTCATAACAATAAATAGAAACAGTTCATAACTGTTGGCAGCAGTTTTCGAACGGTAGACGATGTAATGTTCTGCTGCCGTGACACAGCTTGCGCACTGCTTGAAGCTCGTACGTTGCGCACAGCATTCTCAGCTATGACAGCAAAATTCGTGGCTCAATAAATTGGCCCCCGGCTTCTCCCAGAAGCAATTCTCAAATCACCAGTTAATTCGAACTTTCGAGTGTTATTCAACCATGATGCAGAAAGAGGACCGCTCCATATTCCTTTAACATGTCGATACTCGCCATCAGAAGCAGTACTATTGCTGTTGTTTTGATGAAACAGCCCTACTAGTAAAGTTGTGTTCACCTCGTCCAGGCCTCTCCCGAATGACTGCAGCTGTAATGCACACTGATGCTTGTGTTTCAACCCGACGTCCCCATACCAGCACCGGCGCGCAACGGCAGGTCATGACACTAATAGCAACGCAAATCCTGTCAGAGACAAAATGTTCGCTGATGCTATCCCGCAGTGCCAAGCCTCTTTCGTTTGGTTATGCCCCTGAGAGACAGCAAGGGCATAGGCAGTTTGTGGCGCGCGTATGCATTGTATGTTGCCCACGATCAGTTCTCTGCTCCGTATAAAAGGCGAAAGTGTCAGCAAAATTCAAGTTTCCAATTCACTTCTAAAATATCTTTTTCCGTTAGAGACATTCTTTTCCAAAGTTTTCCTTTTGAAGATTATTATTTTACTAGGGCAGGTAGTGTGCGGCGTACCTAGTTAGTAAACCCAACTAGTTGATGGAGGAGATATAGAAGATCCAACTAAGAGCAGCGCGCTTCATTACAGGATCATTTAGTAATCTCGAAAGCGTTACGGAGATGATAGATCAACTCCAGTGGAAGACTCTGCAAGAGAGACGCTCAGTATCTCGGTACGGGCTTTTGTTGAAGTTTCGAGAACATACCTTCACCGAAGAATCAAGCAGTAAATTGCTCCCTTCTACTTATATCTCGCGAAGAGACCATTAGGATAAAACCAGAGAGACTGGAGCCCACACAGAGGCATAATGACATTCTTCCCACGAACAATACGGAACTGGAATAGAAGGGAGACCCGATAGAGGTACTCAAGGTACCCTCCGCCACACACCGTTAGGCGGCTTGCGGAGTATGGATGTAGATGTAGAAGCACGAAATGTACCCATCAGAGATCCAAAGAACAACAGAAAATACACTTTCCACATTTTGCAATCGACAAAGCACTAAATGCTGTACATTATACATTTGAACAAGTTACGTAGCACTTTCATGTCTTATGTAATAATACAATTTAAATACGATGTCCAAATAAATGCTAGTAAAACATTGTAATTATTATAATGAATTTATCTGGTGCTGGTTATCTTGAAATTAATGAGGTGGAATTGAAATGTCATCAGTATCTGTGGTTTGGGGCAAAAAAGAAAGCCTAAGAAATGTATAGAGATTAATTACATAGCCAAATTTGACCAGAAACCTCACCACTACTTTAAATTTTTTGTTAAAAACATCAATAACTAAAGCACAGAGACGAAAGGTGTTTCTCTTAGTTAAAATAAATTCAAAACTTTTTACGTTTGATTTAAAAGATGTAGCTAATAAGAAAGTTTCCAGAACTCAAAGTAAGAAAAAAAAAATTTTTCTTGTCATCAGTTGATGTTACCCTGTTTTATTTTCAAAATAATGGCATTTAAAATTGCAAAAATTGTATCGTTAACAATTTTTGTCTAGTTAGAGATATTTCTTAATTAATTTCTACTGTTTTGTACTCCATTATTATCAATGCTATGTCATGTTTCTTTCTAAAAAAAGTGTTTTTATTAAAATTTGTATAAAATGATGGGGACATAACCGCTAGTGTGGGTCCTGACAGTAGTGACTAGAAAACAAATCGGTTAAAACTGATGCTGTTATATTAGTTCCGAATAACCGGTATTATTCGTTATTTGTTTGGTCTCGATTATAGCAGCTCTTTTTAATTTTTTAACGAAGAACTGGGCAAAAAATACCGAAATATCAATTAGCCATAACAACGGTGCTAAAATATCTGGTATTTAAATAGACTTATTTAAAAAATGGATGACTTTTATTCGTACAATTTCCATCGCTTTGAAACATTGCGTTATTGCAGAAAGTGGGAAAAATGATAATTGCTACTTTAATAACACGGCCAATAGAAACCAGTAGCAAACACATGGCATAAGAATTAATACGGCACTACTGAGACAATAATGTACCTGTGGTTCTTCAGCTTCTCCCGGCGTACGTTATGTTGAAATAGTTCATGGATGAACTATTTTGACCTGTTTCGTCAATAATGTACCTGTTACCGTGTGGCGTGTCCTATTAGATGGTGAAGTACGATGCCCGATTTCCTGTAGAACATTAAGAACTGGAGATGCCGCAAACAACAAGGTCTACTAAAGAAACTGCTTACACCACGCTTGTCTGCCCTATTCCGGAGTATTGCTGTGCGGTGTGGGATCCGTATCAGGTGGGACTGACGGATGACATCGAAAAAGTACAAAGAAGGGCAGCTCGTTTTTCACCATCGCGAAGTAGGGGAAATAGTGCCACAGACATGATACCTGAATTGGAGTGGCAATCATTAAAACAAAGGCGTTCGTTGCAACGGGATCTTCTCATGAAATATCAATCACCAGTTTTCTCCTCCGATTGCGAAAACATTCTATTGGCACCCACCTACATAGGGAGAAATTATCTTCACGATAAAATAAGAGACATCAGGGCTAGCACAGAAAAATGTGAGTGCCCGTTTTTCCCGCGTGATGTTCGAGAGTGGAACGGTAGAGAGAGACAGCTTGAAGTGGTTCATTGAACCGTCTGCCAGGCACTTTATTGTGAATAGCACCGTAATCACGTAGATGAAAATGTAGAAACAAACTTGCGACATCATATCAGGAGGAACTTAAAACATGACAATTCATTCGCAGTTTACAATAAAAATAGAGACTAGCTGGTCTGTTGCCCGTGTCTACACAACATGCTTTATCTGCTTGTAGTAGTTGAAACCGGAAAAATGAACATGAGAAACAAAGTTCTTCAACCTCAGTTTCCACGCTTTATCACTGTACATAATGGCCAAATAGTGGTTTCACATTCGATCAGAGCAGAATGTCAAAAAATTACAATCAATAGGACAGTAATGGGAATTTTTTTGCATTATTCAATCACTTATCACTTTTTCAGAAAAGAAGCGAACGGTGAATTTACTAAGTTTCCTTTTATTTGCGTCTTCACTTTAATATTTTGATTCAAGGTGTGTTGAAAGCGATGGAGTAAAAATTATTCATTCTCTGTTCGATGTCTAAGTTTATTGCAGGAATTAATAGAAGTAAAAAACCTAAAATCGATTATTTCAGAAAACCATTATTTTGAGCCGTTTTAACATTCAGGTTACACTGCGCTGAAAAACAAAAGATATAACCGAAAACCGATTATTTCAGCGATAACTACCGTATTTTAATGTCGTTCACCGCGTCCGATGTGTCAGGATAGCCTGCAACTGTGTCACTCATGATTTAAATAATGAAAACTGCCAAAGTTGCTTATTTTTTTATGCTAAGCTCAACGCGTTTCGAGAGTTTATTCTGATTTTCAAACGCATTTTTGAGTTTGCTTAGACGAATATGTGTGGTGATGTTTACATGTGTAACGCAAGAAAGGCAGAAAAACTATTCGTGTAAACAAATGCACAAATGCACTTGAAAATGAAAATAAATTGTAGAAAGCATTGTGATAAACATAAAAAATAAGTAACGGGTACTGTGTTCATTACTTAAATCGTTATAACCACCGTCCCTATGCCACAGACCGCTCTCAGGACACTGTTTTTGCGCCCCTTGACGATGAGCAAACCTGAGAGCTCTCCGTGTCTACTTCAGTCTCCTCACTTTTGAACTGATATGTTTCCTTTATACAGCACTAATTTTTATTATTTCCAAGTGAAAAACCTATTTATTCTTTATGGCTGGCGTAGTGCTCCGTGTAGTGCAGTGCTTACTGGATTGATTGGCTAAGGGTGGGCGTTGGCAGTTTTTACACAGTTAGTAGGAATTTACTGGATTTAAATCGTCACCGAAACTGCAGGTTCTATAGTACCCCTCACCATGGATTGGGAAGGAGCGCCTGGTGCCGGGCATGAATCCGCCCGGCGGACTTGTGTCGAGGTCCGGTGAGCCGGCCAGTCAGTGGATGGTTTTTAGGCGGTTTCCATCTGCATCAGCGAAGATGCAGTAGTAGGAATTTGCAGAATGACAGTTAACATGAACACCAGTGATTGCATATTTCTATTCTCACCACATGATAACGGCATTTGTTTAATCTCCTGAACTATTACGCCAATCAATACACTGACTGCGTATTGACAAAATGGCGTTTTGTAGCGTCTCATTAAAGTAAACGTCTTTCCACAATCAGCTACAAGAGCAGAGTGAAGTTTCCCTCTTTTTTTCATCACGATTTCAAAACAACTGAACGGAGTCAGAGAGAACAATTCCCGGCCGTCATTTAATGCCGCATTGCCTGATACAACAGTTAATTTGGCGTACAGCGAAAAATGCTAATATTAGTATATTATGCTATAGCATTTCTAGTTAATTATGTCAATCGTTTGACGGAGCAATAATTCGCACTACCCTGTCCGACATAAACTGAACCACCCAAAGGCAACGAAATGAAACCTCATGGGTTGAGAGGGTATCTGATACTACACTCCTGGAAATGGAAAAAAGAACACATTGACACCGGTGTGTCAGACCCACCATACTTGCTCCGGACACTGCGAGAGGGCTGTACAAGCAATGATCACACGCACGGCACAGCGGACACACCAGGAACCGCGGTGTTGGCCGTCAAATGGCGCTAGCTGCGCAGCATTTGTGCACCGCCGCCGTCAGTGTCAGCCAGTTTGCCGTGGCATACGGAGCTCCATCGCAGTCTTTAACACTGGTAGCATGCCGCTACAGCGTGAACGTGAACCGTATGTGCAGTTGACGGACTTTGAGCGAGGGCGTATAGTGGGCATGCGGGAGGCCGTGTGGACGTACCGCCGAATTGCTCAAAACGTGGGGCGCGAGGTCTCCACAGTACATCGATGTTGTCGCCAGTGGTCGGCGGAAGGTGCACGTGCCCGTCGACCTGGGACCGGACCGCAGCGACGCACGGATGCACGCCAAGACCGTAGGATCCTACGCAGTGCCGTAGGGGACCGCACCGCCACTTCCCAGCAAATTAGGGACACTGTTGCTCCTGGGGTATCGGCGAGGACCATTCGCAACCGTCTCCATGAAGCTGGGCTACGGTCCCGCACACCGTTAGGCCGTCTTCCGCTCACGCCCCAACATCGTGCAGCCCGCCTCCAGTGGTGTCGCGACAGGCGTGAATGGAGGGACGAATGGAGACGTGTCGTCTTCAGCGATGAGAGTCGCTTCTGCCTTGGTGCCAATGATGGTCGTATGCGTGTTTGGCGCCGTGCAGGTGAGCGCCACAATCAGGACTGCATACGACCGAGGCACACAGGGCCAACACCCGGCATCACGGTGTGGGGAGCGATCTCCTACACTGGCCGTACACCACTGGTGATCGTCGAGGGGACACTGAATAGTGCACGGTACATCCAAACCGTCATCGAACCCATCGTTCTACCATTCCTAGACCGGCAAGGGAACTTGCTGTTCCAACAGGACAATACACGTCCGCATGTATCCCGTGCCACCCAACGTGCTCTAGAAGGTGTAAGTCAACCACCCCGGCCAGCAAGATCTCCGGATCTGTCCCCCATTGAGCATGTTTGGGACTGGATGAAGCGTCGTCTCACGCGGTCTGCACGTCCAGCACGAACGCTGGTCCAACTGAGGCGCCAGGTGGAAATGGCATGGCAAGCCGTTCCACAGGACTACATGCAGCATCTCTACGATCGTCTCCATTGGAGAATAGCTGCCTGCATTGCTGCGAAAGGTGGATATACACTGTACTAGTGACGACATTGTGCATGCTCTGTTGCCTGTGTTTATGTGCCTGTTTTTCTGTCAGTGTGATCATGTGATGTATCTGACCCCAGGAATGTGTCAATAAAGTTTCCCCTCCCTGGGACAATGAATTCACGGTGTTCTTATTTCAATTTCCAGGAGTGTATATCAGTGATTAAAAAATGGACTCGAAATTAGAAACAACTTGGCGGTATGAGTCCACTTCTCAGTATGTCTGTGCATCCCTTCTGGCCCGGATAGATGCACTAATTCGGTTGCGAATGCTCTCATAAAGCTGCGGCACTCTCTCCTGAGGCAAGCTGGTCCTGAACTGCTATGACTGGTCCTTAATATCGTTGATATTACCACTGGGGCGTAGCTGACTTCCGAGCTTGTGCCACATACACTATGTGATGAAAAGTATCCGAACACCTGGCTGAAAATTACTTAAAATTTCGTGGCGCCCTCCACCGGTAATGCTGGAATTCAGTATCGTGTTGGCCCACCCTTAGCCTTCATGGCCGCTACCACTGTCGCAGGCATACGTTGAGTCAGGTTCTGGAAGGTTTCTTGAGGAGTGCAGCCCATTCTTCACGGGGTGCTGCACTGAAGAGAGGTATCCATATCCGTCGGTGAGGCCGGGCACGAAGTCGGCGTTCCAAAACATCCCAAAGGTGTTCTATGGGATTCAGGTCAGGACTGTGCAGTCCAGTCCATTACAGGGTTGTTACTGTCGTGCAACCACTCCGCCACAGGCCATGCATTATGAACAGGTGCTCGATCGTGTTGAAAGATGCAATCGCTATCCTCGAATTGCTCTTCAACAGTGCGAAGCAAGAAGGTGCTTCAAACATCAATGTAGGCCTTTGCTGTGCCACGAGAAACAACAAGGGGTGCAAGCCCCCTCCATGAAAAACACGACCACACCATAACACCACCGCCTCCGAATTTTACTGTTGGTACTACACACGCTGGCATATGAGGTTCACCGGGCATTCGTCATACGCACACCCTGCCATCGGATCGCCAGGTTGTGTACCGTAATTCGTCACTGCTCACAACGCGGTCAGACCTGGTCGGTTGGAACCTTGAGGACGAATATGCATCCCCTCACATTCCCACGCAGTTCAACACTGGGCCACTCTCATTCCGAATGCCCCACACATCTGGATAGTGCACCATTCGACGAGTCGGACAAATGGAGAACCCTTTCAAAGACTGTCAGGTCTGACACAAGTTGCGGAATCTGCGTGTCCTTCGTGAGTTAAGAATTTTTAATATGTTGCAGCCTTCTCAGCAACTGTGATAAATTAATACGTCAAAGATCTGCCTTAGTTGCGAAAAGTTACTGGTCTTTACTCAGGTTTCAGTTAGAGTAATCTAGCCTTCTTCAGAAGCACAAAATAAACTAATACCTGCCAAAATAAGGCACGGTCAAACATAAAGAGGTAAAGTACCGTGGTACCATGTGAAGCTACGTTACTTAGCTGAGGAACAGCCCTGGCTCCACTTCAGGGAAAGCGGTCGGTTAGCCGCCGACGCTGCGTTGGAGTTTGTAGCTTGACATGGTACCACGGTACTTTAGCTTTTTATGTTTCACCGTGCCTTATTCTGGCATGTATTAGTTTGTTTTATGCTTCTGAAGAAGGCTAGATTACTCTAGCTGAAACCTGGGTAAACACCAGTAACTTTTCGCAACTAAGGCGGATCTTTGAGGTATTCCTTCGTGATCACTCAATATCTGATGGTGTTCGTGCCTGTGTTACAATCTAACAGGCCTGGTAACAACAATAAAGACAAACAACTTGAATGCCTTCTCGTGGTCGTTCTACCGGTCGCACAGAACTGCAACTCTAATCATTTACATGCCAGGCGGTAGTGTATATGTAGGAAATTACATTGACATTCGACAGCGTCATGCATCCCTTCTTTTTCAGGCTTTTTATATTTGTCGGAGCTGCAGCCGGAGTCTCAAATTAATATGATCTGCGACGTCGATTCACGAGCTTCGCGCAGGCTGTTGTTCAGTTGCCTTGGAATTATGACTCTGCCGTCCCTGGACACGTTCTCCACCACTCACTGGACAAGCCCGAAAGAACAGACGCGAATCATTCATGTAATTGATACGCCTAGATGGGCAATGGGTCCACCGTCTTCAGTGCGGATGCACAAGTACGTCCGCGCTCCTGGGTGAATCTCACAAGGGAAACTCCCTATCACACCCTCTTCAGATTCAGTGGTAAGATGGTCCAGTGGATACCTCGTCAAAAACTGAACACAGATCAAACATGAAAACAGGAAGAAGGTGTACTGAACTGTGAAAAAAGAAGCAAAATAGAAACAGTGAACGGCCCAAGTACTTGATGTGTAACATCTGTGTGCACCATCTGTGTCGGGGTGTAGCATCAGTTTGCAACAGCGAGGGCCCTCCAGACGTACGTACATCGTATGTTTTCTAGACACTACGATGGTGCTGGGCACTGCGCACTGTAGATTTAACAGCTCGAGCCCCCACGTGCTATGGCACGAAAATATGTATATTTGTTACACTCAACACTCAGCTTAATTGTGCATCCCAGAGGTGTGGCTGGTCTCAATGTTTGACTACGTTTTTCGTCATAGAGTGCCAGCTCACACCTGTCGTAATCTCAGTTTTTAAGATGAAATAAAATATTAAAAAACACAATGCAGGCAGGTATTGCGGTGAGATTTAAAAAAAATATTGAGTCACACACGTTGATTTATAAATTGAACAACTAGTTTATTTCTATACTTTCACGAAAATCTTCAATATATGACTAAACACTTAAAATGCAATTTGAGGGTCTTTTACGTAAGGGCGGCCGTTAATAACTGGCGCTCGTAAGGGTGGCCGCTAATAACTGATGCTAAAACACTTCCTATGAAATTCATATGTCGCAATCACAGTACTCGACAGTCTGTTCACAGTTCACAAAATACACTGTTTTCTGCTGTCTATATTAGGCTAAACTTGATCGTTTTCGAACGTCTCTACATACATATTGGTCCCCGATCGTGGTTATCAGCCCACTAACCCCAGATGGGTGGCACTCAGGGTCTTAGCGTCGCTCAAACTCAGCTGTCCCCAAAGATGGCCGCCCTATGCACCCTCGAGAAGATTGTATAACTTAAAACAATGTTTGACAAAAAAATTACGAATATTCTAAAACTAAACACAAAAACACATATGATACATTAAAAAATATGGAAATTTTCCAGGCAATAACAATCTAAAGTCCAATTTTTTGTATCTGCCACCGTTTTTTCACAAATAATGTTCTTGTAGCGTGATTTAGCTTCTCCCGGTTTTTTGATACTAAACATAAATTTACAAATAAAAATACATACTTAATTACTCACTTACCTCTTTAAACTTTCGAATGCTGTCACTGGTTTCGTCTCTTTAAATTTATTTATTTGCAAAAACTCAGTTTCTCTCAGTCGAATCCCATATTCCGATCTCTCTTTCAAAAATGGTACATATTCTGCTGAATCGACTATGATAGCTCGATGCAGCTCTACTAACCGCATCCGTAAACACTTTGTTCATATTAATCGGCCAAAATATTGCCGAGATATTATCATTTGAGCTTTCATAAATTTATAATTTTTAAGACAACAATTACTTTTAGACTATTACGTATTTTTGTGGTGCGTCAACGTAATTTAGCTTTACATTTTTTTTTTTTTCTGTCCGTGAGTGCCAATACGCACCTTCGTGTCGCTCTTAGTTATGTTTTTATCAATTTTTCTCTGTCATATAAATTCCTCCAATCGCGAAAGCACGGCCACAGGCGCCCCTGCCACGTTTCCGCTCGGGTTTTTCCAAGGCCGCATAAACGCTAGCCGCTCGCCATGGTCTCGTACAACCACCACGTGCTCTGTCGCGAGAAACTGCCGCTCTAACTCCCCGTACAGCTTGTACGCTCACAAGTACCACACGTTATGATGCATGCGTCCCGTTTTGATAGTTTTGACTCTTGAGCTCCTTTGTTGCAACATAGTTCACTCTTGTGGGGCCTGAGGGAGGTTCGAACACGGATCTCCAGCTTTGCAGTTCAACACTACCACGACGCTGCGAGTCTTGCTGCTCGCTGGATGAAGCATATGCTGCGTGCGCTTGGACCGCTCATTGTCTTTATTTTGCTTCTTTTTTCACAGTTCAATACATCTTCTTCCTGTTTTCGTGCTTGATCAGTGTTCCGTTTTAGATGGGCTACCCCTTAGACCATTTTACCAATAAATCTGAGGGGGGTACAGTGGGGAGTTTCTCTTGGCAGAGCAGCGAGCACGGAGGAAATGGACGGGGACTGCCGATAGGTGGCACTCGGTACAAGTGTGAGTCGGCGTTGAGGCGTACCGAGATAATCCGTGCCGATAACGATAAGCACTGTGTTCCCGGGTGGCGCAATGGTTCACGCAACTGCCCATTAAGCAGGAGATACAGGGTTCGAATTCCAGTGCGGTGGAAATTTTCACTCGACGCCGGCGATGCCGCAAGTCATGATGCAGCTTATATCACTAATTCCTTCCCTTTCCCTTCCTCTCCCCCCTCCTGTCCTTCTATTAATCATATACTCCAGCACAGAATTTGTTGTTGCTAATATTGCCTCAGAGAAAATGGTTCAAATGGCTCAGAGCACTATGGGACTTAACTGCTGAGGTCATCCGTCCCCTAACACTTAGGCTACTTAAACCTAACTAACCTAAGGACATCACACACATGCATGCCCGAGGCAGGATTCGAACCTGCGACCGTAGCGGTCGAGCGGTGCCAGACTGTAGCGCCTAGAGCCGCTCGGCCACCCCGGCCGGCATATTGCCTCAGAAACTGCAACATTCCTTCAGTGCACACAAGATGGGATAACGATGTGCACCTTGGTAACACTTAGTTTAAGCACTGTACGAAAAAGTGCGTGCTATTCGTCAGGTTTCACTTTCAGTAACTTCCAGCAGAATGATAAACTTCATGTATGCGAAGTCAAGTTGAAAGCAACCATCGTGATACACTCATCCCATTCAGCACAGTCGTTCCTCATAATATTTTTCTTACTTTTCTATGCAGCGTTTTATTTATTCATAGACTGTCTCACGGTTTTTTCGTGTTTTATTAAGTCTTTAATTCTCTTGTTCACAGTTTTTCGATCAGTATTTTGTAAGCTGTTTACTGTTTCGTTTAAAGAGCAAATAGCTCTGGCTCTTATGATCCCATAGAACCTAACATTCCAGCGTTCCAACAACCCGATAAGCTTAGATGGAAACCTGACCCGTTGACAAGCAAAGAGCTAGAGCCTTTCTATGTTCGTTGCTATCGTTGCGGTAAATCTCATTGGGGCAACTGAAAGGGTTCTAAGTCCCAATTTTTGAAAAAAGCGGACTCCAGGACTATTGATATCTCGGTAGTCTGTTGTATGTCCTAGTCTACATCTACATCTATATTTATACTCCGCAAGCCACCCAATGGTGTGTGGCGGAGGGCAGTTTACGTGCCACTTTCATTACCTCCCTTTCCTGTTCCAGTCGCGTATGGTTCGCGGGAAGAACGACTGTCTGAAAGCCTCCGTGCGCGCTCTAATCTCTCTAATTTTACATTCAAGCAGGTGCCAAACCACGGAGAAAGTCTTTCAAACATACGTCATTATATGACGTAGAGTCTTTGTCTCAAGATGTGCTTCCTTCTGGAACTCCATGAATTGCAGAGCAGTCATGTTAGATGTAGATCGCATTTCGTGGCTGCGGGTATACGACGAGGCAGCGACAAGCTTACTAGCGAGGCTGAACTGACCGGCTCTACATAGTGTACTCACACAGTTATGTAAAACTGGCTTTTTTCTGTACTCATAATAGCGAAATAAGGTCGCTTGAACATGAAATTTGAATCAACGTCCCACAGCCATGGAAATAACGATGTACCACTGTGGTAGCGTTCGGCCGAGGTTTCCATAGTGCAACACTTTCCGTTTTCGCTTGTGTTTTAATAGCAGGTTTATCTGTTTCCAAACGCTCGAGTTTTGTTAACGCATGCATCCGCATCAATGTGTGGAATGCATAACTAGGGTCGGAAGCGGGGTTGTCGTTGTGGTCAAGGCGGCTTCCCATCCCACTTCGCTATTTAATAGACGGAACGCGGCTGCCCCCTGATCTCGCAATGGCTGGTGAGGGTGCCGAGTGAAAGCACCCTCCGCCGTCCCTCTCAATCCGGCGAGCCGTTCGCAGGAGCGATGGAGCTGTAGATAGCGGCGCCCAGATGGTTATCTAGCGCCATTACCGGCTAAACGTACGCGCAGGCGCAGTACCGTCCCGCCCCAGTATAGCGCGCGGGTAGCAGTAGCAGATGGCGCCGTAGGCTGTTTTCACGTCTCGCCCGCCACTGCTCGCTACCAGCCTGCCCACAGCTACAAGAAGCTGGGAACCATGAGGCATAGGCATAGCGTGCTTCGCCTGTCTCTTTCGTTATTCCACGCCCCCCCCCCCCCCCCAGCGTCAGGACGTGGTGTTTTAGTAGAAGGGAATTTATCGAATAAGATTAAGCTCTGCCGTTCAGATAAGAGTTTTACTAGCTCAATTTTCAATTTCTCCTTACAGTGGGATCTGACACGGATAAAACATTTCTCTTGTAAGTATAACCAATGCTTTACTGAAAATCTGAACGCTAACAGCTGAGCCGACTGGAAACTAAACAAACAAACACCGTCCTAAAGGCCTTGAAAGCCCAACGGAACCGACCGGCCGCCGTGTCATCCTCAGATCTTAAGCGTCACCGGATGCGGATACGAATAGGCATGGGGGCAGCACACCACTCTCCCAGTCGCTGTCAGTTTTCGTGACCGGTGGCGCTATTTCTCAATCATGTAGCTCCGCAATTGGTCTCGCAAGGACAGAGTGCACCCCGCTTGCCAACATATCTCGAGAGACCCGGAAGGTGACCCATCTAAGTGCTCGCCATGGCCGACAGCTCTTAACTTCGGTGATCTGACGGGAACCGGTGTTACCACTACGGAAAGGCCGATGGCGACTGAAAACTAGATTGAAACAAAACGAATTTGGCAACAAAAATTCGAGATTACGTATGTACAAGGTACTCTCTCAATCGTAAGTCGGATCCCCACAATCAGTCAAAATCATACAGGTGATAGAGGATCCAAACTAAAATTAACTCATTGTCAGTTTGTTGTGTTCTGCTTGAGCAGTATTAAACAGAGCTATATCCTACTATTTAATTTGTAAAGCTGCTATTCCTCGCAATAACATACGATTATACTTATTTTTTAATGATGACGTGACGTCTGCTAGGTAACTGAAGAACACTAGAGGCATTTGATCTCATTTCTAAGCTGAAGGGCCGGAAAGAAGGTTTAGAAGATCAGCCTTGATCACGGAATTTCAGTGAAGCTCAAAAGCTGCAGCATTGTCCTCAGGACTGACCGTGGCCGCCTCACTCTGCGCCGAATACAAGGCTTGAAACATAGACTTTTAAGAGGTTTAGACACAAGCTAAGATGTGACTTTCTAGAAACGTGCAAGAGGGTCATGAACTGTAGGGTCTCCCTAAATTACTTAAGAGTGGACTTTTTTAAGTAAAGGTGACTCTCCAGCCAGTTCAGATAATGATGCCTGTACGAAAGCCTTTATAGTCTATCACTAAGAGATCAGTCCGCAGCTCGTGGTCTCGCGGTCGCGTTCTCGCTTCCCGAGCGCGGGGTCCCGGTTTCGATTCCCGGCGGGGTCAGGGATTTTCACCTGCCTCGAGATGACTGGGTGTTTGTGTTGTCCTCATCATTTCATCATCACTCTTGAAAGTGGCGAGATAGGACTGAGCAAAGTTGCGCGCCCCACAAACCAAACATCATCATCATCATAAGAGATCAATCAAATGCCTCACCAAATTTAGACTGTCAAAGTCCTAGCGATCAACTGTGGATGAAATTGCAACAAAGTGCCATCTCGTTACTAAGAAACAGTGGATTTCACGTAATTCTAAATACAAAAACCTGACTAATACAGAAAATTGGCAATAGTGAGCTGTTCGTCTTACAGCGAAAGGATAGGCTATAGTAAATGAAAGTCTGTTCGTCGCAGTAAATCAGAAATACAAATCAATCCGATAGAAATTAAAGCTACACACGAGATCACTGGGTCAAAATTTTAATTAGGTTGCTCTATCGACTACCAAGTTCACCCCCAGAGGTAATCGAAAACATTAGAGAAAATCTCTCTAGCTATTATTTATGATTCGAAACCACACTGTTATCATTTGAGGGGAGTCGACAGAGATAATTAGTTCTGTGGCGGACATGTGTCTATGGTGTTCAGCCTGACCGGGTGGCCTCCAGACACGTCTCTGACGACTGTCTGGTTGGAGGCATATGCCACACTCATCGGTGAAGAGAACGTGATGCCAGTCCTGAGCGGTTCATTGGCATGTTGTTGGGCCCATCTGTACCGAGCTGCATGGTGTCGTGGTTGTAAAGATGGACCTCGCCATGGACGTCGGGAGTGAAGTTGCCCATCATGCAGCCTATTGCGCACAGTCTGAGTCGTAACACGACGTCCTGTGGCTTCACGAAAAGCATTGTTCAATGTGGTGGAGTTGCTGTCAGGGTTCCTCCGAGCTATAAACCGTAGGTAGCGGTCATCCACTTCAGTAGCAGCCGTTGGGCGGTCTGAGCGAGACATGTCATCGACAGTTCGTGTCTCTCTGTATCTCCTCAACATGGCTTTGGTTCAGTCCGAGACGCCTGGACACGTGTTGCGAGCCCTTCCCGGCACAAAGTAACAAAATGGTTCAAATGTCTCTGAGCACTATTGGACTCAACTGCTGAGGTCATTAGTCCCCTAGAACTTAGAACTAGTTAAACCTAACTAATCTAAGGACGTCACAAACATCCATGCCCGAGGCAGGATTCGAACCTGCGACCATAGCGGTCTTGCGGTTCCAGACTGCAGCGCCTTTAACCGCACGGCCACTTCGGCCGGCCACAAAGTAACAATGCGGACTCGATCGAACCGCGGTATTGACCGTCTAGGCATGGTTGAACAACAGACAACACGAGCCGTGTACCTCCTTCCGCGTGGAATGACTAGAACTTATCGTCTGTCGGACCCTCTCCGTCCGGCGCTGCTCATGCATGGTTGTTTACATCTTTGGGCAGGTTTACTGACATCTCTGAACAGTCTAAGGGACTGTGTCTGTTTCAATATCCACAGTCAACGTTTATCTTCATGAGGTCTGGGAACAGGGGTGATGCAAAACTTTTTTTGATGTGTGTATTTACGTCGTTTACTACGAGTATTTTATCAAAACAATGGAAGTTGTAAGACAGTTTACTAATGGCATAATATGGGCCTCATATCAGTCCAGAAGTGAGTAAAATAGTCACTTTATTATAAATGAAATTAATATTTATACAGGTTTTCACCAAAAATTGTATTCGCAGGCACTTCACAGTGGCAATAAATGCCGAAACAGGCTCTCGTGAATAAATATCAGTTATTATAAGCAGTTATTCTGGTGCATCTTTCTAATAATCATGTCATTATATGCCGGCCGAAGTAGCCGTGCGGTTCTAGGCGCTGCAGTCTGGAACCGCGAGACCGCTACGGTCGGAGGTTCGAATCCTGCCTCGGGCATGGATGTGTGTGATGTCCTTAGGTTAGTTAGGTTTAACTAGTTCTAAGTTCTAGGGGACTAATGACCTCAGAAGTTGAGTCCCATAGTGCTCAGAGCCATTTGAACCATTTTTTTGTCATTATATTACTTCCGGCTCTAAAGAAGAAAAATTGTTGACGATATCGTCTTATGAAATAGAGGTGAATATTTGTCGCTTAAAAGACAAATTGGTGAAGATAATTGAAGGCATCAAGTATAATAAGCGTTGTCTTTGACATAATGCCATTCATACATATGCCTACATAAAAGTGACAGCAGGATCAGAATCTTGTACCTCGAATTAAGAACTATGCAGGAAGACCGTGAGCAAGACAAGACATACAGGACAAACTACATTGAAAAGAAACATTGAACCAAGAACTTTATGTAGCACATCTAAAGTTAAGTAACAGCGTACAGCTTTAACTTTTGATTAGGTTGCAAGTTCGTACATAGACGTACATGGTACACAAGCAGACATACTCGACGTTTCCATAACATGAAATTCACAAAACTTTTACACATTTAGCATCACATACTACAACCTACACATGAATATGAATGTCATTTCCAACTTTTTCCACGTTTGGAAAATTTCACAAATATGGGATATACAGGTAACGAAACAAATCTCGTCAGAAAACGTCTGAAACAGAACAAAGCACCAAAATTACGTGAAAACTCTGAAAAGCACTTGATAGCCACTACTAAAGTTGCAATAGATGTAGCGAACCTATCCTACAGAAAACGGAATGAAATTAAAGTTACCATAACAAACATTGTAGACAAGTAACCATGCAAACAGAGCACATACAAATATCAGCCCAAAAAATAATATGAAATTCTTCGTAATACAAACCATAAACTAGTATCAAATGACGCTATACTGCTGAAAGCTGATAAAGGGAATAGCATGGTCATACTAAACAATAATTACTATATAGATAAGGTCATGTCATTCTTTGAATCTAATAATGCCGCAGAATTTCCTCACAATACTACCAGTAGATATGCTTCTAAAATGAAGAAACCTATTAAAAATTGTAACACCATTCTCACTGAAGATGAAAAAAGATGTATAGTGATCAATCCAGATACATCAAAATTACAAGCCTAGCTAAGGACATATAAACAGATGGTTTCTATTGGTCATTTAATTAAGTGCATAAATAGCCCATCACATTTGATAAACAAAAAACTAAACACACAGTTAATAAAACTCTATACTTTCAACAAGAAGAACACAACTAAAAATTCGTGTAATCTGGCAAGAGATATAAAAGATATACAAATAACATATGTGGTAAATTTATTTCATTTGATATCACCAATCTACATAACAAAGTACAAGTAAGGGACACTATCCAGATTATAAAATATAACCTGCTATAATAGAGGAAATATTCATGACCGGAACACTTGAAATTATAATTTTTTTGGAAATAGCACTATCGCAAAATTATTTTGAAGCTGACAAAAAAATGTATATTCAAGGAGATGTAGTAGCCACAGGTAATGGGTAGCAGGCACATTAGGCGATATTTTCATAAATTCTCTGGAAGATAACTTCTTTAACTCAAAGTGGCCTACTCTCAACCAAATTGTATACTATTTTAGGTACGTAGATGATACCTACATGTTGGCAGATGGCAGCCACTCTGATATCGAAATACCTACCAAAAACTCAACCAACTACACTCTCAAATTTAATTTCACTGTGTGAACTGAGAAAGACGATACCACTAACTATCTAGAGCTCACAATTGACAAAAATAATAATCACCACACATTTGATATCTTTAGAAAGAATATCAATTCTGACAACATTATAAATGCCAATTTTTGTCAAATAGTGTTGCATAAACCAGCATTTTTCCATCCAATGATTAACAGATAAAATAACTTACCATTACAAAAACTTACTACTACAAAATCAGCAATTCACAAAGAACATAGCACATTTCCTTATATAGCATATACAAATGACTTTGACCATAACATAGTCACAAAAGTATACTAAAAGTGCAAAACACCAAAGCAGAACCCAATACATAACGAGATATGCCTAATTCAAGAAACATCACCTAAACAAAAAATAACATACGCACCAACAGTCTACCTTGGTAGAACCTCCAAAAAATTTAATGCACTTTTTAAAGCCACAAATATTGAACTAGTCGTTCGAACCAATAACAGATTTTCAATAAAATTACGTTCCACCACCACTAGAACATCCGACTATGATAACCTAGATATATATAAAACACGTAGAAGCTGTAATAGCGTATACATTGGCCAAACAGGAAGAAACACATCAGAGATAGCGAGAATAATCTGTTGCGCTTTTTTCCTGCATCTGAAAAATCAAAACCTTACTGCTGATGTAAATCAAAATATACTCCAGATTCTGCATAGAATACCAAAAGGTTTTACAATGAACATTCTTGAAGAACTGGAAATCTGTATACATAGGAGAAAATACCTACAAGAGATGTTAAACGGTCATACAGAATTGAGACACAAGCGCTATCTCGAATACTTTACTGCACTTTTAGAACACGGAGATGTATAAATCGGAAGTAAGATATGCAACAACCAAAGATAATCGTGACGATAAATAATATCGTTGTTCATCTGCATGATCTTGGTTGGCATAGAACGCCGTAGGAGATGAACTCAAATGGTTCAAATGGCTCTCAGCACTATGGGACTTAACTGCTGAGGTCATCAGTCCCCTAGAACTTAGAACTACTTAAACCTAACTAACCTAAGGACATCACACACATCCATGGCCGAGGCAGGATTCGAACCTGCGACCGTAGCGGTTGCTCGGCTCCAGACTGTAGCGCCTAGAACCGCACGGCCACTCCGAGATGAACTATGAAACTACTGTTAGACTACTGTCAGACGACAATGAATGTATTATTTTCAATATATTTACATCATTTACCATCTTATCAAAACAGTAACAGTAGTAAGATAGTTCACTAACGACGTAACATGGACGTCACATCAACCTAGATGTCAGTAAAGTATAGTCGCTTTAATAAAAATCCACATTTATACACGTTGTCGACAAAACCGTATTCGCAGGTACTCGACAACGGCGATAAATGCAGAAACAGTCTGTCGTGAATAAAAATTAGTTATTATAAGCAGTTGTCCTGGTGCATCTTTCTAACAAAGATGGTATGTTCTGAAATTCTAATATATATCTCATTCTTTTGCTGTAAACTATCTCATGTATCCTCTTAACAGTTATCACCATTCGTCCTCGCAATTCTTTCAGATGAGAACATTCTGGGATTTTAATTCTGCTTTTTATGTCCTGTAGTACTCTATTGTTAGAGTATTCCATGTCCTCAAATGTGCACATTACCAGAGCTTCTGCTCCACATTCTTAGTAAACTTCTGAACAGAATTTTAACTTTACCACTTAAGCAAATGTATAGTTGGTAAATATCAGTTGTAAACTTGGCAAATGACTTCTGTGTTACTAGATGAACAATGTCTAATCCATCACGTTTAGACACAATAAAACCATTCTTGTAAGTATATTAAAACGCGAATTCTTCATGTAACCTTTAACACATTAAATGTCCTGGAATCCATCACTTTCTGGCAGTTTTCCATCGTATGACACTCTTCATTTGTATTAACAGTAAATGCTGATATCTTGTAGTCCTCAGTCATATCAAGATTTTTGCATATACCGTGTTTGAAGTAATTTGCAGGCCTTGCTTGCACGTCTGAAATGGCCTATTCTCTTTCCAGTACCGGATTATACTCTTCCTCTGATTCAACTATTTTCACCAAACACTCTAATTCTCGTTTTTGACTTCGATCTCTTCCATTTTCAATTTTCTTGTTCGTATGAATAATACGTTAACTGCACTTAAAAGAGTAATTTTTTTGAGAGAAATTGGTTTCTTTTCTTAAGACCTGTGGAATAACATTATTCAGAGGAGCTAATCCTATTTTGGCAATATCCATACTTGTCTGTACTGTGGAGAATTGTGGCCTTGATTGAGGAAAATGTGTTTCTCCAACTTGTATTTGATACTTACGTATAATGCTTCTGTAGCCTTTGTTGGAGTTTCTGTTATCAATCAAAACATACTTTACAGATAAATAATTGAATCTATAGGCAGACAGAACATAATTAATAACATTTTATCAGTCTTGATTTTCAGGGAAGCTTATTTATAGAATAGTCAACTTTCGTGCATTCTTAGTTCCCCAGAAGACAAATTGCAGAGTGCTGTTAAGCACAAAACAGCAAGCCTTACGTAAGTTACCCGATAGCTTACCTCATACAGAACTGAATAGTGCAGAATACAAGGAGCACATTGTAAGTGCTGATTGTTGATATTTAATACACATGGTCAAAAATATCATCCATCCTGTAGTTGAAAATTGTGGCTTCCAGTTTGGTAACAGCATTTTCTTTAGCCAATAACACATAAACGTTGCTCATAGACGCATATCAGTGCACTTTATAAAATCGCTAAGATGGTTACTGATGTCTTACTAGTGATTTAACATTTAAATTTGTTCTGTACTTTTACAATTGGAGCTCATCCACATTTAACAGTCTATTCCAATCCGCATATCGCTGTATTCGATCACGATGCTGTTCCCTTGCTAGCCTTCTTGCTCATTTTGCAACAGTATTCACTTATATGAAATGATGCACAATGCTTTCCTGTATACAGTATGTGATGTCCCAGACAATTGGATTTTTTAAATGAGTCATTATCATGCTCTTTGTTAAAGCTTAATGTATGTAGTTATTACCAGTTTTGTTCATTGTTTCTGTAGGATGTTGAATTGTTTACTTTGATTCTTGTAACCACCATGGAAAACATTCTACAGTACACATTTTAAGTGTGCTATCAAGTTGGTGACCATTTCTCTAGCCCACATAATTATAAAGATTCCGGAACACAGAACACGGAACTCTGTCGCTAGATCTGAGATTCAAGCCTCTGTAGAACTTGCGCTGGTATCGATCACGTGCTCGATTGTGCTTTGTAGCCAAAAGTATCAAGGGTCCTGACCCTTGTGTATGAGTGTGCTAGGGACCTATCACCAGTCAGTGTTACGTATGTGGGAAAGAAACACATGGGCCACAGCATTTGAATAAAGTGGAATCCTCTGCACATTTTTAGACCACAATTGTTTTCTGGGGTTGCACAGTACATGTCATAGGAACTCCCATGTCGCTACGAATTGTGTGCAGTGGTTTATTCTGATCCGGCGAACTATGCATTCTGTCAGTATCGTACACATCTTCAAAAAAATGGTTCAAATGACTCTGAGCACTATGCGGCTTAACTTCTGAGGTCATCAGTCGCCTAGAACTTAGAACTAATTAAACCTAACTAACCTAAGGACATCACACACACACACATGCCCGAGGCAGGATTCGAACCTGCGATCGTAGCGGTAGCGCGGTTCCAGACTGTGGTGCCTAGAACCACACGACCACTTCGGCCGGCGTACACATCTTCATTTGGTTTCTTGTGTAGATGAGGAATCACTCGTTTCATTGTACTTCAGAAAGATAACCTCCTCCCCCCCCCCCCCCCCCAAAAAAAGCAAGGAACGTGTCATATGAGTACGTTTTGCAGTACGAATTGGTGACAGAATAATTTATATTTGGCCTAGAACCTCACCATTGCACTCAATGTTCGCTTCGTATCTGGTGTTATATGTCTCCACAACAACTGCCTGGGGTCAAACAGTATGTCATTTCAACGTATGTCTATTGTTTGAATCGCATAACCACTGGGAGGAGGTGGGATTAAGGCTGGAGGCGACAGAAAAGAGCGGGGGTGAGTGGGAGATGGGCGTGGGCTTATGTACATATTGCTGTAATTGCGCTGTTTGCATTAGGTGTTATTGCGAAATTGTAAGTGAAATTTAGGAAAATAGAAAATAGTGGGACTCGAACCCAAGTCTTTTGACTACAGGGCTGAGCGCTAGTAGCACTTAAAATAAGGGCGTTAGCATTACTTCAGTGGTCCAGTTACGCAATGACACTCGGAATTTATGGAAAATAGTTGATTTCAAGGAAATAAAACATGAGTCGAACCTAGAACCTCCCAGCTCCAACGAAATTTTAATTTAGGACAGGTACTCTTTTGTACAGAATTGTTCAAACAATAAGTAAGTTGATAGACATTGAAAAATGATGAATTTTAAGAGAATTACACTCGACAGACTCGAAGCCTGAGCCTTCCAGCTACAATGGTGTGACGTCATAGTAAGGGACCCTGCATTACACTAGGACAGTCGGTTGGATGTGATAGTCTGGGTGGGTGGCGGAAGTGGTGGTGTGGATGGGAGGGGGACAGGGCCTGAGTTGCGACAATCAGCCAGATACAAATAGGTCCCATGTACTGTCTTGACAAAGAAACTTATGAGGAAACAGCAACTACTGCTGAAAAGGTATAAAAGAAAGAATAGGAGACTAGACAGATAGATGCTACATAAAAGATGTTTGGCTGTTAAAACAGGGATGTGACAACCGTACCAGAATCTTACTGTGAAACCTACTCTACTCAATATTTGCTAGGAACTCTTCGGTCCAGTCAGAAGTTTAGTCTGAAAAATCTTCTACAGAAATAGCGACTACTGCGCAGTAGATGCCAATTTGGTGCATATGGGCCTCCATAATAGGTGCTTGGTTCGTGCACCCATGCTGTGTACTGGCCACAAAAGGCGGAATTTCCAAGCCAGTACCGAAACTTCACGTCCACTGAGTGGTGACAGGTGGCCTTTAAAGATGAATTACGTTTTGTGCTCCTTCGGACAGATGGTCATTGGCGTGTACGGCACTGCAACAATTGTCGGAAGGGTTCAGGCTGGAGGAAGAAGTGTTATGATGTGGGAAATGTTTTCGGGGCACTCCCTGGGTGATCTCGTCATTCTGGTAAGTACACACATATCCTTGGTGGCCATGTGTACCCCTACATGCTGGTTTTTCTTTTCCTCGGCACGACTGCATCTACCATCGCGACAATGCAACGTTTCACACAGTTTGCACTGTACATGCATAGTTCGTAGACCACAGGGATCAGTCTACCGTAGTGTCTTGGCCACCGAACTCCTCGGGTTTAAACCCAACCGAGAATCTGTGGGACAATCTCGATGGTGTTTTCCGCGCCATAAATTGTCAACCGAGAAACCTGGCGCAGCTGGACACGGCACTGGAGTCGGCATAACTCCACATTCCTGTCGATACCTTCCAGTAACTCACTGACTCTCTTCTTGCACGTCCACTCTGCGATGGGTGGTCATTCAGGCTTTTCACATCAAGGTGAGTGTGTAGTATTTTAATTGCCAGCAGTGGAGATAAGCTGCATCATCCCGTAAGAAGTATCAAACAGAGATCAGATGCCATGTTACTAAACCTTACTCTGCGTTGTATCTTATTTCTATTTGATACTACCTGCAGAGATGATGTATCCACATCTATTTTGCATCTAAGAACAAAAAAGTATCGAGTCTATAGTAACTACCTGGCGCAGGTACTCGGTTTTTAACGTTATACGATGGAGAGAAGGTGCCGTGAATACCCGGATACTGGGAAAAGCGACGCAGCTATATTACTGGCTGCTGAAGCCAACAATACCTTGATGACAGGCATCATCATCAATTAAATATAGAGTGTCCATGAAGTACTGCTATTGTAACTTAACACTATTAGAGATAGAGCATTGCGGTTTGTTGTAAAACTTCTAGCGGCTCTCAAAACTTTTTTCTGTTGTGCCACATTTTCAATTTATACTCCTCGCCACCACCCACCCCCCACCCACCCACGGAAGTAGGACATCAAAGTGATATTCGAATTTTGAGAATGTATGGGCTACAACAAGTATCAACAGATCTGATTGCTGTTTAGATTCGTGCACGAAGGATAGCAATGTCATTGACTCATCTTGTGTACACAAGTTCCTTGACCTAACCACACAAAAGAATTATAGTGGCGTGGCGTAGGCAGGGCGCTGAGATCTTCCGATGGGAACATCATGACCCATCCATCTCTTAGGAAATGTGTTAGTCGGCATATGCCGCACTTTCGAGCTCCAATTTGGTGGTGCAATACTATGCTGGGAGACGACGGCTGCAGCTGCTGGATATGCGGTGGCAGAAATGCTTGAACATGTGCCGGTAAACTTTTCTCATTGTGGTTTTCTCTGCGAAGATAAATGGACCTATCATCGTATCGTGCATTAGGACACATCAGACAATAAGCTTCGGGCTGTTACGCATGTGTTCGCATGTGTTACGCTGTTTTATGGAGTTCCAAATCCTAATGTCGGAGCGATTTACTTGCGTAGAAATGCGGGACTTCATATGAAAACAGGCACTTTTTCAGATAACATATATAATGCCCAACATGGAACGCATGAACGCACACCGCAATGCTTTGACTATTTGGACTTTGTATTCAAAAGGCGCAGCCAATTACGTAACACTTTACCTTACTGCCTGAAATTCGGGTAATGCTCGATGAAGTGAGTTTGAAGTGAGTTCTGCGGGCTGCGTTTAAATGTTGTTTGCAATTTGTCAACACCTGCTTGTAACAAAAGAGGACTTCCACTTCTAGGAAGCTCTTTGAGGGCACTTGATTTTTTAAAGTTTTTAAACTATTTTATTACGTTTGTTTTTGCCGTGGTGCCTCTCCACACCGTCGTCGATAATACAGCAGTATGCGTGTCACAGATTCGGATTCTGCATACGAGATGAGACACTTCGTCTTTTTCTGGTCTATCGCCATTTTGATACAAGTCAAATGTCCAACAAATGGAAAAAAAATCTTGAAAACTGGTAAAGCTTTTTACAACAAGACACGATTCTCTATCTCTAATAGTTACCAAGTTATGGTTTTTTCAAAAGATAGCGGGACTTCTGACACGATGTACTGGAGAACTACAACAGTAACCTGTGCGCAGCCATACCATCCTCCCCTCATTATGTAGTTCATAGAGACTAGAAAATCATCTCCATTGGACACTCGGAGAATTGATTAAGGTCGCGTTATACGCCCGTACACGTTGGTGACAGCGCATAGCTCGGTCCAAATTCACATGAGGTAATGTATCCCGCTAACCAACAGACAAACCGTTCAGGCGATTTTTGGGTGTTTTCTCACTTAAAGAATGTTTACCTATGATGAATCGAGACTCGTGCCAGAATAACCTATTGTCCAATCATGTGCATCTACTTGTTCACCTGCAACTCCATGGAATCGACCTATACCTTCATCCTGACAGCACCCACCCCATAAATGCGGAAAACTGTACTGATGACACTAGGTCACTTGATGACGGTACTATTGAGCAGCCGGCCGGAGTGGCCGAGCGGTTGTAGGCGCTACAAGCAGGAAGCGCGCGACTGCTACGGTCGCAGGTTCGAATCCTGCTGAGGGCGTGGATGTGCGTGATGTCCTTAGGTTAGTTAGGTTTAAGTAGTTCTAAGGGACTGATGACCACAGCAGCTAAGTCCCATAGTGCTCAGAGACATTTGACCCATTTGAACTATTGAGCACATCATCGATGCTATCGTCTAGATGTCGGTACCTTGGTACTTGTTCCAATCAGTCAACGGGATTTGTAAGCACTGGTTAAGTGGTCATTGGTCAGGACGGCTCCACAGCGCATTCGGCGCCTCGCTGAGTACATACCACGAAGCTTCGGTCCCATCACCGGGACGAGAGAAGGGAGCTCCATGCTGGTATATAGGTGTCGTTAATTCATATGATTTTTTTTTAGTCCTGTTGTGGTCTCCGGTAGGCGTACTAATACTGGTTTGATGCAGCACTCATCGATGGCCTGACTTGTGCAGTCCTCTTCATCTCTGCATGACTACCGAAGCCGTCATCCATTTCAGTCTGGTTACCGTATTCAACCTTGGTCTCCTTCTATAAATTTTGGCCCATCCCCTACTTACTGCCATAACTAAATTCACGACTCCTTCATGAGTCAGAATGTATCCTATAAACTTATCTTTTGTTTTCAGATGGTTCAAATGGCACTGATCACTATGCGACTTAACATCTGTGGTCATCAGTCACCTAGAACTCAGAACTACTTAAACCTATCCAACCTAAGGACATCACACACATCAATGCCCGAGGCAGGATTCGAACCTGCGACCGTAGCGGTCGCGAGGTTCCAGGCTGAAGCGCCTAGAACCGCTCGCCCACACCGGCCGGTGATCTTTTGTTTTAGTCAAGTTGTGTCATTAATGTTCTCTTTTCGATTCAGTACCTTATTAGTTAGCCAATGTGCCCATCTAATCTTCAGGATTTTTCTGTAGCACCACATTTCAAAAGTTTCTGTTTTATAGTCTGAAATGTTTATCGTCCACGTTTCACTCCCAAACAAGGCTGCAATTCAGATAAATATCTTAAGAAAAGATTTCTCAACCCGTAAATTTACATTCGATGTTAACAAATTTTTTAGTCCTTCTGCCAATCTACCTTTTATATCTTCGCTGTGTAGGCTGTCCTCAGCTATTTTTCTCAGTGTGCCATTTCCCAATCTAGTTCCGTCAGCAACACCTGAAATAATTTTACTACTTTACCTTACCCTTGCTTTGCTTTTGTTGGTGTTCATCTTATAGCGTATATTCAAGACACTACTCACTCTGTACAAGTGTTCTCTCAAGTTCTTTACCGTCTCTATTATTTTCTCTATCAGTATTTTGCGGCAGGTTTCAGCAGTGTTGCTGTGAAAGAATTTACGTTGTTGATTGGACCGTTTTTTCCCGATCCTATTCGCTGGTGTCGAACTGACAAGCAGATAAACGTCATTCTCTTCATGGCAGTTTCACGAGGAATAACGCACCCATTTATATTAGAGAACATAGTGAAAGCGATGGAAGGGAGGTAGTAGATGAGAAGGGCTGGTGGCGGTGTTGTAGGCCATCCCCATGCTATTCACTCTGCACACTGAGTGAGCAGTACAGAAAACCAAACAGAAAATTGGGTAGCGAATTAAACTTCAAGGAGAAGAAATAAATACTTCTAGGCTGGCACAGTTTAGTAATTTTATCAAACACGGAAAAAGTACTGGGAAGGTCAAGTGAACGGAATGGATAATGTATTGAGAACAGGCTATAACGTCAACACCAGCAAGAGTAAAACACGGGAAGCGGAGAGTAGTCGAATTAAATCAGACAATCGATGCTGAACAAATAATAGTAGGAAATGAGGAACTAATAGTAGTAAACAGGTTTTGCTGTTTGGGTTGCAGAGTAACTGACGATGGCCGAAGTAGAGAGGATATAAAATGCTGGCTATCAATAGCAAGAAAAATGTTTCTGAAAATGTGAAATAGTTTAATATCGTATTTAAATTTAAATTTTCTGAAGGAGAAATTTTCCACCGCTGATTGCTTATGTTTTATGTGATTTACCCAACTGAAGTTTCAAATTACACCTTTTTCAGTCGGTTTCGATGTCGGGCGGCGTACTTGAGTGGTCTGCGAGGATGGTCCAGTACTGTCAAGAAGTTGTACAGGATGCACCCAGCCTGGTGATGCCAATTGAGGAGCTGCTTGAGTGATAAGAAGAGTCTCCGTCTGGAAATATGGCAAAACGAACGTGACAGCTGTGTGTTGAGGCCATGAACCGTCGAGACGCCGAATAGCAGAGGATGGCACGGTGGTCGGTCAACATCCCTTGGACTTCAGGGGCAGTATGAGGAGCTCGTAAAATAGGTTTCGATACTTGATAATTACTTATCCAGAGATTTGAAACTGCTGTTGTGGATCTTAGAATAAATGCATGCAGTCAAGCCGTTGCAGTCAATGCTGTTGTTCAAAAAGTTTCACGAGTAAAACATTTATGTGAAGTGTTGTTTTGTTCGGAAGTAAAGCGTGGGCTATAAATACTACAGAAAAGAAAAGCACAGACGCTTTTGAAATTCAGTACTACTCAAAAATCATCAAGGTTAGAGGGGCAAATGAGATAACTAATTATGAGATATTGAAGCGAATAGGAGAGGAAAGAAATACATGACACAACTTTAATAAAAGAAGAAATGAGATGATAGTGAAGTGTTGGCAGAAGAGCCAACACTGTGTTGCTAGAGGAGGCCGAAATGCACGCGTTTAATTACACGCTGACTGGCGTGAGGTTTGGAACAGTTAAAGGAATTAATAGTAGCAAATAAAGTACGTAGTTGATGTAATACTTAACTTTAATCCACAATTGTAGAACATCTCTCTTGACGGTACATGTTATAACCACACTATAAATTAATATCAAATGCCATGGCGCCTTGCTAGGTCGTAGCAAATGACGTAGCTGAAGGCTATGCTAACTATCGTCTCGTCAAACGAGAGCGTAGTTGTCAGTGATCCATCTCTGGCTAAGTCGGCTGTACAAGTGGGGCGAGTGCTAGTAAGTCTCTCTAGACCTGCCGTGTGGCGGCGCTCGGTCTGCAATCACTGACAGTGGCGACACGCGGGTCCGGCGTATACTAATGGACCGCGGCCGATTTAAAGGCTACCACCTAGCAAGTGTGGTGTCTGGCGGTGACACCACAGATAGGGCACATCCTATGGAGCGAAGTGGGCTGAGTAAATATTGTAGATGGAGATCAAGACGTGACTATACCAAGCAGGTTCGAATGGATGTAGGTGGCAGAAGTTAATCGGAGTGGACGTGACAATGGGTACAGGACAGACTGATGCAGAGAGCTGCATCAAACAAGTCTTCGGACTAAAGACTGTAACAACAAGTGGAACAGAGAAATATACAAATTAATCAGAATTATGGTGTTGACGATTTCGACGACGTTATGTTTCTCCTCTATTTATAGTATCGTTTTGGAGTGCTACACAAGCATTTATCCTCATAGTTAAAGCGTAGTTAAGAAGCTATGAGATTCATTATGTGTAAAGTAATTAAAAATATTATCAATGTCTTCGAGAGAGAATAACAGAGAAGAGAGCAGGGCTTAATTTCGACCGGAACGCACTGGAACAGCAATCCAGAACCTCGCAGGGTTTTCTTTTTTTTTTTTTCTAATTCACTGAAACAATTGTATGTAATCGCAACGTAACTAAAATTTTCCGCTGCACAGCACCAGTGGACGTGACAATGGGTGACAGACGTGATCGAAGGCGGAGCGAGGTACTCTGTGTGTGTGTGTGTGGAGTATACGCAAATTAAGCTGAGCTTCGTTCAGCTGTTGTGATCAGTATATACCGATAACCTTCGTGTCCACTGTCTTATGTTTATGACTGACGGGAACCTCAGAGATCTGCTGTTTGTTACAGGGGGTAAAGTGTAGGTAAAGTGTAAACGAAGTAAAGCATAAACTAATGTCATAGATTTTTTTATTTGATTGGTTACATTTCACATTTAGAAGCTTATTTTTTTTCTACCTGTACAGGGCCGGCCACTGTGGTCGAGCGGTTCTAGGCGCTTCAGTCCGGAACCACGCGGCTGCTACGATCGCAGGTTCTAATCCTGCCTCAGGCATGGATGTGTGTGATGTCCTTAGGTTAGTTAGGTTTAAGTAGTTTTAAGTCTAGAGGACTGATGACCACAGATGTTAATTCCCATACTGCTTAGAGCTATTTGAACTTTGAACTACCTGAACATGTAAAAACTGTGACGTCTTTCTCACTCTCTATAATGAAAGTTACGAAAGACAAAATCTAATTGAAGAATATTACGTACAATCTGTCGTGACAACAGTGTTACCTGAGGTGGGGAGGAGAGTAGGACCATCATGGCAGCCGCGGAGTGAGGACGGGAGAGAGGGGGGAATGTTTCTCTCTTTATCTTGTAGTTCTACCAAGTCAGGTACCATGCATCGATCAGTTGCTATGATACTAATGGCATAAAGAATTAACGTTTCTTGAAGACGTGTTATAGCGAACTTCGTGTTCAAATGTGATGTTTGTTCGTATTGAACTTAAATGAATCCCGTTCTATGAGGTTCATTCAAATGAAACCTGGTCAGTGCGTCTATCTTTGCCTTACACGTAATGCGACACCACGTAACTGCGGGTATGGTGGCGCCGTCTATTGGTAGATAGACTGACGCATGATCACCGATTGATGTTGCATAGCGCCAGTGTGGTTTCACGCTGAAGAGACGGTGGTCACACAAGTCATCGTCCACTACCGAATATGCAGGCGAGTAAGCAGGAACACCGAGGGGTGAGTCGATTTTTGGCGGCGGAGGGAGTCGGAGGCCGTGAAATGTATCGACGGACGACGGCTGTGTACGGTGAGTACAGTCTGAGTCGTTCAAGTGTTGTGGAATGGCGCAAACGTCCGCAGCTCGTGGTCGTGCGGTAGCGTTCTCGCTTCCCGCGCCAGGGTTCCCGCGTTCGATTCCCGGCGGGGTCAGGGATTTTCTCTGCCTCGTGATGACTGGGTGTTGTGTGATGTCCTTATGTTAGTTAGGTTTAAGTAGTTCTAAGTTCTAGGGTACTGATGACCATAGATGTTAAATCCCATAGTGCTCAGAGCCATTTGAACCATTTTTGAATGGCGCAAACGATTCCTTGAGGGGCGCGAGTCACTGGAAGACGATGCTCGACTTGGACAGGCTCTTCGCGTCGTCACACCGGAGGTGAATGCTTTAGTCTTGGACAACCACAGAATCATCGTGGACGAGATCCATCGGTTGCTGGATATTAGCGTGGGCGCCGCCCACGACGAAGTACGTGACTGGGTCCAGGCCTGGATCCGACAGCAGCCTACTAGCTTCTTCAAGGATGGAATCGACCGACTAGTGTCGTAACGGGATGAATGTACCAACAGTTTTGGCGACTATTTTCGGGTATGTTTACTGTGTATAACTATTTTGAGTTAATAAAATCGTTACCGTTACTTTACACTAGTGACCGGGTTTCATTTGAATGCCCCTTATAATATAACTCAATGAGTGGAAGAAAATAATATTTAAAGGATTTACTAAATATGTAACTCCGTGACACACGTCATATCGCGTTTTGTTTTTCCTGACTCTTCGGGAAGTCGGAATTGACCACGATGGACCAGGAATGTCTTATTCATCGTCGTTCATCACTAAATGCTTTATTAATTCTGGACACACATACTCCGAGCAGGTACAGTGTAACTGTTTGAACACGCGACTGGCAGCAGTTGCAACCGTGACGTCTTAATCACAAAGACCACCTACTTGTGCCGATATGTATCTGGCAGAGCGTGGGAGCAAAGAGACACTAGTACGAGGACAGACGGTGGCACCTGTTGTTTGAATTAACTGTGGTAGATTTTTTGTTTTCGTTATAGAAATTGTGTTTTAAAAAGCTGAATTTAAGAACAACATTTTGTAAAACATGGTTTCTCATTGTAAGTTTTATCACAACTTTCTGAAAATCGAAGTGTGTTTTTTATGGCTTGGGAGTGGGGCGTGACGGGTCGTACGATTGAATAAGTGAATTTTCATAAATTAAGCATTGCAGGACATCTGTCACTAATTCTTTTGTCGATTTGTGTAAACAAACAGTGAAAGGGTACAGTACCGCCCGACATTGAAAATAGGTACGACATTCTTCGTTATTTTTGTCAGAACAACATATTTTTGTAATAATAACTCAATTTCACTTAATACACCGAAGCCGGATACCAGTGTAGGAAAGAAGGGCAATTTATTTATTTAATTGATCACATGTGCGCACCCACAAAATGAATCCCTACATCCAATTTGGTGAGATCTGCGAAATGAATGAATGTATGGTCGTCTGCTAATCGCAGATAGTGAATGTGCAATATACGATCATCTTTGAGACGGTCCTTTGGTCACCTTTGGTGGAACCAAAGAGACGAAATTTACCTGAGCTTTGAGCACCTGAAATGTGGATGACCAATGGGTAGCATTGTCTTCCCCCACCTCGACGGAGGTGCGAGATGACCTGAAGAACGGCTATGTTTCAGCACTCAGCCGCTGAATCTTGTGTTGGTAAGACGTGTCTTAGGTGTGCTCCGTAAAGACAAAAGAGTGGAGAGAATGGTATGCCTGTGGAATACTTAAGAGTAGTTTAGAATAATAATTTCTCTATTTCAGGAACTTTTGTGGGGAGAATTAAATGTCTGGAAGGTAATATTAAGGGGATCGTAGTAATCTTCGGAAGTGACCAACGGTCACAATTAAACCACGTGTAGCAATAAGTTGAAATACGTCCGAGTGCTTAAGTTAAGCTGAATTACTGGCGTGTGGACTATAAGTTGAAATATTTAAGAAATGGCGTGTGCCGGACTTGAAATTAGGGACGAGTACTTCCACGTGGTGAGTACTGTGTGAGTCTCAATCTGTGTATGAGACAAAGGATAAAGAGAGGTACTCGTCCATGGTATCAGTTGAGGACTCGCGTGTGTGATGAATATGTTCTTAATATTACTTTGCGTGTTGGGTTTCCGTGTGACGCTTGATTCAAACTACAGGGCGTTTCAAAAAGAAAGAGCAGATTTCAAACATTTATTTCTCAAAAACTACAAATGATAGAAACACAATTCAAACGTTTCTTGTCAGAGAAAGGTTCAAAGTTTTTCAATGGTCCGCGCAGAAGTTCCATGCAAATCCGCAGTGGCGCTGGCGTTTGTTTGTAGGAAAATGGCGACGACACCACAGGAACGATCATTTTGTGTGCTGCAATTTGCAAAGTTAGAGTCCATTGTTGGTGTGCAACGTGCATTCCGCCGTCAATTCAACAAACAGCCGCCTCGTCATAAGCAAATTTATGAGTGGCATCACAGATTCGTAGAAGATGGTTGCATCTGCAAGCGAAAAAGCACGGGTCGTCCACGCACATCGGATGAAAATGTCGAGCGTGTCCGTGCAGCTTACGAAAGGAGCCCTAGAAAATCCACGACACGGGCAAGTCACGAACTAAACATGTCTAAAACAACGGTATGGCGCGTTCTGAGTAAGCGTCTGCACATGAAGCCGTACAAACTGCAGTTATTGCAAGCATTGCGTCCTGACGACCACAACAAAAGGTTCGAATTTTCAACTGCAATTCTACAGGACATGGAAGAGGACAATTTTGCCGAACGATTAATTTTTTCAGATGAATCAACGTTTCACATTTCTGGTAAAGTTAATCGGCATAACGTACGAATTTGGGCGAGTGAAACTCCGAGGGACGTTATTCAACATGAAAGAGACTCACCAAAGGTTAACGTCTTTTGTGCAATTTCGGTAAACAAAGTTTATGGACCTTTCTTTTTCATGGAGAAAACTATCACAGGAACCATTTACCTGGACATTTTAGAAAACTGGCTATTTCCTCAACTTCAGGAAGATTCAAATCACTTCATCTTCATGCAAGATGGCGCCCCACCACACTTCTCTGAACCTGTACGACGGTACCTAAATAACACCATTCCAGGACGGTGGATTGGAAGAGCAGGAGCACAAGATCAATGTCATCGTCTGTGGCCTCCCAGGTCACCAGACCTTACTCCCTGCGATTTTTATTTGTGGGGGTACATAAAGGACTGTGTTTATGTCCCACCTATGCCCGCTACTCTTCAAGAGGTACGACATCGAATTGTTGCGGCCGTGAATTCGGTAACTAAAGACCAGTTGCGTCGTGTGTGGCAAGAAATGAGATACCGGTTTGATATTTGTCGTGTAACAAATGGTGCTCATATTGAGGTACAGTTTTGATATTTGTTGTGTAACATTTGGTACTCATATTGAGTGAAGGACCGTTGGAATTGTGTTTCTATCATTTGTAGTTTTTGAGAAATAAATGTTTGAAATCTGCTCTTTCTTTTTGAAACGCCCTGTATAATACTCTGAGAGTGAAGCAAGGTGAGTCAGCCTTCAATCAAGCAACGCCACTTGGCTTGCATTGCACAGGAAAACGTGCATATATCCTCCAGAGTTTATAGTAGGAAAGAAAAGTTACGAAGTGGGGCAGTGTCGTGTGAAACTTGGATGAATACTAATTGAAATGGGAAAGCTGAAAGTGATGTGATTATAACGTTGTAACTATTCCTTGTGTTGTATTCCATGTTGCCAGTGTGGTGTATTTCATGTAATTTAAGTATGTGTGGTTTGCATGGGAGAGTAGCAAGATAGTTTCAGAGGCAGTGGGTTATGCATGTTCATTTTTGTACCGCTCGGTCTGGAGGAAATTTTCGTGATGATGGGTGTGAGATATAGCAAAAGATCCACCATCCTATCCAGAAAGTGCACTGTAGTGTTAGATAATTACGAGACCATAAGATAGAGAATCACCAATGTAAAGCCATGCCCAATGGGCGGAGTTTCTCATGTGTAATTGTTGTAGAAAATGTAATGGTGTGTTTAGGTTATAGAATTTATCAGAATAAAACAGATAGTGAAAAGAAAAAGATTTGTGGCATTTTCCTTCGAATAGTATGTTGTCATGATATCCAGAATTTATAATGTGTGTGCCATTCATATTCAGTGCGATGGCCACGTGTTGATCAAAGAAGAAAGAAAATGTGGTATTGTCAGTGCGTCGTGAACAGTCAGAGCTGTGTAAATTACTAATAGTCAGGTTTGCGTTTCCGTTGCGTAATATCCAAGCAGGAAAATAACTTTTAACTTAATTGTGAGTGTTAGAGCTCATGTTACTTGATAAATAAGAATGAATCGCCTCGCTTGGCAGACCACTCATCTTGCAGGCCTGACCGCTTGATGCGACAGTATGAGCAAGGCATGTGGGTGCCTCTCAACAGAAGTTGCTAGTTGATACCTTCGCATACATAGAAAAACACAACGGTGCCTCTAACGTTAAAGTGTTTGCTAAAAGCTGCTCTTAAGATACTAGAATCGACGCTGGAAATAGTTGTTGCCCGGGAGATAATTGTGTGAGCTATATTTTATGTGTTATATGCTGCGTGGCGACATGCGGGAGCGTTTAAGTGTTTGGCAGCTTTCCAGATCGAGGGTAGGCAATTAAGGGGCGCCGTTTCCGAGTAATGAATGCGTAGCGCGGTGGCAGGTAGCAGTGGGCCCCCGTGATTTGTGTCAGGCGGTGCGCGCGGTGGGTCCCTTTGCGGCTCCTGGTAACGCCAGCAGAACTGTAATGGAATCACTCCCCGTATGATGTTAACTGTGTCGGATGAAGAGTGACGATGTGAGCCTGCAACTTATAATCAGCTGTGAGACGTAACTGAACCGTTAGGGCCGACTCCTTGGATGTAAATGTTGGCAGCTCAGAACGAAACTGCACCAATGCAGTGCCATCTATGCAATGCATGCGAAGCCAGACAGTCATTGTTTTGATGTTATAGTCGTTTGAATGTGGCTAAAAGCTAATAACAGTGTCTTCAAAAACCGTTGCTGCCGCACCGCGATGTGCCTGTTGTAATTCGATTTTTGTGTGCTAAATGACTAAAGCTGCTTAAAACCATCAAGACTTGCGTCTACTTCATGGGACTACAGTAGTGAATGAAGGAATGGTTCGAAAACGCCGTCGACGCTTTAAGTGTGGCCGAGGAGGAGGAGGAGGAGGAGGATATTAGTGTTTAACGTCCCGTCGACAACGAGGTCATTAGAGACGGAGCGCAAGCTCGTGTTAGGGAAGGATGGGAAAGGAAATCGGCCGTGCCCTTTCAAAGGAATCATCCCGGCATTTGCCTGAAGCGATTTAGGGAAATCACGGAAAACCTAAATCAGGATGGCCGGAGACGGGATTGAACCGTCGTCCTCCCGAATGCGAGTCTAGTGTGAGTGTGGCCGAAAATGTGTGTGACAAAGAGCGGAATGATAGGTCAAGCATACCGACCTATGAGATGGTGCAACAAATGGACCACTGATTCCCTCACTGATGAACTTCCGCATGTTGTACGCACTACTACGAAGGGACTTAAACATAAATTACTATGTTCTCATTGCCTGTGCTTCACCCTTTCTTATATCCTTCTTCCTTCACCTCTCATGATTTGTTTTACCTGCAAGACTTAATTCCTTTACTTCGTTTACAACGTCTCCAGTTTGAAATGTTATCACTAATCACATTTCTGCTACTCCTCACTACTTTCATCTTTCTGTGCTTTACTCTGATTCTATATTCTGTGTTCATTACACTGTTTTCTCATTTCAACAGATGCTGTAATTTGTCTTCAGTGTTACTGAGGATACTGCCCTGATGATCTCAATATCGGTGACACGTCACCCCCCACCCTTCGATTTTTTTTCTTTTTCACTGTGGACGGTAACGTTATCAGCGAATATCTTCATTGCTGTCCTGTCACGTTTAAGTTTAATCCAAATTTTAAGCTTTCTTCTATTTCCGTTAATGCTTCTTCGATGTACAGAATGCACAATTGAATGAAGAATGCCTGCGTACACCAATTTAACTGTCGAAAGCTTTTGCTAAGTTTACAAATTCAACTATTATAATGCACAACATCAGAACTGCCTCTCAGACCCCTTCACCTTTCCTAATGCCAAGCCGATAATCTTCCAGATCATCATTTTCTTAATTTTTGCACGTCATCGTAGTGTGAAACACAGCCCTTCATTGGACGAATAATATTCTGAAACTGTACGCTTGGAGTACAGCATCGTAAGAAGTGAATCATGGACTGTGGAAGAAACGAAAACGAAGAGAAGTGTTGTGTTATAGATGAATGTGGAAAATTATGTGGACTGATAAAATAAAAAATAAGGAGGAAAGGAATACGTGGAATCACTGACTAAAAGAAGGACTGAGATTGTAGAACATTTTTTCAGATAGCGGGGAATAACTTCCACAATACTAGGGGGAGCTGTACAAGACAGTAACTGTAAGACTGTTTATATCAAATAATCATTCATTGCAGGTGCTACTGTGAGATGGAGCTGTTGACGGACGGAGTGGCGGGCTGTACAAATCAGTGAGAACACTGAAGACACAAACAGACAAAAAAAAAATTGCTTATGAAGTATTCATTTACTGAATGATAAACTACTCTTCAACGTGACACAATACCATATATCTCGAAGCAAAGATCGGAACGTTCTACTAATCGTTCAATTCCTTGACGATGGAAATACGTTCCTTGGTCACGGAGCCATTCGGGAACCGCTGTGTGAGCGTCTCATCTGCGATTGCTGCGAATCAGTTTCTCGATAGCCTGGACACTGTCAACTGTGGTCGATGTGGATGGTCTTCCTTCCCCATCAGTATTACGTCTGCGCAGCCTTGGTCAAACTACTCGACACGCCATTGCATTGGTTCATGTGCCAACAGAATTTCACAGTCAATCTGTATGCAGTTTACCCGTTTTGCCTACAAAAATTGTACTGTCCCGTGTACTTCGGAGTACGTTTCGGATTGCTGCGCCATTTCACTCTCGCGCTGTGACGCATCTGTGAGCTATATCTACGTCTGCGGGAAAGGCAGTACTTGTACTCTCTTTCGTCGTAACTTAGGACGGCGTGCGTAGCTTACTTTTCTTTCTTTCTTTTTTTTGTCTTTTCAAGTCCGCAAGAATTTTCAAGACTGTCACAGAAAAGCCGTGTACCACATATTCTATGCAAGGTGGACACTCTGAATGCCAACCGAGCACGCAAAGAACGAAGACTTTCAAGCCGGCGAACGTTTGATGATGACGAACTGCTCAAGGTCAAGAATACGTCTCGTATGCTGGCGTTTAAAACGTTTCCCCCTCTTCCATGTCTTACAGTGATGTGGAGGGGAAGGAGGTGGTTGTGGTGGTTAGTGTTTAACGTCCCGTCGACAACGAGGTCATTAGAGACGGAGGGCATGCTCGGGTTAGGGAAGGATTGGGAAGGAAATCGGCCGTGCCCTTTCAAAGGAACCATTCCGGCATTTGCCCGAAACGATTTAGGGAAATAACGGAAAACCTAAATCAGGATGGCTGGAGACGGGATTGAACCGTCGTCCTCCCGAATGCGAGTCCAGAGGGGAAGGAAGAGAAAACAAAGAAGAAAAGGCGAGAGGAAGCTGTTAGGTTTTAACTTCTTATCGACAGCTTTGTCAAAAGAGACGGAGCACAAACTCAGTCAGTCAATAATCGGCCACAATGTAAATAATAACTAAGATTGGAGATCAACGTTCCATTACGACGAGATCAGTACAGAGTCATGCAGAATAAGGCTTGAAAAGAAAAGTGACTGCGTCCGTCTCAAACGAGCCGTCGAAGCATTCGCCCTAGTCGATTTAGGAAAACCAGGGAGAACGCAATTCGGGATGTCCGAACTCCGCTACTTCCGAACAGGATATCAGAGTTTTAATAACTACGTCTCCCGCCCCCCCCCCCCCTTGGTTGTGGGGCATGATGCCAGTCACAACCTTTTCGAAGGAATCATCTTGGCATTCTCATGAATCAGCTCTGGCGCATTATGAAGCTTTGCTTTGAGCATTATCGTGATAGATCAACTGACTTTAACTGAAACGACAATCAAATGAAGTGCATCATCCGTCTTCGCCAAGGCCAACGAAATTGCCACGTCTTCCGTGAGGTTCCGAATCACAGCTCCCTTTAAACATGGATAAATGCGAAGTACTCTGCACCAAAGGAGAAGGAACCTGAGCCGTCCACGGTTCGTGTTCATCCCATTAATTGTTTGTCATCTTCTATTACGGTAGTGTAACCTCGTTTTCTTATTCCACTTAGTGGCGTCACTAACTTCCTTCCTTACTTGCCCGTGAGTGGCAGCAGCAGCGTGTATCGATAAGCGCACTGTCGTGCCATCTCTGGAGCGACCGATAGTATTTCTGGGTCATCGTATGTCGGGTAGTCAGTGAGTGGGAGACGCACCAACAGTGCAGTAGCGACCGAGCAGCAGTCGCGGACGGACCAGCAGTCCAGTCGGTCGGTTGGTGTGGAGCAGCAAGCAAGCCCCCGTCGCGCGGGATCGGGCTGGAGCCGCTGGCAGCGTGCACGTGCGCGTGGAGTGTGAGGTGCTGCTTGCGACTGCTACGAAATTCGACGCCCACCGATTTTGGACACGAAAGTTGAGTCCTCACTTAACTTACTATCGAGCCTCAACTGTTTACATTTCTTCGTTTGATCCCGGTTGTTCGGGAGGACGACGGTTCAATCCCGTCTCCGGCCATCCTGATTTAGGTTTTCCGTGATTTCCCTAAATCGCTTCAGGCAAATGCCGGGATGGTTCCTTTGAAAGGGCACCGCCGATTTCCTTCCCCATCCTTCCCTCACCCGAGCTTGCGCTCCGTCTCTAATGACCAGTTGTCGACGGGACGTTAAACACTAATTTCCTCCTCCTCCATCCCGGTTGTCGCTTTTGGGACATTCCCGCGTACAACAACGTGTGTGTATTTAAGTTGGCTAAGATTCCAGCCATCTTCCGGTGAAATTTAACTTAATCTGTTATGGAACTTCACCAGCGGTATCTTCTACCTTGTGGCCGTTGACGTTCCGGTAACCTGCCCTGGTTGTTCGTGTAGTTTTAGGCAGTGTATTTTCCTTGCATGTTGTTGCTGTCCAGCGCAGCATGTCGTTTTGCTAGTTGTGTGGAGCGGAACTGATTTGGTTGATTGGTCGGTCAGCTGTCTGTCGGTTGGGTTGCCTCCAGATTAAGAAGAAGTTCGACAGGCTGCCTGTCTCACCTAAATGGGCGTTAGTGTTACAATCCCAGGCCGACCCTTGGAAACTTCTGAGCGCCGTTCCTTATGTGTTACCTGTATGTAGTAAATTACCTGTTTGGATTTCAGTTACTTGGTTAACGTGTGGCTTTCAGTCGAGTATCTGTATCTCTTAAATTAATGTTATTGTGTTGCCCTTAAGGGATGAGATTGTTATTCTTTATTTTATTTGAAATGTTTTAAGATACGGCCTTCTGCCCTTTAAAATTGAAACCCTTCTTCTAGGACTTAAGCCGTTAAGTTATTCGTTGGTGAGCGGCCTTCAGTCGTTTTAATATCTCTTAAATTAATCTTCTTCTCTCGCCCTTAAGGCATAAGATTGTTATGCTTTTGAATGGGGCCTTCCGCCCAATTTGCATGAAATATTTTAAGATAAGAGCTTCTGCATTTTGATTGAAACTCCTCTTATTGCTTAATATGCGACCCCCAGCCTAGTTCCATTAAAATTAAATTGCTAAGGCCTTCAGCCGATTAGATTGAAGATTTAGAAAATATTCTTGTGTGAAACCTCCGGAAGAACCTTGTATTTCAATTTTAATTAAGCCTTGTGTCTTGGATTTTGAATGTGGCCTTTAGCCGATCTAAAGTTAATCAAAGGAGGTCGATTAAAGTTTTGAGTGTTTTGCATCCTTGCTGTAATATTGTGTGTTGATAAATAAAGTTTCTATGTTGAGTGCAACTGACAGGAACTCATTTTGGCCTCTATCCACAACCTAATGCGCTCTGTCATGCTAGCCCAGACATTTCAGAACCCTATAGCATCAATTACAAGAAACTGGTGAATATCTCGAGCGTGTCACACGATAGAAGTGATGTATAATTGGACGATTACGTAAAATCTGTAATATTGATAGTGAATGATGACGTAGATTGTTGGTAGGGGCCTGCAAAACAGCAGTTCACGTGTAAAGCTGCTAGTTCGACAAATTCTAGACCAATGCTAAAATGGTGGGGCACCTGTAAATGAAATGCTATATATGCAACTTTTCTTTTGTATGTTCGTGTCTTCAGAGTTCTCACTGACTGATACAGCCTCCCACGAGCCACTCAATATGTCAACCGCTCTTGCCCAGAGTAGGACATACAACGAACGATTTATTGTCTTGTAGAGCTCCCTCTAGTATCGTAGAAGTTACTCCCAAGTATCTTAACTTATGTTCTATCATCGCAACCCTTCTTTTAGTCAGTGTTTCCATGTGTTCCTTTCCTCCTCATTTTTTTATTTTATCAGTCCACGTAATTTTCGATATTCTCACTTCAAACATTTCTCTTCATTTTCAGTTTCTGTACAGCCCAAGATTCACATCTTACAGTGCTGTACTGCGGACGTACAGTTTCAGAAAATTCTTCGTCCCATGTAGGTCTATGTTACACACTACACTGATGTGCATAAAATAAGAAAATGATGGTCTGTTAGATGATCAGTTTGGCTTTAGGAAAGGTGAAGGAATCTGAGCGGTAGTTCTGATGTTGCGCTTTATAATGGACAAATAACATCTTGGTAGAATCTGTAAACCTAGCAAAATCTTTCGACAACATAAATCTGTGTACGCAGGCATTCTTCATTCCGTTGTTTAGTCGGTACATCGAAGAAACAATGACGCAAATAAAAGGAAGTTTCAAAATGCGATTAACTTCGAGGGTGACAGAATAGCAATGATAAATTCACTCGAGCGGTCTAAGGCGCTGCAGACATGGCCTGTGCGGCTGGTCCCGGCGGAGGTTCAGGTCCTCTCTCGGGCATGGGTGTGTGTGTTTGTCCTTAGGATAATTTAGGTTAAGTGTTGTGTAAGCTTAGGGACTGATGACCTTAGCAGTTAATTCCCATAAGATTTCACACACATTTGAACATAAGTTCACTGATGGCGTTGCTATCTACAGTGGAAAGAAAGAAGACAGAATAGCAATGATAAATTCACTGATGTCGTTACTATCTACAGAAAAAGAAAGAAATATCTGGGTGTGAGCCCCCATCGACATTGAAGTCATTAGAGGCTGTATCCTCAGTAACAGTGAAGAAGAATTACATGATCTAGTGAAATGAACAAGCAGTGTAATTCGCACAGAATGCAGAATGAGCGTAAACCAAGGGGGAGGAGGAGGAGATTAGTGTTTAACATACCGTCGACAACGAGGTCATTAGAGACGTTGCAGCAGCTAGGATTAGAGAAGGATGGGGAAGGAAAAATGCCGTGCCCTTTCAAAGGAACGATTCCTGCATTTGCCAGAAGCGATTTAGAGAAATCACAGAAAGCCTGCATCAGGATGGCCGGACAGGGTTTGAACCGTCCTCTCGAATGCAAGTCAATTGTGCTAACGAGTAAACCAAAGAAAGGCGAAAGCTCAGATGGTTCAAATGGCTCTGAGCACTATGCGACTTAACTTCTGGGGTCATAAGTCGGCTAGAACTTAGAACTAATTAAACTTAACTAACCTAAGGACATCACACACATCCATGCTCGAGGCAGGATTCGAACCTGCGACCGTAGCGGTCGCTCAGCTCCAGACTGTAGCGCCTAGAACTGCACGGCCACTCCGGCCGGCAAAAGGCGAAAGTAGTGAAGAGTAGTCGAAATGAGATTAGCGATACACTTAGCATCACAATTATAGACTTCATTGTAAATTAAGTAAGTGAATCAATCTGCCTTGTTAGCAAAATAACCAATGACGGATGGAGCAATGAGGACACATGAAGCACACAAGCACAGGCAGTGACGGCATTCTTGGACAAAAGAAGTCTAGTACTATCTGCTCCTTTGAGAAAGAAATTTCTGAGAATGTTCGTCTGGAGCACAATTTTGTATGATAATAATAGAGTCTAAAAAAAAAAAAAAAAAAAAAAAAAAAAAAAAACGGAGAAGAGATTCGAAGCGGTTCAAAGCGAAGTTATAAAAGGATGTTGAAGATTATGTGGATTCCGCAGGATCTGCGAAGAACGTAACACATGGAAACCACTGACAAGAACTGGGATAGGATGGTACGGCATGTGTTAAGATATCATTGAATAACTTACATGACACTAGAGGAACCTATAGAGGGTAAAAACTACAGAGGAAGGTAGAGACTGTAATTCCTAGCTGGAATGAATGTACTACATTGGTGTGCAAAACTGAAGGACAAAAGCAACTTTCGCAGGATGTGCCACTGTCAACTTACATAGCTCGACGAAACTATAACCATACATAGAAAGAATCGCTACAGCATAGTAAAGATGCTAACCGAGAGGAATACGCAATGAGGCGAACAGAAATGACATCTTTACTGAAAGACCCCAATTACACTGAAGCCGGCGAGATTTATGACTGTCTCCTGAACTTTATAAAAGGCGGGACATGGTTCTTAATAGTAGTGTGTGTGATCACGACAGACGGTAATGCATGCTTCTATGCTGGCCCCTAGTTGGGTAAGGAGTTCGTGTGGTAGGGCGTTTCATTCCTCCACCAACGCGGTAGTAACTACGACATGATCATTGGTACACGTGGACGTGCTGCAAGCACTTAGACGACAAATGCCATGGGATACCTCCTAATATAATTTCGGATCTCCTTTTTCCAGGCGTAGTGCAGCACTTCGTCGCGGCATGGACTCAATAAGTCGTTGGCACTCCCCTGCAGAAATATTGAGCAATGCTGCCTCTTTATCCGTTCATAACAGCGAAAGTGTTGCCTTTGCAGTAATTTTTGCACTAAGCGATCTCCCCATTATGTCCGATTAATGTTCGTAAGGATTCATGTCGAGAGATCTGGGTGGCCAAACCATTCACTCATGGCACACTCTCATCCATACAAATTCCATCGTTGTTTGGTAACATGAAGTTCATAAATGGCCGCAAATGTTTTAATGTAGCTATACATTCAGAGCAACCAGTCCATACCGTGTAAATAAAGCGCTCACCACTATGAAACCACCACCAGCTTGCACAGTGCCTTGTTGACAACTTGGGTCCATACCATCCTGGGGTCTGAGCCGCACTCGAACCTTACCATCAGCTGCTACTAACTGAAATCGGAACTCATCTGGGCAGGCCACTTCCCGGGTTTGATTCCCGGCGGGGTCAGGGATTTTCTCTGCCTCGTGATGACTGGGTGTTGTGTGTTGTCCTTAGGTTAGTTAGGTTTAAGTAGTTTTGAGTTATAGGGGACTGATGACCATAGATGTTAAGTCCCATAGTGCTCAGAGCCATTTGAGCAGGCCACTGTTTTCACTCTTCTAGCGTTCAATCGATGTGGTAACGAGCCTAAGAGAGGCGCTGCAGGCGATTTAGTGCTGTTAGCAAAGGCACTCGTGTCGGTAGTCTGCTGCCATAGCCTATTAACGCCAAATTTCGCCGCACTGTCCAATCGGATGCGTTCGTCGTAAATATCACATTATTTCACACAGTTTTGCTTGTCTGTTAGTACTGACAACTCTAGGCAACGACCGAGCGAGGTGGCGCAGTGGTTAGCACACTGGACTCGCATTAGGGAGGACGACGGTTCAATCCCGTCTCCGGCCATCCTGATTTAGGTTTTCCGTGATTTCCCTAAATAGTTTCAGGCGAACGCCGAGATGATTCCTTTGAAAGGGCACGGCCGATTTCCTTCCCAATCCTTCCCTAACCCGAGCTTGCGCTCCGTCTCTAATGACCTCGTTGTCGACGGGACGTTAAACACTAACCACCACCACCACCACCTCTAGGCAACCACCGTTGCTCTCACTCGTTAAACGGAAACTGTCGGCCACTGCAGTGGATCGCGGAATATTGAATTCCTTAACCATTTCCGAAGCAGAATATTCCATGCGCCTAGGTCCAACTACCATTCCGCGTTCATAGTCTGTTTATTCTCGTCGTGCGTCCATAATCACGTCGGAAACCTTTTCACATGAATCACCCGAATACAAACGACAGCTCTGCCAAAGCACTGCCCTTTTATACCTTGTGCACGTGACACTACCGCCACCTGTATATGTACATATCACTCTCCCATGACTTTTTTCACCTCAGTGTACGTCCCCACATGGGATCTAAGTTGAGTGGAACGGGAAGACGAGTCCATTGGCCGAACACCCCTCGTTCCCAGAGTTCCTCCAACAGTGCAGTTGGACACGGTCGAGCATTTTCACCCATAAAAATTAACTCAGGGCCTAATGCACTCCTGCAACGACATACATGTCACAAAACGTTGATTGATAAGTATTCAGTACTGTGTTAAAAGATTCGGAGGTCAGTACGTCCATTCAACATTATGCCTCCCCACATCGTAGCACCCGGAACACAAAAATGATAATGTTCAGCAAGGTTCTTAGGTCAATTACCTGTTCCCACTACTAGTCATGTAGGCGTGCGTATTGCCGAGCACAGTCGTTTTGGTGCTTTAGGTGTTGGGGGTGAGGACGTATAATATTGCATGGGCGTACTGACCTCCAAATCTTTGAACACGACACACTCGCCGATCAACATTATTGCGACACTCAGCTCCTTCCCATGTGCGTCTTTTTAGGGTGAATTCGGCCCTTGTTTCATTTTTATGGATGACATTGCTGGCCCGTATCGAATAGCATTGTTGGAAGAACTCTTGTAGTGAGACGATACTCGGCAAACGGACTAGCCTTCCCCAGCAACTTGAATTAATGAACTGGTACGCAGATTGTTCTATAGTTCCTTCATTTTTCTGTATTTTTTATATTCAGGATTGTGTCTTCATACTTTCTAAAGTCCCCTGGAATGTCTTCACCTCCACAAATTTTACACACCAACTTGAATAGTCTTTTGGTTGCCACTTCTCACTAATGATTTTATAAATTTCGAAGCAGAGTTATCTATTCCTTTTGCCTTGTTGGATTGGTGGTCTTCCGAAGCTCCCCGTGTTTCTCATATCCGCACCCATTTCTTTTTCCATCACGTCAGTTAATACTTTGTGCACCTTTTGGATGCCCTCAACACACCCTTTCTACCTACCTGTCTCTCTTCTGCAGAGCATCCTTACTGTTGACGCTCTGCTTCTTGAGACGCAATTCTGTTGTTGCCCTTGAAAAGGGACGCATGTAACCTCCTCAGAAAATTATTTTGACTGTCCTGTATACTGAAAATGTTCGTCCAACGACCGTTTCCTTTTCTAGTTCACACTTTTCATGCAGCCATTTCGCTTTAGTTGTATGTACTTCTCATTTACTTCATTCCTAAGTGACTTATATTGCTGTATTCCTTTCTGTTCTTGACGGTTATTTATTTTTTCTTTCTTCGATCAGTTCAAGTATTTGTTCTTTCACCCATTTTTCTAGGAGTTACCTTTGTTGTACATAGACGCTAATCCAACCAGTTTTAAACTTCTGATGCAGCGTTTGGAACTGTTATGCAGATAGTATGACGTCCGTCTTAGAACGAAATCAGAGACGCGATGCTATGATCGTAACTGGTCGGTAAAGGCCATCTGGGGATCCTGGGAATGAGAATCTTTGAAAGAAAACTGACTGTTTATTGCAAAACACTGCTGACTGAAGTTTACAGATCCTCTATTTGAGGAAGACCGTGCGATCAGTCTTCTGTCAACATCATGTATCTTTCTTAAGGGTAATGAGAATGACAGAAAACTGCTAATATTGTTAACACGTATCTTCTGTCATGCACTGCACAGTAGCTTTCGGAATACATACGTAGATGTGAATGTAGAATGACAATAAATTTACAACCGTTGTCATTCAGATAAAGTGTATGTGCTACATTACTAATTTGTTTGAATTCACGGTTGTTGCAACGGCAAATTCAGGACCTAGTAGTACCATCATCGAGTACATGAGCTCGTTGCAGGTTCAGAATGAAACATAAATTAAAGTTCCGTCGATGTCAGTGTCTGAGGTAGATACAAACAGTAGATTGTCGAACTATGGTAGCATATTGACTCATTACTTACATGTGCAAATACAATGCGAGACGTAAATAGTTTAGCTATGAGGGGCCTTGTCAATCGCAGTAAAAAAAATAAAAAAAAATAAAAAAAAAATAAAAAAAATCCGCCCTTACCATAACGTCCATCATAAGTCATACTACCAGTTTCGGGGTATTAATCCTTTGAAAGGGTACAGTACCGCCCAACATTGAAATTAGGTACAACATTCTTCGTTATTCTTGTCAGAACAACATATTTTTTCTAATAATAACTCAATTTCAATTAATACAGCGAAGCCGGATACCAGTGTGGGAAAGAATGACAATTTATTTATTTAATTGATCGCATGTGCACTCCCACAAAATAAATCCCTACATCCAGTTTGGTGAGATCTGTGAAATGTATGGTCATCTTCTAACCGCAGATAGTGAATGTGCAATATACGATCATCTTTGAGACGATCCTTTGGCCACCTTTGGTGGAACTAAAGAGATGAAATTTACCGGAGCTTTGAGCGCCTGAAATGTGGCTGACCAATACGGTAGCAAGGTGCTTCCCCACTTCGGCAGAGGTGCGAGAGAACCTGAAGAACGGCCATGTTTCGGCACTCTGCCGCTGGATCTAGTTTTGGTAAGACCTGTCTTAGGCGTGCTCCGTAAGGACAAAAGAGTGGAGACATGGTATGCATGTGAAATACTTAAGAGTAGCTTAGAATAATAATTTCTCTATTTCAGGAACTTTTGTTGGGAGAATTAAATGTCAGGCAGGTAATATTAATGGGATCGTAGTAATCTTCGGAAGTGACCAACGGTCACAATGAAACCACGTGTAGCAATAAGTTGAAATACTTCCGAGTACTTAAGTTAAGCTGAATTACTAGTGTGTGTACTATAAGTTGGAAATATTTAAGAAATGGCGTGTGCAGGACTTGAAATTAGAGACGAGTACTTCCACGTAGTGAGTACTGTGTGAGTCTCAATCTGTGTATGAGGCAAAGGATAAAGAGAAGTATTCATTCATGGTATCAGTTGAGGACTCGCGTGTGTGATGAATACGTTCTTAATATTACTTTGCGTGTTATGTTTCCGTGTGACCCTTGATTCAAACTATAATACTCTGAGAGAGAAGCAAGATGAGTCAGCCGTCTATCCAGCAACGCCACTTGGCTTGCATTGCACAGGAAGACGTGCATATAACGTCCAGAGTTCGTAGTAGGAAAGAAAAGTTACGAAGTGGGGCAGTGTCGTGTGGAACTGGGATGAATACTAATTGAAGTGGGAAAGCTGAAAGTGATGTGATTATAATGTTGTGACTATTCCTTATGTCGTATTCCATGTTGCAGTGTGGTGCATGTCATGTAATTTAAGTATGTGTGGTTTGCATGGGAGAGTAGCAAGGTAGTTTCAGAGGTAGTGGGTTATGCATGTTCCTTTTGTACCGCTCGGTCTGGAGGAAATTTTCGTGATGATGGTTGTGAGAGTCGAAGTGTGAGATGCAGAAAAAGATCCACCATCCTATCCAGAAAGTGCACTGTAGCATTAAATAATTACGAGACCATAAGATAGAGAATCACCAATGTAAAGCCATGCCCACTGGGTGGAATTTCTCATGTGTTATTGTTGTAGGTTATAGAATTTGTGTGTTTAGGTTATAGAATTTAACGGAATAAATAAGAGAGTGAAAAGAAAAAGATTGGTGGCCTTTTCCTTCGAATTGTATGTTGTCATGATATCCAGAATTTATAATGTGTGCGCCATTCATATTCAGTGCGATGGCCACGTGTTGATAAAAGCCGTTAAATAAGAAAGAAAATGTGGTATTGCCAGTGCGTAGTGAACAGTCAGTGTTGTGTAAATTCCTAATAGTCAGATGGCGTTTCCGTTGCGTAATATCCAAGCAGGAGAATAACTTTTAACTTAATTGTGAGTACTAGAGTTCATGTTATTTGATAAATAAAAAATGAATCCACTCGCTTGGCAGACCACTCGTCTTGCAGGCCTGACTGCTTGATGCCACAGTATGAGCAAGGCATGTGGGTGCCTCTCACCTTCATTTTCAGATATTTACCACCCGAGACATCGAACAATGAAGAATCAGTACTTCGAGTCTGGTGACGTTATTAAAAAGGTACATGTGGTATTTTATTTATTGTATCAGACAAATATGTATTCAATAAAGGCTACTGGTGAATTCAAGTATAAATTAATTTTTTAGGGTTCGCTGTAACAGAGCACATTGTGGTAGTGTCTGGTCAGAATTTGGTTCCTGTCATAAACCTCCGCCGTCATTCGTAGCTACTCGGCGGTGATGACGAGGTCCGCATAGTTCGCCACTGACGTCAACACGAGCTAGTGTGTCCCGGCGCACCGCACTAAACTGATGGAGTGCCTAGATCTGCCTACGCCACTGCCCGTTCCACGTCTGATGCAGTGAGACATTCACTGGCATTCCTTGGACACCCACCTATACATCTACGTACACACAGCGCAAGCAGCCGTACGGTGCGTGCATGAGTGTAACCTTTACCGCAACTAGTTGTTTCCTTTCCCATTCTCTCACGGACAGAGCGATGGAAAAACGATTGTCTATATGCCTCCCTATGCTGGTAGGGAAGCTCGAAAATCAGAAAAGAGAAATGCAAAGGCTCATTCTAGATATAGTAGGAGTCAGTGAAGTGAAATGGAAAGAAGACAATGATTTCTGGTCAGATGAGTATATGGTAATATCAACAAGAGCCAAAAATGATATAACGGGAGTATGATTCGTATAATAGGAAAGTAGGGCAGAGAGCGTATTACTGTGAACAGTACAGTGATAGGGTTGTTCTTATCAGAATCGACAGCAAACCAACGCCGACAACGATAGTACAGGTATACATGCCGAGGTCGCAGGCTGAAGATGAAAAGACAGAGAATGTAAACGGGGATATAGAAAGGGTAATACAGTACTTAATGGGAGTTGAAAATCTAATAGTCATGGGGAGCTGGAAAGCAGTTGTAGGTGAAGAGGCAGAAGAAAAGGTTACAGAGGAATATGGGATTCGGACAAGGAATGATAGAGGAGAATGACTAATTGAGTTCTGTAATAAATTTCAGCTTGTAATAGCAAATAGTCTGTTCAAGAATCACAATAGGAGGAGATTACTTAGAAAATGCCGGGTGATAAAGGAAGATTTCGGTTAGATTGCAAAAAATGGTTCAAATGGCTCTGAGCACTATGGAACGTAACATCTGTGGTCATCAGTCCCCTAGAACTTAGAACTACTTAAAACTAACTAACCTAAGGACATCACACACATCCATGCCAGAGGCAGGATTTGAACCTGCGACCGTAACGGTTCCAGACTGAAGCGCCTTTAACCGCACGGCCACACCGGCCGGCGGTTAGATTGCATCTTGGTCTCACAGAGATCGCGAAATCAGATAATGGATTGTAAGGTGTATCCAGGAGCAGATATAGACTCAGATCACAATGCAGTAGAGATGAAGAGTAGGCTGAAGATTAAGAGATTGATGAAGAAGAATCAATACGAATAGAAGTGGGATACGGAAGTACTAAGGAATGACGAGATACGCTTCAAATTCTAAGGAATAGCTCAGCAGGCAGTACAGTTGAAGAGGAACGGACATGTCTAAAAAGAGAAATCACAGAATTTGTAAAGAAAAACATAGGTGCAAAGAGTGCGAAGAAACCGTGTGTAACGCAAGAAATATTTCAGTTTATCGATGAAAGAAGAAAGTACAAAAATGTTCAGGGAAATTCAGGAATACAGAAATATAAGTCACTGGAAAATGAAATAAATAGGAAGTGCGGGGAACCTAAGACGAAATGGCTGCATTAAAAATTTGAAGAAATCGATAAAGAAATGATAGTCAGAAGGACTGACCCAGCATGTAGGAAAGTGGAAACAATCGTCGGTGAAATTATAAGTGAAGGTGGCAATATTAAGAGTGTAACGGGAATTACATTGTAAAATGTGATAGAAGAAGAAACAGAAGTCGATTTAGAAGAGAGAGGGTATCCAGTACTAAAATCAGGATTTATGAGAGCTTTGGAGGACTTAAGATCAAATAAGGTAGAAGTGATAACATTCCATCAGAAGTTCTAAAATCATTGGGCGATGTGGAAACAAAACGATTATTCACATTGGAGTGTAGAATGTATGAGACTGGCGACATAGCATCTAACTTTCGAAAAAATATCATCTACACATTCCGGAGACTGCAAGAGCTGACAAATGCGAGAACTGCTGCACGATCAGCTTAACAGCTCATGCATCCAAGTTGCTGACAAGAACAATATACAGAAAAATGGAAAAGAAAATTGAGGATCTTGAGGATCTGTTAGACGACGACCAGTATGGCTTTAGGAAAAGTAAAGGGACGAGAGAGGCAATTCTGACGCTGCGGTTGATAATGGAAACAAGACTAAAGAAAAATCTAGAGACGTTCATAGGATTTGTCGACCTGTAAAAAGCGTTCGACAATGTAAAATGGTAGAAGATGTTCGGAATTCGCAGAAAAGGAAGGGTAAACTATAGGGAGAGACGGGTAATATATTACAGTATGCACAAGAGCCAAGAGGGAATAATAAGAGTGGACGACCACGAACGAGGTGTTCTGATTAAAACGGGTGTAAGACAGGGATGGAGTCTTTCACCCATCTGTTCAATCGGTACGTCGAAGAAACAATGATGGAAATAAAAGAAAGGTTCAGAGGTGGAATTAAAATTCAAGGTGAAAGGGTATCATTGATATGATTCGCTGATGACATTGCTATCCTGAGTGAAAGTGAAGAAGAACTGCAGGATTTGCTGAATGGAATGAACAGTCTAGTGGATACAGAATATGGACTGAGAGTAAATCGAAGAAAGACGAAAGTAATGAGAAGTAGCAGAAATGAAAACAGCGAGAAACTTAACGTCAGGATTTATGGTCACGAAGTAGGTGAAGTTAAGGAATTGTGCTACCTAGGCAGCAAAATAACCAATGACCGAATGAGCAAGAGGGACATTAATAGTAGACTAGCACTGACACAAAGGACATTCCTGGCCAAGAGAAGTCCACTAGTATCAAACATAGGCCTTAATCTGAGGAATAAATTTCTGAGAATGTGCATTTGGAGCACAGCATTATATGGCAGTGAAACATGGATTGTAGGGAAACCGGAACAGAAGAGAATCGAAGCATTTGAGATGTGGTGCACTACATGAATGTTGAAAATTAGATGGACTGATGAGGTAAGGGTTTTGCGGAGAATCGGTGAGGGAAGGAATATGTGGAAAACAGTGACAAGGAGAAGGGGCAGGAGGTAAGGGTTTTGCGGAGAATCGGTGAGGGAAGGAATATGTGGAAAACAGTGACAAGGAGAAGGGACAGGATGACAGGACATCTGTTAAAACATCAGGGAACGACTTCCCTGACGCTAGAGAGAGCTTAGAGAGCAAAAACTGTAGAGGAAGGCAGAGATTGGAATACATTCAGCAAATAATTGAGAACGTTGGTTGCAAGCGATACTCTGGGATGAAGAGGTTCACACAGGAGAGAAATTCGTGGTGGGTCGCATCAAACCAGTCAGAAAACTGATGATTCAAAAAAATGAATAAATAAAATGAAATAAAAAAATAAAAAATAAATAAATAAAAGAGCCCTAATTTCTCGTATGTTAATCTTCGTGGTCCCCTACGTGAAATGTATGTTGGCAGCAGTAAGATCGTTGAGCAGTCAGCTTCGAATGCCGGTTCTCTAAACTTTCTTGGTGTTCTTCGAAATGAATGTCTTCTGCCCTCCAGATTCCCACTTGAGCCCCTGACGTATATCCGTAACACTTGCATGCTGATCGAACCTATCGGTAACAAATCTAAATAAACTGGAATTCATAAAAAAGCAGACGAAACAATTAACTTTCCAGGTTAAACCAAATTTCGCAAGTAATGGCATCAGTTCTATCCTGGAACGCCGACACAACGAGTGCACAGCTCAGGTGGAACGGACTGAAGATGCTTACTTTGGGAAAAAGAATTGCCTCATCAGACTGCAGGACAAAAAGTGGTAATATTCGTTCAAATTAATCAGTAATTTATTCATCCTTAAAAATGATCTCACATCAGGGTAAACGACAGTCATAATTCACTACGTGAAGAATAAAAATTACTGAGCAAGGAATTACGAACAGAATTACATTAATCAGTAGTGAGACAAAATTCCTATCTGTTTCGAAGCACTGTATAAATGTCGAAGGCACCTCAGCGCTACGTGGGAACGTGCTATTCAACAAGCACATGAGTTTTCAAAGTCTGACCAGTTCGTTGCGGAATAAATTCGCAAATTGTTATCTGCACAGAGGAAAAGCAGCAGAAATTCTAAACGCGACACTTGCCTAAAAAAAAGCAGCGAAAGAACCCCCAGGCTGGACTGGATACCTCTAGATATCCCCACGACGAAGAATGACGTCCCTGGTGTTCCCGAACAGCGAACACCAAGTGCGTCGTGCCTATGCTCTACCATGCTCCAAAACAACACCGGTTAGAGGGGAGGATTCACGTGTTTTGCCACCCTGAAAACCGAAAATTTCTCCGAACGTTCTTAAATCCAGGGGACGCCTGTAGAATTTTCCTTAGAAGCGCTTGTTGTGCTTCCGTAAACTGACTACTTGTGAGCACTGGACGGGCTCTCATGCAGCTCGTTTCCCGTGCTGTATACGGTAAAAAGGCGGTGGCTCTTTCTCTGTGTATGCTTCTAGGAATGTCCGTGGGCGCTTCTGGTTACCCCCACCCCCCAAGGACCACTCGTAGTTCGTACAGTTCTAGAAAGGTGTTTGCGGTACCTCGGCTCAGGCCTTCTCACATGGCTCTATTGTACTTGGAGGAATTCCAGGAATCTTCCCAAAAATCCGCTCCTCGACCATCCACTGCCTGAAGCTTATAGCTGGACTTACCACTTTGCAGCAATGGGGAATTCAACAATCTTATACTCTATACTGCACAAGCACTGTTCCTCCATCCAGAAAATCTAGGATAACACAATAGCAATGAATTTATCGTCGTTTAGCGACATGCTGCTAAGCAGTTACGTCACAAATGGATCAAGAAATTTTTATTAAGAATACGAATGTTAATTGACCAGTAGGCGCTGTTTAGTTTATTTGTATGGCCTTTTTGAGCTATATCACAGAAGGAAATTTCTGTTATTTGGCATTTAAGAAATGATGTGAATATAGTCGAGGAACGACACGTGGTTCGGATTCCAAATTAAACTGTAGATTCTCTTTCTACGGTAGGATTACTGGGGTAGGTTACGATCGCACAGGTCACCCAAGTGGCGTCCAATCGAAAGAACTGCAAACAGGTAATCATGCCACACTAATTTACTTTTTTTACCAGAGCACAGCTTCCGCCAATCGTGAAAGAAAATAAAAATTTGCCGGCCGCGGTGGCCGAGCGGTTCTAGGGGCTACAGTCTGGAACCGCGCGACCGCTACGGTCGCAGGTTCGAATCCTGCCTCGGGCATTGATGTGTGTGAAGTCCTTAGGTTAGTTAGGTTTAAGTAGTTCTAAGTTCTAGGGGACTGATGACCTTAGAAGTTAAGTCCCATAGTGCTAAGAGCCATTTGAGCCAATAAAAGTTCAAAAATGGTTCAAATGGCACTAAGCACTATGGGAGTTACCATCTGAGGTCATCAGCCCCTAGACTTAGAACTACTTAACTCTAACTAACCTAAGGACATCACACACATACATGATCGAAGCAGGATTCGAACCTGCGATCGGAGAAGCAGCGCGGTTCCGGACTAAAAAGCTTAGAACCGCTCAGTCACAACGTCCGGTACACTTTGTTTGTAGAAGTATGATGTACTGAGCTAAATTTGCTTGATTGTCGAAATGAATATTCTTTCCGTTAAGTATTGGCCCGGCTTAGCGGGGAATGCGCTGGATGCGTAACGGCCTTCAAATAATCCTCTGATTTGCGATTTATTAAGTAACCAGAGGAGAATGCTAATTTTGCTTTTGCTTCTTTTCAGCATTCACTCTCCCATCACATCGCGCTGAGTTCAATTACTGAAACGTTAATTAAGCCAGTGACATATCTACGGAGACACTCCTTATGGTCGTAGCTTGCTTGCGATGTGGTGCTTTGTAGACCGTCTTTCGTGACTCTAGGAAGACGGAATTCATCTCATCACCTGCATCTACTGCGCATCTGTCATGCATGAATGAAGCAAGCTATGTTTCGTACAAGTGATTGTTCCTAGATTCATGTTGATTCTTTATTAAAAACTTCTTGTCCTGGACGAACGTCATGATGTTTGAACTTAAGAGTGTGCTATAGGATCCTTCATCGGGCGAAGGTCAGCGAAATTTGTTTGTAGTTTTGCCCATCCGATTTTCAGCCTGTATATAAACAGGAGCAGCCCTCGCTGTTTTATAGCCACGAGTGACTAATCGTTGCGCATCAGATTCTACAATGAGCCGATGCTTTGAAAAATATTCTCATATTTAGCGACTCCTCCTCATGACAAAAGCACCAAATATGACATCTGATCAGTCCGTCCTGCGACACATTAAGCGGCTTTGCATCCTACTGGTTCTCGTTTCGTAGACCTTTGTAGAAACGTCACGGGATATACAAGCCTATTTAAACTTCGATTTAATAAAATACGAATGAACGTAAAAACATGTGGTAAATTTTAACTTACGAATGCACAACAAAGATTTTATTTCCAATAGAACCATCATATATTACAATGGCATATCTTCTATTTACACTCATGTACAACCCTTAGGTGCCTTATGTAATTACGTTTAACATCAAAGTTTCATTTTTCACAGATTTTCAATGTGCAATTTAACAGACGCACGCAACAATGCAGACGATAGACTCGTCCGCCTGTCGGAGTGGCCGAGCGGTTCTAGGCGCTACAGTGTGGAACCGCCCGACCGCTACGGTCACAGGTTCGAATCCTGCCTCTGGCATGGATGTGTGTGATGTCCTTAGGTTCGTTAGGTTTAAGTAGTTCCAAGTTCTAGGGGACTGATGACCTGAGAAGTTAAGTCCCATAGTGCTCAGAGCCATTTGAACCATTTTTAACCAAGACTCATCCCATACTTTTATGAGTATGTCCATTGCTGTTGCTAAGGAGGCGTGGCAGCTCACCCAAAGGGAGTCACATAGGCGGAAACTTCGCAAGCCCTCACAAAAACAAACAAGTAAATAAATAAATAAAAAGGAAAATCCGCTTTACCGACAAGGGGGCCTCACCATGCAGATGATGAGGAGGAGGGAGGATATGGGTAACAATCGTGTTAAACTTTTAATAAAAAGACGTGTTCACCTGCACAGGGTGATAGAACCGTTTGGGGCCCTTGCTAGAGTAACATCAAAGACCTGAACAGTGATGAGGGTGGAAGGAATTGATCTCGGTACGACGGAATTGACAGAAGATGATTTCATTGAACAAAATCCACTTTGTCTGGCATGAATGAAGGAGAAATTTTGTCGGCGCCTGTTCACCAAAGGTGCGAGCGCTACTTAAAATTATGGGACAAATTCTTCCAATTTTTAAATTCCAGTTTTGTAATTCTAAGTACTAGGGATCGTATCTATTATAACGATCCCTCTATCTGGTAATACGTTTTTTCAGAGTCTGAAAATGGTTCTTAAATAGAATCGAAACCGGTCACTCCAATAATAATAAAAAGTTGCGATCAAGACAGTTTTCAATCTTTTAATTTTAATTTTATAGATCGCTATAATGTTTTCAAAAATTTTATGGGTGTTATGTGTCCTTCATCATCATTGACTCGCAAGTCGCCGCTGTGGCATCAGCTGAAGAGGACTTGCAATACGGCGGCCGAACTCCCCCGAGTGGGGCCTCCCGGCCAACAATGCCATACGACCATTTCATTTCATTCCAATTCTTAGTAAAGTGTAACGTGAAGAGTAACTTATTCCAGTTTTCACTGTTACACCTTAAACAGCTTGGGCACTTCTTTACTGTAGTGTTTGGCAAATGCTGTTCCAGTTAGAAATGTTGCAGGTGAAATAATTTTTGATAACAGTAAAATCGATGAGAAAGGAGGAAGAAAAACACTAAATTGCTTTATCTTATGCACAACTGAGCTATGTTTTTTTTAATTCTCATCAAAATGATGTTTTGTTATATCTGAAGAAGTAAATATTATTTTAATTACAAAAATACACGAATTAGGTTTATTTATACGAAGTTTAGAGCAAACTCCCACACATCGCAGTTGACGGATTTCTTTAACAATTTCCCACCTTCTATTTGTACCACGTACACTCACGTTTGCTGCTCCCTCTTCTCCGAATACTGGAAGATCGTGGTCATCGTTAATAAGTCCCTCAAAATCCTCATACCCTATTTGTTATTCTACATTGTGCAAAACAAAACACAGTATTATCGCAATGGTGATTTTTCTCTGGGCAAGCCTTGTTTTGGTTTGCTGCATTGAGAAGCACCTGGTCACCCATCCAAAGCACCGTTCGATTATCGCCCTTTCCTTAGAGTGAAGTCCCTTGCACGCCCTCTCATATGGAGTTGTTAGCCGCGATGCAACGTCATATCCTTCGTCTCATAAAATTTAAGCATTGCACTGGTTCTCTCGTAGTATACGGTGCACATCCGAGTTTCTCCGTATCCTAGCATCATGTACAGACCCAGACCAGGAGGCATCAACACTATTGAATATTTTCCTGCAATCACATGTCGCTTGCACATTTATTGAAGGAAAGCCCTACCGATAAATGTATTTGTCTCCAGCTGCAGAAGGTTTCATTACCGGGATGTGCGTGCAATCGAGAGCCCCCACCGCACGTGAAACTGATAAACTGATATCTAGACTGCCACTTAACTTGTGCTGTTTCTAGTTGGTTTACTTTTCTCGGAAATCGGGTCCACAATAGCGCTTTTCTGCTAACTTGCTGTAGTACATATGAAAATGTCAGTGACACAGTTGTCTGATATATCCCGAAGACTTCTCCTACACCTAAGTTTATTTATACGAAGTTTAGAGCAAACTCCCACACACCGCAGTTGACGGATTACTTTAACAATTTCCCACCTTTTATTTGTATCACGTACACTCACGTTTGCTGCTTCCTCTTCTCCCAGTACTGGAAGATTCTTGTCATCATTAATAAGCGCTCAAAATCGTCATACCCTATTTGTTATTCTACGTTGTGCAAAACAAAAACAGCCTGAGTTCATTAAATAGTGCTAAAATGTTTTTATGTTAAATTCGTTGAAAAGGGCGCCTCCTCTCTTTTCGTAATTTTCAGGAAGAAAGTGATTCGCCAGGCAAGTAATGTTTTCACTGTTAAATCTATGTAAGCTTCGATGGTTTCCTTCTTCTGTCTTCCTTCGTCCAGCGTATATACATTTTTTTTTTCAAGAAACATAAATCCTGTCATTTTCACTACAATCACTCGGTAACAATTAACCGCAACACAACTTACTCAGCTCGTAGTATGCTACAGAGCTCACTTCAAAAAACAGAGAATGTTCTCCGCTTGTGAGGAACTTCTCTGGTTTTATTCATACGAAATCGGAAAACGTTCAACTTTCTCAGATGAAGTTTATTCTCCGACACGCTTTATTCATGCGAACCTGAGAATGTTCTTCGAAGTTCCGACTATAAAAGGCACTCTCCGTTTTTCTTTTTTTTTTTTTTTTTTTGATACCACCCACTGTCGAGTGGAAGATGCACTGCGCCGTGGACACTACTTAACATGCGGTGAAAAGTTCATGCTCCTAGGAAAACTCTGCTTTAAGGCAAGAGCCGAGGTGATTACTTTGAATAGGCCGATTTATTTCCCAGCCCTTCGCCAACCGGCGCTATTACTCCGTCTCTGACGAATTCATCATCGACAGGATGTAAAAACACAGTCTTCCTACCTTTCTTCCTCCCGCATGAAGTCAGGTGTAAAGCCTAATCCATGAGGTGACCAAGAAAGATTCGATTCGTCCCGGTCGGAGGGCTACAGCTTTAGCAGTCCAAGTGACTCGAAACGCTAGTTGCTGTCAAGAGCAGGAGACCTAATAGTTTTGAGGAGGAGCCGCGGTTTGTGTGTACAGGCCGTGTCGGGAGCGGCCGGATTTGCCGGCAGGGGGCGCCGTCCGCGCTGCCGCCTCCGCTCCGCCCCCGCCCCCGCCCCCACCACCGTGTCCCCACGCGCCGTGTTTACAGAGCGCCATTGTGGAGCACAATGAGGCCCTCCTTCCGCTTGATTCTTAAAGACGAAAATCCGGATAAAGGTCTTGTGGGTAATTTCCGCGGGGCACGCTGTCCGCCACTGAAAGCCTGCTGAACAATGCGCGGGCCGCGACCTGCTGGGAACACTCGTCCGGCTGCGCGGCTCTACCTGAACGACGCCCACGCACCACCACCAGCACCACCACCAGCACCAGCAGCACCAGCAGAAGAAGCAGCCGCAGCTAGCCACTTGCCGCTGCACATTCCGCCGCCCACGTGTGCTGCTGCACGGCGTAAGCTCAGTGGACAGAATATTAATCAGGCCGTAAGAAGAGAACGTTCTAGGGCACTCTAGACCTTATACAGGGTGGGAAAAAAAAACTTCTCCAGGGAAGTGTGTTGCCTCCAGTTTTGTTCAATTTATATACTAACGACCAACCCATAGCACGCAACTGCAGGAGTGCTCTTGAAGATCTGTCAGAATACTACAGAATAAACCAACTTAAGGGGAGACAGTGACAGTATTGCACTGATATTTTTGTAAATCCATATCTTTTCCATTTTTTATTCAATCTCATTGAAACTTTGCACACTTGTGTATAGAGATCTAATACGATTTTTTTAAAAAAAATCAGAGTTTTTAATAACAACCTAATGCAGTCAGACAATTTTGAATTTTTTATTGCATTATTATTTTAAGGTACACTTTTTCATAATTTCGATGCAAATTTGGCAAATTTTTTTAATGGTAAAATAATCTACTCTAATAGGTGTACAGTTAAGTGCGGTAACTTTTTGGTAAATTAATGCTATTATTTTCTGTGATATTTTGGGTTCGAACATTTTTTACAAGCAAACTTTTCGATATATTATCAACCACAAAACTGTGTGTAATATCTCGATTAAAATTTTGTTCCACTTAAATATTGCTTCAAAGTAAAAGAATAGGTGTGCCAAATTTCATTGCAATCCTTCCAGTAGTTTCTGATATATGTGTTCCTGAAAGCAGAAATCCTTAAGTTGCAGAAAAATCATTTTAAAGTTTGGATGAAACGTAAAAAAAAAAAAAAAAGTATCTGCTCAGCGAAGACTCCAGGTGTAAAGCCCAACTTGATGAGGGTGTGTAGTCTTATCACATACCCATCATTAAACACTGCTGCAGCTTCCAAAGCAGAAATCTTCACCACCAAATTGGAAACAAACACAGCCTTTGGAAATCTTTTCCAAATAAGAGCATTGAAACTTTTATTTGGGTTCTGTGTTTTCCTATGCACACATTTTTCTAGCAGTTCTGGTGAAGCCAGTGCTCTAAAAGTTGGTTTAATGGCCATTGAAACCTCATAAGGAAGGTTATTTTTATGGGTATAAGCTTTCCCACTTTCCTTACTTTTCAACAATTTGCACCATTCGTTAGAAAAGGGGCCATGTTGAGGTGTAGTATCTGTCGACAGTTAATGAAACCAAATGGCCCATACTGCTTTCCTCATGTCCAAGGGTGTGAGGTTACTTCTAATTGCAGCATCATAATAGACTTGTAGGCTATCAATCCTCTTCTTCGTTAGTCTTTTTTTAACTCCCAGTGGCTTCCCATCCTCTAGTAGCTTGCCTTTATTGTCTGCAACAAGTCTTTGGAGTCGTCCACCCATCCTCTTCTGAATATGGCCTAAGCACTCCAGTTCCTCAATAGTGCAATCTTTTCCACAGGGCTGACTTTCAACTACATTCTTGAAAGCACTAGATACTCCATCTCGCAAATACTGTACGTATCTTACTCCATACTTTTGCAAAGATCTATGGAAAATGAATTTCATACCTGCAGCTTCCACCCCACCACTGGAGACTGCATAATTTCTGCTACAAACAGCTTTATGGGCTTCTTGCCATTCTGTTTCTTTACCTGCCTCGAATATATTTCTAGTGCAAGGAACATGCAGAACAATATTTAGACATCACCTCTAAGTCTAATACTTTTCCAGTGTCGACACTAATGATTGTTGGAACTCCATGCAGTGAAGTATGCCCCCTCTTCATCCAGGAACTGTCACAGGAAACTTCTATATCGTTGCTGTTAGTTGCTTCATTATTTTCTTGAATTGCCCCTGGGACTGCCGTTTTCATGCTCTCTTCACTTACTTCTGCAACTGCATTGAGGAGAGCAGTATTATTAATTGTAGAAAATTTTAGGGGAGGACCAGGCATGTTCATAATACCATATAAAAGGTTTTCACCATCTCTTCCAATCCCTATACATCTTAGTCCATAAGCAAATCTCATATTGGTTTCATAGATTCTATTACTGACCTTTGATGTCTTGAATGGTATGTCAGCATCACAGTTTTGACACAAAATGTGCAATGTGCAAACCAAACTTTCTCTCTTTCCACCATTAACCGAATCCACATTTCCTCCGCAAACAGAGCAGTTGCCGGCTTTTCTAAGTGTTTCTGCCACCATTTCCAAATCCACAATTCTGTAACCTGTATTTCTGTCATGATTTGTTTCTTCTGACACAATCTCTGTCCCAAGTTTTATTTTAGATGCACTTGGAGACAAGCTAATGTTTGCCACTGCAGGCCCGACCCTAACCTCAATGTCAGTTTTTCGCTTTATATTGGAAATATGGGACTTACTATATTTTTTAGATACTTTACCAGGCCTAGGCATTGTAAAAAGGGATCAACAGATTCAACCTTGCAGAAAGAATAGCACAATAAATCAAGTGTCACTCGAATTCCACTGAACAGCACAAAACTTGTTTTCAACACTCCGCAGTCTTCTATACCACACTGATTGAACCAGAAAATGGCTCCACAGCCCTCTTTTCAACACTGCTGTTATGTATACAAAAAAAAAATCACAGCCTTCTGAAGCTATATTTTCTGGGTTCACAGGCCAAATTCTGCAATAAAATTTTTCCTCCATTTGGTACATTGAAAAGCGAGCTTAGCGCATTACACTGCTTAGGGTTTCAATTTTTTGCGCCATTTGTAGTTCGAATTTCAAGGAAAAAATCTGGGATAATAATCTCAATTATATTTACTATCAAATAAGCAAATAAAAATAATTTGTAAATTTTTCATTATATCTGCCACCGTCTTCCCTTAAACCAAACCCATTAAAGACACAAGTGTGTGAAATAGGGAAACCACCGCAAATTAAAGACAGAATGCTCAGGGGTTAAATTAGAATACTGTGATACTCCAAAATACCTAGGAATAACACTCGACACATCTCTAACGTTCAAAAAACACTGCAAATCAAAAGTCTCCACCAGGAACAACTCACTTAGAAGACTGGTCGGATCATAGTGAAACCATCCGAACTTCTGCAGTCACATTATGCTACTCCGCTGTCCTGTTTGGTTTAAGTCAATACATGCCAGACAGGTGGATATTGCCCTGAACAGCACATGCAGAATTAAAACAAGCTGCTTGAGTCAACTCCAGTCGAGTGGCTCTGCCATATTGCAGGAATTGCGCCACTTCCAGTTCGAAGAGAAATTGCAGAAAACAGGGAAAGGCGAAACTGGAGCAGGAAAAAAACGCATCCCACACATGGGCATCAACTCTCCTCTCAAAGACTAAAGTCAAAGAGAAAGTTTCCTCAGAACATCGGAGAAACTAGCAACCACTGATAAAGAAGCCAGGCTGCAACTGTGGAGGGCTGAGACATCCTGCCCTCCTGGTTGGAAAAGATTTTCAGAATCTTTCCACCCTGGTGATGATGAGAATTGGCCAGTCTGGAAGTCCTTGAATAGACTGAGGTTGGGAGTGGACAGATCAAGGGTTAATCTGACAAAATGTGGATACATTGACGAAAACAAAACCCAATCTGACTGAGAGGATGAACAGACTGTTCAACATATGCTTCAGTATCGACTGTGTCCAGCCACCTGCCCGAAGACAACCTTCACCAGGCAATGCTAAATGCATTGGAAGTGGTAAAATTTTGGCCAAAGATTATATAAACTGCACTGATCTCACAACTGCTGTATAAACTGTGTTTTATATATACTTCTGACACGAGAATACTGATAAAACCGTTACCCCTCAAACCCGGGATTCAAGTAACATTAGCTGTTTACAAGAGGTGCTAGAAGTGACGGCCGTGGGCATCCAGGCATCACCGACTTCGTGTGACAACGTTACCAGTAACACGCTGCAATTCTACAGGCTCGACGTTGTTAATTTCTCTACTAGTCTTTTAGTGTGACTCATAAATAAAAATCACACGATGTTATGTCCGAGGATCTTGCGCGCCAGAGGCGTCTACTGATAAGTCTGTCTTGAGGGAACACGTTGGTGATGTTGTCTCTACTTTGGTTGGATGTGCGAGCTGTTGTTGCATTTTGCTGAAGTACTGCATACAGATTGTCTGCATCTGTTAATTGTGAATAAAGGGAGTCAAAGATCCCTGGATGTCGGGCGCTGTTTAGATGCAATTGAAAAATATGAGGCCAATAGTGCGCATGACAGACACTGCACACCAAACACCTGTCTTCTCTGAGACGAGAGGTTCATCATGCAGAATATGTGAGTTGTCCTGCGACCAGCGTCTACAATTCTGGGAGTTTACATAACATGACAAATGAAACTAGGCCTCATCTGACAAAGTAAGAGCATATGGACTATCAGACCAATTGTGTGATTGGATTGACGAGTTCCTAGATAACAGGACGCAGCATGTCATTCTCAATGGAGAGAAGTCTTCCGAAGAAAGAGTGATTTCAGGTGTGCCGCAGGGAAGTGTCATGGGACCGTTGCTGTTCACAATATACGTAAATGACCTTGTGGATGACATCGGAAGTTCACTGAGACTTTTTGCGGATGATGCTGTGGTGTATCGAGAGGTTGTAACAATGGAAAATTGTACTGAAATGCAGGAGGATCTGCAGCGAATTGACGCATGGTGCAGGGAATGGCAATTGAATCTCAATGTAGACAAGTGTAATGTGCTGCGAATACACAGAAAGATAGATCCTTTATCATTTAGCTACAAAATAGCTGGTCAGCAACTGGAAGCAGTTAATACCATAAATTATCTGGGAGTACGCATTAGGAGTGATTTAAAATGGAATGATCATATAATGTTGATCGTCGGCAAAGCAGATGCCAGACTGAGATTCATTGGAAGATTCCTAAAGAAATGCAATCCGAAAACAAAGGAAGTAGGTTACAGTACGCTTGTTCGCCCACTGCTTGAATACTGCTCAGCAGTGTGGGATCCGTACCAGATAGGATTGATAGAGGATATAGAGAAGATCCAACGGAGAGCAGCGCACTTCGTTACAGGATCATTTAGTAATCGCGAAAGCGTTACTGAGATGATAGATAAACTCCAGTGGAAGACTCTGCAGGAGAGACGCTCAGTAGCTCGGTACAGGCTTTTGTCAAAGTTTCGAGAACATACCTTCACCGAAGAGTCAAGCAGTATATTGCTCCCTCCTACGTATATCTCGCTAAGAGACCATGAGGATAAAATCAGAGGTATTAGAGCCCACACAGAGGCATACCGACAATCCTTCTTTCCACGAACAATACGAGAATGGAATAGAAGAGAGAACCGATAGAGGTACTCAAGGTACCCTCCGCCACACACCGTCAGGTGGCTTGCGGAGTATGGATGTAGATGTAGATGTAGAAGTTAACCTACGGGCCTAAATGACTATTAGCAATTGATGTTAACATCCAGTTACAATAACGATCCTCAAATTTCAACTCTTGCACCACATAAATAAGGTAGGCTTTGAATTTCGATTCTTTTAGTACATGATGACGCAATATATACACCAAACTGCAGCCATAATCTCCTTAGCAAGTTGTGAGGACTTCACGTAACGTCCATGCGAATTCTGTTTATAGTTTCAGCGGTCCTCGCTATCGACTGCCTATTCCTCTGCACATTCTGAGTGAGACTTGAGACTTAGAACCCCCCCCCCCCCCCCCCCCCCCCCATATCTTCTACAGATCTTGAATAGTGCTGGTCGTATGAGGGATCCCTACCAGTATACTTCGCTTGAAACATTGAAAGGTATCTGTTGTTACTTTTACACATAATCAAGAACGATCTATCACACTACTAAATTTTAAAACACAGTTTATATGTAATTCATGTCACACAGTTTCATACAGAACCTATATTCGCTTTCTTTTATATACTGTATATGATAAGATACTGTCATCCCCCTTCCCTTCTGTGTGACAGGATGAATGAGCAAGTGTATTTCTAGTTGCATGCTCGATGGTAGCAGACAAGCCTGTCTGCTAGAGAACAGTAGGACCAACGTCGGAACAGGTAGCTACGCTTTCTAAAAGCAAAGAGGTTTCTATTCTTGGTATGGTCCTGTCCGTCCCTTGTCATGTTGGTATAGGAAGCTGCCTCTCTTGTCACTTCCGTTTGTATCTGTAAAGCACCCTCAGTAGGGGCCCAGGCCAGTCTGTCCACGGGGAGCGTCTGAAGTGGTAAGATCTCCGGCTAAGCGCGTCTCTGCTAAGTCCGTAGGACAATGGATTTCTTAAGTTCAGCCTAACTGAAAATTTAATCACCTTTATTTCAGGTTTAGATCTAAAGTATCTAATGTTATCTTAAATTGCAACGCAGTGTAATTCGAGTGTGAAGTTCAGAATATCTTCCACTAGTTGCTTTGTCACTACTTTGTGAGTAAAGTGGAACCACGTGTTGATGATTCGTAACTCTAACTAAGATCATCAATCTTAAATGCGAATGTGAGTGAGATTATAACGTCTCGTCTTGACAATACTTCTCAATATAGCAACTTTTCTTTATGTTCAGCCATGTGGGGTGTACTTTGCGAGACCAGAACCACGTGCTTATACCATTGTTTGAGCCATCAGGTTAATAGTAAGACGATAGTAACCAGTTCGAGGTTTTTCTTTCGTAAATTGCGTATCGATGTAATTTATTTTAAGTATAAAAATTATTGTGGAGCTATATTCTTCGTGTAAACCAAGTTGACCACGTGAAGCATGTGGTGTAATCATCAAAGTAGCCCTCAGCTATTCTTTTCGGGAAGATTCCACAGAGAGTTAGTACGAATTTAGTATACCAGTGTGTGGTAATTTCATGACGGACATGATTGCGCTACGAACGTAACTTCTTTGGGTGAAAATTGAATCGGTTGGTTGTGGTTAATTTCCTCTTGCATATGTTTCAACGTTCTTCGTGTGTTATTTTAAGAATGCAGTGTTGTATGCAGTCTCCCAATCTTGGCTCCTTATTTGATGTGTTCCGTAAGATTACAAACTTACATTTTCACAATCCTAAATAAGGCACCAGTTTAGTTACGAATCAAGTTTAATATGCTGTAATTTTAACGGAACGATGATCAATGTTAAAATAAATGTCCAAATATAAACTGATTTATTTCTTTATATATATATATATATATATATATATATATATATATATATACATATATATATATATATATATATATCACCGGTTGTCGTAAGATGACTATTAAACGATTATAATTAATGTTAGTCTGGTTGGGAATTTGGTAAGCTAGAATGAATACCTGGTGAAACAGTTGCTCAGTAATGCAAGGTTAACTTCCCCAGATAGCTCACAGTTTTTATTGTCTTGAATATCAGCACCACTTGCAGAACAACTTAATGTATCAACATTACAACATTTCTTTGCATTCCTTGGTGGAACCTGTCTTCACCTAACACTCAACAGTGTCCATTCGCTGTTCTAATTCAAACTGTCTCATTTTTGTAACAACTCGATAACACCAGCGTCTCACAACAACTGACGCACGAACACACTGCTGCACTAAACTTTCTGGTAAAACACAGTGCAATCAACTTTCCAGATAGTGTTGCCACCTCACAAGTAATTCGACTAGAGATGATTAACTGGTACGTGAGGGGTACAAGGTTTATGTGGGACACCCTGTAGAATTGGCACCAGGCTGTCATGTGACATTTCATCAATGACGTAATCGTGGCACTCAAGTGTACGGGCGAGTACGGTGTATGGAATCGGAGCAGCAAGACAGGTTGACATGGAGAAAGGAACAATGGTGTTTGGACGATGTCATAATCGCGCCGGGAATGGTAATCCATTTTGGTGGTGTACCAACGTGCCCTGTCTAGGGCGTTTACAAGTACTGATACACCAATCACAGCTATCTAATATCGCTTTACGGTCATTGTAAAAAGGATTTTAGTGGCAGGGACTGTAGATGAGCGTCAGCGACCCTCTGTTTCAAACTCAGAGCAGTACATAAAGCTCCACGCAATCAATGGGCAACCCAAGCAGCCCAACTGCAGTCATTCCCACTTGGCAATGGGTGAGAACTCGAACGTTCGGGCCAATTTAACCGCACGACACAGTTGTAACTCCCAGCACACTTATTGAATTATGCTGCTTTGAGACTCGGCACGTTATTTCATTTGTTTTAGTTTTGTTCGCTACTTAATAACAGTTGTTCAGTAAATGTACAAAGACTCTAAAATTACTGTTACTGGTTGTGGGTGTACTTAAGTACGAACCACTCTAGGTTATTTGTATTAATATGATCCATAGCTCTAGATCTACAATAATAATCCAGTTTTTCGACGTGGAATGGGTCCACACTTAATCTGTGCTGTCTCTCCACCAGACTACCGCTGCCTACAAGTCATCTGCAGTGCCGACCAGTTCCAGTTCGGGCAGTTTACACCGAGTGTCGAACATAAATCGAAGTGATAGTCAAAGTGTTCACGTATTGAGAGACTGAACTTAAACTCTCTGATTGCAGTGCAACCTGTCAACCTCAACTAGATTAATTAGTAATCATCTACTGAGCTAGATTAGATCAGGTTCAGAAATTTACATCAGTGCCACACCTTCTCTGCAAGCAAAACCAGAGTGTATTTCGATGTACCTTCTTTACATAAACCATTGTTATTCACATGTTGTCACAATTATTCTGTTGTAGATATACGAGTACTGCTCCTGTAGCCACGCAATTTTGTCGCCGGGGGTTCGTTTCCTGCATACGTTTTGTTGGGCACCTACCTTAGGTGAACACGTAAGTTTGTCTCCCATATATTTTAATGTGTAATTTGATTATAAGGTGAAGCAACAGCTATAATTTTACCATTACAATTTTCACTAACGACATTATTTAGTGACAAGACTATTTGCCACATTTTTCTTAATGGTGATAGTGATGTCATCCTCCAAAAACCATTAAAACCGTAAATTAAGTGTAACTGCCAACAGAAACTATTTGCACTAGAAACAGAGCTTACGGCTTTTAACAGTCAACTCCTAGTACCAAGCAAAATTTAATAAACGAACATGAGAGAGGTATAATAATGTAAATGAATACGATTTCTTGGCAAATACCGTCTCCTTTGCTAACGAAAGAAACGTACGAAAGAAAACAGAAAGATTCAGTAGGAATTGATGAGACTATGTACCGCGTAAAACGCAGAGGGAAGAACACACAATAACATTTTTAAATCAATGGCAGCGTCGTCAGTACCTAATTACAAAGAATAGGGGAAACATCAGTTGGACAAGAACTGGGACTTATTAACAAGCAGATCCAGAGTTATAGAAATAAGCGGAGAGATCATGTCGTAAGACATAAAGAAAATTAAAACACAAAATAGTAATGAACTGTCTGAAAAAGTGAGTAATATCACTATGTATGCCAACAGAGAGGTAGAAATACCAGATACGCAACTGTTAATTTGCAATAGAGGTATGTAACAAGTGGGTATAATAGGAAGAGCCCAAGTTCTGAGGGAAGAAGAAGAAGAAGACAAAGGAAAATGAGAAGAAAACTTCTATGCAAATGGAGTTCTGTATCAATGGCATAAAATATTGGGTTTTTACAACATGTTTAAAACAAATCAAAAAATAGCAGAGAGAAGTGAAGCCGTGGGACTGGGCCTCAGAGCCCGTATGGAGAGCTCTGAGGATAAGATCGTCGACTACGAAAGATAGGGTTCTGGTTTCCAATGTCTGGTACACTGTTTTAATCTGCCCTGCAGTTTCTGGGCATTAATTGTTAAAGAAAGTGCATTGCTTTCTAAATTAAAAGGTACATTTTTGAATTAGTTCGGAACAGACAAAATATCTACTAAGTATGTGTGATAGTATCTGTCCTACGAACGGTAGACACTGTAGTAACAGCGAGAGGATGCTGCTTTGCTACAGGACTTAGTCGTACTATTAAATATGCTGCAGACAATCAGGTAAATAACGGCTCTGATAGGGATTTAGTTTCCAGGAAAGCGAAAATACTCTTGTTTATTCAGACAAGCAGAGACATTTTTAAGTGAGGGGAGTAAGGAAATCGAAATTATTATTTGACTATGATGAAACTCTTTTTAGCGATTTATACCAAAAGTGAATTTAAACAGTTTAGATAGTAATTCGTTACTAACAGACAACGTAAGGACTAAGGCTTACGTTACCATCATTCTTTCACAACGCCAGCGTCATTTTTTATGGATTATATAACCAACAACTTTCCTTTTATGTCACTTTATTGTTTTCTCGCGCAAATGTGCCTCGAAATGGTATCAAACACTGGGTTAATATTTCGAAATGGGCGCATGAAATAGTTATCCTTCGTCTTTTTGTGTTTCTGGGATGGCAATTGTTATGAAAAATGAGATTCAGACAGGATTAGCGTGCACAGGCAAGACTTCCTTCGTGATCGGAACAGAAAAACAAACACATTTGAGAGAGACCTCTCTATTCTGTGGTGCTATTATGGCTGTTGATTGAAGTTCACATCCTCTTACCTGCTTACCATATGTGGACGTCTTAAAACACGAGACCCCTGTTTTGTTTTGTCTTCATTGCGGAGATGTCTGAAGTTCATTTGCTGTCTCTTACCTACTTACCACATGTAGAAGTCTTAACGCACAAGACACCTATTTTGTTTGTCTTCATTACACTGTAAGCTGTTTCATATCTACCAGCTTAATGTAGTGGTGTAACGTTGTGCCACTTAAGCCCGAAGAGGTGATCGCAATGTGACGGAACACACTGTCCGTTAATAAAAGGGCAACACCCAGAAGACATGGTCGGATGTCAATGTAGCTTCGTACACCTACACTCCATAGGCGAGTATGCAAATAATTATGACAGTTATCTGTAAGAGTTAGAACGGCCACCAGAGAGCTTTATTTTTGTTCGTGTTTAGTTTTGTTACATCTACATCAAGCGACCTAATGGTGTGTGGCGGAGGGTACTTTTGGCATCAGTAACTAATTCCCCCTACCCTGTATCACTCGCGGATGGCACGTGGGACTGATAATTCGTAACCCACTGTATTAGCTCTAATTTCTGGAACTTCCTTCTTCGTGGACATTTCGCGAGATGTATGTGGGAGGAAGTAAGATTGTCCGACTCTTCCCGGAGAACGCTCCCTCGATATGTCAATAGCAAACCTCCATGGTGCACAACGCCTGTATTGTAACGTTTGCCAGTGGAATTTGTTTAGCATTTCGGTAACACTCTTTCACCGACCAAACGATCCCCTGACGGAACGCACCGCTCTCTGTTGGATCTTTCCTATCTCTTCTATCAGTCCTACCCGGCTGTCTTAAAGCACGAGAGCCCATTTTGTTTTGCCTTCATTGTAGACTAGTTTGAAGTTCACTTGCTCTTACCTACTTACCTACCACACCCTGGTCGCATGTTCAAGGGCCGCGAATAGCATCAGTGTTGAGTGATCACAGCGAAGAACACAGAGAGGCCGCGTAAATCTTGTGAGACAGCGTTATCAGCACTTGACAGAGTTTCAAAGGGGCCTAGGTATGAATCTGCCTTCGGCTGCCTGGTCGAATTGTGCAATATCCAGATTAGAGGGGCATTCGGATGTGACAGTGACGCGACGTTGGACTGCATGGGAATGTGAAGGCATTCATACTCGTAGTCAAGGTTCCTGTTCCTGCCGACCACGTCTGACGACCACAAGGGACGATCACCGTATCATGCAACTGACATAAATCGCAATCCCTTCAGATCTGCGCCAGTCATCTGAGAACAAGTAGTAGCACAGCGGCGTTACAACTGTCGTCATGGTTTGGAGAGTCAACGGGTATAACTTGATGACTGGTAGTGATTGAAGTAACTGTGACGGCACAGCCGTACGTCACGGACATCCTGCGTCCATGTGTGTTACTTCTGATCCTACGCTATCGTGGTACAGTTTTTCAACAGGATAATGCTCGTCCACACACGATACGTGTCACTATGAGCTGCCTTGAAGTATCCCCGCGGCCGGTAAGATCCCTAGATCTGTCCCCAGTGAAACTCGAACGTCAACTCCGTCTCAGTGCCGTTATCCTGGTTATGAAGGACCAGTGGGCGAGTTTGCCTCAGGAGAGGATGCAACGACTTTATGACACCCTCCACAACCGAATCGTTGCATGCATCAAGGTCAGAGTGCTTAAAACGCATTGCTGATAAGTGGACTGGTACTACCAAATACACTGCATCTTTGTCTATATTTTACAATCACTTACGTATTATACCATCATATACCCCATCAACCTACCAAGTTTCATTTCGTCTCCTCCTACCGTTCTGGGTACTTCACCTCTTTCTGTCCAGCAGCTGTATTATCTTATGTCTTTCTTGTGTTGCTTTGACAGCGTGTATTATGAAAATATAGTCCAAGCAGGAGTAACGTGCACGTGTTAAGATTTTCTTCGTGACTGGAACACAAAAATAGCAAATAAGACTGAGAAAGCCCTATCTATTCGGTTGTGTTATCCTGGCTGTAGTCTGAAGTTCACTTACCACCTGTGGCGGCTTTGATGCAGGAGACTCCCTCACTGTTGATGTTTCATTAGAGTAAGATGTGTCATACATGCCAGCTTTTTGTAGTGCGTCGCTAGAGCCTAAAAGCATGACTGACAGAATATGTTGGTGTTTTGCATACGTGAACCTTCCGAACAACCTCTGTGATACGCGCTTGCTTCTTGACTTCCAGCTGTACATCAGACCATTCTCGTCACTGCTCACACCTCTCTGCGTTTACACCTACATATACAGGATACTTCACAAGCCACTGAACCGTCCATGACAGAGGGTATTTCGTTCCAGTATTACATATTTTCTGTCCTACACATTCGTGTATTTCACTGTACGCAGACCGATCTCTCTGACGTCACTCTCATGACCTCGCGGTGTTGGCAGCAGAACTGTCTCACAGACTTGCAGTCTCTCTAAATTTACGCGATAGGGTTTTGCGAGAATACGTAGTCTTTACTCCAAGCATCCTCATTTAAGTTCCGTGAGCATTTACGTCACACTTTCGTACAGGCTGTGTCGACGTTACGATACTAGCTGAGCGTCACTAAATTCTTCGACGTATCTTATCATACCTAACTTCCAAGCGTTCCAAATTATGGAACAATAGAAGTAGTCGCAACAGCATCTTGTGTGCATCTTCCTTTTCAGATGCACATTAATTTCTGAGAACTCTACCAAGAAATCGACCTTCCATTGTCCTTTCGCAGTACCGGTTTCAACTGATCATCCCATTTTATATCGCTTCTAAGCACTAGCAGTAAATATCCGATGTGGCTTTCGCAAGATGTTCACCACTAGTCTTCTAGTCATATGCTGCCAGGTTCTTCCTCTCTGGTAAGGCCACTATTTTGCATTTATTTACATTATAAAACAGCTCCCATTCAGTACACCAAGTCTTTCTGCATTTTCTCACCACGCAAGCCACCGTACCGAGGATGGCGGTGCGTTCTTTGCACTACTTGAATCATTTTCTTTCCCGATCCATTCGCGAATAGAGCTCGGTAAAAACGACTTTCTATACGAGGCCTAATTTCTTTTCTCTTATCCTTGTGGTCTTTACGTGAAATGTAAATTGACGACTTTAGAATTCTTCCGCTGTCAGCTTCGAATACTGGTTCTCTAAACTTCCTCAATAGTGTTTCGCGAAAAGAACGTCCTCTTCCCTCCAGGGATTCCCAATTGAGTTCAAGTATCATCTCCGTAATACTCGCATGTTGATCGATCCTGTTGGAAACAAATCTAGCGGCTCAGGTCTGAATTGGTTTGATGCATTCCTTTTAATCCGACGAGGTGGGGATCCCACACAATGAAACAGTACTGAAGAATGGGTGGCGCAAGTGTTTTTGATCGGTCTCCTTTATAGATGAGCTACGCTTCGCAAAATTCTCCCAATAAACCAAGTCTGTCATTTGCCTTCCCTACGACCTTGAAACGACGGTATGTGAGTGGGTCTAAGACTTCTTAAGTAACATAACCCGGTAACCCAGAACGTTGTCCTCGACGGCGAGTGTTCATCAGAGACAGGGGTATCACCAGGAGTGCCACAGGAAAGTGTGACAGCACCTCTCTTGTACTCTGTACACATGAACAATGTGATGGACTGCGCGAACAGCGGTCTGAGGCAGTTTGATCATGATAGTGTGCTGTACGGGAAGATGTCGTCATTAATAGACTGTAAGAGGATACTGATTGAGATTTTTATATAGTGTGATGAATGGCAGATAGCCCTAAATGTAGAGATATCGTAAGTTAATGGAGACGGATAGGGAAACCAATCCTGTAACGTTCGAATGCATTATTGGTGGTGTGCAGATCGACACAGTCACGGCGATTAAATGTCGAAACGTAACGTTGCACAGCGATATTAAATGGGACGATCATGTAAGGTCGGTAGTAGAGAAGGTGAATGGCCGACTTCAGATTATTGGGAGGATTCTAGAAAGTTGAGCTCATCTATAAACGGTCTATTGACACACAGTCAACATGGGTTCAGAAAACATCGTTCCTGTGAAACACAACTAGCTCTTTATTCACATGAAGTGTTGAGTGCTATTGAGAAGGGGTTTCAGATCGATTCCGTATTTCCGGATTTCCGGAAGGCATTTCACACGGTACCACACAAGCGGCTCGTAGTGAAACTGCGTGCTTATGGAATATCGTCTCAGTTATGTGACTGGATTTGTGATTTCCTGTCACAGAGGTCACAGTTCATAGTAATTGACGGAAAGTCATCGAGTAAAACAGAAGTGATTTCAGGCGTTCCCCAAGGTAGTGTTATAGGCCCTTTGCTGTTCCTCATCTATATAAACTATTTGGGAGGCAATCTGAGCAGCCGTCTTCGGTTGTTTGCAGATGATGCTGTCGTTTATCGACTAATAAAGCCATGAGAAGATCAAAACAAACTGCAAAACGATTTAGAAAAAATATCTGAATGGTGCGAAAAGTGGCAGTTGACCCTAAATAACGAAAAGTGTGAGGTCATCCACAAGAGTGCTAAAAGGAACTCGTTAGACTTCTGTTACACAATAAATCATTCTAATCCAAAAGCCGTAAATTCAACTAAATACCTAGGTATTACAATTACGAACAACTTAAATTGGAAGGAATACATAGTAAATGTTGTGGGGAAGGCTAACCAAAGACTGCGTTTTATTAGCAGGACACTTAGAAAATGTAACAGATCTACTAAGGAGACTGCCTACACTACGCTTGTCCGTCCTCTTTTAGAATAGTGCTGCGCGGTGTGGGATCCTTACCAGATAGGACTGATGGAGTACATCAAAAAAGTTCAAAGAAGGGCAGCACGTTTTATATTACCGCTAAATATGGGAGAGAGTGCCACAGAAATGACACAGGATTTGCGGTGGACATCATTAAAAAAAAGGCGTTTTTCGTTGCGACAGAATCTTCTCACGAAGTTCCAATCACCAACTTCCTCCTTCGAATGCGAAAATATTTTGTTGACACCGACCTACATAGGGCGGAACTACCACCAAGATAAAATAAGGGAAATCAGAGCTCGTACGGAAAGGTATAGGTGTTAATTCTTTCCGCGCGCTATACGAGATTGGAATAATAGAGAATTGTGAAGGTGGTTCGATGAACCCTCTGCCAGGCACTTAAGTGTGATTTGCAGAGTATCCATGTAGATGTAGATAAAAGAGACCGCGTATAGAACGCTAGTGACACACATTCTTGAGTAGTGATCGAGTGTTTGGGATTCCCAACAGGTCGGATTTATGGAAAATTCTACTGTAATTCAGATGCGTGTTGCTAAATTTGTCATCAGTGGGTACGACAAAAACGGAAGTATTACGGAGATGATTCGTGAATTCAACTGGGAATCCCTGGACGGGAGGCGACATTCTGCCCACGAAACACAATTGGGGGAATTTATTGAACTGGCGTTTGAAGCTGGCTGCAGAACGATTCTATTGCCGCAACGTGCATTTAGGGTAAGGATCACGAAGGTAAGACAACAGAAATTAAGATTCTTACGGAGGTATAAAAACCGTCGTTTTTCGCTCTCTCTATTTGTGAGTGGAACAGGAAAGAAAATACTAAAAGTTGCACAGCGTAACTCCGTTTTGCATCGTGTGGTGGTTTGCGGAGCGTGTTTCTAGATGTAGATGTACTTTACTATAGAAAACAGCATCTTCAGAGAACAATGTGTACTGCTATTCCTGTCCGATAAATCGTTTCCGAATATTGATAACGTTAGAAACGCCAGTATGCTCGCTTGAGGACTACCGACGTTACATTCGTTTCTGCAGAACGTTCGCTGTCCATTACAGCGCACTGGGTTCTGTTCGTCACATATTTTTCAAGTCGATCACACATCAGCGAAAATATTCCGTTTGATTGCATCTTGTTTATTAGTGTCGAACGACTTTCGGAAATCCAGGAAGGCGGAAACTATCTGTTCAATTACATTATTTCTTTCCAAGATATCATGTATGAATAACGCAAGCCGAGATTCACCGAGATTTTTTTCTGAATCCATGTTGTTTCTTTGTCAGAAGCTCTCCAATGGCATGTAGTTTTCTGTTCTAGTACATTTTAAAGCCACTTTACCCGATATTGCCGTGATGTTTGTTACGTCTGTTCGAGTGTTGTAGGCCTATGTTTTCGAGGCCGCCGTAACATTATCACAATAAGAGCCACTAATTTTTAAATTATTTTTCTTATTTTCCCAAGTGGATGTGACCATTGACCTATTCAGAATGAAAATTAGAATAATAATCTGATTTAGAGTAAAAGCCTATTTATGCTTCCATGTCAATAAGTTTTCTGTAATATATTTATCCATGAAGTAAATATTCAGATTTATGAAGGGCTAGACGACATTACACGGTGAAGAATGTACTGGAACTGATCTACCTGTACTCGGTGATGAGATTTTGATTAGCGCTGTTGTCACTAAATTACTTCAAAGATGAAGAGATATGTTTTTGTCCAGCGTGCTTGGTCTCTTGGCATTGTCGGTTACTCGTAAAGGAGGTGATCTCTAGTCCTACGTCGGGAGAGAACAGTTTTGAAAAGTTTCGTTACGTGCGTCCCGTAAAGACGTCTTACATGAAACGAAAATGCCGAGGTTCTACTTGTTCTGAAAGCCAGAAACAATAAATTACAAAAAAAACTTTTAGGAGAACGAATTTCATTTCATTAAAAAATTAGACGCTGTGGAGTTTGGAGACACAAACGAAACTTTTGCACTTACAATTTTCAGAGCTGTTGCAAGAGTGTTGTCAAGGCTGAAACTTACATCTGACTTGTAATTAAGAAACCAATTGGACCTGAACACAAGGGTGGAACCTACGTTCGATTAGTAATTTAGGAACCATCTCAGAACTACCTTCCTCGTGTTCATTTTTAATTGAATATTACCGTCGAGGCTGGTCTCGTATGTTTCATTCGGTTCTGTGAGTCTCATTACGTTTGTCTTCTCGTTATAGACAGTCCAAATGGCTCTGAGCACTACGGGACTTAACATCTGTGGTCATCAGTCCCCTAGAACTTAGAACTACTTTAACCTAACTAACCTAAGGACAACAAACACATCCATGCCCGAGGCAGGATTCGGACCTGCGACCGTAGCGGTCACGCTGTTCCAGACTGTAGCGCCTAGAACCGCTCGGCCACACCGGCCGGCTATAGACAGTTCACTCGCCACTCTTGCAAGGGATAAATATGGTGTGCGATGTACTCGTAGCTACTGGAAAATGATTGCGTTACTAATCTGATTGTCGCAAAGCACTTCGTTGCTCAGCGGCAGCACATCAGAACAGTGATACGACAATCGAATCACTTAAAAATATTTTGTGCTCACACACCGTGTATTTTCGGATATCGAGACAAGAAAACACGAGTGTTGCTGCTGTAATAACACTTTAATCATAATATAACACCAGAAACATTTATAAAAAGTAGTTACAGAAACGATTCCCTTTCAATATTTTGAGGTTCAAGCGTTTTGGGTTTACATTCGTCAAATTTAGTTGTGAATGTGAAACATTCCTCAGTTTTTAACGATTATTAAATTAACAACTGAAGTATTTTATAGCAATCTGGTGAGATGATGTACTAGAACAGCGTCACTTTCAACAGAACGAAAAGTTCTCTCCCTTACGTGTGTGAAACATGTACTGGAGTTTTTAACAACAGCACTCCAATTAAATAACCCATCTCTGAGGGTATTTAAGAGGTATGAGCACTTGCTACTGTATCTGTAAAAACTATGTTACATCCTCCGCTGACTGTGATTCTGGTAATATGTAACCTTGACCTGAACAGTGGATGATGATTAATATCATTTCCACCAGATTTTTTCTAGGCCATCAAATGTTTATAACACCGGAATTCGTTTTCTCTAACTTTATTTACGAATCGCGTTAGTATGACTAGTTTATCTTCTGAGAGCTTGCTAAAAGTAATCTTACAGTTGTAGTTTAAATCTGGATTCATTTAGACTGTGTATCAGAAAGCTTTGTCCATTGAATACACCCTTCACTTTTATTACAGATGCTAACAGCATGCAAATGAACTCGAAGAGAAGTAAAAGTTGTTCTGTAAACTCAAATGATCCATTATAGTACCGCGACTTGCTGTTGGTTGTGTGCATGTTCCATCGATCACATTTATGATCTCCCTCTGTCACGTGGAACGAGTGAGTTTTACAATTATTATACACTTTCTCAGCGGAAAACGTGGGAACATGCTGACCATTTACATGAATTTCATAAACTACTGTATTTAACTTTACGTAGTGTGATTTATACTTAACTGTATTCAGTCTCTCTCTCTCTCTCTCTTTCTCTCACACACACACACACACACACACACACACACACACACGCATACATACACATACACACACACTGTCAAAGATTTTTGCGGATACTGCCGGTTTCAAATTACTAGTGATTGTCGACAACAGTTATCACAAGGTACTAGAAGAACCGTGAGGCTGTTGTCGGTATACCCAACTCTTTAAACAGATGTGTACAACAGGATGTAGAATAGGCACCACATGTTATCCATATTACACGCTTCTGTGCAACAAAACGTTCCTTCGTGACGAGTTGTCCCAGACTTTGGTACCATGCCATGAGTGTAAGAAAAGTTTGGGCTCAGAAATGTCTCTTCATAGGTAATTCAAAAAGCTGCAGAACTGAGGCGTTAAGGAGTTCAGTAACTCGTCACTTTAACGTCAAAAGAGAATATGCTGTTTCATTTATTGATGTACCCTGATACATAATTTCTAATTTGCGGTCAAGCCTTTTACAGTATAGAAAAGCATGCATTGTTTTTCCTCTAACTACGTTCAGAGACAACGCATTCACAAGGCTGTAGTTGTTAACACAGGGAAGAATTGAAATTTCTCCATTAGTCTTGTTTATAACAGTTGCACCGTCATCAATACAACTATTTTTGTGTGTTAGACATACGACAATTCTTTTATGTAGGACAACGGGCGGTCCTATACCGATCCCTTGGTATGCCTGTAGAGGTTAATCCCTTCTCTGAAGTAGGTGTTTCGTTGCGCTGTATTGTTTTAATTTACACAGGATGACAGCCAGATGTCCGAAGAGCTTTGATGCTATAACACCTGTGGGTGTCTAGGAAGATACTATAAACTGCACAATCGAATTCTTTTGACAAGTCACAGAAAATGCCTGCTGAGAGTATTTTGTTATTTAAATTTTCTTTTATCTCATTCGTAGATCTAAAAATGGTTGATTGTAACTCACCAGAGTGACGTCATACTGTGTTTACGCTAGAGTATAAATAATAAAGGACTCCTCACTATCTGTACAGTATACTGTCTTGTATACAACACTGTGTCATATCGACTGGAACGTGTCAATACCAGCTAAACATTAAGACTCATGTTTGCATTTTCGTGAAAGGAATTCTGTGAGTTCTCATACTAAGACAACAATAAACTCAAATCCAAACACGATTCCCTACTATCTATTTGCTTAAAACAAGACTCATATGTTTGCACCCGTTAAAAAATCTGCGCGATTTGTAACTGTTTATTTGCTCGAAATACGATTCATTTGTATGTGCCACTCAAAAGTATTTGTCGCTGAAAAATAGCTATTCAGCAATATAAGACATAATGAAAATGAAAGCTACAAAACTAGCTACAGTAAAACACAACGGGTCTGTTTCGGCTTAATTGTTGTTATCGAGTCAGGTGCGAAAATAACATTGGTAATATTATCAATACATAAAACATGACTGTTCAATTTTTATTTTTGCATTAGTACTCGCGTCCATTGGAAGTGACGATCGTATTGCATCTACAGTAATATCTTTTCTGTCAAGTTGTGTTAAGTAAAATATTTTTTGCACTTACAAAACGTTAAAAAATATGTTTTTGAGAGATATTTTGACAGTTCTTTACTATGATACTGTATGTTTACAAAGTATATACAGCTTACCAGAGCTGATGTTGTATTTAGTTGTTTTTATTTTCCTTAGAATTTTATTTATAATCTTTGTATCTTTTGTTTCTCAGGTGATTATCCCTTTTCGTAATCTATTTCGTCAATAAGGTTTTCGAGATAGTTTTATTTCCCCTTTATCTACCGAGGGTCACACACACTCTTTTTTTTCATAGGGGTTCAAATTACGTAGTTCAAGAATCGTCCAATGCATAGGATTCATGGGACCTCCGCAAATAATGTCCGAAAAGATGGACCCCATAGAGCTGTGACTGTGCGTATAACTCACTTGTATGGTGTGAATCATCTCACGCCATAGAATAAAACCAGCTAACATCTCGCTGAAAGCTAACCGTGTGGTAAAAATAGACAGACCTGTTAGTTTAATAGTTCTCATTATTTGGCACGGAGGTGTTGCATACCAGGAAGACCTGAAAGCGATCGTCAAGACATACCTCCCAATAACACAAAATTTCACTCTCTAGAATCAAATACAAGGAGATTTTTCTTCAAATATTTTATGAACCGTCGTAGAAGTAGGGAATTCCCTGTGAAAAACATATGACTAACATTTGCATCTGGCAAAGACCTGCAGCATCTCACTCCTAGATGTGAGATTATTACTATCTAATAGTAGTAATTGCTCAACCATTTGCGCAGTGATATCAGCAAATAGACAGTCAGCGGGAAGACCTGAATCTGTGTTTTGCTGTTGTGTAATTACACATGAATTCAGAGCAGTAACTATTTGACTGAATGCCTGGTTCACATTATATTGTGATTAAATATTATTTCACGTGGCTACATGTCACGCTCATGATCATTTAATTTTCATTTCACTCATAAATACGTCTTCCACTCTAGTCTGTTCCCTAATGCATTTCTTTGGTTTCTGGTCTAAGCAGTTCTCAGTGTTAGATTAGTTCAGGCACTGAAACCCCATCTCTCCCTACCATAAGTCAGAACTAACACACAGACTGCAAACTTTCCGTCCTAGACACATCGAAAGCTTAATTTTGAATAATCTGTTCAATTTACGAAAAGTACTTAACGTTTATGTCTTTTGCTACCCACCCAGTCAATGTCTTAAACTGCACCTCATAAAAAACTCATAAACTCCTCCTGTGTAAGCAGCGTTATTCCCAAAAATTTGCTTTTCAGTATGTTTTCCTGCCTTATGTTATTCTGAATACGTTTCAGTTTCAGTTCTACTTTCAAATTTGCACCTCTTCCAGTAGTTGCAGAAGTTTATTTGCATTTGCATTTTATAAGTTGTTTAAGATTAACATAGACGAACGGGACCACCCGCTCACGGGCGTACAGTACTAGCAGTCGGTTTCACTCCATGTACGGCGCCGAAAGAAGTGGAATTCAGTTTAGGACGTTACAACACAGTTGGTGCATATGCAATGCATCCCATCGAAACTCCATAGTTGAACACGAAATTTGTTTTTTTTCCACAGCACCTTTATTCAAATAGTTTATCTTGACACGGTCGATTTCTACATATCCTGTCCGATAACCAAATGTCCACTGACACATGCTCCACGATAGCAATTGGATTGGACATCGCAGCACCTATTCGACCATGACAAAATATCTGAACAGACTTGCTGTGGAAGCTCATTTTCAACAAAATTAGTAACAGCCCTCTTGAAGCAATCTATTGATTCACATTATGTCAGTATACCAAGGAACTTACGTGTCAGTTCTACAGCTTTCATTATACTTCATCATGATGATGGAGAGTTTCGAAATGAGAGAGATCCCGTATCACCATAACCATTCTCAACAGCCGTAGAAGAGATCCGGACACGTAGAAGGAACCCAGGTTTAATAGAAAAACATCTAAACCACGTTAAAGCGAATAATATTTTATGCAGGCTCAGATTCGAACTAATGACTAGACAAAGCTCAATATCACCAAATTATAGTTGTTCTTCCTGAACAAGAGCTGTCACTTGATCACAGGCTTTACACCATTATTACGAGTTATGTCACTTTAACTGCACTTCCACTTTCCACGAGACAAAGCCTATATATATTTTAAATAAATGTGTAAGCTTCAGCTTATGAGGGGATGTGGTACAATATTTTGAGGAATTGTTTATCTTGATTTGACAATAAGAAGCAATCAGCCTCTTCATGCACTACATCCTACTTATGTTTTTACACAGAATTGGTGATATTTTCTTAGCTTATAATATTAATTCCATCCTGTTGTTGTTATGTACTCTGTTATGGTTTAGAAATTGTTCCTTTTCGATACTTTTACCTCCAGATGTGTAATAAAGACATAATAATAAAAGTGAAACTCACTTGTATGACGTCGATCGAGATGTCTCGCTGATCTGGTCGGTGATAGCTACAGAAAAATTTGTGGGAAAAGTGAAAAGAAGACATTTATTCCAAAGTCATTCTATTTGTTCCATGTACTTTTTTTAGCATAGGTCAAGAGAGCTCATTGGAAATGACTTCGAACTATATGTCGTCTTTACACGAAAGTATCTAGCAGGAATGAAATGAAATGTGCAAAGTTTTGAGACATGTACAATATTTTTATTTTTCAAAAGTAATAGCAACAAAAGTCCCTTTTTGTGCGCTGCTGAAAATGTGCTTTGTTGAGAATGAACAAGTCCATTTATATTTTTTTTTTTTTTTCACGGGAGTTGGCAACGACACAAACTGCAAGAACGTCACAGCTGCAATCCGAATTAGGAACTTTAACAAGCTGCTGCCCTACAATTGCATCTGGCCAATCCGTGTCCGACACTTTGAGATGCGACTACGGTTGTTACTAAACGAAAATTAACAGGAAAGTGCCCCCACATCAATACTCTGGTCCATCGTCTCCAACCGTGCTCTCGTTAAAGTCATCACAATCAAAACTGAAAGTAGGCTGCTGTAGTGAATCTCCTGAATACTTAATTGTCCGGATGTTTGTCACTATCTAAATTGCATACCACAAAAAAACCATCTTTCAGTGAGAGTAATCATAAGGCAGAAAATGTTTCAAGCCTGCAGTTAATTCTAAGGTACGCAATACTGCTAATGTCAAGATGTAGCCCGTCAAATTATCCGAAAACTTGCTCTCTAAATGGAAAAAGTGTCCTCGTTAAGTGCATCTGTAATGCCGATTAGAGATGTTACTGATAAAGTCGATAATTACACAAGCCATCTGCTGGTGTAGCATTTTTCTGGAAAAATTCCTGGGCTACACGAACAACAGAGACGATGCAGGCAGTATAACTTTGGAGGTTGACGTTATGTTGTGACAGCATTATCACGAGTTGGAACGCTAATTACTTTATTAAGGGCGAAAACACGAGAGCACGCAGAAAAAAGGGAAGCATTGTGGCCTTATTATCTGGTGACATAATTAATTTACGCTGTCAGCCACTCTCGCAGCGTCCCCACGAATTAAAAATGAAGATGTATTTTTGTTAAATGGAGAGTGGCGTGGACAGCAGTGATAAAAAAAGGAGTGGCGAGAGGACAGAAGACGATAAGAAAACCGGGCACCCGAAGTTATTTTGCAGTAGTTGGCTGTCCGTGGTAAACTGGTAGCGCGGTTATTGAAGCAGCTGTTGCCCAGAAGCGGACAGCCGGTGGCTCAAGACGTGACGGAGAGGGGAAGGTCGGCGGACGGCATGGACAACCGCGTAATTGCGTGACATTCCCGGAGACAGGGGCGTTATCTGGTGAAACGCTAGACGGCCAGAGTCGGACCCAGGAAACGCGCCACGTATTCGTGGAAGCGCCAGCACGCTCGCGGGAATTAAAGCTGTAATTGATGGCATGTGTCCAGCCTCGGAGGGGCTATTATTAGTGGTGGGGGAGGAGGGGGAGGGGGAAGGGGAGGGGGGCACAGAGCGCCCTAAGACGGTCCCAGCACAAGGCGGGCTCTGTTCCGGTGACGATGGCCATCCCAACTCCTGCCGCGGCCGAGAGCAAGAAATACCTCCGGGGCGAGTCTGAAACGAGTGCTGGAGTCCAGCAACGCAGTGGACAGGTTTGGAGGCTGGTCCTCGGGGAAGCACCTTTCAGTTTTTCCAAGAGACAGAAAATGCGCTTTAAATTGTACTGCCTTTATCAAGGCGAATTTAAGATGGGTACAAAGTTAGCCTTTCCCTACGCCTATTTGCAAACACAGACATATGAAGCCTATGAAATAAATATAAAAGAAATAAACAAAGAATTTATAAAAATGAACCATAATGAATCCTGGGCAAGATTCATTTGAACATGACATTCACAAAGGACAGAACATTGAAGCATATGAATAAAACAGAAAAAGGTACTGAAAACATTACCATAATAACAGAAAATCAACGGATACGCCACTACAGAAATTTATGGTGTGATGAAGACAGTGAAGGAAGTTATTTTATAAAACCTGATAATAATTCTGTAGATAAAATAGGCACAAAAAAGAGTTAAAAGCACCTTTAAATGTAGAAAGAAATAGAAAAGCTATTGGCCTAGATGACATTAATATCGAATTAATCAAACAGGGAGGAATCATTTTAGAATTATTCCTTCGTTTTTAATTATGTGTTGGAAGAATGGTTCCATACCTGAAGAATTGAACCCAACTAAAGTTACATCTACATTTTAAAAAGGCAATAGGAAAGACACAGAAAATTATGGAGGAATTATTTTATTAAACACTGACATAAAATTTATGGGAAAATTCTTAATTAAGGGTTACAAACTACCGCTGATGCACTAATTACACGAGAACAATGAGGCTTCAGAGAGAGACGTTTGTGCAATGACGATATATTTATAATAAGACGAGTTATTGAAAAACGTAGCGAATTCGGCTTAGAAAGGCATTTAGCATTTATTGGCTATCAGAAAGCCTGTTATAAGGAAAAAAAACCCTTCTGTCGATAATAATGGAAATGAAAGGCTTCCATAAACACTTTTTAATACCATAAAGAGTCTACATGTAAACACAAAAATAGTTATAAGTTCAGGTTCGAAAATACTAGATGAAATTTCAGTAAATCAAGGTGTTCGACAGGGGTCAGTCTATCAATCACTTTATTTAATTTATATATTGATGACATAGTTACGAAGTGAAAAGATTAAATACAGCTTGGAATTAAAATAGGATTCTAGGTACCACTAAATACTCTGCCATATGGAGATGACCAAGCAGTTGTATAGGGAACTGAAGATAATGTACGAAGAGCAGTACATAGGTCGAGCCAAAACGCGATATATTACAACTTAACTATATCTGCAAATAAGACAACGATAATGGCGTTCAAAGGAAAGAATCCAGTTAGATCGAAAATAATAATAAATGAGAAAAATTTTGGAACAAGTTTCCTACTTCAGTTATCTAGGATGTGTGATGACAACGACAACTGCTGAACAGTTGGAAGAACTTTGGAAAGAAAAACAAGAAAGCAAAAACAAGTGAAATTTTATAAATTTATAGCTATACACGCTCTGGTATACGGTTTCTTATCATGGACAGTAACAAAAAAAGAAAAATCAAGTCTAAAAGCAGCAGAAATAAAGTTCACGAGCTGTGTAATAAAATGGATAAAATAAGTAATGAAACAATAAGATCAGATTTAAAACTCTTTTCAGTTAATGACAAGGCAGGAGAACAGAAAGAAACGGGAGGAACACTTTGATAGAGTGACAGAAAACAGACTGTCAAAAACGATAGTGAATTATCAGCCGACTGGAAAGAGAGAACTAGATAGACCTCACAAGAGATGGATGGGTCGATGATAGGGGCCGGAACAGGTGACTACAACACCTAATCCTTTTAAGGAGACGATGCTGATAACGGTAAACTTTGTTACCTCTTCTCTCAACTTCATGTGGCTAAGATATCTCTTGGCAGAGGGGTGTTTATTGAGGGGAGGGGACCAACTACCTAAACCAGATGGGTATTATAGAAGTCTAAAAAATGGAGAAAGCACATCGACAGAGGCAGGAACAAGTTGTTAAGGCAGCGGGTAGCCTTCATAGCCTTCCTCGATGAGAACGGTACATTAGAATGGATAGTAGTGCCGTTTGAGGAAATTTTAGAATGTAAATTAGCACATAAATTCAAATGGGGAGTGGTTGTGTATGGTATGCAGGGCAATCACAGTGCAGAGGATCTTGAGCCATGTGGTAATACAGCAGTTGTGATTTGACATCCCACTAATCAACACTACCTACGTTAAAGGAAGCGTCTCCTGGTGCAATAGAATTGTCGCTTGACTGATGTACGATTGAGTACCGCACCAGAGGTCCAACGGAATCCTTGGCCTTTACTGAACGCGAGGTGAACTGATCAGCCGTGTTGCGAGGTAAGTATCAAACTGCTAATCACTTTACTTAAGAGCGACAAACATCTTTTTAAGTAAAACTGGGCTTCGGAAATGCCAGTCTCTCAGGCAAATCCTTTCGGCCACGGAGTGTTAACAGTATTTTGTGAGATGGAAGTTGGAAGACGAACAGAGATTTGAGAAAAGCTGAAGATGGAGCGTGCAAGAACCAGTGCTTGAAATTGACAGAGATCTGAATTAGACTCGCGTCCTGTTCACTAGCTAAATTATCACGATTTCACACATCTAGAATGCTTACGGCACAATAAAGTGGGCTTTCATTGTTGCCACTGGACAGTGCTATTACAGTAGCTAAATAAGAGAATGTCACCGATCTTTTCAAAATTTTTCCATTTTTACTGCATGTTTCGTTTTGCTAAATTAAGTGATCATATAGACTACACAAAAAACTTTTGCTCACGTTATTAATATAAATAAGTAACATTGTATTTGTGCAAATAGTAATTGTACTTCCGAAGCGGTTACACACGTAACTTATATAGGGACGATGGAGACAATGGACCAGACCAAGGTAAGATACAATGATTGCTGATCTGTACTTAACATACGCATTCACAGTTGTGTTTAAGCTTAGAGCCGCGCACGTATTATACGTTAGCCCATGTTATCGGAAATGAATGCTGCCTAGCGGAAGAGGACTACTGTTTCACAAGAACTACATCGCTAAATCTTATATGTACAACACTCTGTCCATCATAACTTATATATACAGAGGGGCCGCAGGTAAGTATGTACACACAAGGCAGAGCACAAAGGGCGACGGTCTGGATTTGTAGCCGCTGGGATGGTTCCGAAATGGGTTGCCACGGTCCAGGCCGGCTGGCGTGGCAGCTCTCTCTGTCGCATATCTATGATGACGTCTCAGGCGCAGGTGGAACAGCCCTTCCATCCCATCGCAAGCCAGCGTCACATAACATACATCATCAGTTCTTGTGCCCATTTTGCGCCAACGAAACACTGTATTTTTGCAGACATTTTCACACAGTCATAATAATAATTACTGTTAAGCGGTACTGAAAGATTAACCGGATTATAATGTGAATGTGTTCTTGCTACAAAGAAGGCTACTGCAATTACTATGCGCAGTGACAGGATATCTGAGGTGTTGATCAAGTAACCCTTACTTGCGTGCGCTTGACGTACGCTGTAGTCACATACTGGCTATGAGAATTGGCGAGAATACTTCCTAGTCTGTGAAGAAACATTTAATGCACTGCCTGAAGGCACATGATTCTTCTGCCGCTCATATTACCGTCCAGGAAAGCAAAGTGAGAATTGGAATTCGTAAATTTATTATCAACGTAGAAATCCAAAAGTGTCTGCTTCTTATTACGTAAGCTTGACGAACTTCCGAAGTCACAACAAATGTGAATTCATCACTTTTACCGAACTTTTTCTTTGAAATTTAGTTTTGAAGCACTTCTTGCGACTTCTAATATAATAAATTACACCGAGGAAAGTGCAAAATGACAGAGTAGGCCGTGAAAAGTGCTGAATGCTGCCCTCTTTGTGCACATTCGTTTAATGCGTTTGCACTGTCTTTTAGCGGAAATATCTGCTCCACACTCGTCTCTTGTTATGTCAGTATTGAAGAAGTCAAAAACTGTCAACGAAGTAAAAACAATAATATAATATGTTACAAAATTTCGTGTCAGATTTCCTCCGAGAATCGTTTCTCGTTTTCATGACGGTGTTGTACGTCAGTAGCTCAACTGTGCGTGTCTGGGAGAAGTACTGAAGGGTGGCCCTACTAATGTACTATAGTGGTACAAAAATGCATGTTTTTGTGCTCACGGTGGTGATAAAACGCCAGAGGGCAGAAATTTGCACAATTTTAACGGAAGTTTCTCCCATGAAAGGGTTTCCTCTACTTAAGGAATGCTGTCAGGGAGACGAATGTCTCATTCGCGTATTGTCATACACTTTGAAACTAAGCAGATATCATCATAGGGGTTATTATCTTAGAAATAATACAACATTGGGAAGAATGTGCGAATACGTAAATTCTAGAGCCCTTCGAGGGAATATCGTGCGTGTGGATACAAATGTCGATTCAAATAACTCAAAATCATCTTGTAGATACAGCAATACATTGTTAATGTCACTGCTGAGTGCGAAATATATATCACCGGTATAGTTAATGGAAGTCTCGAGTCTTTCTCTGCATCGTACCACCATCTGCACTGCCCTCCACAGAAGAGTCCGCACTCTGTCGGTACATCAATGTTGGAACACTGAGCCCCCTTTTGTCGTGCTACCCGTGTCACCACATCAGTCACTGCGATGCTATTGAGTGTTGTCCGTTAAGCACCAAATACTTCCTTCAAACGACGTAATTTAGACGGTGGTATTGTTGAATACCTACAATCCGATGAGATGTAGCGAACCGACGTGCTAAGAGATGCTGTTGTGGAAAATTATGTGCCGCAAAGTGTTTTGTCGGGCACAGTACTCCGTTCAGCGCGGAAGAAATGTCCACCGTCGAGCGCGGAGGAATTGCTTCACCACGGGGACGAGGTGTCTCGGGGCAGTAAGAGGTGCGGCGTCGCGGGAGAACTCGCGGCAGAGGGCGGGTGCGGCGGTGGCAGGAGGCGGCGTCGCGCTGCATGCTGGGAAGCCTCGCGGGCCGCGCGCGGGCCCTGCGAGCGCGCTGGCTAGGGTCACTGCCCGTACCCGTAGCCAGCGGCCCACTGTCACAAGGAGTGGTAGTCGTGGATGAGCGCGTCGGCGGCGGCGGGCGGCGCCGCGTGGTGGTGGTGGTGTAGGTGCGCGCCGCCCACGCCCACCCCCACGCCGACGCCCACGCCGACGCCCACGGCGGGCTGCGGGCACGCCGGCGGCAGCAGCTGCGACTGGTAGGCGGAGGCGGCGGCCGCGGCGGCCAGCGTCGCGTTCGACATGACGGTCGCCTGCAGGCTCGCCACCGACGGCTTCAGGTCCACCGCCCCCGCGCCGCCGCCGCTTCCACCCCCGCTCGCTGCGGCGCTCGGGTACAGCTCCGCGCCGTGGTGCGCCGTCTCCTGCAACACCGAACCATCTTTTCAGTCAACTTATCTCCACTCTGAGCTTCTTGTGCCCAGATTTTCCTATTATTTCATTTATTTTATCTAGAGTAAGACGTAACCTATAATACCACTTAATAAAATACAGTATATATAGTCTACAAAAAAACATAAGTATCCATATATATGTCATATATTTAAAAAACTGACAAGTGCGAGTAAAAACGTAATATCACTGCTGGCCATTAAAATTGCTACACCAAGAAGAAATGCAGATGATAAACGGGTATTTATTCGACAAATATGTTATACTAGATCTAACATGTAATTACATTTTCACGCAATTTGGGTGCATAGATCCTGAGAAATCAGTACCCAGAACAACCACCTCTGGCCGTAATAACGGCCTTGATACGCCTGGGCATTGAGTCAAACAGAGCTTGGATTGCGTGTACAGGTACAGCTACCCAGGCAGCTTCAACACGATACTACGGTTCATCAAGAGTAGTGACTGGCGTATTGTGACGAGCCAGTTGCTCGGCCACCATTAACCAGACGTTTTCAGTTGGTGAGAGATCTGGAGAATGTGCTGGCCAGGGCAGCAGTCGAACATTTTCTGTATCCAGAAAGGCCCATACAGGACCTGGACCGGCAACCTGCGGTCGTGCATTATTCTGCTGAAACGTAGGGTTTCGCAGGGATCGAATGAAGGGTAGAGCATCGGGTCGTACGTAACACATCTGAAATGTAACGTCCACTGTTCAAAGTGCCGTCAATGCGAACAAGAAATGACCGAGAAGTGTAACCAATGGCACCCCATACTATTACACCGCGTGATACGCGATGACAAATACACGCTTCCAATGTGCGTTCACCATGATGTCGTCACACACGGTTGCGACCATCATGATGCTCTAAACAGAACCTGGATTCACCCGAAAAAATGACGTTCTGCCATTAGTGCATCAGGTTCGTCGTTGAGTACACCATCGCAGGCGCTCCTGTCTGTAATGCAGCGTCAAGGGTAACCGCAGCCACGGTATCCGAGCTGATAGTCCATGCTGCTGCAAACGTCGTCGAACTGTTCGTGCAGATGGTTGTTGTTTTGCAAACGTCCCCACCTGTTGACTCAGGGATCGAGACGTGGCTGCACGATCCGTTACAGCCACGCGACTTTATCAAAGTCGGAAACGTGATGGTACGCATTTCTCCTCCTTACACGAGGTATCACAACAACGTTTCAGCAGGAAACGCCGGTCAACTGCTGTTTGCGTATGAGAAATCGGTTGGAAACTTTCGTCATGTCAGCACGTTGTAGGTGTCGCCACCGGCGCCCACCTTGTGTGAATGCTCTGAAAAGCTAATCGTTTGCATATCACAGCATCTTCTTCCGGTCGGTTAAATTTCGCGTCTGTAGCACGTCATCTTCGTGGTGTAGCAATTTTAATGGCCAGTATTGTATGTATATAGATGGTCCATTTGCACGTTTTGATGTGTGAGTTTCCAAATATCAAAGTATGCTACATAAATGGCCGTTTCTTTTGATTCGATTGGCATGCGACGTCGCAAAAGGCCAACGATGTTTACAAACATTCTACGCTCCACAAATTGTCTACCGTGCAACCAAAATATTGGCTGCCAACAGCATCAGCGGACGGGACTGGAAATATTCAATGGTGCGCACACAATGAGGCTATGGGACGTAGTTGAACTGCTTGGTCGACGAGTAACTCACAACAGTGCTACAGTGCTGTTGGTACTGACAAAAAGGAGAGCAGTGTTAACAATAAACAAAGTGAAAACATTGTATTATATTTACAAAAACAGTTGTCGAAGTTGATATTTCGTTAGAAAGGAACCCAAGGAATTTATCTGGGTGAGAAAGAAGTGACAGATGAAATATTAGCGTTTCTGCAAGACGAGTCAGTGAAATGTGTGGTGTCGTATATGCTCGACTGTGCGGACAGTGTACATGAGGAGTACAATGATCACGATACATGATTAACAAGTGTAAGTGATACTGAAACAGGTGTTCAGCAATGTAGTTCACCATCCTTCTCGAACAAGGGGCCGCAACCCACGCCTCTAGCGAAACGTAGTGTAGTACAATCGTTGTCCAAAGACGTATTTGAAATGTAAATTTTTCGACAAAGTCTCCATCGAATTGGGCTAAAATCTGACGTAAATCGAAATGCTGTGTGTAAGTCGTTACATTAAGAACGTTTCTCATGCAATGTGTGGTTGGGGGTAGTAGATGTTGGTTTCTCTGGGCAGCATGTTCTTCCAGAAAAACTTGAACGACAGGATTACTTTCGTTTTTTGGGGCAGCATAATCCCGGGATTATGTGAGGATGTTTTCCGTGGGAAAGTTGGAAAACGTGGTACATTCATAATGGGGCGTCAGTGTATTTCTCTGCTGATCTAAGAGGGCATGTACTGCGCCATTGTGCCCACGCTGGATAGAGCGAGCCGGGCCTTAACTTAGGTTCTGACATCAGCAGCTCCGATTTTTTTGTATTTTTCAGTCTGGGTTCATCTCTAAAGTGTGCAGCACTCATTTCGATAAGATGAGGAATGGAGTAGCGAATTTTCCAATCTTGTCAAGATTATAAACGAAATGACCAATTTATTTGGTTACGCCGTTTTTAGCTTATTAGGCCAGCTTCAGACTTTAACTGACTATCGCCATTGAAAAGGGAAAAATACTGGTGAACACTATATAAAAAGATGTTAAACATCGAGAGAGGTACAAACACAGGGTAAACCTCATTTTCGACTGTGCAGTGGTAACGTAATTGGAAATGTTAAAGTTAAACGGGAAATAAATCTAAAGGGACCAAACCAGAAAAAGATTAGCACTAAACCTCGAAAAAACTGTGTGTGTGTGTGTGTGTGTGTGTGTGTGTGTGTGTGTGTGTGTGTGTGTGTGTGTGTGAGTGTGTTTTTGTAATTGCGTGTGCTCGACCGAAGATGAGGTGAGAGGGAGGAGGACAATATTAGCAAAGAATTATAGCTAACAGAAGAGGGAAAGTGCACAATAAAATAAAATTAATGCAGTACAAGGCTACTAAGGAATAGCTTGAAGAGGAAAAAGATGCAGAAACAAAGATGGAGGTGACATTTATATCGGAAAATACATAAGCTACATGAGATATCTGTGGCATGGAGACTTTCTCTTATTATAGTGAAGATGTACAAATTAGAAAACTACAGAGTATATGGAGTACATAGACAACCTCAAGAAAGTAAATAAATACAAGAAATAATGGAGGCATATAATAGAACAGACAGTTTGGGCAGAACTGGGGAAAATGTGAAGTTTAAGTGAAGGTTAGATGAGGGGAGCTGTTGAGCTGTGTGTAGTGGTGTGATGGTCTGGGCACTGATGTTTACTGCTTCCAACAGATTCAGTTATGTGGAGATATATCGGGATGATACAGGAATGTTTAAAATAATTAGTTATTCACTGCTGGCACACGTCCAGACCTGCATGCAGATGCGAGAACGTGTTACCCTTCTCTGACAGGTGCGGGTCAACAGTATACAGTAATATTTAACGTGCTGAAGCTGTGCTATTTGTTTAACGTAAGCTGTGGGTGAAATTCAAGTCCATGTAGCAGGTGACTTGATGAAAAAGTTTATATTTGAAATACGTTTTTACTAACTCGAACAATACTTCAATGGGGGCTCATAATCACACTTCCGCAATTATCTAGTAAACTGCTCGTATGCGGAATCATGTTACCTGGAATATACACTCCTGGAAATTGAAATAAGAACACCGTGAATTCATTGTCCCAGGAAGGGGAAACTTTATTGACACATTCCTGGGGTCAGATACATCACATGATCACACTGACAGAACCACAGGAACATAGACACAGGCAACAGAGCATGCACAATGTCGGCGCTAGTACAGTGTATATCCACCTTTCGCAGCAATGCAGGCTGCTATTCTCCCATGGAGACGATCGTAGAGATGCTGGATGTAGTCCTGTGGAACGGCTTGCCATGCCATTTCCACCTGGCGCCTCAGTTGGACCAGCGTTCGTGCTGGACGTGCAGACCGCGTGAGACGACGCTTCATCCAGTCCCAAACGTGCTCAATGGGGGACAGATCCGGAGATCTTGCTGGCCAGGGTAGTTGACTTACACCTTCTAGAGCACGTTGGGTGGCACGGGATACATGCGGACGAGCATTGTCCTGTTGGAACAGCAAGTTCCCTTGCCAGTCTAGGAATGGTAGAACGATGGGTTCGATGACGGTTTGGATATACCGTGCACTATTCAGTGTCCCCTCGACGATCACCAGTGGTGTACGGCCAGTGTAGGAGATCGCTCTCCACACCATGATGCCGGGTGTTGGCCCTGTGTGCCTCGGTCGTATGCAGTCCTGATTGTGGCGCTCACCTGCACGGCGCCAAACACGCATACGACCATCATTAGCACCAAGGCAGAAGCGACTCTCATCGCTGAAGACGACACGTCTCCATTCGTCCCTCCATTCACGCCTGTCGCGACACCACTGGAGGCGGGCTGCACGATGTTGGGGCGTGAGCGGAAGACGGCCTAACGGTGTGCGGGACCGTAGCCCAGCTTCATGGAGACGGTTGCGAATGGTCCTCGCCGATACCCCAGGAGCAACAGTGTCCCTAATTTGCTGGGAAGTGGCGGTGCGGTCCCCTACGGCACTGCGTAGGATCCTACGGTCTTGGCGTGCATCCGTGCGTCGCTGCGGTCCGGTCCCAGGTCGACGGGCACGTGCACCTTCCGCCGACCAATGGCGACAACATCGATGCACTGTGGAGACCTCACGCCCCACGTGTTGAGCAATTCGGCGGTACGTCCACCCGGCCTCCCGCATGCCCACTATACGCCCTCGCTCAAAGTCCGTCAACTGCACATACGGTTCACGTCCACGCTGTCGCGGCATGCTACCAGTGTTAAAGACTGCGATGGAGCTCCGTATGCCACGGCAAACTGGCTGACACTGACGGCGGCGGTGCACAAATGCTGCGCAGCTAGCGCCATTCGGCGGTTCCTGGTGTGTCCGCTGTGCCGTGCGTGTGATCATTGCTTGTACAGCCCTCTCGCAGTGTCCGGAGCAAGTATGGTGGGTCTGACACACCGGTGTCAATGTGTTCTTTTTTCCATTTCCAGGAGTGTATTTGCTTGTATTATAGTACATTTTCACTTGTCTATCATCATTTTCACTATTAATTACGGTACACCTCGTAAAAGCTGCTTTACGCGTTATCTAAGACACTGTGGGTAACCATGCGACACGGAGATATGAAGCTTCTTATGCTGCAATGCTGGGTATGATAGTCTCAGTCTTTTCCTTTTATAGTGGAACCGGAATCCTCCCTCCCCGACTCCCACTCTTGACGTTGACTTGGGAACATCAGGTCCATGAACGGCTGCAAATGGCCTCCAAGTGAAATATCGGTTCAGTTGGACCAGAGCACCCAACACGGCAAACCATACCATTATGGAGCCACCACCCTCTTGTACAGTACCTGGTTCACGACTTGAATCCATGGCTTCGTGTAGTCCACACCACACTCGAACCCTACCATAAGCTCTTACCATTGAAATCGGGACTCATCTGATCAGGCCACCGTTTTCCAGTCATCTACGGTCCAACCGATATATTCACGAGCTCACGAGAGCCGCTGCAGGCGATGTCGTGCTATTAGAAAAGGCTCTCTAGTCCGTCACCTAATGCCGTAGCTCATTAACATTGATTTCTGCCGTTATCTCACGCATAATTGTCTGTCTGTTAACACTGACACGTCTATGCGGACGCTGCTGCTCTCGGTCGTTAAGTGAAGGGCATCGGCCACTGCGTTGTCCCTGGTGGGGGGTAATGCCTGAAATTTGGTATTCTCGTCACGGTCTAGACACTGTGGCTGTCAGAATACTGAATTCCACAGTTATTTCCATAACTGAATGTCCCACGCGTCTACCTCGAACTACCATTCCGCGTTCAAATTTGTTAATTTCTGTCGAGCGGCCATAATCAGTTGGGAAACCGTTTCCCATGAATTGACTGTGTACAAATGACAGCTCCGGGCATTCACTGCAGTTTCATACTTGTGTACGAGATACTTCCGCCCTCTGTATATCTCCATATCGCTGTCCGATGACTTTTGTCACTTCAGTGTAGTCTGGATAATTTACGCGCCGTAAATTACAACGTCTCAAGATATACAGGGTGGTCCATTGATCGCGACCGGGCCAAATATCTCACAAAATAAGCGCCAAGTGAAAAAACTACAAAGAACGAAACTTGTCTAACTTGAAGGGGGAAACCATATGGCGCTATGGTTGGCCCGCTAGTTGACGCTGCCATAGGTTCAAAAGGATATCAACTGCGTTTTTTAAAATAGGAACCCCCCTTTTTTATTACATATTCGTCTAGTACGTAAAGAAATACGAATGTCTTCATTGGACCACTTTTTTCGCTTTGTGATAGATGGCGCTGTAATAATCACGAATCTATGGTTCACAATTTTAGACGAACAGTTGGTAACAGGTAGGTTTTTTAAATTAAAATACAGAACGTAGGTAAGTTTGAACATTTTATTGCGGTTGTTCCAATGTGATACATGTACCTTTGTGAACTTAACATTTCTGAGAACGCATGCTGTTACAGCGTGATTACCTGTAAATACCACATTAATGCAATAAATGCTCAAAATGATGTCCGTCAACCTCAATGCGTTTGGCAATACGTGTAACGACATTCCTCTCAATAGCGAGTAGTTCGCCTTCCGTAATGTTCGCACATGCACTGACAATGTGCTGACGCATGTTGTCAGGCGTTGTCGGTGGATCACGATAGCAAATATCCTTCAACTTTCCACACAGAAAGAAATCCGGGGACGTCAGATCCGGTGAACGTGCGGGCCATGGTATGGTGCTTCGACGACCAATCCACCTGTCATGAAATATGCTATTCAATACCGCTTCAACCGCACGCGAGCTATGTGCCGGACATCCATCATGTTGGAAGAAGATCGCCATTCTGTCATTAAGTGAAACATCTTGTAGTAACATCGGTAGAATATTACGTAGGAGATCAGCATACATTCCACCATTTAGATTGCCATCTATGAAATGGGGGCCAGTTATCCTTCATCCCATAATGCTGCAGCATACATTAACCCGCCAAGGTCGCTGATGTTCCACTTGTCGCAGCCATCGTGGATTTTCCGTTTCCCAATAGTGCATCTTATGCCGGTTTACGTTACCGCTGTTGGTGAATGACGCTTCGTCGGTAAATAGAACGCGTGCAAAAACTCTGTCATCGTCCCGTAATTTCTCTCGTGCCCGGTGGCAGAATTGTACACTAGCTTCAAAGTCGTCGCCATGCAATTCCTGATGCATAGAAATATGATACAGGTTCAATCCATGTTGATGTATTATTCTCAACACCGACGTTTTTGAGATACCCGAATCTCGCGCAGTTTGTCTGCTACTGGCGTGCAGATTAGCCGCGACAGCAGCTAAAACACCTACTTGGGCATCATTTGTTGCAGGTCGTGGTTGACGTTTTACAAGTGGCTGAAGACTTCCTGCTTCCTTAAATAACGTAACTATCCGGCGAACGGTCCGGACAGTTGGATGATTTCGTCCAGGATACCGAGCAGCATACATAGGACACGCCCGTTGGGCATTTTGATCACAACAGCCATACATCAACACGATATCGACCTTTTCCGCAATTGGTAAACGGTCCATTTCAACACAGGTAATGTATCACGAAGCAAATACCGTCCACACTGGTGGAATGTTAAGTGATACCACGTACTTATACGTTTGTGACTATTACAGCGGCATCAATCACAAAGCGAAAAAAGTGGTCCAACTAAAAAATTGATATTTCTTTACGTACTACACGGATATGTAATAAAAATGGGGATTCTTATTTCAAAAAACGCAGTTGATATCCGTTTGATGTACAGCAGCGCCATCTACTGGGCCAACCATAGCGCCATCTGGTTTCCCCCTTCAAGCTAGACGAGTTTCGTTCTTTGTAGTTTTTTCGTTTGATGCTTAATTCATGAGATATTTGGCCCCGTCACTATCAATGGACCAACCTGTATACGCAGTTTCTAACTGCACGCGCCTCTATGGTCCCAACGAATGTGAAGCAGCACTTTAGCTGAAGCCGTATGTGTACGAGTGCAAGAGCGAAACTTGTGATTGAGGACTGATTAAATGGAACAAAAACTGTGCGCCGCTGCTAGCTGATTGCTTCTGTAAGACGATGAGCCAGCCCACGCGCCGGAGTGAGTCGTGCCGAAGTTGTGACACCCCCGCCGCCCCCTCCTGCTGTCCCGTGTCGCCGGCTGAACGCGGCCTGGCGGTGCGGCGCGCGCGGAGATGCTATCTGGCGGCCCGAGGACGAGGACGATGCCTATCTGGGCCAGCCCCGGGCCCGCGGCCTTCGACACCTGGCCGCCCGCTATCCACGTGAAATATCTCTTTTTATAGCAGTCCGCCCGGTATTTTTATCCGCCCCTCCGTATTTACGCTGCACATGCGATAGCCCCGCACTATAGAAGGAGGTGTAAATGGAGTTTAAGGCCGCCGCCTTGTGACGGACGGCTGCTCGGGAGAGGGACCGCCGTCCCGGTTTCCATTCTGTTCCCGCTATCACCTCCCAGACATCTAACCCCCGCAGTTCCACTTGCTGCCGCAGTGTCTGCACACAAAATTATGTGCTCTTTCGCGGAATCTCTATTTATAACACGGGTCGCACAAAACGTTTCACTATCTTTTGAGCAAAAAGTGCTTCATTCAGAAAGTGAGATATAAAATCTCGGAAAATACCTCTGGAGCTCTATATTTTCCTGTCAATAAGATATCTGTAGACAGGGCGGAGCAAAACAACCCGATTAAAGGGTCAGAGAGGAGTTGAGAACGTCCAGTCCACCAAAATGTTTCAAGTAACTACAGGTCAGAAACGCACCATTTTGGAACTACGCCTGTGAAACGAAATCCAATCAGCATACCGAAGTTTCAACTGCTACAGTTATCCTCATTATGTCAGGAGTTATTGAAAGGGTGCGCCAGCCATTTCGTCTTCATAGCAAAATTGAAATCTGAAATTTCTGTAAAAGAAGTATGATTTGAGAAAAAAATGATTAACATTATTTTTTTTATGTCGGTCGTCTTGGACCACACTTTCTGATCTACTGTACTTATGACAAGTCCATTCATGCTCTCTGTACGTTAGCAAAGATTAAAGCATATGGGCTTTAGCCTTCGTGATTAAAAACATTCCACGACTCAGTACCTCATACCAAGTACCTTAATGCAGTGCTGTGCGGTATTTATAGCACCGTTGATTTAATAGTCAAGCTTAAATCAGTAAAAACCACAGATAATTCACGTGTAACGTAACCAGCCATGAATAGGAATTTTTAGTTTGCCTAGCTTTGACTCTTCAGTTGGAAACATTACCTTCAGCTAATTTAATGCTACTCTGTGATTAAGATATTGTAGAAGAAGAAGTCGTGGAAGGGCACTTCGGAATAGTCTGGAGAAAACAAGAAGTCCCAAGAGACCGTTGAAGTTTTTCCTGACGTGTTACATCCGCAATGATTGTCTCACTTGGCGGTAAGCCAGAATCTGTGTCTGTGTATGTGTGTGTGTGTGTGTGTGTGTGTGTGCGTGCGTGCGTGCGTGTGTGTGTGTGTGTGTGTGTGTGTGTGTGTGTGTGTCCTCACTCACCAATAACGCTGGTTACATGTATCAAAGCAATATATATCCACAGTGCATGAAGATCTATATTAGTAACCGACTAAACCGGTTAGTGGTTCATGGTTCATGGCTCATGGCTCATACTCCCAGTTGCAGGATGGCCGTGAAATGGCTTCCTGGATAACAAAATTTAGTTTTCAGTTTTCAATACTTCATAATATTGATGGATTTAATTATTTAAAATGCCGCCATAATCAACTGATTAAGGGGTATGATCTTACTTTAAAGGTTTAACACAATAAAACAACTTTACTGTTACAAACTGCGTATATGTCTTGAGGCGAGCAAATTACCCCAGTACTTCAGGCGCTTACCAACTTCCAACAAACTTTAAACATAGTTTAAAGCCTTTATGAAAGTTTTTTCGTTGACATCCCCGCACAATGATGCAAGGAAGTAATTTTATCACTTACTGCATACTCGCTGTTCTTGTAGTATAACTTCGGGATCAAGCATGACGTTTCAATTTCTTGCTTCTTTTCTATTAACTCTGTTCTCAATTCGCAACATACTTTACAGGCAGCATCTAAATACACTGATCAGTCAGAAAATTATAACCATCCGCCTATTATCGATATAAACCGGTTCAGGTGAGAGCAGCGTCACCTGGCGAGGACTGACTGCTAGTCAGACACACGTACAGTGCACGAGGTATCAGTGAAAGTGCTGTCATTGTGTAGAATGGGATGTCGCGCGATCTATCTGAATTTGACGGACGGCAGATTTTGTAGGCCTGGGGGCTGGGCACGAGCATTTTGGAAACTGCACGAGTTGTCGGGTGTTCAAGGAGTGCAGTGGGGAGTGTCTTCAACGTGGCGAAACCAATGTGAAACCATGTCCATGGGTTGTGGGTCGGGCGATAACCCCTCATTACAGATGTCGGACGTCGTAGGCTGGCAGACTGTCAAAAAAGTACAGGCGGCGAACTATGGCGGAACTAACATCAGACTTCAATGCTGGGCAGCGTAAAAGTGTATCTGAACACAAAGTGCACCGAAAACTCGTAACGATGGGCCTCCACAGCCGATGACCCATGCATGTACCAATGTTAACGCCACGACATCGGTAACTAGGAGTGAAGTGAGCACGTGACCTTCGGCGCTGGACATTGCGCAGTGTCAGAGCGTGGCATGATATGATGAATCACGATACGTTCTTCTTCCTGCTGATGGGAGGGCGCGAACCCGTAGTCTTCCAGGGGAATAGGTTCTTGACACCTGTACTGCGGGACGGAGACGGTCTGGTGACGGCTCCCTTATGCTCTGAGGGACATTCATGGGTCCAGTGTAGCTCGTGCAAGGCACCATGACCACCAAGGAGTATCGTACAATGGTTGCACAATACGCTCATTCCTTCATGATGATCACGTTTCCCTACGGCAATGACAATTTTCAACAAAATAGCCAGCCGGTCTGGCCGAGCGGTTCTAGGCGCTTCAGTCTGGAACCGCGCGACCGCTACGGTCGTAGGTTCGAATCCTGCCTCGGGCAGAAGCCGAGAATGCCATGATGGCAGAATGCTCATCAATGATCGCCCGACTGTGGCGCTGGTTTGGTGCGATCCACGACTGCCGTTCGTACACGTCTGTTGCACCGACACGATGCTTCAACTTGTTACGGCCACTTCCCTCTTTTCAAACGGTCACTCAACTTATCAATTCTAACTGAAACTATAGCACTCACGTTTTGTTCGGTATACTAACACCACCTGAATCAATGCCTTCTTTCGAGAGGCTGTTGATACAGAGTTTGTTGAAATTGAATCGACTTTTTCTCAGAATCCTAGACAAAGTGCTGACTGATATTCTTTGCTCATTTCTGTGTTTCCATTCACGCACGATTTGTAAATGGTCTATTGCACTGTTTACTTATTCCGTTGCTTGATTACAATCCAAAGTCTTACGATTGTTGTATGTTATATTGTTTGATGTAAATATAGTTCCGATAACACAATCTCAAGTGTAATCCAAGAAATGTAAACGAGTAGGTATTAAAGTAATGCAGTGAATGTTAGCAACTGTTCAAGAAATACACCTTAGAGTTAGCGAAAAAGCTTACTATGTGGCTCATTAGAGCTGTGCGAGACAGAGAATCTGCTCTAGTGCTAGATTGGCAGAAGTCTTACAAAACTGACTTCTCTGCCTAAAAATCTTGTATATTGTGAACAATAAGTAAAAAAATTGTAAATGCAGTGATAGGCCCGAAATCTATAGCTTTCCTCCGAGACTGCTGTATTGACGTACCTAATCAAGAATTAATAGCTTATTCTGAACAGCAGAATAAGTGTGCTTGTACGTATTTATCTCTCGAACGTTATTTGGAAAATTAGATAATGTTGGGAAGAGTCATCGATAAGCACTCGTCAACTTACGCAAGAAATACGCACTTCAAAGAATACTTCAAGGAGAATACTAGTAGGGCACCAAAACAACTTTCACAAGCAATGGAGTCAATTTTCCACCAAAGGTTCAGTTCTGTCAGTAGATTATTAGGCGAATTACTGCTGAACTTCCTACGATTTGCCTCCTTCAAAGAGAAGGCTTCTTTCAGCGGTGATGGTGAATTCAGCAGCCGCAATGATCATGTTTGGAATGAAAAAATCCGTACTCCACGCTCATATCAACTTCTTGGCTGGAATTGTGCGACACTGACACACTCTTTGAGTGCCGCACGCTGATGAGATGTGCCACAGTTGTAGGAGACTGCACCTTCTGCCGTTCGCGAGAGTCTGTAGCTTCTTCCTACATCGAAATTAATGATCATCAGCACTTGAAGAAATTTCCTTAAGTGTAAAGTTTATTTCAGTCCATGTTCACATAATTTGTTTAATGGGACTTATTCCGTTGGTTAATGTAATGTCGTTATACGTCTACTTGTACACTGTTACTTATTTTTTTATGGAGCTAATGATAATAATTAGTCAATAGACACCACTACAACCGTTAAAATGTTTATGTGAACAAAAACTGAAAGAAATTTTATAGTTAAAACTAATGTCCTGACTTATTCTCTCTACCAATAGCGGACAAATATGAACGGATACCCTCATCCTTGGCTTGGAGATACTGTGGATTGCCTAGCGATAGCGCCATATCTCACGTTTACAGTTTTCATCAAATAGCGTTACATGTAGTTGTTGGTGTATGAATACCCAGTAGGCAGATTAGTTAAAAGATGCTAGGGATATTTGAGAATGTGCGACTAGGTTTTATGGGCCACTGGTTTTATGGGCCATTGTAATGCGTGTGTTGAGTCTAATGATCTCCACTTTGATCGCTTCAGCTGATATTGTCAGGTTCAAGTTGTTTAGGCCGACAGAAGACTAAATATTCGTTACCACTGTAATTTCTTGAGTCAAAGTTCTCATTTTAGAATCCTCAGTGAATTACAAAATTTTGCCCTTGAAAATATGTGTCACCCTGTATTCGTGGGGAACCAAATTCTGAGATAAAATGAATTAGTGTATGGCTTAAAATACGTAACAGACTCCACTATCTCGACGTAATCTAACTAACTTTTCTCGTATTCTGGCTTTTGTTCAGACGTTGCCGTTCTTCGAGTCGTTATCGTTGTTCGGTTAAGAAACCATTTTTGGGGTATTTCTGTGAAAATGACAAAAACAATTTTTTTTTTGGATCGAAGGAAAGACAACACGCTGTTTTGAGAGAAATATATGTTCATCAATCATCTGAAATTCATTACTAGAAGATCTCGTACGCCTCACAATCTACACTACGCAATCTTAATTTGTTGCCTTGCCAGGATCTTCGGTAACTTGGAAGAACGCTTGTAAGCAACATATCTCGAAGCTGCGACTGTCACGGAGCCATATATCGACTGTGAGGACTGACATGTAATGTGCGGCGAAGTGAGCGATTTTTCATGTATGACATGAAACTAATATCTCGTATTATGTTAATATCAGAATGCAATAGTAATTGCATCTGTCTCAAAATATTTAAAAATAGACACGTCTTTTACACTGTTGAAGGTATTTTTTATTACTTCTACAAAGTACAGCGGCATAATTAACTCCGAATGACAAACTCATTTACGTTTCTAATAAACTTCTGTGCTCCATAAATACAATGAAGACCACGCGGCTGTCTTGTAAACAATGTCCATTGTGAATGATCAGAGGAGAACAAGAACATAAATATCAGTAATGCTCGTTTCAACCGCAGCAGTTACAACTGTGGTTTTAAGTTTCAGCCTAACCACACCCTCGAAAATCGTGGCATACTGCTGCAACTGAATCGAGCAGTAATCATATTTACAGTCTTGCTTCCCCTCTGAACGTGTTATCACTTTTTACAATAAAAACTGATTCACTTGCCTTCACCCTTACACCCTCATATCCCCTTGGTTTCAATAAAAAAGACATTTGGAACACTGATCATTTGAAACGGAGACTGCTCGGCAGGTTATACACAAAATCCATATCGTTCGTCTTTTGTCGTTGTAGTTGTCATTGCTGAAAAAATATCGATATCTGCCAGTCGCACCTTCGATATATAGCGCTTGCAAGCATTCTTCCAAATTACCGGATCTTCTTGTTAGAATGAATTTGTAAAATACCTCAACAATACTTTTTGGAGAATTTGATACCGTTATGTATAGTATGCTGTTGGAACCGTTGTTATCTACAAATCATAATAGATCAGTTGTTCTCGGAGCCAAAGAAAACATATGTGTGCTTTCATCTCCATGGTGGTAAATCGTATGAACTTTACTTTCTACTCACAGAGTAATGACGTAAGAAAAATTATTTGTAAACGCGTCCGCGACGAAATGATTTTGGCTGGTAGAGCTGTTGACTATCCAGATGGGAGATTTTAAAACACATTTGGAAGCTTGACAAAACCACGGAGCACCTGTGCACTCTCTGCTGTTAACTGGAGAAGGTAACTCAGTCACCACAGCTGCGTGCCAAGCTGGACCAGGCTATTTTCGACGAAACGTGAAATTACTGAAACAGGATTGCTACACATTGGACCCGCGTTAATCAAAACATAAAACTATAAAAGGCGAACGTACTGGATATATGGCCAGCTTTGTGACTGGACTGAATAGTTCCTAGCAAACGGAAGACAGAATGATATTCATTACGAAGAGAAATCTTCAGATCTTAAAATAACTTTGGGCGTACCCCAAGGAAGCGTTATAGAGGCATCGCTGTTTACAGTACGAGTAAGTGACTTGCTTAACTAAGCAGTTGCTCGTAGACTGCCATTATACTTAGAGAATCGCGACGCAAAAAATTGTAGCGAAATTCAGAAAAACGTCTACTAGTAGAAGGGTTGGTAGTTTGCACTCAACATAACCAAATAAACTACATGATGCAGGAATGGCATACTAACAAAGCGAAAATTTTCAGTAAATACAAAAAACGTTATAGATAGATCGAAACACAAAGTTTGCAAATGAAACTTTTCTGCAGCTTTGCAATTCTGTTTTGTCACAACACTGAAAGGAAAAAAAAGTGGTTCAAATGGCTCTGAGCACTATGGGACTTAACATCTGTGGTCATCAGTCCCCTAGAACTTAGAACTACTTAAACCTAACTAACCTAAGGACAACACACACATCCATGCCCGAGGCAGGATTCGAACCTGCGACCGTAGCAGTCGCGCGGTTCCGGACTGAGCGTCTAGAACCGCGAGACCACCGCGGCCGGCTGAAAGGAAAACTACTTCGATATCTGACATACCAGACAAATATTGTAAATTGTATACATCGTACATGTGCCCTTTTTGTAGATTATGCCTTTCGCAATCATAGGAATTTTAAGAACTGTAATGGTAAATACACAATAAACAGTCAGAAAATCTCTTACAACATTGTCTCACATGAAAGTATGTGGAAGTGAGAGAAACTAGTATGAATCTCACGAAAAGTATATGAATAGAGCAATTACGGGCAGTTTTTCTTCTCCTTCATTATCCTCTTCTGTGAATGTTGTGAGCCATTTGAAACGTTTCTCATGAAACTCATTGTATCCTGCAAGAATGTGTTGTGCAAGTTTTTGCAGAGCCTCCGTTTTCTTTCTCATTGTTGGAACGCTAGCAGTGACGCATAGTTTCTCATGATGGAGACTCGGAGGGATATTGTAGCATTTAATGTGTGCTTGGTTAGTCCATCAATATATTAAGTCAAAAAACTTGTCTTTCACATCTAATTTGTTTTCAATTTGCTTCAACTTGCACAGTTGAAAAATAATTTTTCTTTCCGTAGGAATGGATTTTCCTTCTGTCTGATGTGACAAACACACCTTTTTATAATGCCTGGGCTATCGTATCTTGAAAGCTAGAATACCATCTGACTCCAGCACTTCTATGAAGAAATTTCCAGACATTCTGCTCTTTTGTCATGAGTTCACAGTATTGTTCCACTGTATATATTACGTCACTCTTCCTGATAAACCGCGTAATAACCCCCAAAGATCCTGTCACAGGACACAAAGGAGTATCCTCGTACAGGAAAATAGTGGGCTATACTCGTAGAGTCCGCAGCTCGTGGACGTGCGGTAGCGTTCTCACTTCCCGCGCCCGGATTCCCGGTTTCGATTCCCGGCGGGGTCAGGGATTTTCTCTGCCTCGTGATGACTGGGTGTTGTGTGATGTCCTTGGGTTAGTTAGGTTTAAGTAGTTTTAAGTTCTAGGGGACTGATGACCATAGATGTTAAGTCCCATAGTGCTCAGAGCCATTTGAACCATTTTTCTTATACTCGTAGATTTCAGTACATCTTTATCAACCATATTAAGCGAAAACGAACCAACATATGAGTTCTGTTTTGTCCAGGATGTGCACCAGGGAACAATATTAGATGCTGCACATCTTGTTCTTTATTATTTTGTTGCATGTAGTCCAACAAAAAGCGATAAACTCCATCAGGTGATCTCTTGGAGGTTCCTTCATGGTAAACATACAACAGGAATAGTAGGAAACATTCAGAAATGTCATACATGCTGTCAAGCGTACTACAAATAAACACCGAATTCACTACTTTACAGAAAGGGAACAGCTGTGCTAGGTATGTTCATTCTGCATATTTCATGATAATGAACAGTCAGGGAAATCATGTTCCAGTGTACGTATGTGTGACCTTTCTGCATATATGACCTCTCTGCATGTGTGACCTTTCTGTGCTGATTATAGAGCTACACCCCAACTATCGCCTGATGCAAACGAATGTTTTTAGATACATCCTTTCTGTATCATCCAGTTAAAATGTAAGACTGCGCATAAACAAACGGAAATTCCCTTGGTTGTTTGATTACACGATTGCCGCTCAATCACTGGAAGCAGTTACATAAGTTAAACGTTTGGGAGTAAGCATACAGCTCGATATAAGGTGGAACGACCACGTGAAACTAATAGCACGAAAGGCAAATGACAAACTGAAATTTATTGGAAGAATCCACTTACGAATGAAGCAGCTTACAAAGCCATCTTTCAAGCCACGCTTGAGGATTGCTCTTTAGACTGACATCCTTACCCTGTGTAACTAATAGAAGCCATAGAGAAAATCCAAGGGGCAGCACATTTCATCAAAGACTGGGTTAGTAAGCGAGAAAGCATTAGGGCGACAGTCGTCCTACGCTAGTGGCGTCATTAAATGATTTATTGTTAAAATTCCAAGAGCATTCTTCCTTTGAAGAATCTACCAACATACTGATCCTTACTACATCCTTCCTGTGCATCATTCGCGAGTGGAGCAGGAAAGAGGGCGGAGGGGGGGGGGGGGGGGGTTACAGTAGAATACCAAGCACCCGCCACCACTCATCATAAAGTGTCTTGTGGAGTATAGATGTATCTCTCTCCCCTCTATGAAGAATAAGTTGAATAGAAGGAAGGCCAAGGAGAGTAAGAAAGAAATAGAAACTGCACCATCGTGTTATGTGTGCCGTTTTGATTTGTATTATTAAAGGGTAATAAAATTTTGAGAAACGATATGTTGCCGACTGTGCTATAATACCACATAGAAACGTCTGATCAGTAGCGTCAACCATGGACAGTTATCGACCTAAAGATGAGTTTACAAGATCCTGTTGGAGGTGTTCAGCCGGCCGCAGTGGCCGAGCGGTTCTAGGCGCTTCAGTCTGGAACCGCGCGACCGCTACGGTCGCAGGTTCGAATCCTGCCGCGGACATGGATGTGTGTGATGTCCTTAGGTTAGTTAGGTTTAAGTAGTTCTAAGTTCTAGGGGACTGATGACCTCAGATGTTAAGTCCCATAGTGCTCAGAGCCATTTGAACCATTTTTGGAGGTGTTCAGCCGTGTCCTTCCTCTGACCTGTGACGGTGAGATTTACCGACCAACGTGGGATCCGAATCGTGCTGCAGTTCGACGTTTTTGACGGGCGCAAAGCATTGTCGTAAAAATCCTAGGAGAACTCGTACACCGAATCCTAAACCTTCTTGTCTGGAGTTTGCTAACCAGCTTTTATTTAATTTATTTACTAACTGACAAACCCGGCATTAACCGGGTATTTATTTTACAAAAAAATGAACTGTGTTTGTACTCGTAGTATAATACTGAAAAAATTTCATTTCCACGTATTCGTGAAAATACCTTTGAAATTAGGAAACAGTCGTAGGAAGAAATTGGATAATGTAAAATATATACACTCCTGGAAATTGAAATAAGAACACCGTGAATTCATTGTCCCAGGAAGGGGAAACTTTATTGACACATTCCTGGGGTCAGATACATCACATGATCACACTGACAGAACCACAGGCACATAGACACAGGCAACAGAGCATGCACAATGTCGGCACTAGTACAGTGTATATCCACCTTTCGCAGCAATGCAGGCTGCTATTCTCCCATGGAGACGATCGTAGAGATGCTGGATGTAGTCCTGTGGAACGGCTTGCCATGCCATTTCCACCTGGCGCCTCAGTTGGACCAGCGTTCGTGCTGGACGTGCAGACCGCGTGAGACGACGCTTCATCCAGTCCCAAACATGCTCAATGGGGGACAGATCCGGAGATCTTGCTGGCCAGGGTAGTTGACTTACACCTTCTAGAGCACGTTGGGTGGCACGGGATACCTGCGGACGTGCATTGTCCTGTTGGAACAGCAAGTTCCCTTGCCGGTCTAGGAATGGTAGAACGATGGGTTCGATGACGGTTTGGATGTACCGTGCACTATTCAGTGTCCCCTCGACGACCACCAGTGGTGTCCAGCCAGTGTAGGAGATCGCTCCCCACACCATGATGCCGGGTGTTGGCCCTGTGTGCCTCGGTCGTATGCAGTCCTGATTGTGGCGCTCACCTGCACGGCGCCAAACACGCATACGACCATCATTGGCACCAAGGCAGAAGCGACTCTCATCGCTGAAGACGACACGTCTCCATTCGTCCCTCCTTTCACGCCTGTCGCGACACCACTGCAGGCGGGGTGCACGATGTTGGCGCGTGAGCGGAAGACGGCCTAACGGTGTGCGGGACCGTAGCCCAGCTTCATGGAGACGGTTGCGAATGGTCCTCGCCGATACCCCAGGAGCAACAGTGTCCCTAATTTGCTGGGAAGTGGCGGTGCGGTCCCCTACGGCACTGCGTAGGATCCTACGGTCTTGGCGTGCATCCGTGCGTCGCTGCGGTCCGGTCCCAGGTCGACGGGCACGTGCACCTTCCGCCGACCACTGGCGACAACATCGATGTACTGTGGAGACCTCACGCCCCACGTGTTCAGCAATTCGGCGGTACGTCCACCCGGCCTCCCGCATGCCCACTATACACCCTCGCTCAAAGTCCGTCAACTGCACATACGGTTCACGTCCACGCTGTCGCGGCATGCTACCAGTGTTAAAGACTGCGATGGAGCTCCGTATGCCACGGCAAACTGGCTGACACTGACAAATGCTGCGCAGCTAGCGCCATTCGACGGCCAACACCGCGGTTCCTGGTGTGTCCGCTGTGTCGTGCGTGTGATCATTGCTTGTACAGCCCTCTCGCAGTGTCCGGAGCAAGTATGGTGGGTCTGACACACCGGTGTCAATGTGTTCTTTTTTCCATTTCCAGGAGTGTATGCACGCTTACTTTACATGTCTACAACGAATTTTTGTAAACGTCTCCATGGCATTTATTCTTCGTAGCTCTAAGACGGGTGTTGGTTTCGCCTACAGCGGTTTGCGATTCGCAGTTGAAAGCTGTCAAAAGCGCTGCCAGGTGCCAGGAATTTCCTTAAGTTGAATCGATTGTAATAGTGTTGTATTAGTAAAGAATAAATGTATCAAAACTTCGTGCGTGATGCGGGATTTTTCACGTATCTCAATATTAATGAGGTCGTATCTCTTGAACTATGTGACGTACAGTGACACATTTGTGTAGGTGCATCGAGCGACACATGTGGATACTGTCTGCGAAATGCGTTGTGAACAGAGTTACTAACAAGGAAGTAATACATTAAAGGATCATGCATGATGCGGCATTTTGTTACTCACCTCTATGTTTATGGTGTCGCTTCTATTTAAGTGTGTGTGGTACCACGATATAATTTTCTATGCGTATTTGGCTGCATATCTGGATACTGTCTGTGAAATTTATTGCTAATAGAATTAGTAGACAGCAGTAACGCACTTAAACGTCATGCATGCTGATGACATTTTTTACTCATCTCGTAGTTTATGACTTTGTATCCCCTGAAATGTGGTAGGTGTGTGGTTCTTAATACCCACAGTAATTGTTGCCTGTACCAAGTTTGGTTGAGATCGGTCCAGTGGCTTACGGGAAGATGTGGAATACACAAACACACACACACACACACACACACACATTTTTTATAATATGTAAGGATTTTAAGGGTTCTGTGGGACGAAGAACCAAAGATATGGAGGATGATCAGAAACTGAAGTTACAAAGCTTGCAGTGAGAGGTGTACATTTTATTTCATACAACCAATACAGCCAGCCAATAGATTTTTTTTCCACATAGTCTCCATATTAGACACTTGTCGCTTCGTGAAATGAGTTCGAACCGTTTTGGTAAAAATACCGCCCTTGCGTGCTCAGCACGAAAGATATTGCCAACACCCTATTCCCAGTTCTACCATCATATGCCGTAAAGTGAACCTCCTTTGTTGAGAATCACATCCACTCCAACCGCACACGCTCCGTACCATTACAGAGCCTCCACCAGCTCGAACAGTCCCCTGCCGACATGCAGTGTCCATGGGTTCATGAGGTTGTCTCCATACCCGTACACGTCCATCCCCTCGATGCAACTTGAAACGAGACTCGTCCGACCAGGCAACGTACTTCCAATCACCTTCAGTCCAATCTCGGTGTTGACGGGCCGAGGCGAGGCGTAAAGCTCTGTGTCGTGTAGTCATCAAGGATACACGAGTGGACCTTTGGTTCCGAAAGCAATTTGCCGAAGGGTTTTAATTCTGAATGATTCTCTTCAGACATCGTTGGTCCCGTTCTTGCAGAATCTTTTACCGGCCGCAGCGATATCAGAGACTTGATGTTTTACCGGATTCCTGGTATTCACGGTACACTCGTGAAATGGTCGTACGGCGCTACTGGTGGCCGTGCGTTGGTTAGAAGATGGCCAGTTGAGAGTTTGCAATCAGCCCGTCTGCAACCTGTACCTGGAGATATGGTCTGGAGTGCGATTTCGTATGACAACAGGAGCACCTCGTGATTATCCCACGCTTGCTGACTGCAAAACTGAACTTGTATCTGGTGATTCGGCCTGTTATCCACTCATGAAGAGCATCCCGAGGAATGTTTTCCAATAGGATAACGCTCGCCCACATACTGCTCTTGCAACCCAACATGTTCTATAGAGTGTCGGCCAGTTGCCTTGGCCTGTTCAATCACATCTGTCTCTAATCGAGCACATATAGGATATCATCGGAAGACAACTCGAGTGTCATCCACAACCAGAATTCAAAAAATGTGTGTGAAATCTTATGGGACTTATCTGCTAAGGTCATCTGTCCCTAAGCTTACACACTACTTAACCTAAATTATCCTAAGGACAAACACACACACCCATGGACGAGGGAGGACTCGAACCTCCGCCGGGACCAGCCGCACAGTCCGTGACGGCAGCGCCACAGACCGCTCGGCTAATCCCGCGCGGCAACCAGTATTAACTGTCCCTGTACTAACTGACCAAGTGCAACAAGCATGAAACTCTGTTCCACTATCTGGCATCCGGAACCTGTGCAGTAATGCAGGCTCGTTTGCATATTTGATACCAACATTCTGGCGGTCACCGCATAGTTAGCTGCAACGTCTAATTACAAAAACTCACGTGGATAACAGAGAATACGCCGGAAGCAGACCGCAGGAATGCACTTAGTTACGAAACAAACGCGGGGTAGTCTGTAATGTCACAACATTCTGTCACTGGCTAGTTGTCTCTACTACAGCACGCAATGAATCTGAGTATTCAAGGCAGCTGGAGGGAGGAAGGGAGGGGAGCAAGGTAAGTGCGAGCACAAACACGAAGTTCCTCGGCGCGCGAGATATAGAACGGGACGATCAGGGGAGAAGGGCAGCGTTGAATCTGTTGGCGGCGCCGCGCTATAAATGTTTCGGCGTGTTTCGGACGGCCGCGGCCGGGCCAGTAAATCGGCTGCACCCGCGAGTTAAAGGCCGGCCGGCGCCGTTTGTCAGGGCGACGCCGACGCCGACGCCAGCGCCAGCAGCGGCCGATAGAGATCGCCCGTGTCGGCCGACAGCCGTATTTACGCACACCCGCCTCCCGGACCAGCGGAGTCGCACTTTACTCCTGACGGCCGCGAGCGCTGCGGGCGAATATTTCGGGAGGCACGGCTACCTCAACCGTGACCGCATGAGCAACGTTTCCTAGTACAGCATTTTAAGCGTGGCTAGGGGGGGGGGGGGGGGCAGATTCGTGTGGTCAAACGGTCCCGAGTGGCGGGCTACGTGCCACGTTTAAACGTGAAACACACGATGAATCTGCAAGCGAACGAAGTATATATATATATATATATATATATATATAAGTCCAGTCTGTGTCAATATATATAGGTGGTCAGAAAATGTCTGAAACGCTTGTAGGGATGTTGCAGGGCACGTTGTACTGAGATATAAATGTTAAGAAACAAATTCAATACGTTGCGCCGTTTCCTAGTTATTTAGCACTGAAGTTAGCCAATCAGGTCGTTTTGCGCGCAAATCCAAGTTTTATGTAACCAAACAAAGCACTCGTTGGGCAATACCGCCCCTGGCACTCCGCTTGAATGTGAGCGAGCGATGCCCCCCATTGGCTAGTTTCAACGCTAAATAACTCTAAAACGGCGCAACATATTGAATTTGTTTCTTAAGATTTATTTCTCAGCACAACGTGCCCTGCAACATCCCTACAAGCATTTCAGACATTTTCTGACCACCCTGTATATACAGTGTATGGAGTCGGACTGGCACCGACCAAATTACCACTCTTCAACATAAATTACAGCTTGAATTTGAAAAAATTGAGAATGTAAAGTATGTGATCTTTATGATACGATGATGTGATGTACATTATTTTCATTACGATGATGATATATGGGGAGCTCCTGGTAACTGTGGGTAGGGATTTGCATATGGACAATACTGGACAATGTGCTATACATAAAATGATGCGGGACGTTATTTAATTATCAGTCTTGTTGTAAAGAACAGTAAGTTTTTCATGTCTTGTTAGAACTGATAATATGTTATTAAGAAAAAGTAAGGTTTTTTAAACGTTAGAAACAGAGCGGTTCTAGGCGCTTCAGTCCGGAACCACGCTGCTGCCACTGTCGCAGGTTCCAATCCTGCCTCGGGCATGGATGTGTGTGATGTCCTTAAGTTAGTTAGGTTTAGGTAGTTTTAAGTCTAGGGGACTGATGACAGATGTTAAGTCCCACAGTACTTAGAGCCATGTGAACCTTTTTTATTTTTTAGTTTGTAGACATATGAAATAACGATACAATTGGCTACATAGCCGAGCAGCTAGCGCCCAGATAAACACAATTAATAATTGTTGTGGACTGGCAAGACAGTCAATCCACAATGACGGGTAGCCGAAAGGCACGCGTTTAAGCTCTCGCAGGCTGGCGTGAGGTCTGGAACAGTTAGAGGATTTGAGTCTAGCAAATTAAGTACGTAGCTGTTGGAATACTTAACTTTAATCCACAATTGGTGAACATCGGTCTGACGGTACATGCATCACAAGATAAATATCAAATGACAATGGCGCCTTGCTAGGTCGTAGCAAATGACGTAGCTGAAGGCTATGCTAACTATCGTCTCGACAAATGAGAGCGTAATTTGTCAGTGAACCATCGCTAGCAAAGTCGGCTGTACAACTGGGGCGAGTGCTAGGACGTCTCTCTAGACCTGCCGTGTGGCGGCGCTCGGTCTGCAATCACTGACAGTGGCGACACGCGGGTCCAACATATACCAACGGACCGCGGCCGACTTAAAGGCTACCACCTAGCAAGTGTGGTGTATGGCGGTGACACCACAATAATATTTAATTTTTATTTTGGAAGACACAGTGGCTGTCTTTCACCATGTCCAAATAGAGGTGGTGGTCCTTACGATAAACTGGGATTATCTTTGCTGTCATACATTACATGAAGTAGCGTGCGACATCACATTACACTACACAAGACTTTTAGTATTTAAGTCGACTGTGATGGAGCTAATTGTGCTACTAGAAGGAATGCACAAGAAAAGATATCTATGGAGAACTCTAACCAAATGAAAAGACAGCATGTGGGATGTGCACTAAGGTATCTAGTAATAATCCAAACTGTGGTAGTAGCACGTTAAAGGGAAAACACTGGATGGACAGACTGCGTAATTTAGATTACAGAGCAAGCTTCGTACTGCATACGCAGAAACAAAAAGGTTACTACGAGATATAAAAGTTGGAGGGTAGCACCAAGCGAGCCAAACGAGTGATGATTTAAATAATAAGACGATATCAGGAAAGTCGGCCTCTGTTCGTTCACCTTAGTATGTTACTCCCTTCCGGAGATCAAAATGGGTCTGAGCGCTATGGGACTTAACATCTGTGGTCATCAGTTCCCTAGAACTTAGAACTACTTAAACCTAACTAATCTGAGGACATCAAACACATCGATGCCCGAGGAAGGATTCGAACCTGCGACCGTAGTGGTCTTGCGGAGATCAGATGAATGGCTGAAAAGTTGTGTTCGTTCCTACTTAATCACACTGCAAGTATTACTTCTGAGTTTACATAAACAACAATAGTATCTCTATTTCAGCTGTGTGAATTATGAAGAAATATCGAATCGTACTACGTTGTACTGCAGCCATTGATGATTGATTTGCTTCTGACTGCTTTGGAACGTGTAAGTTCTTTTGTGTCTTTTGTACTGACAACAACACTTCAGTTTTTCTTCAACTCGAATTCGAGGACTGACGCAGCTTACTGAATGTCGTTAATGTGAAGGTGGATACCTACGCAGTGAGGGCCATGGCTTCCATCAGAAACACTACACACATGGCTGAACAGATTACCAAAGACTGTATTTGTATAAGTGTTTGGAATTACAAATATGGTTCGATAGTCCTGCTAGTACGGGTTTAGGCTGTTTGCAGTTTAAATTGATCAAAATATGTTAAAACGCTATCATCACCGGTATTCACTTAATTTCAGGCAGAAATAAATGGTTCAAATGGCGCTAAGCACTATGGGACTTAACATCTGAGGTCATCAGTCCCCTAGACTTAGAACTACTTAACCCTAACTAACCTAAGGACATCACACACATCCATGTCCGAGGCAAGATTAGAACCTGCGACCGTCGCAGTAGCGCGGTTCCGGACTGAAGTGCCTATAACCGCTCGGCCACAGTGGCCGGCAGGCATAAATACGATTAACTTCTTCAGAATTCGATAAACGCAGACCGTAACGCAGTATTCGTTGAAAAATGTTGTGGATTTTGCCCGTTATCTGCAAAACTGCGAGGCAAATTGTTTTCCAGCTGCTGCACAAACTCAGTAAACTATTACACACAAAGGAACTGTATTGTTGAAAGAGATCACGTACCTAGAATAAAATAACCACCACATAAATTTGTAGTGGTGAAATGCCAATAATTATAGCGACGGTACAGAGCGTAATTTCAACATTTCACAGTAGCCTTTGACGCCTGCCGGGAAGTGGAACGTCCACACAACAGTTTAAAAAGCCAAGATTATTTATGCTACGAATATTATAAAAATTCAGTAAGGTAACAAAAGCCGTGGGATACCTCCTAATATCGTGTCGGAGCGGCTTGTCGCCGGCGTAGTGCTGAAACTCGACGTGGCAGGGACTCAACAAGTCGTTGGAAGCGTCCTGCAGAAATATTGAGCCATGCCGCATCTATAGGCGTCCATAATTACGAAAGCCTTGCCGGTGCAGAATTTTGTGCACGAAATGACCTCTTGATTATGTCCCATAAATATTCGATGGAATTCATGTCGTATGATCGTGGTAGCCAAACCATTCGCTCGAAATGTCCAGAATGTTCTTCAAACTAACCACGAACAATTGTGGCCCGGTGAGGTGGTGCACTGTTAGCCAAAAAATTCCGTCACAAATGGCTGCAAATTGTCTCCAAATAGCTGAACATAAGCATTTCCAGTCAATGATCGGTCAGTTGGACCAGAGGCCCTAGCCCACTTCATCAAACACAGCGCACATCTTTGTGGACCCCCCCCCCCCCCCCCAATTTTCACAGAGCCTCGTTGACAACTTGAGTCCGTGGCTTCGTGGCTCGCGCCACCCTATCATCAGCTCATCTGACCAGGCCACGCTATTCCAGTCGTCTAGGATATAATAGAGTGGTTACGAGCCCTGGAGAGGCGTTGCAGGCTATATCGTGCTGTTAGCAAAGGCACTCTCGTCGGTCTTTTTTTGCCATAGTCCACCAACGCCAAATTTCGCCCCACTATCCTAACGGATACGTTCTTCGTACGTCCCACATTGATTTCTGCGGTTATTTTACGAAGTGTTGCTTGACTGTTACCACTGACAGCTCTACGCGGACGCCGCTGTTCTCGGTCGTTAAATGAAGGCTGTCGGCCACTGAGTTGTCAGTGGTACTCTCCGCACACTCTTTATACAGTGGATCTCGGTACATCGAATCCGCTAACGATATCCAAAATAGAATGTCCCACGCGTCTAGCTCCAACTACCATTCTGTGTTGAAAGTGTGTTAATTCCCGTATTGCGTCCATAATATCGGAAACCTTTTCACATGTATCGCCCGAGTACAAATGACAGCTCCGCCAATGCACTGCCCTTAATGCCATGTGTACGCGATACTACCGCATCTGTAAATGCCCTTATCGTTATCAGCATTTATGTACTTATTAAACATCATCATCTTGCAGGGATCCAAAATGGAAATTTGCGTTTGTCTGAAGGTGAATGGTACTCTAAGCTGAAGCGACCATATATATATATATATATATATATATATATATATATATATATATATATATATATATATAACACAGATGATGTGACTTACCGAACTAAAGTGCTGGCAGTTCGATAGACACACAAACAAACACAAACATACACATGAAATTCAAGCTTTCGCAACAAACTGTTGCCTCATCAGGAAAGAGCGAAGGAGAGGGAAAGACGAAAGGATGTGGGTTTTAAGGGAGAGGGTAAGGAGTCATTCCAATCCCGGGAGCGGAAAGACTTACCTTAGGGGGAAAAAGGGGTATACACTCGCACACACACACATATCCATCCGCACATACACAGACGCAAGCAGACATTTATATATATATATATATATATATATATATATATATATATATATATATATATATTTCGCATGGTTGTATCACCTTACGGGAACCAGATAGAATTAGGCGTCTTGAAAGCGGAGAAAACATTTATGTCTACTTTCAAAAGGGGGAAAGTAAGCAGGATCAAGCGCTTAGGGCACGTTTGTGCTGGCCATTGTTATGACTCTTCTTAAGGAACTTGAGAATAATAGTTTGATGCGGCCCGACACAAATTCCTCTCTTGTGTCAATATTTTCACCTCAGAGTAGCAATTACAACTTACGTCCACAACTATTTACTGGATGTATTCCAGTCTGCCCTTTTCTGCAGTTTTTACCCTCTACAGCTCCCTCTAGTACCACGGAAGTCATTCCCTTTTCCATGAATTCCTTTCCTCTTCTGCGGAGAATCTCTTCATTCCTTACCTTTCCAGTCCACTAATTTTCAACGTTTTTCTGTACACCACATCTCAAATGCTTCCCAGAGTCCATGTTTCACTATCATACATTGCTGTGCTCCAAAGTACATTCTCAGAAATTATTTCGTCAAATACTACTAGACTTCTCTTGTTCAGGAATGCCCTTTAATGCCAGTGGTAGTCTTTTCCCCATCCATCATGGTTTATTTTGCTCCCTAGGTAGCAGAATTCCTTAACATCGTCTACTTCGCGATTCCCAATTCTGAAGTTAAGTTTCTCGCTGTTCACATCTCGGCTACTTCTGTTAATTTTATCTCCCTTCGATTTAGTGTCAGTCCACATTCTGTACCCATTAGACTGTTCATTCCATTCAACACATCCTGTAGTTCTTCTTCACTTTTACTGATGACAGCAATGCCATCGGTGAACGTTAACCCTGAAATACTTTCACCCTAAATTTTAATTCCCATCTTGAACCTTCCTTTTCTTTCTGTCATTACTTCCTCGATGTATAGATTCAACAGTAGGGTGAAAGACTATATCCCTGTGAAAGGATTGCTTAAACTAAGAAACCCATACATAAGTGACGACCCGCCGAGGTAATCGGTAAGCACTTCAGTCACAATGTGCTTTCAAGCGATCGACCAAGTGTTTGTTTATATATAGTGGAAAATATATTCTGTAGTAATAAACTTTCGTCTTAAGTAAACACTATAACAAAAGTAAGGTAGAAATATTACTCTAATTGAGAACAGGTATTATGGGAACTTCTCTTACTGTACAGTTAAACTCAATGTGTAGCTTCCGTAGATGGTTGTGAAATCGTAGGAAATGAGTAAAGAATCATAAAATAATTTGAAAAACTAAGTAATTACACCAGGGACGAAAAAACTGTATTTTATTATTCTCCCTTTTTCTTTTTCCACTTAGTTGTGTTTATTGATGTCATATTTACATTCCACTGATTACAGAATCAGGTGATTTCATCTTTAGTTACCTTAAAAAGATTCAATAATATATGTAAAACCGTAATCTGAATCATCTCGTGACAGAGGGGGTGACAACACTAATTTTCGGGTACGAGAACAACTCCGAAGACACCTCGGTTACACCAACCTTTCACTGGTGTAATGGTTACACACAAACCAGACACTGATTATGCTGCTGATAAGTTATTGTGATAGAGGGGTCGTAGTGTTTATGTACACTGTACGTGATAACGACTTTTTCACGCTCTCTGTCAGTGTATGACAGACTGCAGATTTAGATCGGTTTCTGCATCTTCGTCAGGAGCGTAAATAAGAAAACACTTGGCTCTTAAATCAATTGTACGAATAAATACAGCAGAGTGGAAAAATAAGAAAGAAAAGAGGAGAATGAAACAGCATTATTTCCATGACTGCTTGGTCAGATGACGTCCCCATGCTCTTTCTTCAAAAGGCCAGCTGCCAGATTAAACGATGATTGGTTCTTGTAAATACTTTCTCAGTAATATACCCCACAGTCAAGATGTTCCGAAATTCGTTACAGAAAAAATCTTATACTTTGGAATTGCTGGAAAAAATTCAGTCTAGCTTCTGATGTGTCTTCGTCACGCTCCCTCATTGTGAAAATTAGCAATACTTTTGAGTCATTTGTACTAACCATAAGACATTAGCTGTTCTTGAAATCGAATACCAGCAACGACACAGCTTAACATCCCAAGAGACTGAATAGAAATATCCACATTCAAATATAAATTCGCGCAATAATTGTTATAAAGTAAGGGAAACGGGTGCAGCTCTTTATCACAACAGAGGACCAGTTTCATAAAACGACAAAGGACATTCCACAGTCCCGAAGATTCCAGTATTTCGGTGAACATGGAGACGGATGGAACCATTGTGCTAGGTTCTCAGTTCATAGTTCCCTAATGTGAGGTATACAGTATCAAGTCTCAGACTACCACTCAATAGCTACCGTGTCTGACGAGTACGGGGGTTTTGTGTTTAATATCCTCAACGTACTACAAAATCCTAGCACATTTAACAAGCACTTTCAGTGACCGTTCCTCTCACCCTTTTGTAATGCAGAAAGCGAAAAGAAAAGAAAATATGATTGGACGGACAGTGAACAGTAAAACACAGTGTTCGTTGCGTTACTCGACTTCGGAAGGCGTTCGACACAGTTATACACTGTCACCTAATGATCAACATACAAGGTAAGTAATAACAGCCTAGCTATGTGACTCGATTGAAGAGTTCCTAGCAAACAGAACAGTGTATGCAGTTCTTAACGGAGAGTAATCTACAGACGTGAAAGTAGCTTCGAACTGCCCCAAGGGTGTATTATAGGAATACACTATATACACTGAAGCACCACAGAAACTGGTATAGGCATGCGAATTCAAATACAGAGGTATGTAATCAGGCAGAAAGCGGCGCTGCGGTCGGCAACATCTATATAAGACAATTGCCTGGCGCAGTTGTTAGATCGCTTACTGCTGCTACAATGGCAGATTATCAAGATTTAAGTGAGCCTGAAGGTGGTGGTATAGTCGGCGCACGAGTGGAGGGACACAGCATCTCCGATGCAGCGATGAAGTGGGGATTATCCTTTACGATCGTTTCACAATTGTATCGTGAATATCAGGAATCCGGTAAAACTTTATTTAGATCTCCGCATCCCTGCGCCCGGAAAAAGATCCTGCAAGAATGGGACCAACGACCGCTAAAGAGAATCGTTAAACGTGACAGAAGAGCAACCCTTCCGCAAATTGCTGCACATTTCAATGCTGGGCCATCAACAAGTGTTAGCGTGAGAACCATTCAACGAAACATCATGCTCGATTTCCGCGGCTGCGCATTCTTCGCGCGCGTGTTCTAGAAACGGGGCGTCAACGTGCAGATACCGTCAGTCGTACCTAGCCACCAATAAGGTTGAACCACCTGAAGATGTCGGACAGTTGCTCCGAGGAAATATTGTGGAATTTGCACAACGTGATCCGGTGGCAAACCCATGGAGACTACTTACAAGAAAAAAATTAATAATCGTTTGACGTTCGAGTAAACCATTGTACTGGAAGCAAAGATGTGTAACAATAATGGTTAGTATTCCATCGTCTCTTGAATTATAGAAATCTGAAATCTGACGTCTTCCTGCTAATCTGAAATATTTCAGAGAGTCCTTAAAGATGGTCTCATAAACGTCACATACTTTCATCTACATCTACATCTACATACATACTCCGCAATCCACCATACGGTGCGTGGCGGAGGGTACCTCGTACCACAACTAGCATCTTCTCTCCCTGTTCCACTCCCAAACAGAACGAGGGAAAAATGACTGCCCATATGCCTCTGTACGAGCCCTAATCTCTCATATCTTATCTTTGTCGTCTTTCAGCGAAATATAAGTTGGCGGCAGTAACATTGTACTGCAGTCAGCCTCAAATGCTGGTTCTCTAAATTTCCTCAGTAGCGATTCACGAAAAGAACGCATCCTTTCCTCCAGAGACTCCCACCCGAGTTCCTGAAGCATTTCTGTAACACTCGTGTGATGATCAAACCTACCGGTAACAAACCTAGCAGCCCGCCTCTGAACTGCTTCTATGTCCTCCCTCAATCCGACCTGATAGGGATCCCAAATGCTCGAGCAGTACTCAGGAATAGGTCGTATTGGTGTTTTATAAGCGGTTTCCTTTACAGATGAACCACATCTTCCCAAAACTCTACCAGTGAACCGAAGACGACTATCCGCCAACCCCACAACTGCCATTACATGCTTGTCCCACTTCATATCGCTCTGCAATGTTACGCCCAAATATTTAATCGACGTGACTGTGTCAAGCGCTACACTACTAATGGAGTATTCAAACATTACGGGATTATTTTTCCTATTCAACTGCATTAACTTACATTTATCTATATTTAGAGTTAGCTGCCATTCTTTACACCAATCACAAATCCTGTCCAAGTCATGATGTATCCTCCTACAGTGACTCAACGACAACACCTTCCCGTACACCACAGCATCATCAGCAAACAGCCGCACATTGCTATCCATCCTATCCAAGAGATCATTTATGTAGATATAAAACAACAGCGGACCTACCACACTTCCCTGGGGCACTCCAGATGATACCCTCACCTCCGATGAACATTCACCATCGAGGTCAACGTACTGGGTTCTATTACTTAAGAAGTCTTCGAGCCACTCACATACTTGGGAACCAATCTCATATGCTCGTACCTTAGTTAGGAGTCTGCAATGGAGCACCGAGTCAAACGCTTTCCGGAAGTCAAGGAATATGGCATCCGTCTGACACCCTTCATCCATGGTTCGGAAGATATCATGTGAAAAAAGGGCGAGTTGCGTTTCGCAGGAGCGATGCTTTCTAAAGCTGTGCTGATGCATGGACAGCAACTTCTCCGTCTCAAGGAAATTCATTATATTCGAACTACTTTCGAGAATCCTGCAACAAATCGATGTTAAGGATATTGGTCTGTAATTTTGAGGATCCGTCCTTCTACCCTTCTTATATACAAGCGTCACCTGCGCTTTTACTACTACTAATCATTATTTTTTTATTTATTTATTTTCTTGTAATCGAAAGATACACTGAGGTGATAAAAGTCACGGGATAGCGATATCCACACATACAGATGGCGGTAACATCTCGTACACGAGGTACAAAATGGCAGCGCATTGGCGGAGCTGTCCTTTGTACTCCAGTTATTCACATGAAACGGTTTCCGACGTGTTTATGGGAGCATGACGGGAATTGGGCAACTGAATGGCAGTTGGAGCTAGATCAAAAGGACATTCAGTTTCGGAAATCGTTAGGTATTTGAATATTCCGAGGTCCACAATGTCAAGAGTGTGGCGAGAATACCACGGACAACGCAGCGGCTGACGGTCTTCACTTAGCGCCGGAGAGCAGCGGCGTCTGCGTAGAGCTGTCAGTGCTAACGGAGAAGCAACACTGCGCCAAATAACCGCAGAAATCAACGTGAGGCGTCCTACGAACGTATCCGTTAGACGAAATCTGTAATTAATAGCCTGCGACAGCAACAACCGGCACGAATGCGTTTGCTAACAGCACGGTATCGCCTGCAGCGTCTCTCCTGGACTCGTGAACATATCGGTTGCAACTTAGACGACTGGAAAACCGTAGTCTGGTCAGCTAAATCCCGATTTGCGTTGGTATGAGCTGATGGAAGGGTTCGAGTGTGACGCAGACCCAACGAAGTCATGGACCTAAGTTATCAACAGGGCTGTGTGCAAGCTGGTGGTTGCTCCATAGTGTGCTGTGTTTACCTGGTATGGACATAGTCCTCTAACTGAAACGATCATTTACTGGAAATGATTACGTTCGGATACTTCGAGACCAGTTGCAGCCATTCGTGGACCTCATGTTCCGAAACAAAGATGGTATTTTTATAAATGACAAAGAACCCTTTTCACCGGACCGTGTTCTGGACAATTTGAGCGAATGATTTGGCCACCAGATCGCCCGATGTGATGTCACCGCCAGACACCACACTTGCTAGGTGGTAGCCTTTAAATCGGCCGTGGTCCGTTAGTATACGTTGGACCCGCGTGTCGCCACTGTCAGTGATTGCAGACCGAGCGCCACCACACGGCAGGTCTAGAGAGACTTCCTAGCACTCGCCCCAGTTGTACAGCCGACTTTGCTACGAAAGGTTCACTGACAAATACGCTCTCATTTGCCGAGACGATAGTTAGCATAGCCTTCAGCTACGTCATTTGCTACGACCTAGCAAGGCTCCATTATCAATAGATATTTAACTTGTGATGCCTGTACCGTCAGACCGATGTTCTCCAATTATGGATTAAAGTTAAGTATTCTACCAGCTACGTACCTTTTTTATTAGACTCAACTCCTATAACTGATCCAGACCTCACGACAATCTGCGTGAGCTTAAAAGCGTGCATTTCGGCCTCCTCTAGCAACACGGTGTTGGCTCTTCTGCCAACACTTTACCCGATATGAATCCCATCGAGTATTTATGGGACATAATCGAACGGTCAGTTCATGCACAAAATCCTGCACCGGCAACACTTTCGCGACGGCTATAGTGACAACATCGCTCAATATTTCTGCAGGTGATTTCCAAAGACATGTTGAGTTCGTGCTTGCCGGCCGCGGTGGCGAAGCGGTTCTAGGAGCTTCAGTCCGGAACCGTGCTGCTGCTACGGTCGCAGGTTCGAATCCTGCCTCGGGCATGGACGTGTGTGATGTCCTTAGATTAGTTAGGTTTAGGTAGTTCTAAGTTCTAGGGGACTGTTAACCTCAGATGTTAAGTCCCATAGTGCTTAGAGCCATTTGAACCATTTGAAGTTCGTGCTTCGTCGTGTTCCTGCACTTCGCCTGGCAAAAGGAGATCCGACACGATATTGGGAGGTATCCCACGGCTTTTGTCACCTCGGAGTACATTTTTGTTGCAGTGTTCCGGGAAGTGTCGATGTGGGAAGACAACGGGGCACTGGCGACGGCAACAGAGACGTCTGTGACGGCGCGACGCGCACTCAGCGGGCCTTTGTCCGGCGGCGTGGACTGGCGGCTGGCGCCCGAAGAACAAGCCGGCGAGTGTGGGGCAAGGCGGCGACACCTGTCAGGCCGCGCCTGCGTAAACACCGCGCCGCGCTAGCATTCCGGGCGCCACGCCAGCCGACGGCCAGGAATGCGCGTGCAGCCTCCGCACGGCGCGTGGGCGGCATGCATCTCTCTCTCTCTCTTTCCCAGCAGCTACGCCCGTACCCACACCATACCGGCTCGCGCTCTTCCCGAGCTCACAACACACAGCAACAAACTCCCGTGGCATCATTTTCGCACCTCTGTTGATGTGCTTCACAGATTTAGATTTTAGCTACAAACGAGGCCGCGATTGTCAAATATTAGTGAAATATAAGATTTGACTCAAACACATAAAATTCGTCATAAGATAACAAGGCACATGCGGCATTTAGGGAGCAGGACCTCATCTTCTACACTGAATTACAAAATAACCTAAATTGGAACGATGACATTGATGTGGGTACGGCACACCAGAGACTACGATTCATTGGCAGTAGACTTAGAAGATGCAACAGATCTGCTAAGGAGACAGCTTACACCACGCTTGTCCTCCCAGTTCTGGAGTAATGCTGTGCGGTGTGGGATCCGCATCAGGTGGGACTGACGGATGACATCGAAAAAGTTCAGAGAAGGGCGGCTCGTTTTGTACTGTCAGGGAATATGGGAGATAGTGCCACAGACATGACACGTGAATTGGAGTGGCAATCATTTAAACAAAGGCGTTTTTCGTTGCGACGGGATCTTCTCATGAAATTTCAATCACCAGTTTTCTCCTCCGATTGCGAAAACATTCTGTTGGCACCCACCTACATAGAGAGAAATGATCATCACGATAGGAGAAATCAGGTCTCACACAGAAAAATTTAAGTGCTCGTTTTTCCCGCGCGTCGTTCAAGAGTGGAGCGGTAGAGAGACAGTTTGAAGGTGGTTCATTGAACCCTCTGCCAGGCTCTTAACTGTGAATAGCAGAGTAATCACGTAGATGTAGATTGTAATGGTTCTTTATTTACGTGACCTTTACGGCACTCCAACCCCAGTTCTCGGTACCAGTAATATCGTACTACTTTTCTGTGAAGTAACAGACATATTTTTGTGACAATATTCATATTTGGTTTTATCAACGTATAGGTACTCCGATTATCGATATACTACAGCATATGGTTCTTGTGTGTATTCATTTCTGTGAGACTGTCATAATCTTTGACTTACTTGTAACCGTTTTGGCGCGAATGCGCACAGAGCACTCTTTGTTTCACTTTGCAGAAGTTAAGTTGTTATTTCGCTTTGTAAAAGAATAGTCAAGTCTTGTGTTTGGTTAAAGTGGAAATTAAATATATGAAGATTGATACAAAACTGTTTTCTTGACGGTGTGACAATTAAGAAGTAGTATATGTGAATTTACAAGAAGTTTAACAAAAATGTGGATAGTGAACACCAAGTCAAAAATTATTTCTACCATACCTTTGATCTGGGATTGTTTGATCATTAAGAAATTTCCTGAAAAACGTAGTTGTTAGGTCTTCAAATATTGCTAAAACATAGATCTGGACCTTCTAGCAGTCAAAGTGGAATCACCCTAGAATCAACAAGATGAGGCATAACAACTTCGACGAAATCTACGTGGGAATCCATTCAAGATAAGTGACTTCATTATTTCCATTCTGACGATACCATCTACAGTCAATAACTTTGTTGTTGCCCGATAAAGCGAACAAATGCTGCGTGAGCAACATTATTAAACTGATTTCTAACCTACTGTGCAAGTGGTGGTATAGGCAAGCGTATTCAAATATAGAGATATGTAAACGAACAGATTACGGCGGTGCGGTCGGCAACGGCAGGGTGTTTGGGGAGCAAAGGTCAATATTTTACACAGTAATAATATAAGTAATTCCGAACAAAAATGTTATACGAACATAGGTCCGCAAATGCTTCGTTAGGGAGGTATGGGTATTGAAAGAAACTTTAATTCTGCAAAATTGATGTACACAACGTGAACGCACACGCAGTACAACTCGACCGCAACCTGATTTTCTTGACAACAATGTCACAGAGAAGTACAGTTACGTTACACATTTGTACATAATGTTTATTTATTTTGCACTGAGTACATAACAAATTACAACATGCATGTTACATGTATTCAATTGAAAATGATGTACCACATCTTTTACACACGACTTTAACATCGTATGGTTGTACGGTTCACAGAACAGGTTAGAATATCCCACCATGAACGTAAATACACTTTTGCCCTCTAGCGATAGCATGTTGTGTTACTTGTTCAATTGCCTGTGGATGGTTCCTAATCAATTCAGCAGCGTCCATGATGCGACGAAGCAGTTCATCTCGTGTATTTACCTTCACTTTGTGCACCTCTGATTTCATGCAACCGCATAAACAGAAATCTGAAGGTGTAAGGTCAGGTGATCTTGGAGGCCAGTTAATAGCACCGCCACGGCCAATACAGCGCTTAGGGTAGGTGCGGTTGAGATGGTCCCTCACACGTAAGGTAACATGTTGAGGGACACCGTCATGTTGCAAGTACATTCCAGTTTGCTTGGCTAAAGGAACGTCTTCCAATAGTCTACAAATGAATTTTAAGGGGGTTTTCCATCTGCCTCGGCGAATGCGGTCTGGTTCCCCTCATTCCGCCTCAATTACACTATGTCGGCGATTGTTACGCAAACACTGTCTCAACGTACGCGTACACCAAAATTACTCTACCATGCATACATTTGGGGTTACGCTCGTCTGGAATGAGACGTTTCCGGGGGGGGGGGGGGGGGGGTTCACTGGGGGCCGAACCGCAGAATAACCCTGGGTTCGGCGTGGGGCGGTGATGGGGTGAGTGGACTGCTGTAGCCTTTGTAGGGTTGTGAACCACTGAGGGCTACGGCGGGGATGTAGCCTCTGCGTCGTTTCTAGGTCGCCGGCTCAATACACCGTACACCATACACGGGTATGGAGACAACCTCATGAATCCATGGACGGTACATGTCATCAGGGGACTTTTCAAGCTGGTGGTGGCTCTGTAATGGTGTGGGGCGTGTACAGTTGAAGTGATATGAGATCCCTGATGCGTCTAGATTGCGTCTAGATACGATCCTGACAGGTGACACGAACGTAAGCATCCTGTCTGATCACCTTCATCCCTTCGTGTCCATTGTGCATTCCGAAAAACTTGAGCAATTCCAGCCGGACAAAAAATGTTCACATGTGTGTGAAATCTTATGGGACTTAACTGCTAAGGTCATCAGTCCCTAAGCTTACACACTACATAACCTAAATTATCCTAAGGACAAACACACACACTCATGCCCGAGGGAGGACTCGAACCTCCGCCGGGACCAGCCGCACAGTCCATGACTGCAGCGCCTTAGACCGCTCGGCTAACCAGCCGGACAATGCGACACCCCACATGTCCGGAACTGCTACAGAGTGGCTCCAGGAACACGCTTCTGCGATTAAACACTTCCGCTAGTCGCTCAAACTCCCCAGACAGGAACATTATTGAGTATCTCTGAAATGCCTCGCAACGTGCTGCTCAGAAGACATCTCCACGCCCTCGTACTCTTACGGATTTATGGACAGCCCTGCATAATTCATGGTGTCGGTTTCCTCCAGCACGTCGTGTTGCGGCACTTCTGCATGCTCGCGGGAGCCCTACACGATATTAGGCAGGTGTATCAGTATACTGAGCTATTCAACGTGTAACAACAAGTACGTGACTAGTGTGCAGTTCATACGTAAGTGCCTGGCAGACGGTTCTTCGAACTATTTCCACACCGTTTCTCTACCGTTCGTCTCTCTAAACAATGCGGGAAAAACGAATACTTCCCGTGGAGGTTCAGATTTGTCTTCGATTATTAAGATGATCATATTTGCCTATGTAAGCGGTTGTCAATAAAATGTTTTAACATTCGAAGGAAAACACTGGAGATTAAAATTCCGTGAAAATATATGACCGCAACGAAAAAGCCTGTGCTTTAATTATATCCACCCCAGCTCCCAAATCACATCCCCAATTTCGCGATAATACAGAACGAGTTTCTCTTCTTTGTACTTTATCGATGTCCTTCGTCAATCGAGCCTGGTAAGGGTCCCCTATTGCATACCATTACTGTAGCAGAGGTCGAGAAGCGCAGAACACGCAGTCTCTTTAGAAGATCTGTCACATCTTCTAAGTGTTCTGACAATAAAACGCAGTTTTTAGTTTGCCTTCCCTACAACATTACCTATGTGATTGTTCCAATTTAAGTTGTTCCTATGTGTAATTCATAGATATTTAGCTGAAGTGACAGCCTTTAAATTAGTGCGGTTTATCGAATAACCGAAAATAAACTGTTACATATTAGTACTTGTGTGGATGACCTCGCAATTTTTATTATTTAGGTTCAATTGACACTTCTCGCGCCATTCAGATATTTTGTCTAAATCATTTTGCAATTGTTTTCCATCTTCCGATGACTTTACTAGACGGTAAATGGCAGCATGATCTGCAAACAATCTAACGCGGCTGCTTAGATTGTCTCATAAATCGATTATATAGATTAGGAACGGCAGAGGGCCTACAACACTTTCTTGAGGAACGCCAGATGAATCTTCTGTTTTACTCAATGATTTTCCGTCAGTTACTACGAACAGCGATCCCATGAAATCACAAATCCGGTCGCACAGCTGAGATGATATTGCGTAGACAGGCAATTTGATTAGAAGTTGCTTGTGAGGAAATGTGTCAAAAGCCTTCTGGAAAGCTAGAAATTTGGACTCAGTTTGAGATCCGCTGTCGACAGCACTCATTATTTCGTGAGATTAAAGAGCAAGTTGTGTTTCACATCATCGATATTTTCTTAATTCGTGCTAACTGTGTCAATTGATCGTTACCTTCTAGGAAATTCATTATGTTCAAATGCAGTGTATGTTCCATGATCTTGCCTTTAGGTACGGATCTTTCTTTGAGAGAGCGGTTGTATATGGTCTTCGGATAAAATATACAAAAAGATTAGTATCTTAACAACACCAAAAGGGTAAAACCGTCGGACGAGGCAGTCTCATCTTGCTTCACATTCAGTACTCTTCTTATTGTGCTGGTACGTTTCAACAAACACACTTGTTTCCTTCTACAAAATAGTATGTCAGTAAACACGCATCAGAATACTCGCCACGAAGTGCTTGTACCAGACGATGGAAGAAGACGATGTACAGAAGAAAACAGACAGGTGTGTGGGTTCAACCATCTTCTTCATCATCCTTGTTCCCGGGTTCGTTTCCCGGCGGGTCAGGGATTTTCTCTGCCTCGTGATGACTGGGTGTTGTGTGCTGTCCTTAGGTGAGTTAGGTTTAAGTAGTTCTAGGGGACTGATGACCATAGATGTTAAGTCCCATAGTGCTCAGAGCCATTTGAACCATTTTTTATCATCCTTGCCTTGTCCCCTGCATGGTCGCCATTGCTGTATGGTTTGAAGCAAAGTTATTGACCTTTCTGATGCACCCCTCCCTGCAGAACTGAATTTATGCTCCCTATTTGTTAACGTGTAGAATAAGCAGACGTACTAATGTGAGAACAGTTTCCAGATGTTTGCGTATCGTGTAACTAAGGCCAAACTGAACAAGAAAAACTGCCTAAAAACCACATTCATGCTAGGTGGCGCAACGGCCATCGGTGTTAATACGCCGGGTGAATTCGATCCGGAGCTGGCGCCCTTCCCCGAATCCCGGTATTGGTGTGTTAACGGGCTCTACTGCCCGGGTGGGCTGTGTGGGTTTACCGGCGTCAGTATAATATGGAAGAGGACTAAATGTAAAGATAGACGGAAACTGCTAAGTTCGGTAGTTTTGCTGTTTCTTTAGTTTGTAATCTTTTTTAAAGATGCTGGTACTTCTATAAGACGACTAGCGTAGCGTCCGCTGCTTCGCTCGCGTAGACTCTACGGCGTGCAAATACTTTTTTTTAATCGAATTTTTATGTTGTTCACAAATTGCAACATCTTCTAAGCTTTACACGCTAATTAAAGCCCTATACGCATGGTCTTTCCCGAATGTACTTCTGATCAAAAAGCGATTTTGGTAGCTGGAGTCGAAAGTTTTGGTTAATCATGCCTTTTGCGTTCTTGTGGAAATATTCCCCTAAAAAATATTTCTTTATATCTAACCGAGAAGTGAAATTCTAACTTCTATAAATTCAGCTTTAAAATTTTTTAAAGCAACGAAACATGTTCTTAGAAATTTTCATTTCCTATTGCAATCCCTTTGTGGCTGAATGTCCAGAAACACTGAAAAAGGTATCTCATGAGATACGGAGTATAAACTCGAATTACGAAAGCATGGGGAAGAAAATCGGCTGAGCCGTTTGCAAAGGAACCATTCCAGCATTAACCCGGAGCGATTTAGGAAAATCTCGGGAAACTCCAATTCTGGATGACCGGACGAAGATTTGAACTGCCATCTTTCCAAATGTGAGGCCAGTGTGAAAATCCCGGCGCCACCTAGCTAGGTTCCGTGAAGGAAGTGGCTTACAAATACTCTCGTTGGAATGATTCTACAATATTGTTCGTCAGTCTGGGACTTTTGCCATGTATGATTAATGGGAAAGACATCCAACTGAGAACGGTGCGTTATGTCACGGGATCGTACAGCAAGCACGAAAGCAATACGGAGATGCTCAACAAACTCCACTATAGATGTTACACGAATGGCGTTGTGCATTGCCAATAGCTTTGCTGCTCCAAGAAGAATCGGGCAACACATCACTTCCCCCACGATCGTTCTGCGAAATGATCATGATGAGCAAATCAGGGAAATTAGAACTCATTGGCACGTTTACTAACGTCCTTCTCAAGCAGCAATTGCGAGAGGAAACAATACAAGGTGGTAATTCTAAATTTAAAGCTTTCTTCACGCCGAGGGTTGATCTGAACATTGCATGTATTTCAACTCGCGGTCCTTATGGGGAAGGTATTCACTTGCTTTCCTGCAGGCTTTGAGGAGACGAACTCAGTTAAAGCGCATGTAGTTAAACAAAGACTCCGAATTGCAGTGGAGCCTAGCATTTTTTACGTGTCATGTAGATGTCATTTTCAGACATGAAAAAAGCGATGAATGACAGCATAAAGTCCACAGTGACTGAATGTGGAAATACAGACTTGGATTTCTGGTGTGACCACTTAGCTATCAAGCATATATTTTACTTGTATTACTACGATTTTAAACATGATGTGGGATACTTTAACGTTTCATCGACGAAAATAGAAGGAGAAATGTGAATGTGCAATCAGGATTAAACGAAAATTTAAGAGTTTCTACCATCAGCTAAGAATTATCTTTGCTCTGTTGTTCTACGTTGCGCAATGGTCGTAACAGAAGTCAGTTTGCCGAAAATACAGTTTGGCCACGTTCCGTCGTTGTTTACGAATTTCCTTTGCCGCAAATAAAATACTGTCACTGCCTGTCGACGTATGAAACGGAATTTCCTGAGTTGCGAAGACAACAAGTGGACTATAAGAAACATCGGTATGACTGTAAAACACAGCGTAAAATATCCGTGTGATTAGTCTTCTGTTTCATTCGAAAGTCCGGCACTTCAAAGACGGCGTATTGCGATGTCGGAAAGCTTAATCTCAACCAGGCCTGAGAGGCGTGCGCATGGCAAGATTCAAAGAATAGTGTCACCGACTGCGAAATGCAGCCAAGTTGGTGAGTTATCGCGAACAGCCAACGGTCGTGTAGTGGCTCTGGCAGCAGTTAAAAAGAGAATCCGAGATGAGAGGGTGTCTACGGCAGCCCTGTAGCGTCATCTGGCGCGGCCTCCTTGGATCTCGCCAGATAGCATTTGGTGAACAGGTGCCTGGTACAGAAGGCTGTGGCCACTCAGGCCTGCCACAGCATTCGCGTAACACGTTCAGTAAGATTCATGAATGTTTCCCAGTCAAGAAACTAGCGCAAATATTTTTCAGTACAATTAATGTCTGCCGAAAGATATGTAGTAAAGCATATGCACTGAAGGACAAGGAGATCGCTGTATCCTATTCCATTACCTCAATTTTTAATGCATCATCGGAAGATAACGGATAGTATACATTGAAGAGCCAAAGAAACTGGTACACTTGCCCGATATCGTGTAGGGCTCCCGAGAGCACGCATAAGTGCCGCAGCACGAAGTGCTAATGTCTGAAACAGTACTGGAGGGAACTGACACCAAGAATCGTGCAGGGCTATCAATAAATCCGTAAGAGTACGAAGGTGTGGAGATCTCTTCTGAACAGCACGTTGCAAGGCATCCCAGATATGCCCAATAATGTTTATGTCTGGGGCCTTTGGTGGCCAGCGAAAGTGTTTAAGTTCACAAGAGTATTTCTGGAGCCACTCTGTAGCAATTCTGGACGTGTGGAGTGTCGCACTGTCCTGCTGAAATTACCCAAGTTCGTCGGAATGCATAATGGACATGAATGGATGCAGGTGATCAGACAGGGTGCTTTCGTGCGTGTCACCTGCCAGAGTCGTATCTAGACGTATCAGGCGTCCCATCACTCCAAATGCGCGCGCCCCACACCATTACAGAGTATCCACCAGTTTGAACTGTCCCGTGTTGACGTTCAGGGTCCATGGATTCACGAAGTTATCTCCATACCCGTTCATGTCCATCCGCTCGATGCTATTTGAAACGAGACTCATCCGACCAGGGAACTTATTTCGTATCATCAACAGTCCAGTGTCGGTGTTGACGGGACCAGGCGAGGCGTAAAGATTTGTGTCGTGCAGTCATCAAGGGTATACGAGTGGGCCTTCGGCTTCGAAATCCCATATCGATGATGTTCTGTTGAATGGTTCGCAGGCTCACCCAGCATTGAAATCTGCAGTAGTTCTTGGAAGGATTGTACTTCTGTCACTTTGAACGATTTTCTTCAGTCGTTGTTGATCCCGTTCATACAGGATTTTTTTTCGGCCGCAGCGATGTCGGAGATTTGAAGTTTTGCCGGATTCCTGATACTCACGGTACACTCATTCTTGGTCGTATGGGAAAGTCCCCACTTCATCGCAACCCCGGAGATGTTGTGTTCCATTGCTAGTGAGCCGACTATAATAACACGTTTAAATTCACTTAAAGCTTCATAAGTTGTCATTGTAGCAGCAGTAACCGATCTAGCAACGGCGTCTGACACTTGTTGTCTTATACGAGGTGCATTCAAGTTCTAAGGCCTCCGATTTTTTTTCTCCGGACTGGAAAGAGATAGAAACATCCGCATTGTTTTAAAATGAGGCCGCATTCATTGTCAATACGTCACAGAGATGCCAGCACCACACGGCAGATGGAATTTTACCGCCAGCGGCGAGAATGAGAACTGTTTTAAATACTTAAAATGGCGACGTTTTCCTTACTTGAGCAGCGATTCGTTTTCTGATTTTGCGTGGTGTGAATCTAATTGAAATTCATCGACAGTTGAAGGAGACATGTAGTGATGGAGTTATGGATGTGTCGAAAGTGCGTTCGTGGGTGCGACAGTTTAATGAAGGCAGAACATCGTGTGAAAACAAACCGAAACAACCTCGGGCTTGCACAAGCCGGTCTGACGACACGATTGAGAAAGTGGAGAGAATTGTTTTGGGGGATCGCCGAATGACTATTGAACAGATCGCCTCCAGAGTTGGCATTTCTGTGGGTTCTGTGCACACAATCCTGCATGACGACCTGAAAATGCGAAAAGTGTCATCCAGGTGGGTGCCACGAATGCTGATGGACGACCGCATGGCTGCCCGTATGGCATGTTGCCAAGCAATGTTGACGCGCAACGACAGCATGAATGGGACTTTCTTTTCGTTGGTTGTGACAATGGATGAGACGTGGATGCCATTTTCCAATCCAGAAACAAAGCGCCAGTCAGCCCAATGGAAGCACACAGATTCACCGCCACCAAAAAAATTTCGGGTAACCGCCAGTGCTGAAAAAATGATGGTGTCCACGTTCTGGGACAGCGAGGGCGTAATCCTTACGCATTGCGTTCCAAAGGGCACTACGTTAACAGGTGCATCCTACGAAAATGTTTTGAAGAACAAATTCCTCCCTGCACTGCAACAAAAACGTCCGGGGAGGGCTGCGCGTGTGCTGTTTCACCAAGACAACGCACCCGCACATCGAGCTAACGTTACGCAACAGTTTCTTCGTGATAACAACTCTGAAGTGATTCCTCATGCTCCCTACTCACCTGACCTGGCTCCTAGTGACTTTTGGCTTTTTCCAACAATGAAAGACACTCTCCGTGGCCGCACATTCACCAGCCGTGCTGTTATTGCCTCAGCGATTTTCCAGTGGTCAAAACAGACTCCTAAAGAAGCCTTCGCCGCTGCCATGGAATCATGGCGTCAGCGTTGTGAAAAATGTGTACGTCTGCAGGGCGATTACGTCGAGAAGTAACGCCCGTTTCATCGATTTCGGGTGAGTAGTTAATTATAAAAAAATCGGAGGCCTTAGAACTTGAATGCACCTCGTACTACAGGCGTTGCAGGGCGCAGCGCCGTATTCCGCCTGTTTACATATCTCTGTATTTGAATACTCATGCCTATACGAGTTTCTTTGGAGTTTCAGTGTAATAAACCAGGAATAATTGTCTTTATTTTAAACACTATCCTAATTTATCACGCGCTGCGTTAACAGTGATACGCAACGGTTCTATGGATAGATTTAGTGATGAGGACTTGACCGATACGCACTACGTGCACGGGTTTACTGAATGCAGAGGAAGAGCGGGTCAATGACTAAGCTGATCTGTTCCTGCAACGACAGCAACCACATGACAATAGTTTTGCCTCTGAGAGTTGTTGCATTACACCGTGTTTCGTGTTGTACTTTTTGCTAATTACGCATTACGAGTTTTACGCTTTTGTCTAATTGTTTCCACAGAAACAGAGGTGATTGCGAATAAATCATAGTTACTGAATCGTGGTGGCATTGAATTAGTAGAGTGTTCTGTCTGGCGCCACTGGCTCAGGTGTAATATCGACTATCCCTCTTGCGGCTTCATTGCCAATATCTATGAAGAAGAGGTGGTATCTGTGGGTTATGTCTTTGGTTGCCGACATATATATCGGGTTTGCTGGGCGGAGAAGGGGGCACGAAGTTTGGGGATTGGCGGTAGCATCACGACAAGAGGTTGTCATGAGGTCCGAGCGACTGAAGCCACGGGCTACTCAAGGAGGGCCTGCGCAGAGCGAAGATACAGGAGTACTTCGCCGGGGTCAGCGTCGACTACAAACAGTAGGCCGATATCCCGTGGGTTAGTTGGCAACATTCGTGTTGGACGACCGCTCGTGGCCTGCCTACCGTCTTCTACCTCGCTTCCATTGGCACCACTCAGTAACCGCTGCGACGCCCCGTGGATCCATGGAACTGCTTGTTGATAAAAGGGAGTAACATTCTGTAATCCTAGTGGTGATTTGTGTCATTGTCTACCTGACCTCCTAATTATTCTCTGGTTTGTACCCGACCTTAGAGTTTTACTCGGTCGGCTCTATGGTAGTAAATATACGTCGTAATATTGTACTAAGACAATAGTTGTTTAAAAATTTGACCCACTATTATACTGCCTTTCCTTTCTGGTTTATACCCGATCATCAATGTTCTAATGAATCAGCTCCTGGTCGTAAATACAGCCAGAAAATTGTACTAAGGAACAGGTTACTGTTGAACAAAGGAGTCTTCTGGTTGGATTAGGATGTTAACCGGTTCAATTCTTTGATTTTAATTCCATTTGTTATAATCTGAACAACCTGTTGTACTACACTGTGCGTTACTGTATTTGAAAGGCCGTGTCATTATTGATGTATTTTTAGCTGGATCTTGTGGTCCCGCCGAGTGATTTCTCTTGTAATAAATGTTCACAAGTAATGTTTTAAGACGTTCCTTCAGAGCGATCTTAATAACTGACAGTCAGTTTAACTTTGAAACTATTAACAGCCAAATGTCATTAGGGCTTTAGTCAAAATAAGATTGTCAAAAGGGGCGGGCTGGGATCCAGTAGCACCTTGGTTGCAGATTGGAATCAAGAGGTTGGTTGCTTCGAAGTAAGCCTTATCATTGTCATATTGTTTCCTAATCTGTTTAACCTTTAAGCACAGGTGCGCATCTTAATGCCGAACCTCTCGATATACAGCTCTTAAATTGAAAGTTACGTCATCTGTTGTGAGCAACTGAGTCACTCTTGTCATCAATGGTGCTTGTATAGTTTTCATGTGTTGCAGAAGGCCATTTAATAAAGTGCGGTAGTAAACACCGCTGTTTCATCTGATAACGGGCGGGCTGCAGATCCGGCCGTCTTATAATTATTGTTTGCTGTTTTGATTTCTCTAGCAAATTTGTTCATTTTGTAAGATGGATCACAACGTTTATGGTTATACACTGTTAAATAAACAGGTTATGAGAAAATAAAGTTATATTGGTGGGTGCTCCCTTCCACGTTTTCCTAAATTCCAGTAACTACCATGTCTCATTTACATTATTACTTTCTAAAGCGGTGCCGTAGACGGTGGGTTCTGCATACCAAAATGTATCGCTCTGAAAGTTTGTCGGAGGAGTTCTGTTTCATCTTGTACCAGAAAGGATCACGCGGTAGAATCGTTCAAAAATCGGATTTGGAAATTATTTGTTTATAAAAAGATCGTGTCATGCTTCCTCTAAGAGGAAGAAACATGTACCAGTCGTGTCGGAATTCGACGGTGGTAGGATTATGACCTATCAGGATTGCAGTTTATTGTTCCACCATATTCTTGTTCGCATTGGTCGGAATCCTACAACTGTTAGGCGGTTGTGGAATCGATGGGTTCAGCGGGGCTATACTCAACGCCGTGTTGGACATTAACAACTCGCGGAACGAGAGCTTGTGAGGACGAACAAACTGTTCATCCGGCCATGCAGGATCGTATGAGGGATATCCAGAAAGTAACAGACGTTTTGGTCTCTCGCAGAGGTGGTCGGTGCTACAGCCGCCATTTTGGGATCATAAAGTTCCTATACTCAGTACCCATCCAGCGGTTCTAGCGCGTGTTCTGTGTGTCTGCTACTTTGCTTTTTATAACTTGTTAAAATGTGCGCTGCACAAGAAAAGCCCGCCACTTGTGAGCTGTCTTCTATGATCAGGTTTTTCTTGGCAAAAAACTGCAAACCAATCGAAATTTCGAAATTTGTCGCAACATTTGTGATGTGCACGGAAAAGGAATAATGAGTGAAAGACGCGTGTTGCAATGGTGCACTGATTTTAAAAGTGACCCTACCAGTATTCACGTTGAGGACTGAACTGGCAGGCCTAGCTATGTGACTGACAAACTGGTGATGAAAATCAACCCCGAAATACGTGAAAATCGTCGTTTCATGACTGAGGAACGTTTTCCCCAAATTTCATCTATAAAATAAAATTTGGTTTTTCCATACCGTTAATTGTTACTTCAAAACATCTCTTACTTTCTGGACTGTTCTCGTATAAATCCTGTCACGCACCTTGAACTAGGAACTGGGCTTGTTTGCAGTGAGACAAGTCTCCAAACGAACTGTATGACGACATCTGGGACACTATGGACTGCCAGCAAGGCTCCCTTTGTTGCGGCTTTCCATAACATGGCAGCAGAAACAGGCTCCCGGCAGCTGTGTGCCCAAAGACCACTCTGGACTCATCGGTGATACTATGTTGTCTTTTCAAACGAGCCCCGGTTCTGCGTTTTGCATCACGATGGTTGCATCCGTTTTTTGAGGCTCGAAGGAGAACGAGCGCTTACATATCGTATTCGTCATCGTTGTACAGTGCCAGTACATGGCGTGGTGGTACGGCGTGCAGTTACATGTACAACATACACTGACGAAAAAAATCGCAGCACCAAAAAATAATCAATGTAGAGTGATGAAATTTCGGAAATACGTTCTTCTATGTGAAGTATTTAAGTGATTAATATTGAAAGATCACAGGTTAAGGTAAGCGTGAGATAAGCCATTGCTAATGTGGAGTGGTGGTACATTAATAACCGGTATAACCGCTAGAATGTTGAAAGCAAGCATGCAAACGTGCATGCATTGTGTGCCGGATGTCAGTTTGTGGGATGGAGTTCCATGACTGCTGCACTTGGCCGGTGAATACGCGGATGATTAACTTGGGAGTGGTTGACGCTGGAGTTGTCGTCCGATGCTGTCCCATATATGCTCGATTAGAGACAGATCTGGTGTTCGAGCGGGTCAAGGCAACATGTCGATACTCCGTAGAGCATTTTGGGTTACAACAGCGGTATGTGGGCGAGCGATGTCTTGTTGGAAAACAGTCCTTGGATATGCTGTACATGAATGGTAGCACAAGAAGTCGAATCGCCAGAATGACGTACAGTTTTGCAGTCTGGGTGCGTGGGAAACCACGAGAGTGATCCTGCTGTCACGAGAAATCGCACCCCAGCCCCTAACTCCTCGTGTAGGTCCAGTGTACCCAGCAAGCAGGCAGGTTGCTTTCAGGCCCTCAACTGGCCTCCTAACCAAAACACGGCCATCACTGGCACCGAGGCTGAACCAGCTTTAATCGGAAAACAAAATAGACCTCCACCCTGCCCTCCAAAGAGCTCTCGCTTGACGCCACTGAAGTCGCAAATGGCGGTGGTCTGGGGTCAGTCGAATGCAAGCTACACGACATCAGGCTCGGAGCTGTTGTTGAAGTAACAGATTTGTAGCACTTCTGTCACTGTGGTGCAACTGCTTGTGCAGTTGCAGTACGAAGCGCCAGAGCCACACGCGAACACTGTGGTCTTTCCTCTCGGTAGCTTCAAGTGACCGTCCGGAGCCCCGTCTTCCTAGCGACAGTAAATCCTTGTGACCGTCGGTGCCAGCAGTCATGTATCATGGCTACATTCCTGCCAAGTCTTTGGGCAATATCGCAGAAGGAGCATCCATCTCTTGTAGCTCTATTACGTGACTTCGTTCAAACTTCAAAAATAATGGTTAAAATGGCTCTAAGCACCATGGGACAACATCCGAGGTCATCAGTCCCCTAGACTTAGAACTACCTAGAACCTAAGGACATCTCACACGTCCATGGCCGAGGCAGGACTCGAACCTGCGACCGTATCAGCAGCGCGGTTCCGGACTGAAGCGCCTAGAACCGCTCGGCCACTCAGTGATGTGTTAATAATGGAGTCTTTGTCTCCGTAAGGGCATTCTCGACTAACAGCAGCTCACTACCTCCAGTCTCAAAGCCAACTAACACTCACGACCGTTACAGCGCGTATCTAAAGCAAACCTGATTTGCATCCTCAAAGGGGTGCTATTAACGTCAATCTTATGTGAATTGCGCAAAATCCGAGTAGACATTATCTTTCAGACGTAGAAATACCCCTCCCTGCCGACTTTAGTTTATGTCGCACATAAATTTATGTCGATACGGAAGGCGTTGGACTGGTGCTCCGGGCAGCGAATTCTCGGTATTTCTCCCTGTCGTTGCAATTTTATGATCAGCGGTGCGCATCGGTAATGTAGCTGAAAGTATATTACGAAGTTCTCGCAGTTGTTCCATAAAATCTTCTCTGTAGAAAATGTCTCGACGCCATTTATTTTCATTATCATTGCGACAGAGGCATGCATGTAGTTTATCGGCCGAGGCCTTGATGAAGTATGACGCGTAATCTGAGTGTCTGCATGATCGACAGCTGCTAATGAGCCACGCATCTCGTGGACCAATGCGTCCGCACGCAATTAACTGACTCAGTTATCAAAACCAACAAGTGTTATGACACAATAACAACACGTTGCGCGTGCTTCTGACACAATCACTTTGCCTTTTGACGTACGCATGTAAACAAGACGCCACGACCTCTACCGAGGAAGTGAACATCGCGTGCTTTTGTAACGAGCGCAAGCTTCTAGATCATGTCAGCACATTGTAAACGGACCACTACAAGAAGTGTAGACCGTATAAACTATTCCACTACATGGTAGCGGACTGATACAGCAACATTATTATAAGTTCAATGTAAACACTGTCGTAGGTTGCAGCTTTGTAGTCTATACCACAATATAAAAACAAGTAGTTGTTTAACTTTGTTGCCAAAAATGTCGAAACGTAGTTGACCTAATTACTTCAGATTTTTACTCAGTATTCTAACGAACATTTGGACGGACACAGGCTACATATTCTTTTTAAATATATATAGTGTATAACTATGTATGTAATATATAAAACGGAAACTTTGTTACTAAAACTCTCCAAAATTCTAGACCGATTTACTTTAAATTTTTACATGATACTCTAATGAACATTCGGCCTGATGTAAGCTATATATTTTTGTTATGTATATAATGCATTACGGTATACAGAATATATAACGAGAAAACGTTGTTACCAAAAATCTCGACTGGCTCGTGAGTGATTTACTTCAAATTTTCACACGATACTCAAATGAACTTTCGGACAGACAGAGGCTTCGTATTCTTTTAAATATTTATAATACACCTGCTAGACCGATTTGCTTCAAATTTTTACACGATACTCTAATAAACGTTCTGACGGACGTAGGGTACATATTTTTATAAGATTTATAATACATAAGTATATATTTACTATAGAATAGTAAAACGTTGTTCTTAAAAATCTCGGAAAGTTCTTGACCGATTTATTTCAAATCTTCACCCGATGCTCTAGTGAACATTCAAACGGATATAGACTATATATTTTTGTAATGAATGTATATTATAAAGGTAAGTGTACAATGTGCGTGCCATTAAAACTTAGAAACGAGTCCCGATACAATCAAGGGAGGGTGCCCATTTTTACCTGAAGGGTGTGCTTTTTAAGATCTAAGGACTGGGAAGTTTCGTTCTCTAGGAATTTCTAGAAGATTCCGTAACATTCGAGAGCATTCCACAACATTCCAGATTGTTCCACAATGATGTGGCATGTTAAAATGTTCGGGAGTAGTCTGGAATATTCTGTAATATTTCAGAGAGTTGGAGAACATCCGTAATATCCTAGATCATTGTGGAACATTCCAGAACACTCTTCAACGTTATGGAACGTTCAGGAACATTGTGGATCATTCGAAACCTTTTTGGTACGTTCTGGAATTCGTCACTGGTGGCGCTACGCATTGGTAGGGGGTACATATAGCAACACCCGTCGTGGTTTCGAACATCAGTTTCTCATCAGTGACAAAGGGGGGAACCGAGAAAGTAATGCAGTGAGGAAACAAAAACAGTAAAATATCGGTAGCCATAGTGATACAGTGACCGAAAATAGTGATAAGTGTGTAAGTGTACTTAGCGTATTTGTTAATAAAAAGTTGATTTGATCTATATTTTAGACAATACCCAGAGGTAAAAGAAGAGATTATACCAGTTCTGAAGCAAAGACAGCGAAAAAACTAAACAGACGAAGAGAGCGAAGCACGTTTAAGTTCCCAACAAACAAGAATGAGCACCGGGAGAAGCAGAGACACCGAAGAACAACGAAATGATGAACGGATTGAAGAATCAAGAATTGCGAAACAATTTTATAATAAAAGATTGCGAATGCAAGCCAGTCGTGAAAGTATCACCCTAGGAGAAGGGTGGACGAGGACGAGTAAACGGTACAATCTAACAAATGAAGTATTCGACTACGACCCGACGGATGAATATAACAAACAAAAACATGTCGTTATTGGAAAAATGGGTAAAATATGCCTATCTTCCGAAGGGAAAAAATTCAATAGACGAACACAAGGATTCTGTTGCATGAATGGAAAAATTCGATTATTAACTCCCTGAGTGGAGCCGGGTACCCCAGTTAGTATATAATGTGTATAAATGTATATGTAAGATACAAACAGCATATCTACCGAGCTGCGGATCTACACGGAAGGAGCTATATTTACAGACCACCAGGTGTCACCATCCTACACAACGAAGTGTTTAGGCTCAGTGAACCACAACCTTGATTTAAGAAGGCATGGTGTCTATAAGAGTCCCTGTAGCTGTGGGAGTCATACACTGGATGTGTCACAGCGTGCTGGACAGATGCGTCGACCATCGATGACACACGCTACTGGACCAGCCAGAGAAATCTGCAGTGGCCGAACATCAGGTCAGTACAGGAAAGGAGATGGCTGAAACAAATATGACAGCATAGTCTCATACCGAAGCGATGACAGTACTTGTAGTCTGTGTGGTTACAGAATGAAAGCCGATGAGAGAGTTGGAAATGGAAATGAGTGTATGGCGTCAGTGGCCGAGAGTTCCCAGACGGGAAGTTCGGCCGCCAAGAGCAGATCTTATTGAGTGCGACGCCACATTGGGCTACCTGCGCGTCGACAATGGGGATGAAATGATGATGAGGACAGCACAACACTCAGTCCGTGAGGGGAGAAAATCTCCCTCCCTAGCCGGGAATCGAACCTGGGTCCCCATGCGTGGCAATCCAACGCACTGACCATTCAGCTAATGGGGCAAAAAAGGACAGTGCTAAAAAATGGCAATAACGTAGCCTATCAAATTCTCAGGATTAAAGACAGACAAAAAGGTTTTTTGGAGGAATCATATTCAGAATTTTGTTCATAAAATAAACGCAGTTGTTTTCACTGCGATTATACGCTACTTGCCACTATCACTTTACGTACTCTACATCGGCAGGCGGCTCCGGACTTAGGGCGTAGTATTGACCGACGAAAGCGCATATTATGATTGACAGTCTTGGCACGTGCGCCGGAGCTTTTGGTTCATCGTCCAGCAGACGGCGTAGCTAACTCTATCGCTACCGATTAGGATATCTCCTCTATTGGCCACCGAATTTGGTGCCTTCACGCCTGCGCCGTTTCTTCTTAGACTGGCATAAATATGAGGCTTCAGTCACAGCCCATTAGTGATAGACTAGAACTATTAAAATTACTAACTGGCCGATCATGAGGACTACACTCCTCCACTATCATTCACACAGACAAATTCCTGATCCATCCTATACTTTTCTAAGGAAATATTGCATGGCTATCCACCCCACCCAAGTTCTACAAGTCCCTCAAAATACTCGAAATTCTTTTCTTGCTTTCCGCCGACGCTTGCCTACCCTCCCCCTCCCCCCTCCTGCCCCCCGCTCGAAGGAACCCCTTACCAACTCATCGAATTTCCACTTCTCCTCGTTCACACTGAACATCTCCGAATAAGCTGCACCATCTGCAAACTCCTTTACGGTCCTAGTGGTGCTGCTGCGACTGTACCTTCACATCAAACCAGTAATCCACCTACATACCCTCCACATCCCCTCCCAAAGAAATTTCAACCCTCTCCCTCTCAGAACGCGAACTCCGCCTCGACATGTACCCATCCTACGAACTTTGAATCCATCCCACCCTATTCGTACCCCCTCCTCCCCCCCAATCGCTCCCTCTTCGTCCTCACCCCATACCACACCTCCTCCTTTTCCCTTACTTGTCGGTCCCTATCTCTCACCCCCTTCTCCCTTCAAATTTATAGATCCCAATACTGACTACTCATCACCACCTCTTCCCAATCCTTAGTCCACATTACCACAGCTCTCCTATCTCCTTCTATGGCTCTATATCAACCATCTGCCGTCCCAGGGCAGGTCCTTTTTCAGTTTAATGAAAGTTTATAGTGCGTCGTCTTTAATGGTGAGTGTCTCTTCTGCGTTTTTTCTTTTCAAGTGTTTACTGTTCTTCAGGTATTTGTGAAATGTTTTAACTGCTGTCTGTCCACGTTTTTATCATTGTTTTTAAACCATACATGAAGACAACATCATATCTTACGTTCTCCTATTAAGACTACCCTTAAAAAAATTGAATTCATGGTAAGAATGTCATCTTGTTTCGTGTTTATCATCTGTGTTAGTGTATAATGTCTACTGGCTAAAGAGTGTGTTGACTGTACCACTGCCAGACCTCCAACCTTCTCCGCCCTCATGGGGCAAGGGGGTAAGAAAAAAAAAAGAAAACTGCCCAGCAATGTGTTCACCGCACCTCAAGATGTCGATCAGCTGCACCACTGAAATATTGTGGGAACTTCACAACGACATCCGACATCTCGCCCGAGAACCATATCTTCAACTAATCCATCGGGAAAGCCTCAAGCAACACAGCCTGTTTGCTGGTATATAAGATCCTACTAGAACCAATGTATGCGCTTCACTTACCCAGCGCGATTTACAGAAAGCATTTCGCAGTAGCAAAGAGCTTGCAGCAGAAGAGATTTGTTTCACACTAGCGAAGACAAACAAGTTATTATACCTCTTAAGGTATGCATATGGGGGTACCCGTGGTCTAGGGGTAGCGTCTTTGGTTCATAATCAAAACGTCTTTGGTCCCCGAAATTTTGATAAATAATCAGCATTGGCGGCCGAAGACTTCCGGCATAAGAAGTCAGCCTCATTCTGCCAACGGCCTTGTCAAAGAGGGCGGAGGACCGGATAGAGGTTCAGGGCACTCTCTTGTCCTAGGGGTGGGAAATTTCCCCTAAAGGCGGAAGAATCAGCAGTGATCAACGACATGAGGATGCAGAAGGCAATGGGAACCACTGCATTAAAAACACGTAACGTGTATCCACAGGACATGTGGCCTGTATTTGAAGAACTGTCATGATGATCTCTCCATTGGCAAAAGATTCAGGAATAGTCCCCCTTCGGATCTCCGGGAGGGGACTGCCAAGGGGGAGGTTACCATGAGAAAAAGATTGAATAATCAACGAAAGGATAACGTTCTACGAGTCGGGGCGTGGAATGTCAGAAGCTTGAACGTGGTAGGGAAACTAGAAAATCTGAAAAGGGAAATGCAAAGGCCCAATCTAGATATAGTAGGGGTCAGTGAAGTGAAGTGGAAGGAAGACAAGGATTTCTGGTCAGATGTGTATGGGGTAATATCAACAGCAGCAGAAAATGCTATAACAGGTGTAGGATTCGTTATGAATAGAAGGTAGGACAGAGGGTGTGTTACTGTGAACAGTTCAGTGACCGGGTTGTTCTAATCAGAATCGACAGCAGACCAACACCGACAACGATAGTTCAGGAATACATGCCGACGTCGCAAGCTGAAGATGAACAGATAGAGAAAGTGTATGAGGATATTGAAAGGGTAATGCAGTATGTAGAGGGGGACGAAAATCTGATAGTCATGGGCGACTGGAATGCAGTGGTATGGGAAGGAGTAGAAGAAAAGGTTAAAGGAGAATATGGGCTTGGGACAAGGAATGAAAGAGGAGAAAGCCTAATTGAGTTCTGTAACAAGTTTCAGCTAGTAATAGCGAATACCCTGTTCAAGAATCATAAGAGGAGGAGGTATACTTGGAAAAGGCCGGGAGATACGGGAAGATTTCAATTAGATTACATCATGGTCAGGCAGAGATTCCGAAATCAGATACTGGATTGTAAGGCGTACCCAGGAGCAGATATAGACTCAGATCACAATATAGTAGTGATGAAGAATAGGCTGAAGTTCAAGACATTAGTCAGGAAGAATCAATACGCAAAGAAGTGGGAAACGGAAGTACTAAGGAATGACGAGATACGTTTGAAGTTCTCTAACGCTATAGATACAGCAATAAGGAATAGCGCAGTAGGCAGTACAGTTGAAGAGGAATGGACATCTCTAAAAATGGCCATCACAGAAGTTGGAAAGGAAAACATAGGTACAAAGAAGAAACCATGGGTAACAGAAGAAATACTTCAGTTGATTGATGAAAGGAGGAAGTACAAACATGTTCCGGGAATATCAGGAATACAGAAATACAAGTCGCTGAGGAATGAAATAAATAGGAAGTGCAGGGAAGCTAAGACGAAATGGCTGCAGGAAATATGTGGAGACATCGAAAAAGATATGATTGTCGGAAGGACAGACTCAGCATACAGGAAAGTCAAAATAACCTTTGGTGACATTAAAAGCAACGGTGGTAACATTAAGAGTGCAACGGGAATTCCACTGTTAAATGCAGAGGAGAGAGCAGATAGGTGGAAAGAATACATTAAAAGCCTCTATGAGGGTGAAGATTTGTCTGATGTGATAGAAGAAGAAACAAGAGCCGATTTAGAAGAGATGGGGCATCCAGTATTAGAATCGGAATTTAAAAGAGCTTTAGAGGACTTACGGTCAAATAAGGAAGAAGGGATATATAACATTCCATCAGAATCTCTAAAATCATTGGGGGAAGTGGCGACAAAACGACTATTCACGTTGGCGTGTAGAATATATGAGTCTGGCGATATACCATCTGACTTTCGGAAAAGCATCATCCACACAATTCCGAAGACGGCAAGAGCTGACAAGTGCGAGAATTATCGCACAATCAACTTAACAGCTCATGCATCGAAGCTGCTTACAAGAATAACATACAGAAGAATGGAAAAGAAAATTGAGAATGTGCTAGGTGACGATCAGTTTGGCTTTAGGAAAAGTAAAGGGACGAGAGAGGATATTCTGACGGTACGGCTAATAATGGAAGCAAGGCTAAAGAAAAATCAAGACACTTTCATAGGATTTGTCGACCTGGAAAAAGCGTTCGACAATATAAAATGGTGCAAGCTGTTCGAGATTCTGAAGAAAGTAGGGGTAAGCTATAGGGAGAGACGGGTTATATACAATATGTACAACAACCAAGAGGGAATAATAAGGGTGGACGATCGAGAACGAAGTGCTCGTATTAAGAAGGATGTAAGACAAGGCTGTAGCCTTTCGCCCCTACTCTTCAATCTGTACATTGAGGAAGCAATGATGGAAATAAAAGAAAGGTTCAGGACTGGAATTAAAATACAAGGTGAAAGGATATCAATGATACTATTCGCTGATGACATTGCTATCCTGAGTGAAAGTGAAGAAGAATTAAATGATCTGCTGAACGGAATGAACAGTCTAATGAGTACACAGTATGGTTTGAGAGTAAATCGGAGAAAGACGAAGGAAGGCAATGAGAAGTAGTAGAAATGAGAACAGCGAGAAACTTAACATCAGGATTGATGGTCACGAAGTCAATGAAGTTAAGGAATTCTGCTACCTAGGCAGTAAAATAACCAATGACGGACGGAGCAAAGACGACATCAAGAGCAGACTCGCTATGGCAAAAAAGGCATTTCTGGCCAAGAGAAGTCTACTAATATCAAATACCGGCCTTAATTTGAGGAAGAAATTTCTGAGGATGTACGTGTGGAGTACAGCATTGTATGGTATTGAAACATGGACTGTGGGAAAACCGGAACAGAAGAGAATCGAAGCATTTGAGATGTGGTGCTATAGACGAATGTTGAAAATGAGGTGGACTGATAAGGTAAGGAATGAGGAGGTTCTACGCAGAATCGGAGAGGAAAGGAATATGTGGAAAACACTGATAAAGAGAAGGGACAGGACGATAGGACATCTGCTAAGACATGGGGGAATGATTTCCATGGTACTAGAGGGAGCTGTAGAGGGCAAAAACTGTAGAGGAAGACAGAGATTGGAATACGTCAATGAAGAGGTTAGCACAGGAAAGGAATACGTGGCCGGCCGCATCAAACGCACCTGCGTGGGGATGCCGGGCGGCTGCTGCTGCTGCTGGTCCAGCCCCGCGGGCGGCTTGTGGTCGCCGTCTGCAGACTCCGAGCTGGAGTCCAGCGCCGAGCTGGGGCCTGCCGCCCCCGCCTTGTCGCCTTCACCTCCAGACCGTCCGGACCTGCCGACACAAAACACACACAGAGATCAGCAACGCTCTCAGTTGGCTGCACTCTTTAAAAGCTATAACATTTTAAAAAAATTATTTTACACGTCTAGTTCTGAAGGACCTAATTGACGAGCAAATCTCCATGGTCACTGAACGAGTCAGTATATGAGATCAATATAGATAAAATAAAATGTAGACGGATCCTATGCATTTGACAAGCTGCTATTATACCAGGTGCTATGGGTATAGCTACAGATATTGCGATAATTGTTACCTTGATATGTACCATCTTCTTCCTGCGAACACATCACATAAATTATTACGTGGATTACGCCTGTCAGTATAGACTGTCAATTTTGGGTCCACGAATGTACACTGCCCAGGGGAAGATAAATATTAATGGTTTCCTTGTACCACATCTACTTGGAGGTACTAACGAACCTAAAAACATACTGCTTTTAATGTAATTCTTAGTCTGCTAATGAAGTAAATACTGATTGCTCCGTACACTTCCTCTGTCACCAATAAAAATATCTGCGCTTATACTCCTAACAGCTTGAATATTACTACAATTAACACTAAACAAAGTAATTTTTCCAGAAACCCCCCAACAGAATAAAAAGGCTTATCCATGAGAAAATTCCTCAGTTCGGACGCGAATGTGGAAGGATTATTGCTAAGATTTTTGAATTAGCCTTTTGAAACTGGTCGCAGCAGAATACTGCATGCCTTTCTGTACAGGTGTCATGGTGGTGCGATCCAAATGCAGACTGGATTTCTGCCAAGACTAGAAGCTGCTAATTCTTGAGAATAAGCTCATAGTGTTAACTATGAACGAAATTAATGTAGATAAATTTTGAGATCCATGTCAGAATAACATATCCGTAGAGACACAGTTCTGTGAAAGGTGAAAATAATGAAGAAGGGCGGAAGAAGTGGGAGGTAGAAGTAGAAGAGAGGAGAAGAAGAAGGGAAAGGATTGGAAAACACCATAATCGGAAGGAGGCGGAGATGTTCAAAAGGGTTCAGGAGATTCGAACTGTGCTATGTTGAGACTTTGTTTTTTATTTCGGCTGCTAGACGGAAGCACCTTCGTTATACCAAGTCAAACAACGCACTGTATAATGTAAGTGGTGTAGAGAGCATATGTTGTCGTCGACGTTTTCTTTACTACGGTCTTTGTACTGATCGGCAATGAAACAATGTTATATCACAAACTAAAAGAATTATTAAAATCTGTTCGTTTTAGTTCCGTGTAAAATCGTCTTGATTAGATGTTGTCGGAGGGGGGGGGGGGGCTGGCACGGGTGAGGGGGGGGGGGAGAGGGAGTTGAAACGTGGGAGTTTGCCCTAGGCGCCAGTTATAACTACGCTGTTTATTGTCATTAGATTGCTATAATTCACAACAGCTTAAGCAACATTTCCTTTAAGCCTGCTTAATGGTTACTGTACTTACATGTGGATAAATACTGAATGGATCTAACAAACGAAAGACCATATAGTATTCGATAACTGAATTGGTAATAAACCTCTGGAGCGTTTGACACCATTTACGTAGCAGCAACGCTTCGATGCCATATAAAATGGAATCAAAGCGTGAGATCAGCAGCAGACAAAGTGAAAGGAAGATTTAGATCTGAGGGATAATTCTGGGAAAGTATAGTGCACTGGTTAAGACTTAGTGTGACATCTTCTAGAGCACTGTTGCAGTACAATTCATCTCAAACTGACCTGACGCAAGACAGAGATGCACTGCTAAAATCGCAACAGGCCGGTGTAGCCCTTAACGAAGATGCCCAAAGAACTTAAATGCGAATCACTGGAAGAGGGGCGACGTTTTTTCGTGAAACTGTTGGATGAATTAGAGAATCGGAATTCCACTTAGTATGTACAGTAATTCTCCTGTCGTCATCGTATACGGTGCGCAGTATTCTCGAGAATAAGATAAAAGCGAATATCGCATGAATTTTTCCATCGCAACAAGGGCGAATGGAACAGCGCAATGAGTAGTTAATAATGGTACAAAGTATATCCCGCAATTTGCGCTCTGTTCAGTTTTAGGTCTCTTTTCGTCTTCATTCGACTTAGGAGAATCTTTTCTAATTCTCAGAACTTGTAAAACTTTTAAAAAGATTTGTTTGAGTAGTCCATTAAGATGTCAGATATTATGCCTTTGTTTACTGAATGAATGAACTGATTGCTTATTATTTTGATGCAGTTCCTTGATTTCTTTTTGGCCATCTATAGTTTTTGCAACCGTAGCAGTTGTCTTCCAAAACAATTTGTTCCTCTATGTCCTGCACTTCCTCTTTTGACGTTTTCGCTTGCATAAACACACTGTTGCGAATAGCGGTATCGCAGTACCTGAATTTAGCACCTCTTGAGACGGCCCTCTTAATGCAGGGATTGTATGCTTTACCAAGCGTAGCAGCCATCGAGTCTCATTAAACGTCATTATATTCTCTTTCATGCTTATTCTCCAATACAATCGTTCAATATAATTTCCTGTATACAGAAAGTAATATACGAATATAGCACCATTTTGTTACATCCATTGTGTTTTGTTTTGCTTCCAAGTGCTAAATAATATCGAAAAGTATATTGATTAACTTCCGTCGTTAGCAGACGACGGCACGATCTCCTGTTTCTGCGCATGTGCGATTAATATGTTGTATCTCCCCTACCAATAGCATTCAAAACGAAGATCTCCAAGATACACTGAGTGGAATAGTGGAATAGTGATACACACATGTACACATGGCGGTAGTATCGCGTACACAAGGTATTAAAGGACAGTACCTTGGCGGAGCCCCCCTTTGTTAAAATGGCTCAAATGGCTCTGAGGACTATGGGACTTAACAACTGAGGTCATCAGTCCCCTATAACTTAGAACTAGTTAAACCTAACTAATCTAAGGACATCACACACATCCATGCCCGAGGGAGGATTCGAACCTGCGACCGTAGCGATCCCGCGGTTCCAGACTCAAGCGCCTAGAACCGCTCGGCCACACCGGCCGGCCCCCCTTTTGTTCTCATGTGATTTATGTGATATGTGAAAAGGTTTCCGCCGTTATTATGGCCGCACAATGAGAATTAGCAAACAGAATGGTAGTCTGACTTAGAAACATGGGACATTCCATTTCGGAAATCGTCAGGGAATTCAATATTCCGAATCCACAGTGTAACGAGTGGGTCGGGAATACCAAATTTCAGGCATTAACACTCACCGCGGACATCGCAGTGGCCGACGACCTTCACTTAACGACCGAGAGCAGCGCGTTTGTGTAGAGTTGTCAGTGCTAACAGACAAGCAACACTGCGTGAAATAACCGCAGATATATAATTTTGAGACGTATGACGAACATATCCGTTAGGAATGTGCGGCGAAATATGGCGTTAATGGGTTATGGCAGCAGACGACAGCACGACATCGCCTGCGGGGCCTTTCCAGGGCTCGTGACCATACCGGTAGGACTCAACAAGACGGTAAACTCGTGTCCTAGTCGGATGACACCCAATTTCAGTTGGTAAGAGGTGATGGCAGATTAAGAGGTGATGGCAGATTTCGAATGTGGTACAGACCCCACGAATCCATGGACCTAAGTTGTCAACAAGGAACTGTGCAAGCTGGTGGTGACTCTGTAATGGTGTGGACTGTGTTGGCATGGAATAAACTGGGTCCTCTGGTCCAACTGAACCTATCATTGACTGGAAATGGCTACGTTCTGGTACTTGGATCATTTTCCGCCATTCATGGACTTCACATTCCCAAACAACGATGGAATTTATATGGACGATCATGCGCTATATCCCCGGGCCACAACTGTTCAGGATTTGTTTGAAGAACATTCTGGACAATTCGAGCGAACGATTTGACCACCCAGATCGCCCGGCGTGAATCTCATCGAATATTTGTGGGACGTAATCGAGTGGTCAGTTCGTGCACAAAATCCTGCACCGGCAACACTTTATGGAAGCTATAGAGACAGTATGGCTCAATATTTATACAGGGTACTTCCAACGACTTGTTGAATCCATGCCACGTCGAGGTATCTGACACGATATTGGGAGGTACGCCATGACTTTTGTCATCATTTTGTTTGGTTTCATTACAATTTCGATCGATTACCAGGCGCGCACGGCAACAGAAAGAAAACGTGACGGTAGAATTGTTTACAAAAGCTTTATCTACCAACGTTCTTAAAGCTGAGGGAAGTATTATTGAGGAATTGATGACAGAACTGCATTCACGTGTCCTTTGGTGTCGAAATTTGTACCTTTCAGTACAGCAAGCAGCAACTGTCAACAGTTTTGGGAGGCTTTACGAACGTTGGTGAAAGTGCGTTGAGCAAGACGGCGGTTATCAGACGTCCTAGTTCCACATGGGGGGGGGGGGGGGGGACGACGCACGTCTCCGAAATGCCGTTCTTAGAACTGCAGCGCACGCTGCAGCTGCCCGTCGCCAGTATGAGTATTTTTAACGAGTTGCCGACACAGTCTCGTGGGCCGAAAGCCCGTTCTACACGAGCGACTGTCTTCTTATAATCGACATCTCGTGGTGGTTGCTCGTCGCGCGACTGCGTGTAAATCAGCCCCCAGACCACGTCGTTATAGGGTCAGTGACGGCAATGATCAGCTGACTGTGCTGGGTGTAGAGTTCTGAAATTCCGAGTATGCTGATGGCTACCATGGCCCAAAAACAGGTGACTGTTGCGCCGTCTGGTACCAACGGAAGTTAACCTCTCGGCTCTCAGTCGTGATATAGTAGTGGATTTAATATTCAATCTCTATCTTATTCTTTCCTTTGTGTTTGTGACACATTTCGAAGGATGCGTAAGGACTTGATATTTTACTCGAGCGTTCTCTCAGAAGAGCGACCAAATACCTGAAGGCAAAGAGGTATTTAAGTTTAAGAACATCTGAATAAACAAAAAGCAACAGATGAAAAAACGATTTTAATGAATATTGGTTCTCCAGTAAAAAAGTCGTGTTCATGGAACGGTGAAAATTTCGATGTTAGACTTAGAAAGAAAACAAAAGACAACGGAAAGAGGAAAAATGCGTTATATATTACCTTCTAAATATTATTTGATATGTCTGCATGAACGTATTTTGTCGAGCACATAAATGTTAATTTTTTGAGATGTTCAGGCGACACTTCGCTACAGTGTGGAGTACTGAGCAAGCCATCTCTGTCAAAAACATTCAAAATAATTTCTGCTTTTGTCAGTAATAAATTATCGTTGCTAATTCCTATATTTGCATAGCACAGCACTCCGTCTTCAGGCCACAAGTGGCCCATTGGGATTATCCGACAGCCGTGTCATCCTCAGCTGAGAATGCGGGTAGGAGGGGCGTGTGGTCAGCACACCACTCTGCCGGTCGGTATGATGGGTTTTCTGTGACCGGAGCCGCTACTGTTCGGTCGAGTAGCTTCTCAGTTGGCATCACGAGGCTGAGTGCACCCCGAAAAATGGCAACAGCGCATGGCGGCCCGGATGGTCACCCATCCAAGTGGCGGCCGCAACCGACAGCGCTTAACTTCGGTGATCTGACCGGAACCAGTGTATCCACTGCTGCAAGGCCATTGCCAGTTCCTATATTCATTTACTACAAAAGGTGTTCAACAGCTAGTGCAACACATTTTTCTCTGAAAGCAGATTGATTTTATTCGGGATTCCAATATGCCATTTTACTGTTTTGCCTACTAAACCCTGTTTTTCAACATACTCTGCGTTCAATGCGATGGCCTTACGACACCTTATTTGGAGGGCCTGTATGCCCACACAGTACCACTCTACTGGTCAGTGTCGGAGCTAACGTCTTTCTGTATCAATAATCTCTCCGTCATCTACATACTGCTTCCCGTAGAGTGCATCCTTGATTGGGCCAAACAGATAGAAGTCTGAAGATGGGAGATCTGGGATGTAGGGTGAATTGGCGTCACAGTCCAATGACGTTTTACGACACTCCCTCGGGTGCGCAGACTGGTATGAGGCCTTGCATCGTAATGGAGACGAAGTTCGTCTGCTTTTGTGTCGAGGAACACGCTGGAGTCGTCTCTGAGGGTGGCACAATACACTTCAGAGTGTATCGTTACACTATGAGGGAGGACATCAAACAGAATAACCCTTTCAGAATCCGAAAAGACAGTCCCTATTACTTTAACTTCTGAGGGTGCGGCTTTGAACTTTTTGTTCCGAGGAGAGGTGGTGTTGCCCTCTCCATGAACTGGCGTTTCCTTTCCGGTTCATCACTTGAAATGATATTCGACAAAAATTTGTCACTATCAGCCTTAAAAATGCAAGCAACTCCGCATGCTCTTCATGATCTTGTGTTATTCGGTGAGGAAACCAGTGGGCACACGCCTTAAAAATGGATCAAATGGCTCTGAGCACTGTGGGACTTAACATCTGAGGTCATCAGTCCCCTAGAACTTAGATCTACTTAATCTTAACTAACCTAAGGACATCACACACATCCATGCCCGAGGCAGGATTCGAACATGCGACCGTAGCGGTCGCGGGGTTCCAGACTGAATCTCCTTGAACCTCTCGGCCACACCAGCCGGCCCACACGCCTTAATTCCAGCTGGTGTACGAGCGTATCAGGACTACCAACAGAGACGTCCAGTTGTGCGGCGATATGGTTCACTGTGCTCCGTCGATCACCTCTAATAAAAGTGACCGTACGTTCCAACACTGCAGGCGACATAACTGTGTGCGACCACCTGGCACGCGGGTGATCGGAGAGGTTCTTGTGACCTTGATTCGATGAAGACAGACGCCTCGTCCAACGACTAACCGTGCTTTTGTTCACTGTCATTTCTCTGTAGACATTCAAGAAACGCGTACGAATATTTGCGTTGCTCTGGTTTTCCGCCAAGAAAAAAAAAAACTCAGTGATAGCTGTTTGCTTACAAGGGAACCTCCCCATCGCACCCCCCTCAGATTTAGTTATAAGTTGGCACAGTGGATAGGCCTTGAGAAGCTGAACACAGATCAATCGAGAAAACAGGAAGAAGTTGTGTGGAACAATAAAAAAAAGCAAAATATACAAACTGAGTAGTCCATGCTTAAGATAGGCAACATTAAGAACACCGTCATTTCAGTAGCGCTGTGGTTAGTGTGAGCAGCTATGGAACGAGAGGTCCTTGGTTCAAGTCTTCCCTCCAGTGAAAATTTTAATTTTTTATTTTCAGACAATTATCAAAGTTCAGGCACACACACACAATCAACTTCGCTCTCCAAAGTTCCAGGACATGTTCAGATTTGCTTGGACATATGCAGGATTTGACGGTGTACACACGGAAAAATTTGAAAACGTTAAAAACATATGTTTTGACAGAGCACAGGGAAAACTGTGCGACTGTGAAACTGTTGCATTCATTTGTTGCAGTTTATGAGACAAACTCTTGTGATTTCATCAATTTTTTGGGACTGATTATCACATCCCCAAGAAAACCTAAATCTGGCAAGGTAGAAGAATCTTTTTACCCATTCGCCAAGTTTACAAGTTAGGTGGGTCGACAACATATTCCTGTCATGTGTCGTATAGAATATATCAGACATGTTTTCCTGTGGAGGAATCGGTTGATCTCTGACCTTGCAATCAAATGTTTTCGGTTCCCATTGGAGAGGCACGTCCTTTCGTCTACTAATCGCACGGTTTTGCGGTGCGGTCGCAAAACATAGACACTAAACTTATTACAGTGAACAGAGACGTCAATGAACGAACGGACAGATCATAACTTTGCGAAAATAAAAAATTAAAATTTTCACTGGAGGGAAGACTTGAACCACGGACCTCGCATTCCACAGCTACTCACGCTAACCACGAGACCACGGCCCTCCTGAACTCAGATTCTCCTTGATGTTGGATATCTTTGACATGGACTACTCAGCTTGCATATTTTACTTATTTTTTTCATAGTTCCACACAACTTCTTCCTGTTTTCTCGATTGATCTGTGTTCAGTTTTTCAAGGCCTATCCACTGCGCCAACTTATAACAAAATCTGAGGGGGGTGCGATGGGGAGGTTCCCTTGTTAGTACGCACCTCCGTTACAGACGCCATTCTAAAGGCTGCATATAAAACCTGTCGGAATTCTATGAAACTATAGTAGCCGAAGCGAGAATATTCCTGGATTTCCCAAAGCAAATTCCGCATTTTTTCAACCGAAACTGGCTGAGAGAAAAGTGTACATTACTTATTGAACGCCCCTCGTATATCTCGAATTTTTAGAAACAAAACCTTAATTTCACAGGTAGGGCGCCAAACTGCGCAGAGAGGGTAGTCGCAACACACGCAATTTTGGCACCGAAGACGTTCGCTGTGACAGACGGGACTCAGTACCGGAATAAAACGCTAGTGGCGACGTAGTAGAGTCATTCGGCACAGATAGTCGACTGAGATACGGAAGTCGCTCGTGTACATGGGGCTTAATGTGGAGCACGTGTTCCTCTGACGTGGCTGCACTGTCACGTGGTCAGACGCCGCTCGTCACACGCACTGCCACTGCGCCCCACCCGTAGCGCAACTGATTGGGGGCCATCACACCTGGCCCAGCTTCCCGTAACAAATGGCCCACTCACTACATAAATCCTCCACGCGTCCGGTGCTAAAACATGTCTGCTCCACAGCCCGGAACTGTCAAACCCAGCGAGGTGCCGCACTGGTTACGACACTGGAGTCGCCTTAAGCCTTCGGCACACGGACCGTGCATCCGAACGTTGAGCGTTGAGCGTGCCGAGTTTCTGACGTCATAGCGTGGAATAGCACATTCGGGAGTCTTTCCGAACGTGCAGAGTGATATCTGGCATGTCAGATATTCTGAGCGTGCGTCTGAGCGATGACCAATGAGATGGAACAACGCCACCTACGTCACACGCACGCCGTCTCCCTTCAGTACAGAGTTGTGAGGCGCCATATTGGCATTCATTTCAAGCCTATATGTGTATATGCCGTTTCCGAGCACCAGCAAATTGAGAATCACTGGAAAACCCGTTGTTAACTGTGTGATTCGTTCCAATAAAATAATGAGAAACATGACATTCGTGGAAAAATAATTATTGTAACTTGCGCATTATGAGAGTAGGCTATTTGAAGCCAGCGACACACTGAAGATCCACCCAAAACGCATCGTTCTTTGTACAATTTGTTATAATTAAACATATCTACGATTAATGTTTTCTGCAGGAATGAACATACTATGAATAGAAGTATGAAGCCTGTTATTGGTGTAACGTTATGACTAGCGTTACTGCCCGCTGCAGAGGCATCTGATGGGACGGTGGTTCGCGTCTTCCCACTTCCAAATTTTTTCCCAACATTTGTGTTTTTATTAGGTTCTGATACTTTATTATCAGTTTAATATAAGTACATACTATAATATGTGATGTTATGTAAATATAAGTTCACCTTTTTTTGAGAGGTGACTTTAAGCCAGTCGAACGATCTACAGGACAGCTGGCGCTACTTGTAGAAAGATATTTTGCTCCTTTTTCTTTTACGCTTCGTAATTCACATGCTGCAAAGATTCTACTACTGGGTAGGAACACTGATAAAGTAAGACTGACCTTGGGGTTTTACTAAAATGTGGGAATGATAAAATAATGTTTATCTTATGTGGAGAAGTATTCCAAATTTGTACCGCACTGTTTATAATGGAACTTTTATAAGCCTGTGTTCTTATTGATTGGACATGGTACTTTCCTTTTCTTGGACGATAGAGGAAATGTGCGTTTTAATGGAGCTAATGTCGGAATTTTACGCGCGCCCGTTGAGTAAACAATGTGATTTACGAACTAGAAACATCCCACAACTGCCGCTGGAGTGCGTTGCGATCGCGTATACCACGTTGGGGCCCATGTACCGTGTGCACAAGTCGCATCGTTCCTGAGCGTTCAGCAGCACGTTGAACTTGGCACGCTCAACGTTAACGTTCGACTGTACGGTCCGTGTGCCGACGGCTTTAGGGAAGACCTGGTTCAAATTCCTGCCTGGAATCCAGATTAAGGTCTGACACAACAGTACCCGCCTGGAACAATGGGACGGTGAAAATACAGTCTCCTCCACAACAAATGAATCACTTCATTCTCAGTAGAGAAACAGTTCATTTTGTGACAGGGCGCGGCCTATATTCTCTATTGCACCACAGAATATGAAAGAGACCATCAACACTGTTTGACTGTATTGGTATACGATCCCATCAGCCTGTGGTGTTCTCATGCGCACTCCTATTGGAAGCTTGGACGCGAACCCTCTCAAACCGCAACGAAGCTTAAGTGGGAATACGGATACATTTAGATAACTGAATTTGTAGCAAATAATATATCTCGGTTATCAACTAAAGAAGTTCCGAGTAAATATCAGAGAAAGAATAACAGGCGTGTTAACAGAAGAGAGGGGTGAGTGAGATAAATGATGCCAATGATGGGGAGGTGGGGTGGGGGGGTCAGAACAGACGTTAGTAATACAGACTATGAGAGAATCAGTGTCGTGATGTGATACACAAGTGTGGTGGCCAAAGCGAGAAATACGTGAATACAAACTCACAAGTAGCGTAAAAACACTGTGTGACTGGTGAAGTGTTGTGTTTGTTGTATACTGTATGTAAGTGCAATTTAGTGTAATATAAATATCAGTAAAAGGATAGTATATTCACTTACAAAGAATTGTGATGGCTCGATTTTGTTTCCAGTCACTCAGCAACTGGACAATGTTAAAAGTTTAATGTGATATAAATACAGTCATATATTTTGTTATGAAATCTGTATGGAGTTATAATGTTTCGAGTCACAGAATAACCGTGGCATGCTACTGCTACAGAGCACAAATATCTTATAAGGACATTAGAGATGTAGTAAGTCAAACCGTTTCTATATTCAAAGTCTTTTTATTAAGATGTTATTTAGTGGTGTCATAAGCTTACTTCGGCTCCATGGCCATTTTCGAGCTGTCTGCAAACATATGGGCTTGTGAGTGTATCTACCTATGTCTAACTAATAACAATTTTGTATAGATTTTTTGTAGTACTTACTTCCATAGCACATCGTTATCGCTGTCACTGTCTGATACCTCGTATTGTTGCGTATCGTAGGTGTAGCGCAGATGAAATTGTTATTGTCTAGCTATGTAACGTCTTAGCAGTGGAATTTGTTGCTGAGCAATATTTGCTGAAACCTATTTCATATTTTTGTAAGTTTAACAGCTTCAATTGACAGCTAAGTCACATGAAAACAGAAAACCACAATGTAAATCGATACGAATTCTGCACAAAACACCAAAGGGCCAAATAACGAACTTTTTAGCAGAAATAGGAATCTACATACACACACAAATATCCAGGCAAAATTCTTAACTACCAAGCCGACTAAAAAAATAATAATTATACTGACAATATTATTGAAATTGTATATCACGATAACGGATAAAACAAATTTACAGGCAGACCCAACACCAGTGAGCAGTAGCAAAGAATTTACTACTACCGCACACAGCTCCATAGACGAATAAGCCAACTATGAACGGTATAACATCGCTGACCTAGGTGTAAACTGAAGCCATCAAATTTCTGAAAATATTAAATAGATCTTCACGAATATCGCTCAGCAACAAATTTCACATGGGTAGATGTTATTTAACTAGAGAATAAACTTTCGTCTGCGCTACATCTACGATACGCACCAATAGAAGATATTAGACAGCGACAGCGTTAATGTTATGTTATGGAAGAAAGCAATAGAACAGATATGTACATTATTTTGACTTGTATATAAGCCCGACCAACAGGAATTACATGCACTGATCAAAAATGATAGTGCATTGAGAATGGCTAGTTTCTAGCTGAAATCTAGATCTGCCAATAAAATTTCAAAAGGACGACTCATAGTTAAAATCTATTATTTACAAGTCAATATAACAGTAGCTGCGTGCAACAGCCTCTGAATGGAGGGTAACCTGATGTACATTATTGTTCTTAGTTACGAGCAGACATAGGCAGATGCACTAACAACTCCCGATGTTAACATATAGCTTGAAAATGGTCTTGGAGTCGAAATAAGCCTATAGATCCAGTAAATGTCTTAATTAAAAATCTTTAAATATAGCAATGTTTTGGCTTAGTATACATATAAGGCTCTTACAAGACATTTAAAACGGTGCACGCCCAGAAGAATTTAAAAATAATACAAATAGCCTGTATAGGGATAATTTGCTAAAAATGCACAGGTGAGCATAAGTGTAGGTTATTTTCTCACTTCTTGCATGCAAAAGACATATGATGCAGATGCAAACCAAAAAGCAGTAAGAGATCGACGTTACAAACAAGTTAATAGCTTCATTTTTTTTTTGCTTCATTAGTTATTTTCGTCTCATATTCTTTCTAATTATGTTTTTATGACATTATTGTTAAATTATATTGTATCGAATAACATATTTGTGCGTTATTGCAACAACGAACGTAAAAAACACTTTTATTTAGAGATCTTCATTGTTTTGATCGTATTCTACTACCTGCTCAACGTTACGAAAGAATTGTACGACCCACTTTAGACACACAAGAGGGCAGGTTTCCAGAATGCAATTAAGAAATACTTCCAGTCTGGAAGGTCAAACGATATGTTAGCAATTGATCAACTTACCGCCCTGTTCGAACCCTGCGTATAGCACTGAAAGTAATAGAGCGAACGCTGGACAATGCACTCACAAAATTCCAGTAATTCAGCCACAGTGGATTAGTTCAGGTCTTCAGCACCATCTATGTTATCCACGCCACACGTCTATTGCCGGAAAAGCAAAGGGAAAAACACAATGTGGTATTTCTGGATCAAGGGAAAGCATTCGTGCAAGTCTCACACTAACTCATCTCGCGATCTCTTCGTTGTCATGAGGTCTCAGGCCTATTCAAGCTGGGTACAGCTTCTGCGTCTCTGTGCCACTAGTGTGGTTCGGAACCCAGCTGGAATTGCTTTCGATATCACTGTCGTTGTTCATCAGGGCTGTTCTCTACCATCATCAGTATGGATACAGCAGCGGCTGACACAGGGACATAACATTCCTGGACACTTCTCTACGGGGACTGCGTGATCCCACTCTATGCTCTATCAGGGAAAATGTGCAAGGGAGTAATGTTGGCTTTCAAATAATTCCATGGACGGTCCTGTAAGTTGTGTACCCTTTCACAAAGATCCAGGCGATGGCCTCAGGATGGTACTGTCCACCGAAACCGGTGGCCAGTAGGCAAAATAAAAAACGGGGACTATGGACTAGAACACGTAGTTTTTCAGTAAAAGTCTTTTCTACATGTTTTATTTTCTAGACCACTTCCTGTAGCTTCTCTATATATTTTCCTTCCCACTAAGCTGGAACTGTAATTACATCGTGAGGAACTGAAAACTGTCTTCTTTAACGGAGTTGAAATCGCTGTCTCCGCGGCTATCGTTGTTTGCTAAAGGATTAGCCGAGGTTGTTTACAGAGGCATCTCAGATCTATAGGGCTATTAAAGCAGGATGCGATAGGAGTAGGCATACATCCCGCGTTGTCGGGGCCTGTGCTAGAGAGCTGAACTAATTACTTTAATGATGAGCCAGGATAGGCGTAATCTGTGGGTAATCAGCTAATGGCCGCAATCAATAAGCCATGGCGCTCAATCACGACACGTGATTGGCCGGAAAAGCTCTCACGTGATCGCTGTTAATGGCGGTATATTACGGGGGAGCCATGAATGTGCATGAAAACACACCACATACGACACTTGTCCACTCGGGACGTTAACCGAGTGTATTTTTCGACACAATGGCAACAGCCGTCGAAGTATTGGATTTTAAATTTATACAACAGTTATCAATCAGTGAGACAGTTACTTCGAATTAAAAGTCATGATTCTGTCATACTTGTGAATATAGCGATCATGACAATCATAATAGTTGACATTACAGAACGTAATAATAGTCACCATGTAAGTTCCAAGAATTGGCGATATCGAATTTAAGTGGTGACATAGACAGCCAAAGGAGATGCATTCCGCTGCAAAGCATCAAATCCTTTCGATTATAGAGAGAAATAATTCAGTAAACGCTGCCGTCAAGTTGGTACACTAAGTCAGTTCAGGTTTTAAACAATCCCGATAGTACTAAGCAATTCACTAAGGTTTTAGCTGGTAAACAGCAATGATTTGAAAATTCCGCACAACACGTAACAAATGCGTGGCTACTAAACGAGTTTGTTCACTCATTGAGCATGGATACTTAGTCGTTTCCATTCAAAATTAATAACTTTTTTACAGACATCTGATTCACTTAACGCAGTCATCCATTCATTTATGTTATGCGAGCCTTCATATTTCTCTACTTCTTATAGCCAAACGCCCGTAAAAATTTATTCTTAATGTTTCAATCTTTCGTTTATCATGGTGTTCTACGCCATAAATTCCACATTACGATTGTCCTCCTGCTAAAAATTTCACATTTCATTGCTATCGTCATTAGTAGATTTCATTGGTTAGAAAAAAAAAATGGTCTTTGTCCTGTGACCTGGACCTTTGGGATTATCTAGTTCTGCGAAGAGAAAAATTATTTGAGGCGTTTTCAGAAGTTTCTGACCGATGTTCGAATTTTATCAAAATTTCCTTTGTTTCCGTTTATGGTGAATATCGCCGTTAAATATCTTGCAAATTGCGTTTAACAGTTCTCCTTACCGTCTGTTAGTCATTAGGGACTATAGTTTTCTATAAGCTAGGAGCTCCACTTCTAAACTTTTCATTCAGTTTCTATATTGCATTTTCAATATGCACATTGAAAGGCGTGAATGATGAATGCTACATACATTAAAGGACAGATTGGGCTTTTTTCTACTCTCATTGCAGGCTTTACAGATACTATTTTCTACTGTAAAAAGGTCTAAGTGCAGGGATTTAGATGCGGTTCAAGGACTGCGTGGTCATTCCGGATTAAGTTCATTGGTTAACAACGTTGAGTGAAACTATACGAAAAATTAGGGCTTAACATCTCTATTGCAAATGTGTTCCAGTTAAATTTTCATTTTAATTCTGCAACAAATATAATTTTCAAGTATGAACTACCGGTTTACATGTGAATAGCCTGCAGGAACGTTATTGAACGATAAATGCGAGCTTAAAATTACATATCGCACAATAAGGATTTTTTTGTGATTTTTCTGTTAAAATTTGCTAGACATGCGATTTGTTGAAACGATTTTCGCGGAAGTTCACTTTCAAAAATTTACTGCAACTGAAACTGTTTGCTAACTTATCACCAGTGCTGCTCTATGAAGGTTAGTAACGCTACTGTGACGTGGTCTGAATAAAATCGTGCACTTTGTTGTCCTTGACTCTCTTGAATACCAGCCGTCGTGTATCAACGAATCATCTCGTCACACATTGCGCTTTCGTGCTGACACGTGCCCGAGTGTAGTACTGAAATACATTGTGCTTTAGTTCTGTAGAACCAAACAAAAAATTTCTCTACTCACAAGCTACTGACAGTAATAAAAATTTAACAGAAAATTTAAAACAACTTTTTTTACATAATCTTTTAATTGTGTAAATGACAAGTGATGAAAATATTTTGTAGAAAATGTTTTAATAAAATTTCTCAGAACACTTAAAATCGATTTCTCCATGTTTTGACGAAGTTAGTTATATTAAAAAAGTAAACCATGAAGTTTATGAAATACAGAGATGGAGCAAGTGAGAAGACAGTGAGAAGACCAGAAGGAAAAAGTAATGAGAGGTAGGATGATTCCTGTGAAACTCATTGAATCCACACTACATTGACTCAGTTTTAGAAAAAAAGATTATGGGTTCTTCATTAAATGCAAGAGGTCCTGATATAGTCGACTCATGTAACAATATTACTGTACATATAAGTATGAAGTACTTGGAATATTATATTTCGATAACAATTAATCTTTAACGTCACTACGTAAGGTGAGAAGTGGCTAAACGAATAATTCAACTTTAAATGGAAAGAGACGCGTGCTTGAATGCATGGTAGTAGATGATGGAAATAGGTACTTTTTTCCTTGAAAATTCTGCCAAACCAGCTTTAGATTCAGACTGAATCCAACCCAGATAACTGGCAACCAAAGCGAAACTTTTAATGAGCATTCGACAGCCGGATAGACTCTCACGAGGACGAAATGGCGAGATATTATATCTAGAGGCGAATAAAAAGTTCATGGAAAAATTTTCAAGCCGTCGGTAAGTTAACTTGATTACAACCTAAACCTTCACGTTATGGTTAATAAGGCTTGTTATAGTATCATTTTTTGTCTCGCGTTTTAATAGGAAATCGTACACTCCAGACTATTTTCCTTGATGTACGGCTATTGTGGCGGCAAAAAGTGTTCAGCCGGTTGAGTGTCTCCTAGATACAATGTGACAGTGGGTGTTCACGTCTACATGTTGACGATCGGTGAATAACTCCTACATTTCCTTCTTGTCCATTGTGACATTACATAAAAGTTCTCTTCATTGTTCCTTACTCCTCTCCATCGGTTTTACGGGAGCGTTCCACACCATACCTTATTACGTACAGGACATACGCCCTTTCTGCGGATACCTGTTGCATGGGACTGATTAGGAACGCTGGGCCTTCACGTAATATTTTATGTGTACCACTCCTGACTCCACTGAGTACATTTTTCATTATCGTTTCATCTTATGCTTGGAATTACTATTTTTTTTTTTTTTGCACGATTGTTTTTCCAGTTATATACAGGGTATCCCAGCTATCCCGTCCACCCAAAAAATCTCTGGAACAATAACAGCTATTGGAAAACGACTTTCACCGGTATCAATGTAGGGCTGGGGCCCATGAATGTACATATTGGAAACATTCTAAAACGAAAGCATATGTGTTTTTTAACACAAACTTATGTTTTTTTTAAATGGACCTCCTACATTTTTTCTTCAGCAATCCATAGCATGACAAAGCACATACACAATGGCGTTGATTGCATCGCAATATTCCCGTTACATCCAGAGATATTGAGACGAGAAGTTGACGCTTGAAACACCCGACATGCGCTGCTAGCGCACGTCCTGAGGCTCAGGTGTGAACCCCATGCTCCCCGTAATCGCGATGTGATTGACATGCGTAATCACACCTCCATACTTATCAAGAGGTCCGAAACAACGGTAAAACTTTTAGTCCACTTGCTCGTTCCACTAAAGCCATCAACATGAATTTTACTATTACGAGTGAATGATTAACTGTCACTTGCGCTAGATCTACAGTAAAGTAAAGTCTTAACGTTGAACGGCATTATCTTCTTAGTAACGGATTAACGATAAGCGAAGTTAACTTTGTGACTAACGTTGCGGTACACAGATATGTTACAGAACCACATCACCCCTAGCCTGTGGGATAAATACCTGCTGGAATGTACGACGTTAATGCAGGATGGCAGCAGACGGTATTATTCGTTTCGGACCTATTTATAAGTACGGAAGTGTGATTACGCATGTCAATCACATCGCGATTATGGGCAGCATGGGGTTCACGCCTGAGCCTCAGGACGTGCGCTAGCAGCGCATGTCGGGTGTTTCAAGCGTCAACTTCGCGTCTCAATATCTCGGGATGTAATGGGAATATTGCGATGCAATCAACGCCATTGTGTATGTGCTTTGTCATGCTATGGATTGCTGAAGAAAAAATATAGGAGGTCCATTTAAAAAAAAACATAAGTTTGTGTTAAAAAACACATATGCTTTCGTTTTAGAATGTTTCCAAATATGTACATTCATGGGCCCCAGCGCTACATTGATACCGGTGAAAGTCGTTTTCCAATAGCTTTTATTGTTCCAGAGATATTTTGGGTGGACAAGATAGCTGGGACACCCTGTATTTGCAAGTGAAAATGCAGCTGTAAGTGCTCTGAAACTATTAGTGCCTAATAATAAAAGATCATACATTACACCTGAACTGGTTTTATTTCTCAAAATGATTTATCGTGGCTGTGGTTGCCCAGACTATAAAGTTTTTGGCATACGTGAATATTGACTAAAGAAGAGTACGAGAAATACTCTATTACAGGCACAGAGGTTGTTCGTCGCTGAAACAAGCCAACTATTATCAAACGTACAGCTTTATTCCAGGAAGAGATATCTGGGAATGTAGTTCTAGAGTCCAGCATTGCATAGAAGTGAATTATGGACTGTGGGAAACGGCGAAGAAGAGAATCGAATCGTCTGAGATGTCTTACGGAGAGAAGCTGAAAATGAAGTGGACTGACAAGACATGGAAGGTCTTTCAGGGAACCGGCAGGAAAGGAATATGTGGAAAAAGCACCGAGTTGAAGAAGGGACAGCGTGATAGGACATGTGTTTGGGGGTCCGTAGAGATAAAATGCCATAGGGCGCGGGGGGTGGGGGTGGGGGGGTGGGAGGGAGAGAGGGTGGAATATATTGAAGAAAAATCGAAAACGTTGCATGTAAGTCGTACTGAAAATGAAGAGGTTGGCACAAGGGAGGAGCTCGTGGCGGATCGCATCAAACCAATGAGAATACTGATAAAGAAAAACAGCAAAAAATATGGAACGAAAGAACAGCTATGCTGTTATAGTGGTGCAAGTGATGTGTGATGCTCAGTACTGTTATTACATGTAGTGTAATCAAAAAAATTAAATTCCTTACAGTCCATTGACGCGGATGCGGAACGCATGCCAATGATAAGATTTGCAGGTGATTGTGATGTTGTAGCCTTGTGTAAAAATATCCCAGTTCAGTCTACGGTTTGGACGTGGGTGGTATTTCGCAGTGTTACTTCCTAGCTGTAGTGTCCAGACCGTGAACAAGGATGCGCGCAGTTGTGATGCGCAGTTGTGTTTATCTGCGGCCCGGCTGACGGGAGCAACAGGATGGTTCCGGTGGCCCCAGGAAGCTCGCTGATGCTATCACATATGCGCGCCACTCTGCTGCCTCACACATGCCATGTGTCTACTTTGTATGCTGCCACAGTAGGCTATTTTCCTATGTTAAAAATACGCTACGGATTATTGTTATTCTGATAACATTTAAATAGCATTTAAGGTCAGTATTCTCACAAAACATCTGTTATTTTTATGTAATTGAAGCTTAAAAATCATTAACTAATCAAGATATGGTCACATGATACAGAACGCTCCGTTACTGAGTGATGCTCTTGTGACGTCGCTGACTACGAGTAAGACGAAGCTCTTCGTGTGTCATACGAGCAGTAGCCGAAGTTCGGAGGGTTTTACGTACTTTTCTGCAAACAGTTTAGCTATTTAGTGATAGAAAACGCTATTACAACAATAGAAAGTAATTTTCTGAACGATGATACTGGAAGCCTTGCTCCCCCATTTACAGCGGCGATATGTGCAACGAAGGACATTCTTGTCCCAGCTCCCTGCAACATCATTCAACTCGCTTAAAACTAAGGAACTGGAGAACTTCTGCAAATCGGTCCTTATATTAAATTGTCAACTATCAGTCATGAACTACGACCCAAAGCACAATAAAATTATTCTTGGCAAAACTTAGCGCTGATTTACTCTGTAGAAGACACTCAGCAAAGGGCCCTCGGTGGCGAAGGAAGGTTTGTAAGGGTGTATGGAGGCCTCTTAAAAAACCAAAAACAAAAAAAAATTGTAGCGCAAGGAATAGCGCGTCCCACTGCAGATAAAGAGGTCACATGTTCCAATCCTGGAAGGGTCATACATTTTTAAAAGTTTTGCACGAAATGCGACAATAGTGTTGGCAAGAACAGATTGTAGCAATTGTTTCGATTGTGGAATGTATTATATATAGCTTCAGATTAATCTTAGATTGAGAAATGGACAACAGAAGGTAAATGCATTTACTTTGCGAACAAAAATCCACTTGTTTGGAAAGCATTGCTAGTTATGAAGATATCCATCATGCGCCCACAGTACAACGAAATGTAGGACGATGAGGTTATACAAAGAGATACAAAACGTGTACAACATGCAGGTGTTACGAACGTAAGGACTGTGATGTTTAGGAGTGTAAACTAACGACATGCCTGAAGCAGGCTTACTTCATCTTCATGTAAGATGATAAAACTGAAAAAGTTTAAACAATAACGATCCCAGTTGGAATGTACGAAGATAAAAGTATTGTTTGCGATAAAGTAAAAAATGTGTGGTCACATTAACCAGAAAATATCTTTTTGAACGTGACATGTGTGAGCAGCGATTGTGAAAGTAAGTGCATGTAAACAGCAAGGAAAACACAGTAATATTCTGTTTCTGATCGATGTGGTGAAGTTTCGGAAGTGTGATTGTCGTTCGTTTTACAAATAAGCTAAAACATTATTTTGGAACAGATTTGAACCAGCGATCTATGGACTTCGTCTTACAAAATTCGACAGTCTACCGCTGTAACAACTGAGCCGCCGAATAACTGTGGTGCAGTTACGTAAAAGACATCTTAACTACGAGTTTAATTTCATCTCGTAGGTAAGTTAATGTTAACTTCACAGTGTAACACATTTTTAATTAACATGTGAGGAAAATTGAAATGAAGATAAAGCTGTAATCAATCAGAATATTGATATGACGTAATGTTCCTCCGACCTTCGAGCTGACGTGGTTCAAATGGCTCTGAGCACTATGGGACTCAACTGCTGTGGTCATTAGTCCCCTAGAACTTAGAACTACTTAAACCTAACTAACCTAAGGACATCACACACACCCATGCGCGAGGCAGGATTCGAACCTGCGACCGTAGCAGCAGCGCGGCTCCGGACTGGAGCGCCTAGAACCGCACGGCCACCGCGGCCGGCAGCTGACGTGGCCAGTCAGCTGTAATGAGGACCGACACTATAACGGGCTTCGAACGAAGGCGCAAGTTAGCATTTTTTACGTTCACGAATCACTGCCAGAGGTGAAAAAAATTGGCCAAGTGTGAGTATGACTTGCGCACTAAGGGTTTCATGCAAACTCAGTTCATAAATTCTGGGAACCGAGAATCTCAACGATTTTTCCCAGTTATCGATGTCGATACTATCGATACCGGCAAGATACTATCCCAGGAGCTCGACGACCATGTAAAAATCTCTGCAGTACTTCCTCAGGCTAGCCCGGACATACAAAGAGAGAGAAGATTTAATAAAACATCTTCATTTACTTAGTAAAAAACGACTGCGACTCGCATTTTGTGTTTGCATGCAGATCGTCTGCTATGCTTTTCACGGACGATGAATGCAATGTATAGTCAAACGGCAAAAAAATATTTTCTTCTGTGATACAATTACAGTTTAATAAGTTTCAGATTTTTTTGCTTCACTTGTACTGTGAAACGCTGCTTCTTGAACAAATTCACGATTCTAGGTCAACGGAAAGTACCTTATAGGTTTTGATGAGTGAGTATGCGAGTTTCAAAATATGTAACATAAATCTTAGCATGATACGTCCATCCGTTTCGTAGAAAAAGGATTCTTAATAGTCGGACAAACAAACAAAGGGACGGACGGACAACAAATCGATCCTATAAGGTTCCATTTGTATTAATACATATTGAGGCACGGAACCTTGAAAATGGGCTCACGGGGAACGAAGCCCCGTTCCTTTGGATCAATGCTCCTAGGCGCCACCAAAATACACTCGATAAAAATATGCACAGATATTTAAATTATTGCACCTATTACACTCAGCTGCATTTACTGAAGTCATGGTTGTGTGTGTTCTCCTTAGCGTAAGTTAGTCTTAGTCACATTAAGTAGTGCGTAAACTTAGAGACCGATGACCTCAGAAGTTTGGTTCCTTACCACAAATTTCAATTTTTTTCACTTAACTGAAGTGAAATTTACATACAATCTATTTTGGAGCGAAACAGCTGAAATTGTTACGTGCTGTGAATAAACTGCTGTCTTATTAACCAGTGAGTATTAAAATTATTTTTTCCAGTCACAATAACATATATACTTTCATATTGGTGGTTTTACTTGTACCATCCTCCGATAAACGTGCAACAGTGTAGATATTCTGTCGTTACGGTTCATACATTGTCACACGTGATCTTCAGCGAGGATTGTGCAGGTCATTGAACTAAAGATGACAGTCTGATAGTGTCAAACAGGTGATAGACATATATAAATGAGATTGTGTCTGAAAATAAAAATAATTATTTGAACAAATTTAGCGATCACGGGCGTCTCTATAGGATAAAAAAACGAATTTTACGATTACGAGAATTACTGTACACATACATTTACTGTATACACCAACGAAATTGTAAATTTGTGGTAATTTCCTATGGGACCAAACTGCTGAGGTCATCGGTCCTTAGGTTTACACATTACTTAATGCAACTTAAACTATCTTACGCTGACAATACACACATACACACACACACCCATGTCCGAGGGAGGACTCGAACCTTTGACGGGGGAAGCCGCGCGAACCTTGGCAAGGCTTATAAACCAAGCGTCTATTTGATATACAGTGGAGATTTAGTATTCATTACAAAAACTCAAGCATTCAGGACTCTTCGCGTAGTATACAAAAGCAGTTATCGTGCATACATAGTCTGTGCTTGGGATTAATTTTAGTGCTAACTGAGAACATCTACAAGAGGAGATGCGAGGAAAGAAATATGGCAGCGAAGTGTCGTATCGAACGGTTGACAGTACTAATAGTCTGGTTATGAGATGAAAGCTGGGGGGAGTGCTAAAATGGGGCAAGAACATAGCCTATTAAATTCTCACGACTTAAGGCAAACGAACAGGTTTATTTTTGAAAGTATCGTGTTCAGGATCTTGTTCATAAAATAAATACTGTTGTCTTCACTGCTCGTCACTATTACAACGTTATTTTACTTTACGTATTAGCACCGTATTATGTTCTATGGCATAGTTTAAGACATTTTGGTGTTCGCAAAGAGTATCTTCATACTATGAAAAACAGTCGAAACTCGCTACGGTGTCTACATCTACATCTCGTCTATATACACACCAGCCAAGCCACTATACGGTCTGTGGCTGGGGGTACCAGCGTGTACCAGTACTAGTCATTTCCCTTCCTTTTCTGCTTAAAAACAGAGCGAGGGAAAAACGAATGTCTCTGTACCTGCCTTTGAGCCCTAATTTCTCGTATCTCATCTTCGTAGCCCTTACGCGCAATGTCTGTTGACGGCAATAGAATCGTTGTGTAGTCAGCTTCAGATGCTGGTTCACTAAATTTTCTCAATTCCTCGGAAAGAACAACACCTTACATCCAAGGATTTCCATTTGAGTTTCCAACGCATCTCCGAAATAATTGAGTGCTGTTCGAACCTACCAGTAACAAATCAAGCAGACCACCTCTGAATTGCTTCGGCGTATTCTGTTAATCCAACCTGGTGCGAGTCCGAAACATTCGAGCGGTACTAAAGAATAGGTCGCACCGGCGTCCCATATGCTGTCTCCTTAACAGATGAACCACACTTTCCCTAAATTCTCTCAATAAAACGAAGTCGATCATTCGCATTCCATAACACAATCCTAGCATGCCCGTTCCATTTCATATGGCTTTGCAACGTTACGCCCTAATATTTCAACCCCGTGACTGTGTCAAGCAGGAAACGTCTAACGCTGTATCCGAATTACTATGGGTTTGTTCTCCCAACTGTTTCGGATTGACTTACATTTTTATACACTGAGAACTAGCTGACATTCATTAACCAACTAAAAATTTTGACTAAGTCATCTTGTATCCTCCCACAAACTTCGACACTTTCCCATATACCACAGCATCTTCAGCACACAACAGATTGCAGCCCACCCTGTTCGCCACATCATTCATGTGTAGAGAAAATAACAGCTTTCCCCTACCCTGGGGCACTCCTGGCAATATCCTTGTCTCTAATGAAAACTCGCCATCGAGGATAACACATTAGCTTCTACTACTTACGAAGTCTTTGAGCCACTCACATAACTGGGAACCTATTCTATATGCTCGTACCTAAATTAACAGTCTGCAGTGGAGCACTATGTCAAATAATTTTCGAAAGTCTAGAAATATGGACTCCGCCTGTTGCCATTAATCCATTGTCCGCAGAATACCATGTGAGAAAAGGGCGAGCTGAGTTTCGCACGGGCGATGCTTTCTAAAACCGTGCTGATTCTTGGACTTAAGCTTCTCACTCTCAAGGAAATTTACTGTGTTCGAACTGAGAATATGCTCACGAATTCTGTAGCAAACCGACGTTAGGGATTGGTCTGTAATTGTGTGGGTCTGTTCCTTTACTCTTCTCTTGTACAGGAGTCACCTGTGTTGCCTTCCAGTTGCTTGGGACTGCACTGAGGGAAAGATCCACTCAGAGGATTCTGTGCAACTTAATTATGTACCACGGTCATTCCGTAAGTCATGGTAGCTACAGCGTATGGTGCGACCATGTGGCATCACTGTAATCGCAGTAAATATATTCGAAAGCTGGTGGCAAACGCTACCGAATCAACCGACAGGTCGCGACCCCATGCGAGGATGACTCCGTTCCAGCGCATGAAATATGCAGTGTCAGTTTGGCTGTGCTGGAAGATGGATCCTCTCCCACGCGCCCTACTCTCCAGATCTCGGTCCATGCGGCTTGGGCTTCATCCCACAACTGAGGAAACCATTGCATTAGAGGCGAATGCCAGTGGCATTGGGCAAACTGAGTAAGGGTCCAACGACGTAGAGTCTTTGTAAAACCGAACTAGGATTGTTTGTCCCCAAACATAGTGCAGACAGCCGTTTAAGCCGTCGGAACTCTTACCTCCGCTTTCTCCGTAGGTACACTCGCACGTGATGTTTGTGGTTAATAATCTGGACTTACACTGAGGTGAGAAAAGTCATGGAATACCTGCTAATGTTGTGTCGGACCTCCTTTTGCCCGGCGTAGTGCAGAAACTCGACATGACACGGACTCTACAAGTCGTTAGAAGTCCCCCGCTGAAATCCTGAACCATGCTGCCTCTATAGTCGTCCATAATTGCGAAAGTGTTGCCGGTGCACGATTTTTTACTCGAGCTGACCTCTCGATTATGTCCAGAAAAAGTTCGATGGGATTCATGTCGGATGATCTGGGTGATCAGAACATTCTCTCAAGTTGTCGAGGTTGTTCTTCAAAGCAATCACGAACAATTGTGACCCACTAACGTGGAACATTGTCCTCCATGAACATTCCATTGCTGTTTTGGAACATGAAGTCCATGATTGGCTGCAAATGGTGTCCAAGTAACCACTGTAACCGTTTTCAGTCAGTGATTAGTTCACATGGACCAGAGCACCCTGTCCATTCCACAGCCAACAGCATTATGAAGTCACCATGAAGTGCTTTAGCGACAACTTGGATACATGGCTTGCCGGCCGGGGTGGCCAAGCGGTTCTAGGCGCTACAGTCCGGAACCGCGCGACCGCTACTGTCGCAGGTTCGAATCCTGCCTTGGGCATAGATGTGTGTGATGTCCTTAGGTTAGTTAGGTTTAAGTAGTTCTAAGTTCTAGGGGACTGATGACCTCAGCAGTTAAGTCCCATAGTGCTCAGAGCCATTTGTACCATTTTTTGATCCATGACTTCGTGGGGCGGGGTCAGGGATTTTCTCTGCCTCGTGATGACTGTGTGTTGTGTGATGTCCTTAGGTTAGTTAGGTTTAAGTAGTTCTAAGTTCTAGGGGACTGATGACCATAGATGTTAAGTCCCATAGTTCTCAGAGCCATTTGAACCATTTGAACTTCGTGGGGTCTGAGCCACACTGAACCCTACCATCAGCTATTAATCAAACTTAATCGGGGCATATCTGACCAAGCTACGCTTTCTCAGTCGTTTAGGTTCCAACCGATGTGGTCACGAGCACAGGAGAGATGCCGCAGGCTATGTCGTGCTGTTAGGAAAGGCACTCGCGTCGGTAGTCCGCTGCCATGGCCAATTAAGGCCTAATTTTGCCGAAATGTCCTAACAGATACTTTAGTTTCATACAGTGTTGCTTCTCTGTTAGCACTGACACCTCGATGCAAACGCCGCTGCTCTCGGTCGTTAAGTGAATGTTTCGGCCACAGCTTCGTTAGTGGTAAGAGGTGAAACCTCCCCTTAGCAACATTATTGAATTACTGTGCTGATAAACCTCTTACTTTATTTGATTTTCAAACAGCTGAGCAAAACTGAACGTACTCAGAGATTTCTCTCTTTACTTATTCTGATCAACACTAAACTGACACACAATATTTTTAGCGCAACGCAATCTGACTTTCAATAATCCGTACAAAAAAATAGCCATGACTAACAATAACCAATACCTTCCATGAATCACTTACCTCACAAAAATTTCGTTACTAGAACTAATGCAATACAGCGAGCGCCAATACTGCCAGCTAAATAAAAGATTCAAACTACTGAAGGCACTAACTACTGATAGACATAGTTAACAAATGAAAGATTTTGATAGAGAACAAGCAATGTGTTTACCTTAATAGTGTTCAAAAGTCATTATATATATATATATATATATATATATATATATATATATATATATATATATATATATATATATATATCAGTTCATGACATCCAGTCTTACAAATTTACTTATATACTTATATATATATATATATATCAGTTCATGACATCCAGTCTTACAAATTTACTGTCTCTGATGGACACACGTCCAGATCATCGGCTCTCAAAACTCCGCCATCTCACTCCCCACATCCACAACTGCTGGCGGCTCACCTCCAACTGCGCAACGCTATGCGCTGTTCACATCCAACTGCCCAACACTACAATAGTGAATATTTCAACAATGCCAACCAGCCACAAACTGCACACAGCACAGTTAGTGATTTTCATACAGAGCGCTACTTGGCGTTACCAACATAAAAACCCAAACAACCTACTTACAGGTAAGGCCTGGGATTTTACATTCTCAGCCACTCTTGACACTTTGGATCTCGGAATACTGAATTTCCTAATTATTTCCGAAATGTAATATGCCGTGCGTCTACCTGCAACTACTGTTCCGCGTTTCAAGTCTGTGAATTCCCATCGTGTGGCTATAATCGCATTGGACACCTCTTGACATGACGGCAATTAACAGACTTCGAAAGCGGTAGACGCACGGGATATTACATTTGGGAAATAATTAGGGAATTCAGTATTCCGAGATCCAAAGTGTCAAGAGTGGGCTGAGAATGTAAAATCCCAGGCGTTACCTCATACTACTAACGAAGCAGTGATAGCTCCGCCAATGAACAGCCCTTTTATACCTTGTGTAGGCGATACTTTCGCCACCTGTACACGCGCAGCCGGCCGAAGTTGCCGTGCGGTTCTAGGCGCTGCAGTCTGGAACCGCGAGACCACTACGGTCGCAGGTTCGAATCCTGCCTCGGGCATGGATGTGTGTGATGTCCTTAGGTTAGTTGGGTTTAACTAGTTCTAAACTCTAGGGGACTGACGACCTCAGATGTTAAGTCCCATAGCGCTCAGAGCCATTTCTTTGTACACGTGCATATCGCTATCCGACGACTTCTGTCTCCTCAGTGTGTAGACACATTTAAAGAAAAAATACAGCAGTCATTCGGTGAACATCATATTGCTGACAACACCTCGTACCCCATCGCCCCCCTCTCACCACCCTCTTCACCCCGCAGAAAATGAAAAGAGTGAGCGCTTCGTGGACGGGACATTAAACCCTAATATTTCTTCCTTCTTTAATACGGAACATTGATGAACATTAGTGTTCTTTCGGACAGATTTCTGCAACTTTTTTTTCAGCCTCAATAATTACTGCTGGTTCCCTCTGGGCAGAGTGACGCCACAGTTTTTCAATTCCGGCTACGGAGACGGATTGATGACTCTTAAGAGCGAGGAGACGTTGCTAGGCGTATGGACGCCACGCGTCGAGCGTCCGTGCGAGGCGACGCAGGGAGCAGCCGGCGTGTGTCAACGGCGCCGGCGACGGACGCGTCCCAGAAGACACGCCCGGCCTCCGCTCCCCGCTTTCCGCTGCCACTCAAACGCCAAGTGGGCACGTCGCAGGCGCGACGACGCGGGAACACCTCCGATACTGCTGCCGCCTCAGGGGACGCTCCTCACTTCCTTGACATGCAGCGCGCGCTCGTGGGCTAGTGTCCCACACGTGCTACTGATCTTATTTTCTTGTGGGTACTAGCGTGGGAATTTTTTTAATTACATATTTTGACTTGGGACGGCCAAAACTAATTAGCCAACAATATTTACAAGAGTGTTATATTAACGTAATTGCAATTTCCATGGTAGAACCTTGAAAAGAGTTCGATGTGCAATGTAAGTTCTTAATACACTACTGGCCATTAAAATTGCTACACCATGAAGATGACGTGCTACAGACGCGAAATTTAACCGACAGGAAGAAGATGCTGTGATTTGCAAATGATTAGCTTTTCAGAGCATTCACACAAGGTTAGCGCCGGTGGCGACACCTACAGTGCGCTGACATGAGGGAAGTTTGCAACCGATTTCTCATACACAAACAGCAGTTGACCGACGTTGCCTGGTGAAACGTTGCTGTGATGCCTCGTGCATGGAGGACAAATGCGTACCATCACGTTTCCGACTTCGATAAAGGTCAGATTTTAGCCTATCGCGATTGCGGTTTATCGTATCGCGACATTGCTGCTCGCGTTGGTCGAGATCCAATGACTGTTAGCAGAATATGGAATCGGTGGGTTCAGGAGGGTAATACGGAACGCCGTGCTGGATCCCAATGGCCTCGTATCACTAGCAGTCGAGATGACAGGCATCTTATCCGCATGGCTGTAACGGATCGTGCAGCCACGTCTCGATCCCCGAGTCAACAGATGGGGACGTCTGCAAGACAACAACCATCTGCACCAACAGTTCGACGACGTTTGCAGCAGCATGGACTATCAGCTCGGAGACCATGGCTGCGGTTACCCTTGACGGTGCACCACAGACAGGAGCGCCTGAGACGGTGTACTCAATGACGAACCTGGGTGCACGAATGGCAAAACGTAATTTTTTCGGATGAATCCAGGTTCTGTTTACAGCGTCATGATGGTCGTTTCCGTGTTTGGCGACATCGTGGTGAACGCACGTTGGAAGCGTCTATTCGTTATTGCAATACTGGCGTATCACCCAGAGTGATGGTATGGGGTGCCGTTGGTTTCACGTCTCGGTCACCTCTTGTTCGCATTGACAGCACTTTGAACAGTGGACGTTACATTTCAGATGTCTTACGACCCGTGGCTCTACCTTTCATTCGATCCCTGCGAAACCCTACATTTCAGCAGGATAATACACGACCGCATGTTGCAGGTCCTGTACGGGCCTTTCTGGATACAAAAAATGTTCGACTGGTGCCCTGGCCAGCACATTCTCCAGATCTCTCACCAATTGAAAACGCCTGGTCAATGGTGGCCGAGCTCCTGGCTCGTCACAATACGCTAGTCACTACTCTTGATTAACTGTGGTATTGTGTTGAAACTGCATGGGCAGCTGTACCTGTACACACCATCCGAGCTCTGTGTGACTCAATGCCCAGGAGTATCAAGGCCGTTATTACGGCCAGAGGTGGTTGTTCCGGGTACTAATTTCTCAGGATCTATGCACCCAAATTGTGTGAAAATCTAATCACATGTCAGTTCTAGTATAACATATTTGTCCAATGAATACCCGTTTATCATCTGCATTTCTTCTTGGTGTAGCAATTTTAATGGCCAGTAGTGTATTAACAACGTGTTTGTGATGTAACTGCTGCCTCGCGTATCAGCAGTGCAGCCACGAGTCGGCTCTCCAGGGCTGGACAAGTGTCGCTCCTGCGAAAGGCCCCCGGCGGCGGGCAGCGTACGCGGAAGCGCGTGGCGAGGACAAGGGCGAGGTGTCAGGTGTCGCCGGTAGAAAGCCGCCTGGCTGGCTTTCCTCTTCTCTTGTGTTTCATCAAGGAGGCGGCACGTCGCCGTGTCATCGTCACCTCTGCGCCGGGATAACAGTCAAACAACCTCATTACGGCAGCAAATCAAGAGTGAACTGCTAATCGTTCTAAGAAGGGAAATATGTCGAAATCTACCCTGAAATCTTCCACACAGGAAGAACACTCCGAAAGAAATCCATTGTCAAAATTTCAGCTGCTAAGGCGTACTGCAAGTATTTTTTTTTTTTAATGTTAAAGCTGCTCATTTTTGCCGCACGAAGAACCGCTTATACCAGCCTTTTCTACGGCTCTTCTGCCTGGTGCGTGATTCGACGAGTAAGCAGAAACAACCATGACAAGAGGACGTAGCGCCGGGTAACGCGAAATCCAAAGGAAGCACACGTGAATTTCCAGCATTTAAACTGTGGTATCGATAGCTACGATGCCACGGCGTAAATACTAGTTCTAAAGTTGGCACTACGACTGACACCGACGACAGCGCACTCTAGCCGGAGCGGGAGAGCTCTACGAGCTCCGCTCCATATTCTGCCCATTTCATCAAGAGCAGACGGCCGGGACACATTGCACATCATTGCAGAGTTATGTATTCTTCTTGCTAGAGTAAAGGTGATTTAAATTCATACTGTAGTACCGACGTGTTTTACCTCACCTGCTCCTACTCGTTTCCTTGATTCGGCCAACCTTTCAGTTTTCAGGAGGAGACCCACGCGCCGCCTTCCAGGCGGGATACAAAATAAACCATACCAAAAATGTCTCACTTCACAAATTTTTTGAATAACTTGAAGTTCATATCGACAGTTAAACTGTTGCACATATAATCGTTACACAAGTGACATGCTGAAGAAAGAAAATCATGACAGTATGATTTTACATTACAGACGATTTCCATAAGTCAGGACTTTAATTTGTTGACATTAAATGTTTTATAACAATTCCTATAGCACAGTTCTTATGATAACATCCGAATATTGTATATTTCAGTACGAATGAAACAGCTCCTTGTTTATTCCCTGTAGTCACATGGAAAATATGAAGTGTCTATTGGTTGACTAAAACAAACTTTTTCCTTACACCAGGCACAGTTGAAAAAAAGTTAATGCATTGGGGGACTTTACAATAAGTACTAATTTTATTTAGACGGAACTGGAATGGACTAAGAAATGGTTGTGGCCGTGGTTTTGCATATTGTGCTGCGTACCAGGCGATCTTAATCAAATTCGTAAAATGTGGCGGTGCAAACAGGCAGTGCAGAAAAGACTGAAGATTAACAATATTGTTCAGCTGATTAAACTGAAATGACAATGAGCTATAGGAAAGTATGCAGGGTAAGAATTTTCTGAAAAATGCTTTATACTGTTGAAAAAATTTCTTATTGAGGGGCAGAATCACACCATTAATTTCGGATGGAATCCGAATTATATTAACAGCCTTTTCGTCTACCTCCTAAAGACAGAGGAATCGTTACGTGTAGGCCAAGAGTCCAACAAAAGTAATGAATTTTTCCCGCAATGGTAAGAAGACGTTTTGAATGTAACATTAAAAATTATTCTCTCTCATTTTTCCACATTATGCTACGTCGATTACAAGTAAACAGTCTTTTTTTATCTTGGATCCTAATGTTCCTTGAGATTACTGAAAATAGCTGTAAATCTGCGGAAACAGTAATCGACTGATACTTATTACAGGGATTGTTGAATACGAATGTGTCATAGCATTCATCAACTGGACAAGCGTCTCTCTCTTTTTTCTCTCTAAATGATGAAGTGAGATTTGTATGAAACCTGCCTGATTGGCTTTATATTAATTACATCTCTACAGGTTTACTTGAGGTAAACTTCTTAACTTTCCAGCTTCCTTTTCCGTATAATTTCATGAATCTGTTCAACCAGTTCAAAGAAGTCTGGAAATCACTAATGTTTATCTCACTTGCAAGTCAGAGCGCCCTGTCTCTCAGATCTCCCTTGGTAATCGTGCAATGACTCTCGCGAGCGATTCTAAATCTTTCGAAGTTTTCCTTTCACAATTTTGCGAGTCTCATTTTGACACTATCTCGTACTTCGTGTAAATCTGTCTTCTATTTTTACAATTCGTGATCAGATTTTACGAAACGAAAGAGGATTTGCACACTGCTTAAGTTTGAGCGTTTTCCTCCTCCTAGTTTAACCAAAAAATTTACAGCCTTTTCTTTCTCACGGTAAGCTATATGGACACGTTTTCTTTGAGCTTGGAAGGTACTCTGTTTTTGTTCTGGTCTTTGATTAGCACAACTCAATGAATTGTCGGAGCTATTTCCTGTTTCTTCTAATGTTACACAATTTCTAACAAAATGTCGACATCTCTGTCAAATAAATTAACTCATAAACATCAAATATGTAGGTCTTCGGGAGAAGTATGTGATTTCGACTGCGTACGACATTCTTCATATTTCATCTTTGCAAGGTTGAAAGTATTAATTGGATTCCACATTACTGTGAGACTCTGGAACCTGCGCAACGACAGATGCTACTATTAGCAGGCATAATACCAAGAAATCACAAAGAAAATTATTTCAGTTTAATCTCCATTGTTAACACTTAGCGATACCGCCAAGGCAACTACTAATGTTAACAGAATCTTCCAAATGTTCAAATGTGTGTGAAATCTTATGGGACTAAGCTACTAACGTCATCAGTCCCTAAGCTTAAACACTACTTAACCTAAATTATCCTAAGGACAAACACACACACCCATGCCCGAGGGAGGACTCGAACCTCCGCCGGGACCAGCCGCACAGTCCATGACTGCAGCGCCCGAAAGCGTTCGGCTAATCCCGCGCGGCCAGAATCTTCCGTCGGTTTTTGATAGAACAACATTATAATAAATGAAAAGCACCAGTTTGCTTTTGTTCTACAAACAAACTGTAGAAGAAAAGCAAACTAATACGACTACTAATTGTTATGGATATTAAAAGAGTTGAAAATTCGAGCAATAAGTAACTGTGAACAGCGGTGTCAGAGAGACTATTAACGGAAATCGAAACTTGCTTTACAAATAACAATCACGCTGTGACGTGATATGTGTTTACCAACGTGCCGTTAACCAAGGATGTATGCCCACCGTGTTGCTAATGTGCTGTTTGCCACAGCTCCGGCTACGAATTTGGCAAATTTCAATATTTAAAAAAAATGCTTGCACTGCCGCTTAGCAGCTAAATTTTTGGCGTTGTCCTTGAGGGTATTTTTGTTTCTGTCGTTGCGACTACAAAAACGCCTGAATTTTTTCACCAGATGCGTTTCGCTTTATTGTGGTAAAGCATCGTCAGTGATCTGTAATTAAGTTATAAACATTTTGATTTGTTTGTGTTTATTTCAGTGTATTCGCCCAGTATAAAAATTCAGGGCAGGTTTCGACATGTCGGATTGGACAGTTCCCTTGTAAGAGTTGTTTTAGGAGTGAAGTTAGTGATGAAGGTGAAGCAAACCCAGTCGATCCTATATAATGACTGAGGAACAACTGTTCCACGTTTTATGCGAGAGACCACTTTCAGACAACGTTTCTAGCCAGTGTCTCTGTTATTTAAAACACGTACTAAGCAAAGAAACGAAAAAATAAGGTATTTCAGTCTCAACTTTAAATTCTTTAACGAATAGAAATTTTGTACTTCAGATTCCTGGGTGAGTGTGGAGGGGGAGTAACGGCAAGTGCTGCCTCTTACCCTCCTTCCCCCCACCCCATCCCACCGCTCTTTGCGGACGCCTATGCTATAGCACACCGTAAGCCAGGTGCGAATAAAAGTTACACGAAACTTCTACTGCAGTGGCTCGCTGATAACTCTCAGACACAATGCCAGGCACAGAGTAACAACACAGGTCTCCTCAATGACAGTGTTACATTTGTTGAGGATGTACTTGATGGAGGTACTGAATAGCAGCCTCCTACTGGTGTATTGCTGGAGGGACCAATGCAACCTGTATGCTCTCAACTGCCAGCCAGTTTAAACCAGTAAGCCCCGACGATTTTCTACGCCCCGTTTTGTGGCCCTTCATGGCAAACCGTCATGTGTTTACACTTCAGCGAGATAATGCCTTCCCGCACGCAGCGAAATTTCTACTGCTTGTTTTTGTGCTTGCCAAACCAGCAACGCCGCCGGATCGTTCCGCAAACGAGAACGTTTGGAGCAATATGGGCAGTGGCTTCCAACCAGCTCTGGATTTTGAAGCTCTAACGCTCCACTTGAACAGGATTTGGCACGATATCCCTCAGGAGGACATCCAAGAACTCAGTCAGTGCCAAACCGAATAATTGATCGCGTAAGGACTAGAAGTGGACCAACGGGTTACAGACTTGCTCAATTTGTCAAGCTCTTTCTCTTGAATAAATCATCCGATTTTTCTGAAATTGTAATAGTTTGCTTGTATGTACATTGAAATATGGCTACGCTGAGTCACAGCGCCAGAGATTATTATTCCGCCGCCGCCACTGGCAGTGGTAGTTCAGAGGATGTCGAGAGCAGTCGTTGTTCCATTGGGCGAGAGAGCAGACGATCTGAGTGTTGAGTGAAATGTTGTAGTGTTCGGTTGGTGTAATGTATAGATGGAACAAGATGCTATTGGCAGAATATATTTGAGAAAGGAGATGGGCTTTTGATTTATGGTGCTGGTGTAATGGAATATTTTCGTCAATATATAATGAGGTAAAAAGGTATTACAGTTTTCTTTAATAACAATCCCCTTTGCTCACAGGTACAGTCAACAAAGCATCTGGCTCGTTTTCATTTATTAGATTTGTAATTCTGGTTTCAATGTGCAATTATAGTATTTCTGGTTTTTCAATTAGTTCATTGTAAACGGTGTTTAAAATATTTTGTCGTATTGAGAAAGAACCGAGTCAGATACATGTACGTTCAGTCACACTACCACACACAGAACAGTTACACTTGTTCTTTGTTGTTTCGTAGCTTTTATAGTTGCAGGGGACTTATTAATCAATTGTGTTAATGGAAATTCCTTGTCATTCTTTATTTTTATTTTGTGCAGTAAGATTGCGTGCTAATAATAGTCAGGGCCAACCGGTTACGAGTCTTCGTAACTTGTCACACAGCTAGTAAAATTATTGCATTTATTCATTAATATTAGTCTTTTCTTTATAATTAAGCCCCCATGCAACATGTATATCAGGTCTACCGATTTTCGTTCCATTCCGATAATTCCTCGGTGGTGCGTCTCTTTTTCTTTTTTCCTTGTGCTAGAGTATATTTCACTGAATCGATATAGATGTGTTTAGTTTCCTACATAAACTGATAATGGCATGTATATTCCAAAATCGATTATGTACGTCATATAAATAAGTCTCGGCAAATTTGTAATCTTTCGAGTAACGCATACATTGCGACTGTATGCCTTCGAGATGCCTTCGTCATCTGCAGTGGAGAGATTAAAATTGCACTGGAAGTCTAGATGCTACGATTTCGATTAACCGTTTCTAGACGCCATTACTAGAATCGTCCGTGACGGAGGGTAATATACTGTCTCCGGGACGCGTTACCGTGAGGGAAGTGCGGATTTACGACGGTGCGAGCTTGAAAAACTGGCGTTAATTTTCATCCGAAAGTTTTGTCGCTGCCAGGGAGATTTATGTCGTTGTTGCCATATGACCAGTAAACGAGTTTGTTGCTGAAACCAGGCTTCACCGCAACGTCCTCATGTTTCTCGTTTCTTTGCTCGCTGCGCGCCTGTAAATTCCAAAATATCTCTTTCGGAGAGTCACATAAACAGGCGGAGTACGCGAGCGGCGTCTCCGCCGCGGACTGCGCAGTAAAACACGCGCCCGCGGCCGAGAATACCCGCGCCGCGCGCCGTGTGAATGACGGTCGTGGCGCTGCGCCGCTATCGCCGCGGCGCGTCACCGCCGGCCGGCCGGTATTTACGCACTACGGAGTTAAAAAGGCGCAACCTCTGGCCCGCGGCCAGCGGCCTGCGCGCTCCCTATCTGCCGACGCAAACATTTTTATCGGCCCGCTGCTCGGTGAATGGATACGCCGCCTGCCGCTCTTGACGGCCGGAGGTCCCCTGCGGTAGGTCAGGGCTCGGTCGCGTCACCACCCACCGGCCAATAGCGACTTGTGCGAACGTCGAGTACAGCATGTGCGCACACTCAAACCAGTGATGATGGCTCAAATGGCTCAAATGGCTCTGACCACTATGGGACTTAACATCTATGGTCATCAGTCCCATAGAACTTAGAACTACTTAAACTTAACTAACCTAAGGACATCACACAACACCCAGCCATCACGAGGCAGAGAAAATCCCTGACCCCGCCGGGAATCGAACCCGGGAACCCGGGCGTGGGAAGCGAGAACGCTACCGCACGACCACGAGATGCGGGCAGTGATGATATTCATGGCCCAAAGGTTTGGGTACACGGCAGCGAGGAATCTTCTGAGACGGGTGTGAACAAAAGCGGCACAAAAAATTAGCAATTACTATATATAAATGCCAACTAGCTCTGCAGATGACGAAGAAATTGATGAAATGTATGATGAGATAAAAGAAATTATTCAGGTAGTGAAGGGAGACGAAAATTTAATAGTCATGGGTTACTGGAATTCGAGAGTAGGAAAAGGGAGAGAAGGAAACATAGTAGGTGAATATGGATTGGGACTAAGAAATGAAAGAGGAAGCCGCCTGGTAGAATTTTGTGTAGAGCATAACTTACTCATAGCTAACACTTGCTTCAAGAATCATGAAAGAAGGTTGTATACATGGAAGAACCCTGGAGATACTAAAAGGTATCAGATAGATTATAGCCATGTATGGAAGTGAAACGTGGACGATAAATAGTTTAGAGAAGAAGATAATAGAAGTTTTTCGAAATGTGGTGCTACAGAAGAATGCTGAAGATTAGATGGGTAGATCACATAACTAATGAGGAGATATTGAATAGAATTGGGGAGAAGAGGAGTTTGTGGCACAACTTAACTAGAAGAAGTGATCGGTTGGTAGGACATGTTCTGAGGCATCAAGGGATCGCCGGCCGCGGTGGCCGTGCGGTTCTAGGCGCGTCAGTCCAGAACCGCGTGACTGCTACGGTCGCAGGTTCGAATCCTGCCTCGGGCATGGATGTGTGTGATGTGCTTAGGTTAGTTAGATTTAAGTAGTTCTAGGGGACTGATGGCCTCAGATGTTTAGTCCCATAGTGCTCAGAGCCATTTGAGCCACCAAGGGATCACCACTTTAGTATTGGAGGGCAGCGTGGAGGGTAAAAATCGTAGAGGGAGATCAAGAGATGAATATACTAAACAGATTCAGAAGGATGTAGGCTGCAGTACGTATTGGGAGATGAAGAAGCTTGCACAGGATAGAGTAGCATGGAGAGCTGCATCAAACCAGTCTCAGGACTGAAGACCACAACAACAACATATATAAATGCCACTACAAAATGTACAGGGCTAGTCACTGAAACTGCAAGATTTAAATACGTAACTAATTCTTTAAGAAAATTTATTTTTTAATTTAATGGTTATAAATATAAAGTACAAAGGTAGCCATTTTCTGTACAATAAGTGAAAACATTATTTTTTGAATATGACATCTGGCAAATGTCCTCCATTGGAATCTATACACTTCTGCAGCTGTGCCTGGAAGTTTCCCATGACATTTTGCAGCATATTGACTGGTATTCTTTCAATTTCGTCCCGAATTCGTTGTTTTAGTGCTGGGATAGTTCTGGGTGGATCCTTCTGAAAAACTCTTGCTTTTAAGTAATCCCATAGAAAGAAGTCGCAGGTTGTCAGATCTGGAGAGCGAGGGGGCCAAGGGATATCCCCGTTTCGGGAAATGACGCCGCCTCGAAACAAAGCATTCACAGCATTCGTGGCAACTCTTGCAGTGTGGCTTGTTGCCCCATCTTGTTGGAACATTGTGTGTTCATTCACAGGAAAACGGGCGAGTTCTGGCGTAAGAAAGTTCTGGATCATTGCAACGTAACGCACAGAGTTAACAGTCACAGCACTTCCATTGATATCCTCGAAGAAAAATGGGCCTATGATTCCTCTTGCCGACATTTCGCACCAAACCGTCACTTTTTGAGCGTGAAGAGGCGTTTCATGAAGTGCGCCAGGGTTTTCCTCCGACCAATATCTGAAGTTTTGTTTATTAACAAAACTAGAGAGGTGGAAATGCGCCTCATTGTTCATCCACAAGTGGTTTACTTGGTCGTCATTTTCTTCAAGTCTTCTGGCCATTTCCTCACAAAATTGTAAGCATTTCTGATAGTCACTTGGTTTGAGAGATTGGGCAATCTGTATTTTGTATGGGTGAAAATGTGAATCTTGACGAAGAATCCTTCTCACCGAAGTGTTACTTATTCCAAGACGTAGAGCACGTTGTTTGGCAGATCGGCGAGGACTTTCTAGGTAGAAAACCATACTCGAACCTGTTTTGATTTAAATTCCTCCAGGCGTTCCGGAATTTTGCTTAATGTCACCCCTTTCCTAGCGCCACCTGCAACCGATGGATGTGCTAGGGGTGTCCCTCCTACTATACCTGTGTCGTGTTTCTCAAAACTGGTTGAAATCCCTCTAGGGGTTCCACTGCTTTGCTGGAACATACAAACACGCAGTTCACACACATATAATCGAGTTGTGTTCATTGACTAGAGTTGGCTTTGCATTTTACGAAGAGCAGACTTGATTTGATATACCTTACAGCCATTTTGTCTGAACACAAATATTAGACGGTTTATTTCGGCACCTGCGTTCCTTGTCTGTGATGTGGTTGTTGCTGAGTGTTCAGCACAGCTCTAGTTTGGACCGGTCAATGGTGCCTTTTGGGATAACCTGAGGAAGACAATAGAGGATATTGTCGAAAGCGTGGATGTTCATAGGGAATTAACGCGACAAGCGTACCCAGAACGGTTAAAACAATAACTGGCGAGCTCATCATCGCAGTGTATCTCAAGGAGGTGGCCATGAAGCCTAGGACAAGCGTACTTAGCTGTGGGGTGTTCCCTTTCTGTGTGTGGCAATACGTCTCAAGGCTCCAGGCTGCGACACGTCGAACTGAACAATCTGGGAAGCAGCGACCCGTGACTGAGCTGCTCTCAGCTGGAAAAACTAAAACGCAGTTCGCCCTGTCAACCGGCAGCGGCAGCCTTGTGGGGGATTGCGAAACACGTTCTCGAGCTCCGAGTGCGTCTGTTTCGTGATACTTACGCCATACGCCGATTTCTGCGCCCTTTATCTCTAGCCACTGACGTACGAGTGAATGACTTTGCGGCGTAGTTTTTAGGAGTAAACAGACGTAGAGTCATCCTCGAAATAATTCGCAGAATTTGACCCAGTCTTCGCCGTAGAACAAGAATGGCTAGACGTCTTGCGTCACATTATTGCGTGTAACGTCATCCATGCGTTTGTTAAGCCTTCGAGTAATATTCGGTAAAAGTAGTCTAGTACAAATGAAGACTTAGGCTACAAGACTGAGACAGGTTCCCCACCAAAAGTATAAGGAAATAATGATGCATTTACAATTCATATTTTATTTTCTTTGAAATAAAAAAATCTCATTGCGTGGGAATGCGGAAAAAGGAAAATCTGTAATTCGCCGAAACATGGAATTAATAGAACAGAAAACATAATAAAGAAGCGTATTTATTGGCCAATGCATATTTAGAACCAAGCTTCAAGTCATTTCGTGCTACTATCTTTTTCCACGTTCTAATTTCGTGCGTAATTGCTGTAGCCATTCCAGAGTTACGCTTGCATGTCACACTCCTCCCCTTCCAACCCCAGTCACTGCTCTGGGAGTGCCCTCAGCGGACCTTCATTGTGATGTCAATGGAAGAGAAAAGAAATGCGAATATTTTAATTTTGTTGCTTATTGTTGTTGCGTATTGACATTGCAATGAAGAACATTCTTCATATTAGGAACCGAGTGTTGCGGAATAAAATACGCAACTGAGAAGATAATAAACGGGCTTATGTTATTTCATATAATTTCATTTGAAGCAACATTATCACTTTCCAAGTTTTATCTGCTAGTTGATTATCATCGTCCGCAGCTCGTGGTCGTGCGGTAGCGTTCTCGCTTCCCGCGCCAGGGTTCCCGGGTTCGATTCCCGGCGGGGTCAGGGATTTTCTCTGCCTCGTGATGACTGGGAGTTGTGTGCTGTCCTTAGGTTAGTTAGGTTTAAGTAGCTCTAAGTTCTAGGGGACTGATGACCATAGATGTCAAGTCCCATAGTGCTCAGAGTCATATGAACCATTTGATTATCATCGTGCCAGATCTGTAACAACCTTTTATCCGCGAAAGAATCATCATACTTTCACTTGAGCTTTTGCAATAGAAACAACAGGACCCTACGTCCCCCGGAATTGTATCCATAGACGTTGAAATGACCACATCTGCCGCCGACAAGAAAAAGAATGCTATCAAATCTGTCGCTGCACACGCTCTACTGGACGGACCTGCAGTCTTTTGTGGATGCAGACTGAACTTCAGCATTGACATCAATGATTCGTTTACCCACGGAAATGGATGGCTAACAGTCGCTGTTGTACGTGGTGGAACAGGCGTACCCAATGTATCCGGACTGGAAAGCTTTGTTGATCGTGACATCATAGCATACCGAACATATCATGTTACTGAAAATGCTAATAAAGACTTTGGCAAATCAACATATATGTCACCCTCACCCTTTTCCTTGTATACACGTAATAGACGTAAATTATCTGTTAATGAAACTGTTTTTATATGGATTAAAGGTAAAGGTACTTGTGAATATGTTAAATTTGTAGGAGATTGTACATTGTATTTTCACAAATAAATTGAATTGTAGCGTAGCGTAGTAATATGATATGTTCGGTATGCTATGATGTCACGATCAACAAAACTTTCCAGTCCGGATACATTGGGTACGCCTGTTCCACCACGTACAACAGCGACTGTTAGCCATCCATTTCCGTGGGTAAACGAATCATTGATGTCGATGCTGAAGTTCAGTCTGCAGCCACAAAAGACTGCAAGTCCGTCCAGTAGAGAGTGTGCAGCGACAGATTTGATCGTATTCTTTTTTTTGTCGGCGGCCGATGTAGTCATTTCAACGTCTTCAATTGTTTTATATATAGTCTGTCTTGCACGACGACAGACTATTTTTGAGTAAATTCATCTACATCTACATTTATACTCCGCAAGCCACCCAAAGGTGTGTGGCGGAGGGCACTTTACGTGCCACTGTCATTACCTCCCTTTCCTGTTCCAGTCGCGTATGGTTCGCGGGAAGAACGACTGCCGGAAAGCCTTCGTGCGCGCTCGAATCTCTCTACTTTTACATTCGTGATCTCCTCGGGAGGTATAAGTAGGGGGAAGCAAAATATTCGATACCTCATCCAGAAACGCACCCTTTCGAAACCTGGGCAGCAAGCTACACTGCGATGCAGAGCGCCTCTCTTGCAGAGTCTGCCAGTTGAGTTTTCTAAACATCTCCGTAACGCTATCACGCTTACCAAATAACCCTGTGATGAAATGCGGAGCTCTTCTTTGGATCTTCTCTATCTACTCCGGCAACCCGATCTGGTACAGATCCCACACTGATGAGCAATACTCAAGTATAGGTCGAACGAGTGTTTTGTAAGCCAGCACTTTTTTGATGGACTACATTTTCTAAGGACTCTGCCAATGAATCTCAACCTGGTACCCGCCTTACCAACAATTAATTTTATATGATCATTCCACTTCAAATCGTTCCGCACGCATACTCTCAGATCCCCCCCATGAACCATGGACCTTGCCGATGGTGGGGAGGCTTGCGTGCCTCAGCGATACAGATAGCCGTACCGTAGGTGCAACCACAACGGAGGGGTATCTGTTGAGAGGCCAGACAAACGTGTGGTTCCTGAAGAGGGGCAGCAGCCTTTTCAGTAGTTGCAAGGGCAACAGTCTGGATGATTGACTGATCTGGCCTTGTAACAATAACCAAAACGGCCTTGCTGTGCTGGTACTGCGAACGGCTGAAAGCAAGGGGAAACTACAGCCGTAATTTTTCCCGAGGGCATGCAGCTTTACTGTATGATTACATGATGATGGCGTCCTCTTGGGTAAAATATTCCGGAGGTAAAATAGTCCCCCATTCGGATCTCCGGGCGGGGACTACTCAAGAGGATGTCGTTATCAGGAGAAAGAAAACCGGCGTTCTACGGATCGGAGCGTGGAATGTCAGATCCCTTAATCGGGCAGGTAGGTTAGAAAATTTAAAAAGGGAAATGGATAGGTTGAAGTTAGATATAGTGGGAATTAGTGAAGTTCGGTGGCAGGAGGAACAAGACTTCTGGTCAGGTGACTACAGGGTTATAAACACAAAATCAAATAGGGGTAATGCAGGAGTAGGTTTAATAATGAATAGGAAAATAGGAATGCGGGTAAGCTACTACAAACAGCATAGTGAACGCATTATTGTGGCCAAGATAGATACGAAGCCCACACCTACTACAGTAGTACAAGTTTATATGCCAACTAGCTCTGCAGATGACGAAGAAATTGAAGAAATGTATGATGAAATAAAAGAAATTATTCAGATTGTGAAGGGAGACGAAAATTTAATAGTCATGGGTGACTGGAATTCGAGTGTAGGAAAAGGGAGAGAAGGAAACATAGTAGGTGAATATGGATTGGGGGACAGAAATGAAAGAGGAAGCCGCCTGGTAGAATTTTGCACAGAGCACAACATAATCATAACTAACACTTGGTTTAAGAATCATGAAAGAAGGTTGTATACATGGAAGAACCCTGGAGATACTAAAAGGTATCAGATAGATTATATAATGGTAAGACAGAGATTTAGGAACCAGGTTTTAAATTGTAAGACATTTCCAGGGGCAGATGTGGACTCTGACCACAATCTATTGGTTATGACCTGTAGATTAAAACTGAAGAAACTGCAAAAAGGTGGGAATTTAAGGAGATGGGACCTGGATAAACTGAAAGAACCAGAGGTTGTACAGAGATTCAGGGAGAGCATAAGGGAGCAATTGACAGGAATAGGGGAAATAAATACAGTAGAAGAAGAATGGGTAGCTTTGAGGGATGAAGTAGTGAAGGCAGCAGAGGATCAAGTAGGTAAAAAGACGAGGGCTAGTAGAAATCCTTGGGTAACAGAAGAAATATTGAATTTAATTGATGAAAGGAGAAAATATAAAAATGCGGTAAGTGAAACAGGCAAAAAGGAATACAAACGTCTCAGAAACGAGATCGACAGGAAGTGCAAAATGGCTAAACAGGGATGGCTAGAGGACAAATGTAAGGATGTAGAGGCCTATCTCACTAGGGGTAAGATAGATACTGCCTACAGGAAAATTAAAGAGACCTTTGGAGATAAGAGAACGACTTGTATGAATATCAAGAGCTCAGATGGAAACCCAGTTCTAAGCAAAGAAGGGAAAGCAGAAAGGTGGAAGGAGTATATAGAGGGTCTATACAAGGGCGATGTACTTGAGGACAATATTATGGAAATGGAAGAGGATGTAGATGAAGATGAAATGGGAGATACGATACTGCGTGAAGAGTTTGACAGAGCACTGAAAGACCTGAGTCGAAACAAGGCCCCCGGAGTAGACAATATTCCATTGGAACTACTGACGGCCGTGGGAGAGCCAGTCCTGACAAAACTCTACCATCTGGTGAGCAAGATGTATGAAACAGGCGAAATACCCTCAGACTTCAAGAAGAATATAATAATTCCAATCCCAAAGAAAGCAGGTGTTGACAGATGTGAAAATTACCGAACAATCAGTTTAATAAGCCACAGCTGCAAAATACTAACACGAATTCTTTACAGACGAATGGAAAAACTAGTAGAAGCCAACCTCGGGGAAGATCAGTTTGGATTCCGTAGAAACACTGGAACACGTGAGGCAATACTGACCTTACGACTTATCTTAGAAGAAAGATTAAGGAAAGGCAAACCTACGTTTCTAGCATTTGTAGACTTAGAGAAAGCTTTTGACAATGTTGACTGGAATACTCTCTTTCAAATTCTGAAGGTGACAGGGGTAAAATACAGGGAGCGAAAGGCTATTTACAATTTGTACAGAAACCAGATGGCAGTTATAAGAGTCGAGGGACATGAAAGGGAAGCAGTGGTTGGGAAGGGAGTAAGACAGGGTTGTAGCCTCTCCCCGATGTTGTTCAATCTGTATATTGAGCAAGCAGTAAAGGAAACAAAAGAAAAATTCGGGGTAGGTATTAAAATTCATGGAGAAGAAATAAAAACTTAGAGGTTCGCCGATGACATTGTAATTCTGTCAGAGACAGCAAAGGACTTGGAAGAGCAGTTGAATGGAATGGACAGTGTCTTGAAAGGAGGATATAAGATGAACATCAACAAAAGCAAAACAAGAATAATGGAATGTAGTCTAATTAAGTCGGGTGATGCTGAGGGAATTAGATTAGGAAATGAGGCACTTAAAGTAGTAAAGGAGTTTTGCTATTTGGGGAGCAAAATAACTGATGATGGTCGAAGTAGAGAGGATATAAAATGTAGGCTGGCAATGGCAAGGAAAACATTTCTAAAGAAGAGAAATTTGTTAACATCGAGTGTAGATTTAAGTGTCAGGAAGTCGTTTCTGAAAGTATTTGTATGGAGTGTAGCCATGTATGGAAGTGAAACATGGACGATAAATAGTTTGGACAAGAAGAGAATAGAAGCTTTCGAAATGTGGTGCTACAGAAGAATGCTGAAGATTAGATGGGTAGATCACATAACTAATGAGGAAGTATTGAATAGGATTGGGGAGAAGAGAAGTTTGTGGCACAACTTGACCAGAAGAAGGGATCGGTTGGTAGGACATGTTCTGAGGCATCAAGGGATCACCAATTTAGTATTGGAGGGCAGCGTGGAGGGTAAAAATCGTAGAGGGAGACCAAGAGATGAATACACTAAGCAGATTCAGAAGGATGTAGGTTGCAATAGGTACTGGGAGATGAAAAAGCTTGCACAGGATAGTGTAGCATGGAGAGCTGCATCAAACCAGTCTCAGGACTGAAGACCACAACAACAACAAACAACAACTCTCAGATATTTTACAGAAGTAACTGCTACCAGTGTTTGTTCCACTATCATATAACCATACAATAAAGGATCCTTCTTTCTATGTATTCGCAATACATTACATTTGTCTATGTTAAGGGTCAGTTGCCACTCCCTGCACCAAGTGCCTATCCGCTGCAGATCTTCCTGCGTTTCGCTACAATTTTCTAATGCTGAAATTTCTCTGCATACTACAGCATCATCCGCGGAAAGCCGCATGGAACTTCCGACACTATCTACTAGGTCATTTATATATATTGTGAAAAGCAATGGTCCCATAACACTCCCCCGTGGCACGCCAGAGGTTACTCCAACGTCTGTAGACGTCTCTCCATTGAGAACAACATACTGTGTTCTGTTTGCTAAAAACTCTTCAATCCAGCCACACAGCTGGTCTGATATTCCGTAGGCTCTTACTTTGTTTATCAGGCGACAGTGCGGAACTGTATCGAACGCCTTCCGGAAGTCAAGGAAAATAGCATCTATCTGGGAGCCTGTATTTAATATTCTCTGGGTCTCGTGAACAAGTAAAGCTAGTTGGGTCTCACACGATCACTGTTTCCGGAATCCATGTTGATTCCTACAGAGTAGATTCTGGGTTTCCAGAAACGACATGATACGCGAGCAAAAAACATGTTCTAAAGTTCTACGACAGATCGACGTCAGAGATATAGGTCTATAATTTTGCGCATCTGCTCGACGACCCTACCTGTGCTCTTTTCCAATCATTTGGAACCTTCCGTTCCTCTAGAGACTTCTGTGAACGTAATCCAAGACGGTTATTGTTCGTATCCACAGTCCTACCCAACGATCGAGCTACAGTTGTGTCCTGGAGGACCCGTGGCTCGCCGGCTCTCTTAGAGCAGTGCAGCATCCCGCGTGTAGTGTAGTTGTGGCGTGTTTGGTAGGCGCAGCGCCGCGGTGATGGCCAGCTGTGCGCACAGCGCTTATTCCGTCCGGGCTAACAGTTGTGAAACACGATATGCGCGCCGACACGCACGCACGCAGCCGTTACGCGCCCCGCCGCCGGGGGAATACCAAGCGAGCAGGGGCGGGGGCGGCGGAGGCGGCGGCGGGGGCGGCTGCCGCCTCATTCACCAAACGTGGAAGCGGCTACAGTGGAGGAAAACAGTGACACAAGTCTCTTATCCCGCAAGGCTGGTGTGGACCGGTTCATTGGCCTAACAGGTAGCGTTGTTGGTAACTGCAGGATTTCCGTGACATTCGGAATCCCTCTTAAATCTTCACAATTGAATGAATAGTTTTTTGTTGCAGCTAAATTTCAAATAGCGTGATCAATAATGAATGACAACGATAAAAAAAATGGGTTAAGTGCGAAATCGAAAATATCGATGATTTTTGCCTGTTATGGCCATTGATACTGGCGAAATATCGGTCCTGGGCATTCCAAGACCATCGGGAATGTTTTAAATTCATGTCTAAAGTCGGATAAACAATGAAATACAATATTTTTTGTGTGATATAATGACAGATTTACAATTTTCTGATTTCTTTTCCTTTGCTTGTACTATGAAAGTGATGGTCGTGCTAAATGTCCTGATCCTAGGCTAACAAGAAGGACCCTCTAGATTTTGATGAGTAAGCATGCGAGTATCAAAATATATGACATAAATTCTATCACTTGAGCCTTGTCACGCAGTTATGCAGGGTCAGCCATCGTTAATCGGATTTGGCATGTTAATGGTGAAGGGGTGGCCGGATGCCCTTCCTGCCGCCACCCCGTATCCCCCGGGACGGAATTAGTGAACCCCAACTGGCTGCGTCGAGTGTAATCCATGGAATAGTACGAATGTGTTCAGATGTCTGCCAGCCGTGTAACTGAGGCGGAACGTGGGGACCGGCCCGGTATTCACCCAGCGGGATGTGGAAAACCGCCTCGTTAATCCGGGCGGATTCGATCCGGGGCCCGCGCCTACCCGAGTCCAGGAAGGACTCAATTTTAGGATATATCCTTTGGTTGTACTGTGGAACCACGCTTCTTGCAAAATTTCATCATTATAGGTCAACAGGAGGTTCCCTGTAGGTTTTTATTTGAGTGCCTGCATAGAGAGAGAATGGCCAACGCCGCTACGGCGGCCATCTTTCTGCCAAAGTTCGGGCGGAACGTTCGAACGGGTGATAGCGGAGCGCAAAGTCCGCGGAAATACCTCTGCCACCGAGACAAAAACACGAAATGAAATTGCGAGAAATACTCAAGCAAACGTTTATCGAATGATTGGATGCTTACTGACCCCTAGTAGTACAATTTCATACAGTAAATGTGGAAACTATTCGGCACCTAGATCTTTATGTGCTGAAGCTCCTTTGGAAGCCAAATCACCGCAATAACAAGGGCACACACAAATATAAGCCCTGTGGGATTTGTTTTCCATCTCAAGTGCAAAATATAACCCACATTACGTCTGATAAAATAAAATCATAAGCAGTGCACCATTTGTGACATGCAAAACTGTTTGAAGACATGACAAAAAGTGCTCACAAGATGTTCTCAGAGACAGAATGCTTTCCTGTATATAGGCTCTCTAGTTTTGATGAGTGAGTCTGCGAGTATCAAAATATGTGACGTAAATGGTCGTATCTTTCGACTGTACTGACTTAGAAGCTTCAGCTTTTTGCATCTCCAAGGAGTCGCAGACCTTAATACGTGGCATAAATTTCATGTTTATACGTCTTTCTTTTCCTGAGAAACAGGGTCTTAAACGTTCAAATGGTTCAAATGGCTCTGAGCACTAATCGACTTAACTTCTGAGGTCACCAGTCCCCTAGAACTTAGAACTGCTTAAACCTAACTAACCTAAAGACATCACACACATCCATGCCCGAGGCAGGATTCGAACCTGCGACCGTCGCGGTCGCGCGGTTCCAGACTGTAGCGCCTAGAACCGCTCGGCCACTCCGGCCGGCCTTAAACGTTCGGACAGACACACAGACAGACGGACAACGAAGTGATGCTATAAAATGTTCAGTTTTTATCGTCTGAGGTATGGAAACCTAAAAAGACTTTATATTAAAATGATCTAGAACCATGTTTGTAAAAGAATTGTATGATAACGACATAACGTAGCAACGACATAAAGTAGCATGTGCTTTGTTAGCACAATATCTATATCCCTGTCTCTCCCAGCGTTACTTTTGATGACTTCGCAGTTCACACAGAGGGAGTGTTGTTACCTGGTCCAAATCCCCAGCATGCGAAAGAGTTGGAAAGGAAATCGCCTCATGTTATGATATGAACTGGGATATCATCACGAATCTCTTTGGACTACATTTGTTCGAAGAGTAGATTCTGTGGATGAACGTGTTGGAGAAGTGGCCAATACCTCACTTCTAAGACAAGGGAATTATGGATTATTTGTGTGAAGAGAAGCACGGAGCTCCAGCACAGTTTGCTATTCAGATGTGTGAGTTCCTTCATGAACAGTCTGAGGCCTGCTGGACTGGGCATGGATCGGCATCTCCAACGCTATTGAAGGCTCACCATAAATTCCGTACCTTACTATATCAGTAAACGTATTACGAGGAATAATCAAGTACCATGTTTCTCAACATCTCAACATCGGTACAAAACTGATGAACAATTGGGGAAGCCTTTCCAAGCATAACTTCTTAGATGCTCCGCAAGATGTCAAGGGCGATATGAAGCTGCATAGATCTCTATTAAAGGCACTAATGGTATGCACAGACAGATACGCCGAATACATAGTTTTTATATGTAAGTATTCTAATATTCAATATTCTTAAAATTTTGACCCAGGGGTACCGGGACTGCTAACACATTCTAGAGTGGAGAACCAGGATTCAATTTCCCGAGTTAGTCTTTCGAATTTCACAGAGAGGGACGATTTGTAATGAATGGAAGTACCACTTGAAAAGCTTATGTGCGCTACAGTTCGTAGCAATCTGTTGCGATCTAATGATGCTCAGTATGCCTCACTCCTCAAGGACAAAGTGAGAATAAATATTGAGAGGATAATTTATCTTACGGAAAGGCGGAGTCATTGGTAGTAAAAGGGGTAGAGAGCACACAAGTAGTTAAGTAGGGCATTTACTACATGGCCAAGGCAGAAAATTCTGTATGTGAGGGAGAGAGGCACATAGTCACAGTGAAATAAAACATGAAAATGTCAATAAAATTGCAAATTAAGAGCATTAAGCAAATCCCGATGCAACGAAGTTTAAAGAATTTCACGTAAATTACTTACGAAAGCGATGAAACCCCTGGAAACCAAGAAAAACAAAACTGATAAAGTTACTTTAGTTTTTGGCACAATACTTGGCAACTCTGGGAACCCTGCCCGCTACTCTGCATGCAAGCTGATGACGCCAGCAGACACAGAAACAGAATACCCTACTAGCTGCTCGTTCTGCTAGGTTCACCAACAGTAACGTTGGACAGCGTTCGCCCAATTTCAGAGAAAAAGAAAACTATAAAACTGCAGTTTTTCACATTTTATGTGAGAGATGATTGAAGGAGATGAAATATATTCATTTTACACTGTGAAACAATATCACTGATATCTGTATGCGTCACGAGTTGAGTGCTGTAACGTGAACATTAAATTTACGTATGAGGAGTATATACTGATGTGACAAAAGTCGTGAGATTGTGATATGCACATGTTCAGATAGCGGTAGCATCGTGTGCACAAGATACAAAAGGGCATTGCATTGGTGGATCTGTCATTTGTACTCAGGTGAATCGCATGACAAGGTTTCCGAGGTAATTAACGACTTTGAGCGCGGAATGGTAGCTGCTTCCATCGTTATGGAATTCAATATTCCGAGATATACAATGTCAAGAGTGGGCCGAGAATACCAAATTTAAGGCACTTCTTCTCACCACGGACAACGCAGTGGCCGATGGCCTTCACTTAACGACCGAGAGCATTAGGACAGTGCGGCGAAATTTGGCGTAGCAGATGACCGACGCACCTCCTTTGGATAAAAGCACGATATCGTCTGCAGCCTTTCTCCTGGGGTCCGCAGCTGGTGGTCTAGTGGCTAGCGTTGCTGCGTCTGGATCACGGGGTCCCGAGTTCGATTCCCGTCCGATTTCCGTGTTGGGAATTTTCTCCTCCGGGGGACTGGGAGTTTGTGTTGTCCTTATCATTTCATCATCATTCGTGAAAGTGGCGAGAGTGGACTGTGTAACGATTGGGAATTTGTACGGGTGCTGATAACGGCGCAGTTGAGCGCACGACAAACCAAACATCACCATCATCATCTCTCCTGGGCTCGTGACCATATGGATTGGATCCTGGACGACAGGAAAACCGTGGTCTGGTCAGATTAGTACCGATTTTAGTTGGTATGAACTGATGGTTGAGATCGTGTGGGGGACAGACCCAAGGAAACGAAGCCATGGAACCAAGTTATCAAGGCACTGTGCAAGCTGGTGTTGTTTCCTTAATGGTATGGGCTGTGTTTGAATGGAATGGGCTGCGTCGTTGTTATGTTCGGTTACTTATAGACCATTTACAGCCATTCATGTTCCCAAATAACAATGAAATGTTTGTGGATTATAATGCGCTATGTAACCGGGCCACAATTGTTCGCGACTGGCTTGAACAACTTTCTGGACAAGTCGAGCGAATGATTTGGCTAACCGAATCACTCGTCCTGAATGGCATCGAACATTTATGGGACATAATCGAGAGGTCACTTCGAGTACAGAATCCTGAACTGCCAATGGCTTGAACAACTTTCTGGACAAGTCGAGCGAATGATTTGGCTAACCGAATCACTCGTCCTGAATGACATCGAACATTTATGGGACATAATCGAGAGGTCACTTCGAGTACAGAATCCTGAACTGGCAATGCTTTCGCAATTGTGGACGGCTATAGAAGCAGCATTTCTCAATATTTATGCAGGGGACTTTCAACAACTTGTCGAGTCCATACCACGTCGAGTTGCTGTTCTAGGCAGGGCGAAAGGAGGTCCGACACCATATTAGGAGGTGTCCCATGACTTTTGTCACCTGAGACATAAGACACTGTTCGTCAGTCCGATGACTCTTCAATAAAACGTTGCCGGATGTGTGAGCGCGTCTTCAAGTCGTTTTGTAGACAAACGTGTTGGGCACTTGCAACAGTGCCCGAAACGTATGTTCACGAAACTACATGAAAACTCGTTCACATATCCAGAAATTTTTATTGAAGGTGGTAACCGCTTCGAAAGCTTATGCTTCCACTATGTGTGGATCTTCTGCGATTAGAGCAGTATCTCACAAATTTTCGGCACGCTGCATGAACTTCTTGCAAGCAGCTACCTACAAAGCATTGATCCCGCACTGAGACACGAGCTCAACGGGAATTTTTCATCAGCAGTGAAATGTGTAACTCTTCGGCTTTTGGCATTAATTTAAGAAAAAAGTACATTTTTATTTATTTATTTAATTTATTTATTTATTTTTGTTGACTCTCAGGTGTCGGGAGGAGATACTTGATGCATCGAGAAATGACTAGGGAATTCGTGAAGTACCGTGGAACCAACATCGTAGTAGCAAGAAGTAGACCTATCGGCGGAGATAATCCTTTATATTCCGTCGGAGGAAGTCAGCCAGCTGTTGCATTAACCGTGAGGGTGTTTAAATTGCGCAGCGGGTAATCGCCTGACACAAAGTGAGTAAATTATCAGTACAAATAATCCACACTTCACTGACGGAGTGCGTTATATAACCAGACGAAGGCAAACAAAATGCATCTAAAAATCTCTAATAAATCAAATTTCTTTGTCAGTTCGGGAACAAAGTCAGTTGTTACATCTGATGTCTTTAAGTATTTGAGAACTTCAGCTAATCGACGAAACTTTCCCGCAGGCATAACGGTCAATTCTACAGGAGCGTACACAGCCAGATAGAGATAGGTGCGATGTGGCAGCTTTCCTTCTAAAAGCCAAGTTTCCCTCTTTTGCTACTGTCCTTTTATATATATTTGACGATGCTCGTGCTAATTTTGTGTTTAACATTTGACGATGCCACTATGGCTGCAGTACATTAGGACATGTTTTTATAGAACAGATCTGAAGATGGGCATTATACACCGAAACCGGTAGTCTGGTGACAAAAAATTTGGGGCAACAGACGTAAAGGACATTTATCTGGCTTGTATTAAATTTTATATTGCACACATTTCAACATATGGCTATAGATGTTTTATACTGTGTTTTATACTGTATTTTTATGTTGGAAATACTAAAAATGTTTGTGGCCAGTTTGAACTTTATAGTACTATAATGTTTGCTATGTTGTGCAAATGCGCATATTTTCATTTCCTTGCTTTTAATGAATGTTAATGCGTCAACACTGTCTATCTTACATTATGCTTGGTTTTTCTCCATAATACGTTTTAGGGCATATCTTAGGTTTTATATTGCTTAAAAGAGGCACTACTGAAATAGCCTATTGTAGGCGCCTAAAATGCACATTTTAAGACCTAAAAATCGTTAGTAAGCAATCAGCAGGCAGTCAAACTTAAATACGAATTATGTTAAACATTTCAACCTCACTTTAGATAAATCTTGCTCTGAAGTGCTCGAGGGCTTCTGGACGGTCCCGGCGCAGCCTCGGCGGCTGTTACGTGATTAGACATGGAGGTGGCGTCCCTCACTCGAACGCAGAGCACGCACCAGCTGTGTTGTTCGCATCAGGTACGTGACCTGCGTCCGCGTAAAATCCATTTCTTACACAGCACAAGATCCCACTTAAAAATACCGTTCAGTGAAATATTGTGTCAGTGCGAGAAGAAATCCAATATCCATACAGTGAAGAAAAAAGTTCCCGGGGTAATAATCTACTCACAAGCATAATCTTCAAGTTCCATTGCGTAACAAAATTGAAGTCTGCATGTTCCTACTATCCCATTAAATAAATGCCATTTTATTGAATAAATTACTTGAAGTGGTTGTATTTCTTTAGACATAAAAATGGGATTGATAATTATAAAAGACTACCCAGAATAACGAAAAAATATTTTCTGATTACCCTTTGTAATGTAACGGTTTTTGTGCTCGAAATTCACATATGGTCACATATTTTTCTTTAACGTACAGTTTCGGCACGATGTGACTTTACTATAAACCGCAATATAAAAACACGTGTAACTAGAATTAAAAGTAATTCTGGTTTTCAGTTTCAACAAAGATATAAACATGAAAATGTCTCTTCATTACATACGAATTGTGACTTATATTTCCTTTTTATGTTCTCATTAAAGTGTTTAAAACGAGTTTTTCCTCCCCTGAATTGCCTATTGTATCTGTTGGTGAAGTGATCACCAGTAATCTTTCATAATACCGGTATTCCAAAATTCCTGATAGTGTCTTTGCATCATTTTGATATATTGATGAAATCACTCTGTTCCTTACTAACGTCGGTCAAATTTTCAGGGAAAAAGCAAACTAACTATCCAAAATGGGAATCCTTTCATCAGACTACGTAACTTCAACTTTCCCGGCATAATATGCACGACAGGAATCTAATGTGGGTTCTTTTTGTTGCCTGAGAAGTTAGTAATATGCTCTTGGAGTCATACCCTAGCCTCCCTGTCATTCACAGTAGTTTTTGAATCTAAGATGGAAACGCACATCATTGCTATCGTGATCACAACGATTATTTTCGGAATGAGATGTGTACCTTCTTCACGAAACCTGCAGTGCATCCTCAGGTTTCGTAGTCAAAAACTAACTACAAAAGTACTAAAAGCTGTCAAGATAATTTTTACAATCACGACTATTTGTCACACTAAATACGTCCACTAAAATCTGGAAAAGGGAAGTTACGTAATTACATACCGAACACCTGTATGTAAAGAAGACTAATCAAAGAGTTTGTTATAATGGTTGCGATACATATTACCGAGTGCAAATAGCGCGATAGAAACAAATTCTTCGTTATGACACTATGATTCAGCGTACTAAAAGTTGCAGAAATGAGCCACATTCATAAAAAAAGAAAGAAAGAAATCTCCTGGGAAAATCATGAAATCTTACAAGCTTTCGTTCAGCGAGAACTACTTCCCTAGTCAGTTTCTCCTTAGTAGTAAGTGGCGAGCCAGTTCGTAATTGTAAACTATTAATTATGAATAGAGTACCTCCACTTGCAGTTAACATATCTGTTGACAAATTACGGCCAACTTCCGCATCCAGAGTAGCCATTATCAAGTAGTGACTTGTTCCTTACCATACTCTTCTAATTGCAACATTAGCTGCCGTTTTCATCATTAACTACATTGCTCCCTCTTCATGCGTGGGCACCTCACACGCCTTTCTTTAAAGTACTTTCACAATTACGTGGCAGTTTGAATGTGCTGCTTACAGGGATCGTTGCTGTGAGCATGTGATGGAGCTCGGCAGTGGAAAGTGCTGCCTGATGCCACATTTACGTGCTCATCACACAAAAGATATCCAGATTGATGTAAGCCTTACATTGCCTTAACCCAGAAAATTGCTGACCATAGTAACAGAAGAAGCTCTGTGATCTCAAGACTTTATTTAATACAAATAAAAGCAGTTCTCGTTAGTCATTTGTCATACAAAATTAATTAAGTTTCGTATCACACATAAACATTTCTGTTCAGAAGCACCTGCTTTACAACCGAACGCCGTCACACTAAAATTACAAATGAACTATGCATAAGAAACCGGTCATAGATATTATTTAATGAGGATCGGCTGACCGTAACTGCTGTAGAGCAATAAAAAAGGAGGAAACAAATCAATACTTTTAAACACCGGGTTTATTTTCCCTAACTTGTTTCACAAGCAAAGTGAATATTTTCTTGAAATGCATCTATGAACAGTTTCTTATTTAATAACCAGATAAGAGACAGATAAATTGTCTCTGAAAAATGTAATAAATCAAATTCCACTATGGAATACACGTTATGTGCCCAAAAGTACAATAAATGATTGAGCGAAGCCTACCTGGGGCAGACTGCTCAGCTAACAGGTGGTGGATACCTCTAGTTGAACAGAAGATTGCGCGGAACCGTGATTGGCTTTTCAAAATATGTGCAGATCGCAAACATAAGTTAAAACCGGATCCAATATCCGAGCAAGTAAGGACACCGAAAAAGCAACACAAGTTTCGAAACTTACCTCGCAAATTGTGAGCTACTCAGAGCAAAAGCAGTGCTAGTGCTAAAAAGCGACACTTACTGGATCGATTCAGCAAAACCTGCGCCAGGTTGAGAAAAGGCGGCTCTGTTGCTCGATGTTAGCTCTTGGCCACGCGTGCCGCACCGTTTCCTCCACTGCTTCTGAACCCTTACCGGTTGGTGGGAAGAATTCACAACTTCAGTTAACCACAGAGACGACCAATAATTGCTCTCAACAAGGTGAGATTCAGGAGGACCCACAGTACGCACATTCACTGCCAAGAGGTTAGTACATTGTATTTTGCTGTTTCGCTACTCATTGCTTCAGATATTGACCCTTCCGATTGGTTGACATCAAACGGACAGTTGGCTTCTGTAATTTAACCCACACTGAACACGGCACAATGCCGGTTTCGCGATTTCAAACCGCCGACGGGAAATGCCGATTTATCACAACAGAAGTGCTCAGGGGACCTGTGGTCGCCCTGCTGTATCTTTCAATAGAGTGCTGCCTCGCTCACAACGGAAAGAGCGTGTCCACAACACTTCCGCGAACCAGCAACCCACTAGGCTTTAACCGTCCCGCGTTCACAGCGCCGCGACCACCCAGGTTCGTCACTGCACCCTCTCAGGTCTGCCTCCGGGAATTTCACGAATCTTACACCAAAAACTACTAACGATGTATTTTCCTCCAGGACAGTTAAGAACATTAAGCTGCCAGTTTTACTTATTATCACAAAGCTGTATATATGCTGGTACTGTCACAAGTCAACTTACTGGGTGCAGGCTGTGTAAACGACAAAGCGAATAATTACCTGTTAGAACTAAGGATACTTGAAAAAATATCAGTCAATGCTGATATAACCCAATGCGATTACGAACTGTACTAATTCAAGCGCAGATCTATTTTATCCTTAGGCTCCACCATCAAGTGCAACGAAATGATGTGCTCCGAAGTGAAGATGTTCTTTATAAGAACTGACGAATGTAAAACCGCATGCTGATCGATAACATGCCGTTGCCAATAAAGGTTTCCTTTGGTTTTGCGTAAAGTGAGCAGCCAAAAGCTGCTTGACGAGTGGTCCCATTCTAGGGTGTGGTGTGTAGGACGCGACAGTATTTCTGCTAGATATGGCGTGTGGCGCGAGTGCAGGCACGATGTTTGGGACGTCTGTTATAGAAAAATGGTTCAAATGGCTCTGAGCACTATGGGACTTAACATCCGAGGTCATCAGTCCCCTGGAACTTAGAACTACTTAAACCTAACTAACCTAAGGACATCACACACATCCATGCCCGAGGCAGGATTCGAAGCTGCGACCGTAGCGGTCACGCGGTTCCAGACTGAAGCGCCTAGAACCGCTCGGGCAAAACGGCCGGCTGTTATAAAATGGCTCTGAGCACTATGGGACTTAACATCTATGGTCATCAGTCCCCTAGAACTTAGAACTACTTAAACCTAACTAACCTAAGAACATCACACAACACCCAGTCATCACGAGGCAGAGAAAATCCCTGACCCCGACGGGAATCGAACCCGGGAACCACCGGCTGTTATAGACAGGTGCGTAATGAACATGGCGGCACTTCATGAGTTAACCAGTTCCAACACCACACCGGAGATTACACAAGACTTGTGGTTTCCCAGGTGTGTCTAGGGCGGATCTTCAGTTTGGCACAGACAATTCTTCCACGGATATAAGCCGCCGCTCTGGACAATCACAAGTATCTGCGGAACGGATGTCAAGTCGCCTCCGCAGAGCCATACGGGGGGGCAGGTAGACACCAAACTTCTGAAAAGATCGAGAAACAGTAGACTAATGAATCTATCCGAATTCCGTAACTTGCCTTACAACTGGAAGGGTGCGTAACGTAAAAACACCGAATATATTATGTGAAAAGTCTTTAGAGTTTTTAAAGAAAACCCATGTTATTAATATTCTACAACTTTTTTCTTCATATCTACATATTTGTTTCCGAACATAGTCACCGTGGCGACGAACAGATTTCTCCAACGAGAGACCAGTTTGTTGATAGATCACGGTAGAATGTTTGACTTTGTTGACGGAGCCATAACCTCACCTCTGCTTGCACCGCTTCGTCACTATCAGAGTGAAATCCTTGGTGGTGTTCTTTAAATTTTGGAGACACATGAAATCAGATAGGGGGCCAAGTCGGGACTGTACGGAGGATGATCGGCGATAGTGAATCCTAGATGCCGGACTGCTGCAAAAGTCGCAGCGCTCGCGTGTGGTTTGCCATTGCCCTGCTGAAGGAGAAGGTGCTCCACGTATGGACGAACTCTTAGAATGCGTGGCTGGCCTACAGCACGCCCTTTCTCTCACACCGACATCGCTGCGTTCCACAGCCCCACGTTACACGGCGACAGATGGCTGCAAGCATTTAGAAGAAATGTGCAAATAATAACTGTGTAGGATGTTAATAACGTTTGATTTACTTAAGAAGCTTTAAGACCTTTCACGTAAAAAATTTCGGAGGCGTTACATTTCGGCACGCTCTCTTATTTGGATAGACGAATCCTCTGTATTCTGTTGAGCTACAAATGGTTGCGAGAGGTTTTATTCCCGTTTTAACTCTTCGAATCAGTTCTCCCCAACATTGACTTGTTTGTAAGTGAGATTAGTAGAAACAGGTTCTTACATTCGCCTGAACAGTGTCGGCTCTGGTTGCGAACAAAAGAGTGGCGAGGAGAAGAGTAAAAGACAAGTATTCGTCCAGAACAAAATTGTGCAATCGCAAAAAGGTGAAATGGACATTGCTGAGAATTCTTCCGGGTTGTATGGCCATGGTCCATAGAACTCTTCAACGGCTGTACAGAGAAGCCATCGAAATATGTAAACATGGAGATAATTTTAACAGAAAAGAAGATGCCATGAAACTCAGTGATAGATAGATTGTGGCGCTACAGAATCGATGAGAAGGTTTTATCTTTGATGTACTATAATCGATAGTTAAAAATTTTTTATCTTTAACAAGGTTTACCTCTGCTATCACGTGAAATACAGACCACGCCCACTTTCCACGGTATTTATGCCGCTCTTCGACGTCCGACTCGTCAGTCGGCAAGACTCAGCACAGTCAGGAGTACCTCCGAAGATGTCCTACGTAGCCTTGGACGAAACGTCAGGGATTGAAGAGTTCCATGGACCACGGCCATAAAACCCGGAAGAATTATCAGCAGCTGAAACATCCGGTCGTGAAAGCCCTCATTGTAGGCGTTCGTGTCAGGTAAAAACATCTTCTGAATAAAAAAATGCCTGCAACTGAAGCTCGTTATACACCGATACTTCGTTTTCTTTAGACGCTTCTTCCGCATCTTCCTGTGAGTTGGACATTATTTCTTAAAATTTCGTAATAAATTGTAACAACACTCCGTATGAAACTTCCTGGCAGATTAAAACTGTGTGCCAGACCGAGACTCGAACTCGGGACCTTTTGCAATTTGCGAGCAAGTGTTCTACCCACTGAGCTACCCAAGCACGACTCACGCCCCGTCCTCACAGCTTTACTTCTGCCAGTACCTCGTCTCCGACCTTCCAAACTTTACAGAAGCTCTCCTGTGAACCTGCAACTGGCAGAAGTAAAGCTGTGAGGACGGGGCGTGAGTAGTGCTTGGGTAGCTCAGTTGGTAGAGCACTTGCTCGCGTATCGCCAAAGGTCCCGATTTCGAGTCTCGGTGTGGCACACAGTTTCGATCTGCCAGGAAGTTTCATATCAGCGCACACTCCGCTGCAGACTGAAAACCTCATTCTGAATACTCCGTATCTTAAAAGTGCCACTTTCCTACAACATGGAATGCTGATGTGTTGTGGGGACTGGGCAAGAGGTAAACACTGATCTTTCGCTAATTGTGGAGGTCGGACACTGTCGGCATGAACAGTTTTGTACACCGCGCACAGTTCGGGTGCTGAGCGAGGCCGATCGACGGTCTGCTGTGAGCCACAACGCTGCCGATTGGGCAGCAGGGGCATCGTTTCTAGCTGGACTGTAAGGAGAAAGATACTCTGGATAGGGTTTAAAATCCGACGAGCGACGTCACATCCAGTGCTTACCAACGATTTTTTGGCCACTCCTCGTATGTAACAGGTCCTGTTGTATCTTTAAAAGAGTTAATTTTTTCCAGTTTATTAACGCTGGCAAACGGCTTCGAAATTAACCACAATATTGACAGAGCCGAAAACGACAGAGGCGCCGTGGGAACCGTTTAAGGCTACCGTGTAGGACGATATGTGCCTTTGTGATTGGCTGTACCCGGAAGGCCGGAGGGCGGAACGTGTTCTCTAATCGACGAGTTAATTGCATCGACCACTTTCCGCATTACGAGGGGAACGTCCCCAATCAGGCCGGCGGACGGCGAGTTTTAATTTAGGCGGCACCCCAGCCATCCACCACACGACCGACGCCTGCCGACCGTGACGCCTGCGCCCGCCAAAGTCTTTTACGGCCAGACTTATGCGCCGACTAACGAAGTTTGCATACCGGCCTGATCTTCCTTTTTTCCCCTCTTCCCTTTACTACGCCGGCGTTACATTCTATTTTACGAAATGAGTTCCGTGTTACTCTGCTTTATGAGCGACCGTTATTGTCTTCCGAGACAGAAAACAGTCGTCTAAGACGAGTTTGACCAAAAGTTTCTCACGGCTTTATTGATTTACCGCTCTGGCGGTAGAGTAATAGGCGATTGGATATTACAGCGTTGCTCCATCCTCCCTCCTGAAAATGAAGGAAATAGCTGTGAATTTCTAATCACTCTCACCCGATTTTTTTTCTACGTTTCGTCCGTCTTCTGATTGGCTTGATGCGAACGGCCACGATTTCCGCTCCTGTGCCAACTTCTTCATCCCAGAGCTACACTTACACCCAATACCCTCGATATTTTGTGTATACACTGTCCAGGTACATTAACGTGGCCAGCCGTCAAAAGCCTGAATAACAGCCTTTTGTAGCGTAGACGTGCACGAAGAGAATCAGTGACATTCTTGAAACTACTGGCGAGGATGTGGAGCCATGCCGATTCCAGTGCCGTGTCAGCCGCATTCAAATGGCTCTGAGCACTATGGGACTTAACATCTGTGGTCATCAGTTCTAGGAGAACTTAGAACTACTTAAACGTAACTAACCTAAGGACACCCCACACATCCATGCCCGAGGCAGGATTCGAACCTGCGACCGTAGCAGTCGCGCGGTTCCGGACTGAGCGCCTGGAACCGCTCGGCCACCACGGCCGGCCCTCGGTTGAGGATCCAGCCCGAGGATACAGCCCGGTCGAAGTGGTCCCAAAGATTCTCGATTGGACTTTAATCTGGGGCAAGGGGAGTACGCTAAACTCACCCCTGTGCTGTTCGAACTAGACGCGTAGCCTGCAAGATCTATGATAAGCTACATTGTCCTGTCGGTAGATGGCATCACGCCGTGGGAACGCAAACTGCATGTAGAGGTGGGCATGGTCCCCAACGATAGACGCACACTTGTTCTGATCCATTGCGCCTTCCAGAATAACTAGATCGCACAGGGCATGCTACGAAAACTTTCCCCAGACCATAAAGTTTCCTCCTCCGGCCTTGACTCTTCCGACTGTTGTTGCAAGGTGTTTCCTTTCAGACGTTTCACGCCGATGTAGCGCAAAGCGTGATCCTGTAAAAAGCGCATCTTTCGCCACTTAGTGGACGTCCAGTTACAATAACAGCGTTCAAATTCCAGCCTTCCTCGCCGACGAACAGCAGTGAAAATTGGTGCTTGTGACCAGACGTTTGCTGGGGAGGCCCATACGAAGCAACGTTCGCTGAACGGTTGTCAAGGGAACAACACCGTGGTTCAGGTCGAAAAAAATCGATTTTCGGTTTTCATCATATTTCGATAGATTAAGGTTTTATTTAAGTACTCTGAAAAGGATTTTGCCGGCCGCGGTGGTCTAGCGGTTGTAGGCGCGCAGTCTGGAACCGCGTGACTGCTACGGTCGCAGGTTCGAATCCTGCCTCGGGCATGGGTGTGTGTGATGTCCTTAGGTTAGTTCGGTTTAAGTAGTTCTAAGTTCTAGGGGACTGATGACCACAGATGTTGAGTCCCATAGTGCTCAGAGCCATTTGAACCATTTTTGAAAAGGATTTTGTTGAAAAAAAAATTTCAAGCATTTAAAAAGCATTTTTCTACCACGTGTGTATATGTGCCACGCCCACTTTCCTGTCACCCCACTGTCAACTCTAAGCCATGTGGAGATGCCATTATTAACAAAATAGAACGTGTAGGCCATGTTCAAAAACGTTTGGGAACAAGGCTGATAAAACTCATTGTTGACGTGAGAGGAAAAAAATTAGAACATGGAAAATTGTTGACCGGACAGGGTCGGTTAACTAAAACAGAAATACAAAGCTTGCAGGTATACTATGGGCAGGCAATTAGGAGAAACAAAGAAAATCTGGAGGCAATGAAGAGAGATGTTTGGGCCATATTCTTCCATAAGTCCTCTACTGATGATAAGCCATGTCACGGATTGTGTCCATCAGGAGAAAATTCGTGGTGCAAATACAATAGGGCTGAGGCAACTGGAGAATCTTATTATCACCAGCATTCTCTTCATGCTGCTGTTATTACAGCAATTAAACCTATTTCCAGAGACTTGGCTCACCTTTACCTTCTAAGGAAATGTCTGCATGGGCAGACACAGAACCCAAATGAATGTTTCAACAGCATAATTTGGAACTGCCTTCCTAAAACTGTATTTGTAGGCATGTTTACAATGAAAATAGGAGTTCATGATGCTGTTATTACATTCAATGGTGGTAATATTGGAAAGTGTTGTGTACTGAAAAAAGCTGGGAATTAATCCTGGTGAAAATATGATCGCTTTGCTGCAATATTGCGATAAAATGAGGATAGCTGATGCAGACAGGTCTGCATCTAATATGGCAAAGAAAGCAAGACAAACATCCACAAAGGTGAAAAAGAAGCTGGAAGACCTACTAGAGGCCAAAGAAGGGCCATCATATGCAGCAGGACAGTTTTAATTAACTCTAAGTAACAAATTTGAAAAGTTTTTTCTTTAAAGTCAATTTCCAGCAAACTAAAATTTTCAGTAGATATGCCCCATTATATCAGAAACTATCATAGATAAATGAATGAAAATTTCAGAGACTCTGCATAAAATAAAAAGCCACCTCTGGTACTACATTCATTAATATTCCCCCATTAGGAAGTTCACAAAAAATATTTTCTGCAGAAAAAACTTAATGTTTTTTGTCAATAAATTTAAAAAAGTATTTCTTATAAATTTAAAATTGATAAAGTAGATTTTAGTACAGTTGATTCTACTAGCATCATGTAACATATAGTAAAAATATTAAGGTCCTGCATCAAATAGTTTTTTTTTTTCAGAAATGGGTCAAATACTTGCCTAAATTAACATGGGTTAGATAGGCAGGGTGTGGTCCCCTTAAGGACACACTGTCGGTAGTCCTTTGGTTGATCTCGGCGGTCAGTTTCTCAACAGCTTATGTCTGTTCACCCGTTCACATCCCCGAAGCCGTCGTTCCCCCCTGTCATCTAAGGACCGTGGATGACCACAGTTGCATCTGCGCCAGTTTTGGACAGCGCTGTTTTGCCATTCACCGTATACTTTAAGCACGGCGGCACACCGAACAGTTTACAAACCTAGCTGTTTTAGAAATGCCTTTGGCCTAAAGCCAATGATAATATCCTTTTGGGCGTGAGATAAAAGTCTCCGTTTCTGCAGTACGATAACATCTGCACTTTTTTCTGCGTCTCTCTGATATGCTTTATATGCCCTCGACTGCTAGTGCTGCCACCTTCCGGCTGCGAGTCCTTATTGCACGCTGACGTCGAACATAGTTGATGGTCACATTAATTTGGGTGTTCCATGTATTTGTAGTCGAACCTCTCTTTTCCCTCACAGTTTTTGCCATTTACAGCTCCCTCTTGCTTCCTGGAAATTATTCTCTCACATCTCAACTCCTGTAAACCTTCTTCCAGTCAGTGATTCTCACATTTTCCTTCACCAAGCCGATTCTCATTTTTTATCGACCTACCTAATTTTCAACGTCTCAGATGCTTACAGTCTCTCTTTTCCTCTCCTCCCACAGTCCATGTTTCACTATCCTGTACTCCATACGTACAGCATAAGACATTTCCTCCCCAAATTAAACCCGTGTACGATATCAGATTGCTTTTAGTTAGGAATGTCTTGTTTAATTCCTCTAATCTGATTGTTATATCGTTTTTTCTTCCGTTATCAGTTACTTTGCTTCAAAGGTAACAGAATTCATTCACTTCGTCCACTAAGTGATCTTCAGTTTTGATACTAATTGAAAGTTTACCGTTAATCTCATTTCAGTTACTCCTCATTACGTTCGTATTTCCTTGGTTTACTCTCATTAGGCATTCAATGGTTAGTTTCAGTCGTTCATTCCTGGAAAACGGGAAGAGGTGCTTTTTAAAGGCCACTCTAACATTCCTCCTTTCATTCTCCGTCTGTTATTATATGGTTCTGTTAATCCTAGTCCCTAAATTTTTTTGTTCTTTTGCCACTGTGTGGACTTCCTTTCTATGCGTTGGGGCGAACAATCTTATAAATAAAGTTATCGTCGAGGGTGAACAAAAATCTCAGTATAGGTGAATCCATTTTTTTTATTAATTACCTTTGCATGTATGCGACTGCACATTAGCCATTTCTTCTAAATATTAATGTTTAATGTTTACACATGCCACAATCTCTCTTAAACTTGCACCTAATGCCGGATCATAGTTTTCATTCATAAAATTTCTTTTATTGGTGGATGAGTAGACGAATAGTTCTTACCTGTTTGCGTGACACACTAGAACCAACTATGTTTCTTTATTAACTCCATTTTCAGGAAAAAAGAAGAGACAAGAAATGGAAGTCACAAAGGAATTATTGTTTTTACAATCTGTGCAGGTAATCGCAGATTATATTTACTAACTTCGAATAGCTTTATTTCTTTCAAAATTACTAATTTTGAATCATAAATCCGTCTGAGGTGGAAAATAATTACCTCGTATTCCTGATCTGACTTCATGCGATCTATTCTTGTAAAATCATGTGCCAAGATTTGCTTACGAGGGTCTTATCGAAACTAAAGAAAGCCCCCGGGCAAGAGCTCTCGCTGCCTGTGACTCTGTTCGAACGAAACTGGGTTTATGTAACCGGGTACAGCAAAAGTTTGTTGTGTATGTCTGTAGGGAAGGTAGAAGATGGCACTTTGGATGGCTATTCTGAATGTTGTACCTTGGTTCAAATGATTCATATGGCTCTGAGCACTATGGGACTTAACATCTGAGGTCATCAGTCACCTATAACTTAGAACTACTTAAACCTAACTAACCTAAGGACAGCACACACATCCATGCCAGAGGCAGGATTCGAACCTGCGACCGTAGTGGACGTGAGGTTCCAGACTGAAGCGCCTAGAACCGCTCGGCCACAGCGGCCGGCCGTTGTACCTTGTGCCACTTGTGGTCACAAGTGAAGTTATTAACAAAGATATAAAAAAAAAGGCTTTCACCGTCGTTAACAAATCAAAAGGTAAAGTTGAGGTTTTCTCATTTCTGCTTATAACATTCCACGCAAGACTACTGCTTATAACTCAGTCGTGTCCGGACCTGGGTTTTTCGTCACAAAATTGATACATTTGCTTTTGTCTTCTATCTTTGAGAGCCTTTTATCACTTGAACCGTGAGAAAATAAGAGAAGAAACTAAAAGTGTTTTTATGAGGTGCTTTTGATCATATATAAAAATACAAAATGTAGAGATGCTAAAATGATTTCTTGAGAAATTATGTTTATGGTTAGCTCTTACCAGGAGAAGAGGCGAGCTAGTGGATGTATGTTAAGTTATACAGGCGTAGTTAAACTGCCGTTGAAAGGAGCAGAGCAAGTTACATCTACATCTACATCTACATCCATACTCTGCAAGCCACCTGACGGTGTGTGGCGGAGGGTACCTTGAGTACCACTATCGGTTCTCCCTTCTGTTCCAGTCTCGTATTGTTCTTGGAAAGAAGGATTGTCGATATTCCTCTGTATGGGCTCTAATCTCTCCGATTTTATCCTCATGGTCTCTTCGCGAGATATACGTAGGAGGGAGCATTATACAGCTTGACTCCACAGTGAAGGTATGTTCTCGAAACTTCATCAAAAGCCCGTACCGTGCTACTGAGCGTCTCTCCTGCAGAGTCTTCCACTGGAGTTTATCTATCATCTCCGTAACGCTTTCGCGATTACTAAATGATCCTGTAACGAAGCGCGCTGCTCTCCGTTGGATCTTCTCTACCTCTTCTATTAACCCTGTCTGGTACGGAGCCCACACTGAGCAGTATTCAAGCAGTGGGCGAACAAGCGAATTGTAACCTACTTCCTTTTTTTCGGATTGCATTTCCTTAGGATTCTTCCAATGATTCTCAGTCTGGCATCTGCTTTACCGACGATCAACTTTATATGATCATTCCATTTTAAACATAAAAACGGAAAAACATTTGCGAGGTAAGACGAATTATGATAAATTCTGGTTATTTAGGTACAGTCAACTGTCATCAACCCGAAGTTTTTTTTGAATGAAACAGAGCTTCACTAGGCACGGTCTTGTTGTAGGTGGTATGTCACTGCCTTCCTCCCAAAGTTACTGACCGAGACTCGAACTCGAGACTTTTGAATCCGTAATCTGGCACTTTGCCACTGAATCATCGAACACGTAAAATTATTTATTGTTGTAGTCATCGGTGATGGAAAGATTAATATATGATAGGAAGAGATGGAGGACTACACGAAGGAAGACCGAACGCTATAAAACAAACTGTACAAAAGCCGATCTTAGCCGTGGGTCTCATGGTAATAAAACGGTCAGCATCCAGTGTAAATAAATAGTAGTAGAACATCTGCAACGACTTATTTTCGTTCAAAGTTGAGTAAAAATGAGGTGCGCTTTTGGTAGCGGGAAAAGCGAGTATCGTAATGGCCGTGGTATTTGTTTCAGGCCTGGCGTGTCGTGGCTGTCCGTTGCATATCCACTCCGGGACTGCCGACTCGTCCCATGTTTGATAAGGACGACCGCTCTCCAGTGTTGTTTGTGTTTGTGGGATGCTTCTGGAGACGGAAGTTATAAATTACGAGCTGCGAAGGTAGTCTCCACCCAATTAAGTCATTAACAACGCGGTCGCGTCTGCGTCCAGCAAACTCGTCGATCAAATGCAACATCCATCACGGGGCGAGCGCGGACCACTATCAGCTAATGGTTTTTCACTCGAGTAATTAGCCGCAGACAATACGACGAACGAGAGCTCGCGCGCGCCCGGTATCGATAGTCGCTGCCGGGCGAGTCGAGGGTAGCCGAGGCGAGGTGCGGCGCGGCGTTATCGGCCATCTTAATGAGTGGCTCTGGCCGCGTCGACGTCGTCGCCTGCGTAGAACTGTGCCCGATGATGGATGGGCCGCTGGGCAGCGCCAGGTAGCGGAAACGAAGGGCCCGTCTCGCTTTCGGTTTCGTAGAGTGCGCTCATCAAGACCGGCGACACGCTTTTAGCAATCGTTTATAGCTTCTGGCACGGCCCGTGTTACAGGCGACCGTCAGAAGCAGCGTCCAAGTATAGCTCACGTGACGAATTTCTACCCGTAAGTCCAATACGGGATAATGACGAAAGGACCCGGGCAAACCCTAACCGCTAAGCAAGATACTATCAGACGGATTATCTCTGCAGATGTGTGGTATCTTATTAACAGAACCTTGTATGTTAAACTGGACAATGATGCGTAATAGGTCCTCTGATGTTTACACAAAAGATTTAAAAAGACAGCATCAGCAGTACTATAAAAGTTTGTTTGTCTGACGATGCTGCTGTCTACAGCAAAGTATAGTCGCTGAAGGATCCTAAGGTACTGCAGAAGACTTTGACAAATCTCCAGCTTGGTATAATGGATGAGAATAAAAGCAAGTTAATGCCAATAACAAAGAGAAAAAAACCTTGATTACGAGACTAGTGTTCAACATCATGAGAACGTGGTGTCATATAAGTATTTTATCTTGGAGTAATACTAACAAGCGATATTGAGAGAGCACAAACAAGTATAATTTATATTTGGGAGGAGCAATGGCAGACTTAAATTTGTTTGAAAACTGGCATAATATCAACTGCAAGAATACAGCCTTTGTAAATGTTTGTGTAATGATGTTTTACATCAACGATCATTTAAATAAACAAAATATCCGCGTTACCAGCTGCCATTAAAAAAAATGGTTCAAATGTCTCTAAGCACTAGGGGACTTAACATCTGAGGTCATCAGTCCCCTACATTTAGAACTACTTAAACCTAACTAACCTAAGGACAGCACACACATCCATGTCCGAGGCAGGATTCGAACCTGCGACCGTAGCAGCAGCGCGGTTCTGGACTGAAGCGCCTACAACCGCTCGGCCACAACGGCCGGCTTGCCATCTTCAGGTGTGACTTACATTTCATTACAATACATTTTTATAAAATTTGTTTTGAATGTTAAATTAGGGTGCAACAAAGTCCATGAATTTTATGATTTTTTATGATTTTAGGATATGACATTTGCTGATGCGTGCATAAGCTCTCAGTACTTTATATTACTTTTTCAAAAAGGTTTTTTTAAGAACATTTGTTTAAGGCTCTTTAAAATTTTATAACTTAAATAATTTTTGCTTTGGCCTATGGTTTTAAAATAACAGCTTTAAATAATTCAGAGTTTTGAATAATTCAGAGCGTCTACCAAGCTTCGCCTATATTTTTGTCCTCCTCTTTTACCCCCTCCTCAAAACCTCTCCCCATTTTGCTGTAATCTTCTTCCCATAATACCCGTATACTACAAGAAGGCGATATTTTAATTTCAGCCTTTTTACCATGTAACGATATGATGTAAATTCATTGAAGTATTTTAGTTGTCTTCATGATGTTCGAAGTAGACTGGTATCGAAAATCCGCAATGAGATCTAATCCCACAAAGAGCTAAATCACGTACCAGGAATCGACCAAAGATTTATGATTAGGAGAGCAAAGGATTTGCTTTTGTTGGACGGAACTACTTGCCGAATATACCCGTTTGGAGAACGAACAAGCAGGAAATTCTCAGCTGTCCCGTGGTAGACAGCCGTAATGGGTCCGGAAAAAGTGTTTTCTTTCTGTTTCTGTTGAGCACTGGGGAGAACACTTATCTGCGGACACCACATTGATTGTTTTCTTTTGTTTGACAGCTGCCGTGGCGCGGTGTGACGTAGAGGGAGACGTAAACACAGGTAAATATAGGCTGGAAGTCCTCCAAAGTCACTCACGTCGCTACACACAAAGAAGATCACCACGGACAGGGTGGCCACATAAACAATGACCATTGTCCTCATTTTCTTTCCATTTGTCTTCTCGCTTCCATTCGTCCCATATTCCTCTGGTTTGCGAATCGCCGAAAATAGCGGTACGGAAATGTGGTTGGTGTTAATTATTTCACTGCCTTGTTGAAGAGGGCATTGCAGTATGGTTGTAGATCAATTTTTTACACAGTATTTCGGCTAATTACACAGCTGATTGTATTTTTTTTTTTTTTTGCATCACAGTGCCAGTGTCTGATGGAACAGAGAAAATTCGTCACTGTGGTAACTTCTAAATATCGGGAAAATGTTACACTAATATTAATGTTTTCGCTGGTGCTGCAGGGTGATCTGGTAAGGGCTGTTTACAATGGCAGCCGAAACGTTGGTAGTTTTATTACATATGAACGTAGCACACCCCCAGCAGAATTTTACTGACATTGACTGCCGGGTAAACGGAAGCTCTTACAATATTCGCATTGCTTTCATTACCTACCCGTAGTTAATACAAGACGCGGTAAGTATCACGCGCAGATGTGCTTTGAGCGGTGGCATCACAGCTAATCCTCTCGCCTCACTGCACCGTATAGAAGATTATAGACACGTCACTGGGAAGATGAGTATCAGTCATCAATACGCAGTAAAGGGGAATATTATGAACAAACACAGCCGAAGCCCTGGTTCCACACAGTTAAGGTGAAAAAAAAAAAGGAATTCCATAATCCGCATCAGACTTTATCATGGATCATTCCGCAGCCATCTTGACCAAATACACATTCGAGATAGTACTTACTGTGAATATGAAGGAGTAATGTTTGGAAATACCGGTCACATTTTCCCCGAATGTAAAATGCATGCAAACGAGCAAATTGATTTCATACAACATTTTTAATCAGATCTCTTCATCCATTACTAACTAATTAACAGCTCTCCTTCCTCAACGTAACAGATTAATTTTAAAACGAATTACAAAATTCGTAAACGTAATCTTGGATTGTAACATCCTACAGAATTCCTAAGACACTGAGAGATGGTTGTGTGGTCATCAGAAAGTAAAGCTTGTTGACGCATAGTGCAAAAAGTTTAACCAATACACATCATTGTGAATGCAGTCAGGATTTTTCACGTTATAGTGCGTTATTATTATTTTATTTATTAATTAAAGAAACAAATAAACTTCTCTTTATTAAAAGCATAACTCTTTACAAGATATTCAACCCAAAGCCATGGCAACATCTTCAAACAACCAGGACACTATTCTTTAATGACCACTTGTTGTTGAAAGGCAGATAAAGAATCCTTGCCCACTTTAAAAAAACGTTTAATTTTAAGTAACCGAGTATTACACTGCGAGAGACGATCCTGTAAATCTGTATCTTTTGCTTAAATTCTTTTATTTCTTTATGTAATTGTTGGGGAACGTGAAATGTTGTATTGTTTGTATTCTTAGGCATTGTTTTCTGTAGTAGAAGTGTCATTGGTGGTGGTAATGGGAGGTACAGAGTAGGAATAGCATGACGTTTCACATTGAATTTCGAAAGGAGATTCGAAAGTTCGCTTTTGAAACCCATCCACAACCCAAATCAGCAAAAAGTATTGGGTACACACAAGTATTAGCAACTGAAAACAATAGACACGTTTGCAAGTATTCACCTACTTTTGTTTCGTATCATTGTTCCTATAAATTATATGAAACTTAGTTCTTAATTTTTTTCAAATGGGAGCACTATGGGACTTAACATCTGTGGTCATCAGTCCCCTCGAACTTAGAACTACTTCAACCTAACTAACCTAAGGACATCAAACACATCCATGCCCGAGGTAGGATTCGAACCTTCGACCGTAGCAGTCTCGCGGTTCCGGACTGTGCGCCTAGAACCGCTAGACCACCGCGGCCGGCGAGATTAGTACAACTTGTGACTACACAGAAAAACATTACTTTTCACCGAACATATTCGAAACATACTCTCAGGACCTGTCAATACTGTAGTATCACTTTGCCCTTAATCGTCAGACACAGATGTTGTTAAACAGGGCGGTTGGGGCATAAGTGTAGATACTGAGATCATTCGTACCTTAATATGTGCCCACTACATTGTGGTAGTTGCTTTTTCTATGCGTCTGTCTTCCAACAAACACATTACATAATATATTACCTGATGTTTTCTGCACGGTCGTTACTGCTCCCCTAAATGGACTATGCGTGTCAATAAAGACTAACCATTTTGCATCCAAGCAACCACACTTCAGCAACTAACCGGCTATCCACGCTTGCTCTTGCCACATGTATTTGGAGGTACTTCCTAACCTAAAAACATACTACTCCTAGTAGCTATAGTTATTAGTCTGCAAATGAAGTAAATCCTGATGTAATGTTGTTCAGTACAGTGTACTCAATCACCAAGCAAAATATCTAAACTTACACCCCTAACAAGGTGTACACAGAGAAGTCTCAGCGCTATAAAACTGCAGGGAAGGGCAGGAGTATTTGCTGAGGATCAGTACGTGATGCAGGGTTTGGCAATTGACCCTTAGCATAAATCAAATGGTTCAAATGGCTCTGAGCACTATGGGACTCAACTGCTGAGGTCATTAGTCCCCTAGAACTTAGAACTAGTTAAACCTAACTAACCTAAGGACATCACAAACATCCATGCCCGAGGCAGGATTCGAACCTGTGACCGTAGCGGTCTTGCGGTTCCAGACTGCAGCGCCTTTAACCGCACGGCCACTTCGGCCGGCTTAGCATAAATCAATGTAAAGTATTATGAACAAATAAGCAGAAAGACCCTGTTTTGTACGATTTTACGATTGCAGAACAGACACTGGAAGCAGTCATTTCCATTCAACGATCTTGCACTCACTCAAGAACACAAAACAAAACACTAAGCTACGGCAGTGGATGAATACTGAGCTGCGGGTGGCTCGGCTGTGAAGAGAGCATCACAGCTTGCTACGACGCAAACACCTCCACCGCCCCGTGGTTCTTGCCGTGTATTCTCTTAATCGTGCCTGTATCTCAAATTAACCGTTGCAATCATTTCTTTCACCTGCCGAAATCACAAAAATTAGACAATTCCAAATTCCAACGTTTTCGTCGTATGACTGCAATTATGTTTAGTGGGCCCACTATTGCAATTTCGGCACTGGACCTATTTTTAAGTGCAATACATCACCCTCATCACATGTCAAACATGTCACATATAATTTTACGTATATATGTCGTCGTCAAACATACTCCACTTCGTACGTCTACGTGATGTCCTTTACTGACGTGCTTCTAAGCATCTCAGGGCTCTACGCTGCATGACATAGTTCGAATGGCGCCTTAGTGGAACTGGATTGCAAACTTCACCAGCAAACTGTATGTTGCTTGTAAAGATATAGAGAGATACTATGGGTCTAATTCTCTGCTTCTCCTTACCTTTGAATCACGCTCATATTCAAATAAGCTATGTGTAAATGACGAATCAGTTCAGTAATTAAAAATCCGCTTATCAGGAATCTGCGATAGCGCTCTGCAATTTTGATTTCGCTAAATTTTTTAAGGCAAATACCGGGATCGTTCCTCTAAAAACAATGCTGTCGATTTTCTTCCCCTATTCGTGTATATGCTCCGTCTCTATTGATAATGTTGTCAGTGGCGTGTTAATGTGTTAAAAACCCTAATCTTCCTTCCTTCTTTTGGAAACACGGATTACTTCATTCATCTGCAAACGTCACAACTGCTAATGCATTATGAACGGCTATGAATCCTGCACTTTTCCCGAAGTAGCGCATACAACTTATAAGTTAAGGAAGCTGGAAAGCCGGCCGCAGTGGCCGAGCGGTTCTAGGAGCTTCGGTCCGGAACCGCGCGACTGCTACGGTCGTAGGTTCGAATCCTGCTTCGAGCATTGATGTGAGTGATGTCTTTACGTTAGATAGGTTTAATTAGTTCTAAGTTCTAGGGGACTGATGACCTCAGATGTTAAGTCCCATAGTGCTTAGAGCCATTTGGACCAAAGCTGGAAAGGGTACTACCGTGATATTATGATTAAGAACTTTTCGATCAGATACGATTTGTTTCGGCACACAGAAGAAGGGAGTAGGGTACTGTCGGCTATTTCTAACCATGGGTGAATTTGGTATCTATCAAATAATTATTTTTGTATTTATTTCACTTAAACCTTAGTGTTACACACTGCTTAACAAAAGTGTGGAATTCTGTCGTGAAATGTAGTCTACGATACTAGAAGTCTCAATGACCTAATTGCTTCATGCATTGTCCAGTTAGAGCCCATACACTGGACGGTATTTACTACTCGTATGCTTTGCGGCCATTTCCCAGTCGTGTAAACACACTGCTGCCGCAGCGGCACACCGCAAGCTGCCCAGTATCAACAACAGCTTCATTCAGTCTTTGTTCAGCACTGCAGTAACATGCCACGTAGAGGCATACAACACTTTGATAGAGTAAGGACATGGCTTCACTTTTAGGGGGTCATACACAGCAGGATGTTGCCGATCGGTTGCATGTCACTCAAAGTGGTGTGTCTGAGGTAGTCTGCGACCAGACACTAGACGTGTTAGGGTTTGCAGAAGAGCTGAAAGCGCCAGGAACACCGATACGTTCAGCAAGTCCAGCCGTTTGCAGGTGAAGTGTAATGTTCTTGGCAGCAATAATGATGGGACAGTGGACCCCACCGAGCGAGGTGGCGCAGTGGTTAGCACACTAGACTCGCATTCGGGAGGACGACGCTTCGAACCTGCGTCCGGCCATCCTGATTTAGGTTTTCCGTGGTATCCCTAAATCGCTTCAGGCCAGGACGGTTCCTTTGAAGGGGCATGGCCGACTTCCTTCCTCATCCTTCCCTAATCTGATAGGACCGATGACCTCGCTGTTTGGTCCCCTCGCCAAATCAAATGGTTCAAATGGCTCTGAGCTCTATGGGACTTATCGTCTGAGGTCATCAGTCCCCTACACTTAGAACTACTTAAACCTAACTAACCTAAAGATATCACACACATCCACGCCCCAGGCAGATTCGAACATGCGACTGTAGCAGCAGCACGGTTCCAGACTGAAGCGCCTAGAACCGCTCGGCCGCAGCGGGCGGATCAGCTGACTCACACAAGCGTACTGTATGATATGAAAGCATGGGTGCAGCATCGCTTATGGGGGATATGCCGATGGCAGCCACCATTCCTGTGTAGGAGTTCGTAATGGGAACGAAAAAGAAGTGGTGACGTCCTTAAATTTCCTCAGTTATTCTGTTAATGGTAGCAGGGGCATTAAAAAAGTTGCAAGTGAGTTGGCAGTAGTTTCTCATATTGTCACATAATATCAGCAACGGAAGAGTGGACTGCAGAAATAAACTACCGAAGGATGTTTACCATGATTCTAATTTCGCTGAGATGATGCCCGAACTAAGCCAGAGGCAATTTCGAAAAAGATTTTGGCTCCAAAAAAGTTTTCAGAACTTCACTGATGTCTTGAAAGATCCATTTAAAACAAGCAACCTTTTCTCTAAAGCTACTTTATACTCTAGGCAACCGCATCTGTTGAAAGGCATGATGTTAGGAAGAACTCCACTAACAACTGGTAAAATTGTTGCTTATTGTCTTCTTTACCTTTCGCTCGCGATAGTAGTGACGATATTCCCTCAATAGTAAATTTTGACTAGGAGCGATCGGTGTGCCTATGATCTCTTAACGTTGTGAGTATATTTTTTAATTTTAATCCACAAAATGTGGTGACACTGTACTTTACTTTTTACCTTGTACATTGCACCTGATGATGCGGCTTCAAGCCGCGAAACCGGTTTTGTTTTAATAAACAACTATTTTACCGACATATAGCGGACTTCTTCCTAACGTCAATCATTTTTCTCTATCGCAAGCGATATCTCCAACCACGTAAACTGTAAGCTGTTCTCTCTAATTGTAAGGTATGCTGATCCGGAAAATTTAATCAGAAACAGGCGACTTGACTTCGTTAAACGGGGTGATGAGTTACCTAACGGTGTTGAAGATCTGATCAAGCCTTCACCGAATATTCATACTTTAGATGAAAATAACCTCACTGCGTACTGTGCAGACAATGCAAATGTAAAATGCGTGAAGCGTAATTCTGTGGTCAGTGAAACCAAATGCACAAATCACATATTGCGTAATGCAACAAAACATGCAGGTGATGCATTAGACATGGTTGTTGTTGTGGGTTGACAGGAGAGACAACACCGGGTATGAGAGGAAGCCGAAAAGCACGCGTTTTAGCTCACGCAGGCTGGCGTGAGGTCTGGAACAGGACAAGGAAATTAGACTTTAGAAAAACGGACGTAGCTGGTGGAATACTTTAATCCATTAATGATGAGCGTCACTCTTGACTGTACATGACTCAGTATCAATTGTAACTGGTAATGGCGCCTTGCTAGGTCGTAGCAAATGACGTAGCTGAAGGCTATGCTAACTATCGTCTCGGCAAATGAGAGCGTATTTTGTCAGTGAACCATCGCTAGCAAAGTCGGTTGTACAACTGGGGCGAGTGCTAGGAAGTCTCTCTAGACGTGCCGTGTGGCGGCGCTCGGTCTGCAATCACTGATAGTGGCGACACGCGGGTCCGACGTATACTAACTGACCGCGGTCGATTTAAAGGCTACCACCTAGCAAGTGTGGTGTCTGGCGGTGACACCACAGTTGTTGTTGTGGTCTTCAGTCCTGAGACTGGTTTGATGCAGCTCTCCATGCTACTCTAACATGTGCAAGCTTCTTCATCTCCCAGTACCTACTGCAACCTACATCCTTCTGAATCTGCTTAGTGTATTCATCTCTTGGTCTCCCTCTACGATTTCTACCCTCCACGCTGCCCTCCAATACTAAATTGGTGATCCATTGATGCCTCAGAACATGTCTTACCAACCGATCCCTTCTTCTAGTCAAGTTGTGCCACAAACTCCTCTTCTCCACAATTGTAGTCAGTATCTCCTCTTTGGTTACGTGATCTACCCATCTAATCTTCAGCATTCTTCTTTAGAACTACATTTCGAAAGCTTCTATTCACTTCTTGTCTAAACTGTTTATCGTCATTGCTTCACTTCCATACATGGCTACACTCCATACAAATACTTTCAGAAACGACTTCCTTACACTTAAATCTATACTCGATGTTAACAAATTTCTCTTCTTCAGAAACGCCTTCCTTGCCATTGCCAGTCTACATTTTATATCCTCTCTAATTCGACCATCATCAGTTATTTTGCTCCCCAAATATCAAAACTCCTTTACTACTTTAAGTGTCTCATTTCCTAATCTAATTCCCTCAGCATCACCCGACTTAATTCGACTACATTCCATAATCCTCGTTTTGCTTTTGCTGATGTTCATCTTATATCCTCCTTTCAAGACACTGTCCATTCCGTTCAACTGCTCTTCCAAGTCATTTGCTGTCACTGACGGAATTACAATGTCATCGGCAATCCTCAAAGTTTTATTTCTTCTCTATGGATTGCAATACCTACTCCGAATTTTTCTTTTGTTTCCTTTACTGCTTGCTCAATATACAGATTGAATAACATCGGGGAGAGATTACAACCCTGTCTCACTCCCTTCCCAACCACTGCTTCCCTTTCATATCCCTCGACCATCTGGTTTCTATACAATTGTAAATAGCCTTTCGCTCCCTGTGTTTTACCCCTGCCACCTTCAGAATTTGAAAGAGAGTATTCCAGTCAACATTGTCAAAAGCTTTCCCTAAGTCTATAAATGCTAGAAACATAGGTTTGGGTTTCCTTAATCTATCTTCTAGCAAGGGAACCTCCCCAACGCACCCCCCTCAGATTTAGTTATAAGTTGGCACATTGGACAGGCCTTGAAAAACTAAACACAGATCAATCTAGAAAACAGGAAGAAGTTGTGTGGAACTATGAAAAAAAAAGCAAAATATACAAACTGAGTAGTCCATGCTCAGGACAGGCAACATCAAAGTGAATGTGGGTTCAGGGGCGCCGTGGTCTCGTGGTTAGCGAGAGCAACTCCGGAACGAGAAGTCCCTGGTTCAAGTCTTCCCTCTGGTGAAAAGTTTAATTCTTGTGGTGTCACCGCCAGACACCACACTTGCTAGGTGGTAGTCTTTAAATCGGCCGCGGTCCGTTAGTATACGTCGGACCCGCGTGGCGCCACTATCAGTGATTGCAGACCGAGCGCCGCCACACGGCACGTCTAGAGAGACTTCCTAGCACTCGCCCCAATTGTATAGCCGACTTTGCTAGCGATGGTTCACTGACAAATTACGCTCTCATTTGCCGAGACGATAGTTAGCACAGCCTTCAGCTACGTCATTTGCTACGACCTGGCAAGGCGCCATTACCAGTTACTATTGATGCTGTAAAACATGTACCGTCAACAGCGATGTTCACCAATTATGGATTAAAGTTAAGTAATCCAGCAGCTACGTACGTTTTTCTAAAGTCTCATTTCCTTGACCTGTTCCAGACCTCACGCCAGCCTGCGTGAGCTAAAACGCGTGCCTATCGGCTTCCTCTCATAGTGGGTTGGTTGTCTTGCCAATCCACAACAATTTTTTATTTTCAGACAATTATTATCTGTCCGTTCGATGCGATCACTTTTTTAGGGAATGATTATCACATCCACAAGAAAACCTAAAGCAGGCAAGGTAGAAGAATCTTTTTACCCATTCGCCAAGTGTACAAGTTAGGTGGGACGACAACATATTCCTGTCATGTGACACACATGCCGTCACCAGTGTCGAATAGAATACATCACACGTGTTTTCCTGTGGAGGAATCGGTTGACCTATGACCTTGCGATCAAATGTTTTCGGTTCCCATTGGAGAGGCACGTCCTTTCGTCTACTAATCGCACGGTTTTGCGGTGCGGTCGCAAAACACAGACACTAAACTTATTACAGTGAACATAGACGTCAATGAACGAACGGACAGATCATAACTTTGCGAAAATAAAAAAAGTAAAATTTTCAGTCGAGGGAACACTTGAACCTAGGACCTCGCATTCCACAGCTGCTCACGCTAACCACGGGACCATCGCGCTCCTGAGCTCGGACATGCCTTGATGTTGCATATCTTGCACATGGGCTACTCAGTTTGTATATTTTGCTTATTATTTTCATAGTTCCACACAACTTCTTCCTGTTTTCTCGATTGATCTGTGTTCAGTTTTTCAAGATCTATCCACTGTGCCAACTTATAACTAAATCTGAGGGGGGTGCGATGGGGAGGTTCCCTTGTAAGATGAGTCGTAGAGTCAGTATTGCCTTACCTGTTCCAATATTTCTACGGAATCCAAATTGATCTTCCCCGAGGTCGGCTTCTACCAGTTTTTCCATTCGTTTGTAAATAATTCTCGTTAGTATTTTGCAGCCTTGACTTATTAAGCTAATATTTCGGTAATTTTCACATCTGTCAACACCTGCTTTCTTTGGGATTGGAATTATTATATTCTTCTTGAAGTCTGACGGTATTTCGCCTGTCACATACATTTTGCTCACCAGATGGTAGAGTCTTGTCAGGACTGGCTCACCCAAGGTTGTCAGTAGTTCTAATGGAATGTTGTCTACTCCCGGGCCCTTGTCAAACTCTTCACGCAATATCATATCTCCCATTTCATCTTCATCTACATCCTCTTCCATTTCCATAATATTGTCCTCAAGTACATCGTCCTTGTATAGACCCTCTATATACTCCTTCCACCTTTCTGCTTTGCCTTGTTTGCTTAGAACTGAGTTTCCGTCAAAGCTCTTGATAGTCATGCAAGTGGTTCTCCTTTCTCCATAGGTCTCTTTAATTTTCCTCTAGGCAGTATCTGTCTTACACCTAGCGATATAAGCCTCAACATTAGACATACATTAGACATACAAACTGAAAAACTCGTTTTGTCTGTATCATGCATTCCAAGAACATACGATGTAGGTGTGCAGTTGAAATTTATTGCCATTAAATTTCCCCTAGACCGTCCGTTAAATCATGGTCACGTGTTGGTCATTCCCTTAAAACCATGATCTAATTTTGGTCTCCTTAGTGCGGTATGTAACAGCGGCTAAACTCAGTACAGTCTTTCTGAATACACCAAGCGTCGGGGGCCGCCTATCGTGATGGAAGTAAATTTAGCAGCGGTGCAAGCGTTTGTGTGCGAGTTTAGCGGGCAGTAAGTGCAGCAATTAGCTGCTGGCATTAAGAGCGGTGGCTGGCGCGCGCGGGGAAGCCCACCGCCGCAGTGACTGCACGCGAAACCCCAGCGGGACCACGCGCCTTGCCGGCGGCAGGCGGAGTGGAGTGTCTGCGCGGCTCGAGTGCCGGGAGCAGCGCCCAAAAGTAGAGCCGCGGAGCCGCGCTGGCTGCCCGCCGCTGCCGCCGCCGCCGCCGCCGTCGCCGCTGCCGCTGCCGCCCCCGGCCTCCGCCACCGCCGCCGCCAGCGCCGCCGCTCCCGCCTCCCGGCGGTAATGGGAGGCGCTGCCCGGTGTCGGGTTTCAGCCTCAGCCCGGCGCGACGCGGTGCGGGCTCCGCGCTCACGCTGCTGCCGCCGCTGGCATTTTTACAGCTGCGGACCAAGTTTTGTGGCGGCCGATGCTATTAAATTTCAGTGCTGCTCCGAAAGATAGATTGGCGATACCTGTCAAGTGCGGCCCTCGCTATGCAAACATAATTTGCCGTATCGATCGGTTATACAGAAGCGCAATCGCGGAACATTTAATAAGACAAAACTGAGTGTGTTAAAACATTTCTGATCTTGTAGATATGTTAAGAAGTAGCAGCGGAGTCGGCACTGCCACCTTCAACAAAAATTTTCGAAGTTTGTTACCAAGTGTTAATACTGTACATACCAACGTTACATCCAGTGTTTCAATTGGCCTATTAGTGTACATCACCCACAGCAAAGCCACTTGCATCAGCAGTTGAAACACTGATCCGTAAAGTAACATAAAGACACGGTCATTGTGGGTTGGCATCCTAATCAAATTTCAGGCATTATCTCTCACCACAGACAACGCAGTGGCTTTCACTTAACGACCGAGAGCCGCTTGCAGTGCCTCTCCTGGGCTCGTGGTTATATCGGTGGACCCTAGACACTGCAAGACCGTGGCCTGGTCATATGAGTCTAAATTTCAGTTGGTAATGGCTGATGGTAGGAACAATTGAAAGATAATCAGCCCTCGGTCACTATTTTTAACAAATAACCTGGTTTCGACACTGCTAGGAGTGTCTTCCTCAGAATTTAAATCAAAGAATGGTCTATATTCTATAACCTTATCACAGAATTATGACTAAAAACGTATGATAGAATATAAGTACGGAATCGTCATGAAAGACTGGCAGTACTTATATGTCATTTATAAAATAATAAATATGCCAAAAGGGCATTGTTGTTGTTGTTGTTGTTGTTGTGGTCTTCAGTCCTGAGACTGGTTTGATGCAGCTCTCCATGCTTCTCTATCCTGTGCAAGCTTCTTCATCTCCCAGAACCTACTGCAACCTACATCCTTCTGAATCTGTTTAGTGTATTCATCTCTTGGTCCCCCTCTACGATTTTTTACCCTCCACGCTGCCCTCCAACACTAAATTGGTGATCCATTGATGCCTCAGAGCATGTCCTACCAACCGATCCCTTCTTCTAGTCAAGTTGTGCCACAAATTTCTCTTCTCCCCAATCCTATTCAATACCTCCTCATTACTTATATGATCTACCCACCTAATCTTCAGCATTCTTCTGTAGCACCACATTTCGAAAGCTTCTATTAGTCACAAAAAAAGATTAAAGATAAAGAAAACTGTGATGGCGAGCCACTAAGGGCTGCTGGTTACTTGCATGGTGCAGGTTATAAATGACATATAAGTACTGCCAGTCTTTCACAACGATTCCGTACTTATACTCGATCATATGTTTTTAGTCATAATTCTGTGACCGTGTTATAGAATATAGACCATTCTTTGATTTAAATTCTGAGCAAGACACTCCTAGCAGTGTCGAAACCAGGTTAATTTGTTAAAAATAGTGACCGAGGGCCAGTTATCTTTCAATTGTAACTATTCACGGACTCTGAACGTGCAGCCATGTACAAGATTTTGCTGATGGTAGGGTTCAAGAGTGCTGGCCACTGTGGCCGAGGGGTTCTAGGCGATTCAGTCCGGAACCGCGCTGCTGCTACGGTCGCAGATTCGAATCCTACCTCGGGCATGGATGTGAGTGATGTCCTTAGATTAGTTAGGTTTAAGTAGTTCTAAGTTCTCGGAAATAATGACATCAGATGTTAAGTCCCACAGTGCTTAGAGCAATTTGAACCATTTGTTCAAGTGTGGCACAAAAGCCATGGACGCAAGCTGTCAACAAGGCACTGTGCTAGCTGGTGGTGGCCGCCCGGAGTGTTCGCGGATTACGCGACCTCTCCCGCCGGAGGTTCGAGTCCTCCCTCGGGTATAGGTGTGTGTGTTGTTCTTAGCACAACTTAGTTTAAGTAGTGTCTAAGTCTAGGGACCGTTGACCTCAGCAGTTTCTGTGCGACTGGACCCGGCGGAGGTTCGAGTCCTCCCTCGGGCGTGTGTGTGTGTGTTTGTCCTTAGGATAATTCACGTTAAGTAGTGTGTAAGCTTAGGGACTGATGACCTTAGCAGTTAAGTCCCATAAGCTTTCACACACATTTGAACATTTTTTTGAAACCTCGGCGGTTTGGTCTCTTTAAGAATTCGTACTCGTTTGAGCATTCTTGAAGCTAGCTTCATAACGGTGTGGGCCATGTTTACGTGAAATGGATTGGATGGTCTGGTCTGACTGAACTGAGTATTTACTGTTAATGTTTATGTTCGGCTAGCTGGAGACCATTTGCAGCTATTCATTTCGTGTACCCAAACGCGTCCCGGGCCACAATTGTTTGCGATTGGTTTGAGAAAGTTTCAGGACAGTTCGAGTGAATGAATTGGCCACCGAGATCGCCTGACACGAATCCGATCGAACATTTATGGGACATAATCGTGAGGTCTGTTCGTGCATAAAATCTTGCACTGGCAACACATTCTCAATTATGGCCGGCTATAGAGCCAGAATGGTTCAGTGTTTCTGCAGGGTCTATCAACGACTTGTTGACTCCATGCCACGTCGAGCCGGTGCACTACGCCGGCCAAAAGGAAGTCCGACATGATATTAAGAGGTATCACACGGCTTTTGTCACCTCAATGTATACCCTACCAGGCCCGGTAACAACACTTAATACGAACGTCAACAAAGAACTCTTGTGAAGCATTCTACTTTTAATGAGGATTGCAAGTCTGAATATTTACGCACCCTCTGATGGTGCGTACGTGTACGACGTCGCATTGACATTCGACGATATCTTCGTCTGGGTGCATCACTGTTTTTTGTCAGGCTTTGTACTTGTTGCAACTCCATACAGCCCGCTATAATTGACGTTTTCGCCACAGAGACAGAGCGTAAGAAATCTGCCAGAGTTACCTGTACGTCAGTTTCCTACAGCTGTACGGCTCGTTCTTGTCAGAACCTACGTAAATGAAACGCTTTATTGTTTCGCGCGCTGGCGGCGGCAGCAGCGGGCGTGACGCACCGCCGGCAGATCCCTGGCTTCCGCCCCCGCTTCCGGCACGCGGTTCCGCATTCCGCAGCAGCGGCCGCAGCCTCCGCCCCGTGCACGCACGCACGCACGCTCGCACGTGCGTCAGCCACCGACTCAAGGGCCTGCCCGCCTTTCCAGTTCGACTGTTTACACGCTCAGCACATGAGTGGCAGACGGGGCAAGAAAAGAACGTGCCAACAGTCTCATTTACTCTCAATAGCAATCAGATAGGGGCTACTGAATATATATTAGAAATGCAGATATCCAGTATTTGGTGACGTTGTTGTCAGCTGTGTAGTGGCTTCGTTAACACTATACTGGATTTGTTAGCTGGTCGCAGCTTGTAGATTCTGCAAAAGTAAATTGGAATGGCATGATTGGCTGGGAGCTGTCTGTTTGCAAGCTCTTTCAATTGTACGTCACTTCCCCCGTATCGCTTCTAGCATACCTTCAAGTCATTGAATGGTGATGGCTAGCGTATCGGCAGACATTCATTTCGGGGTCTGACCGGGACTCGATCCAGCGACCTTCCATTTTCCAGGCTCTTACAACTAGAGAAAGAAGCCCGCCTTGTAGATGCTGAAGATTCGTCTTCGTGCTAAGAAATATGGACGGAAGAGAAACAATATTCTTCTACCGCACAAAATAATTATGTCGTACAATTGTTTGGCGAAGCGGAGATGGTTAGCAAAGGTGTTTCACTACTGCAAAACGTATCTTGAACGAACACTGATCCAGCTTGCCCCTAAACATTCTTTAAAAAAGGCTTCGTTCGAGATTACCTGGTGAGTTAGGTGATTTGAACAGCCGGAAAACACGTAGATACAGCGTCAGGGTATCTAGACATCGAATCTGAGGCTGCTAACTATCAAATGCGTCATGAGCCACGGTTTCCGTCTGCGGAGCGTACGTAAGGGCCTGGTTCATAATTCTTTCCCACGGTCCCTGTCGAAAACTTTAAGAAAAGTAATTTCCGGTACAGGGGAGAATCTGTTGTCCCATCAGATAAGACATACATTTATGAAATATCTGTGTTAACGATTGTTATTGTGTGTTTCTCTTTTCAACATGTAAAATGTGTAAGCGATGTTTAATATGTGTGAGTTTCTGCACAAATGGACGACAAGTAAACCCAAAGACAACAGAATGATGCAGCGTCTCACACATCGGAAACGCACAAATGCCATAAGACGCGGAAAAAGCATTTGAGAATGGAAATTATTTTAGGAAACGCGTCGTGTTGGCAGCATCAAAATTATCTTCTGACAAATAAACACAATCGCAGGCTTTCTCCAACCATTTCTAATGGTGAAATCCTCTGTCCGTTCCTCGGGTCTTCCGTATCTACGTACCAACCCACTTGCGGTCACAACCACTAGGCGTTCCCTCATGGGACGTGGAAATGTTGGGGGATCAGGAGCTGGTGACGTCACAGCGTGAAATTGCACTTTCCACTGCATTGCTAAGCGCAAAAGGAAGGCTCTGTCAACTCAAATTTTTGAAATTACGAGAAGCTACATATCGGACCTCGAAGATTTCTTGTATTTGATGCTTTTTGTGTTATGCCGGCCGGTGTGGCCGTCCGGTTCTAGGCACTACAGTCTGGAACCACGCGACCGCTACGGTCGCAGGTTCGAATCCTGCCTCGGGTATGGATGTGTGTGATGTCCTTAGGTTAGTTAGGTTTAAGTAGTTTTAAGTTCTAGGGGACTGATGACCTTAGAAGTTAAGTCCCATAGTGCTCAGAGCCATTTGAACCAGCTTCTTGTGTTATAACTGGCATTCTATGAAATTATACTGTTTCGGTACTATGGCACAATGATGATTTAAGGGTATCATATTTGGTACAATTTTTCGTAGTTAAATATCAGGAAAGGAGATTTGTAGTTGCAGTCTTTTAGACATTACTTAGGCACTGCTGTCATGTCAAAGCTGTAGCGTAGTTAACAGCCCAGCAGGTTCGCTTGTAACTACTGCCACAATTTTTTTTCACCTTTTGTTTTCTAAAAGATTCTGGGACTTCCTTTGTAATCTAAAAGAAGTATTGTCTGCAATAGTCGAGGTTATTTAATATAAATAATGTATTTTCTGCAGTTGTTGTTGCATAATCTAACGCCTGCAATGTTTCCTCAGTGACTAGAAATCTTAATGTGACGGCCAGTCTATGCCAGAGAGTAAATATAAGTTACGCACTGAAATTTTTGGTGTTAGAAAACTTCGTGTAAAAGATGTATACCTATCTCTTGGTTTTTATGAACTGCATCACGATTTAATGTTGCCAGTAAATATCGTTTTGAACGATATGGAGTAGCTTCGAAAAAATCTCCTCTTCCCTTCTAAAGAAATTACGGATTGAATCTCGATCTTGAAATCTATGTGATGAAGTACGTTATTTCAGAGTGAGAATAGTCAATAAAACATCGAGAATATGGATATATGCATGTGTAAACTAACGTTAGACACTGTACTTTAACTATATTCAATTTAAAACAGAAAAAAATGATTAAGTCTCAAATGAGTTCACGAATAACTAGTATGTACATCAAATCTTTGTGCAGCATATTTAGTATACCTCTACCAGCAATTCTCTGTTCAAGGCATCGACTTGTTCGTGATTTTCTGCTCTCTTCTTCGATTATTTCTAACAGAGTTAACGTAAGTACTTTACGCGAATCCACAAACAGTGTGATAGCACGCCAGATGCTTTTGACAACTGCAGCAGGAGAGTGCTGCGGTCGCAAATCACGATGAGGAGCACGTTTCGAGAGGCGGAGCTGGTCGTTTCAGAGCGAGTAGCATCCACGACGGATACCACGTCTGGTGTAGTTCGTGATGAGAAACACGTACCGCGTGAGGACTGCGTTAGCAACCTGCAGTACGCGAGACGAATCACGTAACATACCGCTCCACAGATTTAATCGCTAATGTTTACTGGGGAACCCGGAATCGTTCTATGCAGTTATACACTGTAACATTAGCTTAAATAAGGGTCGCCCACGTCGCTCTCATCCGCGAGGTAGGGTTGAACTTCTCACAGCGCCAAAGGCAATAATTAAATTCCATATAGCTCAAAAACGATTCCAAGATCCGACCATTGGACTGGAATACGTTCACTGCAAACAGTTCAGCGCACCGCCTTCAACTAGTTACCAGCAACCTCAGCCTATGATCACCACAACAACAAAAGAGGAATATAGTTCAAAGAATGTAATGAAAAAGTCACTCAGACACACCAGGTTCAAATTTGCATAGAAACAAATAAAAATTTATTGGTATTAATTAGCCTTAGACAAGACCGTCAATTTTATCCACCACCACCTCCAGCTCGTACCAAGCTCTGTTCTGAGGCCTCTTTTTGCCGGACAAGTTCACGCTGTCTAATTCTCAACACCCACAGAGAAAATCAGCAACGTGCTCAAGCAGGATTCGACGCTCTCGCACCAGAACACACTTTAGATTGCTAAGTAGGCTTTCTATAGCGGTAAAATAGCTTCATTGATCACGAAGGATCGTTAACCGCAGACTTCCGGAATGAAAACCACTGAAAACGGCAAGCTCTGTCCCCGAAGTTTCATGACTTATTGGTTCAACCCTACGAGGGCTGTCGGCCGACTTTTCGATTCCCCGTGCTTCAAAGTGTTGCACAAAATGCACTGTCCAGTCACATTAGAGCGAACACCTGTCAAAAGCCTGAATAACGACCTTTTGGAGGTCACGCTGCTGGGAAACGTGGAGGAAGAGTATGGATGAGGTACTGGGCTGTATCAAAAGGGATGTGGAGCTCCGGTAGTGTGGCCATCAGTGCAAGGCTGCTAGGTTGAGGATCCGTGGCGGAAACACCCCAATCCAGGTGGTCCCACACATTCTCGATTGGGTTAAATCCGGACAGTTTGGTATCCAGGGGAGTGCAGTGTAATCATCCCCGTGCTATTCAACACACGTGCATACACGGCTAGCTGTGTAACAAGTTGCATTGTCCTGCTGGAAGATGCCATTGTTCTGAGTAAAAACAAATTGAGTGTAGGGTTGGGCGTGGACATCGAGGTAGAGCATATCTGCTATGAGTCACTGTGCCTTCCAGAATGACCTGATCAGGAAGGGAAGGCCCTTTAACAGGGATGCATGACTGCTGGAAGGCGTTTTCTTTCAGACATTTCACGCCGTACACGCAAACGGCCACCTATCCAAAGGAGCCTAAAACGTGATTCATACGAAGAGACCAGCTACCGCTGCTCAGTAAACGACTAGTTGTGGTATTGTCGTGCAAATTTCAGCCTTTATCGCCGATGAACAGTAGTCAGCGTTTGCTGTAGAAGTCCCTCAATGTTCACTGAACGGTCGTTGAGGAGTAACTGTTGGTAGCCCATTAGATCACCTGGGGGGTCAGTTGCTCAGTGGTTTCACGTTTATTCGCCCACACACATCTCTTCAGCCGTCATTCGTCTAAGGCCTGTAGCGCACCACAGTTGCCTCGTAGCCGGTGTTGAATAACGCCATCTTACCATGCACAGCGTAGTTTAACCACAGCTCCTCGCGAACAGTTTACTGACTTAGCCGTTTCGAAAATGCTTGCATCCTTGGCCCGAAAGCCAATGATGATGCCCTTTTGGACGTCAGTTATATCACTCCGTTTCCACTTTACGATAACGACTTCCCACCCGACACGCTTTATATACCTTCCACTGCTAGTGCTGCCACATGCTATCTGTGAGCGGTTATTACACGTTGATGTCAAACTTCGACAGTGGTCACATTAATGTGTCTGGATCTTGTAATTCTACAATTTGCTCTTTCGGGCAATCAGAGTGATTGGGCATTTCCTCATCTCACTAACAGGGTTTCGGTAAAACGTCACTTCTTTCTGAAACGGGTGTCGGAATCACCGGCTAAGAGGGCGATATTACACTCCATGTAAGTCAGCCATTTAGACTCCTACCACACCCCATTTAGGAAGATTAGGGAATATCCAGCACACTATATCCAGGCCGAAGAATACATCCTACTACCAGGACCTAACCCTGTCGTAGACACTACTGGAAGGAAGAGCACATAGGCACGGCCAGGAAATGAGATGTTACAAGGGATTAAAAGAAGTCTTTTGTTACAATTAAAATTCAGGCACTCATAGGGTCCAATGTGGGCTGTAATTATCGTATGGCAGCGAAACTTCCTAATGCATTAATACTGAACCGATTTACGGTGGAAAAAATTGGTTCCTATTTAGCGACAAGGTGGACTACGGATGGGCCATGGGCACGGAAGTTCAAAAAAGTGAGACCCATAATGTTAAAATTATTAACCACCGCTTATGCAGCTTCTTCAATATGAGCACCGGAGACGCCAACGAGACGCCCTACAGCGCCAGATTTGCACCTGGCGCTCAAGACTGGAAGTAATTTTTTCCACCATAAATCGGTTCCGCATTTAATTCATTAGCGTATCTGAGCCGTGGCTGGCTCGTATAATGCTTTGCATTAAACCTTCACTGCTATTCTGTGATTAGTCTCCCGCGGTTATCGCGATTATACTGTTATCCTCTCTTTCTGCGAGTGGCAGCTGTAGTTTCCGGCTGTGCCGTGTGCGGGCAGTTGGGCGGTTGGCGTGGAGCAGCGACGAAGTCTCTGTGGCGGGTGTCTGGCCGGGGGCCGCTGGCGGCGTCCACGCGCGGTCGGAGTGTGAGGGGCTGTTCCCATTGCTACGAGGTCCGTGGCTCACCAATCCCGGATACGAAAGTTGAGTCTCTACATAATCTACCAGCCAGCCCCAACTGTACACATTGTGTCGTTTGAATTTCGTTGTGGGTTGTTGGGACATTTCCACGAGCAACAACGCGTGTTTTCAAGTTGGCGGAATTCTAGCCACCCTCCTGTGGAGTTTAACTTAACTTGAGTATTCGGGAATTGAAGAGCACCAGCGGAATCTTCTGACTTGTGGCCGTTAGCGTTCCGGTTACCTTCCCTGGCCGTTGACGTAAATGCAGGCAGCGTATTTTCCTCATCGTTTTGTGGCTGTCGAGCTCGGCGTGTAGTTTGACAGCCGAGTGTGTAATTCGTTGTGGGCGCCGATACCTTCGCCGTTGTGGAGCGGAAGTTATCCTGTGGCTTGGTCCGTTGACTGCCTGTCGGTTAGGTTGCCGTCGGATTGAGAATTGTTGGGCGGACTGCCCGTCTCACCTAAGCGAGCGTTAATGTTTAAATTCCAGGCCAACCCTTGGAAGCTTCTGGGCGCCGTTTGATGTGCTGCCTTTTTTTATTTGTCCTTGTTGTTTATTTATGTATGGTTTCTAGCCGATTTTAAATTAAAGTTGTTTTGGCCTTAAGGCGTGAGATAGTTTGGGCCTTCAGCCTAATTTAGAGAAATGTTCTAAGATGAGGCCTTCTGCCTTTTAAAATTCAAATTCTTGTTTTTATGTCTTAAGTGATTGGCCTTGAGCCGGTTTTAAATTAAAGTTGTTTTGCCCTTGAGGCGTGAGATTGAATGGCGCATTTAGCCGGGAATTCTAAAATTAATGTTTGGCTTGGTTTTTAACGTTTTCTTTACTCTTGTAATGTTTGTCAAATGAATAAAGTAGTATGTTCTGGTGCAACTGACAGCCACTCATTTTGGCCGCCTTCCACAAATTAAACAGCGGTTTTGTCAGGGGATCGCAATATCTAATTTTTTCTTTAGTTATAACCACCCGGTGCATACCTCGCGAAACAAGAAAAGTTGTGAGACGGTTTTCTGACACGTATTCAACAGTGCGGATCTACGTGCGTGGCACAAACGTGTGCGATGAGAACTGGTAACGCGCGCTGGAGGGAGGCAGACAGCGGCTGGCGTGGAGGGGAGTCCCCGCGCCGCGCCCTCTCGCTGTTTGTTTGCAGAAGCGCTGCCTGGCCGCCACCCCTGCGCCCTCTGCTGTACGCCGTGTGCTCTTGTGGCTGGCAGCCGGCTCGGCGGCGCCAGGGCGGCCAATAAAACTATTCACAGCAGACTCGTAAAACACGGCGACGGCGGCACTGATTGGGAAAGCCACTGGCCCACTGCCGCTCACACTCGTTTTAACGGCTCCCACTTTCTCTGTGGGTGGTGTCGCGTCGCCGTCGTCTCGTACACGCTGACGTTACACTCTGTTGCAGGCCCCCCAACACCAGAGGAGTACAGTCCAATTAAAATAACTTGATAGTTGGCGCGCTATCTAGCTTGTCACTTCCAATCAGAGCACTCAACGTCACTTCCGAACCGTCCGCCGTTGTCACACCGCCACAGTAATTAATTCACTCCCAGTTCTTTGTCTGGCTTTCTTTCTTGATGTGTTTCTATCCCGAATTTTGGGCCTCGCCCTTTTATTTCCTATTTCATCACACATGATAATCACCCCAGAAACAACACACACAACTCCGCTAACGAAATACACACGTTTCATACACAGCACTATCCGAAAACTACTGGATTCTTCCGCACAAGATGCGAATCAGTGTCATTTGTACGTTATAATAATCAAAGATATCGGCTTACAATAGGTAAGTTTCACACTACATAACGTGAAGCCGAATTTTTTAAGGCTGGCAAATCAATCGTTACGACTGACATATCAGAATCATAAATACAAGAACGTTTTGCAGTGTAATGGTATAGCGTAGTTGTAAGCGTATAAACCCGACATGTGGAAGGTGGAAAGTTCGAATCTCGTCAAACGCAGCGGACTTTTTTATTTAATCTAATCAAAAGACTTTTATTACCTTTCTTATTCAGTAAATCGGTTTAAATGTACTTTTTTTATTTCTAATACTTCCGCGTCATTTTCATCATAGTAGAAGAATGCTGAAGATTAGATCGGTAGATCACATAACTATTGAGGAAGTATTGAATAGAATTGGGGAGAAGAGGAGCTTGTGGCACAACTTGACTAGAAGAAGGGATCGGTTGTTACGACATGTTCTGAGACATCGAGGGATCACCAATTTAGTATTGGAGGGCAGCGTGGAGGGTAAAAATCGTAGAGGGAGACCAAGAGATGAATACACTAAGCAGATTCAGAAGAATGTAGGCTGCAGTAGGTACTGGGAGATGAAGAAGCTTGCACAGGATAGAGTAGCATGGAGAGCTGCATCAGACCAGTCTCAACAACAACAACAATTGATTTTTACTTGCTCTTATTATTCTCTCTACCATTTTTTTCGTTTGGAACTGCTTGTGTCACCTATAATCTGCAACCTAGTACCAACTAGGACTACTGATTTGTTGGTAACGCGGCATTCCGTGTAGCAAGTGTGAGGGTGGTTTCAGGGTAGTTTCAGGTAACGAATGAAAGCAAGAAATTACAGTTCGCTTTTATCGCTACAACTGAAATTCAGCTGCATAAGATGGCAATGCATACAAACATATCACAATATTTTTCTCTCTTGAGTATGCTCTTACAGGTTAGCTTTAAACGCCTTGAACAAAGAGCTTTTGATCTGGCTTGATTGTCGCTCACTGCAACGATAGGAAGGATAATGCAGTCGCATTATTTCGAAACGTTATTAAAGCACTAAAGATTCAAAACGTGTAAGTTAATATTTATAAGTGTATTGTCCACTAACTTGAAACTCTTGCCTTGCAGGTTTCAGGCACAATACCGGAGAGTGTTACATGCTGTTAAGATGCTCTGTAAAAACAAAAATCTAGCCACTTGAAATTAAAATGAATTGCAGTGAACTCCGTTTCAGTTCCGCATGTAGAGGATTTAAAGATAAACATGTACATGGACGGAGGAGCCTTCAAGACAACAGCGAGAGATAATAGAAAAAAGAGAGAGAGACAGAGAGAGAGAGAGAGAGACTCAAGGAACGAAAGGAACGAAATTTCAGTGCGAGTGTTTTTACTTCGTAACGCTGATGTACGAGGCAATGAGCTCATCACGTGGAGGACTAACAACGGCATGTTCTCCATTTTTGGTACCTGTCACCAATAGCGATTCGGTCAGAACACGCATTAATCTAGGGTGTCCTGCTCATCTTTAGAACTCGGAGATTATGCATGCTTGCGAATAAGGCGTGTACTGAAGCATATACGAGGGTTGGAACTTAAATAGTTGCAACTATTTATTCACAAGCGATACAAAAGAGTTACATGTTTGCACCTGTTACTATCCTTCAAAGTAGTCACCAGCGTTGTGTAGAACCCGTTGCCAGCGATGTGGAAGGCATAGTATACCGTTAGCAGAACCCGTTTTATTGATGGTGCCAATGGAGTGGTCTACTGCCTGTCCAATCTCTGGAACAGTTCTGAAGCGAATGCCACGAAGTGGTTCCTTCATCTTCGGAATCAAATCAAATTCACAATGACAAGTCCGGGGAGTATGGTGGATGGTACAGTACTTCCCAGTCCCATCGACCGAACAGAGCAGCCACAGCTTGCGCTGTATGCGCCCGAGCTTTGTTGTGCAAAATGATGGGTGAGTTGCGCAGGAAGTGTCGCCGCTTCTTTCGCAAAGCTGGTCGCAGGAGATGCTCCAAAAACGAACAGTAATACTGTGTGTTGACGGTCTGCCGTGGAGGAACGTAATGCGTTAGGATAACACCATGACAGTCGTACACAAGAATCACCACAACTTCAGACCGCTCCATTCGCACCATCAACAGAACAGGTTCTGGTCATGGTATACTACGCCTTCCACATCGCTGGCAACGGGTTCTACAGAACACTGGTGACTACTTTGAAGGACAGTAACAGGTGCAAACACGTAACTTTTTTGTATCGGTTATGAATAAATAGTTGCCACTATTTAAGTTCCAACCTTCGCACAATGTTTGTATGATGACAAGGAAGTAAATGTAACGCATCAAATCATTTTTAAACGCTGTTAGTCGACATGAAGCAGTTGAAGAATTTCGCTAACAAATACCACATTCTGGATTATTCCACGAAACCCATGAAAAGAAATAAGACTCGGTCAGTGTCAAGCTGAATGAAGAAGAACTTTTCCTCTAAAAGGTTTAGAGAGTAAAATGTTGTCCCTAGCGACGAGGAAACTTTATTTCTGTGTAATATTCTAAAGAAGCTCAATATAGGATTTCAAGAATCATGATGTGCACGGGTACTTGTAGGGATCAGACTCACGGTATATATTTGGTGAGTGCGCTATGGTTAATAAAGAATTCTACTTTTTTTGGCTATTGTACACAGTTACACGTCGTGCTTGAACCACATACTTGAGCACTGTTACAATAAGTGCAACAATGTGTAATTCGTGGCATGCATTGGGTACTCCTATAATAGTTGTTGATATAATGGTAGTTTCTTAACAATCATTTTCCCGGTAGGAGTCGCGAAGCCTTTTTTCCCTGGACTCAACTTGCATGACTTGACGTGAAGGATATTTCTTACAGGATGATAGTAAACGACTTGTTAAGGTCAGGGGATATATATGATGAGGTTGTAGCATCAACAACGGTGCACATGATCTGTTACACACTGAGTGCATTCGTTAATACATTTGAAATAGTGAACCTTACCAGTGGCTTATACATTTTAATTTACTAAGGCGACCAGCAAAATCACTAAAAACTTCGTTAAGTCATTGTATAACGTAACATTTAAGTGCAGTCTCTATCCCCTGTTAGATTAAAGTTATTACACTGGAGGAATACCTCCTAATATCTTGCCGAACATCCTTTTGCCCTGTGTAGTGCAGCAGTCGATGAGGCAGGAATTCCACAAGTCGTAGGAAATCACGTGCTGAAACACTGCCTCTGTAGCCGTCCATAATAATGAAAGTCTCCAGGGTGTCGGATTTTGTACACGAACTAGCATCTCGATTATGTCCCATAATGTTCGAAGGGGTTCATGTCGGGCGATCTGGGTGCCCAATAATTCTCTCGAACTGTGCAGAAAGTTCTTCAAACCAATCGCAAATAGTTGTGCCCCGCTGAAATGGCGCTTCGTTGTCTGGGAACATGAAGTCCACGAATGGCTGCAGATGGTCTCCTCGTAGACGAATGTAACCATTTTCAAACAATGATCGGTTCAGTTAGGGCAGAGGCCCCCGTACATTCCATGTAAAAACGGCCCATACCATTATGGGGACACCACCAGCTCGCACAGTGTCTTGTTGACAACTTGGGTTCGCGTCTTTGTGGGTACTGCGCTACATTCGAAATCTATCATCAGTTCTTACCAAGTGAAATCGGACTCACCTGACCAGGCTACGGTTTTTCATTCGTCCAGGGTCCAACCGATACAGGCACGAGCCCAGGAGAGACGCTGCAGGCGATGTCGTGCTGTTAGCAAACGCACTCACATCGGTCCTCTGCTGCTACAGCCCATTAAAGCCAAATTTCGCCGCACCGTTCTAACAAATTTGTTCGTCATACGAGGTATGGCTAGAAAAAAACCGGACTAGTACTGGTGAAACAATAAAACGAATGCAATAAGGCTGAAAGTCGCGTGGCCTGTCACGTGACTCTCGCTCCGCCTACTGCTCGAGTTTCATCTGCCTCCTGCACTCAGTCTGCCCGTGGCGTCTGTTTTAAGTAGTTGACGTTTTGTCTGTGCGTCGGATAATGTTGAGTGTACAGAAAGAACAGCGTGTTAACATCAAATTTTGTTTCAAACTAGGAAAATCTGCAAGTGAAACGTTTGTAATGTTACAACAAGTGTACGGCGATGATTGTTTATCGCGAACACAAGTGTTTGAGTGGTTTAAACGATTTAAAGATGGCCGCGAAGACACCAGTGATGACACTCGCACTGGCAGACCATTGTCAGCAAAAACTGATGCAAACATTGAAAAAATCGGTAAACTTGTTCGACAAGATCGCCGTTTAACAATCAGAGCAGTGTCTGAGTTAACAGGAGTTGACAAGGAAAGTGTTAGGCAGATTCTTCATGAAAGTTTCAACATGAACAAAGTGTGTTCAAAAATGGTTCCAAAGTGTCTCACAATTGAACAGAAGGAACGCCGAAGAATGATTTGTTCTGGCATCCTGGAAAACATTGAAAGTGATCCCACCTTCTTACAAAATGTTATTACTTGCGATGAATCGTGGTTTTTTTACTTACGATCCCGAAACTAAACGCCAATCGATGCATTGGAAAACTCCTGGTTCTCCACGACAAAAAAAAGCACGAATGTCAAAATCGAAATTCAAGGCAATGATGATTGTTTTTTTTTTTTTTTTTTTTTTTTTTTTGACATCAAAGGGATTGTGCACATTGATTGGGTACCAGAGGGAGAAACAGTGAATCAGCATTACTACATTAGCGCCCTGGCTACCCTACGTGAGCAAGTACGGAGAAAACGGAACGATTTGTGGAGAAAAAAGTCATGGATCCTTCACCAAGACAATGCCCCAGCTCACAGTGCGTTGTCAGTGAAGACGTTTTTGGCAAAACACAACATTCCCATCTTAGATCATCCACCCTACTCACCTGATTTGGCCCCCTGTGACTTTTTTCTTTTCCCTAAAGTCAAGTCAGCTTTGAAAGGAACTAGATTTGAGACTGTTGAAGCAGTAAAAGAAAAAGCGACGGAAGTAATGTATGGACTTACCGAAAATGATCTGCAGCATTGCTATGAACAGTGGAAAATTCGTATGGAGCGGTGTAGAGACCGAGGAGGAGAGTACATTGAAGGAGATAACACGAAATTGTAAATAATTGTAAATAAATGTTTTTTCCAGCATCATTCCGGTTTTTTTCTAGCCGCACCTCGTACGTCCCACACTGATTTCTGCACATATGTCACGCAGTCTTGCTTGTCTGATACCAACGAAAAGCCTACGCAAACGCCGCTGCCCTCGGTCGTTAAGTGAAGGCCGTCGGCCACTGCGTTGTCCGTGCTGATGGGTAATGCCTGAAATATGGTACTGTCGGCACACTCTTGATACTGTGGATCTCAGAATATTGAATTCACTAACGATTTAGGAAATGGAAGCCTAGCTCCAACTATCATTCCGCGTTTAATGTCTTTTAATTCCGTCTTGGGGCCATAATCACGTTGGACACCTTTCCACATGAATCACTGTAGTATAAATGACAACTCCGCCAATGCACTGTCCTTTTTTACCTTGTGTACTCGATACTACCGCCATCTGTATATATGCGTATCGCTATCTCATGACTTGTCACCTCGGTGTGTGATCTGTAATTCAGTGTATAATTTATGCAAACCTTGTATTTCTTACCAGATCAGGAAATGACAGTGAAAAGCAGTCAATGAATAAGCCTCAGCGGTAACAAAAAGTTGAGGAACTTCAAAGGCAGAGTTGAGCTTTTGACAAAGGCGCGATGGAGAGTATGTTAGTAATTTATGGCCGGTTTTGAGAATGTAATATTTTATATTTATATCATTGTTTTTGTATATGAGTTAAACAGGCACTTTTCGCGTCTGTAACTGTTTCCATGCCCATTCATTCTCTTACTAGCTCTTTTAAAAGTTGCCTGAATTGTGCTAGTAAATATGGTGTCGTTCCGTATTTGCAGATTCTAAAACAAAGAAATGGCAAGTCATCATATTTCTCATAAATGCATGACAAGTCTATGTGTTAATAGATTGAAACATGTCAAATCCCACCTTAAAAGTTCTACCTTTGCATAGGGACAATATCCATCGCCCCATCCGCATGTGTAATAAAAACTGGCTGTGTTGACTTTCCCAGCAACCTATAAGTTCCTCTCAAGCAGCAGTGAGAGGTAAATTCTTCCCTATTCGTTTTCTACTGCTCTTTGCGATCGTTAACAATGACTAAACTCCACAGTCAGACAGTACAGAAGGTCGCTTTCAGAACGTTACCAACGAACCATTTCGCTGTGAGACGATTGTTATGCGGCAACGGTAGGGATCAAAGTTAAGTGCCAAAGTGAAGTATTCGCTGCTTGAAATGTTGCACAAGGCTCATTGTGCACGCCTGGAGCACCCTCGACCGGTGCTCAACATGAGAGGTGGTGGTCTTGCAGCTGACTGCATGTTCCCAGCGGGTACTGCGGAAGTCAAGTGCTGTTTCTATTATTAATGTTATGAATGAATTCGTTTGTAGTATTTCTTCGGCTGGTCGTGTATAAATTATTTGATTTCACGTTCCAGAGATCGCATTCACAGTAATAAACATTACGACGTGGAAGATGTCAGTTTCCGTAACACAGTTGATTAAAATTTTTATCCGTCTCTGTAAATGAACGTAAACTGTCTACTAACAGTAAAGCAATGTGTGAGAAACACATCATTTGGTACACAAATTAATAACAATTTTTTTAATTAATTAATTAATTAATTTTTTTTTTTTTTTTTTTTTTTTTTTTTTTGCAGCCGTGGAAGTGAAGAAGGACTGGATGACTGCAAAAGAAATTAACGGTAGAACATAACTGACCTGGAGTGATTATGGTAAACTAAACAGCATTTTCAAAACTGAGATCCAGATGTGTCCGAGAAGCAAGTGCTTATTAGTACGTTTGATTTATGGCACTGAGACATCGGATTTTAATTCAAAAATCATACAAAATATCAACGGCCACTTAACGAGCAATGCACATGCTGGTAATTATTGGGACAGATTGCAAAACAAATTAACAGGTCAGGGACCCGACTGATCATGGCTACGACGAAAAATGAGCACATAAACTACTCTTATTTATGTTCTTACGCACCATTTTATCCGTATAGCTTGAGAAGCATAACTATAGCGGAACAAATAAACAATTGTAGGTAATCCGACTAGTGTTCAGTTCTGTTATCAAAATTAAATTCAGGTACGCGACGTGGCACTACGGTATTGCACGGCCAAGCGAACAATATATCTTTCCTCTCGGGCGCTAGTCCTGCGGGATTACTGAGATCCTGCATGGCCTTGAAATGGTACACCTTGTAATGGTACTTGAATTACGTAACCATTACGACACCTCAACTCAAGCTCTCGAAACCAGTAATATTCTGCTGTTTCTGTAGAGTAGTTAACATATTTCTGAGACAACATTCAGATTTGATTTCATTAATGTAGAGGTACTTTGATACATCGATATGTTTATATTGCAATGATATTATTCTTATGTGAACTCTTTCTTTTGTCACTATGATCTTTGACGTACTTGTAACTCTGATTTTTGGGCGCGTAAGCGATTATTAGAGAGTTAGAGAGTCGGACCTTAAGAAAGTCAAGTCTTGGACGTCATGTTGGAAAGACGCATATTGTAGTCAGCTGATAAAATGTGAACTTTAAGAGTGAGGAAGATGTTTTCCAGTATGTTTTGTATTGTGAAGTGATGTTTTGTGTGTTACGTGATATTGCAACAAAAGCAATAAAGAGGAAGTGTAACTTAAATTCGGAGTGCTGATTATTTTTTACATCACCATTGTGCTAACTTTCAAAGGTTTAATCTTCAAGAATGATTTGTGAAACATATCTATAAAACTTTTGAATATAGCAGAATAAAACGGAGGCCTCTTTGCATCCGAGCTTGGAATCATCACCACCTAGATTTTCGACGATTGAGCCTTGACTTTACGAGGCCAGCGTGGGAAACACGAAAAGATGAGTGCCTAGTTTATTCATTATTACATGAAATGACTTTATAAACTGTGCTCTAATGACACCTGCCACATAATAACTTTGTTGTTGCCCGAAAATGCGGTATTTAGCAGCGTGAGCAACACCACAATCATTATTAACCCGTCGATTTCTCGTTCGCCTGGCATCCCGACCAACATCCGGAACGATGAAGCGCAGGCTTGATAGGTCACGAATTCTGCAATGTGATCTTACGCGAAACATAACACTATCTTCTCACAAACAAGCTGCATCTGAATGCTGTTTCCGAATGTGAAACCCGTTGTGTACCCTTACCCTATACAGAGCGTAACAAAATGTGTGTAGAAACGTTCAGGGGACATTCTTCGCAGCTAAAGGAATCGAATGGGTGACGTGGTCATGGGTCCGGAAACACTATATTTACATGCTAGACTCCATAAATGGAAATGTTGAACAGTCAAAAATGTGTTCCTGAGGTTTCCATTGGGAAAAATATACTTCCGTTGCAGCTAAGACACAGTAAAAGTTAATGTACACAATTGTAACCAGAAGATCTGAAATGGTTGATCATAATTTGTCAACGGCCTTGCAGCCTTGGTAACGCCAGTTCCCGTCATATTACCGAAGTTAAGCGCTGTCGGGCTTGGCTAGCACTTGGATGGGTGCTCGTCCGGTTTACCGAGCGCTGTTGGCAAGCGCTGTGCACTCAGCAGGACCTACTTGACTTAAAAGTAGCGGCTCCAGTCACGAAAGCTGACAACGGCCAGGAGAGCGTTGTGCTGACCTTCCGCCCCTCCATATCCGCATCCAGTCTGTATGGTGTCAGGCAAATCCAACACCTTCCATGAAAACCCTGACATGAGAAGCAAATCCAGTAGTATGTCGCATAGCTCCGAATAAATCGTGACATTAAATTAACCAAAGTAATACGATTAACGAGTGAGCAAATGGAATACCACAGACTAACACAAGAATGCCTAAATGCATGTCATACCTTCCCACCATGAGACAGATGCAGTTCCGAGGGGAGAAACGAGAACAGAAGCCGAGAGCAGAACCGTGTTAAGCTGGAAGGCCCTACGATAAGGGACGGACTGGACATCCACGTCGCCAGCTAACCACTAGGACCACCCCAGCTGCAAGTTTTAGCGTGAGACTTTTTCACGTCTCTGCTACGTCAGGACCCCCCCCCCCCCCAGCCCATGTTAAAAGCTAGAGCCCTCCAGAAGAACAGTATAGATCCTACGATAACACAAAAAGGGCCACCCCCCAGCCGCAAGTATTAGTGTGAGACTTTTTCGCGTCTCTGTTGCGTTAGGACCACCCCCCAGCCCACGTTAAAAGATAGAGCCCTCCAGAAGAACAGTATAGATCTTACGATAACACTAAAGGACCACACCAACTGCAAGTTTTAGCGTGAGACTTTTTCGCGTCTCTGTTACATTGCAAACTTTAAAAACATTGCCCCCACCACGAAAAGTACAATGTTTCTCATTGGATAGAATTTTTGTAGGCGGAGCTTAAGGTTAACATTGAGACCCTGATTGGTCAGATGAAAACACAGCCAGATAGTTTTTTTAAACCAACTTCGGTAAATTGTAGTAAGGAGAAGTTAGGAGAGAGTTGCTTCCGAGACGGCGAGGTGAGCAGAGCTGTGCTGTCTGCCGCCCCCTGGCGAACACCGACAAGGTAATGAACGCACGCGATGCCGCATAACAGTGCATAAAGCTTCGCTCAGAACTGCACAAGTCTCATCTGTTACACCCCCTTTTTGCGTAATACTAGTGTCGATCGTCAATTAAAGCTCATGGTGTTCACATTTGCCACTTGAAGTAAAAATCTGAAACGCGATGATTTTTCTGTTATATAGTTATTGAGAAGCCAAATCAGCCACTGTAATTTACGACAAGTTAGATAAGAAATTAAAGATAATTGAGGGTCACTGTAGACCATTTTGATAGTTTTCTCTCTTGTGAAACTTAATTTAAACCTAGATTATAGATGTGATATGGCATAGGTCATCCTTCGATCTATTGTAGAACTTGGAAACCCATTCAGGGAATATTCGTTCACATTTTTGTTGAACGAAGTTGGTTTTTACCATCCTGTATTAAAACATTTCCTTTTATCAATAGTGCAATTTATATACAATGTTTTGTGCGTAGAATAAAATTTCCGATGGTAAACTTAACTGCTTTTTCGACGTTATTTTATCAGCTAACTAAAAATAGGAAAGCCTTGAACCCCTTCCACTAAATTTAGTTAGTATTAAGATTCTTTTACAGGGAGTGCAGTGGAGATGACGCTGAAATCATTAAGTATTTGGTTATATCATCGCTAGTCTCACTGAACTCTTCTGAATTCTACATGTCATGTGTGGTCTGACGTCTCCTTACCAGCAACAGGTCCCAGGTTCAAACTAGTCAATTCCCTAAAAAACACGCTCAGAGCGTCGTTGTGCGAAAGTGGTAGGGAGACACGATATAGAACAAACAGGCACCACGCAGAATGTTAGAAGTCACGTCTATAGGCTGAGGATGACACGGCGGTCGGTCAGTATCGTTGGATTTCCGAGAGCTCTCCCGACGAATTTAGCAATGATTTATTTTAAGAAAAGCTGTCACCTACTACTAACGCCCATAGGAGCTAAATTTACAAAAACGCTGATACACATGTTCCTTTTTTCACCAACTGCGACATAATCACGTACACAAACAGTGAACTAATACTGTCAAATGTTTTTTATTCCAATCTCTGATCACAATATTAATTCTTTAGACGATGACCATCCTCAGATCTAAAATATGTATACATCTAGTGAGCAGTGTGTGTTTTAACATAAAACAGCAATATGTATCACAATATGCTGTCATACAACCAGGGAAATGTACAGATAAAATATGGTATAACGCACCTTTTTCACACCGTGTCCTAAGGTGATAAGGCCATAATGAGATCGTCAAAACATATAAATATAATCAGCACAGCATCGTCACATGGATCTAAAATAAGGTGTAGAATAGGCCACATCGTCCACATAGTGATTGTTGCAATTGACTACTGAAATACAGTAGCAACCAGAAACCTGTTTGCCAACATCCTCCCTAGATGTCGTTACTGTGCGCTTACTTAGATGTAGTCATCATTTACGCAAAAAACATAATCTGATAAAAACACATTAGGTAAAATGCATGTAGTAGACTTATTAAAATTGATGAAACATTAAGAGATGAATGCAGTTACCCATATAAAATTACTAAAAGGAAATATATGAAGAAAATAGGTCCGACCCTTTTTTATGGTGAATTTACCGTCAACAATTAATATACGTAATACACTGCCTGTGGCAACCTACAAATTGCTTATGATGTCTATATGACAGCTGAAAAAGAGACAGATCAATGATCATCGCTCTCTGTTGGGTCTGCCCCTAGGATGTTATGTAGGCGCGCGCCGATCGTAAGAACTTAACCACTAGAGGGCTTTACATACATCGTGACATGTCTCCCACAGAAAACGTTTAAACAACATACAAGCATTCAATAAATAAAATTATATAGTCTGGCTATACATTCCATGAATGGGTAGGAGATAATCAGTTACAGGATTAGAGCAACTAATATACGGAAGTAAGGTAAATGCCTACTATTCTCAACATAACTCATCAAGTAAGGCTAGGTATTAATACGCGAGGCATTATGTGGTTATCCCCCTGCCGCGCCTGTATTCCCACGTCCCACCCGGTCTCCGTTTCTCCACCCTCCTCACCCTCTCCCAAGGTGGCTTCCGCCAGCTCCCCCTCTCTGATGATGTCCTCCTCCCCTCCATTTACCCCTCCTATCAACTTTGATCCTCCCCTCCCCCCCCACTTCCTGTGTCCTTTCCTTTAGGCACCCTCCCTCCCTTCTCTTTCCTTTTCCCCCATCCCCTCCCTCCTTCCCCCTTCCCCAGGGCTTCCCCTCCCCCTCCCCCTTCCCACTATCTCCCCTGCCCATCAACGCGTGTTCTGTGTGTGCCGTCGTTTTGTGCTTAAGTGATTCAGTGTTATTCGTTTTGTGTACCTACGTTCACGTGTGACAATTATCGTCTCTGTCTGTGTCCAAGTGTCTGAACAATTTTATCTTGGACTCTACGCCAGTGAACGGCACCTTGTATTTTCAAAAGTGTTTGTCTCCGTTTATATGTCCACCATGTTTTTTCCCTCAATGTCTTCATTTGTCTATTTGTGTTTCTCTGCGGCCAAAGAGCGGCGTCGTATACTGCTGCAGGCCTGCCTGTGCTACAGGTTTCAAAATAACAATAAAGAAAGAAAAAAAAATGTGGTTATCCCCGGACTCGCACACGCTCAGTGGACATTCGCGCGCCGGAGATCATCGCCACCAGTTTCTTGTGTGTGTGCCATCGTGATGTGATTTAGTGTTTTTCGCCGCCATGCTCCTTCGTTCACTTGTTCGATCTCAGTCATCAGTGTTTGTGCGCAGTGCCGACAGTTTTTCGTGTTTTTTAATTTTTTTTATCTACTGTGTTTTTAACCACCCATCTGTTACTTTCCGTCTTTCCTGTCTCATTTATTGTATGCTTGTGGCTGAAGGGTGGAGTAGATTTGTCCGCTGCCAGCCCACCTTTGTATGAGGTGAAAAATCACAATAAAGAAGAAAAAAAATTGGTTATCGTAGTACATTATCAAATAAAGCGAAGTAGCCGTTGGGCACAAAATCGCTTTGTCCATTGAGTACCGTAGTTGGCTCATGCTTTTTGGCTTTGTAAATCTCCAACTTCTCCAACAAGTCACTGTAGGACATGATGTAAAAAACGTACGTTATACCACATTTTATCTGTACATTTCCCTGGTTGTATGACAGTATATTGTGATACATATTGCTGTTTTATGTTGAAAGAGACACTGCTCACTAGATGTATATATTTTAGATCTAAGGATAGTCATTACGAACTGAAACCGGTCATCATCTAAGGAATTGATATTGTGATCAGAGACTGGAATAAAAAACATTTGACATGTTCCTTTATATCTGACTGAAAAATCAAATACCAATTTTCATACTTCTAGCTTTAAACTTGCCTTGATAGCGATATATCCTTAAAAAAAATTAAAAAAATAAATAAACTTTCATACACCTTCTTGAAATTTCATGTTTCTGTCCATAGTAGTTTGGGATGGGTGATGGTGAATCAGTCAGTCGGAACACTGCTTTCTTCCCTCTACGTGTGAGAAAGTTTGGTCATAACGAAATGTAGATGGTGTTATACCTAGTTCGTGCTGTTACACTAAAATTATAATCGTTTTCGTATCTCAGTATGTAGACGTGTGAGAATTTTTTTCTTTTTTTATGCCGCATTCGCAGTGTTGAAGTTTTAATGGCCGCAACCGACAGGACGCGGCAAGTACTCGCCGCGACCTTGATCCGGCGGCTGCGCTGAGTTCGCACATTGTTTCGCCGCGCCGCCCGTGTCGGCGGTAGGTACCTGATGGAGGCGCGGCGCGGCGCACACCTGGTGGCCAGCCCACTGGGTAGGCAGCTGGGAGGCACGCCATTGTGCCGCTCTCGATAGCCCTTGACGTCCCGCGCGCATCTCGGCGACGTCAAGTGCTGTTACCGGCTGAGAAAGGCGCGCTGGACCGCCTGTTGCATGACCGTCCCTTTCCACTTGCGCTCCGCTACCTCGAGTCTCATCTCCGGGTAACGAGAGACACACACACACTCGGACGGCTTTCCCGCCACAGCTAACACACCATCCGCGTCGCCGACTGCCGGGAGTGCGCGATCAGTGTCGTCGTTGCTTCCGTTTTTAACGGAATATTTTTATTGCTAGTTCTACGTTACACCACGAAGTATTAGTTTTAATTTTAAACTTACAAATGAAAAACAGGCTTTACTGCATGAAACCATTTATTTTACGTTTTACGAGGGTCACTCCAAAAGACATGCACACATTTTTGTAAAAATACTGTGGTGTGCGTACTGTAAGATCTTCCGTACACACACCATCAGATTATTTGACTTGTCGCTCTAATGAAGTAGGTGAGTGTCAGCAATATGTCTCGTGGTCTTATTGTGGCGTGTTTATCTTTTGCCGTTAGGTCAGACGATAGAAATGACACTTGCATGCTTAGAGTAGCAGATTGATGGTGACCAACTTTAAAGAGAACTTGATTAATTTTCACACACATTTATTAAAATAATAAGCATAAAATTACTTAACTTGATTCTGGATGCTATTTACAATTGACAATCTGAAATTCCTTTGCTCTTGGTACGTTAATCTTATTGTCACATATCTCTGATACTTGACAAAGTGTCTATTCATTTATCTTCATGGCTATGTACAGGAATATGGTAATCTTATTAGGCGCAGACTAAAACTTGACTATAGACCGGTACAGACAAATGTAGACTGGTGCAGATAAATGCAGACTGACTAATCGGAGGTCTGCACACTCGTTATAATACCTCACATGTTCAGGTATCACTGCGCGAGTGTGATCCGCGAGGAGAAAAGGTTCTACGTTAGCAGCAATCTCATTGGCTGCATTACATATTAATACGCGGATCGGCGGAAGCAGAATTTGGTCCGTCTCTAAGGCAGCGCCATCTCGTAGTGCGGAGAAGGACGAGCGCTGCGCCTGCGCTGTTGTGCTTAGCGGGATGCGCTCTAGTGGGAAACTTGTGTACGCGCTGACTACGCGGAACTATGGACACAACAAAGACAGTTTTCATTCTGCATGTGTGGAAGTTTTACATTGTGTAGATGCATCCTTCCCGCTTGTTTTCAAACTTAGTTCAACCTGGCGCCGTCACAGCATGTCTTCAAGATGGCTGCTACACTTGACGTTCGTCAGAAGCAACGTGTTGTCATAGAATTCCTGTGCTGTGAAAACGAGACAGTGGGAAACATCCACAAGAGGTTGAAAAAGGTGTATGGACATGCTGCTGTCGATCGCAGTACAGTTAGTCAGTGGGCAAGCAGGTTACGTGATGAAAGCGGGCACAGCAATATTGAGGATTGTCCTCGGAGCGGCATGCCTCATACTGCACACACTCCAGACAATGTGCAGTGAGTTAACGATGCATATGTGACGACGTTGAAGAAACTTCAAGCTCGACTGAGTCGTGTTGGACCACATCTGCAAAAGCAGGATGTTTTGCTGTTGCACGACAATGCACGGCCATATGTTAGGCGAAAAACCGTCGAAGCGATCACAAAATTCTGATGGACAACACTGAAACACACGCCTTGCAGTCCTGACCTAGCTCCATGTGACTATCATCTCTTTGGGAAACTGAAAGACTCTCTTCGTGGAACAAGGTTTGAAGATGATGACTCCCTTGTGCACGCTGCCAAACAGTGGCTCCAACAGGTTGGTCCAGAATTTTAACGTGCGGGCATACAGGTGCTGGTTCCAAGATGGCGTAAGGCAGTCGAGACGGATGGAAATTATGTGGAGAAAGGAAAATATTGTTCCTAAAGGATGTATCTACACACTGTAAAACTTTCAAACATGTAGAATAAAAGATGGACTTTAAAAAAATAGCGTGCATTTCTTTTGGAGTGACCCTCGTATTTACAAACTAAATTCACACCAATATCCAACTGCAATTTAGGTTCACATTTCAAAGGACGGTACTAGTTCCGTACACCACCTCAGCGCGCCACCAATGGAGAATGATCTGAAGATGCAGATAAACTGAAAGCGGACACCATTGTAATAAATGTTATTATACGATAAATACTCTTTGAATTTGTAACTTTAAAATTTTGCAATGAGACTGTTGTTACTCTAATAAAGTTTGCGAAAATCTTTAATTTTAGTACTCTCCAATGAAACCCTGTGGTGTGTCTTTATGTTTATGTTCGCAAACAGTGCCAAAATATTATTAATTTAAATACTTTTATTGCTTATAAGGGCGCACCAATACGTGTTTCGACTCTGGTCAGTCATCTTGTAAGGTATCATATTCTGTCCATCTACGTGTGCTAGCCCCGTTTCGCTTTGTAGTTGTCTCGGCCTGTTTCCGCTTGCTGGGAAGGGTTTTTTCTCGGTTGAAGATGTCGGTCTGGGCTTTCCCTAATCCTCCTAAGTGGTGGCGGTGGGAACCAGCTAAGGTTGATTTTAAGAGGGAGTGTTTTCCCTATGACAGCTGGTGCTTTGCAACCCGTTGCAGAAAAGGTTGTTACAGTCCCCCAGGAGGCAGCACCCTACTGAATTTCTGTAAGCAGGAGCAGGAAATGGCGACTGAGAATGTATACATTCGGCTCGTGATTTCGTGATTCTGTTTGGCTGAAAAGCCTGTAAGTTAAATAATTTTCTGAAGTGGTGTGGGGACAGACGGCATCCCACGTGAGATGGAGAATTTGCAAGTGGAGATGTGCTCTCATTGTGTATATCAGATGGCTTTCGTGGTCAACAGGTTACTTACAAGGGAAACTCCCATCGCAATCCACTCAGACTTGATGGTAAAATGACTCAGTTGATAGCACGTCAAATGCTGAACACGTATAAAGCATGAAAACAGGAAGAAGAGGTTCTGAACTGTGAAAAAAACAAGCAAAATATAAACAGTGAACAGTCCAAGGTCAAGATGTGCAGCATCGAACGAATTTCAAGAACCACGGTGTCGTTGTTGTGTGGTCACGGTGTTGGACTGCAACGCGGGAGATCCGTGTTCGAATCTCTCTTGTGCTCCATTCCATTTATTTATTTATTTTCACAAAATTTCGAACTTTCCGTCCGCTCATTGACTTGCCTGTTCTCCTTCTGCAGTCTTGGCAGTTCTCATACCATAGACTGGTTATAGAGTATTAGTTATATGGTAAGAATATACTACCATCGCAAGATAATGTGATGCATTGTGAGAGCAAGCGAAATACAGTACAGACCTCTCACCCAAATGAAAACAACATGTAAATTGTGTGAACTATGTTACAACGAAGGAATTAAAGTGTCAAAACTTCTAATACGAACGCAAGAGTCATAACATGTAGTTCTTACGTAAAATAAATATAAGGTACGTACATCTGGAGGTCCGTTCCTTACACCTCGCCGTTGCAAACGGACGTTACACCACGACTCCGACAGAAATTTGAATACGGTGAACAGTTATGTCAGTGACTGGACGGAAAAGAAAACAAGGGGCACGAGGGACATGTGAACACGGATCCCCAACTTCACAGTCCAACAACGTGAGCACATAACCACGACGCTGTGGCTCTCAAATGTACAGCTTGAGCTTGGACCGTTCATTATTTCGATTTTGCTTCTTTTTTCACATTTTAGTACACCTTCTTCCTTTTTTCACGCTTGGTCCGTGTTCAGTTTTTGACGGGCTCCCCACAGGAGCATCTTACCACTAAATAGCGGGATGAGATGGGTAGTTTCCCTGATGGAGTCCTAAGAGCGTTCTCGGCGTGAGCGTGGCCTTTTTCAGTAAAGACTGCAATGTGGAGCCATTACCTAGCTGGAGGTTGAGTGATGGACTTGGCTACGATCAGTTCATAGGAATAAATTGTGTTTATTGCATACGGAGATTGGAGAGCGATGTTTTGGTTGCGTTTCCTTGTCTATTGACTTTGAACTGTATTCCTGGTTGTTGTTACGGTAATTACCAACGGCAACTCCCAATACCCAGTCGGCGGTTGAGAACCGAACTGTTAGCGGTGAGTGTATTCCAGTCCAACGCTGCTTTAACTAGTAGTTATATAGATAGCTCTGGAACCTTTCATTATTGACTTTTGACTTGTCAAGTTTAACTTGTTTCGCGGGTTGAAGAGAGGCTGGCTGCAGATATGGTGATTTGTTAATGTAGCAGTGAAGACAACTAATCCTGGGCCACCAATAAACGTTTCCAATTAAATCTACGGAGCAGTACGTCGCGTAATTTGTAAAATGCAGTAACAAAGTTTAGTGGTCTTCGACCACTGCCATAGTCAGTATCCTGTATGGCGTACAGTCTGCTTTGTATAACTGTACGTGGTGTTGCACAATTCCTATTACAGGCTTCAAAGAGTTGCAGTGGGACGTTGGTAGATAAGTTCTGATGAGGGACCCATGTTCGGAAATTTGCCGTTTGGATATAAAAATAAGTTCGGATCACTTCAAGTCTCCCACGTCACGGTACGCACACAAACTAAGTATGGGGCACCGTCGTCGGTACCTGTTGTAATTATGACATCACACAACAGTTTCCTCCATCTAGACAAACAGCTGCGAGAAACTGGTACGTTCGCAACTAGGACGATTGCCTGTGGTGTTCCAGGGACGCGCAGCACTGTCGGCTTTGAAGAGAACGTCGTTCGTCACATAGAGGAGGATACGACAACGAGTACTCGAAATATGAGCGACACCATGGGCATTGTCTTCACTGCGTGCTTACCGTGGAGCGGGAGATATCAAAGTGGCATGTTTTCCAATTTTGTTTTCTTATCCAAACGGCACGTTTTCAGGCATGGGTTCCCAGCCAAAACTCTACAACTCCTAGAAGCCTCTAATAGGAATTGTGAACACATCTTCTGTAAACTACATCAATGAGTTTTACTGTTTGACTGTATTTTTACTAACGAGAGCAGTGTCCAGAGATAGTTGTTACTTTACTTAACGCCACGGTAAGAATGTCGCCACACAGGCTGTTGACAATAATTTTATAGTACCTAAACATGATTAGATTATCGAAACAGGTAGTTAATATTTATCAGCAGCTTTTGATAGTTTTGAAAGTTGCCTTTTTTTTTTAAATAGTTATCAGCTTTTGGGCACTACCTGTCCAAATGCAATGCATAATGTAGCTGAAACCTTAAGTCATATTACCTACTGTATCAGACCGGTGGTTGCTAACCACTGATACGTACTCGATTTAGGTGCTATTCAGTTTAATGTTTCTAAAAGTTACTGTGCAAACGTATACCATCGTAGTTGAAATGGTGCGCCCAAAAACAATGAATGGTATTGCTTAGGTATCTGATAAAGGCATCCCAGGCCGAAGTGGCCGTGCGGTTAAAGGCGCTGCAGTTTGGAACCGCAAGACCGCTACGGTCGCAGGTTCGAATCCTGCCTCGGGCATGGATGTTTGTGATGTCCTTAGGTTAGTTAGGTTTAACTAGTTCTAAGTTCTAGGGGACTAATGACCTCAGCAGTTGAGTCCCATAGTGCTCAGAGCCCAGCCCAAAGGCATCCCATAAACATGCACAGACGTTAATGGAGGTATAGCAGAAATGAGCAAAATCTATGTATGTGAGTGTAGGCTCGTGCAACTGTTTATGAACGAAACAGTCATCTTCAATGAGTGTGTCATCTTGCTAAAGGCCAGTTTCAACTTTAGTATCTCCATCTACAGTGGTTACTGACGCAGATTAGAGATGCTACACCTTCAGCTGGAAGAGTCGCAACTGGCGTGTTACATGGTACCACTCACACTGCCAGATGGTCAGTAATCACCTGTTCCGTGCTGTATGACGTGTTCAGTATGTTGTCACATCGCTACGCTTACAATGACGCTGCTTTTGTTCTGGACTGTCTGGTTTTTACTATCGGTATATAAGCGCGCAGCTAATGACAACTCTTTTTCTTTTTACGCTTTATGCTTTCGTAATGGGAGTGGACACAAATGTAACAGTGACGGGAACATTGGTTTTACAAGCAACATTATGAAGCGGGCGCTTGTAATGGGATTGGACATAAAAGCAGTAGTGACAGGGACATTGGTTTTACGAGGGGGGTTCAACAGGTAATGCAGTACATTTTTTTTTCTCGGTCAGTTTCGCTTGAAAAAATGCGGACTTTGTTATGGGACATCGTACAATATTCCTGCTTCAGCTCCTATAGTTTCATGAAGTTGCAGTAGGTGGCAGCGCTACACGTAGTCTTCAATATGACGTCTGTAACGGAGGTGCATTCCAAAAAGAGCTGTCAGTGAATTTCTTTTGGCGGAAAGCAAGAGAAAGTCTACGGAGATCTGGCAGTGAACAAAAGCATGGTGAGTCGTTGGGAGAGGCATCCGTCATCATCGCAACTTGTCCGCTCTCTGCGTGTCGGCCGGCCGCACACAGCTGTGACCCCTACAGTTCTGGAACGTGCGGACACTCTCATTCGAGGAGATCGACGGATGACAATCAAACGCCTCGCTGCCCAACTCCACGTTTCTGTTGGAAATGTTGATACATCCGTCCACCAATTGGGGTATTCAAAATGTGTGCCTGCTGGGGTCATCGCTACTTAACAGAATAGCATAAAGAGCAACGAAGGACTTCTCCTTCGTCTTTTAGTGTTCAACCCTGAGGTTGATTTGCAGCAGAGCGCCATTCCTCTCTTCTGTCTGCCTTCCTCTTCATTTCCACGTATGTGTTACATCCAACGTCATTCATGATCTGTTGCATGTATGATATCGTTGGTCGCCCCCGCCGATTCCTTCCTTCAATAGCTCCTTCTGCTATTGTTCCAACGATGTTGTTGTATCGTAGGATGTGGCCTACAAGTTTGTCTTTTCTTGTTTGGATGAGGCTCCACAGAGATCTGGTTTCCTGTACTCTTGCCGGCCGCGGTGGTCTAGCGGTTCTAAGCGCTCAGTCAGGAACCGCGCGGCTGCTATGGTCGCAGGTTCGAATCCTGCCTCGGGCATGGATGTGTGTGATGTCCTTAGGTTAGTTAGGTTTAAGTAGTTCTTTCTAGGGGACTTATGACCACAGATGTTGAGTCCCATAGTGCCCAGAGCCATCCTGTACTCTTCTAAGCACCTCTTCATTTGTTACTTTGTCTCTCCAGCTGATTTCCATCATTCTTCTACAGACCACATCTCCAGGGCCTCTAGCCGTCTTCTCTCTTCGCTTCCAATCGTAGAAGTTTCACAACCGTATAGGGCCACACCCCAAACGAAACCTTTCATGATACGTTTCCTTATTTTCAGACTGATGTTGTTGCTGGTGAGTAAGTTCCTTCTCCGATTAAATACAATTTTGGCCTTGTGTATTCTGCTCGTGAAACCTTATTGTCGAACATCGCCACAGGCGATGAAACATGGGTTCGAACCGACGTGTACCAGTAGAGTGGTACCATGCGAGCATACAGGATCTGACCATAAAGGAGGCGTAAGGCCGTCGCATTAAACGGAGATTATGTAGAAGAAAAGTGTTTTGCAGCCAAAATATTGGGGAATAATATGGTGCATTGAGATCCAGAATAAAACCAACCTGCTTTCAGAAAAAAAATGAGTTGTATTACTTATTGAATGCCCATCGTATAAACAGTATAGTAATGCGGGCACATAGCCGGAAACAATTTTTTTTTTTAATACTACGTACATGGCTGACGGGCCAGATGTAAGTGACAAGTGAGCTCTGTGGTGGCGAATGCGACCCGAGAGGTCGTGTCTAGGCGCTCACAAACCCACAGCCTTGTACCCTTGCACGCCGCGTATCCGTGTCGTGTGCGGACGGTTAAACGCCGCGGGGGAGTGTGTCTCGGAGGGCAGAGCAGTGGAGAGAAGCGGCAGCCCGGGCCCGTTTAAAAATACGGCTCGGCGCTGCCCCTCAGCCTCGGCCGCGGCCCGGAGGCCTCGCTAGGTCAACAGCCGCGCCGCGCGCCCGGCGGCAAAAACTGGGCACATGTCGCAGGCGCAGGGGCAGCGCGCCGCCCACCCACACCCCTACTGCGGCGCCGCCGTGGCAGCAGCCCACCACACCACGGAACATTGTTCTCTGGCAACCGCCGAAACGGGAGCGCACGGAGTATCCAGACGGCACTATTGGATGGAAGAATTTGATTCATATAAAAAACAGCATGTCGTTGTTTACGGAGAGGCTTCAAGCAACCCCTAGACGCTCAATAACACTCCCCAATTTTTCATGAACCGTAGTAATATTAAACTAGGGGAGAGATTGGAAAGTTTGCGCAATATCAAATCCTTTGAAATATTTTGCGCTTCCCAGAAATATTGTGCCGTCTGAGGACAGTACTGACATTTACACTACTGGCCATTAAAATTGCTACACCAAGAAGAAATGCAGATGATAAACGGGTATTCATTGGACAATATATTATGCTAGAACTGACATGTGATTACATTTTCACGCAGTTTGGGTGCATAGATCCTGAGAAATCAGTACCCAGAGCAACCATCTGCGGCCGTAATAACCGCCTTGATACCCCTGGGCAATGAGTCAAACAGAGCCTGGATGGCGTGTACAGGTACAGCTGCACATGCAGCTTCAACACGATACAGTTCATCAAGAGTAGTGACTGGTGTATTGTGATGAGCCAGTTGCTCGGCCATGATTGACCAGACGTTTTCAATTGGTGAGAGATCTGGAGAATGTGCTGGCCAGGGCAGCAGTCGAACATCCAGAAAGACCCGTACAGGACCTGCAACATACGGTAGTGCATTATCCTGCTGAAATGTTGGGTTTCCCAGGGATCGAACGAAGGGTAGAGCCAGGGGTCGTAACACATCTGAAATGTAACGTCCACTGTTCAAGGTGCCGTCAATGCGAACAAGAGATGACCGAGACGTGTGACCAATGACACACCATACCATCACGCCGGGTGATACGCCAGTATGGCGATGACGAATACACGTTTCCAATGTGCGTTCACCGCGATGTCGCCAATCACGGATCCGACCATCATGATGCTGTAAACAGAACCTCGATTCATCCGAAATAATGACGTTTTGCCATTCGTGCACCCAGGTTCGTCGATGAGTACACCATCGCAGGCGCTCATGTATGATGCAGCGTCAAGGGTAACCGCAGACATGGTCTCCGAGCTGATAGTCCATGCTGCTGCAAACGTCGTCGAACTGTTCGTGCAGATGGTTGTTGTCTTGCAAACGTCCCCATCTGTTCACTCAGGGATCGAGACGTGGCTGCACGATCCGTTACAGCCATGCGGATAAGATGCCTGTCATCTCGACTGCTAGCGATACGAGGCCGTTGGGATCCAGCACGGCGTTCCGTATTAACCTCCTGAACCCACCGATTCCATATTCTGCTGCCAGTCATTGGTTCTCGACCAACGCGAGCAGCAATGTCACGACACGATACCTCGCAATCGCGATAGGCTACGATCCGATCTTTATCAAAGTTGGAATGAGCATGGTGGTGGGGGGGAGGGCCATTTGAAGGTCATTTTCGTCCGTTTTTCTTAAATAATTCGAAAACTGCAGCCTCTAGCGAAAACGTATCCCAGTGCAAAATTAAACTAAATCAAATTTTCCGACAAAGAAGATCCTATTCATGTTTTCTATAGCACTATTAGTCTGCTCTTAGAGAGCGAGAGAATATGAAAATAACGAGCGACGCGCATTCGCTGTACCTTACGTGGTTTAGTAGGACGATTTGAAGCACTTTCCCGATTTGATAGACCGAGTGTCCCGTACAAAACTGTTCGTCTCGACTTCCCCTATACCACTGTGATACCCTGCAAAAATTTTCGTTTATACTCTGTATATCACGCGAAAAGATCACTAAGTAAAATAACAGACATTGGAGCTCATACGAATACTTACCAACTGTCATTCTCCTTCCCGCGCTCCATTCATTACGGAAAAGGAGTTAAGCAGGGTGGGGGGGGGAGGGGGGTTAGGCGGGAGAATGGGGGGAGGGTAGAAAGATAAGAAACAGGTGTACAAGAAAAACCGTCCGCCACATAACATAACGTGGCTCTCAGGGTATAGATGTAAATGTAGAACACCGGAAGGGGTTAATTATTATTGGAGATACATTATGTTTGTAAGCTGTTGGCGTGACATCCGTCTTCTGAAGCGCGTAGAAAACTAATTCACTTTCTCACTATAGTAAGTAAACCGACACGGATTTAACGTTTACGATCTCATGGGTCCTTACACAAGCTGAGGCGATGGTTTCTGTGCCTGACGATAGTCCTGTATGATCGAAATTGGCTGAAAAGTCAGCTTTCTTAAAATGATTTTCATACCTGCATTCTGTTATCATTTGTTCATTTCTACCTAGGTACCAAGGTAAATATTCGCAAGCGCATAGAGACGGGAGGAATATTATGTACCACGTACTGTCGAAGACAGTAAGAACACTGACTGCTGCGTGCAAACGTGTTCTGAAAACTAATGTCTTTGCACAATAGAGAAACACATACATAACATGTTTTGTTCCAAAATGCGAAAAATGTCAATGAAGAGAAATGCAGTAATGTTGCAAGTTTACAGAACAGAGGAGTTGAAGAGGGAATGTGATTACGACTGGAGAGCAAGAGTCTTCGGAAAAATAACGCTCCACTTTCTGACTGTCCGTCTGCAAGCATAAAGCTATACATTATCCAGGGACAGATGTTGGCACAAAATTAGTGACCAGCTTTGAAACTCAGATCGAAGGAACTGGAGCTTACTAAGGGCAATGCTAAAATCATTATTCACACGTCACATTTCACAGGCTCGACGGCCCCAGTCTCCTGAGGTCGTTCAACTTCCACTTTTACTGTGTAGGCATCCACCACAGTCAAATTACTCAGACGTCGGTGTCACATGTTATCAATAATCTTATGACGTGTGACATCAACGTTTCGGGCAATTTTTCTCTGACATTTTCTAGGGGCTACACAAACGTCGGTAAAATTGAAATGTTGTTGTGGTCTTCAGTCCTGAGATTGGTTTGATGCAGCTCTCCATGCTACTCTATCCTGTGCAAGCTTCTTCATCTCCCAGTACTTACTGCAACCTACATCCTTCTGAATCTGCTTTGTGTATTCATCTCTTGGTCTCCCTCTACGGTTTTTACCCTCCACCCTGCCCTCCAATACCAATTTGGTGATCCCTTGATGCCTCAGAACATGTCCTACCAACCGATCCCTTCTTCTAGTCAAGTTGTGCCACAAACTCCTCTTCTCCCCAATTCTATTCAGTACCTCCTCATTAGTTACGTGGTCTACCCATCTAATCATCAGCATTCTTCTGTAGCACCACATTTCGAAAGCCTCTATTCTCTTCTTGACTAAATGTTCCATGTTTCACTTCCATACATGGCTACACCCCATACAAATACTTTCAGAAAATGCTTCCTGGCACTTAAATCTATACTCGATGTTAACAAATTTCTCCTCTTCAGAAACGCTTTCCTTCCCATTGCCAGTCTACATTTTATATCCTCTCTATTTCGACGCCGCGCGGGATTAGCCGAGCGGTAGGGCGATGCAGTCATGGACTGTTTGGCTGGTCCCGGTGGAGGTTCGAGTCCTCCCTCGGGCATGGGTGCGTGTGTTTGTCCTTAGGATAATTTATGTTTTGTGTAGCTTAGGGACTGATGACCTTAGCAGTTAAATCCCATAAGGTTTCACACACATTTGAACTTTTTTTCCTATTTCGACCAACATCAGTTATTTTGCTCTCCAAACAGCAAAGCTCATCTACTACTTTAAGCGTCTCATTTCCTAATCTAATTCCCTCATCATTACCTGATTCAATTCGACCACATTCCATTATCATCGTTTTGCTTTTGTTGATATTGAACAGTTTAAATGTAACCACTCTAATTTAGTTGGAAACTGAATAACATTATATCCAGATTCTTAGTTTTTATGATACAGTTCACCTAAATGTGCAAAATGTGTCCCGAACATGATTACCACCTGAAACTCTTATCTACTTCAACCCGCATATTAAAACTTCTCTTGAATCGCGTATATTTCGTATTATCTATAAATGGCGTAAATTGCTATCATTTTCTTCATAAGGAGATTTCATATAATTCATGCCAACCGTTTTAGAATAAATTTGTTCTCTGCGGGTAGACTGTTACATGATGTATTAAGGACATAGATAGCTTCCGTAAAGCCTGCGACCAGGAAATACCATTTTCATGAGTATTGTTTCTTCGACGCGATGTTAGCGTGTGCTACGTATAGAATTTTGATACTTTCTGCAGTACATCAAATATTTTATTCAAATCTAGTGCCGCAGCAGTGAATTTACTAAAAGGTAGAGTCATAGGTTACAAGGCACGTAACTTTAACTACATTGTTATTAGTTTGGACGGCGCTGGTCTGAAGCAACGGAATTTAATTTATATGTTTCCATCCGTATTTTAGACATATGTTTACATCAGTTCGTCAACTGAAGCAAAGGCAGTTAACTCACGAGCCGTGAAACCGATTTAGCTGCTGCTATTCTGCTTTGATATAAAGGCAGCAGCTGGAGTTCGAAAATACAGACAGGATTCTCGCCTTCTGCCCTGGACGGCGGTGTCACGTAGCTCGCCTAAGATATATGATACGCTGTGTGACTTTGATTCATTACTTCTGAGCTGGCTTCACATGTTTTATTTTCCAGCTACTACAGAGAACCACCGAATTCGCAGCAGCTCTTTTGATTCTCAAGCAGTACCTCTACTACATGTGTGTTGCTTATCTACATCTCACGTTAGCAGCTGCTATTCTTCGCACCCTTTGGGCTATGACTAACTGTTCTTATCTATACGTATTCTAACAAGAACAATACACCAGCACATTTAGTCCTTGTATTATAAAATATTGTTGTGTTCGGAACTGTGTACACGTCAAAGGGGCGGTCCCATTCAACGAACAAAGGGAGACTATATTTCCGTTTTACCGGTGTGTTCTCATTGCACGATTCAGCTACTGGTCATGTTCAAAAGACTACAGAATCACAGTATGTGCTAATACTTAGTACCAGTAACAATGATGACGAAGCCGGCCGGGGTGGCCAAGCGGTTAAAGGCGCTACAGTCTGGAACCGCGCGACCGCTACGGTCGCAGGTTCGAATCCTGCCTCGGGCATGGATGTGTGTGATGTCCTTAGGTTAGTTAGGTTTAAGTAGTTCTAAGTTCTAGGGGACTGATGACCTTAGAAGTTAAGTCCCATAGTGCTCAGAGCCATTTGAACCATTTTTGAATGATGACGAACCTTGTATCACGTTTATGGAATGTTTTATCTTGAGGATGTTAACATGGGCTACCTGCGTCATTACTTTTCCGATACTTTATTGTGATTGTTGTACAACCCTCTGAAGATGGGAAGTGGCTTAAACGTATAAGGAGAAGTGACTATACTTTTATGATCATTTTTGGAAAATTTGATTCGCCAGTAGGTTTCTGATCATGAATCATACGCCTGCGTGTAATCTCTGTCTTCGTGCAACCACAATGCGTTTGTCATCATTCACCTGAAAGAATAGAGTAGGTAGCGCAATGGATTCGTATTAGCGAAGTCAGCAGTTCTCATCTTTGACCGATCATTTACGTTTCCCGTAGTTTCCATAGATCGCTCAATGCATATACCGGGGTGGTTTCTGTGAAAAGCGCAGTGGTGATTTCCATTCCTATTCTTCCCCAACAGTACGAGACCCCACGACCATTTTTTTTTCTTTTTACTTTTAACTATACACCCAAAACCATATAATGTCGATAGGTTCGATTGTCCTAAACTAATTAATACTAATTATAAAAAGTTTTCACCTCAGATCTGACCTCAGCGTATTTTCAAATATGTCAAAAAAATGGTTCAAATGGCTCTGAGCACTATGGGACTTAACATCTATGGTCATCAGTCCCCTAGAACTTAGAATTACTTAAACCTAACTAACCTAAGGACATCACACACATCCATGCCCGAGGCAGGATTCGAATCTGCGACCGTAGCAGTCGCGCGGCTCCGGAACTGAGCGCCTAGAACCGCTAGACCACCGCGGCCGGCAAATATGTCAATTTACCGAACTGTATCATAGCAATAAGTCTGATTTTGGGTCTGTAGATGAATGATAGATCTAAAACAATCGAAACCACGTTTCTCACATGCCTGTAGCACATAGCAAAGCATGGGAACAGTTTGAAGAATGAAAACAAAAATCAAAATCATAGAAAACCGCCTGAAAATCTGTTTTACTGCTAGATTTCTGTCAGTTAATAAACAAAAATAATTTTTCAGAAGAAAACATGAGCACCTTCCATTTTGAGACCGTTATGAAAATGTTGAAAGATTTTACCTAATGGTAACAAAGTATTAGGTCAGAAAACTGTTGGACATGATAAAATAAGCTGTCCAGATGCAGAAAAATTTAATATCAGGTAAGTTTAGTGCAGCACCTTACTAATGAGTGATATGATTAATAAAGAGATTACTCGAAACCATAGTACTTAAGGATTTGTTAAATAAATTGCACTGTGAAGAAAGTGGGATAAAGTTCGAAGAGAAAAACTCTAAGCATTTTTAATCACTGCCGGACTCATCAACTTTATCGTCATCAGCAAAATCACCCTCCAGGTCATTACCAATTTCTTGATTGTCTTCTTCTGGAAAACAAATATAATTAGTAAAAATCCCTATAACTACAAAAAAATTTTAAAAACAAAATGAACCGGTTTGCTACGGCACAATTCGATAAACTTTGTTGATATTTTTAAAAATGAGCTCAGGTAATATGCTACGTGAAAGATATCTGAAAACAAAAATTTTCGTAATAAAATGATAGAATCTATGTACATTTTTAAATATCAGACGATATCAGACGTATTATGATAATACCACAGCTCTTTTTTTTACGTAGCACAAATGGACTGGCGTGCAGCTGTGTCGTTTCCACCGTTACTCCCCACCGAGTCGGGTTCAGAACTATCTAATCTAATGATTTTATGCTGTTTTGGCAGTAAAACGATGAGACATGGGTTTGGTCGTGGGCTCTCGCACTATACGAGCGTACGCTCAGTTCTCATGACCCCCTCATCGACGGAATATTAAAGCCCGATATTTCTTTTCAATATCAGGACTCCAGTAATGCATCCGTCCTTACACAATAAATATGAGAGCATCTGTTAGGAAAATAAGGTATACTTATTTAAATCACAGCCGGCCGGGGTAGCCGAGCTGTTCTAAGCGCTACAGTCTGGAACCGCGTGACCGCTACGGTCGCAGGTTCGAATCCTGCCTCGGGTATGGATGTATGTGATGTCCTTAGGTTAGTTAGGTTTAAGTAGTTTTAAGTTCTAGGGGACTGATGACATCAGAAGTTAAGTCCTATAGTGCTCAGAGATATTTGAACCATTTGATTTAAATCACAGTGGCCAAATTTCAGTTTATAAACTGCACTGTATTGATTTAATACAAGAAAATGTTGCGGGTGAGACATAAGTTTAGTTTCTCAGTTGCCGAAGGTAGGCTCAGTGGTTGATAAGGAGGAAAAATACATGTACATTTTGAGTGCTATCATGTAGGTAAAACATTCATCAAGTATAAGCAAACACAACTTCTACACGTACAATATCTCAACCAGCGTATCGAAGCTAGGCTACATTTGAATTGAATATACGCTTCAGCTTGGCAACCGATGCAATTTTTTTTTTCACATTCTTGTGGCTTGGTGGCACAATGGTAAGCTGCCTAAGTCTGACTATTTTTGTCATTTATCAGTTCTTTCACCTCTGGGAATATTTGTTAGTGTGAAAAATACCGAGTTCGACTGTTGTTCGGAATCAGCGTCGAACTAATGGTTCCCCCCCCCCCCCCTATCAGCCACCCCTCCACCTCCCTCCAGCTGGCTGGAAAAGTCAGCCCAGAAGTGGGAGCAAGACAACGGCATACCACTTCCAACCGATCCGCGACCAGTAAAGCACTATGGAGTTGAAAACAATCTTCGGGCTCCTTACAGCTTTACCTTATAGCTCCGCGTTGGCCTAATCCCTGAGAAACCATTAAAATTCAGATACAAACAGAGCAAAATTCACACCATTCGCAGAGAGATTGTAATATACTAATTCTAATACTGTTAAGACGAGAGTTCAGGGGAATAATCATAAAGCTCAGATTTTATTTTAGGAAGGTGAATTTCTCCTTATTAGACTGACCAAATATACGGTCGCACAACAGAGACATGTTAACAATACAGGAACAGGAGTTTCTGTGACTCCGGCAGCTGCCTGCCAACTGCCAACCTGACTGATGGTGGTATTTCCTTAGACCATTTAAAATGTGCTGCAAGAGAGGTATACAATACACGCCGAAAGCTTTAGTCGGAGATTATTTGACTCTTTTAAGAGATAGAGACCTCCCTTTAACTTTCTTCTGATTTTCCGCTGACGTCAGGTATTTACCCAGTACCATTAAGTTGGAAGTAATAATACGAGCTATTTCGACGGAGTGAAAATTTTCCAGAGAAATCATACTATTGAGCGAAGGGAATGACGAACGAGATGCTGCACACGAGTCTTCACAAGCTGTTTTCATGTACCCATATTTCATCACATGTGTATGCACTTGTAGCAATAGAGGCACTAATAGAGCTGGAAATGGTCCCATACAGACCTACATCGGTACAGACATCCCTTACTGTCAGGCCACAATCACTGCGGTGGTAAGAACCACCTACCTTTTATAGTTCAGGAGATTACGTTGTCAGCCGTCATGAGCAATGAGAAGCGTGAAAAACTGCCGCATCACGCATGACATTTAAATGTGTTACTTCCGTGCTACTAACTCTATTTGCAATAAATTTCGCAGACAGATTCACATATGCCGCTAAACGCACCAACAAAATACTATTACGATATTACACATCGTTCAGGAACTATGACGTCATAAACATTAATATGCGTGAAAAACTGCACATAATGTTAAAATTCATTACTTCCATACTACTAACTCTATTCGCAACATATTTCGCTGACAGTATCCACATATGCCGCTAAATGTACCATCAAAATTATATCATTGTAGGACATATGGATCAGGACATATGACATCATATGCAATGAGATACGTAAAAAAAAAAAAAATCATCATGCATGAGGTTTTAACAGATTTATTCTATACTTCTAAGATACTCCTACAATCGACTGAACTTAAGGAAATCGTTCACACCTGGCAGCGCTTTTGACAGTGTGAAGCGCAGATGGCTGTAGGCGAAAACAATAGGTGTCTAATACAACTATGAAGAAGGGTTCCCATAGAGACGTTTACAAAACAATTTGGGTACCGTATTTATACAACTGGACATTTCACATGTTTACATACCGACATTTTACACACTTCTTTCTACGATTGTTTCATAATTTCAAAGGTGTTTTCACGAATACATGGAAATCGAATTTTTTCAGTGCTTCAATACAAAACAGTTCTTTTTTTGTTTTCATTTATAATAGAAAATTGGCAAAATGAATACCCAGCAATGCCGGGTTTGAAGCAAGTAATAAATAAAAAGACAAGTACAACAAGCACAGTGAAATTCCTCAAGTAGTCGTCTGCTTGATGGTTTGCTAACAGTGGTCACGTGTGTGCCCACTGTCTGGACTTCAAGTAGCGTTCGGAAATCGTTTCGATGGATGATTGCGCGTGACTAGGGGATCCTGTCACTACGACAATAACGCTGTATTTGAGTAAGGACTTCTTCGATACAATAATTCGCTCTGGTTGAACGCCACTGACTCATCCCCCCCCCACCCACATACACACACACGGAGTGAAAGATGGCTTGGGGGAGAGGCGGGGGAGCAGAAGAGAGACAGAAGAAGCAGGAAAATCCTGAATATATTTTACGCCTTCTTTTAGTACCGTTTCTTGTTCTACAGCCAGTAAAAACCAGTACCACCCTTGAACAGCTTTAAGCTTCTACGCTTCATCGGAGTCACAAAAGCAAAAAATAGTGGTCTCGGTGCAGCAGCGTAGTAGCTGAATGAACGCTGGGCGGCCGTCCCACGGAGTGAGGAGGTGATGATTATTTTTAGAAGTGACCACCCCTGTGCGCGTTGCTCTTGTTGGCCGGCAGCGAGAGGCAGGGGGCCGGGCCTACACGGTGAATGGTGGGAACAAGCTGGGGATTAGGCGGCCGGCGAGCTAAGCACATGCTAATCCTGCTGAGGCGTCGCCCGGTGGCGAACAGGTGTGGCCCGTGCCACGGCTCCTGTTGTGACGCCCTGCCAGCGAACACGCTCTGCCCGACGTCTTCTTCACAAAGCGCTTTCCCAAGAAGCGTTTATATGGTGCTGCCTATAGATTGAGGGAACCACCGCTGGACATCAAGCGAACGGTTCTGTCTGCTAAAACCTCCATGCACAACTAGTCAGTTAACTGCACGATTTCTTGCAAAGCACCTTACTCCTCAGCGTAAAATCACTGGTGACAAGCGAAATCCACATTTCGCGAACAGGAACAACAAGGATGTCGTACTAAACCGAGTTTATACATGCAACTAAAGTGGCGCCACAGTAAGAGGCAATACATCTCAAACTGCTGCCGCAAAACGTCCCGTGGAGAAACACAACATGTAAACTAGAGAGCCTGTATACAGAGAGGGTGGCCATAGGTGAAGTTGCTCGTGATTGGTTGATTAGCTTTGGCACCATTTTTCTGCCAAACGTCTCCCGCGCTTCCTATGTTCGCCGTGCTTTTGAGTTGAAGTTCAGAGGACTTTTGGAAACGATTAAAAGGTATTTGAATTATTGAGAGACTTTTTATGCGTTGTGCATGCATGTTCTATTTAGTTGTATATCGTTTTTAGTACGTAATTAGCGTTTGCGGTCTTAAATACCAGTTGAAATACCAAAGAGTTTTGTGATGAAATCGGTAGGCCTACATGTTTGAAGTAAACACGTTAGTAATTGTACAGTATTGTTTTTGACACCTGTAATTCGTTCTGCAGACGTTCGTAAACGATGCCAGGTTATGCTGCATTTGGTTGTTCCAATAGAGGCGAAGGTGGATTTCGCATGTTAGCATTTCCACGCAATGAAGAAAGACGAAAGCAGTGGGCAGTCGCAGTCAACAGGGCTGACATAAATCAAACAGGAGCCTTGTAGAAACCAACCAAGTACTCTTATCTATGCGAAGTAAGTCGTTTTTGCTTTTTACTACACATAAAACAACTTGCAATATACGGAAAGTTCCTGTAATTATTGTGCCATGCTCATTCGACTTTATAGCGTCAAACTTTATTTCGTTCCGAATCAGAACACTAGGCATTATTTCAGTTTCAGTATTATTGCCTGACTGTTGACGCAGGCAAGTTGTAAGCACGTTTACCGCAGTTGTCGTGGTTGCTGAAACATTAATCGTAGTAAATAACTGTAGGTACTCTTTAAGACATTCTTAATAGGCCTACTTACTGTGGAGTAGAAGGGATACGGTAGTTTTCTTGTTATATTTGGTCGTTATTACAGTAGTCTACATTTAACATTACCTGATTTTTGTAATCTTTTTCGTTTGTTATCTACGAGAGGTATTCAGTATATATATATATATATATATATATATATATATATATATATATATATATATATATATATATGAAAGAAACACGTAACCGCCGGCCGGAGTGGCCGAGCGGTTCTAGGCGCTTCAGATTGAAACCGCGGGACCGCTACGGTCGCAGGTTCGAATCCTGCCTCAGGCATGGATGTTTATGATGTCCTTAGGTTAGTTAGGTTTAAGTAGTTCTAAGTTTTAGGGGACTGATGACCTCAGATGTTAAGTCCCATGGCGCAAGGAGCCATTTGAACCAAAGACGTAAGCAGTTGTTTACTTATGACATGCAACAAGTTTGAAGACGTGACAAGAAGTACTAATACGTTTCACACTTTTTGCATGTCACAAGTAAACAACTGCTTACGACTTTCATTCATCTGACGTAATACAGGTACGTTAAATCTTTAGCGTTATGCACTTCCGATACAAAACAAATGCTATACACTATATTTTTTTTTGTTTACGTTACTTTCATTGCAATATGTCTAGTAAACGAACTTTAAAGGAGATAAATGCATGTAACGAATAATATTTACGGCCACTGTATGAAATTTTCCTGTGCTGTACGTAGTAGGCTACTAAGAGTATATTATAGCTGTAAAGAAAGGTATTTAACGAATGTTTTCGCCATATTGTCTTATGCTTTTGATTCGGTGAGTGTGTACTCCACTACTCCACTACTGGTCATTCAAAAGTCCCGCCCGCAGTTTGGCAGAAAAATGGCCGCCTGAACGTCCGATTGGCCACTCTCTCCCTATACAGGCTCTATAATGTAAATTACACTGAAGCGCCAAGGAAACTGGTATATGCATGCGTATTCATATACAGAGTTATGTAAACAGGCAGAATACGGCGCTGCGGTCGGCAACGCCTGTATAAGACAAAAAGTGTCTGGCGCAGTTGTTAGACCGGTTACTGTTCCTACAATGGCCGCTTATCAATATTTAAGTGAGTCTGAACGTGGTGTTATAGTCTGCGCACGAGGGATGGGACACAGCATCTCCGAGATGGCGATGAACTGGAGATTTTCCCGTACGACCATTTCACGGGTGTACCGTGAATATCAGGAAACCGGGAAAACATCAAATCTCCTACATCGTTGCGGCTGGAAAAAGATCCTGCAAGAACGGGACCAACGACGACTTAAGAGAATCGTTCAGCGTGACAGAAGTGCAACCCTTCTGTAAATTGCTGCAGATTTCAGTGCTGGGCCGTCAGCAAGTGTCAGTGATCAACCCACTCAACGAAACGTCATCGATGTGGGCTTTCGGAGCCGAAGGCCCACTCGTGTACCATTGATGACTGCACGACACAAACCTTTACGCCACGCCTGAGCCCATCAACACCGACGTTGGACTCTCGAATACTGGATAGACGAGTTTCTTTTCAAATTGTATGGAGCGGATGGACGTGTACGGATATGGAGACAAACTCATGAATCCATGGACCCTGAATGTCAGCAAGTGGCTGTTGAAGCTGATGGAGGCGGTATAATGGTGCGGAGCGAGTGCAGTTGGAGTGTTATGGGGCTCCTGGTACGTCTAGACACGAGTCTGACAGGTAACATGTACGTAAGCATACTGTCGTATCACCTGCATCCATTCGTGTCCATTGTGCATTCCGGCGGACAATTCAAGCGGGACAATGCTACACCCCCACACGTCCAGAATTGCTACAGAGTGGCTCCAGGAAAACTCCTCTGAGTTTAAACACTTCCGCTGGCCACCAAACTTCCCAGACATGAACGTTATTGAGTATATTTCGGATGCCTTGTAATGTGCTGTTCAGAAGAGATCATCACCCCCTCGTACTCTTACAGATTTATGGAAAGCCCTACTTCAGACATTAGTCGAGTCCATACCATATTGTGTTGTGGCACTTCTGCGTGGTCGCGGTGACCCTACACGATATTAGGCAAGTGTACCAGTTTCTTTGGCTCTTCAGTGTATGTTGTGACACATAAAGGACAGAGAAAGGAAAAGAATAAAAACTCACTGAAGACAGTGAAATCATCCGCAAGACTAATTTGACGTCACCAAATTAGTTACATCAAAACGTGTGAAACACTCTACATATGTAATCTTATTCTGACCCAGGAAACTAATTAAGAGTCGGAGACACCTTTAAGATCGAAACTACATATTAGTGTGCACAATTTAATGGCTAACATAAATTATTCAAGGCACTATCTGTAGATACTAAATCGGATATTTGCACAGATAAATTGTTTAATATGAATTGAAGGGTTTTAACACGAACTCAAGAATTTATTGAACGAAAACATAATTATTCACAGAGATCATAAATGGAATGTGAAACGCTTTACAAATTCTTTGTGCAGGCTCTAACTAATCGAGATGTTGATCTGCAGCATTACTCTAACCAACAGAAAATGCCCTTCTGACGCCCCGCGGCCTTTATTCAGCCACTGGCCGGGCCCCTTTATAAAATGTACAATGGTCTGTTACCCTCCCTCGCTGGCTCCAGTTTCCCAACTTCTGCTGAAACAAACACATGAGGCTCCAGGCTGGTCTGACGGCAAAAAGGCTGCTTCTTTCGCCACATTCACTCCCCTTCGTGACCCAGATCCAGTGCACTGTGCCTTCTCATGCACACAAAAGTCATCCAGAAAACATGAGAGTACAGCATAGTATTAAATAAGAGTAATTGAAGGTAGGAAGAGCTCAATATGAACAGTCTTTGTGATTCAGTATGCGTTAATAAGAATATTGATGTTGGATAACACTCCATTATCACTCTCCAACCAGTGAATCATCCTCATATTAAATAAAAAGGCATGCAAAATCGCCTCCCCGCATTTCAATTGGACCCACAAATCCTGTATAGTATGCACAATTTCATGGTCAGTATTTACATCATTGGTGATTTTACGTTGTATTGGCATTAGTCCATAGTCTAAGGCATGTTTCTGTGTACAATCTCTACTAATTCTGGACATGTCAACTGAGGCTGTAAACAGTTCACAAGACTAGAATATTATTTTAGTAATTCGTATGTGCACTTTGCGACATGCCTGTATAACGAAAACCTGAAGGAGGAATAAGATCAAGCAGCTGTATGGGAAGGACGTGTCGAGAAATGAGAAACGCCCACTTCTGGCCACAGCAGGAGTATACAAAATTTCTTGCACAAGCAGATAGTTGCATGTGGGAAATATTAAAAGAACACTTGAATTCTGCGATATCTACGCTACCTTTAAAGATATACCCAGCATTAGAAGACGAAACGTTAGCTATACAAATGTGCCTTGGAGTATGGCTTTATGCTCATGTGTCAAAAATCGCTAATGATTGAAATCTCATGCTGTTTTTCTGCAGACGCGGATCAGACCAAGATAAGAGCCGCAGCTTATAGTGAATGTTTAATTTTTATGAAACTTCATTTTTTTATAGACTTAACACGCCACATGGGCCGTGGTTACATAATACGAAAGCCGATCAGGCCGAAAGCAACACAGGTGCAGAGCGTTCTCGGCGTGCACCTAAATACGGAAACGAGCCTCACGCCATAGCGAGCGAAGTAGCGCTGCACGCCGATAAACGAGAACGCTTACACGGACTAATGGCGGCCTAAAGATGTACCAACAACTGATTTCACGGCCGGCCGGGCACAAATCTTGATGTGTATTTCACGTGCGGTAGTTAGCGCGCCCCAGGGGCTCCTAATGGCCACGGAGCGGGCCTGGCGAACCAGCCGCATCGAGGGGCGGAATTGCGCTCGCGGGATTGACCAGATGCTCTCGCTAAAGCGTTGCGACCGGGGCGCCGAGCTGCCTAGACAGAACGTGTTTCACAAGAGAAGCAAGTACTCCGCGTATTTTTCTTTAACATCTTTGGCATTGTTTCTCGGCGCACCTGAGATTAAGTGTGAAGTAGCATGAGGAAAGAATGAGAGAAGTGAACGCCTGTATTGTAGTGTAGGAAACACGATGCTTTTGATGTTGATGGCAGTGGTGTTGGGCTTGGACGGAGGCTATTTCTACGAGCTATGTTCAATAAGTAATGCAACACATTTTTTTGTGTCGGACAGTTTCCGTTGAAAAAATGCGGAATTTGTTGTGGAACATAGTGGGATATTCCCACTTCAGCCCCTATAGTTTCATGAAGATCCTATAGCCTCCAAAAGGGCGTCTCTAAGAGAGGTGAGTTCCAACGAGGGTGCTGATATTGAGTTTCTTTTCGTGGAAGACCGGAGCATCACAGATATTCATAGACGCTTGTAGAGTGTCTAAGGAAACCTGGCAGTGAACAAAAGCACGGTGAGTCGTTGGGCGAGGGGACTGTCATCTCGCGTGACGGCTGGGCGCACACAGCTATGATTCCTGCAGTCTTGTCACATGCGAACACTCTCATTCGGGTGATCGACGGATCAAAATCAAACACCTCACTTCACAACTGGACGTATCTGTTGGTAGCGTTGACACGCTTGTTTATCAGTTCGGGTAATGAGAGGTGTGTGCCCGCTGTGATTCTAGCCGCCTAAGACAAGACCATAAAGAGACGCGAAGGGCCATTAGTGTAGAATTGCCTGCGTGTTGCAAGGCTGATTGTGACAGCATTTTGTCGAACATCGTCACAGGTGATGAAACATGGGTTCATCATTCAAACAGGAAACACGGAGTGTCGCTACAGCACCTCTCCCTCGAAAAATAAATTCAAAGCAGCACCCTCAGCTGGTAAGGTCATTGAGATGGTTTTCTGGGATTCAGAAAGGACTGTTCCGTTTGATGTATTCCCTCATGGTGTAAATCAACTCTTTTGTGTATTGCAATACCCTCAGAAAAATTAAAGAAACTACTTTGCCACCAAAATGCAAACGAGCTTCCCCTTGTCCGTAACAACGCAGGACTTCAAACAAGTGTGTGCACCCGAGAGGAGCCCACAAAATTTCATTTTACTGTTCTTCCTTATCCACTCTACAATCCGGATCTCGTACGTTCCGCTCCCATGTTAGGCCCAATGAAAGGTGCACTCCGCGGAAAGCAGTACGTAGATTATATTGACGCAGGAAGACGTTGGCTCCGACGTCGACCATTCAAGTAGGACAATGCGGACATACACTACTGGCCATTAAAATTGCTACACCAAGAAGAAATGCAGATGATAAACGGGTATTCATTGGACAAATATATTGTATTAGAACTGACATGTGATTACATTTTCACGCAATGAGATCCTGAGGAATCAGTACCCAGAACAACCACCTCTGGCCGTAATAACGGCCTTGATACGCCTGGGCAATGAGTCAAACAGAGCTTGGATGGCGTGTACAGGAACACCTGCCCATGCAGCTTCAACACGATACCTCTGCTCATCAAGAGTAGTGACTGGCGTATTGTGACGAGCCAGTTGCTCGGCTACCATTGACCAGATGTTTTCAATCGGTGAGAGATCTGGAAAATGTGCTGGCCAGGGCAGCAGTCGAACATTTTCTGTATCCCGAGAAGGCCCATACAGGACCTGCAACATGCGGTCGTGCATTATCCTGCTGAAATGTAGCGTTTCGCAGAGATCGAATCAAGGATAGAACCACGGGTCGTAACACATCTGAAATGTAACGTTCACTGTTCAAAGTGCCGTCAATGCGAACAAGAGGTGACCGAGAAGGGTAACCAATGGCACCCCATACCATCACGCCGGGTGATACGCCAGTATGGCGATGGCGAATACACGCTTCCAATGTGCGTTCACCGCGATGACGCCAAACACGGATGCGACCATCATGATGCTGTTAACAGAACCACGATTCATCAGAAAAAATGACGTTTTGCCATTCGTGCACCCAGGTTCGTCGTTGAGTACACCGCCGCAGGCGCTCCTGTCTGTGATGTAGCGTCAAGGGTAACTGCAGCCATGGTCTCCTAGATGATAGTCCAAGTTGCTGCAAAAGTCGTCGAACTGTTGGTGCAGATGGTTGTTGTCTTGCAAACGTCCCCATCTGTTAACTCAGGGATCGAGACGTGGCTGCACGATCCGTTAGAGCCATGCGGATAAGATGCCTGTCATATCGACTGCTAGTGACACGAGGCCGTTGGGATCCAGTACGGCGTTCAGTATTACCCTCCTAAACCCACCGATTCCATATTCTGCTAACAGTCGTTGGATGTCAACCAACGCGAGCAGCAATATCACGATACGATAAACCGCAATCGCGATAGGCTACAATCCGACCTTTATCAAAGTCGGAAACGTGATGGTACGCATTTCTCCTCCTTACACGAGGCATCACAATATCGTTTCTCCAGGCAACGCCGGTCAGCTGCTGTTTGTGTATGAGAAATCGGTTGGGAACTTTCCTCATGTCAGCACGTTGTAGGCGTCGCCACCGGCGCCATCCTTGTGTGAATGCTCTGGAAAGCTAATCATTTGCATATCACAGCAACTTCTTCCTGTCGGTTAAATTTCGCGTCTGTAGTATGTCATCTTCGTGGTGTAGCAATTTTAATGGCCAGTAGTGTATATGCCCTCTCAGTACGGTGGCGTAAGGCCCTCGCCCTGAACGATGTTGGAAAACATGGTTTTGTATTTAAAATAGTGGGGAATAATATGGCGTATTGGAATCCAGAATAAAACCAACCTGCTTTCCGGAAAAAAAGTGTTGCATTGCTTATTGAGCACCCCTCGTAGTTTTACATAGTACACACCTGGACACCTTTTGCCATTATAATAGTGTATTTTAAATGTAGTCGATTTAATTCAGGCGTTGCTGAGAGAATTAGACTATAAAGTGAGACCTTGAAAGAAGTAGATGAATTTTGCTATTTGGGTACCAAGAAAATTATCCCAACAGAAGAAAAGAGGGTACAAAATGCGGACTATCAAATGCAGGAAAAGCGTTTCTCAAAAATGGTTAACATTGAATAGGTATTTAAGTGTTTGGAAGATACTATGTATATAGTTATTTACCTAAGTGAAACATCAGCGATAAACAGTGCAGACAAGAAAAGAATAAAAGCTTTCGATATGTGGCGCTGCAGAGATTGGTGAAACTAAAACTGATAAATTGGCTATCTAATGAAGGGGCATTGAATCGAGCTGGAGAGAAAAGAAAACTATGGTACAACTTAACTAAAGCAATGAATCGTTTGATAAGGTGTACTCGGAGACATCATGGAATTGTTACTCTGATAACGGAGGGAAGTGGGGGAGGGATGTAAAAATTGTAGAGAGAAACCTACAGTAAGCAAGTTCAAATGGGTGAGTGTTGCAGTAGCTACGCAGAGATGAAGGGGCTTGCATCAGGATACACTGGCTTGGAGGACTGCGTCAAACCAGGCTTCGGAGTGAAGACCAGTGAGAGGAAAGTTAATTATTAAATAATGCCGTAGCCACTTTGGCCAGTTTGTTCATCTTCGGAAACTATTTGAGAAGGTAGTCTTGTGAAATGTCTTCCGTCAAATGCGATGCAGCGTGTAGAGCGACCTGCCTGCTGTATTCCCCAGCTAAAAGGCAGGGCAGCGGAATAACTACATTACCTGAAATGAAAATGTTTTGCCGCTCTGAACATCGTAGTTACTGGATTAAAAGAGTTCGCAATTTGTTACGAAATATGTTCTGAGCTGATGAAGTGACGCAAATATATTTTAGTAATAGAGCTTTGCTTGCAATACGATGCAGACGAATGCTATAAATTGTTGAAGCAGATGTTGAAAACATGCAAATTTTGTGTGTGTTTTCATGTTCTCGCCACACAGTAAGTGCTTCATTAAATTTCTGGAGTCCAACCGCAGTAACTCTTCTTCTTCTAATATTTCTGTCACTTAATACCGCATGAAATATTGAAATTCTAGCGTCCATTTAATATTTTTTGGACTCAGTGATGAAAGCAGCACGCATGAAATATCGAAATCGTAGTGTCCATTTTATCCTTTTTGGACTCAGTGATGAAAGCATCAGTGGAACTTCGCTCGATGAAAAATTTAATTAACACGGTCTCTGCATGAACACTTCACGGAATCCGTCGCTCTTTTTAGTACACTCCGCAAAGACGTCGTTACAGTGCAACTAATAATGATACAGTGATACACCAACAGTCTAATAAATACAGTCATGACACACTCTGGTGGAAAGTTGTTACCATTTCAGAGCTGGAGCGACACAAGCGCTGAGAAAGCAGACTGTCAAATGCGTCGTAAGGATAATGTTTGTTTTTAATTATTTTCTAATTAATTAACGCAGCAGTTCCTACATTTTTGCGCTCCATGCATTAGTAAGTTACCAAGAGACATAAATTACCGTGAAATACATGTAAAAACAGCGAAATCACATTGACATAAGCTACAAATCATTCATTAAGAAATACTTCAGAATATGTCTGTATTTGCAGCTTATTCCGCTGAAAGAAAGAGAATATAAACACACTTTATGCATGAGGCGCATATATTTCTGTTTTTGTCTGTAGTTATTATCGTAGGCAATTTCCTTCACATTTTAATTTTTTTATGGGGTCCAATGATTCACCCTTTCCTACACTTCACTAGGCTTTCTTATGCACGAATATTTTTGTATATGTAATTACTTTGCTTCAAAAGCGAATGTGTTGAAGATTCTTGCCGTTTGTGGCTCAGATTTAGCAACAATTTTGGGATTAGTTTTTCCTGTGTTTGACGATTTATTATCACGTCCGTGTGGTCTCCCCTCAAGCTACAGTTGTGATGGCTTATTTGATATGTTGAACAATGTAGGTACTACATTCCACATAGGTTTCCTACGTTCCACATTCACTATTTCGACTGAACGTGAAAACGTCAAAACTTTCCTTTGTTTGATAAATTTCTGTAAACGTCAGATCTTCTGATGTTTACTATCAATTTTTTGTTGTTAAAGGAAAACGACATATTTCAGGAAATGTCTGTACGTTACAAAGAGAATCGTAGAAAACCTGTTCTGTAATGCACTCTTTCGTATCTCCCAGGGTCCTTAGGAAACTAAATAATCGCAAATGTGGTGTAATTTTTTAGTTATTGTCGATTTTTATGACGTTATATTCACTCCCTATTGTAAAAACTATGATACAAATCAATATAAAAGTTAGTATCCGCAGTCATGCGATATCTTATTCAGAACTGTCTCTTGCTGGCCGCTTGGGGCGCTGTTATCGCTTCGGTAACAAAAACGAGACGGAATGTCGCGACTTTTATGTTATATGTGGCGTGACCATAGATTTAGGTTATGCATACTTTTTGCCACCGATGAACGTCTCTGACGCTTGTGCATTTGTGGTCTGAAAAGAAGAAACGAGTTCTGGAAATTCAATCTGTTGGCTTACACTGAATATGACCGAAGTGTATGTGGCCGAAATATTAGAAGAAGAAGACAAGAGTTTCTACAGTTGCGCTCCCGAAATGTAATGGATCAAAATGCGAATTTCGCTTACGTATGAGGAACTGCAAGTATGGTGCATGTAAGATCTTGTGCTGCCGACCGACTCCTGCTTTATTTTTCATCTTAAGCACCATTGTAGAGGTAAGGTGGAATGGTTTGAGCATGCTGCATTCAGAAACAGAAGCCACTATCACTTGTTATCTCAAACTTCTCTCACGAGTCTAGGTCGACTGAGTTAAAGACCATCTGCTTTACCGGGACTGTGACCGTAGCCTACACGTGACGGAATGATCGGTTGTGGAAGCCGGCGTTGCTGCAAATTGTACACAGATATTGTGTAATGAAGTATATCCTTATTCTAGAAATAGTATAAGGTGTTACTGATTAAATGAGTAACAGAAACGGTGCTAAATAGACGGATTGGACGTTGTCAGAATTAACTACTCAGTCTACTATACTGTGCTCCATGTAAGATAAGAAAGAAAGAGGTTTTAATAACTCTTTCGTTCTGAATCACGACGTCTGTTTGTAATGACCTGCCCCTGATCCAGAGGTGTCTCAGTTATACGAGGAAAACAGATGGTGTGGTACGGCAGTTTTTCACGACTAAAGCCAACAGTCATACGTATTTTAGCGATTGCGTAAACGTTTTCGCGAAGGAATAGTGCCTGACGTCGTCGACAACGGCACTTGGTCGCTGTCCAACATAGTCAGCAGCAGATGTAGAATCTTCCTGGGGCAGGAGTGACACGCTGCCTGGCGACAGAGATGAATCCATTCTCCTCTTTTCTATTTCCTATACTAGGCCACAAAGACTTGTCTACTGCGATGGGCGAGCGAGTAAGCAAACATTCTGGTCCATTTCTGGACCTGAGAATGTTAACGAGGTAGCCCACGGTATATGATCCTTCTCTACAAAGCTTATGGAACAAATTTTTTTTCCTATCTGTACTGCTTAAGGGAAATAAACTTCATTTCGAAATATTGTTATACTATCTACTGAAACTATCACGGCGAAGATAATAAATCATAATGAGCGATATGCGTTTATCTTAATAGAAATCTGTAATATCTAGCAGTATACTAATGACATTTTCACATTTCTCTATTAGTGTTATAGCTCGTCCTGCGCTGGCCATTTAAATTTTGATGCCATGCGATGAAGCGATTGATGCCATGTGTTTTATTACATTTGTAAGATGGAGTAACTCAGAAAAAAAGAAAAAAAGTTAATTTTAAAATTAGCGATGTCATCGGTGAAACAGAATAATAGCTAAAGACAAGACTTCTCGTGAAACCGCGATCATTTCAAATTATGATGAACTAGATGGACTGTATGAGTCACTTTGTATGTTTTATTTGTATAAGTGGTTCCTACCTTCGTTACTGATCACCCTGAAGTACACATATCTAACAAAAAGGAGGTAGAGGGTACAATCGTGTAAAGCTGATCTCAATATTACATTAAAAATACAAGCAGAGGCAGTAAATAAATAAAAACATCGTGAAGTAATTCTTACCTAATACTGTGGCTCGCAGTTTGTCAGTAGTGCGAGAAGTCAGTTAATACTACGAAACTTATGCAAATGAAGCTATAAGAAAATTTATATTGCCACGTGACTAAGAACATCTTTCAGCACTCTCTTACAAATAATAGCCACCTTCAAAATAAGTTAAAATATTAAAGCATGTGTCTAAGTAACCTAAGGATTAAAATTAAATTTGCTTAAAATATTGCAATTAATACTTATAAGTTACTAAACAATAAGTTAAAAAAGCGCAAGTTCACGGAAGAACAAATGAAGGTTGTCACAAAAGCGCACAATCTGCAGTAGGCTGAGCGCCGAACGTGGCACTGGTTTTCACGTGTAAGAGATCAGGAAGACAACAACCATAATAGATGTAGCGAAGAAAATCGTCCTATATAATAACCTGCGCTTTGTCAAACTCTATACCGTCATTGGATATCCCCATCTGTGGCCCTCGTCGTCGTTACAACGATCCCTCATTTGTCTCTGCTTCGTTTATGCAGGGTGTTCGGAAATTCCCGTTACAAACTTATCTAACTTGTAGAGGGGAGTGAGTACATAATATTTTGAATAGGAACCCATTTCCGGAAACGTACTGTTTCCGTTCTAGGACGGTTTCAATTTAGATGTTCAATTCATCCTCTTCTGCTTGAGGAATTGAATTAAGCGTGACGCAGTACAATTATTAGGTAATAATTCAAAAGGAAACATAGCGAAACATCAATTTATTCCTTAAATATATATTTTTTGTATTAACACTGAAACGTTACATCTTTATGTTATTCCAAAACAAAAACAACCAGCATCTGTAAGCACAGAACAGCACTGCTGCATTACAACAGCGACTCGATATGGCGACCACCATCCTTGTTACAGACATTGTACCTACGAAGCATGTTCTGGTACATACACACCACCCCATCTTGCGTCTGCAGACCTTCCTCTGACTCTACAAGAGTCTCGTAAATTAAAATATGCCACAAGAAGTAGTCCATAGGAGTTAAATCCTGCAATCGTGGCGGCTACGCGATTGGCCCACCTCGGCTTGTTCACCTTTCTCGAAATCGTATGTTGAGATGCTCTGAATGGCATGTGAGAAGTGAGGTGGTGCATCAGCATGCCGAAACCACATTTCCTGCCGGACATTCGTGGCACAGATTCCAGGAAGAGGTTCAGTACGTTTCGTAGAAACATAAAGTTTGAATGACCAATTAGCTTGAGTGGAAGGATGTATGGCCCAATCATTTGACCGTCAAAAAAAAAAAACTGCCGACACGTTAATAGCAAACCGATGTTGAAATCGCTGAACATGTGTGGCGTGAGGGTTTTTGGCTGCCCAGACATGGCTGTTTTGCGAATGCAGAACACAGTCCCTAGTAAACGTACATTCACCCGTGAACAGAACTCGACATGGAAACAGGAGTGTGTCGATGTAGCGGTGCAGAAACCACGTACAGTAACGCGTTGTGGAAAATTAGCTGGACCCACAGGGTTGTTGCTCGCGCAGAACGTCCCAGACAATATGTGACTAACAACCACTGCAGCGTTATTGATCGAGTACCCGTTGACGGGTTCTCTTCAGTGCTACGCAGAACATCTTCAAATTCGGGAGTGCGGCGTTGCCGTGTAGCACCACAGTCCTGCCTCCACACGGTGAAGGTACCTGCTTCTCGGAGCCGTTGCGTAACTTGGGCAAAAAGTTTGTACAGTGGAGTGCTACACTGCAGAAAACGTTCGTGATACATTCTACTAGCAGCTCTTCGCGGTTACCTCGAGCTTCACCATACACTAGGAGCATGTCTTTGTATTCCAAAAATGTGTACCGAACCACGTTTACTATGTCGGAGACGAACAGACATTGAACAGGTTTTGCAACAAGGCAGACTTTAAGCGGCATGAGGTGACCGTCTGAAGTAATTCACGTGATCCGTTTACCCTACTACATACCAGGACAAGCAGCTCTGAGACTTTTCTCTTTCCCTCAGCGGACAAGACGCGTTACTCATCTGAACTGATACCATCGTAGAATGGAGACGGTACGTTTCAGGACATGTGCCCTTATGCAAGATATTATGTACTTATTTCCCTCTGCAAGTCCTAGAAGTTTATAACACCTTGTTTACTTTCTCACAAAGTGCCCCGTGCCTGCAACACTACCAGGCGATATTTAATCTCTCGGTGGACAGTGGCCGCAATGCTCTGTCTCATCAGTGTCCACACAGAAACACCTTACGGACGCATCGGAAATGTAAAGTGTTAAATTTTGCGGCCAAAAAGAGCTCCAACACCACTACCAATTATAGTGACGGCATACCCTTCTGCCTCCTTCAGTCCGCCAGGCCAACATGAGAAGTGACTGCTGCCACGTTTCTATTGGAAGCACAAATTACTACGTCTCTCTGGGAAGTGAATGTCACCAAGTCTTCAACAGAATTAATCTTTATCACCTCTGTGCTGAAAGTGAGAACAGATCATGGGTAGAACAGTTCGTCCTGCTGGGTAAGGGTAGTCCATTAACTACATGAGTCGTTTAAAAAAAAAAAAAAAATTCGAACCCCCTCACCAGCTCGTGAGACGTGATAGGACCCCTCTCCCTCAAGTGAAATTTCAACACTAATTAAACCACTTTACAAATAAATATTTATTTACAAAGTGTATTAAACAGTGTTTTCAGCATGTGATTAAGACCATTTTATATTAAACACGACACATCTGAGTACTATTTTGACGGACAGACGGACAGAGACAGAGGGAATAAAAGGCTCCAAGAAAAGTGTATTTAACCGTTTTGATGGATTCCTAAAAAACTGACCTTTTATTGATACATTACATACATTAAATGTCAATGCAGGTAATTGACAACATTATTTGTTCCTTCTTTTGAACCGTGTGAGTACGTATCTTCTCTGTCTCTTGATTCCTATGACTACTAAAACGATTCTTGCCAGTGAACTTCAACTTAACTTCCTTCCGCAAGCGACTCTTACTTCCTTGCGCAAGCGACTGACTTCTTGCTCGCACGCGACTGACTTCTTGCTTGCACGCCTGTTTCGACTTCTCGGTTGGTCGCTTAATACGCGCATTGTAAAAGTTTTGAGACAAATTCATACTGAACACAGTAACATCGGCCTTAGGTATATGCGTTCAGAATATCATGACTGATTCAGTGACACACACGTACTGATTTCGAACGGCGTTGCAGGGAACTCCCCGAATGAAATCTGACACTTGCATGGCACTTGGTTCAAATCAGGAAATCCCGGACATGCACAAGTGTAAAGCATTCAGTTCAGAGCGGCCATAATGTTTGTTGGGCACTTTGATATTGCCTGTTATCGGGATTAATTTTACGAAACAAAATGTTGTCAATTATAATGATGTTTGTTCTGTGGGATTTTCATTGCCTCCACCCCATTTAAATGAGATTTGGTGAAATTTTTCCGGACCCTTCCCTCCTCTACTTTGAGCTTCCATAATTAATGGACGTCCCCTAAGTACTTCTAAGATGCACGAGCGTCACAGGGCCACCACCCTCCACGCTACCTATTTTTGCTATTACTCTTTAGTATTGGTTAATATTATATTCTTGTTTTCTTAGTCAGTCTTATCCCGTAACTATTTCTCTGTTACAAATGTTAGATTTAATTATTGGTGTATTATTGTAAATACTTCTGTATTCTCATTTGCTACCCACAAACGGGATGCTTGTTAGGTCTCCTTATTGCTCGCGAAAATCGTCTTGCACCAGTGTTCTGGTTTCCTGTGTATCCACTTCAGGGAATCTGTTGTTTCTTTGATCTCCTTCAAGCAGTACTACGATCCGCAAGCGATATCCCCACTGAACAGCATAACAAACGCACAAAATCCAAGTGACTAGCATTTTTTATTATTTTCTTACAGCTTCTTGTATCGATAGGCATCGATTAGGAATCGAAGTGGATGTGACATGATGCTATTGCCACGTGAGGGGCAACAATAGGCACCACCTGCGCAAGCTGATCTCATTTTGCCGTCCGTATTTCTGGATTATCCACCCAAACGGATGGTTTTGGATGTTTGGAGCTAGTCATCCCCTAGTCACTACACTCAATCGCGCCCCTGCACCAGAAGTCATAACTTGGAATCGAAACATTAAGGCAGAGTTTTATTGCCACACGATTGAAACTAATAGCCACCAATGGCGCAAGTTCATACCCTTTCGCTGACCGAATGTCTAAATTATCCAGCTGAGAAGGTGGTATTGGATGTTTGGAGTTAGTCATCCACCTGTCACTACGACCGCCGTGATAGCAGTAATTTTGAAGGAAAAAAGTGTGACACGCTTTTCTTGCCACACGAATGGCGCCAGTAGTCACCACTGGCGCAATTCAATCTCCAAATTATCCATCCGAGGGGGTGGTAGTGGCTGTATGGAATTAGTCATCCAACTGTCGCAGGGTCCCTGCCCCAGAAGCCATAATTGGGATCAAAACATTGTGACATGGTGATATTGGCACGTGACTGGCGCCAGTTGCTCCACGGTGAGTGGGGACCCGGGTGCATTTTGAGGGGTGTGTGCGTGGCGGCCACAGCCACCTGCCGGTCGGCTGGGCGACAGCTGGTCGCAGCCGCTGGAGGCGCGCCAGCCGCGCCTGTTTACCAGGGCGCGCCGTAACTCCTCTCCGCTTTATGAACAGCCCGCCACTATTATGATTCAGGCCACCACGTGTCTACTGCTTTCCTTTCCTTTAACTCTCCGCTGCTCCGCTTGCTTACGAATTGTGTTTGCCCGTACTCACTGTTGCCACAGCCCACAGAGGTGTCCAACAGACCAGTGGAGTATGCGCAATCGCTAATTTTGCTCATTTTTCACTCGGATGTAGTGCATACTTAGATGTAACAAATAATATTCTAGTACCACGCGCTTCTCAAGCGCTTCCGAGAAATCGAGATTCAGCATTTTACCATACGAAAATTCCAACTGTCTAATAGCGGCTATGATGGCAGACTAGAATTCCACCAAACACTCGTATGGTGAGTCTGTATCCGTCATTGAAGCTCCGTACTACCTCGATTACACTCGCCATTATTGATCCTATCTGAACAAACATGACTGGTTGTAATATACAAGTGTTTGGTTGAATGTTAAGAAAAAAATTACCAAACAGTACGGCCAGAATCCTAATCTGCTGCCTTAGCCAGATGCACTCATCTGGCATTCAGTAGTCACAGAAAACTCTGGACCTTCATTTATCGAAAAACCTTGACAAGTGCACCATTTTTATATATAAGAATGCATTGGACACGTGCAAATTATGAGCAAAATCGGCGATCCTTTAGGAGTGCGCCTCCATTGAGCGAATGTTTTCCATCGTTACAATTCTATAAACCAAGTATTTATAAATCCAATAGCACAGCTGTAAGAACCGATACTGGTCTCGGTAGTGTCTCTCAGGTTACTTGTCAACTAAGGAAGTAAGGAACCTTGTATTACACTCTTAACTATTAAACTCTAACTGTTACATTCTAACACAAAAAAATGAGACGACGACGAATAACGAAGAAATTATCCAAATGGGACGGAAATCGGCAGACGTTTTGTACATGTACAGGTAAACAAATGATTACAATTTCAAAAAAATTGTACGATTTATTCACGAGAAAAATCTTCACAAATTGAGCGAGTCCATAGCGCATTTATCCACCCTTGCCCTTAAGCAAGCAGTTGTTCGGTTTGGCATCGATTGATAGGGATCCTGGATGTTCTCCTGAGGAATATCGTGCCAAATTCTGTCCAATTGCCGTGTTGTACTGTTAAAATCCCGGGATGGTCGGAGGGCCCCGCCTATAAGGCTCCAAACATTCCCAATTGGAGAGAGATCCAGCAACCATGTGGCCAATGTAGAGTTTGCTAAGCACGAAGACAAGCAGTAGAAACTCAAGCTATCCAACAAGCCCTTCGATGCACCGAGATGCTCGTAGACTATAAGTTTCTATCTTTTCTGATTTCACGTCAGCACTAGAACTATTAGGTCATCTGTGTAGTAGACGATCCAACCTTTCTACAGCATATGACATCATCAATCTGATGTTACACATCACAACTAGGAATCAACGAGTTACCTTGTGCTGCGTAAAAGCACACTGTGGCGTTCTTCGCAATGAATCAGCAGACAAGCCAGCCAAGTCAACGATCTGTGTTGGTGATAGAGGACACGTGGAATTACTAACTACAGACGTTTTAAACGTTGTCAGATTAATAACGAGAGAGACGTGGTGAACGGAATGGAAAGCGATCTCCAAATGCAAAGGCAAAGATTATAGCAAAATGTGCCTAGGACTGACTATTAACTTGTGGCACGAGGAACATCGAAACTCCGTAAAACTCACGATCAGTACAAGGCGCCTCACATTCCATCACTGCTGTTACGGGAAGTATCTGTATAGTATTGGTCTGGTCACATCTCCATTCTACAGTTTTCAACAGCTTTACAACCTACTTCAGAAGTGTTTCGTAGCTAATGATGATTGCTTTGAAAGTCAGTAAAGGCATTTTGTTTGTAAGTTTTGTTTCCTTTATTTTCCGTGACCATACACCGAACTTTTCAGACGCACCTTGTATGTGTGGTGATGACTGTATGATGATCGCTGTACGAACCCTGCCCGGATGCCGAAATAAAAACTAAAAAGGAAGTACATTGTAGATGACGTATCGTTACGTATTAACGACCTGTAGCGGTGACCTGATTGATGAATTGTAACTCGAAACAAGTAGCGTTTAATTAAACACGATAATAAAATTCGCGTGGTAAATTTCTTGCGTCCTCGCCAGTACAGATATCTTATAAAATCTAATGTTGTTAAAAATTTCCGCGTCTCTGTTGGGTTATCTGATGGGAAGAAGCACGAGACTCGGCCACCTGGCAAGCAGCCGCGCCGCGATGATCTCCATCACGGCCGGTGTGAGGGCAGTGCAGCCAGGCACGGCGCATTCATTACTCAGGCCGAGAAATGCTGCGCGAGCCGCCGCAGGACTGGCGATTTGTCCGACTCCTGGCCACACACACACTACGGGCCACGCCCACCGCACAACCACGGCCCGCCGCCAACGAGTTCCTCCGCTATCGCGTGCACGTAAGTACGTGCATCACTCGCCTTACAATTGCCGCGAAACATTTTAAGAGTGATCGCACAATGCCTAACCGGTGCAACAACTCCCATACCCCGTTCACCTTGCTATTTTTACCCATACAATAAAAACTTAGTTTTAGCTGCAGCATTAGAACAGCAGTGAACAAGTATCAAAGCGCAAGGGCGGTTTAAAAAAATTCATCCGTTTTCACTAGGCTATATTTTTATTTTTTTACTAGCTGAGTATCCGGAGTTTCTTGGATGTGTATTTATTCCAATCTTTTATTAGTGCATCTCCTCCTTCCCCTCTCTATGTCCACCAGCACAACACCCCACTCTCCATCCATCTCCTCCCACCCCTCTCTCTGTCCATGATTTCTCACCACCCTCTATCAATCTGCTCCTTCCCCCTCTGCCCACGTGCTCCTCCTCTGTCCATCAGCTCCTCCTACCTCTGTTCATCTCCTCCCGCACCCTCTAATTCCATTTCCTCCTTTTCCTCCTCCTCTCTCTGTCAGACGCCTGCTCCCCCTCTCTCCATCTCCTCTTCACCCTCTCACTGTCTATCGCCTCCTCCCCCTCTAACTCCATCCTCTCAACCCCTCTCTTAGTAAATATCCTCCTTCCCCTCTCTGTCCATCCTGACTCCGCCCATCTCCTCTTCATCCCCTACAATTCCATCCCCTCCTTGCTCCTCTTTGTCACTCATCCTTTTCTTTTGGCCATCTCCTCTTTTGACATCATCCTGCTTCTTCCCTTTCGTTGTCGATCTCCTCCTCTCCCTTCTCATTGTTCATCTCCATCTCTTTCCTTTCTCTGTCCATCTCCTCTTCCTCCTCCATCTCCCTGCCTATCTCTTATTCCCCATGTCTCTAATCATCTACTTTCCTTTGTCTGTCCATCTCCTTCTATCCCCTATTATGTCAATTTCCCATAACCCCTATCTCTGACCATTTCCATATCCCCTATCTCTGTCCATCTCCTCCTCCTCCTCCTACTGGGGCCTATCTCCTCCTTCCCCCTCTCTGTCTGTCCATCTCCTCGTCCTTCCTTCTCTCTCCACGTTATCACACGCATTCCAAAATGAGGCTGGTGATTCTCACCCTTACAGTGTTTAATATGTGTACCAAATTTTATTGAAATCGTTACAGAAGTTTAGGATGAGCTTTTTGTTGTGGACTGGCAAGACAGCCAATCCACTGTGACGGGTAGCCGAAAGGCACGCGTTTAAGCTCACGCAGGCTGGCGTGAGGTCTGGAACAGTTAAAGGAATTGAGTCTAGCAAAAAAGGTACATAGCTGCTGGAATACTTAACTTTAATCCATAATTGGTGAACATCGGTCTGACGGTACATGCATCACAAGATAAATAGCAAATGATAATGGCGCCTTGCTAGGTCGTAGCAAATGATGTAGCTGAAGGCTATGCTAACTATCGTCTCGGCAAATGAGAGCGTAATTTGTAAGTGAACCATTGCTACCAAAGTCGGTTGTACAACTGGGGCGGGTGCTAGGAAGTCTTTCTAGACCTGCCGTGTGGCGGCACTCGGTCTGCAGTCACTGATAGTGGCGACACGCGGGTCCGACGTATACTAACGGACCGCGGCCGTTTTAAAGGCTACCACCTAGCAAGTGTGGTGTCTGGCGGTGACACCACACTTTTTATCCGTGGCTTTGCCGGCATACGCACGTGTCAAATATATTCAACATATCTCACTCGTATTTGTACACGTATTTTACCCGTACATCTAGCGAATTCCACCCTACAGTTGTATTATTACGCAGCTCAATTTTGCGACGTTGTATCGCCTGAACTATGTGCTGTACGATATAATGTTGCAGATACATGTAGTTATGTATGTGCATACTGTCTGAGAAATGTTTTTCACGGAGTTAATATGGCTCAAATTGCTCTGAGCACTATGGGACTTAACTGCTGTGGTCATCAGTTCCCTAGAACTTAGATCTACTTAAACCTAACTAACCTAAGGACAACACACACATCCATGCCCGAGGCAGGATTCGAACCTGCGAACGTAGCGGTCACGCAGTTCCAGACTGTAGCGCCTAGAACCGCTCGGCCACTACGGCCGGCACAGAGTTAATAGTAAAGGAATAATAAATTAAAACGTCATGCGTGATGCAGAAGTTTCTCACTTATCTCAGCGTTTATGACGTTGTATCTCCTGAGCTATTGTCGTAAAATATTTTTCCAGGTACATTCACCGGCATATCAGGAGTCTGTTTGCGAAAAGTGTTGCGAATGGCGTTAGTAGCAAAGATGTTATAAAATAAAACGTCACTCATGACGCGGCAGCTTTTTCTCGCATCTCAGTATGTGACGTCATATCTTCTGAGCTACGTGTTGGGCAATGATATAGTTCTGTAGGCACATTCAGCGGCAAATGTGGTTACTGTGTGCGAAAAGTGTTGCGAATAGAGGTAGTATCAGCGAAGTAATAAATTTAAACGTCTTGCATCACGCAGTAGCTTTTCATGCATTCAGTGTTTATCACGTCGTATCTCAAGAGCTATGTGTCGTACAGTGATATTATTTTTCTGGTACATGTGAATACTGTCTGCAAAGCTTGTCACGAATACAGTTGGTAGCCAGGAATTAATAAATTTAATCGTCATGCTTCATGTGGTTGATTTGCTGCATGAAGAGCGAAAATGTAGTAAGTGACAAACTTTTTTCCTTTTATAATTTTGTGTGGGTCATCAGCGAAAAAAATGTTTCGTAAATGCTTGAAATTATGTGTAAGTTTGTGGCAAGTCACTAGGCGCTCTCATTCTCAAATATTGGATGAATGAAGCATGGGTATTCGCTTGTCATGTTGTCATGTTGTTGCTGTTGTTTTTACTTCCACCCACACATTTTTGGCAGATGGGTGTTTCAAACTCACACTTTTTCCATCGTTTCTGTAGTCAATGCATTCATTGCTGTTGCGGTGTCTCACCGCATTTCACTAAAACTTGTTAGAAGGGGAATCACGTAGACGGCCTACGGTGCAATGCAAAATCCGTACATCCATTACGACCGACCCTTCGTTGAGGCAGCTCGTTGTTAAGAAGTGCTGAATTGCACCTGAAAGTCCTTGTTGTTGTGTCGTCGCCACCTCAACTCGTATGTTGGATTGGTTCCACCAGGGAGAGCAGTATCGCATGAAACAGCAACTTTCAACTGGAACCCAGTTCTTGTCTTCATTCGTGTAGAAAATGCAGTCTTTTGAAACTGGATGCACGTCCTTCAAACATCTTATAGAACAACAAAGCTTGTTCATTTACATAGGATTTGATGATCAGCAGCTGTATGAAATATTTAATTATTTATTCGCTGAAAGCGAATTTCATGACAACAGCTGCAATGAGGTTAGATGTATTTTCAAATCGTGACGAGTTAAAATTTGTGCCGGATCAGTACTCGAACTTTTATTTCCCGCTTATCGCGAGTAGTTGCCTAACTATTTTTGCTACCCGTGCACGCTCCCCGGCCCATTCCGATCTTCCTCAGATCTCTGTCCACTTCCTCGTATCGTATCGGGTGTGATACATCTATATTCATTGCAGCCGATGTCACGAAGTTGTCCCTTTTTTTAAACTTCACATTGGCTTTTAGGTAATGGCCATATAGCCATCTCACGTCAGTAATGGAAATGATATCTCACAGTTTGGTAACGATGTCACGAAAGCCGCATTCAGCGAATAATTTGGAATCAAACTTGCTCAGTTATAAACGCTCCTGGGAGAACTGTTTCCTTACAATTTGGGAGTAAAATGTTAGATGGTCAATATACCATTACACAAACGGCAAAGTTAATTAAAAATGAATGTATGCACGTGGACATTACGAACCAAACTGACGAGCGACACAGAACATCAAACACGCTAAGCTAACATATAGTGCTGTGGCAAGTCGAATGAATTTAGCGTTGAAGACTTGAGTCATAGTGCAAATGCGCAAGCCAAATCTATTAAGTTTTATAGCAAATTGCTGAAGCGTAGGGACAGACGTGCACACGATGTTGATGAGTGTGTGTGTAAGAGAAGCCTTCAGTAAAACTGAACGTACGAATTACAGAGAGTCATATGTTGGCGCCTCTCTCGGTATGCTAATTAATTTATTTATGAAATGACAATATTTTCTGCAGGAAACTGTCCGTGGTGTAAAGTTCAGTTTATTTCACTGTCGGCTTCTGGATGAAGCCATTTTAAAATGGGTCTGAAGTGCCTTAGCGCATGTAACAGACTGAAAGGGAACAACCGATGTCCCCAATATTTGATATCATCAACATTCATGGTTGTATAGGGGAACATCAAACGGAGCGTCTGATACGTTTCACACATGAGGTTATGCGTATGTATACAGGGTATATGTGTAGATATTTTTATATGTGGTACCTTAATGTATGTTGGTTTTATTTTCTCTCTGTCAAAAAGTCTTCCCACAAACGCACCACCAGCTTTATGACCTAACGTTTTCTGCATGGCTGTAAGTGCACCGCTATGGGCACTACTCCCTGCAGTATAGACTAACCATTATGCGTCCATGCATCACCACTTCAACCCTTGTCCTGCTGCCGAGAGGAAGTTAAGCATTAATGGCTTGCTCTTGCCACATGTACTTGAAGGTACTAACCAACTTACAAACATACGACTTGTAGCAGCTATAACTATTAGTCTGCAAACGACGCAAATACTGATGTAATGTTGTTCAGTACTGCCCTGAGACATCAACAGAGATATCTGCACTTTTACCCTTACATCCCGTATTTGGCACATTGGTTGTTCCGGTTTAGACTGTTACATGCGCTAAGGAGTTTGGGAACCACTTGAAAATGCTGCAAGGCTAAAATCGATAGAGGCATAAATTTAATATCAAACCACAGACAGTCGACTCCTAGTCATCATTTCGTAACTACGTTGCGACTCTGACGCCACTCAAAGTGAAAATATTGTAAATAGGTGATGACTGATTTATTATGTTGCACTGTTGTAAGCTAAGTTAAATATGTTACCTATAAACAATACACTTGAGTAAACACTGGAAATCAGTGATAAATAAAACTGCTGCCAAATTGTGGCGGCCCAACGTTTGGGGTACTCGTGTTATTCAGACGTACAGTGTCAAGGTTAGACCATGAGTATCTCGATTCGCATAAAATAGTTGCTGCTATAGTGAAAAGCAGTGGAAAACAACGTGTTGAGCAGAAAAGTCGCTGTCGCCTATCGCAGTTTGTAATAGCGGGCTGACGTCCACGGCACAATAATTAAACGTAAGTTGAGTAACATTTTCGTTGGTGAGGCAGTTTTCCGCAGAAAGTATAAAATACTCGTGTTGTAAACCCAAAAGCCTTTTCCTTGTTGCAATATAATATTTACTTTTGCGACGAGTTTCGGAAGAAAGACAGATTTTGGTAGGATAAGCAGGTATTTATTCATGTAAAAGTTAATAGTGCCAACGGTTTCGTATTTTTACGTATGAAAACAAAAAGCACTATTCCGGAAAAATATCTACTGAAGATAGCTTTAATATAAAAGGAGTTCGGAAAGTACGTATTATAGTGAAGCAAGAAGGAGGCATTACAAAGACCATAAAAATCGCAGGGCGACAGCACAGGAGAATATCATATGATAAAACATTTCACCACATTACCTCACTTCACAACCGATGACAAGACACTAAGTCTTTCATGAACACCCTGCTATGACATACCTATGAACCTGCTTTCATTTCTCCCATCCACATACTAGACAATTTTTACTTTCCTGATTGAATGGGCGCAAGATTTCTTTATACTCGTACACAGATCAGCACAGTTTCACACCTTCAAGAGGTGCATTACATCAATGGTGTTCGGAAAGTGCTTCGTGTCATGTGTTTAAAAAGTACAGTAAAATGGAAAATATTTTATCATACTATGTTCTCTTTTATTATGTGCCTACCATCTTCACTTACACTTAATTTATGGTTCAAATGGTTCAAATGGCTCTGAGCACTATGGGACTCAACTGCTGAGGTCATAAGTCCCCTAGAACTTAGAACTACTTAAACCTAACTAACCTAAGGACATCACACACATCCATGCCCGAGGCAGGATTCGAACCTGCGACCGTAGCGGTCGCGCGGTTCCGGACTGTAGCGCCTAGAACCGCTTGGCCACTCCGGTCGGCACACTTAATTTATGTTAAATCATGTAGCATGCTAGGTCAACGCCGTAGTTTTCTACCTTTTTGTCACCTGACAAACACTTTGACCGTAACCAAATACGACCATTTGATAGGCTATGTTATGGAGTTCCTTTATTTATTTTTTTGTATTTTAACTACTGTAACATCACATGTGTTTCAGTCACTTGAAAATGGCTACAGACCTGGAAATACGCTGTAGTGGTGAATGCAAATTAAATGGATATTTTAATCCCAGCAATGACAGTCAGTGTGCAAGATTGTTAATACCCAAAAAACACATATTTATAGTAACTGCAATCATGAGTGGAACAAAACACCTGGTTCAGTTGTTTTTATGTATATCAAGTATTCGTCACATTTCGGTAGTCAGTGCAGAACAACCTTTGTCTCGTGCTCACTTTTCTTTTATCGGAAGTTAACACTTTTCGTACTCATTGTTCCCTTCTAACTGTTGCAGTTCTTTATCTCGCCGTCTGTTCGCATTACAAAGAAAACTATGACTAGGAAAAGTAGCAGCTAATTTCTCTATGCTTTACACGTACTCAGCTTCAGCATCACATCTACGCCCAGCAATTTGTTACTTGAAATATCTACTTCTGCTGCTACTGGACTGGGGATAATTTTGTTGCTAATAGTACGGCCCTTTACCTGACGGGTTAAGATCACACGCATTCCATCTTGTCCGTGGTGCAACACACCTGAAAGAATGTCTCTGGGAACGGATCGAGTCGGACCGCGTTAATACTGGCCTCTGCCCAAGAGGGTCTTCTCAGATGGATCGCGAGACATTAGTTGAGCGGGACAAACAGACTGCTCCACGCCTCCACGGCACGCAGTTCCGGGAATATTGGGTCGCGTTCAAAGGAACGCCAGCTCACCTGACGCGACGTATCTGCACGCCTGGGAGGACTTTTTGTAAAGCGGCTCTTGGCAGGCGACACCTCGTTACCTGTTTTAGTTACATCGGGAACTTCTCCGCACGTTCTCGCAGCCAGTTTCTCAAAGTCATGACACTACCTCGCAGTAAAGAATCACGTCGATAGCAAGCGCTGCTTCTAACGAACCGGTTACACACAAAACAGTGGTGAAACTTATAGAAATTACTAACAGAATTCATTATTTCAACTTCGACGACAGTTGAACTGTAAACAGTCTCCTACGAAGATATCAAAATTGTTCTTACTGATACTCGTGTGTTGTGTCTTCTTACTGCAGTCAAGCCTTTTGCCTCCGTCTACAGTTTTTGTGCTCATACTTCTCTTGAAAAGGAAACTGGCTATTCCTTGATGCCGCAGGATGAGTCCCCTCAGACGATCCCATCTTTTAGTCAAGTTGTGCCAATACTGCTTTTTTCCCCAATTCGCCGCAATACCTTCTTATTAATTATCGTAGCTACCTATCTAGTCTTCAACATTCTTCTGTAGCATCATATTTTAAAAACTTCTATTCTGTTCTCGAGTATAAAGTTTATCGACTTTTTCTAAGGTATAAAGATGCGCTTCTGAAAAATACTTTTTTAGAAATATCTTCCAGGCATTTACTACATAGTATGTTGAAAATATTTCTCTTTTTCAGAAATGGTTTTCTCACTATTGTCAGTTTGTGTTTTAGAGCCTTTTTTTCTTCATCCTTCGTCAGTCATTTGCAGCTCAAATACCAAAACTAATGCACTACGTCCAGAGTCTAATTTTCTGATAGAGTTCTCTCAGGGTCATCTGATTTAATTGGACTACACGCCGGTACCCTTCATTTGCCTTTGTTCACGTTCATCTCATAACCTCTTTTTTAGAGACTATCCATTCCGTTCAGCTGATTTTCTAATTTCTTTGCCGGCTCTGACAGAATTACAGTGTCATCGATAGACCTCAAATGTTAATGTTCTCTTCCCTGAACTGAAATTCCCTTTCGAATTTTCTCCTTGGTTTCCTTTATTGCTTGCTGAATGTACAAATTTAATAACATCGAGGACAGGCTGCAGCTCTCTCTCTCTCTCTCTCTCTCTCTCTCTCTCTCTCTCTCTCTCTCTCTACTACGGCTTCATTTACATAAGGAAATTCGCTGTAAGGTCTTATGGGACCAAACTGCTGAGGTCATCGGTCCCAAAGCTTACATACTACTTAATGTAACTTAAACTACCTTACGCTAAGGACGACACACACACCCATGCTCGACGGAGGACTCGAACCTCCGACTGGGGCAGCCGCGAGGACCGTGACAAGACGTCCAAGACCTCTCGGCTACCCCGCGTGGCCATTTTCGTACCTTCGACTCTTGTAACTGCTGTCTGTGAAAGCTCTATATTCCTCTTTATAACTTGATCTTATTCATTCCCCAGTAGTCTTAGCCGATGCATTCTCCTTAAATTTCCTTCTCCCAGAACTCGCTATACCAGAAAACATCTATTTTGTGTTGTTCTTCACGTCACAATTATTGTCATTATTATTATTATTATTATTATTATTATTACATTTATTGCTGTTAGTGGCACGAACTGCAGTAATACAAGTAACGCTAGTATTAACTCATTAGTTCATTTACTCACACTGCCATTTAAGATACTCAAATCATTTTAATACTAGTTGACATATTAAAATAGTTATTTCTTAGGTAACTATGATGTAATAGATACTGTGTGAAATTCTGGTCCCATGTAGGAGAGGGCTTTGTGACCCTAATCAAATCAGCTTAAAGAAATACATAAATAACCATTTTCCCCCTTTGTTTTATTTTTGCCATCTTCTGAATTTTAATACGTCTGTTTCAGTCAACATTGCCAAACGATTCCTCTGAATTCACAAACGTTTTAAATGTAGATTTACTTTTTTCAAATCTATTTTCTAAGATAAATCGTAGACGCAGTATCATTACGTGTTCCTACATTTTTTCAGAATCCCAACGTATATTCTTCGAAGTCAGTTTCCACCACTCTCTCCAGTCTTCTGTACATAATTCGATACCCACTTCTGTATAAAATATGCGTTCGGAAAACGTGTAAAGATGGACCAGTGAAAACAAGTTGAGCAATTCGTTGCCAATCTGCAAACATTTCGTCTGAGCTATGGAATGTGTAGAACTCTACTCCCCTTTCCTGGAGATACAGTGAATTAGATAAAGATGAGTAATAAATAAATGTCATGTAGTTTCCAGCTTAATACAAGCACGCCGATTTGATGCCACTTTGCCACCTGTTATGCGTGACACGTTAAATTTGTGCACTGAACTGGAACCCTAATACCTGCTTTTAGCATTGGCCAATTAAAAGTTTCGTTTTGGCACTTTCAGGTTCTGAAAAGATACCTCCAAGGGATTTGACCCTGTTAAAATAAATATAATACAGTTTTTGAGTAGCATAAGTGTTGATACTATTTTTTTTTATCTTTGGAGGAAGGCACACGGGTGACAACGTATTGATTATCTACATATGATAAGGTGCAGTATTTCCGCGTATATGGGCGTACGCTGCAGGTTATAGACCAGAGGACTTTCTTTGGTATTGCATCGGTACAGCGGAAAAAAGGCACAGTTTCAAATGAATATGTTTAGTTGAAATAAGGACTTAAAACAAAACTGGCTGGAATCCGTGTCAATACGTTGGCTTCTATGATATATTATACGATTATTACGATTTAACGGGAACAAAAACTAGGAAGTTTCCATAGCGTGAAGACTACTTCATCTTCAGGACAGTATGTGACGACTACAAGAAACCTGATGTACTGACCAGCGAAACAAACTAATTGCTTTCCACACAGGGAAAATATTGAAAACGTACAATTCTATATTTTAATTCGAGGAGTATTACTAAAAACAAGTTTTACCGAGTACTAGTTAAGTTGCCTTCTACCTGAATTCAGAGGTGTGATTACTATCTATTGAGCGAAGTGTAATCAGCTTCCACAAGTAAGCAATGTTGATTTCCTGTGGGGTATGGTTGGCACAACAGAGCGCGATTAGCACAGGCTGTAAGTTGCCAAAAGAAGCTGGCGACCGTTTATCCAGGAGTGGCCACTTGTGGTTACACAATCATGTCATTAACCGTCTCGTAACGAGGCAAATTCTGTCACTCCGCGGACTCAGGCTCGTTGTGAGTCAGTGTGGCGTGAATCACGCGCCTTTCTGGGACCACATTACAAGTTTAAAGAAACGGCAAGCGTTCCGTTTACAGATACGACTATAGGGCACTGGGCAGTGCTGATAATGAAAACGTCACCTCATAAAATCAGCAAAAGGAGTTTCCATTTTCCTTAAGCACTTTTCTCGTTCGAATAAATCAGATAATAATTCGCTAGTGGTATGATTCATGGCAGCAGTCCATTTTCGTTCTTCTCAGTGTTTAACGTACTGTCGACAGAAATTCTTTCCTAACGGTTCCCATCGTGCTCACTTAAAATGATCTTTATTTTAAGTGATCACTTTGGATGTTTGATTATTTGGCACTTTTGTAACAAGATACTTGTTCTGATGGTGAGTGAGAAGAGTCGATACAGGTAAAATGTAAGTCCACCACATGCAAACAACACAATTGTGAATGAAAACGTATTTCGTTTTTAAACAGATCACATGCTGTCACTTGAAAATGTCAAATTCCTGTAATATTTAATCGAACATCCTTCAATGGGCGAAAAAAAGATGTTCTGCCATGTAAAGATAAATTTATGTCGCGCAAAGATAAACTACTGTCGTATGTGGGTATATAGCCATATACTGATGTTTGTCGTGTATACTGCTGACACATATTAATTCCTTAAATTCAGGCGGCTACCAGTGGCGTTTACTCGAGGCAGCGAAGAAGCGGGTTGTTGAATCAGAGCTAATGTGTAACGGGCAGGGCGACCAGGATATAGTCACATACTCACTGCCCAGTCGTCACAGAGAATTTCGTACAACACAGACGAGACAAGAGTTTTCCAGACCTCAAGTAGTCATTAGAATGTTCTCGTCACTCCCGTGAAACGAAAGGGCTTACCCCAAATTTAAAAAAAGAGAGAAAGGCCTCTGTACTGATGGCAATCACTGGAATTACTAGTAGTCGGTAGTGCGATCTTGAAATTCGAGTTGAGGTACTGATAGGAGAAGATTCCAGTCAATGGACTTAAGTAAATTCTGGCGTAGATACAGACATTAGACTATTCTGTAGGCGTCCACCATAGGTAAACGAAACTACCTTCCACCGATGGGAATCAACGTAAGTGACGAGGCGTTGAGTTACGTTGGCTAGGTACTGGCTGGTATCCTATGTTGTGCGCTGAGGGGTTTTAGAGTGCAAATAGTGAATTCTGTACTATTTCCTGTGGTAGCCGGAACAAACTGCAGGTCAGTGAAATTGTCTCCGATGTTTAGAGTACATAGTAAAAGCTGGGCGCCTGGCTAGCGCTTTGTGACTTTGTGTTCAATAACTATTACTTATAGTACACATATAAATATACAGAAGGGTCAAAAACAATGTATCCACTGTTTAAAAGTCCACAACTGGCTAATTAATTGACGGAGTTGTCTCATCTTTGGTGAAAGCGTGGCTTAAAGTCGAACTTAAAAGATATTACTGTAGGTGTTCGAAATGGTCACCATTAACATCCACACACAAACGATGCCGCCGAACTCCAGCACGAACTACTGAATGCAACGTGTTCAGTTGGATATTTGCACATGAATGTACGATGGATTCTCGAAGTTCATCCAATGTGCGTGGCTTCTGTCGATAAACGACGTCATTTAGTGTTCCCCACAGGTAAAAGTCCAGAGGAGTTAGGTGTGGGGAACGTGGTGGATACTCCAGAGCACCTCTACGGCCTATCCATCTTCCCGTCGTGTGTTACAACAATTCACTCGCTCACCACAGAAGTCTGTGAGACAGTGTGCCCGTGAAACCGCAGTGAGTCGCTCAAGGGTTCACCGAATTTTGAAGAAAGTAAAGTAGAAGTGCTACATCCCACGATTGCTACACGCAATGAACAAGGACGACCCAGATCGTAGAATGGAGTACTGCGAGTGGTTTACTAACATGGTGCGCAACGATGAAGAGATTGCAGAGATTATTGTGTGGTCTGATGAGGCACAGTTCAAACTCAGTGGTACAGTAAATCTCCACAATTGCATCTGCTGGGCCGCCGAAAATCCGAACGTCCATGTAGACAAAGCCGTGAATTTTCCAGGAGTAAATGAGTGGTGCGGGTTGTCTTACCGGACCTTGATTGGACCATTCTTCTTTGACGGCACAGTTACCGGTGAGGTGTACCTTCAGAAGCTTCAGACATCCATTTTACCTGCCATCCGAGACTTGTATGGAGACGGAAGAGTTTACGTTTAACAATATGGTGCCCCAGCCCACTACCAAATTCGTGTTAGTGCGTATCTCGACGAAAATCTACCAAGAAGATGGATAGGCAGTAGAGGTGCTGTGGAGTATCCACCACGTTCTCCTCTGGACTTTTACCTGTGGGGAACACTAAAGGACATCGTTTGTCGACAAAAGCCAACTGCATTGGATGAACTTCGAGAATCCATCGTAAATTCATGTGCAAATATCCAACTGAACACGTTGCAGTCAGTAGTTGGCGCTGCAGTTCGGCGGCATCGTTTGTGTGTGGATGTTAATGGTGACCATTTAGAACACCTACAGCGATATCTTTAAGTTTGACTTTAAGCTACACTTTCACCAAAAATGAGTCAACTCCGTCAATTAGTTTCCCAGTTATGGACTTTTAAACAGTGGTTACATTTTTTGGACCCGTCTGTATAATTAATAATCGTTAAACAGATCTCAGATTTCCAGCAAGCTGTCTTCCTTCTACCTTTAGACTTGTACTAATACCTCTATCGTGATTAGGAAGTATCATTTAATCTCAATTTAATATCCGCCAGCGAGGGCTGCCTTCCAGGCCCCTGATGTTAAAACTGCGTATTCAGGCGAGGACAAGCATAACATTCGGACATCTATCTCGGCGACTACGAGGGCTGTTTGAAGCGCTGCCTCGTCCTTTTCGCTACTGGAGAAGACATTAGCAGCCGCTGTCGCCTACACCTGGGCACCCGCGCCAGAGTGGGAGGCGTCGCGTCGCGGTGTGAATCAGACGCGCTGCCGGTCGCGCAGGCCCACCGCTTGTTATCTGTGTAAGCAATACGGCTGCCGCCCGCTGAAACCCGACCTGCCACGGGAGAGCGACGCGGGGCTGCATACGCCACAGGGGCCACGCGCGACGTGCGGCGACCTCCACTCCCCACCTCAGCCCCTGCCACAGCAGCACAGGCGTCGCGGTTACATGAGATGTCCTACTGCTCAGTCGCTGGCGAGCACTCCGCTGCTGCATCTATTATTGTTGGTAATCAAAATATCCACGGGTGTACTGCCGGTCTACAGTGTCCAACGGGCACAATATTTCGGCGATCATACATGTCGCCATCATCAGGTGATCTGACGGACTGAGCTCCTGTGAACGTGCCGGCACGGAGATCCGTACGCTATGGCTGCTCAGAGGCAACTGGGTTCGGTCGCGGCGGCGGCCGATTTAAATTGTTGGTCGTAACACGGCAGAAATACGTCCACCAGTGCTATTTTGAGGCACTAGTGCAATTCATCTCTTTTGCAAAGAAATGTTCAGATTTCGATAAACACCAAGATTTTTTGAATCTGCTTTATGAAATTCGTGAACATATTATTGTCTTACTTTTCTCGGTACATAGTCGATACACACTGTTAATCAGCGTCATAGGAAGACAGGGTAATTGCAGGCTGTTGTTCATCCAAGTTCTCTCTGTTTTTCAGATCTAAAGGTGTGTGGGAGTTATGAGGGTTGTGAAACCCCCCCTCCCCCCACCCTCCCACCCCGAGAACATTTTGCTAAAAGCGATCATATTCTTACGCATAACACTTTCCAAGTTTCTCAGACAAAATTCAGAAAATTAAATGGCATGAAAAATAGGTGCCTCGAAGATGTGAAAGAATCCAAGAAGTTACCAGCAATGTGCATGGGCTTGTGGCATGTCTGCCTGAAGAAAACATTCCCGCCAGGAAAAGGCATCGAACCACAGGCTGACCATACCTGTCTCCGAGATTTTTTACGACACGTTTCGTGGACCCACAGGCAGAACTGGCAAAATGCAAGAGGTTCAGTAAAGCAAGACACAAAGGGGAAGACTGTCCAATAGGAAAAAGGAGAAAATTATAGAAATACTTCACGAAAAGAAGTATCAACGATTGAACAAAACAGCATTCCCCCTCCCCACGTTTACATGCTCACAGTCACAATCCTCAAACATGTGTTCACCGTCGTAATCCTGAGCGAAATATTGAAGACAGTGTAGAACTGTAGATTATCAAGTTGCCATAGTTGTGAGAATTGTTCTAAAGCAACTGCAAAGCCCATGTACTTCTCAAATTTTCGGACAAACGCTTCTAAAATGATATATTTTTCTGAATTTCAGTTTCTTGCAAGCCTGTCTCGGGAGATATGATGAGTAGTAAATAACGTAAATTTTTTTATCATTATTATATTAAAAATTTTAAATTATTATTATTATTATCATTATTATTAAAATCTTTGTAGTGCGTTAAAAGTAGTCGTGGCAGAAAATTACATTTAGAGCGAAGTAGGGGAGAGAACAATGAAGTAAGACACTATGACACGCCACTCCTGTCCCAGAACCGAAACCCAGATCTCCGTCTGCGTTTTTTGTTGTTTGACGCGGCATCCCACAATTGTCTCTCCTGTGCTAATATTTTCAGCTGACAATAGCGCTTACATCCAGCGTCCCGAAGTTCTTGTTGGATGTACTCTAACCTTGACTTCTTCTAGAATTTTTGCCCTCTGTTGGTCCCTCTAGCACCAGCGATGTTATTTCCTGAAGTCTTATCACATATTTTTGTCCCTTCTACTTAGTCTCTCTCTCTCTCTCTCTCTCTCTCTCTCTCTCTCTCTTTTCTCACGTTTATTGAGTCTTATGTGGTCCGTTCTTTACATGATTTGGCGAATTTATTTCATTCTAACTTTTAAACGGTTGTCCTTCCTATCTTCTGACTCATCAGTTCATCTAAACTTTGTTCTGTGTGTTATCCTATTGCGTTAAGCTATACGAGCACGTTGTTTCTTGTCCTTGCTAGTGCTTTCCATAAAATACTTTCTTCACTGATTCTAAGGAAACAGTTTCCTTATTTCAGCATATACAACAACGAAATTATTATTGCGCTCAAAATGACTCACAGTGTACTGCAGCTAATAAATTACTTCGTGTGTGTAAAATAACATAAAAAAGTCCGTACTTACACTGTGCATCTTGGTCAGTAGTTGTGTGCTTAGTGTCAGAATTTTTTATGTGAAGAACTGTTATAAGCTGTCCCCGGTACAGACGTAGAGTCCATGCAAAAACATTGTACACCACCATAAACCACGAGCACACTGAGCTGTGAAATTATATAGAGACGTCTCACCAGCTACTACAAAAATTATGTAACTATGTGTGTTGTCGTTTCCATTACAGAGTAACTGTAAACTCCTTTAGAAATCTATGCAAACAAACAAACACCGTCCGATCAGGCCGTGAAGGTGCCAGCCGGCCGCCGTGTCATCCTTAGCCCGTGGGCATCAACGGACGCAGATACAGAGGCGAAAGTGGTCAGCACACCCCTCTCTCGGCCGTTGTCAGTTTTCGTTACTGGCTCTGCTACTTCTGAGTCAAGTGGAACCTACATTGGCTTCACAAGGGGTGAGTGCACCCCTCTTACCAATATCACTCAGCAGACCAGAACGGTGACCCATATCCAAGTGCTGGTCAAGCCCGACAGCGCTTAACCTCGGTGATCTGGCGGGAACCGGTGTTACCATCGCAGTGTAATTTTAAAAGCAGTTATTTCACGAATGTATTTTATAAACAAAAACAAAGAATTGTGGATTAATTTCTTAGGCCACCGATTTCCTGCTACCAAGGCCATCATCAGATTAGAGGTCCGAATTACAGTCTGATGATTACATTGTAGTACGAAAACAGATTAAATAAATAAATTGTGTATATATTTACAATTTTATGCTGGTCTACCAAGAGGCAAACGAAATAATTAGTTAACATGAAACATTTTGCTGCATTCATAGAGATTCGAACAAACACTGTGATAGGTTGCATACCGTCGACATTTATTTTGTGCAGATATTTTCGGTTCACAACACATACATTAATACATGAGAGCAAGAAATCAAACGAAATTCAGTTTGTAACGAACTACCGGAGATTTCGGACCCTTTACGAAAATTCTTTGAATACATCCCTGCGTAGCCTCCGAATTTTTGTTGGCAAATTTCTAATTCGGTCCGTATAATTTTTAAAAGAATGTTTACTTTACAGTAGGCATTATGCCTCCTAATATGAGTAAATTTTCTGGATATCTTTCTCTGCCCTACCTAACGACCATAACCACATGATTGTCCCGTCTCTTACATCGTCGTCATCGGCCGAACATTAACCTTTATCTCCTTTTCTTCTTCGTGCTAATCCAACAGGCAATGTGTTCTATCACCGTGCAAGCGCTGAAATCTTTAACTGAAATGTGAATCATACTGAATTCCAGCACCACTCAAAGTATCTAAAGTGTCTCTGCAAACTTGAAAGTCCACACTATTCTGACTCAATAACAAACTTTTAAAGACAGCGTTGGCATTGCAAGGCCTTAATGTTGGAGGGACTGTAGGTTCAGCTGTAGAGAACTCCACACATGAACGACGTATCGCAGCGATCAGTCGCTAGGTCGAGTGATCTCTCTACAGATCGCACGTGTGTGGGCAAATCGTGTATCGCAGCGATAAGTCGCTGATCGCTCGGAATTCTCATGAAACCTGATGGATCGCGTACGACGTTTGACAATATGGCTGACGGGCTGTAATTCGCTTGTCTAGTTATTAAACGTTGTGATGTGCTTTTGCTTCGCTTCGCTTTGGTCACATTGAGTAAGAAGAATAAGAATTTGACATTAATATTTGTAGTTGTCCAAGGAGCACGGACCACTCTGAGAACAGAAGCCGGAGTTGCCAGTTATATTAAGAAGGAAAACAAATAAGCTCACCGGATAACAAATTAGTAATCCCTGGAGAAATCATTACAATCGTCATTTAATACCGTGTAATTCTACTCCTGGTCTTGATGACCGCCTGGATTCTACTAAGAAGTGAGCCACAAAGCTGTGCAGGTACGTAACATTTGAGTTAAGCCACTCGCTGAGGATTTGATAGTCCAGTTCTACGAAATTGCTTTGATGTTGTTTTACTCGCTGTTTCGGCATGGCCCATATATTTTCTATGGGGTTCTAGTCAGGTGACTTTTCAGACCAATCGAAATGTAAGACGATGTGGATGTGTTCAGGAATACAGTCTCATACTCTTCCAGCCCGATAAACCTTGCTGTTGTCGTTTTTATGCGCCTTTGTGAGCAATGGTGTCTTGCAAGGTGGGCGACTTCAAATGGTCCTCGCATGCAGTTCCCATCGCAATGTTCTCTCACAAACAGGTGAGGATGGACACTAATTTGTTGTCCGTGGCAGTTCCTGTCGGGTTTGGAAGTGATTTTGATTCACAGATCGTGAAACTCGTTTCCGCTCCCCTCAGACAGGAATTTCTGCCGACTACAATAATGACGTCGTGTTTTGTTCCCACATGTGTTACACCACTGCCTTAGGCGCGTTGAACAGCCTGCGCGAGACACCAACAAATACAGCAATTCAACTCAATATGGCCGTGGACATGGTCAAACACGATGGCTTCTTTTTGCCACTCTGTAATGTGGCTACATTTACCTGTGTTTCCGTGCAACCTCCGCCTGAATCATAAATGTGTCACCAATCGCTACTGCATTACGTTAGCGTAGACGCAGTGAGAGCGCAGTTGAGCACGTGACTCTATTGCTGCTCTAGCTGCAAAGACTTCACGAGTCATCTGTGCGTGCGCATTTGGGAGATTAATTTTTTGTCCTGTGAGCTTATATAAGCAATGGCGCCCTCAGACTTTGCAGTGATTTGCATTTTGATGTAGAAATCCATGAACATTTGATAGTACCAATCAAGATACAATGGACTCCATCTGATAAATTTGAGTTATTCATGAAACAACTACATACATTGCCAAAAATTTATAACTTCTAAACGTGGTGACTTAATATTAGATGAACTTTTAATTTAAATGTGTAGGGAATCCAGCACCACTTCAAATAATTTACATCAAGCGTTACAGAAATCAGCAGTACTACTATTGACATTTCTATAGACCCATCGAGACTGCAGACCATTGTCTACATGACTAATGAATGAAAAAGGAATTGAAAACTGATAAACGAGAAATACATTGTGTTAACACACTCGAGAAATGTACACAGCCCGCTTGGCGTCAATGATAAACGTAATGTATACTGTAAAATAACTTACAGTTCCCAAGTAAAGGATTTCAAAACAGGTTCAATAAATTTCAATTCTTGTTTATTTATTTACTTTTTTGCAATTGGTAGTGGAGATACCGAGATCAAATGCCACTGATGCTAAACGTAAAAGGTCGCTCTCTATAGCAGATTTTCGCGACAAACTGCGTACGGATTACTGGACGAAATTGCGTGGTAAACCGCTCGTGTGTGACGGGGTGGAAAAGAGTGACTGTTTTTAGGCGATGCCAGTGGCGATATTGCCAGAAATCTGCCTCTCCCGTGTGGGACAGTAATGCGTTACAGAGCCGTTTCTGCGAGTTTTGCGACCGCGTCGGGTGATTCAGAGCGCCACAGACCAGCCAGCAGTCGGCGACGCGTGTTGACACAGCGGCTGCGTCACTGCCGCGCAGGGGCGACACAGGGCTGCCAACACACGCACTTACGTCTCCCACAAATTCGGCTGCTTTTCATCACGTACAGAATGGTGCACTGATAAACATCGTTTGCGTCTGAGAACTATCATGCTAAATTCTGTTGTAAGACACTACTCTAGACAGAAATAAATCTATACACAATTTGCTGGTGAAATAGCCACCCATTTAACAATGACGTACGAAGATTCCTTGAACAAAGAATTTAGCCCAGTAGATGGAAGAAAGCACAAGTCACACTTGTCTACAAGGAGGATAACGAAAGTGATACGCAAAACTACCTTCCAATATCATTGACATCTATGTGTTCTAGAATCTCAGAACATGTTCTGAGTTCAAACGTAATAAGATACCTTGAATAGAACATGGCAGCCAGTACGGATTTCGAAAACGTACGTCATGAAAAATCCATGTAGCGCTTTTCTTACGTGACAGGCGGATGCAGTATATCTTGATTCCCAACAGCATTTGACTCATTACCACACTAACACTTATTAAAGAAACACGACGTTGTGGAGTTTCAAACGATATTTGTGGTAGAGTGGATGCAGAGTAATATCTTGCACAGAGACTCATCGACAGATAATTTTTTGTTGTTAAGTGGGCTGGGAACATGGAATTTTGTTGGTTGGTTGGTTTGGGGAAGAGGATCAAACAGCGAGGTCACAGATCCCATCGGATTAGGGAAGGATGGGGAAGGAAGTCGGCCGTGCCCTTTCAAAGGAACTATGGTGACATTTGCTTAAAGCGATTTAGGGAAATCACGGAAAACCTAAATCAGGATGGCCGAACGCAGGTTTGAACCGTCGTCCTCCGGAATCCGAGTCCAGTGTGCTAACCACTGAGTCACCTCGCTCGGTATCGACAGATATAGTACATTCGGGAATGTCCCAGGTACGTGTATTTGGACTCTAGCTGCTCATGTTGTACATCCACACTTTTTCGATTATGTGGTTATCTGTAATTACGTATCATCTGAAAAAAGCTTCCTAGATCTTCTGGTAATACTCAATAAGTTTTCAAAGTGGTACAAGCATTGAAAATTAGCACTACATGTCCAGAAATGTACCTTTTGCACTTTAGGAAAAGCAGAGATATAGTAAACCTGTTGTTAGTCTTATGTGAGTAAACTGGTAAAGTTCGCGTCATTGGTAAAATACTGGAAAAATGCATTCAGTCTTCTAGGGATATTTCTTACATATGATTTGTCAGACTCGTACCAGAATACTGCTCGTGCGTGTCGGACCCATACCAGACCGGAATAACAGGGGACACGGAACATACACAAAGGAGAGCAGCACGGCTGTTCACTGATTTGTTTGAATCACCGGAGAGCGCAACGAAAATGTTGAAATGCCCGAACTTGCAGAGGTTTGATTATACGAGTAGATGCCAAGTATCCCGTGAAAGCCTTCCACGAAAGTTTCAGGAACCAGTATCAAGTGGGGAACTTAGAAATATGTTACAACCCTCCACGCATCACTTACGTAGACAAGACGAAGACGAGATTACACTAAATGCAGAACATATGGTAACATTTAAGCAATATTATCCCCGCATCTCATACGCAAATGGGATCGTAATAAGTGGTACGTTGGCAAGTGCTCTCTCCTACGCATAGCGACGTGCAGAGTAGAGATGAAGATGTATGCAGGAAAATTTATAAAAGGTGATCATTTTAATTTGCTGTGAGTTTTGATATAAGAGACTTTTGGTCCCCTGCCCGTCTTTACAGGTTAAGAACTGTTACCCCTGTAACGCTTGTGATTCAAGTGTACGGCGAATACATAAAAACCATTGAATGTGTCTCTATATAAAATGTGTGCTGAGATCATTTGGAACGGATATTGAAATGGGATGCATTAAAGATATTTAAATGTATTATATGATTGTTTGGCGCTCTATATGTACAGTCATGCTATGATTCGCTGTTAACAGAAAAAAAAGGTTCAAATGGCTCTGAGCACTATGGGACTTAACATCTATGGTCATCAGTCCCCTAGAACTTAGAACTACTAAAACCTAACTAACCTAAGGACATCACACAACACCCAGTCATCACGATCGCTGTTAACATTCGTTGTTTACTCTAAGTTGCTGTAGCTCAATTACTGTTATCTGTTTATAACTCAGGCTACTCATTCGCTGTAGACAGCACAGTTAAATATATTTCTGCCTATAAATAGTCGAGCTTGTGATGTACAATGTGTGCCAGACCCACAAGCGTCAGATTTATGCAAGTTGTAGGATGAGGCAAACTTTTTGAGTCAGAATTATACCCGTAGTAGAAGATCCTAAACTGAGCATTATAAGATAAAAATTTAATGATCGGAAACGAATATTTAGTTTTTTATTGATGATATTCTAAAACGTTTTTTAAATAAAAGTGGTATAAGATAGCGTGTACGTTTTCAGAGTTAATAATTTGTTAACCAGGTGACCGGTATCGATCGTGGTACGATCATCTTCAGACCAATAACATTCCATGATGACGGTTGAATAGAACACTGAAGTAGTGTTTACCGGTGCTACATAGCGGGCTGCTCCTGTCCAGACTCTCTCCAGGCCCCATCATGGAGTCTTAATGGTCTCAAGATCGAAATCGGTCACATGATTAACAAATTTTACATTGTAGCAACTTACATGCGGTCTTAGACTGTTTTATTTTTAAAAAATCTACATTAATTTTGATTGCTGTTTGCCCAGGTAGAATATTCCATTCTCCAAGCCAAGGAGTGGAGTGGGCTGCCCGAGATCGGGCCCACCACTAAAGATTCACGGTTCGTTTCAGCCAATTATCACACAAGCTTATAGTGGGCAGATGTCGGATCCCAATTATTGTGAATAAATGTGAGGTGTTCATCAATTCCGGGATTCGCTTTACAAACAAGGGAAACCTCCAGACTACGAGTCTCAATAAACGCGCTACAAAGACACATAAAAATTTTGTTTCATTCTCTTAACTATCCCCTTTTTCTGTTGTGCAAGTAAACATGAAGATAGAGCCCTCTGAATCAATTCGCCTTCAGTGTCTACTGGGGCCTCATACACCAACGAATTCATGTAACTTCTCAGAAAAAATTCCAAAGGAATGAGATGGGACGATCCTGCTGATTATGCAACAAAATGTATCCTTCTAATTAAAAAATGGGTTACCTGTAGGGCTGGTGTTTATGATCCCTGTGTAGGCGTGGAACGATGCACCGTCATTTTTAAGCTACACCATATCGTTAACAATGAGCACCATTCAAACGACGTGGCTGCAAATAACCAATATGACACAGTAATACTTTATTCGTCAGTCATATAAATGATGATCATGACTGCTCAATGGAGTTTTTTTTAATCATGTATGAAATAATTAATCAGTGCACGTGAATAGGTGCGCCTCTGAATAAAATTAGTGAAAATATATAAGAAAACCTATTATTTTGTAAAAATTAATTTCAACTATAATTTCTGAAGAAGAGAAAGTGATGCATTGCGTTAGAGACTGAAACACGATGAAAGAAAAAAGTCTGTAAGACTTTATGCCATTCGTTTTGTGTTATACCACTAACATACACCCCCTCCCACTCCGTTTTTTAAAGGATCGACCTCTCTTGTGTAAAATAGCTTCAAACGTCTGATTACTTTAAAAAGGGGTTATTGTGTTACAGCTAGTTTTCCATGTATATCAATGTTTACGTCATATCATCTGAAGAATTTCTCATACAGTTCTGCTGCGGCACGGATAACAGATGCGTGACAGTGTGGGAGTGAAATGGAGCAGCAACTGGAAACGTACTCCAAGGTTCAAGCATGCGAAACGGCGCTGTTGTTGTGGCCGAAACGTCAAAATCGCACACAGATTCACCGTGAAATTTTGGCGTTCCGTGCACAAAATGCACTGTCTTGTCCGGCCGTAGTGAAATGGTTCCACGTGGACGTGGATGATTCTGAATGGTAAATCCAGATCTGGCACTAAGCGAATTCCACCTCTTCGGCAAGCTAACTGAGCATCAGGCGTTCTCGAGAACGGCTCCTTGACCAAGGGGAAGACTAAACGATTGATAAATCGTTCCGAACGTTGTTTTTAGACGACTGTGTTGTAAAATAGTATCGTGTATTGTGTCACTCCGAAGTGTCACTGAATAAAAGTGACATGGCCTGCCATAGCAATGTGTAATGACAATACCACAAAAAAGATATAGCGGAGAAGCTGAGTCGCAGATAGGCACAACAAAAAGACTGCCAATAAGTGAGCTTTCGGCCAGAAAGGCCATCATCAGACATGAACAACATACACACACACACACACACACACACACACACACACACACACACACAAGCAACTCACACACACATGAACATATTTTGGTCATGTGTGTGTGTGAGTTGCGTTTGCGTGTGTGTGTATATGTGTGTGTGTGTGTGTGTGTGTGTGTGTGTGTGTGTGTTGTTATGTTGTCTATTTCTGATGAAGCTCTTTTTTGGCTGAAAGCTCACTTGCTGACAGTCTTATTGTTGTGCCTATCTGCGACTCACCGTCAGCATCTCCGCTATATGAGTGTTGAGTAGCAACTATCCTTTTCACAATACTGCCATTATTCCATCCCGATTTTCCATTGTTGGATAGTAATGTGTAACTTACCTTTTGAAGTCCCCTTACATGTTATAGTAATTTTCATATGTTAGATTCAGTTACAGCAAGCCTGTCGTAATGAATGTAACGTAAAATATATAGAATGCCTTGTAAGATGTGAGAGAAATCCTGATGGCCGTTACACTGCCAGTTAAATAAATCAGTTAATAAATTAATAAAAAAGAATGTCATCGACACAGACGAGTTGCGTCTACGGATAAACCTCCACGTACTGCTGAGTAAAAAGTGTCATTTAATAATTTCTGGAAACTGTAATATGAAAGATTTGTTGAGTAAACAATGATTCTCAAGCCTGTGCGTAAGATGAAGTATTGGCGCTCTTTCCTTAACATTCGGGACTGAAATTTTAACAGGAGTCTACCCCTGAGAAACACGGAAAAGCCTCGGAGAGCCAATGTACATGTCGGATGTCACAACAACTTTTAATTTGGTAGGAGCCGTGACGCGGCGGAGTTGGCAGCGAACTCTGGCGGCCTTCCAGTTTCCTGGTGAAGCTCTCCAGCATCACGACTCTCTCTCTCTCTCTCTCTCTCTCTCTGCCTTCCCAATTAGAAAGCAGTTTTCGAATTTATTACTGTCAAGCACAAACAGATGGGTGTATTGAAAGTCTGTAAAAAAAAGTTTCTGTTCATTAGAAACGCACTTGCTTCGATGGACACTCCATTTTATCGTTAAATAGCGACCCCTCTCCTCTCCCTCCCTCCCTCCCGCCCCCAGCTTCGAACAGTTAGCACAAAGTATCTGGAGCCGAACAATTTACACAAACGAATAGTGCGGTGGCAGTGTAATGTTGCAAGAATATAGCACGGTAGGATGTCAAGTGGGTACATTATACGCCTCGATGTCCTGTTTTGACGACTTCCCCTCTTCAGGGGATTGATTCTTGACTACGAACGTCGGGGTGCATCTGGATGCTCTAATGTAGCAGTGTTTTCACCTGAGGAAGCTGTTTTAATGCAGAGAAATCGTTTGGGACAGTAAAGAGATCACCAATTACAGCCGTCTTGCGGTTCAGTTTACTTCCATTCGTTGTGATGTTTAGCGGCTGTGGCTGATCGCATTACAAAGTCCTTTGTCACTTAATTCAAGCTTCATTCCTTGTTCTTCACTTTAGACATACCGTACATTAATAACTGAACTATGCAAGTCTCATGCATCAAGTACTACACGGGGCAACAGGCATCACGTAGGTGCACATTAGTCCCTAACATTATTCATTAAGACACAGATTGTTAGATTTGTACTATGTTCCCCGTTGTAAGGGTTCCTTTATATCTGCTACTTTTTTCACCCAAGAAATATTAATTCAAAACGCAAAACTGTGATAATGTACAATAAATGTTTGCTGAGTGATGGGAGAAGGGTGGCAAGTGGAAATAAAATCTAATATCGATCACTAGCTGTTTCCGACCGTGGGTTGCTGTGGCTTAGTCTGATTAAACTAAGCAGGAAGAAAGGAGAAAGGACACGTTTCTAATATGCATGGGTATTGGATATACCCTCCACTTGGTCGCCGCTTATCTCCTTCTCCCCCTCTCTTTGTCCATTTCCTCTTCCTTCCTCCTCTCTCTGTGCATCACATCCTCCCCTCTCTCTCAGTTCATCTTCTGTCCCACCTCTATCTCCCCATGCTCGCTCCCTCTGCCCATTTCCTCCTTTCCGCTTTCTATGTCGATTTCCTCCCATAGCCTGTCCATCTTCTGTTCCCTCCTCTCAGTGATTTGACCTTGAGCAATGTTTATTGTTAATGAAAATTCAGATTCTGTCCTAGTATTCTAATAATAGGCTAATAACCCGTAAACACAACTTTCCTGTCTGCTTACTTCTATTTTTTTGCACTTCACTGTAACAAGTGTATTGACACGATCGGAGTACTGCGTAGAATTTGAAGTAAATCAGCCACGTTCTTTTCGAGACTTTTGGTAATAGCTATTCCCCTGTTTACATATTACACATTTAGTTATATATTACACATATAAAAATAAGTGTGTAGAAACGCGAAACTAATTGAATGCAAAATTGTGTCAAAATTTCGAATCAACTGGCAAAGAACTGCCAGAGACTTCACACTGTGAACAAATGAACATTAACATTTTATATAGATTTTTCCTATAATTATTACATACATATTTATATATTATATGTGGCGCTCCAGTAGGTATATAAAAGCATGCGCGAATTCGAATGCAACATTGTGTCAAAATCGGTAAAGAACATTCGGGGAAACATAAACTCGAACAAACGAACATTTACATCTTTCTTTAAATAGAGTATGTGAAATTGAGTTACATATTCTCGTCGATTAAGAGTTTCCTAGTCGCCACACAACTTCGAGATGCAGGGGAAGAACTACCTGGATGATGGTCGTGCGCGAGCTGGAGGTGCGAAATTGAGCAACAATACGGAGACTACGACTCGCTGGTGTAGGAGAAAAAAAACCTTAAGGAATGTTACTATAATATCCGCCAGTCTCTGCTCTATATTAGTTTCCAACTGACGTCTTTTCATTTGCGCCAGGTCAGAATTATTGCCGTAGTATTGAATAAACTCCTTATAAAAAATGTCAGGAAGCAATTATGATAAGGCGCAGTGACTGTAAATGTCTTTCAACAATATAAGCCGATTTCATCTGTTTTCAATAACTCGCCTTTTTTACTTAAACGAGGTGTGACTGTGTGACTTGTGATTTTCATTCAATTACAGACTGTGACGTTTCTCTTTAATTGTTAATTGCTGCGTGAAATGTTCATTCTTAGATTCGTATCCGGTGTTCATTCTTTTTTGTTTTTTTTTTGTTTTACTAAAGTCCTAAGCGGCGTAAGTAGATTGTTGCAAAAACTAGAAAAAAGGGTATAAAACTGTATACTGTGTCTTTTACCCATCTCATGAATGATCCGGGACTATCAGAAAAGAAAATTTCGTTGCTGGGACATCAGTATTTTCAGCGGATTTTTATGTTAAGCCCGTAAACAGAAATCAAAAAACAAAAAAAGAAAACGACTTTTCAATTTTTACAATACTGTCGTGAACTGGAAGCTGAAATTCTTGCAGTTACATAAATTTTTCAGTACAATAGTAGAAAACCCGCACCGTAGTAAACGAAATATGGCAAAGGAATCTATACAGGCTGTCAGAAAAAAGTGGAACTTAAAATCCAGAGCTTTCAAGTAGAGACTGTGGTATCAATAGCTACGATGCCACGGCGTAGGTAAAAGTTCTTAGGTTGGTACTACGACTACGACACCGACGACAGCGCCTTGTAGCCGGCGCTGTGCAGCTCTACGAGCGCCGCCCCAGATTCAACCAATTTGATTCCGAGTAGACGACCAAGCAACATTGTTTCTATTTCATAGTGGGCGAGCTACTACAGATTTTGGCTGTGTAACTTTTGTGAGGTTTGATACATCCGGCTTCGCACCTACATGCCCCTCAGAACAAAGTTAGGTATTCATATTCTTCCTATAGTAAAGGTGATTTAAATTTATACGCGGGGTCGAAGTACTTCACCTTCACCTGCTCCTCCTAGCTTCCTACATTCGGCCTTCCATTCAGTTTTCAGGAGCAGACCCACGCGCTGCCTTCCCGGCGGGATACAAAAGAGATTTACCCTAATATTGCTCCATCTGAGATACTTTTATAGTACCCTTCTAAAGGTGGACACGTCGACTGTTGGTGATGTGACTATAAACTGGAAATGCGGAGTAACAACCACACCTAAATCGAGACCAGGCAGACCTCGTGCACTAAGGAACAGGGGTCGTCGACCATTGTGGAGGAGGGAGGGGGTTGTAAATAATCGCGTGTAATCAGCGAATGGAAACACTCGTGAGTTTCAAAGTGCTAGCAGAATTTCAGGTAGCACTGTGATTGCGCATGTGGAGTTACAAAAGAATAGTGTAAAATGGTCAAGCAGCTCCTCATAAGCTACACATTTATGTATTCAGTGCCGTGTAACGTTTCTAGTGATATAGAAAAACGCCACTAGACACTAGATGAGTGGAAATGATCGATTTGGAGTGATAAATCACGATATATCTTGCGCAATCCGATGGAAGGACTGGCGAATGCGTGGTGTACGTTACATGCGATCTTGTGTAGTGGCAACAGTGTAGTACAGAGGAGGAGGTGCAACGGTGTGGGGGTGTTTTTGAAGTACTTACGGTGCGGTGCCTTCATTATTGTAAAGAAAACGATATATGTGGAACGACATAAATATATTATACAGCATTGTGCACTGCGTACAGTAAAGGAACAGTCTGGAGTCGATATCAGTATCAGCAAGAGAGTGCATCCCGTTCTAAAACAGCATCTGTGAGACAATGGTTTCTGGACGACAACATTTCTAAAATGGACTGACTGCACAGAGCACTGACCTCAACCCATCACAACACGTTTGGGATGAGTTAGGAAGACGAATTCACTCCATATCCCAGCACCAAACATCACTAACTTCTCTGGTTTCAGTTCTTAAGAAATAATGGACTGCCATTGCTCCGCGACATTCTGATATCTCACTGAAAGTACCCCAACGAAGCTCAACCCACCGAACATTGTGATGACAGAAGTAATGGGATAGCGATATGGACATCTACAGATGGCGGTAGTGTCGCGTACACAAGGTAAAAAAAAAGGGGGAAGTGTGTAGGCGGAGCCGGCCGGTGTGGCCGAGCGGTTCTAGGCGCTTGAGTCTGGATCCGCGCGACCGCTACTGTCGCAGGTTCGAATCCTGCCTCGGGCATGGATGTGTGTGATGTCCTTAGGTTACTTAGGTTTAAGTAGTTCTAAGTTCTAGGGGACTGATGACCTCAGATGTTAAGTCCCATAGTGCTCAGAGTCATTTGAACAATTTTTGTATTGGCGGAGGTGTCATTTTTACTCCGGTGATTCATGTGAAAAACTTTCCGATACGATTATGACCGCTGGACGGAAAGTAACACACTCTGAAAGCGAAATGATAGTTGGAGCCAGACGCAGGGGACATTCCATTCCGTAAATCGTTAGGGAATTTAATATTCCTACACCGGAACCACTTTCGCAGTTATGACTCAACACTACTGCGAAAGCAAAGAGAGCTTCACTGCAAATTAAAACGCAGCCAAAACCTCTCAGACAAACAGAAGCTAAACGATGTCAAAGTTAGCGTAAGGAGGGATATGCGTGAAGCGTTCAGTGAATCGAAAGTAAAATTCTATGTACCGACTTGACAGAAAATCCTAGGAAGTTCTGGTCTGACGTTAAATCAGTAAGTGGATCGAAGCAGCATATCCAGACACTCTGGAATGATAATGGCATTGAAACAGAGGATGACACGCGTAAAGCTGGAATACTTAACACCTTTCTCCAAAGCTCTTTCACAGAGAAAGACCCCACTGCAGTTCCTTCTCTAAATCCTCGCAAGAACGAAAAAATGGCTGACATCGAAATACATGTCCAAGGAATAGAAAAGCAACTTAGATCACTCAACAGAGGAAAGTCCACTGGACCTGACGGGATACCAGTTCGATTCTAAACAGAGTACGCGAAAGAACTTGCCTCCTTCTAACAGCCGTGTACCGCAAGTCTCTAGAGGAACGGAAGGTTCCAAATGATTGGAAAAGAGCACAGGTAGTTCCAGTTTTCAAGAATGGTCGTCTAGCAGATGCGCAAAACTATAGGCCTATATCTCTGACATCGATTTGCTGTAGAATTTTAGAACATGTTTTTTGCTCCTGTATCATGTCATTTCCGGAAACCCAGAATCTACTCTGTAGGAATCAACATGGATTCCGGAAACAACGGTCGTCTGAGACCCAACTCGCTTTAATTGTTCATGAGACACAGAAAATATTAGATAAAGGCTCCCAGGTAGATGCCATTTTCCTTGACATCCGGAAGGCATTCAATACAGTTCCGCACTGTCGCCTGATAAACAAAGTAAGAGCCTACGGAAAATCAGACGAGCTACGTGGCTAGATTGAAGAGTTTGCAGCAAACAGAATACAGCATGTTGTTTTCAATGGAGAGACATCTACAGAAGTTAAAGTAACCTCTGGCGTGCCACAGGGGAGTGTTATAGGACCATTGCTTTTCAAATGGTTCAAATGGCTCTGAGCACTATGCGACTTAACTTCTGAGGTCATCAGTCGCCTAGAACTTAGAACTAATTAAACCTAACTAACCTAAGGACATCACACACATCCATTCCCGAGGCAGGATTCGAACCTGCGACCGCAGCGGTCGCTCGGCTCCAGACTGTAGCGCCTAGAACCGCACGGCCACTCCAGCCGGCCATTGCTTTTCACAATATATGTAAATGACCTAGTAGATAGTGTCGGAAGTTCCATGCGGCTTTTCGCGGATGATGCTGTAGTATACAGAGAAGTTGCAGCATTAGAAAATTGCAGCGAAATGCAGGAAGATCTGCAGTGGATAGGCACTTGGTGCAGGGAGTGGCAACTGACCCTTAACATAGACAAATGTAATGTATTGCGAATAAACAGAAAGAAGGATCCTCTATTGTGTGATTATATGATAGCGGAATTAACACTGGTAGCAGTTACTTCTGTAAAATATCTGGGAGTATGTGTACGGAACGATTTGAAGTGGAATGATCATATAAAATTAACTGTTGGTCAGGCGGGTGCCAGGCTGAGATTCATTGGGAGAGTCCTTAGAAAATGTAGTCCATCAACAAAGGAAGTGGCTTACATAACATTCGTTCGACCTATACTTGAGTATTGCTCATCAATGTGGGATCCGTACCCCAGGTCGGGTTGACGGAGGAGATAGAGAAGATACAAAGAAGAGCGGAACGTTTCGTCACAGGGTTATTTGATAAGCGTCATAGCGTTACGGAGACGTTTAGCAAACTCAAGTGGCGCACTTTGCAAGAGAGGCGCTCTGAATCGCTGTGTAGCTTGCTGTCCGGGTTTCGAGAGGGTGCGTTTCTGGATGAGGCATTGAATATATTGCTTCCCCCTACTTATACCTCCCGAGCAGATCACGAATGTAAAATTAGAGAGATTCGAGCGCGCACGAAGGCTTTCCGGCAGTCGTTCTTCCCGCGAAGCATGCGCGACTGGAACAGGAAAGGGAGGTAATGACAGTGGCACGAAAAGTGCCCTCCGCCACGCACCATTGGCTGGCTTGCGGAGTATAAGTGTAGATGAATATTTCAGCAGTGGACTTCAAGCGACTCGTTGAGGCCATGTCACGTCAAATTGCTACACTACGCCGGGGAAAAGGAGGTGCGACACGATATCAGGAGTGTAAGGGCGAAGGGTGAACACAGCTCATATTAATGTCCACTAATAGGTGGCAGGAGTAAAATACAGGGAGCGAAAGGCTATTTACAATTTGTGCAGAAACCAGATGGCAGTTATAAGAGTCGAAGGAGATGAAAGGGAAGCAGTGGTTGGGAAGGGAGTGAGACAGGGTTGTAGCCTCTCCCTGATGTTATTCGATCTGTATACTGAGCAAGCAGTAAAGGAAACAAAAGAAAAATTCGGAGTAGGTATTAAAATCCACGGAGAAGAAATAAAAACTTTGAGGTTCGCCGATGACACTGTAATTCTGTCAGAGACAGCAAAGGACTTGAAATAGCAGTTGAACGGAATGGACAGTGTCTTGAAAGGGGGATATAAGATGAACATCAACAAAAGCAAAACGAGGATAATGGAATGTAGTCGAATTAAGTCGGGTGATGCTGAGGGAATTAGATTAGGAATGAGACACTTAAAGCAGTAAAGGAGTTTTGCTATTTTGGGAGCAAAATAACTAATGATGATCGAAGTAGAGAGGATATAAAATGTAGACTGGCAATGGCCAGGAAAGCATTTCTGAAGAAGAGAAATTTGTTTACATCGAGTATATATTTAAGTGTCAGGAAGTCGTTTCTGAAAGTATTCGTATGGAGTGTAGCTATGTATGGAAGTGAAACATGGACGATAAATAGTTTGGACAAGAAGAGAATAGAAACATTTGAAATGTGGTGCTACAGAAGAATGCTGAAGATTAGATGGATAGATCACATAACTAATGAGGAGGTATTGAATAGAATTGGGGAGAAGAGGAGTTTGGCACAGCTTGACAAGAAGAAGGGACCGGTTGGTAGGACATGTTCTGAGGCATCAAGGGATCACAAATTTAGCATTGGAGGGCAGCGTGGAGGGTAAAAATCGTTGAGGGAGACCAAGAGATGAATACACTAAGCAGATTCAGACGTATGTAGGTTGCAGTAAGTACTGGGAGATGAAGAATCTTGCACAGGATAGAGTAGCATGGAGAGGTGCATCAAACCAGTCTCAGGACTGAAGACCACAACAACAACAATAGGTGTCCTGACACGTTCGATCAGATGGAGTAAGTATAACCACCGGAATTGTGGATTCCAGAAGCTGCGTATTAATTACATCTCAAATAAAATGCAGACAGTTCTTAAGCCATTGCGGCGGCAGCGTGCGGCAACCCCAGCGGCGGGCGGCGCGAGCGGCAGTAAAACCTCGCCGCCCCGGCGGTCCTACGCTGCTGCAGCGCTGAGAGACGCGGCACCGGAAAGGCGCCGCGAAATAATGACCGCTCATTTACAAGCGGGCAAGCGGCTCGCACTGCAGCGCCAGTCGCCGATCACCGGCCACGTAAACCACCGGGCTGTAATTGTCGTGTTAATTAAAACCGATTCCCGAACACCAATTACACCCGCCTAAGTGATCAATAAACTAGTTTATATAACAAGATGACAGTAATTAAACGAGTTGCTAATTGAATAAGGAAATTACACGGCAAATTACATGGCCTGTCGTTAGGGCCGAGGTCAGGCGGATGGATACGTGGCCGCGCGACGTAACAATACGAGCGGGCGAGTCCGTCGCCTTTTAAGAGGCTCTCGCTGGGAACGGAACGCTCCGACACTTGGCGAACAACCGGCTATTACGCGTTATGGTCCTCTGTCAGCGACGCTCGCCGCTGCGGCCGAACGCCATTATCGGCTTTACGGCTAAGTGGCCGACTTATACGCGTATCGCAACGGCGAACGTGCGCGCAAAATGAAGGAGTTTCTCCCGTACTATTTTTTCCAGCTCTTGTTTGAACGAGTTATAGCGCGGAGACAGGTTCTAAAACTGGAGACCGCTATATGCATCAATAGCCGCTAGGAGATGCAAGCGGAGAACCTTACAGTGCAGCTCTTCTTCAGACGCACAGTCGGAGCTGCCTTCATTACAATCTTAGGGCTCTAAACTAGATTATGTTTAAACATCCTAATATCAATAATATATATTACGTGATCATTAGCAAATAAACTGTTCATTATGTATGTATCATGATGTAAGCAGTGTGTGGGATTATTGTTTTCTTGATGAAACCGAATAGAGATTCCAACATCGGCGGCAATCGTGCACTGAAATAATTCAATGACGACATAAATTTGTGCTGGACAGGGAATCGAACCCGGATTTCTTACGTTACGCGAGTGGTCGCCTCAATCGCTTCGGCTACCCGAGCACGCAACCCGTCCAATCCAAATTCCCAACTTGCCGCACACTAGAATGAGATATTCCCTCTGCAGCGGAGTGTGGGCTAATATGAAACTTCCTGGCTGATTAAAACTGAATCTGCCAGGGAGTTTCATATCAGCACACACTCCGCTGCAGAGTGAAAATCTCATTCTGGAAACAGCCCCCAGGCTGTGGCTAAGCCATGTCTACGCAATATCCTTTCTTCCAGGAGTGCTAGTTCTGCAAAGTTCGCAGGAGAGCTTCTGTGAAGTTTGGAAGGTAGGAGACGAGATACTGGCAGACGTAAAACAGTGAGGACGGGGCGTGAGTCGTGCTTGGGTAGCTCAGATGGTAGAGCACTTGCCCACGAAAGGCAAAGGTCCCGAGTTCGAGTCTCGGTCCGGCACACAGTTTTAATCTGCCAGGAAGCTTCTTGCCGCACACTACTCGTGTAGCGCACCCTATCAGCCGTACTTACTGCTCACAGGCTTACGCTGATTGACGCAAAATTTGGTTGGGAGAGACAGTGCATCCACCCGGTAATAATCTTAATGGTAACCAAACCGCATACATGCTGCGTGCTTATAATGAAAGTGCAGCTACAGATCTCCAGTGTGGACTGTAGTTATCCTACGGCCTCGAAACATTCTATATTCTAATACGTTTCAATTTTAGCCTCCAGCTGCAAATCTGGCGCTGTGAACGCAAGGAACATGTATTGAAATATTTTTACATGTAATGGATTAGGAATGGGACGTTGGCAGAGAAGGTCAAACAAGTGAGAAAGACGCAATGTTGGTTTTATTATTAACCGTTACCTACATTATTTGTTCAATAAGATTACAGGAGACGTCGACGAGATGCTGTACAGCGACATATTTGCATCCGGTGGGCAAAATTGAAAGAATTATTTTCCAGCGTGAATCAGTCCAGCATTAACGTACGCATTAGCACATCTGCCACACGATAATTACAGCCCACACGGGACCTACGTGAGTAGCTGCACTTTAACTATAGCCATCCAGTATATATATTTATATGTGTGTGTGTGTGTGTGTGGGGACGGGGGCGGTGTCTGTTCTTTGTTTTTTGTATTCATTCTCTCGAGATCTTCAGAAGGGTTTGAAACAATATTGGTTATAAGCACTTGGAAGATTTTGACGACACTGACAGGAATACTGTAAAATTCTGAAAGACCCGCGTACAAAATACCGGGGACAAAGGATTACCCACAACTTCTACAGAAACCAGACTTCAGTTATAAAAGTTTTTTGGCTGGCTGGTTGATTTGGGGGAGGAGACCAAACAGCGAAATCATCGGTCCCGTCGGATTAGGGAACGTTGCGGGAGGGAGTCGCCCGTGCCCTTTCAAAGGAATCATCCCGGCATTTGCCTGAAGCGATTTAGGGAAATCGTGGATGGCCGAACGCGGGTTTGATCCGTAGTCTTTGTGGATTCGAGTCCATTGTACTAACCACTGCGCCACCTAGCTCTGTCATAAGAGTTGAAGGACGTGAAGAGAAAACAGTAACTGAGAAGGGAGTGGGGCAGAGTTGTAGTTAATTTGCACATTGAGCAATCGTAAAGGAAAGCAAGGAGAAATTTCGAAAAATGGTTCTAATGGCTCTGAACACTATGAGACTTAACATATGAGGTCATGAGTCCCCTAGAACTTAGAACTACTTAAACATAAATAACCTAAGGACATCACACACAGCCATGCCCGAGGAAGGAGTCGAACCTGCGACCGTAGCAGTCGCGCGGTTCCGGGTTGAAGCGCCTAGAACCGCTCGGCCATCGCGGCCGGCTGCCTTTCCTACAATTACTTTTATGCTGTGGTTTAAATCGCTTTGCTCTTATACGACAATATATGCAGAGGAAGTAACTGCTTTCAGTAATTGTCCACCAACCGTCTAATCACACAATGTGTCTTTGTGCAAATTTTTTGCAATGCGTTAAAGTTGTTTACATTGTATGTAAGAAGTGTCCGTCATCTCAGGTCTTCCTGCACTTCTTTACAATTGCCTAGCGTAGCGATTTCTCTATATATAGCAGCATCATTCGTAAACATCCTTATACGGTTTTCGACGTATCCGCTGAACCTGTTCTACACAGGTTGTTTGGGGCAGAGGTACAGATATTGCGATCATTGGTACTTGAATATGTACCCACTTCAGTATGTCAGTTGTTTTCTGCATGGTCGTGACTGCACCGTTAAGTGGACGACGCCTGTCAGTATACACTAAACATCTGGCATCTACACGTCAACACTTCAACATCAGACCTGCTGGCCAGGGCAAAATGAGCATTAATAACTAGCTCTTGTCACATGTAATTGGAGGTGCTAACCAACCTAAAAATATACTACTCCCCATAACTAGAATTATTAGTATGCAGACAAAATCAATACTGATGTAATGTTGTTCAGTACTCAGTCAGTCACGAGTAAAAATATCTACACTTGTACCCCTAACATCTTGTATAGGGTAAACGCAAACTCCATTGTAAAAATTTCGGAGATTGCCTTTCGTTTGTATTCTCTCAGAACAAAGATAATTGGGATAAGAAATAGAATATATCACAAGTACATTATTACCTCCTCTGTAAGGGCCGAGCGGGGTAGCCACGGGGTCTAAGGCGTGTTGTCACGGTCCGGGCGGCTCCCCCCGTCGGAATTTCGAGTCCTTCCTCGGGCATGGGTGTATGTGTCGTCCTTAGCGTAAGGTAGTTTAAGTTACATTAAGTAGTGTGTAAGCTTTGGGAGCGATGACCTCACCATTTCGGTCCCACAAGACCTTACCACAAATTTCCAAAATTTTTTTCTCTGTAAGGTGCCACTGGAGATAATGCTTTGCTTGCACCTAGACTTGTTTTCTACTAAATCTACGGTTCGTTAGCTTTGGTACCATGCATAAATGACGTAGTAAATGACAGGGTCACCGGTAGTACTGGTAGCATTGGTAGGGAAAGAAATATAAATGACTGTGTGGGAGAGAAACTGGAAGCCGACGACTTCTCTTCGTTTGTTTTGCGCATAAGTAGAACCGCACATTGGTCACAGCTAGTCCATTGTGTTTTTATACCCTTACAAAATAAAAATAAAAATTTTATAAGTAACAAAAATTAGTTGATCGCATACTACTTCTCTTCCTTGTAACTAAAGCAACTACTTTTGACGGAAGCACAGTTTAGATGCACAAACATAAAAAACCATGTTTTGTTGTTATTTTGTTCTCAAGGGAACATTCTTCGTTATGATCAAAGGTAAGAGTTCTCTGTTATTATTGACAAGTGCGAAAATTTTTTATGAATAACAGAGACATATTTTATATAGGTTTGGCAAAGTACTAAACCAACGTTTGAGATGTTTTTGTTTATTTATTTTTTTTTCACCTGTTTATTGAAAAATTTGCGTTAGCTAGTACTATACGATAAAACTGTATCGTTATTAAATTTTTACTAGAACATCCCTCTGTTACTCGTTAAAAATCAACAGTTTTCGAATAAAACCATAATTAAACATTGACAGATTCAATTTTGCTTTAAATACTGTTTATTTTTAAGTAATAGACAGGAGGATAACTATGTGGAGCAAAACTGTTCTGTAGTTTACGTGGCCCTTTATACAATCCTCACTCAATTTCTGAACGATTTGCCGCTTCTGGTTTCTGGGGGAATCTAGTGAGACACTGAACGATTATGGAAACAAATTAGGCAACGCCCGATATGTATGTAATATATCTAACGTCCAGGTAACGGGATTACGATTTCAACTGTCCAAGAATACTCGGAAAAACAGCGTTGTCTACGCTTACCTAAGACGGTCCACCGTAGCCTGGGAAAACCTCTGCAATTTTGACGGTGTAGATGGGCTCAAGTACACTGTAAACTGTATTGTTCCTAAAACACTCCCTTGAGGTACAACTGAAGCTACTTTCGAGTCTGAAGATTTTTCACCGTCAAGAATGTCATTCTGCATTCAATAAGCTCTAACAGTTCTTTAGTTTTGGAAGTGAATCGATGTACATCGAAGGCAAGAGCGTAAAAAATGAACGAGCTCCCTGCATGCAGCCGCCCTCGCAGACACCACGTGCTGGCCGGGGCGGCAGATGCGAACGGCTCGCCGCGGCGCGTCATGACGTCACGCGGCTCCCGAAATAGAGCAACTCGATCCCGGCCGGGAGTCCCCAGGAAGCGACTGCCGCCGCCACGGCTGCCGGCAAACACTCCACAGCTCTGCTTCCGCGTCACCGCTTCGTACAGTGTGCAACGCATGGACCGTGTCTACAGAAATCAACCGCTGTTCGTGTTCTGTCGTGGGAGATAAAGCGCGTACAGCAAGCAAGTAGAAGCATCGGCATTTGTTTTATTCGCCTGCACCGGAGAACGCATGTTTGCTTAGCTGCCCATTAAACACATACACTGCGGTGACTAGAGTCGTATGATAGCGATATGCATATATGCAGATGGCTGTAGCATCGCATACGCAAGGTATAAAAAGGCAGTGCGTCGCAGAGCGGTAATTTTTGCTCTGGTGACTCACGTAAAAAAATTTCTGATGTGGTTGTGGCCGCGCGACTGGAAGTAAACGGGCTTTGAATTCAATATTCCTAGATGAACAGTGTCAAGAGTGTGCCCAGAGTACCAAATTTCATACGTTACCTCTCACCACTAACAGCACAGTTGCCGATGGCATTCACTTAACGACCGAGAGCAGCGGCGTTTGCGTGAAATTGTCAGTGCTAAAATACAAGCAAAACTGCCCGAAAGAACCTCAGAAATGAATTTCAGACGTACGAGGATCGTATCCGTTAGGACAGGGTGGCGAAATTTGGTGTTAATGGGCTGTGGCAGCAGACGACCGACGCGAGTGCCTTTTGCTAACAGCACGACATCGCCCGCAGCGTCTCTTCTGGTCTCGTGACCGCATCTGTTGGACCCAAGTCCACTGGAAAACCGTCGCCTGGTCAGATGCATCCCGATTTCAGTTGGTAAAAGCTGATGATGGAGTTCGAGTGTGTAGGAGAGGCCACGAAGCCGTGGACCCAAGCTGACAAGACACTGTGCGAGCTGGTGGTGGCTTCATAATGGTGTGACTGTCTTTATATGGAATGGACTGGGTCGTCTAGGCCAGGTGGACTTATCATTGACTGGAAACGGTTATTTTGGTGTACTTGAAAACCATTTGCAACCATTCATGGACATCATGTTCTCAAACAACGATGGTATTTTATTGGATGACTATGAGCTGTGTCACCAGGCAACAATTGTTCGCGACTGGTTTGAAGAACATTCTGGACAGTTCGAGCGAATGATTTGGCCACCAAGGTAGCCCGACATGAATTCCATCGAATATTTATGAGACATACTTGAGAGGTCAGTTCGTGCACAAAATCCTGCACCGGCACCACTTTCGCAATAGTGGAAGTCCACAACAGAGCATGGCTCGATATCAATATTTCCGCAGAGAACTTCCAACGGCTTGTTGAGTGCCACGTCGAGCTGCTGTCCTACGCAGAGCAAAAGGAGATATCCCATGACTTTTGTCACCTCAGCGTTAGAGCGAAGCTTTCGTAACCGAGGGACACTTCAGAAGACATAATTAGTGTACTGACGCATTCTCCTCAGGATCAGCCAAGTATACTGATCGATGTGTATCGATATTTCAGCAAGTTCCCCACTTGCCGTCACCCACCACCTTTACCGAAACGTGAAATTTGAACACTGATGTAAAGCAAACGCGTCACGTTTTGAGGAACAGCCGTTTACGTACGTCAAACTTTAGAAGACTGGGGATGGACGGTATCACGAAACTGATTTTCATTTTTGTTAGTTTACGTTACGGCAGAAGCTCGACGATTTCAGAAGAAGACGAAACATTTTCATTTATGCGAATACTGCAGCAAGGTCATTGATTCGGGTGTTATTATAAAGAGCTTCGAGAGTAGAACTAGGACTCAAAGAGGGACAATAGAAATATTCGCCAAAATATAAGTGAATACCGGTATTAGTTTGCAAAGTACAAAATAATGCAAGATGTCGTCTTACATGCCTCGTAAATAAGCTCAGTATTATATGCAATGCAAGTCAGAGGAATCCGCAAAGCGTAAACAGTCAGATATCGAGCCAATGCGAGAGCTACGGCAGATCGGAAAGGACACAGAAAAACGGGGCAAAGCGATTACGTAGCTGGCACATTGGGCATACAGCGCCCAGAAACAGTCCAAACTTGTGGGCTGTGCTCTGTAACCATTATACTACTCTGTTTAACCACTGTATTAGAGAGACAGATAATTAAATTATGTGTTAATAATACACACTTGTTATCGTTTCATCCAGACATTTTGAAGAAGAATCTACCACGCGGACCCGAACTACGGACACAGAAATTTTTTTGTTATATATTTCAGCATCAGGTCACACAAATGGTATCATAAACGGTTACTCCTCCTTGTCAGTTCATCGTCATATAAACTACTTAAAAAGGGAAATAGCAAAATAATAGGAAACTAACTTACAAATCAGAGTAACGTCTATGAATATATAGAATTGTATGCTCATGGTAACTATCTATGAAACGCATTTAAGACGTATAGTTGTGAATAAAGGTCAGTTTGATTTTGTAATTTACTTTTCTTGTGTTTTACAGCGCCATCACCTTTTTTCCACCATTTTAAACAGTTCGTTTGACGATGACTTGCTAAGAGGTAGAAAAGTGTTACGACACAGTTTTTATGACCAAGGGTAAAATAACAAAATTCGTATATGAAGCAGTCACTATGTGCGTAGTCTGTTTAAGCAGACAAGAATAAAAAATTGCCTGGGGCATCGTCACTTTAACCGAAAGTAGGCCAGTGCACATAATGCGACCAAGACTAAGCTATATGGAAAGATTTTTGTCGGTTTACGTAGTGATGTCGCTTCGGGACCACTATTGGCAGTTCATTTGGTTATACTGTCAGTTAAAAAATGGTTCAAATGGCTCTGAGCACTATGGGACTTAACATCTGAGGTCATCAGTCCCCTAGAACTTAGAACTACTTAAACCTAACTAACCTAAGGGCATTACACACATCCATGCCCGAGGCAGTATTCGAACCTGCGAACGTAGCAGCAGCGCGGTTCCAGACTGAAGCGCCTAGAACCGCTAGGCCACACCGGCCGGCTACTGTCAGTTATCGACAAAGGAAACTACTTTGACGTTTAAAAAAATTCTAGCGTTCGTCTCAAGAAGCATAGGGAGACTCTGCGCCACGACGGACTTCCTGACATTTGGAAGGCGGTCGGCCTATTATCAGCCAAATGCTTGCAGTTCTAATTTCTTTCAATTACATTAGATTGCTATAATAGAAACACAAATAACATGGTGTATGAAAACTGGTTTACAGCGTGAACCTAAGTCGTAGAATATAGATTTGAGCTGCAGGAAAATATACAGTTTAGCGAGAGAGGAATCAAACGTATTCCGTGAGGATTCGGGATTGCAGCCAGATGACGTCCACAATTTGCCAAAGTTCTTCGACTGATGACCATTCAGCCAGCTTCAGGTGAATGTTTTATACAAAAATCTGACGCAGAGGAGCATGCACGGAAGTTACCGTTGCATGGGCGTTCTCTGTCGAGTTCAGCATCCGCGTAAAGGTAATACTACATGCACGCCCTCTATCCGAAAGCGGCCCGGCAGAGTTAATATTTAGATGTGAAATACATTAAACTAACTGTAATGAAACGGATATTCGTATTGTGAATACACGTTAGTGCCAGCTATTTGTGAAAAATGTAAATTTGTGTCGGACCGGGATCCGAACTCGGGTTTCCCGCTTGCAATGAGCGGTCGCCTTAACCACTTAGGCTATCCGAGCTCGCCCCCAGTGCCGGTTCAAACCTCCGTATCTCATGCAATCATCGTCAAGATGCTCGCACTTTCAAGAAACTAAGCATAGGAAGACCTTTGATATTATTTTATGTCGTTATTTTAGCTACGCCATGTGTGATTATATAGTTAATGGCGACAATGCAATGTCCTTCAGAGATACATACACGTCTGAAGGACATTGTCTTGTAATAAATACAGTTACTGCAACAACACAGACACTGTCGCCATTAATGATACAGAAGTAACTGTCGCTAGACGTGTCGTTAGGCGTAAAATGTTTTCTTCTGGAGATACTGAAGAAATCACTGGGTCCACGCCTTTTTCAGTTGAAAGCCGCCATTCCGATTAATAATCGTATTCCACAGATTCCTTAATAATTCAATCCCAGAAGGATCTCATCGGGGCCAAGATTTCTGTGACAGAATAATCCACAGTACTGAAATATAAATCGTTTTGTTAGCCTCTGAGAATGAAAATGAATAACTTTGTATTAAACGTGAAACAATTTTGCTATAGAAAGTAAATCATATACTCGTATTTACGGGACGCTAGTCTAACGAGCATGGTCTCTGTCAATCCTGAGTTATACTTCAGCGCGCCTGTGGCTAGCAAATCCAAAATGAGAAAAACAACTTTTGTTTCTGGAAACAAGTGCGGTAGTGTAGTGCAGTAACCCGCACGATGTCAACTCGAGAATGCCTAGAGCGATACTAAAGCTTTTTGTTCAGACAGTCGGCTACTGTAGTAGAGGTGGTCTATTGGGTCGCAGTTCGACAGTGCCTAGGGAACAGATAGTTCAGAGTAATTGCGACGGTCGGGACGCAGAGGTAAGCCGTCAGACAAAAGGAGCAGGTACTGGAGGCAGATTTTCACAGATTTCCGGTTTGGCGCAAATTTCACTGGGCGCAGTTTTCATGGTCTTCACCCTATGGATGCTAGCCAATGCATGATTGAGACAGAATGAAAAGGAAGAAATAGCTCAGTACGAGCTCACACACTTGAACACACTGCACAGTGAACTAGGAATGACTAATCAGTTCCAAAACTACAAGACTTTATGAGGCGGCTGGAGCTGTCGGGGTGGGAGAATAAACAATACACCGTACATACATCTCTATAGCTTTTACGACGCCGTTAAACACATTAAAACGCACTGTCAAGCGCTGCCAGACTCATTCCATGGACTGCAGACCCTCATCAAAGGATGATCTCAAAAGATATTGACAGGGCGCCAAAAATTCACTACGTATTGCAAGGTACGTAGTGCTTTGCACAAAACTGACTGACAAGGCAATGATTTTATCTAAATGGCCAGGAGAAAAAACCGTCTGCGTTGCGAAGCAGCCTTGTGTTAATGATGCAACAAATCTGGAATTTTCGAAAGCCGACTTCGAGGCTGGCTGCGTAGCTTCAAGGACGAACATTGATACTGCGCATCCCGACGAACTACGAAACGCAAAAACAAGCACTCGTTCTACATACGTAGTTACGCATCTGAACTTGAATTATGATGCAACAGACAGAAGTGATCAATTTACTGGGCGCGTGGCAAGGCCGTATAGTTCTCTGATGACGTCAGCAGGCGTCCGAATACCGCTCTCACACTAGCTACTGTTCAGTCCCAATGTTGCAACGACGTATGTTCTGGGAAACACTGGAAGTTGCTTTACTCTGCTTCCTCAGTGATCGTGACTTTTAGAAGGGCAGTAGGCATACAGCTGTTAAAACTGAAGATGCTTCGAATTCCTACAAGTTTACAGTACCTAGGGTCATTATGGTCTTACCAGCATCGGGATGGGACCTGTTCACGTCGGAATTACCTGTAACAAATTTTATTCTATGAAAGAAATATTGCTGAAAGCTAAAGTACCCCTCATTAACTGCAAATATTACCGTTACAGGTTGTATAACACAACAATAATACATCAGAGAAATATATTATCCTCTTCTCTAAAGGCTCTTCTTTTTACAGGCATTTTACGGAACTCGCCCTTTCCTACATTCTATAAGCCAAAAGCCCATATTATGCACAACTTCCCTCTGATGTCTGGTATCCACAGCTGACAGTTCTGTTTATCCCCACATTCTCTTCGGTAAGCGTCGTTTTCGTCATTTTAGCAGGAATTCGTTTCCATATGCTTACAGGCCACCTTTTCTCCTCCATTTTTGTATGATGTCCATACCACAGCAGTCTATTACGTTCAGTCCTCTCTATATTATCTTCTACTGTCTTAATTTTATATTCATAGTTGAATTTGGCACATGATCCATCCACGACTGACTTATGTACTTTCGAAAATACATTTGTCGTTCACTTTCAACTCCAATTTAAGAACTTTTAATTCATTTAACTGAAAATTGCGATCTATAACTGAAGTATTCTCTTCTCTAACACAAAATAATTATCTTCATTTTTAATTGTTATGGATAAAAACATTTTTGTCCCGTAACACAGTAATGAAAGATAAATTGGACACATCTCCCTAGTCATCACTTTCGCCGACATTCCGGGCGTACTAAATAAGATTGATGCCAGATGACTTGTTGAACGAAGCGAGTCTGTTAATATTGGCTCTATTCTTATTGAAACATTCTGCTGCAATTTAGACGCCAAGGGTGGTGGATTGATCTGCAGCATTTGAATGCTTCCATTGAAGTGCCGTAGATGAATAAATTAGACAACAGTTTCACTTGTAGTAGATCAATGTATCTCACATAAACACTCGCCGTAACAGGCCTAAAATGCATGTAGTTACCATCAAAGAACCAATCACTTCATTTGCTTTTCTCTGTACCTAAACAAGAGCTCAGCGCTGATTACTAGTACAGGAGCCCATTTTGCATACTACGAGTCCATAATGGCAATGAGATGATGTTTGGTTTGTCGGGCGCTCAACTGCGTGGTTATCAGCGCCCATACAATTATCCAATATTTGCTCAGTCCAATTTCGCCACTTTCCTGGATGATGATGAAATGATGAGGACAACACAAACACCCAGTCATCTCGAGGCAGGTGCTCAATCTGATCTCCGCACCCTGCCATACGCATTTACAACTAGCACTCGTTTAATCTTGCGGCTCCTGACGTCCACAGACTTAAGTTGGTTTATGATTTTATAAATGTTTACTTATTGTTGCTGTCCATCGATGAACGGAAGTAGCGCGTTAGTTGCTGTGCTGTGTGTCAACTACTTGTCGTTGTAAGTATGGTGACATCTATTTTTGCTAATTTTTGGCAGCTGATCGAGATAGTTGTCTTTGTACTCGAATCAATGCACTCTCTGTGTATACTGCACATTTTGACTTGAGAAAATCCCAGTTCGTGCACTGCTTCGTAGATGGACTGCAAAGAGTACGTGGACCCAGTGATCTGGTTGTTAGAAATGCACTTAGGTTCAGTATGTTGCCCATTCTGATCCCTACTGTTGCTCCAGTCGGTATAACGAGCTACGAAGACACCACGATCACCTGTTAAACTCATGCGACAGCAGAACTGTCTCTACATCATAGCAACTACCCTTGATTCGTTTGATAGTTCTGTCTCATTTTAGCTGATGTACAACTGGTACAAAATTGCGACTATGTGTCGCAAGGTCATCACACAGCGTTCAAGGAAAGACTGAATGGTTAGGATTATAGGAATCCCATCGCTACTTAGTTAAGGCAGTACAGAGATACTTTAGCGCAAGATTATGATACGCCATTTCAATAATATATTTTACAATGGTTAGGCTAACGTAATGGCTTATGGAACTTCGATATATCATAGCTACCTCAACAATTCAGTAGCCAACAAAGTTCTCGACGTCGACGACGAAGGATCTCGTCGTAATATTGAGCTAGACGTTTACGCCCGGGTGCTTTCGCCAAAAGAAATGAGCATTGCGAAAAAAAAAAAAAAATATAGACGTTACAATAGTATTTTGTTTGAAGATAGTAGCATTGTCACTTTATAAAGTAGTATAAAAAGCCAGATGGAGAGATAAAAAGCATTTCATTATAACAACAGCTTTCCTAATTACTTCTTTCTCTTACAATCTTCCTTAATAAAGTGATAATACTGTAAAAAAAATGTTCTTTTTATACTGTACTCTTCACTTCAGTGTTAAATAAGAGGTATTATCAACGTTTCTGCAGATAACTTACACGATCTCCGAGCCATGCGAGGTACCTGTGATTAAACACTGTCCTTATTCGAATGGTTCAAATGGCTCTGAGCACTATGGGACTTAACACCTCAGGTCATCAGTCCCCAAGAACTAAGAACTACCTAAACCTAACTAACCTAAGGACATCACACACATCCATGCCCGAGGCAGGATTCGAACCTGCGAGCGTAGCGGTCGCGCGGTTCCAAACTGAAGCGCCTAGAACCGCTCGGCCACACCGGCCGTCCATCCTTATTCGTCAAGCGAAATGTAATGAACGGAAGAATGTGGAAAATCATTTCCATAGGACGGCAGCATGGAGATACTGCTCTGAAAGAGACCAATTGGTCAGAAAATCTTAAAATGATCACTAGATTTTCCCTCTTGTCTACCTTTAAGCAATACAGTTCGTGTACTTTCTTTACTGTGACGTCAGAAGCTGCGTCCGCTGAATGTGGTACCCTTGCTGATAGTGGCAGGCAGTAAGAGTGCTTCACAGAACGTAAGCCATTTCGTGGAAGTTCATATCAATGAGAAACTAATTGGTTGTTCTGCAGTGATTCATCCTCAACGCCTACGAATGCACGAGAAGTATCTCGGTTTTTATCACTCTTTCAAGGTACAAGGTACAATATCTTGCTCTCTGGTTCTTGTAAATGAGAGAAACAGTTTCAGACGACCTGATATTCCATATGCATTTTAAAACTCATATCTGTCAATTGTACTTAACTAATTTATTTATTTATTATTATCATTCCCACTTTGGAAAGATTGTTTGAACGCTATTAATGCTTTATGTTTTTACAACAAGCATTATTGCAACTATACAAAATACACATCATTTGGAAGAACACTAGTTTTTTTTAAATGTGATTTTCATTATAGATTGGACATGAGGAGAGCATCTCACATAAGAGAACGAATGAAAATTACATATAGAAAAAAAAAGAGTAGCCTTCAAAGTGTAAAATGTAGCATATTTTGTTTAGCTGTAGTTGATGATTCCTGGAAAAACATTAAAAGCTTCAAAAAATCCTCATGAACCGGAAATAATTTAAAATATTAATGAAGAACTATTGAGAGATATGTGAGACTATTGACCTAGAGCTGGTTCACAGCAGAATGATATGAAAAGTCATTTGTAAAATAAGACTTCCATTTCATTTATTATTAACGTATTAACCTTCCTCATTCTTTAAAAAAAACTTGATAGTAAATTTAAGCAGGATAGAGGATGTCGAAACAAATTTTTCCAGTTAACCATAAGTCAGAAAAGCAGAGTCATAGAGCAACGCCCTTAAAATGGTAGCCAATAGGTGGCGAGTGCACGAAGGTGCATGCATTAAATCAAGTTTCCCCAACTAATACCTATTATGCTACGCGGCGCAGTTACTGATTAAAAGACCTCAAGATAATTGCTCAGGCCGGGTAGTCAGTGCTAGGCAAAATTTAAATTCCTATTTCTCTTTTGTGGGGTTTACAGCTTAAAGCGTCTATGTTAAATGAAGTACCCTACAAGTACTGTAATGTCAGTAACTTTTTAAGATAATAAAGTGCACTACTGAATCAACACTACAGTATATTGCCCTGCATGTACTATGAGGTGCAATGGCTTTAATTATGAAATCTCAAGGCTACACATCACGGTTTTTGGCTAATGTACTGAGAGCATGCTTAAACCTTTATTATATTCCAACTATATTAGCAAGCGTAAATGAACGCAGATGAGACAGAAAATGGAAATTAAATTTTTAACACACGTGCTTTCCCGCATATAATTTTTCACAGTAAATACTCGAAAATGGTGTCTGTAGGTTCGTTATACAGTTGACATGAATGAAGAGATGTTTGTTTCACTCTGTCGAAAATTCTTGACGTGTTGCGAATGACTGTTGCGTCCCCAAAAAGTCTTGCGATCAGCTCTTACGTGCGCTTGTCGCTAATCAAAATGGTTCAAATGGCTCTGAGCACTATAGGACTTAGCATCTGAGGTCATCAGTCCCCTAGAACTTAGAACTACTTAAACCTAATGATCCTAAGTACATCACACACATCCATTCCTGAGGCAAGATTCGAACCTGTGACCGTAGCAGCCGCGCGGTTCCGGACTGGAGCGCCTAGAACCGCTCGGCCACCATGGCCGGCTTGTCGCTAATCGGTTGTAGTTTTATGGACGATGCTCCACAGATTGGACCAAAACGCAATATATTAAGACTTTACTATATCTGCAAGTAAGATAAAAATAATGGCTTTCAAATGAAAGAAACCAATCAGATCGAAAATAATAAAAAATGAGAAAATTTTAGATTAAGTATCCCATTTCAATTACCAAGGATGTGTATTAGTTTTTATTATGACAAATATATTGAGAAGAGGGTTAATTAATATTCAGCTATTAGCAGAACAATTGCAAGAACTTTAGGAAGAAAACAAGAAAAGAACACTAATGAAATTCTATGCAGTTATAGCTGTACCTGGTCTTGTATGTGATTCCGATACATGGATAGGAACAAAAAGAGAAAACTCACGTATACAAGTAGCAGAGGTGAAGTTCATGAGATATGCAAGAGGCTGTAATAAAATGGGTAAAATAAGGAAGGAAACAAAAACAACGGATTTAAAAAGCTTTTCAGTTAGTGACAAGATAGACGAGAACAGAATGAAATGGAAGGATCATATTGATAGGATGACAGAAAACAGATTGCCAAAAAAGATAATCAATTATCAGTTGACCGGAAAGAGAGAACTAGGTAGTCGCCATAAGAGATTGATGGATGGACGGGTGGTTGGTAGAAACCGGAACAGGTGATTACTACACGTAAACCTTGGAAGGAGATGATGAAGAACCGATAAAATGAAAAATACGCTACTGGCCATTAAAATTGCTACACCACGAAGATGACGTGCTATAGACGCGAAATTTAGCCGACAGGAAGAAGATGCTGTGACATGCAAATGATTAGGTTTTCAGAGTTCACACAAGGTTGGCGCCAGTGGCGACACCTACAACGTGCTGACATGAGGAAAGTTTCCAACCGATTTCTCATACACAAACATCAGCTGACCGGCGTTGCCTGGTGAAACGTTGTTGTGATGCCTCGTGTAAGGAGGATAAATGCGTACCATCACGTTTCCGACTTTATTAAAGGTCGGATTGTAGCCTAACCCGATTGCGGTTTATCGTATCGCGATATTGCTGCTCGCGTTGGTCGAGATCCAATGACTGTTAGCAGAATATGGAATCGGTGGGTTCAGGAGGGTAATACGGAACGCCGTGCTGGATCCCAACGGCCTCGTATGACTAGCAGTCTAGATGACAGTCATCTTATCCGCATGGTTGTAACGTATCGTGCAGTCACGTCTCGACCCATGAGTCACCAGATGGGGACGTTTGCAAGACAACAACCATCTGCATGAACAGTTCGACGACGTTTGCAGCAGCATGGGCTATCAGCTTGGAGACCATGGCTGCGGTTACCCTTGATGCTGTATCACCGACAGGAGCACCTGCGATGGTGTACTTAACGACGAACCTGGGTGCACGAATGGCAAACCGTCTTTTTTTTTCGGATGAATCCAGGTTCTGTTTACAGCATCATGATGATCGCATCCATGTTTGTCGGCATCGCGGTGAAAGCACATTGGAAGCGTGTATTCGTAATCGCCATACTGGCGTATCACCCGGCGTGATGGTATGGGGTGCCATCGGTTACACGTCTCGGTCACCTCTTGTTCGCATTGACGGCACTTTGAACAGTGGACGTTACACTTCAGATGTGTAACGACCCGTGGCTCTGCCCTTCATTCGATCCCTGCGAAACCCTACATTTCAGCAGGATAATGCACGACCGCATGTTGCAAATCCTGTACGGGCCTTTCTGGATACAGAAAATTGTTCGACTGCTGTCCTGACCAGCACATTCTCCAGATCTCTCACCAACTGAAAACGTCTGGTCAATGGTGGCCGAGCAACTGGCTCGTCGCAATACGCCAGTCACTACTCTTGATGAACTGTGGTATCGTGTTGAAGCTACCTGTACACGCCATCCAATCTCTGTTTGAGTCAATGCCCAGGCGTATCAAGGCCGTTATTACGGCCAGAGGTGGTTGTTCTGGGTACTGATTTCTCAGGACCTATGCACCCGAATTGCGTGAGAATGTAATCACATGTCAGTTCTAGTACAATATATTTGTCCAATGAATACCCGTTTATCTGCATTTCTTCTTGGTGTAGCAATTTTAATGGCCAGTAATGTGTCAATTAGAGATGGAATACGAGAGAAACGGCTAATAGTAATGGCGGAGGGTAAACAGCACATGCGGGACCGCACGGTGCGAAAGCGCAAGGCCGCCGTCGTTCCAGATTGTTGAACCCCGAGGTAAGGTTAGAGCGGCGCTCGAGTTACGGCCTAATACGGCATGCCGCGGGTGTTGGGTTAGCTGCAGCCGCGCCGGCCCTGCGGAATCCGCGGACCGCCAGCCGTCGCCTTCTAGGTAGCGCGCTGACTCACGCCGGCTGCAGCCAGCGCCGTTTGAAAGCCGCGCAGCGAGACCCGGGAGCGGGGCTGCGCTTAACGTCCCGTAGACGCGAACGCCTTCGAGAGGCATAGTGACCGCTCGACTACGCAAGGATGCAAATAAAGGAACCAACCCGGCATTCACATCAATGAACTGATGAAACTCACAGACAAAAAGTAGGATTATCAAACTGGGATTGAATCTTATGCCGCAAAAGTCGTCAGAACAGACGGCCAGTACTATGACGAGCAACCTTCTCCTCTAGAAGGTGGTGGATCAAACAGACGATATCTATCGTCAATTATCACGACCCTTTTCCATCAGTTAAATTAAAATCACCTCCAACGACAGGCATTAGGGGCTCTTAAACTTGTCTGCGAGATTCAACAAACTTAATAAAGAAGCCTCTGTAGATCACATTTTTATTTTAACTCTTCCGGCTCAGTTACACAGTCTTCAGATTGTAATGTGCCAGGACATGGGCACTTACACTTTAGCTTACCAATATTAGTATTAATAATAAAGGGACTGGCAAGGGCATCAGATCATGACTCTATTGAATTGCGATAAATATGAGGCACACTCGAGCAGTATTCCCTGCATGTCTGCATGATTGAGCCACTAACTTAAAGCGTTGGTGAAAAGCGTCGGAAGTTGAGAATCGGGGAATGTAAAGTCTGCAGATGGCCGTAGCTCACCGGGCCGCCGTGGGCGGCAGATAGCGGTCACCGGAAACGCGGGATAATACGGTGCTATTGGGGGTAGCCCGGCATCCGGAGCCACCTGTGCAGGACAACACGTGGTGTAGACGGGAATTTCGTTAGCCTAGGGGCGTTATGACCTACTCGATCATTGGGTAGATCTCAGAAATGCCGTTGGAGGGATCTCGGCGATGATAGAACATTCGACACTGTCCGAAACAGAGTATTCTACCGCCGCATTTTCGTACGAGTGGGAGACGGGAGAAATGTGTGGAGAGTGGACCGCCTTCAGCCATCAAGCGGTACGGACGTGCAGACGGCGTTTTGGCCATCGTCTTCGAAGGGGGATATACGGTCTGTATTGCAGCACTGCACCAACGCGTGTTCCGTGCAGAGTTCTGCGGTTAGAGTTCTTTGTGTGCTCAGAAGTGAGATTTTCACCAACGCTTAACCACTTCCAACAATTTACCTAATATTTCTTAAAAGACATCTTAGTCGCCGTTGACTGTATAAAATATTTATTGTTACTATTGCAATTTCGGCCTTATGGTCATTTTCAAGTAACACTGCAAAGTTAAATTCTGTCAGAATATAAAACTATTTGACACGACGACGTGTACTCACGTCAAATAGTTTTATATTCTGACAGAATTTAACTTTGCAGTGTTACTTGAAAATGGCCATAAGGCCGAAACTGCAATAGTAAAAAAAAATATTTTATACAGTCATCGGCGTCTATGGTGTCTTTTAAGAATTATTATATGACTGTGAATTCCAACCATGAGAAGTTACCTAATATTCTTGATCTGGTAGTTATCCTTGCGAGGTGCCGAGTACTTATCAACGCAGCTGCCGGTAATAGGGGCGCATAATTGCAAATTGTTAATGTGCCATTCTCAGGAGTGTGTGGGTGGACAAAGAGATTCACTTTTTTTTGTAAATTTTATCATTTGTGGGGAATATCAAATTAAAATGCCAATATTACAATCGAATTATCGACTTCATTGTAGCTAGCATTTACCCTGTCCCAGTAAGCTTTCCATGTACTCTAGTCACTGCACAGCTTGCCCAGACAGGAAGGAAAGAAGGTTTGTAGTCTTCTAGGTCAGCGACGTACAGATAAGCTTACAAGATTTAACACTAAAACGCGGGAGGACTATTGCTACCATTGGTAGCTACGATAAGTTGTAACGATGTACACCAGATGAAGATGGCCATAGTAACAGTCAACCCGTATTTTAGTGTTAAATCTGATGATTGTATAAATCGGTTCAAACCGATCGTAACAGGTAAACAAAAACGTGATCTGGACGTCTGTACTCATAAATTTATAAAATGGCTTCCCCTGCGGCACAATGCCAACTTTATGCAAATCACATATTTTTTCATATGTACGTATGGCGATAAGTAGATAACGCTGTGCAAAAGACTGAGCAAACTGATACATCGTTTTCCCCGATAATATTGTTAGTATCTTCGCATAATTAAATACAACAATTTTGGAAACATTCATATAATCTTTTATAGATCTGAGCATACACGTACGGTTACTAGTTATTACGGTCTCTGCCGCAGTAAGATAAATAATAGAGCCAGGTGTACTACCAACTGAATATGGTACTCGCTTTGTATTCACCTCAACAAAAGTATTGCATCACCCCCTTATTTCCGAAGTTCATGGCACAGAAAATAAGAACTGACTCTGAAGCGTGCGCAGTATTATGTGTCCAGACCACCAAATCAAAAAAGCCAATATTTGTTAACGACAAAATCGTTTCCTTCCACGCAGAAGTGGATTTTCCACAGAGCTGAGAAACGTCAATACGTTGTGAAACGACCCCTTGCTCGGTCGCAGGCTGGAATCCATCGTAACATACAATCCATGAGATCATCTGGCCAACTCTGGTCCAAACTGTCCACTCTTCAATGAAGATTCTGTGTAACTCGTAACTGTGACCCCAGCACGCTGAAGGATCTTGCTTACGAGAACAACACGATGAGCATGCGAGTTGTCGTCCATCAGGATGAAATTTTCACCAAAATGTTGACGAAAAAGTCCCACTATTGACTGCAGAAATGTCGTCCATATACTTTAGACCAACGAGGTTGACCTCAATAACCAGTAAGGTAGCCCCATGTGATGCCACTCCAGAACATCACTCCAACACTACCTGGTTGCACATCTGGAAGACGGTGCTGGAGGCGTTCGATATTACCGGACTGTCTTCAAACACGCTGTCTGCAATTATCAGGGTACAAGCAGATCTGATTTCGTCCGTAAATAACGCCTGACGCCAATCCTGGGGCGTCCATTCGCATAATTTCTTGCCCATGTATAATGGAGTCCATGGTGCTGAAGTTTTATACTTCTGTGAATTGTATTTCATTGACATTCGTCTCATAACATTTTTGTATGGACGCAAAAGGCCTCACATCACCATCGGCCACGCCCGTTTATTCCAACTGTCACATGCACCGAAATACGATACAAGGATGACTAGGATTCAAGGTAACAGAAAATGCCAGCCAGATATCGAGTTTCAGTACTTCGCAGTACAGGTATAGGAAATATGTCGCTGACTTCTTTGACGTAAGTAGCATATCTTTTTATTACACTTCATGAAATATTTTAATATATATGGCAGAAAAAATGAGAATTTTTAATGACATCGCAACTCTAAAATATCTTTCAATATTTATGTTTTTTATTCTAAAATTAAAGATGTAAATAAAGTATGACTTCATGTGCAAATTACATGTTGTTTGGATAACGCCAACTGCTGCTTTATAATATGAGAACCTGCGAATTTATAAATCCTATACATGGAGAACATCCTTAACTAAGTTAAACGAAAATCACAGCGTTTAGAGGTTACGAAATACTACGCGGTAAGCACTAGAAAACGTTAATACGTTCTTGTCTCCGGATCGTGGCATTGACTATACAATGTATAATTACAAAGGATGAAAACCTTAAAATTTGGTATCTATGTTGTATGTTAACGGGGACCTAGAAACGACGGAGAGGCTCCGTCACCGCTGCAGCCGCAGTGGTCCACAACCCCACGACGACCACCGCAGTCCACTTCACCCCTCCGTCGCCCCACACCGAATCCGGGTTATTGTGCTGTTCGGCCTCTGGTGGACCCCCCCCCCCCCCCCCCATGGGAACGTCTCACACCAGACATTGTAACCCCTATGTTTGCGTGGTAGAGTAATGGTGGTGTACGCGTACGTGAAGAACTTGTTTGCGCAGCAATCACCGACATACTGTAGCTGAGGCGGAATATGGGGAACCAGCCCGCATTCGCCGAGGCAGTTGGAAAACCACCTAAAAACCATCCACAGACTGGCCGGCTCACCAGACCTCGATGCAAGTCCGCCTGGCGGATTCGTGCCGGGGACCAGGCGCTCCTTCCCACTCTGGAAAGCCGTGCGTTAGACCGCTCGCCTAACCGGGCGGGCATTAGTATCTAAGTGGCACATGAAAAAGAAAAGATTTGGCAAACAGCTGGCTGTGTGACAGTGCTTTAGTTGGCATTCACGAAAGTAGAGATAAAAAAGGTTTTCATGATGTGATCTCAAAGAAGAGTGGATGAAAATGCTTGCTTGATATAAAAAGATTATATTTTCAAGAAATTGAGACTTTTCACTGGGATCAGAAGAAAGCTGGAATAGTTCAACAGGATCTGTTCGAAGTAACGCGTTGCGGTATGCCGCCCTTGAATAGCGACAAGGTCCGTATGGCCATCAACACTGAAGCTTCTTCACAACAGCTCAGGACTTCGGAAATCTGTCCACCTTTTGCAAGTGACGAAACTGACAACCAACAGGGGAACGGCAGAACTGAAGACGAGCTGCAACATGATCATTGCCGCTCGAGGGGAACTGACAGACTTTGAACATGGCATGGCAGCTGGAACCAGACGCGTGGGACTTTCGACTTCAGAAATCATTAGGGAATTTAATATTCCGAGATCCACAGTGTCTAGACTGAGCCGAAAGTCAAGTGGGGTGCTCGACTAGGACCTCTGGGTTGTAAGGTCCTTTCTCCTAACCTTTTCGTTACAGTCTGATCGAAAACAACTACTCCAGTGGCCCTTCCGAAATCACCTTGCAGTGGTTTGCCGTAACCGTACGACACCGCAACACAGACATGGCCAGATATCGTTCTTCACGTGGGGCTGTAACATGTCGGCAATCTTTTCCAACTCACCTTACGCAATGACCTGTCTCCCTGTATACTGTTTACAACCTATGTATAGTGCATGGAGAGGCATTGGCATCTGCAGCAATACGACCGAAAGTCAATTTTTTTTTGTATCAACCAGACCGCTCTTTCAATCTGCACTGCATTAAGATGTCACGTTGTATGTGCTTGGGTGAATTATGTCTACAAATGGCAGCTGCCATCTGTGTAACTCACTAGAAAACGCAGGGACACTGGTACTCACTTCCGTCTGAGGGGTCATCTGACACTGTAATGCATAACACAGCAAATAGATGACACATGAATTTGCTACGTACATTGAAAGCGAAGAGCTCCAACATGGAATAAGACCGCAGGTCCCCCCTATATCCAAACATTTAACATATTGGTCGTTGATACACGTGTTACACTAATTACGAGGCGTGTTTTTTGACTAAGCGCCGTTTTGAAATTAAAAAAAGACGTGCTAAGATAGCTCAATAATTTTATTTTTACATGAATGCCTATACCTTAATCTACGCACTGACGCCATTACAGTCTGATTCTTCCTTGTTTACGTTGTGTACTGAGTGTTTGAGATTCCTCCGATAATCGTGAGTCCCGCCGACTGTGAAGTACGGGCTGTTATAAGATTTCTTAGTGTTAAAGGCCTAAAAGCTATCGATATTCATCGTGATATCTGTGCAGTTTACGGAGAAAACATAGTAAGTGATAGAATGGTAAGAAAGTGGCTGAGAGTATTCAAAGATGGCCGGACAAATGTGCATGGTGAAGAGCGGAGTGGGCGTCCTTCGGTCGTTAATGAAAGTTTGGTGCTGGAAGTGGACAATAAGGTGAGAGAAAACAGACGCTTTACGATTTCCTCCTTGCGGGATGACTTTCCTAATGTTTCTCGTAGTGAAGAAGCACCCGGGCAGTCAGCAGCTTCAAGACGATGACAAGGTCAAAACAGTGGTGATGCAGTGGTTAACAAGTCAGGCGGCAGACTTCTATGAGGAGGGTATTCAAAAAGTGGTACAACGTTATGGCAAGTGCCTCAATATTGACGGAAATTATGTAGAAAAGTAGATTAAGGTACAGGCTTTCATGTAAACATATGTTAGCGCGCCTTTTTTTAATTTCAAAACGGTACTTACTTAAAAAACACGCCCCGTATCTTGAACATTGTTGTAAGTAAGCATCAACCGAGAGGTAGAACATCCGCGACGGTTGCTGTGGCGGCGGTGTTACGGTGAGTTAATCAATGGCGACCGAATGTTGCCTAGCAGCAGGTATAATTTACAAGAGGCGAGTGAAGAGGGGGATTCTCGGCTGCGTCGTTAATCTTTGTTAGGAGACGGTGGTCGCGTGGCAGGCGTCGATCGGAAGGCGGACGTCGGGGCGGAGGCGTCGACCGAGCGGCGCTGTTAGAGTAATTGATGGGGTCGCACTGGCGGCGCCGCCATTTTATTCCGCGGTGACACAATGATTCGACCCACCCCGCCTCCGGCTGGCCTGTTTAGCCAACGCGAGGCCGTTCTCCCCGCCGCGCGAAATTAGCCGCGCTGCGCGGCGCACCGCGTTGCTGCCAACCTAGCGCAAAGAGGAGTGTTGCGTCTTAGCGCCCGGGGGAACGAATGCAGTGCGGAGACCGAGCATAGAGTTGGCGCTGATATGGATAAAATTTCGTTTTTCATATGTTGGTACGAGTTGCTGAGCAACGTCACTCAAGTGCCAACTTGGTCTGCGGTATAGTTTCGTCTATCCAGCAGCTTTAAGTAATGGTAATTTGAGTGTTCCTTCTAAATCGACAATTCGGAAAACCATTCCGGTATATAAGGAATTTTTATTAATATACTAGCGATCTATCACGGACTCGCATGCGTAGCTCTAAATATTTTCAGCCGAACAAATTATCTGACGTAGCAGTATTAAATATACAGGATGACTCTTATTAACGTTTAAAAACCTCCGAAGCGACGTAGGTGATGCAAATGTTGAACGTGCGACGTCACCAGATGAGTACCTCGCCGCACGCGCAGCGATGGAGCCTACTGGTCTGTCGCAACTGATCATCCCAACCCAAGTGAATTATTGCCGTTAGTGTGGCTCTGGACCTGCGTGCGCCCCTTATCACGTGGGCGCAGGGTTCGATTCTTGCGTCTGGCAGGCAGTATTTTAGTCATTGTGTTAGACAACTGTGTGTTTACAGTGACGTAAGATTTATTATTTCATTTACCAGTTCCGCGGTAGCCGCTGGTGTATTGCAAAGTAGAGTACAACATAAACCTATCGTTTTGCGTCACATATAAACGAATGTAAGCAGTGGCATAGCGAACATGACTGTCATCCGGGCACGACACTTTAATGACCATCTTCAGATCTGTTTTATAAAATCATTTCCTAGTATACTGGCGCAGTAGTGGCATCGTCATATGTTAAACACAGACACAAACATTTCACGATGCTACCATGGCTCCAGTGTATTAGGACATGATTTTATTAAACGGATCTGAAGATGATCATAACAGTCTGATGACAAAAATTTGTGACCATAGAATGTAAAGTAAAGGAAATTTATTCTGTATTCGGGTCACTCTTTTATTCGCGACCATGTCGCAGCTTGTAAAATTGTAATTTGTATTATACAAATCAAAACATGGAACAATACTCAGTCCAACTTATAATTACTCGCAACAATACAGCGATTTTCTTTTCAGCGCCGACCAGTACAAAGCCGTAATAAACGCAAAGTCTAGTCTCTAGAGTTTCGTTGCTTTGGTTCACTTGGTTCGCACTGGCTCCATGCCGCCTTCTATCGTTCTTTCGAAAGGTTACCCTACTTAAACTATACAAAATTATAACTCTTCCGTAATTGTTGTGCGAAGGTAAAAGCTTTTGAGCACATAAGACAGTCTGAATCGTTCACTAACTCCTCGATTATGAGAAGGTCATTTGTATAGACAGGAATTAAATATGGGGTCAGTTTCAGACACTACAAAGCAATACAAAGTATTCTGATGAGATTATGTTCAACATACGGAAAACAATGTAACTGCTAAGATTGCTTTACAACATGATTCCACAGAAAAATGCAATAGTGGCCCCTCTTTAAAAAGATGACGTGAGCAGTTCAAAGGCGGATCAAGCTAATATGTCTAACGCATGATGTGTATGACGATGGATGATGTATACCACAGCTTGGATTTTGGGACTCGGTGATGCCATGCCATACACCACAGCATTAACTAGACATGTAACATATACTAAGATGGCAAAAGTCATGGGCTACCTACTAATATCGTGTCTGATCTCCTTTTTCCCGACATAGCGCAGCAACTCGACGTGATACGGGCTCAACAAGTCCTTGGAAGCCGTCTGCAGAAATTCTGAGCCATGTTGCCTCTACAGCCGTCCATTATTGCGAAAGTGTTGCCGGGCCAGGATTTCGTCCACAAACTGACCTCTCCATTATGTTCCATAAATGTTCGATAGGATTCATGTAGGGCGATCTGGGTGGCCAAATCATTCTCTCGAACTGCTCACAATGTTCTTCAAACCAGTCGCGAAAAACTTTGGTCCGCTGATGTAACATCGTTGTTGAGGAACACGAAGGCTGTGAATGGCTGCAAATAATCTCCAAGTAGCCGAACATAAACATTTCCCGTCAATGATCGGTTCAGCTGGACCGAGGACCCAGTCCATTCCATATAAATGCAGCCCACACCTTTATGTGAGCTACCACCAGCTTGCACAGTGTCTTGTTGGCAACTTTGGTCCATGGCTTCGTGAGATCTGTGCCACACTGCTGGCCGGAGTGGCCGAGCGGTTAAAGGCGCTACAGTCTGGAACCGCACGGCCGCTACGGCCGCAGGTTCGAATCCTGCCTCGGGCATGGATGTGTGTGATGTCCTTAGGTTAGTTAGGTTTAAGTAGTTCTAAGTTCTAGGGGACTTATGACCACAGCAGTTGAGTCCCATAGTGCTCAGAGCCATTTGAACCATTTTTTGTGCCACTCTCGATCTCCACCGTTAGCTCTTACCAACTGAAACGGGGACTCATCTGACCAGGCCACGGTTTTCCAGTTGACTAGGGTCCAACCGTTCTGGTTACTAGCCCAGGACAGGAGCTGCAAGCGATGTCATCCTGTCAGTAAAGGCACTCACGTCGGTCGTCCGCTGCCATAGCCCATGAACGCCAAATTTCACCGCACTGTCCTAACGGATACGTTCGTCGTACGTCTCACAATGATTTCTTCGGTATTTCACGCAGTGTTGCTTGTCTGTTAGCACTGACAACTCTACGCAAACGCCGCTACTATTAGAAGTTAAGTGAAGGCCGTCGGCCACTGCGCTGTCCATTGTGGGACTAACGCCTGGAATGTGGTATTTTCGGCTCAGTCTAGACGCTGTGGATCTCGGAATATTAACTTCCCTAATGATTTCTGAAGTCGAAAGTCCCACGCGTCTGGTTCCAGCTGCCATGCCATGTTCAAAGTCTGTCAGTTCCCCTCGAGCGGCAATGATCACGTCGGTAAACTTGTCACACAAATCACCTGCGTGCAGATGACGGCTCCGCGAATGCACTGCCCTTTTAAGCCCTGTGAACCCGATGCTACCGCCATCTGTGAATGTGCATATCACAATCCAATGACTTTAGTCATTCGGTGTATCTGTCCGATCCCGGTAGCTGAGTAGTCAACGTGACGGTTGTCAATCCTCTGGGCTCGGATTCGAATCCCGGCTGGGTCGGGGAATTTTTTCCACCCAGGGACTGGGTGTTGTGTTGTCATCATCCTATCATCTTCATCGACTGCAGGTCGCCGAAGTGGCGTCAAATTGGAAGACCGGCACCCGGTGAACGGTCAGCCCGACGGGGGACCCTAGCCGTACGATTAAATTTAAAAAAAAATCAGTGTATCTCACTGAATGGACTTGATACATACGCCATTTTAAGATTTAAAAGCCAGCCAGATGATGACGTATATTATCAAAACTATTTACAGCATTATATAGTTTTCAGCAGCTTATGGCTGTTTATATAATAAGAACGTCTTTCGATTAGTGCGTGGAAGTAATATCAGCTTTACTTGCATCAGTGGCATGCATTTGCATTTTTGATTGCATGGCAATCTTGCAGCACGTAAATTCTGCAACCGTGAAGCTGAACGTGCACCATCTATTACAGTCTGAAAATCACCTCGCCTATAGACTATTGAGGAAGTTCGACGGATAAGTACAGGTCAGGCGAACGCCTGTAGAGTGTTATTACTGATGTGTATAATTTTAATGAGTATTGGAAAGCAAATCTGATGCACCACTTTCTCTTCCACTGCCTTTCTTTTTGCTCGTTGCAGGTGCTTATTTAAAGCCCGTAATCACCGCAAAGGTGATCTCTTGCAATTCGGTGTTCAACACGAGAGACACTTGTGCGAGGCAACTGCCAGTTTCTGTTAGAGAAATTATACACGCAGTTATTAACAACGCCTCGCGTATACTAGCTTCGTAAACTCTGTCATAGACTTGAGAATTGATGCAGTTCAAAGACCTTCTGAAAAAGATAAAAACTGGGGGCATGATAGTTCGGACCAGTCACTATTTCTTTGAGTGAGTGTATTGCAACACCAGATTGTCAACAGGGCAACAGTTCGTAAAAGAAAAAATTATATTAAAGACCTACCTTAACTAGTCTTCATGCACATTCGTACCTTATTAGTTGTACATTTTCAACTAATTTTATATATTTTTTCTGGTAAAGACCTCTGAAAACTTGATAATACATCATCTTCAGCTATCTCTTATAGTTGTTGTGTCTTCTTACCTGTAAAAAGAGAAAACAATATATTATTAAAAAGTCGAAGCAGAAATTAATTATAGCGTTATTAAAACAAATATTCACACATTCTGAAAATGTATACATTCATTAATTTTCTGTATAGAAATGGAGGATATGGAGTTAAGCTTGCAGTAGGTGCAACCCTTTTACCAATACAGTAAACAACGTACCTCCCATTCCACACATACACACACGCACACACACGCACTCACATGCACACGAAGAAAGAGACATAATATTAGTACGAAAGGCTTTCTTTACTCAATTATATCTATGCGCATTTATTGTGAATCATTTGAAAGTATATTTCGGTCAATTTTTAACATCCTTTGAAATGTTACCATTCGTACTACTGCAGCGTACAAACTGTACTTCATCGAGCTACTTGTGAAACATCCACATGATTGTATTTCTTCAGCAAAACTTACAAGAGAACTATTTTTACTGTAATGTTACCTATTTACAGAATGACAATTATTGAAGTATGTGAATAAATGTATATTAGTTACAAATAACGGCGTGCACACACTTTAGTCAACATGTAAAAGTCACTAAAGATATTCGGATGTAAGTTACGACATGTTCGATACTCCTGCCATCATTGTCGATGATGTCGCGCAGCCGAATAGCGAAATTCTGCATGGCCCCTGGAAGTGCCGGAACATCGATGCTGTCGATGGCCTCCTGAACAGCTGTTTCCAGCTCAGCAATGCTTTCGAGCTTATTACTGTACACTTTGTCTTTAACATAGCCCCACAAAAAGGTGTCGCATGTGGTCAGATCCGGAAAACGTGGCCGCCAGTCGAGTCCCATGCCAGTGACCACTGGGTGCCGCAGAGCCAGAATGCGGGCCCCAAAGTGCCCCTCCAGGGCGTCAAACACTCTCCTGCTTCGATGTGGTCGAGCTCCGTCTTGCATCAACCGCATCTCATCGAAAACAAGGTCACTTTGGATAATGGGGATGAAATCATCTTCCGAAACCTTCACGTTCCGTTCGGTAGTTACCATACTATCAAGGAATATCGCACCGATTATTGCGTGACTTGATATTGCATACCACACAGTTACCCGTTGAAGGTGAAGATACTTGTCGGTCGCGAAATGCGTATTGTCAGTCCCCCAAATGCACCAATTTTGCTTACTGATGAACCCATCCGAATGAAAATGGGCTTCGTCGCTAAACCCAACCATACAGCGCACACTAATTCCCACCATGGCCCAACCGTCCAGTTTTACCGTCTAACGCAAACCATTCAGAAGTTACGACGATGTTATTTCATATAGTTCAATAATTGTCACCCTGTATATACAGAAGCAACCTAATGGTTCAAATGGCTCTGAGCACTATGGGACTCAACATCTGTGGTCATCAGTCCCCTAGAACTTAGAACTACTTAAACCTAACTAACCTAAGGACATCACACACATCCATGCCCGAGGAAGGATTCGAACCTGCGACCGTAGCGGTCACGCGGCTCCAGACTGACGCGCCTAGAACCGCACGGCCACACAGGCCGGCAAGCAACCTAAAACGTAGGAGTTACCACATTGTGTACTTTAGTGGAATTAAAATCCTCTGTAGATGTACACTCCTGGAAATGGAAAAAAGAACACATTGACACCGGTGTGTCAGACCCACCATACTTGCTCCGGACACTGCGAGAGGGCTGTACAAGCAATGATCACACGCACGGCACAGCGGACACACCAGGAACCGCGGTGTTGGCCGTCGAATGGCGCTAGCTGCGCAGCATTTGTGCACCGCCGCCGTCAGTGTCAGCCAGTTTGCCGTGGCATACGGAGCTCCATCGCAGTCTTTAACACTGGTAGCATGCCGCGACAGCGTTGACGTGAACCGTATGTGCAGTTGACGGACTTTGAGCGAGGGCGTATAGTGGGCATGCGGGAGGCCGGGTGGACGTACCGCCGAATTGCTCAACACGTGGGGCGTGAGGTCTCCACAGTACATCGATGTTGTCGCCAGTGGTCGGCGGAAGGTGCACGTGCCCGTCGACCTGGGACCGGACCGCAGCGACGCACGGATGCACGCCGAGACCGTAGGATCCTACGCAGTGCCGTAGGGGACCGCACCGCCACTTCCCAGCAAATTAGGGACACTGTTGCTCCTGGGGTATCGGCGAGGACCATTCGCAACCGTCTCCATGAAGCTGGGCTACGGTCCCGCACACCGTTAGGCCGTATTCCGCTCACGCCCCAACATCGTGCAGCCCGCCTCCAGTGGTGTCGCGACAGGCGTGAATGGAGGGACGAATGGAGACGTGTCGTCTTCAGCGATGAGAGTCGCTTCTGCCTTGGTGCCAATGATGGTCGTATGCGTGTTTGGCGCCGTGCAGGTGAGCGCCACAATCAGGACTGCATACGACCGAGGCACACAGGGCCAACACCCGGCATCATGGTGTGGGGAGCGATCTCCTACACTGGCCGTACACCACTGGTGATCGTCGAGGGGACACTGAATAGTGCACGGTACATCCAAACCGTCATCGAACCCATCGTTCTACCATTCCTAGACCGGCAAGGGAACTTGCTGTTCCAACAGGACAATGCACGTACGCATGTATCCCGTGCCACCCAACGTGCTCTAGAAGGTGTAAGTCAACTACCCTGGCCAGCAAGATCTCCGGATCTGTCCCCCATTGAGCATGTTTGGGGCTGGGTGAAGCGTCGTCTCACGCGGTCTGCACGTCCAGCACGAACGCTGGTCCAACTGAGGCGCCAGGTGGAAACGGCATGGCAAGCCGTTCCACAGGACTACATCCAGCATCTCTACGATCGTCTCCATGGGAGAATAGCAGCCTGCATTGCTGCGAAAGGTGGATATACACTGTACTAGTGCCGACATTGTGCATGCTCTGTTGCCTGTGTCTATGTGCCTGTGGTTCTGTCAGTGTGATCATGTGATGTATCTGACCCCAGGAATGTGTCAATAAAGTTTCCCCTTCCTGGGACAATGAATTCACGGTGTTCTTATTTCAATTTCCAGGAGTGTATTTGTTATTTTTAATTTAGATTCGTATCACGCTTTACTTATTTTTAACTTCACCAACGTGACGTCGGGGATAGGAAAAACAGCATGCGATAGTTTACAGAGGCGCTCTTGTTGATATTATTTGGGAGTTGATCTTCATATAAATAAAACCGGTCTGCTTTGGTTTTAAATTGTGTGTATGTACATCTTAACATTTTGTGTGTGCTCTCTTCAAATCTGAAGTAGATCATTGTACGGTGTTGAACGAACTCGATTGTAGGCAAAGCTGTTGCCTATAAGCCAAAATCAAACCTCACTATCCACGGCAAGCGTACACGTGAATTCATGAAGACAGTTCTAATATATTAGAATAAAATGTTTCAGAATGTTAGGCTGAGTCATTTTGTGATACTAAGCTATTCAGCAACACCGCCGTTTCGACTGTTTCGCGTCGGCTGTTTTCAGGCCGACGATGCTGAAAAAAAAAAAAAAAAGGAGTTGAAGCTGCAAGCCTACGCACTAATATCAGATTTAAACGTTTTTGTGCGTTGAGAGACTTCTTTTCCAGTGACGTTAGGCTATACACAAGCCGAAAATAGTTTCTTATACCCATTACGTAAGAGGAAGGAAGAAGAGAGAAGCATCTAGCAAGTAAATGAGAATTGAATACAGCATCCTGTAGACGTGGTTTGGAATACGCCATCACTTCTCAACCCACTACTGAGCAATCAGTTAGATGATTGCAGCAACGCTTGAGGTAGGTACAAAACACGGTTCTTCATGGGAACAGTCCAGACAGTCGACCACATTTCCTGCGCTTTGATACTTTTGATGCACCGTATTTGGACAAACCTATAGCACACCATTGCCCGACAAGAATCGTGTAAGACTAAACGTCTGCCGGTGGCACGATGAATAAGATCCAAGAATGTCATATTTTAATTAATGTCAATTCACACTTTACCTTAAGAAATGCATTTTTTCATCTAAAATACATTTAAAGTGACGGCGTTGACAAACACGGTCAGCTTTGCTCATCGGAACGGAAGGTCAACTTCAAGGTTTCTCAGGAAAAAATTTTTGACTATTGTGTGGGTGTTGTGTACATAGTTCCGCGTAGTCAGCGCGTACACAACTTTCCCAATAGAGGGCGCCCAGCTTAGCACAACAGCCCAGGCGCAGCTCTCGTCCGTCTCCGCACTATGTGATGGCGCTGTCTTAGAGACGGACCAAATTCTGCTTCCGCCCATCCGCGTATTAATATGTAACGCAGCCAATGAGATTGCTGCTAACGTAGAACCTTTCCTTCTCGCGGATCACACTCGCGCACTGATACCTGAACGCTCGAGGTATTATAACGAGTGCACAACCCCCGATTAGTCAGTCTGCATTAGTCTGCATTTGTCTGTACCAGTCTATAGTCCAGATAATAATAAGATTATCATATTCCTGTACATAGCCATGAAGAGAAATGTATAGACACTTTGTCAAGTATCAGAGATATGTGAGAATAAGATTAACGAACCAAGACCAAAGGAACTTCAGATTGTCAATTGTAAATAGCATCCAGAATCAAGTTACGTAATTTTATGTTATTATTTTAATAAATGTGTGTGAAAATTAATCAAGTTCTGTTTAAAGTTGGACACCGTCAATTTGCTACTCTAAGCGTGCAAGTGGCATTTCTATCGTCTGAACTAACGGCAGAAGATAAACACGCCACGATAAGACCACGAGACGTATTGCTGACACTCGCCTACTTCGCTAGAGCGACAAGTCAAATAATCTGATGTTGTGTGTACCGAAGGTCTTATAGTACGCACACCACAGTGGGAATGGTGGAACTGTGTGCTAATATCGATATTTAATTTCTTCTACCTATGCTCATTCGTGTTACAGTAATGGATCTTGTGTCTCTTTAGTCTTTATTGTCCTGTTGATTGGCGACTCCGTGGAGTGCTGTGTGCGCAACCACCATATATGTTAAATTAAAAGGAAGGTCAGCGTTGGCCGTAATATTGATATTTTATTGATAGCAGAATCGATTTTCGATCACATAGTGATCATCTTCGGTGCTGTACAAATTAAACTGGCTCATCACAATACGCCAGTCACTACTCTTGATGAACTGTGGTATCGTGTACACGCCATCCCATCCAAGCTCTGTTTGACTCAATCCCCAGGCGTATCGAGGCCGTTATTACAGCCAGAGGTGGTTGTTCTGGGTACTGATTTCTCAGGATCTATGCACCCAAATTGCGTGAAAATGTAATCACATGTCAGTTCCAGTACATTTGTCCAATGAATACGTTTATCATCTGCATTTCTTCTTGATGTAGCAATTTTAATGACCAGTAGTGTATATTCCGACATCTTGTATCATGGATGGTATATCACAGCCTCACTTTCATCATTCGGTACTGGGCGAAGCGAAGTGACGTTGTTTTGACTTTTAGCGTGAACGCAACGCCACTTGATGCTGACTTCGTCTTCAACTCCAAGCGTGAATCGGCCTTTATTCAGGGACAGCCTTCGGGCAGTTACCCACAGTGTTTATACAACGTTACAGATACAGCACCGGGAGCGTACAGGGCGTCAGTGGCGGAGACACGTCCACAGATGTGGGAGCCAGAGGGGAGGCGCTGTTTAACCCGCTGGGCTGTGGTGCCAGCGGCGCGTGTCCTCAGAAGCAACACGCCCTGGCAGCGCCCAGCCGGGGAGCCAGCCGTCGGCAGTTTCCCGCCCCGACATACGTCGGCTGCGGCGGCCAGCTAACCCCACTCAAGCTGATACACAATGACAGCCGAAGTAAGGCGACACTAATATCAACACTTCTATACACTCATGAGCAGCTGGATTAGCAAAATCTGCTGCGATGGATACGGAGCCCTCCTGTCGCCATAGTGAATGGTACAGGTCGGCGTGCCATGTCACGTGAGCGGCCACCAGATTGACAGTCGAATGCGGGATGGCCAAGGTGCACACGCGTATCATTAGTGCCAAACGAAAGACGAGGCTCAGTGAAATATGTACTTATTTTGGGTTGTTGTAGACCACAAAGTGGTACATAATATTTCCTTTTCGGCGTATTTCTGGCTTACCTATTTATTTCGATATCGATGGTTTTCTCTGAAACTTCACTCTTCTTTCGGCTAGTTCTGTCTGTTCCCAATTCGAATTATCATTACGTCACCTGTAATACGTGCTTTCTGTGGTAAGCTGAACCGTCTGTGAAAGTCGAGATTTTTTCCACCTAAGAACTTGAAGATGTCTCTTGTACTGCAACGCCTATTAAAGTAAGGTTTTGGGAATTTATTTTTTGTAATCTTAGCGTATTCCAACCAAATATGATTCCATGTATACCAATTTTAATTACTTTTCCCAGGATGTGTACTGCGGGTTCGCTGAATTCACAGACAAAAACAGCACATCTGGTATTTACCGTCTAACACGCCAGGACCGCAAATCGGTTTATATAGGACAGACAAGCAGAAACGTTAGTACCAGACACACAGAACAGAGAAGAGTATTAAAAAGTAGCAGCTGCCATTCCACGTTTGCTGGACACTTTATGGACAAGAAACACAACCGAACAAACATCAATACTGATTTGATAATTCTCAAATGCAGCAACAGCCCCCCACAAAAACTAACAATTGTAGAAACTTACCAGATACTAAAAGTCATAGTGGAAGGGAAACAAGTGATAAATGAATGCACAGTTCTCTGCAATGGAACTCTGTTCTCTTCCTTCAAGAATTATTAGACAAGACCAACCTATAGAGCTCTCACTCCCCACCCCCCACCCCCCCAGCCCCCACACACACACAAAAAGAAAAAGAGAAATCCTCACACCTACTGTCTCTCTCTCTCTCTCTCTCTCTCTCTCTCTTTCTCTCTCTCTCTTTTCACACACACACACACACACACACACACACACACACACACACATAAAAGTAATAATAATAAAAAAAACACCTCAAACTAACTCTCTCTCTCTCTCTCTCTCTCTCTCTCTCTCACTCACTCTCTCTCTCTCACACACACATACATACACACAAAATGCACAGACACCTCTTAAAGATTCAGAACAACCGCCAGCAACACCTTAACTGTTCCACCGTCAGCCATCTTGTTCTTGAACCTTCAACTGTTCCACTCTCCACCATGTTTATTTTTACAGCTTTTAAACAGTGAAACAGTGACAGTATATAGTGTTTGACAGTGACGAAGATGAGGAAAAGGAAAACGTAAGTGAAACATAATGTAAACACACACACAGAATTAATTAATTTCAGGCATAGCCATAACTGTTCCCAGATTGTAATTTTGGCTTAAATAATTTGTCTACCTTAAGGTGCAAGGGGTTGCAGATGACAAACTGTGAAACAAAACAGTTACTGTAGAAACATAATACATCAGGAAAACCACACCATGTGCTAAAAAGGTATGAATTCATAATTTTATGTGTTTTTTCAAATATCCGTAATTATGATTTAAAAACTAATATTTACATGTATACAAACAGTAAAGAACAATCTTTATCTTTTACAGCCATAAAATAAAAGCCCACTGAAGATGCTGCAACTGCAATGAAACATGTTTGGGTCAAAGAACAAAACTGTGTTTTGCTAAAGGCGGACCCTACCCAAAAACATATGTAAACACTAAATACCTGTTGTTATTGTCAACATACTTGTAAGTATTATGATGTAATCTTCAACGACAAGATTTGTTTAATAAGTGATAAAAAATTTGGAAAAAATATTTTGTGACATCTCACGCTTCCATTACATATATGTGATTGCTGGCGATCCATTTATTCCAAAATAATGGTGATAGACGGCTGATTACTTAGTATTCAGTACTGTGACTTTTAATTTCTTATTTTTGGTGAATAATAAACATACTGTCTTCCGTAATATATTTAAGATATTTCACAAATTAAACTAACAGAATGTGGGTTCCAGACTCCGTACATGGGTAATGTCAACCTGAAACGATATCTTATTGCTTTGTCTAAGTACCGCAGAGAGATTCCTTGCAGTCAATACTGCAACCAGTTAGTGAAACTGAAATGTTTTACGTAATGATCAGACAATGAAGGCTTTCGCGGCCGGATGTCATAGCTTCTGATGAGTCCTACAGTTTGTATGGCTGTGGTCGAAGAAACTTTTCGCGTATCCTGACGTTTCGTCCAGAGCTGCGCTGGACAACTTCGGAGGTACTCATGGCGACCCCGAATCTTACCAGCTCTAGTGAAACCTTAGGAAACTAAAACCACGGTTTTACGTACCTAAACGAGAGTTACACTTTCAAAAGACTGATTGCGTTCCTCTCTGCAAAACAAGTAGGTCAGACTTCGGTAAATGTTCCCAGCTCAGCTATCGATTTGCCGATTAATTGCATAGTATACGTTTATTGGCATTCTGGCAACTATTGCTAATGCACAGTGAAGGTAGCAGGAACTGCGTCTCGGAGTTCTTTTTGGAGGCTTTAGGCGTTGGAATGTTCGGCGTTTTCCCTTCCATAGATTACCAATCTAGATCAACGGACACCTGCGTTACACTCTACTGGTGATGAAACTGACTGGTCAGAAATCCAGAAACGCTGCCGAATACTTTCTACTTAGTCTCTGACAACGTGTCAGTGGACATGGCAACCTCAATAAGGCCGGCTATTGAGCAACATCTCAGATAAATGAGGCACCCATCTGTTCCACTGTTTTTAAATTTGCTGTATGCCGTGGAAGCGAGAAATGGATTTTTATTTTCGCTACGATCTTTTTGCTTCCGCTTCTGTTCTAAGTATAAAATTTTAAGTAATCAACGTTGCCACTATTCAGCCAGATGCATATGGCTATAATTTTGATGAGTGTGACTGAAAATAGGTGGAAATCCATCGCCAAACTGGGCTGGAAGGTTTCAGTGATGCAAAAAAGGTCATAATATTTCCTACTTTACGTTTAGAAGTGATTAGGCTGTAGTACCGTGAGAGTTAGCAAACTGACTGAGACTCTTCATTAGTTTTTGGAAAGAGCAGAATTCAAATTCTCATCCTATCAAAATGATTAAGACCTGACATAGGTTTGCATGGTGATATCCAGATTTGGGTTCAACTAGTGGTCTTATGCATAATTTACTCCATATTACTTCATCTCCTGCTAATGGAGATACCGTGAGAGAATATGGAGATATCATATCCTCTGCGTCTGATGCTTCAAAAATGGGAAGATGCAGACACTTCAAGTTCTAAATTAAAAAAGAGGTTTAGCTTTCGCTCTTAGATGTAACATATGAAACTTGGGCCACAAGATTTACGGAACGGGCACTTTTTCATATAAATACCTAGATAAAAATTCCGATTGCTATCACAACAGAAGAAAAGATTACACTGGTCATTGCAGGAACGGGCTTAAACACTGAATACACACCGCTCCTTGGAGGCAGAACTAATATGGAACTAAACAGCTCACTACATGCTGGAAGATGCAATGTTGACGCAGAACCATCGGCTAAGGGATTCGTTTTCATTTCTTTGGTAAAAAGTTGAGAGATGGTTTTGTCAGAAGTTTCAAATCCTCGACGTTGACACAAAGTCAAAGCAACAAAAAAAGTTCCATGAGTAATTCCACGTAAGGCTCGAATCCTCGTTTCTCGCATAGAATCCATTGTTAATGCGACCACGTGAACGTTGTAGCCTCTAAAATAAGCATTAGCACTCGCCACAAGGGATACATGAGCCGTTGAACTTCAAGTGACACAGATAAATTGACAGTAGAGAACGTTGTATTGGGATTAGCTGATGATAAATTACAATTCTTTGAGTCTAATGTTATGATAGGATTTTATAATCACTAAATTAGAAAATATTGGGAGGTCATAACTACTTCAATAAGGTAGCAATGTGAGGGAACCATCATCAGCAAATAAGGGGGATCGAATTAGACGAGCTGTAAACGGGAAATTCTACAGAACATCTGTCTCCAAAGCCTCTGACGATAGGAAACGTGGCCAAACAATTATGCCTAAGGTCACGGCAAACAATATTCGCGAGTTACGCATTTTATGATTTGTCATAGACTGCCCATACAGTTTACGGTAGCCTACACGGCGATTGGGTTTCCTTTCAGTTTAGTGTCCTAAAACTTGTGTGGCTGATCTAGTTTACAATTGAAGTGACTGAAGTGTCCCCTGTTGTGAAGGACCATTCTCGCAGAGTGCAAAACCCACAGAAAGCGTCAGTCGGCACAGTGGCCCGTCATTTTATCGATGATTCTTACACATAAGACATTGTCGAAACTTACTTCAACTGTGTGGCACGTAAAAGAGGAGACTTGATCCCCATATAACATATAGTTCGTATATTATTTTTCAATAAGGCCTCTGCAGTCTTAATTTCTAACAGTAGTTTTTTCGGACAAGTTATTACACTGTTCGCGGTGTCATTTAGAACAAAAGTTTTGAATTTACCGAAGAAATGTGTTTTTCATCGATAATATATCCTCTGGTAAAAGCAAAGTTCACAAAGCTGATTTCTGACTCAAGGTGCCCATTGTTTCGAAACCTGTCTTCACCAATATGTCCACTACGGGTTTTTCTCCTTATCTGGCATATAAAATTTCTATCGATTGTTGCATCATTTCCTACCTATATCTGTCTGGAGGCCAGGCAACGGTAACAAATTGATATTAAGTGCCGCGTCTGATATATCGCCAAATGTGTAACTGAAAATTTTTAATCAAACCTGCTGTTCTTAAAAATATCATACATACATGTTATTTCTAAACTGTATTTTTTTGTCTGTAAGCTATATCTCACGTATTTCTTAATCAAAATTAATGATTAAGACACCGTTTTCACGATTTGGTTCACCATTGATGACGAAAAAGGGACATTTAGTTTAATGTTATTGTTTTCATTAAAAAACTTTGTTTTGAAGACTTTTATGGAGCCAGTGTAGAAGGTGCCATGTATTGACAATCTGTTTAACTAACATGTACGACAGCTATTGCAGTTATTTAGATTCTGTACGCAAGCGTAGTCTATCACGCGATTTCTTTCGTACACGTTAATGAAAAGACAATTCAATTTTACTATTATGCACGGGAGTGGTCGAGAGTGTTTACTTTCTTTAGGCAAGCGTTGTGTAATGCGTAAATCAACTGGGTTACATCAACGTTCATTATCACAGATAAGTGCCGTTTACTTTTCTAACGTAATTTACAACTTAATTTATTCAAATTTTAATTCATCATTACTTTACAACGTTTACAACATTATATTACTCGTTTACTAATTTAATTCTTCATTACATTATAGCGTCTGCAACGTTACATTATACTTCTCCTAACGTCAGTACCTTTTATCTGCATCAGAAATTCTTTTATTGTAATTATAATAGTCTGACTACCGTCATATTCGACGCGACAGAAATCAATGAACAAAATGTTTCACAATTCTATTCAACGGCGAGTGTATGCCTAAAAACTGATGATTGTACAACTGTTATTGAATATGTCATTTCGAGTTTGTTAGCTGGAGAGGCAATGATTTATCAGTTCTGATTTCGTCCAACTCGAAGAAATAAACAACGTTCCGTTTTATCTCGCGAAATTTCCCAATTCTATTCAACGGCTACTCTATGTCCAAAAAATAAAGATTGTACTACAGTATTTTAATGTCATTTCCAGTTCGTTATTTGGAGAGGCAATGATTTATCTCAGTTGTGATTTTGTCCAGCTTGAAGAAATAAACAACGTTCAATCGTACCATTTAGAAATTTTTTAACTCTTTAAATCATTCCGGTTTACCACCTCATCAATTGATTTTAAAGAAAAATGCTATTATTGTGTTAAACTGTAACCTTATCGATAATCTGACATCAATGAATGTTGCAAGATAAGTAGTAATTCACTTAGGCAAGCGCATCGTTACTGCTAAAGTCATTGACTTCGATAAAACGGTGCTCAAACCTCTTCATTAACCTCACATCTTCTGATCCAACCGTGCCTTACCTAGAGATAAGAAAACAATTTCCAATAAAAGTAGCCTTCACTATGACCATTAATAAAGTGTGAGGTCAAACGCTTCAAAGGGCAGGGTTCTATTTACCAGAAACTGTTTCTTTGCAGGGACTATTATACGTGTCTTTCTCATGACTAGACACATTCAGTGATATTTATGTTTGCGATAAAGACACATACAGTCAAAAAGTAAACTATGGGCGCACTACTGCTGCTAACATTCTTTTCAAAGCACTTTCGTAAAACAAAGACATGTAAAAAAATAAGATTAATATGAAAAAGGTCAATATCTGCTTTTAGTGCTTTACAATCAACAATATTGTACGTATTGATGTTGATTTTTTACAGTGAGACAAAGTTTTTTTACTACTATCCAAAATATAATATCTTTCATTAACAAATACTTGTATTTACTTATTTTACTTATTTCTTCAATGCTATATTACCTGTCGCTGACTGGCCAGAAAAGAAGGAGAATTACTTGCAAGGCTCAATTAGTGTTCTTTAATCGTGAAACAGTGTTCCTATAATACGCTGCGACGTTGCTGTTATACATCAAGCTGTTCATTTAAGAAATGTACCTGCATATAAAATATGTAGAATTACATTAAAAAAAACCTAAATTATGTTCTCTGGCATGTTATTCCGGGTGAGTGGGGAAATACAATGGCGTCATTGTTGGTCGGCTGAGAATCTCACAGGGAGTATACGATTTCTTAAGTGCCAGTGGCACGCAAGATGGACAAAAATATCGTAACGTGAACCGAAGCAAACTTTCACATAACAGGTACATCAATCTTACTTAAGGAGACTTTCCACATTGTGACTGCGCTGTCCACGCTAAAAAAGAGTGCCGGGTGATAAAAAAGTCAGTATAAATTTGAAAACTGAATAAATCACGGAATAATGTAGATAGAGAGGTACAAATTGGCACACATGCTTGGAATGACATGGGGTTTTATTAGAACTAAAAAAATACAAACGTTCAAAAATGTCCGACAGATGGCGCTTCATCTGATCAGAATAGTAATAATTAGCATAACAAAGTAAGAGAAAACACAGATGATGTTTCTTACAGGAAATGCTCAATATGTCCACCATCATTCCTCTACAATAGCTGTAGTCGAGGAATAATGTTGTGAACAGCACTGTAAAGCATGTCCGGAGTTATGGTGAGGCATTGGCGTCGGATGTTGTCTTTCAGCATCCCTGGAGATGTCGGTCGATCACGATACACTTGCGACTTTGGGTAACTCCAAAGCCAATAATCGCACGGACTGAGGTCTGGGGACCTGGGAGGCCAATCACGACGAAAGTGGTGGCTGAGCACACGATCATCACCAATCGACGCACGGAAGAGATGTTTCACGCGTCTAGCAACATGAGGTGTTTTTTTTTTTTTGTTCTAGTAAAACCCCATGTCATTTCAAGCATGTGTGTCAATTTTTACCTCTCTATCTACATTTTTCCGTGGTTTATTAAGTTTTCAAATTTGTACTGACTTTTTGATCACCCGGTATATAGTGCAGTCTGCGATTTACGTTGCTTTGTATCTCACCTCCCCCCCCCCTCTGAACCCCCTCCTGATCCACGCCCCTTCCCCCCCCCCCCTTCCTGCTATCACTGTCAGAAACCAGACCTCCTGACGGGAAAGGAAAAGGGAATAACATCATGCTGATTTTATGCGAAAGTACTGTGGTTCCTATATCAACCATCCAGTAACGACTTTTCTTTCTTTGAAGAAATAACTGGCGTACATCTCGGTCGAATTCATGAGCTGACTTGAAATGCAACTGCCTCAGCTATTTATAGGAGTGACGGCAAGAGTTTGGCTTCCTGCGAGAAACTCTCGGTTGTGCTTGGACAGTAATAAACATAGCGTTCGGAGCGTCCGCACGGGACAGGATGAGTCAGTGTGAAAGGCGACACCCGGTTATTGGCATTCAGGTAATCTGTGAAACCCAAGCCGGCGGGCCACTCTACACCTGTGCCCGGCCGCCGGCCGCTGGTCGCTCCGCAGATGGCGGGCGTCCGTCGACCTACCTCCTCCCACTTGCTGCCAGCGCCGGCAAGCTCACAGACCAAGTCGCTTCTGGCTGCTAGCTCGCTGGCCAATTGTCGCGCGTTTGTTTCACTGTGAAGTTGCCGGTACTTCCAGAGTAAATTTCTACCACCGAAAGGCAAGTTCTCGCATTCTCGTACGGATGATTATGCTAATTTTATGTAAACTTCCCCAAGGACTGTAAACTTCCCCAAGTTTCGTCTCTCTCATAAATGGAATAAAAAAGTAACGTCTTACGCATCCACAATTTTTAATCTGTATAAAATCAATAATATTGTTGGCGCTACTCATGTTTCAGTGCGAAAAGTAACGACTCTGTTCGCATTGAAAAGTACTATTTGGCAAGTAGCGGTAGATAGGTTTTTAACTTTAAACTGAGTCCTTGCGCTGTGAAGAATTTCATAAAAATGGAGCAACCTTGTAGCGGCGCACCTGACGTTTACTACTGACGTGTATTCGTGTCGTGCAGGAAAATGAATTAATCGATTACATGCATCTCTGAAGGAACACCATTGTCGAACACCATTGCCGACGATCCACAGCTGTACCAAACACTTGAAACTAATTCATTAATAGCGAATTCCTTGACATCAGCTGTATGAGGCGGCCGAGGTGGCCGAGCGGTTCTAGGCGCTACAGTCGGAACCGCGCGACCACTACGGACGAGGGTTAGAATACTGCCTCGGGCATGGGTGTGTGATGTCCTTAGGTTAGTTAGGTTTAAGTAGTTCTAAGTTCTAGGGGACTGATGACCTCAGAACCGCGCGGGGTCAGCCGAGCGGTCTTTGCGCTACAGTCATGGACTGTGCGGCTGATCCCGGTGGAGGTTCGAGTCCTCCCTCGGGCATGGGTGTGTGTGTTTGTCCTTAGGATAATTTAGGTTAAGTAGTGTGTAAGCTTAGGGACTGATGACCTCATCAGTTAAGTCCCATAAGATTTCACAAACATTTGAACATTTTTTTGATGACCTCAGAAGTCCCATAGTGCTCAGAGCCAGCCAGCTGTATGAGGTAGCAGATCTGTACATAATACTGCTGACGTCAAGGAATTGTCAGCCAGCGAATTAATTTCGATTAATTAGTCACGTCCGACACAAAGAGAAGAAGACAAGCTACGAATTCATATACTTAATAAATATATTCAGTTAGTTGTGGTCCTTTCTAAGTAAACCAATCAGGCACAACACAGGTGTGCATTCGTCCCTTCCGTTGCTCAAACCATTTCTCTCTTCCGAAAAAAAAAGTCGATTTGGATACCATAGTGATCGACTGTTCTGAAATTTATCGTCCGAACCACAGCCTATATTTTATGATCTGCGCATGGCAGATTCCAGCCGAAAACAGACATTTCGTTTGAAATTATTATGACTGTCACGGACAATAAATAATTTTCATTTATCTCCATAAATGACATAAAATGATTATACGAGCCCGTGATGTTTTCATTAGTTAAAGTAATTTTCCTTCTTTGTTGCTTTTTAAAAAATTACAGGTCTTAACGCGTTTCGGTTTAAGCTGTCATTATAACTTCTCAGATTTACATATTCTGATAGTGGTTTACACCGAGGCGCTTTAAGGTCTATAATTAAAAAAGCAATTAAGAAGGGAAATAACGTTAACAAAGCATTTATGCGTGTCGTTTTATAAGAGCTACACAGGAGTTCCCGTGTTTTTATATTTCAGCGTAACGGAAGAACAAAAAAATGGCTCTGACCACTATGCGACTCAACTGCTGAGGTCATCAGTCGCCTAGAACTTAGAACTAATTAAACCTAACTAACCTAAGGACAGCACACAACACCCAGCCATCACGAGGCAGAGAAAATCCCTGACCCCGCCGGGAATCGAACCCGGGAACCCGGGCGTGGGAAGAACGGAAGAACAAATCCATAGTAAACTGACAGACCACTGTCGCTTGGTGCGTCGATTTAGGTGAAACCTGTTACAGCTGCAAGACACATTTCTAGTTCGCCAGTTAATACGATACGAAAAGAATAAATGAGTTAATTCCGTGACGAGGTAATAATGTATGATTACGAAATTGTTTTAACGATGTTAAATGATGTAAAATGTTAGAAATCCATAGGAAAAAAGATGTCCGTTGCAACAAAAGACGAGTAATGTACAGTATGTACAAGAGCCAAGAGGGAACATCCCAAGGACAGACGAGTAATATACTCGTACAATACGTGTAAGAACCAATACACAACAATAACGACGAAAGACCATAAAGTAAGAGCTAGCGTTAAAAGGGGTAAAAGGCATTACGGCAGTCTACCTGCCCTACTGTGAAGTCAGTGAACTGAAGACGGAATCAAGAAAATAAGAGAAAGATTCAAAATTATTTTCACGAGGAATGGAGGAGAACGTCTGCGCCAGCAATACATCCGGCACCTACGGGAAGCGAAGCTCGGAAATACTGTCTTTCCTACGTGGTGTTTCCGGACATAGGATCTCCGCAGCACTGCTGAGAAATCTGTATCTCTCTGACGACTTGCGCTAAAATTAGGTATATGTACTGAGGGGTCCAAAATGACTATTTATATTACAGGAAACGAAAGATCGCGATTTTTGCATTGAACACAGAAACTTACATTCAGAGGACTGGCAAAAATATGATTTATGTGATTTATCTTCTATAATCATAACTAATAATAATAATAATAATAATAATAATAATAGGAGACTGGCACAAACATGATTTATGTGATTTATCTTCCATAACCATAACTAATAATAATAATAATTTGCACTCCATCTAAAACAAACGAAACACTGCTTCCAGAATGAGATTTTCACTCTGCAGCGGAGTGTGCGCTGATATGATCTGCCAGGAAGTTTCGAAACACTGCTTGTTTGAACATCATCCTTCTACTTCCAGTAAGATAAAAAATTCACTGCTGTACGCATATGTACGTACAAATGCTGTTCAGAGAAACTGTTTAATGCTAGAGCTCTCGGCCTCAGAACTTGCACTGCAGCGTTCAAGAGATTTTGTCTCATTCTCTCAAAGATCCACGCCTTTAGTTTCACAAACATAATTATCTCGCGGGTGCTCCTTGGTTACGAGAGGATTTTCGTAAGCCAGTGGCTTGATATATCCTCCCTGGGAAAAGATCGACAGAAACACCAGCACTGAATGAGCCTGGGAATCTTCCAGTCCATGTGTGGTACTCCTACCACGTGCTTGTTTATTTCTTGTGTTATTTCATGTTTATCAGATTCCGTGGGACTAAACAAGCGCGCGAGGTTGCCGCGCGGTTTTGGGCACCTTGCCACTGTTCGCGCGGCTCCCCTCCTCCCCCTCCCCTCCCTCGGGCATGGGTGTCTGTATTTTCCTTAGCATAAGTTAGTTTAAGCTAGATTAAGTAGTGTGTCAGCCTAGGGTCCGATGACTTCAGCAGTTTGGTCTCATAGAAACTTGCCACCACCACTACCACTAAACTAGCGAAAGCTACTTGGTCATGACTCAAACCAGTTTGCATTATACAGAATACTGCTTGGGATATTTATAAAGAACCACAGGCTGCTGGCTCCTTATTACAGCGTAGTTTAAGGACTCAGGTGCCTCTATTCTCTTCCCCTTTTCCTCTGAAAGGAATTGGTATTAGCACTGTTTCTCTATTTTACTTCTTAATCGGACGTTATGAGTACGAACTAAGTGATAATGTGCCTTGCCCTTCAGAGAATAAGAAAGAAGGAGAACGACGTATAAAAAAAAATACTGCTTTTGGGGTTCCATGCCTCAGTCTGTAGCAACGGAATCCTAATATGATTGCCGGCCGAAGTGGCCGTGCGGTTAAAGGCGCTGCAGTCTGGAACCGCAAGACCGCTACGGTCGCAGGTTCGAATCCTGCCTCGAGCATGGATGTTTGTGACGTCCTGAGGTTAGTTAGGTTTAACTAGTTGTAAGTTCTAGGGGACTAATGATCTCAGAAGTTGAGTCCCATGGTGCTCAGAGCCATTTTTCCTAATATGATCGTTTTGTTGTCCGTTCGTCCGTCTGTCTGTCTGTCTGTCCGACTGCTAAGAACCCTTTTTTTAGGAACGGGTAAATTATCATGCTCAAATTTATGTCCCATATTAAGGTTTACACTTCCTTTGAGGCGTAAAAGTTTTAAGGTTTTAGGCCACTTCAATCACAAGACACGGCCGTTTATGGTTCAAATGGCTCTGAGCGCTATGGGACTTACCTTCTGAGGTCATCAGTCCCCTAGAACTTAGAACTAATTAAACCTAACTAACCTAAGGACATCGCACACATCCATGCCCGAGGCAGGATTCGAACCTGCGACCGTGGCGGTCGCGCGGTTCCAGACTGTAGCGCGTAGAACCGCTCGGCCACTCCGACCGGCACGGCCTTTTATGTCATATATTTTAATACTCGAAAACCAATTCATCAAAACCTATAGGGTGCTTCCCGTTGATCTAGAATCACTACATTTGGCAACAAACGAGGTCCACAGTACAAGTCAAAGAAAAATCCGAAAATTATCAATTTGTGGTTATACAACAAGAAAAAATATTTTTTTATCTTTTTTTTATCCGTCCGTCTGCTTCTGTCCGTTTATTAAGAATCCTCTCTCTCAGGAAATGGTAGATTAATCTAGTTTAAATGTATGTCGTATACTAAGATCTATGGTCCCTTGACAGCGTAAACACTGCAAGCTTCTAAATCAATGCAGTCAAAAGATACGGTCATTTATATGACATATTTTGACACTCGAAAACTCACTCGTCAAGACATGTAGGGTGCTTTCCGTTGACTTAGATTCATGATATTCGGCAAGAAGCGAGGTTTCACAGTGCAAGTAAAGAAAATATGACTTGTTAAGCTGTAATTATATCAAATAAAAATATCTTTTCCCATTTGAACATACATTTATCGTCCGTCGAAAGTACAATATACGAAGATTACTGCAAGCAAACATAAAATGTAAGTTATAGGCATGTATTAGTAAATGAACAATAAGGTTTTATTCCATCTTCTCTCTCTACATATATAAATTGAAGATCTCTGCTCACTTCTAATTATATTTCCGGTGTAGTCTGAGGAACTACTATAGAGATTTTAATACGGTCCTGGAATTTCCGAGACAAATATATTGCCGCTATCGTAACCGATAACAGGCAAAAATCATTGAGGTTCTCGATTACCAGAACGGATGAACTGCATCTATATATAATTAATCTTGCACGGAACTCTTGGTCAACTGTTCTTTCTCAAATAATCGTTATGGAGAAATGTACACCTTTTCTCGTCACAGGAAAATCTGTCATATGAAAATGGGCAATCGCAATGAGCATCCAAGTGTGTAACTTTGTGTAAATTACAAATCAGTCTGAGTATTTAACAACGCAGTGGATCAGTAACCCACGATCAACATCTGCAATTTGTAGCCCGTAGATCAACACGTAAGGTGCTCTGTGAGATTCCTGTATAACGATTCGCGCCTACTGATGCTGCGGTACGCTTTGTGAACCTAGCTCGCCGACATGTTTATTGGAAAGCCACAGACCACCAAAGTTGTGGAACATTGCACGTGTGTATGAGCTCTCGAATTTCCGTCTCAAGCGACTGCACTGTGTGCTCCACACCAGGGATCTGTTTTCCACGAGCGTCCGTTTGTTTGTTTCCCGTGTCTGGCCGGGAAGCCGGTTGCCTACACAGGTGCTTCCGACGCCGGTGGAAGTTTTATTAATCGAGCTCTGCTAGAAGGGCGCTGATCCACCTGAGTGGAAACTCAGCCAACCCGCACAGAATGAGATAAATACAACGCTCCGGCGAAGCAGTCAGACAAATGTAGGAAAGGTGATGATTAAGCAACTGCTAGTGAAATCACAACTTGCGTTATACGATGTCAGGGCAGCAGATATGTGACAGGTTGAATTCTGGTGATGAAAAATGGGTCTTTAGAGATAATGCGTTTGAACGTTTCAAATGTCATTGCCATTGTTTCATCTAACACACTTAAGAAACAAATTCTGCATATGTAATGCCACTAATATTACATTTGTAGTTGTCACAAGGTTCTTTTAGTATTTTAAAATGCAGTGTATTATTCATATAGCAGAAAATTGATTATAACACTGGCAGAAGTCATATAATAAACTTCAAAATGGAAGATGTAAAGTGAAAAGGGACCTCTTGTCGAAAATATTGGATTTTGAAATCCTGTAATTTTTACGCTCAGCGTTAAATTCTGAGCAATTTGTAAAAAAAAAAAAAAAAAAAAAAATGAATTTTTATCGGTAAATTTAAATGACTTGTGACAGATTGAATTCTGGTGATGAAAAATGGATCTTTTGAGATAATTCGTTTCAACGTTTCAAATGTCATTACCGTTGTTTCATCTAACACACTTAAGAAACAAATTCTGCATGTATAATGCCACTAATATGTCCTTGGTCAAACTGTATACACTATTTTACGTTAAAATTACATATTTAGTGATTAACTCGGTCATATCTATAACACATAATAGTGTACAAAAATTTAAAACAAAATAAATTCGCCCCAAGTTGAGAAAAAATTTTGTATCCTGCATAATTTCTTTTGGCAGAGTGATAATTTTACTCTGTGTTATGGCAACTTTAGGCCATAATTTTAATTTTGAAGCTGTTAATAAGCCCAAAACTATCCAAAATTTTGAATTTACAAAACTTCCAAAATTAGATTACTCTGATACCATATTTTATAGGGGTTAATGACTTGATTTTATAATTTTAAAATACTAATCTCTGAAGGGGTTCAAGACCATTCACAAACAGCATTTTCGCCTCTTCTTCTTTGATTCTCGAATATCTCGCTTGCCAAGTTCTTCCTCACGACCGTCATTGTCATTGACTTGAGGTTCTGGTTCAGGTTCTGGTTCTACCTTATGACACATGACGTCTTATTATTCCTCTTTGTATTAGATCCTACGCTTTTAAAGAAATAAACTTTTCATTGGATTTTCGTCACCGCTGAAATTACTGCATCAGGAAACCCAATGGGTCCATTTTCTTCGGGGAATATGCGGTGCGCAGATTCATTTCCATCAAAGGCTGTTTTGTGATATACAATACGTTTGTAGCTAACGATTAACTCAAATTGGATAAACTTAGTAATGTGAGGTACTGTGTTGGCATTACTGTTCTTCAGTGTGTCTAGTCAGTCAAATGTATTCAACTTTTTCATTTTTAACATGCGTTATAGGTGTGGGTTTTTACTGCTACAGTAACGTCAGCTGTTAGCTGGCATTTTAGGGCTACCAACTGCAAACTGGTAACGTCTGTAGGCCATTTATAACTCTCATATAAAAGGGACCACGTTCCTCTTTTATACAAAGATATTCTGAGCTCCTTAAAATGCCTATAAAATTTAGAAGATTCTATTTTGCGAAGCAATGCATAGGCAGCTGCGAGATTTAGGAAAGGGGCCTCTTGTTCGGCCAATGTTTTTCCTCATAACGACAAGAGGTACTCTGTCAGAAAACGGACACTGATTTTGCCACTGGATTCAAAAAGATTTCATATCGATACGAGCGTTTACAGAATGAAGTAAACTGCTGCAATACACAAGAGAACGAAAACAGATACTTTAGACGCATTCGTTTGTACTTAAAAAAAATTTTCTCCGACGAGAAGCCCTTTTCGCTTGCCGTCTCACAAATAGTGAGTTGGTTCTACACTAGTTTTCGTTAATCAGCAAAAAAATTACAAAGACAGCGATGAAACGACATTCGTGTCAGATGTAGTGAAACTTAGTCGAAGAGAAAAACGTACGTTACGGATGAAGCAGATACGAAAGCACAGGTCCAGGGAAATAAATCAGCAATCATTTCTATAGATGAAAAGGCGTGGGAGAACATTAACATGTCTTGAAATGGTACTGAGTCAAGCGTCCATACACATTTTGAATTATATTTTGAGCCATCATTCTCCTGACTGCTTCGATACGGCTCGCCTCGAATTCTTCTCCTCTACAACCTCTACAGCCTCTTTATCAGAGTGGAATTATTCCCTGATGTCTTAAAACGTCTTATTATCCTGTTCTTTTTTTGTCAGTGTTTCCCACATGTCACTTTCACCGCCGATCTTGCAGAGAACCTCCTCATTCCTTACCTTATCCGTCCACTTAATTTTCAACATTCTTCTGTAACACCACACCACGAATCCTCGATTCTCTTCTCTACCGGATTTTACAAAGTTCATGACCCACTACCACACAATGCTGTGTTCCAAACATACATTCGCAGAAGTTTGTTCCTCAGAGTGAAGCCGACGTTTGACACTAACAGATTTCTTTTGACCAGGGATGCCTTCTTTGCTGTACTAATCTTCTTTTTATATCCTCCTTGCGTCATGCGGCATGGTAGTTTGCTTCCAACGTAGCAGAACTGCTTAACCACCAGTTTGGATTTTAAGTTTATCGCTTATTTTATTTCTTTTACCCTGATTAATTTCGTCTTTCTTCGAAACGAAAATTTTTCACTGGTGAAATCATATGGGAGCTTTCCTAAACTGAGGTGACAGAAGTCATGGCATAGCGCGATATGCACATATACGGATGGCGGTAGTATCGTATACACAAGGGATGAAAGGTCAGTGCATTGGTGGAGCTATAATTTACACTCAGGTGATTCACGTGAAAAGATTTCCGAAGCGATTATGGCCGCGCGATGGGAATGCAGAATGGTAGTTGGAGCTAGAAGCATGGGATATTCCATTTCAGAATTCATTAAGGAACTCAGTATTACAAAATCCACAGTGTCAAGAGTGTACCGACAATACCAATATCTGGCATTACCTCTCACCACGGACAAAGCAATGGCCGACGGATTTCACTTAACGCCCCCGAGCTGCGGCGTTTGCGTAGTCAGTGGTACCAGACAAGTAACACTGCGTGAAATAACCGCAGAAATCGATGTGGGACATTCGGTGAACGTATCTGTTAGGGCAGTGCGGCGAAATGTGGCGTTAATGGGCTATGGCAGCAGACGACCTAAGCGACTGCCTTTGCTAACAGCACGATTTCGCTGGCAGCGTCTCTCCTAGCCTCGTGAACGTATCGGTTGAGCTCTAGACGATTGAAAAACCGTAATCTGGTTAGACGAGTCCCGATTTCAGTTGGTAAGAGATGATGGTAGGTTTCGAGTGTGGTGGAGACCCCAGGGAAACATGGACGTAAGTAATTAGAATTATATTAATACCTTCAGCTGCTGACGGGCGTTGATATATATTAACGGAGACAGGTAAAAATGTGTGCCCGACCGGGACTCGAACCCGGGATCTCCTGCTTACATGGCAGACGCTCTATTCATCTGAGCCGCCGAGGGCACAGAGGATAGTGCGACTGCAGGGACTATCTCGTCCATGCCTCAAGCGAGACCCACATTCTCACCTTGTATGTCCACACACTACATTCGCAGTGTACCACCCCAACACACTCATTACTCGTGGAAGACATTCTTACGAAGTCCCGTAAGAGTTCGGGGAATATGTGTGCATCCGCACAGAGCAAGACGGTCATGGCCGGTACTGCCAGAACTATATACTTTTATGGATACGAATGTAGTTTGTGGACATACAAGGTAAGAATGTGGCTCTCGCGTGAGGCGTGCGCGAGATAGTCCCTGCAGTCGCACTATCCCCTGTGCCCTCGGTGGCTCAGATGGACAGAGCGTCTGCCATGTAAGTAGGAGGTCCCGGGTTCGAGTCCCGGTCGAGACACACAATTTCACCTGTCCCTGTTGATATATATCAACGCCCGTCAGCAGCTGAAGGTATTACTGTAGTTCTAATTTCGTTCTAGACGACTGCAGGTCATCAATGGTGTTTGTTCTTTCGGACATGTCGAAAGAACAGACACCATACCCATATAAGTATACGGACGTAAGTTGTCAACAAGGCATTGTGGAGGCTTGTAGTGGTTTCCATAATGATGTGGGCCGTGTTTACATGGAATGGACTAGATCCTCTGGCCCAGGTGAACCGATCACGGACGGGATATGCTTATTTTAGGCTACTTGGAGACATTTTGCAGCGATTAATTAATTTCGTATTCGGAGACGACGATGTGACATGTCACTAGGCCACAATGGTTACTGGTTAGTTTGAAGAAATTCTGGAAAATTCGAGCGAAAGGTTTAGTCATCCACATAGCCCGACGTGAATCCCATCGAACATTTATGGAACATAACAGAGAGGTCAGTTCCGGCAGAAAATCTTGCACGGGCAACATTTCCGCAATTATAGTTCAAATGGTTCAAATGGCTCTAAGCACTATGAGACTTCACATCTGAGGTCATTAGTCCCCTAGACTTAGAACTGCTTAAACCTAACTAACCTGAGGACATCACACACATCCATGCCCGAGGCAAGATTCGAACCTGCGATCGTAACAGCAGCGCGGTTCTGGACTGAAGCGCCTGAACCGCTCGGTCACAGCGGCAGGCCCCGCAATTACGTATGGGTACAGAGGCAGCAAGGCTTAATATTTCTGCAGACGGCTTCCAGCAACTTGTTGTGTTCATCCCACGCCGAGTTGGTGGACTACACAGGCCAAAAGGTGGTCTGACACGATATTAGGAGATATCCAGTGAGTTTTGCTACCTCGTTGTATTTTGTAGGCGACAGACTTTCGCTGAGACAAACTGTTAAGAGATTTCTGAGAAACGGCTGCCGACTAGAGGCTATAGGCACTGGGCTGCGAGGAAGCGCGGTGTGGGCGAGGCGACTGTGCGTGGGCGTCGGCGCCGGCCGCTATCTGGCTGGCTGCTGGACGCTGACTGCGCCTCGCCGTGCCGGGCCGCGGTGACGCCAGCGTATCTCTATCTGCGTGCGTGAGGCGCGGTATGCGCCGCGCCGGTAAGCAACGCAGCGCCACTATCTGCCGCTCGCTTCGCACCCGACGCCGTATTGCTTGGGCGCCAGCGACGGAGGCGACCGGCCGGTTATAAAGCACTTCGTCACTGCCTCGCCAACGAGTGTCAGCTACACTGCAGTCGGTTGTGCACTAACAAAAAAATTGACCAAGTGCCTGTCGGACTCGCGTACTGGCGGTTAAAATACAAAGCTAGCAGCAATACACTCCAGTCATTTACACTTTAGTAGATTATACGAGTCTGTTGGCCGACAACGCTTGTTCAACATCTTAGAAGATCAGGGACTCGACCTCAGTCCGCTGTGGCCGAGCGGCTCTAGGCACTTCAGTCCGGAACCGCGCTGCTACGGTCGCAGGTTCTAATCCTGCCTCGGGCATGGATATGTATGAGGTCCTTAGGTTAGTTAGGTTTAAGTAGTTCTAAGTTTTAGGGGACAGATGACCTCAGATGTTAAGTCCCATAGTGCTCAGAGCCATTTGAACCATTTTTTCCTCCTACTGATACATGCTACTAAATTCTTACATTTGCCCTCTAGCCATTCCCGCTTAGACATTTTGTACTTCCTGTCAGTCTCATTATTTAGATGTTTTTATTCCGCTCCGCCTGCTTCATTTACTGCATTTTTGTATTTTCTTGTTTCCTGTTAAATTCTATATCTCCTGTGTTATCGCAGGATATCTACTAGGCATTGTATCTTTACTTATCCTCAGCTGATAGGCAATTTTCATTTCAAAAGTCCATCGGTCCACATCTTTAGTTGTGCTTTCCCAACACCAATCTGGATGGAAGCGGGGAGCGGAAGGGGCGGGGTAGAAAATGTAAACGGAAGCCAGCGGATGAGTACAGAAAACTGGTTCAGCAGTTGCGCAGAGATGAAAAGGATAGACTGGCGTTGAGAGCTGCTTTAAAATAAGTATTCGGTTTCAAAATGATTCAAATGACTCTAAGCACTATGGGACTTAACATCTGAGGTCATCAGTCCCCTAGACTTAGAACTACTTAAAACTAACTAACCTATGGACACCACACACATCCATGCCCGAGGCAGGATTCGAACCTGCGACCGTACAGCAGCGTAGTTCCGGACCTAAGCGCCTAGAGCCGCTCGGCCAAAGCCGGCTAATATTTTGTTACGAATGTAGCACGTTTGAGTAGTCATCAAGAGAACTACCAACTGTGAACGTCAAATTCGACTGAGTACCACAATTTTCTAATGAAAAAATTTATGCAAGAATAGTGATTAATTAGTTCCCTCTGTGCATGAGAAATAATCTCTAGTGCTAAGTGACACCGGCCTGCGGTGCACGACATAATTAATTTATTGTGAAAAACGGTGATCGTCGCCCTGGAAGGGTGGCTGCGCTGTCCTTTGGGGGCGGTTAATGGCATCCCCGAGGAGCTGTAGTGGCGGCGCCCGCCTTGTTTAGCGCGTACAAGGATTCCTCGCGACAGCGCCGCGTGCGCGATAATTTGTAAATGGGGCAGCGGCTGCGATGGTCTGGTACCGCCCCGTGGGGGCCAAGCGCACACACACACACACACACACACACACACACACACACACAGAGAGAGAGAGAGAGAGAGAGAGAGAGAGAGAGAGAGAGGAGGAGGAGGAGGGAGGGGGGACTGCTCTGCAACCCGATATCCGCGGCGCCTCCCCCACCCCGCCCATCACCGGTAATTACTGTACCGCCACCGACAACATGCGCGCCTGGCTTAGTTCGAGTGGTTGCCCACTCGACGACCACCGCCCTTTACGCTCTTACCTCAGTGAAAGTCATTACCGTCGTCGCTGATGGCAGTCATCGTAATAATGGTCGACGGTCATACGCTGCCGTATGTAAAACGCAACTGCCATAGAGGAGAACAGTGTATGTAAACTCATCGGATAAAATATTCGTCCCCCCCCCCCTCCCCTTAAAAGAACACACTCACTTTGGAGGGCAGTAGATGGTTCAGATAATAACACATTCACCTTGGAGGGCAGTAGATGGTGTACATACAAATGAAAAAAGTCGTGGGATGGCGATATGCACGTATTCAGATGGCGGTAGTATCGTGTACACAAAGTACAGAGTCGGCCGGTGTGGTCGAGCGGTTCTAGGCGCTTCAGCCTGGAACCGCGCGACCGCTACGGTCGCAGGTTCGAATCCTGCCTCGGGCATGGATGTGTGTGATGTCCTTAGGTTAGGTTTAAGTAGTTCTAAGTTCTAGGGGACTGATGACCTCAGATGTTAAGTCCCATAGTGCTCAAAGCCATTTGAACCATTTGAAAAAAGTACAGAAGGGCAGTACATTGGCAGAGCTTCCCGACGTGATTATGGCCGCAGACGGGAATTAACAGACTTTGAATGCGGGATGGTTGTTAGAACTAGCCGCATTGGACATTTTATTTGGGAAATCGTTCGGTAATTCAGTATTTCGTGATCCACGATGCCAAGAGTGTGCCGAGAATACCAAATTTCAGGCATTACCTCTCACTAAGGACAACGCAGTGGTCGACGGGCTTGACTTAACGACCGGCGTCGTTTACTGAGAGTTCCCAGTGTTAACAACTGCGTGAAGCAGCTACAGAAAAAAATGAGGATCATGCAACGAACGTATCCGGCAATATTTTGCGTTAATGGGCTATGGCAGCCGACGACCGATGCCAGTGCCTTTGCCAACAGCACGACATCGCCTGCGGCGCCTCTCCTGGGCTCATGGTCATATTGATTGTAAAATCATGGATTGGGTGGATGAGTCCCGATTTTAGCTGGTAAGGGCTGGGGCAGGGTTCGAGTGTAGCACAGCTCCACGAAGCAATGGACTCAGGTTGTCAAAAAGGCACTGTGCGAGCTGGAGGCAGCTCCATAATGGTGTGGGCTGTGTTCACACGGAATGGACTCGGTTCTTTGATCCATCAGAACCGATCACTGACTCGAAAAGGTTATGACCGTCTACTTTGAGACCATGTGCAGCCATTCATAGTTTTCATGTTCCCAAACAACCATGGCATTTTTATGGCTGCCAATGCGCCCTGTCAGAACAACATCTTGCACAATTCGAGCGAATGATTTGGCCACCCAGATCTCCCGACATGAATCACAACGAACATTTATGTGACACAATCGAGAGGTCAGTTCATGCACAAAATCCTACACAGGCAACACTTTCTCAGTTATCGACAGCTATAGAGGCAGCATTTTTCTGCAGAGGATTTCCTACAGCTTGTTGAGTCCATTCCACTTCGACTTTCTGCACTACGCTGGGCAAAAGGAGGCCCGAGACGATATTAGGAGGTATCCCATGCCTTTGGCACCTCAGTGTAGAATTGGTAACAGGCTGTCTTGCGACCTGTCATCGCTGGTGAAAGGCATGGCGGTGAGGTGGCGACTAAGAGCCAGTCGGGTGTGTAGAATCAGCGTCCTAAGATGGGTCGATGTGGACACATGGCAGAATGGCAGAAAGGCGCTATCATGGTTGGACCTGCACATGCCCACACCGTGAATGAGAACACTCTACCTACTAGTATCTTCAGTATGGACTGTCCAACGTATCTGCAAGGAATGGCGTACTACTCGAAGTCACGTAACATGTCATAGGAACAATGGTTGAAAAAAGATCCTAACGAACAGTTGCCAGAGATGATTGTGACGTCTTGACAATGACAACTGGTTTAAGCGGTATAGGAATTGTCGCTGTCAATTAACGCAGGTCGATCTCCATCAGCTTCGAGAGAACATTGCAAAGGAACGGCATGCAACTGCCATTTGGAGTCGGTTACCTCGCAGATGGACATTGCTCACAGTGGCACACGTAGCTACTCGTGTTCAGTGATGTATGGAGTGCGTAGAACAGGCCAGAGAAGATTCTGCGATGATTCGGGGGTGTTTTTAGTACCATGACTTGGGCCAACTCATCCAGGTTTTCATGAACATGAACCAGGAGCCTTACGTCAACAGTCTCGATGATCAAATGTTGCCTTTTATTCTACATCTCCACTGACGAGTATGCTAAGCACATTCACGTATTCCAGGATGACAACTGGCATCTCCATATGGCTGTACACATACGTTGCTGGTATGACGAGCACTCAGGCACCTCTACTGGCCCGGTAAATCAAACGATCTCAATCCAACACGAAACGTCTGGGGGATATTTGGAACAGAGGGTGAAACGTAGCCGTCAACATTCACGCAAGGGACCTAATAATCAGTGGGTGGCTTCAGCTCAATGTGATGTATCCTGTCGACTTCCTTTCTCGTCAAACTGTGGTCATTGTCAGGGATAGAGGCTGGAATTAGCGCGATGTTCCTCGAATGTGATTAATTTTTTGTTTTAACCAAGAGCTCATGTTCAAATGCCTAACTTTTGAGGATAATAACGTACATGATATGGGTATATTATTACGAAGACCACCTCCAACTTTTAAGTCACGACCTGTCAGGTGGTATGCACGAAGAAAAGTATTAGTTCGACATACAAATCTCATCAAATTACGGAGAAACCGCAAGCTGTGGCATATTCGTGCGCGACTGTATGTCGATGCGTGACAAATTTCATCACAAATAAAGGCGTCCACAGACTAAAATGAGTCTACTTTGAACTAATTGAATAGATATGAAAAGTAAACAAAATCGTATCAATCTCGCTTCGTTCAAGTAACGGCTTATCTGCGACATTTCCCAACAGAGCACAAGAATACTTCGGTAACAAACTGCTCGTTCACTGCCATTGAGCCGGTCGATGAACTTATCACAGCGTAAGCACACAGTTTAAGGTCGTGTAAGCCCTAATGTTACATGCGATAAGACATCGTGAATAGCCAGTCTTTATTGTAAGAATTTTTTCTGACAGTTGACGTATATTCTGCTCACTGTGTTAATGAGTTTCAAAATGTACTCTTTCCTAAAAAAAAAATGACAATCTGAAAAGTATGTGTGTAGCATGGCACCAACTTCTTGGAAATTGATATGAACGATTGTGATTACGTTGGACAGAAATTAAATGTCCAGGGTATCTGAGACATGTATTAATTTCTTCTTAGTACTCCATTTCCTATTCTGCTCAGTATCTTCTGAATTTAACTACCCAGCATTGTGCAGTAGTATTCCATCAGGACGAGTAGAGAGTAGTGGTAGTCAGCCAAATGCAAGTACTTGCCGTCAGCGGCTCTTGGCAGATATCTTGTGTGTTGCCCGCCCTGTTCTCCCTCTAAGAGGTACGTTTCATCCACTTCCGAAATTCAACAGTTCTCTAAATTCCCATTCAACGTTTCTATCGCAGCCTCCTGTAGAGCAGAAGTCGCAGTCTTAACACTAAACATCTTCTCTATCCAATTTAGTGATGTGATCCCACGAAACCACCACACGACAACTCGCTGAAATTTCGTGAGCTTTCCATCTTCCTTGTTGGCTGGAGACCAAGTGGGTTTCCACAGCACCAAGAAACCGGAGTCGAGCTTGCGTGGGAGTGTGCCATGTATATATCTCTCACCAACTGACAAGTTATGTCATCCAAACATAACTTAAAAATCTTTAAACTTATTTTTGTTTTAAACATCGTTTCGATGAAAACTTGTTCCAAAAGTCATCGCATTGCTCACAGCTTACTCAAACAGGCCTATATCGGATTAACTTTACTCACACATTAATTTCATTTTATCTGCAGACTGCTGGAGAAAGAATCTACAGAATTTTCTCCCGAAAGCAAGCTTCAACATTAGATTCATAAACATACTATGGAGATAGCTATTCCTTTCGGTGCACTGCGGAAGTGTTCCCGTGGCTTGCAGAGAAATGACGAGACTTTTACAGAAGAAGTAAATTTGAAAAACTGAGCTATGAAGTTGTGGTTCTGAATTTCTGATGATTACCAAAACAGTAATAAGAGATACATTCGTAACTCAAATAAAGGAGTCTCTTCTCGTTGTTGCCATTTCGTCTCTTATCAGACGGGTCATTTAAATCAGTAATAAACATGACCAGCTGTGTATGCTTTTACGGTCTGAGAACTAATCATTTGGTACATAAGCGAAATATGATTGTGAACGCAGCATGGGTATTACAAATAAATGTTTGTTAGGACATCACTGCTGCATCTATCTTTTAGCCGGAAAGGTGGGTCATATTTGGTTCCATTCGCGAAAGAAGTGGCGTCGGTCGTAGGATGTGTGTGTTTCAAATTCTTTTTCAGTTCTTCCAGGACACACACGGTATGTTTTGTGTTTCGGGTTCACTTATTCCACAAACTTCGTGTATTAAAATAAAGCGTAGTAATCGTTATATTTTTCTATGTTTATCTCTATGTGACAACACTATTCGCCAGCTAATCCCTCTGACTAATAACTTAGATATCTACAGGGAATGAACCTCAACGCAGTATGGAATATTTTCCTTCACTAGGTTGTGCAGTTTCTGTAATTTTAACAGCAAATTTAGTAACTAAGAATATTACCTTGGAGTCTCACATGCACACGAGTAACAGGTGCATTTTCAATGTATCAAGAGGGCGTTTCGTAAAATATAAATGTGGTTGTAGATACAACCGAAACATTGCAAAAATGGTTCAAATGGCTCTGAGCACTATGGGACTTAACTACTTTGGTCATCAGTCCCCTAGAACTTAGAACTACTTAAACCTAACTAACCTAAGAACACCACACACATCCATGCCCGAGGCAGGATTCGAACCTGCGACCTAGCGGTCGCGCAGTTCCAGACTTAGCGCCTAGAACCGCTCGGCCACAAGAGCCGGCCTCGAAACATTGCACCCGCTCACGAATAGACTGTAATGGATATTAGTGCATTTTTCTGTTGGTGAGTGAGGACGGTGTACTGAATAGTATTGCATCAGCATTTACATTATTTGTGGTCTAATAATTATAGCCATAATAAGTCGTATGTTTTTAGGTTGGCAAGTTCCTGCAAGTATGTGTGACAAGAACTTCTCAATAATGCTAATTTTCCCCTGGGCAGCAGGTCAGGTGTCAAAGTATGGACGCATGGCCGCAAAATATTCAGTCTATGCTGATAGGCGTAATCCACTTCTCGGCGCAGTTACGACCCTGCAGAACACATCAGGTCGTGCAGTCTGTGACGTGTCTTTTGGAACAGTGTTCGACGCAGAGGAAAAGCACCCTACACGCTGATGTGTGTACATATTAGGGCATCAAAAAGAATTTGCACTTATACCGGTTACAAAATGGTTCAAATGGCTCTGAGCACTATGGGACTCAACATCTTAGGTCATAAGTCCCCTAGAACTTAGAACTACTTAAACCTAACTAACGTAAGGACATCACACACACCCATGCTCGAGGCAGGATTCGAACCTGCGACCGCAGCAGTCCCGCGGTGCCGGACTGCAGCGCCAGAACCGCACGGCCACCGCGGCCAGCTATACCGGTTACACCTTGTATGTAGCATGGAGTACGAATTAAATAGTAACACCGGTAATACGTATGCTAGCAAATTTCACAAGAATAAAATAAATGTCACTGTAAACGTTGGAACAGAAATTTCCTGGTGAACTGTTAGTGTGTTCAGCGCGTTCTGTGTTTGTTTCCATCGGAAGACGTTGCTCGTCACAGCCGCTACAGAGGTTGTCTGTGCAGCACTGGTCGCTGGCGGCGAAGGTCCTCAACAGCTCCGGGGCACGACTCCGTCCTGCGCCGTTTACATTTCGACGCCAAACAAACAAGTGTCGAATGGCAGCACCCGCCTTTCCTCAAAGGAGGTGCATCACGCCACGTGCGTGCGAACGGCTGAGGCAAACGACAAGCAGAGACTCGGACTGGTACAGTGGCAATGAATTATGCAAAGTACCCTTTCGCCACAGCAAGTTGTGCAAATTCCACGGGCAGCGGAAAGAACTGACCGTCAAACACCCAATTAACGATTTTCAATAAGCTGTTCTAATCAACGGTCTCAGGTGAATGACGCGCGACAATTATCGACGAGAAAATCAGCCTATGAGACAATTTTTAAGAATTCTAAATTCTGTATACATCGTGTTATTACAATGTGCTCACATAAAAATTTATACAGTTAGTATGAAATTCTTTGTTACCTTTTGTTATTCGTTTCCGAGATCCTAAATCTATGGAGATGGCAAAATAAAACTGGCCCGGAAAATATTTATAAGGCTTACACGGAACTAACAAACACGAAACTGTCCATGGCAGAAAATACTGGAAATTGTGATTTCAAATAGGGTGGCATTTACTGCTGAAGCAACCGCTTTTAGGATATACCGACTAAAAAAACGGGTTTAAACAGACTTTTAAAACTTCTCAAAATAACCTGTTTCTGAAATAATCGATTTTCGGCTTTTTATTGCTTTTATTTCCGCTAATAAACGTAGTTTTCTGAACAAAGGTTGAAACATTCTAGTGGAGGTGAGGAGTTGGAAATCTCGATCGATATGGGTTTGACGCTGTGGCAGAAATCTGCCTCATTGTTTCCAGCAGAGATGGCGGAGGCGCAGGAGACGGGAACGGTAACAGCGGGAGAGAAGGGTCACAAGTTGATGTCTTCACTGCATCGTCACTTTCAGATGGTAACAATTTTTCACCCTGAAGTAACCACAAAATTGAGGGTTCAGTTATTATCCTAAATTTATAGCACGTCAATAAAATCATTGTGAAGGTTTTCTCTTTATATGTTGTCGCAAGTCTGTTGTGCCTCCTCCCGTTTGTAAACTTTTAAAGCAAATGGAGCATTCTGCTACAGTGTTATCGCGATTCTAAAAATAATTCCAAACTACAGACGGTGTCATTCTGTAACGCAACTGATGACCGAGCATGGCAGTGAAAAACTACTATAAAGACCAGGTGGACGCAACTCTTACACACTACCGTATAATAGGCCATGTTACGCCGGTATTTGTGGCCGAGCGGTTCTAGGCGCTTCAGTCCGGATCCGCGCTGCTGCTACGGTCGCAGGTTCGAATCCTGCCTCGGGCATGGATGTGAGTGATGTCCTTAGGTTAGTTAGGTTTAAGTAGTTCTAAGTCTAGGGAACTGATGACCTCAGATGTTCAGACCCATAGCGCTTAGAGCCATTTGAACCATTTGAAGGCATATCATATGACAACAGGTAAGTTATTGTCATAACATTGTTGTACCCATTCCTACATCCTGTGTTCGTTGCTAGTTTCTACCTGGCGGCGATGTTTTCACATTAGCACTGATCTCGCTTCTCGCTTCCTGTAATGACCTAACACTTCAGAGCAACAGAAATTTTGCGAATAAACATACTCGTTTTTGAAAAAGTGTATTTTAAAAACCGCAAAGCTTAGCACTGCTACTCTATCAAACTGATATGCTTACCTTACCTTAATGAAAAAAACTGTTGTAACCGAGGTCGAACAAATATCGAAAAACACAAATTATTCAGAGCTAAAATAGCGGTACCGGTTTTAATCGGTCTGTTTTTCCCATACCTAATATCAGTCCACCAGTTGATTACTGCCACTCGTATTCACATGCGCATCTCTCGCATGCTCTGTCTCAAGTACTTCCGCGGTGGTCTAGCGGTTCTAGGCGCTCAGTCCGGAACCGCGCGACTGCTACGGTCGCAGGTTCGAATCCTGCCTCGGGCATGGATGTGTGTGATGTCCTTAGGTTAGTTAGGTTTAAGTAGTTCCAAGTTCTAGGGGACTGATGACCTCAGAAGTTAAGTCCCATAGTGCTCAGAGCCATTTGGATCATTTCAAATACTTCACTGTGTCAATAAGTGTGAGTGAGTGACAGGAGCAGACATTTCTAGTGACTGTTGCATGCAAACACTAAACCGTGCTCAAAATAAAACAGTGCGACTGTTATGCGAAGCACAATTCGTGGAAACCGCGTCGTCAATAACCTCATGGTGTCCGCATCGCAAGACCAGTCTTTCACCAAACTGTTAATCTAACTGGCACCTCCAGAAACTGTTTAATCCGTATATCCATCAACTCACAGAAGGTGAATGACTGTGTGGGTATTTTAACCAATACGGAGCAGCAGCAAACACCGCCATGATAACGTTGTCGCAAGCACGTGAGGTGTTCGGTGACGATAGGATACTTTAAGAGAGGCAGTGCTATCAGCTGGTCAGCACGATCATCTGATCTCTCTCCCTACGATTCTTACCTCTGGGGAAAACTGAAGAGTCAGCTGGACGCAACTAATCCTCACACACTGAAGGAGCTACAGTAGAACACTGTAAATGCTACTGCTTCTGACCCTCAGGCGGAGCTGGTTGCCAGTGTCTCACAGTCCGACAAATCAAGCACGGCTCTGCATCGACGTCAACGGTGGCCATTTCCACCATCTTCTGCGATGTTTATCAACAAGGATTCAATTCTGTGTCAGCCTTACTGTAATTTCTGGACCTGTTTTATTTTCCCGCCCTATACATCTTAGACGAAGTATGGCACCGAATACCGCTAACACAAATTCTTTTCATTACCCTAATTACGAAAAGGAGAATGACGGCATTTCGTACCTCATTAACAGGCCAGACTAAATTACAAATCTTTGCACATGTTGCAAACTGATAACAAATTGATATTCATATAGGTATCGACGCAAAAACCAAAACTATAAATACAGGCGGCCGATAGATTAATGTGTGTAACGGTGCAGCGCAATTTCATCGCGCAGCTGACAAGGATGGTAAACAGGGGACATGTCGATATCAGGGCATAAAGTCTTCACAAATTTCATTCCGTATACTTAGCTGGACAGCAACTATGCCTCGCAAACAGGTGCGTGAACAAAATACACCCATGTTAAGATTTGAGAGAGGGCACAAAGAAGCCAGTTGGAGTCATCGGCGAACCTCTCGATATTAGAACAGGAGCAATGCCACTATTCAACGATGTCGGCTGGAAAGGGTGAACCATGGCCGAATACAACTTAAAGAAGGAAGCGGTCGACCTAGAGAGACGGCAGAACTTGAGAACCGAGGTACCGTTAGAGAGGCACTCGGAGCCCTGGGTTCATCATTATCATCGATCCGATGGGCAACTGGTTCTTCAGTGACTACAAGGACCATTAATAGGCGGCTCACAGAAAGGGGACTGAGCTCACGACGATCCTAGCGTCGACTACTGCTAATCTCTGTACACCAACAAGTCCGTTTGCAGTTGTGTCGGTCACATTCGGCCTGGAGTCTCATTAACTGGAATGACTGTCTTCGATGCTGCGCCTCGCTGCGAAATTAACCCCGGTGAACAGCGAAGAAATGTCGGGAGGCACTCTGGACAGCAATGGGATACCATCCTCACTGTCATCCGCCATATTACCCGACAACCAGGAGTGATGGTCAGTGTGCCATTTCATTTCATAGCCCGATCCCTATCGTTGTCAACTACGGCACCCTTACATCGCAGCGGCACGTCGATGATATTCTATGCCCCGTCTTGCTGCCCTCCATGGTAAGCCATCATGCGCTTACATTTCAGCAAGCTAATGCTCGCCCGCCCGTGGCGAGTGGTCTACTATTTATCATCGTGCTTGACAAATCATACTTCGGCCAACAAGATCTGCGGACTTAATTTAGACCGTTTGGAACATTATGGGGAGAGCCCTCCAACTAGCACGGGATTTGGAGGAACTTTCTTTTTAGTCATCAGTCTCTTGATTGGTCTGATGAGGCCCGCCACGAATTCCTCTCTTGTGCTAGCCTCCTCATCTCACTTGCAAACTGCGTCCTCGACTATTTGCTGGATGTATTTCCAATCTCTGTTTTTCTCTATAGTTTTTATCTCTACAGTTTTTACCCTCTACAGCTCCCTCTAGTACCATGGAAACTATTCCGTGATGTCGTAACAGATGTCCTAACATTTCTCATTCCTTACGTTATCATTCCTTCTAATTATCAACATTCTTCTGTAGCACCACATCTCAAATGCTTCGATTTCCTTCTTTTGTTGCCTATGTAGCAGAATTCCTCAACTTCATCTACTTCGTGAACACCAATCCTAATGTTTACTTTCGCGCTGTTCTCTTTTCTGTTGCTTCTCATTACTTTCGTCTTCCTTCGACTTACTCTCAATGCATATCCTGTACTCATCAGACTGTTAATTCCGTTCAGCAGATCCTGTTGCTCTTCTTCACTTTCACTGAGGAGAGCAATGTCTTGGGCGAATCTTATCATTGATATCCTTTCACCCTGAATTTTAATTCCACTCTTGAACCTTTCTTTTATTTCCATCATTACTTCTTCGATGTACAGGTTGAACAGTACCTGCAAAAGACTACATCCATGTCTTATACGCTTTTTAATGCGAGCACGTCTTTCCTGGTCTTCCACTCTTAGTGTTCTGTCTTGGCTCTTGTACATATTGTGTATTATACATCTCTCCCTACAGCTTACCATTTGACATTATCGAAAGCTTTTTCCATGTCGACAAATCCTATGAACATCTTTTGATTTTTCTTTAACGTTACTTCTATTATCAACCGTAAGGTCAGAAATGCCTCTTTTGTGCTTTACCAAGCTGATCGTCATCTTAACACAATCTCAATTCTATTTTCTACTCTTCCGTATATTACAATTGTCAGAAACTTGAATGCATGAGCTGTTAAGCTGAGTGTGCGGTAATTCTCGTACTTGTCGTCTCTTACTATCCCCGGAACTGTGTGGATGATGTTCTTCCGAAAGTCAGATGGCATATCGCCAGACTCATACATTCTACATACCAACGAGAACAGTTGTTTTGATGCCACTTCCTCCAATGATTGGAGGAAATTCTGATGGAATGTTTTCTACCCTTTCTTCGCTATTCATTTCAAATTTTTGAAAACTCTTTTAAATTCTGGTTCTAGTATTGGATCCCCCATTTCCTATTTATCGGCTACTGTTTCTTCTTCTATCACGTCATCAAATATGTCTTCCCCTCATAGAGGCCTTATGTATACTCTTTTCACTCTCCTCTGTATTTAATAGCGGAATTCCCGTTGCACTATTAATGTTTCCATCATTGATTTTCTTTCACCAAAAGTTGTTTTGACTGTTTTGTATGCTGGGTCAGTCCTGACAAGCATTTCTTTATCGATTTCTTCACATTTTTCGTGCAGTCATTTCATCTTGGCTTGCCTGTAATTCGTATTTATTTTATTCCTAAGTGACTTGTATTTCTGTATCCCCCAATTTCCCTCAATTTCCTTCTTCCATCCATCAGCTGAAGTATTACTTCTGTTACCCATGGTTTCTTCGTAGTTACCTTCTTTGTACCTATGTTTTTCATTAGAGCTTCTGTCAGTGCCCTTTTTAGAGATGTCAATTCCTCTTCAACTAAACTGAATATCGAGCTATTCCTTATCGCAGTATTTGTAGCATCAGAGAACTTCAATCGTATCTTTTCGCTCCTTACTACCTCCGTATTCCACTTCCTTGACAATGACTCTTCTTGATTAGTCTCTTACAATTCAGCCTACTCTTAATCATTACTAAATGGTGATCTGAGTCTATATCTACTCCTGGGTGCGCCTTACAGTCCAATATCTGATTTCGGAATCTCTGCCTGACCTTGTTGTAATGCCGGCCGGTGTGGCCGTGCGGTTCTAGACGCTTCAGTCTGGAACCGCGTGACCGCTACGGTCGCAGGTTCGCATCCTGCCTCGGGCATGGATGTGTGTGATGTCCTTAGCTTAGTTAGGTTTAAGTAGTTCTAAGTTCTAGGGGACTGATGACCACAGATGTTAAGTCCCATAGTGCTCAGAGCCATTTTTTTGAACCATGTTGTAATCTGACTGAAATCTTCCATATCTGCTGCCGTTTTCCAAATATACCTCCTCCTCCTGTGATTCTTGAACAGAGTATTTGTTATTACTAGCTGAAATTTATTGCAGAACTAAATCACATTTTCTCCCTTCTCATTCCTAGCCGTAAGCCCATATTCTCCCGTAATCCTTTCATCTACTCCTTCCTCTACAACCTCATTCCAGTCACCAATGACTATTACATTTTCATATCCCTTTATGTATCTAACTATCCATTCAACATCCTCATATACTGTCTATATCTCTTCATCTTCATCTTGAGACGTCGGCATGTATTCCTGGACTATCGTTGTCGGTGTTGGTTTGCTGTCGATTCTGATGAGAACAAACCTACAGCTGAACTGTTAACAGTAACTTAATCTCTGCCATAGCTTCTTATTCATAACGACTCCTATTCCAGTTTTACCATTTTCTGCTGCTGTTGACATTACCTTATACCCACCTGACCAGAAGTCCTTGTCTTCTTTCCATTTCACTTCACTGTCCTCCACTATATCTAGGTTGAGCCTTAGCACTTTCCTTTTGAGATTTTCTACCTTCCGTACTTCTGACATTCTACACCCCGTCTCACAGAACGTTACCCTTTTGATATTTATTGAATCTTTTTCTTATGATATCTCCCTCGCCAATCCACTCCCGGAGATCCGAATGAGGCAATAGTCCGGAATCTTTGGCCAACGGAGAGATCACCACGACACTTTATCAATTACAGGACACACGTTTTGTGTGTACACATTATGTGCCTTCAGCATCCTCATGCCGCTGATCATTGCTGATTCTTCTGCCTTCAGGGGCAGTTTCCCATCCCATGGGCAAAAAGAGTGCCCTGAACCTCTGTCCGCTCCTTCGCCCTCTTTGACAAGGCTGTTGGCTGAATGAGGATGACTTCTTATGCCGGAAGTCTTCGTTGTTCAATTTTGGAACACAACCTACGACCTGCTTAGAGACAGAAGTGGTAACACTTTTTGCAGGACCTGACCATCAGTTTGCAGCCAATGCTCAAGCACGTACAGTGCAAGCTGTTACTGACTTGTTTGACTGACGGGGCTACTAAGTGCTATACGACCTACTGCACTTCCCTGACTTACGCCCTCGTAAGTTCAGCTCGATTTGTAGACTGAAGGAAAAACTTCAGGGCATTCGCTTTAGAACTGCTACAAATTCGTCGGGCAATAGACCGCGCCGCTCGAATTGTCAACACAACTGGCGCTGCTAAGAGTATCCTACGACTTCCACATCTCTGGCAACGGGTTATATACAATGCTGGTGACTACTTTGAAGGTCAGTAAAACTTTGAAACGCGTATCTCTTTTGTACGAGCTGTAAATAAATAGTTGCCACTATTAAAATTCCAACGGTCGTAGTTTTGTTCTTAAAGTTCCAGTTCTTCTGCCGCTCCAGTTCTGCTTTTATCACTTCTCTCAGAGTACATGTTTCATTGGAAAATAATGTTGGAGGTTATTTAATTTTACTCTTAGCTCTTTAATGTTACTGTAATTTTGTTTATTTTTCCTCAAATTTATGCTCTTCGAGTAAGTTGATATTTGATAACCCAAATACTAACCGTCTACGATAAAAATCACTAGATTGTGATCTTTACAAATCACTCACAATAGTTATTATACATAAACTTAATTCATATTGCATTAGAGTCAAAAATTCTCGTCAGTTCAGAGTCTGAATAGTCACTATGAATCTCTCATCAAGTTTACTTCTGCGTAACACTTGCAGATTCTTTCGCAACTTTCTTCGGTGCATTTAGTTCAGTGGAACGCCTAAAAGTAATTTCTCATATAACATCATTTTCTCGTTAAAAAGGAAAGGTTTGTGTCTCCTATACGCAACAGTAGCTTAATTGGTTTTGCTCTTTCGATTTTTAAGTATCTCTGTATTGCAAGCAAAGTTAGTGCTTAAATGAAACAGTTATTTGTAACTATGTTAAATTCTTTTTTAAATCCATTTCTTATCAATTTCGCAGGGAAGTTTGACTTGTGCTGTACATATATTGTATCCACATGCCAGATAACTCCATAATAGCAGCAGCTCACTACGAAGCACTGCAAGTTTAATACAAATATCAAATTCCTTGCAAGAATCAAGGAAGTATGGAACGTGAGTATCGGTGGCCTACAAGTTGAATAAAAAAAGTTTGGACCTAACTATTCAAGAACTATCACTCCTTAAGTGAAAGTAGAAGAAGAGGTATTTATATCAGCTACATTATTAAAGGAAGCAATTATTCTAACTGTTCCTCATTGGCAGTACGGCAGAAGAAAATCTGTGTTTTTCGATCCAAATTGAGATTTTTGCAGTGATAACAATGTGGTCAGAATATGTTAAGCACATTTCTTCTTGGCTTTGCATGAAAGGAAACAAGAATATACGTTAAACTTAAATTTATCCATGCTATACGCATGTTGTTTGGCGGCTGCAACTCTATTGTAAGATTCTTATGAAATAATGTATACTGCCTTAGTCACCTGTTAATAATATTTTATTAGCACGACGTGTTTCGGCAGCGTGCTGTCATCATCAGGAACATTTACATTTACTTTTACATTGAAATTAAAATGAAGTGTATGGATTGAGCAAAAAGCCCTCAGAGTAAAACCAAGTTCTATGGATAAAATTATTTGCCACAAACGTTATGTTGACGATACATTGCTGCTGGTAGATGGTGGCACAAATGATATTCACAACATACTTGATACATTCAGTGAATAGGATAGAAATATGAACTTCACTATGGAATATGAAAACAATGGCAGCATCCATTTCCTAGACCTTAACATCAGTCAATAAAGAAGACAAATCACACACCTTCAAAGGTTACAGGAAAATAACAGCAGCAGATACCATCATATGCGGCTCATCTTGAAACTCCACAGTACACGAGTATACTGCATATAGAGCATTAGTTAACAGACCCGGCAATATTCCAATGAATAAATACGCAAAGCTTGATAAGCTTAGTACAATCAAACAAAAAGCTACAGCAAATGGCTACGAAGACATATTAATTCGCAATATAAACATTCAGAATCAAGCATTTATAAAATAATGTATAGTACTTGCAAAGCCCTGTATGTATGCCAAACCGTGTGGGACTTCCAAAAAAGAGAAAACGAACATGTAAGTGTCTACCACACTAACAACTATAATAAACAAGCGGTAGCCACACACATAAAAACAAAGATCACCAATTCCATGATACTGCGCATGATCTCCATATATTACGCAAACTGGACATGGTGCACCAAATGACTGGAAATATTCATTCATAGCACAGTTTTTGCTAAATGATAAACCTGAAAGTAACAATACTAACTTCTTTAAAAACTTCTTCATTGTTAAGTGCCTCTTTCAATAAAAAAAATTATATTTGCGAACTACTGAACTATTATGTGTCACGACAGAAACATATCTAGATATAAATATTTCATCTTCACTGCATGCTACAGTTATAAAAATACAAATTAGTTTACCTTAGCTTTTAAGATGCTTTGGATTTATGTAAAGAAATGTTGGTGAAAGCGCTAAGTTGTGAGGTACTTTTTACTAAGCTCTGTGTGCCATACAACGAAATCACCAAAAAATGTAAGTAAATGCACTAACAGAATGACCTAATCACGCCTAACACTTAATGTAAACACTGTAAATTGTTTATCTTCCTGAAAAGCCGTTCATTTCAACACATAACGTAACTGGCACGCACAGTAAAGGAAACTAGCCTCACTTATTTTTTAATTACAGTGTAAATTAACTGTAAATGCACCAGATGATGGCAGCATGGTGCCGAAACGCGAGATGCTAATAAAATATTAGTAACAACTGACTATTGCAGTATATATTATTTGAGAAAAAGAATATGTGAGTTGGCTATGTTAAACAGCAAGTGGTGAAACTGTCGATCTATATTTCATATCTATCATCGAAGTCAGATATCCCTAAGGCTACGGTCTATAAGAGTGATGGCTGATTCAGAGTCAGAGGCGACGGCCGCTGGTCTGGTAGAAGCTAGCCTCCCACGGATACGAATTAACAGCACTGGAAGCCAGCCGGCACTTTCACTGGAATGACCCCACATAATTAACTTCTAAGGGGACCGACAGTAAAACCGATGGAGCTCATTGTATAAATGTTAACGTAATGTGCTACTGAGGCAGTTATCGATAATTTTCATTGTTCATGGCAAGATTTACGGTTACGTGGAATGGCCACACACATTCTCGCCTGGCAGCGGCGACAATTATGCGCGTACTGTCCCCGCCGTCCAATTAATTCCTACCTGCGTTCCCCGGCCTTAACGGTCTGATTTATAGCACTTTTAACTTCCTTTGTGCACTGTTGATTAAAATCGACGACAGTCGTTCTTTTCTGTAGTGCCGGAATTTATTGGCCAAGTCGTGAATGTGAACGGTAGCCGTGAGTGGCTACAAAGTGCAATGCTTAATATTTCACACTTTAAATAACGGAATCATCGTTTCATTAGCAGAAGTCGATTCTTTTAATCGGGGATTCGACGGGATTTCATCAGCGCCGGATGACGAGAAGACATTTGCTTCCATTTTATCTCTTAATTTTATTGCCTGGAATTTAATTAGTAAGCGTAACTCGCAGTAATTTGGGAGTAAATGGTATTAGCAATCTATAATTCAATCAATTCATTATAGAACGGCTATTACGAATGTATACACAAGAGAAATACACCAAATGATCATCAGTTTCATTCCCTCGGTCCTCGAATGTAGCAGCTGAAGAACAAGATCCCACTGCGGCATTAAATTCGAATTGTCCGCCCCTGGTAGCTGAGTGGTCAGCGCGACAGAATGTCATACCTAACGGCACGGGTTCGATTCCCGGCTAGATCGGAGATTTTCTCCACTCAGGGACTGGGTGTTGTGTTGTCCTTATCATCATCATTTCATCCCCATCGCCACGCAAGTCACCGAAGTGGCGTCAACTCGAAAAACTTGCACCAGGCGAACAGTCTACCCAACGGGAGGCGCTAGCCACAGGGCATTTCCATTTCCATAAATTCGAATTTAAAACTTTTATCCGATATGGATGTGAAACACTGCAACTGTGGTGAATAAATGTTTCCACTAATTACTGCGAGCATTTGCTTTTTGTTTTGCTCTTTTATTTTTATTTTCCATTACCAGTTGTTGCATATTTTTTCTCACGTTTGCAGCATTGTGAGGGTCATGTAGAGTTATTAATATCTGTCGGTTCGTACTTGGTGCAACATTATTTTGGAAGCACAACGTATGTGTTCCACTGGCATTAATTTTACACCACTTCACAAAATTAGCCAAAGGTTCAAAAATGGCTCTGAGCACTACGGGACTTAACATCTATGGTCATCAGTCCTCTAGAACTTAGAACTACTTAAACCTAACTAACCTAAGGACAGCACACAACACCCAGCCATAACGAGGCAGAGAAAATCCCTGACCCCGACGGGAATCGAACCCGGGAACCCGGACGTGGGAAGCGAGAACGCTACCGCACGACCACGAGATGCGGGCTAGTCAAAGGTAACAACTTCCACGCAAACCAACAAATACCGATAACTCTACATGACACCCAAAACGTTGCAAACATGCAATAAATGTGTACCATCTCATGATGAATTGTTGGGCGCTTCGACACTCGTAATGGAAAATAAAAATTGAAGAATAAATACAAAAGGCGATGGTTCCAGTAATCTGTGGTAACCGAAGCTCGAATTTGTCACCGAGCGAGGTGGCGCAGTGGCTAGAACACTGGACTCGCATTCGGGAGGACGACGATTCAATCCCGCGTACAGCTATCCTGATTTAGGTTTTCCGTGATTTCCCTAATCCCTCCAGGCAAATGCCGGGATGGTTCCTTTGAAAGGGCACGGCCGACTTCCTTCCCCATCCTTCCCTAATCCAATGATACCGATGACCTCGCTGTCTGGTCTCCTCCCCCCAAACAACCCAACCCAACTCGAATTTGTCGATGAAAAACAATTTGTCAATCAAAAACTTAATCAATCTTTTGTTCGAATAATAACCAAATGGTTGGGAGAAATTAAGAATTTCTTTGCCGTCATGTGGTGTGATGAGAATGATTTTTTATTTTATTATTTTTTTTCTCAGCAAACACAACAGAAGATTTTTATTGTGATTGTCTTAGGTCCAGTATCTGGATATTATTGCCAATAACGTCTATTTTTGTTGGCATGTCATTCGTGTTAGTCCACGGCGACAGTAATAAGGCTAAACACGTGCCACTTTTCGATGACTAGGTGATTTGAAAATGGCCGTTAGCAGAGTTGGAGCAGAAAAGATGAAGGAAACGCTTAGCCCTTGTGTAACAAACTATTTTGCCACTGACCTGAAGTGTGAAGTGGTCTAGGGAAGCGATAAAAAGCTTAAAATGGATGACTGTCTCCAAGCTAAAAGTATTCGAAAGATTTCATATCAAGTTTCTGAATACACTGTCAGACGTACGGACTGTCTGGGATACCAAAATCTTTGCGCCCATCGCGAAGATCGTCACAGATGACCAGTGCCTTGTACAAGGCTTCACAGCTGACTTCAGGCTTGGTAAATGTAATTTAACTATCTGATAATCCTAATTCGACTTCGTCTGACTTCGCAGTCGGCGATCAGCCGCTGGAATCAGTCGTAAACTTCCAGTATCTGGAAGTGTCTGTACGGAGAGGTGCAAATCTAGCCGTGAGAAAGGCTGACACCAGATTAATTGGACTAACGGAAAGAAAATGTAAAAGAGGTCGCATACAAAACTCTCGTTCGACCGTTCTCGAATGTTGTTCTTCGGTCTGCTATACGCACTAAGCAGGAATATCAGAAGAGAAAGGAAAAATTAAAAGCTGAGGTGCACGATTTACCTCGGTTTTATTTACTTATTGTGAAAGTGCCACCGAACTGAATTAGGTGCTGAGCACCGCAGAAAGCATATTAAGATATCCCAAGAGTCCAAGTTCCGAATAGAGTTAAGGATCACACTACTTCATCCAATATTTTTTGTAGAGACCACATCGATACAACTGGGAAAAAACTCGGCTCGTCTGGAAGGCTACCAGCAGTATTTCTTCCCGCACACTTCCGCCGCTTTTGTGGACAGCTACTGAGAAGAAAGGCAGTGAGGAATGATAACCCGTGGTTGGGGATGTAGAGTACTGCTGAGATTGGAAGAAGAGCCGCTACGCTTTGCGTTCCCTTTCGATGGGCGGACCACCGTCAACAACGTTTGATATTTAAAGACACTGGAAGAACGTTCTCATTTTACACGAAGACACTAACAGAGAATAGAATGAATCACATCAGGTAAGTTTTGGAATGGTCCTTTTTCAAGATTGCAATCGATTTCGTTGCCTTCCTCGTCTGTCTTCATGATCTGTCTGCTATGAACTCTGGATCGTCGGGAAGTTAAATTCCATCATTCCTTACTTCACTGATTTTATCTGTTCTACCTGGCTCTAAGCACTGAGGTCATCAGTCCCCTAAAAAAAAATGGTTCAAATGGCTCTGAGCGCTATGGGACTTAACATCTGTGGTCATCAGTCCCCTAGAACTTAGAACTAATGAAACCTAACTAACCTTAGGACATCACACACTTCCATGCCCGAGGCAAGATTTGAACCTGCGACCGTAGCAGCAGCGCGGTTCCGGACTGAAGCGCCTAGAACAGCTCGGCCACAACGGCCGGCAATTTTATCTGTTCTAGTTGCTATATTTTAAAATGCAAATGGAAGAAACAATGGGAATGATTAACTGCTTCTCAAGAACATTTTATCAAGATATCTTTCCGAAATAATAAGAGTCAAATGAGGTGAAAAGAAGTAAAAGAAACACGCAATGGAAAGCTAAAGTCGCTTGCTATCTCTAGTGCCCAATATACTTGGCCCCGAGCTACGAAATTCCTTCAGGAAGGAATGCTCCCTAATTCACTCCTCTTTAAATTCAGACGAAAACGAAATCGAAATTAGGTTTTCACATCGCTTACATGTACTTGTTCATCTTTCTCCCTCCTTATGGGCATTTTTTTTAAACATTTGAAAATACGGGCAAATATCGTCACGTGTTAAAAATATACTGTATACCTCTTTTCCTAGCTACTGATGAACAAATTTTTGAGTTTCCTCGTATTCAAAATGGCAATGACTAGTTTTCATGAATCACCCAAAAAAAAAATGGTTCAAATGGCTCTGAGCACTATGGGACTTAACATCTTTGGTCATCAGTCCCCTAGAAATTAGAATTACTTAAACCTAACTAACCTAAGGACATCACACAACACCCAGCCATCACGAGGCAGAGAAAATCCCTGACCCCACCGGGAATCGAACCCGGGAACCCGGGCGTAGGAAGCGAGAACGCTACCGCACGACCACGAGATGCGGGCCATTAATCACCCAAGCAGATGGTAGTCTAATGGGACTAGTCTTTGAGTGAATGTCGAATGACGCAAGACTCTCGTCCGAGTGTAGCGTTCTTGAAGATGTTTGTGGATTTGCACGTCATTTAGTTATGTCATGCAAAAACATCAAAAATTTTTGATAGGCAAATTCATTTGAGACGTGCTACATGTACTCTCAGTGTGTTGATTTACTACACAGATGCTTTTTTTTCGTCCATGCCCTAAGATGCATCATAATCATACTGAATCAGTATTTGGCGCTTTCTGTGCACTGAAGATTGACTTCGTCACGTCTTTCAGCGAATGGCCTTTTTCCTATAGCTTCCAAGTAGAGATAAAACTCTGCGAGCAGTTGTTCTAGTAGCCACTGTAGCACCTCCAGAAACATTCTTCACCATTTTATGAGAGCGCATCATGGTTTCACCTTCATTATGCCATTGCTTGCCATTTTTCTAAGCACTGCAGTGCTGTCACCTACTGATGGAACACAACAAGAAGGTTGAAACACCGGCGGCAATCGCATATTTCGTTACATCATCCGAGGACAGGAACAAGGAAGAATAGGTTTAAGCAAACGTGGTTGACGAGGTTATTAGAAACCCGTTGGAAAACGACGGAAAGGCTTTTTAGTGTCAATAAACTACACCAACGGCTGTATACTTTAAGATGTTTTATTTCCTTCTGAAAGTAACCAGATTCGGCAATTCATTTTGCCATCTTCTACTTATCGTATAGCGCCTTAAAAAATGGGTATTTGAATTCCAATCGCCCTACAAATAACGTAGGAAGCATGTGTATGACGATTGGAATTCATGATATCCAGTGTTTTATGGCGCTATACGGTAAGTTCGTTTATTTGGATAAAAGTGTATGGGGCCTGAAGATGGCAAAATGGATTACGGAAACTGTTTGCTTTCAGAATGAAATAAAATATCTTCAAGTATATGCTGCTGGTGAAGTTTACTGACATGAAAAATTACTTACCAGCCGATGTCCCCCGGCCGTGATGGACCAACAGAGGGGTCGATGGAAGGCAGCACTTTGGCATTCCCCTTAAATAATTTCGAGAAATTGCTGGATACTTAAATCTGGAAAGCCGTAAGGGACTTTTATCCAGTTCTTCCAAAATGCGAGTCTTGTCTATTTGAGCTATCGTATAAAAGGCGTTCATAACTGTCACGCCGATATGATCACGTACGAAGGACCACGAGTTAGGTGCACTGCACACATCATTAACAACTACAATTTCACATACAATAGATGTACTGTATTTTCCATTGGCGCATATTGCTCCTGAATTTTAGACCCATAGTTTTGACCAATGTTAACGTGAGGTTTCTCTTGGTTTTAAGGAAAATATCTCAGAAATATTTCTAATTTGGACTGCGCCTGCCACAGTATTAGCTCCCTTGGCATTTGACTGAAAAGAGCCAGACTCAGCAATGGGACAGAACTGGAATAGTTAAAAACGGAGATTGCGAAGCATATAAAATGGAAGCCATTCAATTTTGACGTTATCATAGTCAACGGGTACGCTGAAAATGTCTTTGGTATTGGTGTTGCTAGGTTGGATAGGACAACACAGAAGAAACCAGACGGAACAGAGCAAAAACTGTTATCTACTGGGTTACTGCTGGAATCGATGTTGAAGAAGTTCGCCCGCCACCGCGTTTATTGCGCTATGGTCTCTGAAAGAATAGTGAGGGAATTACTTTTTCTTAAAAAAAATTTTTTAAAAAAGCTGGTGGTGTAATCATTTGACAGTAGTGGTCTCACCGCAGAAGATGCACTCGTTGCGACTGCGTAAGCACATCGAAGAAGAAACAGATGTGGCCGTGCCACGGAAAATATAGGGTACTAATTTTAAAGTTCATGAAACGTTTTTAAGCATCGGTATGAATATACATAATGTAACAAATGATCCAGTACGTGAAAGACAAAAATCTGAAAGTTTAATTTTTTTATTCCACGGTACTGGCAACTTATTCTGTAAACTCGCCAACACAGCTCCATCGACCGTAGCTGCTGAAAATGCCGGCGGACCAGTCAAAGAACGAATTCTGTATGCTATAATTTGCCCGTTGCCAATTGGTAGCACTTTACGAAGCAACTTTCGCAAGATTCCACCAGTTTACAACAGCACTGTAAAGCGGTACAAGAAATTCGAGCAGGATGCTTGTTTATACGGTGAAAAACGTTCGACCCGACCGGGCGTCTCAGAACAGATAGAGGCACATGTGAGGGTCATGCTGTTGCCAAGTCCCACAAAATCTGCTTCCAGAGCTATAGCAGAACTGAACATTCCTCAGCCAACAGTGCGGAAAATCCTTCACAAGCGATTAAGAGTGAAGCTATGCAAATTGCAAATCCTGCACGACGTAAGTTACAACGCGCGGCGACAAATTGCGCCGTCTGCGGTTCTCCACTGATATATCGCACCATCTTGAAAATAACGACTTCTCAAAAAAATTAATCTTCACCGACGAAGCAACTCTTCATGTTTCGAGAAAGATCAACTGACACATCACACGTATATGGAGGAGAGAGAATCCATACTGAACTGTCCGAGATTCCGAGAAAGTTATCGTGTTCTGTGCCGTGTCCAACAATGTAGTGTAGGGACCCTTCTTCTTTGCTGATAGAACTGCGAATGGTATCACCAATCTCAGCATACTGCAATTATGGCTCGTGTCACCACTTGATATTTATAAGAGAGATTTCGCCTTTCAACAAGAATGCGCTGGTCCACGTTTCCACTACTGTGTTGGAGATCACGTGTATGGACGCTGCCCCGTCGTGGGATAGGCTGTGTTTAAGCTGCTGACATGATGCTACTAGAGTCGCAGGCGGACTCGCCGTATTGCGATTTTTGCCTGTGGGGTACAGCAAGGATAGCATTTATTCCTGCGCCTGACAGGCTCGTATAAAACAACACCGACCGAGGCGCTGCTGACAAGGGAACATCCCCATCGCACCCCCCTCAGATTTAGTTATAAGTTGGCACAGTGGATAGGCCTTGAAAAACTGAACACAGATCAATCGAGAAAACAGGAAGAAGTTGTGTGGAACTATGAAAAAATAAGCAAAATATACAAACTGGGTCGTCCATGCCTAAGATAGGCAATAGTAAGGTCAATGTAAGCCGAGGAGCGCCGTGGTCCCGTGGTTAGCGTGAACAGCTGCGGAACGAGAGGTCTTTAGTTCGAATCTGCCCTCGGCTGAAAATTTTGCTTTCTTTATTTTCGCAAAGTTATGATCTGTCCGTTCGTTCATTGACGTCTCTGTTCACTGTAATAAGTTTAGTGTCTGTGTTTTGCGACAGCACCGCAAAACCGTGCGATTAGTTGACGAAAGGACGTGTCTCTCCAATGGGAACCGAAAACATTTGATCGCAAGGTCATAGGTCAATCGATTCCTCCACAGGAAAACACATCTGATATATTCTATACGACACTGGTGACGGCATGTGCGTCACATGACAGGAATATGTTGTCGACCCACCTAACTAGTACACTTGGCGAATGGGTAAAAAGATTCTTCTACCTTGCCCGATTTAGGTTTTCTTGTGGATGTAATAATCACTCCAAAAAAAGTGATGAAAACATAAGGGTTTGTCACATAAACTGAAAATAAAAAGTTAAAATTTTCGGTCGAGGGAAGATTTGAACCAAAGACCTCTCGTTCCGCAGGTGTTCACGCTAACCACGGGACAACGGCTCTCCTCATCTCACACTGCCCTTAATATTGCCTATATTGCACGTGGACGACCCAGTTTGTATATTTTGCTTATTTTTTCATAGTTCCACACAACTTCTTCCTGTTTTCTCGATCGATCTGTGTTCAGTTTTTCAAGGCCTATCCACTGTGCCAACTTATAACTAAATCTGAGGGGGGTGCGATGGGGAGGTTCCCTTGTGAGATGCTAGGCTCGCTACCTCTAGTCCTAACAGAAAGAAAAAGAAGTGCACAACATTGACCCAAAAAGCGCGAATATGATAAGATGAAGGAGGTACTGGACACAACAGCCGTATCGAATAAGGAATTAAAGGCTTGCACTGATAGAGAACGGCAAGAAATCTGGGACAGGGCAAAAACAGGGAGGATAATCTATCAGCTCCTTTCTAACATAAAAGAAAGAGCAAGAATGACATACTTCCTTCCGGCCAACGGAGCTATACATTACCTGCCGGGACATGGTCCATATCCTAGCTACCTACTAAAAATACGACAGCGCACCACAGACACTTGTGAATGTAGAGTAATCGACACCCCATATGACATCATCTTGGAATGTGCCATTAGACAAAATATTACGTAACATGACAGGAAGGCATTTGGTAATGGAAAAGTATGTAATATAATAAGGAATGAGGATCTGTAGCATAAACTGAGCTCGCTTACAGCTGAGGTATCACCTTATCAATTGCAAGCCGACATGGCTAAGAGACAACCAAGAAAAGGCCGTACATCATTATAATGAGACGCACCACGGCAGAGCATCCACCTACAACAACCTTCTGGAAGCATTAAGGAGATGAACCTCAGGAAAGACCAGGAAGGATTTACTGAGACTCTGACAGCCATCTCCCAACCTCTACACCTTTTGTGGCATGGTAGTGCATCCTCTCCGAATTCTGAGTTACACCTCAACGCGCCGAGGTCTAAGCATCCACACAAATGAGAAATCCAACTTCGTTCTCATACCAAGTACAGAAGCGTAGTGTAGTGTAGTGCTGCGAAGTGTAGTGTTGTTGATGATGTTTAGTTTGTGGGGCATTCAACTGCGCGGTTATCAGCGCCCGTACAAATTCCCAACCTGTGCTCAATGCAAACTCGCCACTTTCATGAATGAGGATGAAAGGATGAGGACAACACAAACACCCAGTCATCTCGAAGCAGGTGAAAATCCATGACCCAACCGGAAATCGAACCCAGGACCCCGTGCTCGGGAAGCGAGAACGCTACCGCGAGACCACTAGCTGCGGACGTGTGGTGTTGTATAGTATTGTAGTCCAGAACTATAAATTACAAAAGTGGAATCTCCGAAAGGTAGTGTAATAGACAAGTAGCTCGTACCGTCTGGATTAAAGATGAAAGATGTCTGTGGTCCAGAAGACCGAATGGTAGTATGTAGAATTCATTTTAGTTTATAATTTTTTCTTTTTAGGTAGATGTTCAATGCAAATCCCTCCCTCCTTCCCCTTAAGCAGTATAAATCTTAGTTATTACTAACACATTTGACATTATGTTAAAATATTATTTACTGTATTCACGCCAGTTCATGCGGTGAATTCGGTCTGTTTTTTTATACAGACAAAAGATTAAAAGAAAATAGCAAATAAATAAATAGTCTTTATGTTCAACCTCTACCACAGAAACTCTAAGACTCACGACTCCGCAACGCAGCAACTGGTCTCGCTGCCATCCTGATCCACAGGGTCGTACATGGGAAGAACTGGACTACCGGTTGGATGTGTGCCGTGTGGTGAAGTGTGGACACGTAAACATTGCGAGAAAGCCATGGAGAATATGTCTTTCACACACCGTATCGTTTGTTCCGTTGTTATTTATTATTTACCTTTTGAAATGTTTCATACACCTACTAATTAGCCTGCGTTCTTTCCGAATGAAGTAGGATGACATACTCCTACCCAACTTTATGGTCCGCTATTGGCGGTCTAGAGCTCGTTTGTTACGGCGGAAGAATACATTGCGGACGACCGGCGGAGCAGTAATTCGGTAAGCGCGGGCGCCTTATCGAACAGCGCAACACGTGTGCCGGCGTGCACGTGTTGCGCATGCGGGCGAAACCCGACCCCGGCGGCGGCAACGGCGGCGGCCACCCCCGCCTCGGCCCAGGCAGGCAGGCAGGCAGGCGAGCGACTGCACGGGGCCCTCCTGCCCGCCACGGCCAGCTGGCTACGCCCAGCGCCCTCCACTGATGCACAGTTTACGGCTCGCTGATGTGCCCGTGGCAGTGGCCATGTTTCGCGCTAAATTTAGTCTATCTGCCAAGTACTCTGCCTCAAGATGCATTTGCCGGAGCAGACGTGTCGACAGCTCGAGTCTTAAGATAACTGGGACGTGCGTCGAATGAGGGAGCTCCGTAGCAGGTCATGAAAGTACAACAGAGAGAAATCTCTAAGGGTCTTGCAAAATCTGCCTCATGTTAAGCTTATGAGACTGTTTCAACGAGTTGAAGTATGAGGGAAACATATTCTGCTTACGTCACTTTTGCTTTTGAGAACAATGGATATCGTATTACGACTCTTTACTGCTTCCTTACTTCCTACTCTATCCGTAACACACCTTCCGGACATTATCTACATACACTGAAGAGCCAAAGAAATTGGTACACCTGCCTCATATCATGTAGGGCACCCGCGAGAAAGCAGAAATGCCGTAACACGACGTGGCGTGGACTCGACTAACGTCTGAAGCAGTGCTGGAGGAAACTGACACCGTGAATCCTGTAGGACTGTCCATGGATCGTAAGAGTACGAGGGGGTGGAGATCTCTTCTGAACAGCATCTTGCAAGGCATCCCAGATATGCTCAATAATTTTCAGGTCTAGGGAGTTTGGTGGCCAGCGGAAGTCTTTAAACTCAGAAGAGTGTTCCTGGAGCCACTCTGTACTAATTCTGGACCTGTGGGGTGTCGCATTGTCCTGCTGGAATTGCCCAAATCCGTCGGAATGTACAATGGACATGAATCGATGCGGTTGATAAGACAAGCTTACGTAAGTGTCACCTGTCAGAGACGTATCTAGATTTACAAGGGGTCCCATGTCACTCCCGGGGTGCACTCAGCCTCGTGATGCCAATTGAGGAACTACTCGACCGAATAATAGAGGTTCCGGTCAACGAAAACCATCATAATGACAGGGAGAACGGTGTGCTGACCACACGCCCCTCCTATCCGCATCCTTAGCTGGAGATGACACGGCCGTCGGATGGGCCACTTGTGGCCTGAAGACGGAGTGCCTGAGTGCCATGTCCATCTACATCTACATCTACATACATACATACTCCGCAATCCACCGTACGGTGCGTGGCGGAGGGTACCTCATACCACAACTAGCATCTTCTCTCCCTGTCCCACTCCCAAACAGAATGAGGGAAAAATGACTGCCTATATGCCTCTGTACGAGCCCTAATCTCTATTATCTTATCTTTGTGGTCTTTCCGCGAAATGTAAGTTGGCGGTAGTAAAATTGTACTGCAGTCAGCCTCAAATGCTGGTTCTCTAAATTTCCTCAGTAGCGATTCACGAAAAGAACGCCTCCTTTCCTCTAGAGACTCCCCCCGAGTTCCTGAAGCATTTCCGCAACACTCGCGTGATGATCAAACCTACCAGTAAAAAATCTAGCAGCCCGTCTCTGAATTGCTTCTATGTCCTCCCTCAATCCGACCTGATAGGGATCCCAAACGCTCGAGCAGTACTCAGGAATAGGTCGTATTAGTGTTTTATAAGCGGTCTCCTTTACAGATGAACCACATCTTCCCAAAATTCTGCCAATGAACCGAAGACGACTATCCGCCTTCTCCACAACTGCCATTACATGCTTTTCCCACTTCATATCGCTCTGCAATGTTACGCCCAAATATTTAATCGACGTGACTGTGTGAAGCGCTACAATACTAGTGGAGTATTCAAACATTGCAGGATTCTTTTTCCTATTCATCTGCATTAAGTTACCTTTATCTATATTTAGAGTTAGCTGCCATTCTCTACACCAGTCACAAATCCTGTCCAGGTCATCTCGTATCCTCCTACAGTCACTCAACGACGTCGCCTTCCCGCACACCACCGCATCGTCAGCAAACAGCCGCACATTGCTATCAACCCTATCCGAAAGATCATTTATGTAGAAAGAAAACAACAGCGGACCTACCACACTTCCATGGGGCACTTCAGATGATACCCCCACCCCCGATGAACACTCACCATCGAGGACAACGTACTGGGTTCTATTACGTAAGAAGTCACAGACGCCCCACAAGATTAGAGAGAAGTCTCCACCAGCTTGAACAGTCCACTGCTGACATGGATTCATGAGGTTGTCTCCATACCCTTACACGTAAATTCGCTCGATACAACTTGAAACGAGACTCGTCCGACCAGGAAACATGTTACCAGTCATCAACAGTCCAATTGCAGTGTTGACGGGCCCAGGCGAGGCGTAAAGCATTGTGTCGTGCACCCATCAAGGGTACAAGAGTGGGCCTTCGGCTCCAAAAGCTCATATCGATGATGTTTCGTTGAATGCTTCGCACGTTTACACTTGTTGATGGCCCGGCATTGAAACCTGCAGCTATTTGCGGAAGGGTTGCATTTCTGTCATGCTGAACGATTCTCTTCAATCGTTGTTAGTCCCGTTCTTGCCGGATCTTTTCCGGCCGCAGCAGTGTCGGAGATTTCATGTTTTACCAGGTTCCTGATATTCAGGATAGACTCGTGAAATGGTCGTACGGGAAAATCCCCACTTAATCTCTACCTCGGAGATGCTGTGCCCCGTCGCTCGTTCGCCGACTATAACACCACGTTCAAACTCACTTAAATCTAGATAACCTGCCATTGTAGCAGCAGTAACTGATCTAACACCTGCGCCAGACACTTGTCACTTTATATATGCGTTGCCAACCGCAGCGTCGCATTGTGCCTGTTTATATATCTCTGTATTTGAATACGCATGCCTATACCAAATTCTTTGGCGTATCAGTGCATATCACACAATTTTCCTGCAAAATTATATGAGTGTACGGCGCATAGATATCTGAGAGGCGCTGGGGGATTTCCAGGCTGAACCAAATGTCAGCTGAAACTGTAACAGGATATATGAATAGTATCAATTATAATCTCAACTGAAGCAAAACTTTGTCTTTGGTACACGGACACTTAACATAATGAACGTAAGCAGATGTCTTAAAGGAGCGTGGCCTCTCACAGTGACGGAAGAGAGGACGTTCACCCAGAAGCAGTTAGGAGAAGATTAATTATGAAAAATCCGCCTCGATTGCACAAACTACCTCGTGTTTACCTAGGTTTCAGCGTGGGTAACCACGCCTTCTTCAGAACAAATATGAAACAGCTTGCCTAAATAGGCATAGTCAAGGCTAAAATAAACACCTACAGCGGCAAGACCACATAAATTTTTTTTTTACAAATACACGGTACATATGTACCGTGTATATGTAAATTTTTTTATGGGCCTTGCCGCTGTAGGTGTTTATTTTAGCCTTTGACTATGCCTATTTAGGCAAGCTGTTTTATATTTGTTCTGAAGAAGGCGTAGTTACTCACGCCGAAACCTAGGTAGTTTGTGCAATCGAGGAGGATTTTTCATAATTATTTCGATACTTACGATTGCTGACGCGCTGCAATGCTGGAAGTTCTGAAGTTAGGAGAAGCCCATGACATGCTCACTTCAAGCGAAATGTCAAGAGAAAAGTGAAAACAGTTAAGGAACAATAAAACCGTGTTGTTAGCCGTGAAATGATCGCGTATTCACCTGACTAACACTACCGTCTTACTTATATATAGCAGATGTAACTGCCGTTACTTCATGATGCTATCCTAGGGGCAACTGATTTTATGTGATCGGTAACTAACGAAAATTTAAATATATCTGACAAACGATTCCATTTACCAGGCCCGTAAATCAAAATTTTTGGTCGAAATGGCGATTTCATATAATTTGCTGAGTGGTGCGTATTTCTTCCGTCGCTCTGGAGAAAACAGCATATATGTTTGTGTCTTCCGCGAACTTTGCACCACAGTCCAGGACATCTTTCGAGTTACAAGAGCTGAATTCTAATGTAATATGCAAGTTAAGGACCTGTGTTCGTGTGAAACAAGATCGCGCAACAGGGAAAGAAAGACTCGCATGAGAGTGAGTTCTATTATGATTGGAGAAATTTAGAAATAGAAGCACCACATTAACGTGTTACCACATACCGCTAGTAGAGTACATCGATGATCCGTGCTTCGGTAAAGGATTCAGATACTTTTCTTGGGATGCTAGAACTGTTTAATGAGCACTTAGCTGCTCCAGAATAACGTAAGAGTCGCTCGCCATACGAATACTGTGCATCAGGTAAAAAAGCCAGTACTCTTTGGGATCAACTGTGAGGTCTCTGCGGTTTTTCACTACAGACTTTGAGAATCATCCAGTGCGCCTAGTACTGAATAACACGGTTACCTCCGTTCCTTTCAAGTACCCACAATGATGCGAGGAAAAAACTGCAAAATGCCTCCACGAAGCCACAACGATGAGGCGTATATGATTGTTGATCTGTAAAATCACGGACATAGGAAGTCTCTCACAACAATGGACGTCCTCTTCCAAGAGCTAGGCATATTTTGCGGAGAACTATCTACTGATTACAGATATTTAAATGTACATATTCGTCGACACAACGTTTAAGCGGCTGCCTTTCTTCTCACGTTAAACTTAATGCACACTACAACTCTATCACAACACCTTGATGACCTCATTTGACGCCAAGCTTGCTGGAATAACTGTGTCTTATTGTAAGGTCACTGACGACGTTAGTGATGCACGTCTCAGATTTTTTTTTTAAATGGTTCAAATAATTCTGAGCACTATGGGACTTAACTTTTAAGGCCATCAGTCCCCTAGAACTTAGAACTACTTAAACCTAACTACACACATCCATGCCCGAGACAGGATTCGAACCTGCGCCTAGAACCGCTCGGCCACCCCGGCCGGCTCAGATCTTTTAGATGGAGATTCAGTACAAAGAATGTATTCACGTAAGGTCATAGTAGTCATTTCATCTAGCGTCTTTTATGGGACCAAACGGTTGATCCAGGCCTAAACGATGTACAAAGTATAGGTAGTAATAATTAATCAGTCATTCTTCACAACCATACGTTTCCCAAGACAAAGAGTAAGGCAAAAGACATAGTTGTAAAATGGTTATTCATGGAATTAAGACATTCCCTACCAATATAGATAAAAATCCCTGCATCAGGTGTTGTGGAAGCAATTTACATTTATGTATTGCAGGATCAGTATTGGCCGTGCATATGCAAAATGCAGTTGTAAGGAAGAACTTGTTAACAACGATCGTAAGAATACAGTAAGTGAACTGACAGATAATATGAAATGATAAGGGAACAAGTATAACACAGAAAACCTAAATCGCTTCGACCAAATTTTAAAAAAAGACGTTTTACTTACAATAAATCATTATAATTAGTTGCCGGCCGGAGTGGCCTAGCGTTTATAGGCGCTACAGTCTGGAACCGCGCGACCGATAGGTCGCAGGTTCGAATTCTGCCTCGGGCATGGATGTATGTGATGTCCTTAGGTTAGTTAGGTTTAAGTAGTTCTAGGTTCTAGGGGACTGATGACCTCAGCAGTTAAGTCCCATAGTGCTCAGAGCCATTTGATTTTATAATTAGTTGAAATAACAGGGCCGCGCGGGATTAGCCGAGCGGTCGCAGGCGCTGCAGTCATGGAGTGGGAGGCTGGTCCGCCGGCCAGTGTGGCCGAGCGGTTCTAAGCGGTTCAGTCTGGAACCGTGCGGCCGCTACGATCGCAGGTTCGAATCCTGCCTTGGGCATGGATGTGTGTGATGTCCTTAGGTTAGTTAGTAGTTCTAAGTTCTAGGGGACTGATGATCTCAGATTTTAAGTCCCATAGTGCTCAGAGCCATTTGAACCATTTTGAGGCTGGTCCCGGCGGAGGTTCGAGTCCTCCATCGGGCGTGGGTGTGTGTGTTTGTCCTTAGGATAATTTAGGTTAAGTAGTGTGTAAGCTTAAGGACTGATGACCTTAGCAGTTAAGTCCCGTAAGATTTCGCACACATCTGAACATCATCTAAAGTAACAGGCCCTCTGAGAAGAAGGTGAATTTATAATATGTAAGTCGGCGGAGAAACGTAGAATTGGAAAGAAAAATAGGAGTAGAATGTATGCTTGGATTCTACGACGAAATCATAACCAATGGATTACACTGTAAACAGGAAAAGAGGAGACAACAAACTGAAGAAAAAGACAGGTTCGTGGTAGTGCACAGCAGCCGATGTCGTGGCCGATAATACGAAGAGTTTGGGCAGCGGCTTTTGGCAGCGCCGTGCGGCTAACGCCGTGAGGCGCGACGGCAGGATGCGGCCTCTTCCCGCGGGAGCCGTGACACAGGCCAGCCGCCGGCAGAGCGACACCTGCGGGAACTCCTCCACATCCGCCCCGCTCTCCCAGGGATCTCCTGCCGGCCCACTTTTAAAGTGGCGCCGGGGCGCACGTACCGCGCACGCAACACCGACCGTTGTCGGTTCCTACTACAGTACACAACTCGAAAGTTGCGTTACGTAACTGCACGAGTGACTCATTGTCCATCACGTAGTGAGCTTTTGTATAATCCCTCCCTCTCAGAATTTTTTAATCTTTATAAATCAGAATAATATTCAAGGGAAAGTAGTAAGGCTATTGATAAATCGGCGATTTAGAAAAGATTGCTGTATGGTGTGGCAGGTGGCAGTTGACGCTACATAACGAAAAGTGTGAGGTGATCCACATGAGTTCCAAAAGAAATCCATTGGAATCCGATTACTCGATAATTAGTACAATTCTCACGGCTGTCAATTCAACTAAGTACCTGGGAGTTAAAATTACGAACAACCTAAGTTGGAAAGACCACATAGATAATATTGTGGGGAAGGCGAGCCAAAGGTTCCGTTTCATTGGCAGGACACTTAGAAAATGCAACAAGTCTACTAAAGAGACAGCTTACACTACACTCGTTCGTCCTCTGTTAGAATATTGCTGCGCGGTGTGGGATCCTTACCAGTTGGGATTGACGGAGGACATCGAAAGGGTGCAAAAAAGGGTAGCTCGTTTTGTATTATCACGTAATAGGGGAGAGAGTGTGGCAGATATGATACGTGAGTTGGGATGGAAGTCATTAAAGCAAAAACGTTTTTCGTCGCGGCGAGATCTATTTACGAAATTTCAGTCACCAACTTTCCCTTCCGAATGCGAAAATATTTTGTTGAGCCCAACCTACATAGGTAGGAATGATGATCAAAATAAAATAAGAGAAATCAGAGCTCGAACAGAAAGGTTTAGGTGTTCGTTTTTCCCGCGCGCTGTTCGGGAGTGGAATGGCAGGAGAGACAGTATGCTTGTGGTTTGATGAACCCTCTGCCAAGCACTTAAATGTGAATTGCAGAGTAATCATGTAGATGTAGATGTAGATACGCATGGTGCAGCTTGCCCTGCTTAACATCTTCCAAAACGCCACAAATAAAAACGGGACTGTTCCGGGGCTCATACGTCGGGTTCTATTGCTGATAGAAAAAAAAAATGGCTCTGAGCACTATGGGACTTAACTGCTGTGGTCATCAGTCCCCTAGAACTTAGAACTAGTTAAACCTAACTAACCTAAGGACATCACAAACATCCATGCCCGAGGCAGGATTCGAACCTGCGACCGTAGCGGTCTTGCGGTTCCAGACTGCAGCGCCTTTAACCGCACGGCCACTTCGGCCGGCTGCTGATAGAAAGGTTGGGTCAAGTATTTTGGATAGCTCTTGCGCTATGGACCATTTGAATACCCGACAGAAGGAGCCCTCAGTCTTTCCTACAGTACAGGGTCGCAATTTGTGTGTTGCACATTTTCCTCTCCTTATGCTTATGAAGCAAATCAGTTGGTTCTTTTAGTATCTGAAGTGCTCTACCGTGGATCTTAAGGGGATTACGGAGGCACCATTATCTCATGGGCGGTTCCTTAGAAAACAGCAAAGAAGGTTTTTCTGACTACTTTTTCGTACCAAAAACTGAGAAGCAGATTTCAAGACGGCAATGCACAGAAAATGGCTGAAATTTTTACGATGTATTGGTATGATCCCGACCTCGAACAATCCCGAAATTTTCTTGATATTTTTATCCGTTTCCGAAATACAGAAATTCAAAGTTACCCCAGTTGTAGACGAAAATGCACAAGTAAAATCCGACGTGATGCGGAAACATAGTTTAAGCGGCGACGTAGCAGGGAGAAATATGCTGTAAAGTGTCTCCGATCACCAGAAGGGTTCTGAGACTCCGTATTGTAATACTTAAACACATGAAAAACTTTAAGCAAGTAAAATCCAGTCTGAGACGCGAAATTATATGGTTTCCTGTTACTTCAATTTCATATAAGCAAACTATCAAAATTTTACTCACCGATAAAGTTCTATTCGTATGAGTGACATGCCATGCTGTGGCAGGAAAAAGAAGAGAACTAGCGGGAAAATGCTCGTAATGGAGCACAAAAAAGGCGAATATTCTACACTTTATGAAAAGACACGGACTGAAAAGTGGGGTGCCAACGGCCTCATCTACCTTTCTCAGCACCTTTGAGAAAATCGGCATCAGAACATATTCGCGCTTTTTTATGCTGAGAGCTAACAAGACAGTGGCAATGGGAAATGTCGGAAAAATAATAAATAGTAGAAGATAGTAGAACACGGTTGTGGTTTAAAAAGAGCGAAGGAGACAATGATAGCGTGAGAGAAAGACAGGGATACAGAGGCAGTAGAACGTAGATGACAGTGACAGAATAGTGCTATGCAAAGGGTGAAGCGGACAGAGCGAGTGGAAGGGATGGGGGAAACAGCAGCAGTAATAAGGAGCGAATGAGATGGAAGCAGTAAAAGGAGAGAAAGAGAGAGACAGTGACAGTAAGAGGAGATAGTAGCGGTAGGACAGAAAGAAGGAGACTGTGGCTGTGAGACAAGAGACAGTGACAGTTACACAAAGAGATAACGACAATGAGTTGGGCTGAACGAATGAGTGAGTATGGGCAAGTGGGAGAGGATGGCTACGAACGACTAAGTGGGTGTGAGCGAGTTCCAGTTTGGGGAGCTTGTGGGAGGGAAGGATGAGTTGCGCGTTGATAACAGTGCGAAAGTGTTCACATGCCAAAATTTTTGGAAAAATCTTTAAACGTCCTATGGAAGATAGAATGAGGCTGGTGGTACCCCATTTTTCAGTCAGAGTAGTCACTCTTCTAATAAAAAGGACCACTCATTCGCCTTCTTTTGTGCTTCGTTAAGAGCATTTTTCCGCTGGTACAGGATGTCTGAACCATTTCCTTTCCTTTTGGCCTTAGTCCCACGTGACGCATCGTCGGCCTTGTTATTACTGATTTGACAATTTTAGTGACAGTGGGTGCCCTTTCTGCCACCTTCCCAACCCCCCCCCCCCCCCCCTCAGGTTGGAATAAGTGTACCAAGCTGTCTTTGTCATAAGGAAGACATAAGTGCTTATTTCCCCATTGGTAGCAGGTCAGATGTTGTAGTGTGGACGTGTAGACGGATAATGGTTATTCTGTACTGACAGGTTTAGTCTATTTAATGGTGCAGTCACAACCATGCAGAAAACATTAGGTAGTAAAATATGTGACGTGTTTGTGTGAAGACTGGTCGACGCAGAGAAAAAAACAACTGAAGTGGGTACATATTAAGGTACCAATGATCACAATATTTGCACTTATACCCCTAGTACCCTGTATACATAAATAAACTAGAAACTTTCTAGCATTGCTTAAGGCACAGTGCGCTAGCTTGTGAGACATGGAGGTGGGCCCGACCCAGATCGAATCTACATAGTGTACTGACCTGCCTGGATGTAGCATTTAGGTGTTTTTCCACACTCATTTAGGGAAAATCTGAACTGATCCCCATTGAGCGCCTCAGAAAATAAGATATACAAACAGTTAAAATACGATAACACACAAAACAAAGTTTACACGATTCACAGACAGATTGCGCACATCACTTACCTCCCAAAGGTTAAATGCGACCGTCAGGAAGTGCACACGGCCACAAAGTTAAAAAGAAAAGAAATTTTTTCAAATCATGAAATCAGATACCGTATGTGAAGAAAAATTGAAGAACAAGTAGTGTATTTAACTATAGATTACTAAATCCTCGTAAAATTTACGATACATTTGGTACCGATTCAGGATTCTTGCCATCTGGTATTGTCAGTGTAGGGTGTAGAGCAGGAGTTTTGTACTTATTTCATATGCGACATACCATTGGTGACCCTATAATTGCAATTAACTACTATATAAACTATAAATTATGACAATTTTTCAGGATGTGATGCCACACAGCTGTTATACTTTTGCATTTAAAAAATGTCGTATTACAGCCTTGAGCTGCTGCTAAAATACTTTATTTACTCAACCTGTTTCAGTCGTCTGACCATCATCGGGTCTCACATACAAGTATTCACAGCATCATGTTAGGTGAAAAATAAAGTCGTCATATCCAGGTGCTAAAAATCATGATTTTTACGCTGTTATCATATCGTAAGATAAATACGTCGTCAGTCTATAAAAACTGTGCTGTGTGGTATCAGTCTGCTCACAGTGTTAACGCCGATTGCTGTTTTAACATGAATGGGTACACTGCCGAGCACAGCTTTGACAAACTGATGACGTATTTCACATTGCAATATGATAACAGTGTAAAAATAATGGTTTCGTCACCTGATGATAAAGATTTAATATTTCGCCTAACATGATGCTGTGAATACTTGTATGTGAGAACCCGATAACGATCAGAACACTGAAACTGGTTCTGTAAACACAGTGTTTTAAAGCAGCTGAAGCCGGTAGTATAACATTTTTCAAATATAGATTATTAATTCCTTTGAATTGTAGTGAAATTTACGATGATATAGTAACAATGTAGCATATCCCTCTTACAGCGTAATAATTTTGAAAAAAGATGAATATTGTATTTTATGTGACAAAGAGTATACGCCCAGATGAAAACTTGAATCATTTCAAAACTGTATACGTAGTTTTCCCAGAAATTACAACAATATAATTTTAAAGAACATGCACACAGAACTTTTCATCAAGATGTAGTTCTGATTCTTATGTAGAAAAGAAGTTGGAGAGGAAAAGAAGAAAACGGACAAGACTGAAACTGGCGATATAAATCAACATTTTGAAAACGAGAATGTTTAGATCGGAAAGAAACTTTTTTATAAGAAAAAAACTGTAAGTGAACCAGTTTCTTGGAAAAGAAACAGAGATAATTAGACGGTAATAGCTGAGATGGTTGTACAGATACTGTATCAACTGCTAAGAGATATACATCAAAAGGATAGAAGACTGTGCAGAAGGAAACAGCGACACGAACTTTAGAGTGCCCTTACCCTTTAAGAGGAGGATACATCATCTGGAGCATAAACATAGATATATGGGAAACACATGCAGTTCTACTTCTTCAGGACACAAATGTAACCCAGTGCAACTGGTGTTCAGATGCAGACAAAATATGGTGGAATGCGTCAGTACAGGACTAGATAAAGTTGTTCATGAAGCAACAGTTTGTACTGCATTTCACAGTTCATACTAACTTTCGAACTATAAGCCAATCATAGCAAAAAGAGTGCACTATGACACTTTGGCCGTAAGAATGTTTTTGAAATAAGTTAGGATTATAGATTCTAATAAAGTAATAGCGCTCGTGCTAAGATTTATCAGTCGTAACCAACTGGACGACTCGTTATGATGGTCTATGATTGAAACCGGGAGACATATAAGGTTATAATAAACAGCTGATGGTTGATAATCGTTTCAGTCAATGACACAATCATGGTGTGACTGCGTATACGGAACAATATGGAAAATATCTCCACGGTCTATCTAAACTGAACACAAGGCTTCGGTGAGTCCCTTGAACTTACTGAATTTTGGGTGTTTCTCGAAGGCCAATCAGTAAACGCATGACTCATGATTCTGCCCGAATAATTGTCATCGGTTTGAGTCACTGAATCCGTAAGTTTACTCAGTTATCTAAAACATACAGATCTCAATAATTCTCTAAGTTTTTCATTTATTGCGGCAGTTTTTAGGCATTAGTTGTATGTACCTTTTCCTGCAGCTCGTCGAGATAGCGATGTTACTTGAGACAGAGGACCGACATCAGTTGGTAAGAGATGGTGAATGATGAAAGAAACAGCTCGACATCTTGTTGGAAAAATAAAGAAAAAAGCTGTTCATGAAGTTCGGAGGGGGGAGGGGGGGGGAGGTTGTTTCTACGAATCATTTTGCACGTTGCACTTCTTTTAGAGCAGGAGCCACAATACGCGTTTCTGCGGCAGTCTTTTGATATGAGTCTATTCTTTATCGACAGATATCGCAACGAATCATCACCTAGAAGTGGCACTGCATGGACTGATGGTGTTCTGTTTGATGCAGTTGATCTCCTCCTACCTGTAGTCCATAATTCTCTGGCGTTCTGTCTCAAGTGAGCTATAATTTTTTCAGAGTCACTTTGTTAAGTGAATGTGGAAATTATCTTTTCATTATATTGACCATTTCAAATGATTCTGTCATCCACAGTTGACAAGAAATCCGTTTTCCTGGAAGCTCATGTGTCATTGATTAGGTAAAGTTGTAAGCAAGAAGCATTAAAGCAGCATCAACGCCTGCGAAAACAGTAAAGATTAAGCATTTCCCACGAAACAGAAACCGTCATCGATGCGTTTGCTACCTAAACAGCATCAGTTACACGCTGTGTAGCGTTAAGCAGGCGGCTCCCAGAATTCTTTCCTCCAGCTCACAAATAGGCCGCACGCGTGTCTGCTGCCTGCTATAATGAAGTTTCTGGAAACATTTTGTCACTACGGATCTCGAAATAATAACCAAACCCCAATGAAAGATATTAGTGAGGGTACTGTGGTGCGCGAACAGCGTAATGTACATCTTGAGTGCTCTTCGTAAATTCAGTGACAGGTAAATTTCGCGATACTCGCACAAAGCGCGTTCAGCAGTGGCGGCTTGTAGCGGGCGGGTGCGGATACTGACGTGTGATTTGTGTTCTCAACCTAGAGAAGTGCTCCTGATTCCTGTCAGGCAGCTCGGTTTATGACAGGCGCCATCACAGGCGCGGCCCGTCGTGCCAGACCGCCTCACTCAATTGGCCTTTGACAAGTGTTTACAGAGCAGCCGACCAGAGGAGCAAACATCCTTCGGCAAGAGAATAAAAAGGCTTCACATATCACGGCAACGAGCACGTTTCGTTTTGATTCTGACCTCTGACACGGACTGTTCTGTGACGACGTCGGCACACAGTTCTAGAGAAGAATAAAGATTGCTTCCAAATCAGGGGGAAACTCACCAGAGGCGCTTACAAGGGGAGGCAGCCAATTGTGAAATTCATATTCGATTCATACTGCGCATAATAAAAGCTCATGGCCAGAGGTGTAATGTGGCAAAGCACCAAGATGCACTTCTCAGCCGTTGTCGAGAAAATCGACAGTTAAAATAAACCGTTGCGGTGAAATGCCCTCTACGGTTAGTCATGTTATATAGCGTCGTGGCGCAGCGGTAAGCGCTCGGGTTTGTAATCGGAAGGTCGCCGGATCGAATCTCACGCCATGCAACATTTTTTTTTATTATTAGTTTTTCGTAATTCAAATATATATATATATATATATATATATATATATATATATATATATATATATATAAACTATTAATGAATTGCTAATGCATTTTGGTGGAAGGCGGATCGCTCTCCAATTGTACCGCCTCCATTTTTCCGTTTGTTTAACAGGGTGTACCAAAGCTCTCACGTCCGCACTGATTTTCGACGATGTTATAAGTTGCGCTACGGACCGCATCTACCTTCTTTCGAAGTTAGCACGCAACTACGCTTTTATGCGGCGGCTCGTTTCGGCCCATTCAACATCTGTCCTTCAAGTGTAACGAGCGAGTAACGGAGCTTATATTTCATACCTGACACAGCAAATTTGTGTTCGTGGGGTTTCTATTCTAATTCGAACGTTTGACTTACGCTATACGTATTCGTTTCGGAATATCGTTTCTACGTCTTCCGTTAACTATACGTGGTTAACATTATGAAGACAATAACATTTGTGAAATACAACTTTGTTTGCGGAAAACATAATGATGTTCGAAGTCGCCAGTTTTTCCACGACAAACGACCTTCAACAACTCATTATATGCATAATTGTTGCAACTGATTACCGGGAATTATATATATATATATATATATATATATATATATATATATATATATATATATATATATATATGTGTGTGTGTGTGTGTGTGTGTGTGTGTGTGTGTGTGTATAGACACATTTGAATAACAAAAAACAAATACTAAAAAAAAAATTGCATGGCGCGAGATTCGATCCGGCGACCTTCGGATTACGAACCCGAGCGCTTACCGCTGCGCCACGACGCTGTCGATAATTATTAATCGTTGAGAGTATTTCACCACAACGGTTTATTTTAACTGTCGATTTTCTCGACAACGGCTGAGAAGTGCATCTTGGTGCTTTGCCACATTACACCTCTGGCCATGTGCTTTTATCATGCGCAGTATGAATTGAATCTGAATTTCACAATTGGCGGCCTCCCCTTGTTAGACCGAACGGGTCGCCGATTTCGCTGGTACGAGAGCGTCAGCCATGGAGCTGCGGCGTTAACCAGAGACTAGCAGTCCGCACGCTATTTCTTCTTTCTAATATTCAAGGGAACAATCTTATCGCTACCATAAAGCATCTTGATTCAAAAATAAATAATAATTATAGTCAATGTTGTACGCTCATAAGTAGGTATAATCGAAATATAATAAGGAATCATCACGAAATGAACATTTACTTATCGCTACATTCACGCGCGTATCGCACATACAGCATATTTTATTCACAGTAGGTTAAGCCCGCTATGATTTCACTGCAACAAGTACATGAATGTATCAATAAATGAGTGATCATTTAAATGCTATTCCTTATTTTATAAGTCTATTGATTATACCAAGCCATGAACGGATCACAATGATTATAATTATTATTGTTGTTCATATCTAACGAAGCATGACTCGGTTTAGCGATTCAAGTATTTGATCGAAAGTTAGAAAGATAAAATGAAAATGACGGAAATTCATCCCGCTACGGTCAGATTTATAGAAAAGTATACATGGCTCAGTTATAGTCAGTTGACGTATGTATCGGCATACTCGAGGACAACCGATTGGAAAATTTCGTTACTTTTGCTCAGTTCACAGGATGGACCCTTGATAAAGTAATACTGAGTAGCAGAGGAAAACATAATCGTATTTATATCTGTAGTTTGGGGGTCATGATCGTTTGGTTTTCACAGCAGCTGCGTTTTTACACAAATTTATAAGGATTTGAGTCCGCCTGTAACAAGTAATCTCTTCACTGTCCAAATGTATTTCGGCGTTTATGTGCTAACATCGGCGAGTACTTTTATTCAGGTGGTTTTCTCTTGGTTTGTCTCTTTTTCTACATGCTCATTTGTTGCAGAAAAGGCACATAAACGCAGTACATACTGTATACTTATTGAACAACGATCGCAACTTAAAACGTTGAACCTCACAAAACACAACTTTCATGACGTTGCAAATGTAACGATACATGTTAGGGCAGCAAAAAGTGATAAGGCGAACTACATTTCCTTCAACTACATTCTGATTTTAAGATACAACATTTAGCAGTAATCGACACACAATCAGCTAAATTTTATTAAGTGAAAGATTAAAGACTCGTTCAGACTCTTTATCACTGATACTGATTATTTATACAACGTCCATGATTCGTTTTAGAATACACTCCTTCATCAGATGTATCGGGGAAACCAAGCTCATCTACATCGGTCCTATGCAATAGATCGATGAATGGATAATTGTTAACCAGCTGTATCCTGACACAGAAGTGTAGCACTTAAGTGAAATCGCGTAAAGCGATGCTAAGATCTTTTCCTTTTCTGAAGTGTATAGTGCCGATAGCAGTGGTACATTGCATGATCAGTTTTGATTCTGTACAAGGGGCGTTCAATAAGTAATGCAACATATTTTTCTCTGAAAGGAAATTGGTTTTATTCATGACTGCAATACGCCATATTATTCCCCACTCCGTTGGCTAAGAAACCCTAACTTCCAATATAATCTCTGTTCAGTGCGGCGGCATTACGCCACTTTCCTTACTGGATGGGCATGTACGAGGGGCGTTTGAAAAGTCCGTGCAAAAATAAAAACTACTTATGTGTTTGCGGTAAACCTTTTTTATTTTTCGACATAGTCTCCTTTTAAACTTTTACACTTCGTCCAACGGTGTTCTAATTTGTTGATCCCTGGAGAACTGGGGGAATGTGAAACGAGTTGGAATCCTATTTCCATTAATTTTGCCACCACAACTGCTGAGGTGTACTGGTGCATTGTCGGGATGGAAAAGGACTTTTCTGTGGTCCAATCCCCGGCGTTTTTCTTGCAGCTTGGTTTTCAAACGGTGCAATAACGATGAATAATATGCACCTGTAATAGTCGACGAGGATTATCCCTTGCGAATCCCAAAAGACAGTCGCCGTAATCTTTCCGGCCGAAGGAATGGTCTTCGCCTTTTTTGGTGCAGATTCTCCTTTGGTAATCCACTGTTTAGATTACTGTTTGGCCTCAGGAGTATAGTAATGTATCCATGTTTCATCCACAGCGACGAAATGACGCTTAAAGCCCTGCGGATTCTTCCTGAACAGCTGCAAACAATCCTTGCAACACTTCACACGATTCCGTTTTTGGTCAAGCGTGAGCAATCGCGAAACCCATCTTGCGGATAGCTTTCTCGTGTCCAATATTATGTACCAGTTCATTCGAGATGGCCGCAGCACTAGCAATCTCACTCACCTTAGCTCTTCTGTCATCCATCACCATATCATGGATTTTATCAATGATTTCCACAGGGCGTCCAAAACGTTCAGCATCACCTGTGCCCATATGGCCACTCCGAAAATTTTGAAACCACTTATAAACTGTTCTAATCGAAGGTGCAGAGTCACCGTAATGTTTATCAAGCTTCTCTTTAGCCTCCTGAGGCCTTTTGCCTTTCATAAAGTAATGCATAATCAGCACACGAAATTCTTTTTCGTCAATTTTTTTGACAATCACTCGACTTCCTTGATTCACACGAATGCCAAACACAATGAAATACATACACCAATATGGCTGAAAGTTGGTGTGCATTCTTTCCAAAGATGTTACTAACTAAACATGACATCGATACGCACCGGTGGTGCCATCTCTCGGACTTTGCACGAACTTTTCAAACGCCCCACGTATACCGACATGGTACCACTCTACTGGCCAACGTCTTGTTGCATCAGTAACCTCCACATCAGACGGCCGAAGTGGCCGTGCGGTTAAAGGCGCTGCAGTCTGGAACCGCAAGACCGCTACGGTCGCAGGTTCGAATCCTGCCTCGGGCATGGATGTTTGTGATGTCCTTAGGTTAGTTAGGTTTAACCAGTTCTAAGTTCTAGGGGACTAATGACCTCAGCAGTTGAGTCCCATAGTGCTCAGAGCCATTTGAACCATTTGAGGCTCCACATCAACCACGTACTGCTTCCCGCGAAATGCATCCTTCACTGGGCCAAACAGGTGGAAGTCGGAAGGCGAGGCACGATTCTTGTGAGTACACAAATTGGTGGACGAATGTGTCAGCACTACCAACAGAGATATCCAGTTGTGCAGCGAGGAGTTTGATTGTGATCTGTTGATCATCTCGAATGAGTGTGTCCGCACGTTCCAACATTGCGGGAGACACAGCTGTGTGCGATCGGCCGGCCCGCGGGAGATCGGACAGGTTTGCGCCACGTTATTGCGATGATGACAGACGCCTCGCTCAACGACTCACCGTGCTTTTGTTCACTGCCAGGTTTCCATAGACACTCTGCAAGCGCGTATGAAAATATGGAATGCTCTAGTTTTCCGACAAAGGAAACTCAATGACATCTCTCTGCCCGGAACGCATCTCCGTTACAGGCGTCATTTTGAAGGTTACGTACGGCGCCACCACCTATCGCAACTTCATGAAACTATGTAGGGGCTGAAGCGCGGGAATGTCCCACAACGATTTCCGCTTTATTGCGGCCGAAACTGGCCGAGAAACAAATGTGTTGCACTACTTATTGAATGTCCTCGTGTGCTGTGTAAATAGTCTAGATCAATAAAATGCAGCCTGAAGAAATCGCTAATATTTTTCATAATAAAATACACTGCCGCCTCGTAGTGAGAGGTGCCGTCCTCAACAACGGTGAACCGATTGCAATCAGTTGACTGTACGTTGTTGCGCGAAACAATTTAAACTCATCTGTAAGGCGTCCTACGGCATAAAGAACGTGTCTATGGCGATGAATGCCCTGTACGGAACCCGCCCCGTCACGCGTTGATCCGCGGCTTGCAGGAATCGAGTGCAGACGCTGACGCGGCGCAGTCGTCACATTACCGCGGCGGGGCGTCGCGGGCGAGTGGGCGCGCCCCTCGGGCGGCCGTATCGACGCCGCCTGCCATTGGGCGACCCCGACCCGTTTGGCGGCGGCGGGCACCGCATTGGCTGTTCCCACGGTACACCCCAGCCTGCTCATTGCGCTGCGCCGACACCCCTGCAAAGCCGCATCTGCCGCTCTGTCGGCGAAGCCCTCAGATGCCGCACGCAGATAGGCATTCAGCGTGACCAAGTATCCGCGCAAAACTCGTGTTCAAAGCTCACCCTCTGCGCTCACCTCTACTTGTAACACCAGCGGTATCCTGTTACAAATAAGCTCCGTAGTTTCCGCTTTCGGGAACCGTATGTTTAAATCTCTTTCCCAGCCTCCAAATTCACGATCTCTAGGGTTCTTTCAGTCATTACTGGCGGAGGAGAATAAAGGAGTACTCTGTGCGCAAAAAGAAAAATATTCGCACACACAATTCGCATCTTGCCCCGACAGGCACACAGACGGATGAATCCAATATCAGATTGAAAAAGAGCTCCACACAACATGTAACGGATAGAGACTAGTAACTAGTATACTCGGACCCATTTGTAGTGAAATCTCACGCCATCTGTAGTGAAAATAATAGAAGGGTACATCCATAATACCTTGAGCTCAAAACAGGGGCAGGGTTGGGGGGGGGGGGGGGGCGAAGGATCCGGCAAAATCTCATTTACAGGGGGCGGGGGCAAAGGAAGTCTCGCGTCACCTTGTAAGTTGGCTGTTTAGGTTTTTATACTGGTAACGCCACGTAGCGCTCTGTATGAAAATCACTGGATGTGCTGTGTGCAGTCTGTGGCTGGTTGGCATTGTTGTAATATTCGCTATTGCAGTGTTGGGCAGTTGGATGTGAACAGCGCGTAGCGTTGCGCATTTTTAGGTGAGCCGCCAGCAGTGGTGGATGTGGGGAGAGAGATGGCAGAGATTTGAGACCAGATGATCTGGACATGTGTCCATCAGAGATAGGAAATTTGTAACACTGGCTGTCATGAACTGATATATATATTATGACTTTTAAACACTATTAAGGTAAATACATTGTTTGTTCTCTATCAAAATATTTCATTTGTTAACTATGCCTATCAGTAGTTAGTGCCTTCAGCAGTTAGAATCTTTTATTTAGCTGGCAGTATTAGCGCTCGCTGTATTGCAGTAGTTCGAGTAACGAATATTTTCGTGAGGTAAGTGATTCATGAAAGGTATAGGTTATTGTTAGTCAGGGCCATTCTTTTGTAGGGATTATTGAAAGTCAGATGGCGTTGCGCTAAAAGTATTGTGTGTCAGTTTAGTGATGATCAGAATAATTAAAGAGAGAAATGTCGGAGTACGTTCAGTTTTGCTCAGCTGTTTGAAAATCAAATAATGTAAGGGGTTTATCAGCACAATCGTTCATAAATTTTTCTAAGGGGACGTTTCAACCTTTTAATTCAGGGGATACACATAACTATAGCGGATAGCATTGTGTTTCATACAATTAATCCCGAGCATAGACAATATTAAACTGCCGACCAATCTATGGTCTCTCTGAAGTTACACGTGTGCATGCCTTTTCACTCCGATTTGAAACAAAAGTGCAACAAATGTGACATTTCCCTGGTGGAGTTCTCTGCCCCGCATGTCGAAACTACTGCATGTCAGTCGGTAAGTTATTCGTGACATTCCGCAAGACTTACGAAGCCAATATTATTGTGTTCAACATGAAGTTGTATCAAAACTTTCATAATGCTTAAGTTAAGTTGCATGCCGACTAGTCGAAACTCGTGTATGAGCAAGAAGTTAATCGTTTGTGGAAGGAAGCTAAGCTGAAGTTCAGCATCAACGATTCTCTTCGTGATCATATGAATCCAGGGATTGAAAGATAAGTAATCATACGGTTCAAAGGAAAGTGCAAATAATGTTGCATTTCATCTGCAAAGTAAGTATAGATTCAATGACTTTTTATCTGTTAACATATCAATAAAACGTCAATTTTCTAAGGATCCATCAAAACAGTTAATACTATTTCCGCAGAGCCATTTTGTCCGTATGTCTCTCTCTCTGTCTGTCTGTTTGTCCTTCAGTCCGAATATTGCTCAGTTTTTCAGTAGCGTGTTAAAAACGCTCTTTAATAAACTTTGTAGATAAATAATGGTTTCATTAAAGTATTTTATTCATTGTTTAAAATAAATAACAAAATTATTTTTACATATTTTTACCCGACTACGCGGCTACGGGGTAAACCTCCCGTGACGGGGAGTGGGGGACGGTCACATTTCACCAAGGGTACAGAGGGACCAAATTTTAAACTAAACTTCTCACGTAATTAAAGGACGTCTCTAAGTTCCCTTACACACCGCCACTCTTCTGAGATGATGGATGAACTGTTGAATGCAAAGGTGTTTTTTTTTTTAGCACACCACAAGCAATTGTTTTCGGCATCCACGTCCTACTATGCCTATACTATATTATTACCAACAACCTTCTGCTTCTCACTGGTCCTTACTGAATTCGGAAGCCTGCCCTGTTGCGAGGAAAACGTCTATCGACACCTCAAGAGCCAAAAATTCACGAGTGAGGGCGAGACAACGCTAGTTAGAAGACTATCCACACTTATGAAACAATATTCAACTACGAATCTATAGTATGTGTTATTGAGTGTTAATTGTAGCTTGTAAGTTAGTTCCAGGTTCTTTTCGATGTATGTTTTCCTTCATTAACATCACCTGTAGTAATAACGTAGCTTGTAAGTTAGTTCCAGGTTCTTTTCGATTTTTGTTTTTCTTCATTAACATCACCTGTACTAATACGTTTAGTAATTTTAGTCTCGAGTGTGGTGTTATACCCAAACGTAGAGTAGACGATGAGCTGTAGAAAATAGAACAGAACAAGAAAAAAGACTATGAAAATTAGATGGAAAGGTTAGATTACCAATCGTACCTAAACGAGTAGGAAAGAGCTTTGTGGCAAAACCAGATTAAAAGACTGAATAAATTGAAGGGACACATCCTGATTCTTGAGCCATCACGGAAGAGTCCATTTGGTAACGAAGGCAACTGTGTGTGTGTGTGTGTATGTGTACACATTGTGTGTGTGTGTGGGGGGGGGGGGGGGGGGGAAGGTGGAGGAGTTGAGAGGGTGAAGATTATAGAGAAGGCCAAGGTTTAAATAGATGAGCCAATTTCAAATGAATATATGTTGCAAGTAGTTGTGTAGAAACGAATCTATTTGGAAAAGATAGACCGGCTTTGAGAGCTGAATCAGTCTTCGGAACGAACGCGATGAAGGCAGCAACAGCAATAGTGATTTCAAAAGACACAGTGGAGATAGAAAAGTTTTAAAGAAGAGCTGAGCATTTCCTCACGGATCTCTTACTGAGCTCACGCCACGGAGATCTCTTTCAACTACAGGGCCTGACACTGTAACAGACAGCTGTGCATCGTGAAAAGATCAACTGTTAAAAAGAGGAGGACGTACGTTGCAACGGGAGTTAGGGAACGTACCACTCTCTTCTACCCTTTACCATATTTCGCGAAATTAGTATGGCGATAAAATCAGGGAAATGCGAGGCCGTAGGGGGCTTACCGATAATTGTTCTCCCGCGTCCCATTCGCGAAGTAAACAGAATTGGGACAAATGATAGTCTAGTACCCTCTGCCACGCATTAATAGGGTGTGTGAGAGGTGTAGATATAGATGAGGAAGTTGTCTAAAACAATGCGTGTCAAAAATGTCATTTGCTACTTAAAATAACAATGGATGACTTCAGGCGGTTTGTGCGTGTTTATCTGTTCCGGCATTTAGATCTGTTTATTTTGCCATGAATCTAATGTTACGTCTAAGCCTGACTGCTACTTTAGTTCAAACACACCAACATCTATTAGCAGTTACTTCTGTTATGTTTCCACTTCACAATTCCAAGAAAATACCTCCTTAATCAAACAATTTCCTTTAACAGTTCACAAATGTTAAATTCTGTACGTAAACTTCCCCTGAGCTACGTATGGTAGTGTCTCTCTGCTTTCCGACAGCTTCACAGGTAGACCAGAAATTCGAACACCAAAAGTCGACATATACTGTATACTTATTGAACAACGATCGCAACTTAAAACGTTGAACCTCACAAAACACAACTTTCATGACGTTGCAAATGTAACGATAGATGTTTGGACAGCAAAAAGTGATAAGGCGAACTACATTTCCTTCAAATACATTCTGATTTTAAGATACAATATTTAGCAGTAATCGACACACAATCAGCTAAATTTTATTAAGTGAAAGATTAAAGACTCGTTCAGACTCTTTATCACTGATACTGATTATTTATACAATATTTAAGAAGGAACATGGCGATAGACGTACAATTTTCTAAAACTGTAGTGAAAAAGAAAATCAAGTGGTTAATTGCAGATTTTTGTGTATTTTAAGTGATATATCTTAATCCTGGGCTTGTCTCCGTCTATTCTTCAGCTTCATTCTTTCTATTTGGTGTAGCTGCTCTCAATCGTCTTGCCGTCTCACTTTTAATGACATTTATCTGAGCATGGTATCAGCTGCACATCGTATCAGCTGAAAATTCTATGAGGCGTATAACGTACATGTTCCTCATATTACCTTTCTGCTTCTCACTTCAAAAAAAGGATGCGACTCGTTCTAATATTATGAAGTTTCGTTGGTGGTCGGAAAGAATAAAATCAAAAAGTCCAGTTACGAGATATCATCTGTACGTATTATAAACGTAAGTCCCCTGCAGCGCCGAGTGAGGTGCCGCATTGGTCAGCATACTGGACTCGCTTTAGGGAGAACGACGGTTCAAGCCCTCATCCGGTCGTCTTGACTGAAGTTTTCAGTGATTTCCTTAAATCGCTCCAGGCAAATGTCGCGATGGTTCCTTTCAAAGGGCGCGGCCTGTTAACTTCCGCGTAATTGGAACAGTCCGAACTTGTGCTCCGTCTCTAATGACCTCGCTGTCGACGGGACGCTAATCTTAACGCCCCTTCCTTCCACCCGTGCAGCGTTTGCGTGTGAAGACTAGTCTTAGGAACTACAGCAGAGATTTTGATACAGTTTTCACGGACGGGTAGACTGATTCACGAAAAAGCTATTTGTATATAATTAATTACCGCTACGCCAGGCAAGTCGTTGGGCTCTACATTTAGTGCCAACCGTGCGAAGTCGAAGCACGGCGCACGTTTCGTACAATTTTTGGCTGTCCAATATAATCACGTGACGCTTAATAGAGAGATCGAAACAAAGATGTCCTGGACGTAGTTCTGGAAGGATTTTTCCAGTGCATTCCAAAATAAATTTAAAACAGAATCTAGGCAGCGTTACAAAATAAAACATACGGCTTTCCGAGATCAAGTGCTGCAGAATGACGCAGCATCTTTATTAACCAAAGATAATGTTGTCTGAACACCGCAGTGCTTTCTTATGCATTTCCTATTGGACCCTTGACTTAGTCAGCATCTTGTAGGAGGGAGACATCAAAGCAGTTCAGAGGCGAGCTGCTACATTTTTCACCGGTAGGTTCGAACAACAGGCAGGTGTTACGAGGAAATTTTTGGATCTCAAATGGGAATCACTGGAGGGAAGGCGACATTCTTTACGAGGGACGCTATTGACAAAATTTAGAGGACCGGCATTTCAAGCCGACTGCGGAACGATTGTACTGCATCCAATGTACATTTCGCATAAGGATTATGAAAATGAGAAAGGTTAGGGGTCGTATGGAACCACATAGATAGCTGTTTTTCCCTCTCTGTGTTTGCGAATGGAACAGGAAAGGAAATGAATAGTACTGGTAAAGTATACCCTCCGCCACGAACCATACGTGACTTGCGGAATATGTATGTAGATATATGTAGCTGTAGCTACAGTTTAACCACGGTGCAGCTCGGCATTTTTCACATTAAGAGACATCGCTAGATGAGAAATAATTGATAAGCGACAGACAAAAATCCTAGGACTGCCCATGTATGAAATACCAGACTATCAGATCCTTTGTCTTGCACTTAAATTCTGAGCCACCGAGCACATACTGCATTTACACGAAAAACGAGTAAGTTTTTCGTAGTCAGGTTATCGGTAAGCATGCGACAGCATCCTTACCTGTATATTACAAAACGCTGCGCATAAAAACGGGATTTTCTGGTGTTCATACCCGGGGTTCTGTTGGTGATAGAAAGATTGGGTCAAGTATTTTACATAGCCTTTGGAGTGGGGATCAGTTGTATACCCAACAGAAGGATCGTCTTAGTGTCACTATCCTACAGTACAGGTCAAAATATGAATTCCTGCTTGGGGAAATGGAGCAAATCGATTGTTTCCTTTTGCATTTGATGTGTTTTACGGTGGGATCATTGTGACTTACGGAGGCACCACTAATTCATGGACGGTTCTTCGGAAAACCCCAAGAAAATTGTTTTTTTACTATATTTTCGCCGTCACCAGCGAACCACAATCGAGCCCCCGCTAAGCACAGATCGAATAACCTTGAAAATTTACTTCATATTTTTATCCACTCCCTTGATAAACAGGTTCAAATTTTCTCTTCTTGTACACGTAAAATGCGGACGGAAAGTCTGGTGTGAGGCCAAAGCGGTATTTATAAAAGAACGTAGCGCGAAGAAATATGTTGTGGAGTGTTTCCGTCATCATCTGGCAACACCATGTTGTAGCAGTGAAGCATTTGTAAAATTTTGTGGCACGTGAAATCCGATCTGATTTGTAAAATTAGTTTTGTGTTATTTCAGTTTCACATAAGTGAACAATCTAAATTTTACTGGCCAATATATTCCTTATCAAACGAGTTAATACCCTACTGCAGCTGGGAATAGAAGGGAACTAGCCGAAAAATGCTGCTACCGGAGCACAAAGAACGCCAATATCTTCCCGTAGATTTAAAAGACTCTGAGAAGTTCTGTCTCGTTCTCTTCATCAGCGCCTTTAAAATTTTTCCCAAAAATTTTGTCATGCGAATATATATACTCGCAGTTTTTTATACTTTGAGAGAAGGAGACCAGGGTGCCGAGAAGGAGATCAAAGAGTAATATATACTGGAATAGAGTACACCTTGGCTGCGGTATAGTAATAGCGAAGGAGACAATGGTAGTGTCACAGAAAGAGGGGTAACATAGTAGACAGTGAAAGAACAGTGCTAGGAAACGAGGGAGGGAGACAGTTGCTGGAGGTGGGGTAGGGGAGGAATATGACAATGACAACGAGGAAGAGAGAGACAGTAACAGTGAGAAGAAAAAAAAATTGTGGTAAGTTCCTATGGGACCAAACTGCTGAGGTCATCTGTGCCTAGGCTTACACAGTACTTAATCTAACTTACGCTAAGGACAACACACACACCCATGCCAGAGGGGACTCGAACCGCCGACAGGGGGAGCCGCGCACAGTGAGAAGAGGTAGGAGCAGTAGGATGGAAGGAATAAGATATTAGCAAAAAGAGAGAGCAAGAGGCAGACAGTGACAGTGAGATGAGCCTGTACTAGGACAGAACGAAGGGAACTGTGGCTGTGACACAGAAGACAATGACAGGGAGACACAAACAGTTAATGGCAACGAGTTTGGCTGAGTAAGTGAGTGAGAAAGAGCAACAGGAAGTGTTGGGAATGAGCGGCTTAAAGGGATGAACTAGTATGTGTGAGTGAGTTACAGTTAGGGAAGCTAGTGGAAGTCTGTGGTGAGTTACATGTTTAAAAAAGCGCGAATGTGTTCGCATACAGATTTGTTGAAGGTGCTGTGGAAGGTAGAATGAGGCAGCTGGTACCCCACTTTTCATTATTTGTGCTGTAGCAAATCAACATGGCAGAAAACGCGTTAAGTTTTAACGTCTGCAGTAGCCACTTAGTGCAACTTCTGATAGAAGTATATGGCATGAAATTAAACATGATAAATACGAAGGATTCCATTGAAATATTGCACGGAAACTCTGTTGTATTAAGATTGTGAGTTGTGTATACCAAAGAGAGGATAAATCCGAGGAAAATCGACGAGGAAATTGCTTCGCTCTTAAGACCATCTCACGTGAGAGACAGAAAAAGGAATAATTCGTAATTTCATTATTATGAATACACTAGAGATTGGAACACGGTTGCTGGTGAGCTCCAAAAGAAAACGTTCGTTTATTTACTGTAGCCGGTGGGAAATATGATTCCAAGAGGGGAGTTGTTGATGTATTTTTTCACGGTTTTCACAGCGGCTTTTGTTGGCCCCGGGCGGGTCGGCTGCTGCTGCGCGGAGCGTCAAGAGGCCGCTAGAGCCGCCACGGTAGTTTTGGGAGGCGTTTTTTTGGCGCGGGGCTTTCATCCGGCCATCCGGCGCAGCGGCGTCTTCCACGTCCCCCAGCCGAGCCCCGGCCTCCCCTTGTTTGTGAGCGGCGCGTCTCATTCAGTGCGCTGCGCCGGATCCCGCTTTTAGGCGCCGCTTACAATGTGCACAGTGTCAGCTCCTCGACAGCGGCGGCGGTAATGTGTTCTGGATATGGACGCCGCCGCAGTCGTAAAAACTCTCCACCTGTCAACTCACAGATTCAGCAGTCGCGCTTCACTGTCAGCAGACACAGAGGGGATTCACAACTGTACCGAATTTAAGAATAATCGGGGAACGAATACACTTGCAGGGCTAAATACACTGACAAAAAAAAAAAATCGCAACACCAACCTTGTGATACACAACCACACTACTGGCCATTACAATTGCTACACCACGAAGACGACGTGCTACAGACGCGAAATTTAACCGACAGGAGGAAGATGCTGTGATATGCAAATGATTGGTTTTTCAGAGCATTCACACAAGGTTGGCGCCGGTGGCGACATCTACAACGTGCTCACATGAGGAAAGTTTCCAACTGGTTTCTCATTCACAAACGGCAGTTGACCGGCGTTGCCTGGTGAAACGTTGTTGTGATGCCTCGTGTAAGGAGGAGAAATGCGTACCACCACGTTTCCGACTTTGATAAAGGTCGCATATAGCCTGTCGCGATTGCGGTTTATCGTATCGCGACACTGCTGCTCGCGTTGGTCGAGATCCAATGACTGTTAGCAGAATATGGAATTGGTGGGTTCAGGAGGGTGATACGGAACGCCGTGCTGGATCCCAACGGCTTCGTATCACTAACAGTCGAGATGACAGGCATCTTATCCGCATGGCTGTAACGGATCGTGCAGCCACGTCTCGATCCCTGAGTCAACAGATGGGGACGTTTGCAAGACAACAACGATCTGCACGAACAGTTCGACGACGTTTGCAGCAGCATGGACTATCAGCTCGGAGACCATTGCTGCGGTTACCCTTGACGCTGCATCACAGACAAGTGCGCCTGCAATGGTGTGCTCAACGACGAACCAGGGTGCACGAATGACAGAACGTCATTTTTTCGGATGAATCTAGGTTCTGTTTACAGAATCGTGATGCTCGCATCCGTGTTTGGCGTCATCGCGGTGAACGCACATTGGAAGCGTGTATTCGTCATCGCCATACTGGCGTATCACCCTGCGTGATGGTATGGGGTGCCATTGGTTACATGTCTCGGTCACCTCTTGCTCGTATTGACGGCACTTTTCAGATGTGTTACGACCTGTGGCTCTACCCTTCATTCGATCCCTGCGAAACCCTACATTTCAGCAGGATAATGCACGAGCGCATCCTGCAGGTCCCGTACGGGCCTTTCTGGATATAGAAAAGGTTCGACTGCTGCCTTGGCCAGCACGTTCTCCAGATCTCTTACCAATTGAAAACGTCTGGTCAATGGTGGCCGAGCAACTGGCTCGTCACAGTACGCCAGTCACTTCTCTTGATGAACTGTGGTATCGTGTTGAAGCTGCATGGGCAGCTGGACCTGTACACGCCATCTAAGCTCTGTTTGACTCAATGCCCAGGCATACCAAGGCCTTTATTACGGCCAGAGGTGGTTGTTCTGGGTACTGATTTCTCGGGATCTATGCACCCAAATTACGTGAGAAGGTAATCGCATGTCAGTTCTAGTATAATATACTTGTCCAATGAATATCATCTGTTTTTGTTCTTGGTGTAGCAATTTTAGTGGCTAGTAGTGTAGCTCTTTACTCACAGGAAGCGCTGAGTGCTAGTGACAAGGGATTTCGAATTGATTCCCTATTTCTAGATTTTCAGAAGGCTTTTGATACTGTACTTCACAAGCTGCTTGCAGACAAATTGCGTGTTTGTGGAACATCGTATCAGTTACGTGACTGGATTCGCGATTTCCTATCAGAGAGGTCACAATTCATAGTAATTGATGGAAAGTCATCGAGTAAAACAGAAGTGATTTCTGGCGTTCCCCAAGGTAGTGTTATGAGCCCTCTGCTGTTCCTTATCTATATAGATGATTTAGGAGACAATCTGAGCAGCCGTCTTGCTGATCATTCTGTCGTTTATCGTCTAGTAAAGTCGTCAACAGATAAAAAAATTGCAAAACGATTTTGAAATGATATCTGTATAGTGCGAAAATTGGGAATTGACCCTAAATAATGAAAAGAGTTGGGTCATCCACATGAGTGCTGAAATAAATCCGTTAAACTTCGGTTACGTGATAAATCAGTGAAATCTAAGGGCCGTAAATTCAACTAAATACCTCGGCATTACAATTAAGAACTACTTAAATTGGAAAGAACACATAGAAAATGTTCTGGGGAAGGCTAACCAAAGACTTTGTTCTATTGGCAGAACACTTACAAGATGCAACAGATCTAATAAAGAGTCTGCCTACACAACGCTTGTCCGTCTTCTTTTGGAATACTGCTGCGCGATGTGGGATCCTTACCAGATAGGATTAACGGAGCGCATCGAGAAATTTCGAATAAGAGCAGCACGTTTGGTATTATCGAGAAAAAGGGGAGAGAATGACACTCACATGATACAGGATTTGGGGTGAACATTATTAAAACAAAGTTGTTTTTCGTTGCGGTGAAATCTTCTCACGAAATTTCAGTTACCAACTTTCTCCTCCGAATGTGAAAATATCTTGTTTACGCCGACCTACATAAGGAGAAATGATCATCATAATAAAATAAGGGAAATCAGAGCCTGCTTTCGACGTTGGAATAAAAGAGAATTATTGTGAAGGTGGTTCGATGAACCCTCTGCCAAGCACTTATGTATGATTTGCAGAGTGTCCATGTAGATGTAAATCTGAACTGGAACGTGGGTGTATCTGTGAACACGTTAATTCCCGCTATGGCCACTTCAACGTGTTGCTTTGTCGAGTAACCGGTGGAGGACAGGAAGTATCTTAAAGGCTTTATGTATAGAGCACAATCACGCAATTTTCAATGATGATTAACCTCATAACACTACTTTATATGTGACACGATCCGAGAAACTCCTGCTATCAACTTAAATGTTATTTACATTGGTAAGACTAGACGACAGAACGAAGATATAAACCCAGCTGTAAATGCGAGTCTATTACTTAAACGCTGCCTTGCATATTTCGGTGACAGATCTGCGGTCTAGAACCTGATGGTGGCCGAAATTTCTAGTTTGCCAGGCAAGTGGAAGTGCTGATCACCAAGGCAGCGTGCTAGAGTACGGGTATTAATTCCAAACATGTCCGCAGTGTCTTGTGGTGTGATGGTGTAAGAAACTGTTGATGGTGATCCGTCCGGCAGACGAGGGTGTTAATCCTGTCGGTCCCCTAGCTGCTTTTAGAGGAGAGGAGGCTATGTGTCGGCATTGGGTTTCACCCTCTCCCTTCTGCCCATCTACTCCTGCAGTATCAACGTAAACACATCACTACGTCCTTCATGCACTCATGTCATTCGCCTACTCCCAACAGTAACACAACGCAGCAAACGAGTAATGTGAAATACCTGAAACCTATACGTCTCTGCATATGAAAATCATCAGGCATTTCTCATGTCGACAGTCTCGTGCGAATCAAGTTTTGTTTCAGGCTTCCCGTATCCTTAGTTTTATAGGATGTACCCTTTAATCCGAAAATATTAGCGGAACCGAAAAGTAATGTCCTGCCTTCGCATCTACTCGTACATCTACATCTACATGGATACTCTGCGAATCACATTTAAGCGCCTGGCAGAGGGTTCATCGAACCACCTTCACAATTCTATTATTCCAATGTCGTACAGAGCGCGGAAAGAACGAACACCTATATCTTTCCGTACGAGCTTTGATTTCCCTTATTTTATCATTGTGATCGTTCCTCCCTATGTAGGTTGGTGTCAACAAAATATTTTCGCAATTGGAGGAGAAAGTTGGTGATTGGAATTTCGTGAGAAGATTCCGTCGCAACGAAAAACGCCTTTCTTTAATTACGAGGTGCATTCAAGTTCTAAGGCCTCCGGTTTTTTTTTTTCTAATTAACTACTCACCCGAAATCGATGAAACTGGCGTTACTTCTCGACGTAATCGCCCTGCAGACGGACACATTTTTCACAACGCTGACGCCATGATTCCATGGCAGCGGCGAAGGCTTCTTTAGGAGTCTGACCACTGGAAAATCGCTGAGGCAATAGCAGCACGGCTGGTGAATGTGCGGCCACGGAGAGTGTCTTTCATTGTTGGAAAAAGCCAAAAGTCACTAGGAGCCAGGTCAGGTGAGTAGGGAGCATGAGGAATCACTTCAAAGTTGTTATCACGATGAAACTGTTGCGTAACGTTAGCTCGATGTGCGGGTGCGTTGTCTTGGTGAAACAGCACACGCGCAGCCCTTCTCGGACGTTTTTGTTGCAGTGCAGGAAGGAATTTGTTCTTCAAAACATTTTCGTAGGATGCACCTGTTACCGTAGTGCCCTTTGGAACGCAATGGGTAAGGATTACGCCCTCGCTGTCCCAGAACATGGACACCATCAATTTTTCAGCACTGGCGGTTACCCGAAATTTTTTTGGTGGCGGTGAATCTGTGTGCTTCCATTGAGCTGACTGGCGCTTTGTTTCTGGATTGAAAAATGGCATCCACGTCTCAACCATTGTCACAACCGACGAAAAGAAAGTCCCATTCACGCTGTCGTTGCGCGTCAACATTGCTTGGCAACATGCCACACGGGCAGCCACGTGGTCGTCCGTCAGCATTCGTGGCACCCACCTGGATGACACTTTTCGCATTTTCAGGTCGTCATGCAGGATTGTGTGCACAGAACCCACATAAATGCCAACTCTGGAGGCGATCTGTTCAAGAGTCATTCGGCGATCCCCCAAAACAATTCTCTCCACTTTCTCGATCATGTCGTCAGACCGGCTTGTGCGAGCCCGAGGTTGTTTCGGTTTGTTGTCACACGATGTTCTGCCTTCATTAAACTGTCTCGCCCACGAACGCACTTTCGACACATCCATAACTCCATCACCACATGTCTCCTTCAACTGTCAATGAATTTCAGTTGGTTTCACACCACGCAAATTCAGAAAACGAATGATTGCACGCTGTTCAAGTAAGGAAAACGTCGCCATTTTAAGTATTTAAAACAGTTCTCATTCTCGCCGCTGGCGGTAAAATTCCATCTGCCGTACGGTGCTGCCATGTCTGGGACGTATTGACAATGAACGCGGCCTCATTTTAAAACAATGCGCATGTTTCTATCTCTTTCCAGTCCGGAGAAAAAAAAATCGGAGGCCTTAGAACTTGAATGCACCTCGTATTTCCAACTCAAATCCTGTATCATTTCTGTGACACTCTCTCCCATATTTCGCGATAATACAAAACGTGCTGCCTTTCTTTGAACTTTTTCGATGTACTCCGCCAGTCCTATCTGGTAAGAATCCCACACCGCGCAGCTGTATTCCAAGAGAGGACGGACAAGCGTAGTGTAGGCAGTCTCCTTAGTAGGTCTGTTACATTTTCTAAGTGTCCTGCCAATAAAACGCAGTCGTTGGTTAGCCTTCCCCACAACATTTTCTGTGTGTTCCTTCCAATTTAAGTTCTTCGTGGTTGTAATACCTAGATATTTAGTTGAATTTACGACTTTTAGATTAGACTGATTTATCTTGTAACCGAAGTTTAACGAGTTCCTTTTAGCACTCATGTGGATGAGCTCACACTTTTCGTTATTTAGGGTCAACTGCCACTTTTCGCACCATTCCGATATTTCTTCTAGTTCGCTTTGCAGTTTGTTTTGATCTTCTGATGACTTTATTAGACGATAAACGACAGCATCAGCTGCAAACAACCGAAGACGGCTGCTCAGATTGTCTCCCAAATCGTTTGTATAGATAAGGAACAGCAAAGGGCCTATAACACTACCTTGGGGAACGCCAGAAATCACTTCTGTTTTACTCGATGACTTTCCGTCAATTAATACGAACTGTGACCTCTCTGACAGGAAATCACAAATCCAGCCACATAACTGAGACGATATTCCATAAGCACGCAATTTCACTACGAGCCGCTTGTGTGGTATAGTGTCTAAAGCCTTCCGGAAATCCAGAAATACGGGATCGATTTGAAATTCCTTGTCAGTAGCACTCAACACTTCATGTGAATAAAGAGGTAGTTGTGTTTCACAGGAACGATTTTTTCTAAACCCATGTTGATTGTGTGTCAATAGACCGTTTTCTTCGAGGTAGTTCACAATGTTCGAACACAATATATGTTCTAAAATCCTGCCGCATATCGAAGTTAACGATATGGGCCCGTCATTTAGTGGATTACTCCTACTACATTTCTTAAATGTTGGTGTGACCTGTGCAACTTTCTAGTCTTTGGGTACGGATCTTTCGTCGAGCAAACGGTTGTATATGATTGTTAATGAGCTAATGACGATATTCGTCGTTATTTATCTGCTCATTGTCTACTTCAGAATCGTGGAAAATTCATTTTAAGGTTAGAGTGACTTGTTTACCCGTAAATAATTAAATCTTAAATAATTTTTGCAATTTATGGTGAAATGGCCAGGCAAATACCAGAAGAGACTCATATCCGGCTACGTACGCATTTCAGATTCACAACATGTGTAAGTTTGTCTAAGGAAATCACATTTGTAATAATTTAAACTCAATGCGATTCATGAGTTTTCTTTCTGTTTGAAGTTCGTGAATAAATTACCAGATGACACCCCTTTTGTTTCGTGATAAATGAGATTCTCGATAAGTGATTGCTCGAATTCTCGAGCCATAAACAGGTGGACATGGCCTCTGCAAACTGCAGGATGCTTTTGTTAGCGTTTCCTAGGCGTCAAAGTCGAAACTTCGTATGTCCTCTTGTATCCTGGGATTAATTTCGTCATTATTCTTCATCTGGCGTGGCAAATCCTCAAGTCCTGACCAATTGCATCTGACCAATTGCATACCGTTCGAGAAGTCGTTGGAATAATGTTTGGACTCTACCAGCAACGACTTCTGGCATAATAGGGTAACGCAATAGTTACTACCAAAAACACTGGCGTGTTTATCCAAGTGCGTTGGACGTTCGTAAATGCCAAAGATGGCCTTCACGAAACCCGTGGCTGACTAAAGCACGAGCATAACTAAATTCTGCAAACCATTTTAAGCAGTCTTCCTTCAGGTAACTGATTACCAGCAAACAGTTTAACGACACTATTCGAATTGTTACTAAATAACGCCCTTTCGAAAATCGTAAAAATGATCCAATGAAAACTGTCACTGAAATTTTATCACAGCACTCTTTCTTTAAAAACTCGCTGCAAAACAAACTACTGGACAACTTCTCAGAAACCATTGTTTTAACAATAACATAAGATCAGTATCGAAACAAAGAGTAATATCATTTCTCAACATTGCCGTCTAGTAATGGCTGTAAAAGGCGTATCAAGTAGCTAGTGGATCACTGAGAGCTGTGCTCGGTCTATCTAACACACTGCTCCACCAAGCGTCCTTGGGGCACAGAAATGACTTTTTCCAATGTACTGATGGGGAGTAACTAGGCTGGAGGAACTGGACAGAATCCCGAGGACTCCAAGAGAACAGGCATTCCGGGGCCCAAAAGAAAGAAAGGAATAAAACAGAAAACCGAAATCGGCCGAAAAGTGGAAAACCAGAAATGCAATTGGCATGTATTTCACATCCTTTTCGATATACAATTGTACAGAAAAAAGACTCGCGATGCTACGAACAAGAAAGCCAAGTAAATTGCTGAGAAACGTACAGTCAACATTCGGGTAAAGTGGAGAAGGTATGCCAAGCTCTTAAGAGATGTAATAGTGAGTGGGGTGAACTAAACGCAACACGTACAAGGGACAGGAAACAAGATCCTGTAAACGTCACACAGCTAAATTCCATCCATCAACAATAAATTTTTGAGTAAAAAAATCAAATTTCTAGTTTAGAAATCAATGTTTCAAAGACTGTCGTTATGGCAAGCAACATACAAAACGAAATAGAAACATAGTATACTGCAAATGAACGAAGGCCACATTAAGAATCGGTGGACGCAGCAGACATTTGGTAAGCGTGTGCCATTAAAAGTTATCATGACTGGTAAGGAAAGAAAGGAAGAGCACTCATCGTCTCTTCGAGGAAGAGGTGATCAGAAATGCAGTGCAAGCTGGAAGAGCCAGGGAAGGAAATCGGCTGCGTTCTTCTTTAGGGGAACCATCCTGTCGTTTGGCTCAAGTGATTTAGGGAAATATGAGTCTAAATGATAGTAGCAGAAGGATTTTTAACACCATCCCCCCCCCCCCCCCCCCCCCGCCTCTGCGGACTCGAACTCCATAGTTCAGAAAAGATCTCTCCACACGAAACCTGCAACTTCCTCTTCAGGTGGAATGGCGCGTTCGTATGTTTGGAGAGACGTATCTGTGCACTTTGAAGAACGATGAATGCCTGCGTTAATTTTCATCCTCGTTTAACCTCTCTTTGTGAATCGACTCGTTCTAACTTTAAACTATTTTAAACTATTTTTAAGTAACTTCAGGAGAGCACAAAATTATTATATTCGGGTAATTGTTGTCGGCTTTGGTTAGGGGTACGAAAAACTAAGCAGAAGGCTAGCGAAAGACACCATTCTATTATTATTATTATTATTGTTTAAGTACCAGGGCCTTTCGCATGAATCCACCGTTACCATCGTAAGACAGAGACTCCAAGAGGTTCACTGTGGTATTGCTACGAATGTAGTGATATGCAGCAGTTGTTTACAGCGTTCAAAGCTACAGTCGGAGCGGAGTATTTACTACGTGATTGTAGTAGATTTTTGCCTGCAAATTTTTATTACATAACTTACTTGACGTGTGGTTTTCGCTTAATAATCATACTGAGGAGATACTTGATAGGGAAAGTAAGTACATCTAAAGTTACCGTAAAGTAAATTTGAGTTAGTACTACAGCTTTTATGAGTAGTTTCATCAAAAAATCACCGGGGCTCTATGAACTTTTATAATTAATTTTGCAACTGGATGTAAATTCATTAAATTTTAGGTCCATTTTTGCTTGTTATTCAGGATTGTAGTTTGTTCTAGGCATCATGTGTTCATGGAAGACTCTAGACGTCATTCATGATCTAAACGTCCGTCTTTTAGAAGAAGAGAATCCGACTAATTTGGATACAGAGGCATATGAAGTAGAAAGTCACCTGAAGATGCTTCTGGCAATGTTCTCCACCAGACAAGTACATCAGGAACTTCAATTCCTTTGCCAGGTCCTGAACTACTCATCGAAAGTGTAGTTTACGTCGATGTTGGTGATAACGGCGACCATGAGCATGCCATGATAAACTCACAAATAAGATGGTTTACATCGTACAGATTAGCCCAGCTATGCATGACTTCTCTGAAGAGGCCGGACCAAATGTTGATGTAAGCTGTGAATCTCCCTTGTAAGTGTTTCTGAGCTTGTCTTCACAGGAAATGCTGGGAGGTTGATAATAACATGTCTGAATGATTCAAAAGTATGTCGGCATGGTAGCTCAGCGTGTTCGATCAGAGGGGTAGCTGCCCTCTGTAATAAAAAAAAGTGAGTTAACCGATCAGCGACCAACTTAAACGGGTGTCTCACGACGTACGCCCTGAGTAGATGAAACGAACGAAAACGAACAAAGTGAGTTTTTTTTTAAAAAAGAAGTGAAACACCAAGTCATATAATAATCTTAAGTGATCTGAGGTGAAATCACTTCCATAAAACAATCGGTTGTTTAATTTCTGTCAATTCCTTATTGTATTCGATGCTTACAAAGATAACGGTTAAATTCGTGAATAATTTTAAAACTGTAATTTTTTTCATCATGTTGGGACTCAGTAGGTTAAAAATATCTACTGAATAAAAGTAGTTGCTACTGAAATTTGTTATTATTAATTTATTTTCCTTAAATCTTTTTAGTTGTCCTATTTTCAGATTATTTTAGATAATAATGCGCCTTTTCTTTAAATTTTGTAATAAAAATGCAATGCTACGCTCCTACGATACGGCGTAGTGACGTAGTGGCCAAGGAAAAAGTCACAGTCGTCTGCTAATTGCGTAATTCGGGTACTGGAAGCAAGCGCAGTATCCAGCAAGTTGCAGGGTTCGTGTAAGCCTGTCCTTCCGAAAGAATCTCCAGTATTTTACCACTCTGTCGGCTGTGGGGTAAGGTGGGGGCTGGGGGAGGTTGGCTGTGTAACACGACGTGTGGACGTTTCGGTGCGTTGGGAAAGAGTTACGGAAGAAGATGTGTAAGAAAACGAAAGGGTTTAACTTGAGCTACTTGCCCCACGGCTTGGCTCTGAGCACTATGGGACTTAACATCTATGGTCATCAGTCCCCTAGAACTTAGAACTACTTAAACCTAACTAACCTAAGGACATCACACAACACCCAGTCATCACGAGGCAGGGAAAATCCCTGACCCCGCCGGGAATCGAACCCGGGAACCCGGGCGCGGGAAGCGAGATACGCCCCTGATCCATAAGCGTGTCCTGAGTTATACGCCTGTCATTTGTGCTGCAAAATCCTCTACTGTCACAAGCGCCGTCTGTTGAATGTGACCAAAGAGAGGATAGCTAGCAGGGAGCGACGCTCTGCCCCACGCACAGTGCTAGCAGGCTCATGCCTTTGTTCCCGTCTCCCGGCGACCCGGCGAGCACAACAGCCGCGGAGGTCGGCTGCAACGACAGCAACAGCTACGAAACGCGACGCGGCGGATTAACGCCCAGTCTCCTGTCCCAGTGGCTCAAGGGGTGGATGTCAGATTACTAACCCAACAGGTGTGTGCTCAGCCTCCGTACAGGAGAAGGATTTTTTCCAAATCATCGCTGCCAATGACTTGTTAATCTGAAAAAGACTAATACTAGACAGGGCCGACTACATTTGAGTTTGAACGGCTTCGGGATTTCCCGATACGCCGCAGTGTTCGATACTGTATCGAGCGCCACTCGAAAAAATGTCGCGTTTGAGTCACACCGCGTGAATGCGAGCGATACGCGAAAAGTTACGGAACACCTACAACAAGAAATGAAACCCCTTTTCAAAATCTGACAGTTTCATGCCTCACTGGAAGAAACAGCAATAAATCTTGTCATCGTCCAAACACAGCTGTGTTTGAAGAAAAATTTTCAGTAGGAGTTCTCATACAGTACATATGGATATACACACATCTTTCGCCAAACCTTTCAAAGACAAAAATGTTCTTAAAAATATATTATATGACTCTGAACCCAGTGCAACACAGCGGGTCCCTTTCAAACCTCCCACATTTCAAAGGACCAGGAAAAAAAGATATGATATTGCAATTTCACCATATGCACCATATGGTTGTGTAATAATCATCAATAGACCTCTACATACGAACAATTTGTAGCACGAAGAATGACGATTCTATATTCAATTTATTGCCACAGTCTTCGTAACATGTCCTCTGTCTCTGTTGCAGTCGTATCAATGCTACGACGTCTTGTCCACTTTGGTCGAATGGTAGCGGTCCATCACGAATCCCCTCAAGAAGAAATCCAGCTGGCTAAATGTCGGAAGAACCTCCGTGTCCGATCCAGCGATTGTGAAATTTCGTGCCCAGGAACTCTCGAGCATCCATTGATTAATGCGGCGGTGCTCCATTTTGTTCAAAGACGATACCAGGTTGCAATTCTTGTATCGTAGGGTATGCAGTTTGCTCTAACATGACTGGATACGCTAACCCATTCACTATGCTTTCAGTTAAGAAGAACATGTTCTGTCGTGCATCAGCCCACTCCAGACGTTCAGTGTAAGGCTATCACGAACATTTTAAATAATAGCGGGCAGACTTTGCGAGTCCCACATCGGAAAATTACGCCAGTTAACCGTTCCTGGTACATCAAAAGTTATCTCATATTAGAATAAACATCCTTCCAGGAAGATGACATTTAGGCCAATGCACTGCAGCATATCCGTAGCAAATAGTTGTCGGTATGGTTTGTCGTTCGACATCAGATGTTGCAGAATTTCCACCTTGTAAGCTTACGAAGGAAGACACTGGTGTACCACGCGATCAGTCTCGCTCCGTGTTCTAAACTTGCGTAGATGCGTGTCGCATTGAGTTACGTGGACATTTGAGTGTGAGACACGCGTGTCTGATGTCCTCTACTGCCTCTTCCGTCGGCCGGGGTGACCGAGCGGTTCTAGGCGCTTCAGTCTGGAACCGCGTGACGGTTACGGTCGCAGGTTCGAATCCTGCCTCGGGCATGGATGTGTGTAATGTCCTTAGGTTAGTTAGGTTTAAGTAGTTCTAAGTTCTAGGGGACTGATGGCCTCAGCTGTTATGTCCCACAGTGCTCAGAGCCATTTGAACCATTTTCTGCCTCTTCCGAAACACTACGAAGAGCACACTAAGACGTGCAACGTGTTTCAGAACACTTTGAATTGCCAGGAACTTACGATACCAATTCTTAATTGTTTTCATAACAGGTGAATCATATTCATACAACCTACTGTAATTTCTTCCCACAGTAATCAGCGATTTCGTTTCTGCAAACTACGCTACTACTTTCGCAAGCTGCTGTGGTGTCGCTGTTTTCACTTCAAACGACCATGTTGAACTCTGGCAATAATAGTTAGCTAGCGGGAATATAAATTCCGAGATGCTGTAACATACCTGTGTGGTGTAATCTCATTACCTGTTGTGGTTTTGTTTTCCTGGACCTTTGAAATTTGGGACGTTTGAAAGCGACACCTTGTATTTTATTTAATTCTTAATGACTATAGTGATTTCAAGTGGGTTGCGAATAAGCTTTCCAACTAGAACAACTAAAAGTAGTTACCAGACATGTTTTCCGTGATTTTCCTAAATCATATAAGACAAACAACGTGATGGTTCTTTTAAGGGTAAAGACCAGGGTGCTTCATTCTTCCCAAATCCGAGCTTGTGCACCGTCTCTAACGACCCGGTCGTCGACGGAGTGTTAGAACTTATCCTCCTATCTTCGAAATTTTGTAATAAATATGAACAGTCTACAACAGTCTTTTCTCACTATTACTGTAAATTCGATAATAATCTCAGATCGAACACCATCACTAATAATAATTATTAGATATTTGGATGATGAATCTTTCCCAAAATACTGATCTGGTGCGTCAATGATTTGCTTCGTCTAGATTGTGTACAGAAAATGTGCAAAAATAGTTACACCTGGCAATATCCGCTTCAAACCCTGAAGAACGAAGAGATGATGGTTTGGAGGACATCAAATAGATAAATCAAATTCAGAGCAGGAGAAAACGGTAAAGAAGTACTTTTTATCAAATTATAAAACAATATCTATTTAATTTGTAAGCAACAAATGTATTTCCACAAAACAAAAGCTTTTACTACAACCCACAAGCAAAGGTGAGTAGATGACATGAGAAATCATGCAGGAGAACTGTGGGCCCGTATTGTTGAAGACTGTAAAGCACCGAATCGGAAGGAGAACTTTATTCCGCAGTAGACGTCAAATGGCTGATGATGACGATGATGATCATGATGACAATGATGACTTTTAGTTACCTCTAGTTATAGTGAGCCGATTTTATGTTTTGTTTTTATTGAAAAACATTGAGCTTCTTTTTCAACGAAATACAATTAGTGAGACAGATCGATAAGAAAAATACCCTCCAACGTAATAGTAATATTCCGGCGCTTCGAAATCAAAGTGAGGCTTGACGGGTATGTCGGTGGAGGATGGAGTAATTCTGGCCGGCCAGTCAAATGACGTCTGCAAGAAAAAAACATAAAGCGTTGCAGATTGAATGAGCAACGCTATAAAGCTGCGCTGAGTATTTTCAGTACTTTCTCTTCCACACTAGAACACAACCGTCGATTTAATGTGAATGAAATAGTTGGGTTTGGCTTCTTACTGTCGGGATTACACGTGCTCTCCAAAGCTAATGTAATATGTAGCATGAAACTGCAGATTGTCTTACACAAAATTAGGTCAAATGGAGAGATGGTGTACGAAAAAGCATTTCAGGCGTCTAACTCCCTTACATACATGAGTAAAACGAGCAAATCCATTTTGGAAAGTAGATCTCTCACCAGGACGTAATTTAAAATTGATAGTAATTGTTGGTGTAACAGTTGCGTGGGATGCAGACTGCATTGTGCCCGTTGAGGCGTACAGAAATTATCTAGCACAGCAGAAAAAAATGTTTTACTGAACGTTGAAATTCGATACCACATTAACGTAGACGAAACATTTAATGAGACGATCTCCGTTAATAGTTTCTAATTTCGAATATCTATACGTGACTGACAGAAATTGGAGAAACGACCCTTTATTCCAAAACAGATAGGCCTATCTATTACCAAGAATCTGTCTAATGATTAAAGGAGATTTCTTGATGGATGTTAAAGTATAATTAGCATCTACGTAATGTCAGCAACTGAAGATCAGGATTAGGGATTGTCGAGTGCTTCAGCGTACAGATGTTTGGACCAAGCCGCGACGTGCATTTCACGGTTCGTCAGCGTGAGGGACCGTTTCGGCTCGTTAGGCTCTGTTTCTGAAGGAAAACGAGGCAGTGGAAGCGTTCGCTAAGCGCGCGCGGCTATTTCACGAGCGCATTGCATCACGTAGCTGGCAGCCACTTCTTCTCGGGTGCGAAGCGGCGTTTTGCGAAATTATCCGGAACGCCCGCCACCGTCTGAATGCTCGTCATAGAGCATTTGTCTGCCGAATGTGTCATTGTTCCCAGTGCAGAGACCCGCCCTACAATAAGAATACCGTCTCGCCACTGTCACACGTTCCAGACATTACGATTCTTCTGACCCTTTCCTTGTGCCTGGTCAAATAACCCATAACCTGTTCTTAATTTTAATATAATGATTACTGAATTTAATATCTGTCACAGATTGTCCGATTTCTTGGTTCTAAATGATTTGATTACTGAATTTAATATCTGTCACAGATTGTCAGATTTCTTGGTTCTAAGTGATCTTGTAGCTCCACGTGTGAGCTTAACGTTCTTCGACATTTTCTTTTAGGAAAATGTGTTACCGTTTGGAGTGCTTCATTAGGAAGTAAACCCACAACCTATCGTCTTATTCTAAAGGGGCAGGCGTCTTTGTGAGTCAAACGTCAAACAGCATACGTGGCTGCAATCTGTTCCGACTCATTATATTAAAAAACATCAATTATCATGTTATAATATCTACTAGGCCAAGGACGTGACTAATAAATCTGCCAAATTGCCGTAGCTACCTCTTTTCGCTGGTCAGAAGCAATATGTCATTTCATATTTCTTGTCAGAGATCTAGTTTGTCATTTGCGTATCGTCCTGTATTATTCACACGCTTTGTCTTTTCCCCTCTTTCTCTACCCCACCACCCGCTGTCTCTTTCCAACTCTCTCTTTCTCCTCCCCTCCCCCCCCCCTCTTTCTTTTTCTTCCTCTTGATACCCAACTCCCTCACCAGATCTCTCTCTCTCTCTCTCTCTCTCTGTCTGTCTCTCTCTTTCTCTCTCTCTTTTCATTAATGTCACAAGGAAAACAATGAGAACAACTACTGCCAATATGTGCAACACTGTCCTATGATGCTCATCCACGGAACAAGGTGCCATTATGGCAACGACTACCAAACTGTTGGAGGAAGATTCAAATGGTTCAAATGGCTGTAAGCACTATGGGATTTAACGTCTGAGATCATCAATCCCCTAGAGTTAGAACTACTTAAACCTAACTAACCTAAGGACATCACACACATCCATGCCCGAGGCAGGATTCGAACCTGCGACCGTAGCAGCAGCGCGGTTCCGGACTGAAGCGCCTAGAACCGCTCGGCCACAGCGTTGGAGGAAGGAATAGTTATCAATATAATGCAGACAGGGTGCTTCTCACTTTATTATTTGTTTTTCTAAATTTGTAAATATGAAAGCTAACCATTAATTAATTAAAAAGGAACACACACTAGTCAGAATTCGCTGTGAACTGAGCTCTACAAAAAATTACAAAAAAATATTAGAACAATCAAATCTGGTTGGAGCCGATTGATTTAGGTAATGTAACATATATTTTCTGCCTGAATGTGGTAGGCAAATATGTGTACGTAACAAATTTAGGATACACAGCGAACCCAGGCATCATCTAGAGGGGACACAGCAACCTCTGTGATGAACGTACTGAAAAACCGCCACAGGCCGTGAGTCATTAGATTTACTTGAAAAGTTTCGTTCATCACATGTGAGCATCCTCAGATACTCATTGCCCCTTTTTGTAACACCTCCATATGTTGCCACAAGGTAATGAATATCTGAGGATGCTCGCCTCTCATGAGCGAAACTGTTCAAAAAACCAAATGATTCATCAGCTTACATTTTGTTCTGAAAATCGATTACTTTTAAGGAAAATGAAAAATATGTATAGAAATGAAAACATCAACAGCTGGCAGCTGCAACGATGGACATACAATACCTTCAATGGCTGTAAAGCAGCTATAGTCACACAAATGAAGAACTAAATAAAGCTTAAGCCTCGATAAACGAATTTTCAGAGACAGGAAACTTCATGAAGCGTGAAGTTCGAACTTCTCTGGCGGAGGACGTTTCTGGACGAAAAATTAAACAGATACCGTAACGATATTCATGAGTGGTCGAATAAAACGTTTTAAGTGGATATAAGTAGGGATTTCGTAGCTGAACACGTGATCTAAAATTTATAGTACACTACAGTATTCTATTATCTAAATTGTGAAACAGGAAATCATGAATATCAAGAAACATGTAGTTCGTTTCGACACCGGGATTACGATCTCAGAGGAAACTATTTTTTTTATCTTTAATAACATGCCATAAATTTAACACTCATTTGAACATAATATAACTCAACTTTGGTTATCGTTTATGCAAATGGAATCTTTCGTTCCTTTTCCTTTAAAATGAAGAAATCGAAATCTTTTGGGCAAACGTAAAGGAGAAAACTCGTGCTAGGACACTTCAAACGCTAAATCTGGGCTAGGTGGAACTTTGTGATTTCAATAGTTGTTCCACACAAGATTTAATTCAATCTGAATTAACATTGCACTAATGTTAATCCCTTTACATGCACCAACACTAATTTCCCCCCTCTTTCTTATTCAGCCATAGCGAATAAGGAGGTGGACTTTGCAAACCCTTTCCGTAAAACATTTTATTCCAAAAAAATAAGCACTATTAGTTAAATGTTCTATTGTTCCTTAAGCGGACATTGAGAGAACAAACAATCGTTTGTGATGTAGCTTTAAAAAGTCCCGACTAATTTGAATGACAATAAGCTATAAAATTCTCGTACACTAATTATTCTTCCTACGTTACTCTGATTAGTCTTTTCTGTCCGCCCATAGAGGTTAAAGCTTTTAAAACAATTTCCACTCACCCTGTAGCAATTCTTCGACTAAGAGCGATGACTGACACAGATCTATAAATAATAGTCGTAGTGTTATGTAAGTTAAACTCCAGAAGTGTACGAAAAACAAATACTTCGTAGAATAATTGCGTATCGTTAAGGATATAACATCTCTGCTTTTCACCATTATCACTGGAAAGCAGCTACTGTAAACTATGATCGCAGATAATTCTGATCAACAATGAATTGTTCTGCGGAGCAACGTAATTTCTCGTTTTCCCAAAATGTCATATAATATTACTGCTGGTGCATGTAAGGCTTTCGAAGAAACGCCATTGTGAAATTAGAAAATTATTCTTGAAATTAGTGAAAAAATCCCACGTGTTGTTGCTGACAGTGATTTACGTAAACACTGTAGACGACAAGCGACATTCTGTTTGTGACTTCTACTGTAGGACTGTTAAAAATACACCAGTCTGAATTAAGTACTAATTCGCTTGACGCCGTTTGACACAAATTTATTTATTTAATGAAAAACGCCAGTTGTTCAATTTCCAGTTCACTATACTTCTATGTCACTAGTCTTTCAAAACATTAGCATATTTTATATTCTCTATTTTCAGTAACTGTCAAGTAGTCAGTAATATGAGGTTTTATCCGGCCGTGGTGTCAATAACTAGTCCCTATATTAAATTTAAGGTGCAGGAAAGCGGTGGACTTGAAGTAAATTTTCTGAAATGAAGGACAGTTTATGGCTCAGAGAAAAAATGAAAAGAAACTGAGAATCTAGTTGCAGACAGTTTTTTTTTCTGAGTGAGTTATCTCAGTCACCCTTAAAACACCCGACGCGGGTCTATGCCTTTTTTTGGCGTACATAAAACTAACGAATAAAAGAATGGCGAAGTGGACGGATATAGTTCGATAGTAAGTGAACTATGCGTTCCATAGACCATCTGAATGATTTCTTTATCGAAATGATGCGGAGCGAGTCAGTTTCCGCGATATATATTCATGGTTAGTGCTAACATTAATTAATACATTACTGGTTTAGTCCTACTCGTGGAACAATACTTAAAAACAAGTTTCTTTCCTTTTTTTCCACCTTCCGGTTTCTAAATAGAAGTGCGTCCGTGGACTAGGAGTTGTCAAGAAGAAATGATTTTAAGTTAGGTATAAATCTTGCTTTGCTGCCTGTCAGAAATTTTATGTTATTAGGCAAATGATCAAAAACTTTTGTTGTCGTATATTGGTCTCTTTGACAGCCATTGATAGCTTTGATAATCGGTAATAAAGGTTATTTTTCTTTCGAGTATTTTAGGCAAAGACATTAGTCTTCTTCTCAATTCCTGATTGACTTTTTAAGACTAACTTCATTAGCGAATATTACGTGTTGTGTCGGCGCAGTTGCGATGCCTACCTCCTTGAAGAATTAACTATATAACGTCAGTGGCTGAACACAGCGTATTATTTTTACTGTACGCCTTTGTGCAATTAATACTTTCTTTCTAAGTGATGAGGTATCCCAGAAAATTATTCCATAAGACATCATTGAGTGGAAATATGCAAAATGTGTCAAGAGGCTTATCCCTTTGTTTCCAAGATTAGCAATTATACGAAAAGCAAAAATAACTGAACTTAATTGTCTGAGAAGCTCAGTAACATGTTCCTTCCTGGACTAGTTTTAATCATTACGTACATTCAAAAAGGTGGATCATTCTAAGATATTTGCAGGCTCGTGTTTATGTGCTGCATCAGTTGTTGGAATTACTCTGTTTGTTGTTCAAAATATAGAGAGAGTCCATTTTCTGAGAAACGCTTTTTAACTCTTTGGAAAATAACATTTATCATCTCTTATGTTGGTTTCCCTCAATTGGGATTTCTTATAAGGCTAGTATCGTCTGTGAAAAGAACCAGTTCTGATTGTTGAATGTCAATTGGAAGATCATTAACATGTATAAGGAATAGCGGTGGACACAACGGACAAATTGAACCTTGTGGGATTCCCATTGTGATTTTTTTTTTTTTTTGTAAAATTTTCAAACCTTTTGAAATTGTTTGAACTATTTAGCATAATCGTTTGCATTCTGTTTGTTATGTATGATTCAGACTACTACTGTGTAAAACTATCAATTCCATAAAACTTGATTTTTTTCTATGAGAATAACATGATCTGCACAAACGCCTTGGAAAGATATTATCCTTCTAGAAATAATAACGAGCCAATCAGTTGCAAAATGGAAGGTTTATTAAAAACCCTTTACTATTGTTTCAGAGTTTAATAAAGTGACTTCCTCAGAAGGAATTATTACGAGGATGAAATTTTATATTTGACTGAAGTAGTTCGGTTGTACTTTAACTTACCTCTACCCCAACATACAGGTATCAATATTTGCTTCTGAAGGAGGCATTTTCATAAACGTCATAAACGTTGAAATCATGGTCAAGGGCTTTTAATAAAACTTCCATTTTGCAACTCGCTGGCTGCTTATTATTTCTGCAAAAAGATTTCATCTTACAGTTGCTGCCCTAGCCATGCACAAAATTTTAAAAGACGTTATTTTCACTGTGGTAGTGGCTGTGGAGTAGGTGAACTTTTTTTTAAGCGTGTTTTGATATTTTCAATCGATCAAAATACAGTGAACTACAGAGGCGAAATGACTATCACAGCCGGCCGGGATGACAGAGCGATTCTAGGCACTACAGACTGGAACCGCGCGACCGCCACGGTAGCAGGTTCGAATCCTGCCTCGGGCATGGATGTGTGTGATATCCTTAGGTTAGTTAGGTTGAAGTGGTTCTAAGTTCTAGGGGACTGATGACCTCAGCAGTTGAGTCCCATACTGCTCAGAAACATTTGAACATTTTTTTTTTTTTTTTTTTTTTTGTCTATCACAGTTCAAAATGGTTCAAATGGCTCTGAGCACTATCGGACTTAACATCTATGGTCATCAGTCCCCTAGAACTTAGAACTACTTAAACCTAACTAACCTAAGGACATCACACAACACCCAGCCATCACGAGGCAGAGAAAATCCCTGACCCCGCCGGGAATCGAACCCGGGAACCCGGGCGTGGGAAGCGAGAACGCTACCGCACGACCACGAGATGCGGGCGACTATCACAGTAAGAGTCGGTAGGAAAGAAAAGCATTTAATTTATTAGTTAATAAATTTAAAGGAAAATGGAGCCAACGCAGTTAACTATAAAGTTTGCATTTGCAGTAGTTAAGTTTCTCTTTTCTCCATAGTGACACATGGAAAGTTATTGTTGATGCACTTAGAGCAATCGGAGAGCTTGGCAGAAAACTTTCTGTGAAATCAGAATTATACCCTGGGAGCTCTTACCGGTAGTGAAATGTAAAGAAACGAAGGCGAATAATATCGGCAGCAGGAATATGAACCGATTAACTTTCAGGTGGCGGAGAAGCGAACAAGGAATGTCGCTTACGTTAGGAGGACTAAGCGTATTTTTCATAGCTCGCGAGGGAGATGGGAGGGCGAAGCTTTGGAAACCCGACACTGCGCGTTTGAGAGCGATAAGCGTATTGATCCCCCGCGGCTGGGCGGCGTCGCCCACCGTCGCGCCGGGGCGGCGATTTGCCAACAGTTGCCGCCCACGGACAGCGCTGTCGCATCTGACGTAAACGGTGCAAACTGCTGGCGGTCCAAGCGTTGGATATGGACGTATACATCATATTTATTTCTAAGAAGATAGTTGACTGTGGGATAGTCAGGAACTAATAATTAGTCGCTCGTTGTCGTCGTCTACATAAAGGGATTATGTGTCTGCCTGTTCACTTTTACATGATTACTCGGCAATTCACAATTACGTGCCTGACATAGAGTTCATCGAAGGGCATTTAAGCTGATTCTCTACCATTCCACTCTCGAACAGCGCGCGGGATAAACAAAAAATCTTTCCGTGCGAGCTCTGATTTCTCTTATTTTATGATGATGATAATTTCTCTGTATGTAAGCCGCCGCCAGCAACGTATTTTCGCACTCTGAGGAGGAAGTTGGTGATTGAAATTTCGTAAAAAGATCCTGCCGCAGCGAAAAACGCCTTTGTTTTAATGACCGCCGCCCTAATACGTGTATCATACCCGTGGCACTCTCTCCCCTATTTCGCGATAATACAAAACGAGCTGCCCTGCTTTGAACTTCTTCGATGTCCTCCGTCAATCCTATCTGATGCGGATCCCACACCGCACAGCAGTATTCCGGAATAGGACGGACAAGCGTAATGTAAGCAGTCATTTTAGCAGACCTGTTACATTTTCTAAGTTTTCGGGCCAATAAACCCCGGTCTTTTATTTGCCTTTCCCACAACATTATCTGTGCGGTGGTCCTAATGTAAGTTATTCGTAATTGTAATCCCTAAGTATTGAGTTCAGTTTACAGCCTTTAGATTTGTGAGATTTATCGTGTAACTGAAATTTAGCGGATTTTTTTTAGTACTCATGTGTATGGCTTCACATTTTTCATTATTTAGAGTCAATTGCCACTTTTTGCACTATAGAGATATCTTGTTTAAACCATTTTTGAAATTTGTTTTGATCGTCTGATGAGTTACATGACTGTCTCCTAAATCGTTTATGTAGATCAGAAATAACAGAGAGCCTATAATATTTCCTCGGAGAACACCAGATACTATTTCTGTTTCACTTTGTACTTACCCTCAATTACTATGAACTGTGATTTTTCTGACGGGTCAGCAAACAGGCTTCACACAAAATTTACGTCCATCGTTTCCTTTCTGGTTGTAGTTCAGGATTTTTTTGCGTAGTCTTTCATCCATCGTTTTGTTCACACATTGTTTCCCCATATCTCTGTAATCAATTGAGGAGCTTGGTTTCAAAACTTATTAAATGCAGCCTAGGTCAAATACAGTTTGATGCGTGTTCACTCCAATTGTGGTATGCTCTTTAACGCTGTTGAGTCAGACTGGATCATTTCGTATTCTTTCCCATAGTGATTTAGTACTGAAAAATGTGAGCGGATAAAATCGTAATATGTACACCACAGCCGAAGTTTCAAAACGTTCATGACACGTTTACCACACTGCGTTATTAGCTCACTCTTTTTCGGTTGTGCACACCATTTTCATCTTGCAGCTCGGAGTGTGGTATTGTTTGCATAACTGTGCACTTTCAGTCACCATTAGGGACTAATTACCCGCGGGAGAGCGTTTGAATGAAAGTGGAATGAGAATTGAAGCTGTGAAAACTAAAAGACAGCGAGAAAAGATAGTTCAGTAACTAACAACATGTGACGTATTTTACGAATGGTCGTTTTCAGTGAAATTTGTAATGTCGGTGCAGTGATGAGTTATTCGTATGGGAAATAATGCATAAACATATATTTTTATACCTTTATTTGGCTTTACCATCTGTAATTTTGACATGAGGAGACGTATTTCGTTTTAGTTACTTCAACCGGCATCCACATTTAAGTAATTTTAAGACGCTTTGTAATCACAGGGGAGTCAGATTTAAGTGTGGAAGCGTCGCAATATTCTACCTGGCGAAATAAAAAAAATTAAAGTTACGCCATACCAAATAACGCGAAACAAGATAGCAAACTCAGTTATATAAAAATAAAAAATTGAAATTAATATTTTCAAATCGTATTTTGTGAGAGCATAATTGGATCAAACGTATTATGTTCAGTGAACAACATAAACTATAAACCTAGAAACTGTCGTTGACAGCTGACATATTTCATTTGGTTAGGAAGCGAAACTTTTTTCACTTCCTGTAAAATTATGATCTGTGCACTTAATACGATTTGAAATGACGGCCCTCAACTGCTTCATCATTAATGGCATGTCACTTACATTCAGCTCATTTAAAATGTTTACATTTCTTTATTAAATCTATTCTCGTGCATCACTTCAGTCACGCCAAGAATCTCATCGTTACTTCACGTATTTTGCCGTCATTATTCTTTTCATTTATCCAAATCTCATTTCCGTGCCAGAGTGATGGAATCGCCGTAGTTTTATAAAATTTAATTTTTTGTATCTTTTCGAGTGTTGTAGATTAGTGTTAAGTTTATTGTGCCACATACAGCCCGAAATTTGCGCAACATTTTATCTGTATCTTTATCATGATCATAAATCGTGCCACAGGTCAGATAATTAAACACTTCATCAGTTGTTTTATAGTTAATTATTGCAATTGTACTGAGTATTTACCTTGAGAGGCCATAATTATAATATTCGGTATATTTTACGCTTAACCAAAGTACTGCCAACTGTGGGGTCATCCTCAGTTCCTCTTTCATTAATTTATCATCACCAAATAGTAATGGACTTAGGTTAGTCTATTTACCTCATTTTATTTCTGGGTAATTACCTCCTTTTCACCGAGCGAGGTTGCGCAGTGATTAGCACACTTGAGTTGCATTCGGGAGGACCACAGTTCCAGTGGTTCAAATGGCCCTGAGCACTATGGGACTTAACTTCTGAGGTCATCAGTCCCCTAGAACTTAGAACTACATAAACCTAGCTAACCTAAGGACATCACACACATCCATGCCCGAGGCAGGATTCGAACCTGCGACCGTAGCGGTCCTGCGGTTCCAGACTGTAGCGACTAGAACCGCACGGCCACCCCGGCCGGAGGACGACAGTTCAAATCCGCGTCCGGCGATCCTGATTTAGGTTTTTCGAGATTTTCCTAAATCGCTTCAGGCAAATGCCACGGTGGTTCCTTTGAAAGAGCACGGCCGACTTCCTTCGCCATCCTTCCCTAATCCGACGGGATCAATGACCCCGCTGTTTGGACCCCTCCACCAAACCAACCAACCAATCTCCTTTCCAATTTTTAAGGACTTTACCAATACAATCAGTAAAAAGAGTGGGTGAAGATGAACACCGTGTGTCACTCCTTTTTCCTTTTATCTCCCGTATTTATTACTATTTTTGTTTCACATTATAAGCTTTTGAATGGCCTCATGAGAGGTGGTGGGTAGCCATCCATAAAGAATTTCTGATCAACTGGATTGAAAAATTTTCAAAATCTATGAAGACAACGTGGGTCTGAAGGATAAATTCTCTTTGTTTTCTGTGGGTCTTCTTTTTATAAAAAAATATTATCACTGTACGACCGTCCTTTTCTACTTCCATTGTGATCTTAAAGAAGTGTCTCAGCTAAAACTGTTATTCTGTTGTTCAAAATTTTCTAGTAGATCGCTAAAAGGTTTTGGTTTTAAATCACGACGAATTTTTTCCCCTCTTCTCTGAGTGTCATCATCGTGATGCGACCTTCAGGATTATTCGTGGCATTTCTTTAGACAGAAAATCCTTTATTTCGTCCGTGGTTATCAGCGTAAAAATTATAATATCACATCTGTTTATGTGCGAGAAGCTGGATCATATTTTTATTTCCTCTCTCTGTCTGTTTTTGAGGCAAGACACGTCTGGTTAAAATATACGCCAGTGCTGTTGGGGTGATGTCACAATCGATAGTCGATCATTAATTATGTGCAGTGTTACTTCTCACATTTACAGTCTGATTTTGCGTGAGTAAGAACTTTAAACCATTTCAGAACAACCCCTATCCTGTCAGTGTGGTTCCGAGCAACAATAAATCTTATTAGACCTTTTAAAATATCTTGTACAATAGTGTCCTTTCAGTTACCGGTTTACCGATAAAACGCTTTGTACGTTTTCAAATTTATGTAATGGTGCAATAAAATTATAAATTCGCCATCTATGTAGCATCATCCACATTTAGCATTTATTTTTGATGGCGAATTCCCGTAATGGTGGCACTGTGATCCTTGTAGTCGAATCTTCCTTGTAAAACGCAGTACATCTAAGGTCCACTTTATGAAACGCTAGGTGAGAAACCCGGCATTTTCCGCGCATTCATTTTACAAATTTTCTATTAGAAACGAACACAAAAATATGACTTGTGTTTGTTGTGTAATATCGAAACAATTTCATTTCCATTTATTCGTGAAAGCACCTATAAAATATGAAACAGCTGTAGAAACAAATATACGTGATGTACGAATGTATAAGTACTGTTACTTCACTGTGCGGCTGGTCCCGGCGGAGGTTCGAGTCCTTCCTCGGGCATGGGTGTGTGTGTGTTTGTCCGTAGGATAATTTAGGTTAAGTAGTGTGTAAGCTTAGGGACTGATGACCTTAGCAGTTAAGTCCCATAAGATTTCAAACACATTTGAACATTTTGAACTGTTACTCCGCCTTTCTACAATGCGATCTTACAAACGCCTCTATGGCAATTGCTCTTCGTAACTCTATTGTTTTCACCTACAGCTGTTTACGCTTCGCAGTAGAAAGCTGCCAAAAGCACTTCCAGGTGTCACGGATTTCCTTAAGCTGACTCGACTGTACGAGTGAGGTAATAAAGAATAAACATATTAAAACTTCGTACATGATGCGGCATTTTTTCATACATCTCAGTGCTTATGACGTAATTTTCTTTGAATTATGTGTCGTACAGTGATATATTTGTGTAGGTACAATCAGCGGCATATATGGATACTGTCTGCAAAATTTTGGTAGCAAAGAAGTAACAAATTTAAACGTCACGCATGATGCGGCAGTTTTTCACGTATCTCTCTGTTTATGGCGTAATATCTTCTGAGCTATATGTGATACCGTGATATAATTTTGTAGATGCATTTAGCGGCCTATGTGCGTACTGTGTGCGAAACTTATTTGGAATACAGTTAGTAGCACGGAATTAATACATTTAGAGCTCATGCACAATGCGGCACTTTTTCACACATCTCTTTGACGTCACATCTCCTGAACTATGATAGACACGTGGTCCCTACCCAACAGAGAATGTTACCTGACAGTAAGGGATATGTATACAAAGTTTGGTTGAAATCGGTCCAGTGGTTTAGGAGGAGATGGGACATACACGCATATACACACACATCCATATTACCCTTTTTGTAATACGTATGTATTAATACTATGTTGAATACGTTACAAATTCCATCTACTCTCCATTTTTTAAAACTGCAGGTCACAGCTCATGTATTTAAAACCAGTAGATCCAAATACCTTAGTGAATACTGGAGATGCTCACTTATCTTCATGCTGTTTCCTTCGTAGGGCTAATTGGTGATATACTGCTTAATTATCGATTAACAAGTGGTACGACTGACTTTCCGTCAGCTGTAGGACCAAATGATTCCAGTCGAACATTTCCTTCATTCTTGTCACAAACGGTGAAAACAGGAAAACGAGAATAAAGAAAGAACGATGACGACACGCCAAACTAAATATAATGTATTTTGTTGTGAGAAGAAGGAAATATTGGAAATATTCACTGTTACGCCCAGATTAACTTGGAAGAATACGCATTTTTAAAACGCTCACTGAAAAGTCATATGGAAGTTTCCTGTGTTTCAATTTGTTCTCGATAATTTTTGGACGTGAGTAATAACATTTTCTAAAGTTAGATTCGTCGCCAGTGGGAAGCGGAGTGCATCAATTCCGCTCTTTCAAGTAGAAGATGAGATCACATCTGTAAAAAGCTGAAAAAATGAAATAATTGCAATTGAGTTTGATATCCAATAGTGTAGCACAGCCGAGATGAATAACTTGTGTAAAAATAACAGTGTATGGTAACAGTGATTTGCGAAACCTATGTCACAGTAGAATGAGAAAACAACAAATGAATGATAAATCTTAATAACTGGAGGCTCGTTCTGCATTACTGTGTAGTTCAGAGCTGTCCTCTAATCTACGACTGATACAACAAAAGTAGAAGTGTGGGCAAACATCATTGTGTCATAACACATCAAAACTGTCCGACGTCTATAACTGGTTTTCAACTAGTACGTACACACACGCACACACACACACACACAGGCAGAAAGACAGAGAGATAGAGGGGGGGGGGGGGTGGGGGAGGGAGAGCGAGAGAGAGAGACAGAGAGAGCGAGGAAGAGATACGTTGTGTTAAGAACTATTAAAGCGATACGTAAATTCTTTCTCCTACAAGGTGTTAACCCAGTGATGCACTGAAATGTTGTCTCAAATGAGTCGAAAAACTGAAATACTTTGCCGTTTTCCACACGAATTATTTCGGTAATAATTCAGGGTGTAAGACGACTTGCAGACTATTGCATTAGCTCATTTGTATCTTCTCCTCGTCTCACTCAGTGCTTTGTTGGCATCCTGCCATTCCTACTTGCATAGATCCAAAAATTCCCACACGTCCAGAAAGTTACGGTAAATTGGTCGCAATTTAAGAACAGCCACATCGTAACACAGTGAAGACTAATCACATAATTAATAAGAAAAATGGAGTTCACAGTTCAATTTCGTCTCCATGTTCCTTACTTATCGAGAATTTCATAGCGAGAAAACTCTCGTTAGCAATCGTTTTATTAAATGGACCACTTCGGGTTCATTACAGAGATGAAGTGATGGATTGTTTCTACCTCAGTTCGCATTAAATCTGACATTAGGAAACAGATATCACATTTATTTGTTGGATTATGTACCTTAAATTTTCCATTTACGAAAATATGTGGTTGTGTAGGATGATCACCGAAATAAATACCCGGTAAGTAAGCTCCCAATTCTGCCTCTACAGCGTAGCCTTATAACACCAGTTAGGAAATGTTTATAAGCCTGATCTGCGCAGATAACTGACGATATATTTTCTGGCTAACTTTCTCTTGAGTACTCTCTTTTACTGAAAAGTTCATCAAAATTGCTGCGACGGTTAGCGATTTGTTTCGGCTTACATACATTTTCTGGGCCAGTTTCGTCTTAGTCAACTTGTAGCTACATAGCGCCTAGCGCCTACATTCTGCGTAACTTACTATACTTATTACTTACGGAGGCGGTAGGTGCATAGCTATTGTTTACCAGCCCACTATAGTCTTTGAGAACGGAAAGTATTTATCTTTCTTATACTATCCACGAAATTATTATGATAGTAGACACAAAAGATTTTAAAATTTCCCATTAGAAGAAAATTGACTTTTGTACGTCATAGGGTCTTTTTTTTTTTAAGTGTCTTTGACGAGTGAAATTCGGTAAATCGCGGGTTTTTAAATGTTTTGTAGCAAAACTGGAACCTACTTCTCCACTTGACCTTTGTGCGTTGCACATCGGTGGACTGCTAAGTGGAAGGATCTGGTACGGTAAGAACGCTAGCAAACTCCGACTCTGTTTAGTGATTTCGCATTCTGTTAAAAAGTTACGTCAAAAATTTTTCTTCTAGACAGCAATATAACTGGCCAATGTAACCGACCCAAACGTTTATAGCTACACAGCATATGATAGTGTCACCTTTTTCACAATAGAGGATTATGGAAATAGTAAACAAGCAAAACAGATTCTCTTTGTTCACTTGCTTCAAAGCAAAATGATCCATGGATGTCAGAGATTTAGTATTTCCCCTAAACTGGAGACGATGTGTCCGTGTTAATTAGATGAAGTTCGTCAGAGGAATTAGATTGAAAACAAGTTCGTAAGGTGTTGGCGCTCACGGGATCGAAATAACAATGAGACTGATGCAAAGTCTCTGAAAACCCTAGCCAATATTGTGTACATAGAAAGCCGGGTGATCAGAAAAAAGCAAGTAAGATACTGAATGTGACGTCAGATATTGTAAGAAATGCCGTTTCGTGATGCTTTCAGTGGTCTTCACCCGCAGTTCTTGAACTCGAGAAATTCGCTATAATCCAGACTCCGGTCTTCCAGAAAAACGGAGGTGGCTGGTGCAGTACTACTCTTCAGTAGCACATGATAGCCTTTGAGAACGGAAAGTACTACATTTTAGAAAACGTATTGGGATCGCGCATTGGTTTTTGATAATGTGCAAGTGTTCGGGAGGAATGGAGCTGAAATCCATCTTCAGTCATCTTGATTTAGGTTGTCTTTGCTTTAGCGAAAATAAGTTATTTGTAAACTATCGTTCCTTGAGTATGAACATGACAGTTTTTCTCTCCCAACTATGTACACTTTAGCTAATGCTAAGCCTATACTGATGTCGACTTCCATAATACATCTACCCGTAACTCTCCTTCCTTATGTTTTCATTTTATAAGAAATAGAGATTTTTTTATTTTATACATGGACTTTAGCTGCCCAGCTATTCAGCCACCTACCCTTTTATTTAATATGTCAAAAAACTCTAAAACTGTTTGATGTGCGTTTAGTTTTCGATAAATCTCTCTCATGATGGTAGTAAGTTCTCTACAGGGTGATCAGAAATAGTCCGTATGGGTGTTGCAGGATAGGTTGTGGTCAGAAATAATTGTTACGAAACAAATTCCATACGTCGCACCGTTTCCGAGTTAATTAGCATCGAACTTAGCCAATCAGATAGAATTAATGTGAACGTTACTCATAGCGTAGATGATAGCGGGTTCGATCTTCACTACCGCCCCATGTCCAATTTTTGCGCCGCCCTCTTGTCCGTTTTGCGAAACCATTCGAAGGACACATTTGATGATACCGTCCCAGGCCGACAGCTTGAATTTGCAAGTGCAGTGGCCTGATTGGCAAACGTCAATGCTAATTAACTCGGAAACGCCGCAATGTATCAAATTTTGTTCTTAACGGTTATTTCTCAACACAACCTGCCCTGCCACAACCTTACAAAATTTTCAGACTGTTCCTGATCACCCTGTGCATTTCCACTGTTAATAGCCCGCAAACTTAAACTTTCTTATTTTTTGTTTAACACTCTAAATCGACAATTTTATTATGAGAACGTACATAACTGACAATCACACAGCATTCATAGTACGGTTTATAGGGTTCATTTTTAGAGATAAATAACTGTTAACGACTAACAGAGACTAGGAATTAACACTGTGATTACAAATAATCAGTTAGGGAATAAATGACTGCAGACCTGCCCCTGGCATCAACTGACTTGTAAGACCCTATCTTGCAGTTAACCAAATCTTGCGGTTGCTAGCCAAAGATCGTACACCGAAGTGCTGGGAACATGAAGTTTTGTCTCTTACACCGTTTCCACACGTTTTTCAGCAAGTCCTGAACTATTTCATAGTTTTCGCCAACAACACATCTTCTGAAAACACTGAGGAAATGACAAGTTTAATTCAGTTAAAAATCTGCGTAGCGACTAGATGCTACCTGAGGGTTGGGTTACTTAAAATCACCTCCAGTCATAGCGTCGCGCATGACCGCTATATTGGAATGTCCAAAGAGAATAAATAAAATGTTCATAACGTCATGCTCTTGTTACCCGTCGCAACAAATTTTGTTGGACACCGCACCCGAGGTAGCAGCTCGCAGGCGCTGAGCATTACAGAAACAATGGCAGTGTACCGACACAATTGAGACGTTGTTTCTTTTTATCTCCTTGGTTCGAGCGCCAGTGCACCATATTCTTCTCCCCTTACTACACGACTAGGGCGGAGCAAGGCGTCGTCATTTAACAGCATTCACCTTCAGTTTCATGGATCGGCGAACATGACGCTCAAAGAGTCAATTGTTCCGCTCCGGTTTCTCATCGTGGCTCGCATGCTCTCACGGTCTTTCCAATCTCATTCCGTCACCGAAGTATATCTGTCACATTAATTTTTTCGTTATCTTCATGCTGAAGTGTCACTGTATAACAGCGAATCCTATCAAACTTTAATTCCTTGTCTTAATTTCATTTATATTGCTGATTTGACACCAAGAATCTGAGTTTCATGTCACACCTTCCTGTTAAGTATGTGTGAATCATTACCTCTATTTTCCGTAAATTTATGAACAGTAGAGCGATGAATCCTTCATTTGTGTGGCCATACAATCCGTAGTTGCCTTACAATTCCTGATATTTTCATTCAGCCGTTTTTTTTTTTTTTTCACCAGGTGCTTTTCGCTTTATTGAGGTAAAGCATTATCGGTGGTGGTGATTTCTGCATGGTTTCTCGCCTATATCAGGAAAATCCGTCTGCTAGCACCTTTTTGGTGTCTTTCTTCAATAGGCAGGCAGGCAGGCAATTTTTCGTTACTCTGCAGAATTATGCATTTCTTACTTTTACACAGAACTTTTTTCGCACACCAATACCAGCGGTGAACGAAAAACTGTGCTGTGTAAAACGTAAGAAATGCATAATTCTGTAGAGCAGCGAAAAATTTGACTAGTGCTATCAGTGTCTAATGAGGAAAGACACCAAAAAGGTGCTAGGAAACGGATTTTCCTGATACAGGCGAGAAACCAAGCAGAAATCACTACCGCCGATGATGCTATACCTCAATAAAGCGAAACGCGTCTAGTGAAAAAAACACGCGCTTTCTTGTAGTTGTAACGACGAAATGAAAATGCCCTCAGGGATAGAGCTATAGCTTTCTTAACAACGAATGTCATTAAAGTCTACTGATCAGATTGTCAGATTGTACTATTGCTCCACAGGTAAGACGTCCCAGGTTGTACTAAGCGAGAGCTGAGAAGATGCAGGCAGTTGCATCTTCCTCAGCCTCTGCCCCTTCCCAGAAAAAAAAACTGATCTTCAAAAATTGAACGTGCAGATTCTCCCATGTCTCGCCACACGGACACATGACTCTAGGTCACAAAGGGTTGCAGCTGTGTTACATCTCCAGTTGGCTGAGTTCTTACACATGTTTCCAACTAATGTCAAAAATTACTGTCAGCGTAAATATATAATATTCATATATATCTGAATGTTAACTGCCAGCTAGCGAATAATATGTACGAAACTCTTCCAATCTATGCTCTGCCTAAGTAGCTGCATAACAGGTAGCAGGTAGGTCTACCTATCATAGAGTAATAGCAATAGCGTGTTTGATAATTAATCAACACACTTTTCAATAGGTTTGTGTTTTATTTAGTAAGATTTTGTGCATCATTTCCCGAATCTAGTAGGAGTCTCTCCCCCGTCTCACTGGGTGAGATCCGTGACACACACTTTTGCAGACGACCACATCTCTACACTTCTCCCTTGACTGTCGTTTATTTTCCTGCTCTCTGTTTACATAGGTTGATCTTAGGGGAATCTGTCAGCTATGATTCTCGTTTTATTGACGGTAAGCAGAAACGTCTATGATTTCAGGATTGGCTCATGAGAGAGTAAAAGCCTGTTGCAAAGAAATGAGGAAGAAGAGTTAGTGTTCAACGTCGCCTCCATGGCGAGGTCATTAATGACAGAATATAAGCGCGGACTGGGCAAGAATTGAGAAAGAAATCTGCTGTGCTATTTTCTAAGGAACACTCCTGGTACATCATAAAGTTGTCTAGGGATAACGTGCAAAATCCGTTACGGTTACACGGGAATTGTAAATCATTGAGCCAGATCGCGAGGTGCCTCTTTTGAGCTACGTAACCTGGCTTCAAAAAACGAAATGCAAAAATTATTGCGGAAACAATAGCATATCTAAATGATTTTTTTTTCAAAATGTTCACTGTTGGTACCACCAGTGAGCTTACTACAATTTATTTCTTTCTTCTCTCATTCCCTCTCTCCCTATTCTAGCTTTTTAACATCTCATTTCTATTACCTCTGTCCGGAGCCGCGCGACTGCTACGGTCGCAGGTTCGAATCCTGCCTCGGGCATGGATGTGTGTGATGTCCTTAGGTGAGTTAGGTTTAAGTAGTTCTAAGTTCTAGGGGACTGATGACCACAGATGTTAAGTCCCATAGTGCTCAGAGCCATTTGAACGTTTTTTTTTTTCTATTACCTCTGTAACTGGAGAGCAACTCCATAAATGTGTATTTTACTGGAACACTACATGTTAGTGACCCAACAAACATAGCGTGCACTGCGGTTTATAGGCAAAACAGAAAATGCAACAAATCTACTGAAGAAATTGCCTACGCTACGCTTGTCTGTCCTCCTCTGGAGCATTTCTGCTAGATATGGGCTCCTTACCAAACAGCGTTGACGTAAGACATCGGCACAGTTCAAAGAGGGGCAGCCCGTTTTGTGTTACCGGGAAAAAGGGGAGAGGAGGTCACGGATATGGCATGAGAGTTGAGATGGTAGTCATTATAACAAAGACATTTCTTGTTGCACCGAGATCCTTTCACGAAATTTCAGTGCCCAACTTCTTCCTCCAATGCAAAAATATTTTATTGGCCCCTATCTGCATAGATAGAGAAATAATGTGACAGTGATTGGACGTACCCTCGGCCAACCACCCAGTTACGAACTGCAGAGTGGTCATATAAATCCAGATGTAGATGTATATGTAGCTTTTCCAACTGACCTAATTTTAGACCTCAACGACAGCTAAGAAAAAGTCACCAGCTTGTGCTCATGACTATCGCTGAATAGGCTTAGTTTGACAAAAGAGGGCTTCCTTTTCTCCTTTTCTTAATGTTCAGAGATCCAGATATTTATTATTCTCCTTATTGGTACGAAAACGGGGAGAGATTCAAGAAACTCGAATGCTGTCCCCATGTCTCGCCCGTGTGATGTGTGAAGAGCAAAAGGAAGTAGTCTGTAAATAGAGGGCGCTGGATTCGAATTGCTTCATACATGTTGGCGGAATTTTAGTGTGTGGGTTGCCTGTGTTACTCCTTTTATCACCCTTTTGGGAAATTTTATTTGTCTCTCAATAGAGTATGGCGTTACATAATGGTCGCACGCGATCATTGTACGAGGGATGGAATTTTAATAGTTGCTACTATTTGTTTACAACTTATAGAAAGTATTTACAAGTAAGTATTATTGCCCTTCAAAGTAGTCACCAGCAACGTGGAAGTCGTAGGCTACCCTTAGCAACGCCAGATATGTTGGTAGTTCCGATGGAGAGGCCTGTTGCCCGACGAATCTCTGTAACAGGTCTGAAGCGAATGACATGGAGTGCTTGCTTCAATTTAAGAGTCAAGTAGAACACACAAGGGCTTAAAACCTGGGAATATGGTGGGTGGTACAGCAGCTCCCAGTCCCATGGATCGATCAAATCAATCACAACCTGCACCATAAGTGTCTGAGCACTGTCCTGAAAAATGATGGGCTGGTCCTGCACGAAGAGTCGCCGCTTGTTTCGTTAAGCAGTTTGTTTTTGGAACAGAGACGGTGATCTGTTTAGAGAAAGATGAGGCGAAACTTTCTGCAGAACCCGCGCATCGTTTTGCAAGGCAATGCTCTGGCGCTAATTGGGCAAGATGGCACTGATTTGTTCGATCGAAGGGGCTGGGAAGTGCTGGAGCACGCACAGCAGTCCCCGGACTTCAGCCCTTGTGACTTCAGTCTGACTCCTAAATTGAAGGAAGCACCTCTTGCCATTCGTTTCGGAACTGTTACAGAGATTCGTCGAGCAATAGCCCGCTCCACTCGAACTATCAACACAAACTGGCGCTGCTAAGAGTATCCCGCGCCTTCCACATCGCTGGCAACGGGTTATACACAATGCTGGTGATTTTGAAGGACAGTAATACTCTGAAACATGTACACATTTTCTATAAGTTCTAAAAAAATAGTTGTCACTATTAAAGTTCCATTGTTCCAGAGAATTCAAAACCACATACGAACGTATAACATTGACGTTTGTGGAGTGCGATTCCGCCGAACTGAAAGCTGTTCTCTGGGACATTTCCTTGTATTGTCGGTACCCACCGATACCCGTTACCTGCTGCTGTTGATACTTACCGACACTGAGAGTCTCGCCAGTTAGCAATGCTCAGTAGTGATGGCCAGACTGCAATGGACAACAGTGGGAAACTAGCGAAACGAAAAGTGCAGCAATGTACGAGAGTGCATTCGGAATAAAATAGTGTTGGATGTTAGGCCGCAGCCTATATATACGTGGAACCAGATGGGTGGCCGGCCGTTGTGGCCGAGAGGTTCTAGGCGCTTCAGTCCGGAACCGCGCTGCTGCTACGGTTGCAGGTTCGCATCCTGCCTCGGGCAATAGTTCTAAGTCCAGGGGCTGATGACCTCAGATGTTACGTCCCATAGTGCTTTGAGCCATTTCAATTTGTCAGGCCGCATAATTGCAAAACAACTAAAATTTGCTGCGATTCTCTTCAGGACGGTTAATTGCAGGATACTGATGAATACCTTCCCCTATATAGTGTCGAGGATCGCAGAAAGTCGGCAATCTAGTTGCTTTAGTGTTTTAGAATGCTGCTGTCTAATAACCAAAATTATTTTATTCCGAATGTTACTGGCCCTGGAAACCTACGAATTTATGCGAGGGTACAGTTCCTGCAGCTGTTCACGTACGGTAACAACAGTACACTCCAAAAATAATTTCAAGAACATTACGAGTGCATCCAAGTGGTAGCTAGTAATTAATATTAAAAGAACTATGATAGTTTATGAACTATTACTGCGACCAAATAAATATTTAGCGAATGCAGGTGGCGCTAACGGTTTCTGTGCGTTTAGAGATAGAACAAAGAGAGACTTAAGAACCTCAGGTTGGTTGAATTTTGGGATCATGTTTCAGTGGTAGTGAGCAGCTAGAGAATTCTAAAGGCCTTGTTTTTTGGGTAGCTAATACTCTCTCGTTTAGTAATGTCTCTGTTTGGAGATAAAACGACCGATTCAGAAATCTTACTGTCTGTCTTGGTATCTTGTTACTTTGAGTAAGTGTATTTATTTTTTATTTATTTATTCCCACATTTGTTAAACCCGTTTTCTTGTTATTTCAAATGAGTTACAATCTACACAATGCCTGAAAATTTTTTTCTTGTACAACTTGGTTCGGTTGACAACTATAACTACTGTCCGCCCCCAGTAGCTGAGTGGTCAGCGCGACAGATTGTCAATCCTAAGGGCCCGGGTTCGACTCCTGGCTGGATCGGAGAATTTCTCCGCTCAGGGACTGGGTGTTGTGTTGTCTAATCATCATAATTTCATCCCCATCTAAGCGCAAGTCGCCGAAGTGGCGTCAAATCGAAAGGCTTGGACCCGGCGAACGGTCTACCCGACGGGAGGCCCTATTCACACGACATTTATTTATTTACTATAATTACTTAAAAGGAACAGAAAAAGATTAACAGAACAAAATCAGAAAAAACTTATATCCAACCGAACAGGCCTTGGAAATTAAAATTTAAACTTGGAAGCAAAAAGAAGCTAACTTACAGTTTCCTGCCACTAGTCCGTGAGCAGGGGCCTAATCGTAACTCACAGTGGTGGCCGCAGCGGCAGCAACCGTTCTTAGAACAAGAAGCCCACTGTCACCGTCATATTCCATCCCTTCGGTACAATTTCTGAATGGTATCCGTGGCAAACTGTGATTCTAAGTACCACATACTTAACGCGTTTTCTAAACAAACGTAAGTATTATAACACTGAGAGAACTACTACTTAAAAAGTGTTGTAGCTTAACCAGTCAGTAACTCTTAGGTAGATGTGTGTGACTGCTCATCAATAGTCACTATGATGTGGCTGACGCAGTGATGGTGATGGTCTACTGCGACGCGTTGAGCCTCATAAAACCAGCGTACTCCATTGACACAGTTGCTGCTCGTCAAAGGCGTCATTTCTTAGCAAAAGAGGTCGTTTGGTGATCCCGTCGTGAAACGTGAACAGGTCTGCTGGAATCCTGTGGACCATGATCCGCTGTATCGAGACTTCGGACTATAATTAGCACACAAACACTGACAGTCGTGAGTGAGATGGTAACTACTAGTGCTACAGTTCTCCTGTCACTCCTCTTAGCCTGCAATTCCTTTGGTGGAGGATTGCGATACCTGTGGACGAGTGCCAGGCGTGTTGGTGAGGCCAGCTATTGGCTGCCATACGTCATGTCAGCGACTAATAGGAACTGACAGTGTTCGGAGTACTGTGCTCGGGAAATTGTGAAGACTGAAGTCGTGTACTTATTTCTATTCCGACAAAATAACGACCTACCATACGTTGAGAATATCGTAAAATCTCGTTTGCTAGTTAGGGGTCCTGTCGACCATCCCAACATGACTCACCGACTGAAAACGTGCACGATGCCGTCCCTTGGCAACTGGCCAGTGAATGTGCTATAGACATCAGTGACAATGGACGTTGCCAGAAAATAAGCCACAAACTTGCCTGTGCCTTTTGTAACAAGAAGTTCTTACTACCCATCGTACGAGATTCACGAAACACACATTGGTTTGTCTAGAACTGTACTTGCTTAGTTGCATTACTACTTCTTAAGCTGGTTTCGTGATTTGAACATGTGTTAATCAACACATCCAGAGATTCGACCCGCACTTGTTAATCGTTCCTAACCTTCTTTCAGCGTCACTATCACTTCATAAAAGGTAACGTGCAGACATCAGGAAACTTGAAGTTGACACGTAGTTTTGATTCCAAGTGGAAATGTTTGTTGCCTTATAAGTGGCTCGGTGTGAAAATCGTATGGTTAGCATAATCTGATGGTACGTTATCTCCAACAGCACCACGTAATTTCCGTAAAGAGTTAAGTTTCTTGTAACACGGTCACGACCAATTTCCTTCACCCTCTGTAGCCCAAGAGCTCGATGTCGAGGATAAACCCCCACTTCCTTTTAATTTTTTTATTTTTCTGGAGGACACAATCCGTTGTAAATAACTGAGTTGTTCGAAGCAACATCCGTTTGATGACCGGAGCCAGAACAAAATAGCGCCTATTGGCAACGCGGAGTATCGTGCGGAAATTCGTTTTCGGCAACAATGGAAATGTTACAGCTTTGTGAGGTCAGTCCAGTCGTCGTCAGCATCGGCCTGCCGAAAACGAATCATATATTCATCTACATCTATACGTTCCACTCTCGAACAGAGCGTGGGAAAATCAAAGCATTAAAACTTTCCGTATGAGCTCTTATTTCTCTTATTTTATTACGATGATCTTTTCTCTCAATGTAGGTGGGGAACAATACAATATTTTCGGATTCGAAGTAGAAAGTTGAAGTTTGAAATTTCGTGATAAGATTTCGTCGCAACGAAAAATGCCTTTGTTTTAAGTATCTATACATCGGTTATAAACAATTTACTTTTCTATGTGTAGTAATAATTTAAATTTCTGCTTACATTCTTCGTGGGTATTGCTCCACATATGATGTTTTGTTCCATTTTTCGCGCTGTTCTTCTTACAATTGCCACTTGAAATTTTGTTTTGAGATTTCACGGCACTAGATGGTTCAAATGGCTCTGAGCACTATGCGACTTAACTTCTGAGGTCATCAGTCGCCTAGAACTTAGAACTAATTAAACTTAACTAACCTAAGGACATCACACACATCCATGCCCGAGGCAGGATTCGAACCTGCGACCGTAGCGGTCACGCGGTTCCAGACTGAAGCGCCTTTAACCGCACGGCCACACCGGCCGGCTCACGGCGCTAGAAACTGAATTTTTGTTTTTCCGATGTTATGTTTTGTTTGGTGTTGCGAACTCTCGAATGTTATTGCCAAAGATCGAATGTTACTGCCAACTATTGAATGTATTTTTGATAATCTGTGATGTGTTTCTGCGCGCATGTAGAAAACATCGACGAAACATGTACGTAGAACTTTAAATTATTACTACATCAGAGCAAACTGCCAGGACTGTTTGTAACCTATGTATACATCGTCTCAAAATATAAACTAAACAGTATAAACAAAAATATGTAGATATTCCAGGCCACTGAAGATGCCTTGCAGAGAATTAAGGCAGAGGACTTATGGCACAAAAATTGTGTTTCATTCAGATGTAATTAGACGGTCCAAAAGTGAAAATTATCAATATACCGTAATACTATACGCAACTGAGGACGATAGTGCTACAAAAGCTGAAGATGTTCCTAGGTACTTAGATGAATTGGCACCCTCTAGATGTGTGCGATTTATTGTAACCATAAGTTAACGGATTCGTTTTAGTACTCATGTGGGTGGTGTTACATTTTCCTTTATTTAGGATGAATTGCCACTTTTCGCGCCATACAGATATATTGCGTAAATTATTTTCCACTTTGTTTTGAACTTCTGGTGATTATACTGGACTGTGAATGAGAGCGCCATTTGCAAATAATCTAGGAAGGCTCCTCAGATTAGGAACGGCAGAGAACCTATAACACTTTCTTCAAGAACGCCAATAGTCTATCAGTAGTGCACAATACTCTGTCAATGGGCTGAGGTATCTTACTTTGGCTCATTTGGGGTTTGCAAGGCACTGTGGCACGAGAATTACTATGTGTAACACATCTTCAGACATGAACTTGCAAGTAAACATAAAAATAATTATGCAACATCGTGTTTTTCAAAGTAAAAATTAAAACCTTGTGACAACCTCACGTGAAAACAGAATGGGCGAGTGTGAATCTAGGGCAGACCCCGTTTACGGTTGGTTGATACCAAGAAAGAGACAAAGAAAGTGAGGGTAGCAGGAACCGAAAGTCTGGATGGCCCATGATTTTTGTACAGCATGGTCGAAGTAGCTGCTATTGATAATCAAACTGGGTAACAACTATGTTATATAATCCAGAGACTAACATTTCATGTGTTCTATTTCGCTTAGTCTTCTCCCAGTGCTGTCAAAACCCGCGCTTTGGCAGGCCGGAAGTACTTTCGTCCGGTCACAGCACATTATACCAAGGCTATTCTCCCAATGCACAAGTCCATTTGAGCCATCACTCCCCTAACTGGTTTGATATAGCCCGCCGCAAATTCCTCTCCTGTGCCAAACTCTTCATCCCAGAGTAGCACGTGCAATCTGCGACCTCAATTATTCGCTGGATGTATTCCAATCTCTGCTTTCCCCTACAGTTTTTACCCTCTACAGCTCCCTCTAGTACCATGAAAGTTATTCCATGATCTCTTAACTGATGCTCTACCGTCCTGGTCCTTCTTCTTGTTAGTGTTTTCCCTACATTCCTTTCCTCGACGATTCTGCAGACAAACTGCTCATTCCTTACCTTGAAAGTCCACCTAATTTTCACCGTTCTTCTGTGGCATCACACTTCATGTGCTTCGATTCTATCATTTTCTGGTTTTCCCGCAGTCCATGTTTCATTACCATACAATACTGTGCTCCAAATGTACATTCTCAGAAAATTCTTCCTCAAATTAATGCCAGTGTTTGTTACTGGTAGACTTCTCTTGGCCAGCAATGCCCTTTTTGCCGTTGCTAGTCTGCTTTTTACGTCCTCTTTGCCCCGTCCGTCAAGGTTTATTTTGCTGCCTGGGTAGTAGAATTCCTTAGCGTGATCACCAATCCTGCTATTAAGTTTCTCACTGTTCTCATTTGTGCTGCTACTCATTACTTTCGTCTTTCTGCGGCTTTCTCTCAATCCATATTCTGTACTCGTTAAACTGTTGCTTCCATTCAACAGGTCCTGTAATTCTTCTTCACTTTCACTGAGGATACGAACGTCATCAGCGAATCTTGTCATTGCTGTCCTTTCACCTTCAGTTTTAATTCCACGCTTGAAACTTTCTTTCATTTCCACCATTACTTCTTTGATATACAGACGAACAGTATGGGTGAAAGAGTACATCTCTGTCTTACACCCTTTTTAATCCGAGAACTTCGTTCTTGATCTTACGTCTTGGCTCATTTACATATCATACGTGCATATCACCCATCTTTCCCAATAGCTTAACCCAATTTTTCTCAAAATCTTACACCATTTGACATTGTCGAACGCTTTTTTCAAGTCGATGAATCATATGAACGTATCTCGATTTTTCTTTAGTTTTCTATTATTAACAGCAACGTGAGAATCGCCTCTATGGCGCCTTTACCTTTCTTAAGCCAAACTGATCATCATCTATGACATCCTCAATTTTTTTGTATATTTTTTGTATATTATTCTGGTCAGCAACTCGGATGCATGTGCTGTTATGCTGATGTTTCGATACTTCTCCCACTTGTCAGCTGTTGCAACCTCCGGAACTGTGTGGATGATGTTTTTCCGAAAGTCTGATGTACCGGGTGATCAAAAAGTCAGTATAAATTTGAAAACTTAATAAACCACGGAATAATGTAGATAGAGAGGTAAACATTGACACACATGCTCGGAATGACATGCGGTTTTATTAGAACCAATAAAAAAAACAAAGTTCACAAAATGCCCGACAGATGGCGCTGGACAGCAAAACGTCAGTAACTGCTACCGTGACGGGTGAGAGGTACGCCGATATGTTGCAGAATCGCATCAGCCCCAGCCTGGCCGATAAACACCTGCTGGAACGTAGTACGACGTTTATCCAGGATGGCGCTCCACCCCATATTGCTAGACGCGTGAAAGATCTCTTGCGCGCGTCGTTTGGTGATGATCGTGTGCTCAGCCGCCACTTTCGTCGTGCTTGGTCTCCCAGGTCCCCAGACCACAGTCCGTGCAATTATTGGCTTTGGGGTTACCTGAAGTCGCAAGTGTATCGTGATCGACCGACATCTCTAGGGATTCTGAAAGACAACATCCGACGCCAATGCCTCACCATAACTCCGGATATGCTTTACAGTGCTGTTGACAACATTATTCCTCGACTACAGCTATTGTTGAGGAATGATGGTAGACATATTGAGCATTTCCTGTAAAGAACATCATCTTTGCTTTGTCTTACTTTGTTATGCTAATTATTGCTATTCTGATCAGATGAAGCACCGTCTGTCGGACATTTTTGAAGTTTCGTACTTTTTTTTGTTCCAGTAAAACCCCATGTCATTCCAAGCATGTGTGTCAATTTGTACCTCTCTATCTACATTATTCCTTGATTTATTCAGATTTCAAATTTATACTGACTTTTTGATCACCCGGTATATCACCAGACTCAAACATTATACACACCAGCATCAACAGCCGTTTTGTTGCCACTTCCCCCAACGATTTTCGAAATTCTGTCATCTATCTCTTCTGCGTTGTTTGATCTTAAGTCTTCTAAAGCTCTGACTGAGTCTAATCCTGGCTCCCGTCTCTCTTCTATAGAGACTCCTGTTTCTTCTTCTATCACGTCGGCTGACTAGTAGTATTACACGTACCAAGCAGAAACGAAGAAATACGGTGGCAGAAGACGTGAGACCACGACCGGAGGGGCCAGTGAGTCAGCGGCCAGTAGAGATGGGACTAGGGGGGGAGGGGAGTAGGGGACGAATAGAGGGGCAGGGGGAGGGGGCGGGAAATGGAGCGCACAGCCGGGTCCTGGCGGCGCGCCTCCACGCGGACAATCAGCGTTCGCGCCATTACGCCCGACTAATGCTCCTCCTTACATTCCTCCGACAACAAGTAGCCCTTAATTGAATTCGTGCGCCCCCTTTTCCGCGGCCAATTTGTTTTGGAATACGTACTGCTAAGTAATAGCCGAGTAGCCAGCAACGGCAACGAGCCTCTTCCTTTATGGGCACGGGCGGCCCTCTTTATCGTGCCCGTCCCTTCCCATACGCGCTCGCACACGTGTGATACCGGCGCCGTATTGGAACGCCGTGCTCTGCGGCGGCCGCTCCGTCTCCAGCGCCAGAACCGGCGTTCGTATCGCCTCGTATCGCACGTGAGGGAGGCGCGGGGGAAATGTAAATTTTACACGCGCCCGACCGATCGCTGAGATTCCTGCGGCGATTACGCGCGAGGCCGTGTTTTATCGCCGCAGTTATCGGGGCGTGTAAGAGTTGTTAATAGCCGCCCGCCGTGTCCGGCCTGAATCATATCGCGCCGGAAAGAGACGTAAGTGCTAACTGAGAAGCTGCGCGCGCCCACCTTATTGCTTTCGAGCACTTGAAACGCTTCTGAACTTTTCCATTGAGATTCCTCCTTATACGAAGTATAGCATTTTTTTTCCCACCTTGTTCAGGCACTAGGCGTATACATCTAAATGTAAGTATCTGTACTTTTAAGCCACCGCACTTTTGTGGTATTGGGTACATAGTGGACTAATATCTTTTTTTTTTCTTCCGTGTTGCATTCTCGGATGATGCGCGTGGTGAAGCGCTGTTGTTGTGCCTTCGTGCAAAGCGGTATCTTTCTAATTTTACGACATAGCTCAAGCGTGACTTATTTGTGGGAGGAAGTAATAGGTTTTGTTGACAGAATTTAACCGGCCGGGGCGGCCGAGCGGTTCTAGGCGCTACAGTCTGGAACTGCGCGAGCGCTACGGTCGCAGGTTCGAATCCTGCCTCAGACATGGATGTTTGTGATGTCCTTAGGTTAGTTAGGTTTAAGTAGTTCTAAGTTCTAGGGGACTGATGACCTCAGCAGTTGAGTCCCATAGTGCTCAGAGCCATTTGAACCATTTGACAGACCTTATAACATTCTTTCTTGGAATGCGTACACTAAGCTTTGACGAATCCTCTTTGAAGGATATCTCAGTCAGTTCTTTATTTATCTATTAGGTTCGTTAATAAGTTGGAATCGTTTTTGTTTTTCATGTTACAGAAATGTGTGTGAAATCTTATGGGACTTAACTGCTAAGGTCATCAGTCCCGAAGCTTACACACTATTTAACCTAAATTTTCCTAAGGACAAACACACACACCCATGCCCGAGGGAGGGCTCGAACCTTCGCCGGGATCAGCCGCAAAGTCCATGACTGCAGCGCCCTAAACCGCTCGGCTAATCCCGCGCGGCGTTTTTCATGTTCCTGATACGGTTGTTATGGATTTATTCACCGATTGCCATTTTTCGTTTGCAGTTCACAAATATTATTTGAGTTTATATATTGTTATTTTGAGATAAGAAGTAGAGGTGTGGACGCTAGAAAATGGAGTGATAAGTGGAGAAATCGGAATATTTCAACATATTCTGCTGTATGAGTTCGATACAGGAATGACAGCAGCGGAGGCAGCCAGAAATATTTGCGCCGTGTAGGGGATAATGCTGTTGGACAGAGCATGGCTAGAAAATGGCTTTCACTTTTAACAAATATTGTTTTGACATAAGTGATTGCCCAAGTTCGGGAAGATCTTCAGGATTTGATGAAGATTGCTTAAACGCATTTATCCACAGTGATCCACGTCGGTATGCTAGAGAACTCGCAGATGTGATGAACTATCATACCACCATCGCGCGACCACAGATGCAGCAGTGAGCACCACTCTCTAGGGCCGAGGAGTAGCTGAAGTTTCAGATGAACTTGTTGTGTTGTTAACGGTGATCATGGTACCTCAAGAGAAAACTTTCTTAATAAGTGCGTCAAGTGAAGCGCTGCTAGTCAGTGACAGTTGTTAATTATCCAGCAATCCTGTGGAAAAGAAGTGTGCCGAAGATAAGTAAATCTTTTATTCATTAATTCAATAAACTGAGATGACAAAAGCCTTGGGTTAGCGATATGCACATAACAGATGGCGGTAGTATTGCGTGTATAGAAGGGCAGTGCATTGGCGGAGCAGTCATTACTACTGTGGTGATTCGTGTGGAAAGATGTCCGGCGTCATTATAGTTGCACGACGGGAATTAACAGACTTTGAACGCAGAAAAGAAGTTGGAGCTAGACGCATGGGACATTCGATTTCGGAAATCGTTAAGGAATTCAATACTCCGAGATCTACAGTGTCAAGTGTGTGCTGGGAATATCAGAAGCTAAAGTAAATTAAGCTTTGTCGACCACAATCGTGAACGTGTTTCCTCCTAACTAAACAGAGGATGCTTTTACTTCGGTCATCTTTATTTCGGGTGCTGCTTCTCGTGGGATGTCAGGAACATGACATGGTCTTCAAGTGCAGAGTAGCACAAAGCTGGAGCACAAACCCTCACTTTTACTGGTTGTACTCCCCAGATCGTTCTTGTCAATCGGATAGAACTTTACTTCCGGCAGCAGCGAAATGTGGACCCAATGGTCTTCGTCGGTGACGTTCTCCAGTTGCAGCAAAATCCTACCGAAGAGCGGAGCTTCTCTGTGAGATGCCACCGCCAAACTAGTTACCTGTATTTGCCTGACTAGATGTATTACGAACGAGGGGATGTGACGCCGACGGATGCAGACATGAAGCTGTTGGTGCCATTCAAAGGAATAACCTATGGGATCATCTCAAGTACAAACTACATAAACTTGATACTGTTTTCCTTATGTTGACATTAAACGTTCAACAGTTAATCAGTATTTCATCCACGAAAGAGGAATCTCAGATTCCTGAGTTTGTTCATCGGTCTGGCATCTTCACCAGGCACGGTTAATTAACGAGCGAAAGAAGATCTAAAGAACACAGGAGCGTTTTGTCATGGGACCAGTAAGGCCGAGAGAATTACGAATATGCTCATGAGACTCTGGTGGCAGACATTCATTCCCCACTGGCAGACGCTACAAGAGGCGCTTCGTGCACCGTGCAGAGACACCGTGTACGTTAAATTTCCAAGATCGTATGTTCCAAGAACATTCAGGCAACATACTACTTTCCCCCCTCCTTCTCCCTCTCTCCGCTCCCCCACCACCACCGTACTCATAAAATGTCTATCACGGCGGAATGACTAGAGAAATTCGATATTATCTTTGTGCTCGACTTTCACAGTATTGCGCAAGCCAGCAGTTGAATGCAAAAAAGAGTAAGAAAATGATTTCCGACTAGATGGTTACATTAACCACTATGTGCTCCCAGCCACTGATCACTTATGTATCCTCTTCCAGTTTAACACGTTAAGACCCAGGCTGACAAAAAATTGATCCTTTGAACAATAATTACGTAACTAGTCTCTATCGTGGATGAATGAACCAGTCTCTATCGTGGATGAATGGTACTTCCTTAAGGTTCTTGCAATAAATATTAATATATATAGCCTTTACCACAATGACATTAGTCCCTTCGTCTTACTTCATTACTGTTGCTGTTCCCCCAATATTTCTTAGTTGCACCGTACTGACAGTAATGCTTCATACTGCTTTTCAGTGGTCGCTGATAACCTTCGCGATTTGCATCCACTGGTTTAGGATTCTATTTTCTGTGTGACCTAAAACATTCCCACGAAGAGTGTGGCTAAACCACATGCCGCAACAGCATGGTGGCGTACGTCAACATGGAGCTCCTACTACCCTTATCTGAGGCTGAAAGCTCCTCCGCTTTCTCTTTGGCATTATGTCCACTTATTTCGAAAGCCACACAGGACACCACCGTTCTTCTTGATTTTGCATCATTTTTGTTTGCAAGGCCAAGCGTCACCATTAGGTCATCTTAACCTAAGGAAAAAGTAAAATCTCTTAAGCGAATGGTCCGCTTGTTCTGTGTACATCGGTATTTATATTGCTTTGGTATCTGAGGCAGATTATGTCAAGTTGCCCATTGGTAGTCTCGATGAATGTTGGGAAAAAGTTGAACAGTGCAATCCGGCTGCTCCGTGTCCAGGAGAAATTGTTACTAATGCGACACAGATTTAAATGGAACGTGGGCAATCCCCCCCTTCGCGTTACGCTACACAAGCAGGTCCAGTTCACGATTCTTCAACTTCTTTTCTAGTGACCCGAATTACTTTTTGTCTTGGTCGATGGAGATCTCCGTAGTCGAGTTCGCCTGTGCGTTGAAGCTCGACTCGCTGGTACGCTATTCGAATCCTGGTGATAGATGAAATTTTCACTGCCAGTATTTGGCTGGCAGGAGGATGAAAAGTGGTGACGTTAAGTTCTTGATCACCAGTCTTTGCGCCAATGCCCTGGATTAAATCCCACACATCTCACCAATGTTTCATGAAGTGAGGGCTTAATCACACTGCTGATGGTGATCCGTCCGTCGGGTGAACACGCTAAGTCGACGGCCTCCTTGGTGCTGTTCGAGAGGCTATTTGCTGGCACTAGGTTTCACCCATTTCCTATCGTCGTCGTCATTATCATCATCATCATCATCGTGCTACACAAACATAACACTACACTACACACGCTTCCATTACAATTATCAACGCTCTACAACTACTAATACGACACAAGTCTCACTTAACTTTCCACAAGAAGTGGTCAGTGTGCGCGGAAGAAGAAAACCTTTCCGACAGGCGGCTGAAACCACCCTGTGAGATTCCCCACCGAACAATGCCGTACGACGTTTTAATCTTAATCAGAAGGAAATGCAATAGTTATTGCTCTGTCGAGCTCTCATGCATTTACTTGTAATCTGTTTCGATTTAAAAAACTTCCTGGCAGATTAAAACTGTGTGCCCTACCGAGACTCGAACTCGGGACCTTTGCCTTTCGCGGACAAGTGCTCTACTATCTGAGCTACCGAAGCACGACTCACGCCCGCTACTCACAGCTTTACCTCTGCCAGTATCTCGTCTCCTACCTTCCAAACTTTACAGAAGCTCTTCTGCGAACCTTGCAGAACTAGCACTCCTGAAAGAAAGGATACTGCGGAGACATGGCTTAGCCCCAAACTTTACAGAAGCTCTTCTGCGAACCTTGCAGAACTAGCACTCCTGAAAGAAAGGATACTGCGGAGACATGGCTTAGCCACAGCCTGGGGGATGTTTCCAGAGTGCTAGTTCTGCAAGGTTCGCAGAAGAGCTTCTGTAAAGTTTGGAAGGCAGGACACGAGATACTGGCAGAAGTAAAGCTGTGAGTACCGGGCGTGAGTCGTGCTTCGGTAGCTCAGATGGTAGAGCACTTGCCGGCGAAAGGCAAAGGCCCCGAGTTCGAGTCTCGGTCGGGCACACAGTTTTAATCTGCCAGGAAGTTTCATATCAGCGCACGCTCCGCTGCAGAGTGAAAATCTCATTCTGTTTCGAGTTACATTCTTAAAAATATCACATTCACGAAGATAAGTTTCTAACTAAATTTAAAAAAAACACACACTTGTTTGCTACTCAGATTACACACAACATTGTCACGTAGGATGATCTGTGAGTTGGAAACTGGCAGCAAATAAATTAATATATATTTCAAAAAGTAAACAGTCTTGGTAGCAAAATAATGTTTATTTAATAACACGTTTCACCCTTTTGGGGCATCATCAGATTAACTACAAAGAAAGGGAAAAAAGGAAAACATTAATAAGAAAAGGGGACACAGTCCTGTCGTGCGTCTCTGCATTAAGTTAACAAGTAATTTAGAGAAACGTCGTAAGGGAAAACTTACGTACTATCCTGTAAATAAGAATTCATCAAAATGTTTGCGAGATAGAGCGTGGGCCTATAAGGCAAATATAGCGGTAAGAAAATTTGAAAGTAGTTCTAAAAGGGACGAAAAGGGCACAGAAGCTATAGTAGAAATCGCAGATTTTACCTTAAATACACCAGCATCCGCAGACGTACAAGCGCAGACATAGGACCACGCTTACAAATCTGTACAAGTGTTGTATCATTTGTATACACAGCAATAGTTTCCTCAAAACCGACATGTTACTTAGTTCGGAACGGGTAGTGTAGTAGGCAGCCAATGGATTGCAAAAGATTTTCTATTCATTTGTTTCCTTCGATGCAGTTAGTTTATCTCTCTGTTTCCCTTGAATGTTTTAATAAGTTTTACTGTAGCCAGACTTAGTTGTTGATAATCTCACTCTATGTCTCCGAGAGAGCGAACGAGCATCAGGTAGCCGGCACTGAAGTAATCAGATGAGCTAAGAAAGTTTCATAGGTTGACAGCACTTGCATCTCGAGTTCTGAAAGAAACACGAGGGTGGTGACCCTAATATATGCCAGATAGCTGCAGGATGATTTGCTAGTTTAGTGAGGTCAGTGAGTGGTACATCGAGGAAGGATGTTCATGAGACAGAAAAGAAAATGCATGTCATAACGCCGTGTGGCGTAAGCAAAGTATCGAACAAAGAAAAACATACTGTGATCCCAAGCTCATCTACACGAATCATTTCTTTCACATAATTTCACTTCACGACAATTTCAAACTTCAGAAGTTTTAAACATTGTGTTATCCGGAGATGTAATTAACTAGCAATGAATTAATATGGAACACTTCCTGAGTTTGTCAAACTTTGAAACGACAGACGTAACTTTTTTTCTCAGAAACTACTGAAAGGTGGTCAGTAAGACTAACACATAAGCCACCAGCTGCCGTGAAGGCTGAGCTAGTCAACCGAATACTTAACCACTAATTGCGGAAACATATCTAAAAACGACTTTTCCGTACTTCCGCTATATCAGGAGCCGTGTTTGCGCAGAGTGTAGAATGAAGCTGACGAGTCATTCTTTAAACGAGCGACGTCTCGCGACGCGTTATCTGGTCTGGACAGGAAACGAGTAATATTTAACGGACGTCTAACATAGTGCGTCACCCGGCACTGGGCTTCGTATCGTCCGCTAGGCTGCAGCGAAACGAATTATCGAATCCTGCTATCTTGACATACCCAGTAACAGCTTGGAAAAAGTTTCCCAAAATTACTCATGCTTGTTCCGCGAAACAGAACAATAGACTGAACAGAAACGTCTGTGTCTGAACTTTGACTTTCCTGACAATGCGTTTTCATCGATTTTTAGCGCTTCGGCTGTTCTTTGACATTGGTTCCAAGTCCGATATATTGTCTGAATTTTAGAACGAAAGACAATGAGTGAACATATTTTATACTTTCTTCCCAATACCCGTCACATCTGTGACAGAAGTCATTTTTTTGTGATGACTAATTTCGGACCATCACGTGCACGGTTTGGGATTGGACCTGATGGTTCGAATTTAGTCATCACAAAAAAATGAGTGTTATCGCAACGGAACGGATTTTGGAAATAAATAAAAAAATTAATACCTAAGTTGCTGGTCCCATTACCCATCACAAAAGAGTGAACACGTGTTGTCACTTCAGCTCCACCGTATTAAAATACGTTTCAGGAAGATATAAACGATGGAAATAGTATGACAACTTTCTTCGATTTTCTGCTGTTATTACAGTTACTTATCTTTCCTCAGCTTCTGGAAATGTTTATCACTAACGATGAAATTCATGTAATAATCCCATGAAATTATGTCACACATCAGCATGTGCGGAGGGGAAACAGGTGAAATGTTAACTGCCCATAAGAACATAAGATGGAGTTACTACACACATATGAGTGTAGACTGTGTCAGATTGGCACATTACTGGTTTCGTTGTAGCCTGCGGGATGAGTTAAGGCGCTTGAAAACATCTTGAAAATGCCCGCACGCCGAAATTAATAGTGGAATAAATTAAATATCTGGCGAAAACAGTGTTATTGCTTACAAGTATTTAGACTGTGGTACCTTACAAAAAGAAACAGGGAAAAAACTAGAAGTAATGTTCAATAAAATTTTTGAAGAAAATTTTGTCTTCTTATAACTGGTCTCCAAGCAGTAGATCCAGCATGCTTCTTCGCTTTGTTTAGACTGTGAATACCACTGTAAGAACGCATATTCTAAATTTAAAGCAACGCTCCACTAACTTCTTAAGTTGCAAGTACTTCTTTGCAATGAGTAAGCTGAAAAGTAAAAAGCCGTCGAGGTTACGTTAGCAAAAGGAACAGAACTCGTTCATCTGTTTAGATTTATCTGCGCCAAAGATGCTTACATTAGAGGACAGAGCTTATACACACATTATTTATAGCCTTTAAGTGCCTAATAACTTGTGTGAGGAAGGCATTAGATGACGCACACTTAGTGTAATGTTTACACTACGGAGAACCCACTGCATCGGCGCGATATGGAATACATGTTATGATAATATAGGTAACTGTGAGAGTAGATCATACGTACCAAGCAAATCGCACTGAAACAAGAACCACGTGTGAAATGAGCTGTCCGTTTTAATATAGGAACCAAAACAGCAGTGGTCTCCGCTCATTCAGGAAAGCTGAAGAGAAATTGATTTAGCATGGCGGAACCAGGACTGAACGTGTAGCCCATCTCTATCACAGAAAAGACTTGGTTCGAGGTCCTTAGAATGAATTTTTACGTTGTAACATTCGAAAATAGCCGACGGCCGAAACGTAGGTAGTGAAGTACATTATATACAGTCAAATGGAGGAAATACATTTTCGGAAAGCTTTGGAATTCGCATTAACTGTTTTGATAGAATATGGGTAATGTCAAAAATCCTATGACCGCAATGGAGCAATGTACGTGTCCGGTAGGTCGCAGTCGGTTAAATTCCCTTTTAAACGGAAATAAAATTACTGCGTTCGAAGACAGAATGAAGGCCAGCGGGGGTGGCCGAGCGGTTCTATGCGCTACAGTCTGGAACCGCGCGACCGCTACAGTCGCAGGTTCGAATCCTGCCTCGGGCATGGATGTGTGTGTTGTCCTTAGGTTAGTTAGGTTTAAGTAGTTCAAAGTTCTAGGGGACTGATGACCTCAGAAGTTAAGTCCCATAGTTCTCAGAGCCATTTGAACCATTTTTGAACAGAGTTAAGATTTAATTAACGTAAATAATTCAAATCAATCTCAAGATTAGGACTCAGGAGACTGTAAATCAGCGATTGAGGAAACGGTTCTAAAACTAAGAATTTTCATTTATATTGGAAATACATTAGAAATGCGGAGATTAAATGAGCCTTAATAATAAAGTTAATGTGTTCTCATAACATGAAATGCTCCTCCAGCAAAATTCACTTAAATTTTTCTTGAGTTCTACGTTTTCCTATTTAGTGTCGGAGCTGTTAAAGTGAATCAAATAACTGTAAACGAATTTCACCACTAGTCATATTTTAATATGTTGCTTTGGATCGAAACAATTACAATCCATTATCTCATCCCTTGGCGTCACATGAGTATAACTTACATTATTTTTACACAGCACCTTCTGTGCTTGAATAACAGCTTATTTTGATTCTGTTGTTGATTGCGTCCGTTAACCGCAAATAAACCATAATATTTTCATTTCGTATTCTTTGTTATAAGTATATTTTCGTGCGAAACGAGAGAAGTAAGCGATGCGATTCGGAAGAAAAATAATTTATGCGCTGGTTTTATATTCCCAATTGAAACCTATCCCGCAAAATTTTTGATACTGTGTTTAGAAGGTACAACTACAATTACAATTTCTTTTAAATCACAAATTTCTTATTCTTTCACGACAGTATTGCTGTATCCTTGTTATCATCTGCCTGTATAAGAGTAAGATATCGATACTTCTAGACACTAGAAAGATGATTAAAATTTTGGTTGTGAATGTTCAGTATGTCATTGGTAATAAATTACAGTTGCAACTCGGGCAGAGTGGCCTACATTTTTCACTAGTATGCGTAAGTATCAGTCAGCTTGTAAACGAGTCGCGGAGCATCTCCGTCATGTAGGCGTCGCCATTTTTCTTTTTGCGGGCTCAGGTCAGCGTATACATTACGGTGATAGTCTTGGGCTCACTGTGACAGCAAGCGGTGGCAACCTCGCAGGGATGCCTTCATTGTGTCTGATTATGTTAAAACCTGCAGCCTTCCAGTTTTTCCTCCAATTTTGTTTCGTTAGCGATTTTTGCATCAGATTTGGTTGGCTGTTGTTACGACCACATTAACTCCTTCATCCTTCAAGTGCTGATCATTTCGTCAGCAAATGCCGCCAGCTTGTATTGACACTACAATAGATTTTGTGACCAAGAGTCACTCTGATGACTGGAGGGGGCAATGATCAAATATCGGAACAAAAGGTGAATCTCGTCCACCAGCATGTGCACACTTTACTGATTATCCCTGACGTTCGAGGATTAAACAACACACTAGTGAACCAGATACTGCTGGAATAGCCGAGCTCATGCGAGGTGGCGCAGTGGTTAGACACTGGACTCGCATTCGGGAGGATGACGGTTCAATCCCGCGTCCAGCCATCCTGATTTAGGTTTTCCGTGATTTCCCTGAACCACTCCAGGTTCCTCTGAAAGGGCACGGCCGAATTCCTTCCCCATCCTTCCCTAATCCGATGAGACCGATGACCTCGCTGTAAGGGTCTCCTTCCCCAAACAACCCAACCCCAACCCAACCTCGTGCATTGCAGCTGCATCGACAGCCAGGTCATCCAGTCAAACTGCATAGAACGCTCCTTGTGAGTAGAATTTTTCCAAATGCAGTAAATGAGAAGAGGAAATGGGAAACATTCTAAGTTCAAAAGGCTCTGAGCACTATGGGACTTAACATCTGAGGTCATCAGTCCCCTAGACGTAGAACTATTTAAACCTAACTAACCTAAGAACAGCACACATGTCCATGCCCGAGGCAGGATTCGAACCTGCAACCCTTGTAGCAGCGCGGTTCCGGACTGAAGCGCCTAGAACCGCTCGACCACAACGGCCGGCAAAATATTCTAAGTGCCAAATCTGATATTTGTTGGGAGAATTAAAAAGCAATGTATCTCTGTTGTATATAACGGTTTAGTCTCCAGAAAATGTGAACACCGCTTCACTTTATTTAGAGCGTTCCAAGTGCCATACCAGGGAACTGACTAGTTCTACGTGCCAATAACAACGTTTTTACACATTGATGCTTACAAAGAACAAAACAGAACTCAGTCATTGTTAATACCTCTGCTCATTTACTAAAATAGCTTCGTTACCGTTTTAGAGCCAACAGGGTCATGTTCAGAGGGACTTTTACATTTTTATTACACTCGTTATTGTTTACATTAGTTCTTGGCTATTTTCTGTCTAACAACTAATGTAAACTAGTAGAACCGCTATTTGTGCAAATGAATAATTTTGTTAATAGTGGCTGGTTGCTCTTTTCTTCTTTGCAAGAATCATCTTGTATTTTGTACCCAGCCGTCGTCTTAAAAATGTCAGTTTTCGGCAAAGTAGCAGGATGAAAGTATTTGTTGCAAGTGCCATTTACACTGAAAAATTAAGTTTTATTTATCACAGTACAAGTGCATAAATTCAGCATTAGGTTCTTAATTAGTAGAATTGTAATAAAAAGAAGAACCACTTCTCATATATTTTATATTTTGGAACTCCATGTGGAAGCACAGCTTGACACAAAGACGATGAGCCATCTGCTAACACATGTTTGAAACACTTTCGCCTGGATCAAAACTAGGGACATACAACAGAGTACCGAGAACACAACAGTACTGAAAAAATGTTCTGTTTAAAAAATGGCACTTGGAACGTTTTCCATTTCCACTCTTCAAATATTGTCGTATGGTATCTGAAGAAAACTTCACAAGCCAGGATATCTAAAAAGCATTTTATTGGAAGACCGGCTTCGAAACAGACATGCTGTCTTCATTGAATCTTATGCTTTTGAATTTTTACAACATACTATCCATCAGTTTTACAAGTCGCTTCAAGTTGCATATGCACTTCCCACTACCACGAAGATCACTACGCATCGGCATGTCAAATGTAAAAGTATTTTACGTACAAACAAACGTAACTGTACTGTTTGTACACAATACTTTTACATTTGACATGGCAGTGTGTAGCTGGAAGAGCATGTGCAGTGTGAAGTGACTTGTAATACAAAGTTGGATAGTATGTTGTAAAAATTCGAAAGCGTAAGATCCGATGATGACAGCATAGTTCTGTGGAGACCAGTCATCCAAAAAAAAAAAAAAATTAAATGCTTTTTTAGCCATCTTGGCTTGTGAAGTTTTCTTCAGTCACCATATGTTACAGATCACCCCCAGACCGACCATATCAGGAATGTGTATAAATATTGTCATAGACGGGAGGGTTCGAAAATAGTGGAGTCAAATGGAGGACGAAACTTTGACTTCTAATTTGTCTGATTATTTCAGCCGAGGCTAACATCCATACACCGACTCGAAACAAAAATTCCAGAATGACCTATATTTTTCAAACAACAGCTCGGTTCACTAAGGTCGCCTACGATATGCACAATGGCGGAGAAAACGGCGTCCTGATTGGTTCCATGTTCCTCGACTAAAAGGAAGGCATTCGCTTTAGTCATTTTATCCGCGTTGGATCATCGGAACTCCGCCGCTTTAATGATAGTTGGTGAATGACGCAACCAGCCACAAGTACTTTTTAAATGTTTAATTTTAGTGCCATAACAGGTATCGGGCTGCCAAGCCCATCTTCAGGTGGCTAATATTTTTCGTTACGTAGATGTTTTTATCAACGATGTTTTGATCAACGACCTGTCTCCTGCTCCGTACTGCACTAGAATATTCGAGTATTTTGTGTTACTTTATCAGTTGTTTCATAAATGAAAATACGATAAAGTAATTGCATATATATATATATATATATATATATATATATATATATATATATATATAATGCAAAATAGAAAATAGTGGTGTTCATTTACTTACGTTCCAGTAGATGAGTATCTGTTATGTTGTGGCCCATGTGGTTTGCTAGCTCGATGTGTGTGTTGCTGAATTCCACCGTAACACACATATTGTAAATAAATCGCCATGGTGGAATTCAAGAACATAAACAACGAGCTAGAAAAGAAAGCCACATGGACCATAACAGAACAGATCGCCATCTACTGGAACCTACGTAAGTGAATACAATTATTTTGTATCATATATAAATGCAAGTACTTTAGTGTATTTTTATTAATGAAACAACCGATGAAGTGGCACTAAATACTCGAATATTATTGTGCAGTACGGAGCGGACGACGTGGTGTTGATCGAAACATCCCTGTGGCGAAAAATATTAGTCATCTGAAGGCGGGCATGGTAGCAAGAAACTGCTTATGGTACTAAAATAAAACATTTAAAAGTATTTGGGGCTGGTTACATAATGCACCAACTATTCTCTATACTTCCGTTCTGTGGTTTAATGAACGAGCTCACCGACAATCGAACTAGGTTTACTACTGGACTCACGACTTGCTTGCTGACAGAAATACCAAGACGCCGTCCTAACGGGAAAAAAATCGGTAGATGTCAGGGTAGTTTCAGGAATAGCGCAACGGAGCGTTATAGGGCCGTTACTGTTTACGATACATTATTGGTCTAGTGTATAATGTTGGAGGCTCCTTGAGGCTATTTGTAGGCGATGCTGTGCTTAACAAGAAGGCTTCAACGTCAGAGAACTATAGAGAATTGCAGAATGTTGACGATTGGCTCCGGAACTGCTAGCTGAACCTTAATATAAATAAATCCACGATAACAGGCGGAGAGATTCGCCGCTGTTCGATTACACCATTGACGATATATCACTGGAAGTAGGAACTACTGTGTAAGTACCTAGGACTAACCATGTGGAGCGATCTAAGGTGGAGTGGCCATATAAAAGAAATAGTAAAACCCAAAAAATGGTTCAAATGGCTCTGAGCACTATGGGACTTAACATCTGTGGTCATCAGTCCCCTAGAACTTAGAACTACTTAAACTTAACTAACCTAAGGACATCACACACATCCATGCCCGAGGCAGGATTCGAACCTGCGACCGTAGCGGTCACGCGGTTCCAAACTGAAGCGCCTAGAACCGCACGGTCACAACGGCCGGCTAGTAAAACCCAAGGCTGGGATTAATTAGAGGAAACTTATGGAAAAGTAATTCATTCGCAAGAGAAGAGGCTTATTAAGACAATTGTTCTGTTAGTTCTTGCGGTTTGCTCCGCAGTCTGGATCCCTTGCCAGGCTGGGTATAAAAAAGAAGAGATAGAAAGAAGGAAGATTAGGGTTTAACGTTCCGTCGAAATAGAGATCATCAGAGACGCAGCACAAGCCCGGAATTCTTCAAACATGCGGAAGGAAATCGGTCGTGCACTTTCAAAGGAAAGATATTGGCATCTGCCTGGGGAGATTTAGGGAAAATCACCAAAGAGATAGAGAAGAGCCAATTAAGAGCGGCACGTTCCGTCATGGGATCGTTTAGTCGGTGCGATAGAGTTACAAAGGTGCGCTGTAATCACGGGCGTTGGGAGGTTCTTGCTGTTGAAATTCCGAGAGCGTACATTCGAAGAAGTGTTGGATAACCAATTACTTACCCCCCGCCCCACACGCTCACATATACATCTCGCGAAGTGCGCGCGACGAGAATATCAGAGAAATATTAAAAAGTGATCATGATTTTTCAGTGTTGTATTCACTTACAATTTGATTTCTTTCCACATTACTTTATGGGTTACAATGGATAATGTTACCTGCCAACTTTTGTTTATTTCCGTTAGTTTTAATTGTCCCAGCTGGTTTTGGAGAATTTTAAAGAGTTTAAGTGTGGTAGATGATTTGTACTTTTATTGTATTGTGCTTGATGTTTGGAATCTGTAATAAAGATTTTCCTCACATTTTAATACAGTGCCTCCTACCAGAGATTTCCTTGTGGCAGCGGAGGAAGTAGACTATTAGTTATACATCTGTTCTGTCACTGTTCATGGTTAAACTTACCATGTTGTACGTATCTCTATAATCTTGACATGGTTACTGCTATTTGGAAAATATTATTTCGTCTTGGTACGATACGACCTGTATCTTGTTACACAGGGTCCTCTCCTAAGATTCGTCAGACGTATTTTCTCTAATCTTTGAGCAGGTATTTTTCGTTTCGTTTTTGTATTGTTTAGCTGGCGTCAGCCCAAACAAACCCTGCTCATCACGTCTTTGACGCCCAGTGTTGATGGAAAGCGTCGCTTTGTTTCCCGTTACAAACAACATTATTTTTAAATCGGAACTTTACGCGTTCATTCGATACAGCAGTCGCATATCAGTCCAGTACCATATTTGTTTTACCGATATGTATTAACATTGAGAGTAAAAGTCGAAAAATAACCAGTATTCCAGCAGCGGCAGTAGACCCTACAGCTCTGGCACGCGCTGACTGCTACCGCCAAGCATGCAGGGCTACTGAATCGCTACTGGAATGCTATTTATTCTTCGTGTTCTACTGTAACTGTTAATACGAATCGATAAAAAGCCCGTCGGACTAGAGTAACTTGAATGTGCTCTATCGAGTGGACAGGTGAAATTCCGAATTAAAAATAATTTTGTTTGTACGAGGAAACAAACCGACAATTTTTTTAATAATAAGCGTCGCATAAAAGACGTAACGAGCAGTAATTGTTGGTGGTGACTCTCACTACATTTTCCAAAAAAAAAGAAATTGCAAATATCTCTCGAAACGCTAGAGGAAATGCTCCTGACGAAATTTAGGAGAGCACTCCGTATGCACTCAATACATTTTTTCTAAACGCTTACTGGGTAAATCGTAATTTTAACTCTCCATCTCGCAGGACGATTTGAAAATAGGTTGGGCCGGCCGTTGTGACCGAGCGGTTCTAGATGCTTTAGTCCGGTCGCAGGTTCGAATCCTGCCTCGGGCATGGATGTGTGTGATGTCCTTAGGTTAGTAAGGTTTAAGTAGTTCTAAGTTCTAGGGGACTGATGACCTCAGATGTTAAGTCCCATATTCCTTGGAGCCATTTGAACCGTTTCGAAAATGGGTTCCAGTAACCCAGCATTAGCGATCAATTGAATAAAAAGGGAATCTTGTAATTTTGCCTGTTTCTGTATCGAACTGTATAACACAAATTACTGCAATTAACCCTGCTGCTGGAAATCCAGAGAAATTGAAGTTGATGGGGCTGTTTATCGAAAATCATTCTTCCCACGGGTCATTCGCGATTCCGGAATGCCATGATGAAAGGTAAAAGGGTGGGGATATATATATATATATATATATATATATATATATATATATATATATATATAAGAATGTGGTGTCGGAAATACCCTTCACCACACAGCGCAAGATGCCAGACCCCTCACCGAGTGTGATGTGGACACGAATACACGGATATATACTTGTGGCAAAATATTTTTCTACTTTTCCGCACCTCCAATTGGGGTCACGAATCGTCTTTAATGTCATTGTAGTTGTGATAGCCGTTAGAGAATCTGTAGCATGGTAACCAGATAGGCACGGGACAATGGCCGGAGTGTTCTTATTTCCCCACCCTACCCCACCATCCTCCCTTCTTAATTTGTTTGGTGTGGTACGTCTCAGAGCTGAACCAGGAGCTACCGTTCCGCCGGCGGTAGTAATCGGTGTGGCGCAGAATAATGGCTAATTAAGAGGCTGCCGTGAGTTGTGGCCGAGCGATTTGCCAGACAAAGCTTGTCGCAACCAGGAGACGCGGGAGGGAGGCGCGCACCGTGAAGTCCGGCAGTAAATCCCCGGCTGTGGCAACCGCTCCACTGCCGGCTAATTACACGACGCACCCGGCGGACGGTCACGAAGCCCAAAGCGGCTCGGACAGAGTTCTCTAACAATCTGCTGTTTCCAATCTACGGTTTCTTACCGCGCGTGTCGTAAGTCGAATTACAGCCATTCTAAGAAATTCAATAAACTCAAAAAATCTCCGTTCCTGGCTTTTTATGGCGTTTAGTACGAGGTCGATACGCACTGAGCTAAGAAATGTCATTGGATAGCCATATGCACATATACAGATGGCGGAGTTGTCATTTGTACTCAGGTGATTCACATGGAAAGGTATCCGACGCAGGACGGGAGTTAACAGACTCTGAACGCGGAATGGTAGTTGAAGCTAGACGCACAGGACATTCCATTTCGGAAATAGTCAGGGAATTCAGTATTCCGAGATGCACAGTGTCAAGAGTGTGAAGAGAAAACCACATTTCAGGCATTACCTCTCACCCCGGACGACGCAGTTGCCGACGACCTTCACTTAACGACCGAGAGCAGCGGTGTTTGCGTAGAGTAGTCGGTACTAACAGACAAGCAACGCTGCGTGCAATAACCGCAGAAATCAATGTGGGACGTCAGACGAATGTATCCGTTAGGACAATGAGACGATATTTCACATTAATGGACTACGGCAGCAGACGACCTACGACTGTGTCTTTGCTTACAACACGAGATCGCCTAAAGCGCCTTTCCTTGGCTCGTGACCTCATCGGTTGGAGCAAAGACGACTGGAAAACCACGGTCTGTTCAGATGAGTTCCGATCACAGTTGGTAAGAGCTGATGGTAGGGTTCGATTGTAGTGCAGACCTCACGAAGCCATGGGCACAGGTTGTCAACAAGGCACTGTGCAAGCTGGCGTTAACTCCATAAAGGTGTGGGCTTTGTATACGTGGAATGGACTGGGGCCCCTGCTGAAACTGAAGCTATAAATGGTTATGTTCGGGTAATTGGACACCACTTGCAGCCATTCATGAACTTCATGTTCCCAAACAACGATGGAATTTTCGTGGATGACAATGCGCTGTGTCACCGGGCCAAAATTGTTCGCGATTGGTTTGAGGAACATTCTGGACAATTCAAGCGATTGATTAGGCCACACACAATGTTCGACATGAATTCCATGAACACTTGCGGGATATAATCAAATGGTTCAAATGGCTCTGAGCACTATGGGACTCAACTGCTGAGGTCATTAGTCCCCTAGAACTTAGAACTAGTTAAACCTAACTAACCTAAGGACATCACAAACATCCATGCCCGAGGCAGGATTCGAACCTGCGACCGTAGCTGTCTTGCGGTTCCAGACTGCAGCGCCTTTAACCGCACGGCCACTTCGGCCGGCTGGGATATAATCATGAGGTCAGTTCGTGCATAACATTCTGCACCACACCGGCAATACTTTCGCAATTACGGACCGCTATAGAGGCAGCATGACTCAATATTTCTGCAGGAGACTTCTGACGACTTGTTGAGTCCACGCTATGTTGAGTTGCTGCACAACGGCCGGCAAAAGTGGGTCCGACATGATGTTAAGAGATATCCCATGACTTTTGTCACCTCATTGTATGTAGGAATCTGTTCTTCGTTAAGCCTATGTGACATTGATAATCTGCATTGTCGAAACAAATGGTAGACTCTCGTGGGGGCTGTGTGGGCACGTACCGACAGCCAATAAATTAAAAGCCAAATGTGACACAGGGGGCCAACACTCACTTAAATTATTTTAAACAGTTGAAACCGAAACCTTCTTGCTATAAATTACAAGCTACTACTGTCGTTTGCCGATGCCTTCGTATTTCTGTCAGAGATGGCAAAGGACTGGAAGAGCAACTAAACGAAACTGGTAGTATTTTGAAAAGAAGTTATAAGATGAATATCAACAAAAATTAAAACAATAGTAAGGGAATGTAGTCGAATTAAGTCATGTGATACTTAGAGAATTAAATTAGGAAATGAGGGACTAAAGGTACTAGATGAGTTTTGCTATTTGTACAGCAAAATATCTGACAACGGGCGAAGTAGACACAACATAAAATGCAGAGTGGTAATAACAAGGAAATCGTTTCTGAAAAAGAGAAATCTGTTAACATAAAATATAAATTTAATTTCTAGCAAATTTTTATGCAATTATTTGTGTGCAATAGTTCGCAAGTGAAACCTGTGCTATAAATACCCACACAGGCCAGTAGCGTAGAACGGAAAAAGTAAACGAATCGGAAATAGTTGCTACAAAGCTTTTATTGACTCAGTGGTTTCATTTGTAGTCCGGTATGACTATCCTAGGTTTTATGCGCACTGAAGTTCCACTTAAGTGGTGGGGGTAAAAATGTACCCCCCGAAAGGGGTATTTTTGTGGATGCGGTTATATCTCGTAAAGGGCTCACAATATCAAAAACATTGTGACGTTACAAATTTAGAGCATTAAATTCTGCACTGAATGAGACTAGACGTATATTTCTTGCCCCCCCCCCCCCTTCCCATACTAGTGCTCATCAAAGTTGGACAAATTTTACATAATTATGAAAAATTTCGTTTCAGCTTCTGATTTCTGATAGTAGCATCCATCTATCCATCTATCGATAAAATTATCCATACAAAAGTTATAGTGGAATAAATTCAGCCTTCGATGCGATCAAAAGTGAATATTTTGGACCACACATTTCCTTACAGCTCCACTTTAAATTTGGAACACTTTTCATCGTCAGTGATACGTTATTCACACTGTATTAAATATAGTGCTATAGCATCCCCTTGCACTAGACTTGTTCTTACTAAATATAATAAGACAATAAAATTTTAAAATTGTAGAACGTGTAAAAATATTAAAAAATTGTTTCATATAGAATATGATGAGATTCATTTAGCTGACATGAAGATGGATGCAGGTTAAGAAACACAGTTCTTGAAATCAATAGGTGATTATTGTATCTCATAACAACAAGAACTGTCGTTAAAGATGTGACGATGAAAGGGGAAAAATAGGCAGGTACAAATCTCACAGACGTCCACGTTTGACTCTCGTTGGGCTACTTGACTCCTCAAAGTCTGCAATTTCCGATTCGATGTCCGTCGGTCCATCACTCGGCTTCTCAATGTCTGTAATTTTCGTAGCCCCATATATGCAGTCCAGGTTTCGTCAGCATCTGGTTCGTCAGTTTCATCTGTTTGGATGGACTTAGTGCAGGAGCTCCCCTTGCAGTTGGCACAAATCACTGAACACTCAATCCCAGTTTTATGACACCCACAACCACCTGCTCACTCCTTACTGCATTTCCAGAAAATTGTGGAGAGAAGAGGCTGTGGAGCCGGTTCTCTTGGAGGTAGGAACGGGTCAACACCAAACTTTGAAACCTGCCATCCTCAGAGGAGCAGATCCATCTGGTGTCCTAAACATATTTGTGCTTGTGAGTAAGTTCTCAAGCAAAGTTAGCGGGGTGCTTCGGATGTTGGTGTTAGCGATGAATTGGGATTACACTAGGGTTTTGGAAAACATGTCGAATCGCAATTTAGATAAAGCAGTCTAGCTTTGGCAATAGCTTCAGCTCCAGTATCATGCTCGAAGAAAGGTTTCATTTCTTGTTGAAGAGTTTTATTTTCAGCCGACAGCTTGGCCACCTTCTTCTTGCCCTGCTCGAGGAGCATTAAGTTACGTCACATCCAATTATGGCGTGAAGAAATGTGAGTGGCTTTCTGATGTTGTCTGAGAGTTCGAAGCTGTTAGGACCAAATACTTTTGATGGTGTCGTTCCTCCTCCAGGTCTTGAGAAATATGTGTTTGCTGATGATGTGAATAGGGCACCGGGCATGATGAGAAGGCTGTATCGTCACCAGCTACCGTAACCTTCTCATGCTCCTGTGATACCTCAAGGACCGTGGCAAGAATCAGGTGATCTACGTCTTCATTAGCTTTAATGAGAAGCCTTCACCTTCAAGCCTCTCAATAACCAAGCAAGACGTATTTTATTTCTGTCGTTGGGAAGGAATTCTCCTGAGTCATTGTCGCCATCGTCAATTCGCCGAAGATGACCTCAGCATAGCGTGTCTCTCGCTTTGGCGGAGGTGCTCAGCATATTTGATGCTCTTGGTGGACAGGTCTTGTGGGTAGCCATCACTTGTTGCACTTCGGTTGCAGTATTTCTTTAGGTAGTCAACTCACTTGATTCGGATTCATTGGAACGTTTCACCATTGTTCCGGACAACCCGGTGGAGAAGAAATCCACCAACGATGACTGAAGCTGCTCCTTCCACGTTTACCTCATCCAGTGGTGTGGACAAGTCATGTAATATTGTCTTGGGAATCTTCCTCATTCCTGCTGCATAGGAGAGAGGGGACAGGGTGCCAGCTCATAATGGAAGCATTTTAACAGCAAAAAAAAAAAAAAAGGTCCTCTTGCCAACCTACACGATGAATGTCAGTTGATGCAATTTTAAGACGGTGTTTTTCGGAAATGGGTGGTCCAAAAAATTCACTTCTGGTCTCATGGAACGCAGATTTTATTCTTCTATAACTTTTTAAAATCCGTCCAACTTTGATGAACGCTAGTATGGGAAATCGTGGTTCAAAAACTACGCGTCTTTTCTCATTCAATGCATGATTTATTGTACTACAACTTTTAATAGGACCTTGTTTTCGATACTGTGAGTCCTTTACGAGATATCCTTTACGAGATATAACCATAAAACCACAGAAAGACCCCTTTTGGGGACGCAAATTTACCTCCCACCACTTAAACACAACTCCTCCGAGGCACGGGGTGTGGAACCTACGATAGTCATACTGGGCCAGAAACGAAGCCATTAAAACAATGAAACCTTTTGTAGCAATTATTTTCTACTGGCTTTACATGTGATACGAAAAGAAATAGAAGATTTTGAAATGCGTTGCCACGGAAGAATTCTGAGGTAGGGCGGATTGCAAATAAAGAGAAACAGAGAAAAACAAATTTATGCTCTTAGACTACACTGTAAATACGTCATGAGGAAGGCCGTTGCTACATAGCCGAAACAGTAGACTTTTAATATTCTAGCATTGTAAGTGCTGCAGCACACGCTGAAGAATTGTAACGATACTGACAAAGGCTGCCGAAAGTCTCTCTCTCTCTCTCTCTCTCTCTCTCTCTCTCTCTCTAACTGACAAACTCGGCATTGCTCGGGTATTCGTTTTACCAATATTCTATTAGAAATATACCTGCAGTAGATTCGATGTGAGATGGTCCCGGACAGTTTGTGTATGTTGATGCAGCTGCCACGCATGTCTACAACGCGATTTCGTAAACGTCTCTATAGCAACGCCTTTTTATGATTCTATAGACGGCTATTGTTTTCGCCTACAGCCGTGTGCGATTAGCAGTTGAATGCATTCAAAAGTGCTGCTAGATGTCAGGGATTTCCTTAACTTGACACGACTGTTCGAGTGTCTTAGTTAGCGGTGAAGAATTTCATGTATGATGCGGCAAATTTTCACGCATCCCCGTATTTATGTGACGTCAGATCTCTTGAACTACCTATCTCACAATGATATATTTATGTAGGTGCATTCAGCGGCATATGTGGCCACTGTCTGTGAAATATGTTGCGTATAGTGCTAGTAACAAAGAAGTGTTAAATTTAAACGTCATGCATGATGCGGCAATTTTCCACGCATCTCAGTGTTTATGACGTCATATTTCCTGGGCTACTAGTGGTATCAAGTTATAATTTTGTGTGTGCATTTAGCAGCATGTGTGGATAGTGTCTGTGAAATTTATTGCGAATAGAGTTAGTAGCACACAAGTAATAAATTTAAACGTGATGCATGATGCGGCAGTTTTTCACGTAGCTCATTGTTTATGACGCGAAATCTCCTGAACTATGATAGGTAGAGGTTTTTTACACCAACAGTGACTGTTGCCTGATAATGAGGGATATGTGTACCAAACTTGGTTTAAATCGGTCCTTTTTTTTTTTTTTTTGTAAGAGATGTGGAACATACATACATACATTTTTATGATGTATATGGATGTTTGTCATATTATAACATTAATAATTTTATGCAGCCTGAATTTTAATCTATCAAAATCCCTACAGCACATGAAGTATGAAGTGAGAAATAAATTTTAATGCTTTTAGTCAAATTAAACATAGTGCCTAATAATATTTACTCCAATCTCTCCAAAGCCTACGGCTTATAGAAAAACCCCAAAGACAAGTAAGAGGGTATCAGTTAATCAGCTCCTGAACTAGCTAATTGTAATGGGTGTTATGAGTCAACACTTTCTTGGCTTTCTTGGTACGTAGCCACGTGCATATCATTACTGCTTAGTGGACATGGCGTAAATCGTGTATGAAAATTCCCCAAACTATTACGCTCCCACATATGGCTGGCTACACATCGAATATAATTTATTGTGTATCATAGGTCTCTTTTGTAGTGTAAGATATTGAATCTATACAGGTCATCCATTCTGCGGCTCCGTCACAGCCAACTTTTGACTAAGATATAATGCCAAACTTTCGGTTTCTTCTCGCCTAGCTGCCTGGAAGTTCATCTTCAGTAATTAAAACATGAGCTGCGAATTTTCAGTAGTATACTGATCAACAGCCACATTATAAGATATACACTTTCAGAAAATTATTTACTAATTGGTTTTCCACCTTTTTGAACAAGAATATCAGTGATAAAAATTAAGAATGTCATTTCAGTAACCTAAAATCGTTGCTTTCCAAATTGATTGATCTTTTGGACAGTGACCCGAAAATTTGAATTACAATTTTGGATATATTCGCAGCAGTGAGGTCAGCGTCGTTGGGTACCTTGAAGAGTAATGAAAATTTTAGGTGTAGGCACACAGTGACATCCACAAACCGTTAAATTAAACGCAAGATTTCCATTATTTACCTACACTGTTCTCGTGTACACTTCAAATATTACTGTCAGATTTCTCCTGTCCCACTTATTTTACGGCCAAATAAATAGATTAATATTCATCCTTCCAAACCAAACGACAGATAATGTTCAAGTAAAGTGTAATTTATCCACAGCAGTCGAAGTTCGCCATTGATAGAAAATAGCAATTCTTGCATCCGAGGCTTTAGTTATCGAAGGATGACAACGTAACACGACACAAGTTAGACATGTGAAGATTACGCTATGGGTATGCGAGTACACTGCAGGTCTCAAGGAACTGAAGAGTCCAGATCTTCGGCAGAGACTTGTAAACATGTCTGTGACTTCAGAAAGGCACTGTTCCCCATATGATTTCTCAATGACTGGTGAGCGGCGAGCATTGCACGTTTGAAAAAGCCCCTTGCGAATATGGAAATAATCATCATTCTGGTCTTAATAGACAGGATTTTCGGACGGCGACAAATTCGCAATCATCTTCATATAATTGATAGATATTTTTTATTAATTTTATTGTACTATATCAGTAATGTAGCTAGTGCGCCTCGTCTCTTACACATACTGAAATGTGACTCAGTCGAATGATTCTAGTATTTCCTCTTATCACGAGAGATAATGCGCAATCCGTCCCCCGCCAAACGAACATAACGCTCTCGAAGAACAAAGCGTCCTCACTGAAGTGTTGTGATGTAAAACACGGTGAACTGCTAATGATGAATCACCAGTACTTCTTTATCTCGTAGAAGTAAATCTAATGGTCTTCTACAGTAATTCCCACACTGCACAAACGTCCTCTCAATGAATAGAAGAGCATCCTTTGATGCTTCCTCTTTTAAGCTCTAAATAATTAAAAGAAAATGGAACGACGTTTGCAGTCATCTGCAATCACATACGACATTTAGTCAAAGTTTTATTCACTCTTAAGCGTCCAGTAATAAATAATTTCATTTCCTTTCGCGATCCGTGTATCTTGAGGCTAGCTGATTAGTAGTTTTGGAGAAAGATAGGACAGTGTTCCAACCTTCGTTAAAACTCGTTTACCAACAAAAATGAAAGCGTACGGGTGCAATTCGTATACACAATGAAGGCTACCATTGCAAAATATTCCTATACTTGTACAATGCATCAGATAGTTGTGAGAAAAGAAATATTTACACGAGGCTGCTAGTGGTAGCAATTGATGGCCGATCGTTTTCGAACGCTCCAGTCTGTTGTGTTCTTTAGTTAAACAATAATTTTTTAAAAATTTTAGTTCTTACATGTGCGCTTCTAGCAACGCATTTCATCAACAGAAATTCGAATCCTAATGAATAAGACCAAATTCTGCAGGTACCTCTTCTGCTTCAAAATTAGTAACGAATGCGTCTTAATATGTTACCACAAAAATATTTCACAGATACATACATTCATCCAAGTAATTGTTCACACGTTAGAAACTTATTTGTGACGAAACGTGTTAATCAAAATTAGACTAAGTGAATAATTTTTTAAAGCGAAACACACTCTATTATCATTTATCACAGTCACTGTACTAGTTTATATGAAATAAAGCAGCACGCAAAGAGACACTCTGACTGTATTTAATCGATAACGACAAATTAGCGAATTCGATACTTCGAATTACGCGTGGGTAATAGTTGACGTCTAGATAAATGCCGTCAGTTTTTCTTGCATCTGCTGCTGCACATGAGGAATACTAGAGTTTACGTGAGACAGTAAATACGTAAGCTTACTCTTAACGTATGTCAGCATTTTTCAGTGTTTCACTTTCTTTTACTCTGTCTTATGTTACAGTTATTTTCCTTAATCACTTGACCATTGATCAAACACAGTCTTTTCCTTTTAATCCTGGAAAATCACATATCAGTGTTGTTTGAAGAATTCCTGAGCCATCAGGCGGTTTCCATACACTATTATTATGATTATTATTAAACTCATAAATTGTATTGGTAAAACAATGAAAATGGAAGAGTTTTCTGCAAGCTATAAATTTCAGTGAAATGTCAGAGGTCCGTTATTTGACGATGGAACTTGAGGTCTTAGTTTTTATGTTGTGTACACTAGCAGAAAGTATACAAATATATACGCCTTTTGCCCGGAATAAGCGGGGCGAGATCGAAAATTTTAATGTCTTACGAGGCAGTGTATTTATCGTCAGTATTTTGAATTTAATGACAACTGTTAAATGATTCTGCAACTAGAGCGCTACCGCTTCCGGTGCTGCTGAAATAATGTTGCAAACACGATTTTGTTTCCAGCGTCACTTGTCAGATTAATTCGCTTCGGTGACCTGCCCTTTGTTCACTGCACGTGCACAAAGCGACTCAGTTTCCTTCCGGGTTACGATGTGAGCTGTGTTATTACGGCAGCGATGAACTGATTTACTCATTCTGATAATTTTTTGTTCATGGATGCACAGACGTACATGCAAAGAAAGACTAGGAAAATGACACAGTACTAATGATTTATTATTTATTTGGCGAGACAATTCTACTTGGATACAAAGAACATGATTACATGTTCACAACAAACTATGAATCTCATCATGTACTCGGAAATGGGTGACACGTTGAGTTCACAAAGAGAATTAATGTCAGAGTTACACACTATTATCTAGAATTACGTTTCCACAAGCGGAAACGTTCCTTTGTTACTTTTCCTGTGTATTAAAGAAGATAGCCACATGATATATTGTTATGGGATATTATATAAAGTTTTAAGTTAAAGACAGTGCACAACAATTGCTGAATAACAACGAATCTAACTTAAACAAGAAATTATTTGGACAAAAGTATGTGTACAAATAAGAGGAACGCAAACACCATAGGAAATAATGGACTGTTTATAATCCAGATACATATAATAAGAATTAAGTGTACCCTCAAATTGAAGAGTGTTAGTAATACATACCGAACTAATTTAGCCAGGAATAGATAAATAAAAATAAGGAATACCATCATAGCGTACGGTTTTGATTCCTAAATGAAGCAGGAAGTTATACCTAAAAATCATACAGCAGTGTGTGAGAAAGCTCATCTGCAAGAGGGAAAAGTAAGCATAGTTTGAAAATCAATTTTTGCAATAATGGTCTTGCAGTCTTATTTTTATTTACGGTACAATGGGAGGATTATTCATAAAAATGAAACGTTTCTAAGCAGAATCTTATTTTACACACTGAATATGTATCAAAAAGGAATCGATGTAAGTCACTTGTAAGCAAAAATTTGGTTGCTCAATCCTGGAGCTATCGATCATGAGTAAAAGTACGTAAAAGTTTCCTTAGAACATATTAAAATTTTTTTATTGCGCTCGGAACTCCAACAGAAATATTAAGTAACCGACTATAACGTAATACCTGATACTAAATAACAGTGAATATATTGCGATATATTCCTAGACTTTTTTCATCATATTTTACAAGTGGAGAAAAGATATGCATTCCATAGTGACTACATAGCTTGGTACATATCTGTAACTCGTCTTAACTATGTTAACTATGCACAGTATGAATTCCTTTAGCGTTGTCTTGTTGGCAAAACTGTATCGTCACAAAAACTCGAAGTAAAATTGTTGAAAAATCCTGTTCATAATCACACACGGCATGCTATCGTGTGAACGAAATACGAAACCGTAGGCTTCTATATCATTAAGTAGCTACAGTATGGTACTTTTATTCGCTTACAGACCAATTTTACAAAGATATGGAGATCTCGTGGTAGTGAAATTTAACGACAGCAAAAATAACGTAATTCATGTATGCAGGCATTTACAAATTTATAGGTCTACTTTGATTAGATGGAACAGGTAGTCGGTCGTGGACTTAAAGTAGGAACTATTTCGGCACATATCTGAAGTAATTTAGGAAAATCTTGGAAAACTTAAATGAAGATGGCCTGATGAAGACTGGAGTTTGCACCGTCCTGAATACAAAGGCAGTCTGTTTAAAATGGTGCTACCTCATATGGTTTATCGCTGGTGTACACTAACTAAGAGAATAGAAGCTTTCGAAATGTGGTGCTACAGAAGAATGCTGAAGATTAGATGGGTAGATCACATAACTAATGAGGAAGTATTGAATAGGATTGGGGAGAAGAGAAGTTTGTGGCACAACTTGACCAGAAGAAGGGATCGGTTGGTAGGACATGTTCTGAGGCATCAAGGGATCACCAATTTAGTATTGGAGGGCAGCGTGGAGGGTAAAAATCGTAGAGGGAGACCAAGAGATGAATACACTAAGCAGATTCAGAAGGATGTAGGTTGCAGTAGGTACTGGGAGATGAAAAAGCTTGCACAGGATAGAGTGGCATGGAGAGCTGCATCAAACCAGTCTCAGGGCTGAAGACCACAACAACAACAACGTTACGCAAAAAAATTATTTAATAATGTAAGAGACTAGTGCTACACTGCTCATTCATTTTTCACTCCCAGTCACTGCACGCATTGCCACACACTACACACACACATTATTTCATATTGTAGCACTACACACACTATCAGTTGATGTCAAGAGAATAACGACGATCTTTGGTTTCTATTTTCAGCTTCCCATTTGCCACCGTGAAAAACTGTCATCATCCGTATATAATGAGTGAGATGGTGAGATCAGAAAGAGGATAAGATGTAAATATTATCCACTGCAGAGGGGACTAAGGTTTTGAAGATAGAAAAGATAGTTACCTAATGTGAAAGTGTAATGTTTTATTATTATTATAGTCATTGTTATTTACCTATGCTACTTTGTACCAAACCCCTACTCCGCGTTACCTAAGCAATACTTCTTTATATAGAATGTACTGTTTTAACAAATACTTCCATTTTAAATAAGTTCGTTTTGGAAATCTCTTCGTTCTCCTTTAGCAATTTATTATCAATTTTATTCCTTGGTACAAAATACTGTTCCTTGCTGGTAAACGTCAGTGCAGTCTATATATTGTTCCATGGACATGGAAAGAGCTGTTTGTGCAGTAACTGTCAATGTTATTTTCGATGTGCACAACTGGTAAATGTACTCACATAATGTAGTTAATATCCCCAGTGTTTTGAACAGACCTTTAGAATGAGACCAAATAAAAATTATATTTATTATTCTTATGGCTCTTACCTGTAGTTTGAAAACTGTGTTCATATGTTGTGCGTTTGTTCCCCAGAGAAGAATTCCGCAACTGAGTGCACATACAGACAGTGCGTAGTTAAAAGATACTGGGTGCTAAACGCTGATGGCAAGTCTAAGGGTCTAACATTCTGATGACACTCTGTTTGGGAGTATCTTTGTGTCTTTTCTCCAGCTGAGAATCAACATTCATTCTCGGAATTTTGCGTTTGTTATATAGTCAATAGATGTGTCGTCTAGCTTTAATTTAACAGCATCATTTTTCCTCTTTAAAATCGTATTTGTCTTCTTTATGTTCAATATCACTTTATTTCATATCGGCCAATTGTAAACATCCTTTAGGTTTTCATTTGCTATCTCTGAAAGAAGTTCTCTTTTTTTCTGAGTCATTGTAATACTGTTGTCATCAGCAAAGAGAATTTCTTCCCCAAGAGTAACACGACTGGAAAAGTAATTAGTACATATCAGGAACAGTACTGGTCCTAACATGCAACTGAAGATTCAAAAAAATTTATGTTCATTATGTAAAACTGTTCGTTTTGCCTATGAAATTAGCATAAATGTAGTGAAGTTTTCATTAATTTAAGCTGCACTGTGTCAGTTGATGGAAGCTAATTAGGGTGCTGATAACCCTGTAGTCGTGCGCCTATAAACCACACACACACACACACACACACACACAAAAGCGCGCGTGCGAAGGAAATCTGAAGTGTTCCGAACGCATTGACAGTAGACTTGCAAGGGCCATCGAACAGCTGACCGCCCGAGACCGTGCCCGTCCCAGAGAGTGACGCAGCGCGGCTTCCTGGAAGACGGCGTGTTGACCCTCCCTCCAGCATTAGGGAACCCCAGCCTGTGACAACAAGACCCTGTACCTTGTCCACCGTCCACCCACGCAACTACTGGTTCTGTACGTCAATACCGGCTACCACTTAAAAGTCCGACAAATGTCATTTACGCAGAGTCTTAGAAATCATGCTGACCTCTCAAGAACCCGAGTGACACGCGTTAATCATTATGATTAAGTTGTAATTCACTGTCGCGGTGTGTTTGACAGCTAGAAGTTGGCGTCGACACTGACGCATCGTTCTGTTACGCAGTTGTATTTATTTGTTGACGCGGGAAACAAAAAGAAGAGGCGATATAATAGATTACAGAGCATATATTGGAGCTAATAAAGAATTGCCAAGAGCTGGAGAACGGGAAATGCACGGAAAGGAAAAGAAGGAAGTGTTTTGATAACTAAAGAAAATGTGAACAGGGTACCAAACAAAGTCCAAGGGTCTAACGATGGCCATTTTGCTAACAGCACAGAAACTATACGGCGTTAAACACTGTAGTAAATAGATTATTATTTATTACTAATATTACTTCCGATAACTATTGTTCTATAGACGAGAAGAAATAAAATTCAGATATTACTGTGGCCGAAGGAGCGATCTGTTTTATTTCCTAAAATGGTTCAACAGCCAAGATCGTATAAATATTTTTTTTACTTATAACAACCGGTTTCCACATACTTTGATGTCATCTTCACATCTTAAGTTGTCATGTGGATAAAACTAAGTACATTATAGAAAGTCCGTCATAATTAAAATATTTAAAACCATAAAGCACATCGCGCAAATGGCCGCGTCATATATATATATATATATATATATATATATATATATATATATATATATATATCACAGATGCGTGTTACGTCACAAAAACACAGTGCAGAATAGTACATCTGTTTGCATAAGCTGGACATATTCTAAATATTTAAAATCCACCTTACGCCTTAAACGGCGTGTGAGGTACAACTCAAGCAATCTGAAAATGGTGACTACAACAAAATTCAGCTGATAAGATGAAGTATTAAATATCTTTCTCTGGATTATTGGCGGTTTTATCAATTAAACGTTAAGTCCTGTAATACTTACTGAATGATTTGAGATGTCAAATTTAGGTTCTCGACAAGTGAAATAAGAAGGTAGAGGAAATGTTCATACTATTTTTATTACAGGAACTACAGTAGCCATAGATTAAGAGAAGTCTTGGAAATAAGGGTAGGACAATATGACGAATCCTGTAATTTGCACGAAACTTTTCGGATATTAATTGTTGTATGTGGGAGCGAAGATTGCCGAAATTCACTTTACCGAACAGGGTGAATTTTGATAGGAAAGTGCTGATAGTACGGACGACCGCGAATAAAAACATCGTATAAACTCTTGGTCTTTACTCACACGTTTCTCTAGTACAGCCACTTGGAAGTGTCAGCACTATAACTGGCAGTAGATTCACAAATCATTGATTGTGTTTGTATCGCCACTAACTTCAATGTCTCTGCAGATCGTATAGACATTAGCCGTTTTTCTAAACAGGGCGGTTCTCTATAGCGCTATTCTAGTTCAACGTTCCCACCAACAGCTGAAACGGAGGAACATTACATGTGTCTTGTTTAGGCTTTTTGCATTTGCGAATATTAACTGGGAAGGGAAATTTGCCCACAGCCTTGGAAGGGAGTGAACAATAGTTTTGTAAGAGAAAGGCAAAATAAGAACTCAGGACGTGGAAACTAGATTTACATGGGTACCTATAGACGTTGCAAGAAGATATAGAGAGAAATTAATGAATATCTGGAATTTAGAAAAGAAGTATGATATACTACAGAAATACGTGAAGCACTCACATAAATGAAAGTATAACTAAATACAGAAGAAAGTTTCAACATCGCCCATGAGAAAGAAGATATACAGATACAGAATTGAGGCCAAGAATACCGACCGTGCTACACTATCAAAGATCTTGACACATCTTAATAACAGCTTGCCCCATCCCTAAATTAATATTAAAGATCTCATAAAAGTACCCCAGCACACAATAAAGTATTTTATAAAAAGCCGTTTATAAAAAATCTTTGACTAAGTTACTTAAGTGCTATGTGGGCCCAAGAAGAAGTTGAAGTTACGACGAATCACTTCGCAAAACAGTCTGTTAATTTACAACCCTATTAATTTACTACCCTACTAATTTCAAGTAGTTATGTCTTAGAAACGGCAGGGAAGAGAGAATATGCTTTTAAGCTTTCTGCCGTGTATTAATGTTCGTCCAATCTCAAAATTCCTTTAAATTATATATTTTTTGGAAACATTTTCATCACTTTAATATGACAACACTAAACATGTGAGGGATCGTATGGAACTCCTCGCTCACTTGCATGTGGCCACTCGTGGGAAACAACACAGAACGTCTTAGAGAACTCAAAATGTTGGGAGTGTCTTCGAATGTTGAGCATCTTCGTCTGTGAGGAATGGTGCCGCCTACGGATGTAGCGGTAAACGGCGCTTGATGTTATTGAGAGATATTTTCGAAAAATTTTGATATAAGGACCAGTGGTCCCTGGTGGCCCATTATACAGTAATTGTACTTCGTTAGATTCCATACTCAATATTAATGTTTTCATCTGTATTGCACTGAAAATGCCTGCACACGGTATATATCGTGCGTCTTGTCTGAAAACATACCTGTTCTACCCGCTCACGGTAGTTTCTGTTGCCAATAGCGAGGCTCGTTATGCTTTTCGCCCTCAGCTTGGATTCAGTACTGCACCCGTTCGGGTTTTGTTTTTCTGGCAGTGTTAGTCGTACGTTAAAGGCGAAACGCAGCAATAAGGATAGGTTCACTGACGAAGAGTTGGTCGATGCACAGCTCATGTATGGGTTCACTGAATGCAGTGGATGACAGACGCAACCACTGCATGGTGATCTGTTCTCGAAGCGACAGTAACCACGCCACACTACTTTTGTATCTGTACGTAGGAGAAACCGAATCATTCCTAACTAGAATGGTTAAATATCACAGGGCTTCTTCACTGCTGTAAACGTATTGTCACAGAAAAGTTTAATGTGGAAATAAAGCGAATAAATAGTAATTACTTAATTACTCCGTAACGAGCCATCGGGAACCACGTGGCTATTAGAGGAAAATACTCTGAAAATAACCTTGATCAACCTCCTAAATTTTGTCGGGAAGTTCGGACTGACCCTGTGTAGACTACTGAAGACAGGATTCTTTCGTGTGACAATTTCTATTATTTGTAAGATTAGATGTGTACCATTAACCCAAAGAGCATGGATGGCTTCTACATTCACATACATTTGCAAAACCTGACGTCGTCAGATGAAGTAGACACAGCGATCTGTATTACTTATTTCTAATTCTGATTCTACGTGGTGACATATATGGTTCAAATGGCTCTGAGCACTATGGGACTTAACATCTGTGATCATCAGTCCCCTAGAACTTAGAACTACTTAAACCTAACTAACCTAAGGACATCACACACATCCATGCCCGAGGCAGGATTCGAACCTGCGACCGTAGCGGTCTTGCGGTTCCAGACTGAAGCGCCTAGAACCGCCTGGCCACATCGGCCGGCGGTGACATATATGTCCAGGCCAGACTTTCGATATTTTGACATGTTACCAATAGTGACGGTACTACGGTAGAGGATATATCTTACCAGTATTGTCGAAATTATTTCTTAATCCATTCCCGTACCGAACGGATGTGTGTTGTTCTATGACGCAGCATGTAAATTTGCGTATAAAAATGTGAAACTAAGACTACGACTGATACACTAGATTTCTTTTAACGAGGAACACGCTCTGTGCCTGTACCAATGTGCTTCTTGTATCCTCTTTGTTTGCTCTGTTTGAGTTATTTTGCTTCCAACATAGCAGAATTTCTTCACTTCATCCACTTAGTGGTCCCCACTTTCAAAATTATTGCCAATCTCATATGTTACTTCTCATTACTTTCGTCTTTCTTTAGTTTTTTCTCTGTAGTCTTATTCTTGCATACATCCCTTCCACCCTTAGTGGAGCAGACGGGTCACTTCTGTAGCCTACTGATCACTGGACGTGTAAAACCGACACCTACAGGCAAGGTTATTGCTTGGCAGGTATTGCAACACCTGAGATCGTCCTACGCCGTAAAATAGCTGCAGACACTGTAAGCAAAAAGGTTGAACTAAATCATTTACATCGATCTACAGCCGTCAGCCACCAAGATCTAGGTTGAGACCCAGAAGAAGTTTCCTCCGTTCCGCGTCAGCACTATCTATGTCTCCACGCGTTGCCAGAAAACAATTGTGGAGAGCTAGTATCTGCATTTGACCAACTTCAAATGTGGCCATAACGTGCTGAGTGACTAACATCGGGAGGTACTCTAGATTGATCCACCTGGAGATGCTTGAACAGGCTAAGAGCAAGAACAACGTTGTCAAATGGAGGTATTCCAAAGGGCCGATGAAATGTGTAAGCAGAGAAGACATAGTGGATGGCCTGTGCCACTGTCCATGCTGCATGAGTCATGCAGAAGAAGAGCCGTTGAGGGGTGAGGGTGCTGCAGTTGCTGTTGCCCTGATTCTAGTAGGAAATCATTTACTTTTTCCCTCTTGCGTTTGGTTACGTAAAATATGTAAATGGTCGGTTATCTAAATTGTTGTTTAAGTAGTATCTCAAAACATTGCACAGTTATGTAGTGTACAGTTTTGTACGACTTCTGGCTCCACGAGCGATATAAGTACTCAGATCTGATGATGTTTTGCCGGAGCCGAAACCTGACACACTTTCACAAATATCTGTAAACGCATTCTAGATGAACAAAAAATCTGTTGCACAGCCAGTGGGTGACGATTTTGTCCCGTGAAGGTAATGCGTAATTTTTTGCAAATAATCACTGTTTATGGTGGAAGGGGCAGCTAGCGAGGCGAGCAAAGCGGCGCGTACTGACCCGTCCTTCTGCTCGGCGGCGCGGTCGCGCTGCCGGCGGTTCTTGAACCAGTTGGAGACCTGCGTGGTGGTGAGCCCCGTGGCCTCGGCGAGCTCGCGCTTCTCGCGCGGGCTGGGGTACGGGTTGTGCGTGTACCACTCGCGCAGCACGGAGCGGGACTTCTCCTTGAAGCAGTAGCTCGTCTCCTCGCCGTCCCAGATGGTGCGCGGCAGCGGGAACTTGCGGCGCACGCGGTACTTGCCGACGGCGCCCAGGGGCCGGCCGCGCAGCTTCTCCGCCTCGACGTAGTGCGCCTTCAGCCAGAGCGCCTGCAGCTTGGGGTGGTTGTGCGGCGAGAACTGGTGCGACTCGAGAATGCGGTACAGCTCCTTGAAGTTGCCGCGGTGGAAGGCGACGATGGCCTTGGCCTTGAGCACGCTCTCGTGCTTGTGCAGCTTGTCGCAGGCCGGCAGCGACCAGAGGAAGCGGCCGAGGCGCTCGATGTTGCCCGACTGCTGCAGCACCTCGCACACGCACGCCACCTGCTCCTGCGTGAAGCCGAAACTGGGCAGCAACGGACTCATACTGGGCGCCGCCGTCACACCGACGCCGACGCCGCCCCCGGGGGCGGCCGACGCCACCGTCGTCGTCGCCGCCCCGACGCTGACGGCCGGCGGCGGGGGCGCCGGCGGCGGCGAGTGCTGCTGCTGCTGCTGCGCCTGGAAGTGGTGCATCGGCGTCTGCAGGCCTCCGCCAGCGGAGGGGGGCCCTGCCAGCATCGCAGCCGGCGCGCTAGCCGGCCATGCGCCGCCGCTCTCTCCCAGCTGGCTGCTCGCGTGGCGACGTGCACGGATCGAGCGCGCGCCCACACAGCGTCGACGCACTCGGCTCGAGGTCTCGAGACGTACTGCCGGCCGCGGCCGCCCGCCGCTACCGCCCCGACCAGCTCGCCGGCGTCCCGCCCCCCTCGCCGCGCCCAATCGCCCTCCTCGCTCCCACCGGCTCGCTCGCCATTGGTCTCCGCCCAGCCTGGGGGGCCGGGCTAGCGCGTCCTGTGGGAGGCGCCGCGCCGGCCACGTGTGCCATCAGTCAGACGCGAGACGGCGGCGCGACCATTGTCCGCCTCTGGAACGTCGTCGTTAATAAAAACACTATCTTTACGGCCACGCCGCTCGCGCCCGTAATTAATTATACGACGTGTTATTATTCCGGGAGTGAAAATCTGTTCCCGACCGAGCACCTACAAATAACAGTCCTTTCTTTCCCCCGTGGGTTCCGCCCTGCAGACCGGCGACCAATCCTGTAATTCCCGGTAAGCGTGTGCCACTTGCGGACAATTAACGCTCTGGGAGGGAAAATAAGACAGAAACCACGGGAACTTCCACTTAAGTTTGTTACGATTCGCACGAAGTAAGCGGCGTTTACCAGCCTGACCTTATTGTTATTTAGATGAGCCATAATTAAGATACTTGACATAACCGACACGAAAAATTTCTCAACGAATTGTAATTACTCCGCAACATACCAATATAGGAGTTTCTTTGTGTTTCAGTTTTTGTTGCAAATTTTTATTCAGGCTCCTCTCGTTTTGTTAAGAACGCGTCTTTGGCAATTCGCTAGTCACCAACAACGCGAGGCACATTAGAACGAATGCACCTGCTGTGGGCGAACTTAGGATATAATTTTTAGGATATAATTTTGTAGCAGAAACACAATAGTTTTAGGAATAATGATCTTCTTCCTTTAACATCTAAAAGATGACTCGTAGTAACAACTAAACCTTCCTAGAGTAAAAGCATGGAAAATAAAAGAAATTCTTAGCAGCAAAGTAACTGACATAACACAAAACCAAGCAAGACCTTAAGAGAGGAGAGGAAACACACAGTTCTTATTTATTTGCTTTAACACTTCCCCCCACATCGAACAGTGGTGCACTGTACAACTTTTAAATATAAAATAAGAAGATGAAACACATTACTTATGAAGTCCTATCTTGGTACACATTACTTTAAATTTGTTTGATTTTAAAGAACTTGTAAACATGTCATCTAGTTGATTTTCAGAACATACATATTCCACTTTGATATCTCCGCTTTGATAGAGTTCCCGCACAAAATAATAGCATACTTCGATGTGCTTAGAACGTTTGTGGAACTCTGCGTTTCTCATTAGTTCACTGTCACTTGCATTGTCAGTTAACAATACGGACGGGTTTCTTTATCCACTGATCCCCAACAGCAGTCTGTTGAGCCATACAAACTCCTTGGCTCCTTCACTTGCAGCAACGAACTCCGCTTCAGTGGTGGATAGTGCAACTGATCTCTGCAGTTGAGATGTCCACGAGACAGCCGTTTCGCCAATCATTGAAACAAAACCATTTGTTGAGCGTCTTATGTTGTCAGAAAAATCAGCATCACCATAGGCACAAAGTTTACCGCCAGATGAAGTATAGAAGAGACCGACGTCTGATATCTATAAATGCGTTTTACAGCGTTCCAATCAGAAGAACTGTGTTTACTCATAGATCGAGCAACTTTTGGAACAGCATAAGAGAGATCTAGACGAGTAGATCATGCCAGGTACATTAATGATCCCATAGCCGAACAATAAGGAATGTTACTGTCAAGAATATTGCTATATTCAATGTCTAGACATTGTTCATTATCACAGGAAGTTTTTAATGGTTTTGCATCAGCCATGATAAAGCGATGTAGAATCTTCTCTGTGGATGCTCGCTGTGAAATAAACAAGCCAGACTCTCATTGCTCTATTTGGATGCCTAAAAATGAATTCACTGCACTTTAAGTTGTTTCTGCGATAAGTTCATCATCGACATAAATAGCAAACAGCAATTTTTCTCTATTGCCTTGTCGAATGTAAATGCAAGGATCTGCTGTCGAACTAATAAAGCCATTTTTTTGTCATGAATGAATGAAACTTATTATTCCAGCTACGAAGTGATTACTTACGTCCATACAATGATTTCCTGAGGCGACAAACCGGTCCTGACCCGTCATCGAAACCTTCAGGCTGAGCCATGTATATTTCTGTAGCCAAGTCACCATATAAAAATGTAGTTCTAACGTCGAATTGACCAAGTTTCTAATTTTCTTCTGCTGCAGTCGCAATTACAGCACGAGCAGCGTCATAACGAGCAATTGGACTGAAAGTTACATCACTATCAAGTCCGGCACGTTGAAACACACCGCGCACAACCAAACAAGCACGATATCGATCAATCGACCCATCATATTTACATTCAATACAAAGTACCCATCGATTATCGATAACACGTTCTCCCTAGGCGGTTCTACCAAGTACCAGGTATCATTTTCTTCAAATGCCCTCATTTCTTCTTTCATCGTATTAAACCATTTATTGGAATTACTACTTTCCATAGCTTCGTTGAAGTTTGTTGGTGCAAGCTCTTCGTGGATTACTTTTGTCAGGCAAACTAATGTATTTGCTTCTTGATAGTGGTGAGGCTGGTATCCTAATTGGTAGTCACTAAAATTTACTGAGGGACGTATTTCACGAACTGGGCGTCGATTTGGTAACACATTCGAATATTCTTGGTCACTAGCTTCAATCTGTTGTTTTACCTTAAACACTTGACTTCCCAGTACGACTGAGTAGAAAAACGGCTGTGTCACATACATGAGCCCAAAATGATTTAGGTAACGTTTTAACATTGAGCGAGCTAGTTCAACTATATGTCTATTTGCTTGTTCAGTAACATCATTTTGCACAGGAGCGTCTGACACGTAAGACCAAACTCAATACCACGGTCTCGTAGAACAATAGCAACTATGTTACGATTAAACTCTCCTCCACCGTCACATCGAAATACTTTTATCTTATGATCAACAGCATTACACTCCTTCAAAAACGTTTTCAAACTGTTAGCCACTTCATATTTATTCCGCATTAAATATATCAGAACGAAACGAGAATAATCATCATTGAAAATCACATAGTAACGAAAACCATTTACAGAGTCAGTAGACATGGGTCCATTAACGTCTGCATTGATCAACTCACTGACAGTTTGTGGACGATCTCTGCGATGGCTAAATACTTTACGGTGGGTTTTGCCAAGAACACATCCATCACAAAACGATGTGGTATCAGGGAACTTACCTGATATAGCGAAACGAGAGAGCACATCTCGTACATGACGCTTATCTTGACGACCGAGTCTCTCATGCCAACATTGTGGTTGTTCTTCTGAAGTTGCTAAGTTAATCATTACTAATCCGGAAGAAAAACTTGCATGTTGCGACTATTTCATTACATCGTCGAATGATAACACCTTTGTTATGATAAGTCACATTATATCCACGTTGTGTAGCTTAACGGACAGAGGAAAGTTGTTGTCTGACGTCATGTACATATCAGACATTTTCAATCCAAGCATATGTCCACTTTTGATTATGAATATTTCAGTCTGAATACTGGCGGTCTCATGTGCAAAAATAACTTCTTTGCCAGCTGTCGGTACACATGGTGGAATTGGAAACTTTTCAAATGTAGCGAAATGCCGTTTATTTGGTGAAATATGATATGCCGTGCCAGAGTCCGAAATCCAAAAATCTGCACTATCAAAATTAACATGAGCCAATTAGCTACTGGCTAAAACATGTATTTGATTTGCTGCTCACTCTTAAACTGGAACTTAAATTATTACTGTTGTTATCTGTCGCTTTTGCTTCCTATGCGGCCATGCGCTTTCGGCAGTTTGCGATAGTATGTCAGCTTTCTTGCGATACAGACACGAATGATTTTCTTTCTTCTTTGAATTACTCCCTTCTGTTGCAAATTTCTTCTGTTTTTGATGTTGCTCATCCGATTTTGATTTTGCGTAGAAAGCACCAGCTGCCTGTGTAGCTAGCGAATTCTCAATGGAAGGCAAATTCTCAATAAGAAGCTGTGTTGTCTGCTCAGATTCAGGAACACGATATCAGGTCGGCCTGTAAAACTGATTTCGTGTCCAAATGTTTCGACAATACAATGGTAGAGGAACGAAAGGACAAAGTTGCATTTGGACTAATTTTGTCCAGTTCACAGAACAAGTCATGGAAAATGTTTACAAATAGCGACGTGCGTTTTGTAATAGGCGTGACGTCATCTTTTGATGTTTCAAAGAAACAAACGAACAATGTATATAGTCGCTGCAATAAAGATTGTTCATATACTGACGTAAGGTTATCCCAAATTTCTTTTGCGTCAGTCTTCTTTCTTACATGAATAGCAGGTTCCTCATAAAGCGCCGTTCGAGTGACTCGAGCTGCCTGAGCATTGTCCCGTTGCCAGCGCCGATATGCGTCAAACGGTTCGTCTCCTTCCTATAATAAAAATGTAAATGTCGTGTGAGTAAGGCCTCCCGTCGCGTAGACTGTTCGCCAGGTGAAAGTCTTTCGATTTGATGCCACTTCGGCGACTTGTGCGTCGATGGGGATGAAATGATTATGATTAGGACAACACAACCCCTAGTCCCTGAGCGGAGAAAATCTCCGACCCAGCCGGGAATCGAACCCAGGCCCTTAGGATTGACATTCTGTCGAGCTGACCACTTTTTTTTTCTCTTCATTTTGTTCGGTATTATTTATTGCGTTTGGTCCGAGCGGACGTCACAAGACATCCGTTCAAGGTGATCGTTGATTCCTTTACTCGGTTTTTTATTACAGAAGGCGAGCAGCCCCCTGACCGAACACGATGAGCTACGGTGCCGGCTACCACTCAGCTACCGGGGGCGGACTCCTTCCTTTAATGTAGGACAATGACGTGTACCATCTATAATCGAATAAAGAGAATGTTCCTTTAAACAAAGCTGAATCTGCCATTTCCATGTTTCCCGCTGATCTTCACTTGACAATTTTCGAATGTTTGTACGACTATTATCATCACTCAACTCAACCGCTGTGTCTTCAATTCCAAAACTTTTGCAGTCTCATGAATATCCTAGTAAATGGAAAAACAGTCTCAGAACCTGAAACGTTCAAATATGGGCCCATATAGTGTTGTGGGTGAACTTAGGATATAATTTTATAGCAAGAACACAACACTTTTAGGAACAGTGATGTTCTTCCGTTAATATCTAAATGATGACTCATAGCAACAACAAAAACTTCCTAGAGTAAAAGCATGGAAAACAAAATACTCTTAGGAGCAAAGAAATTCACACAACACAAAACCAAGCACCACCTTATGAGAGGAGAGGAAACACACAGTTCTGATTTATTTACCTTAAAAGCATTTAAATTTCAGCTCGAACTCTACGTGCTAGTGGATAGAAAGCCTTAAGGATAATATCAATTTAATGCAAAGATTAATCAATTGAGAATGAAATATCGTACGGTAAAAGATAATATTTAGTCACAGAGCAATATGATCGATTTATACTTTATTATTCCGGGAGTAGACGGATGGAAAGAGAGAGTAATGAAAGAGTATTGGAAAGACTTGGTGAGAGAAGATGTCTGCTGAAGGTTATAGGGGAAAGGATAAACAACTGGTTGGGACATTCATTGAGAAGGGAGTGCTTGCTACCAGGTGCTTTGGAAGGACTGGTTTGTGGGAGAAGACTGAGAGCAAGAAAGAGATAAAGATGACAGATCACATAAAGGGAAGAGGAAATTATGCGGCCGTGAAGAGGATGGCAGAAGGCCCGTCAGCCTGGAGAACTACCATGTGAAGACCTGCCTTTTGGCAGAACACTGATGATGATGGATGTTGATTCCGGGAGTCAAATTCTGTTCGCGGCCGACCACCTACAAATAACAGCCCCTTCTCTCCCCGCAGGTTCCGCTCTGCGGACCGGCAACCAGTCCTCTAATTCCCGGTAAACGTGTGGCACTTGGGAAAAATTAACTCTCGGTGTGGAAAAATGAGGCAAAAACTGTGGGAACGTGCACTTCAGTTTGCTGCGATTCGCACGAAGCAAGGGACGTTTACCAGCTCGACGTTATAGTAATTTCCGTGGGCCATAATGAAGATACTTAACATAACTGACACGTAAAATTTCTTAACGAGTACGTAATTACTCCGCAATATAATAATATACGACTTTTTAAGTTTTGGCTTTTACTGCAATTTCTTATTTAAGTTTCACTCGTTTCGTTCCATCTTGTTGCGAAAGCATCTTTAGCAATTCGCCATTCGCCAACAACTAGAGCAATTTTTTTTTTCCGCGAGCTATGTTCAAATAAAAGCACTTAAATTTCAACTGAGACTTTAAATGCTATTGGATACAAACTCATAAAGAATGTATCGTTTTAATACGTACTCCACTGAGAAATGGATATCTTAAATCATAATATTTAGAGAGCAATATTTTCGATTTATAAGTTACAAAAGAAAATAGTCGCAGAAAATCAATAGCATGCCTTTTTGTTTGAACACAAAAATTATGCTTCGTCGCGGATATTAGCGTCGACTTCTGAAGGAACCAATTTCTTGTTGCGATTGAAATTTTAAGACAGACTAAAGACGAGTATTTTAAACATAATTAAGTAACTGCCGAGTTCGCACTTTCAGTAAGCTCCTTCTGGAGTTTAATAACTGTACTGCTGATCTGAGATCAGCGCTATTGTCAACAGCTTGTCTGCTGAAAAAAATAAAGAATGATAACCAAAGGAATCAGAGCATAAGCAAAAGCAAAGAAAGAAACACGTAACTGAACAAATATCAGGACTGAAATGTGGAGGAGACCTACAGTCAAACTTCAGCGTTCTTCTTGAACTGGGTCTTCTTCTTCGAGCCAATTCCAAAGCTATGCCTCAACACGAACTTTCGCACTGTGCTGTCGTCGCGATCCATATTAGAGTAAAATGATCAGCTGTACTGACGAAATTAATTTTTACCAATACATATCCACTCGCTTCTTGTACAGCGAAACCATACGAAGAGTTCTAATCAAATGCACCTAAAAGTTGAATGTAGATACAGTCAGAAGCTATTCAAGAATGATTCATTAGTGGTTTTGATACGTGGGTTGCCACAGGAATTTATCCAAGTCTGGGTAAGACTGCAAATTTTCATTTTTCGAATAACTGACATAGTGAGTCTCAAATTCGTGAGATGTTTCACGAAATCAGTCCATTAAATTTCGGGCATGCAGCCGCGCAAGTAAAATTTCCTCCATCGATATTTCGGCAGCGTATCGTCCGGCCATCCTCTGAGTGAATCACAAGACTGCCCGAAATTTAATGGACTATTCATTACGCCGCGAGAAGTTGAAAATGCACTTCACGAAGTCAATTTGATATGAAGTACAGAAAATTTAATTGTATCTCAGAATTATTAAGGGATATTACTTTGATATCTTAATATTAAGCCAGTTTCAGTACTATAGGAAAAATACAACTTTCACGTTAATAATGCGAATATGAACGTTACCTTTTTAACTAAACGATTTGAGATTGCATCCTCGTGTTAGCCTACTCAATTTTGTGCGCCCAACGAGCTATAAAATAAAGCTTCGAAACTAGAAAATATTCACAAAAGAGATGTATTCATATTTTAATATTGTTAGGTTTAAAGTGGAAATTAAAAATAAGAAATAGAAAAGAGAGTCAGAAAATTAAGAAAACCTTTTTGTGTACACCAAAAGAAAAACTATATAAAATGACACATTAATACTTCTCGGAGTGGAATTACAGCGAATAAAACTTTAAAAAAATGCTTGTTTCACTTTGATCTGAACACTTACCTACAAAATTTCACATCTAATCATGGTCGTTGTAATATCACATTTTACTACGGAAATAATTGCGTCAGGTACTGTGCTGTGTGTGGGAACCAAAGACGTTACACCCTGCATTAGAAAAACGAATGGAGAGCTGCATCAAACCAGTCTCTGGACTGAAGACCACAACAACAACAATCGTACCATTATCTCGGATTCTTTATAATGTTTGTTGTTGGATGTAATGTTAATGAGTCCAATTTTGTTCTTGCTCTGATAAAGGCTAAGGGAACTCATAATCGTGAATATTAAGTACTACAACTCGATAGTAAAAGTTGTATTCACGGAAGAAATAAACGAGTGTTATTTATCAAAGTAGGTGAGACTCGGACGTAAATGTTACTCTCTCTAAACCTTCTAATTACTGTAGAAAGTTTCAGCTACACTACGTCGACACTGAGCTGGAGAGACGTTACGGAGATTGGTGAACGAACTTACAAATAAACAGGGCAACTTTCAACGGACTCGAGAGCACGCAACAAGAAATCTACCACAGCTCTTCACCAACATGTTACCACACGACAAAAACACATAAGGGGAGTTCGGTTTCAATGCACATTTCAGTACACCATTCGAAATCCATGAATACATGTCAATCTTGCTTATAAAATCATAAAATACAGCGAAAATAACAATATAAGGTGGAGTTATTGCTTTACTTTCATGTTCTTCGTTTCTTAGGTGTTGACTGGCATAACTATGTCCAACAAAATGCGTTTTGAACGCTACGTACAAGCGCCAGTATACGACTAGATGAATGTGCGAAATTTCCCAAAACAACCATAAAAATTGCAGGTGCAATTGACTTTCGACGCACTCGGACTAAACGAAGGTACTCCTCGTCTCTTCTGTTTACCCCTTTATTGTGCAACCGCGCCAGCATACCACGACTGCAGAATTCATAGTTGCGTGTTGCGGTGTGCTGCCCTTCTTCGAGTATGAGAAGCTCCCAGTTCCTCGAGAGGGTATCTTTTCGTCCTCGAAATTTCAAATTTTCATCTCTCTTCTAGCACAGAAAATGGTATCTTCTTTTACGACTATTGCACTCGGATGTACATACGTACAGTACAGCGCGACCGTGTCGCCAGAGTCTGTCGCAGCTGATCTGCCGGATAAAACTGAATGTATTAGCGGCGGTCAAATGGAAACGAGATAGATGGAAAAAAGTAAGTAAACTACTTATTATTTCAAAAATAACTGTTAATACATTCACCTCACTGTGAAACAAAAGGGTCAATGCCTTCATGGAAAAACGTTTGTGCTTGCCTGCGGAGCCAGGATTGAAACTAGACGTACACCTGTTCGTCCCAAGCAGATCGGCGGCCTCAGGACTCAAAAATATGGAAATCGCATTGGGAGAGGTCGTGACTGTATGGAGGATGTGTAAGGGCTTCACAGCAAAACTTGCAGCGTAGTCGAAACAATCTTGGCAACATTAGGGCGGGCTCGCAACGTTTTCCATGTTTTTGGAGCCCTAAACTACATTCGTGACCGCCACTTTGCTTCGGGCGAAGTTTTGCACACCTGCTTACAACCATAGTTCTGTAGTCAATCGAAAACATTTTTCCATGAAGAAATTGACCGTCTTGTCTGTCTGTGGGATAAACGTATTAAGGTTATGGCGATTATTTTTGAAATAATAAAAACTTATTTTTTCCATCTGTCTCGTCTTAATTTGACTCCCTCTTTTGTAATTAGCAAGCAATAACGAGACTTGTTCTCAGAGAAATGGTTAATTTCTATCGTGATTCTGTTGTACAGCAGATGCAGGGGTGTCCTTGTAGGAACTGGGGAGGATGCCAATCACAGTTACTGCTGCCGTGTTTCTCTTGTGCTGGCAATCCTCGCTCTACGTGTTGGACCCGCGCCTTTCTGTAGTTAGATAACGTCTCTAGGAAGAAACACAAAGGCAGAACTAGCCGCAGTCGTTGCTGTAAATGCGTGAAAATTTTGTGATGAACCTCCAGGTTCCAAGAAACGGGAATTGCCCCTTCTTGTCCACCCCCCTCTTGACGACTATGTTTTGATGTAAATGAACCGATCGCATCTAACACCACCTTACCGACCACTATGAAGTTGACTATCATTGCAGGAAATGCTGCTGGTATTGTGACAGATGAATTTCGCTATTAAAAATGAGCGACACATGTTGGAACATGTGTAAAGGAGCAGATAAAAAAAACAGCAAAAAATTACAGGATTAACGTTGCAGCCTTTAGGCAAAACACGTACAGCGTCATGGCAGCCCTGTTCGTATTTTTGTTTGGCTGTTCAACATAGTTGTTCAAACGGCGACCGACACGGCAATGGCGGAGTGTACAGGGACACATTGCAATCTGTGCAACGCTCTCTGGCGTCACAGAAAACTGGCGGACAAGTTCAGCGAGTGTGACGGTTTTAGGAATCTGGTCAATGAGATTGTCGAGTAGAGTATCGGAAAGTAGGCTCTTCAAGCGAACGCAAAAGAAGACGTCCACCGGCGTCAGCTGTGTCGGGACCGCTGTGATCCACCGTAACGAGGAAGCGTACGAGCCTTTTATCACGGTGAAGCCGCGTGTCTAAGTGCTAGCAGGGCAATCTGTTCCACGAAGTGTGGCAGAAAACGTGCTATAAGCTCTCTCTATATGACTGTGAGCACAGAATACGGATTGAGGATAAATCAAAGGAACACGAGAGTATAATGAGGCGTAGCAGAAACTGGTTTAGCGGTGAATTTAATATCAAAAGTGGCGACCACGAAATAGATGAAGTGAATGAACTCTGCTAAATTGGAAGAAAAATGACACATTACAGACAACGCGATGAAGATATAAGGAGCAGACTAGAACAGACAAAGAGACCATTATTCGCTATAAGAATTCAGCTAGTACTGTATAAAGAAGAACTGTTTGCTAATGAACGTTTGGAGCACAGTATTTTATGGTGGTGAGTGGCAGGCTGTTAAAAAAAAAGCAGAAAAGATGTGAATCGAGAGATTTGATGATACAGCTTACACGGTTATTGAAAAATAGAACTGATAACAGAAGGAATGAGAAGATTCCTCATAGAATCGACGAAGAAAGGAACACACGGAAAACATTGACAAGAAAAGGGGAACGGTATGACAGGACATAAGATATCCGTAAGTAACTTCCGCGGTACTAGAGGCAGCCGTAGAAGCTAAAAATGTAGAGTCTGGGAATATATTCAACCAATAGGCCTAACTAAGAATGTTGGTTATAAGCGTTCCTCTGTGTTGAAGAGGTTGACACAGGAGAAGTAGTTGTTGCGGGCCTCGTCAAAGTAATCAGGAGGCCTTCTCTCCCCCCCCCTAGGAAATAAAAATCTTCACTATTTTTCAAAATGCAATCGACCCGCAAAGACGCAATAGAGTTCACGTTTTACTAACACTAAACCATTCAACCAAACTCTCTGGGCAACTTTTGACAGTTAGTCAATAGCGTTAATGTCTTCCCGTACGCTCAGAAGCTGGTCGGCCGTAGAAGACAGTATCTACTTTGTGATACTGAAATTCTGAAACCGTTCATATGTTCTAAGCCTGTCGTGTTTGATCTTTCGTGGTTCTCAGCAATAACAACTTCTTTAAAAGAAATTTCAGAAACGTTGTTTTGCAATAAATACGTTCATGTCTTTCGCTGGATCAGAGTAATTCAAGCGATTGTTTTGGAGTTTCATCATACGTTGAGGAAGTCTAGCGAGTAACAGCGTTATCTGTGCGTTAGCTGCTTTCTATTCGGTTAAATTCTGATTTTTCAGTGTTAGTTATCTCGAATAAGAGTTCGCACTGGATGACGAAAGAATTTTCACGGAGGAAGCGCAGTTTTATTAATATTATCAGTGAGTTACTTGCGTGGTACTTATACAGGTAGTATGCAGGGCGAGCATTATACAGAAAGTAAAAGCACAAATTAGGAGAAAGTGAAAAGAAATAGAAAGTGAAAAGAAATACTATTTCATTTTTAGTAAGATTGCTGTTTCCATTATTGTCCGCCTGACATGTATTTGTTGTAGAAGTTATCACAGCAGGTTCATTGTTAGTGCATATTTATCATTAGCGTGAGGAAAAAGTGCTACAGATGAAAACAGTGAAAAATAACGAATATTTTAACGGAAATGATGGGAGAACAACGTTTAGCTGTGGCTGGAAAGAAATGAACACACTCGGCATTGTGCTATGAGGACGTCCGTGGATAGCAAATACGGCAAAGAGTGAAACACCGCTTTTCAGGAGGCAAGAATATCTAAGGTATGATTAAAGTAAAAGAGGATACTGTAACTCTAAACCCTCTTGCCGATGACTAGCTCTCCGATCACCAAACAGCGTCGTCGACAACGTATTAAGTGTCCATTCAGGGTCAGTTACCACAAGAAGATCAAAAAAGGTAAGTGTATTAGTAGCGTAGGCTAAGTATCAGAATTTGAAATGGTACGCGGCTGGTCCCCGCGGAGGTTCGAGTCCTCCCTCGGGCATGGGTGTGTGTGTTTGTCCTTAGGATAATTTAGGTTAAGTAGTGTTTAAGCTTAGGGACTGATGACCTTAGCAGTTAAGTCCCATAAGATTTCACACACATTTGAACACTTTTTAAATGGTACGATTATTATATTAGTTACGGTAAAAGTAGGTGCAAACTATTTTCTTGTAATAGAACAGATAACAGCAGATGACAACCAAAATGAGAAAGCCATGTTTCTTTTCTTGTCGCCGGAATAGGAACAACAAATTATGTTATACAAAAATCCAAATAAATTGGCACGCAGGGACAGGAGTTGTCTGAATGGTAGCTGTAGAAGTAGATAATTATGGAAAACTAAACATGAAAAACATTGTAAATTTTCATTAACATTCGGCGTGTTGATAAAACGAGATCAGATTGCAAATGTCAGATTTAGTTGTTACATAATTTCAAACTTGAACTGCAATGGTCCGTTATTGTCTAGAAGAAATTGGACTTTAATGGATGATTTCATAAACTGGACTGAATGAATTGTAGCAAATCAACAAATCTCAATTGGCGCTGTACTGTACTCAGTGCCTTGCAAACGTTCGCGTCGATTCCATATTCTTCCAAGTTCAAGTTTAGATCTAGTGGGGACCACAGTGAAGATTTTATTCCACCCGTGATGGTCTGAGAACACTGCGGCTGTTTTCGCAAATGTCAATGAAAAAGAAATTTGCAACTAGCAGCAGTACTAATGAGTGAACAATTCATTTATCCGCTAACTGGGTTTGAGCCACGCCCAACAACAGAGGGCAGCGAGGACTTCTCGTGCAAATTTCACATAGGCCTATAAGCTTAAACGTTATAAGAGGTGTACAAAAGCCTTTACAATACGAGCAAGGTCTATACGTTTTACTTGCTTGAAGAAAATATTACATTTTAACCATCTACTTAATCGATATGTCAAATAATTAATCATGAGACAGATTGAGGACATTAGTGTTCACGTCTTATCTTTACATCTGAAGTACCGTCAGCTCCTTCGTAGCAATAGTTTAATGTATATGATGTACGGCAGTTACTGTTTTTGTCATTTTTTTTCCGGAGCATACATACTGCAGTATTTTTAAAAAATTACGTATGCTCTCGTATATATGTCAAATTTATATGACCAGTCCGCACTGCCGTCTCACCTGGGCCCCAAACTGGTTACAGAAAATTGAATTATTCATTTATAAATAGTGTGTTACAGTTCAGTGTTCCACTGTAATTAAGGAGAAGATTTGTGACGGGCGTTGAAAATTCATAGCCCCCCCCCCATGATCTAAGAATAAGCAGCAGCCAGTGGACGTCGACAAGCGCCCATCGCGAAAGAACATCTTTCCAACTTTATCTACTCGCCGCAGGCTGAAAACTAAAATTTGTATAGAACAGAATAGCACATCTTGTTCATTGCCCACCTCGAGTAGATAGTACAAGCCTTCCGCGATTTATTACTAAAATTGCGGCGAACAGCCCAAACAAGCCTCGCTATGTACATCAACAAAAAGCGTTTGTGGTAGGGAAACTGTTGCATTGTTTTTGCTGGAAAGTTTTATCGCACCCACCATACAGACCATATATCGCACCAAGTCATTATCGTTTGTTTCAAAAATCTAATGGATCCTTAAAAGAGTTTTGCAGATGGTACAGAGGTTCAACAGGGGATGATAAGGTTACTTACAGAACAGGTGGAACTCTTGTACGACTGTCGTATAAAAGGTTTGTAGCACGGCCCACAAAACTTCAAATTATTCACGTTTCAGTTGCTGTATCACGGCACTCCGAATACACCATCTTTAGTCACTTAATTTTATTTACAGTGTTTGTCTACGCTTTGCTCTTTCAATGGATGCATATTGTTTTCTCGTAGTTTTGAAAGAAACGGACATTTTTATACCAAATGCTTTGCGAGGTATTTCTGACTTCACAGCCAGATCTACTCTTAAACGCCATTTTCCTTTGTGCCATCGTCTTTCGTCAGACTTCCCGTCAGTTCCTCCGTCAACACAGAATCAGTCAAGCATCTCAAAGAGAGAGAGAGAAGTACTGGAAGATTTATTTCCTTCAGAGAACAGAAAACAAATAATGTTCAGAACAAGAGAAATGTGTTCATTCAAGTTTGGATCGTGCACGCTCCGTAAGACTTTTTTGATGCTACTTGGCCATTCAGGTAAGCAAAGTTTTATTTAATATTTTCATTTTTCGTTCTACCAGATATGCTTGCCACTCCAGTGCGCCTTAGTACTTAATTCTCCGTTCTCCGTTATAAACTGTTCCTGGCACCTTCAAGCTCCGTGTTTATGTGTCTCCACTTACAGTCACATTGCAGTTAGAAGGAACACCAATTCTGTATACACGAGGCGCTCTGAATAGTAGGTACGTAAGCCACAAAAGAGGCAAAACTAAGGAATTCACTATCGTCAAAACACAAATACTTTCTAGGATGATTGTTTTCCGTTTAGCAAGTGCAGTAAATCGTACGAAACAATAATCATGTTCAGTGGCATACTACGCAAACTGAACCTGAGGAATACTGAACAAATTCCACACTATTTTGGCATAATCGTCATGATGATGGGCCGTTGACAGTTCGTTGACAATATTTCAACATTCATTCAAATATATCATCAGCTCATAACGCAACAGAATAATGAAACTGATTTCCGGATGTAATTCAGAGGTGTGAAAATCCTAAATAGCTGGATTTAGGTAATGCATCTTAAGCTCCTTCGAGAAAGTTTACAAGGGATTATATAATGCCGGCCGGAGTGGCCGAGCGGTTCTAGGAGCTACAGTCTGGAACCGCACGACCGCCACGATCGCAGGTTTGAATCCTGCCTCGGGCATGGATGTGTGTGGTGTCCTTAGGTTAGTTAGGTTTAAGGAGTTCTAAGTTCTAGGGGACTGATGACCTCGGAAGTTAAGTCCCCTAGTGTTCAGAGCCATTTGAACCATTTTTGATTATATAATAATTCCGTTTCACGTATTTTCGTGGTCCGGACGGTGTTTCTCATGGTATCCTCTTTGCCAATCTGCTTAAATGCACGTGCTTCGTATTGCCGTATGACTACAGGCGTCGTTTCCCCTAGAAGTTCAATTTATTGATGCACTTCAGTATTGCTGCTGACCTTCCAGTCCCTGTCGTGGTTCTTTTTAGGACCTGATGTCCTCCTGATAAATCGGCATTCTCCGAGCTCCGGTGTGTTTCACCAGCATACTTAAATTTTGGAACCCGTTTGATGCTACTGAATTCAGAGGAGATAGCACTACTGTTGTTCATGAATTCTGTCTTTCTGGAGGAGATCTGTAATCCGGTTTCTCTACACATGTCTTCAGGATTTCGATTTGGGTGTGCACTCTATCAATGTTTGCAGAGAGTATGGTGCAGTCACGTATATAATATACACAAGCTCCCGCCATTATTTCATCTGGTAATGCACGGATAACAGATGAACGTTGATAATCCAAAATTCAAATGTTTTTGTCGGAAACTGCTATATTCGGGCAATCGGCAGTTCGCTGCACTTGTACTGGCTCAGTATGAAACGAATTAAAAAATCTTCTGGAGTTTATAGCTTCCACGGACAGTAATCTAAAGTTAGTCTGCCGAAAGCTCGTGGGAATTTAAGCTGGTGACGCGACTGGAATATTTTAACAGCAATTTATTATATTTATCGTGTGTGATTCAATTGTTTTGGTACAGATCTCCCGTTCTTCGACCATGTACACTTCTCTTTGTCTGCTTCCATGCGTTCAGCGTCCTTATTAAGCTGTTTGTTATTCAGCTAGCCGGCCGAAGTGGCCGCGCGGTTCTGGCGCTGCAGTCTGGAACCGCGAGACCGCTACGGTCGCAGGTTCGAATCCTGCCTCGGGCATGGATGTGTGTGATGTCCTTAGGTTAGTTAGGTTTAACTAGTTCTAAGTTCTAGGGGACTAATGACCTCAGCAGTTGAGTCCCATAGTCCTCAGAGCCATTTGCACCATTTTTTTGTTATTCAGCTAATACTTATCTACTCTTACAGTTTCTTTCCTTACGCGGCTCCGTTCAGCACTGTTTCTCCTTAGCTTAGAAGCGGTCACATTAACCATTGCTTTTTTATGGTAATGGATTCTCACAGTTTTCTTCCGTAGTTTCTACCATTTAATAGCTACTCAGCTCGTTCTTAATTTTTCCACTTAATTTTGAACGTCCTGCTACACATAACTAATACTTCCCATCTCTTCTCTTTCTTAGTTGCGTCCGCACCTCTTTCCCATACATTATTTTGTTTTCGTTTCAATGGTCTCCTAAGTCACATAAAGATAAAGAATTAATGTTTTAAGATTTTCCTGCTGCGCAAGAGTATGTTCCGTGGAAGTAAATTCTAGACGTAACCGATGCTAGTGCAAGTTTACGCAACTGAAGAGCTCGTTTACACTAAGGCTGATACATAAATCGGGGCACATAGTGAGCCCACCCTTACATTGAGAAGACTGAAGGGCCCGCGACGGCGTATCAGATTCTCGAGAGGTCGCCACTATGGCTTCGCCTGTTGGTCCGATTCGTGGTATTTCGCGTAAAAGACTCCCTCCAATCTTACAGTAAACAGGCTTGAAACAATGAACCAGAGCAGCCTTTTGTAATATTTAATTTTATTTCGTATAGACGATACTGGCGACTTACACACACATTCATTGCCATTTCCGTGACCACATTTAACAAAATGAGTCACGTAATTGGTGAAAAATTTCTCATTAGAAATCCTTTGTGAAATTCGTTGTAGATCTAATTTACGTAAGTGATTAAACGGCATCCATGTTAACTGGCCGAACAAAGAACGCTGCCCCACCCAAGGGCTTGTGGAGCATTCGGCTCTTATTTGCGAGAGCACATTTTTCATAGGAAATGCGCAGGCCTTTTGCACTCACATATCCATACGCTGCTTTACTTCTTCGTGCTTGCTCATACAAATTACGGGTGAGCGTTAACCACAATGAACAAAAATGGTGCCACATGGTGGAAGATGTCTGACATTCTCAGAAAAGTAGGTATAACCCATAGGTTAATACGGATAGTATACAACACGTACAACAACAAAGAGGGAACAGTAAGAACGGACTGCTCGGATTAAAAATGACGTATGCCAAGGAACCAGATGCCCCTCACCCCATACTGTTAAACATGTACATCAAAGAAACAAGGAAATATAGGAAAGGTTCAGGAGTGGGATTAAAATTCTCGATAAAAGGATATCAATAACGAATTTTGCTGTCGACGTCAGTCTCTTCAGTGTAAGTGAGGAAGAATTACAGACCTGTTGAACTGATAGTCTGATGAGCACAGAATATAGACCGAGACTATTCCAAAGAAAAACGAAAATGTTTGAAGCGTACCATAACAGAACTTAGGAAAATAGTACACTATGAGAAAGTATCCCGCTATCTTTGAAGGAAAATAACGCATGACAGACGAAGGGAGCAGGAAATAAGAAGCAGAGTAGCACAAGAACAGAAAACATTCCAAACTAAAAGAAATCCGTTCCGTCGCTTACATCTATGGATGAGTATTACAAACTTTTTCATTTAAGTGTCCCGACAAATAAAAATATAGTGGATTAAGGTCTGGGGAACCTGGAGACCAGAACATTGGATCTCCACGAACAATCCAGTTTCATTTAGACAGTTACACACATTCATTCCAAAGTGTGGCGGAGTACCGTAATTCTGAAACCATAACTGTCGCTAAACAACAAGTGGAACGTTATCTAATGAGTCAGACAAAGAATTGCAAAGAAACGTACGATGCAAGGGTGCATTCATATCTTGTGGCGTTAGGTAAGGGCCCGAAAGCACTCCTCCCACGATTCCAGCCTCCAGGATGATGCCAAAGTATGCCTGGAAACCACGTTAACGGGTGCGGTGTATTTTGTCTTATGTGGCTATTGTGTAGGTTGAAAATACCTTCACGAGTGGAGGTCCATATTAAGTTATTTATTAAATGTTCGTTATCTTCCACTTGGTGCAAATCCGTTCTCAAAACTGTACCCGTCGAAGGCGGTCTTCTAGCCGCTGGTGTTGTAATCGTGGATGCAGTTCTTCATCGTGCAATACTTCAACAACCAGGTTTTGAGATAATGGTTCAAATGGCTCTGAGCTCTATGGGACTTGACATCTGAGGTCATCAGTCCCCTAGAGCTACTTAAACCTAAGGACAACACACACATCCAACCCCGGGGCAGGATTCGAACCTACGACCGTAGCAGCAGCGAGGTTCCGGACTGAAGCGCCTAGAACCGCTCGGTTACAGGGCCGGCCGCTTTGAGATGTCTGAAACCGCTTTCCAGTATCACGGGTACTTCACCGAGGAGATTGGTGAACGGTTTCAATAACCGCGTCCTCTATTCGTGGAGCACTTCTAGTCCTTGGATGACCATGTCCGTTACTTGCGAACGAAGATTGTCGGTTTCCCGAAGGCGTTGCTCCAAGAGATTGATGCGCGGGGTAGCCGCTCAGTCTTAGGCGCCTGGTCACAGTCCATGCGGCTTCTCCCCGTCGGAGGTTCAAGGCCTCCCTCCGGCATGAGTGTGTGTGTTGTCTTTAGCCTAAGTTAGATTAAGTAGCGCCTAAGCTTAGGGACCGATGACCTCCGCAGTTTGGTCCCGTAAGACCTTACCACAAACTTACATTTTTTTTTTCCAGGAGACAGGAAACACTATTATCGGCATGGGGCCTTTGTGGGTACCGACAACACACGCAAGGGCTGCAGCAGCAGCTTGGTTATCGGTTGTACCCAGCACTAAAGGCATATCGACATATTCTTCGTCTGAGTAGTTCATTGGGAAGTAGCCATTCATGGACTTGTAGAGGATCAGTTACGGTTGTGCTCTGAGCAGTTCCTAGACATATGGATGCAGTTTAATGGATCACAATGTCGCGTGGTAGGCTATAGTCATGTGACAAAACGATGTCCTGCTTATAAAGGACGAGAACTAGGGAACGGACGTCTAAACAATAAAAAAAGGCACCTGACGAGTGTTCGAACTTTAGCTCCATTGTGGATGCGTGATTCATGCCCCAGCAGTCAACTCAGTGAACTACGCCGGCTGGTATGGTAGTGATGCACGTTCCTCTGTACATTCCGATGCGCTGCACGATGTTACAGAGTTGTCAGCTCCTCCTTTTCATACATGTGTTTTCAAGATGCCCCCGGTCTGATTTTGCTGTATATACTTTTTTCTTGACTCTGGATGTGGAAACGCATGCAGACCTCAAAGTGCGACATTTTTTCTTCACCATGTATGTATAGTAAACAGATTCATTGTCTGACCAGTTGAAATAGCTCCTTGGCACTGTAACAAATGTTACCAAGTTTCAATGAAAAGTACGTAACTAATAATGATCTAAGGCGCGTGAATGGAGGAACCAATTACGTTAGTTTCATGTTGAATGACGAAATAGGTTTGAGTTTAAGTGTTCTGGGTACACCTGTACCAGGCAGTATTCAGAACATGTCCCGCCTTATGTCAAATAGATACTGAACTGATACGTGTGTCGATGAGACGCGGTAGGATGTGGCTTCCTTTAGCAAAGTTTTTTTACGAACTTCCAGTGTGCTAGAGTAACTTGTGTCAGCAACTTCTGTTAGACAATATACATTGGAGGACATTTTAATAAATAAAAAGGTTTCCTACATCCCGACAGGCCGCCCCCTTCCAAGGTACATTACACTTTTTTTGTGAGATCTTCGGAAATGTCATTTTGTTACGTAAGTTTAAAACTATATGCTCTGTATTTTCGGCATATACTTAAGAATTCGGTAATAACTGTATTATGAATGAGTGTAAACTTGATTTTCCACCCTGTAGGTTGATTTGAAAATGAATCTAGGCCCGAAACAACTCACTGAATGAAAAATAAAATATTTGCAACTAGGACTGGTTTTTCGTTCTGTTGCAAAGTTCTTTGCTTTTTTAGTGGAGGGGGGGGGGGGGAGGAGGGGATAGTTCTCAAAGCTTGAACAAAGGCAACTACTCAAAACCAAGTTCAATCATCTTTTATAACAAACTGATAAAGTTGTTCTAGTCTAAAATATTTAATAGTATAATTTTGTCTTCATTACAACATAGTCCAAATAAAGATATGAAATTTGATCTGATTCTTTCCTTCATGTAAAGCCATTTTTAAATGGCTCAATCTTTCCCAGTACACTAGTCGATCTCATCCATACGCTGAAACGTCCCCTTAGAAAAATTATACATGACTGTGCTTAAACTGACACACAATATTTTTTTTCTAGCGCAACGCAATCTGACTTTCAGTAATCCCTACAAGAGAATGGCCCTGACTAAATTAACCTATACGTTTCACAAATCACTTACCTCACAAAAATCTTCGTTACTCGAACTACTGCAATACAGCGAGCGCCACTAATGCCAGCTAAATAAAAGATTCTAACTACTGATGGCACTGACTACTGATAGGCATAGTTAGCAAATGAAAGATTTTAATATAGAACAAACAATGTCTTTACCTTAATAATCATAATATATATAGCAGTTCATGACATCCATTCTTACAAATGTACTGTTTCTGATGGACACACCTCCAGATTATCCATTCTCAAAAATCCGCCATCTCACTTCCCCACATCCACCACTGCTGGCGGCTCGCCTCCCAACTGCGCAACGCTACGCGCTGTTAACATCCAGCTGCCCAACACTACAATGGCAGACAACAATGCAAACTAGCCACAGACTGCACACAGCACAGCCAGTGATTTTCATACAGAGCGCTACGTGGCGGCGGCGTTACCAATATAAGAACCTAAACAGCCTACTTACAATACTTGTCGATGAAATGGACCACACATGTATATTTTCAATTTATCATGTCTGTTGTATCTCAAGTAACAGCACCTCATGACACTCTTCACGAACGTTCATGTAGAGGTAAAAAATTTGAAAAACACCAACATTTTATTCTGAAGAATAAACTATCTTGGACTTACCCTAAATCAGTGCTCCGCAGTTCTGTAAATCCACTCCCAGGATAAGAAACCGCAAGTTATATCAAAGTTTAATCAACTGCACAGTGTTATGCTGTAGGTAACAAAAAGCAGAAATAAACACTAGTAAGCGTACTTTCAGTATCTTCCATCGGTTTAATTCACTGAACAGCGTCAATACGTCTTCAGTCAATAGTCAATAGTAAAATCAAGTTCAGGCTAAACTAAATGGAAAGAGCTGGAACTTCCCCTCCAGTTTCGGTAATACGAAGTAAATCAATTAATCAACGCCTGCTGGCGACATATCCATGTAAAGGTTCCATTCTAAACCACGTGCTTATTCCTGACCTTTCTTGTGACTATGTAGATCTATCTGTCACTAGGGGAGAAATTCTGCAATCAGAAAACGATGACTAATTCTCTGCCTCTGTAATTCGGTAAGCAGTATCTCCATGTTGTTAATGTGAGCACCATATCCATTGCGGAGATTCATCAATACCGTGTCCATTAGTTTCTGTTCGTTGTTTCAACTTGTTATAATTAGTTTTACTGTCCGAACTATTTTCTTGGACGCCAAGTTTTAGATGACCTCTGACTTGTAACATCAGTCTGTTGTATGACTATCTTTGGCAAACTGTCCTTTGTTTGCCGAAGAACGTGTTAACATTCTTTTTTATAATCATTTGACTATACTAGAAGTTACAATGACTATATCTTTCGTTATTTCCCCCCCCCCTCCCCCCCCCCCCCCCCCAAGGCGACCTCACCACCAAAAGGAAAAAGGAAAAAAAAAAAAAAAAACTCCAATATGTCTGCAGATCTCACCAGTTGCATCGTAGTATCATCTGTATTCTGTGTTAAGTGTGGCGACACTAGGCTGTAAAGGTGGTGACAATTCATGGAACCAACTACTATTTCCCGTTGAGGAAACATGTGTATTATATGTAACATACAATACGGTCTTTACTGCTGAACGCAAACGAAGCTATCAGGGTTTGCTACAATTTTTCGTTTCTTTGTCCGCAAGAGAATAAATACACGATATGAGGAGGCAGGTGCGAAGACCGACATAACTGTAGTCCACATATTGGATTCAGTCATTCCTTCACAATATGTTACGTAATCTAAATTTACTGACAACAGCCATTAAACGATAAAATTGTTTTGTATAGTGAATGGTAAGGTAGGCCTTTCGTATTTTGTGATGTTGAAACTGTAAATAATGCCAAGAACATAACTGTAGTTCACATATTGGATTCAGTCATTCCTTCACAATATGTTACGTAATCTAAATTTACTGACAATAGCCATTAAGCGATAAAATTGTTTTGTATAGTGAATGGTAAGGTAGGCCTTTCGTATTTCTTAATTTTGAAACTGTAAATAATGCCAAGAACATTTTTGTTATATTTGCTATACTTCAGACTTTATAATAACTTTAAACGGTTTGCATCAAATCTAAGTGTGTCTACAGCTTCTAATATTTCTCTTGTAAGAGTTTGACGCTTGTAGTTTATTGCCATTTCAAGCTAACTGCCAATTTCTGATGAACTCTGGCGAACAACGAACACATGATACTACAACAATCGCCAAATACATTTTCTCTTTTTTGTATTCACATGCAGATACTGCTGCGGAAAAGGAGCACACTGGCGAGCGAGCGGTAGTGTGATGGGACGAACCAGTGGAGCACAAGTTGGAAATTTCAAATTAGGACGAGAAAATTCTATCAAACTTTATTTAATGATTGTTCCGTTTAAAAATTCAAACACTTCTGGTTTATAATTCAAACACTTCTGATTTATAATTCAAACACTGACAGCCAGATACGAAAGCGTGACTCTCGAAACGCCTAACTGTGCGTTATGCGTGCTGTGCAGTGGGTTGTATACTGGAAAAAATCTGGCTGTTGCTCATGCGTCTCAGTTACCAGACGACATGATTAAATTTTCCAAACCACGCCTGTCTCTTTCGAAAAATGCTGATTCTAAAGCAGAAAATGCAAAAATTAAGCAACAGGAGACTTGTAATTCAAATATCGCTAGGTAGTGATTTCAGTTTTGTCCAAAAATGATAAGAAGTGTGTAGTGACAGTGTCAAAATGCTGTACCGTGAAATACTATGTAGACAACATTGTATCTACTTCGTTTCTTTAGTGAAAGGTGAGATTCAGGTGGGTAGTCCTGCACGAAAGTGGATATCTGATTCTACTACAGTCCGACGCTGTATTTTCCTGCATCTGACCAAGCAAGTATCACGTTTACCGTGCAGTGTATCGTGTCATATAGAAAGGGCCAGGATACCGACGTATTTCGATCTAAAAAGATGAAAAAGTGCTTTATTTAAAAGTCACAAAACGTAGAAAATATTTTTTATTCATTGTGCAGCCGGAAATAATTTCAGTTAAGCCTCAACACGAAATTAACATTCGTTTTGCGAACATAATACCGTGAGAAAGAACATGTGCGGTGTGCTACAGTGTAGATTATGTGCAGTGAAATTTTTAAATGTGACCTATCAACTGGAAGAAACCTATACTGCATGTACCTAGTGAAAGAACACACGGGGGTATGAAAAGGACATATAGGACACAAAAATGATACAACAGAAGATACCTATCAAGAATAGGCGGAACATGTTTAGTACACATAAATGAGACATATATTCAGTTGCAAAAGATGGATTTTTTTCGTCCGTATAGTATAGCATAATTGACGTAGCAAGTCAGGAGAGATGGCTGGAAATATTAACAATAGATATTCAGTTCATGCTGTAAACTGTAATCAAGGTCCCTTTCGAATATTTCATCTATTTCATCTTTAATAGAATGAGCCTGTTATTACATTTTTTTCTCATAACTCTTAATATTTCACAGCTGGAGATTAAGAAAGAAAGATTCAACCTTTGCCAATCATCCTTCAGCATAAAATCACTCAAATGATGTAGAATGTGAAGTTTTATGGTTTTCAAAAACCCCAGAAAGATGACGTTACTGGAACCAGATATCAGTAAAAATATGACACAGAAAACTACTTCAGTATTACACTGCCAAACTCAATTTCATTTTCCCAATCTTTAAATCAAGTTTTAGTTACAAATACTAGATTAAAATTGTAATTTCAACTTTATTTCACATCAGCTGCTGGATGTATCTCCGCATAAAAAACTAAGTTTCGTTATGTGATTAACATAACTATTTATGTGTGAAATAAAACATGTAATACATTCCTGAGTAAACACTCTACACGTCATCATTTTTGTATCTTCTGTATCACCAATATATTGTAAGGCGCACTTCATTTTATCTCTGTTTGTAATACTCATTTGTCACCTAACGATGGCGTAAGGAGCTCAGAAATTATTCATGAGAAAATAAATACAAATTTGCAGAACGTCAGAAAGTGCTCCTTCTTAATATTACATGTATTTAAAAATAGTAAATAATTTTTCCTATTGTTCAGAATCATGTTTCAGATGTAGTGTCATCACTTGTTTGATTTCTGAAGTTCTTTTCTTTATCTAAATATCAGAAGTTTTCTACGTTCCGCGTTGTGCGTAGGTGAAATTATGCACATGTAATCGTAACTGTGGGACATTATAATTCTGTAAGTTCAAAAGTAAGTGGTTTGCCAGTCCGCTTGCAGTTTGTCTATTAAAAACGCTTGCATTTGCTTATGAAAAAGGTCTGAGGGAAAAAAAGTATCGTGGTTATGCTGTAGAAGCAGTAAATCTAAATTAAAGGAGTCTAACTGAGGACGATGGAAGTCAGAATGATCAGAAGTGATTTGAACCCTGCCCTTTCGGAAGAAAAGCTGTGTGAGAGAACAACTGTTACGTTACACGTTTCGCTTTCAAAATGAAATTTTGCTCGCGCTTGACGGGTGCATAGCGTAAGTTTGAACATACAAGCTGAAATTGTTTTGCTTCCTTTTGTCAGTTCCGATATTGTTTCTAGCAAGGACGGTTGTTGTCTTTACGCAACTGCTTCTGTCCGCTATTTTACGACAATCTAGTTTCATTTTTGCGTCTTCCTAATAGTCTTCTGTTCCTCGTACTCTTAATCTTATCTAAGCACCCGCCAGCCTTCGTTTTGAACAATAATCAGACACCTATTCCCTGAACACAATAATGTTCCAGTTCAGAAACAGGCTGATGCACTACGGCAATGATCTGCTGTCATCGGCTTATACGGAAAGGAAAAATGATCTTTTCACCTCTCCTTCTGTGACCGTTACTTCCGCAGGAAAACGAGAAACAGATTGTCAGTGCACTGGAATCATTATATCTTCTGTCCATTTAGGTGATGGTATTAAGACTAACTTTCCGTAAAAGTACGGTTGGCAGAAGGCTATATGTCGTGTCACTGAGACGGTGCATTCGTCTCCAGCTGAATACATTTCGAGTGGGCAATTTGCATTTTTTAATTTTTTAGAGAAGCTTACGAATTATGCAACCATTCTATTGACCGGATACGTTTCTATTTCGATTACAGTATAGCGAATGTCATTACATCATGTAAAAAAGTAACAAAATACAGAAAGTGAACTTGCACAGACATTGTGAATGTAGGCTTTCCCGGTGTATAGTGCTGATGAAATCTTCTCGGGCTTCTATCCGGGTAGCTACCTCGAAAATCCGCTTCCACAGACATTATAATCAATTCTACCTAAAAAGAAATCTCTGCGCGTGTGCCCTAGTAGTAACGCTACTTATAAAAGGGGTAATGAGCTTCACTTGTTTCCTAAAAAAAAGAAGTGCCTACGCAAAAAATTATAAAATCAGTATGACAAAGTGACCCTAGGTACATGACTACGTGAACATTAAAAAAAACTATAGGTAGCATCTGGCTACATTGCTTATACACTCTTCAGTTTTCTTATTCGGTCGTGAAAATGTTCTTCTAAGTTCCATTCCGTAGAACATATCAGCTGAATTTCGCTAATTTTCAGTGTACTTAATTCAGATTCTACATACACGCTGTTTCATGGGCACAGCCAGACTCATCGGCCTTTTAGAAAGTAGAAAACGAACAAAAAATAAGAATTATTCATCGACATAATTTGCAGTCATTCTTCTAACTGGTACATGATTATCATACACGATTATCATACCAAACAATGGTATATCACGACGGAAGGAGACATACGTTCCGCATTCCCATTCCCTTGACCGTAATTAACACATTTTTTCCCCTTCGTCTTGTTTTCCTTTGCCAGGACGGTAGGATTTACTCCTTTGAAGGCAAAGAACATTAGCTTGAGCATATTGTTTGCTTTCTTATTCTGTACCTCGTCACCGTTAGCCCAGTACTAGCCAATCATGGAGGAAAGATTTTCCACCTAGACATTAATGTTTCATAATGCGTTAATAACGTGAAGGCAATATTTCCCATTCATAAAATAAGACCATAATTTGTAGTTCATTCATGTGGAAAAACAATTTTAGAGAATCTGCCAATACATGTTTCAGGAGCCCAGAAGCGGTAGAAGCTTTGCAGTTACCTGACTGACACAATCAAGAAGAGAGCTGAAGGAATTAATCAGGTTGGAATCATTGTGTTCTTAAAATCAGTTGTAATTATCTGTGTAAAGCACATTTTCTGACAAACAGCTTAAGTCATTATCAAAAGGCACACTTGCTATTTCGTTTTGGTGTTCTTATCTCTGTCATAGCGTTACTGATTAAATACATATCGTCAAGGAAGTTATTTTCTGTCACAAAAAACTGCTGTTACGCTGTATGGAAATGCAAAAAATGAACAGAGCGTCAAAACTTGTTAAGCTCGAGTTATTAAGCAACAGATGGACTTGTTATGATATTGTTTCGCAACTGCAATAAAAGCAACCTGCTAGGATCGAAAGGTATTTGCACGTTCTAATTCTGCAATGTTATCGTAACATTTCGATCTTAATTCTTAATAAGCCCAATATTATGAGGTATCATTACTTTCTTTATCTGTTCTCTTTCCTGTTGGTGTGCCACGTTAATCTTCAAATCTTGCACGAAGCAGCTGTCTCGGTATCGTAAAAGTTTTAAAGCGTGAATCGCCTTGTGGGAATATAATTATTGTAACGACAGTGAGAGAAACAGGTTAAAATACTTGTTTATGTTTCATCTGTGGTCAGATTTGAGACACTGGGCGTTAAAAAACCAAATGTCATGTAAAAAACTCGAATTGTAAATCTACTAATCAAGGGCAGTTATCACTTTTGTCAACATCTCTAGAAACGCTGTTATGACTGAGGGAAAATTGTGTGGTGGAGGATTCACTGTATTTCATACAAGGCTGCACAACAGGATCTCTCACTGTCGATCGTATAATCACATTGAATCTATAAGAGTAGCTCCACCAGACAAGAAATGGATTCATTTGATTGAAAAAACGTTATCGTTCAGCACCTGTCGTCAGTACTCTGCCCACAAAACGTCAACAGTTTTACTTGTTTTTTATTATTTCTTGACTTGAAGCCAGTTTAGTATTACACAGCTAATTATATACTGAAGTTCAAAATGATAGAAGCTTATAAATATTTTTCAGCTGATGTAGTGAGTGGCACAAACATCATCATTAACTGTCTCGTTGTGAAAGTAGGTTATTCAGGGATAATCGATGCACTTACCTGTCAGACAAAGCAAGAGGAAAAATTATAGGGATAGTAGAATAATAGAACATTTGAAACAAAAGTTAGGTGGCGGTGGGCACAGCAAATAGCAATGGATTAAAGGGCAGTACAAGATAAAAAGGTGGAGTAGACTGTGTCAGAGCGTTCGGAATTAATCTCTACACATAAGGTTATCACCCAGCAGTAGACAATTAACTAGTTTTCTGGGACCAATAACGTTCTTAATTATAGATCTATTCGCAAGACGAACTATCGTCTAAGTGTCCTGCAATATGTGTTAAAGACATAAAATCAACTACTTGAAAACGGCAGAAAAGGCCGAAACCTGGGTTGTACTTAGATAAACAATAACGCAGTCAAATGGCGGTGTGTTCCTTTGAAATAAAATTTCCTAAATTGTCCACTCAACTTGACGTCTATATTTTTACATACTATAACTCCATTTGAAAGATTCTGAACCTTCCATTTCAGAAATTAGTCAATAATTCCCGTTTCTCAGTTATTCGCTTGCAATTCTGGTTGCAAATTCTTGTCTCATTTACTCTCTTGTGGTCGTGAAAGAATTAAAGGAAAGTAATCTAAAACAGCAGCAAATAATTTTATTTCGGTATATAACTAAGGAAAGTTTAGATATGCTTCACATTTTCTGTTACTTCGTTTCTCTGTTACCGGCTCCCCGTAAACATCACCAGTATCCCCAATAATCTCCAGTACTCTTCCAGTTATATTTCTCAGCATATTTCCTCGATTTGTAAACTGCAATATTGTTATAAATAAAAAGCACGATATTATATGTGTTCTGGAGTACTAATTTATTTTGTTAACTGCTTTTCGACTTGCAAGATCATCGTCAGACATTGTACACAATAGTATACTTTTCTTTTATAATTATGAAGGTGTTATCGCAAGAAACGAGTAAAGAATCAGTTAACATATGATATTGTTTTACAGTCTTTAGTTCGAAGGTTGGTATGATGCTGTTCTCTACGCTAAGCTGGCCTGTGTAAATCTCTTCATCTCTGCGTCACTATTGCAACCGAATACCACTGCACTCTACTGCAGTGGCTTCGTTGTTCAGCGGTGCGACGCAAAGTTTCTTCGCACATTCATGTATGTCCGGAGGAGCAGGCACTGCGGCGACCATAGCCGCTATGAAGTACTTGACATTTATTCGCTGTTGCGAATACGGACAACCATCAGTTGTCGGCAAGCATGAAATCCGGATAAGCGGGAAATCCGGGTTCGAGTCCCGTTCTGCCACAAACTTCCATTGTCGTCATTCCATTATAAAGCTGATAGTTGTCCATATTCGCAACAACGAATACGTTTCAATTATATATACTGTGTTTTAAGATGAACCAGCACGTCAGCCAAGCGAAAAGCAATTTTGCCTGCTTGCAGTTGGCCCGCATTTACAATTTTTACCACTTACAATTCTCTCCATTACCAACTTAACAATCCACTGATGCTTCGGGCTGTAGGCGATCACTCTATCCCTTCTGTTACCGAAGATATGCCATAAATTTATTTTCTCTCTAATTGTATTCAGTCCCTCTTCATTAGTTATCCTACCTACCCACGGCGATATCGATCGTGACAGCTGGAGATAGGTAGCGACGTATTTCGTGCATTATAACGTTAAAGCTGACAGCACGACGCGCGCGGTTGTGGGACTCATCTGTGGCGTGGCATCATCGCCTAATTGAGCTGTCGTTTCCGCAGTCCAGGAATGAGTTGATGAGTGAAACACAATACCAGTATGCTGACGTGCGCGCTTGAGAGACAGTTTCGTGCCTCCGTTGCCAGTTGTCCCATAAAATACATTAGAAATGACATTTTCGTTATGCTATAATTTACTCGACAGTAATCGTCACTGCACTTGTTCGATTAAGTGGGTAATAATCGTATGAAGGAACTTTGCACGTGACGCGTTGAACTCAGCCCAGCAATCCGTCCGTCCAGAATCTATAGACCAAGTTGGTGTCCGTTCACAAGTCACGCTCTGTTGGATGCAGCATAATATTATACCGGGCCAAATATCTCACAGAATAAGCGTCAAACGAAAAAAACCACAAAGAACGAAACTCGTGTAGCTTGGCCGGCCGAAGTGGCCGTGCGGTTAAAGGCGCTGCAGTCTGGAACCGCAAGACCGCTACGGTCGCAGGTTCGAATCCTGCCTCGGGCATGGATGTTTGTGATGTCCTTAGGTTAGTTAGGTCTAACTAGTTCTAAGGTCTAGGGGACTAATGACCTCAGCAGTTGAGTCCCATAGTGCTCAGAGCCATTTTCGTGTAGCTTGAAGGGGGAAACCAGATGGCGCAATGGTTGGCCCACTAGATGGCGCTGCCATAGGTCAAACGGATATCAACTGCGTTTTTTAAAATATGAACCCCCATTTTTTATTACATATTCGTGTAGTACGTAAAGAAATATGAATGTTTTAGTTGGACCACTTCTTTCGCGGACATTTGGATGATGTCGTCCAGGATACCGAGCAACATACATAGCCCACGTCCGTTGGCCATTTTGATCACAATAGCCATACATGAACACGATATCGACCTTTTCCGCAATTGGTAAACGGTCCATTTTAATACGGGTAATGTATCACGAAGCAAATAACGTCCGCACTGGCGGAATGTTACGTGATACCACGTACTTATACGTTTGTGACTATTTCAGTGCCATCTATCACAAAGCGAAAAAAGTGGTCCAACTAAAACATTCACATTTCTTTACGAACTACACGAATATGTAAAATAATGGGGGTTCCTATTTAAAAAAACGCAGTTGATATCCGTTTGACCTACTGCAGCGCCATCTAGCGGGACAACCATAGCACCATCTGATTTCCCCCTTCAAGCTAGACGAGTTTCGTTCTTTGTAGTTTTTTCGTTTGACGCTTATTTCGTGAGATATTTGGCCAGCCTGTACTTACGGCATATTGGAGTAGACTGTAAAATTGGACAAATCCACATACTGACTTTTATTCTACAGTTCATGTTTCTGACATTATGTAGATTGAGATGGATTTACATGTTCACACAGATGCTATAGTTGTAAAACTTCTTGTGCATAATAATAAATAAAAATCTCAGCTGGTATTAACACACTCTAAGAAAAAAAAAAGACTCACCACGACAGAAATCGGTATATCTGATGTAGATATGCAGAGAAACACACCATTACAGTTTCAGATAAACTGAATGATTTATTCAATAGAAAGAGCTTCACAAATCGAGCAAGTAAATAACGCATTGCTACACGTCTGTCCCTTATGAAAACATTCGGCGTGGTATTGATAGAGACAGTTGTTGGATGGCCTTCTCCCTAATTCTCTCAACTAACGCACTAGATGCTGAAAATCCCGAGATGGGTGGAGGGCCCTGCTCATAATGCCACCCCTTCCCCTCAACTTCGCAATTGGAGAGAGATCCGGCTATCTTGCTGCCGAAGATAGGGTTTTGCAAGCACGAAGACAAGCATTAGAAATTCTCGTTGTGCGCGGGCCGGCTTTATCTTGCCGAAATGTAAGTGCAGGATGGTTCGCCACGAAGGGCAACAGAACGGGGTGTTGAATATCGTCGACGTACTGCAATGCTATAAGAGTGCCGCGGATGGCAACCAAAGGATGCCTGCTATGAAACGAAATGGCGTTCCAGACCGTTGTCCCGGTTGTCGGGCCGTACGGAGGGCGAGTCAGACTGGTATCCCACCGCTGCCCGGGGCGTATCAAAAAATGTTCAAATGTGTGTGAAATCTTATGGGACTTAACTGCAAAGGTCACCAGTCCCTAAGCTCACTCACTACTTAACCTAAATTACCCTAACGACAAACTAATTCACTGAATTTTCAGGAAAGAAACTGGTCCTTAGCGCATGAGGAGTAGCGATGACGTTATATGCAAAACAGAGAGGTAGATGTGACATCATACAGAAGAATTATCTCTCTACAGGGAGAAGGCAAAGCAGGAAATTTCTATTTTTTTTTCTTTGCAGGCTTGTAAGAACGAAACTTCTCCACTTCGTATCAGAGGTACTCAAAAACACAAGTGACAGATTTCAAGTTACAGAATTTATAATTAAAATTCGGTTTCTTGGCTGTAAGGAGCGTGTGAGTTATTGTTTGTCAGGGCGAACTTACCATAATAAGTAACCTAAGATACACGTAACATATGAGACATTTGAACCACGTTGTTATTATCAGTCGCGGCACAATTAAAACCAACGTGTAGTCCTTTGAACTGGAAAACATAAAAATATTAACGACTGTAGAGAGTCTATCAAAATGGTTCAAATGGCTCTAAGCACTATGGGACAACATCTGAGGTCATCAGTCCCCTAGACTTAGAACTTCTTAAGCCTAACTAACCTAAGAACATCACACACATCCATGCCCGAGGGAGGACTCGAACCTCCGCCGGGACCAGCCGCACGGTCCATGACTGCAGCGCCTAAGACCGCTCGGCTAATCCCCCGCGGCGGCGGCGTATCCAGACACTGCTTCGACTTGGAATCTTATTGACTGATGTAAAATTCTCGTCAGTGGTAAGTCCCGCTTCGAATAGCACCCCGACGTCCAGCGGATACGTGTCTAGAGACGCCCTGGATAGCGGTAGGATACTAGCTGATTGTAGTCCGTCATACAGGAATGATGCCCTTTCTTTTCATAGCATGACACCTTTGGTTGCCATCCACGGCAACATTACAGCACAACGGTACTTCCACGATATTCCAAACCCCGTTTTGTTGCTCTTCATAGTAAGCCATCCTGGATTAACATTTCAGCAACTTAATACTCGCCCGCATGAGGCGAGAGTTTCAATTGCTTGTCATCGTCCTTGCCAAACCTTGCCTTGGGCAGCAAGGTCGCCAGAACTCTGCCCAATCTAGAACTTCTGGAGCATTATGAGAAGGGCCCTCCAACAAGCTCGTGATGTTGACGATGTTGAACAGAATTTGGCACGATATCCCTCAGGAGGACATCAGACAACTCTAATTAAAGCCAAGTGGAATAACTGCTTGCACAAGAGCCAGAGGTGGACCAAAGTGTCGGCCACTGTGGCCGAGCGGTTCTAGGCGCTTCAATCCGGAACCGCGCTGCTGCTACGGTCGCAGGTTCGAATACTGCCTCGGGCATGGATGTGTGTGATGTCCTTAGGTTAGTTAGGCTTAAGTAGTTCTAAGTTCTAGGGGACTGATGACCTCAGATGTTAAGTCCCATAGCGCTTAGAGCCATTTCACATTTTTTTGGACCAACGTGTTATTGACTTGCTCAGTTTGTGAAGTTCTTTCCCTTGAATAAATAATCCAATTTTTCTGAAACTGTAATCATTTCTTTTATTCGTTGTCTGTATATGTGTATCGCATCTACCTGTTTCCGTCCCATTCGGATAATTCGTCGTGGTAAGCCTTTCTCTAATTTTAATTCTTTTATTTTTAGAATGTGATACAGTCTTTCACAGCAGCTGACTTTGTTTACTGTTTGACTATCACAGAGGTTTTAATTAACGTCGTCTCTCGTCTGTCAAAATAAGGCAGACAATAATATTATATTCAGCATGTCTTATGCGGAAAGATTGCGCTACAAATGGAAACATTGTATTTAAGTTAAGTCGTTAGATATTTGAGTTACTATCTGGCTCTCATAATATGGATATGGAAGTGATGTGTCTTTGGTCACCGGTTATTATTACAACATGTTGCCTCCGCAAGAGTCAAGTAAGAACATGATGTTGTCTCATGGAAACGTAACTAACAAGCTTTCCGTAGCTGTTTTAGAAAATATGACATGAAATGCGACTGTGGAGAGAGTGTTGTGGTTCAGATTTTAGCATTGATGGTATTTGTGAACGCGCGCGCGCGCCTGTGTGTGTGTGTGTGTGTGTGTGTGTGTGTGTGTGTGTGCATGGTTGATTTTGGGGTTTACTAGCGCCCAACAGGGATGTTCTCAGTGCCCTTACAAATATTACAAGAAACGAATAAAGGGCAAAAAACGTCACTCACTCCAACCCTACTCGCATTGTCCCACAGATGCATTCCATATCACACGCTGCATTGATGATATTTTTTTAGGGCTCTAGATGCTGAATGCAGCGTGCTGTTAAATTAATGGTACATTGAATCAATTGAACAAAATTTAGTGTATGTTTTGAGTTCTGTTGACCAGTTCATGTTTTGGACATTATGCGGCGTAGGGGGGAACGGCATGTAGCCTATATGTTGTTCTTCCTGAGGATAATCAGTAAAAATCGAAACTGGTAGTAAATAATAAAGATTTTTGAAGTAGCTGACCGTGTGTAACAAGATTTTCGACTTTGATCAAAGTATTCAAAAGTGAGAGTTTCACACCGGTCTACATTACCGTTTGATTAATACTTAGATTGAAATAAATAGCTTCGTCTCTCCTGCCTTAATCCATACTATAATTTGATATTCAACAATTCAGATTATCATATATTTCAGCCATTGTTTAGTCTTTATACCAAGAGTAATTCTGATTTGTTGATGTATTATTACAACGCCTCATTGACGCATCAAACAAGTAAGAAATTGATACTGACTCATGGAAACAATAACAACAAGAGTTTCCTGGCTGTTTTCGAAAATGTGACACCAATATCCACTATGGGAACGTTTGGTCCTTGACACAGTTAATCACAAGCATTAGTTAATACTAATTGGTTAATATTGTTATAATATTCAATTTTATGTTATGTTATATTCTTTTACAAAGTTGATCCTTTAGCTGAGATCGAGCAACGTGTCGATGGGGCCAGACACTGGACTCGAATTCGGGCGGGCAGCGGTTCAAATCCCAGTTCGCCCATCAAGATTTAAGTTTTCTGTGATATCTTAAAATCACTGACGGCGAACGCTGCGATGATTCCTTTGAAATGACACTGCCGACTTCCTTTCCTATTCTCCCTCCCGCCCCCCCCCCCCCCCCCCACCCCCTTTTCTGCACCGTCGCTGATGACCAGGTCGTCGACGGGTCCTTAAACCCTAATTCTGCTTTTATTTCCCTCAGCCTCTCTTACCGATATCAGCTCTACATAGCTGACAGTCCAACAGAAATTTGTCTGTGAATTTTACGCACAGGCATATCTGCTAGATTGAAATCGGCCCGTGCCCATGAGCGCGCATTCGTCGCAGCAATAATTAGCAGTAAATTTCTTCCACAGTTCCATTGTTTGTTAGCATCACTACTGTAACTGGTTTCTGGTATTTTTAATTTCAAAATTCATTAAATCCTTTATCCGCGAGGCCTTGCGACTAGAGCTGGGAAGTCGTAAATCCTGCGGTGTACAGTAGTAGGACTAAGAACGTTGAGTCTAGACCACATGCAGCCGCCATTACAAATGTTAATTGGTGGAGCAGAGGGATGCGTTAATTTACACTAAGACGGCATTTCTTGTGAATTACGTTTCAACTTTAGGAACATATTCGAGTAGGCATTCAGTGCGTAGTGACGCACATCATTTAATCTAAAGCCTACTCTGGTTCCAGGAAAAGCCAGGTAATTGATATCTGGTCTGTCTGGCCTTCGTGCAACCGCCAAACCACGTGTTAATGGAAAAATAGGAAACCTCATTTCTTCATGTTTGCAGTTTCATTGGTATATCCAGAACTCATATATCCACAGAACAAACAGGTTTTGTTGGAGGAAAGTGACCTCGTGAACAGATTCTCGATATATGAGAAATGATAGAGAAATAGTGAGGGTTCTGCGTTCCTACCTTCATCTACTTCCTTGTCTACAGGAAAGTCTTTGAGTGTGTTGTCTGGGAAAAGCTGTGACAGGTGCTTGCAGAGTTCGGTGTCCCATCGATTTGACAGCACTGATCAGAAGCCTATACAATAATCACCTCGCAACTATGAAGATGATTGTATCAAAAGTTGGCAAACGGGTTGTCTTATATCCCCGCAACTGTAGAATACTTCTATGCACAACATGTCAATATGAATGCCCCTGACGGCTGGCTTAAAGGCATCTCATTTGGTGGCAGAACTATTAACAACGCCAGATTTGCTAATGACAAACAGCAGCGAAGATGAACTTGCTGAGCTGCTAACAAAAGTAATGGACATTGGTCTACGATATGGACTGGATCTCAATCTCAGCAATTCCAAACCCATGATAATTGATCGAGGAGCGAAGGTCCAACTAAAATGTCGGTCAAAGCAACTAAAAATAGCGCATTCTTTCATCTATCTTGGATTAACCTTCTGCTGCACGGGAAGCTGTGATGATGAGCTAAGGAGACGGATCACGCTAGGGCGAGTGACAATGAAGAAACTTAACATCTGGCTGAACAGAGCAATATTGAACACATGGTTGAGTTGGAACAATCGTGTTTTCCATTTTCTTTTATGGATCCGAAATATGGACGCTTAAGGCCATTGACAAGCGGCGTATTGATGCATTGGACCTTTGGTGCTGGCGCAGGTTTCTGTGCATAAAATGGAATGAGAAGAGAACAAATATGTTCATTATTCAGTAACTCAGTATCTCCAGGAGCCTTTCTTTTCGTGTCATCCATCAACTTTGGCGGTATTGTAAGAAGTGATGGAGAAAACTTAGATAGAATAATCATGGAAGGGAAGATCGAGGGAGAGAGACCGAGGGAAAAGCAACGAGCAGGTGGCAAGATGAAATCAAGAAGATTTCTCGTCTAACTCTTCAGCTGGCTCTAAGAGAAGCTGGTAATCAACCAGTATGGAAATGATTGGTTTATGGGGGTCACGACACTCAACAATGAGCGCAACGACTTGTGATGATGATCTGGAACTGCAACTATTATAAAAATTAAAGTACGTGTATAAAGAGTTTGTATGATGTGGAAAGTACTTGTTCCAAAGCATTGGACAGCACGTAGACGTATAGTTAGTTTATACATTTGCATTTTTTTTACTGTGGTCGGCACATTTAGCTTAATGTTGTTTACTAGTAAGCACCATCTATACTCAGTAGCTACCGGACAGACTTGGAAATTGTAGAGCAGCGTTTAGCAGTACTTGCTACTGGCGCCAGCAAAAGGATTCGTAACTTAAGCCCTATACGTCGGGCCGAATACAAGAGCAAAAAACACTGCATTGAGAAAAGCAGTCGATTTGGTAGGGAAGTCATGAAACGACTTGGTCATATTTATTTATAATTCCCTTCTCAAATGTTGCACGCTTATTTTAATCCCACATTCACTTCAGTTTCACAATTTACAGTTATTGATGGGGCTGATGCTACTGATTGAAACAATTATTAGTGATAGACTCTCCGCAGGCCGCTGTGGTCGAACGGTTCTAGGCGCTTCAGTCTGGAACCGCGCTGCTGCTACGGTCGCAGGTTCGAATTCTGCCTAGGGCATGGATGTGTGTGATGTTTTTAGGTTAGTTAGGTTTAAGAAGTTCTAAGTCTAGGGGACTGATGACCTCAGACGTTAAGTCCCATAGTGCTTAGAGCCATTTGAACCATTTTGATAGACTCTCTACAGTCGTTAATATTTCTATGTTTTCCAGTTTAAAGGACTACACGTTGGTTTTAATTGTGCCGCAACTGATAATAACAATGTGGTTCAAGTGTCTCATATGTTACGTGTATCTTAGGTTACTTATTATGGAAAGTTCACCCTGACAAACAATAACTCACACGCTCCTTACAGCCAAGAAACCGAATTTTAATTATAAATACTGTAACTTGAAATCTGTCACTTGTGTTTTTGAGTACCTCTGATACGAAATGGAGAAGTTTCGTTCTTACAAGCCTGCAAAGAAAAAAAAAAATAGAAATTTCCTGCTTTGCCTCCTCCCTGTAGAGGGATAATTCTTCTGTATGATGTCATATCTACCTCTCTGTTTTGCATATAACGTCATCGCTACTCCTCATGCGCTAAGGACCCTTTTCTTACCTGAAAATTCAGTGAATTAGAAGCTAAAAACAAAATAAAATTTATTCGTATTATACGAAACATTCTTCATTTCCCCGAATGCACTATTTGTATCATTTGTTAAGTAGCTGTAACACTCAGGAAAGATCTCGTTCAAGACGGACTGAAGCATTGAAGTCACATCTCTTCGGACGTTCGTTGAAATCTGTTGCAGATACCTGTGCGTTGCTAACGTGACGGTTCCCTACTCTTCTCTGGTACTAAGCTCGCCCTTTAAGGACCAGTATATGGCGCTGTTGAGATGGGATGTTATAGTACTGTTTCAGATTTTCTAGTTATTTGTTGTTACAATAATGACAACCCAGAAATTTTCTGTGTAGTTTGTGTACAATGAACGGTCCAAAAATACAGTGTTGCGAAAAATGGAAGCTTCTCGTTGGATCATGCTTCACGATTCTCGTAAACGCTTAGCTCAACATCGTTAAATAATGTATACACCATTGAGGGGTCAGATCTTAGGCCTGTCCCGACTGGACAGTTGCTTCCTACAATGCTGGAAAAAGGGGTGCGATCTACAATACTGTAGGTAAAATAGTGAAACACGAAGACCAAGAGATGTAATAACAATGAAATTTATTCCACCGATACGGGACATGACACTACACAAATGATTACAGAAGGTACCGGGAATCGAATCCGGGTCTTTCCACACCGATGGTAGTGACGGTAACCGTTCCGTTACAGAGGCGGTCTTAAAAGCAACCCATCTAATTTCTTTGTTCAACTTCTGTTAATCACTTTTAGGAGGGACTGTTTTAAATTTGTTTAAGAATTTCCTCGTGGTCGTTCTTCCGCCAGCAATGAATTCCACTGAGTTGAGGAAAATCAACTGCTGTTCCAAACGGGGTCGACGTTATGTGCAACGTAACCGAAGGGGAAGGCCATGTGCCCTACCGTGAGGCGGGGCTGTCGAAGATCACAGTACACTCGATTATGGATGAGCGTCTCCGAAAAATATCTGTTCCCAATCTATTCCGCATAAAGGGTTCAAAAACAGATGTAGCGTTCGTGAAAACAAATGAAATATGGACTGTGATCGTAGTCTGTTCCAGTTTTTAAAAATATGGATGAAATAGATTATGAAACGTCCCCTTTTGAACAATTACAAATGACTGTGCTTAAACTGACACACAACACTTTTAGCGCAACGCAATCTGACTTTCAATAATCCCTACAAAAGAATGGGCCCTGACTAACATTATACTATACCTTTCACAAATCACTTACCACACAAAAATCTTCGCTACTCAAGCTACTGCAATACAGCGAGCGCCACTACTGCCAGCTAAATAAAAGATTCAAACTACTGAAGGCACTAACTACTGATAGGGATAGTTAGCAAATGAAAGATATTAATAGAGAACAAACAATGTATTTACCTTGATATCATCATATATAAATATAGCAGTTCATGACAAATTTCAAAACTCCGCCATCTCTCTCCCCACATCCACCACTGCTGGCGGCTCACCTCCAACTGCGCAACGCTACGCGCTGTTAACAGCCCAGCTGCCCAACACTACAATAGCGAGTATTACAACAATGCAAAGCAGCCACAGACTGCTACGTAACGTTGCCAATAAGAAAACATAAACAGCCTACTTACAAGATATAACTGAACTTATTATAATTTCGGACAGAGCTGAATTCAATCGGACCATGCTGCATATATGAAATTTAATATAATCCCGATGAGCTGCAAACACAGTGATGTAAAAATACCACCACAATACCTCTGCATCATAGAAGATAGGTAGTATGGGGTACCACATAAAAATGGGTGTTATTTTAGACTTGAATAAAAAATATTTTCTGGTTGTTAACAATGACGGATGACCTATGTTATACTGCATATAAGTTAGGATGAATTATGAATTACCTTAGATTTATTCAGTACCTATCTTCTATAGTTATTCAATATGTCAAGACTAGGTCAGAAATCTAACTTATATAAATATTATTTTTGGAGCAACTTTTTCGAGCTGCAAGTTAGTATACCCAAATAAGAAGAGGTCTGCGGGAAGAGATAAGGTCGAATCTTATAAAACAAGCGCTGCGAGGCAGATTCGCACTAACGACGGAACATCGCCCATTTTAAGGCCTATAATTTTTGCAACAGAGATAAATTAATCAAGCTGAAATTACAGAAATTTCCTTCGAAATAGTGGTGAATACTACATGTTTGTTCAAGGAAATGCTGAAACAGCCGACCAAAGAAACGTAAAATCCGTGCTCAACTTCCTAACGTCAAGCTTAACTTCGATGTACTTGTAACATTAATGACAGGAACGATCCTGTCCATTTCATCAAATTCCTGATTTGGGGTTTGAATAGGACTTCAGATCAACTTACTTTCATTTATTCCACTTCTAACAAGAAATAAAAATATAATGATAAATGAATCATCTATTAAATATTTTATTGTCCAAGCAGTAAGAGCCAGAAACTAAGCAACAGTCAACTGTTTGAGTGTTCCACGATGAACTGAAACCAACAGAAGTGGTTCGTTCGAGAAGCGCATTGTAGAAAATGATCGTTTGTGTCTTTGTTTACACTGTAGATATCGGACCATTGCTTTAGAGGATCAGTGAACAAAATCGTAGACGGAATCAGGAGAGATTACATTATTTCTCATGATGACAATGCCAGCTGTCGGAGAACACGTAAAATAGTTGATTAATTGAAGGAGCTAAAAATCCAATTACTGTTATAAAACTGCACCCCCACCCCTGACTCTTTAAAGAAACGAACTCCCATACATAAAAAATCGCACCTCCCTAACTTTGTATCGTACAGTGCTATAATATTGCAGTCACATTCAGTGATACAAGTGAATACTGGCTAAAAAATATGTTGTTAATAGCGGTTGTAGTAAAGGAGTAATAAATTAAAACGTCACGCAGGATGTTGCATTTTTATTGCATGAAATGTGGAAATGTGGTAAACGATAAACTATTTTTCTCCTTTCATAATTTTGTGTGGAATGTCAGCGAGGAGAAATTTCGTGAAGATCTGAAATTATGCGCGAAATTCATTAGAACTGGCTAAGTCGTTTCGTTCTCAAACACTCAATGAATATAGCCTGCATAATTTGCGTGCCTTGAGTTACGCTACCTCAAGACACATGGACAGTTTCTAAGTAACACTTGGGTTACTGTGTTAAAACTTTAACACAAATTTTACGTTTTGACATACAGTGTTCATGTGTTGGCGTTACTGTGCATAGTTACACGGTGACAACTTTTGTGACCTGTAATGTATACCTGTCTGTAACGTAAGACTAACATACACGGATGATTTGATAATAGACAAGCGGTCCGAAAATAGTAATCAGTGAATATATATATCTTCCTATGCAGCTGAAGACGCTTCCTTTAACGATTATTATAATGACATAGAAGTTGCTGACCTGCATCCAACTGTGAGTAATTTCAGAAAAGCTGAGTCAATAGAATTCACAGAGCTAACGACACCCAACATTCTAACGCACTAGCAACAGCTACAATAGATGTGCTGGTACATGTAACTGAATAGCCAAAAGATGTACTCCTAGCGGCTATTATGAATATGATATCTATAGACGAATCGAGCACAGAGAAAGGATGCTTTAATGAATATTAGGAAACGCAGCTACCGAACCCACGACTGCTCTCAGCGAGTCAGTTAAAACCATAATATGCCCTGTTAGAAACTTTGTGTTTACATGATTAGCTTTTGCTGAAGGAAACCTTTTTTTGTCATTACAGATGTAATTTAGTCAATTATTCTCCACGGTCTCTCAAATTTAATGTTGTGCACTAAGTATAAAAAGAGTGAACCGAAGTCAATATGGAAGTGGAGAAGTGTGACGGCTCTCGTAATTTTGATATTCCTTGATTAGTTGGTAGTGATTAATCATTGTTAATGTTATATTCTTTCTGATATCAGGACATGGTAATTGTTAATATTCTTTGCGAGAAGACGACCCAATTTACTGTCTTTAAAATTTGTCGTAAAACACAGTTCGCTCTAGAACCGCATATTTCGTAGTGTCTTTCTCTCCTAAACTTTGATGGATTAATCAATGACTGAAGACGATAATCTTTAAGCGAGTCCTGTCCAAATTAATTTTACAGGCTCGTTGGTGAATTAAATTCATTTAAAAAGCTATTTTTGTGAGTTATTACGAAGTCACTGTTCATTAATCCTTGTAGTCAATCATCCTACTCCTACGTTAATTTTTCGTTCGATTTTATTAAATTTTTGACGATCGCTGCGCTGGTATGAGTAATGTAGCGTTAAATAGTAATTAAAGTTCTCACTATTTAAGCTTTGAACTAATTTCTGTCCCTGAAACTCCTTATCTCACTTTCCTGAATTAACATAAATATTAATTACCTTTTTTTATAATAAAAGCTTTCCTTCTCACAAAGATAATTACTTTCAGATAAAGTGGAAGGTGTTTCTCAAATTTAAGTTTTGAAACTGTCACACTATATACTTTGATAATTAAAAGTTACGAGCTAACACAATACAAACATCGTGAGACGAGATAAGCTGAGGCAAAATGAGATCGAGGCACTGTTGTCTCGACTATTCATAGACTCATACAAAACAAAAGTTGGCGTAACTATAACTTCTTACGCCTAAAGGTTTTTAGTACACCACTTACTCTTTTAAAATGCTTATTATTAATAAATTCGCAATCATACAAAAGAAAGTAACGAGATTTAAAATCGTGGCTTATGGCCATATAAGAGTGGCTTCAGAAGGCAATTGTATTCTGTGGAAACTATCCTGGTTCTTTTTGCCATCAAGACATCAGCAGCAAAATATGTTTTTAAAGTATCTTTTTAAATATTTAAAAAATTCTGACTCTTCTTGTAGTCTATGAAAAGGAAATAGTTGCCAAAAAAAGACAGCCTGAAATTTATAACTGCTAATAAGAACTGTAAATTATTTGAGGCTTATTTCGAAAGACTCGCCTACCAAAACGCCACGTTAAAGTGTCCGTATTATACTGAATAGATATTTGACGCTCCAGACCATTTATTTTTTAACCTGCTGTACGGTGGATTGTGATGGAATTACTTGAATTGTTTTGTTCAAGGAAAAATACTTTGTTGATACGGAATCCAAAATAAGGTAGTAATTCAGACGATATGTGGAACAGCCTGTTCAGAAGCTACCAGTGCGGGAAACGTTAAATCTTGCATTTTAAACAAAGCACAAGCTTCACAGAGAAGACAGCTTTATATCTGTAGTCATTGCACAAAAATAATACAATACAAATCATGAATTACGCAATAAAGCTTCTTATCCCTACTCTAACAATATGAGGCGAGTACGAACTCCACAGCATTATTATTGGAGATTGTGCACGGATTTTTTCTGAGTATTTTAATATAAGGAACCGTGGTTTCCCGTGGATCATTTCAGTGAAACAACAGTTCTTTTGATTTTTTACCCCCCTTTACTGAAAATTTTTGCACAACTGCTCAAATGTCGATAATATTCACTGCGTGTCTTCTACGGATATTAAAGCATTCTATTTACTCAAAGTACCTGCTGTTGAAGACAGTAATCCCCATTTTACTCTTCCACACTTGCATTGAGTACCGCTCGGTCTTGTTTCGGATGCCTTGTTGCAACAGCGTCAGTTGTACATTAATAGTAATAGGAAGCAGTTGGAAAAGTTTTACAGATGAAGAGCTGGTCGGTATGCACCTCGTGTTTGGGTTCAATGAATGCAGTGGAAGAGTGGCAAAACAGCTCAATGGCGAGTTGTTCTCGCACTGATGGCTACCTCATCGCAGTGCTATTGCATCTGTGCATAGTCGCCCACGACAAACCTGGAGGGTGTTATAATGACTGAATATTACAGGTTTTTTCAATGTTGTGAAGGTATTTTCGAAGAAACAAACGTAAATAAGCAAAACGGAATAAATAATATTAATGTAGTGGTAGCCTGGCACCACTTTGTACGGGTCGAAAATATCAACAGTTTCTGCTCTAACTACAGGACATCACCCGAATTCTTTCGTTTGTGTTTTTAGTTTTATCTTGTTTCTTAAATGAAGAAATCTAAAACTTTTTAATAAACAGATTTGTTCACAAAATTTGTAGCTTTACTCACAGGAGTAGCCAGTGACAGAACTCTTATAACAATATGCTGAAATTCGGAAACAGCTTTCTTTATTTAGTTATTAATCAACTGAACTTGCGGCAGGGTGGTCTCCGCTTTCATCGGATCTGTATCTGTTGGATTTCTGGCTGTGTGGATTTTTAAAGGCATTGGAGCGCACCCATCGAGAATGCGCAGATGTTGCAGTAGCGTTTGATCAATGTATGTGACGCAACACGAACAGGACAGGTGTATTTGGAAGGATAGGTGATTTACCGCGAAGAAGAGCTGAAGAATACGTCACAATACGTGATAATCACACACGGACCTGTCTGTAATGGCTCCTTCTACGTAGCAGACAGAGGGGAATAAGAGGACAGATCAGTCCCCATCTTCATGGGTATTAGCTTCTGGACATATTATTTGAGGAGGTTTTCTTCTAGTTTTGGCCGATACTTGTAGGAACGTCTGACACGTTTTTTGAACGCCATGTACAGGCGTGGTCCTAGCAGCGCCTCTTGATTTTGGTCGATGACATGTCTGACAAGAACTCGTAACGCTGGAAGAGCATTCTAGAATTGGACGCCCTAGCGTCTTATAAGTCGGTCCTTTACAGAGGTATTCGCCAAAATTTTTCCAAGAAATCTGTTTTCCATTTGTGGAGGTAGACTTGACCTTTCCACCAGGCAGTTTTTGCCGTTTTTGATATCGTGCTTGTCTTCGAGGACAGCAGAATTCACACCTTGATTCAACCATTCTGATTTTCTTTTTGTGGTATTTCTCAAAATCACTTAAGCCCGAGACTGAGATTATTCCCTCGAAAACCCACTTCCGTTTTTCTTTCCATACACGTCAAATTTAATGCCACATCGCTGATGAATCTAAGGCCGGTAAAACGTTGCAACTGCAACTTCTTTTGTAGTTGCTTTAAACGTACACAATGCGGACCAAACGATCAACGATCTCTCCTCAACTCGCTGGCTCTGCCTCACTTTAATACTCACGGTATACGCTCTAATTCTTTCTGCTGGTCTCCGACACACGGATTATTCTTTATGAGCCTCATTTTTGTTTTGTTTTGACAGCACTTTAGGGGCTCGTAAGTAACAAAACTGAGGTGACAAAATTGGAAATGTGAGCGTTACTACATTACTCTTGTAGAAGAGTTGATACATAAGCGTACTGCCTATGAGTTGTGTGTTTAAAATTAGAAACTAACGGAAACACAATTCAGTAAGAAGAGAAGAAAAGAAGGAGTGGACTTTCTCGTTCCTCCGTAATTGCCCGAGCAATCGGAATGTTAGTTCTGTGAAAGGGAGACTTAATGAGCAATTAAAGACAGATATTATGGTTGTTTCGTGTAAAAAGTCAAGCATATATTTATGTCCGAGTACAATGAATAAAAATGCAGTTCCACAAGAAATCAGAAGAGCTGGACTTACTAACTACAACCCGCAATTTAATATAGTACGCCTCTTGTAAGTTTCCTACGTACGATAAAGTTTTGACGAGTCTCTTGCTTTAGTTGCAACTTATTGAATGTTAGCACTGATTCTTGTAACTTGCGTAAGCAGTTATTAACATGACTGCAAAAAATGTGGATGGTGTATATACGAACGCAGGACGGCCTTTTTTTTCTTTACTAACATAATAACATCCACAGAAGCCATTTGCATCTAATGACCTCTATCTCACAACAAGCTGTAGTGGCACGCATCTCAAATTACGTTGGAAACATTTTGCAACTAGCCAGTTTTAAGTGACAGGCTTGTTGATTCAATATTCGATTCTTCGTGGTTCAAAGGTCATTTAGAACAGAAGGCTGCCAGAACAGAAGGTTTAATTAATAAGAAACGACGGTTTTTGTTGAATTTTCAGTCGACAGGAAGGTCGTTAGAGATGGAATTCTGGTTTGTTGAACAATGGAGACAGAAATCGGTCATCGTCTTCTTTACGGGAGACCCTGCTTCTACGTTGATTTAGGGAAAGAATTGAAAACCTAAATTTGAATCGCTGGATGGGGATCTGACCTTCAGATGTACTTCGCAAGACAGTATAGACATGCTTTGTATTAGTGTTGTCCAATCTTTGGTGTGTTGCATACATAAATGGAGGAAAGTAAAAAAAATCTATCTATGCATACTAATCGCTGCTATTTTATTCACCTGATACATGAGATAGGTACACGATGGGGGCAGCAGAGCTTTCGCCAATGGCCGGTCACATCACAAAGTTAAACGCCGGGCTTGGGTATGTCACTCGCAGTTGAGGAAACTGCTTGACGATTGCGGCAAGGGTGAGGAGGGATGAAATAAACTTCCTGATCTCTAATGTTTGCGCGAATGCCCTGGATTAAATTCCAAACCTTTCCGCAGAGTCTCATAAAGTGGGGGCTTGTGACATTGTTGAAGACGATCCGTCCGCTTGGATGGGGACGTTAAGATCTGCGCCTCCCTTGGTGCTTTTCGATAGGAGTAGGCTATGTGCTGGCAGCGGGTTCACCCTTTTTCCCTTCCCCCATCATCTCCAACATGAACGTGACACTACACTGTACAGACCCATTACGGTCATCAACACGTATCAGATACACTCAACACACACACACTTCGCGAAGGAAAGCTGCCTGCGGGCGTGTGTGATAGGAAAAAACCTTTTTGATGAGGTGGTTCAACCAGCCCGTCGAGGTCTCCCAGTCAGTCATGCCATACGACTTTGCGTTAGTAGAGACGTGGCGTAGTTTACCGCGGATAAGGATCCTCTTAACTCTCCCAACATGGTTTCTTAACAACAATTTGGCCTTTCTCCCAGAGATTTTGTTTCAGTTACTATACTGACTACACCGCTCTGAGACAATCCTAGCTACCCGTCTCTGATTTTCTCTGAAGTTTTCGGTCAGGTTAACTTGTTCAGAATAGCAAATACTTAATAGCTTATAGTAATCTTTTCTAAGCTGTTTCCCAAACGAATTCAGTGTGTTTTCCCAGAATCCTACTAAGAATATTCGCCTTCATTGCAAAAATTTGACATGGTCGTTCCATTCCACATCGTTTTGCAGTATTATTCCCAGGTGTATTTGAATAATGTGACTGGTCCGGATACTATCGGGCTCTTCTCTTGTTAAAGGAGCTTTGCTGTCTTTTGTCACATTTAGAGAGAACAGCCATTTAATCGAAAATTGACTGAATGTCATTTCAGGTCATTAGAGATGGAGGTCGTAAAAGAGAAGGGAAGAAAATTACTCGTGGTCACTCGAAAGAACCATCCCGACACTTGGCTTCACTGATTAAGAGTATCGAAGGAAATCGGGACCTGTATAGTTGGATCGGGATTTGACGCCTTTCCTCCAGAACGCGAGTCCGGTGGACCATACTTGAATGCTTCACCGATAAGGAACGGTGAAACACGACCGTTTGAATTTCCCCTCATTCGCCATCGGAACATTAGTGTAGGCAACAGCATCGTCAGAAAACCATCTGAAACAACAAAACCTTAATTCAGCTTCAGCAGATAGCAAGCTAAAACGGTATAACACGACCTTTGTTGATGGCCTCAAATAGTTGAGGAAGAGAGTCCACAAATTCCTTCAGGTATTTATTATCTAGCTCAAGTCACTCATATAACAAATTCGGAGATCTTGATCGTTAAGTTTCACCAACTGCTCCGAATAATCCCAGACATTTTCTGTGCAATTAAGATCACAGCTCGCCATTGGAAGTGCTCTGCAATGATCGAGACTCTCGGATATTCAAAAAGGTGCTCACGCCTACAGGAAGAGCTTTTAGCAGCAGGGACTTTTTCATAAAGAGGTGGAGCACCTCCACCCCCACACCCGCCTGATGGCCAACGCAAAGGCCTACTGACATCCCTGCAAAAGGGTTAGTTTTCACTAGAGTGAAGTCTCGCAGGATGTGGGTACTGAGATATTTGCGTAAGTCTGGTTAAGGTTAACCATTAGTACGCGCTCATCTGGAGACAGATTGGGTGGAAAGTTGAACGAAGGGTAACGGTTTGAAGGGCAGAGGGAAAAAAGTGCCAAGGCAAGAGCTAAGCGAAAAAAACCTCTGCGATAGTCGGGGGGGGGGGGGGGGGTTGTTTTGGGGAAGGAGACCTGACAGCGAGGTCATCGGTCTCATCGGATTAGGGAAGGACGGGGAAGGAAGTCGGCCGTGCCCTTTGAAAGGAACCATCCCGGCATTTGCCTGGAACGATTTAGGGAAATCACGGAAAACCTAAACCAGGATGGCCGGACGCGGGATTGAACCGTCGTCCTCCCGAATGCGAGTCCAGTGTTTAACCAGTGCGCCACCTCGCTCGGTCTGCGATAGTCGGGTCGGGTTGTAAGAGCAGTACCGGTAGCGGTTTTCTTGCTGCCAGCGACAGGTCATGCAAGTGTAGACTTTGTTAGGAGTGGATATCATGCAGGTAGATACTTTTGACTTCGTGCGGTGTTATTACTCGGCGGCTGCCGCTGCGTGCCGGGGTTGATTTCTCGATCAGCGTCAGCATACCTGTAACAGTTAGGTTCATCATCGTTTTGTGTCCGATAGGTCATATATCGGATGCACAGTGTAGGGTAATGTTGTGCGTCAGTGTGCGAGGGTGTCGATTTCTCTGCTGTACCCTATTGGTCGACTTTAATAGCAGCTGGCATACCGAGTCAATGTTGGTGATTTGCAGGGGCTTGCCGACGTTGTCGCCTCTGGGTGTATGTTATCATGCCCTAAGTAGTAGTGTCTTTGGCCGCTTATGCTTCCACCTAAGTTTGTGATCATAGTTTCCCAGAGTAAGGATGAATGGACTATTCGAGTGCCTCGAGTTCCTGTATCGTCGCGTGACGTGTTTTTTGAATTCTTCCTTGAGGGTTTCAAGGTGGTATTCATTGTGGAGATCCACGGTGTGTGTGTAGCGTGAAGCGTTGCTGATGATGCGTAGCACTCTGTTCTGTATGATGTGCAGGCGGTGCAGGCGTCTAGTAGCAACGTATACCCAGGCGGGTCTAATCAGTGTTACGTATATGGATCTCGACACCCTCCTAATCAGTGTACTTTCCGTGTCTAGTATTGGGTAGAGTTATTTGAGCCTCGCGTGCGCGCTGTTGTTAGCAACGTATTCGTTGTGGTCTCTCCCCTCCCCCCTCCCCCCTCCCCCCCTCCCCTCCCGATGTAAATTTCCGGTCCAGCCAGACACCGAGATATCTCACTTTCTCTCGGAAACGTACTGGGCGTGTATGTAGTGTTACCTGTTGACAGTGTTGATGTTTGCGCAGTAGTTTCGCTCTTTGTGTGAACAGAACTGCTTCGCACTTGTCGACGTTTAAAGGAATACATGCTCTTCCACAGTGTTGGCGTATGGCTATAGAACGTGATGGAGAGTACGAAGAAAAATAGGACGCGGACAAGACATGCCGTATATTGTCACAAAATTCTGACTTTTAACAATAAATATGTTACGAGAAAAAAAAGTGAGCCGTTACTTATTGAATGTCCCTCATATATATACATTTTGGGAAAAATATCGCTATATCGATATATCTACATTTTATCAACAGCCCTAGAGTAGAGAGGAATAGGGAAGGCTTTAGCGTGTCGTTGGTTAGCTTATTACAAGACGTCTGCGCTTTGTAGAGGCTTGTGGCCGGAGCACCGGTGCGGGTTCGCCGCGCCACGCCTCGTCTCTGCACTGGCGGCGGGTTGTCGTCGCGCGGAGCAGGTGGGCGTGGGTCTGGCCGGTGATGCTGCACTACCGCGAGACAAAGGGCCGGCTCTTACGCAGCACAAACGGGGCCCGCGCCACGCGACCCGCTTCCGCTGTTTGTCCGAAAGCTAGAGGCGTGGGCCGCTCGCGGCTATCAGACTCGCCTCGGCCGGGGAGAATCCGTTTGATGCGACGGCCGGTGTTCGTAACAACGCCCCGAACGGTTTCCCATCACGCATCACCTGCTCCTGGCGGCCACGCTGACACCGCACTACCTCGTCACTCATTTACGAGGGTGAGTCAAATGAAAACCTTAAACGTGTAATAACAAATCGAAATTTCACGCCGTTATCCTGTAAGTTGGTAAGCTTGCTACAAACAGCGTGCAGAATGTCCTATAGGTGGCAGCATAATGCAGATGCACACGTACCACCGCAGTATCAGTATAAAGATGCCCCCCCTCCCCCACTTGCAACTTGCACCAAGGAAGAACAGCGTCCTGTTATTCGGTTTCTGCGTAGTGAAGGTGTGAAACCTATTGAAATTTATCGACAAAAGAAGGTTCATTACGGTGATGCATGTTTGTCATAGCAGCAAGTCTACGAATGGAGTACGAAGTTCGCAAATGGTGTGACTGTCACAGTGGAAAATGCTCCTCGTCCAGGTCAAGCACAACGAGTTGTGACTCCACAGAAAATTGCAGCAGTTAAAGCCATAGTGAAGGAAAACCGCCGAGTGACACTGAATGACATTGCAGCAGGTTTACAGATTAGTCATGGGTCAGCACACCACATTGTGCATGATGTGCTCCAGTTTCACAAAGTGTCTGCAAGATGGGTGACACGGCAGCTCACTCCTGAAATGAGAGAACGACGTGTTGATGCTTGTGAAGAACTTCTTCGGCGCTTTGATCGAGAAGGTGATGGCTTCCTTGCAAGAATCGTTACTGGGGGCGAAACCTGGGTTCACCTCCACCAACCGGAAACGAAGAGAGCGAGCAAGGAATGGCGCCATTTCTCATCACCAAAACCTAAGAAGTTTCGAACAGAACCATCAGCAGGGAAGGTTATGCTCTCTCTCTTTTGGGATGAAAAAGGCGTCATTTCGGAGCATTACATGCCTAGAGGGACCACTGTCACCAGTGCATCATACACAGATCTCTTAAAAAATCATCTGCGGCCTGCAAATAAATCAAAGCGATGTGGATTGCTGTCTGCAGGTGTCCTTTTGCAACATAACAATGGAAGACCCCACACTGCCCGTACAACAGTTGCAACAATCACAGACCTGCATTTTGAGTGTCTTCCTCATCCACCATACTCACCACACCTTGCCCCAAGCGATTTCCATATGTCTGTACCACTCAAAGACGCAGTGGGAGGAAAGAAGTTCCGTTCTGATGAAGAGGTACGCCCCGCGGCGAATGAGTAGTTTCGCGGACTACCAAAGGAATATTTTTCTAAAGGAATTTATGCACTTTGTAAGCGCTGGAGGACTTGCATTGAGCGTAGGGGAGATGAAAAGTGATACAGCTTTCTACCACTTCTGCACAATAAATAATATTTAAAACAATATTTAAGGTTTTCATTTGACTCACCCTAGTATAAAAAATGATTGCTTACAGCTGCTGAAACGGTGTACATTTCACCAATAGAGAATAATTTCAATACTCGTTTCACTTCATCGTTGGCTGACTGATACACCAACCGGTTTTCACGGTTGTACTGGAACTAAAACAGTCAGGGATGTAAAGTTATTTTTATTGAAAAACAATGCGTTTCGAAGGCATAAAAGGAGATAGGAGACCAATTAAACTGCTATCCTATAAACACTGTAAGGCATGGTTCTAAGCTGTGACAATAATTTAATTAAAACCGAAAAATACCCCAACGTAAAACTGTCGAATTGAAGTTCATTGCGCCGGTTAGCAAAGGTCTGTGTCAACCACATACTCGTAAAACCGTCTGGATGGAAAACCTAGACAGAAAATTGTAGAAATCAACTCACAGCCACAATGGAAACGAAGTCTGAGAAACTGATAAAGGAAACCAACGAATAATTACAAATGCCTTTGAACTGTTATAGCAGCAACCAACACAGCGTACATGAATTTGGCCCGAATGCCAAACAGCTGGGCTGTCTAACTGGCAGCGGCAATTTTTTGAAGGTATTCCATTTAGCCAAAAAGGGGAAAAAGCTGAATTTATTAGAAGAAATGGAAATTACTACTCACTCATGTGAACATGGTGGTACTCTTTTTAATAACAGGTTGGTCAGCAAAACTCACACCTTTATAATTTACTGATACCTGTAATGAGGTCACTCCATTGATTTAACACTACTATTCCTATAATTTGTTTTATCGTTGTATTATCGTAATCTAATCTAAGACCTATTCGGCATGCACCATTGGTTTCGGATCTTCTATATTTCGTCATTTTGTACAGTGTATGATGAGTTTTAATCCCTTGACCACCATGTAAGCACTCAAATGTATAGGTTTTCATTGTTTTGTATTAACATTCACTATAATTGTATGGTTTTTTAGCGTGCATTTAATTGTGCAATGTCATTGCATCGTGCCACTTACACAGACATATATGATTTGTTAACGTTCTTAAGGTTTGTAAGAGTTTTATTCTAATTTTACAGTTGTTTTATTAATTAATCGTTCTTGGACGCTGCTTCTGTGAGCTTTATCCATTTCTGACTTGCTGTTTAACTTTTAATTCTACCTTTGTCTAACACAATACTATAAAGTACAGTAAGTACCATAGTACTGCACGTAGTTTGGGAGGCCCATATTACCCGTTGAAATAATTTTAATTTCAGTACATTTTAATTTTAATCTAATTTAATCCCTCTGTTGTGCACTCGTTGTATTAGCATGGCAATATTCGCAATCCGCCGTTGAGTATTTCTAGTGCCACCGCCGCTTAGATTGCCCAACTGTTTGGCATCCAGGCTGCGGGATAATTCCCGAAAGTTTCTGTCTACGTTCCTACAGTTCGTTTTAATTGTTTCGACGACCGGATTTCCATCCATATGGTTTTGTGCGTATGTGATTACATAGAGCTTTGCTAGCGAACACAATGAACTTCATTTGACTGTTTTACGTGAACGTTTTTTACGGTTTTAATTAAATGATAGGCACAGCTTAGAACCATGATTTGTAATGGTCGTGGAACAGTTATTTAATTAATCTTCTCTTTCTTTTAGATAATCTGATGATGCCTAACCGCAGCGAACGTGTTTTTTTAATAAAAAGGTTTTGCAACAGTGATTGTTTTAAGTATAGAACAATTTTGTATAAGAATTCAGTGTCCCAGGATAGATGAAGACATAAAAGATTCAATAGATCTAAAGAAAGTTTTCAACAAGAGTCAAGTGGTAGAAAGTCTGGCTCAACTATTCTCAAAAGTTTAGAACCACCAACGTCATCTCTGTCCTGTCCCCTCCCGTTCCTTATTCCTTTCATCATCATCATCATCATTTAAGACTGATTATGCCTTTCAGCGTTCAGTCTGGAGCATAGCCCCCTTATAAAATTCCTCCACGATCCCCTATTCAGTGCTAACATTGGTGCCTTTTCTTGTGTTAAACCTATTACTTCAAAATCATTCTTAACCGAATCCAGGTACCTTCTCCTTGGTCTGCCCCGACTCCTCCTACCCTCTACTGCTGAACACATGAGTCTCTTGGGTAACCTTGCTTCTCCCATGCGTGTAACATGACCCCACCATCTAAGCCTGTTCGCCCTGACTGCTACATCTATAGAGTTCATTCCCAGTTGTTCTTTGATTTCCTGATTGTGGACACCCTCCTGCCATTGTTCCCATCTACTAGTACCTGCAATCATCCTAGCTACTTTCATGTCCGTAACCTCAACCTTGTTGATAAGGTAACCTGAATCCACCCAGCTTTCGCTCCCATACAACAACGTTGGTCGAAAGATTGAACGGTGCATAGATAACTTAGTCTTGGTACTGACTTCCTTCTTGCAGAAGAGAGTAGATCGTAGCTGAGCGCTCACTGCATTAGCTTTGCTACACCTCGCTTCCAGTTCTTTCACTATGTTGCCATCCTGTGAGAATATGCATCCTAAGTACTTGAAACCGTCCACCTGTTCTAACTTTGTTCCTCCTATTTGGCACTCAATCCGTTTATATTTCTTTCCCACTGACATTACTTTCGTTTTGGAGATGCTAATCTTCACACCATAGTCCTTACATGTCTGATCTAGCTCTGAAATATTACTTTGCAAACTTTCAATTGAATCTGCCATCACAACTAAGTCATCCGCATATGCAAGACTGCTTATTTTGTGTTCACATATCTTAATCTCACCCAGCCAGTCTATTGTTTTCAACATATGATCCATAAATAATATGAACAACGGTGGAGACAGGTTGCAGCCTTGTCTTACTCCTGAAACTACTCTGAACCATGAACTCAATTTACCATCAACTCTAACTGCTGCCTGACTATCCATGTAAAGACCTTTAATTGCTTGCAAAAGTTTGCCTCCTATTCCATAATCTCGTAGAACAGACAATAACTTCCTCCTAGGAACCCGGTCATATGCCCTTATTCCTTTTATTTGATAAAATGGCAACGCCCCCAACTCCTCTTACTGATCATAGGGTATCACTCCCGAACGATTATGGTGCTTTTATTTGTATTTTTTGTAACCATGGCTGAATACGCTTTCTCAGTATTTACTCCGTCCTCTGCTATTAGAATGAACTGAATTCTTGTAAGCGTCGTTCATTTTTCGCATACAGGAAATAAGCATCAGCCTATACCGTATTCACGAAGTTCGTGCCCGTTGTGTCCTTCGTCAATCTATTTTCGAGTTTTATGATATTAAGTGTTATGTTTATTACTGCAGATCTTCCTCGAAATTTGTGTAGCTTTTGTGCACTCATTACTGTGTCCAATTATTAAACTGAGGGCAATATAAAGTTAGAATTTTATACAACAAATTTTCTGAGAATTTTCAAATAAAATCTCGTTTTCACATGCACTGATTAACTAAACAAATTTCGTTATGAAATTGTCACATTACGGTTTTGTCCATTTCAATTGGAATTATGTAGAGATAGTGCAAATAGAAACAAAATGAGAAACGTTCCTTGGACTTTTATTTTTAGAGGGAAGCCTAATTTATACCAATCAAATTATGTTGAATCTTTTTAAAATAAGTTTGTTTAACAGTGAAACCTTATTCAAAGTGTATTGAAACTGCGTCTGCTTTCCAGGACACCGATTTTACAGAAACGGGTGTGATACACGAAGTAGCTGTTCTTATTACAGAGTAGTTATTTGTTACACCGTAGAAGGTATAGCAGATCTCACACGTTTTTCCGTAAAGCAGTTCTCACGCCCCTCGATAGTGTAAGCCAAGGCCTCAGAACCTTTGTCGCAACTTTTCCGCCGTTGTCTGCAGAAGCACTACGGGAAGAAGTCTGTTTCTTAAACAGTGTTTTATGAGTTTTTCTGTCGATAATGGAAGGAGAACCACACTACTACTATGTATGTGAATATGAGTACCACCACGTTCACATGAGTGAGTAGTAATTTCCATTTCTTCCAATAAGTTCAGCTTTTTCCCCTTTTTGGCTGAATGGAATACCTTTCAAATATTGCCGCTGACGGTTAGACAGCCCACCTGTTTGGAATCCGGGCCAAATTCATGTACGCTGTGTTGGTTGCTGCTATAACATTTCAAAGGCATTTGTAATTCTTCGTAGGTTTCCTTTATCAGTTTCTCAGACCTCGTTTCCATTGTGATTGTAAGTTGATTTCTACATATTTCTGTCTAGGTTTTTACAGTTCCTTGTAATTATTCTGATGACTAGATGTCCATCCAGACGGTTTTATGGGTCTGTGGTTGACACAGACCTTTGGTAGCCGGCCCAATGAACTTCAATTCGACAGTTTTACGTGAGTGTATTTTTCGGTTTTAATTAAATTATTGTCACAGCTTAGAACCATGCCTTACAGTGTTTACAGGATAGCTATTTAATTGGCCTCCTTTCTTCTTTTAGATAAATGTGATGATGCCTTCGAAAGGTATTGATTTTAAATAAAAATAACTTCACAGCCGTGACTGTTTTAGTTTCAATAGAGCCGTGAAAACCGATTGCAGTATCAGTCAGCCAACGATGAAGTGAAACGAGTGTTGAAATTATTCTCTATTGGTGAAATGTACACCGTTTCAGCAGCTATGAGTAATAGTTTTTTATACGAGGGTGAGTCAAATGAAAACGTTAAATATTTTTTAAAATATTATTTATTGTGCAGAAGTGGTAGAAAGCTGTATCACTTTTCATCTCCCCTACGCTCAATGCAAGTCCTCCAGCGCTTACAAAGTGCATAAATTCCTTTAGAAAAATATTCCTTTGGTAGTCCGCGCAACGACTCACGCACCGCGTGGCGTACCTCTTCATCAGAACGGAACTTCTTTCCTTCCACTGCGTCTTTGAGTGGTCCAAAAATATGGAAATCACTTGGGGCAAGGTCTGGCGAGTATGGTGGATGAGGAAGACACTCAAAATGCAGATGTGTGATTGTTGCAACTGTTTTACGAACAGTGTGGGGCCTTGCATGGTCATGCATTTTAGCACAGATAGCAGAGGCGAGACAGAAACATGCCGGCAGACTGCAGCAGACCAGCCCAGCTATTAAATTTCATGTGGCATTCTGTTAGTCGACAAGGGGCGACACCTCCACCACAATCATGCCGGACTGTACCCGCAGAGCTGCATTGTTCGCACTCCTTCATTCTCTCGCCACACGCCGGCGGCTGCGAAGTGCGCAGTCGCGAGTTCGCAGCCGGGCGGCTCCGCCGGCTCCCTATTGTGCCGGCCGTCGGCTTCCATTGTGCGCCGGGCTGGGCTGATAGACATCTGCAATGCAGGCGCTGGCGCGTGGGCGCCGCCGCGAGGCCCACGCAGGGCGACGCCCCGCCCCGCCCCCTCCCCATTCCTCCCCCCCCCCCCCCCCCCCCGCAGCGCGTCTCAACCTGCCTGTTCCGTCAGTTACGGCCCCACAGACCCGGCGACGAGCTCCGCTATTAGGTGATTTTCAGGAGCATTCCTACGTCAGACGTTACGGCTATAAAGTAAGTTACTCGACAGCTCAGCTCTTCACTGCACAGGAAAATACAAACCACACTCACTCTAAGAAGACGCACCACGAAAAATTATCCAAATAGGACGGAAATAGGTAGATGTGATGTACATGTACATGTACAGACAAACAGATCATTCCACTTTCGGAAAACTTGGATGATTTATTCAAAAGAAAGAGTTCCACGATCAGTAACGCGTTGGTGCATGTCTGATCCTTACGCAGGCAGTTATTTGACTTAATATTGACTGACAAGAGTTAACCCGCCAGGGTAGCGGAGAGCGCTAACGCGCTGCTTTCTGGACTCGGGTAGGTGCGCCGGCCCCAGATCGAATCCGCTTGGCGGATTAACGACGAGGCCATTGTGCCGGCCAGCCTGGATGTGGTTTTTAGGCGGTTTTTCACATCCCGCTAGGTGAATACTGGGTTGGTCCCCATTTTTAAGTGGTCCCCCAAGAACCACTTAATTACACATTGCCTTAAAAGGATCAAATTAAAACAATATGGCTGAAGACCTAGTTAAGAAAACTTGTGATACCTCCGGGGCTGACTGAAGGCCCGAAACCACACCAAAAACAAGAACGGCTGAAGGCCTGAACACAAGTTATAAAAATTGCTTTAAAGAATACATGCAGCTGAAGGCCATACTTAAAAAAAACATATTTCACGTAAATACTCGGCTGAAGGCCACACACAAGACATTGAACAACTCAGGGCTTAGGACCTGGATAACAATAATTTCAGATAGAGCAAATTTAAAAAAAAAATAGTCTTAAACAAATCAACTTTCAAAATTTTAATTTAAGATGACTGAAGGCCTTATCTTAAAATTAAAACAAACTAAATTAATAGAGGGCTGATGGCCTCACACAGTACAACAGACTGAAATGAAAATAACAATCTAAACAGAAGTGGTGCTCAGAAGTGTTCCAAGGGTTGGCCTGAGGAGGCGGCTCTAACATGAGGTGAGGTGAGACAGGCAGCCAAGAGTAAGGTTAAATAATCGGATGGCAACCCAATCCAGGGACGGCTGAAGGACCGACCAACAACCTAATCAATTCCCTTGCGCCTGGCCAACGGAAAGACAATGGAAAATATCAGTCGAGGAGGAAGATAGCAGCCACACTACATCTTCAAAATTGGCGTCTAAAATCAGCCAAGGCACAATAACCACTCTTAAGAAAAAAATATCAGCAGACAACTAAAAGGCTGTCGAACTACTTGCCATGCTGGACAGCATCAACACGGAGAGGAAAAACACTCTGCCGGAAAACTACACTAACAACCAGGGCAGGTAACTGGGACGTTAACGGCCACCAGGCAGAAAATACCGCAGGTGCACTTCACTGATAAGTGACAACCAATTTAAGAGTTAAAGACCACACTGGAAGACGGCTGCAAAATTTCGCCAATTCCAACACACCACATGTTGCTGCTAGCCAGAACAGCCCAGAAAGCAACAACCGACAATGAACAAAGAGATGTCACAGTAGTTGAGGTTTCATAACAGGTTAACTGATCACTCAACTTCAGTGTCCAGGTTCGGTGGGCAACGAACTTGTAGCTCTTGCAGCTGGCACCTCACAATCCGACAGCATGTGCACACTGCCAGCAGTCCGGGCCTGACCTCGCGCCGCAGAGACTTCCTCGCTGCTCTGTCCCAACTGACCCACTCAGTCCAGCACACAAACAGCATTAAAATAACTGATCAGTCAAAACTACAAGCTACTGATGGTTCCGCGAAACACCTTCACAAACAACTCGAACAATACTAAAACCAGTCACTGTGGAACAACTAGGAGGAATCACAAGTCGACACACACAGAAAACCCAGAAGCGTTTAGCGACCAAATACATGTCGTCCGATGGTACGACCGATCGAACGACCAACCTAGGTCGTCCCCACTGAAGTGATGTGTGCCAGCAATGGTCGGGCGAATCATGGCTGTCTGCACCTCACTGCTGCTCCGCCCCCAATGAACTCCCGACACACAACCCGGAAATACTAGCAGTCGCTCCATACATAGTACGACAGTGCTATTATCAATTGGCGCTGCTGTTGCCACACACAGGCTGGCAAGCCAGCAACTTAGTGACGCCAGTAAATCGAATAACAAACGGGACGGCAGAACCGCAAAGACAAGATGTCAAGCAATAAACGGCACGAACGCGAGCCGCGCACGGCTCAGATGTCCTCCTGAGGCATACTGTGCTAAATTCTGTCCATTGGCATGTTGTTGTTGTTGTGGTCTTCAGTTCTGAGACTGGTTTGATGCAGCTCTCCATGCTACTCTATCCTGTGCAAGCTTCTTCATCTCCCAGTACCTACTGCAACCTACATCCTTCTGAATCTGCTTAGTGTATTCATCCCTTGGTCTCCCTCTACGATTTTTACCCTCCACGCTGCCCTCCAATGCTAAATTTGTGATCCCTTGATGCCTCAGAACATGTCCTACCAACCGGTCCCTTCTTCTCGTCAAGTTGTGCCACAAACTTCTCTTCTCCCCAATTCTATTCAATACCTCCTCATTAGTTATGTGATCTACTCATCTAATCTTCAGCATTCTTCTGTAGCATCACATTTCGAAAGCTTCTATTCTCCTCCTGTCCGAACTATTTATCGTCCATGTTTCACTTCCATACATGGCTACACTCCATACAAATAATTTCAGAAACGACTTCCTGACACTTAAATCCATACTCGATGTTAACAAATTTTTCTTCTTCAGAAACGATTTCCTTGCCATTGCCAGTCTACATTTTATATCCTCTCTACTTCGACCATCATCAGTTATTTTACTCCCTAAATAGCAAAACTCCTTTACTACTTTAAGTGTCTCATTTCCTAATCTAATTCCCTCAGCATCACCCGATTTAATTTGACTACATTCCATTATCCTCGTTTTGCTTTTGTTGATGTTCATCTTATATCCTCCTTTCAAGACACTGTCCATTCCGTTCAACTGCTCTTCCAAGTCCTTTGCTGTCTCTGACAGAATTACAATGTCATCGGCGAACCTCAAAGTTTTTACTTCTTCTCCATGAATTTTAATACCTACTCCGAATTTTTCTTTTGTTTCCAATTACTGCTTACTCAATATACAGATTGAATAACATCGGGGAGAGGCTACAACCCTGTCTCACTCCTTCCCCAACCACTGCTTCCCTTTCATGCCCCTCGACTCTTATAACTGCCATCTGGTTCCTGTACAAATTGTAAATAGCCTTTCGCTCCCTGTATTTTACCCCTGCCACCTTCAGAATGTGAAAGAGAGTATTCCAATTTTGTCAAAAGCTTTCTCTAAGTCTACAAATGCTAGAAACGTAGGTTTGCCTTTTCTTAATCTTTCTGCAGGATGTTACATCAGTAAAATTCCGAAATGGTTGCAGGGCCCTGCCCATGGTTCTCCAGACGTTCTCAATTGGGGAGAGATTCAGCCAACTTACAGGGCAAGGTAGGATTTGGTAAGCACAAAGACAAGGAGTAGAACCTCTCACTGTGAGCAGGTGGGAATTATCTTGTAAAAATGTAAGACAATGGTGGCTTCATATGGGCGGTCAACAAATCGGGTTATAGAATACCGTCGACGTACTGCTGTGCTGTAAGGGTGCCGCGGATGACAACCAAAGGGCTTCTGCTAGAGAAGAAATGGCACCCCAGACCATCACAACTGGTTGTCGGGCCGCGTGGTGAGCGACAGATCAGGTTGGTATCTAGGTCATCTGAATATTTCTATAGCTTTGTTGATACTGTACTTCGTTGTAGATGATTGCATCATCTCTGAGGTTACCGTGAATATTGATCTCAAAAGCATTAATATACAGCATAAATAGCAAGACTACGAGCAGCGGCTCGACCATTCTACCCTGTTCTTTCTAACTCACTATGCGCAGTCTTTGTGCTAACTGGGCTGCTGGTAGCACGTTGGATCTCGCGAGCAATTGCATCCGTTGATTTCATACCATTATTTGCAACTATTTTCCAAAATGTCCGACGGTTCCTGTCCGTCAGGGCAATTGGTATGCCCGGTTTAACTACACTACTGGTCATTAAAATTGCTACACCAAGAAGAAATGCAGATGATAAACGGGTATTCATTGGACAGTTATATTATACTAGAACTGACATGTGATTACATTTTCACGCAATTTGGGTGCATAGATCCTGAGAAATCAGTACCCAGAACAACCACCTCTGGCCGTAATAACGGCCTTGACACGCATGGGCACTGAGTCAAACAGAGCTTGGATGGCGTGTACAGGTACAGCCGCCCATGCAGCTTCAACACGATACCACAGTTCAGACAGAGCCAGTTGCTCGGCCACCATTGACCTGACGTTTTCAATTGCTGAGATATCTGGAGAATGTGCTGTCCAGGGCACCAGTCTAACATTTTCTGTATCCAGAAAGCCCGTACAGGACCTGCAACATGCGGTCGTGCATTATCCTGCTGAAATGTAGGATTTCGCAGGGATCGAATGAAGGGTAGAGCCACGGGTCGTAACACATCTGAAATGTAACGTCCACTGTTCAAAGTGCCGTGAATGGGAACAAGAGGTGACCGAGACATGTCACCAATGGCACCCCATACCATCACGCCGGGTGATGCGCCAGTATGGCGATGACGAATACACGCTTCCAATGTGCGTTCACCGCGATGTCGCCACACACGGATGCGACCGTCATGATGGCGTAAACAGAACCTGGATTCATCCGAAAAAATGACATTTTGCCATTCGTGCACCCCACCCAGGTTGGTCGTTGAGTACACCATCGCAGGCGCTCCTGTCTGTGATGCAGCGTCAAGGGTAAGCGCAGCCACGGTCTCCGAGCTCATAGTCCATGCTGCTGCAAACGCCGTCGAACTGTTCGTGCAGATGGATGTTTTCTTGCGAACGTCCCCATCTGTTGACACAGGGATCGAAACGTGGCTGCACGATCCGTTACAGCTATGCGGAGAAGATGCCTGTCATCTCGACTGCAAGTGATACGAGGCCATTGGGATCCAGTACGGCATTCCATATTACCCTCCTGAACCCACCGATTCCATATTCTGCTATCAGTCATTGGGTCTCGACTAACGCGAGCAGCAATGCCGCGATACGATAAACCGCAAGCGCGATAGGCTACAATCCGGAAAGTCAGAAACGTGATGGTACGCATTTCTCCTCTTTACACGAGGCATCACAACAACGTTTCACCAGGCAACGCCGGTCAACTGCTGTTTGTGTATGAGAAATCGGTTGAAAATTTTCCTCATGTCAGCACGTTGTAGGTGTCGTCACCGGTGCCCACTTTATGTGAATGCTATGAAAAGCTAATCATTTGCATATCACAGTATCTTCTTCCTGTCGTTTAAATTTCGCATCTGTAGCACGTCATCTTCGTGGTGTAGCAATTTTAATGGCCAATAGTGTACCTGCCCGGTTTAACTACGTTCGTTACGTCGCTTTTCCACTTCACAATCACTGCATCAACAGTCGACCTGGGCAGTTTGTGAGGGGTTCAAATGTCTGTGATGGATTTGTTACTCAGGCAACATCCAATGACAGGTACACGTTTCGACGTCACTAAGCTCCCCTGACTGACCTGTTCTGCTGTTACTGCTTCTCTGCTGAGAACACACAACTCCCAGACTCTTTTTGTACTGGCGAGTCCGCCTCCAGTGACATCTGGTGGTCAGTTCCGCTTTACATAGGAATGTCTGGATACTTTTGATCAGGCAGAGTACCGACCCTCGGCCATGTTGGACCCAAATTTTTCGACTCTGTATGTACAGAACAGGGAATCAGTGATCATAAGGCCGTTGCAGCATCCCTGATTATGGAAGTTAGTAGGAATATAAAAAAAGGGAGGAAGGTTTATCTGTTTAGCAAGAGTAATAGATTTCAGACTACCTAACAGATCAAAACGAAAATTTCTGTTCCGACACTAACAATGTTGAGTGTTTATGGAAAAAGTTCAAGGCAATCGTAAAATGCGTTTTAGACAGGTACGTGCCGAGTAAAACTGTGAGGGACGGGAAAAACCCACCGTGGTACAATAACAAAGTTAGGAAACTACTGCAAAAGCAAAGAGAGCTTCACTCTAAGTTTAAACGCAGCCAAAACCTCTCAGACAAACAGAAGCTAAACGATGTCAAAGTTAGCGTAAGGAGGGCTATGCGTGAAGCATTCAGTGAATTCGAAAGTAAAATTCTATGTACCGACTTGACAGAAAATCCTAGGAAGTTCTGGTCTTACGTTAAATCAGTAAGTGGCTCGAAACAGCATATCCAGACACTCCGGGATGATGATGGCACTGAAACAGAGGATGACACGCGTAAAGCTGAAATACTAAACACCTTTTTACAAAGCTGTTTCACAGAGGAAGACCGCACTGCAGTTCCTCCTCTAAATCCTCGCACAAACGAAAAAATGGCTGACATCGAAATAAGTGTCCAAGGAATAGAAAAGCAACTGGAATCACTCAACAGAGGAAAGTCCACTGGACCTTACGGGATACCAATTCAATTCTACACAGAGTACGCGAAAGAACTTGCCCCCCTTCTAACAGCCGTGTACCGCAAGTCTATAGAGGAACGGAAGGTTCCAAATGATTGGAAAAGAGCACAGGTAGTCCCAGTCTTCAAGAAGGGTTGTCGAGCAGATGCGCAAAACTATAGACCTACATCTCTGACGTCGATCTCTTGTAGAATTTTAGAACATGTTTTTTGCTCGAGTATCATGTCGTTTTTGGAAACCCAGAATCTACCATGTAGGAATCAACATGGATTCCGGAAACAGCGATCGTGTGAGACCCAACTCGCTTTATTTGTTCATGAGACCCAGAAAATATTAGATACAGGCTCCCAGGTAGATGCTATTTTTCTTGACTTCCGGAAGGCGTTCGATACAGTTCCGCACTGTCGCCTGATAAACAAAGTAAGAGCCTACGGAATATCAGACCAGCTGTACGGCTGGATTGAAGAGTTTTTAGCAAACAGAACACAGCATGTTGTTATCAATGGAGAGACGTCTACAGACGTTAAAGTAACCTCTGGCGTGCCACAGGGGAGTGTTATGGGACAATGGCTTTTCACAATATATATAAATAACCTAGTAGATAGTGTCGGAAGTCCCATGCGGCTTTTCGCGGATGATGCTGTAGTATACAGAGAAGTTGCAGCATTAGAAAATTGTAGCGAAATGCAGGAAGATCTGCAGCGGATATGCACTTGGTGCAGGGAGTGGCAACTGACCCTTAACATAGACAAATGTAATGTATTGCGAATACATAGAAAGAAGGATCCTTTATTGTATGATTATACGATAGCGGAACAAAGATTGGTAGCAGTTACTTCTGTAAAATATCTGGGAGTATGCGTGCGGAACGATTTGAAGTGGAACGATCATATAAAATTAATTGTTGGTAAGGCGGGTACCAGGTTGAGATTCATTGGGAGAGTCCTTAGAAAATGTAGTCCATCAACAAAGGAGGTGGCTTACAAAACACTCGTTCGACCTATACTTGAGTATTGCTCATCAGTGTGGGATCCGTACCAGATCGGGTTGACGGAGGAGATAGAGAAGATCCAAAGAAAAGCGGCGCGTTTCGTCACAGGGTTATTTGGTAACCGTGATAGCGTTACGGAGATGTTTAACGAACTCAAGTGGCAGACTCTGCAAGAGAGGCGCTCTGCATCGCGGTGTAGCTTGCTCGCCAGGTTTCGAGAGGGTGCGTTTCGGGATGAGGTATCGAATATATTGCTTCCCCCTACTTATACCTCCCGAGGAGATCACGAATGTAAAATTAGAGAGATTAGAGCGCGCACGGAGGCTTTCAGACAGTCGTTCTTCCCGCGAACCATACGCGACTGGAACAGGAAAGGGAGGTAATGACAGTGGCACGTAAAGTGCCCTCCGCCACACACCGTTGGGTGGCTTGCTGAGTATAAATATAGATGTAGATGTAGATGTCACGTATCTTGAGTCAGGTGATGGGCTTCTTTGTAGGAAGACAGGTATTCACCTGTGAGCCGTCCTCGGCTCGCGTTTATCCTATTTATTGTCTGTCATCTTCTATTACGGTACTGGCGTCTCGTTTTCTTATTCCATTTACTGGTGTCACTAACTTCCTGCCTTACTTGCCCGTGAGCGGCAGCAGCAGCGCGTATCGATAAGTGCACCGTCGTACCATCTTTGCAGCGACCGATAGTATTTCCGGGTCGTCGTGTGTCTGGCAGGCAGTGGGAGACGGACCAGCAGTGCAGTCGGGACGCAGCAGCAGTGAAGTCGGGGACGGAGCGCCGGTGAGGCGCCGACAGCCAGTGCTCGCCGACCGCTGGCGACACATGTGAACTGTCCGACGGAGGGAGATTGGAGCGGGACGACCGTTGATTGGTCGTTCGGTTAGTCGTCTCATCGGCCGACGTATATTTGGTCCTTTCGCCGTTTCCGGGTCTGGGCAGTGGGTCGGTTGGCGTGGAGCAGCGAGGAAGTCTCCGTGGCTCCTGTCTGGCCGGGGCCCGCAGGCGGCGTTCACGCGCGGTCGGAGTGTGAGGGGCTGTTCCCATTGCTACGAGATCCGTGGCTCACCAATTCCGGATAGAAAGTTGAGTCTTTACTTAAAATACCAGAAAGCTCCAACTGTTCACATTGTGTCGTTTGAGTTTTCTTCTGGGCTGTTGGGACATTTCCGCGAGCAACAACGGGTGTTTTGAAGTTGGCGAAATTCTAGCCGCTCTCCTTTGGAGCTTAACTTAACTTGATTTTTTTGAATTGAAGTGCACCAGCGGAATCTTCTACCTTGTGGCCGTTAACGTACCGGTTACCTGCCCTGGCAGCTGACGTAAATTCAGGCAGTGTATTTTCCTCGTCGTGATGTGGCTGTCCAGCACGGCGTGTGATTTGACAGCTGAATGTGTAATTCGTTGTGGGCGCCGATACCTTCTGCGTTGTTCCGTTGAACTCCCTGTTGTGTGATGGACGTGTGGAGCAGAAGTTATCCTGTCGCTAGATCCGTTGACTGTCTGGCAGTTGCGTTGCCGTCGGATTGAGAATTGTTGAGTCGACTGCCTGTCTCACCTAAAATAGCGTTAATGTTTGAATTCCAGGCCGACCCTTGGAAACTTCTGAGCGCCTTTTGATGTGCTGCCTTTTCTTATTTGTCCTTGTTGTTAAAGTTCTTTCGCCCTTCAGGCGTGAGACTGTTTGGGCTTCAGCCTAATTTAAAGAAATGTTTTAAGATAAGGCCTTCTGCCTTTTAAATTCAAATTCCTGTTTTTGAGTCTTAAGTTATTGGCCTTCAGCCGATTTCAAATTAAAGTTGTGTTGCTCTTGAGGCGTGAGATTGAATGGCACATATAGCCGGAATTAAGGTCTAAAATTAATGTTTGGCTTGCTCTGTTTTTAATTTTTTCTTTAGTCTTGTAATGTTCGTCAAATGAATAAAGTAGCCGGCCACGGTGGCCCAGCAGTTCCAGGCGCTTCAGTCCGGAACCGCGCGACTGCTACGGTCGCAGGTTCAGATCCTGCTTCGGGCATGGATGTGTATGATGTCCTTAGGTTAGTTAGGTTTGAGTAGTTCTAAGTCTAGGGGACTGATGACCTCGGACGTTAAGTCCCATAGTACTCAGAGCCATTTTTGAGTGCAACTGACAGCCACTCAGTTTGGCCACTTTCCACAAATTAAACTATCCGCCCTGTCCTGCGGGTTTTGTAAGGAATCTCAAGCTGGACAGGGCGACGACATGTGGAGCACCAAGGACTGTTAGCACGGCGGCGGCCGTTGGGGCTCCTCTTGACGCCAGCCAGAGCCGGTTCGGCGTGTGCTCAACAACACTGGACCAGGAGTGGCACCACGTCGTCTCTTGAGAGGAGTCCGGCCCTGCCTACTTCATTACGATGGACGTTTCCGTGTTCGGAGGCTTCGAGGAGAGCAAACGTTGCCAAATTGCGTTCGTCTTCGTCATAGCAGCCCAGTACCTGACGTGATGGTATAGGGTGCCACTGCGTGAACAACACGATCACCTCTGCTTCGCTTGGCCGATAATTTGGACAACAGCCGTTACATTTATGACCTATTAAGGCCGGTGTCGTGTCCTGTATTATACGTCTCCGTGACGTTACCTTGCTACAAGATAGTTCAAAATCACTCGTAGACCGTCCTGTTCTCACCTGCTTCGATGAAGAAGGCCTTCAATTGTTGCCTAGGCCTTGACTTTCTTCAGATTTCTGAATAGTTCTGAAAACATATGGTTCTGTGTTACCGAGACAATGTCACGGCGTCATTTGCCAGCCGCTACAGCCGGCCGATGTGGCCGACAGGTTCTACGCGCTTCAGTCTGGAACCGCGCGACCGCTAATTCCCATAGAGCTCAGAGCCATTTGAACCATTTTTTGAACCGGCCACTACAGTTGATGAGCTCTTTCATAGAGTTGAAAATGTGCCCGAATCTGTTATCGGAGTTCACTTCGGCTCAGTGCTTAGCCACGATAAGACTATTGTTTCTTCAAGAAGCGATTGCTCTCTCCGAAATTTTTCCTAAATGTCGGACAATTTTATATATTGACAATGCAATCAACAGCCAAGAATTTTATTCAGAAATTTAAACATGTATACTACCGATTATACTGAATACGCAAGTAAGTACAGTCCCATTATATGCTACCATCCCTGGTGATGAAATGTTAACATCTGAAATGGTCAGTTGATGCTTCTGCTGCTGTTCTGATGTAGTTGCAAGCGATACTCCTGGTGAGACAGCTGATGAAGACGACAGACACTGATGCGCGGATGCTGTGTGTGATGGGGATGAGAAAGACAGAAGTGGGCTGCATTAATGTAACACGAGGCCCCAGTGTGTTTTATTATAAGTCAGAAAACGAAGCACCACGAAGGAGTTACGCAAATTTGGTCACAAAATTATATTCATACAGGTTTCGATGGAAAATGCAAAATTATAAACTTCGACAGCCGATGGATGAATGTGTGACGCCATACCACACTTTCGCTGCGCAGCTGGCATCAATAGTAAACAGGGAATATTTCGATACCAGGGCATGAAGTCTTTGCGAATTTCATTCCGTGTACTTAATGGGACAGTAACTATGCCTCGCAGAGACGCGCATGAACAAAATACGCAGATGTCTGAGGAGCTGGTTGAAATAATCGGCAAATCGCTCGATATTAGAATGGGAACGATGTTACTGCGGTGACAGGAATGGGTGAACCACGACCGAAGACAGCATCGACCTAAAGAAACGACAAAATATAAGGACCGAGGAACCGTCAGAGAGGAGCTCATGGCCCCGGATTCCCGATTATCATGGATTCGATGTGCAACTGGTGTTTAAGTAACCACAAGGACCATGAATAGGCGGTCCACAGAAAGGGGGCTGAGCTCACGGTGCCCCTGGCACCGGCGGCCATTGACCTCTCTACACCAGCAAGCCCATTCGGCCTGGAATCTGGCTTCACTGATGAGTGCCCCTTCGAACTGAGCCCTGATGATGACTGAAAACGAGTCTGGATACCACCCGGACAGCAATGCGATACCAACCTGACTGACGTCCGCTGTACATCCTGATAGCCAGGAGTGATGATCTGAGTGCCATTTATTAGCAGGTGCCCTTTGATCGCCATCCGCAGCAGCCTCACAGCACAGCACGTTGAAAGACGTGCACTTCATTCACCATTCAGTGCTCGTATTTCATATTTCTAATCCCAGCATTCTGGTATTCGGTAAAATAACAATTCAGGCAATATTAATAATTTCTTTGGGTTGGTGGTTCATGGTGTGGGTTCCTGTAGCCATGTCCTAGTTCATGAACCACGGGCAACGTATGAGTGGCCAAGTAAGTGGTCCCGACAGTCGGGATACCAGTTACTTTGGAATAAGGCTGGGCATCTCGGACATATTCTGAGTCGCGGTCACCTTTGTGCTCATACGGCAAAGACTACCAAATCCACCGGTTAGTCCCTCAGCCGTTAGGGGTAAAACCCAATGGGACTCGGGGCAAGTAAGGCTAGCAACCCGCTTCCCTGGTAATTTAAATATTATGCTGGCAACAATCCAAAATGCCTCGGACCTTTGGAGGTGACGGAGTCCCACCTCTAACTGACAAACCAGGGACTCCTAAGATACGACTTGGAAGACAAATGGTAATGAGATGGGGAGCTATTAATATCAATGGGGGCTACTCTGGGAAGAAGGTAGAGCTGGCAGAGGCTGCAAGTAAGATGGGGCTGGACGTTTTAGCTGTTAGTGACATTCCGGTAAGGGGTGAGAAAGAAGAGGAAGTGGGAGAATACAAGGTCTACCTGTCAGTAGTCAAAGCAGGAATAGAACAATGGGGTGTAGGGCTTTACATCAGGAAAGAAATGGAACCCAGCGTAGTTGCAATAAGGTATGTAAACGAACGACTGATGTGGATAGATTTGACAGTGTCTAGCAAGAAAATTAGGATTGTGTCAGTATATTCGCATTGTGAAGGGACAGATCAAGATAAGAAGGATAGTTTTTATGAGCCACTCAGTGATGTAGTTGTTAAAGGACAAGGACAGTGTTCTGCTCATGGGTGATTTTAACGCCAGGATTGGAAATCGAACAGAAGGGTATGAAAAGGTTATGGGTAAATTTGGAGAGGATATAGAGGCCAACAGGAACGGGAAACAACTCTTGAATTTCTGTGCTACTATGGGCTTAGTAATCACAAACTCCTTTTTTAAACATAAGAACATTCACCGGTATACTTGGGAAGGCAGAGGAACCGGATCTGTCATTGACTATATAATAACAGATCAGGAATTCAGGAAGGCTGTGTATTCAGGGGATTCTTTGATCTTTGATAACAATGATCATTATTTAATCTGCAGTGAAATTGGGATTGTGAGGCCGAAAGTGCAGGAGGTCAGGTCCATATGTAGGAGGATAAGAGTGGAGAAACTTCAGGATAAGGAAATCAGGCACAAGTACATAACAGCGATCTCAGAAAGGTACCAGTTAGTTGAATGTAGTCAATTACAGTCACTGGAAAAGGAATGGACAAGGTACAGGGACACAGTACTAGAAGTGGCTAAAGAATGTCTTGGAGCAGTAGTGTGTAAAAGTAGGATAAAGCAAACAGCTTGGTGGAATAACACAGTCAAGGAAGCCTGTAAAAAGAGAAAGAAGGCGTATCAAAAATGGCTACATACTAGACCTCAGGTAGACAGAGAAAGCTATGTTGAAGAAAGAAACAAAGCCACACAGATAATTGCAGCATCCAAGAAGAAATCTTGGAAAGACTTTGGAAACAGGTTGGAGACTATGGGTCAAGCTGCTGGAAAACCATTCCGGAGTGTAATTAGCAGCCTTCGAAAGGGAAGTAAGAAGGAAATGACAAGTATTTTGGACAGGTCAGGAAAACTGTTGGTGAATCCTGTGGATGCCTTGGGCAGATGGAGGGAATATTTTGAGGAGCTGCTCAATGTAGGTGAAAATACGATCAGTAATGTTTCAGATTTCGAGGTAGAATGGGATAGGAATGATGATGGTAATAGGATCACATTTGAGGATGTGGAGAAAATGGTCAATAGATTGCAGTGCAATAAAGCAGCTGGGGTGGATGAAAATAAGTCGGAACTCATCAAATACAGTGGAATGTCAGGTCTTAAATGGCTACACGGGATAATTGAAATGGCCTGGGAGTCGGGACAGGTTCCATCAGACTGGACAAAAGCAGTAATCACACCAATCTTTAGACATGGAAACAGAAAAGAGTGTTTCAACTACAGAGGTATCTCTTTAATCAGCGTTGTGGGTAAAATCTTCTCAGGTATTGTTGAAAGGAAAGTGCGAGTATTAGTTGAGGACCAATTGGATGAAAATCGGTGTGGGTTTAGGCCTCTTAGAGGTTGTCAGGACCAGATCTTTAGCTTACGGCAAATGATGGAGAAGTGTTATGAGTGGGACAGGGAATTGTATCTATGCTTTATAGAACTAGAAAAGGCATATGACCGGGTTCCTAGGAAGAAGTTATTGTCTGTTCTACGAGATTATGGAATAGGAGGCAAACTTTTGCAAGCAATTCAAGGTCTTTACATGGATAGTCAGGCAGCAGTTAGAGTTGACGGTAAATTGAGTTCATGGTTGCAAGGCTGCAACCTGTCTCCACTGTTGTTCATATTATTTATGGATCATATGTTGAAAACAATAGACTGGCTGGGTGAGATTAAGATATGTGAACACAAAATAAACAGTCTTGCATATGCGGATGACTTAGTTGTGATGACAGATTCGATTGAAAGTTTGCAAAGTAATATTTCAGAGTTAGACCAGAAATGTAAGGACTATGGTATGAAGATTAGCATCTCCAAAACGAAAGTAATGTCAGTGGGAAAGAAATATAAACGGATTGAGTGCCAAATAGGAGGAACAAAGTTAGAACAGGTGGACGGTTTCAAGTACTTAGGATGCATATTCTCACAGGATGGCAACATAGTGAAAGAACTGGAAGCGAGGTGTAGCAAAGCTAATGCAGTGAGCGCTCAGCTACGATCTACTCTCTTCTGCAAGAAGGAAGTCAGTACCAAGACTAAGTTATCTATGCACCGTTCAATCTTTCGACCAACGTTGTTGTATGGGAGCGAAAGCTGGGTGAATTCAGGTTACCTTATCAACAAGGTTGAGGTTACGGATATGAAAGTAACTAGGATGATTGCAGGTACTAGTAGATGGGAACAATGGCAGGAGGGTGTCCACAATGAGGAAATCAAAGAAAAGCTGGGAATGAACTCTATAGATGTAGCAGTCAGGGCGAACAGGCTTAGATGGTGGGGTCATGTTAAACGCATGGGAGAAGCAAGGTTACCCAAGAGACTCATGGGTTCAGCAGTAGAGGGTAGGAGGAGTCGGGGCAGACCAAGGGAAAGGTACCTGGATTCGGTTAAGAATGATTTTGAAGTAATAGGTTTAACATCAGAAGAGGCACCAATGTTAGCACTGAATAGGGGATCATGGAGGAATTTTATAAGGGGGGCTATGCTCCAGACTGAACGCTGAAAGGCATAATCAGTCTTAAATGATGATGATGATCTTTGGGTTGCCTGATTTATTTGACGATTTTTACAGTTTGTCTAACACTGATCTGTGAGAGGAGCTTGGCGCCAGGAATTTTCTTTATTTATGGACGAGGGCAGCAGTCTTCCTAGCAGCCATGATGGCTTCCCGTTTCCCATCCATTTTCCGATCGCCAGTGTAGCACATGGCGTCGTTTGAAAGTTCAGTAGTGGCCAAAGTGTCTCCTGATCTTGTTCCCCAGCCTGCCTTACCAACCTTATAACTGCTATTTCTGCTCGAGTTTAACGTCGCAAGGCCGCCTCCGTGTGAAATTTCGGCCCTATGATTGGCCAGTTCAGGTGCGCGCCCGTTTTTCGAGGGTAGGCGCCAACCGCCCTCCGCGGGTGGACAGTGGACAAAGGGGCAGTAGCTCAGTTCTAGTGTGACCATGCCGGAGACCGGAGATGCTGCTTCCAGGAGATGAAGTTCGGTAAGCATGAGCACCGACGTGCACTGTAGATTCGCGCCCTGCGGCCCAGAGGGAACCTTATAGGTCACTGTGAATAGTTTCGCGTCTTGCGGGTTTTATTCCATTAGTACGGGAGGCTACCTAGCGATTCGCGCACAGTAGCATCTTTCTTAGTCTTTGGCTGATTCATGGTGGTGGTCGTTGCGTGCCTGCGACGCCTTCCTTTACTAAATGGGACCCTATTTGATAATACGGCGATCGTTACTAAAATTCCTTTTTTCCTGCTATCATGGCTTGTTATTAACGTACGTTGGGGCAGGCTGCTGAACTTGAATCTTTCTTCCCCCACCTCCATTTGGTTGTATTATTGTTTAATTTTCAACTGTTTGATAAATGAGTCCTTTAATCTTACATTCTCTCTTTCATTACGTGAAACAGAATAATGCAGAATAATGCAGAACTACAACGGTTGCTATAAGGTCGTGCAGGTCTCGCGCCATTAACGATAGTATAAAGACTCAATATCGCGCGCCTGACACGACCATTGCAGGCATGGCACTGATAATAGTAATGATCATTCCAACTATTCCGCATTGATAAACTGAGAAGTGTTCACGGCTCAGTGTGAATACGTGAGCACAAAATCCACTTGATGTAGTGGAAGTAGTGGCCTCTGTTTTACCTTGCTGGTTTAGACAAAATATCAAAAATCACAGCCCCTACAGCAAGGAATAGTAACCTGTAAAATAAAAACGAGTCACCGCTTTTAACGTCTACGATATTCTACGTCCCGTTTTGTTGCTCATCATGGGAAGCCATCCTGGTCTTACATTTCAGTAAGATAATGTCCACCCGCACACGATGAGCGTTTCTATTGCTTTTCTTTGTGCACGCCAAATCGTACTTTGGCCAGTGAGGTCACCGGATCTCTCAGAAATTGGCTACGTTTGGAGCATTATGGACTAGGCCCTCCAGCCATCTTGGCATTTTGACGATCTAACGAGCCCGTAGGACAGAAGTTGGGACGATCTCCCTCGGGACGACATCCAACAAATCTGTCAATCAGTACCACTCCGAATAACTACTTGGTCAGTTTGTGACGCTCTTTCTCTTGACTAAATCATCCAACTTCTATGAAATTGTAATCATTTGTTTGTTTGTAAATATACGTCACTGAGCCATGCTGCGGCTCGTGTTGGTGCTGTTGGTAGGTACCGTCCTCTATTGGAGGCCAGACCGTATCGTATAGTTGACATGGTTGCAGTTGTTTTGTCTTCTTCTCGTGTTGACTGGCGCCACTTTGTTTCGCAAGCACTGCCAGTCCGCTAGTGGAAGCAGCGGCGGTTATCGATATGTAGTTACTGTGGCCCTATCTTTGGGGAGGCGTCGTGGTTCTTCTGGGTCGAGTCAGTGTGCAGTTCGGTTGGGGACTCAGGAGGAGCCAGGTCAGCGCAGTGCGAGAACACGCCGGGACCACTGAAGGCACGCATGGACTACCGGATCGAAGGCCTGTGGTCACAAGGGTGCACGACCTCGTCGTAAATCGAATCCTGCAAGCTTTAAGTTGAATGCATTTGGATGCAAGTAGAGAGACCTCCATCATTGTGAGATCTTGCAATTCTCCAGTGACTTGGGTTCGTGTTGTAGTGTTGCCGAGGTGAAGAGCAGTGAGTGGAGTGCTTGGGGAAGGCTGATTATCTTTCCTGGACTTCTAATTACGATTTATTGCGTTCAGTTTGTTACTATTAGTTAAAAGTTCAACCAGCGGTACTATTGCTGTCTCGTGGGCACTAACGTCCCAGTTACCTGCCCTGGGGGTCTGTAATGGCAGTGTACGTTTACTCGCCTTGCCGCTGCTGTCCAAATGTGTGTGTGAAATCTTGTGGGACTTAACTACTAAGGTCATCAGTCCCTAAACTTACACACTACTTAACCTAAATTATCCTAAGGACAAACACACACACCCATGCCCGAGGGAGGACTCGAACCTCCGCCAGGACGAGCAGCACAGTCCACGGCTGCAACACTTCAAACCGCTCGGCTAACCCCGCGCGGCCGCTGCTGTCCGGTGAGGCGTGTAGTTTTGACCACTTTCTTGATTGTGGGTTGGTTGGCGATTCTTCTACTCTGGGGGTAGTGATTCCTTTCTCGTTCTGGGCCCTCGAAGCACAATACATTGCGGACGGAGCCCACACCGTCGGTTCCGGCTTTGCCGTATTTTTACATCTTTGCATTTGGTTTATTGGACGTCAGGTAGCCTCAGCAAGATTATCATTAGTCATTCGTTAGACTGCCACCAGTCTGAGTTACCATCTTGTGAAGTGAATGCAAGTCTTGGCTGCCTATCTCATCGCTCGCGAAGGTGTTTTTTGGCGGACCTGCTCAGAGGTGGATTCCTGGTGCACCATCTGTGACTGGCCCTTGTGTTTTATTATTGTATTTGCTGTTTTATTGTGTGTTTCTAAAATTTTTTATATAATGCCTTACTTGGCGTTAAAGGCCTTCAGCCGTGACTGTGGTTACCTGCCTTAAAATTCTAATTGGGATCACACTGGCTTATTTTAAAACATTATTTGCTGTGTCTGTATTTTATGCTCATTTGGTAAACTGCAACGTACTGAAAGCACTCTTAATTACACAGTTGTTTATTCTTTCATTAATAACGTGTGATATCTTTATTTATTGCTGAGTCTGGAGTTTTCGTTTTAAAATAAATGTGTGTAATTGCAAAAAGGAACCTATAGTAACTGATTACGGCCCCGTCCTCAATCGTAACCAAATCCTGCCTTCCGTTGACCATCAGGTCTCAGTCACATTTGCCTATTTCCATCCCATTCGGGTAATTCCTTATGGTGCTTCGTTTTTTTTCCCTTATGGTCTATTTTATGTTAGGAATGTCACAAATTTATTGTTAGAGTTCTTAGTGTTTATAACATGAGACCATGACAGCAACCTGATTATGGTCTCTAAATGCGTTGTTGTATTGTGTATTCAAAGTGATTCAGCGCTACCAAGTATTACTGGAGTTCCATTACTAAAGTAAGGTATTCTACAGAAATGGTTAACGCTGCGTATTAAATAACAGAAACCAAAAATGGTGTACTATTTACAGGGAATTTACGGATAAGGGAAGGAAATAAGCCTAGGGTTCCGTCGGCGACTATTAGAGACAGAGCACGAAGTATAATTGTGGAAGTTAAGGAAGGAAATTGGTTGCGACCACAACGGCGTCGAAACGGAGGCCGAAATACTTTTTGTCTTATCCCAAAACTGTTCGACCGACGTAGATCGCGCAACACATCGTTCTTTAAATCGTCGCACGAATGACAGATCCGAAATACGACCAAGGGATAGAAAAGCAACTGAAATCGTTCAACAGAGGGTACGCCACTGGACCTAAGGGGACACCAATACCAGTACGGTTTTCTACAGGGTATGGGGAAGAAATCGCTACTCTTGTATAGTAGGTTGGTGGAGGAGCGAAGCGTTGCTAAGGATTAGAAAAAGAAACGCAAGTAATTCTCGTTTTCAAGAGTCATTCGTCGAACAGACCCGAAAAACTGAACGCCTACACCTCCGTCATCGATCTGTTGTAGAAATTTGAAACATGTGGCCGCGCGGTTTAGGGCGTCATGTTACGGATTGGCGGCCCTCCGGCCGCAGGTTCGAGTCCTCCCTCGGGCATGGATGTGTGTGTGTGTTTCTTTGCACAATTTACTTTAAGTAGTGTTTAAGTCTAGAGACCGATGACCTCAGCAGTTTTGGTCCCTTAGGAATTCATACACATCTGAACATTTTTGACATGTTTTATGATCACGTATTCTTACATTTCTGGAGACCGAAAATCCCTTTGTAGAAATCAATAAGGGTTGAAACACACAACGACACTGTGAAGCGCAGCTCGCTCTGTTCGTCCACGAGAGCCAGAAAGCAGCAGGTACAGGAGCCTAGGTTGATGCCGCGTTCCTTGACTTTCCGAAGCCGTTCGATAGAGTTCTTCACTGTCACCTAATGAACAAAATACAAGCATACGGAATATCAGATCAGCTGTGTGGCTGGATTAAAAAGTTTCTTGCGAACAGAACCCTGTGTGTCATATTCAACTGAGAGAAGTCTTCAGACGTTGCGAGGTGCCGGGGCTAGCAGTGTATTTAACACTAAATTCTTCTAGAATCTGCATATGTAAATGATGCTCTAAGCCCCCCCCCCCCCCCCTATTCTAATCCAACTTTTGCTGCTGCACATGGATTAAAAAGGTACGCGAACTGACTGTAACAAACCCTGCAAGTGGAGTAGAAAAAGAGTTTGGCACCTGCAATAATTTAATTTGATAAATAAGTTAAATAAAGGAAGGTTTCATTGACGTAGTGAGAAATGATAGGGTTGCTCTACCGATTAACAGAATGAAAGTTCTGTCCAAAATAACAATATGATTTATTAAGACTAAACACAAAATAATAAACAAAAACACATGAAACATTTACAATACATCAAATTGGCTCAAATTGGATACTCAAATAAACGCTGTGAAGGTGAAGCTGTCCCTAAACTAGATTGTGACGTTTATGACGAAGTGGTATGTGGAGCCAATTCCTTGCAACTCAAATCTTAAGAGAGACACACAGCTAACCCAACATTAATTGCTGCTACATTAGTGAGAACTCAGACAATGAACACCCAAGATAGAACAAAGTTAGAAAAGACGAACAGGCGCGCTCTGCTGAGCTCAGATTATCGCCTAGCAAAAATGCCTGCTTTGCCGGTGCTGTGGACGTACATTACCAAGCTGTCTTCTTAGCTGCAAGGACACGATCTGGCATACTGGAAGTGATGGCTGGTTGCTTCGACGTCCCGTCGTGGTGATGATAATGTCGCGAGTATAGCCCGAAACAAATTGTCCTAGTGTGGTTGTTCCAGACTAAAGACTTCCTATCGATACAAATGCGCCTCTGAGGGAGACGAAGAAGGCTCACCACACAATCACTGACGGTACAGTGATTGATTTTCGCAAGCGAAGTCACACAGTAACTCCGATACAGTCAACTTTAGCCAAAACTGCCCAAGACAGACAACATAGACCGCTTGTACGCAGAACGCTCAATTGCCAACTGTACTCGGAAAGTTACGTTGAAGTCGAAACTTCAGCAACTTCGTTAAACAGTTACAATCAAATAAAAGTATATTAGTCAGCCAACGGAAGGCAGGCTGTCCAGAGCAGCGAGAGCTCAGTGTTGTAACCTACTCCGACTGAAAGGCAAGAGCCGACTACCCCACAAGAGCACCCGTACAAAACCGAACACAGAACATTCCCGCCCCCATGACAGTGGCCGTGGTTAAGCGTTCCAATCAGCAACTCGAAAACCGGCGGAAAATTCCACTCTATTGCCGGAGCACTACCATTCCAACAATGGAGATTCTTGGTGCCAATTTCTGCGTCGATTTTGCTAGGTCATGGATCTATGCCCTGAGCAAGCCAATCACAGTTACGATTTTGCAGAAAGCGCGGGAATTTGCCCGCCAAAACTGTCTGGGTACACAAGTCATTCCCACGCCTCGCTGGTAGCCCGCCAGAAAGTGTTTTCGCTAAGTTTCTGCGAAGTAACGGAACCTCTAGCCCAGCCGCTACTTCAGGCCCCTGCGAGCGTGTCTGCCGCTATTGTACAATGTCGGCGTCTGGAAAGCATTCACTCGACTCCCTCACACTCGATGGCTTACCCTTTCAAGATCAGCATAGCCCGCCTGTCACCGGACCACCCGGGTGACGGGAGACGCTGCATGGGAAGTCCGCGTGTGAAGGAACAGCAACTTTTCACCGCATGCAATTAGAGAGGAACATCGTAAGATAGAAATATAAAAGGGGGCTCATGCCACCTCTCAATGTAAAAGTAACTTAGGACGTACCCTAAGGCAGTGTCATAGTATTATCACTTTTCACAATGAACATTCATCAGCCAGAACATTATGACCACTGATCTACTATCGGTATAAACCAGTCCAGGCGATAGCAGCGTCACCTAGCAAGGAATGACTGCTAGTCAGACACACGCACGGTGTCTGTAGTTTCAGTGAACATGCTGCGCGTTTGTAGAATTGGGATGGAGCGCGATCTGTCTCTGATGCAAGGGCAGACGGTGCTCAGCACCAGCATTTCGGAAACTCCATAACTTGTCGGGTGTTTGAGGTGTTCTGTGGAGACTGCCTTCAACAGGTGGCGAAACCAAGGTGAAGCCATGTCCAGACGTTGCGGGGTTGGGCAGCCACCCCTCATTACAGATGTCGGAAGTCGTGGGCTGGGCTGACTGTTGAGATAAGACAGGCGCCGAACTGTGGCGGAACTAACATTGGACTTTACTCCTGGGCAGAGTACAAGTGTGTCTGAACACACAGTGCACCGAACACTCCTAATTATTTGCCTCCGCACACATCGACCCATATATATATGCCGATATTAATAACATGACATCGGCAACTCTCATTGAAATGGTCTCGTGACCATTGGCACTGTACTTTGGTGAAGTGACAGGGCGCTAAATAGTCTGATAAATCCCGATTCCTTATTCATCATGCCGATGGGAGGGCGCGAATGCGTCGCCTACCAGGGGAACATCTCCTTGACACCTGTACTGCGGGACGGAGACAAGCTGGCGGCGACTGCATTATGCTCTGGGGAACATTCACGTCGGCATCCATGGGTCCAGTGGAGCTCGCGCAAGATATCACGACGGCCATGGAGTATCGTACACTGGTTGCAAGCCACGTGCGCCCTTTCATGACGATCATATTTCTCGACGACAGTGGCATTTTTCAACAAGATGTCACAAGGCAGGAGTGTGATGCAGTGGTCCGAGGAACACAGAGGTGAGTTCGAATTGATGTGCTGGCTCCCCCAACTCGCCACATCTGAACCCGATCGAACTCATCTGCGATGTGATTGAACTTGGCGTCAGAGGTCATCGACCCCTCCCCGGAATTTACGGGAATCAAGTGACTTGTGTGTGCAGATGTGGTGCCAACTCCCTCCAGCGACTACCAAGTTCTCACTGCTTCCATGCGTCGACGGGTCGGCCCTGTTATTCATGCCAAAGGTGGACATACCGACTCATAATGTTCAGGCTGATCACTTTCTATATGAAAGCCCTAGTGGGTAACACTGAAGTTTCACGAGGCTTTTCGCAGGTGATGCTAATGTTTAAAGAGCAGTCGCAACGCTAGGAAACCGTAGCGGAATGCGAAAAGACACAGGATCGGAGCTTGGTGCAGAGATTGGCAGTTAATGTGGAACGGTCACATAAAACTAATCGCAGATAACGCAGATGTCAGACTGATATTCATTGAAAGAATTCTCAGGAAATGCCGTCCACCCTCATTCTACTAAGAGTTGATAGTTGCTTTGTCAGTTTGGGATCCAAAACAAAAAAAGTACGTCCTATAAGGAACGCAATTTTTAAATTGGGTCCCTCTTTCAATTTGTTAGGCTGCCAGACCTGAAATTTAAGCAATTGTCATCTGTTGATATTGCGATCACCGATTGGCCTTGTCAGTTGGCATTTGATTGTAATGTTATCAGCTAACCTGATGGATTAACGCTTTCAGATTTTTAAAGTACATTTCAAGTATGCTGAATGCTATGCAGAGACCGTTCGACCACTTCGCGTAACTTCTGACAGGTGAAATGCGCCTAATGTGTTAACAGTGCCGAGAATGGTAAGGAAATTTAAAGATACAGGATCGACAGTGAACCTCAAATCGCCTTGACGTCCTCATTCTAGTCGATCGGTAGAGAATGTCGCTTCCGTCAGTGAGAACATCGCTACAAGTCCAGTGAAGTCGATTCGCAGTCGTTCTCAACAGTTAGCCATTCCGAAAAGCAGTTTCCATCGAATTTTAACAAAAGATCGGCATTTGCAACCTTTTACGAACCAATTAACACAAGAACTGAAGCAATTGGACCATCTGAAACGTCGAACATTTGCCGATTTGATTAGTTAGTTGATTCGGGAAAGGGGACCAAACAGCCAGTGATCGGTCCCATGAAATTAGGGAAGGAAGTCGGCCGTGCCCTTTCACAGGAACCATACCCGCATTTACTTGAGGCGATTTAGGGAAATCACGGGAAACCAAAATGAGGATGGCCGGAAGCGCGTTTGAACCGTCGTCCTCCCGAATGCGAGTCCAGTGTGCTAACCACTGCGCCGCCCTCTCGGTGGCCGATGAGGAATTCACAAAACAAGAATTGGATAGTGATTTTCATAAGAAAATAATACCAAGTGACAAAGCACATTTTATGCTTAATGGTTACGTGAATAAACAAGCACATTTTCTGCTTAACGGTTACGTGAACAAACAAAATTGCTGGATTTGGTGCACAGAGAATACTCGCATGGTCTGTGAGAAGTGTCTTCATCCAGAACGAGGCCCTTTTTGGTGCTGGTTATGCGCTGACGAACTAACTGGGCCATAGCTTCTTGAAGACAAGACTGGAAAAGCAGTGACAGTGACTGCTGATCGCTATCGCCACAAGATAACATAGTTTTTATGGCTGCAATTGGAAGAATTGAATGTGGAACACGTATGGTTCCAACGGAATGGGACAAACTGCCACACTTCCGTTCAAGCAACAAGGTTTCTGAGGCAATGATTCCCTGCTCCTCTTATCTCTCGCAGCAGTGATCAGAACTGGCCACCGAGACAGTGTGATTTGACACATATGACTTTTTTGTGGGGATATATAAAATCCTGTGTTTATGTGAACAACCCGCGAACCATCCATTAACCCAACGCAGAAATTAGACATAGCATTGGTCAAATTAAAACGGCATTTTGGGCTGGAGTTGTCGAAAATTTTGTCCACAGAGCGCATGAAGCCGTGGAGGACATATATACCATATTTTGTTGCAGGTTAATGGCAGTCTTTGTGTCTCATATTGACATAATAATACTGGAAATTTTCAGATAAAATGTATGTTTTATTATTAAATTAAAAATGCGTTCTGTGCGGGGCATCCTATAGGATTGATTGAGGAAATAAAGAAGATTCGAAGAAGAGCAGCACGTTTCGTTACAGGTTCATCTAGTAAGCACGAAAGCTTCACGGGGATAGACAACTCCAGTGGCAGATGCCGCAAGAGAGACATTATGCTTCACACTGTGGTTTGCTGTTAAAAGTCCGGTGGCGTACTTTCTTAGAACAGTCAGATAATCTATCATTTCCTCCTCTCTCTCGGAAAGACCGTGAATATAAAATTAGAGAGATTCAAGCCCACACGGATACTTGCAAGCAATCGTTCTTCCCGCGAACCATTTGCGACTGTAAAAGAGAAAGGGAAAGAAACAGTGGTACACAAATTACATACCATTAAAAAGCTTGTAGATGTAGATGTCGTGATAGGTGTAGAAGTGTATATGCAGTTGTAAACCAGTCCTAGAAGGATCAAAACCACTGAAGGATGAACATTCTGCCTCTTGGCCGGATATCTTCGTAGTTTCAATCAAACATAATAACCATTTATGACATTCCTGTAGCTCCTTGTGTAACGTCCCCTTAGAAAAATTTATGAATTACTGTGCTGGTAAACCCCTTACGTTATTTGATTTCCAAACAGCTGAGCAAAACTGAACGTACTCAGACATTTCTCTCTTTACTTATTCTGATCATCACTAAACTGATACTCAATATTTCTAGCGCAACGCAATCTGACTTTCAATAATCCCTACAAAGGAATGGTGCTGACTAACAACAACCTATGCCTTTCATGAATCACTTACCTCACAAAAATCTTCGTTACTCGAACTACTGCAATACAGCGAGCGCCAATACTGCCAGCTAAATAAAGGATTCTAACTACTGAAGGCACAAACTACTGATAGGCATAGTTAGCTAATGAAAGATTTTGATAGAGAACAAACAATGTATTTACCTTAATAGTGTTCAAAAGTTATATATATATATATATATATATATATATATATATCAGTTCATGACATCCAGTCTTACAAATTTCGTTTTTCTGACGGACACACGCCCAGCTCTCGAAAATCTGCCATCTCTCCACATCTACCACTGCTGGCGGCTCACCTCCAACTGCGCAACGCTACGCGCTGTTCACATCCAGCTGCCCAACACTACAACAGCGAATATTCCAACAATGCCAACCAGCCACAGACTGCACACAGCACACACACACATAAAAATCTAAACAGCCTACTTGTTAACTTTTCATCATATATATATATATATATATATATATATATATATAACTGTTGCAAGCCTTTCACTACTGACCTCATTCCAGCAGTACACTGGCTATATATATATATATATATATATATATATATATATATATATATATATATGTGTGTGTGTGTGTGTGTGTGTGTGTGTGTGTGTGTGTGTCTGTGCCGTGCCACACTCCAGTCCCTGCTGTACTTCCCCTACCACCCTACCATTAAAAAGTCCACAGTCTAAAGGGATCTCATTTTGTGGCCAACTTCTTCGTCATCGTCATCTGCTATATACCTGGAGGGCGAGAATGGTGACCACGATTCTGTCGGCCATGAGATACAGTAAGGCCATCCGAAGACGAAAGAAACTTGAATTCATCCTTAGTATTCCTATCCATAAGTAACCATTCTGCTTCCACGTATGATAATCTGCAATTCCAAATTCTCGTCGTCGTTGGGGAAGACATCGAACATAATCGGATGCAGGAGGTTCGCAGCTGTCGGAGTGTCTTCGGTTACTACCACAGGTCCCATGCAAGCGCAGAAGAATATCTCCCATAGGATAATAATGCTGCCATCAGCCTGTGTCCGTGGCGCGCTGCACGTTTCGGGTCACCGTTGATGACGGCGTTTGTGGAGACGCGTAGCAAAAATGCGACTCATCCGAAGAGCTGACACGTTTCCATTGATCAATGGTCGAATAGCGATGGTCTGCCCACTGAAGTCGTAACTGACGATGTCATTGGGTCAACATGTAACCATGTAGTGGTGGTCTGCTGCAAAGCTCCATGTTCAACAATAAACGGTGAAGAGTGTGCTCCGAAACACTGGTGCGTGCACCAGAATTGTGCTCTTCCGGCAGAGATGCTATGGATCTCCATCTATCCTACTTTACAGAGCAGAAAAATCTCCGAACCCAAAGTTCAGTAAAGCGTCGTGCACGTTCTGCCATTTAGCACCTAGTGGTTGTTTCACTTTTCTTCTACCTCTTTCCGTAGATGCTCACGACAGCAGCATATGAACATTCTGCCAGATTCTCCGTTTTCTAGATGCTCGTTCACAGGCTCTGCGGAATAATATTCTGCCCTTTGTCAAAAACGCTTATCTCAGTGAATTTCTCCTTTTGCAGCTCATATCTTCGCTAGGGTGATCTCCAGTTCGTGTCTGCTTCGATTACATACCTTTGTTACCGCGCCACGAGCTCGCAACGACACGAGGCGGCATCCAGCGACGCGGTGGGCAGTGGTCATAAGGTTTTGCCTTATCAGTGTGTTGACCAAATACGAACATGATCTCAGTACCTGCATAATTAAGCCTGGCTGTTCTTTTACAAGAATAACAAATAAATACTCTGTATGAAACTTCCTGGCAGATTAAAACTGTGTGCCCGACCGAGACTCGAACTCGGGACCTTTGCCTTTCGCGGGCAAGTGCTCTACCATCTGAGCTACCAAAGCACGACTCACGCCCGGTACTCACAGCTTTACTTCTGCCAGTACATCGTCTCCTACCTTCCAAACTTTACAGAAGCTCTCCTGTGAACCTTGCAGAACTAGCACTCCTTAAAGGAAGGATATAGCGGAGACATGGCTTAGCCACAGCCTGGGGGATGTAAAGCTGTGAGTACCGGCCGTGAGTCGTGCTTCGGTAGCTCAGATGGTAGGGCACTTGCCCGCGAAAGGCCAAGGTCCCGAGTTCGAGTCTCGGTCGGGCACACAGTTTTAATCTGCCAGGAAGTTTCATATCAGCGCACACTTCGCTGCAGAGTGAAAATCTCATTCTGAAATACTCTGTAGTTTGTGTTTTTTATGAGCAGCGCAGTTGAGGATATGCAACGAAAGGAACTTCTGCTAATTGTTCACACTCTGCTTAAAATGATATTACAGTGGCGTCATAATGGCTACCCCTGTTACTCCTGCTTGAAGTAAAGCGGTTCAATTTAGCCTGGTATGTCTTGCATCCACGGCTAATAATTACCAGAGACGACTTCCTAACGTAGAAATATTAATAATCGTGTTCTTCTAATAATTTGTGCATATGTTAGCCCTAATAGAATGGTGTCACGGATCGCATCAAAACACAACCTCTCGCTATCACTGCTGACTGGAAACTCCCTATCGCTCAGCCCGTCTGCGGTAAACTTTTTTCCACATAAAAAAGGTTCCCCAAACCTAACTCGACTATGTCTGTCAGGTCTACCTTCTGCACCTTTCCGTTGTAGAAGAAGTATTCACGAAACGAAATAGAGAAGGGCTAAACTTGATCTTCCTCAGTGCTAATGGTTTCTTCTTTCTTTTGCATGATTATACACTTACTGTTATAATAAATCATATCACCTTAAGGAGAAGCTCAGGCTAAATATAAATGATAGAGCACAAAATATCTGTGCAGTTCCCGTTCTAATTAACTATTACAAAATATTACTAATTATGCATGTCAGATCTTGACAGCACACTACTTCCAGGGACATTAATATTGTTCCATTATATATTTTTCAAGTACGTTAACACAACAGGTCCTCTAGAAAATAATTTAACACTGTAAACAGGCGCAGTAAGAGATGTTAGTTTCTCTAACCATATACAATTTTCAAGTACCCTACGGGAACCCAGCCGGCTGAAGTCGCCGACAACCGCTGATATTTCAGTAGGAGCACATTCTGCCACTTTCAAGGCAATACTGGAGCAAGTAAGCTCTGTGCAAGTGAATTTAAACCTCGATTTTAGAAGCAACACTGAGATTCTAGCATGCATTTCCAGCTATTGGTATTGTGTTATTATGGAAGCTGTTAAATTTAAATTATCAAATAACCTTACCAAAGAGATGGTTCCCCGTATCCAAACGCTATGATGGTTCAGCCTGCCGGAAACACAAAAAACTGACTCGTCGAAGAAACAAACCTTTCCCAACAGGACTTTCTTTGCGTCAGTCTTAGCTAGCACGCTGACTGCAAATTGTTCTTCTTCAAATACGTCCGTCGGTTATAGTGTCTCGAACAGCTACTCTTTGTAAATGTAAAAAAGTAATGTCATCTGCAAGACTTTTTGACTGTGGAATTTCTCACTCTGTGACGCCCGGAGACACTGATTTTCGAGGACTGCTTGCAAACGTCTGCCATACCTTGTCCACGTTGGCATCTAAAGAAGACGTGCAATGCGCCAACTATTTTTATAAATGACGGAGGTCAACCCCAAATACACTCCTGGAAATGGAAAAAAGAACACATTGACACCGGTGTGTCAGACCCACCATACTTGCTCCGGACACTGCGAGAGGGCTGTACAAGCAATGATCACACGCACGGCACAGCGGACACACCAGGAACCGCGGTGTTGGCCGTCGAATGGCGCTAGCTGCGCAGCATTTGTGCACCGCCGCCGTCAGTGTCAGCCAGTTTGCCGTGGCATACGGAGCTCCATCGCAGTCTTTAACACTGGTAGCATGCCGCGACAGCGTGGACGTGAACCGTATGTGCAGTTGACGGACTTTGAGCGAGGGCGTATAGTGGGCATGCGGGAGGCCGGGTGGACGTACCGCCGAATTGCTCAACACGTGGGGCGTGAGGTCTCCACAGTACATCGATGTTGTCGCCAGTGGTCGGCGGAAGGTGCACGTGCCCGTCGACCTGGGACCGGACCGCAGCGACGCACGGATGCACGCCAAGACCGTAGGATCCTACGCAGTGCCGTAGGGGACCGCACCGCCACTTCCCAGCAAATTAGGGACACTGTTGCTCCTGGGGTATCGGCGAGGACCATTCGCAACCGTCGCCATGAAGCTGGGCTACGGTCCCGCACACCGTTAGGCCGTCTTCCGCTCACGCCCCAACATCGTGCAGCCCGCCTCCAGTGGTGTCGCGACAGGCGTGAATGGAGGGACGAATGGAGACGTGTCGTCTTCAGCGATGAGAGTCGCTTCTGCCTTGGTGCCAATGATGGTCGTATGCGTGTTTGGCGCCGTGCAGGTGAGCGCCACAATCAGGACTGCATACGACCGAGGCACACAGGGCCAACACCCGCATCATGGTGTGGGGAGCGATCTCCTACACTGGCCGTACACCACTGGTGATCGTCGAGGGGACACTGAATAGTGCACGGTACATCCAAACCGTCATCGAACCCATCGTTCTACCATTCCTAGACCGGCAAGGGAACTTGCTGTTCCAACAGGACAATGCACGTCCGCATGTATCCCGTGCCACCCAACGTGCTCTAGAAGGTGTAAGTCAACTACCCTGGCCAGCAAGATCTCCGGATCTGTCCCCCATTGAGCATGTTTGGGACTGGATGAAGCGTCGTCTCACGCGGTCTGCACGTCCAGCACGAACGCTGGTCCAACTGAGGCGCCAGGTGGAAATGGCATGGCAAGCCGTTTCACAGGACTACATCCAGCATCTCTACGATCGTCTCCATGGGAGAATAGCAGCCTGCATTGCTGCGAAAGGTGGATATACACTGTACTAGTGCCGACATTGTGCATGCTCTGTTGCCTGTGTCTATGTGCCTGTGGTTCTGTCAGTGTGATAATGTGATGTATCTGACCCCAGGAATGCGTCAATAAAGTTTCCCCTTCCTGCGACAATGAATTCATGGTGTTCTTATTTCAATTTCCAGGAGTGTAGTTGGTCAGGATGGCGGTTCTCTTCCATACTTTCGTTGCATTTAGATACCAGACTTTACAAATCAGGCTACACTCTGAAGTTACTCCTTTGGCGACCACAATTTCTTCAAACCTTCAACACCAGAAAAATATAAAATAAGAAACTTTGTGATTTATGTTATTAAATTTTGAAAGCAACTGCTATTATCTGACATAGTTTCAAAATTATTAAAGTCTAAACAGGTGAAAATGCACTGACGAGCCGAAACATTATCATCATCGTCCACCGTGAGAATGAATTCTGCTTGGTGACGGTTCAAGTGGCTCTGAGCACTATGGGACTTAACATCAGAGGTCATCAGTCCCCTAGACTTGGAACTACTTAAACCTAACTAATCTAAGGACATCACACACATCCTTGCCCGAGGCAGAATTCGAACCTGCGACCGTAGCAGCAGCGTCTCTCCGGACTGAAGCGCCTAGAACCGCTCGGCCACCGCGGCCGGCTGCATGGTGACGTTTCAGGCGCGTGACGCGGTAGTGAAAATGTATAAGCGCAGCGGAAACGAATAGGGAATCATTCTAATGACGGTACTGTTCGCAAATAAGAAGGTGCACTGACATAAGCAAATCTGACAAAAGGCAGACTGTTAAAACTCGGCGTTTAGGAACGAAAATTTCGACAACGGCGTAGCTGTTCAGTTGTTGGTGCCTGTGGCACTAATCTGGTTTTGGCGTGTGTTCATCCCAGGTAATTGACTAAAAGATCAACAGAGAGTGCGAAACTGCAGCAATGTCAGATAACGCAAAGAAAGTAATAAGGCCCTGTGATTCCTGATTGAACTGCGGTGGCGGTGTTGACATTAATTGATTCAGAATTGATCCCTTTTAATTACAAAGGGGTGCACATTGATGTTATATTCAGCTATTGAACACCAGATGCAAATGTTGAACGTAAAATTAACTAAGAAAGTGACTTCGGATTTCAACTACTTGATTGAAAAACAGATGGAGTCGATTAGCACACATTTCTTTTTAACTCACGACCTTCAATCATCATATTACATGACTCTCCTAACAGGCAGTGGTAATAAATTGCGTTTGCGTGGAGTAAAGCGCGATAAATCAAAAGTAATTCCTATCAACTGACCCAGGCATAATGCGAAGTGCGAGAAGAATTCTACAATACACGGTCCATGAAACCCTCGTGGAAACTTTGCCGACGTGATCCAACAAATTAATCAGTGGTCGGAGCGGGCGCAATATCACCGAATTCAGTGTGGCGGAGTGGTGTCGTTGTGCGGACGTAGGCCAACCTTGTGGTGCTGCAAGTCTGTGCTCATCTATTCACTCCTAGCTATCTTGCTGAGTACATAGCTGAACTAGAACTTCCTATCTCCAAGCTCAATCGTTCCATTTGCTAAGTCCTAAACTGCAGAGATGCTCACTCTTTCTCAGACAAGCTGAGTAAAGAACGCCACGTCCACACTTTTGGCAAGCTGGGAACGGAAGACCTCTACGGCGACTTCTCCCAGTCTGCTCTTCGCCTCGATTTCCCCTGCAGCAAAATCACTTACGCCAATTGCAGAACAAGTCGTGTTAATTATGCGTCGCTTCCCGGCGCCAACCAATGCCTGCTCTGGGAAGTGAACAAATTCCCACAAAATTTCCCTTCCTCTCAACTTCTTCTATTTAGCACCTCCCAGGCCACCCATCATGGTTAGCGTCTGCACAAACACCAATTTTTCCGGAATTCTGTCTCCCAGGAGAGTACTTCAAATTCCTTGGTCCTACTTTCCCATCAGAGGCCGGCGTATTTCATTCTGTTGCTCTTCACCTGATTTACTTCAGACTCTGCAGACCGTGAATTCAACGTGAAGTTGCTGTAGTCATGAACACGCATACTTTGACCTCTGTTGACTGCTCTACCATAGCTTTGCGCGGCTTTCTCGCATGTTTCACTGAAAACGGGATGACGGACATTTATCAACAGGCGTACAAGTTCCTGGTACACCAGCATGGGGTCAACCACCTACTCACTGTCACTCATCGTAAGGCGGCTGGAGGCCGCACCCCGTTACCGCTTTCTCAGAGCTTGAGCCACCATAAGCTGCCTATTGTCGCTTCCCTTAGCCGCTCCCCAGGCGGCCACGATCTTCTTGGTGTTTCCCTGGGATAAACTAGCCTCCAGTAAATCGACGCATTTCCACAAAGTTTTCATGTCATGTGAATTACTTTAAAACCATCACCCGACATTAATTATTTCAATACGTCCGTACTATACCCTCTACAAGATGCATTGTGTCTTGTCAGTCATTTTTGTTCAGCCCTACTTTTCGCCCAACTTGAGTTAGGTGATCTTTAATGACTTAATGTAAGGGGCATAGTTCTTGCCATCTTACATAGCCCCTCTCTTCAAATCAATTTTGTAGCACAGGTGATGACTCCTATGGTGTTACCACCAGTGGTATAAAATTAATATCTCCATAACTGTTATTTTAATCCGTTCCTGTGGTTAGTTATGGGTGATTGATTACCACTGCCTTCTCTCTGATGCAAACTCCCACTCATTCCTAGGGTACCTGCCTTCAATGACTGGATTTACCGTTAAAGATGTTGTCATTATTTAGTCTAATGTTACTTTGATCTCTGCCGATTTCTGAGACAATTATTGGTCAGCATACTCAAAAGAAAACTAGAATTATATTACAAGGACACACGTCGCAAAGGGCAAATACACATCTTTAAGCACCTCTGTGCTCTCATTAATTATATGTGAATGCCCGTTTGACATTTTATAAATAAATGTTTTTTTTGTGTCTGTCTGTGGACGTTTATATTGTGCATGGTGTAAATGTCATCTTTACACAATTCTAAAAGGTCTGGCACAGTCCAGTGTCTGGATTTATATATATATATATATATATATATATATATATATATATATATATATATATATATATATATACTCCGGGAAATTGAAATAAGAACACCGTGAATTCATTGTCCCAGGAAGGGGAAACTTTATTGACACATTCCTGGGGTCAGATACATCACATGATCACACTGACAGAACCACAGGCACATAGACACAGGCAACAGAGCATGCGCAATGTCGGCACTAGTACAGTGTATATCCACCTTTCGCAGCAATGCAGGCTGCTATTCTCCCATGGAGACGATCGTAGAGATGCTGGATGTAGTCCTGTGGAACGGCTTGCCATGCCATTTCCACCTGGCGCCTCAGTTGGGCCAGCGTTCGTGCTGGACGTGCAGACCGCGTGAGACGACGCTTCATCCAGTCCCAAACATGCTCAATGGGGGACAGATCCGGAGATCTTGCTGGCCAGAGTAGTTGACTTACACCTTCTAGAGCACGTTGGGTGGCACGGGATACATGCGGACGCGCATTGTCCTGTTGGAACAGCAAGTTCCCTTGCCGGTCTAGGAATGGTAGAACGATGGGTTCGATGACGGTTTGGATGTACCGTGCACTATTCAGTGTCCCCTCGACGATCGCCAGTGGTGTACGGCCAGTGTAGGAGATCGCTCCCCACACCATGATGCCGGGTGTTGGCCCTGTGTGCCTCGGTCGTATGCAGTCCTGATTGTGGCGCTCACCTGCACGGCGCCAAACACGCATACGACCATCATTGGCACCAAGGCAGAAGCGACTCTCATCGCTGAAGACGACACGTCTCCATTCGTCCCTCCATTCACGCCTGTCGCGACACCACTGGAGGCGGGCTGCACGATGTTGGGGCGTGAGCGGAAGACGGCCTAACGGTGTGCGGGACCGTAGCCCAGCTTCATGGAGACGGTTGCGAATGGTCCTCGCCGATACCCCAGGAGCAACAGTGTCCCTAATTTGCTGGGAAGTGGCGGTGCGGTCCCCTACGGCACTGCGTAGGATCCTACGGTCTTGGCGTGCATCCGTGCGTCGCTGCGGTCCGGTCCCAGGTCGACGGGCACGTGCACCTTCCGCCGACCACTGGCGACAACATCGATGTACTGTGGAGACCTCACGCCCCACGCGTTGAGCAATTCGGCGGTACGTCCAACCGGCCTCCCGCATGCCCACTATACGCCCTCGCTCAAAGTCCGTCAACTGCACATACGGTTCACGTCCACGCTGTCGCGGCATGCTGCCAGTGTTAAAGACTGCGATGGAGCTCCGTATGCCACGGCAAACTGGCTGACACTGACGGCGGCGGTGCACAAATGCTGCGCAGCTAGTGCCATTCGACGGCCAACACCGCGGTTCCTGGTGTGTCCGCTGTGCCGTGCGTGTGATCATTGCTTGTACAGCCCTCTCGCAGTGTCCGGAGCAAGTATGGTGGGTCTGACACACCGGTGTCAATGTGTTCTTTTTTCCATTTCCAGGAGTGTATATATAACACAAGCAAAATAACAAGAAACATTGCGTATTGAGCAACCACTGTTGTGTATTTGTAACAAGGTATAAGTATGAAATCTTATTCTAACACAAACAGACGTGGCATGACAGATATATGACGTTTTAACAAATGGCACATCTATAAAATCATAACCTTCTTATAACATAATTCATAAACAGAACAATTGAGTACGTTCGTTGAGGCGCATGTTATTCATTTGAATCCACACTGACACACACACACACACACACACACACACACACGGCAGGAACGGAAGTGACATTAGTTCTGACTAGCAAGTTGAGGGATGGCTAACGGCTGAGAAGAGAGCAACGTCGATTATGGAGATGGCGCCACAGGCGCATGCATCTTCTTGAGGCAGGATGACTCTCCCCTAAGAGCTCGTTGTTGACATCTTGTCCGACAGGCACAAGACCCCATCGGTGCATCTATGATCGGTGACCTCTCGAGGCTCAGCCACAGGTCATTGCTCCTTCTATAGACGTTTTAGGGCAAGGGAGGGACCGTGATAAGACAAGAGCCTATTTTTTTGCTCAGGCGCTCAAAGTTGGTGTCATTAGGCACAATAGGTCAGCTGGGCTGTCGCTCCACCTGACGCGGCGAGCAACAAATGTAGAAACCTTCTTGGACCTCTTCATTGCTGCCCCCGATCCGCACTGCGTACAGAGACCAGGACCGACCTCTTTGTTGTACACAGAGGTGCTGGATCTCACCTCTCCTTGGCTGCTGAGTTGACCACCGGCCCCGTCGATTCAGGGCGTGGTCTGCATGCCATCATCATCGTCAGCTGTGTGCTCCTCTCATTGCTGTCGTCCTCGTTCCTTGTCAGCTCGTATGTGGTGTGCCAGGTGTCGTAGCTTCAACTCCCTCTCGCTCAGTTACGCCACCTTAACAAACTAAGATAACTAATTTTAGTTCATGTAAAGTGCTGATGTTTAACCATCAGTACTATACATTTTTTTATTTTTTTATTTTTTTTAAGACAATGACATTGTCTCATTACAAAAGGAAAGATTTCCTTGTTTGTAAATCAACTTCAGGATCAATTAAAATTGAAATGTAACAGAACTTTTTTTTATACATAAACATAAAAAGTGTACAAGACAACTTGCTTCACAGTCATTCACACACACACACAATCAAGGAATAGGGAATCAAGATTATCTGGACATGATCCCATCACCATTTCTAACTACCAATTCCTATGACTAACACGGTGTTGGCCAACCGGACTACATATCTACTATTTACTACTTTTTATCTCTAATCTTGTTTTTTCTTCTGAGTTCCCTATGAGACAGACGTCCCTCTTATTGTGCCTGCGAACATGTACAAATCACAACAAACTTAGACATGTGTCAGTCTTACCAAGATTTTTGTTGGAAGTTTGGATAGCGTCCTTTATCGTGTTCTATTGCGACACTTCTTCTCTATTTTCTTCCCGTTTTCTCCTTTTGTCACGAATGGTTTTATAAAACCTGTGAACATGTTTCGGATTAGCAATGTCATAATGATACAACACAAATATAGCTCACTGCTCACACTCGCAGTTGTTACACTATCTTGGTACCAACAAGTATTTCTGGCGTATCAATGCAGACTGGGTGCGCTAATTCACGAAACTGCGCATAGCTGTCCACCCCTTACGGATACAGGGTCATACAAGATGCGTCGGTGCGTCCTCGTCAGGGAACTTTTCAGTAATTTACAGAGTTCCTAATCAATCTTTTTCTAGGGGAACGCCCAGAAATACTTGTTTTCCATTCTTAAATCATGTGTCTTTACAAAATACTCTAGTACACTTTACTTTCGCAACATCGAGAGGCGAGATATCATGATTAATAATAAAAACGCAAAATATCGGCACATATAAACGAAACATTCTACCACTGAGACCAGTATATGCACAAACAAACAAGACACTTTAACAAAAATCCTTATTCTAAGCCTATATTTACTACAATTCCATGTACAAAGTCTGCAGTTCATCATTCCACAAACGCCTTTACATGCGCTATCGGATGCACTCCCAGTGATTTTCCTGTTTTTATGGATTCTACTTCCAATGCGTTGGCATGCGCTATTCTCCGCACGCGCACAGGCCCACTATACGCGGCGAAGAATTTGTGGCACAACTTCCTTTGCTTGTTTGACAGCCGGTGTGTCTTAATGAGTACCTTTTCCCCAACCACAAATTGTCGTACTCGCGCCCTTTTATCAGCTCGTGCTTTGCGCTTCTCGCCTGCACTTCGAATATTTTGTAGGGCTTCCTGCACGACGGTCCCATGTCGCTGACGTGTTCTTGGAGGAAACTCCACTAACTGACGGAGCCTGTCCGGCGGGTCCCGGTTCCTTAGTACCGTAACTGGAGCTAACAGTGTGGTGCTGTGGGGTATCTCATTAATTACTTCCTGGAAATCTTTGATGACGATGTCCCACGTGGCGTGCTTCTTACTGCAGTACAACCTGCAAAGGTTTCGTAAATCCTTCATTGTTCTTTCAGAGGGATTAGAACTGGGGTGGAAGCGGGATATGAAAACTGGTTTAATTCCATGACTTTCAAGTGTTCTCTTCCATACCTCCGACCTGTACTGTGGCCCATTGTCTGACAAAATATACTCTACTGCCCCTACCTGTGCCAGGAAATCTTTACGTAGCGCCCTGCTCACCGTTGTCCCGGTTGCTCTTTTCAATGGTGTCAGGGTGACGTACTTAAACGTTAATTCTAAGACCACAATGATGTAGTCCTTCGCCGCTGTTTGTCTTAATTTCTCCGGAATAATGGGGTACAACGGCGGCTGCATGGCTACAGTACTTGTTTTCGCCCTCTGACACTTCTTACATACCGCGAGAAACTTGCGTATTCGTCTCTCCATGTTTTTGAAGTGACAGACGCTTTTTAGTTTCAAGAAGCACTTCCTGGGTCCGAAGTGAGCATAGCTGAGATGTGTATACCAGATGAGCTTGTTTATTACTTCCTCTGGCACACACACAACACACAACGTCTCACCCGGATTTCTTCTGTAAAACAGGACCCCCTTTCTTAACAGATAATGCTGCCTAAGCCTGGCTTGCGTTCTATCTTTCCACTTTTCTTTTATTCCTCTCAGCATAGGATCTTTGTCTTGTTCTAGCCAAATATCACGAATTGTCACTGTGATATAATTTTCAAATGCCACTTTTCGTAGATAGAACAAGGAGAAATGTTCTTGTTCCAGTTCTTCAGCCTGATAATCGCTTATCCGCGCTGGTCTAGGAGCGTAGAGGAGAGCGGGGTGGGGCGGAGGGTGTGGGAACGGACGCAGTTCTCACGGCCAGCCTACACCGGCGGCGGTTTGCGGTCCGCCGTGTCACGGCGCTTGCCTCTTGCCGCCGCCGCCGCCGCGACACCTGAGACAGCCACCAGACCGGCCCGGCCTCAACTGGGCGCTGCGCCGTCCCTGTCCGGCTGCGAATCGGAATGGCTCCAAATTGTGTTCCCACCCACTGCTCAAAATGTTCAGCTGCCAGCTTATAAGAGGTCGTCAGCTCCACCGTCAATACCTGTTCCATCTGCGAACAACCAAATGAAAATAATCGATTCAGTCTGTTTACAGCTTTAGACTCATGTTCAGAAAAAAATTGAACACCTTGACCTGTACAGTCGTGGACAAAACGAGCGCAGCTGTAAAGTCTGCTACACAGCTTAACAGGCAAGGCGACGAAGTACTACCAACATACTATGCACAGGCGTGAAATTGAAAAACTATCCGAACTTTGTCAGACTGTTTTCAATCATGTCTAAGACTACATTAATTCTGATTAGTGTATTAAACACAACACTCAATTATAAGATATAAATGAAAGAAGAAACGCTAATTAGTACTAATAAAAGTGAATTTGAGCTTATCAAGATAACATAAGTGTTTTAGTAAGACAAAGCACCCCAGATAGTTACGAATTAGCAAAATATTATGCGCATTCGGCCGCGAAACGGTCGGTATCAACGTTCAGACCTGTCGTACTGGTTTACCGTTGCTGACCTACCATGAAAGTGTGCAAATTTAGCAATGCGTGAAGATTCATAACGAAATTCAATTATTGACAGAAGCGGAAAAAGTAGGCAGTAACAAGTATGAAATTCTACAAGAGTTTCATATTGACATCCACAGGGCGCCAAAAAAAAAAAAAAAAAAAAAAAAATCGTATTGGGGGAGCAGCGACAAAATTCTTAAAATTTCTTTATTGATAGTCTATCTGCCTCCATCGAGATCAGAACCGAAAACAAACCAGACCTCCCTTGCAGAAGCAAATACCTTTCACTACGCTAGCAGACAGCCCAGGCAAACAGCCCTCTATTATTACCCTAGACATGAATAAGCCAGCAATTTCGCAATGAAAATGACAAAATGATCTGCAGTTTCTGTTGCATAGAGCTTTCTGGACTCAAAAACATGAATATTCTACCTTTATGTCACCGCTTATGTGACAGTCATTCGGGATGTTTATCGAAATACCAAATACTGTTATTAGCGAGTAAATTTTGTATGATAATACTGCACCACCCCAGCAAAAAAACGGCGACATAGCTGTCAAACGTATTCTACAAAATTTGAATTCCCCATTAGTCTCGCCACAGCCAGGAAACATGTTTCTTTAGCTATGGGAATGCTCCCACTTGTAAAACGCGGTGGCATTAATACTAGGATCTGCATTACCACATGCATAGGCAAATGGATTTTATTTGCTTTCCTCTAAACGTGATTTGGATCGAAAGCGTAGCTACGATTAATATGCTGATGTATCGACTGCAACTAGAACATTTCGAATAAAGAGTAGGGGGAATTATTTATGCTGCCCTCATCTTCAGTAACTGTCGTAGCTATTTCCGTTGTTAGGATTTAGTCACCTAAATCGGTAAAAATGGAACCCTACTAGTCTTACTTTCTTTACCGTCTATCTGTATGCCTAACCCTTAAAACCCGTTCACCTCGAGTACGGGTAGACATAATAAGCGAAAATGTATCTCACTTCCTGCGGTATACGGTCCCTTGGTGGTGTAAAAAAGTGAGTTTCTATGTGAACGCAATCTAAAGATACGGCTGTTTATGTAAAGAAAATTTACGCAACGGTAATCCAGTACGACTGGTCTGAACATTGACACAGACCGTTTCGCGGCCGAATGCGCATAATATTTTGCTAGTTCGTAACTATCTGGGGTACTTTGTCTTACTAAAACAGTTATGTTATCTTGATAAGCTGAAATTCATTTTTATTAGTACAGTTCACACTAATTAGCGTTTCTTCTTTCATTTATATCTTATAATTGAGTGTTGTGTTTAATAGACTAATCAGAATTAATATAGTCTTAGACATGATTGAAAACAGTCTGACAAAGTTCGGATAGTGTTTCAATTTCACGCCTGTGCATAGTATGTTGGTAGCACTTCGTCGCCTTGCCTGTTATGCTGTGTAGCAGACTTTAAAGCTGTGTGGATCAGCCTAACGAAAAGGCGAGGGGTCTCGCTCCTTTTGTCCACGACTGTACATTAGTACGTTCCTCAGAAATAGTTAGCATTCGAGCCATGTCGGCCCGCGGGGCTAAGGTCAATATCGATATCGCGCCGCAACACCACCTACCTATAAAATATGCTCCTGTTGTCGCTATAAACCGAAGGTAATGAATCAGTGGGGCTTGAGCGGACTTGCAGCAAGCCTCGCAGACGTCTGCGCGAACCGTACCATCAAATCAATGAGTTTGAAAGAGGACGCATTATTCACATGAGAAAATGTGCTACATCCGTGCGGGAGACTGTTGCTCATACGGGGTGGAGCGTTTCGGCAGTGCAGCGGGTGTGTGCACGATGGTTTACGGAAGGCTGCAGAACACGACGATATGGCTCAGGTCGTATCATCCAGACGTTAGCCGAGAAGGTCATCCGAATGGCATTGCAGGACAGATCTGCGTCCTTCTCTACTCTGGCGCAACACATTGTACACTTTAAATTAAAAGGAAGGTCAGCGTTGGCCGTAACATTGATCGTTTATTGATAGCAAAATCGATTTTCAATCACATGATGATCATCTTCAGTGCTGTGGTGTACAAATTAAACTCATAGGCACTGGTATCAAGTTATTATCAGTAACCAAAACTAAGAAACGATCGGTTACTGTGATCGTTCTCAGTTTTGGTTAGCGATAATAACTTGCTACCAGCGCCTATGAGTTTAATTTGTACACCACAGCACTGAAGATGGTTCAAGTGGCTCTGAGCACTGTAAGACTTAACAGCTGAGGTCATCAGTCCCCTAGAACTTAGAACTACTTAAAGCTAAGTAACCTAAGGACATCACACATATCCATGCCCGAGGCAGGATTCGAACCTGCGACGCTAGCAGTAGCACGGTTCCGGACTGAAGCGCCTAGAACCGCTCGGCCACACCGGCTGGCGCACTGAAGATCGTCACTATGTGACTGAAAATCGATTTTGCTGTCAATAAACCATCAATATTATGGCCAACGCTGACTTTCCTTTTAATTTGACATATATGGTCGTTGTGCACACAGCACTCCATGGAGTCGCCAGTCGATAACATTGTGCAGTACCATGAGACACTCCGTCGCCGTTTATTAGGGTATGGCTTACGTGCGCGTCATCCACTTCTCTGCCTACCTTTGATGAATGTGCAGAAACATGCTAGACGGTAATGGTGCATGGAACGACGTCAGTGGGGAGAGAAATGGCATATGATGGTGTTTTCGGAAGAATCTAAATTCTCTTTGTTTGAAAGTCATGACTGCATTTTGGTTCGCCACAGGCAGTGGGAGCGGCTTCACTGTGACTGCTTTCGCACTAGACATACAGCGGCAGTCGACGCCTTATCATGTGAATGCTATTGGGTACAACCACAGATGACAGCTGGTGCCTATCCAAGGCCCTGTCACCAGTGTGACCTACGTGAATGACAACCTGCGACCTGGGCCACACCTTTTCTGCAAACACCCCAGACGACATTTTTCAGCAAGACAATGCACGACCAAATGTTGCTGCGCGCACGCGGGCCGCTTCGTGCCACAGGATGTCGACCTTTTGTTCTGGCCTGCCAGATCACCAGACTAGTAGTCAATCGAAAATGTGTGGGAGGTGCTGAAAGGACGGGTACAGCACTGCGACCCAATGTCAATGACCACAGATGAACTTCAGAACCAGGTGAATGCAACATGAGTGGCTATACCACAGAACATCATTCGCGCCTCATGCGCGTCGATGCCATCACGCATGGAACAAGTTATCAGAGCCCACGGAGGACCCCGTGGCTACTAAGCAACAGGACACATGGTGGACCGACGTCACTGAACTGCCAATTATTTCGGACAGAACGTACTATCGTACATGTCCTTTGAGTATGGATGTCCTATAGCTAGTCGTTATGTTTTTCTGAACATGAGTGTACGAGTCGGTCACATTACTCATTCATTGCGTTGCGTGAAATCAGTCTGTGGGAGTGATAAGGGATGACACAGTCATTTTATCTCCGTCGCATTCAGTCGCGAGCACAAACATCGATCGTTTTGTGTTTGTTAAATCAATATTGTTGACTGCACTCTGTCATTACCTGTCGTCGCTGTTACTGTCGTTCCCATTTTTGCTTTGTATTGAGCGCCAATAAGTAACTTTCAGTTAAAGTTTTCGTCGATGTTTATGGACTGGCTTTTACTTAAGGGCTTGGTGTACATATTAAAACGTTCAGTGACGAGGGAATGGAAGAAATCACATGACTGGATTACAAGTGATCCTCAAGAAATACTTCCGATGAGTGACAGAGTATGCTGGAAAAGTAACTTATAAGTCTCCACACAAAAAAAGCTGTATCCTATGTAGTTTGTGGTCACGTCACCTTAGTGTTTCCCGAAAGAGAAGTATCGGTAACTGGCAAGTGAGATACCGACCTTCGATTCATCGTTCATTTATTTAAACAGGAATTTATAATGTAGCTACTAACCTTTCAAAACTAAACAAAAATCTGTTATTAGTGCCATTACTACGAAAAATTCGTATTTAAATAAACATATAAATTTTGAAGAACTTCATTCTTACAAATATACTTTTTATTCACCTCTACGTTTTTTGTCTCTAAAAAGTTGGCAAACCTAGTCATTGATCATGTACACCTGAGAAGGCTGAAAAAATATGTAAATTAAATCCCTGTAACCCGGAGACTGAATGAAAACATTCATCTGTCTGCCGTAATAATTAAGAAACTTGTTTCAGTCGGTTGTCCCATATTACGTAAAACGACTCAAATGAGGAGAGCAAGTGAAAACATTCATGTTGCTGACATGGCCACAAAAAATGGTTCAAATGGCTCTGAGCACTATGGGACTTAAATTCTGAGGTCATCAGTAACCTAGAACTTAGAACTACTTAAAACTAACACGCATCCATGCCCGAGGCTGGATTCGAACCTGCGACCGTAGCGATCGCGTGGTTTCAGACTAAAGCGCCTAGAACCGCTCGGCCACCGCGGACGGCCGACATGGCCACAGACACTAGTTCTATTCTGTCGCTTCATGCAGCTGAAAAAAAACCAATTGAACGAATAGGAAACAATCGAATTACCTGTCGGTATCCACCAATAAGCTTCCAGGGCCGTGAAAACCGAAAGGCCACACCTAATAGGTCTGGGTATTTATTGTATTACTTTAATGAAAATAATGACCTAGTAATCCCATTTTTCCCTGCTGTGTTGAAGAAATAGCGAATCTTTTGACAGTAGAAGATCCAAATATTTCTGAATTTGAGCTGCCTGAAGAAGAAGGTGAGCTTGATTTACCTGTCAGATCACAAACTCCAGCAGCTGAGGAGTCATCATCCGAATCAGATTACGATGGGGTATCTTTGAGTTAGATCCAACACAGAGGTGCAAAATGGAGGCACACGACAGAATAAGTAGCTGCTAGATACAAATTTGTATGGCATATTTAACGTATAGTTTGCAAAGATTTATGTTATTTTACTTTAATTTTTAGGTTTAATCCTGAATGAAATTGTTTGACAATAAACCTATTTACGTTGCATCGTCTGCTTTTGGTGTTCATCCCACTGTCCAAATTGAACGTTGGCCGAAGAAAGATAAGGTTTATGTCCAAATTACTAGGCCAAATGCAGTTACCAAACATAACAAATACACTCCTGGAAATGGAAAAAAGAACACATTGACACCGGTGTGTCAGACCCACCATACTTGCTCCGGACACTGCGAGAGGGCTGTACAAGCAATGATCACACGCACGGCACAGCGGACACACCAGGAACCGCGGTGTTGGCCGTCGAATGGCGCTAGCTGCGCAGCATTTGTGCACCGCCGCCGTCAGTGTCAGCCAGTTTGCCGTGGCATACGGAACTCCATCGCAGTCTTTAACACTGGTAGCATGCCGCGACAGCGTGGACGTGAACCGTATGTGCAGTTGACGGACTTTGAGCGAGGGCGTATAGTGGGCATGCGGGAGGCCGGGTGGACGTACCGCCGAATTGCTCAACACGTGGGGCGTGAGGTCTCCACAGTACATCGATGTTGTCGCCAGTGGTCGGCGGAAGGTGCACGTGCCCGTCGACCTGGGACCGGACCGCAGCGAAGCACGGATGCACGCCAAGACCGTAGGATCCTACGCAGTGCCGTAGGGGACCGCACCGCCACTTCCCAGCAAATTAGGGACACTGTTGCTCCTGGGGTATCGGCGAGGACCATTCGCAACCGTCTCCATGAAGCTGGGCTACGGTCCCGCACACCGTTAGGCCGTCTTCCGCTCACGCCCCAACATCGTGCAGCCCGCCTCCAGTGGTGTCGCGACAGGCGTGAATGGAGGGACGAATGGAGACGTGTCGTCTTCAGCGATGAGAGTCGCTTCTGCCTTGGTGCCAATGATGGTCGTATGCGTGTTTGGCGCCGTGCAGGTGAGCGCCACAATCAGGACTGCATACGACCGAGGCACACAGGGCCAACACCCGGCATCATGGTGTGGGGAGCGATCTCCTACACTGGCCGTACACCACTGGTGATCGTCGAGGGGACACTGAATAGTGCACGGTACATCCAAACCGTCATCGAACCCATCGTTCTACCATTCCTAGACCGGCAAGGGAACTTGCTGTTCCAACAGGACAATGCACGTCCGCATGTATCCCGTGCCACTCAACGTGCTCTAGAAGGTGTAAGTCAACTACCCTGGCCAGCAAGATCTCCGGATCTGTCCCCCATTGAGCATGTTTGGGACTGGATGAAGCGTCGTCTCACGCGGTCTGCACGTCCAGCACGAACGCTGGTCCAACTGAGGCGCCAGGTGGAAATGGCATGGCAAGCCGTTCCACAGGACTACATCCAGCATCTCTACGATCGTCTCCATGGGAGAATAGCAGCCTGCATTGCTGCGAAAGGTGGATATACACTGTACTAGTGCCGACATTGTGCATGCTCTGTTGCCTGTGTCTATGTGCCTGTGGTTCTGTCAGTGTGATCATGTGATGTATCTAACTCCAGGAATGTGTCAATAAAGTTTCCCCTTCCCTGGACAATGAATTCACGGTGTTCTTATTTCAATTTCCAGGAGTGTATATGGGTGATGTGGATCTCGTGGACAGGTTAGTGGGAAAATACCCAATGAGAAACTGAATTAAGAAATGGCCAGTACAAGTGATCCGCCACTTCATGGATTTTGCTGTTGCAGCAGCTTGGCTAGAATATAGGCAAGCAACGGAGAGTAATAAATTTATGAGGAAATACATCGTGCAATGGAAATCTTTAAAGTTGATGAAGAGGGTGATGATGATGAAGGTGCACCAGTAAAGCGGGCAAGAGCTATAAAAGCTTTACAATCATTGCCATTCAGGGTATCAAACGCTAAGCACATGACTCAGATGATAAACAACATACAGAAAAATAGATCAAAATGCAGGTTAGGGGGTTGTAGAGGTCTAACATTTGTACAATGTAGCACGTGTCAGATGTTCTTGTGCTTTACATCTGAAAGAAATTGTTTTGCTCTTTTTCACAAGAAGTGAATTTGAACTTATGTTACATTTCTCACACAAAACAGCATTATTTTATATGTTAAGAATCACTTTGTTGTAACATTCATATGTATTACTTTGTATTAACATAGACCGCAGGTATCGCATATGATACCATCTGAAAAATATATGTAAAAATGAAAATAAAATTTTTCTCTACATTTTTATTTATTTGTGGACTTACCGCTTGTGAATATCAGTTTCAATAAAATCAGACTTCGGACCAACCTTCAGGACTCCATAGGGGCCACAGCCACAGCTTAATAGACTCCCGCGGTAGGGAGACGAGGTGCGTCACTTTTGCTTCTTAAAAAGTATTTTATCTCTATCTGACTTAAAAATGTGCTCTGCATACCATTATCCGAAGAATTCTGCTTATGCTGACAATAATTCTAGAAATCTCATCATTAGCGTAATTAATTACAGTTTGTTTGATAGCTCTCTCAATGGACAAACCATTACAGCCGCTCGACTTCAGTGTCACTTTTTAAAAAAATCAACTCTGATTCCAACTGCTATTGTCACTGATACAGAAAATGCACAAAAACACACTGCTTGATACTGGGCTGGGTGGTGTTGCGAAGTGACATCTAAATACTTATTTGTGTTTATAGGATTTCCTTGCACTGTATCCTAGAGTATTGTTAGATACCATATTGAACATTACATCTAGGAACAGGAGACCAACCTCACTCTCTGTCTCGAAGTTGTAACTGATTTTGGGATGAATGTCATTTAAGAAATTGTGGAGTCTATGAATCTCTTTTTTACCATATGGACATATAACAACGTGTTGTCAACATCGAGCAGACAACAAGAAGGCTCTAGTAACGCATTACAAGATGTTTGTTGTTCAAAACGTACGATAAAAATGTCAGCTGCTACTAGTGACAAAGGAGAACCCACAGCAACACCATCAGATTGTTCATAAAATTCTCCCTTAAATTTAAAATAATTGGATCATAGAGATAACTCGATCGGGTCTGGAGCAACTTCCTCTCCTGTGATCTCCATATTATCTGCTGCCGCGATGTCAGTAAATAAATATTTCACATTAAAACCTACAAAAATGTCGCTCATAGATATAGTAAATTTTATTTTTCTAAAAAAACGTTTCGAATCTTTCACAAAAGTATTTGTTTTCCCAAATAAATGTCTGGGTTTCTCAGAAAATGTCTTGCTGATTTTGGGATGAATGTCATTTAAGAAATTGTGGAGTCTATGAATCTCTTTTTTACCATATGGACATATAACAACGTGTTGTCAACATCGAGCAGACAACAAGAAGGCTCCAGTAACGCATTACAAGATGTTTGTTGTTCAAAACGTACGATAAAAATGTCAGCAGCTACTAGTGACAAAGGAGAACCCACAGCAACACCATCAGATTGTTCATAAAATTCTCCCTTAAATTTAAAATAATTGGATCATAGAGATAACTCGATCGGGTCTGGAGCAACTTCCTCTCCTGTGATCTCCATATTATCTGCTGCCGCGATGTCAGTAAATAAATATTTCACATTAAAACCTACAAAAATGTCGCTCATAGATATAGTAAATTTTATTTTTCTAAAAAAACGTTTCGAATCTTTCACAAAAGTATTTGTTTTCCCAAATAAATGTGTGGGTTTCCCCAGAAAATGTCTTGCTAAAAAGTAAGTTGTACTCTTACTTCCGTTCACTATGGGTGTCAGTGGGTACCCTTCTTTGCGTATCGTCTGTAAATCATATATTCTGGGTGAGTCAACTATTTGGAGCGTTCCATTCTAAACTATACATTCTGTATCTTGCTAGCAGGTTTTTTCAATTTTCGAAAAATTCATATTGTTGGATCACTTTTTAACTTGCAGTACACAGGATAAACCAATAGTTTTCGCTTGATATATTCCACAGGTCGCTTATCCACTTAAGCGCTTTCGTTTTTCTTGTGCTAATTAAGAGTTTTCCTTTGCCGGCTCGATATGTTGTTCTTCGTCGGTGTCGTTTTCCACAGAATTCTCGATACATCCAGTCTTCTTTGGCCTGAACATTGAGAGAGAAGAAATCGGGTGCTTCGATTACACTGACAATTTCTTCAGCAGGAACTCTTTTATGTGTAGCTGTGAAATTCAGATCTCTGTCCAGAACTGGGAGGGTTCCTTCATCGAGTTTCTGTGACGAGAGGTTCACCAGTACTCGTTTTGCATCCAGAATGGCGTCTTTTCTGTGCGGTTTATTCGACAGATTCTTGCTCTTGGCCTTTTACATCATTGAATTCAAACCTGACAACGTTGCTGTATGAGTGAATGTTATTTTCTCCACTTTATCCCAATATTGACGTACTGATAGTGATTTATAGAGAATGTAAGTTAGCAAAACAGCCGTTGCAATAATACTTTCTTATTTACAGTGTAGGTATATGTAGTACAGTACTGACAGATGAATAGCAATTCTAATTTCTCTTCATTGTTGTACGTCACACAAACCTTTAAGTGAAGACAGCGGCGTGTATAGTTTTTGGCTTTTCAATTGTTTACTGTCAACTCCGGCAAGTGGTTGTGTTAGTATACCCATGGTGCCAGTACACGACAGTCAAATCCAAATTGGTGTTACGTTTTTAATAACGTCATGCTTACATAAGCAATACTCTGAGATACGTTTGAACAGTTTTTGAGGAGAGGAAGTGGATTAGCGAATGAAGAATACAGGGTGCTGTTTAAAGTGGACGTACTACCGTTTATATCTTCATATCGAAGATATTCGTATAAGCTAGGCAATCATGCTGGTTATTGTTTCCCCAGTACCTAGACAACATTTTCTTGACGCATGTTTTATTTTGCTCCTGGACAAAGAGTTGTTTGGGGTCAAGGCTAGAGGGACACCATGTATGGTGTTTTCATTTTTTTCAAACAGAAGAACAGTAGACTTAAAGTGGTTGTCCGACAAAGGTACCCGATAATGAAAGAAACTTGTGACTGATCATGTTCAGATCTCGTTTCTGACCTGAAATGAATTTTTTTCTAGTGGGAATAACATCATCTTCACGAGCACCTCTTCGCTCCATAGATATTACATTTATTACCATCTGAATATGTTTTCGGATGAATGCAGCTTCAGTGGTCAGCTATGAAAATACGAATAGTGTCAGTCCTGCGCTTTTTCACGTCTGTATGTTGACAGTGAGTTTACCCTGAAACTTGAGCAAGTGATGATAAATATTGTGCCGTGCGCACGAGTTTAATTTCGCGAAATTCCCGCGGATTTGAAACCTCTCTGGCCGCAAGAGCGCGTGGAGCGTTATTGTCGCCGGTAGACGGCAAGTCGGAGGAGAAGATAGTTCGGGGCTGTGACGACCTAGAGATGGGGGAGTGTGACACGGGCGGCGCAGGGCGCAAGTGAGGCGGCGCGTTGTTGAGACCAAGCGTCTGCCGTGATCCGTTGGAAAGAGCGGTGCATTTGCCGACTGCGGGTTTGGCGGGGCCGAGCGTTGGTCGCAGCCGTGTACATAGATCGTTAAAAGCTACTTCGGCAAGACAAATCTTTTTTTGGTGTGTCCTCTGCTATTGAAATTGCAAGCAGTTTGTGTCCATTGTGCTGCCGGGTTGGAGTCCGGTGCAACCTTTGCAATTACTGGACGCGGTGGCATTTGCTGGATGATACCCGTGGGTTTCCTACTTCGAGTAATCTTAGTTACATCCCTCCTTCGGCGCTCTCTCAGCAAGCGTTTGCCAATGAGCGTTGGAGTTTACGACAAATCGCTGTGAGCATCCAATTAGTGTGCACGTCACTTGGTGTCGTGTGGTGGCTATTTTGACTCCGTATCCTGGATGCCCGTTGGTTTGTAGATAAATGTGTTGTTTATGATGGTTTTGCTTGGTACTACGTGAGTCCAGTACTGTCAATTTGTGTGGGCTTGTGGCTGTCACCACCCCAAAATGATGTTTGAATGTAAGAGTATAGAATGCAGATGTAATTCTTCTGATTTAGGAGCTGAACTTTATAGTCTGTGAAAATTGTTGAGTCTAGCTACGTTATTTCTGAGGCATGTTTATAGTTACCTTTTGGCTAGTATCAAGAGCTCGAGCTGCTTACTAAATTGTGTGCATCTAACAAAAAAACTAAAGAAGAATTTCTGCGTCTGTAGTATCTTAATTTTTATTAAATAATTAACAAGTTGTCTCTATGTTACAGCATAGGTCATTGTGTTTCTTGTTAACTGTGATCTTGTCAAAGATGCCTGAGCACCTTCATTGTATTTGTTAATGAAGGTCTCTTGTACTGTGGTAGAGGCAACCGCCGTCCGATGTTAGTAGAGAAGGAGGAATTATTGCTACTGCCATTGCCTCTGCCGTCATAAATTTGAACCACTTTTGTCAATAGTTTTGATAATTACTGGCAATAGCCGATGTTTGATATTTGTGTCATAATCATTTGACCATATGTTTTGCTGTTTGTAATGTAAAAGTAAAATTTATTATAGCTCAGTACCCTTCCACTCAACACCAGCTCTTTACCGCATTTCAGATATAATATTGGTGCAGCTATATTGTGCTTGTGATGACATTCTGACTCAAGAAGTATTTGTTGGCTCCAAGGTACGGTTTCTAGAAAACTTTCTTTTTTTCTGGGCTTTATGTGACACTTGACTTGGCGGCTTCATTTAATCTTTTCTTCCCCCTTCATATGCTGGTGCCTCTCTAGATGGCAGAAATTACCCTTAGCTTTCTGTGTGTTACCACTGGCGCGGAGTGTTGGAAACATGGCGGAGCTTTTCCAGAGAGGAGTGTTTAGCTGCATGGCGAGAGGGCAACACGGACAGTGATCGTCACATCGGCTGTGCGGGTAGTTGGCTCTATTGGTGCAGAGACTGGTGAGTCGCGAGTCTACCGTTAGTGGCTGCATCGAAGTTTTCACCACGCCCTTCAATATGCTTCAGCTGAATTGTCTTCCCTTATGTCCATGCTGTGCGCTTTTGGAAGCTATATTTTTGCACTGGGATGAAATTATGAAATAACTGCTTCTTGGCGTGGCAATGGTTGGTATCGCTTGCGCTAGAGATATTCCCGCCAATCTGACCCTCGTTTATGGAGCTCAAACAAAAACTTTTTTTTCATCCTCTGTAATTATTGCTAACCACAATTGGTCTGTTTGAATTTGATCCATTTAATGGTTAGTGCTTGTTTTTCACGTTTAATGGTGGCTGCCTGTCATTGTAAGAGCTACTTAAAGTTTTGCCTCACTGTTACCTGTTTACGCCACAAGTTGTCCGGTTCTTTAAATCTAGTGGCTTTCAAATCAGTGTTATTTTCTTGTGAGCCAGCAGGGCATTTGTCACTACCAAAGTGTTTAACGAAACTGGGTATTTAGTGTTGTTAAGTTGTTCGCAAGCTCTGTGGTAAATACGGTTTATTAAGTCGTTGTTCTTATCGCCTTGGATTATTGTTTAATCTTTTAATTATTTTAAGGAAATTTGTAGAACTAATGTATGCTGTTCAAACTGTGTTCACATCGTTCTGAAATCTAAGTAGGCCCTAGCATGGAACAGAGCAATTAAGTACCACCTTCTAGAGGTAAGCTCCTGTTACTCATAGATATTTCAGCTTGGTGCAAAAAAAGTGTTCGACTGTGTAGCCTAGGTGACTTATTCATTGTTTTTCTGTTTCAAGTAACTTTCTCGGATTAATGACTTCACCCTAATCAGTTAAGTAGTTTTGGGAGATATGTTTATTACATCATAATTTGATCGTTTCGTTTATTAGGCGGTGTTTGCTCTGTGCAGTATTGAGTAACGTTACTGTTTGATTATTATGGTAGATTTGAAGGATTTAACCCATTAAGTTAATAATGCATGGGCGACTTAAATTTTCTTAATTTGTAACTTTTAGTTCACGTTTCCCCTGCCTGGCGTTTATTAACAGCTCTTAGTTCTACGAGTTTCTACGCCACTGTTTGGCGCGGTACTTGGCCGTGGGGACCTGTTGTTATTACGATACGCACCGGAATGGTGTTTTTCTGGAGTGCCCGACATTACGTTAGTTAAGCTGTTCGCGCTAGTAGCGTATATCTTAAGTTTGTTTAGCCTAAGCTCTTATTTACAAGCTCTTATGTTAATATTTTCCGCCAAATATTTTATGTGTCTCCTGACATATGTAATATAATCTGATTTCTGATTAAGCTTCAGATTTTCTAAATCAGACTATTTCAGCCTGTATTTATTGCACTAATATTTGGAAACTTTGAGTTTACTTTCTCTAGTGGTCAATGTTTGAGATGTTTTTCTAGTGATTTTGTCATCGCTTCCGTATTGTCCTCATGCATGTAAAAGAAAATCTTCCTGGGTCGTAACTCTTGGCACTTTAGTTTCATGGTTGGTCTGTTCTGAAGACTTATGAATGTGACATGTCTGAAAGGATACCATTGGTGATCTTGCAGCTCTCGAAGAACGAAATTACAGTGAAATCCAGACCTTCAGCTGCTTACAGGCGTTGATGAATATCAACAAAGACAGTTAAAAATGTGTGCCACGACCAGTACTCGAACCCGGGATCTCCTGCTTACATGGCACACGCTCTATCCGACTGAGCCATCGAGAACACAGAGGATAGTGGACCTGCGGGGACAAATACCATCTTCATATAGATAAGGCTTACTCGAACCCGGGATCTCCTACTTTCATTGCAGACGCTCTATCCGTCTGAGCCACCGAGGACACAGAGGATAGTGCGACTGCAGGGACTTGTCTCTAGCACGCTCCCCGTATGACACACATTCCCAAATTACTGTCCACACACTACATTTGTAGTGCACATGCCCACTATACTCATTACTCGCGGCAGTCAAACTACCGATTCCCGTAAGAGTTCCGGCAATGTGAGTGCATCCGCACTGAAGATAATTGGCCGGTAAGCCTCATGTATATGAAGATGGCATCTGTTGTTTCGGACATGTCCGACTGAAGAGAATGGTTCAACGTAACAAAAGTGGAGCCCTTCCGCAAATTTCTACAGATTTCAGTGCTGGGCCATCAAGTGTCAGCGTACGAACCATTCAACGCGACATCATCGATATCGGCTTTTGTAGCCGAAGGCTCACTCGTGTATCTTTGATGACTGCACGACACAAAGCTTTACGCCTCGACTGTGGCCGTCAACACCGACATTGGATTGCTGAAGGCCGGAAACATGTTCCCTGGTCAGACGAGTCTCGTTTCGAATTGTGTCTGGCGGGTGAACGTATACGGGTATGGAGACATCCTCATGAATCCATGAATCCAGCGTGTCAGCAGGGGACTGTTCAAGCTGGTGGGGCGTGTGTAGCTGGAATGATATCGAACTCCTGACACGTCTAGATACGACTTGACAGGCGACACTTACGTAAGCATGCTGTTTGATCACGTGCATCCATTTATGTCGATTGTGTATTCCGACGGACTTTGGAAATTCCAGCAGGACAATACGGCACTCCAAACGTCCAGAACTGCTACAGAGTGGCTCCAGGAACACTTTACTAAGTTTAAACACTTCCGCTGGCCACCAGACTCCCCAGACATGAACATTATTGAGCATACTTAGGATGCCATGAAAAGTACTGTTAAGAAGAGATCTTCATCCCCCGGTGCTGTTACGGATTTATGGACGTCGCTGCAGGATTCATGGTGTCAGTTCCCTCCAGAACTATTTCAGACGTTAGTCGAGTCCATGGAACATGGTGTTGTGGCACTTCTGCGTGTTCGCGAGGGTCCTAAACGATATAAGGCAGGTGTACCTGTTTTTTTGGGTACCTGTTTTTTTGGCTGTTTAATGAATGATACAGCAACAGCTCCGTACCATTATAATAGCCGGCTCTACACTTCGCTGACCGTGTCGTCTGCACGACACAGACGTACATCGCATGGAGTGCGAATCTTCTGCGGAGGTGTGGCAGGTGATAAGAAGAATGCTTGTCCTCCTTTGCACGACCCCATACGTAGTGGATGCACAGTGTCTTTACTCCCGGATGAGACGTTTTCCCCTCGCACTAAGACTAATGCGGTGTCATGGATCAAAGGAACGGCAATATCTTCCTGTTCCACGACAGAGACAAGTGCATTCTTGATTTTTGGCTTTTATGCAGTAACGTTTCACTCGTATCAATCACCACCCGCGTTATCGGCAGTACTGTGCCAGCTCTTTTGGGCTGTGTGTTCTTGTACCCTCCGCACAACTGGGGCGTGCTGGGCATTAAAAGATGACTTCATAGAGAGAGTCTAATTCTCAGCACAAGAACAGTGACGGCGATATACAGCATTATTCTTCGAGACGACATATACGGACCTCGTCTGCACAACAAGTAGGTCACATAGTAACCGCTGGCATATATCCGTGGGTGTGCGGCCTTTTTTGTTTGTTAGGCAGGGAGAGCAATTTATTTCTATTGTCAGTTATTGTACAATGTGTTGTTTTTTTATCACCACAGATAACCAATTGTATAACATAGCTTTGATGAGTTTTCCTCTATATCTGTAATAACATAATGTGTAATGCTGAGGTCTGGTGGTTGAATAATCTCTAGTTATAATCTCTCTAATCTCTATTTCTTTTTAGTTTCGTTTAAATTCTATAATTTTTGTCAAGTGGCATTATAATAAGCAGATATTAATTTATTATTTTCTGATGAAAATAACATTAAAAAGCTGTAGCATAGTAGAAAAAACTTGTGAACCCGGTTTGGTAGCTCGTGTTGACCCATCTCTGGGAAAATAAAATAAAATAAATTTTAAAAATGGAATGGCGAGGCCGGCCGAAGTGGCCATCGGTTCTAGGCGCTTCAGTCTGGAACCGCGCGACCGCTACGGTCGTAGGTTCGAATCCTGCCTTGGGCGTGGATGTGTGTGATGTCCTTAGGTTAGTTAGGTTTAAGTAGTTCTAAGTTCTAGGGGACTGATGACCTCAGAAGTTAAGGCTGAAACGTCCCCTTTTGAACAATTATACAAGACTGTGCTTAAACTGACACACAATATTTTGTTAGCGCAACGCAATCTGACTTTCAAAATTCCCTACAAAAGAATGGCCCTGACTAACATTAAACTATACCTTTCACAAATCACTTACCTCACAAAAATCTTCGCTGCTCAAACTACTGCAATACAGCGAGCGCCACTACTGCCAGCTAAATAAAAGATTCGAACTATGGAAGGCACTAACTACTGATAGGGATGGTTAGCAAATGAAAGATATTAATAGAGAACAAACAATGTATTTACCTTGATATCATCATGTATAAATATAGCAGTTCATGACAAATTTCAAAACTCCGCCATCTCTCTCCCCACATCAACCACTGCTGGCGGCTCACCTCCAACTGCGCAACGCTACGCGCTGTTCACAGCCAGCTGCCTAACACTACAATGGCGAGTATTACAACAATGCAAAGCAGCCACAGACTGCACACAGCACAGCCGAGGTGGCGTTACCAATAAAAAAACCTAAACAGCCTACTTACAAGGCCAATAGCGCTCAGAGCCATTTCAACCATTTTTTGGAATGGCGACCCCTCGCGATAAGCAGGAAATCTGAGTACGAGCGCCGGTCTGGCACAAATTTTCGTTGTCATTCCATTACACAGCTGATGGTTGTTCATACTGGCAAATGTGAATACAATTCATGTAAATACAAACTGCTAGTAAAAGCATTTGGAAATGTAAATTAGTGAAACTTCGAATAACAGATGTAAGCTAGAAGGAAAAATTGGTAATATACAACATGTACAAGAACCAAAAAGTAATAAGAATGGAAGAGCAAGAAATAAGTTCTCTGAATAGAAAGGATGTGAGACAGGGATGCAGTCGTTCTTTCCTATGATCAATCCGGATATCGAATAAGTAAAAGGTGGGTTGGGGGGTGTTAAAATTCAGTGTGAAAGAATAGGAACTATAATATTCGCTGATGGCTTTGCTGTCCCCCACGAAAGCGAGGAAGAACTGCAGGATATATTGAATGAAATGGAAAATGTAATGATTTCATATTATGGACTGAGAGTATTTATGCTAGTGGTATCCCACTGGATTGAACACGATGAATTGCTCGATTCGATACTTTACGTGATTCCAGCTGTCAAGATAATTTTGTGAAAGTTGAATGACTTCATTGAACAGGTGTCATCTACTGGCAGACTGTGCAGCAGTGATTGCTTTTGCGGCTCTCTGCTACGCACTGAGAGCAGATTACGGTATTAAGGCCGAGTGTCAGTTGCCTCCAGGACTGTAGCCAGCAATCGCTTGCGGGATTATTCCAACGTTGCCAGCAAGTGGAAAGTGCGAAGGTACTAGAGCGTAGCGAACGCCCTGAGGAACTGGTTCGCACCTACGTCACCAGCCGCACGACAGACAGACTTGCGTAACTGCAGGCGCTTATTCGTACTTTGCGCAGGATATGTTAATCCGATATAATTTTGGGAGAATCAATCTGACAATGACATTTAACTCTGTGGTGTACAGTATAAGCGCATTCCTTGGAACTCGAAGCTGGGTGGAGATTCAGAGGTTTTTTGATAACGATATGTAACAAGTTTTTCCACAAATTCGTTAATAGATATAAATTTATTCTCTTTTATTCTTGCCGCCCTTCTCCCACTTCATTTTTCCTGTTATATTTCAAATTATTATCTTATTGGGGGGAAAAATGGATGTAACTGCAACGTTACATTATTCCTCAATTTTGTTGAACAGATGAATCAAAGTAATTTTATCATACGCATAAAAAGATTTAGTGCTGAGTAAAAGGACTGTATATGAATAGTTAGTATTACTTTTTAAGTAATTAGGCTTTGAGTACATTTATCACGACCTCACTACCAGGTTCACTTTTATTTTCACATGGTCTCCACGTTTCTAATAAATCAAACGATTTTTATATATAATCAAGTGATGTATTCCAAGAGCACATTGTTCGTCTTACGCTTTAGATGGTGTCTTAACACAGGTCCTATCACCCTGTTTCTACTTGTAGTCAGTGTTTTACAGATAATTCATTCCTTGCCGATTCTGCGAAAAGCTTTTTCTTTCTTAGACTATCAGCCGATCTAATGTTTAATACGCTTCTGTACCATCACACCTCAAACTTTTTGATTCTCTTCGTTTCCGGTTTGTCCACAGTCCATGATTCACTTGTCTAAAATGCTGCGACCCAGACGAACATTCTCAGAAATTTCCTCCTCAAATTAAGCCGAATATTTGATAGTAGTAGAATTCTTTCGACAGGAATGGTCTCTTTTTGCCTTTGCTAGCCCGTTTTGTATGTCCTGTTTGCTTCGTCCGCCTTATGTATAACGTTTCCGAGTTATCAGAAATCGTTCACTTCGCCTGCTTCGTGTTCTCCAATTTTGGAATTAAGCTTATCACCAGTCTCATGTCCGCTACTCTTCATTACTTCGTCTCCTGTTTACTCTCAGTCCATAATGCGAAATCATTACATTTTCCATTTCATTCAATATGTCCTACAATTATTCCTCGCTTTCATTGAGGACAACATTGTCAGCAGCGAATCTTATCATTCATATTCTTTCACACTGAATTTTAACCCCATTCCCAAACCTAGCTTTTGCTTTCGTGTTTATTCAATATTCAGACTGATCACAGGAAGAAAGACTGCATCCCTGTCTTACAGTCTTTCTATTCCGAGAACTTACTTCTTGGTCTTCCGTTCTTATTACTTTCTGGTTTTTGTACATGTACATGACCAGTTTTTCCTTGTAGCTTACATCTGTTACTCTCAGACTTTCGAAGTTGCATTATTTTACATTTTCAAATGCTTTTACTAGATCGACAAGTCTTAAGTCTTACCTCCATTATCAAGCACGACGTCAGAACTGACTCTCTGGGGCCTTTACCAGTCCGAACCCCAACTGATAGTCATATAGGAGTGCCTCAGTTTTCTTCTCCATTCTTCTATATGTTACTATTGTTAGCAATTTAGAGTCATAAGATGTTAAGCTTGTCGGGCGATAGTTCCTTTCTGTTTTAGACATTGTGCCCATGACACTATTCCGAACGTCTGATGATAAAGTTACACACCGAAATTGAATGTCCGCTTGGTTGCCATTTCCCAAGTGGTTTTAGAAACTCTGAAGGAAAGTTATGTACTTGTATTCTTTCTGTCTTATTTGATCGCAAGTGTTCCAGAGCTCTGTTAAGTTCTGGCTCTAATACTGGATCCCTTACGGCTTCCTGGTCAACTCCCATTTCTTCTTCTGTCACGTCATGTGAGTTACTCACCTCGTAAACGCCTGGAGTGCACGCTTGCCACCTATCCTCATTCTCTTGCATTTAACAGATGAATTCTAGCATCCTCAATGTTGACGCCTTTGCTTTTAATGTCACAGAAGCGTATTTTGACTATTCTGCATACTGTATCAGCCGTTCTGCCGATAATTCCTTTTTGGATTTCGTCTCATTTATCCTGCGAGAATATCACTTAGCCTCCCTACACTTCGTCTTTATTTCATTCCGAAGTCACTTACAGTGCTGTGTTCCTGCCTTTTTGTGAGCACTTTTATCTTCCTTCTATCGTCGATTAACTGCTATGCTTCTTCTGTTTCCCGTGGTTTCTTCACAGTTACCTACCTTGTACTTATATTTATCTTCTGTGACAGCCTTTTTAAAGTCGTCCATTCCCTTTCAAATGGACTGATTGCTGCAGTATTCATTATCGCAGTATCTATAGCCTCAGAGGACTTTAAACGCACCTCACCATTTCTCATTACTCAGTGTCCCGTCTGATTTCTCGTTGATTCTTCCTGACGATACTCCTGAATTTCAGGCTACTCTTCACCATTATTAAATTGTGGTCTGAGTTTAATCTGTTCATGGGTACGCCTTACAATCCTGTATCTGACTTTCTGATTTCTAAATGTATATTTTCCTCTAATGCCCTTTGAAGAATGACAAGTTTGTTTGCGTGGTCATCCTCTGCAGCAAGCACTTGTTTTGAAAATAAAATCTCCTTTTCCTGCCGCCACTTAATTTATTTTCCCCAGACGTGTTTCGCCTTTTTCTTGCACACGTTATGAAGTTGCAATATTTACGTTGTTAAAAACACAGTGGCCGAAGAAATAGTTATATCGAGTGGCAAAAGAATAATAGTACACCACAAAAAGGAAGGAAAAACATGGTGAATAGTGTGAAAAAGGTCGGAACTCAAAACTGTGGTTATATGTCGGTAACAAAGTGATAATGCGACCTCCAGACCAGATGAGAGGAAACGCAGGTCACAAAAAGTAATCCCACAAGAAAAAGTCGAGACGCGTCAGCAAAAATTAAATATGGCAGCAGGAAACGGCACTTTTATTTACAGGACAAGTATTTGAAAAATGTATTCGCTATGACTAGCTAAAATTTATTGCATAACTAAATTAGTCTCTCACCTCTCTCATTCCTATTTCCAGCTCCCATTCACCCTGACACCGTGTTCAGCCGCTTTCCTACCGCAACATTCCAGTCACCTATGTTTATTAGATTTCGTCTCCTTTGCATACCGAGTTACCCGTTCACTGCCCTCATATACTCTATCTCTTCATTTTCTGTTTGTCGACATGTATGCCTCAATTTTTGTTTGTTGATGAAGAACGAAACCAGCCAAAAATGTTTTTTTTTAAATAAAAGTTTTACTTACGTGTCATAACTGGTTTGGGGTGCTCACCTTCAAATGACTAACGTTTCCAATTACAACACTTAATACTTCAGTGCTAACAGGCCGAAGTCGATGTATAAAGCTTTCTCCTAACGGCTCCTCTCCAACTGCGGTAGAGATCTTCAAAGGTAAATTGGTGACTGAAAGCAGAACTCGAGAAAGCGCCGGATATATGGGCCATGTAGAAGGCACCAAAGTTCATCACGTGACGTCGGCTACCGGATTACCTCTGGTAATGCCAGCGTTCTCGATTGAAAGTAATCGATCGTCATTCTTACGTTGCAATGTTGGCATCCAAATTTTATATTTAACACCTTCCTCTTTTCTGTTAAAATTATTATGGTGTTCATAAATCTCAACAGCCTCTCTATACATACGCGCATGATGACGCGATGTTTACAATATGACACTTCTCCCAGAGAATTTTATTTTATGATTACTCTCTACACTGCCCATATATTCGGCGGTTCCTCTGGTTCTGGTTGCACTCCTCCACTTTACCTCAGATGACGTCTCCCGTAGTCGGAGAGGAAACGGTAGAAGAAAGTTTTATACGTCGACCACGGACTGTTAGCCCGGAACTTTTAAGTGATGGCAGTACCAAACGTGAGAACTTACATAGTTTCCAAGTATGTCAATATTTTCTTCTGCGCACTTTCTATGCTCCTGTATGAAGATTTTGCGTCTCTTCATATCTTCTTTTGAAATCAAAAGTAGTTATGTTCACTTACATGTGTTCCAGTGGACGCTGCTTTGTTTTGCTTTGGCCCTGATGCTTTTTCAGGACGATGCCCAAACTGAAGCAGTGCGAGCAACATATGCATTCTAAATAAATCACTGTAGCACACACATTTCATAATATTCATTATGTCAATTTCGGCCTCAGACATTTGCTTTACACTCGATGTTTTAATGCCGAGCGGTGTGGCAGAGAGGTTCTAGGCGCTTCAACCGGAACCACTCGGCTGCTACGGTCGTAGGTTCGAATCTTGCCTCGGGCATGGATGTGTGTGATGTCCTTAGGTTTACGTAGTTCTAAGTCTAGGGGACTGATGATCTCAGATGTTAAGTCCCATAGAGCTGAGAGCCATTTGAACCATTTTTTGATGTTTTACTTGACAACGCAAATAACATACACAAAGCAAAGATATCGTTTATTTCCTATTAAGCAAAGATCTAAAACAAGGAAAGAAAATGCTGGAAGGTGCAATTCCTTAATAATATTGTATAATAATATTTTGACTCTTCGAGTGAACTTATTGTTTAAAGGCTACAGGGTAAGCTGTTTTAAACAAGATTGTTTTTTCACTAATTGGCAGTGCAAATTTAACAAAACCATATGGAGCCACCAAACTGCAAGCTATAAACAGACCTGAGACCTATATGTACATACTCACACACACAAACAAACACGCGCACGCACTCATACACACACGAGAGATAGAGAGATAACATTTCATCATTTCATGATCATTATAGTGTAGCAGTAGCAATTAGTTGAGGGGAATATAACATTAAAATGGTGAAGGGTGTTAGTAGACTACTTTGTTTGATGATTTTGGCCTAAGTCTCTTTTTATTCATAGCAGTTGTTAGGATGTTGTAATGCAGGCGTTTTTCTGTTGCAGTGAGGATATTGTTCAGATCCTGAATGTTGTGGGTTAATGTTTGTTTAATTTATATGAACAGCCCAAGGAAAATCTGTTGAAACGTTTTGTCGACTAGCTCCAGTGGCTCGTGTAGAATTTGTGGTAAACTGAGGATACGAATGTGTTGTTATAATTCTTCTAGGTTGTCAGTTTTTTGCCTTTGCTAGAGACACGTAGTGTCTTATCTTTAATGTTAGAAATAGTGTATCCACGCTGATCCATGTGAGTGACGAATGCAGACTAACTTAAAGATTTAGTCTAAGAACGGTGTATTATATTAACGGTTCTGCCCATCTGGACGATAAGTACTGGAGCAGCTGTAACAAACAGTCATGTATACTTCAGATTTTTCAAGACCTAGGTTGGTAATATTAGTGATGCGTAATGTTCAAATCTGTGTGAATTCCTAAGGGACCAAACTGTTGAGATCATCCGTCCCTAGACTTACACACTACTTAAACTAACTTATTCTAAGAACAACTCATACACCCATGCCCAAGAGAGGACTCGAACCTCCTGCGGGAGAGGCCGATGCGTAATGTTTTAAGTTGGACAGTGTTATTGGTGAGGAAAGTTATTTGAACTCCTGCAGTTCTGAAATTATTGGCAACGTTGTATGAGATTATGCGCAGGGAGAAATAGATGCAAATATTTTCTTTACTGCTGGTGGTTTTGAATTTTCTGAAGATAACTGGGTACCTTCAATTTTGTGATAAAGGTGTTCAGTTATTTGTGGATTACATCATTATTTTGAGGTATTATATTGATAGTATTGTTTTCTTTCACCTTGGGAGATCTATTAAGAGTAGTTGTACATACACAGTTTAACACGGATCTGAAGTAAGTAATTTTGTGCAATGTAGGGCAACAACCATAATTATTTATAATTATGTGGGTGATGATAGCTTTTCTGTGAATTTTAAAAGCATGCTTTTACCTCAAAATTTTTGTTTTGACTTGAATATAACTGATGCATTGATCTGTCTGCTGCTTAACGGTGAATTTGATATTACCGTGCGTTCTACGCATGACACAAACGGTTAAATTTATGCTGTATTGTACCACTGATCGTTTCATAATAAATCAGTTTATCTTAGAGTTAGCACTGGCACTAATAAATTATTTTCGAAATGGTTAATGTAAATATCAGCTAAAAGGCCTGCAACACTGCTTCCCTTTGCTAGACCATCTGCTTCCACGTATAAATTTTTTGTTGAATGAGAAGTAGCTACGTGCTAGAATAAATTCTAACATATTTATTTGTTGAATCAGTCTTCAGTTCTCTCTTTTATGTTATTTTGAAGAAGTAAATGTTGTGTTTTACTGATATAATCAGCTTCATACGTTACTATTGTTTTTATACTTTTATACACTTACCTGCCTTTAAAGCAAGGGCTCCGTTATCTATAAGATTTTTATTTACACTATTGAGTATTTTTAATCAGTTTTCCGAGAATTTTATGTTGTAGATAAAATAACATTCAATTAGGGTTGACTGCTTCGAGTGGTATCGATACTGATGAGAATAATGCTATCACAAAATTGTGCCAAGGACCTTATTCTCTGACTAACCTTCATATTCCTGACGAGTACTATTCATGTTATACTATTTTCAGCTGACTGACATTACTGTACATTATCCTGAGCAGAAATTTTTATCTTCTTTCCATTTCAATCCAAAGGCCCCTACCATATCTGGATTTAACTTTGGCGTTTCTATTTTCAGATTTTTTATCTTCCCTATTATATTTAAACTTATGATATTTTGGATGCACTTTCAGGCCTTTAATGCAGCGATTTCTGTTGGCTTCTGGATCCTCATGCCACTGATCATTGTTGATTCTCCTGCCTTTTAAGTGGAATTTTACATCCCAACTGCAAGAGAGTTCTCTGAAGCTGTCTCCACCTGCCCCGTATTCGACAAGGCCGTTGGCAGAACGAGGGTGATTGGTTGTGCCGGAAGTCTTCGGCTGCCGTTGCTGGTGCGTTTTTGTTCAAAGCAGTGGCTGGGATCGAACACAGACCCAGGACGTCTCTGACCATTAGTCAAAGACGCAACCAGCTTTTTCTCTTCTTTTTTCTGTTCACTTTTTCGTCGGTTTTCTTTAGCAGTACTGTGCAGACGTCGCATGACATCACTCACAGTCCGTCCATGGAAAATTCACTCTTCTTTTTTTTTTGTATAGATGTTGGTAAGTCCTCTTCCTGCGCACGCTAAGGTACCATGTTAACACCACCAAAGCACAATATCACGCTACTTATAACAGTAAAATGGAGTGTATATTTCTGTATGTGGTATAGAATCACAGCATTAACATGGGTCGACGTAGACATGTGAATTAATGGTAGAAATATAAGTACCAGCCGGCCGCTGTGACAGAGTGGTTCTAGGCGCTTCAGTCCGGAACCGCACTGCTGCTACGGTAACAGGTTCGAATTCTGCCTCGGGCATGGATGTGTGTGATGTCCTTAGGTTAATTAGGTTTAAGTACTTCTAAGTCTAGGGGACTGATGACCTGAGATGTTAAGTCCCATAGTGCTTAGAGCAATTTGAACCATTTCAAAGGTACCAGGTTCGGGCGTACCTCTGATCATACGGGCAATAAAGTTGCCCGTTTTGTTAGTGTAGACTGTCCCATGTGCTTTCAAGGAATGTTTTACCTCTTGCAGCCATGTAACGCTGTGTAAGAAGAGTGGTCGTAATAACATCGCCGACTACGGTGACTGAAAATGAGTGTCGCGCTTTGTCAATGACAGTCGTGTTCATCCCAGAGAAAATTGCTGCTGTCATTGAATACACATCCACCTGAATCAGTCTCCGACAAAACATTGTGAAAGGAACCGCATGCAGTGAACAACTGGGTCGGGTACGTCACAAAAGGCCAGGGCTCAAAGCGACAAATAAAGCTCCACGTCTTCGATGGGCCAAAGAACTCAGAAACTGGACAGTAGCTGGTAGAAGGTGTGGAGTGTAGTCCTAGGAAATGCAATTTAGCCTCTTATCAAATGATAGCCGAATAAGGCGTCTGACTCGCAATGTGTAGAGAGCGTAGTTCACGTCAGATGTTTTAGAGGTGTTTTCCGCATCACGACTTGGGCCCACTCATTTCGATTACGGTCAGCAAGAACCAAAATGCTGATTTTAATGGTCTCAGTGACCAAGTGTTGTCATTTCTTTTTACATCTTCATGAAGTATGCTTGGACACAACAGCCTACCTAATGAGAAAAGCCTTGTTCACAGGGCTGCATGCTTATATTCTTGGTTTGGCGAATACTCATGTACCCTATCGCATCTCTACTGACCCACTAAATTGCCCGACCTTAATCTGACGTAGAGAGTCTGGAACTACACTGCTCAGCAGAGCCGGCCGGGATGGCCGAGCGGTTCTAGCTGCTACAGTCTGGAACCGCGAGACCGCTACGGTCGCAGGTTTGAATCCTGCCTCGGGCATGGATGTGTATGATGTCCTTAGGTTAGTTAGGTTTAAGTTGTTCTAAGTTCTAGGGGACTAATGACCTCAGGAGTTGAGTCCCATAGTGCTCAGAGCCATTTGAACCATTTTTTTTTCGTTGATTCCCACTAATTTCGCAGCTGCCATGAGCAAGTACCATGAGCAAGAGAACTACGCTCTTGCCAATCTGTGACATTTCTGACCCAGGCGGATGCTTCGATCCATCTCAAAGGACATCGTGGGCCAGCAACCCCACTGAATGTGATCGTTTTCTTTAGAGTGCAGTGCAACTGCAATTTTCTCTCTTGAGTGCAGGTTGGAACCAATAGGGACCGCTGAAAACCATTGCACGAAATTTGAACGTGATACGAAGCAGCGAATGGTGCTTGTGTTTTTTCACCCCTTCTGTTTCATGCCTGCCACGGTGGGGTGCGACAAAGATACATGCGTGAATAAAAGGTTCGCCGGCCGAAGTGGCCGTGCGGTTAAAGACGCTGCAGTCTGGAACCGCAAGACCGCTACGGTCGCAGGTTCGAATCCTGCCTCGGGCATGGATGTTTGTGATGTCCTTTGGTTAGTTAGGTTTAACTAGTTCTAAGTTCTAGGTGACTAATGACCTCAGCAGTTGAGTCCCGTAGTGCTCAGAGCCATTTGAACCATTCTTTTTTTTTATATATATAAAAGGTTCCTCTAGGACTCCCGAATTCGGGAACACTATCGGTGGCACCTGTTCACATATATTGAGAATTTTAGAAATGTGCCTTTACACAGAAAACTACGAAGTAGTTGTAGGTGCTTGCAGCAGGCAACTGGCGTTGGAGGAGTGTCACCTGGTTGCCTGCTGCAGGTGCGTAGGGCTACTGCGAAGATTTCCCTCTAAAAGGCACATTTTTAAAAATGTCGGTAATTAGAGGCGGGCGCCACCAAGGGTTTTTCCAAACTGGGGGGCTTAGACGGACCCTTTGCCGTTTCATTCACACAACTGTCAGTGTCATACCCCTCTGTAATCACGCCGTATGAGGGTGTGAAACAGGAGGGTTCAAAAAGTGTAAGCACCCTTTACTGCTTCAGACCATGCTCCAGTTTTGTACAGTCGTTAGTGGTTTGACACTGCAGACCAGAGCGAAAATAGCGGTCGCACTGCACTCAGGAGGTATGCGATCACATTCACTTGAGTTGCTGGCCCACGATGTCCTTAGAGAATGGTTGGAGCATCCAGGAGATTTCAGCAGTATCAAAGATTCTCGAGAAAGTAATTCCACTCCACTCTCAAACTCCGTAGTACTGTTACATCAACTGTGGTAATATTGGAGAGACAATTCAGTCGTGGTTGCAATAAAGACGGATTTATTAGTTCCTCATTTGCGACGCATTTCTCCTGTATTGAAAGACATCTTCATACAGTCTAGGAAAATTGCAAAACCCTGTACAGATATAATGGCCATACACAAAAATTACTAAAAACAAAACCACGTAAAATTTTTTATAAAAAACAAAAATATAGGTCCCAAATTGCTTTGGGGGGGGGGGGGGGGGAGGATGTGGTAACTTAAGAGTGTACTAGCTTCCCTTGCATGAAAAATAAAATTTTACACTTAGATAACTATGGGTAAATAATAATCTCATAAAATGAGGAGTCAAACGCATAAAATTACACCAAGGAAAGAATGGGCCAAGTGTATGCACAACGTTAAAATAAGGAATAATGCCGATTGTCGCAATTTGTACCTAAAACAAGAACGACGTTAGGCCATATACAAGATTATGAGCAATAGCCAGAGAACACAAACAGGCAGAAGCCCAGCTTGTAAAGGTTTGCAGTAATGTGGTAACACACCACAAGCCAATAACGGCAAGATCAGATGTGAACAGGGTCTGTCAACAGCATAAAATTCATCTGGAGAACGAGAACAACATTGTTAAAATATATAAACTATGCACTTATATAACAGGAGGAATCAAATCATCTTCATGACAAAAGAACTAAGACACAGACGTTATTTGACTTACAATGTGGGTACGATGTCTCTTAAACACAATATAAAACCTATTTACATCTGTCATATACGCACAATCTCACGTGCTAACACTAGTCTGACAAGGCGAAAACTGAGGCTCACGGAGTCGTAGTTACTAGAAGCTCGCCAGGAGGCGACGCTACAATTTCTAGCTAAGCAAGGCTGCGTGTAAATAATCGGGAAGAACGCCCAGTGTCTGAACTGATACAAATTGATAAACTCATTTGAAGGTGCACAACAAAGCCTTAGCTGTTGCAAATAATCTACCTAATGTCGTTCTTCTGCTGGGCAGAAATTGCAACCATCAGCATTACTCGTTATTTTAATGTTATACATGCTCTTGGTCTATTCTTTCCTGGGTGTAACTTTATGCGTTGACCCCTTATTTCATGAGATGATTGTTTACCCATAGTTCCTAAGCGCTGAATTTTATATTTCGTGCTGTGGGATCTAGTAAGCTCTTTGGTTACCCCCTCCCACACACACCCAAAGCAATTTAGGACCTATAATTTTGTAGGGTCAAGAATTTTCACTTGATTTTGTAATTTTCCTGGATTTTTTGAAGATGACTTTCAATACAGGCGAAATGAGTCGCAAATGAGGAACTAATAAATTCATCTTTATTGCAACCTCGACTGAACTCTTTACATAATTCTCAAGTACGTCTTCCTGTCGCTCGTCGCACTGTAAGCAGTCGTTATTGATCGCGAAATGTATTGGAATCAACGCTTCAAGGGAACGGGTGGTTTCGTTAACGTCCCCCTCCCCCCGTTGTGAGGGCCTTTCGTGTCGATTCTTACCGACGGTGTGTCTAAAATGTTTGCTTTACCACCCATAACAAAACAACGTGGAGGCGTTAAGAGAAGTGATGAACTTTGGGTAACTAGGGGGTGTGACCCGCCGTGGGTAGGTGTTGGGCAGAATGACGGAAGACGGGAACGTGACATCATTAACCTTCCTTAGACCTCACATGACATTCTGAGCTCTGTCCTTTTGTTCACATGTGTCGATATCTTTGAAGCGTCACCGAGTCCATGTGTGACGTCTCATGGCGGCACTCTATTGCACCAGTAAAGAGGACGTTTGTAGGCACCTTTGAGACAAATTTCAAACTTATACGTCGCAATGGGAAATAATTACCTGGTTTCGAAAAAGCAATCTTTTAATTTTGTTTCGCAGTGCATTTGGAACAGCGCCTGAAACCAGTTAACATTCCCACAATTTGGTAGCTCCAGGAACCTAATAATCTAATCAAAATGAGTGCCGTCATCCGGATGTGGTGCACCTGAAAGATCCTATGTAGTCTCTTTCTCGCTGGTTTGTAGCCATTGTCACGGCTGGAAGCAGTGTTAGACGGTGTTACCGGAATGTTTCATGGGAGTTTGTATCAGCTGGGCCTAGGACCAAGTACTTGAACTGACAAACGTCGTCTTGTCGCTTTCCTTCATGTACGACGTCATGCCTGTGTTTCCGTTTGTACGGAGGGAGGCGAGGATATCCACGCTCTGTTCGATAGGTCACAGAGTTCAAAGTGGAACTCTGAGCTGACGGGTTTAGAAAAGGAATGGGTAATATCAGAATACATAGCAGAATGACGAAAGAGGCTGCCCGCTCTAGACGAGAAGTGAGGTAGCGCAGCGGGTGGACTCGTATTAAGGAGGACGTCGGTTCCAGTCTCGATCCGGACGAATTTAGATTTCCTATCATTTTCGTAAATAGCTATAGTCGAATTCTGGGACAGTTCATTTTAAAAGGCACAGACTCCATTCTTCCCTATCTTTCTTCAATCCGAATTCGTACTCTGTTGTCGACTGGATGCCCCTTTCTTTAATTTTTCCCATGTGTTCCGCATTTAACTCCATTCCTTTGTTCTTCGACTCATCCACCAAGACACTGATGACGGTGGATTTTTCTACTGGTCATATTTAAGTAAAATAAAAACGATGGTAGCTGTGTGCTATTTTGTCAAAAACTGACATTTTGAGCCCGTGGCCGTGTATAGACTATAGGTTGACTCTTACAGAGAATATTACAGCATCCGGACACTTTTTACAATGTGTTAGTAGTTGTTACTTACAGTAACGGAATAAAGAGCATTGAAGGCCACGTACAAGAATTGCACAATACTAAGAAAGGTAGTCTTATGAATTTGCTTGAGGAGATTGAAATATATGTACATAAAAGCAAATCACCGTAAAATTTCCTCAATGAACAAAACCAATCAATCAAGGCACCCATTCTTCAAAATTTCATTCTCCTGCCTTCCAATTTAAAGTAAAAAAGATGTCCACTGTTATAATATTTACATATTTTTTCATCTGTCCCAACCCATTTACTGTACTTTCATGTATACCATAATATGTCCATAGTTGTGATATTTGTTTATGTACATCCGGATCTTATCATTTACTTTTGTTCCAATGTATACCATAACATTTACGTAATATCACTGCAGTAACACTTTATAACTGACTGCTTTATATGTTTGTCTTAATTTTAATCAGTTCCCTTAAAATTTAAATAGAAGGATTGTAACATTAGCAATTTGTAAATTTCTGTCACGTACATGTAGATAATGAAATATCTCTGAGAGTGCAAATCCTTGCCGGTCGGTGCGACCGAGTGGTTCTAGGCGCTTCAGTGTGGAACCGCGCGACCGCTACGGTCGCAGGTTCGTATCTGCCTCGGGCATGGATGTGTGTGATGTCCTTAGGTTAGTTAGGCTTGAGTAGTTCTAGGGGACTGATGACCCCAGATGTTTAAGCCGCATAGTGCTCAGAGCTATTTTTGGAGATCCTTGGCATTGTTATGGTTGCAGTATCGCCATCTTTGTATACCTACCTCCATGTGATGCAACTTCTTTGTGTGTGAGCGGTGCCTTACATTATGTGCATATATAGACACAAGAAAGTACATTATACAGATTTCGCTGCTGCAAGATGATGAGCAACCTGCACTGGAACATAAGGGCGCGGACTCTTCATCGTAAGTAACATCTTCCCTTTAAGACTAACAATTTGCTTACATCGTAAAATCGTTGTGAGGCACGGTAACAAATGGTTGAAATGACTGTGAGCACTATGGGACTTAACATCTGAGGTCATTGGTCCCATAGGACCTAAGGACATCACACACATCCATGCCCGAGGCAGGATTCGATCCTGCGACCGTAGTGGTCGCGCGGCCCCAGACTGAAGTGCCAAGAACCGCTCGGCCACTCTGGTCGGCAGGCACAGTAACAGTTAAAAAGAAGTTGTCTCACATCTTGTTTCGGTTGTAGGGCACCACCACCCCATGGAAATTTCGTCAGATTGGGAAAATAAAAGAAAAAACCTAATGTAAAACGTGAACGAGCCGTCTGAAGATGAACTTGTCGGTTCCAAATCCGTAACAGCGCTGCTTAAGTAAATAAATGGCATTGTAAAAAGTGGGTGGTTGCTGTAATTTTCTGTGTAAGAGTCAGCCTATACGGTGGTAGCTGACATCAGACGGAGGAGATAGAGGTTATCTTCGAAAAACCGAGTGACAACCCACTTTCAACGCTACAAGTGTACCAGAGCAATTTACAGTGTGGATTATTGCTTACGAGTGCAGCGTTTTGCCGTGACGCCTGACATCTCAGGAAGAAGAGCAAGTGTAAGGTGGATGATTTTATGACGCAGTCAGCCAGTGAGTGGGTACGGTTTGTGTGGTGGCCGCGTGTCGCCGCCGGCGGAGCGTGGGAGCGGCCCACTTGGGCGGACCGCAGTCGCAGAAACGCGGCTGACCGCAGCTCGGCCCAGCGGCTGCGGTGCAGGTGCCGGGGTCGCCTTACACCGCGGCGCACGCAACCGCCTCGCGACACCAGGTGCCAGGGAAGTGTAGCTGCCTGTGACCTCAGCCGCCTTCACACTGCTGAAAGTTCGTTCAGGGCAGGAAAGTGAGGTGTTTAACGATTCGCTACTTTGTTGTCCTTAAAGGAGGAGCGCTAGTTCAGCTGGACTGAAGTGACAACCCAGAGGATATCTGTATGAGGGCAACACAGCTGAGTTAGCATTTATGCTGTGATTTAACCGTGATAGACTTTAACCTATGGGGTTATTTGAAGGCGAGAGTCTACTCCGACGGCTGAGAAGCTTGCAACAGCTAAAATATCGAGTACACGATGAAATTTCGAGAATTCCTCCAGGACTTACGAAAGATGAGTTCAAAATTTGAGTTAAAAGCAGCCAGTATTGTGAAGGGGCGAATTATCTTCGTTTGTCCGATGTACGCTACTGGCCATTAAAATTGCTACACCAAGAAGAAATTCAGATGATAAACGGGCATTCACTGGACAAATATATTACACTAGAACTGACATGTGATTACATTTTCACATAGATCCTGAGAAATCAGTACCCAGAACAACCACCTCTGGCGGTAATAACGGGCTTGATACGCCTGGGCATTGACTCAAACAGAGCATGGATGGCGTGTACAGGTACAGCTGCCCATGCAGCTCCAACACGATACCACAGTTCATCAAGAGTAACGACCCGCGTATTGTGACGAGCCAGTTCCTCGGCCACCATTGACCAGACGTTTTCAGTTGGTGAGAGATATGGAGAATGTGCTGGCCAGGGCAGCAGTCGACCATTTTCTGTATCCAGAAAGGCCCGTACAGGACCTGAAACATGCGATCGTGCGTTATCCTGCTGAAATGTAGGGTTCCGCAGGGATCGAATGAAGGGTAGAGCCACGGGTCGTAACACATCTGGAAATGTAGCGTCCACTGTTAAAAGTGCCGTCAATGCGAATGAGACGTGTAACCAGTGGCACCCCATGCCATCACGCCGGGTGATACGCCGATATGGCGATGACGAATACACGCTTACAGTGTGCGTTCACCGCGATGACGCCAAACACGGATGCGACCATCATGATGCTGTAAACAGAACCTGGATTCATCCGAGAAAAAATGACGTTTTGCCATTCGCGCACCCAAGTTCGTCGTTGAGTACACCATCGCAGGCGCTCCCGTCTGTGATGCAGCCTTAAGGGTAACCGCAGCCATGGTCTCCGAGCTGATAGGCCGTGCTGGTGCAAACGTCGTCAAACTGTTCGTGCAGATGGTTGTTGTCTTGCAAACGTCCCCATCTGTTGACTCAGGGATAGAGACGTGGCTGCACGATCTGTTACAGCCATGCGGATAAGATGCCTGTCATCTCGACTGCTAGTGATACGAGGCCGTTGGGATCCACCACGGCGTTCCGTATTACCCTCCTGAACCCACCGATTCCATATTCTGCTTACAGACATTGGATCTCGAACCAACGCGAGCAGCAATGTCGCGATACGATAAACAGCAATCGCAATAAGCTACAATCCGACCTTTACCAAAGTCGGAAACGTGATGGCACGCATTTCTCCTCCTTACACGAGGGATCACAACAACGTTTTACGAGGCAACGCCGGTCAACTGCTGTTTCTGTATGAGAAATCGGTTGGAAACTTTCCTCATGTCAGCACGTTGTAGGTGTCGCCACCGGCGCCAACTTTGTGTGAATACTGTGAAAAGCTAATCATTTGCATATCGCAGCATCCTCTTCCTGTCGGTTAAATTTCGCCTCTGTAGCACGTCATCTTCGTGGTGTAGCAAATTTTAATGGTCAGTCGTGTAGTACCTTGTGGAAAATGTTCAACTCTGTTTCGCGATTAGTTTGCGTGTTATATAAATTTGAAATCGTCGAAACATTGTGAAACAGCCTATACTTTACACAGCGTGCAAGCCTCCGTCTTGCACGTTCTAGGATAAGTGGACGTCCAACGTTATCGCCTACTCGTGGTTTCACTGTCCTTCAACCTCTTCTCATACACTCCTGGAAATTGAAATAAGAACACCGTGAATTCATTGTCCCAGGAAGGGGAAACTTTATTGACACATTCCTGGGGTCAGATACATCACATGATCACACTGACAGAACCACAGGCACATAGACACAGGCAACAGAGCATGCACAATGTCGGCACTAATACAGTGTATATCCACCTTTCGCAGCAATGCAGGCTGCTATTCTCCCATGGAAACGATCGTAGAGATGCTGGATGTAGTCCTGTGGAACGGCTTGCCATGCCATTTCCACCTGGCGCCTCAGTTGGACCAGCGTTCGTGCTGGACGTGCAGACCGCGTGAGACGACGCTTCATCCAGTCCCAAACATGCTCAATGGGGGACAGATCCGGAGATCTTTCTGGCCAGGGTAGTTGACTTACACCTTCTAGAGCACGTTGGGTGGCACGGGATACATGCGGACGTGCATTGTCCTGTTGGAACAGGAAGTTCCCTTGCCGGTCTAGGAATGGTAGAACGATGGGTTCGATGTCGGTTTGGATGTACCGTGCACTATTCAGTGTCCCCTCGACGATCACCAGTGGTGTACGGCCAGTGTAGGAGATCGCTCCCCACACCATGATGCCGGGTGTTGGCCCTGTGTGCCTCGGTCGTATGCAGTCCTGATTGTGGCGCTCACCTGCACGGCGCCAAACACGCATACGACCATCATTGGCACCAAGGCAGAAGCGACTCTCATCGCTGAAGACGACACGTCTCCATTCGTCCCTCCATTCACGCCTGTCGCGACACCACTGGAGGTGGGCTGCACGATGTTGGGGCGTGAGCGGAAGACGGCCTAACGGTGTGCGGGACCGTAGCCCAGCTTCATGGAGACGGTTGCGAATGATCCTCGCCGATACCCCAGGAGCAACAGTGTCCCTAATTTGCTGGGAAGTGGCGGTGCGGTCCCCTACGGCACTGCGTAGGATCCTACGGTCTTGGCGTGCATCCGTGCCTCGCTGCGGTCCGGTCCCAGGTCGACGGGCACGTGCACCTTCCGCCGACCACTGGCGACAACATCGATGTACTGTGGAGACCTCACGCCCTACGTGTTGAGCAATTCGGCGGTACGTCCACCCGGCCTCCCGCATGCCCACTATACGCCCTCGCTCAAAGTCCGTCAACTGCACATACGGTTCACGTCCACGCTGTCGCGGCATGCTACCAGTGTTAAAGACTGCGATGGAGCTCCGTATGCCACGGCAAACTGGCTGACACTGACGGCGGCGGTGTACAAATGCTGCGCAGCTAGCGCCATTCGACGGCCAACACCGCGGTTCCTGGTGTGTCCGCTGTGCCGTGCGTGTGATCATTGCTTGTACAGCCCTCTCGCAGTGTCCGGAGCAAGTATGGTGGGTCTGACACACCGGTGTCAATGTGTTCTTTTTTCCATTTCCAGGAGTGTAGATACAACAGTAGCACGTGAACAGTCGATCTGTTTCACTGCTTCTGAGATGCTCGTTTTTAGATTCAGGGCGATAGCATTTTGGCCTTTGTGAAAGTCACTTACAACACGCTTAAGTCAGTCTATTTCCAATGATAAAATCTCCTCGGGTGAACAGTCACCCGAGTGCTGGCACCGTGTTGCCGCAACGTTTCAATGAATTTCGTGCCCATCATCATCAGGCGAAGAACGAAATTCACTGAAACGTTGCGACAAGACTATGCTAACACTTGGCTGGTCGCCCGAGAAGATTTTATCATTGAAATACGCCGAGGAAGTTGCACTCACACATGGAGTATTTATACTTCTACTTCTGCATAGATACCCTGAAACCCACCGTAAGGCGCGTGATGAAAGGTACCCTGTACTACTACTAGTCATTTCCTTTCCAGCTCCGCTGGCAAACAGAACGAGGGAAAAACGACTCTCTATATGCCTCCATATGAGCCCCGATTTCTCATATCTCATCTTCGTCGTCCTTACGCGCAATATGTTGGCGACAGTAGACACGTTCGGCAGTCAGCTTCAAATACCGGTTCTCTAAATTTCCTCAATAGCGTTTCTCTAAAAGAACGTCACCTTCCCTCTGGGGATTCCTATTTGAGTTCCCGAGGCATCTTCATAAAACTTGCGTGATGTTCGGACCTACCGGTAGCAAATCTAACACCCGCCTCTGAATTACTTCGATGCCTCCCTTCAATCTGACCTGGTACGGATCCCAAACACTAGAGCAGTACTCAAGAATAGGTCCTATATTCTGACCTCTTTACATGTGAACCATTTTTTTCTTAAAGTTCTCCCAGTAAAACGAAATCGACCATTCCCCTTTCCTAACACAGTTCTCACCTGCTCGTTCTTTTGTGGACTGGCAATACAGCCAATCCACGAGGACGGGAGGCCGAAGGGCACGCGTTTAAGCTCACGCAGGATGGCGTGAGGTCTGGAATATGACAAGGAATTGAGACTAGCAAAAAAGGTACATAGCTGCTGGAATACTTAACTTTAATCCATAATTGGTGAACATCGGTCTGACGGTACATACATCACAAGATAAATAGCAAATGATAATGGCGCCTTGCTAGGTCGTAGCAAATGACGTAGCTGAAGGCTATGCTAACTATCGTCTCGGCAAATGAGAGCGTAATTTGTCAGTGAACCATTGCTAGCAAAGTCGGCTGTACAACTGGGGCGAGTACTAGGAAGTCTCTCTAGACCTGCCGTGTGGCGGCGCTCGGTCTGCAGTCACTGACAGTGGCGACACGCGGGTCCGACGTATACCAACGGACCGCGGCCGATTTAAAGGCTACCACCTAGGAAGTGTGGTGTCTGGCGGTGACAGCACACGTTCCACCTCATATCGCTTTGCAGCGCTGCGCCCAGATATTTAAACGACTTGGTTGTGTCAAGCAATACACTAGAAATACTGTAACCGAACATTAAAGGTTCCTACTCGTTCGCATTAACTTACATTTTTTTCACATTTAGGGCTAGATGTCATGCACCACACCAGCTGGAAATTTTTGTCTAAGTCGTCCTGTATCTTCCAACAGTCAACAGACAACCGCACATTGTTGCTCACCCTGTTTGCCAAGTCATTTATGTATATTAAGAACAACAGCGGTCCTCTCAGACTTCCTTGGGGCAATCCTGATGATACCCTTGTCTCTGATGAACACTCTCCGTCGAGGTCAGCATACTGGGTTCTCTTATTTAAGAAGCCTTCGAGCCACTCACTTATCTGTGAATTTATCTCATATGCTCGTACCTCGTTAAGAGCCTGCAATGGGGGGCCGTGTCAAACGCTTTCGGAAATCCAGAAATATGAAATCTATCTGTGGCCTTTCAACCGTAGTACGTCGTGTGAGAAAAGGGGAAGCTGAATTTTACACGAGTGATGTTTTCTTTCCACATTTACGGTCCTCATCGTCGCTAGAACGTTATCACCATCATCTCTGCTCCACGTATCTACGTTCTTTACATCGTCACGTGGCTGCAACGCTACCAGCCGGCACTCTATCTCTCGGTGGACAGTGTTCATAAAGATTTGGCGTCAAAGCAAGTTTGGCGTCTTGGAGCTCGATCACTCTTGATATATGACTTTCTGCTGTTTCGGATTTAGGCGCAGCGATAAACTGCTGCGCTACTTGCACTTCTTCTGAGTTACTAATCAACAAGCACTGGATTCACTGGTCACGGATAGTATTCGCTCTTGCGACCTTTTCCAGTTGATTTACTAGAAGAGAACGGAGAATAGCTGCGGTTTACCTAATTGCAAAGACGGAGTTGAAACCAAGAGGGTCAGCACAGCTATCCAGAGACACTCGCTGCACCTGGACCCTTAGTGGCCAACTGTCGGTGAGACGCACCGTGGCAGTGAGGGGAGCCTGAATTGCACCACCACAAACCCAGAGGCCGGGCTGGTACTCCTGCTTATAGGTTCGCCTTATCCTTCGTTTAGCGACGTAATTTTTGTTAATAACTCTTACTTGCCTGCCTTTTACGTCTGTATCTGTCTCTGCTGATGGAAAAAATCAAAAGAATATTGAAAGTCCTGTTCACTATGGAAACATCATTATATTCTGCACTGTTCCTTCAACTCAGCAGAAGTAACCCTCTGCAACAGCATTCTAGAAGCTACGTCAAGGTTGCTCACATATTTCGTTGCTTGTTGTTTGGACTCCAACTACCGAACGCTACACTAGCTGGGGCTGTACGCTGCGGGCCTCCCTACCTATGCTTCCGCGCTCCGCTAAATAGTAAAACAGGCGACAGAAATTGAAATACAGCAGAACAGCTATCGCAAAAACTTAAAAATGCTATTAGTAAGGAGAATGCCATAAGACACTATCGTTTACCATCTAGAGCAGAGAGAGAGCATTGGGATGTTACCCGACATGATTTAAGAAAACTAAGCGCCGCTTTTCACACTTTACCTAAGGAACAGCCTCTGTGCCTTTCAATTAAACTATACGCCGCTGTAATTCTAATTGCTTCCCTTGTTATGCTATCCCAGAAATTAATCGCTTGCACAACGATGTTGGAATCTTCGAATTCCATTTCTTGTTCTCAAATGAGGTAGTTTTCAGTGACAGCTGATTTAGTTGGCTGCTTGAATCGGGTGTGGCGCTTACGTTATTTACATCTATGTTCAACACTTGTTATAGGTTGTCCATTATATATCGCTAGAGCAGCGCGCACGTCATATTGTTCAGTTTGCCTGGAGACCAATCAAACAAAGGACACCACTGACTTCATTCCTCATCCTTAAAACATTTCAAGCTCGAGCTCCGTGTCTAAAGGTCTTTACGTCAACAGGGCGTTAAACGCTGCTCTTTCTTCCTTCCAATCACGGAGTGATGAAATCTTGACATCTTGTAACGTCGCAGCTATTTACATGGCTGCAGAGTTTTGCAATAAGTTTTATTCCGTTAGGTCAAGCTGTATTGGAGGCTGGCAATGAAGCATCCAGCCCCGGCCATTGTGTTGTCGGCTGCTGGCGTCATAATGCCTTCTGTAGTGACGTATGGACTGTGAGGACTGCTCTGTGTCGAGCGTACTAAGATCACTTATTCATCTCACCTAAGAAACTAAATAACTATGATAAATATGATCTGTATGTTTTCAAATTTGGTATAGGAACCTTTATAATTTAGAAGAACAGTATGTAAAATTTTCGTGCGGACACCTTTAATAGTTTTGGAAACATAAAAAACCTGAAACTTCCTGGCAGATTAAAACTGTGTGCCGGACCGAGATTCGAACTCGGGACCTTTGCCTTTCGCGGGCAAGTGCTCTACCACCGGAGCTACCCAAGCACGACTCACGCCCCGTCCTCACAGCTTTACTTCTGCCAGTACCTCGCCTCCTACCTTCCAAACTTTACAGAAGCTCTCCTGCGAACCTTGCAGAACTAGCACTCCTGAAAGAAAGTATATTGCGGAGACATGGCTTAGCCACAGCCTGGGGGATGTTTCCAGAATGAGATTTTCACTTTGTAGCGGAGTGTGCGCTGATATGAAACTTCCTGGCAGATTAAAACTCTCATTCTGGAAACATAAAAAACCTATTTAAAAGTACTTAACCAACACTTATTAAAGTAAATTCAGATGGGAATCATGAAATTTTACGTTTCTTTGTGATTTGAAAACAATAACAGCACTGTCAGTGCGCATAAGTTATTTTTAAGGAATTTTTATTCTAAACTTGTAATAATTTTGCTTTCCTAACGGAAATAATAGTTTAAAAGTTGATATTTATATTTTGTGCTAGGGTGGGAGTAGATTAGAGTGAATGTGAGAGTGTGTGTGAGGACCTACGTCAAATTTAAATTTTAAAATGTATCACACCATCCGTAACTAGCAAGAGTTATGTAACCAGGATGTCCTGAAAACGGTGAATCCCCCTAACTGGTGGATGGCGTGTGTCTAAGAGCGTTTGCTTTTGTAATAAGGCAGCCAGAAAGATAGTAAGAGGATATTTAGTTCTAAAGTATTTTTAAAGCTTAATTTTCTTTTAATTTTCGTTTGGTTTGGTTTTGTGGAACATTTTGTGGATTTTTGCAATATGGAATGACGTAGATGCATCTGCGAATGCTGATTGCAGTAAAGCGGTTTGCGCGCAAAATTGATCATGAAAGATAAATCAGATTGGATGATCGTTTTGATCAACCAATGAGAGAAAAGTCTTTCCCTAGTAATTGAATGAGTTATATGCCCTATAAGCGACGGCATTCAGGTAGTCGTGGAGTCGCTATCGGACGAGAAAGTAGTGTTAAATGTGTCCGAAAAAATTATTTGTAAGATGAAGAAATGACGATTAAATCGCGCTCGGTTTATATGGCCGTGCTAGCAGATGCAATTACGGACATTTCGGTCAAGTTTTGAGCGGTTGTGGAATGTTGGTTGCAGAATAAACCCCGTGTGAAACAATCGGCCTTTTTGAATATTCTGCGTGGCGTGTTCCGTATGCATGTACTGAACATTTTGGCGACCATCTTCTTTCGAAGAATCCACTGAAAAGGACCGAATGTGAACTGGTTTTGTAACAGTGTACTGCCTGTGTGACTTTCTTAATATTTCGGGTTGCACTTACCACATTTCTGGCTGTCTTACGTGTGATATAAGCTGCACGAACTAGTAGTAGATTTACTACCAACGTAAATGTGGGCTTGGTGACACCATAAGTGAAAAGGAAAGTAATAAAACATCAGTATCTACAAACAAACAGACGGGAGGAAGCACCCATTTTGCCCGTTATTAACAGAAATTTACAGGTTTATCTTGTTACTTGAGTTATGCGGACTTTGTAATCTAAGTATGGACGGTGGTTTTCTTCAATGCTGCTTTTCTCATCGTCTACATAGTACCTACGAATGCAAAGCAATGGGAGGTGAATGGACGCTATACTGAGGTAAGTGGACATCAATAACTAAATCGCAACGTACCAATCCCGCCCCGCCGCAATCTGAAGAAAAAGGTTGCAGCCATATAGTGTAAAGACAAAATGATAAGTCGGGTGGAAACCCGAAAACTGCTAAACTATCAGTTTCCTTAAGAGATCCTGAAGGATGACATTGTTTTCATGTTGTTCGTACGCATTAAATTTATCTACAGATGTGTGAAGAAAGTTATTTCTTCTACAAGAGCGTGCTGAAAATTAATGCCTCCGAATTTTTTATATGAAAACAATTAAAGCTTTTTAAATCAAAAAAACGTTATTAACATTTAACATCCTTATTCTTCGCATCCACATATTCATTACTCAACATAGTTACAATTGCGATGAATAGCTTTCTCCCAACGAGAGACCAGTTCGTTAACACCGTCGGTGTAGAAAAGTTTGACTTCGTCAATAGTGCCACAACCCCACCTGTGCTTGCTCCGCTTCACCACTGTCAATGTGAAATCCTCGAAGGTTTCCTTTAAGCTCTGGAAACAGATGAAAATCGGATGGGCCCAAGTCGGGACCGTGTGGAGGATGATCAATGACAGTGAACCCAAGGCGTCGGATAGTACCAGGTGTCGCAGCGCTCGTATTTGGTCTGGCATTGTCAAGCTGAAGCGGATGGTTTTCCAATTATGGACCAGCTCTTCGAATTCCAAACTCGATTACAACACGTTGTTTCTCACGCAGCGTCACACTGCCATGTTACACGCTGCAATTCGGAACACACTATCAGTAGAAGAGTGCGAATACCGGGTGATCAAAAAGTCAATATAAATTTGAAAACTTAATAAACCATGGAATAATGTATATAGAGAGGTAAAAATTGACACACATGCTTGGAATGACGTAGGGTTTTATTGGAACCACCCCATACTGCTAGACGCGTGCAAGATCTCTTGCGCGCGTCGTTTGGTGATGATCGTGTGCTCAGCCGCGACTTTCGTTATGCTTGGCCTCAGTCCGTGCGATTATAGGCTTTGGGGTTGCCTGAAGTCGCAAGTGTATCGTGATCGACCGACATCTCTAGGGATGCTGAAACACAACATCCGACGCAAATGCCTCACCATAACTGCGGACATGCTTTACAGTGCTGTTCAAAACATTATTTCTCGACTACAGCTATTGTTGAGTAATGATGGTGGACATATTGAGCATCTCCTGTAAAGAACATCATCTTTGCTTTGTCTTACTTTGTTATGCTAATTATTGCTATTCTGATCAGATGAAGCGCCATCTGTCGGACATTTTTGAACTTTTGTATTTTTTGGTTCTAATAAAACCCCATGTCATTCCAAGCATGTGTGTCAATTTTTACCTCTCTATCTACATCATTCCGTGATTTATTCAGTTTTCAAATTTATACTGACTTTTTGATCACCCTGTATATGACACGAAGAATAAAGACGTAGAATGTTCATAATGTTTGATTTATTGAAAAAGCCTCACTAGTTATCACATAAAAAATTCGGAGACATTACTTTTCAGCACTCCCTCGTACAGTGTAACTCGTATTGGGAACCATTTGTTTCAGTTTTGGACAGAATCGAAGCTCTTGCACTTAGCTTGAATCACAATTTCTCGAAAACGTGTCTAACGGATTTATACAAGTGAACAGTCCCCACCCCACTATCACGTCTCCTCCATCTCACTTCTAACTCTCTCCATGTTAACAGGTAATTAAACTGAAAGCTGAAAAGAAATCTTCATTTTCATCCGTTTTTAGTGCAGCTTGTTAGAGGTGCTATCAATACACTGTGATAATGCTGTGGAGCAGATAGAAAACGTAGCCATTCTGTAATTTCCTCGGTGTCGAATAACTGTTCCATGTTGTTGCTACATCATTTGGTCTCATTATCCGTTTATTAAAGCGTGTGCAGATTTGTATCCGGTAATGATACATCTTGTTTCGCGGTAACGGCCTCCGTAGCTGCTGTTTCGCTCATAACAACGTTTATGCCGTTAATAGGGATATCAGCTGTTGAACAGCGCCGACATAGACGACGTGAGAGAGAGAGAGAGAGAGAGAGACAAATACGGCAGTCAAGCCACAGTGTCTGAGCAACAGAACACAGGCTTCTGTGATGGCGTTCAACCGAAAATTCTCTGCTATTTGCTTTTATATCTGATAGGGCGTAATTGTAAGGACTTCCTGTTATTCATGCGCTAACTGCCCGACAATTTGTCTTAAGTTTTGTTGGGCCAAATTGATACGGCTGTTACCGGGATCTGTTACTGAACAAACATTTACTGGGAACAATTTAGCCCGTAATTGCTGTTATTCGTGATGGGGGAACTGCGGCCGATTTAACGACTGTAGCGATTGGCCTGTAAACACGGCTCCAGTGGAGGTAATTAAGTAATTTGGCAAAGCATGTGGCACACATCACGTTAAAGGTCGTGTCTATACGCTTTCCGACCTGGAAAATAATTGAACCTACGTACACGTGTACGTCGTTACGTCATCTACTTCGGCGTTTGGATAGCTAATGATATCGCTCAAGAAAAATAACCTTCAATACATTTTTAAATTTCTGCGTTAGCAATAAATGCGATACTGAGCGTTTCGATAGCTAATGATATCGGTGTATACATTTTTAAATTTCTGCACTAGCAATAAACGCGATACTGAGCACGTAAGGTCTATCTGGCAAATGAAGGGGTCTGTTGAGGAGAAACAAACAAGAACGTAGTTTGAGGTGTTGTTTGTTATATGTTGAATCCAATAACAAGATCGCAAGAAAAAATACGGTTTACATAATAGACATTTATTTATCGCAGTAAATTTTAAATTACTTATTTTCAGTGTATGGTGCCTTCGAAAACACAATGGATAACATGGTCATACTAATCAAGACTGTAGATGGTTAGAAAATGCTTCCGCCAGCTCCTTCAAATACGATTTACAGAAACCGTTGACAGCCGAAATTTACTATTACCTTGCTTAGATTTCAAATTATGCTTAATGTTACGATATACAAAACCTGATAATTAGGCAACTATGACAATAGCAAACAAATACCCTAACTATCTAGGCCCATTTAGGAACTATTATGATCTCTACAGTAATCAGCTAGTTGTAATATTTATGTAACTATTATTTTCTTGAAAATCAATAACATGTTCTCTGCAGATATACTACTTCTGATCTTAGATATGGGGGGGGGGAGGAGAGGTTCAATGAGTAATCAACACTTTTTTCTCTTGGCCCGTTCTGGTTGTAAAAATGTGGATTTTATTGTGGAACGTAATCAGATATTCCCGCTTCAGTCACTACAGTTTAATGAAGTTCCAATAGGTGGTGACGCTGTACGTGGCCCTCAAAATGGCATCTGTAATGGAGGTGCGCTCCAAGCAGATAACTGTCATTAACTTTCTTTTGGAGGAAAACGCGAGCGTCGCAGATATTCGTAGGTGCTTACAGAATGTCTACGGAGACCTGGCAGAGGACCAAATGACGGTGAGTCGTTGGGCAAGACTTCTTTCGTCGTCTTGACAAGATCGCGTAATCTATGGAGTGGCGCCACACCACCTCTCCTACGAAGAAAACGTTCAAAGTCGCACCCTTAGCCGGAAAAGTCATGGTGACGGTCTTATGGGACTCTGAACGGTTGTTTTGTTTGACGTCCTCTCTCATAGTGCAACAATCAACGCTGAAGTGTATTGTACTGCTCTCAGGAAATTCAGCGTGTTCGTCGTCACAATAATGCAGACGAACTTCTCCGTTTCAGCACAAGGCCTCACACGTGTCTGAGAACCCGAGAGGAGCCCACAAAAACTTCATTGGACTGTTCTTCTTCGTCCACACGAAAAGCTGGATCTCGCAGTTTTGGCACCGACGTCGACAGGCATAGTAGTACGATGCGGGTATCCAGGCGCTTCCAGTAAGGCGGCGTAAGGCTGACACATTGAACGGAGATTATGTTGGAAAATTGGGTTTTGTAGCCAAAAGAGTGGGGAATAATATGGTGGATTGGAAACACGAATGGAACCAACCTCGTCTCAGAAAAACAGTGTGTTCCATTATTTATTGAACTCTCCTCGAAAAACACGATACATGGGATTTAATACTACACAAACCTGAATACTCCACTGTGAATAATACATGGGGAAAAATCGATAAATGGATTATTGTAAATTCTTCGGAGTTTATATTGATAATAACCCGAACTGGAAGTGCCATGGAACGAATCTTAAACGCCTGAGCTCTGTAGCTCAGACCTTGGTGCGTAACATTTAAATAGTCAATTTATTATTTCTATTATTAGTCAAATGGTCCAAGTGGCTCTAAGCACTATGGGACTTAACATATGAGGTCATCAGACCCCTAGACTTAGAACTACTTAAACCTAACTAGTCTGACATCACACACATCCATGCCCGAGGCAGGATTCGAACCTGCCACCGTAGCAGCAGCGCGGTTCCGGGCTGGAGCGCCTAGAATCTCTCGGTCATAGTGGCCGGCTTATTATTAGTCACCAATGATTTATCGCATCATGTTGTGAGATAGCTTTTCACTGAGGAAAGAAGTGTTTCTTACACATAAGTGTGTCATAAGGATAATACGTGGTGTCCACTCCAGAACTCTTGTAGAGAGCTCTGTAAACGTTTGACGTACTGATGACAGATTGCATTGTTGTCAGAAGTCAGTCTCGGAAACAGCAGTAACGTTCATGAATATAACACAACAAGGAGAAATTAGTTACACTAATTATCTCGCAGGTCTAGTGTGGCGCAGAAATGAGTTAGGTAGGTTTTATGAGAATCCTTAGCCATTGAACTAGAGATATTAAGAATTTGATAGACAATAAAATTGAACACAAATTGAAAGCGCGTTTCGTCGACAACTTCTTCCACTGCAGACAAGGATTTTATAATAATAAAATAAAATGTGTGTGTGTGTGTGTGTGTGTGTGTGTGTGTGTGTGTGTTTGTGTGCGTGCCTGTGTTTTAAGAGAGACACAGAAACAACAGAGAGAGAGAGAGAGAGAGAGAGAGAGAGAGAGAGAGAGAGAAGGAAATTGAACATAGTTAAGTATAAATCACTGTTCATGAATAAGAAGTAGCTTCAGACACCCATGTAAATAGCCATCTTCCTGCCATATTTTTCACTGTGATAGTGTACCACACTTTTAAAACTAACTGGTTCTACATCATAGCTAGAATTCGCGGTTATTTTCCATGATACATGAAAACACCTGGCTAACTAACTAACACACTCAACGAAATCATCTTAGTTGCACCGACGGAAGAAGGGGAGATTACCATGACGTGACACACAATTTTATTGACGGACACAGCGTTCGAAGCACACGTGCAGAGAATCTCATCACAGGGAAATCATTGTATATTTGAGGTACATGGTTTTGTACTGCCATCAAGGCCGAAAGTTTCTTCAACCTTGAAACATGTCTCGTTAATAAAAGTCTTGGCAAGATGACAAAATTTTTCCTTAACACATATTTATTAATTTTAAGAAACAGCTACGATAGAAAAACAGACAATGGCAATATATTGTTTCCCACATAATATCAGCACGGCCCCGCAGTTCGTATGTAATAATTTTTACAGTTGGTGAGGTGTCAGCTGTTCAGTCTTTCTTTTTTTTTTTTTGTAGCCTCTTGTTTAATGTGAGCAGATCTGCCCCTCCCCCCCCCCTCCCCCATTCTCATAAGAACTACTTTTTTTCATCTGAGATGATGCAAAAAGTGCCAGCCGGGGTGGCCGAGCGGTTCTAGGCGCTACAGTCTAGAACCGCGCGACCGCCACGGTCGTAGGTTCGAATCCTGCCTCGGGCATGGATGTGTGTGATGACCTTAGGTTAGTTAGGTTTATGTAGTTCTAAGTTTTAGGGGATTGATGACCTCAGAAGTTAAATCCCATAGTGCTCAGAGCCATTGAACCATTTTTTGATGCAGTTCTAAGTTTTAGGGGATTGATGACCTCAGAAGTTAAATCCCATAGTGCTCAGAGCCATTGAACCATTTTTTGATGCAAAAAGTGTTATTGAAGTATCCCAGTTGGAATATTTCATTCGCTTGCTTACTAGTTACACTGGTACCGTGAGATATAAGCGAGGTCTCATGGAACGTTTTAGCATACGACACAGTTCTCTGATTAGGGTTACTGAAATTACGGACAGCGATACATTTTTCACACAGATGTGTGTTGCGAAAGGTAGTATGTTAACCAGTGCCAATTCTGTCCAATAATTATTTTATTATCTGTATTATTTCTGTGAGTAAGAAGTAATTAATTAATTTTTCTTTGAATTATGTCACAGACCATTCACGGTCTGACAAATCTCCATCAAATTACTCTTTAATAAGTCATTCTTCTATGGAGGAGTATCTGATGAGTGAATACAGCTATGAAACCCTGTAGTCCAAGAACAGAAACAATTCAGCCTTCTTCATCTCACAACAACAATGTATGTCAAATAACATTTAATAACTTCTATTAGTTTCTGAATAATGTTCGACGAAGAAGGTCTGATACCTCTCTCACTGATGAATGAATTTCAGGGTTCGAGAACTGTCGGTTCATTGATAAGTAAATAGCATGCTGGTGTGATCTCTTTAATAATAAGTATCGAATATCTTTGATTTGCGGTAAATACCGAGTGGTGTCATCAATAAAAGCTCACAAGATAGCTTCTGACGCACCTGAGACACATTTACCAGGTGTGATAAAGAGAAAGAAACCAGTGGGACAAGTAACAGTAGGTATCACGCGGACTTAACAATTACTCACCAAAACATGCAGTTAATAAATAATGGAATTTATCAGTTTGAAGTTGAGCTTCAACTTGGGAAAATCATGGAATCCGGCACTTTCTGTAATAAACTCACAAAGACGTTGCGACGGTGCAGCTCGCAGTGATAGATCGATATCACCGTGTGGACGGATCGCGCAGATATAGATCTAATTTCATACATATGTTATACCTGTTCGCTGCCGATCAACGTCTCTGGCGCCTTGTGTATCTGTGGCCTCATGCGCAGTGGTGCGGTCCGCGGGTTTAAAAGAACGGAGCAAGAGCTGGAGCGTCAGTCACCTCGGTTCAGTCTGTAGATGGCTGGACGGTATACAGTCGAAATATAAGAAGACAGGACTGGTACAGGCGATCACCAGGGCGGTGCGAGCTGCTGTACCAACCAGGAGGAGAGCCGTGGCGGCCACCCCCACACCATGGTCGAACGAATTGGGACAGATGGGACAGGCTGTAAGGAGGGCAAGGAGGTACTACCAGCGGAGTGTCGTCTGGAGAGAAAAACAAAGATGGTTGCAGATCTACCGAGAGAGCAAGGAACAATTCCAACAGGAGTTAAGGGCAGTTAGACTCAGAAGTTGGGAGAATTACGTAAAAAGCCAACTGGCTATAGACCCATGGGGAGTCCCGTACAAATTGGTTCGAGAGAAGTTAAGATCACCTATGGTGCTATCCACCGTCAGGGACGGGGACCGAATGACGGGCACGTGGCAGGAAACTGCTGAGGCCCTACTTCGGGTCCTGTTGCCTGACGATGTGGAGGAAAATGAGACGGAAGAACAAAAAAGAATCAGGACAGAAGATCAAAGGGACTACAACAACAACATCAGAATCTACCCCTTCTCTGAGGAGGAGGTTGCTGCCCAGATCAAGGCCCTCAAAAGAGGAAAAGCTCCTGGCCCAGACGGCATTACTGCGGAAGTGGTTCAATTCCTTGCCCCCCAGCTCGTAGCTCCTCTCACTAAGTTATATAACGAGTGTCTGAAACTCGGGAAATTCCCAGAAATATGGAAAAAAGCTAACATAATTATCATTAAGAAGAGTCCAGACAAAGATCCCACAGAAATTAAATCGTACAGACCTATCTGCTTGTTAGATGTACTGGGCAAACTTTTTGAGAGGCTACTGGCAGACAGACTGACAGCACACCGCATGCTGTGCGGGATGAGTGACAGGCAATTCGGCTTTCGGTCTGGGCGTTCTGCGTCCGACGCAATCGCCCTGGCTGCCGAGGTCTGTGGCTCCACCCCGCACAAGTATGTCGTCGGCATCATGGTAGACATCAGTGGCGCCTTCGACAGCCTGTGGTGGCCCTCACTCTTTTCCTGCTTGCGGGAGAAGAACTGTCCAGGGCTGCTATACGGCTGTCTGAGGAGCTATTGTGCAGACAGGGAGGTCTGGCTATCGGCCCCTAGCGGCACAGTCAGGAAGATTGTTACCAAAGGATGTCCTCAAGGCTCTGTCCTAGGACCTCTCTTTTGGGACATTAATATGGAGCCATTACTTGAAGATCTAAAGAACTGCGACGATGTGCTAGAGGTCATAGCATACGCCGACGACCTCCTCCTGCTGGTCGGCGGCAGAAGCCGCGAGGATCTAGAGCCAAAAGTGGACAGAGCCATAACTATTCTCACATCGTGGTGCCATAAAAGTAAAATGACGATTGCACCCAACAAATCCACATACCTACTCCTCAAAGGCCAATTGGTCAGAAACCCCACAGTAAGAATAAATGGCATACCAGTTCTTCGGCGCCGCGAGGCCCGATACCTGGGTGTAATCATCGATGAGAGGTGGAACTTTTCATCACATATAGACACCGTATCTCAGAAATCCCTAGTTCTATTAAACAACCTCATCGGAATTGGACACAAGCGGTTTCACCTCCCACCAAATCTAATCAAGTTATACCATAACAGCATATTAACCTCAATAATAGGATACGGATCAGGAGTCTGGGCACACAGACTCACGAGGGTCATGCCTGCCATGGCCGTAAGAAGAGTGCAGCGGAATATGCTTTTACGTTCATAGGACAACACCTGGGGGAGCGTTGTTAGTGCTAATGGGAATCTGTCCATTAGACATAAAAATTCGTGAACAGGCTGCCTGGTACTGGGTAAAGAAGGATAACAGGGACAAAATTAGGGAGATACTAGGGGATTACGCAGGGGACAAATACACCATCGAAAAGAGAGGGACAGAACTGTGGCAAGAACAATGGAACAACGAGGATACAGGTCGCAGAACACACGAGTTGCTACCGGATATAGAAGAAAGATTAAAACTTAAGTTTTTCACGCCTACGAGAGGAATGCTGCACTTTCTTACTGGACATGGACCATATCCAACATACCTATGTAGGTTTGGGAATCAGGCTACACCAGCGTGTGACTGTGGTGCAGTGCAAGGCACCCCAGAGCATGTGGTGTACGAGTGCCACCTCTTCGATGATGTAGCCCAAGAGCTAAGACAACAACTACCAAACAACGACACATACCACTTGTTAAGACGTGACAACACCTTTGATACCTTAAACAAACTCACAAATGAGATATCAAAAAAGATAATTAAGAACTTTTTAAGGGACAATCGCCATTAGAAATCAAAACTTTCACCGACTTTGACTAGTGTACCCTTCCTGTACCGCCGGGTAAGGACTGGCCAGCCACCTCACGACTGGAATCCGCCTTGTCCCGGATTAGGAGGGAGGGGGGCACAAAATACCGGACTAAACGCACACCGATCATGACTAATATAATTAGAGTAGATGTAGATGATAGGACAACACCTTAGAATAGACTGCAGCGACACCAAGTTAAGGGCCAGCCCAGTGCCAGGGGCATGCCCACTGGGATTAGCTCAGTGGGCCTGGCCAACAACTAGTAGGTTTATAGTAGCACTGGCACGCTTGTAATCGCTGCAGGTAGTACGTAGTTTCCTCGTAGATTAAGTAGTTAGAGCCTCATAGCGGTAAGATTAGAGTAAATAATAATAACAATAATATAAAGATACCTGTAGTGTAGAATAAATAGCTGCATTTTCTATGTATCTTCATTAGGACCCACTAATGTAGTTAGGTAGTGGGTTATCATGTATCATGTAATGGATTTAATAAAGAAATTTAAAAAAAAAAAAAAAAAAAAAAAAAAAAAAAGGAAGAGGTGAAACTCATACGGTTACACGCCCGAACAACTATTGCGCCGCTAAAATATGAAGACACATGTTCTCAATTTGCTTTAACTTCAAATATTATGAAATATACTACCGTGCACTTCACGAAACACAAAAAGAACTTGCCATTCTACGACTACAATTTCAATTAGTAACAACTGGATCAGACACTTCATATGAATACCTGGTTGTAATAACTGATGCGGGAATGAAATGGAATGGACGCAGAGCCAGTCGTATATATAGCGATTGACAGACTTCGGTTCTCTGGTAGGCTGCTGTTACATTTCAATGAAAATAGAAAGGAGATTGTATGAAAAACACTCAAGTGTGTGACACCCATACAAAACAGGGCTAAAAAGAGATATTGAACGTACACAACGAACGGCATCACGAATGGCCACAGGTATCTTTGATCCGAATGTCGTGTAATGCTGAAAGAACAGAAGTGGCAAACACTTGAAGATAGACGCGAAGTTTCATGTAAATCCTGCTTATCAAGTGTGAAGAACTAGCTTTAAATGATGAACCTAGGAATATGCTGCAGCGCCCCACATATCGCTCTAGGAATTGCTAGGACTTGATTAGACTATTTACAATGCGCAAAGAGGCTTTTAAGCAGTCATTCCATACGTGGAGGGAACGGATAGAAGGAAAGCACTTCGAAGTGGTTTGCAGACTACATATGTAGGTGTCATTAATGCGCATTAGTGAAGGAGCACTTCCTGGAGCTGGAAGAAATTTTCGTTCCCAGACATTGGTAGATGACGAAATGCAGATGACGGCTCATAATTACTGCTTCTCATAGAGTGCCAAAGTCCTGCGTAAAATATGGGTACTACTTACGATCCCAGACTGAGATTATCAAGCCTCTATTTTCATGAAATTACCAGATTTGCGGTCAATGTGCGGGGGTAACGCCTCTCTCATACTCGATGTAAGAATATCTTACGGAGCGTGCTGGCGGTTGTAGAAACTACAGCTGACTGAAGCTTCTGGAAGCTCTCCATTGCTAGTCGTGTTGCACAAATTTCAGCGTGTAATGAGCGTTGGATATACCAATAAAATCCAGTTAAATGTTTGGACGGATGATGCCTGGCCCCGGGACTGTAATACATCTGTGATACGTTATCGAATACACGAAATATTCCGGAAAATCATGGAATGTCTTAAGCTGGGTCATGTCTCAACCGACCAATGTAATATTCACGTTTTAATAGTGCGTAGCACTTTTCTCATGGACTGTGAGAAAACCCGAAAAGAAGATAACTGGCCCGTTATGCGCTTCTAATGTGGTGTTACAGAAGCCTCTTGAAAGTTAACTGAACTGGATAAGAAATGACGCAAAATCCGCGAGAAAAGGAAAGTGTGCGAAACATTGGCTACAAGAAGGAGCAGTATGATGGGACTTGAGACAACAGTGGAAACTTCAATGAATCTAGAGGGAACCGTAAAGGGTACGAACTGTACGCGGAGGCCTAGATTAGAATATATCCAATAAATACTTGAGGAGGTGGAGTGTAAGAGCCATTCTGAGATGGAGAGGATGACACAAACAGGAAATCATGTCGGGTCGACCCAAACACGACTCTAGATTCATACGCAAAATAAAAAATAAAAAAATGCGTACTTATTGATATCATTCAGCCTGGACAAAGTGGTTTATTTGACAGTGATACTCAGATCACACTTAATATTATGTTAGAATGTCCACAGTACATCCTCAAAAGACCTTACGTCACACCATAGTACACTTGGAGCTATAGCGTTAGTGTAACGAGACTGTATGCTTGCGGACCTCAGATGTCATCTCACAATTTTATTAATACACAGGTGACTAAAACACTTTACGTGTAAGTGAACATCTGAATTCGCAACTGAAGTCAGTGCATCTGTTTGATTGTAAAAGTACTATAAATAAAATAAACTGTTCAATAATTATCCTCCTTTTTCCATAATGTGAAAGGTGCACGCTTTGTTGCTGTGTCGCTGTCAACCCCTGCAGCCTGTTCACGGATTACGGCATGTGACGGAGGTGGACGCACCCAAGGTTCAAATGGTTCAAATGGCTCTGAGCACTATGGGACATAACATCTGAGGTCATCAATCCCCTAAAACTTAGAACTACTTAAACCTAACTAAACTAAAGACATCACACACATCCATGCCCGAGGCAGGATTCGAACCTGCGACCGTAGCAGCCGCGCGGTTCCGGACTGAAGCACCTAGAGCCGCGTCCAAGGAAAGCGATGTCTACTACGGTTACGTGATGCTATACACAACGGATGACGTAGGGTTGTATGCAAAAGCAATGATTACAAATCACAGTTGGGACAGAATATGGAAGGTGCTAGAAAACACGAATATTACAAGTAAAATAATGAAAGAGTTGTATTTGACATGCTGTCAGACATCATTAACCAAAGTGGTGCGTCGATACTTGTTTTCTATAAATTAACAGTTACTGCTAACATATTGCAAAATGATAATTTACTAAAGTCAAGCCGGCCGCGGTGGCCGAGCGGTTCTATGCGCTTCGGTCCGGAACCGCGTGACTGCTACGGTCGCAGGTTCGAATCCTGCCTCGGGCATGGATGTGTGTGATGTCCTTAGGTTAGTTAGGTTTAAGTAGTTCTAAGTTCTAGGGGACTGATGACCTGAGATGTTAAGTCCCATAGTGCTCAGAGCCATTTGAACCATTTGAACTAAAGTAAACGAGTAATTATGGGTTTCTTCTTTCATTTAATCATTTTCCAAGATGATGTCACAACACAAAGAGTAACGCATTCAACCAGGGCTCGCCACTATCTTTAACGCAAAACAGAGCACATTATTAGCATTCTCCAGGAACGATTTTTCATGTATGGAAGATGGATCACTTTAAACATAAAAATTATGGACTGACCCTGTTCAAATATAAAATTAATATAGCATGTCGCATACTCTTCCACTAACATTTTGTTTTGCAGCCAGATTAGATGATACAAAGTTAAAAGTGTTGCCCAAATAAAAGTAAGATATTTACATTTACAGTTTCATAAGACTGAACAAACATTCAGTAGTGGTGCAATTAATTAACTACTTCATGATTGGCAATTATCTATGCATGAGATTCATGCTATAATAATATACATGTCTCACCCTACCAATTGTCTACTCCCAGTAGCTCAGTGGTCTGCATGACAGAATGTCAATAGTGAGGGTCTGGGTTCGATTGCCAGTTGGGTTGGATATTTTTTTCCGCTCAGGAACTGGGTGTTGTGTTGTCCTAATCATCATCATTTCATCCCCTTCGACGAGCAAGTCACCAAAGTGGCGTCAAATCGAAAGACTTGCACCCAGTGAACGTGCTACCCGACGGAAGGCCGCAATCAGACGACGTTTACGTTTTACCCTGTAAACTAACTATATAGCAATTGTGTTGCGCAAGAACCGGAAATTGTGGTGATGACAGACCTCTTAGCTGATGCTGATTTTTACACTACTGACATGACTGAATGACGTCAACCAGATGCCTGGATGGCACTGCCTGCAGTGCAAGCACTGCTGGGTCAGCTAGCTATACCACCCATATGCCGTGTGGCTATGAAACATGGCTGCATCGCCACACTGACACAGAGGTCAGTTATCCACCATGCAAGAGTGCTCTTTTCCGAACTACTTTGCGGTATTTACTGCTGTAGCTGGGAACCTGACAGCACACTGCCACCAAGGTTTATGAGTTCGACGTGCATCCCTGCAGCTGGGTGTGTTTCTGGAGCTTTGCTGTACCTTAGCCAAGTATAGATAATATGCATGCCTGCAACGTAAGCCTTGCTATATTTGCTGAACTTTTGGGGTAAGAAGGTTGGCACAGTTACGGCCTACATACCCACCAGTAGGAGGGCAAGGGGGCAACACTGCATTTTGTTAGTGTGGGTTGCGTACATCAGGGGCAGGTATGCACTCAGGGGCAAACCTATCGTTCTCCTTTGATTGACAGGTACTTAACCTAGTGTTCTCCTTTGATTGACAGGTACTTAACCTACTGTTCTCCTTTGATTGACAGGTACTTAACCTAGTGTTCTGCTAAAAGAATCCTTCCTTTTGTTTGACAGACACTTAACTTATTGTTCTCCACCATCTCCCCCTCCCCCAGCCTCCCTCCCCCTCATTGCTACAGGTACACTTTCAGGTCTGAGTTATTGTAAGAGGCCCCTCTCACTTAATTAAATTGATCAATTAATTAATCTCTCCCCTCTCATATCCTCCTCTCCCACCCTCCCTCCCATAAACTGTCAGGTAAAAGACTCAGTTGATCGGTCATTTGGAGGGAAATCAATTGCTGTATATGGATTATTGTTTAATTAATTTAGACAATGTGTGGAATATTGTTTACTTCAACAATTTACAGGATTCAAAGCAATGTATGGAACATAATGAAACTGGTAGAGAGAAATGATCTCATAACAGGAAAGTCAAGAGTATATTCTTTATTTATAAAAAATTCCATTTTTTGGTGTTGGATTTCTCTTGCTTATTATTCTCTGCTGTTTGGAAACATGTAGGACTTGCAAGAAGAAATTACATGTTGCATAACCTAATGATCGGCACTGGGTGTCTTAATCTACTGTTTGGACCTTTGTCAGCACTTAACTATTGATCTGTTAAATGGTTTTCCATGTCACCCCAATTTCCTTAAACTATTGTACCGCCTGTGATACCAAATTAAGTAATTAGTTATGTCCGCCCACCATTTTCTGGCACACTTTTCGAATTTCACATCCTTTTGAGCGCCATTTCTGGCGCATTCGTCTTCTTTGTCGCCCACACCCCTTAAGCTATTGGACTGCATTTTACATAAAAATTATGCAACTTAGCGTCGTGTTCTGCACGTAACCTGCTGTTCTGCTCCATGTCACCCACTCACACACACCATCCCACTAACTACTGTACTGCTAACACCACACTGATATAAAAAATTTATGCAAATTAATTAAATACATATTCTTCACATGCATGGGGTATTTTTTTTTAATTCACAGCATCCTATTGGTCATGTGAAATCGATGTAATGTAGTTTAAACAAAAGATTGCCAATAAAAAACACATCCCGTCAATCGACACCTAACGCTGACACCTCCAGCTCTGCACAGGAGGCTACCGCACATGCCCCCAGAAGTCGGGATACACCGACAGCCCCTGTGAAGTGTCACGGCCATCAGCTACCATGCCACACAGGTGACCATTCGGATCCATCAAGTATGAGGCCGTGGCATCCCTTTCATGCTTGACACCTGAGGAATTCCTCTCAAAATACGTGATTACCTAGGCACCATTGCTGACGTAACAGGATGGGTGCAAAGACGTATTTGCAGAGCACAGATGCTCCAAGGGCGCACACGCTTCGACACCACCGAGAGCTACTGCCAGACGCAAACCAGTGCAAGCCATCACTCTCACACTCCTGCCGATGGCATGTCAAAGTCACCTCTACAGATAAAGTTCTTCGAATGTTATACTGACATCACATGTCTATCTAAATAAGCACCAAGTCATCCTCTGGTCCGTGTGCACGTGTGTTCACCACAGCTGGTGTGATCCCTCTCTCTACCTGCAGTCCAGCGCAGACCTAATTTCCGAGCGACTCACTCTCGCAGACGCTGCAGAAATCCATTCCAGAATAGCACAGGCTGCTTTCTCCCAAGCGATTCTAACAGGACATATGTGACGTGTGGCTGATGCATTGCTGCGCGTAGTTACATGCCATTGCAAGTGCAGCTAGCATCATTCTCAATGTTATACTGAAACCTCATGGCTATCTAAAATAAGAACTGAGTCAAGCTCTCGGAAATTTCATGGTGCCCCAGAAATACTTAATGTGGGCTTTCGTAGGAGCTTTGGTGATGTCTCGGCTTGTATATGCGGAAATTCTTGCCCTAACAGATCCTGTTTACGAAAATAGTTCAGAATAACATTGAATAGATTTTCCCTCACGATCCTAACGTAGCAACCTATCCATCATGTGTTGCCTCTCCTGCTTTCAACATATGCAGACGTTCTCGCCTGTATGTAGAGCCTCCTATATCCCAGCACAAAGGGTGTCTTGTGAATGAATTGTGCATTATGACTGGCTCTTATCGAATTTACCCTCACTCTCACTCTCACTCAATTACACTGCTCTCCCACTGAGGACAGAAGCTTAAATATTAGAGTGCGAAACCGACCTCCATCTCAGCAATATATCACCCATACCGTGTCGATGTAGTGAACATACAATTCGTATCTTGCACCATACACAATCACCCCTTTTACATCATTCGTATATATACCGCGAAGACAGACAGCACTGTATACACTCCTCACAGCACAAGATATTTCCCTGCTAAATCATGGTCATCGAGGCCCGACGAGTGATCAGAGCACCCTCAGTGGACCGAGGTCACTCTCACAACTGTTCTACAAATTCGGGCTCGTTCCCCCTCACCACAAACGCATTACTGTTTTTGGTCTAAACCTGTTTCCTTGCTTTTCTACACCAGTCTCCAGACTCTAGGATTACAAGAACACATGTATTTTCCCATGGTTCACCATAATATTATACCAGATTCTCTTAGGGCAAGAATTTCCGTGCATAAAAGCCGAGACATTAGTAAAGCACCTACAAAAGCACATGTTAAGTATTGCTGGGGCACTACACAATTTCCGAGAGTTCAACTTAGTTCTTATTTTAGACAGCCATGTGGTTTCAGTAGAGCACTGCTTGTGATGGTACGTACCTATGCGCAGCGATGCATCAGCCACATGTCACATATGTCCCATTACAATCGCTAGGGAGAAGGCAGCCTGTGCTATTCTGGAATGGATTTCTGCAGAGCCTACAAGAGTTTGTCGCTCGACAATTAGGTCCTCGCTGGACCACAGGTAGAGAAAGGTATTACATCAGCTGCAGTGCACACACAGACGAGTGGACCAGACGATTACTTAACACTTATTTAGATAGACATGTGACGTCAGTACAACACTCAAAAAACTGTAACCATAGAGGTGACTTTGAGGGTGTGTGTGAGTGGGTGACATGGAGCAGAACAGCAGGTTAAGTGCAGAACACGACGCTAATTTGCATAATTTTTATGTAAAATGCAGTACAATAGTTTGAGGGGGATGGGTGACAGAGAAGACGAATGCGCCAGAAATGGCGTTCAAAAGCACATGAAATTGGAAAAGTGTACCAGAAAATGGTTGGAGGACATAACTGATTACTTAATTTTGTATCAAAGGCGGTTTAAGGAAATGGGGGTGACATGGAAAACCGCCTAACAGATGAATAGGTTAAGTGCCGACAAAGATCCAAACATTAGGTTAAGACTCCCAGAGTACAGTGCAAATCATTGGGTTATGCAACTTGTTTGCCCCATGTAATTGCTTCTTGGAAAACCTACACGTTTCCAAACAGCAGAGAATGATGAGCAAGAGAAATCCAACCCCCAAAAACGGAATTTTTTTATAAATAAAGAATATACCCTTGAATTTCCTCTCTACCACTTCCATATATTCCATACATTGCCCTGAATCCTGTAAATTCTTGAAGTAAACAGGATTCCACACATTGTCTAAATTGTTTAAACAATATTCCATACACAGCAATCGATTTCCTTCCAAACGACCCATGAACTGAGTCTTTTCCCGCCAATTTCCAGGGGGGAGGGAGGGAGGGAGGTGGGTTTTGGCAGAGGGGAAGTGGTTAAATAATTGATTAATTTAATTAAGTAGGCAATCAAACTGATAAGAGTGAGAGAGGTCTGTTCCAATAACTCAGACCTGAAAGTGTACCTGTAGCAGCAAGGGGACAGGGGTGTTGGGTGGAGGGGCTGGGGTGGGGGAACAAACATTAGGTTTGCCCCTGAGTGCATATCTGCCCCTGATGTAGTCAACCGGCATTAACAAAATGCAGTGATGCCCTCCCTGTCCTCCTACTTCCTCTAACCCTGTCAACACTAGCTACTGCTGCCAACTGTACTACAACAGTTTCGTCATAAATTCAATGAGTGAGAATTTGCAATGGAATACCTGTTTAGTTCATTTAGTGGTATACATATCTTTAAAAAAACCACTGAAAATGCTCTATTTGCTTAGTCAGCATTACACTTGAAAGTTCATTGTAAAACTTATTCTCAGGTTTGTAAATGTCAAGTTGGTATCTAAGTTACATATAAAATTTATTTTGATATGGAATTATGTAAATTTCAGTGCAGGGTAACAGAACTAGGTGAGAATTTAATTTTGAACAGGAGCAACGGAACTATGTAATAATTTAGTTTGGAATGGAAGTACATGGAACACACACTATGGGATGCAAAATTCAGACCAGCTGTTACATTAAACAATTCGCCTGCAAGAAAGCAGTCTGCTTTCATTGAAACTTACATATGCTGTCCGACTGCAAAACAAACAACTCAGATTAAAATGTTCGCCCTGAATATTGCTAATCTTTATCTTCAGTCTTGCAAACAACTATTGTATCATAACTTACTGTAATTATGTGCAAATGGTAATAAAAAATTGCCACATCTGACTACTTGATAAAACTGCTTGAAAATTTGCAACATAACACTTTACTGAAACCTTTTACTGGTATTAAGCTTCTGGACTGATACTGATAACATTTTCTCCAATAGACTCTGACACTCTGACTATCATTGTATCTTACAGTGGACATTAATATTGATGATATTTGTTGGCCTACCTCTGTGCAAGGAACTCTCGTCTGCTCTGCACCTGTCACTGTAAGGATAACGACGAGACTGTCAAGATTCAAATTTCATTTGCTGTACTTACAATGTGCAATGCAAGAACTATCTTATTAATTTTCACTAAAATGCTTCTCAGACACAGCTCGAGGTGTGCAATGCGAGCATGCAAACACAGTCATGAAAGTAAATGAAAATGGGGAACTAATCTTAATGACTGATAAATAAGAGCAGGACTCCAAGTTTAACTACGCTTCATTAAGTCATGACAACAACACACCCTTTTCATAAAGTTCTTGCAATGGACAAGTTAGCAAAACATTTCTTAACAACTTTCCTGTCTACAATTACTACCCTTGACATTTGTTTCAACTATAAGACAAAACCATATGTCGCATTACAAGCCGTCTACAGCAAACTTCAACCATATGCAGTGTTCTAACAATAAGGAGAACACATTTACAAAACTATTAAAAATGCATTACCTTAAAAGTTGCACTTTTGACATTCTTCCATTAATGTAACCTTATTTTCTTTCCTAAAAACATATTAGCATAAAATCTTCCACTACACGGCAGGCTAGCTTCCATTCATTTTAGACTACATACATAGCCAGATTGTCCAACACGAACTGTTACTACTCTCTTACTCAAAAATCTTTGGTCTCAAAACACAGACTTACAAAAAATATAATTATATCAATACTACAGAGGTTCAGTACATTTATTCAATTCAGACTTCATTTACATTTATGGCCAAAACTACCTGAAAATCAAATAGGACGGTCGTCTTTCACACTATGATAAGAGTCTCTTATGAAATCTTCTCAGGTTATGAAGCGAGTCGTGACTTTTCGACGAGTCGTCTTAACTTGTAGATGATAGGTGGGAAACTCATCGAAATATTGCTACAACCGACACCATGATAGCTGATAAGCCAGAAAGTTTGAACAATGAAATTCACCGAGGAAGGCTGTATTCCCAGATTTCTCATTCCTCTTTTTTCAGTATGGATTCAGTGATTTTTTTTTGTTTTTTTGTTTTTTGTCAGTGTGCAATTCATCTACTCATTTAAGAGATACAATGGTATTGTGCTTTCTGCCGAATGGTTAAAGCTGTTAGTGCCATCACAGACTTCTTTCTGGTATTATCCTCTCTGTAATACATCTGACACCAGTTGCCTGATTCATTTATTCTGTATAGCGAAGAAATAACACCTTCGTTCCATTTTGTAGCAGTAATCGTAAAACTATGTAACTAAATTTAATACTGTGATGACAAATTGTTACCCTTGAAGGGGAATGCCCTGCAGTGAACGTTTTTGATAGGTTAAGACTATGTTCCAGGCTGGGCTTAGGAACCAGATAGGTATATTTCTTTTTGGCAAAGTGCAAACAAACCGATTGAGATTTCCATTTTGGTATTATTTCCTTTCTACATGTTCCTAGTTACACAGAGGATCTCATAGAATTAAAAACTGTAGGGGTGAAGTAGTGGTTAGTTGAAGTTTTTGGCCTATGGCTGCTGCACACTTGGATACCGAATATGGTAGCAAATGTCGAAGCAAGACAGGTACCAGATTTCGAGCCCCAGCCTGGCAGACAGATTTGACTCGTATCTGTTTTATTTAATACATACAATTTATATTTTGTCCTCCAATTTGTATTAATTCTTTAATTGCTTTTGAAGCATGAGATAAATGTGGTAATAATGCTCTACAAGATCCTAGACAGCATCAGATCTTTATCTTCACTGCTTTAACACATTACACTGAATTTCATTTAAATGAGTTTCTGTTTGTATGACATGTAGGTGCTAAAATATTGACAGTAAAATTATAAAGTCACTGTAACATTACGACACAAAATTTGTAAGGTAGGTGACATTTAAAGTTAAAAATACTGTGTGTTTTATATGAACCATAAGAAGTAAAATATCATTTTATCAATTACTTTTATTTTAAAATTATTATTTTCATTGCAATTTGCAATAAATCAGTCAACACACATAAACTGTAAATAATTTATAACAATTTTCTTACTGTTAGTTTTAGCTTACAAGCCTGATCCAAATTTTAGTAATGGTTACATTATTTTCAATTTTAAGTATGAACTTCAAGGACAGCAACATTATCATTTGCAAGAAGTTGTAGCATCAAACATATGATCAATCTTCTTCAGCACTGGTACTTCGATTAACAGCTTTTTGCAATGCATATTCTTGTTCATTTTAGAGATGAACCATCAGTCTTTGTTGTAGCAGATATCGAACTCCACGAAATTAATATTTTTACATTTGTTCAGTCCCATTGTTATCTTACATAGAGGTATGTACAAATTGGCGACTGTTAAATTTAAGAAAGAAACCGACATAAGATCAACAACACACTCTTTGGTACTGGCTTTTTTATGTTATTAAATGTATTTTGTCTGCAATGTGACTTATTTTCTGTAGACTTACCTGCACAGAATCGAATCTCATCAGCTTCACGTTTTTCAGTATTCTGTAGTCTTCAAAACCTCCATGCATCCAAACACAAAGTCAGTCCATTTAAAACAGCACAGTGTCATCTACTTTATCCTTAGTGTGCAATACTTTTTACAAAGAAATTATTACATAATTTAAAAAGCTAGTCCTTGAGCATTCATTTCTCAACCTAATCAGTGTACATATTGTGTACACATTATTTCACAATGTAACATCAAACACACTGTCAGCTGTCATCAAGACCATGGTGAAGATACATCGTTTCTATTTCGTGTACTGTAGCTTCCCATTTGTTTGCCTAAAACGTTAAGTCAGGATCGCTTCAAAACAGTGAACTGTTTATCTCAGAAACAGAATAATATACAAGTATTATGCACTTCAATGCTTTGGAGCACACTTTTCCAGAAAAAAAGAAAAAAAATTAATTAGACACTGTGATGTGAATTGACAGATGTCTGATCATTATTATTGTTATTATTATTACTATTATTATTATTATCATTGTTGTTCTTATTGCTGACTTGTCTTAGATTTTTTACCAAAAACTTACTTTGTGCTATGCAAACAATTCTTCAATTTGTCATATTACTTAACAGGTACTTCTGGACTATCTTTTTAAATACATGTCTTGTGCTAATCTCTTTAACCTCTTTGAGTAGTTTATTGTACAAACTCGTTCCTTTGTAGAAAATGCTGTTCTAATGAGTTTTATATTTATTATTTAGTAGTAAATGTAGATTCAAGCAAATCTTGTTCCACAGTCATAGATGAACTGTTTGTGCGGTTATGATCAAGATTAGTGTGATGTATAAAAAATGGAAAATGTGATCACATGGTGTATTTAATATCCCCCATGTTTTCAACAGATCCTTACAGTAAGTCGATAACTGTTTTGCATTATTATTCTTATATCTTTTCTGTAGTTTCAAAACTGTAGTCATGTTTTGTTGCCCAGGAAAGAATTCCATAGCTAAGGATGGGGTGCACATATGAATAGAATGCAAGCAAAAGACACTGGCTACTGACAGGATTCTGATGAGAGGGCTCTGAGAGTATGACTACCTGATGACATCCTGTTTGCAAATATCTGTGTGCATTAACACCACTTCAACTGAGAATCAATTTTCATTCCTAGAAATTTTGGGTTTCCTTTGATGTCTGTTGAGGTACCATTTAAATTTAATTTAACATCTATTTTCCCTCTGAGATTCGTGTCATTTGTTATCTTGGAGTTCAGTGAAATTTATTGCAAATTGACCAATTGTAAACTTCAACGAGGGCTTCATTTGATTTCTCTACAAGAAGTTCTCTTGTTTCCTTAGTGAGTACAATGTTACTGTCATCTTAAAAGACAATTTTTTTCCAATGGCAAATTTGTTTTCTCTACAAGGAATTCTCCTGTTTCTTCGGGGAATATAGTATTACTGCCATCAGAGCACCACTGCCGGGAAAGTCATTGATAAATGTATGGCGAGATCCAAGTATTCTAGCCTGAAGATCTCTTGGATCAAGCTAATTTGATGCTGATAAGTGTTTCACTAAAACTGTGGTCTTATTTGAAGTTCGTGTAATCTCCGTTTATGTTCGAAACCAGTCATTAGCTACACGTCCTCTACCGAATGGTTATAGCTTAATTAGTAGAATCTTATGGTCAACGATACCAAAAGCCTTAGAAAGATGTACTGATACCTCTGTGACACGCACGCACTAGTCAAGAGCAACATTTGTCACTTTTGTGTATTACAGTATGGTACATTCTCTACTTGTGCTACTCTGGAACTCAAACTGTGACTCACTTACAAAACTGTATTTATTGTATTTGTTCAAGTAATTCATTAACCTTTCTTCCATAGTTCATTATACGATTTTTGAGAATGATAAGGCACGCAAATGGGCCTGCAGTTTTCTGTGTCTTCTGTATTACCTTTCTGTAGCAGAGACAGAGCATTTCCCTGTTCTAAATACACTCGAAAGTTCTGTCGTGCGAATGACTCATTTGTTATGTTTATTGAGAGAGTATGTGTACGCTGGCTGGACTGTTTCAGGACACAGATTGATGTGTCATACAACTGTAGAGAATCTTGCTGGCTGGTGTAGCTTGTTCAATAATATTACCAGCTCTCTTATCACTATGTTGTTGTCCTTTAGTGTGCCTCTCTCTGTTTTCTGTTTAATGACACCACAGTTTGCTTTGCTTTTATTCTTTGCAATGTACATTACTTTGACATTAAACCACTTTTTATGGCAAACAGCTCTGCCCTCTTAAACCATTTAATACTTACGTTAAAATGTAAGAACTCTGGCTCATTGCGACTATTTTCAAATATAAGCTTCGGGGAGGACACTCTAATACCTGCTGTTCACCCATCATTGCTATTGATGTGGCTACGTTTGGAAATGATGACGGGAACTTAACAGAATTTTGTATTTACAAAGATTTCTCTATACACTTCATTTCTGCTTTAGATTGCTAATTCTACTGAAAACTTTTCATTTTGACTCTTGATGAAAGGCATTATAGGCTTACAGTTTAGGGAAGTTTCCAAGCCTTTTAATATTTGTTAATTAAAAAACAGTGTTGATCGCAAATTTCTTTTAATCAGAGTGACCGGTTTCAATCCTTAAGGATCATCTTCAGACACTAGAACGTTAGGTGGACTTCCATTGAGCAGGCTGCGCCGATCCACGACGCTGAACTGACTTATTTTAATATTTGGTTCAATAGCCTTAGAGTCCAAGATGTCACACGGCTGCTTCACACATTTCCCTTTCCATATTTTTAGCCACATTGTTGATTACCGACGCAGTCATAATTACCCTTGTGGTGCTGTTGAATAACAGGGATAGCACGAAACTGTGAAGGTGCTACCAGTTTCACAAAGCGACATTTGTATTTATGATTATGTCAGAACATTATGTGGGCTGTACAATAAAGTTTATGGAAGAGTGCCAAATTCATGATTATTTCATCTGTAGAGCAGAGACTTTTCTGTAGCCTACCATGAGGTGTGCATCAGGAAAAAATGGCCCCCTTTCCAACCGTTCTGACAGGCAGAGAGTCTTAACAAAATACATTTTACTTCTCTGGTGGTAGATTCAAGCTATTTGTAGATTTACATATCATCTCATATTTCACAAAGGTCGGTTCGATTAATGTTCTCAAAGCAGATGAAATTAATGGTCAATTAAATAATATCACCGTAGGCTTGTCTAAGCATAGGACTATTGTCTTATGGGGACGGAGTAATTTTCTGAGTCTTGATTTAAACACGGCTAGTAATTTGCAATACGGCGAGCAGCTACAAAGGCTGTTCGAGCCGTTATTTTGAATTCCAGACCACGGCTTCTTCGTGGCGAAAGAACGCCATTCTGTCCCTCCCCTTTCGACGAGTTGCCACCAGTCAAGGGACCGAACTTCGGAACCGTGAGACCGGGCTTTGCAGGTCGGAACAAAACTTAATGGTCATTCTGGTTACGTTGGCTACAGGCTCCTCTTTCTGCCGGCAGACGCTTGCTTGTTTGTAATAAACTCGGCAACAAAAGTGACGGGAGAGGACCTCTCGTCCTCAATTGGTTGCATTATTAGTTTGAGCAGGTCCTTGGAGTTCACTAACACAGACGTTGTCGCCATTTGTATATCTTTGTGTTTGGTTGCTTTTCTCAGCAGCAGCCACTCAGCCTACAATTCCGATTAGTGCTGTTTCGCATTAAAGATAATGCTACCGCGGTAATTTCGTTCGTGAACCGTCAGAAATGCAACCGTTTGCATATCGACCGGTAAGCGCGACAAAGCTAACCATGCTTGCGCGATAGTGCTTTATACAGCCCCTAACTCGGATTCATTTATTCTTTCTCGTGAATAATAGCATTTACCAATTATCCCTCAGTGTACACGCACTCCGACTCTCACCAAGGGAGCGACGAGTTAACTAAACGCTCGTTTACATTGCAACAAATGGTTCCCTTTGTCTTGTCCTACAGCAAGACGTTTTCTATTGCAGGTTCGTTGTTACCTCGCATTTCCTTGTGCGTATTAATGGAAATTATGTAATATTGGATCAGATACGTCCGATTTATGGTTGGTATGTAGGATCTTACTACAAATTTTTAATTAATAATCAGAGAACTCTGGCAGAAGAGGTATGAGGTACGGTGCTGACCACGGTGAAGACAGCAGACGCATAGTCGGTAAGGTCAAATGTACCTGTTAATTGGGAATCGGAAATCACGCAACTATTTTAATTTGTGCCACCCAATCGCCACGTTCGTTCTTTTAAAAGAGAACCGACGGATGCCGCAACGTTTATACAATTTACCAGACACTGATATTTTCTTCCTATTCGCTAAGCACTTTCAGGTATTTCAGATAACGTTATTTCCCCATTGTTCGAACATAAATTTATAAAATTTCCTTTACAGGTATACAACAGAAGATGCAGCTTTGTAGTTGTGAAACCGGCTGTGTGGGTCTCTAATCGACTTAAATAAATACAACTGCAGCGTACTATTGGACTCTTCATTCAGTTTTATATATTAAATAAATACAACTGCAGCGTACTATTGGACTCTTCATTCAGTTTTATATATTACTAGTTTCAACATCTCTATCTAATCACCTATTGTACTGTATGAATTTTGAGTCAATTACGTACCCCAGTTTTAAAATTATCTGAAATGTGTTAGAAACCTTACTGCTATTGTACTATGGCCAATCAAAAAATAATACCTCCAATCTTTATCTTTAAGTTATGTAGATGTTGTATTTGATAAATAAGATTTTTGATTTCATAACAAAACAACATTACATACGAATGCTATGTCGTATGGTTCAGGGAGTTGGTACAGAATGCCGCAGGATAATAGTTGGCGTGACGAAGCAAAGTGCTCAGCCCTCCTCAAGTGATAAAAATCGTCATCGATGGTGAACGTCCAGTCTAATTAAGCATCAGAAACTGATCCTTGATTAAAAACAATGAAGCAGCCTTGATTAAAATGAGTGAAGCATTAAGTAAAATCGAAATCCCCAGCCAAAAACGATGCTGACCTTTCTTCAAATCACAAACTGTCATCACTTTACCGACTAAGATATATTCCTGTCGGCCTGTGTCAAGCTAAAGACAATTCGAAAATGTTGTCCAGGAAAGTATTGGGCCCTGGAGTGATTGAAGAATAAAACAAATGTTAGTGATGAAAATAAATAGAAGTAACGTATCGAAATACATTGAAAAATTATTTTTAACATGTTTTGCGGGCCATCATTGACAGCAAGGAAGAAGCTTATACTGACGATCAAACTTAGTGACAGCTGCTAGGTTTGTATGCGTTTGTCACCAACATTATAGTAATCGTAGCAGATGACAATACAAAGTACGAAGTGTCCACAGTGTGTTGCCTGAGCGTATGCGGTGGCTGCATTCCGGGTAGCCTAGTGAAAATGTGAAAGAAATCAACTAAAACATGGAAGCTATGAGAACCGCGTTGCTAGTGCTCTGCTGAGGAAATATGGACACCACAACAGAAGTTTGGAATGTCATAGAATTTGCTTCAATGACTTCCTATGGTACACCCATTCAGGTTTGTACAATCCCTTATTAACAAAATAAACATAACTGCTTCTGAAAACAAGAACAATTTTGGTTAGTTAAAAAAAAGTTGGCTCTCTCCTAAATGTACATGTTGAAAGCAAAAGCAGTGAAAATCTTTAATTCATGAGCCGGGCGAAGTGGCCGAGCGGTTCTGGGCGCTACAGTCTGGAGCCGCGAGACCGCTATGGTCGCAGGTTCGAATCCTGCCTCGGGCATGGATGTGTGTGTGATGTCCTTAGGTTAGTTAGGTTTAAGTAGTTCTAAGTTCTAGGGGACTTATGACCTCAGCAGTTGAGTCCCATAGTGCTCAGAGCCATTTTTTTAAATTCATGATGATGATTTTCAGTCTCTACTTGTGAGTATGTCCTACGTGCACATGGATGAGTTCTTTCACTCTGCAAGGCATGCTCTGGATATCATCAAGTTTAACTTGGCGTATCAGGCCCCACTCCTCAATGGCAACTTCAGCGAGGTCCTGAAGAGTCTCACGTGGATTTGGACGCTGTGCAATGGCCACACAGGTTCCTTGCATGCTCAGTTGCATTCACGTCTGGGTAATGTGCTGGCCAATGCATTCGGTTGACGTTCCATCTTTGAAGATGACGATACACTGCGATCTTGAATTGTCATCGACTAGGACGAAGCTATCACAGACTTCACATTTGTAGGGCTTTAAAATCGTTTGTAGGTCTTCTTGGAGATATCGGGGACCAGTCAAAATGCCGTAGATGGAAATAAGAGCGGTCCATTGTCCCTTCATTATAGCCACCTAAAACATTACCCTTCCTCCTGCAAGCGGATGGATATCATGAACGTATCGGCGTACATGGTGCCGTCTAGCGCTCCTCAAACCCTAACACGTCTAGCGTCCGGCAGCCAACCAAAATATGGTCTCGTCAGCAAACGTGACATTAATCCATTCTGCGATGGTCCAATGTTGATGTGCAAGAATCTAGGGCCATCGGTTGCAACGGTTCCGTTGGTTCTATGCGAAAATTCTCATTGGCCTTCTGGAATGAAGATCACCCTGACAAGATATTCTGCGTACTGTTTGGTCTGAGATACGAATCCCTACTGCTCGGGAGAATTTATTTCCACTAGTTCCGGCAGCTGATATTGGGCGCTAGCGAGCGGACTGTTGGAGGAAACGATCGTGCATTGGTGTAGTCGTACGAAAATGGCCACTGCGAGGTCTTTCGTTCACATTTCCCACCTCTCCGTACTTTCTCCACGCCTTAGATACACCACTTCGAATGACATATAGCCGATCGGCAACATCTTGCTCTGTATGACCTGTTGTAAGTAAAACCGCTACCTTGCCTATACGTGGCATGTTAATGTAATGCTGAACACAAACAGGATGAAGCTGTTGTTGATACTGGACTACTCGTGACGTGTCACTGCGGCTGCGGTATGTTTACACGACTGGGAGACGGCCGCAGAGCATGCCAGAAGTAAACACCCTCCGGTATATAGACTGTAAGTCGTTAACGGATTAAGTGCCTAGGATCAAATGGTTCAAATGGCTCTGAGCACTATAGGACTTAACATCTGATGTCATCAGTCCCCTAGAACGTAGAACTACTTAAACCCAACTAACCTAAGGACATCACACACATCCATGCCCGAGGCAGGATTCGAACCTACGACCGTAGCGGTCGTGCGGTTCCAGACTGAAGCGCCTAGAACCACTCGGCCACACCGGCCGGCTAAGCACCTAGGTCAATGAGGCCTCTAGTATCGTAGACTACATTTTACGGTAGTATTCCAACTTTTGTTGTGCAGTGTATTAGGCTCGGATTCACGTATCACATAAAAATTGAAGCTGGATGATAGTAATATCTGTGGCGCGTCTCGTGTTACTTCCACACCTACAGATGATACCACAAGTGTAGAAGTAGGTATCCTTCTTTACCGAAGTTTACAAAAGAGAAAAAAAGTTGAATAAAGGTCTGATGAACTCAGAAGTATAGGTACTTTAAGTTTCTTTCCCAAGAGACGCACTGACGTAATTTTAACTTGAAATTCGGTGGTTTAAGTGGGAGAACGATTAGAACGTAATAGTCGTCGATCTATGTACCAGGCGGAGAGAGTGGGCAATTCTAGCGCCTAATGGGCGACTCCCGGTGCAATCAAGGCTGACGCGCCAGCGACGGGCGGCTCACAGGGAAAAACCGAGGCTCCCGTGCCTAATTAACACGTCACGAGCGGCCGGAATTAGTGCGACAATTAGCGGGGGTGGAGCTGCGGCGAGCCGCCGACCACCGACCGCCAACCGCGGGCCGGCAGCCGCGCCTAGTTCTCGCGAGGCACGAGTTTCCGTTCTGGCGGGCGGCCGTTTTCAATCTGCGCCCGTCCGCAGCGGCCACAAAGTGGAGGAAATTGTTATCGGCGAAATTACAGGGGATGTGCTCCGCGGCCACACCCAGCGCTATCGCGCGCGGGCCGCCCGCCATCGCCGCACGCCTACGCTCGCCCGCGAGGCGCCTAATTCCAGACGTAGCTCACGCCCCCGCTTTCCCGGCTTTGATCTCGGCGGCGCGGCTGTTAGCGGCGCGCGGCTGTCAGCGGGCGAAAACAAAGGAGGCGCGAGTCCGGCCCACCGACGCCCCTCAGCCAACCCTTTAACGTCGCGCGCACACATTGTGCAGTCTGACTAACGATTATGAAGTCTTCCTTCGCTTAACTTTAACCTGGGAGCTCATAAGAACCTATTACCCTGGTATTATGCTCGGAAATGTTACCCCTTTATATCAAATGTGACCTACATGTAAGTAAGCACAACCTAAGATGTTCATCTTTTGGATCTACAGCTCTAGTCTTTCTTCCCGTAGCCGGCCGCGGTGGTCTAGCGGTTCTAGGCGCTCAGTCCAGAACCGCGCGACTGCTACGGTCGCAGGTTCGAATCCTGCCTCGGGCATGGATGTGTGTGATGTCCTTAGGTTAGTTAGGTTTAAGTAGTTCTAAGTTCTAGGGGACTGATGACCACAGATGTTAAGTCCCATAGTGCTCAGAGCCATTTTTTCTTCCCGTGTCTGCAGTTAAATTATTGGATATAGGTTGCCCCTTTTACGCAAAAACACCGTTCTTTTCTTGTCACCCAACATGTTTCGGCACCTCTGCGCCATCATCAGTGAGTTTTGTTTATTGAAAATTGTAAAAAGTGAACATATTTTAGGTTGTAGCTTATCTGACAAAGTGAGGCCTAAAGTGTGGTATCGATAGTAACGATGCCACAGAATAGTTTCTCAAGTTGGCCCTGCGAGAGACACAGACGACAGCGCCCTCTAGCCGGTGCTGTCGAGGTCTACGAGCTCCGCGACTGCTTCAGCCCATTTCACCAGGTGCAGCCAGCCAGGACAGTTCGCTTCAACTTCGCACCACCTTGCAAGTTATGTAATATGTTTGCATATGTTTATCCGCTAGTAAAGGTGATTTAACTGTATCTGCAGTACCTAGAGATTAGGACCTTTTCCTGTTCCTGTTCCTGTTCCTACCCGCCTGGGAGGCGGGATACAAAATAAAGAAAGTTTTTGTTCGTTTTTCTTCTTACCGTGAGCTTATATCATATGGATTTGCAGGATCATCTGTATTGTCTCCTGAACTGGTAACTTGTCACCTGCAAACCAAACGATCTAAATTTGAATTTCATCTGCAAGGTAACACAGCCCTCGCTTTTTAAAAATCGTGATTTTGGTGTGGCAAAATGTTTTGCATGTATATTTATTATTACTGACGTTTTGTTGTCATTGATTCTTGTTCTTTTGCGTTCTCAGAGCATTGTACACACAAGTACATTAATATGTGCATGCAGCGTATTAAAATGAGCAATCGGCCATGTGTAGTTTCAACAAATTGTCGTATTGGCCGCCGCACAGCACAACACGCGCGGCACACAGCGAGTACTGTTGGCGCCGCACACGATGTCAACAACTGGCGCAAGTGAACGCGTCGTCGCAGGGTTAGCGGCAGCGTTCTCACCACTATCGATACGGATTATCTGGCGGCGCTGCCCTTGCCACTAGAGTGAGCAACCGCATAAGAGCGCCATCTACCAACACTCTGATTGGCCGGACCTGCGGATTTAAGCGAGCTCCCTGAGCCCGTTTAACCAGTTCAATCTTCGCCGATGACTGTCTTACTACCCGGCTGCTGGATTCACGACGACCGAACCGTACTGTGACCTCCCTGGCTGGAAACTTGCGACGCGTCGGTATCGACTGGTTGGCAGTGGTTTGGACTTGTGTTCTCTACTAGCGACTCTGATTTCTCCTTGGCGATACAGCCAGCGAAGTGTTGTGTAGTCGAACTTAAGTTTTGTTTTGAGTGACAGAAGGTCAAATAAATTTGGTTATCACGGAATATTTGTTGTGTTATAGTGCCAACATAATACAAATAAATAAAATAATTAAATAAATTTTAAAACATATAAGATGGCAGAACTAGCTCAGTTTTGGTTTCCAACCCCTCCCTTCTCCTCCACGCAGAGCCTACTATTTAGGCCACCATTAAAATGAAAGAGTCAAACACAATGTAGCCCCACAGTGCCCATACTGGTTGTGCTCAAAAATATCTGAAAGACCTGAATTATTCATTAAAAAGTTACGTTTGCAGTATTGCCACATCGTCAAAGCATAAACATTTAAGAAATACGTAACCATTACTTGAATTGCATAAAATAACGCCAGCTGGAAAAAAAGTTGTGTTAACTGTTTTCATTCCTGACTACAAAAAATTGTTTATGGGCTGTCTCGTCATTCAAATATACAAATTTCACTGGAAACTGTACAGCATTCGCCACAGAACATGAGAACGATTATCAAACATACTTCCCATAAGTAGTTGAAAATCAAAATTTACTTATGCGATGAAACTGATGAATTAAAAATATGTGGTTTTGGAAGAAATAAAAACAGCTGCTGTTTTATGTTCCTCTTGCTTGTCGTCGGTAACTGATGGTCAGCGCAGCTGAATGCCATACCCGGGTTCGATTCCCGGCTGGGTTGGAGATTTTCTCCACTCAGGGACTGGGTGTTTGTGTAGTCTTCATCATCATCTCATCCCCATCTATACGCAAGCCGTCGAAGTGACGTCAACTGGAAAGACTTCCCGGGTTCGATTCCCGGCTGGGTCGGAGATTTTGTCCACTCAGGGACTGGGTGTTTGTTTAGTCTTCATCATCATCTCATCCCCATCTATACGCAAGCCGTCGAAGTGACGTCAACTAGAAAGACTTGCACCATGCGTCCGTTGTAACCCGACGGGAGGTCCTAGCTACACGATATTTCATTTCACCAACATACGACAGCACTTGTAAATGTTAAAGTTTCTATTATTGTACCAGTCTTGATTTAAGACACAACAGTCACTGAAATCATTTATTTTCCTCATCTATGATGCTTGTCAAGGGTCACAACGTTGTTTCGGCGTCTAAAATCTATGGGAAAATGCGCCAGTAATGCAAAAAGTGCAGTGTTTACGTCAAGTCTCAGTGTTATTTTCCACAAATTGCTGCCTAAAACACAATTGTGAAGCATGAAGTAAGTACCTCAAGCTGTTTCCATGCCTAAATAGCTGCATATAACGTGCTGAACGGATAACTGACAAAACAGGTTAGGCGTAAACGATCGATGTCGTAACTTTCGTCTGACCAGGCTTACAACTCCAGAAATACATGATGACTACAATACTAGTACTGCACTAAGCATACAAGCACACAAAGAAATAGTCTGTCTGAATTATTATCAATTACTGGAGTAATATAATTAGTTCCATTATTAAGGCCTCCTCTTGGTGTAACTCGCAAATATGTACACATTTTAATTGTTTTACGAGGTTTGACCAGTGTTAAAGTGGTTTTCCACATTTGAAATACGTTTCTCAATTTGAGGAAATGTTATTGGTAGTTCATAGAGCACATTGTCGTCACTTAACGTTTTTACAAGGTTTTCAGTAATGTTTCACCGTAACAAGCACCAGTTTAGGAGGGAAGAACACAATGTACTACTAAAAAAAAATCGATAGCATTGATTTTTACAGCAAATGACTGGGCCTAATCGAAGCTGAGCACAGAACCAACTTTCGATGAGAGCTGCAATATTTACTACCAATCGGTACTGTGGTGCCAAAACCCTCTAAAACGTTTACCAATCATATCTGTGGTGACAAGGCTCTCTAAAACGTTTACCAGCCAGGACTATGATAACAAGGCTTTTAAAACATGTCCAATCTGTATTTCCTGTAATAAAATAATAAATAACATCAACATCTAAAAGTTTTACGATGTAAAGCCTCCACACACACACACACACACACACACACACACACACACACACACTCAGTCGCACAACACACTCAAACAACATTTTATGCAGTATTTTTATTACAAGTATTACTTAAACTGCAATACACAAGAGAAACTTCTGTTGAGTTACAGCCAACATGATCAAATACAGTGACGGCGGTGAAACATCGCCAAAGACGATGACAGAGTCGTTACCTTGAAAGTAAAACCTTTGGAAGCGAAATAAAGTTATTTATCAAAACACATTCAGGTCGCAGATAGGTATAATTGTAGATCTGTATGGAAATTCGTTTTTTGCAGTAAAATTAAATTATATTATTTCTCAAATTGTGTAAGCATGCCCACATCTAAATTGTCTTTATTACTTATTAAAATACATGCAGCATGCATATTGGCACGACTAATAAAACCTTTTATGTTATGTAGCAGTCGATATCGATGAAATTTTGAATACTGACCAAGTTTTGTAAGCTCTGTGAACCTTGAAATTAAATATTCCCACATCTAAATTGTCTGTATAGCTTATTAAAATGCACACAGCTCGCTTACTGACACTACTTAAATTAATTATAGATTAATTAAGCACCATACGAGGTGCGACAATGAAGTAATGAGACTGATTTTCTTTGCAAGATGTGGCAACCCTGCAGGCTTGCGTAGGCAACATATCTTTGACCTTAGTCTATAAGCTGCTTGTAGTCCAAGCGCCACATCGATGCAACTGCTCAGTCGTGAGTTCTGCTGTAATAATTTAGCGTGTTTGTGTCTCTCGTCACGGAAAATGAAGTGCATAATATTGTGCAATGGTATGCCATTTCTTTTTGCGTTAAATTGGGTGAAAACGCGACAACAATTTACAGTAAGCTTCAGAAGGCTTTTGGAGAGGAGGTTATGTCAAGAGCTCAAGTTTTTCATTGGCATAAAATGTTTAGTGAAGGCAGAACGAATGTCGAAGATGAAGACCGCAGTGGACGACCATGAACCTCATGGACGTATGTCAACTTGGGCAGGGTACGTGAATTCATACGATCTGATCGAAGATTATCCGTGAAAATGATTGCAGAAGAACTGAACATCAATCGAGAAACGTTTCGTCTAATAATAACTGAAGATCCTGGTATGAGAAAGATTTGTGCAAAAATGGTCCCCACAAATCTCACACCACAACAGCGAGAAACACGAAAAAATGTGGCAGCCGATCTGTTAGAGCAATCGGAAATCAATCCAGAATTGTTGAGCCATGTTATCACTGGTGATGAAAGTTGGTTTTTTCAGCATGATCAAATGGTTCAAATGGCTCTGAGCACTATGGGACTTAACTTCTGAAGTCATCAGTCCCCTAGAATTTAGAACTACTTAAACCTAACTCACCTAAGGACATCACACACATCCATGCCCGAGGCAGGATTCGAACCTGCGACCGTCGCGGTCACGCGGTTTCGGACTATAGCGCCTAGAACCGCTCAGCCACCCCGGCCGGCCTCAGTATGATCCAGAGACAAAACGCCAAAGTTTGCAATGGTGCACAAAGGGATCCCCCAGACCAAAAAAAGCTCGCATGTCAAAGTCAAAAGTGAAATGTCTGCTTGTGTGCTTCTTTGATTCCAAGGGAATTGTTCATAAAGAGTGGGTGCCTCCTGGACAAACAGTTAACCAATATTACAACAAAGAAATTTTAGAAAGACCTCGTAAAAGAGTTCTTTGTGTCCATGCCAACACTGCTGATAATTGGTTTCTGCATCACAATAATGCACCATCCCATACTGCTGTCAGTGCAGCAATTTTTAACCTCAAAACAAATTTCAGTACTACCACAGCCACCTTATTCACCAGATATCGCTCCGTGCGACTTTTTTCTATTTCCAAGAGTCAAAACGGCGATCAAGGGACACCATTTTCGAACAACACAAGATGTCCAAAAAACTGTGACGAGAGTCTTGGAGGATATTACAGAATATGAGTTCCATGAATGTTACCATTAATGGCAGAAGCACTGGAAAAAGTGTGCGCAATCAGAAGGGAACTACTTCGAAGGAGACAACACTTAACTTGACTAAAACGGTAAGCAACATTTTTTTCACATCAGTCTCATTACTTTATTGTCCCACGTCGTAGTTCGATTTAAATACACACAAATCTGTTGCAAAACACTCACACATACACTACTGCAGATGTAACTTATCGTTTAAAGTACACAGTAAAGTAAGCACTGACAACATCTCATGTTTGCAAAACCCAGTTCACCATACCTCTTGAATGATATGGTCACTATTGCAGATCAAACTTAAAATGTACTTGTCGTCAAGATTTATTCAAAGTAAGCAACGTTCTTTCCACATCTCTACAACCGGAACTTCGATATACCTACCACACTTTACAGGCACAATGAACATTTGAAGTAAATATTTCTATTTCTAATTTATCTGTATAATTTATAAAAATGCATGCAGCTTGCTTACTGACAACATTAAATTCATCTAAATCCATCAAAACTTGTTTCAAAGCACAGACATCAACACTACTGCTGATGTACGGTACTCTCTAAGGTGCACTGGGCATTAGCAAAGTAAACAATGACATCTCGTGCTTGAAAAACCCAGCATCTATGTATCTTTGAATGCATTTGCAATGTTATGAACGAAGTGCTAATACTTTTTGTTGATATGTCAAACGGCAATTGTCCAACAGAAACCTCCATTGCAAAACACACGTGGGCACTACTGCTGATTAACCTTACAGCCCAAAATGCAATGAGAACCAGAAAAGTAAACATAGACAATATTTTATTGTAGCAAAAAGCACCATCCATATATCCTGAAATGCATAGAACGAAAAAGCATTTTGTCAATACGACGAAAACCTATGGGAAGGTGAAGCTGCTTCCACATCATCTTATCCAGTCTCAGCTCAAGCGGCAAGGATCCGACTTAATGAAGTAAATTCAGTATTTTCATTTAGTAACTGGCGTAATAACCCAGTCAATTGTGGTCAAAGAAGGTGGAACATGCGAAATAAATCAGGTAGCCACAAAGAGAGTTCCATGAAAAAAATGCTAAAAATCCTTGCGGGGGGGGGGGGGGGTGAGATGTGGAGGGGGGTACATTCGCAGGTCTGTTTTGCACATTTCTCTTGGACAACTCGAAAACCGCATCCTCTGGTGAAAACGTCTCAGTACGAGATTAAATTTCGTACAAAAAAGGTCCTATTCATTATTCCTCTAGCACTAGTAGTTTGCGCGAAGAGAGAGAGAGAGAATTTTGAAAATATCCCACGACACGCAAGCACTGTGCCTTAGATGGTTTTTGTAGATCAGTATGAGGTAGTTTCCCGGCTTGATAGACCACATGTGCTCCGTATCAACTACTGTGGTACACTGTAAACAGCTATCGTTCACACTCTGTATGTACATATGTAGATATAAATGTAGAATGATGGTAACAATGGAAACAAAACACAGAATGGATTTAGAGCACGACTTATGGTGCTTATTGGCTAACACCAAACAGAGTACAAAAAGCATTTTTACACATGAGCAGCACCAGCTGTCTCATTGATTCCATGTTGTTTGATCTATTAGAATGCCTGCAAAGCCAGGTGAGTTCATGTCCCCGAGAGTTAATTAAATATTACTTATCTTTAAGCACTGTAAAATTGGGAGTCCTAATTTTCTTTTTTTTTTTCATCTGAATTTCAGTTGGGTAGTAAGCTTTGTTACTAGTATTGGCTTATACGTGATCTCGTTTCGGAGTGTTGGTCCCATAAGGGCACTTTACCGGCTGGCCCACTTCTTCATTGGAAGCGGTAACGACCGTAAAATACTTAGGAGTTACTATCCGGAGCGATCTGAAGTGGAATGATCACATAAAACAAATAGTGGGAAAAGCAGGCGCCAGGTTGAGATTCATAGGAAGAATTCTAAGAAAATGTGACTCATCGACGAAAGAAGTAGCTTACAAAACGCTTGTTCGTCCGATTCTTGAGTATTGCTCATCAGTATGGGACCCTTACCAGGTTGGATTAATAGAAGAGATAGACATGATCCAGCGAAAAGCAGCGCGATTCGTCATGGGGACATTTAGTCAGCGCGAGAGCGTTACGGAGATGCTGAACAAGCTCCAGTGGCGGACACTTCAAGAAAGGCGTTACGCAATACGGAGAGGTTTATTATCGAAATTACGAGAGAGCACATTCCGGGAAGAGATGGGCAACATATTACTACCGCCCACATATATCTCGCGTAATGATCACAACGAAAAGATCCGAGAAATTAGAGCAAATACGGAGACTTACAAGCAGTCGTTCTTCCCACGCACAATTCGTGAATGGAACAGGGAAGGGGGGATCAGATAGTGGTACAATAAGTACCCTCCGCCACACACCGTAAGGTGGCTCGCGGAGTATAGATGTAGATGTAGATGTAGATTAAGCTCAGTGTGCGGATATCAGTTCCCGAAAGCAGTGCGCCGCAGCTCTGAAATAAAAAATAAATAAATAAATAAAAATAAAAAATAAAAATCTACGAAAGAATTGTTGCTGGGTTGAAAATTAGATTCCGAGCGCAGTTGAGTACAAAGCATCTCTGACTTATTAACGTTATTGTCGGCAGGAGTTTGTGTAGCACTAAAATAGCGTGATGGTGAAGACGCTGGTTCGACTCCAGGTAATACCTACGTTTATAAACAAATGTTATATGCTTTATGTATTTGTTAGCAAATATTGTATCATTATTTTATAATGAAATAACTTCTTTTACATTTTTAATTACTATTCATGAAAATGTATTCACTGAAAACTAAAATTTGGTTTTAAAATGTAAACGCTGTAATATAAAATAAAAGGCGCTTTATTTCCGGAGAATGCGCATTATTACATATGTATGTAATTTTTTTAATATTACAGTAAGGCATCTGCCATGTCCGTATGAAATAAATTTACTTTCTTAGGACAATTAATTAAAAATTTAAAAATATTTTTCGAAAGAGTTATGACTCAGTAATTCTTAATTAACATTCCCACGTGATAACAAATATACAATTTAAACAAAAGTTTGAAAAAAAACTACTACCTAAGTTCGAACCAACGGCGTCACGATTTCAAAACTAATACGCTGTGCGCTCATCTATTAATGACTGACTGTCTGAAATAGGTAATGTGTCGTGCTGAAAAGCGCTTAGAAATCTTTTAATTTTCAAAGGCGGTTTTCGAGCTGTTAGGGAATTGTGCCGTACTGCTTTAGGAGACTGATATCCAGGAAGTGAGACTCAAAGCCTATAAATATGAAGGATGTGGGAACTGGCTGTTGCGTGAGGTCCCGTAGTCGTAAAGTTTCAGGAGTCCTGGTCTACCTGTAAAGTGCTGCCAACAATCCGTTTCGCACGACTCGTGGAACACACCTTTGTGGTCACTGCCCGCATCTGGCTACTGACAAGTCTTCGCCAATTCTCAAATGGGACATAATTTGACACCCGAAGGAGATAGGCATTTAATGCCGCATTATTAGTCCTCATTATCGTCTCGATACCTGGGTTTTTTGATATTTTATATGGTAACTAAAGACGATAAAAGCCTCCGGGGACTAGCGAAATTGGCAGCGTTCTGAAATGGGACACAGCTCCCGTGCGCGTCGTATAAGGGCACAAAAACACGTGTTCCCGTGTTTGACATGATTCCCCGCAAGTTGTTTTAAATTACAACGTAATTACGGCATTACATTAGTGGCGGGGGTCCCGCAGAGGCCGAGTCCTAAATCAAAACTCAAATGAGGCCCATTAAGCCCGGAGGTTTACATTATTCAAATCCGGCGAGAGTCGCATCCGTCGTACGACGGTAGCCGCGCCGCCGAAGGTAATTGAAAAATTATGAAAATTACACGCGGCCAGGCCGGCGAAATGTTAGACAGTCGTTGTAATCGGGCGAGCGCTCATCGATACTCCTACCGAATACATTATATTATGCGGGGCCAGCACTCGTAGCCACGGGTGCCTCCACGATGAAGGATAAATGGCCCGTCGTTGGCCGGTATGAATAAGTCCGCGTTATATTAGACTGGAACGAGCCTCTTGCGTCCGACGTTTCAGCCATGTGTGGCTACGACCGGGGCGCTCCACAAAGATGACAGGCGTTTAAGTCTTTTCGTAGCCACGCAAGTCGTGATTACCGTAATGGGAAATCTACGGCACTGTAATCACATTTTCTGGTCGCGAACAATGGGAAGATGGAATAATGGGTATCCGGTAGTGATAACGCCCACCCTCGCCGTTTTCTCCACAACTGTTAGCCCACGCGGCACGTAAACGAGTCGTTTACATACATATGAATGGGCAAACGGATCTCCTTCGAAGAAAAGCTTAACATTTTCTCTTAGTGAATGGAACCCTCCAAACAACTCCCCCTTTACCCGGTTAAATATAGTCTGATAAATTAGGTACGGATCAAGTCAGGGGAAGATACTGTAAGTAGCATGAGTAAATGCAAGCTATGTGTAAGGTGCGTGAAGCGCACTTTGAATAAGAAAATGCTATCTGACATTGAAGTCAACGTAAAAGATTGGGTCGCCACCAACTCTAGCCACACGACAAATAAGAGGTTGGGCTAAGTCGGAAAATTACTTAATTTATTCATAAGAAAAACTCATAAAAGAACATTCATTATAAAGTCATTCATAGAGAACGGGATGTGATTATTAATATGATCCAGATATTGTTCACGTGAATCAAATATTAAAATAAAGTAAAGAGTGTGCATGAGAGCAGCTTGCAGCAGCATAACCGAAAACAAGATCTATTCTAAAGCATTTGTTTTAAATAAATTTGGAATATTAATTATTGGACCTGTGCACATGGAAACGCTATGGATGGGCCAGCTAGGAAACTACAAGTTAAATGGCGTAGGTAACACAAACGTAACATCGGTACACTGGATAAGATTGGAGGTAAAATTTTTTATTCCTTAAAAAATTGATGTAAGGCAACTATACAACTGCTGTTGTCTGGTAACTAAGTACAACTGCTTGTGAAACGCTATACGTTTCACAACAGACTCGTGTGCCCACATAGTTTGCAGAGGCAAATTTTAGTAACATCAAACCACGCAGTCACGAACAATTAACATTTTACAGTGGACACATTTGAATACACAAAGGACAATGGCAGAGGGCCAACAAACTCTTAATATTAACCCACGTGGATGGTTTCTAACGGACCTAGAGTAATGAGAGAAAGAAAATTCACAAAGAAGCAAAAATTACCAAAATTCGGAAAAGATTAGAATGCATACACACGCAGTTGCAGGCACACAAACATTCATACTGAACCGAGGGCGCTTCAACATATGCAACACCTTTGTGATATGTTCTTCTTACGGATCAAAGTTTAGTCTGCATTAGGAATCAAACTGAAAGTCTGCACATGCCTTGCATATCTTACTGCGGTCCAACAAAACAATCTTTATAAGTTGAAACGCGATGCCAAAAACCAACAGCTCCCCTCTCGCTATGAGACCACACCCCACGCGGTTAAATCAACCCACTCTTCTTCGAACAGACTTCGGCTGCAGACCCTCGGCGAGCTGGAAGCAGTCTGACCGTCTCACACACTCCAACGTCTCCAACGAGACCCCGTGGCCAGGAAAACCCAGAGATGAGGCTTCCGCCACCAACCTAACACCGGCAACTTTCACGCAAGGGGAGCAAACCTCTTTGCCCACCTGGAAACTACAAGGGTTGGCTATTCTGTACGACTACCGCTGATTCTCTGCAGCAGACTAAACCACCGTATAGCAAAATGAAACAAACCTACAGTCATTCACTCACACATTCCAGAGAGTTCTGTATCACTGGAAAGCAAATGATAATGAAAGGGGACTACAGGACCCTTTCAATACATATAAGTAAACGATCAGTGCAGGGTCGCCTGCTCGACCAGTAAAGCTTTTTGTTGTGTACGACTTTGTACGTAACGGTAAGGAGAGGTGGACTACAGAGTGGTGTGGCAACTGCCATCGTAGGAGGGCTGGTCAGGAACAGAAATGATTAGTGATTATGTTAACACAACAAACAGAAGATTTACTTAACTTGTATTCCTGCAAGTGTGAAAAGGCTCATTACAAATAATGGAGCAAGAAATAGAGCCCAGCCATCACAAGATGAACGGGCAATACACTCTCTGAACAAAAGCATGAACTACGGTGTTGGAGCAGCGAATAGGCGGCAATTGCGTAGCACCACGTAGCGAAGAGGCTCCAAGTGCAAGTGGACTCTGTGGCTGCCGCCCGTCATCCTATCGGGTGATCAAAAAGTCAGTATAGATTTGAAAACTGAATAAATCACGGAATAATGTAGATAGAGAGGTACAAATTGACACACATGCTTGGAATGACATATGGTTTTATTAGAACCAACAAAATACAAAAGTTCAAAAAATGTCCGACAGATGGCGCTTCATCTGATCAGAATAGCAATAATTAGCATAACAAAGTAAGACAAAGCAAAGATGATGTTCATTACAGGAAATGCTCAATATGTCCACCATCATTCCTCAACAATAGCTGTAGTCGAGGAATAATGTTGTGAACAGCAGTGTAAAGCATGTCCGGAGTTATTGTGAGGCATTGACGTCGGATGTTGTCTTTCAGCATCCCTAGAGATGTCGATCGATCACGATACACTTGCGACTTCAGGTAACCCCAAAGCCAACAATCGCACGGACTGAGGTCTGGGGACCTGGGAGGCCAAGCATGACGAAAGTGGCGGCTGAGCACATCATCATCCCCAAACGTTGCGCGCAAGAGATCTCTCACGCGTCTAGCAGTATGGGGTGGTTGTAATAAAACCCCATGTAATTCCAAGCACGTGTGTAAATTTTTACCTCTCTATCTACATTATTCCGTGGTTTATTAAGTTTTCAAATTTATACTGACTTTTTGATCACCCGGTATATTGTGGCGGCAGAGGGCACTCGTGGTACGGAGCCGCGGGAGGTGTGGCTCAGTGGGCGTGCACCACTGGCTCCGCTGGATCCCACACGACCGTTGTCGGGGTCTGACGGAAAAATTCGATTGCCAAATGAAAAGACGTCCGTGGGTTAGTATTGCCATGTGACACCACACTTTTTCTTTTGTTTCTAAATACACAAAAAGTATTCAATGTCGTAGCACTAACTGCAGTGAGTGTTTCCTTGTATTCTGAAAATGATATGTGCTGGTAACACGTCGTAGTTTGAGACAATTGTTCCCAAAATTTCTCGAAAGTTCATGAAACTTGAATTTTGGGCGCATATGATTACGTGTACGTTGAAATACCACTGCATGTCTCCCATACATCCTTCTCAGATAAGTGTGCCAGGATCCTGAGTCGTCTGATTAGCTATTGGTTAGCATATTTATAATATCGTCTTTTCATGAGTTTGCTGATCTGCGATGGATCACCTGTAAAAGCAGCGTGTTTATATGACGTTTTGTTTTCAACTTAGGAAAACCTTGGCAGAAAGGCGTCAAATTTTAAAGGAAGCTTTGGAAACACATGACTTACGACAGATGTAAGTGTTTCAAAAACGGGCGAACATTAACTGATGATGGCGACAGTTCTGGTCGTCCATTTATTGGTTACACACCAGTAGATGTTCAAAAACTGACGGGTCTGATTCTGCAACATCGTAGACCAGGAATGGGCAACCTTTGGTGAGCCACGAGCTTCACTGACACTGAAAAACTGCCTATTGGCTTCCGTCTCGGGTCCTTCGGCCGACGTTCACCTAACGATTTTACTGACGTTTCCCCTGCGCGAGTGGCTGGCATTGTCAAAGCTTCACCATCCATTGCCGGAGTTCACCACCGGCCTGTTTTCGTGCGCGCCCCAAGATCAAGAAGACGCTGCGTTTCAACTTTGTAATGTTGTAACTTTATTTTTCTTAGCTGCTGTGTAATGTTGTAACTTTAATTTGGTATGCTGATATCGGTGCTAATTGACAATGAAAGTGGGTTAAAAGCCGTGATCTGTCTGGGGACGTTAACCGTGGATTACTGGGCAACTGTTTCATCAGATATTTAGTCTAGGTTTACCAAGCAGACTAAACATTAATGATAATCTTTTAATAGTCATACAAAACCGGTAATATATATATATATATAAAAGGAGAATTTAAATAAAAAGAAAGAAATCAGTTTATATTTGGAAATTTATTTTAAGATTGTTCATTGAAATTTCAGCATATTATACGTGAGTTATAACTGAGCTGGTGCCTTATTTACGATTGAAAAATGTGAGATTGTAATCTTACGGAACACATAAAATATGGAGCCAAGATTGGGAGACTGCATACGACACTGCATTCATAAAATAACTCACGAAGAACATTGAAACATAAGCAAGAAGAAATTAACCACAACCAACAGATTCAGTTTTTTACCCAAAGAAATTACGTTCATACCACAATCCTGTCCGTCATGTAATTACCACACACTGGTATACTAAATTCATATTAACTCTTTGTGAAGTCTTCGCAAAAAGAATAGCTGAGGGCTACTTTGATGATTACACCACATGCTCCACGTGGTCAACTTGGTTTACACAAAGCGTACAACTCCACAATAATTTTGATAGTTAAAATACATTAGATCGAAAAGCAATTGACAAAAGCAAAACCTTGAACTGGTTACTAACGTCTTACTATTAACCTGATGGGTCAAACAGTTATATAAGCACGTGGTAGTGGTCTCGCAAAGTACACCCCACGTGGACTGAACATAAAGAAAAGTTGCTATATTGAAAATATAGTCAAGACGAGACGTTATAATCACACAAGCATTCGGATTTAAGATTGATGAACTTAGTTAAGAGTTACTGATCAACACGTGGTTCCACTTTACTCACAAAGTAGTAACAAAGCAACAACCGGAAAATAATATGAACTTCACACGAGAATTACACTACGCTGCAATTTAAGATAACATCGGATATTTTAGACCTAAACCCGAAATAAGGGTGATTAAATTTTCAGTTAGGCTGAACTTAAGAAATCCATTGTCCTACGGGCTTAACAGACACGCGCTTAGCCGGAGATCTTACCACTTCAGACGCTCGCCACGGCCACACTGCAACTGCCCACTGCCGAGCGTGTTTCCTGAGGGTGGCTCACAAAGACAAACGGAAGGGGCCAGAGGGGCAGCTTCCTATACCAACATGACAACGGACGGACAGGACCATACTAAGGATAGAAACCTCTTTGCTTTTAGGAAGCGTAGCTACCTGTTCCGACGTTGGTCCTACTGTTCTCTAGCAGACAGCCTTGTCTGCTACCCTCAAGCATGCAACTAGAAATACATATGCTCATTCATCCTCTCACACAAAAGGGAAGGGGGATGACAGTATCTTGTCATATACAGTATATAAAAGAAAGCGGATGTAGGTTCTGTATGAAACTGTGTGACATGAATTACATATAAGAATTACATATAAACTGTGCTTTAAAGTGTAGTAGTGTGACAGATCGTTCTTGTTTATGTGTAAAAGTAACACGTTCCACTGCTCAGTCTCCTCCCAGATAGTCAGAAACGCCACAGTACATTTAGCAGAGGAATTTATTCCATAAATGGCAACAGATTTAAGAAATTAAGCATGAAAGGAATCCAACAGAGACCTTTCATAACCCCAACGCTCCGGGAAAAGACTGTGCAGGGAATTTTCTGGCCATGCTAGGACATTCCCAAGCAGGCTTCTCACACCCTACTTAAACCAAAAGTGTAAAAGAAAAGGCAAAAGGACACCAGCTACTTGCTAAAACACAATAATTTCAACACATCTTTAGAATCTACCAATTTCAAACAGAAAAAAAAACACAATCTGTGACACCTGTTTAAAAGGTAGTGTAGATCTAATTCGGTCAGCAAGTAAAAACAATGGTTCCTGTGTCATTAATATGAAAACAATTTCTGGTTGTTACCCTTATGGAGTTCACCAGTATTTGCTCATTGCAAGAGCCAACTGATCACAGGAAAATTTATGACTGTTTATTAACAAGCAAAATTTATGAAAATAGCAAAGGTGCCACAGCAATTAAAAAAAAGAACATCAAATAACATCGGTATTAAAAAGCAGAACATAACAATGCACAATCTGCAAAAGCAACAAAATGATAAGAGAAAAAACATGTTTTACAAAGTGGTTATCGCAAAAAAAATTCTATATCGTATAAAACTAATAATTTGTAGAATTAAAATAACTATGTGGCACTCATTTAATCACTCTACTATATTTCAATTAGCTAGCAAACAATGAGCACTGTGTCATTATACTGAAACTACAATAATTATGTGATTATTACCCTTAAGGGGTTCCTCACAGTAAATATGCCCCATGCAAAGGCTAATCGATCACAGTTCAATGAGAATAAAAAGCTATCTGACTGATAAACGAAGCAATGCCACAGCAATGAATTTACGAAACAAACTATCACAAATCTAATACATCACACAAAAACAAACATTGATAAATAAAACAGTACAATAGTCAACATCTAAAACAAAAAAAACACCTATAAATAAAACACCTGCAAAATACAAGAGTCAAAGTCTAAAAAAAGATAAATAGAACACCTGCAAAATACAAGAGTCAGTCTAATAAACACCAATAAATCGAACTCCTGCAAAACACACGAGTCAGAGTTTCTCCGACAGAAACACACGTATATGCACTGGACTAAGAACCGTATAATCACTGTTCACTGACACACTCAGTACTTCCACTGTTCCGAGGCACACTATAGGGGAAAGAAGGGGGGGTTCGTCGCCGCAGCTGTCAGTAGGGATTTTTTTTTTTTTTCATCTGTTGCGTGCGATCCCGCCGTCTCTGCCCTCTCATGAAGTTTCTCCCGTGTCACGTCATCTCGATTTGGTTCCATGCTTGTGTTGTCAAATTCGTGCCCCCTTAATGGCTCTTCTTTTGTGCCACCCTTAGCGACCAGAGAACATCGAACCATGATTTACTGTCGCTTGACAGTGGGCATCCGTCAGGAGATGTTGATAGGCGTCATTGAAGTCTGTCAGTTACTCTGGACAGTATGTGTCAAAAGGCTCCACGCCCTTTGTGTTGTTACCTTCTTGGGTTATCCTCAATTGGCTCGCCGGTTTGATATTCCTGGGCAAGGATGACACTTAATGGCTCTTCTTTTGTGCCACCCTTAGCGACCAGAGAACATCGAACCATGATTTACTGTCGCTTGACAGTAGGCATCCGTCAGGAAATGTCGATAGGCGTCGTTGACGTCTGCAAGTTTCTCTGGACAGTATGTGTCAAAAGGCTCCACGCCCCTTGTGTTGTTTCTCCGCGGCCGTCTCGTCACGGTCGCGTGCGTGTGGTGCGTTGCCAGCAGATGGATTTCCGCGCGGTGGACCGCTCGCCCATCTCAGGTCATCGCCTCGAGGAAGGGTCGCCCGGGGCGGCCGCCCATTAGCTCCAGGTGCAAGGGAAAGTGTTTGCCGCATGCCCTTCTTTTGTGGTCGACCGCGCTCCCGAAGTGGCCCGGTTGACAGCGTCCCCCGCTGGGAAACCCGCCAGTTTACAACTAGTCCGGCTGCTCCCGCTGTCTCGTAAGAGTTTAGCCGGTTCGCTTTCACGTTCTCAACTGCATTCACAGAAAAATTTTTTTTTTATCGTAGTTATGTGATTACACAATGTCATACATAATACCACTTAGTATTGTCTTTCACAATTTTTGAGAACAAACGTGAGACTTAATTTTTTTTTTTAAATAAAAGAATTAGATGAATCGACAATATAAAATAAAAGTTAAATGACTTGACAATGTAAAAGAATAAAAATGAAATGACTTTACAATGTAAAAAAAAAGAATTAAATGAACTGACAATATAATATTTAAATCCACATCACTAATGTGGTTCACTTACGTTTTAATAAATCAAATGCTACTTATTAATTCACTAAAATGAATAGGATTATGCCTTGTGCAAGTATAGGTCGGGTCAGCATAGGGTTCACATGTTATTTACACACACACATGCACACCTGTTGTCTATTCTACAAACTAACTACCCATAAACATGCATTACTCAAAATTCTACTTCTATCCACTACTAGTTAAGCCAATAAGCTACTTCAATGCTATTTCAACACCGTGTATATACCACTACAACATTGTTCTAATTCGTCCTCTTCTTGGCGCTCGCGGCATACGTCTTGTCACATGATAAATATGGAGAAACTTTCCTTAAACATACACAGTAAAAAGAACAATGGTTATTTACACACCGAAACATTTATACCAGTTCGCACACCTGAAAAGAGACTCGCAATTATACATTTATCATACTCATATATTCACACATAAAACAGTAAGAAAATTTCATCTAAAATTACGTTATCACAAGAATTAATCACACAGATGGCTCTGAAAACGGTAAAAATGTCTGCACTATACAGGTTATACTACATTTTCTTACCCATTTTGCTTCGATTTCGTTCCTTCTTTAAGTTACCTTTCGCTTCCAAATCAGTTATTTCGCCTGTGGTGGTTATTCTGGATTCATTTCTCATGAATGGCAAAATTGTGGTCTCCTCTATTCTGTAAAACAGTTTCATCTTAACATGTTGAACTCACAACAGACACAAAAGATCCGAATCCTCCTGTAGTTTAAATGACAAATGTTTTGCTTCATCCTTATTACCTTAAACCAAGCTTTCCTTCGTTCCCATAATCAAAATTATTTAATCATCCTCTACCTTCAAGAGGGAAATTTCCTCAGTACACATCATATAGGCTGCAGTGCATCCCGCACCAGCGAAAACAGTAAGCTGTAATGCTCACAGCATCAGCAAAACACATAAACGTCGCTTTTCTGGGACAAGTATTAACGCAGAATAATTTTTTTTTTTTTTTAGGCTTTGGCTCAACATCAATCAAGAGTACAGAAAGGATCCATATTTCTGTTCCATTCTCCATTTGCTGAAAAACTGCTCGTATTTGACTACCACAATAATATTTCAGGGCCACGTAAATTACACAAACCACAATTCTTCTTTCACCTTGAAGGGAATCAATATACTTACGAAATCCACAGACAGCACTTTACGTACTCAGCTATAAAGAACAAAAAATACATATATCATCAATATTAACATATCATCGCATATTGGGAAGCCATTGGTTAAACAATCGTATTATCGCATCCTGTTTTCAAGATTCCAAACTTACTCATTCCTTTCTCAGAGTTCTCCTCTCTTAAAATATTCATACAGCACGCATACTATAGTAAGAGATCCTCATTTATACTGACAGATATAGAATAGTAATAGATAGATAGTAGCACTGAAAGCAGAAAATCGGAAACAAGGCTACTAACAGCTGGGGACCTGGGTTTGCCAGACCCATAATACCCACAGATCGGATATTCCCCTGAGTTTATGCACTAATTCAGCAACGATATTGCTTTCCTCAGGAGCGACTCTTTTCAATTTACACACAAAAAAACATAAACAGCATTTTACTCGTTCACAAAGAAACCTTTTATCTTCACGTTTGAATCAAACTAAATCCTAATTGCACAAGGAGGGAAAACAAATTAACAACATCACTTCAATCAATCACATAAAAACATCTTTATCATTAATTTTTACCAACATATTATTCAAAATGCATGTCACAAATTTAAACTAATCAATTCATTCTCTTCACCGTCCTCTCTACTTCTCACTGTCCTTTCTACTCATTTGCCATGTCGCTCATTTGTTCCGATTGGGCGCCTTCTGCGCTGATCATTTGTCATTGCCGGTTTTGTTCATTTCCATTTGCTGGATTATGTCTAGGATTGGCCGGCCGAATTTCAACATCATGAGGTGATCCGCCTACAATCCTATTCCCACCGTGTTCACCGTAGTATCGATTCTGGTTGCCGTACCTGTAGCATTCACGATCCTGTCCACGTCCTCGATCATTTCTGTTGTTCCACCTGTGTTCGCGACTGTTACCCCAGTTTCTATACGGCCTGTCCCGATTGTTGTTCCGTTCGCGTCGCGACGACCAGTCACGCCGTTGATTAGTAATACGGCCACGACTGCGGTCGCGCTGCTGTGCCCCGTAATAACTTTGTGCCTGATTAGGCGGGCATTCTGCTGTATTATATTCCAACTCTTGGAGAAGTGTTTTAAACGTTTCCACGTCCTCTTTGCATCGTCCCGCAAGAATGACGTGCCGCAAGTGCATCGGCAATTTGGTGATGCATATCCTAATTAGTTCCGCAGGCCCGTATGGGTCGTATAAAAATTGATTTGCCTGCAGCATGTGGTCGAATAGGCGTGCAGGGCTGCCGAAACCAGACTGGTTCAAATTTGGCAGCATAATTATGCCATGTTTGACCCTGTCTTGTGCCGCTTCCGACCAATAGGCGGAGAGAAAGGCTTGTCGAAACTCCCGAGTGGAGTTGCAGTGACGCGCTGCCGACCTCATGCGAATCGCCGGTTCGCCTTCCAAATAGCCACACATATATTCTATCTTATGTGAACTTGCCCAGTCGGGAGGAAGACAGAACTCAAATTGCTCGAGCCATGCTCGTGGGTGAATTCCTTTTTGCGAATTTCGGAATATCTCAAACTTTCTTACCGTAAGGAAATGTTTGAAATCAAATCCCCGCATTTCCTCCTGTCGAGGCCCTTGAATGTTTCTATTTTTCTCATGTCTGCCCCTCAAATTACATTCTTCCCTGTCGTCAAAATCTCCCTCGTGGCCGGAGTCCCTCTCTGCACTGTTCGTACGGCTATTTTTAGTGCTATTGGCGAGTTCGGAATCACACGCCATGCGGTTTTCCAGATGCGCCACGCGTTCTTGTAATTCGCCTGTTACAGCCTTGTGTTGCCTGTTCACTTCGAATTGTCCCTTGTGAAATCTCAGAAGCGAACGCACTTCTTCGGTCTCTGCGGCCGCTACCGGTGTAGTATTGTTCTCGCTTTCTGTCAGCTTCATCGTGCCTACAATGTCCGCTAATGCCGCAATCTTATCATCAATTTGTCTCTTGTCCTCCGCCCCAGTCTGCTTCAATTGTTCTACTTGCTGTTCCAACGCGTGGATAGCTAAACTGTTGTCCGCTATTGTGTTGCTAACGGACGTGCGACAATGCGTTTCTGCCTCTTGGACCCTCGAGAGTACCTGCTGGTGCTCCCTTTGGCATTCTTCCCTCAGCTCTTGGAAATTCCTAAGTAGCCGTTCTTCGCTTTCTTTAGATTCGGCATCGCCCCTCCGCTTGCTCTGTTCTAAGGCTTGCAGACGATCATCGATTTGTTCAAATGTACGGCCTAATTCTTTCATAATATCACTTTTTATCTCACTTGCCAGATTGTTTATTCTTTGTGAGATATCATCGGACACTCTCTGCATCGACTTGTCGACTTTATTTGTCTGCTGGATTAGTTTTTCGTCTATTTGTTCGCCTAGCTCTCGAATCGATTTTTCGGATGATTCTTTTTGTTCTCGGAACGATTTTTCTGATTTCTGCGTCATTTGTTCGAACGATTTTTCTGATTTCTGCGTCATTTGTTCCCCTAGCTCGCGGATCGATTTCTCTGTGTTTTCTTTATTTTGTTGCAATAAGGCTTTCATGAGTTCTGCTAAATCAATTTGGTTAGTTGGAGGCAAATTAATTTCTGGCTCTGCTGTGAGCCCGTTCGTGCTGTTTTGCATTTCGTCTGAAGTATTCCCCATTGCATTTTCGGAACCGCCCAACGCGTTAATATTGGAAATCAAATTATCCCCTTGGTCCATGTTGCTTAAGTTGTTGGACCGCTTACTTTTAGCTTGGTTACGTGTTTGCATTAGTGGAATTTATACTCAGTACGCAACACACTAATCACAATAAATGTGTCCCCCAAAAATTACGACAGTCACACGAAAGATACCCAACCTAGTACACACTTTTTCACACGCAAAACAAATTTTTATCTTTGATCGAAACAGTGGAATTTACAAGCGAGAATAAAAAACACACAGACATATAACACACAAATATAAAAAACAAAACAAGACAAACCACGCAACGCCGATCAACAACGCCGTGAATCTTTTGAAAGTCTGCTCGGAAACAACACAGAAGTTGTTTGAGCGCTGTAGGAAAAAAATTAAGATTATAACACGCTCGCAATCTAACGTTTCAGAGATTCCAGAGTCTAGCGGAATCACAGAACAGGGTCGCCATGTGTAATGTTGTAACTTCAATTTTCTTAGCTGCTGTGTAATGTTGTAACTTTAATTTGGTATGCTGATATCGGTGCTAATTGACAATGAAAGTGGGTTAAAAGCCGTGATCTGTCTGGGGACGTTAACCGTGGATTACTGGGCAGCTGTTTCATCAGATATTTAGTCTAGGTTTACCAAGCAGACTAAACATTAATGATAATCTTTTAATAGTCATACAAAACCGGTAATATATATATATATATATATAAAAGGAGAATTTAAATAAAAAGAAAGAAATCAGTTTATATTTGGAAATTTATTTTAAGATTGTTCATTGAAATTTCAGCATATTATACGTGAGTTATAACTGAGCTGGTGCCTTATTTACGATTGAAAAATGTGAGATTGTAATCTTACGGAACACATAAAATATGGAGCCAAGATTGGGAGACTGCATACGACACTGCATTCATAAAATAACTCACGAAGAACATTGAAACATAAGCAAGAAGAAATTAACCACAACCAACAGATTCAGTTTTTTACCCAAAGAAATTACGTTCATACCACAATCCTGTCCGTCATGTAATTACCACACACTGGTATACTAAATTCATATTAACTCTTTGTGAAGTCTTCGCAAAAAGAATAGCTGAGGGCTACTTTGATGATTACACCACATGCTCCACGTGGTCAACTTGGTTTACACAAAGCGTACAACTCCACAATAATTTTGATAGTTAAAATACATTAGATCGAAAAGCAATTGACAAAAGCAAAACCTTGAACTGGTTACTAACGTCTTACTATTAACCTGATGGGTCAAACAGTTATATAAGCACGTGGTAGTGGTCTCGCAAAGTACACCCCACGTGGACTGAACATAAAGAAAAGTTGCTATATTGAAAATATAGTCAAGACGAGACGTTATAATCACACAAGCATTCGGATTTAAGATTGATGAACTTAGTTAAGAGTTACTGATCAACACGTGGTTCCACTTTACTCACAAAGTAGTAACAAAGCAACAACCGGAAAATAATATGAACTTCACACGAGAATTACACTACGCTGCAATTTAAGATAACATCGGATATTTTAGACCTAAACCCGAAATAAGGGTGATTAAATTTTCAGTTAGGCTGAACTTAAGAAATCCATTGTCCTACGGGCTTAACAGACACGCGCTTAGCCGGAGATCTTACCACTTCAGACGCTCGCCACGGCCACACTGCAACTGCCCACTGCCGAGCGTGTTTCCTGAGGGTGGCTCACAAAGACAAACGGAAGGGGCCAGAGGGGCAGCTTCCTATACCAACATGACAACGGACGGACAGGACCATACTAAGGATAGAAACCTCTTTGCTTTTAGGAAGCGTAGCTACCTGTTCCGACGTTGGTCCTACTGTTCTCTAGCAGACAGCCTTGTCTGCTACCCTCAAGCATGCAACTAGAAATACATATGCTCATTCATCCTCTCACACAAAAGGGAAGGGGGATGACAGTATCTTATCATATACAGTATATAAAAGAAAGCGGATGTAGGTTCTGTATGAAACTGTGTGACATGAATTACATATAAGAATTACATATAAACTGTGCTTTAAAGTGTAGTAGTGTGACAGATCGTTCTTGTTTATGTGTAAAAGTAACACGTTCCACTGCTCAGTCTCCTCCCAGATAGTCAGAAACGCCACAGTACATTTAGCAGAGGAATTTATTCCATAAATGGCAACAGATTTAAGAAATTAAGCATGAAAGGAATCCAACAGAGACCTTTCAACTTGAATCTTTATAATGGCCGCTGCCATATTGAAAATGACGGCAGCCGATATCTGTGTACAGCTTTTAGTTAATCTGCATGTAGGGAATTCTTATCACAAGATTGTTTTAGTTTCTGTAATTATTTGCATGCTATAATTCGCCACTGCACGTGGCGTTCTTGGGAGGGTTCGTAACACGGTGTGTCATAAACGTCTGTTATTTATTACAGCCTTGTGCTTTTATTGGTTCGGTAACAAGAAATTATGCTTCACAATCCTCAATTTCGGAATAGTATTTTGTAAAAATTAATTGTAATTGTAAATTTTATGACAAGTTTTCAAATATCGGAGCTTGTGAGTTTTATGGCTGGCGAGGTCGATGAGGAGGGGAATAGTTATATTTTTGAAGAGGTGCGTTCCGGCACATGAATGTTTCGAAATGAAACATTGGTGACCTCCATTAAAGAAGAGAGGCGGTGTCCGGAGCAGTGTTGTTAGGAAGTCACTGCCAAATGTCAAAATGGGGCTTAACTGCAAAGATCATCAGTCCCTAAGCTTACACACTACTTAACCTAAATTATTCTAAGGACAAACACAGACACCAATGCCCGAGGGAGGACTCAAACCTCCGCCGGTATCAGCCGCACAGTCCATGACTGCAGCGCCCTAGACCGCGCGGCTAATCCCACGCGGCGAAGTCACTGCAAGCAGATCATACAACAGACTACAAAAATATCATGCCACCACTGAAAGTATCATTCATTTTTATTTTTCAATCTCTGCCCACCTATTACCATCTCGGCCTACGCTGCTATTATTAATTGACCTATGTTCCATACTTACAAAGAAATGAAAATAAATAAAATTAAAATAAACGCTGTCACTGCTAGAATTTTTTGCACTTGTCTGGATGAATCTGTTCACTGTCACTGAATTCCATATAGTTGGAAACTCATCACTTTTATCTACGTCCTAAGATGGGTAAAATTGAGCTGTGGTCATTCTTTCAGTCAGACTAGGGCGGCTGTAATGTAGTACAGCAGCCACCGTATGCACTGCGATGCCAGGAGAGTTCCATTGATTGTAGACGAAGATAGCCGGTTTCTCAACTAGGTTTTCATTCTGAATATCTTGCTGAAAACAAAACTTTACAAAGGAAATTAATTTCAGAATATAATACTGAAAATTAAAAAACTGAGGTGTCTCACCTTCCACTTTTCCTCGTTCATTAAATAATTTTACTAGTTGCCGATAACCATGGTAACAGTAACAACTAAACAGCTTATAATCTTCTAACAATATTGATTTTTTATCTTACCTGAATACTCGTTCGCACTCTGGTGTGGAATGATGAAGTGATAGTCCTGCCAAAGTCAGCTAAAGTACCACATAAATGCACACCGTCATCGGGTGAGATTTGTCCTATCTGAAAACCACAGAGTCTGCCAGAAAAATGTATATACTCTTTGTCAGGCTCTATCGAGATATGGACATTGTCGTTCGATTTGAGTTATGAGTGTGTTGTAGTATGGTCTTTGGCTCAACAAATGTTAGTACTTTCATCTCGGTATTGTGAAAACAAGATGGCTGGAGCACGCTTGACATTCGAGCAACGAAAATGTATTGTGAAGTGGTTTTTCAAGTTTGATAATACCGTTGAAGTGCAACGTCAGTGAAGGCGGGAATTTGAAATAGAACCGACAACCCGCTAATAATTAAACGCATCATTGGCAAGTTTGAATTTCATGGAACGATTTGTGATATTCACAAAGGAAAATAAGGAAGATCGCGTACAGCTATAAGTCCTGCTTCGTCGGCTCTCGCGTTGGAAACGTTTGTTAATTCTCCACAGAAGGCTGCTACGCAATGTGCACGTGAAGTGGGGGTTAGCAGTACAAGTGTACGAAATATTGCGAAAGCCGCAAAGTGGAATGTTCACATTCCACGATTACTGCACGCCGATTAATGATGACGATCCTGATAGCCGAATGGAATTTTACGAATGGTATCAGCAAACGGTAACTGATGACGAACAATTTGTGACGAATAGTGTGGAGTGACGAGACACAATTTAAACTTAATGGAACCGTGAATCGGCGTAGCAGGGTGTACTGGACACCGGTAAACCCGCATGTTTATGTGGATAAAGCGGTCAGTCTACCAGGGGTTCATGTGTGGTGTGGAGTGTCATCTTGGGGGTTAGTCGGACCCTTCTTCTTTGATGCTACTGTCACTGGAGAAGTGTACCTGAAATGTAACGCGCATGAATTTTGCCAGGTATACGTGCGCTTTATGGAACTGACGAAGAGGTCTCTACCAACAGGATGTGGCCCCACCACACTACCACCTAGCCGTACGAGCTTTCCTGGATGACAATTTTCCGGGGCATTGTAATGGACGAAGAGTGCCCATTAAGTTCCCTCCACAGTCACCAGATCTAACACCTATGGACTTTTACTTGTGGGGAACTGTGAAAGATAACGTCTATCGACGTGGGCCACACAAGCTCGAGGCACTTCGCCAGGAGGTTACAGCGAGATGTGCAGCGATCTTCACTGTAACATTGACTGACGAAGCTGCGGCGACCGCTCGTCGTTCTGTTTGTTATGTGTATAGCCGCCAACGGTGAACGTTTTGAACTTTTAAAGAAACCATGTGCTAAACTGAAGGTTGTACAACATGTGTTATCAATTATTTAATGTAAAATAAACACAAAACTAATACTTTTCGTTCCTTGAAGTGTATATACATTTTTCTGGCGGACTCTGTATATACATTGTGCTTTAATTTCGTCGCTGTTTATATACATTTAAAGCATGACATAACTCTTTTCTTTCATATACGAAATCAAACGAAAATTATTTTATAAGTTCATAAACAGCATATTATTATTATGTATCTCGTGTCAAAATCTGTCAGGTTTTGACACCGAAGAAACACGTGTTGGAACCACAGCCAAGGGCAAAGAGCGCCATTCATCATCTAGGTTTTGCATTCCAAATGGTTTAAGCCGTGGAAGAAGATCTGTCGGTGTTGTTAAAGTGGTGTAACTTTTCTCTCCGCGCGAGACAAGACTCTTTTTGGAGATAATACAGATAAATGTTCTAGCAGAGGATCATTAGATTTACACCACATCTGAATTCGTTTATATCCATGAACTAAGAAGTTGCGGCATCTCTCCCTAATTTCCCTTGTAAGATGAGGCATGGCCAAAACATCCCTTGATTTCATTGCTTCCAGTTCTATACCCGAATACATGTTGTTAACGTCCAAAAACCTGGTCTCACCTGCAGCCTTTATCTCACCTACAGCCTCTACAGGATCCACAATAATTATTGTATGTAGAGATTCTTTGTAAACATAAACTTTTCAAAAGATTCTTCCATTTGGAACTGCGAATTTTGAAGATTGGAAGTAAGCATTCATTGTATTAAATTTGGGCAAATCTGCTTTAGAAACTGGATATACAGTTTAATAAATGGATTACAGTGGAAATTTAGGATCTCTTCAGATTTATTAAATCTTTTCTGTTGTTCATTGATCAAACAAAAAAATTATGCATCGTACTGCTCCAACATTGGTTCGACAACAGAAAGAAATGGAAGTCAGTGATTCTGCGTTGGATGTAGTATTTCATGTACTTTAAGCTGCATATATTTTTGAAATTGAACTGACATTACCGTTTGCCACTTATTACGTACATCTTTTGAAAATTTCTCACAATGACTAGGAAGTGTCTTGCCTCTGTCATTGGCAAACGAGTCAACTGCACAACAAATGAATTTTGTTAATGTAATTATAGAAAGAATCTTTAGTCCGGTCGATACTGTATTGTGTTTCCCCACCATATGCGCCGTCTGAACCAAAACGAATGACGTTTTCTAATGGAATAATATCTTGTACTAATACATGAGTGAGTTTCTCACACAATATAGCCCCAATTTCCTTAATTACAGACACTGCCATTATTCGAGACATAACAGCACACAACATTGCAAGTAGAACCGACTGAAACAATATTGGTAATATCAATTTTAGCCTTTGAAGTTTGGAACTGACATCATTTTTATGAGAAGATAGAGTAGTATTTCTTGTAATACACGTGATTTTGCTCCTTTTCATAATAACATTTTGTGCTATATTAGAATCAGGAAACGCATGTTTTAACATAGCTCTCAAATGGTTAGTTGCATCAAAAGGAATATCATGAGGTGCAAACAACGCAGCGCTCTTAAGGTCGGCTTCGTAGTTTGTTTGTCGGATGTTGACGTGGCTTTAGAGAAGAACTTTTCAAAAGTTCCACGTTATTTTTCAGTGATATCATTCATTTTATTAATGTGTTTTTTTTACTGTATGTGTTTCTTTAATACAGCTAGACTAGCTGCTATACAATTATTACAGCGTTAGAATTTTGCCTCATAGCAATTACTACGGTCCTTTGCTAACCATGAGCGAAACGCAGGATCGTCTTCGCATGCCGTGCGATATTGTTGAAGCCTGTGCTGATGTTCCTCACCTCCTGGCATCACACCTCTCTCAGTATTCTTTCCCTGTGCCGTAGAAACACCGCACATATCTTTATCACTTCTTGACATTGCATACGCTTAATAAATTACACAAACAAACACAAAATGTTAATTTTGCATGTTGTTTGAAAGGTGCGCTACGTACCGAAGAGCTGAGGAAGATTATTAAACAGCTCACAGCGCAGCAGCCGGTGTACTGCGAAATCATACACGACAGCAAGCACCAAGCAGAAATCCACTGTTTATATTTAAATATTTAAATATTAAGCCGAAGAGTAATATACACACAACGCTAAAATGAATCTTAACTGCACAACAAGGTGCTTAAAGTCAAACAACCTTAAAGTGAGTGTAGTTCAATGTTGCACACGCTATAAAATATACTTTGTCTTGTTGGAAGTCAGAGCTGGAAACTGGAGAAATCTGTAGAGATTGAATAAGATTCCCTAGCCGTTATTTCCACCAACCTGTCGTCTTCTAAACTTCTGTCCACAGAACAGAAGACAGCTCGTCGGCCGTAGGATATTCTTCGGCGGAGGCTGCTATGCTGTCATCTCGAATTTGAACCTGTGTTTGTGCTTTTTTTGTGCGATGCCACTCGCCAAGGTTCGTCCCTGTATCTACAGAGGGCAAGATCTGTAGTACTGACAATGATGGTAGGCGATACCTGTTTTTAAGGTATCCTGTTTGTTTGTATTATAAAATATCACTTTCTACACTGTCTTCTTCAACACTCGACGTAGCTTTCTCAGTAGTACAGTAACTTTTCTGACAACTTCCGTCCGCAGCTCGTGGTCGTGCGGTAGCATTCTCGCTTCCCGCGCCCGGGTTCCCGGGTTCGATTCCCGGCGGGGTCAGGGATTTTCTCTGCCTCGTGATGACTGGGTGTTGTGTGCTGTCCTTAGGTTAGTTAGGTTTAAGTAGTTCTAAGTTCTAGGGGACTGATGACCATAGATGTTAAGTCCCATAGTGCTCAGAGCCATTTGAACCATTTGACAACTTCCGATATAGAGTACAACATGTCCGTCCGGTTCTGAAGAACGCCCAAAATAGTCTGACTAGCGCAGCCGCAGTACTTAGTCTCCAGGCGCGCCAAAGCGACCCGAAGGTGTCCGAAGCACTTCGGTTGTAGTATCACTACTCTTATGTTTCTCAAAACTAGTGAAATTTAATAAACAAAAACGGTAGACTCGTAGGGTAACCATGAGAGATTGTCATACTGAAAACTGGGTTAAATACACTCATGCTCATAAATTAAGGATAATTGCAGAATGTGGTGCCACACAGCGCAGCACTACACAAAACTGGAGCTAATCGCATAGGCACCTAGGGAACACACACGACACAGATCTGTAAGTCCACGGTATTGGTGATAAGTTGAGAAAACCGTCCCGAAACACATGTGCTACAAAACGCCACTGTTTCCTGCGCATGTACCCCGACTTCAGTATGGGATATGATCACCATGCACACGTACACAGGCCGCACAACGGGTTGGCATACTCTGGACCAGGTGGCCGAGCAGCTGCTGGGGTATAGCCTCCCATTCTTGCACCAGTGCCTGTCGGAGTTCCTGAAGTGTCGTAGGGGTTTGAAGACGTGCAGCGATACGTCGACCGAGAGCGACCCAGACGTGCTCGATGGGGTTTAGGTCTGGAGAACAGGCAGGCCACTCCATTCGCCTGATATCTTCCGTTTCAAGGTACTCCTCCACGATGGCTGCTCGGTGAGGCAGTGCGTTATCATCCATCTGAAGGAAGATGGGACCCACTGCACTTCCGAATAGGCGGACATACTGGTGCAAAATGATGTCCCGATAAACCTGAGCCGGCCGAAGTGGCCGTGCGGTTAAAGGCGCTGCAGCCTGGAACCGCAAGACCGCTACGGTCGCAGGTTCGAATCCTGCCTCGGGCATGGATGTTTGTGATGTCCTTAGGTTAGTTAGGTTTAACTAGTTCTAAGTTCTAGGGGACTAATGACCTCAGCAGTTGAGTCGCATAGTGCTCAGAGCCATTTGAACCATTTTTGATACACCTGACCTGTTACAGTTCTTCTGTCATACAGGGGTGTACGTGCACCAATCATAATCCCACCCCACTCCATCAAACCACGACCTCCATACAGATTCCTTTCAAAGACATTAAGGGGTTGGTATCTGGTTCCTGGTTCACGCCAGATGAAAACCCGGCGAGAATCATTGTTTAGACTATACCTGGACCCGTCCATGAACATAGTTTCAATGACCATGTACTGTGTTCTTGACATCAGGCTTTACGGGCTATCTACATCTACATTTATACTCCACAAGCCACCCAACGGTGTGTGGCGGGGGGCGCTTTACGTGCCACTGTCATTACCTCCCTTTCCTGTTCCAGTCGCGTATGGTTCGCGGGAAGAACGACTGCCGGAAAGCCTCCGTGCGCGCTCCAATCTCTCTAATTTTGCATTCGTGATCTCCTCGGGAGGTATAAGTAGGGGGAAGCAATACATTCGATACCTCATCCAGAAACGCACCCTCTCGAAACCTGGACAGCAAGCTACACCGCGATGCAGAGCGCCTCTCTTGCAGAGTCTGCCACTTGAGTTTGCTAAACATCTCCGTAACGCTATCACGCTTACCAAATAACACTGTGACGAAACGCGCCGCTCTTCTTTGGATCTTCTCTATCTCCTCCGTCAACCCGACCTGGTACGGATCCCACACTGATGAACAATACTCAAGCATAGGTCGAACGAGTGTTTTGCAAGCCACCTCCTTTGTTGATGGACTACATTTTCTAAGGAGTCTCCCAATGAATCTCAACCTCGTACCCGCCTTACCAACAATTAATTTTATATAATCATTACACTTCAAATCGTTCCGCGCGCATACTCCCAGATATTTTACAGAAGTAACTGCTACCAGTGTTTGTTCCGCTATCATATAATCATACAATAAAGGATCCATCTTTCTATGTATTCGCAATACATTGCATTTGTCTATGTTAAGGGTCAGTTGCCACTCCCTGCACCAAGTGCCTATCCGATGCAGATCTTCCTGCATTGCCCGCATCTCGTGGTCGTGCGGTAGCGTTCTCGCTTCCCACGCCCGGGTTCCCGGGTTCGATTCCCGGCGGGGTCAGGGATTTTCTCTGCCTCGTGATGGCTGGGTGTTGTGTGATGTCCTTAGGTTAGTTAGGTTTAAGTAGTTCTAAGTTCTAGGGGACTGATGACCATAGATGTTAAGTCCCATAGTGCTCAGAGCCATTTTCTTCCTGCATTTCGCTGCAATTTTCTAATGCTGCAACTTCTCTGTATACTACAGCATCATCCGCGAAAAGCCGCATGGCTGTGACCAGGGATCAGTGGAATGCACCTTGAACGTCTCCGGGCGAATAAACCATGTCTGTTCAGTCGTCTGTAGACTATGTGTCTGGAGACAACTGTTCCAGCGGCTGCAGTAAGGTCCCGAGCAAGGCTACCTGCAGTATTCCGTGGCCGTCTGCAGGCACTGATGGTGAGATATCGGTCTTCTTGTGGTGTTGAACCCTATGGACGGCCTGCACTGTAGCTCCTGGACATGTTTCCTGTCTGCTGGCATCGTTGCCATAATCTTGAGACCACACTTTGTGGCACAAGGAGGGCCCGTGCTACGACTGCTTTGTTTGACCAGCCTCCAGTCGCCCTAGTATTCTACCCCTCATATCTTCGTCAATATGTGTTCTTTGAAGCATTTTCAACACACAGTCACCATTAGCACGTCTGAAAACGTCTGTACACTTACTCGCTGCACCGTACTCTGACGTGCACCAACACACCTCTGCGTATGTGGACAGGTGCCAGCGCCACCGTGCGACGACAGCAGGTCAAATGCACAGCATGGTCATGGTGATTTAAGCCCGCAGACTGCTCACCAGAGCGTTGTTTCACCATATATCAGCATTATCCTTAATTTATGAGCATGAGTGTACAATGAAAAGTATATAAATAATTAATAAGAGAAGTTAGGCGTTTTGGCGCTTAACATCCGAATGTGCCGACCAGTCAGAAGAACGTTCAGTGCTACTGACGGACTCTCCCACGGGAATGGTACATACTGTGCAACCTCCTGCTTGTACCTCACTCCACCTTTGTACAATATGCTATTTCACGTGGATGGAGCTGCATCAAGGCGAGCTTTTAGCAAGATCAAATACTGGCGGCCACAGCCAGGAATATCACAACGTGCTTCGTAATTTCTTCATAGTAATCTAATGATGTACGAAGAGCTGATTTGTTTCGCAGAAGTTTCTCGCTCATAGAGTAAAAACCAAAAATAATCATATTTTCGCGATAATCCTTCAATATTGGTTAAAAACAGTCTTGGTTGCAATTATAGTTTTTTATTTTTCAGCGACGCGTTTCGCCTTATTTAGGCATCTTCAGGTTATCTTAATTTGGTATTTCTTAGAAGAATCCTTTAGTCAGTGTAGCCAAAGGGCATCGTCGAATGTATCAGGCCAAGATCGCCGTCGATAAACTCAGTAAAAACTTTTCTAGATTGACGCGAGTGTCACCAAGATCTGCATAACGCGTTCCCGTTCACAGGAGCGAGTAACAGAATAAGATCGTGGAAGAATTTCTATAATCCTTCACTTAGAGTCATATCCCGTACAGGACTTTTGAAATTATGGTATGCGTATGGTCCTTACCGTGCACCTAACAACCCGGGCCTGGAGCATGTGGAGCGGCGGCGGATCCCTTAGTGGGAGCCACGCTGATGGCCAGCGCGGATCTCACCGCCGGCGGCGTGACGTCACCCGCTACCTGTGATTAGCTTCGTTTGTGCGCCGCCGGCCTGAATCGCCGCCGCGGCCTTCATTAGCAGGCTAGCGCCGGCTCCCTTGTGCGTCGTTAATAGAGCCTGCGGCTGCTCCCTGCTCCCGAAATTGTTCGCCCGCCACCACGCCGAGCTTTTAAACAGCCTCCTCGATAACATTGCTCTTCCAGGGCCTGCGCGTATCACGATCACAAAGGCTGAGTATTTCAACGTTGCTAAGTAAAGATAACCACCATGAATTTCACTGCGCGTATCGGCAATTGAAGCATATCAAATTCACCTTCGCGCAATGCACAGCGAGAAGGATTAGTCGTTGGCCAGATGGGGTAAGGTTGCTGTCAGTGGACTGGTTCCAAGGATCGAGCATCGCTATATTTTTATTTGGCCGATAACCGCTGCCTTGTGGCTATGCTGAAGCGACTCACCATTCGCGAAACATGCCACCATCTTAGTTTGAAAATCGCGGGTAACAACGAAGACCTGACGTCAATCCATGACTAAAGTTGATGTAGCGTCGGGTTCAGATTGGACTGTTTATGGTGGTCTAGTGGTCCATTCATGGATACAACGTTAAGTTACTTAGGGATATAATTTATACATACAGGTTTAAAATTTGTTCTACTGGCAAGAAATACGTGCAAGACACCATTCCTGTTCCTCTGATAGATACATAAATATAAGGTACAAATATTCCATTCTCTAAACAATAACTGCAATTAAATCTTTTACAACTGATACTAAATTCTTCTAGAAATCCGATAACTTTTGGGTATGCGGTAAATCGCACAAATCTAAGGGCTGTCAATTCGACTATACAGAGTGTTACAAAAAGGTACGGCCAAACTTTCAGGAAACATTCCTCACACACAAAGAAAGAAAATATTTTATGTAGACATGTGTCCGGAAACGCTTACTTTCCATGTTAGAGCTCATTTTATTACTTCTCTTCAAATCACATTAATCATGGAATGAAACACACAGCAACAGAACGTACCAGCGTAACTTTAAACTCTTTGTTACAGGAAATGTTCAAAATGTCCTCCGTTAGGAGGATACATGCATCCACCCTCCGTCGCATGGAATCCCTGATGCGCTGATGTAGCCCTGGAGAATGGCGTATTGTATCACAGACGTCCACAATACGAGCACGAAGAGTCTCTACATTTGGTACCGGGGTTGCGTAGACAAGAGCTTTCAAATGCCCCCATAAATGGAAGTCAAGCGGGTTGAGGTCAGGAGAGCGTGGAGGCCATGGAATTGGTCCGCCTCTACCAATCCATCGGTCACCGAATCTGTTGTTGAGGAGTGTACGAACACTTCGACTGAAATGTGCAGGAGCTCCATCGTGCATGAACCACATGGTGTGTCGTACTTGTAAAGGCACATGTTCTAGCAGCACAGGTAGAGTATTACGTATGAAATCATTACAACGTGCTCCATTGTGCGTAGGTGGAAGAACATACTGACGAAACTAAAATGAGCTCTAACATGGAAATTAAACGTTTCCGGACACATGTCCACATAACCTCTTTTCTTTATTTGTGTGTGAGGAATGTTTCCTGAAAGTTTGGCCGTACCTTTTTGTAACAGCCTGTATACCTAGGAATTACAATTACGAGCAACTTACATTGGAAAGGCTACGTAGATAATATTGTGGGGAAGGTGAAACAAAGACTCCGCTTCGTTGGCAGAACACTTAGAAGATGCGACAAACCCACTAAAGAGACAGCCTACATTACACTTATTCGTTCCCTGCTGGAATATTGCTGCGCCGTATGGGATCCTTACCAGGCAGGATTGACGGAGGATATCGAAAAAGTGCAAAGAAGGAGAGCTCGTTTCGTGTTATCGCGCAATAGGGGTGCGGGAGAACTAATATGATACGCGAGTTGGGGTGGCAGTCACTGAAACAAATGCCACGCGCGATTAGCCGAGCGGTCTGAGGCGCTGCAGTCTTGGACTGTGCGGCTGGTGCCGGCGGAGGTTCGAATCCTCCCTCGTGCATGGGTGTGTCTGTTTGTCCTTAGGATAATTTAGGTTAAGTAGTGTGTAAGCTTAGGGACTGATGACCTTAGCAGTTAGGTCCCATAAGATTTCACACACCTCACTGAAACAAAGGCGGTTTTCTTTGCGGCGAGATCTATTTACGAAGTTTCAATCACCAACTTTCTCTTCCGAATGCGAAAATATTTTGTTGACACCCACCTACGTAGGGAGAAATGATCATTATAATAAAATAAATCAGAGCTCGAACAGAAAGATTTAGGTGTTCCTTTTTCCGACGCACCATTCGAGAGTGGAATGGTAGAGAAGTAGTATGAAAATGGTTCGATGAACCTTCTGCCAGGCACTTCAGTGTGAATTGCAGAGTAACCATGTAGATGTAGATGCAGATGTTGAGTTACAAAATTATATTTAACGTAACAAAGATTTTTTTATGAAATCTCTGGAAAATTGCATTGCTTATGTAAAACCATCAAAGGAGCGTAAGGTTCTTTTTCTTCTTGTTGGTCATACAATCCAGACAAAAAATTCCGGATGCAGCCTTTAGATGTATCTTTCTACAAACCTTAAGCAGCTACTACGTAAACGAAATGGGAAAATGGTTACGAGCACATCCAGAACGTGTAGTATCAGCACCTTCTGGAAAAGTCTATTGGAGGGCAGCAACTACAGAGACAACAGTTAATGTACTTTCTCGTTCTTGAATCTGGCCGGTGGATAGAGATGCCTTTAAGAATCATCACTTTTCTGCCTGTAATGCAGTTCACTCCCATTTATCCAAAAAATAGTTACCAGCAGAGAGAGAGACAATACCACCACTACCAACAGTGATGGAAGGGGCGTTAGGTTCAGTATCATGACTAGAAACCTCAGCAAGACAACCAGTCACAGCAAAGGGCACAATAAAATACGCTGTTTGACCCAGTCGTTTGCTTCTTTCATTAGCAGCCATTTTCCTTTTCGCAAACCTGCCACGTCACTGAAGACCAGGTTAAGACAAAGGCATGCAAAAAGCTTTAACATTGATGAATTCTCCACACGAGGTTCAATCAGGACCTAGCGCCAAACCTCTCTCTAACTCAGAGAGAAAGCTACCTATAGTGAGTCAAATGAAACAAGTTAAAAACACCAACACCAATGATTGCTTTCGTGAGCTATGTCAAAATCGATCAGTAGAAGACATGATCAGTGCATGGCATGTAGGAAGGGGGTGCATGAAAACTGCACTGTAGTTAGGAAGAATACTAAAAGGTACTTTTTTTTAAATTGCACGTAGAATGTATCCCTGTGTTACAGAACAGAGTTAGAACTGCCTCACAATTTGTCCACTGTTATATCAATGGCAATTATTTTATGAACTAGCTTAAATTTCACTTAATTTCATAATAATGTCAGTTTAGTATTTTACTGTACGTCTGTATTGGTCACTGGACTCGCATTCGGGAGGACGACGGTTGAAATCCGCGTCCGACCATCCAGATTTACGTTTTATGTGATTTCCCTAAATCGCTCCAGACAAATGCCGCGATGGTCCCTTTGAAAGTCATGATGTTAGGAAGGGTTCGGCTTACAGCTGCTAAAATCGTTATTTATTAAAACATGAACACTTTCGCGGCTTTAAGCCGTATAATCAGGTGAACAACGTTAAAAGATTATAGGCATACCCGTCGCTCCCAGTCAAAATTTACTACTAGAGAATATCTTCAATACTATGACGAGCGAGAGGTAAAGAAGACGTGCCCCATTCTTTAAAATTTGCCTGCATCAGTGTGACAGCAGGGCAGCTCAGTGCAGGGCAAGGCAGAAGTGGCCTGCAGGTATGACCAAGAGAGTCTTCTTAACACCATGCCTTTGAACAGCTGAGGCTGCCTGCAATATAAAATAGTTTGTCTTTTGGAAGGGCACAGACGATTTCCTTCCACACCCTTAACACCATCCGAGCTTATCTCCATCTCTAGTGAACTCGATGTCGACGGGACGTTAAACCCAAACTTCCTTTTCCTTCTTTATGTTTATGATCAACGTTCGCCGTTCATATTACAATTAATTAACACTTAATGTTCTTTTATTTTCTTAATTATATTGTGTGAGCATATTCAGATCACCCAGCCGTTGTATTCCTGGATAAGAGATGTTTGATCATGAAATTTCGGATGTGCTTATAACGGTCCGTTCATGGACTTCAGCTGGTCCATGGAGTGAAACGTGTAACCATTAATGGAACTTTTCGGAAAATAACTCAGCATTTTCTCCCGCTGATGTTGAAACTTCTACGTTTAATTCTGAAACTGCTGAATGAAACTGAACCTTCTTAAACTTCTGAGGGAAATTGAACGTATTGTCTCTTTGCTTAATTTTTATCATATCACTGACCTACAGAATTTTCCCTGACGAATACAATTCAAACTTATTCCTTTCATTTCTTGCCCACAATATACAAGGATTACATGGATAACGCAAACTAACTGCTCAAGCAACTAACACAAAAGAATGGCCCTGAATTGGAAGAAATCCTAACAATAACCCATACATTTCATAAACCGCTTACCTCGCAGAAAATCTTCATGACACGAACTACAGCAAATACAGCAAGCATACAGCCAGCTTAATGAAAAGATTCTGACTACGAAAGCCTCTAACTACTAATGGGCATGTGGTTAGCAAAGGATAGATTTTGTTGCAGGGCAAACAATGTATTTAGCAGATTTTACCTTAATCAGGTGACATCCAGTTCCAAAATTATATAACCGTCAATAATTCCATTATCGAAGCATTAGCAAATTCATCAATCATCATTTTACAGTCCCTGTCCAACCAGTACTAAATGTCCATGAAGGACACACGTCAAATCGTACGCTCGCGCTAACACTTCTAGCCTCCATCACTGCTATTAACTTCTAACTGCGAGTCCTTCCAGCCACAGAGTCTCTTTACAGAGGGCGCACAGCGTTGTCAGTGATATTAATGCAGTCTAAAGCGCTGCCAACATACTGACATATAAAGAGGCTACTTACATAGCCCCCTGCTCCCCTCAAAAAATTTTACAAAGTGGTTTGGGCAGTGGCCAATACTAAACTGTTAAAAAATTTTCTATTAACTATATCAAATAGATCAGATGCACACAATTAGTAATATAATGTTGGTCAATAAAGCAAAAATTCTCCTCACAGTTCCTAAAGACAGTCCTAATCATTCATCAGAAAAGAAGTCTATGAGAGTTTTGTGCACAAAGGCTGAACAGCAAAAGAAATGCACACATACGTAGTGGACTACCAGGCAGTCTTGAAGTAGTGTTGTCCTTCCCATGGAAATATAGTGCTGACTCTTGACATGAAGATTTCAGTTGAGAAGACTGGTAAAGTGCCACAACAGAGCAGACCCACAGCAGAGTCAGTCGGTCTTGAAGAATATTGGTAGAATCGGTAGGTCACCACAGAGCAGACCCACAGTATTCATTATAGAGGCTATGATAGTAATGGGCCACCAGAGATGCAGACCCACTGTAGTCCTTGTAGAGATGGCCAGCAGCCAGCCGTTGCGACTGTGCAGGTGCACAATCACAATTGAAGAGTCTTGAGGATAATGTAGCAAGTCCATGAACCACCACTTGTGCGCTCGCTAAATTTTTTGCAATATCCTTAGAACCAGCAATGCTGTTAACCAGTCCCTTGCTGAATTGTCAACACATGTGCAAGCACTAACTACGTTACATTACCTCTCAGATCTTATGCATATAGTATGACCAACAGACAAATGTTTGCAGTGAAAAGAATCCCTACTATTTAGCTAACTTGGAAAACTGATGTCTATAAAATTACAATTTTACAGCACAAGAATACAATTACAAAGGTTAAAGAAAACATAATAACAGTAAAGCACATGATAATACAAATAACATTTGTAGTAATGCAGGCTTTACAAAACATTAGCAATAAACATATCTATCAGTATTACGGGATTTATGACATAAGTGGATAAATGAAGAATGAGAATATCCTTAGAACCATTAACTTGACACATGAGTATTAAAAGAAAGCATAACAGAATAAATAATGACTAAGCATCTCTAGAAAGCAAAGAATGTGGTATAAAAACAAATTAGATTTGAGGATAACAGTATTCCTCATCATAGTGAATGCAGCTTCGTATAAGAAGAAGAAAAACTCTACCAAATTTATCTTATCAGGTAAACACACACATACAGGAAAAACACAGACATATAAGAGTACACATAAACAAAGAGGAACAACACAAAAGGAAAGGACAGGATCTGTTTCCCTACGTAACATTTAGTACTGTAGTACTCGTGGTGAGCATTTTATACCTTAACTTCTAGCCAAAACTATTTCATTTCCAACCAAAACTTCATTTACCTTTCTTACTTCAACATTTGTTCCCGCAAAAAGAAAATCCTATCGAAGCATGCCTTCTGTATTTAACCAGTGCTGATATTTCCATATTTTTCTTACCTCATAATTCGTTTCCAAGAAAATCCTATCTAAACCTGTTGTACCTATACCCTACTTATCTCTGTTCATTTCCTCTTTCAAAGTAATTATTCCTCATTATACAATACTCTTTGGACAAACCTTTTTCCTATAGTTTCTCACTGCATTTCTTACCAACTCATCACAACTCATTTTCTTATACAGGGTGTTGCAAAAACGTACGGCCAAACTTTCAGGAAACATTCCACACATACAAATAAAGAAAAGATGTTATGTGGACATGTGTTCGTAAACACTTAATTTCCTGTTAGAGCTCATTTTAGTTTCGTCAGTATGTACTGTACTTCCTCGATTCACCGTCAGTTGGCCCAATTGAAGGAAGGTAATGTTGACTTCGGTGCTTGTGTTGACATGCGACTAATTGCTCTACAGTACTAGCATCAAGCACATCAGTACGTAGCATCAACAGGTTAGTGTTCATCACGAACGTGATTTTGCAGTCAGTGCAATGCTTACAAATGCGGAGTTGGCAGATGCCCATTTGATGTATGGATTAGCACGGGGCAATAGCCGTGGCGCGGTACGTTTGTATCGAGACAGATTTCCAGAACGAAGGTGTCCCGACAGGAAGACGTTTGAAGCAATTGATCGGCGTCTTAGGGAGCACGGAACATTCCAGCCTATGACTCGTGACTGGGGAAGACCTAGAAGGACGAGGACACCTGCAATGGACGAGGCAATTCTTCGTGCAGTTGACGATAACTCTAATGTCTGCGTCAGAGAAGTTGCTGCTGTACAAGGTAACGTTGACACGTCACTGTATGGAGAGTGCTACGGGAGAACCAGTTGTTTCCGTACCATGTACAGCGCGTGCAGGCACTATCAGCAGCTGATTGGCCTCCACGGGTACACTTCTGCGAATGGTTCATCCAACAATGCGTCAATCCTCATTTCAGTGCAAATGTTCTCTTTACGGATGAGGCTTCATTCCAACGTGATCAAATTGTAAATTTTCACAATCAACATGTGTGGGCTGACGAGAATACGCACGCAGTTGTGCAATCACGTCATCAAAACAGATTTTCTGTGAACGTTTGGGCAGGCATTGTAGGTGATGTCTTGATTGGGCCCCATGTTCTTCCACCTACGCTCAATGGAGCACGTTATCATGATTTCATACGGGATACTCTACCTGTGCTGCTAGAACATGTGCCTTTACAAGTACGACACAACATGTGGTTCATGCACGATGGAGCTCCTGCACATTTCAGTCGAAGCGTTTGTACGCTTCTCAACAACAGATTCGGTGACCGATGCATTGATAGAGGCGGACCAATTCCATGGATTCCACGCCCTCCTGACCTCAACCCTCTTGACTTTCATTTATGGGAGCATTTGAAAGCTCTTGTCTACGAAACCCCGGTGGCAAATGTAGAGACTCTTCGTGCTCGTATTGTGGACGGCTGTTATACAATACACCATTCTCCAGGGCTGCATCAGCGCATCAGGGATTCCATGCGACGGAGGGTGGATGCATGTATCCTCGCTAACGGAGTACATTTTGAACATTTCCTGTAACAAAGTGTTTGACGTCACGCTGGAATGTTCTGTTGCTGTGTGTTTCCGTTCCATGATTAATGTGATTTGAAGAGAAGTAATAAAATGAGCTCTAACATGGAAAGTAAGCGTTTCCGGACACATGTCCACATAACATATTTTCTTTCCTTGTGTGTGAGGAATGTTTCCCGAAAGTTTGGCCGTACCTTTTTGTAACACCCTGTATAGCATACCCCTTCTTAATCTAACGTAAATCTACTGAGCTCAGATACATAAACTAGAGAACGAGGGAATGCAACACCACAAAAAAACTAACACAAACAACAAATACAAAAATGCAAAGTGGCGAAGCAAAGCACCAGCATATCCAAATTAGGAAAGCAAATGCAACGTTACAGCTAATATAAGGAAATATGCAACAAACAAGGAAAATAAATCAGTGGTAAAACTGGATTAGCACAGTAGTATAACGCAAAATTCAGTAGGACATTGCCTGACAAATAGCAGCAGCAAATGCAATAACTTATGCCTATACATAACAAAGCACAAGCAGAACAAAATATTACAGTAAAGACAGCAATGCAAATAAGGGAAATATATATGTAAGCTTACAACAGCATATGTGATCATCAAAACTCCCATGAGAAATGCAATGATTCTATGTCTCATCCTAAAACTAAAGTGGTGCACCACAGCAGCTTATTCTACCAAAAAATTACCAAGTCCTTGAAGAGAAAATTATGTATGCAGTCCCTGTTACTAGTCCCTTCTCCTTCTTATTTTTCTATCCTTTCCAAGTGCTGCTTTTTTTAAGAATGTGTATCATAAAATTATTATTTAATAGATCTGTTGACAGAAAGTGTTCATACTAGCATACATATTAAATTTTACTTTATAAAACCAACTCTGTAGAGCAGCTAGAACCCAGATCTCAAATAAAATAAGCAGTTATATACAAAGCAAAAATAAAAACATCATTCCATAGGAATCTGGAATTTTGTAAATCAGTAGAAATTCTCTCAACTCTCATAGAGAGTGCGTAAACGTAAAAATATTTCTCATCAATTCATAAGCATTTCAATAAGTAGAACAAAGTACTAACTCCAAAGTGGAATCATATGTTTCCAAGCAATAGTGTGTCATGTTTCTGGTGCGTTCTGCAAAGAAATGTCAATAGAGAGGTCAACGGCCTTTTTTTCTACAGCTGTGCGAGCACTTGCTGGAGTGCAGTATGCTTAAAAGCGGCTAAATCGACGCCATTAAAGTTGACAGGCAACTCAAGAATGGGTTTTCCCATTAGGCTAGTGCGCAGACGCTTGCAGCAGAGTCTTATGTCAAGGTCACATACATTCTTTACCGAAATTTACGATCAGAGTGTCAGCTATAATGGCAGTTTAAAACAAATGAAAAATTTCACAGGTAGAAAAATCACGGGAGAAATGTGTAGAAACGAAATCTCATCAGTAATAGTGTCCAAAAATTTCCGTCAGCATTCTGGTAGTCACATTCACCTAGATACTCACTGTTCATAACTCTTAAAGCACAATTCTTGGTTCCCCAACATTCTTTTGCACAAACCAGAGTCCCTAACCCCTACTCATTATTCATTGCATCATTACACATGTACTTATGTCGATACTTCTTCAATATTTCATCATAATAAACACGTAGCATAATCACATTCCTCATATAGCATCACCTTATTGATCACAAACATATCTCAACATCATAATACACATCGTTGTCGTAATAATATCATCATAACATCTCAATCAATTCTCAAAATCGTCGTAGCATCCTCCAATAATCTCAAAGCCACTGAAAAAAATTGCTCGTTTCAGTAGTGTCATCTCCCTCAAACGTACTTCAAAAATCATGATCCCATACAGAATATATCACTCAAATCTCTCACAGTACCACAATGGTTCCGCAAATATATGTGAACACTTCACAGAATGCAGACAAATTACAGTTTCATAAATTTGAAGTAATAAAACTGCGTAGTTGTGTAGACATGTTAGCTATGGCTCCTTGCGCTTGCCTCACGCATGGTATACAAAATAGGAGTACCCCCATGAGGAAGTTTATTCTTCTCAGTTAAATGACCAGGTATCTGTGTAGTTCTGTGTTGGGGAAATATGGTACCAAGGTGTAAAACTGAATAAGCAAATACCACATTAGCTAGGGCTCTTTGCGCTTGCCACACGCATAGTACACAAAATAGGTGTACCCCTATGAGGGATAATGTAATTATACCTCAGGTCTTACAGATTAAACTGCGGGACGAAATGTATCACCGAAAACATTCTCTGTATCATTGTAGCTCAAAAATATTTTTAAAAAGTAATCACTCAAATACGTGTCATGTAGCGTTAAACTATAGTTCTTCATGTAAAATAATTTCTATCGTCACATAGTGGTAAAACGTGACAAGTGTCGTAGTTATCGCCTCTCATCAACCAAGTTCTCCAAAAATCAATGTACTTAACTAGTCATATACAGAAGTAAAATGCTATGAGTATAAACGTCGTAGTTACTACATTCATTGCCGTGACCTTGAAAGTACTGCACTGTAACGTATTGATGTGAGATTGTGCAGACGTAAAACAGATATAGCATAAAAACAAGAATGAATATTGTATCACACCTAAGTAGCGTCATACTATAATCGTGTAGCTGTCAAACAAACCAAATACTCTGTCATCTGTGACCTCCCAGAAAGTACTTTAAATAAAAAAATGTTTTTTTCAAGTAAACAAAATGTTGCATTAAAATCTCATTAGCAGTATATGTTCCAAGAATGTGAACCTTATGGTCGTGACGTAGGCGTGCAACTGACAAGCAAAAATATACTCACAGTAAGACGGTGTCGTCCGTTCCCTATAAAAGTGAACCCGTAAAATCACTGTCTTAATAAATTCCGTAGGTTCTTGACTAGATAGTTCAAAACATCGCTGCATGCGAAGTGTGACAAAGGGTAATAGTAATTGCAAGCGAAAAATTTAGTGACAAAGACTAAGTCAGAAAGCAAATTATTTCTCAATAAACGGTTTTACACGATAAATATGGTACAATCTTTTGCTGATTTTTCTTTTTTTGTACTCTAATGACCAATTAGGAGGAAAACAATGATAAAATTCATGACGGCAAGCCTGTGGATGTATGTCAATACCAGAATTCTTAAATGTTTTAAATTTACGTGTTATGATGAAGAGCTTATAGTCAAAGTCATCATGACGCCGAGTCGCAAATCCGTCATTCTTACATCGTGTAGGCGATTCCATCTGAAGGCTCGCTGTACCTTGCCGACTCCTTTACTGGCATCATGGTGTCTTCGAGTACTACCATAGGTCCTCAAAACTCCAACTCAATGCACCCCATAGCATAATCTTGCTCTCACCGGCCTGCATCTGTGGCGCGGTGCACATTCCAAGCAGCCATTCGCCTGGATGACGGCGTGTAACGTCTCTACTATCGACCTGGTGTAACAATAAATGTGATTCATTCGACGGGCAACACGTTTCTATTGATCCACGGTGAAAACTCAGTGATGCTGTGCCCGCTGCAACCGTAACTGACGATGTCGTTGGGTCAACACAGAACCGCGTAGGGGTTATTTGAAGTGGAGCTGCATGTTCAATAATGGTCTTCAACCGGTGTGCTCCGAAACACGTGTAACTGCACCAGCATTGTACTCGGTCGTCAGGTATGCCACAGATGCCTGGATTACACAGTGGGGGATTCCCCGATTTCTAGGTTTTGTGATGAGACGTGGATGTCCAGTACCATACGGCCTACGCGTTATTCCACGAACATTCAACCACCTTCCATAGGTGCTCACTACAGTAGTACGCAAACAGCCAACCGGCTTCACCGTTTCAGAGATTCTCGTTTCCTGTCGCAGCGCCACAACAATGTGCCATTTGTCAAAACAGCTTATATCAGTGGCTTTCCGCATTTGTGGCCCGTATCTTCGCTATAATGACTGCCCAATCGTCTCTCCTCCGCTTACGTTCTTTCCTTACTCCATTATGTGCCGGCAACACCACCAGGAGGCGTTCAACCTCGCTGTGGGCTGTGGTCACAATATTTTGACTCATCAGTGTATATATCGAGTGCCTTCTCATGACGTTTGGACACATAACATAACACTTAAGAGATTTATATGCCCTGATGCCAGAAGAACTAGAGGCTCGAAACGCTTCGCTAATAAATAAATGATTTAAGATGAATACATTTTTTGTGATACACACATACATCATTTACGAGAACAGATGTTAACTATGAGATCTGATTCTTTGGCTGAAAGTAAAAGAGATTGTAATGGAAATGGAAACATAAAATGAATTCCAGTGAGTGTGTGGTTGCTTTACGCACATCAAGTTCTTTCACAATAAATGTAGGTTGAGAGTAGGCGTCAGTACTGAGTTTCGCTCCTATGGCTCAAAAATGGATGATGCCGAGGAGCTGTTACATGGAATAATAATTTTGGATTCTAATCAAAGGATCAATGGTGAAAATGGTGCAATGTGTCACGAGCGAAAAACTTACCGGTTTTGAAAGTCAAAAATGGACCAAGTACGACATAGGAAGTGAAATAACTCGGCTGCCCGAAGAATCTTGCTGGTTAGAAAGCAAGATTACATTAGCTGGAAGAACCAAATTAGATAATAATGAAAGCTGGAGAGGTGGCAAAATCGAAAAGTGGCTGAGTTTGGTACATCCCATCATAGATGATGTTTGGTTTGTGAGGCGCTCAATTACGCGGTTATCACCACCCGTACAAATCTTTACTCAGCCCAATCTCGCCACTTTCATGAATGATGCTGAAATGGTGAGGACAACACAAACACCCAGTGCCCGGACGGTGAATATCCTCAACACGACCGTGAATCGAACCCAGCACCCACTGATACAGAGGCAGCAACGCTCCCATCATAGATGAATATCCAAAGACTTCATCCAGTCGGTAACTGTAGCCGTTGCGTCTGCAAAGGCGCTCCAAGTACCCATCAACTTTCTTTAGGGGCAATCGTGCGAAATGTGGTATAGTTACAGCTAGGTATTGACAGCGATCGTCTACAATAAATGGAGCCACCATCCCTCCACCAAAACCAGTCTTGCCCTGAGGTGGGCTGTTGCAGTACTGTCGAAACGCTGGTTTTAAGTTTATAATCAAAGTATTTTGTACTATGACTCCGTACAACAATCAAAAAAACTTTAATCATCGTGTAGTCCAGTGTTTCTTTCGGAATCGCATTGCTCATCATCGGTCATTCCCCACTACATCTACATTTACGTACTCCGCTAGCCACCAAGCGGTATGTGGTGGAGGGCACAATTCGCGCCAAAGTCATATTCCTCCCCCCTCCCCCCTCTGTTCCACGCGCTGATCGCACGAGGGAGAAACGACTGTTTGAATGCCTCAGTACGAGCTCTAATTTCCCTTATCTTCGAATAGTGATCATTACACGATTTGAAAGTTGTTGGTAATAATATATGCTCTACATCCTCGGTGAAGATCTGATTTCGGAATTTAGTGAGCAGCCCCTTCCGTTTAGCGCGTCGTCTATCTGCAAGTGTATCCCACTTCAAACTTTCTATGAGATCTGCAACGCTCTCGCGATGGCTAAATGTATCAGTCACGAATCTTGCAGTTCTTTGGACCTTTTCAATCTCTTGAATGAGACCCAACTGGTAAGGGTTCCATACAAACGAACAATACTCTAAGACTGGACGAACTAACGTATTGTAAGCAATTTCCTTTGTTGAAGGACTGCATCGCTTCAGGATTCTACCAATAAACCGCAATCCAGAGTTCGTCTTGGCCGTTACTTGTGTAATCTGATCATTTCATTTGAAATCATTTCGAATAGTCACACCCAGATGTTACCGCTTCCAAAGACTGGGCATTTATTTTGTACTCGTACATCAATGAGGATTTTCGCCTTGTTATACGCAGTAGGTTACACTTACTAATATTAAGAGAGAACTGCAGGTATTACACCACGCATTTATTTCCTGAAATCCTCATTGATTTGTTGACAATTTTCGTGTGATACTACTTTCCTGTAGACTAAAGCATAATCGGAAAACAGTCTAATACCGCTGTCAATAGCATCAGTCAGATTGTTCATGTAAATCGAAAAACGCAGCGGACCTATTACGCTACCCTGGGGCACACCTGAAGTTACGCTTGTTTCTGTTGAAGTCACCCCATTCAGGATGACATACTGCTCTCTGTCTGTTAGGAAACTTTCTATCCAACCGCATATGTCATCGGATAGACAGTAAGCACGCACTTTTTGGAGCAAGCGACAGTGCGGAACTGAGGCGAACGCCTTTCGAAAGACGTGAAATATGGCATCAACCCTTGGAGCCGGTATCTAGAGCCTTTTGTATATCATGCACAAAGAGGGCCAGCTGTGACTCACATGACCGCTGTTTCCTAAAACCGTGCTCGTTTCTGCCGATGAGTTTCTCAGAGCATATGTCCCAACCTGGCCGGTTTTTTTCCGCTTCTGAAAGTTAGAGGGTTGGATCTACGAGAGACATTCAATAACTAATGCAACACATTTTTTCTCTGAAATTTTCTGTTGAAAATCTGCAGAATTTGGTGTGGAACATTGTGTAATATTCCCGCTTCAGTTCCTACAGTTTACGAGCGTTAGATAGGTGGCAGCGCTATTTGTAGAATTCAAACTGGTGTCTATAACGGAGGTGCGTTCCAAGCAGAGAGTCATCTTTGAGTTCTTTTGGCGGAAAATCATAACATCGCAGATATTCGTTTTGCGGAGTGTCTGTGGAGACCTGACAGTGATCGAAAGTACTGTGAGTCTTTGGGCGAGTAGTCTGTCATCGTGGTTACAAGGTCGCGCAAACCTATCCGTGTGCCAGCCGGTCGCACAGAGAGCTGTGAATCCTGCAATATTGGAACGTGCGGACCCTCTCATTCGAGATGATTGACGGATGACAATCACACACCTAGCTGCTCAACTGGACATGTCTATTGGGAGAACCAGTTGGGGTACTCAAAAGTGTGTGCTCCGCCGGGTTCCTCGCCGCCTAACAGAGAAGACCACAAAGAGCAACGAAGGACCATCTATGCGGAGTTGGTTGCGCGTTACGAAGCTGATCGTGACAATTTGTTGCAGAACATCGTCACAGGCTATAAAACATGGGTTCATCACTTCGAACCGGGAACAAATCAGCATTCCATGGGGTGGCACCACACCACCTCCGAAGAAAAGGTTCAGAGCCATACTTTCAGCCAGTAAAGTCACGGTGACCGTCTTCTGAGACTCTGAAGGGCTTACTCTGCTTTGAAAAGGGCACAAGTCATCCCCGTTTTCAAGAAGGGACGTCGAACAGATGTGCAGAACTATAGACCTCTATCTCTAACGTCGATCAGTTGTAGAATTTTGGAACACGTATCGTGTTCGAGTATAATGACTTTTCTGGAGACTAGAAATCTACTCTGTAGGAATCAGCAAGGGTTTCGAAAAAGACGATCGTGTGAAACCCAGCTCGCGCCATTCGTCCACGAGACTCAGAGGGCCATAGACACGGGTTCCCAGGTATATGCCGTGTTTCTTGACATCTACAAGGCGTTTGATACAGTTCCCCACAGTCGTTTAATGAACAAAGTAATAGGATATGGACTATCAGACCAATTGTGTGATTGGATTGAAGAGTTCCTAGATAACAGAACGCAGCATGTCATTCTCAATGGAGAGAAGTCTTCCGAAGTAAGAGTGATTTCAGGTGTGCGGCAGGCGACTGTTGTAGAACCGTTGCTGTTCACAATATACATAAACGGCCTTGTGGATAACATCGGAAGTTCATTGAGGCTTTTTGCGGATGACGCTGTGGTATATCGAGAGGTTGTAACAATGGAAAATTGTACGGAAATGCAGGAGAATCTGCAACGAATTGACGCATGGTGCAGGGAGTGGCAATTGAATCTCAATGCAGAGAAATGTAACGTGCTGCGAATACATATAAAGAAAGACCCTTCATCATTTAGATACAATATAGCAGGTCACCAACTGGAAGCAGTTAATTCTGTGAATTATCTGGCAGTAGGCATTAGGAGTGATTTAAAATCGCATGATCATATAAAGTTCATCGTCGGTAAAGCGGATGCCACACTGAGATTCATTGGAAGAATCCTAAGGAAATGCAAATCCGAAAACATAGGAAGTAGGTTACAGTAGATTTGTTCGCCCATTGCTTGAATATTGCTCACCAGTGTGAGATCCGTACCAGATAGGGTTGATAGAAGAGATAGAGAAGATCCAACGGAGAGCAGCGTGCTTCGTTACAGGATCATTTAGTAACCGCGAAAGCGTTACGGACATGATAGGTAAACTCCAGTGGAAGACTCTGCAGGAGAGACGCTCAGTAGCTCGGTACGGGCTTTTGTTGAAGTTTCGAGAACGTACCTTCACCGAGGAGTAGAGCCGTATATTGCTCCCTCCTACATATATCTCGCGAAGAGACCATGAGGATAAAATCAGAGAGATTAGAGCCCACACAGAGGCATACCTACAATCTTTCTTGCCACGAACAATACGAGACTGGAATAGAAGGGAGAACCGATAGAGGTACTCAAAGTACCCTCCTCCACACACCGTCAAGTGGCTTGCGGAGTATGGATGTAGATGTAGATGTAGATATCCTCCCCGCGGTACAACGATGAGCTCACAGAACTTCGTTGTACCGTTTTTCTTCATCCATCCTACATACTGGATCTTGCACCTTACGGCTTCCATATGTTTGTCCCAATGCAGGATGCACCCCACCGGAAGCAGTACGTAGATGACTGGGAGATTATTTGGCACCGACGTCGACCAGTTTGGTTTCCATGCGGACATGCAGGCCCTCCTAGTAAGGTGACATAAGGTCATCACACTGAACGGAGATTATATTGAAGAACAGGGTTTGGTAGCCAAAAGAGTGGTAAGCAGTATGCTGTACTGGAATCCTGAAGAAAACTAACCTGCTTCCAGAAAAAAAGTATTGCATTAGTTACTGAACGCCCCTCGAAACAGGCAGATTTCTCGGGAGTCGGACCATATCAGACAGTTCAAAAAATGGTTCAAATGGCTCTAAGCACTATGGGACTTAACATATGAGGTCATCAGTCCCTAGAGTTAGAACTACTTAAACCTAAGTAACCTAAAGACGTCACACACATCCATGCCCGAGGCAGGATTCGAACCTGCGACCGTCGCAGCAGCGCGGTTCCGGATTGAAGCGCATGGAACCGCTCGGCCAAAGCGGCCGGCCATCAGACAGTTGTACCAGATATCAACAAATTATCGTTCTCGTATAGTTTAGCTATCCTTAGTGCGCTTAGAAGCCTTAGTAAACATCCAACGAATCTCTCCCTTCAGGGGAACGATTATACCGCTATCGCTGTCCCCGCGTATCCATTTCTTTCGTTGGGCGTAAACCTCCAGCGGTCTGACAGTAGGGGGCTGAAATCTCTGTTGGTGTGCGAGCGTCTCGTGTGAATCCTCGCGCCTCCCTGTTAGGCGCGTCCGCGCTGTGTCGGCGATGCGGTCCACTTGGCGCGGTGGTTTATTCCCGGCGCTCGTGCCCGCACAACTGGTGGTAATTGGCGGAGAGCTCACCTGCCGGCACTCGGACAATGCCGGCAATCACGGCCGCATTCACGCCCCCCGCCCCGAGTCTGGATTCGGAGCAGCGCAGCCGACGGCCCGCAGAGAAGGCGTCCGCACCTGGGCCGGCAGCATCCCCCAGATTCACGGCTTCCCAGGAGCGCAGAAGTGCGGGGCGTGCCGATGCCTTTGAGACGCGACCTGTTTGCGGGCTCCCTCGTTGTCGCGTCCTGCCGCCGCTGTCAATAGGTGACAACTATACCGGATCGCTTTGTCGAGCGATTGGGCCCGGCGGTAAGGCGGCCCTTTATTGAGACGTCGCCTGCGACAAGCGAGGAGGGAGCGGAGACTCAATGATCCTCCAGAGAGTCCTTTCTGCGTCAACGACCCCAACAATATGCGGTTGGGGCTCTACCCTCAAGTTGAAATTCTGCCGCACACACGCCCGGTAGGGTTTTCCTACCACAAAATTCAGAACAGACTGCGGTATTACATTGGAAATTATTGGGGAAATCTACAAGGATGAATACGAAATCACGGAGGTCAGCGTGAGAAATACCGTGTGCAACAAAACTAACATGATCTACTTAATTATAATACTAGGTCTATATCTATACTCCAGAAGCCACGTTATTGGGTGTGGTGGAGGGTACTTTGTTACCAGTCGTTCCACTGCTTCCTGTTCAAACCGTAAATGGTGCCGGGGGAGAATGAGTGTTCGTAAGCCTCCGTGTGATCTTGAATTTCTCTGATTTTCTCTTCGTGGTCTTTTCGAAAGACATACGTGAGAGAAACGTACACTCGCAGAATTTTAACATAAAAACACATCGTGGTGCACAACCGTTCTCTTGTAGCGTCTCCCACTGTAGTTTCACACTTACTATGCGGAACCAAATACGTTGCTCTTTACTGTATATTCTCAATATCATCTACAAATTCTATCTTATAAGAATCCTAGACCCACGAGATTCATACCGGGTGGTCTCGCTTGCCAAATCCTTCGTTCGACTTGTCCAGAATGTTCTTCTAACCAGTCTCTAACAACTGTGCTTAGTATTAAGAAAACAGTCTTAATCGCGTTTTTTTATTTATTTAGTGCCGACCGGTTTCAGCCCATCTCAGGAGCCATCTTCAGGGCGAACATATGGTCGACTGCTGGTGGCTGCCACCCCTTCGTAGACGTGACGCCACCACCAGTCGACCATACGTTCGCCCTGAAGATGGCTCCTAAGATGGACTGAAACCGGTCGGCACTAAATAAATAAAAAACGCGATTAAGACTGTTTCCTTAATACTAGGGTAACGACCTTGCCGCAGTGGATACACCGGTTCCCGTGAGATCACCGAAGTTAAGCGCTGTAGGGGCGTGGTCGGCACTTGGATGGGTGACCATCCAGGCCACCATGCGCTGTTGCCATTTTACGGGATGCACTCAGCCTCGTGATGCCAACTGAGGAGCTACTCGACCGAACAGTAGCGGCTTCGGTCAAGAATACCATCTTACGACCGGGAGAGCGGTGTGCTGACCCCACGCCCCTCCTATCCGCATCCTCCACCGAGGATGACACGGCAGTCGGATGGTCCCGGTAGGCCACTCGTGGCCTGAAGACGGAGTGCTAACAACTGTGGCCCGGTAACATCGCGCATTGTTTAGGAACGTGTGGTCCATGAATGGATGAACATGGTCTCCAATTAGCCGAACATAACACTTTCCAGTCAATAATCGATTCAGCAGGACCCACAGGACGCAGTCCATGTAAACACAGTCCACGTTATTACAGAACCACCACCAGCTTCCACAGAGCCTTGATGAGAGCTTGGGAACATTGCTTCGTGGGATATGCACCACACTCGAAACTCGGCAGGAGCTCGTGCCAACCGAAATCGGGCCTCATCCGTCCACGCTGCTCTTTTCCAAACGTCTAGCGTCCAACTGACGTGACTACGAGCCCAGGAGAGATGCTTCAGGTGATGTAGTGCTGTTAGTAAAAACCTTCGCGTCGGTCGTCTGCTGCCATAGCTCATTAACGACAAATTTCGCCACACTGTCCTAACGGATACGTTCGTCGTACGTCCCACATTGATTTCTACGGTTATTTCACTCAGTTTTGCTTGTCTGTCAGCACTGACAACTCTACGCAAATGCCGCTGCTCTTGGTCCGTAAGTGAAGGCCGTCGGCCCCTGTGTTGCTCTTAGTGAGAGGTAATGCCTGAAATTTCGTATTCTCGCTACGCTCCTTGCACTGCGGATTTCGGAATATTGAATTCCCTAATTATTTCCGATACGGAATGTCCTATGCCTCTAGTTCCAACAAGCATTCCGCGTTCAAAGGATATTAATTCCCGTAGTGGGCTTTCCACATGAATCGCTTGAGTACAAATGACAGCTCCGCCGATTCACTATCCTTTTATACCTTGTGTGCGTGATACTACCACCATCTGTACATATGCATATCGCTACCCTATGATTTTTGTCACCTCGCAGTTCATATTGTAAAGAGTAACGCCGCTATAATATTCCCTTGGTTTACGCCCGAACCTAATTCAAGTCTCACTATCCTTTTCCGATAAGAATAACATCCTGTGTTCTTTGTGCAATGGAACACTTAATACAATCACAGATCTGATCTGGTAAACTGTACACTCGTAATTTGTACAATGGGCTACACTGAAACTCTATTTGACGCTTTGCAGAGGTGAAGGATACTACACAAATATGTAGTGTCTAGTGCCTTCTGGGTGGAAGTACAGATCAAGCTAGGTTTCACACTATCTGTGGAATCCATGTTAATTCCTACAGAGGAGATTTCCGGCCTCCAGGAACGATATAACACCAGAGAATAAAACGCATTCCAAAATTCTGATGTCAGCATTCTAGTTCTAGGTTCTAGAGTTACGTACGTTTGTTCGGCCGATGTAAGCCCGTTTTATTTAAAATGGTGGTAACTGAATTGTTGAGCACCCAAAAAGCCAGTGCGTAACTACGAGGATGGACAGTAAAACAGACTAATGGATCATGGAACAGACTGTAACGAAAACGAACCGGAATTTTGGCGGCTAGTACCAATGTGAATGAATGTATTGAATATGGGTGTAGGGAGTTCTTTCGTGCATTGAAAGAAATACGAAAGGACCGAGACGCCCATCTAATGGATAGTGGTAGATGATGTTACAAAACGCGTACAAGCAACAGGCATGTGGACTCCTGGGGACCATGAGGCGTGGAAAAGTGTGTGTGTGTGTGTGTGTGTGTGTGTGTGTGTGTGTGTGTGCAGAGAGAGGGAGGCGAGGGGGAGGGGCGGAGATGGAGTAGAATGTCAAATAGCTGATACTGATTATGTAACGAATATAACTATTGAGAACAACAGCCATAATCTTACCGTATTAAGCCGACTTCTTCCTCTTTACTGTACTTATTTCAGCTTCTTATCGTTACACAACTAATTTGGGCTTAAAAATCCATTATCTAGTGTTTACCCTTACAAAAAGAGCACCGCACTGAAAGGCGATCGCTTTGTCACGAGCTCCTTTCGTGCTTCGCAGACCCGCGGTATTCGTACGTCACTTGTCGATTTGCCAGCCGTCCCGCTCCGAGAGAGGTACATTTTTGTCCAACAGGAAAGAGCAGAAATCTGTTTGATTAGTCACCACATGCAGTTTGAAACACGAAAACATCTTTCGTCTCATCTTTCGTTCCGGGCAGCACACCAGACTCTTGTTCTTGCGTATTTGATGCTGGCGCATTTGACCAGCACCTTTCAACAGAACGGTGAGATTCCAGCAAGCTGCGAACTTTCGGTTTGCATTCACATGATTGATACAGCGAGAGTATTGAAGGTAGCTAAAAATTGTGTCATTTTCGCATTGCATTTCGCATGTGGACTTGCCGTGCATAACCTTGTTCTCGTTTTCAGTCGCTCCGAACCCATCGTAATCGGTGTACGTCCCTGAGTTAACTGCCTGTGAATTCAACTGCCAAGCAGATTCTCTCAATTTGCGAAGCTTTCTAAACAATTTGTAAAGTTATTTTTACGTAATTTTGTGTCATGGTATTTGCAATGGACGTTAGATGTTCTGTCCTTTACCATAACGGTTGACTTCGAGTACAGTATGTGTTCATGTATTACACTGGCTTGTTTATAGACTTGGGCTTCGCGAATTCGTTATCTTATTCCGTCTTTTGTATGCAAATTCTACCTCGTGTAACTTACCTCCATGCTTGAGTACTTAAGATTTGTCTCATACAAAACATGCCGCATTCATTTATTCTGCAATTTTCTGTGCTTGCGCTGTATATGCTTGTAGTACTTACATTTCAGCGGTATAGGTTAGGTATCGGTAGTGGAGTTCTTTGAGTTATACGGTGGTGGAGACGACGTCATCATAAATTAATGATTCCATCACGTTATTAGGTAATATAAGCAACAGATGACAAACACGTTCGTCCTGCACAAATCGAGATTATAGTGTCGATTTTATTTTACTTCAGTGCCGTGTAGTGTGATGTTTGCAGTTAATGTTCTACATACGAGTAAACTATTACCCCCAGCCCCTTTCGCTGCGCTTTCCTTGTCATCGCTGAACTCAATTTTTTCGAAACCAGATCGCGTTATTAATGGGTCTTAATTATTCAGTGTTAGAGGGGGTATATTTCACGGCAGAAACCGGCATCATAATGTTGTATGAACACTCACTTTGAGTTTCATAAGGAATAGCAGGCTTACAACATTTACGGAAACACAGTGGTGTGCACGTAGGTTAACGGAAAGAGTTAGGTAGGTACGCAAAATGAAGTGCCACATGCAAGGAAATGATCACGTTTTCAGACGATGTGCTACCGTCCGTAGCTGTTCACAGGTTATACTGTTTGCGATGGTTTCACAGATAATCAGTGGATTCGAGGAGTAAAAAATGTGGAAATATAAGGCTTACCAAAGAATAAAGATGAAAGAGTATCTTTTTCAAAGAACTATGGAAGCATATTTATCATATAAATGAAAATAATAATAAAACTAAACAGAATAAGAATAAAAGTATCGAAAAGATACGGAAATACAAAATGGGAACACTCGAAAGCTAAATACTTCACCCAAAGTAGAGACAATATAACTAATCGCACTTGTCCATGTGAAAACTACGAATGGAGCTGATACTTTGAGTTTCATTAGCTGTATGCAGTATGTGACTAACATTCTCTTTTGTGGATTAGTTTGCTCGCTGATGAGTGTATCTCATTGGTTTGTAAACAGATTAAATAAAATTTTCTCTCTTCTAGGACATCATTTTGATCCCTTTCTCTGCATGATAAAGCATTTGTCGCTGAAATTCAGATTTTTGTGTCCTGCAATGATGACTTAGTTTATAGGGCACTATATTAACCGCTTTAGTGTTTTTAATTTGGAAGTTGGAAACTGGTATGAAAATTATTTTCTTGCTGTTTATCACCTCATTTGTTTCTAGTAATAGTGCAACATATTTAAATTGTATCTGGTTCCATATACAGTGATACCCGATATCCGTAATTGACCATAAGATAGCTTGTAGAGTTGTAGATGCTGCACCTCATATTCAACGTGCTGGACATGTTTTGCGAAGGACCGTCGAACTCTCCACAGGTGCTACAAAGGGCCACGCCGAAGTACAGTTTTCTGTATGAATCACGCCAGCGAAGCTGTCTGGCATGTCTTCAAGGCTTAGTAATCCATTTCTATGCTGGAAACTACAGCCCACTGGCTCAGCGAAGTCAAATGCAGCTCTGATGCTGTGGGTATCTCCGTGCCCAGTATCTGGTTCCTACTCTATTGACAGCGCTCCGCTTTTAGACATTGTTATTAGAGAGGAATATCAGCGTTCCATGCATTTCTGCGTCATGCCTTTAGATATGCTCCTCAGTCGTTCGATATTAGTGTATTCGTACGGAGAGTTCACAGACAGTACGACGCCGGTAATACGTATTGCGAACGCTTATGACTCGCTGATGCCATTTAAGCGGAGTGGAAAATGAGTAGGGGACTCTTGATGAAGCATTCGGGAGTATGGTGGTTGAACTCCGTGTCTGGCCATCCAGATATACTCCGCTGGAATAAAAAAAAAGGAGGATCATCGAACTTCTACGCCAGTCAAAAAGCTTTGACAACTGGCTGCAGCGCCGTCAATGCTCTACAGCTAACCAAAACTTCACTAACAAGACATTCCTCTGCGACTTGTTCTAAGAGACAAAGGTGTACCCACGTACCAGCCGGCCAAACATCTGACGGTAGTATAAAGTCCCAACATCGGCAAATGTCAACATGTGTCAAGAACACTGTACATTTCATTCAACGGCTGTGAGCGTAACCAGGAGCTTGTAGTGAACTTCGATGTGGTCTGCCTCTTCATCAGAGTACCACTTTCTCATTTCCTTAAGCTGATCGGGGGGAATGTCAGCCCTAAAATAACTAACCTCTTCGAATTTGTCGTCATACCTACATTCTCTCTCTTCATTGGTAAGTATTATGAAGAAACGAATGGCATCGCCATGGGCTACTCTATGCCACCGATTGTGGCAAATCTGTTCTGGAGGATTAAGAGTAATCTCTGGGAAAAGCTGCATTGACGTCCACATTCTGCTTCAGATATGTTGATAATACAACTGTATCCACACGAGAGTGAAACACTTCTGGAGTTTCTCCAACATCTGAACTCTCTGCACCCCAGGATCAAATCCATGGTGGAAGCGGAAGAGAATGGCAAATTCCCCTTTTCGGACGTTCTAGTCAAGCGCAAAGCGGACGGCACTACTGGACACACAGTATAGAGGAGAGTCATCCACTGTAATATCTGTCTCCACGCCTCCAGCTATCGTCATCATTCATAGCGTGAGGATTTGCTACTAGACTGGTTCACAGGGCCGTGCAGTATCGCAGAAAGCCTACGAGAGGGGCTCAACCATCTTAAGTAGTTTTCAAGGAAAACGGTACGGCGCGAGGCAAATCCAGGCAGAAGGTACAGGTTCTGTAAATAGAACGCGGTGAGGAGGATAGGACAACGGTGTTTCTGCGGCACTCCGGCAAAGTGTCGAACAAAATCGGTAGAATCTTGGCTCGTGGTAACATTAAATGCTTTCCCCGTCCATCTCTGAAAACGGTTGCACTATTAGGTACTTTGAAAGACGACTCGGGGCTCCATAAACCAGTTCCCAACCGCATTCTAAAAGCGATAAGGCCTACATTGATCAGACTGTGGTGACAGTCGAAGAAGGAAGGCACTCAAGCAAATAACAAGATGTGCGTTGCGGAACACTGCGTAGCTGTTCAATGAAATATGAGCAAACATTAGTGCAAAAATAGACGTCGTTTGGCATTGTGTTGAAAAGGAGGCTACTGAAATACAAGTGGCCGATGGCCTGGTCAATAAAAACAGTGGCTTGACTCTCAGCGTTCATCCATCTGACGTCACAACGTCGGCCGAGGTCGACTTCGCACCCGACGCAGCGTGGCGTAATCACTGAAGACCGTGTGGTATTTCTGGCTTTACCACCAAGAGCGTTTCCTCATAGCAGTATATAGGTTGCAGCATTATGTATACGACGTATTTAGTGGTGTGAGGTACCAGTATCAGATGACACCTTTCTCTTGGGAAAGAACACCAGAGTTGTAGATTATCTATGTGATTGGCTGATACGATTAGAGTCTGTGAGCCAAATTGCTAACTTTCTTTTACTAATATGCTAATAACGGTGCTTATCTCCGAATAGCAAGCTATCGACCGCTTATTTAGAAAGTCAGAATTACAAGTAAAGCTAAAAATAAAAGCTAAACGAAAAGACTGACGAAGCTCTTCGTATGTCTTCGGAGCTCTGCCTAGACCAGGCTGCCAAGCGAAGTGGCAGTGTTGCCTAATCATATCGAAAGGATAAAGCCATGGGTAACTGATGTGCTGTCTAATGCGGACGGTTATATTTCAATTTTACGAAAATTCCGTAAAGCGTTAATCAGATCAGAAGGGGCAGTCATGGGGTACAGACCTTTGTCTAACGCGGACACTTGTATGTCAATTTTATGCTAATTCAGTAAAGCGTTAATCATATCGGAAGATGGACAGACATGTTTTCTGACGCGGTCGGTCAGATCTTAATTTGCTGCATGAATAAGAACTAGTTCATTTTAAAAATCCATAACATATAATCAATTACTGGTGTCACGAGATGAAAATTGTAGACATATTAATAACACGTGACTTGTTCTAGTATGTAACTTGTAGTTACTCGTGTTCTGATTAGACAACCACTTGTGGCATAGCTAAATAGTGAACGAACCAGTTATTTAGGTTTGTTTTGAGGGTAAAACCAGTTCCTTTTTGACAGTTCATTGCAGCCTCAAGACGACGGATCTGCAACCTACGTGCTGCTGTGTGGGCAGTGGACACCTTTAGAAGGCAGCACGTTGATTGATATTGACAGAACACTAAGCGTTTCACTCAGAGTGATGAAAGCAACCAGGCACCTCACGTGTAATGCATCCCCAGGATAAACGAGATCGTTAACACGTAATCGTTGGTAACAAAGAGTAGGTTAATATGATATGATTCACTGATCAGGTTACTATGCCTTAACCATTCAGCGATCGCGTCCCGCAATCACTCGGCCTGTTGCGGCGTGGGGAAGGAGGAATTGAGGGAGAAAGTGAGGGAGGAGAATATAAAAAGTGCTATGTAACGAAGACGCTTATTCTACAGGTATCGTCTGAAGATCATATCTGTCGCAGTATCATGTTTCGTAAACGTGTGAACCTGGCTGGACATCCGAGAGCAATACAAACAGTCGACTCACCGGGAAAGCATAATATCACACGTCAAATTAAGGTTTTCCGTGCTTAAGACAAACGCCTGGTTGGCTGCGTTCCGAAGGAAACGACGGTGATTCCTTCCTGACTTAGCTCCACCACGTACTTGTTCACTGTCTGTAGCGCCCTCGCCGTCGATCAGACAGTAAACCTTTCTTTATTTTTTTCTAGTTATCATTCTTCTGACTTACCTGATGCGGCCCGCAACGAATTTCTCTGGTGTACCAACCTCTTCATCTCAGTGTGGCTCTTGCAACCTATGTCCCTACTTATTTGCTGGATGTATTCCAATGTCTGTCCTCCTCTACAGTTTTTACCCTCTACTTCTACACATAGTACCATGGAAGTTGTTCCCCGATGTCTTAGCTGATCTCCTATCGCCTTGTTCCTTCATATTGTCAAAGTTTCACACACATTCCTTTCCTCGCCGACTCTGAGGAGAACTCCTGTTTCCTTACCTTATCAGTCCACCCGATTTTCAACATTCTTGTGTAGCAGGACATCTGCAATGCCTCTGTTCTCTTCTGTTCCGGTTTTCCCACAGCCCATATCTCACTACCCCACAATGCTAAACGCTCTAAGAGATTTCTTACTCAAATGAAGACCTATATTTGATACTAGTAGACTTTTCTTGGCCAGGAATGCGCTTTTTGCCAGTGCTAGTCTGCTCTTTATGTTCTCTTTGCTCCGTCCGTTACTGGTAGTTTGCTCTGTAGGTAGTAGAATTCCTTAACATCATCTACTTCGTGATTACCAATGCTCATTTTAAGTTTCTCGCCGTTCTCATCTCTGCTACTTCCCATTACTTTCATCTTTCTTCGATTTACTCTCAGTCCATATCCTGTACTCATTAGACTGTGCATTCCATCCAGTAGATGATGCAAGTCTTCTTCACTTTCACTGAGAATAGCAACCTCATCAGCGAATGTTAAACATTGATATCCTTTCATCTTGAATTTTAATTCCACTCCTGAACCTTTCTTCCATTTATATAACTGCTTTTTCGATGTGTAGATTAAACAGTAGGGGGGAAGACTACATCCGTGTCTTACACCTTTTTAATCCGAGTACTGTCCGTCCCTGGAAGCTGAGTGTTGCCGGCACGGTAGCTCAGCGTGTTCGGTCAGAGAGCTGGTTGGCCTCTGTAATAAAAAACTGAGTGGAAGGATCAACAAAAATGAACTTGAACGGATGTCATGTGACGTCTGCAACAACCAAACACAACGATAAAAAAAAAGTGGTCACCGGGACGGAATGTCAATCCTACGGGCCCGGGTTTGATTGCCGGCAGGGTCGGAGATTTTCTCAGCTCAGGGAGTGGGTGTTGTGTTGTACTAATCATCATCATTTCATCCCCATTGACGCACAAGTCGCCGAAGTGGCGTCAAATCGAAAGACTTGCACCGGGCGAACGGTTTACCCGACGGGAGGCCCTAGTCACACGACATTTATGTTTTTATCCGGGTACTGCGTCTTTGATCTTTCACTCCTATTGTTCCCTCTTGGTACTTGTGCATATTGCGTATTACCCATCTATCCATATAGTTTATCCCTATTTTCTTCAGAATATCGGACATCTTGTACCGTTTTACATTGTACAACGCTTTTTGCTAGGCCGACAAATCCCTTTCCTTCACTCTTGCTTCCGTTATCTTCCGCTCTCGTAAGTTGGCACTACGAGAGAAGACTAACTGCGCACACCACAGCGCCCTCTGGCCGACACTGTGGAGCTCAGGGAGTGCCGTCTTGATTTCACCCCATTTCATCAAGAGCAGACGGCCTGGAAACATCGCTTCGACGTAGCTTGCTATTGAGGCTTTGATCCGACACGGACTACGGCTTCACACCTCATCCTAGCCAAAGTCATGTATGCCTATATTATTTGTGTTTTTTGACTCTAGTAAAAAAGTGTTAGTTACATGCAGTACCGAAGTGCTTTACCACTCCTGCTCCTACTCGCTTCCTTCACTCTCGGCCTATATTACAGAAGCAGTTTACAGGAGCAGACCTACACGCCGCCTGTCCAGGAGGGATACAAAATTACCTATCCTAAAGCTACAATGATCATTATTTAACAGATCCTCAATTTTCTTTTCCTTCGTTCTGTATATTATTTTTGCGAGCAATTTGATGCATGACCTGTTAAAATGGATCCAATGGCTCTGAGCACTATGGGACTTAACATCTGTGGTCATCAGTCTCCTAGAACTTAGAACTACTTAAACCTAACTAACACAAGGACATCACACGCACCCATGTCCGAGGCGGGATTCGAACCTGCGACCGTAGCAGAAGCGCGGTTCCGGACTGAAGCGCCTAGAACCGCTTGGCCACCGCGGCCGGCCCTGTTAAAATGATTGGGCGATAATTCTCGCAATTTTGGCTCTTGATATCTCGGGAATTGTGTGGATGACGTTTTTCCGAAAGTCTGACGGATGTCGGCAACCTCATAAATTCTACTCACCAACGGTAAATATTTATTTTGTTGCCACTTTCACATATTGGTTTTAAAAACTTCCGATGGAAAGTTGTATAACCCTTCTGCCTTATTTGATTTTAAGTCTTCAAAAGCTCTTTTGAATTCTGATTTTAGTACTGGATCCCCATCTCTTCCCTGTCGATCCCTGATCCTTTTTCTATCAAATTATCAGACGGGGCCCCCGCCTCATAGAGGCTCTCAGTGTTCTATTTCGACCTATCCGGTCTCTCATCTACAGTGTGAAGGATGAGCCAGACAGTAGGAGATTTTATTTTGTTATATGAGCTTTCAAATGGTAACTTCATTTTTCCTTTGCGGCCAAGCCACGGCCGGCAGTGTTAGCTGCCTGTAAATTCTTTCGTCCCGCGGACTAGTAACAGGAAGTCAGCACCGCGGAAGGGCACCTTGGCCACTTGCTGATGAGGTAACGCCGCCCCAGGCGTCGCTTAGCAGGCGACGCTCTGGAAAATTCCATGCCGGCCGCACGGTTTTCTCGATCCCGACCAATCAGGGCGGAGGAAGCCGCGTGGTGCGTCGAATATACCCGGCCGCCCGTCGCCAGGCCCGCTCTCTTGTATTCACCCGCGAGTCGGATGGGCGCCCTGTAGCATTGAACATCTCCCGCTTCTCCCGGGTGCTGCGGCACTGTGGACTTAGTTTTGGCAGACAACAACATCGTGAACTATGTCTCGCCAAACTATATGCTCTGGCTCACCCTCACCTCCCTAGGCCTATGTAACCCCTTTTTAACATGCTTTCGCCAATAAATGGCCATTATCTAAAAATTACCCTATTCTTTCCCACCGCCTGCCCATACGCCCATCCTGTACAACACTAAACAGTGGAATTCCCATTGCACTCTTAATGTTACCGCCCTCGCTTTTAATTTTACCGAAGGCTGTATTGACTTTTCTGTGTGCTAAGTGTGGTGTCACCGTCAGACACCACACTTGCTAGGTGGTAGCCTTTAAATCGGCCGCGGTCAGTTAGTATATGACGGACCCGCGTGTCGCCACTGTCAGTGATTACAGACCGAGCGCCGCCACATGGCAGGCCTAGAGACACTTCCTAGCACTCGCCCCAGTGGTACAGCCGACTTTGCTAGCGATGGTTCACTGACAAATTACGCTCTCACTTGCCGAGACGATAGTTAGCATAGCCTTCAGCTACGTCATTTGCTACGACCTAGCAAGGCGCCATTATCATTTGCTATTTATCTTGTGATGCATGTACCGTCAGACCGATGTTCACCAATTATGGATTAAAGTTAAGTATTCCAACAGCTTCGACCTTTTTTGCTAAAATCTAACTTCCTTAAATGTTCCAGACCTCACGCCAGCCTGCGTGAGCTTAACGCGTGCCATTCGGCTTCCTCCTAGTGGCTTGGCTGTCTTGCCAAGTCACAACACTAAGTCCTTCGGACAATCATCTCTTTTTCAATTCCTTCACATTTTTCCTGTAGCCATTTCGTCTTAGCTCCCCTGCGCTTCATATTTATTAAACGCTAATCTTCCTTTTTCTGTCAGTGACTGGTCGGCGTTTGGGGAGGCCTTCCTCGGTATGTGGGCCTTACCTTTGACGACTAGGCCCCGTGTCTCAGCGCCTCGACGTAAGGAATCGGCGGCGACGTCGGTGGGAGGGGGAGGAGAAGAACAGCTAGCAGCTCGCGCCCCCACTTGAGAGCGGCGGCGCTGAATGCTCCGCGGCGGAAACCGAACACCGAGCCGGCCCCCCGCGGAGCCGGTGACAAGTGAATGGCGACCAGGAGCGGCAGTGGCTGCTCTGTTTGTTGTCGGCAGCGGGCGGCACAATGGCGCTCCCCACATCCATCTCGAGAGGAGTGGCGCGGCAGTCAACGAGCGGCCCACTCGCCACGCACCGCTTTATGCGTCCTGCGCCCGCTCTGTTTTCCTTGTTGCACGTTACACGCTCGCATACTCTAGTCTAGAGGTTCACATCACTGCCCGTCACCGGCAAAGTTCTTATAACGGTGTTTTTCTGGGGCTCATACCTCAGGTGTCATTGGTGACAGAAAGCTAGGGTCAAGTGGAAGTGGTCTGGATAGCCCTTGGTTTAGCGTCCAATTGATTGACCAACTCATGCAGTATATCAGGTGTAGGTACGAGTTCTGTTCAAAACACTCCACAACATTCGTAATTTCGTGCTAGTGGTGTATTGGAGCAAAATGCGGTTGTAATCCCTGCACATGCCATTATTTAATGTGTAACTGCCAGAATTTTCATTGTTGTATGTCTGTCAGCTATTGTGTCGTATAGCTTGCGAATTTCTAAACACCAAAGTTAGAGAAGCAGCGCGTCTACATTAAATTTTGCGTGAAACTCAAGAAAATCTGTACAGAGACGCAAAAATAGATGCAAGAAGCCTACGGTGATGAGTGCTTAAGCCGTACTCGGTGTTATGAATGGTTCGCACGGCTTAAAAATGGCCGGACGGAAGTTAAAGGCGACTCTCGTTCAGAACGCCCTTCGACGTCTACCGACGACGCTCAAGTCAAGAATGTCAAAGAAACTGTGCGTGCCATTCGAAGACAGGCTATAGGAGGGACTGAAGAAGAGCATTTCAGTTGCATCATGCCATGAAATCCTCTCACACAGTGATGAATTCAGGGGGTGACCTGGGGGGGGGGGGGGGAAATTGGAAATTCACCCCCGAGAAATTCATATCTATAGTTGTGGTGAAACATAAAAATTATCATCTGGTCTGTTAACTTGTACCGTTGTGACAAAATTTAAACTACGCCAGCAGCTGTTGCTAACGAAGTTTGCAGTCAGCTATGGAGAAGTCGCGGTGGCATGCAGTTTTTACAAGCAAAATGAATGTGTAACACAATAGGTGGCGGCCTGGTTCCTATAAAAATGTCTCTGAGCACTATGAGACTTAACATCTGTGGTCATCAGTCCCCTAGACTTAGAACTACTTAAACCTAACTAACCTAAGGACATCACACACATCCATGCCCGAGGCAGGATTCGAACCTGCGACCGTAGCAGCAGCGCTGTTCCAGACTGTAGCGCCTAGAACATCTCGGCCACTCCGGCCGGTCTGGTCCCTATGTTTGATTTCGTTACTTACCAGTTCGGTTTGGAACACTTAGCGTCAATTTTCCGTTATTATTATTATTATTGCCAACACCAACAAATTAGCAGTTGCTCTATATTAAGTGTGTGGTAAAGCTAAGCTTTGCAAGGTGTGTTGGCAACGCCGATTGTGGAATAAGTCAGCCTTTCCTCTCTCATGTCTTACCTCACCGCACCTCCAATCGGCCTAACGTGTAAGCTAATCCCTTAGCTACGCAGCCCACCCTCGCTGCGAACTTTATTCTTATCCGCCACTCGTATCTATACTTTATTTGCCCTTAGAATAAACCTAATGTCGCAAAACACGTCCCCAGGTATTGCTACGGAATTGGAAGTAGAATCTGACATTATAAAAGATTGTTTTAATTTTTTTATTGCATTACTGGGAATATTTCCAAGATTTAATAGCCATATAGATTTTTCCTAATCGATGAGTCCAAAGCTCAAACCAAATATTTGTGTACACTCGACAATGATTTTCGCAGTGTCAATGTGGATACACAATTTTTGCCTAAAGAAGCGGTACATTCCACCGTGAGTGGGACGTTTGGCAACGCTGCTCTACGAGTATAATCTAAGGTTTCATTGTTGTATAAAAATTAAATTGATTGTTGAAACTGTTGTAAGGTTGTAACAGTCAGTCGACAAGTTACTATGGAAGGGTGATGTGATTATGTAGTGTACTACATGCAGTCTTCATTAGTTTATAACATAAAAAGAAGTGTTAGTGCCGAAATACAATGTCGAAACAACATACTTTAATCTCTTTCTTTTCTAATAAAAGGCAGTGTACTGCAAAAGACAAAGATGAGTGTGAGTCTACTGAAAGAAGTACTAGTGATTGTGACGATGAATTGCGTAGGTCTACCCAAGTCTTCAGTTTCCCTTCCACAGTTTTCAAACCATAAATGTGCTATTTCTGGCCCATCCGTAAATTTCAGTTCTAAACAAAGTATTGAACGTGAGATCAAGTATCAGCAAAAATGGGAGTGTAAGTACAATTGGTTGTACTTTGATCACGAGCGGGGTGGGGCTTTCTGCAAATTGTGTGAAATGCATTTAAAAAACGATATCGAAGCTCTACAGAAGACAAGAAGAGTGTTCATTTCTGTACCTTTCACTAAATTTAGAAAAGCTACCGGAAGCACAGGAAAACTAGAAAGGCACGCCAACTCAGAAAAACATGCAAGAGCCGTTGCACTTGAATATTGTTGATTACAGGGATTAAACGCTCCAATTCATACACAGATATTTAAGCAAAATGAAAATGAAGAAGCTTTAAACCGCCAAGCATTGTCATCGTTAATTCAAAGTCTGCTTTTCCTTAGTAAGAAAGAAATACCCCACACAACAAAATATGAACCTCTAATCCGTAAGGTAGTACTGAAAAGCGACATTAATCTAGAAAAGTGGTTAAAATTTCAGAGCGAAACGTCCACATATCTTAGTAAGTATACTGCGTCAGTTCACTTTGTTTGGGAGTCTTTAGATTTTCAAGATGGAACACTTCTCCATGACAAATATTTTTCATTTATGGCAGACGAATCTACAAATGTTTCCAACCAAAGTGAACTGTCTTTAGTAGTTCGATATGTTGCACCGTCTCCGTCGTTTGAAGTGAAGGAAAGGTTTTCATGTCTCGTTGTGTTGAAAAGCACTTCAGCTGAATCCATATTTACAGCAATTGATACTGAACTAAAGAAAAGAAAGCTTTCTTACGACCGATTATTATCTTGTTCTTTTGACGGTGCTGCTAATTTTAGTGGTTCGATCTCAGGAGTCCGCGCTCGGTTGTCAGAGAGGAGGGCCATAAGCTGCCATACATTCACTGTAGAGCACATGTTTTGTCAAATGCTGCCACCAACTCTAGGAATAAACACCCCATTATAAAACGCACATTACATGTTGTTAAAGACATTTGCAAACTTTTTCATGGTTCTTGTTGATTACAGGGATTAAACGCTCCAATTCATACACAGATATTTAAGCAAAATGAAAATGAAAAAGCTTTAAACCGCCAAGCATTGTCATCGTTAATTCAAAGTCTGCATTTCCTTAGTAAGAAAGAAATACCCCACACAACAAAATATGAACCTCTAATTCGTAAGGTAGTACTGAAAAGCGACATTAATCTAGAAAAGTGGTTAAAATTTCAGAGCGAAACGTCCACATATCTTAGTAAGTATACTGCGTCAGTTCACTTTGTTTGGGAGTCTTTAGATTTTCAAGATGGAACACTTCTCCATGACAAATATTTTTCATTTATGGCAGACGAATCTACAAATGTTTCCAACCAAAGTGAACTGTCTTTAGTAGTTCGATATGTTGCACCGTCTCCGTCGTTTGAAGTGAAGGAAAGGTTTTCATGTCTCGTTGAGTTGAAAAGCACTTCAGCTGAATCCATATTTACAGCAATTGATACTGAACTAAAGAAAAGAAAGCTTTCTTACGACCGATTATTATCTTGTTCTTTTGACGGTGCTGCTAATTTTAGTGGTTCGATCTCAGGAGTCCGCGCTCGGTTGTCAGAGAGGAGGGCCATAAGCTGCCATACATTCACTGTAGAGCACATGTTTTGTCAAATGCTGCCACCAACTCTAGGAATAAACACCCCATTATAAAACGCACATTACATGTTGTTAAAGACATTTGCAAACTTTTTCATGGTTCTTCCAAACGAGAAAATGTTTTGAATGAAATTCAGTGTGCTTTAGAGCAACCTGTTTTAAAAATACCCGAAACTGTTGACATCCGATGGTTAAGTACCTATCGCACAGTTCATGCTATTTTCCTAACCTACAAGTCCATTATAATGGCATATGAACGTATACACAAGGACGGCGCGGATTTAACAAGTTTTACTGGAGGAATCTTGTTAGAAATGATGAATTCCAGTTTCATTGTACGTTTAGTGATTTTAGACGATACGTCAAATGCACTCTCAGATTTATGTAAAGTTTTGCTAAGACAATCACTTACAATTTCGCAAATCCCTCTACTTGTTTCTGGAACTCGGGAACATTTAAGACACATCGACTGTCTTTGTGACTGCGATGGACGTAGTGCAGAAAATGAAACTCTTAACAAAATTAAAAAAACTGCAGGAGGACGCAACAGAAGTTAAAGGTGTGCTATTCACGAACGTAAAGGGGCAGGTTCAAGCTATGAAAAGCGCAAGGAAATTTGTTAAAAGTATGATTGATGAAATTGAGCAACGGTTTGATGAGAAGGCAATAAAAGTGGTAGAACTAAGTGGATATTTTGAAAGTTTTAAAAAATTTCTAGAGTTTAGTGATAATGATTGTAAAGAACTGTGCTTGATTTTGGGACTTACAAACGTCAACGTTGTTATTGCAGACTTGCATTCTTTTAGGTATATTGTTGGTAATAAATCAGACGATACGTCTTCTGATGTTGGTTCTTTCATTCTGAGAGCCGACATCGGCTACGAAGCACTACGGACACTCGCTGAATGTGTACTGTGCATTCACGTTTCGACTTGCAGTGTGGAAAGGTCATTTAGTACAATGAACAGGGCGATGACAAAATTAAAGAATATGATGGATCGGAAAACGCTCCAAGCTTGTGTGAAGATTTCAACTGAAGGGGACGACGAGCCAACAGAAAGTTTTGTTAATGACGTCATCAAGAGATATGCTGGAAAAGAACCTCGATCTATTAGTTTGATATAAATGTGCGTTTTTTTGCTTGCAGTTTTATTATTTAATATAATTAACTTGGGCTTAGCCTAACAGCTTAGTACTTAACCTACATATTATTTAATTATATATTAGCTATTCAGGAAAATTTTTAAATATTAATAGAGCTGCTACGTCTTTAGAACGCTATCACTTAAATTTTAAGCCTATTACTTTGTTCCCCCCCCCCTTCCCCCCGTCAAGTGGCTGTATTCATCACTGCTGTCACAGTATCCGCAATCAGTGAAGAGCTTTTGGACCTCGCAAATGAGAACGAGATGTTCCTTAAGAGAATCATAACTGGTGATGAGACGTGGGTCTATAGATATCACGTTGAGAGCATGGTCTAGTCTTCACAATGCGTGGGGGAAGATTCTCCATCGTCCAAAAAAGCTCGTCAGCTCAGGTTAAATGTCAAAGACACGCTGATAGCTTTCTTTGACTTTGAAGGATTAGGTCATCATGAATTCGTGCCACAGGGACACACTGTTAATCGATGGTACTATCGGTAGGTGTTGCGACGCCTGCGAGAAAATGTGAGAAGTAAACAGCCTGAAATGTGGCAAGACAATTCATGGTTCTTACATCACGATAACGCACCCGCACATTCATCCATGTTGGTGCGTGACTGTTGGACAAAAAAATAAATCACTCTGCTGCCTCGTCTTCCGTGCTCTCCAGACCTGGCCCTTGCGGACTTCATCTTATTGCCAGAAACTCCTCTGAAAGGACGAAGATTTGCAGCTACAGACGAGATAAAAGAAAATTCGCAGACGGTGCTTCGCGCGATTCAGTTAGAAGCGAACCAAGTCTGCTTGCAGCGTTGAGGTCGGTGTATCAATTGTGAGGAGAGTATTCGGAAGGAGACTCTTCGTAATAGGTAACAGGTAGGTGCACAAAAATCTTGTGGACAAAGTTCTGGAACTTTTTGAACACATCTCGTATACAGGTGTACCCGGACGGCGACCACCACACACGCTACGGCAACGTACTGTGGACGCATCGCAGCTTGTTTCGTCAGCCCCTACGATTACTATTATATTTGTGAAAGACACATATAAAAGTACCAAATTATGCAAAAAACCGTCGAAACTGCAATATTAACTTCTTTTACTGATGACTAGTTTCGAGTCCTTATCTCATTATCAAATCGTCCACTAGTGGATGATTTGATAAAGAGCTTAGAGCTCGAAACTAGTCATCAATAAAGAAAATTAATATTGTAGCTTCCATGGTTTTTTGTAATTGTTTGAATGATTTGGTAAATATACAGGTACTGTCGTCATAACTTTCCGAATCCTAGAAATTAGTATACAAACCCTACACAGAAGCCTGTCGGCTTCCGCACCAAATATTTTTCTGGATAACCTTACGAGCACCATCGTCAATTGCTTCACTCAGGCCCACAGGAACATTTTAATGGGTAACGTAATGACATTCATTTTTAATGATGGTTTCATCAACTGAAGGCTGAGAACTTTGCCCAGCCTTGCCAGCTGTTATTATGTGGTATTCTGTAACAGCTCCCTGTACCATATGACATAGCATTACATACACCAGAAGATGCAATTTAAAAACTGCGAATCGAAACCGGTTGTAAGAGTCTCTAATCGACTTGGAAAATAACAGCTACTAATGATTTATTCAGTTTTAACACTGAGACGTCTCGGCTCATGTCGATTGCCATCTATAGATCGTATCTCCGGTTCGTTTCGCATCTGGTCGCCGTGTGGCGCTCTTGGGCCGCGTCTTCCGGTTTGAAATGCGGGCAACTAAAGGGTCAGTCAATCAGCGGGAGACGTGCAGGAAGGACGTCGTTTGGAGGGAACGTGTTTGTCACGGTCTGTTACCGCTGTTTTGACCGATGCGCTCTGAGGGAACCGTTGCAACGGGAACAACTTTAATTATCAGCGGCTGACTCCGGTGCCATGAAAGGGCACCTCTTACCTTTTGTCGGACCATTGTGTGATCTTGTTTGGTGATATTAGCGGGCTCTGTTGTTACGGCCGGACATGAACTGAGCAACATAGACGCGGTCCAGATTAAGCCTCACTAATCCCCACACACGAACTGAGAAACTTTCCCTTCATGTAGAAGAGCGCAGACCTGAGGCTGCCCACCTAAGAGATGCGACCGGCAGCGCCTTCCTAGACCCAGTACGCTTGTTTCTGCTGCTTTGTTCGTGTCCGCCCGTGAAGAACACGTAGTGGCGAGTTTCAGCATTAAGTTTTGTTAAAGGCTTAGGAGAGTTATACCGAACATGGGGGACAGTGTTTAGTGAAAGGGGTCAGATATTCCTTGTTTACAAAAATTTCACCTTTAGACTCTATAGGGAGGTGAAATCTACTGGCGGGCGGGGCTGAAGATGCTCTAATAATAACTGCAATGCAAAAATGTTTACATTAGGGAATGATCATGTTTTGTCGAGGTGCGGCGGAAATCATAGTCGTGATCCATATTTAGTGCAAGACTTAGGACGAAAACCAATGTCGAATACAATAAAATCGAAAGCTATATCTGATATCGACGAGCGACCGGCAAAACTCATTAATAAGAAGGTGGAGCAGCAGAGCCATTTGGTCAACATCTTGACTCATCGAGGTGTAACATACATAAGAAACAGTATTGTCAGTACAAGGCTTAAGTGCCATCCGAAATTGCCAAAATCAACAGAGGAAGTACACGTGGCGGTCAACTCTATTAAGATGAAGACAATAAAAGATGAGGAATTTGTATTGAAAAATGATCCTGACTCAGGTTTGATAATTTTTTCAACGGAGTCAAATCTTCGTTATTTATGTGAAAAGGACATAGTTCTGATGGATGGCACATCTGATTATCCTCCAGAATTGTTCTTGCAATTATTTACAAATGATGGGTACAAATATGGGATGTATAATCCACTGTTTTCCTGTCTTTTGAAAGATAAAACGACGGCAACGTACGTCAGTGCTCTGGATTGTGTTAAACAAGAATATTTAAACAAAGGAATGTGCTTCGAACCAAAAATGTTCGTGGTTGATTTTGAGGCAGCAATCCACGGAGCTGTTAATTCAGTCTTTCCCGAGAGTGAAATAGTTGGCTGCCGGTTTCATCTGTCTCAAGCTTGGTAAGTTTGCTTTCTTTTTTCCATCTTTTTTTTTATCTTATACAAACACTGTATAGTTTCGCTTGGGACTCTATGGAGTGTTGACTGTTTTTCTTTCTGAAAAGACCACATATTCTTTTCAGACGTTAAGGTCAACACATAGTTCTCTACAGTGTGCTATCGAATGATTATTTAAGGGTATTTACCAAATTGCAGAAAACTGGATGATTGAGTTTATTTCTTTGTTAACGGTCCACCACCGAATTGTAGCAACAAATCTGAAAAATGCGCCCATTCATCTTATTAAAAAATATTGTATAATATTGGGTTTACATTCTACGTTTATTACATGACACTAATAAAAGCCATTAGTTCTGTATTTGTTTTCAAATACTGACTGCTTGCATCAGTAAATGTTACAATGCACTGATTAGAAAATATTACGAGAAGTTTGTTAGTATTTATGGATATGCATTAAGTACTTAACTTTCATCAGTTTTCAAATGAAAGCCGTCTGGTGATAAATTGTAACAACCTGTATTTTCCATAAAACTTCATTGCTCACGAAATTATGTGAATGAGTAAAAGTTGCATACTAGAATAGGCATTGATTGGCGCTAATGACTAGCAAACCAGTCGTTCGAATTTTTTTCCCCTCAGTTGTATTGAAAATTGTAGGTAATGAAATCTTTTTTTCTTCTTTCTTTAACAGGTGGCGTAAAATTCAGACACTTGGACATGGCACAGCTTACAAGGATAAAGAGTGTGAAGAAGGCAAATGGCTTCACAATTGCTTCTCTTTAACGTACGTAAAACATGAAGATGTAGGAAATGCGTTTTGTGATCTTATGAGTATCATGCCAGAAGATCCATTACTGACGCAGTTCTCCGACTATCTTTTGGAAAATTATATTGACGAGGAAAATGCATCTTTGTCGCCTTCTATTTGGGCAGACGAATCCTCTGCACTTTGGAGAACGACGAATGCGTGCGAGAGCTTTCATTCTCATTTTAATTCATTTTTTGAATCAACTCATCCTAACATTTATAATTTTGTGAGCACTTTGAGAAGAGTGCAAACAGACACTTACATTCGACTGAATAGTGTTGGCTGTAGCTTGTTACCAAAAACTGACAAGAGAACCAGAGAGAGACAAATATTCGTCGATAGAAAAATTGTGCAATTGAGAAATGGCGAAATTGACTTGTTGCATTTTTTAAAGTGTGTTTCCCACAAAAATTTAATTCATCTTCTATAAGTTCAATAAATTTCCTGAATAAAACTATTTGCAACATATGTATTTGTTTACATAAGTTCAATTAATTCCCTGAATAAAAGTATTTGCAAAGGAACCTGCAGGTGGGCAATTGAAAGTTGCTCAGTTCGTGTACTGGCGGACAGGACAGTGTGGAGCAAGTTGCTCAGTTCGTATGTTGAGCAAGTACAAGTTGCTCAGTTTGTGTGAGCCGGTTGTTACTGCCCTGCCCTATGTGATTCTTCCCTGAGTTGCGAATTTGTGTGTTCTGGGAAGTTTGAATCCGCCATAAAGGGAGCTGTATCGCTTGCACATACTGTTTGAGCCTGTCCAACTCTGTGTTCACTGCGCGCCCTGTGTTGCTTTCCTAAAAAGTAACTTGGTTGTAAACCGAGCGGGGTGGCGCAGTGGTTAAACACTGGACTCGCATTCGGAAGGACGACGGTTCAATCCCGCGTCCGGCCATCCTGATTTAGGTTTTCCGTGATTTCCCTAAATCACTCCAGGCAAATGCCGGGATGGTTCCTCTGAAAGGGCACGGCCGACTTCCTTCCCAATCCTTCCCTAATCCGATGAGACCGATGACCACGCTGTCTGGTCTCCTTCCCCAAACCAACCAACCAACTTGGTTGTAATCCTCGGGTGTGACGATTGTGGTGATGGATTTTTTTACTGTTTGGTTTAATAGAGCTTCTCCTTGTCAAATGATGTCTGACATTATTACTGACATCAAATGTGCAAGCAATGGGAATGTGACGGTGGTCGCAGGTGCCATGAACATTTATGATTAATGCGCTTTATTAATTATGTTTGAGCCCTGGCGGAGTCGTTGGCACCAGTGGTTCTCTTATCTAGTAATCCCGTTCGAACTGCCACGCGCGTTTTCTTATTGGTTTTCCGCTTCTGGTCGCTATTTAAGCTCGGCGCCTCCGGCTATGGCTCCCTTGGTTTTCCGCTACGGGGCCCTAGTGTTTGTGCTTGCCCGATGCTTGGGCATTGCTGTGTTGGCAAGTCTTGGAGTGATCGATACGACGGAGCGTTGGTTGCTCACGACGCCGTGTTATGATTTGAGGAATGTGTCGGCGGCGGGCTGGTGGTGATGGCCTCCAATGCACTACCAAGTGTGTATGTTTTACATGATGCCGGACGCCTATGTATGCTATGTGTATGCTCGTCGTCTGCTGCTGCTAACGGTGGACACCTGCTATTTCTTTGAAGTTGTGTTTTGTGATCAATCTGATAGTAATTTGTGTTGACAACCGGCAACAGTGATTTGTATATGATTATCCTCACCGTGGCGGGAATAAGGAATTTGTTTCCGGTATATGTTGATTAGTGATGTTAAGAGTGTAAAACACTGCTCAGTGACGTGAGCACTAAGAGCGAGTAGCGTGAAGGCTCCATGAGTCATTATAGGATAGTGCACAGGCCACGTTTAGTGTTAAAACAGTGTGCTTGTAATGTTACTTATGATTTTTTGTGCGGTCACCGTTTGCAGGGGCCGTGACTTTGCTGTCTTATATTATGGGTTTTTATGCTCTTGATTCGCAGACCGTTAACTTCTCCAGACGTTGTTTGTTATTGGGATCCGTCTGTAAGAATTATGAGGTGTAAGAAGATAATAGTTTCTCATGCTAGTTGTTTGAGATCTTGCATGTGTTAAGGGTATTAAATTTAAAGGGGGGAGGGCTCTGAGATAAGAGCGTTTGTCTTGTCTCTTTTAGTTTGATTGTCCGTCCTTTGTTTTTTATTAATATTAAAGTGTACTACGAGCGGCGGGCACAATCAATTCCGAACTGACCAATACAGGGGGCGACGCTTTGATTGAAATACGTTCGGACGCCGTTAGCTCGGCCAGCTACGTTTTGGCGACGCCCAGCGCTACTTGGCTGCATCCTGTCAGAGTCGCTGCTCGCCCCAATAGTTGACAGAAGTTGAGTATTTTCTCTTGTAATTATTTGGAGATTCCTTCCGTTAATGTGTTCGGGCTGTGGGTCCCCTGCTGTTGAAAGTTTTGTCACTTCTGTATTAGAGTGGGTCGTCCTTTGGGGTGTGCCAGCTGTTGCGTGGAGCTTACTATTATGGGAACTGTGTTTTCTGCCTAAATATTGTTGCTATACTTGAAAGGGATTTCACGAGCAGGTTAAGTGGAATATGTCACTATATAATCGGTGAAATTCCGTTGTTCTATGATCTGCTTATTGGTCTAAGGTTCCCTTTGGGGAATTTTCTCTTTTACTTAAAATTAGTTATTTAATATTCTGTGTTGTTGCTTGTCTTACCAATGGGTATATAGCCCCGGTAAACTCCTGTTAAATTTGAGGGCAATTATGCATCTATATTTATCTGGGGCTATTTGTTATTTAGATAAGTGATGTATATTTACGTAACTTGTTTCATTTCATTTACTCTTGCAATTATATTTGTTATTGGTGGCTATTGGAAGACCGGATTTGTAAAAGATTTTATAAAACTGTTTTTGGGGATGTGTATAATTTGTTAGTGGTGGCTATTAGAAGGCCGGTTTTGTAAAAGACTTTATAAAACTGTTTTTGGGGATATGTACGAGGGTAATCCCAAAAGTAAGGTCTCCTATTATTTTATAAGTACATAGACCTGTTTATTTCTACAATGGTTTACATCAGCTTACAGCTTGAACATTTAGCTATTTTTCGACATAATCACCATTTCTGTCGATGCATTTTTGTAGACGCTGTGGCAATTTTTGTATGCCCATGTTATACCAGCCCACCGCCATGCTGTTCAGAAAGTTATGAACCTGTTCTCTCACCTCGTCGTTGGAGCTGAATCGCTTTCCGGCCAAATGTTGTTTTAACCTAGGGATCAGGTGATAGTCAGGAATACAGGGTGGGTGGGTGATTATGTTCCACTGAAACTGTTGCAGGAGAGCAACGGTTTGCCGAGCGATGTGTGGGCGAGCGTTGTCATGGAGGATATGCACGCCCTTGCTCAACACTCGTCTTCTCCGGTTCTGAATTGCCTGTTTGAGTTTTCTCAGAGTCTCACAGTACCTGTCAACTTTAATTGTGGTCCCAGTGATTCAACTCTGACGACGAGGTGAAAGGAGAGGTTCATAACTTTCTAAACAGCATGACGGCGAACTGGTATGACATGGGCATACAAAAACTGCCACAGCGTCTACAAAAATGCATCGACAGAAATGGTGATTATCTCGAAAAATAGCTGAATGTTCAAGCTGTAATCTGATGTAAACCATTGTAGAAATAAACAGGCCTATGTACTTATATAAAAATAGGAGACCTTGTATTGTATGTATGTTAACTGGGGACCTAGAAACGACGGAGAGGCTTCGTCCCCGCCGCAGCCGCAGTGGTCCACAACCCCACGACGACTACCGCAGTCTACTTCACCCCTCCGCCGCCTCACACCGAACCCAGGGTTATTGTGCGGTTCGGCCCCCGGCGGACCCCCCAGGGCACGTCTCACACCAGACGAGTGTAACCCCTATGTTTGCGTGGTAGAGTAATGGTGGTGTACGCGTACGTGGAGAACTTGTTTGCGCAGCAATTGCCGACATAGTGTAAGTGAGGCGGAATAAAGGGGAACCAACCCGCATTCGCCGAGGCAGATGGAAAACCGCCTAAAAACCATCCACAGACTGGCCGGTTCACCGAACCTCGACACAAATCCACCGTGCGGATTCGTGCCGGGCACCAGGCGCTCCTTCCCGCCCGGAAAGCCGTGCGTTAGACCGCACGGCCAACCGGACGGGCGTAGAAGACCTTACTTTAAGAATTACCGTTGTATAATAAATCTTTGTGAACTACAAGCCTGTGTTTGCGTTTTCTTGTGATTGCCCTCTGTGAGTGGTTTGAGGATTGTAAATTTTACATCCCAGTGTTATAGATTCTGATCTGGAGAGATCCGTTAGAATACCGGATCCACTGCCTGAGAGCTGTAAAATTTTCTGTGTTGTCTCCCTTGGTGTTGCGATAACCCTTACCTGATTCTCGGAGCCTGATTGGGTCTGCGTGCCGTCTTGTACTGGTATCTGGCCTATATTATTAATGGAAGCAGCATTTCAACCCGGAAGGGAAGTTCAGATGCTTGTTTAAAATCTTCTTAAACTATGTTTGTAGTTTGGTTATGTTAACACGCTTATTCTCGGTTCTTTCCAATGTTTTGTACTGTTCTTTAAATTCCTAGTGCAATCTGTTAGTCCAAGTTTGTCGGGGTTGTTGTAAATTGTTCTGGATTTGCTTATTTAGCCTGCTATTTGCTGATAGTGTGTTATCGTGCTAATTGACCTGTTGGCGTTTCTGGGCATCTTCTTGTCGCATGACTTACTTTACGAGTGCCCTGCTATTGCCTGATGGTTCAGCTACTCTTTCTGCAATCTATGCGTACAATTGGCCGGACTGACAAAAGTGAACGTACCGGCGCCGCAATATTACTTGGACAGCATTTCGGATTCGCCGCTACCGTTACATTGTGTGAAGCAACTGTGCGGCACGGTGACTACTGCTTAAGACTTTTCTTCTCTGGTTCACGTTGGCGTACATCTTTTGAGTTCTCTTATTTTGCCTTTTGGCTTGGATCCCTTTTTGTCGTACCCTTTCTGTATCAAATTTTGCCTAGTCAGCCGGGCCATTTGCTGACCCTTCTGTCGCTTAAATTTGTCAGCTCTCCCAAAAGACGGTATTTAATTTATAATTTAAAATCATATCGTCAGCTTGGACATTCAAATTTACTTGAACATTTTTACCTGTTACTAAATTTGTGCTAGTCTTCGTTACATTTGAGTGCAAAATTTTTCATTAAATTTGTCAGGCCGTTTATTTCTTGGGTCTGTAATTTAAAATCATTGAGTTAGAGCGGTATCATTTTGCTATTTCTAAAGAGTTATTTCATGGAGTTCGGCTGTTATCACCTTTTTGAAAAAGAAAATTGTTTAATAAATCTGAATCACTTTGCAAATAATGTATGATCTAGTAACCTGGGCCGTAGCCTTTCCAGGAATTCCTGTTAACTGTCTAGCTGGAGGACAAACACCTGTATATCTACACCTGATACACTATATCAATTGGTCAATCAGTTATGCATTCGTGTACCCAACGGGAGGATTGTCTTAAGGTGCCTGTACACTGGAGCGAACACAAACGAATAAGCACTACGGGGAACAATTCACTATTGTTCACCACCATTCTCTTGTACTCACGAGCAAGCGTTTACACTAGACGAGCGAAAGAGAACACTGCCGATCAGGCATGCAGCGTGCAATAACAAGCGAGCGCTAAATTTTCGTTTATTTGGCGCTAAACTTAAATACACAGACGTCATCCAGTAGAATACTACCATAATGCAATAATCTGGATGAAAATCTGTGATTTCCTGACAGGATTGTTGTGTATGGGAGTTGCACAGTTTGCGATGCAAAAAAAAAACAACAACAAGAAACAAACAAACAAAGCAGCAAAGGAAAAGAAAATTGTGGATTTCTGTGTATCTGCAGATGCGCAATTGACCTGATGGTAGTGCACTAGTCACTGATTTATGACTCCCGACTTCATTACGCCTATTTCACAATTTTGCGCGTACAACGATGGGTGATTTTCACTGGCTGCTTACTCTGATTTAGGGGAAAATCGCAAAGCAGGACATCAGCTACACACGAGCAGTCTCAGGTGAAGAAAGATTTGCATTTATTCTTGTGTTCTTAGTAAGCAGAGACAGTAAAATCAGTTCTGCCTATCTATTTCATGTTTCAGCAACAGCCATATCTCAAAGTTTCTGAAGGCTACTGGGATGTATCCGAAGCGCTCAATGTAAAGTAAAAATATACACAGAAGCGCCAAAGAAACTGGGATAGGCATGCGTCTTCAAATACAGAGATACGTGAACAGGCAGAATATAGCGCTGCGGTCAGCAATGCCTATATAGGATGGTTCACGAAGATATGCAAATATTTAAATATGTTATTCTACAAGTAAAACTAAATAAAAAAGCGCATATAAACATAGGTCCGCAAATGTTTAGTTACGGAGTTACGGCTGATAATAGATTTTGCCTGAAATTTAGCAACTTCGCTAATATGAAGCCATCGCAGAATTGTACGAGGTTAATGCAAAGGACGATTTCCATTTATTTTGTTGTTATTGATCTGGTGAATCTAATAAAACATAGGACTGACGTGTATCTGCAAACTTTTCCAGGACATCTAGGGAAACAAAGACGCAATTTCGTAAAATTTTTAATTTATTAACTACTTGGCCCAATTTGTTTTTTAAATTCCAGACAATTGCACAAAGTTTTCTAGAGAAGTTGTACACAAATTAAGCTTGGAAAAATGATGATAATAACTTTATCTGAAACTGTATGAATGTGTCAGATAATCCGCTTTTATTAATACCGTAGCACACGTGAATTCATGTTAAACCGGAATAAACAAAGCTCAGTGTTAAGGAAGTTGTATAGTATACACACAATTTCAAAATACATTCCCAGTAAATGTTCAAAAATATCTCCACCGAGTACTATGCATTTAGCTGCACGTGTATGAACAAAATTTTTTGTTGCTCGTTTCAGTTTCACAGGATTGATCTTAATTCATCTATTGATTCATAATGCGAGCAAGTAATGCCTCACGCGTATTGACTTCGTCCTCATAAACAATAATTGTTTATACCATTTCGAGCAAACTGTACCTCATCAGTAAATAATATGTATTAGTGTAACCGCCGATTAGTATTTAACCAGTTGCACAACCCCAATCCAAGGGCAGGATCTTCCGGATGTAAATGGTGCACTTTTTGTTTATGGTAAGGAAACAGATTATTGTGCTTCAATGTACGCCATACCTTAGATTGTGAAATGTCTAATCGTTGAGAGATACCTCGTGTACTGATACCCGGGCTACGTTGAACAGCATCTATAATATCCTCATCATCGTCTTCACATATCGAGCGCTCGTACTGATTATGAACGCTATGTAGAGAACCTGTCTCTCGTAACATTCGAAATACTCCGCTAATGATTCGTGCATTCGGAATCCTCCGAGTTGGATAACGTACGAGGGATTCGTTAACTGCAGCCGTAGCACTATCATTACATCTGCCATAAATACACACCATATCGGCATATTCCTCTGTAGTAAATTTGAGAGGCATCCCTATTTCATAAATAATTTATAAACTACAACAGTTAGTATGTGGTTTCACTTAAGTACACTGTTGTTATTACGTTCTTTTGCTGAACAATACAGAAAACTAACTCGTTTCAAGGTTAGGAAACGACTGAAACAACTCACTAACGATTGCCAACAATGCCACAAACGTTTCTACATTCTTAATAGAAAATAAACAAATTTACTTGTATAATAATCTTTGCTTCTCTGGATGTTCTGGAAAACTACTGCAGATACACGTGTAGGACATGTTTTATTATATTCACCAGACCAATAACAACAAAATAAATGGAAATCGCGCTTTACTTTAACCTTACGCGGTTTTGCGATGCTTTAATATTGGCGAAGTTGCTAAATTCTAGGCAAAATCTTTATTAGCCCTAACTCTGTAACTAAAAATTTGCGGGCCTATGTTTACATGAACTTTTTTCTTTAGTTTCACTTGTAGAATAACATAATAAAATATTTGCCTATCTTCGTGAATCACCCTGTATAAGACAACACGTGTCTGGCGCAGTTTTTAGGTCGGTTGCTGCTGCTACATTGGCAGGTTATCAAGATTTAAGTGAGCTTGAACGTGGTGCTATACGCGGGGGCACGAGCGATGGAACACAACTCCGAGGTAGCTATGAAATGGGGATTTTCCCGTACGAGTGTACAGTGAATATCAGGAATCCGTTAAATCTCCGACATAACTGCTGTCGGAAAATGATCCTGTACGAAAGCAACCAACGACGACAGAAAAGAATCGTTCAACGTGGCCGAAGTCCAACCCTTTCGCAAAAAACTGCAGATTTCAGTACTGGGCTGTCAACAAGTATTAGCGTGCGACGCGTTCAACGAAACGTCATCGATATGGGCTTTCGGAGCCGAAGGCCCACTCGCGTACGCTTGACGACTGCACGACATAATGAAAGCTTTACGTCTCGCCTGCGCCCGCCAACACCTACAGCGGACTGTTGACGACTGGAAACGTGTTGCCTGGTTGGAGGAATCTCGTTTTTAATAGTATCGAGCGGATGGACGTGTACTGGTATGGAGACAACCTCATGAATCCATGTACCCTGCATGTCAGCAGGGGACTCTTCAAGCAGGTGGAGGCTCTGTAATGGTGTGGGGCGTGTGCAGTTGGAGTGATATTGGACCCCTGATACGTCTAGATACGACTCTGACAGATGAGACGTACATAAGCATCCTGTCTACTCAACTGCATCCATTCATGTCCGTTGAGCATTCCGATGGACTTGGGCAATTTCAGCGGGACAATGCGACACCCCACACGTCCGAATTGCTACAGAGTGGCTCCGGGAACAATCTTCTGAGTTTAAACACATCCGCTGGACACCAAATTCCCCAGACATAAACATGAGCATATCTGGGATGCCTTGCAACGTGCTGTTCAGAAGAAATCTCCATCCTCTCGTACTCTTACGGGTTTGTGGACCGCCCTGCAGGATTCATGGTGTAAATTCCCTCCAGCACTACTTCAAACATTAGTCGAGTCCATCCCACGTCGTGATGCGGCACTTCTGTGTGCTCACAGGTGCCCTACACGATATTAGTTAGATGTGCCAGTTTCTTTGGCTCTTCGGTGTAGAAATGACATGCCAAAATTGATAATTTGCTTTGCAGTTTTTAGGAGTGAATATTAAAACTGACATTTACATACATATATACGTACATATACTTAAGAATACTGTATTAAGTTTGTATATACTACTGTACGATGCGAGTAAAGATATGTATGACGCAAGTAAAAATATGTATGGCGCAGGTATATCATCTTCTTATGCGCTCCCTCAAGCGAATCAAAAAATGTCTCCGCAGTTTCATGCCAAGTTTCAGTCCTTTTGTTAAAAAGGTTTAAATTGCTGCTCTCTCGGATCCCACAGGCATCTTCGGGACCGATATTCTTCAGTGAGAAGCATCATCTGTCAACTCCTTTCAACAACGAGTCTGAATTTCGCGTATGGAAAGCGAGTGACTACGGAAGCTAATGCTCTCTGCGCTGTTTACAAGAAAGTGAGCGTGGAACCGGAGCGAACGCGAGCTTCCTTTGATGATTCGCGAATGCCGGAGGAACATTCACGAACGCTGCTCAACGCCCATTTATACGAAAAAGAATACTCATTCGCTGTAGCTCGTTTGCTGTGATCGCTCGGGAGTAGAGGAACCTTTACTGTGACTGTTCTACAGTACAGGATGGAAGCTTCAGCATTACACATTTCCTCGAGCTTAGGCAAATGGAGCAACTCGGTTGGCTGTTTTTGCATTATATGTGGTGCGCCTTAAGGCACTAAGGAACTATTTAGTTAATGGACGGCTCCCGAAAAATTGAAAACGTGGTTTTTGGTTACCAAAAACCTAGTCGTGAATTCTAACATGGCTTTAGAGGGCAAGTAGCTGAAACTTTTACGACATATTCCGAAGATCCCGATGTCGAATGATCTTCAAAATTTCAATTGAACACAAGCAAATTATTAGAATTCTAACGACCCATGAAGTTCTTTTCATAAGAATGGTTTGTCCTGCTGTAGCTGCGAAAACGCGGGAACCAACAGAAAAATGCTCGTATTGGGGCACGAAGAAGGCTAATATGTTCTGTTTTAAAAGACTGACTGAAAGTGGGGTAGCAGCTGCCGCATTCTATCCTCATCGTCTTTAAAAATTTTCCCAAAAATGTTGGCACGCGAACATATACGCGGTTTTTTACACTGAGACAAAAGGAGACAGTGGGTTAGAGATGTAAAGTGATAAATATTGGAAGATAGTAGACACTGGTTGTGGTGTAGAAAGAGGGAAAGAGGCAGTAGTAGTGTGAGAGAAAAAGAGGAACTCGGTGGCAGTGGAACACAGTAGACAGTGATAGGACAGAGACAGAATGTATGACAGTGACAACGAGTAGTAGAGAGACAGTGACCGTGAAAAGAGGCAGCAGCAGTGGAAAGGAATGAATGAGATAGTAGCAATAAGAGAGAGCAAGAGGGAGACAGTGAGAAGAGGCAATAGTAGTAGAGCGGAATGAAAGACTTTGGCTGTGAGACAGTGAGGGGGATAAAAAGAGATAATGAGTCGGGCTGTATCAATGATTGAGAATGGGGAAGTGGGAATGGAAGGATATGAGCGACTTAAGCGATAGACCAGTAGGAGTGATCGATTTACAGTTAGGGGAGCTTGTGGGAGTCAGACGTGAGTTGCATGCTAAAAAGAGCGCGAATATGTTCACATGCTAAATTTTTTGGGAAAATTTTGAAAAGTGCTGCGGAAGGCAGAATGACTTTTCAGAGTCTTTTAAAACAGGCGCATATTAGCCTTTGTGCTAAGATAGGAACATTTTTTCTGCTGGTTATAGGTTACCTGGCACGGCTGCACGTCTACGATGCACTACCTGGAAACGCTTGACAAAATGTACTGTATTTGCTCTACTGATACTTCATTTACGGCTCCCAGTCGTCAAACCCAACTCCTTAGCCCACTTGCGACGATCTGTTTCGAAGGATAGTCGTGAAGTTTAAACTATCACCTCAAAAACATCGATTTTCTTAATGAAGGTTTTCATGAGTGGGTATCTTAGTTGCTGGTAAATATTTCTGATAATATGGTTGTGGCTTATGAAATTCTTCCGTTCCTAGCGGTTCGTCCACAGGCGCGCTGGACATCTTCACAGTTTCTCGTGGTTGCGCCAAGTCTGGTCGGTAGGTAGTCGCACGTCGGAGAACGACATAAATACTGTGAAAACAAATGTGATAGAAATTTACACGTGGCTGATACAGGTAATGCCTATATATGAAAGCAGAAGTAAAAAACTTCAAAATGCCACTATTGCTTTAGTAGAGCATTTATTCAGATTACCGGTTTCGGCAAACTTCTTGTCATCTTCGGATCTGTAAAGCATAAAACGACTACGCTCAAAACTGGGTGAGAGATATCTACACACTATTTTTAACATAAAATGTATCCGTAACGTATCTTATCTACTACACTTCAAAGAATCTTGTCCACGGATTCAGTAACTTGTGTCACATAATAAATGGACATTACAAGAACATTCATGGCATACCTATACCAAGGTGTGAAAAATAAAACAATCATTGTATAAAATAACATGCACAGTACACCAAATAAAAATCGTCATGCTCGCTTAAAAGCTGTGTACAGGGTAAGATTGGATAGTAAACATGCAAATATTATAACATGCCACCAGGTGGCACCACAATAGTAACAAACCGAATTGCAGAGTTTCGTATAAGGCCTAAGCACAAATACAAATCAATATGAACTTTTAAGATGTAACTATACAGAGAATGAACCTAATCAGACTATAATTTTTTATTTATTTAAAAAGCAACGTATTAAATTTTGTTAACAACTTGCTTTTTAAGTACAATGAAAACTTCGAGGAACTGCAAAATTCGGGGTGTCCGAATTAAACATATATTAATATAAAATGTAATAACACGGGACGTAATTGAGATATTTATTGACGGCTTTCTTCTATAAGAGTGGCAAAAACATTTCTGTGGTTACTTGCGCTGTAGTTGATACCGCCTCGGTACGCATGTAACTGCTTTGTTAATCTAAATGCGCAACATTAGCCATGTGGACTCCAGAGCAAAAGGTATTCCGTGTACTTTCTCTAGCGGAGCTAAGGCCTGTTACAATAGCACAACGTCATTTTTGACGTGACTAAGGACTACGACAAACTGAGTTCCCACTTGCACAATAATCAAGAAATGGCGCACGCGGTTTCGGGAAACTAAACTTGATGATTATTTTCGATCCCGTCATCGCCAAGCACGCAGTTCGAGAGGCTACTGTTGAATTAATCCATAAGTCCATCCATCGGAGTCCTCGTAAGTCAATCCGACAAGCAAGCAGGCAGTTACAGTTGCATCATTCGACAGTAAATGATGTTCGTCCATAAAGTGCTGCGCCTACGGGCGTACAAATTGCAACTTCGTCACAAAATCAAGCCTGAGGACAGGCAGCGGCGGACGGCGTTCGCCGAGGCTATTGTGGCAAAAATGGATGGAAAGGAGGCGTTCCTCTATTTCGTGTGTTTATTGGACGAGGCTCCATTCCACACTTCCGACACGGTAAACACGCACTGAACCACCCTTCGCAGTGTGCATACCAAAGTGAATGTATAGTGTGGATTGTTGAAGGACAGGGTTATAGGCTCATTCTTCTTTGCGGGGCCTGCAATTAATGCAAGAAACGTACATAGGCATGTAGGAGCCCTATGCTGGGACATAACTTCCTCGCGACATGATATTTTAACAAGGTGGCGTGCCATGCCATTTTGCGAACATAATGAGGGATTTCTTGGATCATCACTAGTTCCCAGATCGCTGGATTGGGAGAAGTAGTCCATCGATTGCTTGGCTCTATAGAAGCACAGACATTATGCAACTAATGGTGCGCCTACTGAGGAGTATTAAGAGTACAAAAATAATTTTTAGTTACCATACCTCTAGCAACATACCTTCAATAAACATCTTCATTACTTCTGACGTTATTACATTTTATATTATTAAAAGTTTACCTCAGACGCCCTGTGTAACTCTGACGGCCAAGAACTTTCTCTTTTGGTTGCTTAATTAGTATCAGAGTGTTATCGAGCACTCGCGATGTGTTTCTAAAATTCCCGTTACGATAAAAGCGAAAAAATATCAGATTTCGTTAAGTCTACGATCTTTAACTTGATTCCCCAACCCCTGTTATTTGGAAAAAAATAAATTATTATTTCTCGTTTACTCAATTAAGGATCTCTTTTAGAAGCCTCTAAGTTTCTCCGCTTTTTAATAAATGCGATGTAATTGGCTTTATTTAAATTTATGAATTTCAAGTTTAACCCTTCCGCCCGGGAGACGGTTTCACGTTTCCCAAGTCCCCACCAAGAGACTGAAAGTTAAAGCAAAGAAAAATATTTATCATCCTGCGACTGGAAAATAATTTCTTCGTCGCACAAATTTACAATTGGCCTCGTTAAGACCCTCTTATTCCTCCAGAGAAATATGTAATACACATCTGCTGTCTCAGAGGGTCTCAATTAGAGAACCATTGCGAGAAGAGACCAGTAGTTTCTAAATGTAGCAGAGTTTTATTGACTGTGTTAGTCCATGGTGGAAACGATTATACTCGCAAGCGAAAATGTCTAACGTTACAGTGGAGAAATACTAGCCACATTCACAACGGCTTGTTGGCGCAATACATTGGAAGATTGAGGGCAACACTGCTGGAACAATGCATCATCTGAATGCGTGTGTGTATGAGCGGCCCACGCCGTGAGTGGGGAACCGGGCGGTGTTCCGTTACAACACAGGGGTGGACTCGGTTCTGGTCCCGTCCGCCCTACGCGAGTCGCCACAATGGGTCCGTAATTGAATGAGACGTGACGCTGCATATTCGTACTCTTCGCCTCCTCCGGGTTCCGCTCCTTTGCTGTACCTGAGACAGTTGACTTCATACGTGTCCCTCGGTTCGAATTTCCGCGCTTTATGTTAACCCTTCCTTTGGTAGTGCATTTAAACTTTCTGTTCTGCGAATAGCCGCAACTGGCGAAAAAGGGTTAGGGCACTCGTGCTCACAAAAAGAGTGCAAGAAAAGTCGTACACTGACACTAACATCCATCTGTTGGCGGATGCTAAACCACAATTTTAAGCTCGAACACTTTTGATACAGTACCTGTGCCTGATGGTGTGTCCTAAATGGGCACCCCACCACACCATTTCGCTGTACTAACCGATACGTAAATTTCTTTTCCTATTACTTAATTGATCTTGATCCCATGGCTGATGGAGCGATGGTGGCCAAACAGGATTAAAATTAAGGGTACTAGCTGACAGCAAACTCTACTCAAAGATCAGTCAGTTACAAACTCAATTAAACAGATAAATTCTTCCACAGATACCCATAAATACATTTACGATTAGTTTCACACATTTAGTAAATTATAAAATATTACTATAAGATCATTGATTAAGGGGCTACAAAACACGGTGAATAAGGAAACATCATACACAAGAGGTCATGGAACATATACGTATACAGAAATCAACCTTTATTATGTGTACAGACGGCTCATCCATTTCCGAAATCGAGGATTTCGACGACTATTGCTTGTTATCAACACTGATACTGACAAGATATCGGTTCTAGTAATTCCAAGACTTTGAAATTGCAAGGCTTTGAATTCGGACAGCAAATGATGAAAGGAAAATTTCTCCGTGTGATATAATTACAAATTAACGATTTTCTGGGTTTCTTGCTCTACTTGTACTGTGAAACCATTCTTTTGGCCAAATTTCATGATTCTGCGTCAAGGAGGGAGTACCCTACATGTTTTAATGAGCGACTTTGCGAGTATCAAAATATGTGACATAAAGGGCCGTATCTTTTGATTGTTTGGCTTAGGAGCTTAACATTTTTACGTCACCAAGGGACTATACACCTCACTGTCTGGTTTCAACTTGATACGTCAACTCGTTCCCGAGAAAAAGGGTTTAAAAACACGGATGGCAGGCAGACAGTGTGACCACTACCAACAATAAATTATTTTCGTATGATGAAATTACAAATTAACAATTTTCGTATTTAATTCCTTTGGATGTAATATGAAACCTTGTTTCCAGGCCAATGGGATTCCAGGTCAATGGGAAGTGTTTATATATTTCTAATTTCTGCTACCAGTCACTTTTTTATTTTATGTTTAATCTAACATAACACAACGCGCTTCGAACATGTTTTGTTCATCTTTAGGAGTTTATACATACGTATATACATACATACAGAGAATTGTCACTTAAAAATAAACAGTCTTAAACTAGATCAGAACTCTTTGTCCATTGTTTGTTACTGTAGCGGCTGGTGTGGCATTTGGGGGAGGGGGGGGGGGGAGGAGGGGGACTGTGAATGGCTGGAAATCGAAATCAGCGATGTCTTCTGCTGGTTTTATTCCTTGTGCTTGACTATGCATGATACCACAGCCTGTATAGGATGCAGATAGATTTGCATCAGATATGTGTTACAAAAATAGTGTGAAAGGCTTTTATATGACAGTTGAACGCTTACGATTTCATCATCTTGCTGCTTCAGTTGCATCACTGGTATAATGGCGGAGCTGTTGATTAACTTTGCACTATTGCACATTGTATTTCGTCACTGACTTCCAACGTAATTCACTGCACAAATCGCTTCGACGTACACGTAAACATAATGCATACAACACAAGATGTCGAACTGTAGCATGCGAGTCTATATCGATTACCGAGGTTTTGTATCGATATTCTTGGAACTGACAGATTTATAGGCAATTATTTACATTGACACATCTTGAATCTATTGAATTAGAACTGGCTTAAGACTGTTGAAGAATTTTGAGTTTTTGAATTTGGTAAGAATGTTATCTCCATGCTTTGTAGAAATGAAAATTTTCATATATAGTAGTATGTGCCGTTAGTTTACCAGACGCTGGCGTCTCCTAAGTGTTCAGATGATCGTATGACACTATTGGTCAGCAGCCCCGTCTGAGTCGGTTTGGCCACATGACTCAAGTCTTCTGTTTGACGTCATTTGGGAAACTTACGCATCTTGGTGATGCAGATGAGTTGAAATGATTAGAACAGCACAGACACCCAGCGAAGAAAATCTCTGATCCGCCCACGAACCGCTCCCGGAATACCGTGATCTAGGTGGCAGCGCCGTAGACGACAAGCTGCAGACTTCCTAATTCCTGAAAGCGTCTCTCTGATGTATTCATGAGCGAGGCATCAAGCGAGGGCTTACTTCTAAGGAAAGATGTCAGCTTGGTGAAAATTATTAACTCGGGAATGTAATGGAATAACGATCCGAAAAAAACCCTCAACGTCTACGTATCATTACTAGCTAGTTAATGTCTCTCGTCTGCCATCACGTCAAGCACAAAATTAATCATAGAAATAAGCAATCATTAATAAATTAAAATTTCTATGATATACATTACCGACATGTGACCTTTTTTGATGACATGCAGAAAGTGCGATATAAGCTGTCTTTCGCGTCCCACTGCGAGCGAAGCGTGCTCTTGGGCGCGCCGTCTTAATGGCAACCAAGTTGAGTTCACTCTCAGTCATCGATAACTGGAGGACGGTCATCCAACGGCAGGTGCTGACAGTGTTTAGGATATGGACGCCTGAAGTAACTGCCGGAATTGAATATGAGGGAAACTGTGTAATGCTAATATATCAGTTTGCATCCCTAGGAACCACATCGTTCAGATTTGGTGAAAGACGGTCTGCTGTTTGGAATCTACAGAAACCACGGGCAAATTGGGATGGCTTAGCAGTATGGACTTGTTTGGCGAGCACCTTAATGTGAGGACTGTAAGACCTGCTACTAGGAGCTATCCATTGTGCCGCAGTGCTCTTCATAATGTGTGTTTTGAGCTTTAGTTAACCCCAGTGTTATTTAAAAGGAATTTACCGATAGTAATAACTTTCCCTTACAAATTTCTTTTACGTCACTGTTATTTTGTGCCTATTGGCTTTAGACCCTGTTGATAAATTATAAATACTGTATGAGTTGCTTCTGTAACCTACTGTGTTCTCAGTGCAAATGCAAATTTTCCTGTCTTAAGTGAATCAGTGAGGGCGTTCTCGTTCAGATGTTATTTATACATTTTCTACCTATCAGGTTAGAGCACGGTTTCTAATTTATCGGTTTTCTTTGTGCTGGGATTTGTACTCAGGGTTAACTTTATAACTTGTCGCTGAAGCCAACTGGGCTTCGTTCTTTAAATTTTATTAACACATCTTTTGTCGATGCCCATTTGTTTCCACTATTTTCCTCCGTAGTGGCTTATTACCTGTCCTGATCTGGTAACTGATGTTTATTACTGTAGGATTTATTGTTGCGGGACACTGATTAATTGCAACGTTTTTCTGATTTCGTTTACACTTTGCTTAATTTAATCTATGTTGAAACAGAACCACAGGAGCAGTATGAAACTGAATGGGTTGATATCTCAAGTTAAGCTGTTCAATTTCTAATTCTAAAATTGTGTTATCCATTTGCTTACATTCAGTCCAGTTTCTCAATACATAATAACTATTGGGAATACGCCTAAAAAAATAGTCTTTTCGGGTTCCAGTTTTTGTGACCTGGCATCTTATCACTTCCTGCTCCCTATTTTCTCTAGGCTTTCAATTGCCTTAGACAATTCTTATTCGGTATTCAGAACACCACACATTAAAATCTAGTTTAAGTCAATTATAATAAACTGGTGTCCGGAACACAATATTTTAAAATCTAGTATAAGTAACCTGTAATAGAATTTAAAGTTAAAATATCTTTTGTTCAATAAGCAGCTACAGAAATGGCCTTATCATTAGCTAGCTGTATATCCAGCGGGGTACAGCTTGTGCTGAGGTTTCGGTATGTCAATAGCAGGTCGTCCGGTTGGACACTTCACACAGACACATAGTGGTTCCCCATCGAAGTAGCTCCACTGGGCAAGACTATACCTGCAATCTGGGAACTTCAGATGGTTCATATGTTGTATTTATCCTTCATGGATTAAATTTCTCCACTCTTAGAGAAAGTGTCATCGCAGCTACGACAGTACTGGAGAAAAATAAATCCTTTCAAGCAGAACGAGGAGTGTAACACGTAGTTTACTTTATTCGTAGCCGTAGGTTCCCGGCTGATGTGGTAAGTGTCTCAGCGTGATTCCTACAGACGCTCATCCATACCCACAGTGCGTCGAGTCGATCTGGAGACAACACACCAGCAAAACATGTTTTGCGTTCTCTGCTTCAATGGGCGCAATTGCGCATTTCAGTAACAAATGCGTGATTTTAGCAGAGAGTACGGCACTGGACCTCCTACAGCGTAATTGGCGTACGGGTCTAGCATGGCACAATTGACCTACATACAATGTCACCTGATGTCACAGTATGTGATATTTGTGTGGGGCTTAGCGGAAGACTCCGTCTATATATTTTTCTTTCCAACAGTTTTGGGTGAACTGTAACGTACATCAGTAGTTAATGCAAAACTCCAGACGTGCTCGCATGAATACGACCATCGTCTGGATGTTTGTCGAGTGTTCAGTAGAGGATTCTTTGAGCATTTATGTTAATTAAATGATATCTTTGAACCTAAACGTAACTGTAAAAGGTAACTCAATGTTATATCTGCAAAGATGTAAAACATACAATATGCCACTGTAAAACAGAGTTGTCCCTTTAAAATAAAAGCTTTGTACTATTATGTATAAGTTACCTAGGGACTTCAGCAAATAAGTTACTCACGCCCTCCTATGCTAAGACCATTGAACAAGAGTGGTGCGTTGTCACAAGACCGTACGTGTTACCGGTTTCCTACTGACAAAGTTCTGCTATGGCACCGATAACGGTGCGTGAAAGTGTGCTGCTGAAATCGAGTTGTAACTGGAAACATATTCCAAAGTTGAAGTACGCCCGTAGAGTACATTTCTTGTGAGCAAAACGTTTAAACTGCACCCAGATTCACCTGGAAATTCTGGGGGTGTATGGATCAAATGAAATGTGGCGTGTAGCCGCAGTGAAAGGGTGTCGATAATTTGACCAAGGTCGCACAGACGTCCATGCTGCTGATCGGGAAGGCCGCGTCTTGGAACATGCGATTTCTATATTTCTAGCAAACTGAAAGAACATCCGATGGGAAAGAGATTTTCCAACGACGACGTTGTTCACAAGACAGTTCTCGAAGAACTCTGACGAAGGAGGGAATTTCCTTCGCCGGGCACCGAACATTTGGTAGAACGTTCGGCTCGTTGTTTGCAGTGGCTAGTGCCATGGGTCTGAGTCATTTCGACGTGTAGTACAACATTCATATAGGGTATGTAGCCTGTGATGAAAATGTGCAACTTGCTTTTCGAAGTGCCATCGTACAATTTAACTGACGTTTCTGCCTGATTTCATGGACATGACAATAGGGAAGTTGATACAATATCGATATATCGATTTAACGATATGTATTCCAGTAATAACCAATATAAACCACGAATATTTTTCACCGATATATCGTTATATCGATATAGAAATGGAACGTTGAATTGCTATGTCTTTGTATTATCGATTTATCAATAATATTCACTGGTGTAACCGATATACACCATGAAATTTTTTTCACCGATATATCGGTATATCAATATAGAAATGGCAATGTCGAATTCGATATTTTTATATTATATTATATTTTTCGCAAAAATTTGAAATCGTGCTTTACAAGTTTTAGTGCAACATAATTTTACTTTCACTGCGTGAAGGAGTCTTACGAATTTTTGAGATCTCATTACATCCAGTCTCTTTCTTTAACTGTGTGAAGCAAATATAGGTGGCACAAAGAAGAAGTCTTGAGGCACTGAGAGGTGGCGGCGTGAATGGAACAACCAGATTTCCTTTGTGAAGAAATAACACGTCTGTTGCGATAAAAACAATTTTTAACGCAGATAGTGTGTTATTTCTTTACGTTGGCATTCTTCAAAAACAGTGGCTGAAGCCAAAAAATCTGAATGACATGACTGATCTTTGTGGTGGCAGGTTGGCGCTACCAACAGAAACTACAACTACACCACACAGTGTTGATATCGTAAAACCAGTTCGCTGGCGTTTGCAGGAATTAAAAAACGGGGAAGTATTCCTGACGAATTCGATTTGTGACGAAACCGAACGACGGACGCATGGGACACATTTTTATTGTGGCACTTACATGCAGTTACCATTGTGGCATATTCGGTATCGCTAAGCAAGAACGTGCATTGCTTTCCTCTCAATTCTTGCTCTAAGGGGGTGAAGCAGGCTGATAGAGTGTTGATGTACAGAATATCTAATAACAAATCAATACTTAAATATACAGCTCTAAGACCGGCAGCATATTTACAATGTGCAGCTGATATTTTTATAGACCAGTAGGCCAATACTTTTTCAATCGATATATCGATAACTTTTATCAATTGTCGAGTGACGATAATGATATTTTTTAAGTATCTATGTATCTGATTCCCGATATTTTTAATGATATCAACGGTCCTAAAAGATCGGATGAATCTATGTGGCACGCTCTATGCTGTAAACAGTACATGCTGGTGAACAGACAGATTCTGACACACAGGATTTGAGAAAGGGGTTTAACACTTGCAGATACTGTCAACTGATCATCAAATTACGATGATGATGAGAATCTAAAAAGGTATAAGGTGGAGCAAAGAATTTTCGACTGTTAGAACCTAATACAGCGACTGGTTGACAGCAACATTAAAAGCATTATAGGACCGCTAACGTTGACAGTATGCATATACGATGAGTTAGATGGGAGTGAACAGTACTCCCAAATGGTTCACTGTCCAGTCTGTTGCCTACATAAAAAAGGTATTCTTGTTGAGCAGTCGGAGTGAAATCTAAAAAGAGATGGTGTAATGAGTATCAGATGTCTTTAATAATGGATAAATGCAATAGGATGTCAGAAAGAAGGAGAAAGAATCCGGTAACATCCTATTACGAGATTGATATTAACTTACTGAGTCCATCAGATCGTTTAAGTATTTAACGCTAACGATGAACAGCGTTGTGAAACAGGATGCACCGCGGAAGCAGCGAAGTTGGATGGCAGGCTTAATTTGTTGCAATGGGTGTGAGAAATTGCAATGCATCTCTAATGATTCGCGGCACGACAAATTACACTCTACTATTTCTCCATATGTAGTCCTTATCAAATGAGCATATCATCAGACTTCGAACGAATGAAAAACGCGATGATACAATTGTAACAGAAGATGGCACACATAAAAATCGGACAGAGGCATCAGAGGCTTAAATTTGCAATGCTGGGAGAAAGGCAAGTTCTTCTAAAACGTCGCTGTTGGGAAAATTTAAAGAACCTGTATTCGAGGAAGACAGTGTGCAGTTACGCCCACTCGATCTTATTTCTCACGAATGAGGGAGACATGGTCGCAATTGATTCATTTAGACAATAATTTTTCCTCGCTAAATGTGCTCAAGTCGTAAGACAGTAAGTCGTTAGCGCTGATGAGACGTATGATCTGCCTTGCATTGTGAAAGGCCTGGCGGGGTGTGAGAGGTGAGACATTAGAGACGACCAGCCCAATATACACAGAATGACTGAATATGTCGAAGTGTGGTTTTCACTAAGTTATAGAGGACAATGTGGTGAGTTTTCTAACGTAAGGGACAGAGTTCTCCTTTGGGACACTTTTGCTACTCCAAGGAATAGAAAAGCAACTGGAATCACTCAACAGAGGAAAGTCCACTGGACCTGACGGGATACCAATTCGATTCTACACAGAGTACGCGAAAGAACTTGCCCCCCTTCTAACAGCCGTGTACCGCAAGTCTCTAGAGGAACGGAAGGTTCCAAATGATTGGAAAAGAGCACAGGTAGTCCCAGTCTTCAAGAAGGGTCGTCGAGCAGATGCGCAAAACTATAGACCCATATCTCTGACGTCGATCTGTTGTAGAATTTTAGAACATGTTTTTTGCTCGAGTATCATGTCGTTTTTGGAAACCCAGAATCTACTCTGTAGGAATCAACATGGATTCCGGAAACAGCGATCGTGTGAGACCCAACTCGATTTATTTGTTCATGAGACCCAGAAAATATTAGATACAGGCTCCCAGGTAGATGCTATTTTCCTTGACTTCCGGAAGGCGTTCGATACAGTTCCGCACTGTCGCCTGATAAACAAAGTAACAGCCTACGGAATATCAGACCAGCTGTGTGGCTGGATTGAAGAGTTTTTAGCAAACAGAACACAGCATGTTGTTATCAATGGAGAGACGTCTACTGACGTTAAAGTAACCTCTGGTGTGCCACAGGGGAGTGTTGTGGGACCATTGCTTTTCACAATATATATAAATGACCTAGTAGACAGTGTCGGAAGTTCCATGCGGCTTTTCGCGGATGATGCTGTGATATACAGAGATGTTGCAGCATTAGAAAATTGCAGCGAAATCCAGGAAGATCTGCAGCGGATAGGCACTTGGCGCAGGGAGTGGCAACTGACCCTTAACATAGACAAATGTAATGTATTGCGAATACATAGAAAGAAGGATCCTTTATTGTATGATTATATGATAGCGGAACAAACACTGGTAGCAGTTACTTCTGTAAAATGTCTGGGAGTATGCGTGCGGAACGATTTGAAGTGGAATGATCATATAAAATTAATTGTTGGTAAGGCGGGTACCAGGTTGAGATTCATTGGGAGAGTCCTTAGAAAATTTAGTCCATCTACAAAGGAGATGGATTAGAAAACACTCGTTCGACCTATACTTGAGTATTGCTCATCAGTGTGGGATCCGTACCAGATCGGGTTGACGGAGGAGATAGAGAAGATCCAAAGAAGAGCGGCGCGTTTCGTCACAGGGTTATTTGGTAAGCGTGATAGCGTTACGGAGATGTTTAGCAAACTCAAGTGGTAGACTCTGTAAGAGAGGCGCTCTGCATCGCGGTGTAGCTTGCTCGCCAGGTTTCGAGAGGGTGCGTTTCTAGATGAGGTATCGAATATATTGCTTCCCTCTACTTATACCTCCCGAGGACATCACGAATGTAAAATTAGAGAGATTCGAGCACGCACGGAGGCTTTCAGACAGTCGTTCTTCCCACGAACCATACGCGACTGGAACAGAAAAGGGAGGTAATGACAGTGGCACGTAAAGTGCCCTCCGCCACACACCGTTGGGTGGCTTGCGGAGTATAAATGTAGATGTAGATAATAATCTCTCTGGGTAAAGCACAGAAAATATGCGTGTGGAAGACATACATACTTAAAAACTTAGATAATTCAGATAATATGGATAATATTCATATCTACATCTAAATATTCCGAAAGCCAATGCGTGGTGTGTGATGGAGGGTATACTGTGCCACTATTAATAATTTTCTTGTGAATAGAGCGGGTAAAAAAAGGAAAGTCTTTATGCCTCAATATGGGCCCAAATGCAGAAATGTGTGTGAATTGCTAAAGGAGCAAATTGCTTAGGTCATCGGTCCCTAGACTTACTCACTACTTAAACTAACTTAAACTAACCTATGCTAAGAACAACACACACACCCATGCCCGAGGGAGGACTCGAATCTCCGGCAGGAGGGGCCTCGCAGTCCGTGACATGGCGCCTCAAACTGCACGGCCACTCCGCGTGGCCCGTATGAGCCGTAATTCCTCTTATACTCGCGTTCCTTACGAGAAATGTGTGTTGGCGGCAGTAGAATCGTTCTGCCAACAGATACAAATAATAAAGGAGAAAAATGCAAGCAAACACAACATGAAAATTCAGTTGCAAACTATCACATCAAGATCTCAAAGTCAGCATCTACAAGACACAAATAAATAAGCTAAAGTCAGCCACAAAACAAAAACGATCAATTTTATTGTTTACACTTTGGGGATAAAAGTCGTGGGATACCACCCAATATCGTGTCGGACCTTCTTTTGCTAGACGTAGTGCAGAAACTCGACGTGACAGGGACCAAATAAGTAGTTGGAAGTCCCCAGCGGAAATACTAATCATATTGCCTCTACAGTCGTCCATAATTGCGAAAGTGTTGCAGATGGCTGTGCACTAACTGACCTCTCTATCATGTCCCATAAATGTTTGACTGGATTTATGTTGGGCGGTCTGACTGGCTGGCCAGATCTTTCTCTCGAATTGTCCAGAATGTTCTTCAAATCAATTGCGAACATTTGTGGCCCGGTGACAGCTTGCATTGTTACCCATAAACATTCCATCTCTTTTTGGGAACGTGAAGTCTATGAATGGCTGCAAATGATATCCAAGTAGCCCAACATGACAATTTCCAGTCAATGGTCGGCTCAATTGGGCAAGAGGACCCAGCTCATTCCATATAAACGCAGCCCACACCATTATGGAGCCACAACCAGTTTGCACAGTGCCTCATTAACAACTTGGGTTCATGGCTTTCTGGGGTCGGTGCCACACTCGAATCCTACCAACGGCTATTAGCAATTGAAATCTGGTCTTCTGACCAGGCCACGGTTTTCCAGTCGTCTAGGGTCCGACCGATATGGCTGGAGAGGCGCTGAAAGCGATGTCGTGCTGTTAGCAACGGTACTCGCACCCGTCGTCTGCTGCCATACCCCATTAAAGCCATATTTCGCCACTCTGCACCAACGGATCCGTTCATCGCACTCCCCACACTGATTCTTTCCGTTATTTCACGCAATGCTTGCCTGTTAGTACTGACAAGTCTTCGTAAACGCCGCTTCTCTCGGTGGTTAAGTGAAGGCCGTCGGCCACTGCGTTGTTTGTGGTGAGAGATGTTGCGCGAAATCTGGTATTCTCAGCACACTCTCGACACTGTGGATTTTGGAATATTGAATTCCCTAATAATTTCCGAAATGGAATGTCCCATGCGTCTAGCTCCAACTACCACTCTGCGTTCACACTCTGTTAACTCCTGTCGTGCGGCCACAATCAGGTCGGAAACCTTTTCATATGAATCCCCTGAGTGCAAATGACAGCTCTACCAGTGTACTGCCGTTTTATTCATTGTGTACGCGATCCCTGCACCATCTGTATATGTGCATATCGCTATCTCCTGACGTGTGCCACCTCAGTGTATAAAAACGTTGTAATCCGGGTCGAGGTGTCAGCATTGTGCAGTGTGCAGTAGAATGTTCTGCACCGGGCGCTCGTATCGTGTCTCTCGCTATCTGTACACTGCCGGTGGCGATCCCAGCCCGATTCCCCTATAGCGTAGGCGGGATAAAGGAGGCAGGCGGACGGCTGTCCCCTAAAAGCCGAACGGTGTCGCCGATACCGGAGAAGCGGTCGGCGATTTGTCTCCGTCCTGCCAACACCGGTAGCGCCCACCGCCTTGTTCCACAGCGACAGAGAAACGTACGCCTCGGGCCGACGCCTTGGCGTTATTTACATCCTATCCGCTTCCACTCGGATGTATATCTCATGCTTACAGTCGCGGATTTGGCATTGTCTTCCTATTCATTTCCTTATTGGCTACACTGCAAGTTCTATGTACTGACTTGGCAGAAAATCCTAAGAAATTGCCGTAGGTGGATGAAAACAAAATGTCCAGACACTCTGCGACCAAGATGGTACTGAAACAGAGGATGACAGACTAAAGGCCGAAATACTAAATGTCTTTTTCCAAAGTTGTTTCGCAGAGGAACACTGTAGTTCCTTCTCTACATTGTCGCACAGATGACAAAATGGTAGATATCGAAATAGGTGACAGAGGGATAGAAAAACAATTAAAATCGCTCAAAAGAGGAAAGGCCGCTGGAGCTGATGGGATACCAGTTCGGTTTTACACAGAGTAGGTGAAGGAACTTGGCCTCCTTACTTCAGCGGTGTACCGTAGGTCTCTAGAAGGGCGTAGCGTTCCAAAAGATTGGAAAAGAGGACAGGTCATACCCGTTTTCAAGAAGGGACGTCCAACAGATGCGCAGAACTATAGACCTATATCTCTAACGTCGATCAGTTGTATAATTCTGGAACACGTATTATGTTCGAGTGTAATGACTTTACTGGAGACTAGAAATGTACTCTGTAGGAATCAGAATGGGTTTCGGAAAAGACGATCGTGTGAAACCCAGCTCGCGCTATTTGTCCACGAGACTCAGAGGGCCATAGACGCGGGTTCCCAGGTAGACGCCGTGTTTCTTGACTTCCGCAAGCCGTTTGATACAGTTCCCCACAGTCGTTTAACTAACAAAGTAAGAGCATCTGGACTTTCAGACCAATTGTGTAATTGGACTGAAGAGTTCCTAGATAACAGAACGCAGCATGTCATTCACAATGGAGAGAAGTCTCCCGAAGTAAGAGTGATTTCAGGTGTGCTGCAGGGGAGTGTCGTAGGACCGTTGCTATTCACGAAATATATGTAAATGGCATTGTGGATAACATCGGAAGTTCACTGAGGCTCTTTGCGGGTGATGCTATAGTATATCGAGAGGTTGTAACAATGGAAAATTGTACTGAAATGAAGGAGGATCTGCAATGAATTGACGCATGGTGCAGGGAATGGCAATTGAATCTCAATGTAGACAAGTGTAATGTGCTGCGAATACATAGAAAGAAATATTCTTTATCATTTAGGTACAATATAGCAGGTCAGCAACTGGAAGCAGTTAATTCCATAAATTATCTGGCAGTAGGCATTAGGAGCGATTTAAAATGGAATGACCGTATAAAATTAGTCGCCGGTAAAGCCAATGCCATACTGAGATTCATTGGAAGAATCCTAAGGAAATGCAGTCCGAAAACAAAGGAAGTAGGTTATAGTACACTTCTTCGCCCACTGCTTGAATACTGCTCACCGGTGCAGGATCCGTATAAAATATGTTTGGTAGAAGAGAGAGAGCAGATCCAACGGAGAGCAGCGCGCTTCGTTACAGGATCATTTAGTAATCACGAAAGCGTTACGGAGATGACAGATAAACTCCAGCGGAAGACTCTGCAAGAGAGACGCTCAGTACCTCGGTACGTACTTTTATTGAAGTTTCGAGAACATACCTTCACCGAGGTATAGAGCAGTATATTGCTCCCTCCTACGTATATCGCGCGAAGAGACCATGAGGATAAAATCAGAGAGATTATAGCCCACACAGAGGCATACCGACAATCTTTCTCTCCACGAACAATACGAGACTGGAAAAGAAGGGAGAACCGATAGGGGTACTCAAGTTACCCTCCGCCACACACCGTCAGGTGGCTTGCGGAGTATGGATGTACATGTAGATGTAGATCCTTGGGGATTGTCCGCGAAATTAACAAGTACTTTGCACTGAAAAGCTATGTAGGTACGACCCACAAAAAAGTTAGTCAGTCCCAGCAGACGTCTTTCTGATTCATTGTATGACCGACACTGGTCTTCACAATGGCCAAAATTCGGAAGAGAGTTCACATATTTCTTCACCTATGCCGTATCCAGCTGAAACTCACTCATTATTAGATGTCGTAAGAGCTACCGGAATGGGTTGATGTTGACTATGATGTTTCGATCGCCAATCCAAATAGTCCCCGGCAATTACTATGGGATTTAGAGCGGGTGACTTAAAGCGTGATGCGTGGGATAAGGTGGAGTGGGTTTCGGACAGGGGGTTGTGCAGTCGTGGGGTCCATTTTAACAACAATTTATTAAACATGCCAAGTATCAATTTACAAATAGAAAATACTCTGGAAAAGTAGCCAAATTCTTTGTACTTTTAGCAGGGCTCGAATAATAACACAAAATACTCTATTTAAAAAAACAATACCCATTATACACTGACTGAAAAATGTCGCTACAGAAAAAAAGAATTTATGTAGAGTAATGAAATTCTGGGAATACGTTTGTCTACGTAACATATTTCAGAGATTAACACTGCAAGATGTAAGTGCGTGGTAGGCTATTACTTACTTACTGCGCTGGCCGCACAAACCGCACTCGGTCTTTGGCCTCACCAATCAGCCTCCTCCAGCGTCCTTGGTCCATGTATTCTTCTTCAGACTACACCAGCCGGCCGTTGTGGTCGAGCGGTTCTAGGCGCTTCAGTCTGGAACCACGCGGCTGCTGCGGTCGCAGGTCCGAATCCCGCCACGGGCATGGATGTTTGTGATGTCCTTAGGTTAGTTAGGTTTAAGTAATTCTAAGTTCTTTTTGAAAGATCTACTTATCTGTCCTCCATAAAATTTTTCGCAATCACCACAGTTAGTCCCGTAAACTCCCGTGCTGTATGCGAGGTACCTGACAGCGAACATCCATACCATGCAGTTCCCTTCGCAATGTTAGCTAGGGCCTGCATTAACTGACATCATAAATGCCTTCGGGTTTCAGCCGATTGTCATTGACAAGGCATGATACTAATCTCCGGTTTCTGTGCGTTAGGATCTTTTACGATCGACATTCCTTGTAGACACTATGAGCAGTTGTTACATCAACAAATCGGGGCACATCATGTACTGTGTAGTCACGGGCACGTCCAAACACGAGAACTTCTTCCTGTCATTGTGTTTTGTCTCCCCCTCTCAGGAGACACCATCTTACCGTAGCATTATCCATCCAGGCGAAAGGTTTGCGTGTTTAATTGAAGGGGAGGGCCATACCGGCAGTAGCGTAGCTGCTGGCAGGGTCTGCCAACCCGGCCAGGCCTCAGTAGGGCTACGAGGCGTCCCGTGTTTCCTTCATCCGGTCCTGATATCTCCTCTCTAGTTTTTCGGGCGGGTAGAGCTCGAAGCCCTAGGAAGAGGGTCTGCCTAGGCGAGGGCAACCTGAAATATTGCCTGGTCCTCCAGCGTGGGGCCTGAATCGTTGGGCCAGCTCCGCAACACTTCTATAACATATTTTCTCAGTCAAAGCCTCGGAAATATTACAGTATACGGAAAAGGACTATGTTTATAACAACATGGAATATGAATGGCTCGAGCAAGAGGAAAAGGGAAGCATTCCAGGAACCAAGGAGGTTCATGTTAGATCTGTGTCTGTTCTCAGCGAAACAAAGGTGAATGGGAAGGGAAATTAAAATATAGCACATTAAATATATTTTTACAGTGGGATTGGAAAGGAGGATAGAAACCAGAGAGGGATTTCAATATCAGTCCATAAGAAACGTAGAAGAGATACCGAATGCTGGAAGGAAACAGATAAAGGGATTATGACTGGAAATCTCAAAATAGGGCCACAAAATTATCATTGTTGGCACTTAAGCACCTGCAAATAACGACGACAGTACAGTTAAAGATGAGTTTTACGATAAAGTAACAAGGGTACTAGAGACCATATGTTTCCCCAAAGAAAAAGTTTAATGGGACATTTTAATGCAAAAGCAGTTATAGCCATCGTAAATGGAGTAGTGGGTGGATACGGTAATGACGCAGTAAATGGCAATGTAGAATATTAGTTGATATATGAAAGACATTGTAACTGAAAATTTTAAATGATGTTTTCCCTCGCAAGTAGACACGTACACAAGGCAGAGCTCTTCCAGAAATATCAAGTTAATAATAAACTGTGTTATTGAAAATAAAAATTCCGACAATACTATCAGAGTCTGCAGAAGTGCAGAATGTGGTCCAGTTCACTTCTTGTTAGATGAAGAGATGGGAATAACATCTAAGGGGCAAAGCAAAATAAAGAGGCAAATTTTCCCGTTAGGGCAGTGCGTACTATGAAATACAACTTAGATTCTTTGAAACAAGAGTTTGCACAATTTCTTTATAAATTACAGTTAGCAGACAAACTGTGGTACCTAGAAGAAGGAACGGCGAAGCATATGTAGCAAGGAATTAAAAGTGCATACACGAAGCTGCATGTGGGTAACAAACAGAAGATGGAAAGTGGTGCCCAAAGTAGTCGATTGAATTCATTTAGGAAAAGATTAACGTAAAAGGGTGATGTATAATAATCGGTTGAGAACAAAGGACAAAAACGATTGAACTCTGTTTGTTAGAATGAATACGGAAGTAAAAGAGGACATCTATAAAAGGAAAAATTAAATCTGGGAAGATAAATGCATGGAAGTCGGTAGAAGCATGGGAGACGAGGGAGGGGAGTGCCACCACCATGGAAAATGTCCGCAATGTATAGAAAGAGGAAAATGAAAGAGTAGACTTTCGTATTATCAGCCTGATAGAATAAGAGAAGCATTTTGCATCTTAAAGGCCTGCCAACAGAAGAAAGTACAGAGTACGAGACAAGAAAGTGGGAGAAGAGAGAGAACCACGAAAAGCTACAGTAGGCAGCTACACAAATGAAAACAAGAAATTCCCAGGTCCTGGAAATGTACCGTCAGCGTCAGGGAGGCATGGCGTAATTATTATGTATAAACATCTGAGCATGTTATTTGATATATGTATGAGGAATGGGGAGTAAATTCAAGCAGAGAAGAACGTAGCATATCTAAGCCCCAAAATGGAAGCAAAAGAGTGTGAAGCAATTGTCACGGCTTAAGTTAAGTGTGACAAGTTGAATTAGAAGGCTGTATGGAAAGATTTTAAAATCGGGAATGGAAAAATTGTTAATGAAGAGCAAGAACAAAATGGCTTTAGAAGAGGCAGATCATGCGTAGATGACATCTCTACCCTAAGACAGGTTATGGAAACGATATTGGAAGAAATATAAGTAGTCATTTGCTCTTCATAGATCTTGAGAAAGCATATGATACAGTGCCACTAAAGATGTTGTTCGAGTTGCTGTGGCCAGGATAATTAAAAAAAAGAATATGTAAGAAGTATCATGAAACTCTACAAGTCAGCAAAATGTGTAATTAAAATGGAGAAGAAATTTCTAGGGAGAGCTTAAAGATCAACTAAATGACTGCAGAAAACTCATTGAGATGTATAAACAAAAGGTGCTGGATCTGTGGTGTAGAAAGTGCTCGAGCGTGGGGACCCAGAGGCGTGGCGCACGAGACACAAGGAGATGAGAGCAGCGCTCGCGGCGGTGTCTGGTGTCCGGCAGCGGCAGCGCCCTCGGTGGTGTGCGAGGATTTGCAAGCTCGACTGAAGTTTCTCATATTGAGAAAATGGAAAGAGCAATCAGTATTTCACCAGAAAAAACTTTTTGTAGCCACTATTAAGTTCATCAATATTTGTTATTGACAACTGGATAGCTGAAGCTGTCATCTTCTGATCTTCAAAATATTGTTGGTTATAATATTGTGTTCCATTATGAGTTTGTCCCTCATACCATGTCGTCGTTATCGTGGAGAATAAACAGCACATTACACAAAGGGATGTCTCTCCCAAGGTGGCTTCCGCCAGCTCCCTCTCCCTGATGATGTCCTCGTCCCCTCCATCTACCCCTCCTCTCAACTTTGACCCTGCCCCGCCCCCCACTTCCGGTGTCCTTTCCTTTCGGCTCCCTCCCTCCCTTCTCTTCTCTTCCCTTCTTTTTCCTTTTCCCAGTCCCCTCCCTCCCCCCTCTTCCCCCCGGCTTCCTCTCCCCCTTCCTCCCTCCCCCCTATCTCCCCTGCCCATGGCATCTCTCCTCTCCCCTCTCGCTCTCCCACTCCCCTTCCTCCTCCTCCTCTCTTGGCAGGTCCCCGGACTCGCACACGCAAAGTGAACTTCCCGCGCCGGAGATCATCGCCTTCTGTGTCTCGTGTGTGTGACGTCGTTTAGTGTTTTTGGTGTCCGCCGTCCCACTACTACGTTCACTTGTGCCGTCGGATTCGTCAGTGTTCTGTGCGCCGTGCCAACGTGTTTTCAGTGTTGTTATCGTCACGTGTGAACGACTCCGTGTCTTTTGTGTCTCTGTGCCCTCTCTCTTTTGCCCGTCACTTTGTTTCATTATCATGCTCCGTTTCTTCTACTATTGTAAACGCTATGGCTGAAGAGCGGCGTAGTGTGCCGCTGCCAGCCTACCTGATTTGTACAGGCTTTAAAATAACAATAAAGTAAAAAACAAAAAAACAAAAAAAACAAAGGGATGTCTCACCTACGTATACCTACGTATAATGTGCTGTATATTCTCCACCATAATTAGGGATAAACTCATAATGGAACACAATATTTTTTTTATATTAGGGGATAGTAACTTCAACTGTCGAAATCGGTCGTCAACACTAAACTTAATTAATACGATATTGATTATAAAAAGTTTTTTCATGCAAGTTTGTTATCGTTTCCCGGCTGGAATATAAATATTTCAATAGATCTGGCCACGTCTTTCTTGCACTACATTGGGTTGTGTCCAAGGGCCTGTATATGACGCTTCCAGGTGTGCCCTGGCTCTTCATAAAAGAATACTGCCGTCTCCCGAAAACGCTCACTGAGAAGGACCGCTTTGACTTGTTGCAGGTGCCCTCTGGGGATATCATGTGGCAGGTGATGTGCCAGTCACACTGAAAGATTGTGAAATCGCCTTAAGAGATTCGTGTGTGATACTCTGTTGAGTTTCTTCTCACATGACAGTGGTGACGTACTGGATAACACTGAGGAATTCTGATGTCGTAGTTGTTGAGTGCAACAGCAGGCAGAGGCGCTGGAGACCATCCAGCCCTGCTACTCCCTAGATCTCCTTAACCGAGTGACCTATTTGTGATTCGTCAATCAGATATGAAGTGTGTGCACAGAATTGGCCCCATTACCAACTACGCACACGAGAAATGGTGGCGTGCAAAGAGACTCAATGCTCTACGTGCGCGTAGTATGTCCTACATTGCAGGTAATACTCAGTTCTGTTATACTGTGTTTCCATTGACGTGGATGTGTTGTGGGATGGCTTGGATGTACCGACAGCTGATGATAATGGTTTGAGTTTTATCATCATTGAAAGACAGGAGCTACATCAGGACCCAGTGATTGTATGAGGAGTTGGTCAAAACTACACCAGGGCCCCAGTGGTTGCGTGAGGTGTTGGCCAATCTTCCGGGTGTTCATATTCTTCTGAAAGCCTCCGTGTAGCGCGAACATTGGGTGCATTCTGTTAGAGCTTGATACGGCCTGTGACTGGCACGTCACCAGATAGTTCAAATGGCTCTGAGTACTATGGAACAACTTCTGAGATCATCAGTCACCTAGAACTTAGAACTACTTAAATCTTACTAACCTCAGGACATCACACACATCCATGTCCGAGGCAGGGTTCGAACCTGCGACCATAGCGGTCGCGCAGCTTCAGACTCTAGCGCCTAAAACCGCTCAGCAACTACAGCCGGCCACCTTAGTTGTGAAAAGCGTGTAGATTATTGCCCCCAGTAACAACTACCCTCAAGATACACTGCCATAGGATCGTGACCGGGCCAAATATCTCACGAAATAAGCGTCAAACGAAAAAACTAAAAAAAACGAAACTCGTCTAGCTTGAAGGGGGGAACCAGATGGCGCTATGGTTGGCCAGCTAGATGGCGCTGCCATAGGTCAATCGGATATCAACAGCGTTTTTTAAAATAGGAACCCCCATTTTTATTACATATTCGTGTAGTACGTAAAGAAATATGAATGTTTTAGTTGGATCACTTTTTTCGCTTTGTGATAGATGGCGCTGTAATAGTCACAAACATATGGCTCACAATTTTAGACGAACAGTTGGTAACAGGTAGGTGTTTTCAAATTAAAACACAGAACGTAGGTACGTTTGAACATTTTATTTCAGTTGTTCCAATGTGATACATGTACCTTTGTGAACTTATCATTTCTGAGAACGTATGCGTGATTACCTGTAAATACCACATTAATGCAATAAATGCTCAAAATGATGTCCGTCAACCTGAATGAATTTGGCAATACGTGTAACGATATTCTTCTCAAAAGCGAGTAGTTTGCCTTCCGTAATGCTCGCACATGCATTGACAATGCTTTGACGCATGTTGTCAGGCGTTGTCGGTGGATCACGATAGCAAATATCCTTCAATTTTCCCCACAGAAACAAATCCGGGGACGTCAGATCCGGTGAACGTGCGGGACATGGTGTGGTGCTTCGACGACCAATCTACCTGTGATGAAATATGCCATTCAGTATCGTTCAACTGCACGCAAGCTATGTGCCGGACATCCATCATGTTGAAAGTGCATCGCCATTCTGTCATGCAGTGAAACATCTTGTAGTGACATCGGTAGAACATTACGTAGGAAATCAGCATACATTGTACCATTTAGATTGCCATCGATAAAATGGGGGCCAATTATCCTTCCTTCCATAATGCCGCACCATACACTAACTTGCCAAGGTCGCTGATGTTCACTTCTCGCAGCCACCGCGGATTTTCCGTTGCCCAATAGTGAATATTATGCCGGTTTACGTTACTGAGGTTGGTGGATGACGCTTCTTCGCTAAATAGAACGCGTGTAAAAAATCTGTCATCGTCCCGTAACTTCTCTTGTGACCAGTGGCAGAACTGTACACGACGTTCAAAGTCGTCGACATGCAATTCCTGGTGCATATAAATATGGTGCGGGTGCAATCGATGCTGATGTAGCATTGTCAACACCGACGTTTTTGAGATTCCCGATTCTCGCGCAGTTTGTCTGCTACTGATTTGCGGATTAGCCGCGACAGCAGCTAAAACACATACCTGGGCATCAGCATTTGTTGCAGGTCGTGGTTGACGTTTCACATGTGAATGAACACTTCCTGTTTCATTAAATTCCTTAAATAACGTTACTATCCGACGAACGGTCCTGACAATTGGATGATGTCGTCCAGGATACCGAGCAGCATAGATAGCACACGCCCGTTGGGCATTTTGATCACAATAGCCATATATCAACTCGATATCGACCTTTTCCACAATTGGTAAACGGTCCATTTTATCACGGGTAATGTATCACGAAGCAAATACCGTCCGCAATGACGGAATGTTACGTGATACCACGTACTTATACGTTTGTGACTATTACAGCGCCACGTGTCACAAAGCGAATAAAGTGATCCAACTAAAACATTCATATTTGTTTACGTACTACACGAATATGTAATAAAAATGGGGGTTCCTACTTTAAGAAACGCAGTTGATATCCGTTTGACCTATGGCAGCGCCATCTAGCGGGCCAACCATAGCGCCATCTGGTTTCCCCCTTCAAGCTAGACGACTACAAAGAACGTTTTTTCGTTTAATGCTTATTTCGTGAGATATTTGGCCCGGTAACTATCAATGGACCAATACTTCTGCGAATGCTTCAGACTAATAAATCAAAAAATTTCTAGCAAAACTAACAACAAAACAGAGATAATTAGAATTTCCCTTGCTGCTCTAACGAACATAGGAGTCCGAGTGTTATAACCTACGTCCAACCTTTGCCAACGCCGAACAGGTTGCTGCATCCTCAAGTTTTACTGTTAAAATATTTCCTGGCATAAAATATTAATAGAACTTAAATTGTTGGATCCGAGTATCCAAGGAAAACTTAAAGTCCACAAGAAGATAAACCATATAGAAGGAACACACTGAAAGTTCCAGAAGGTCAACATTGTCTCAAAAGATTCTGTCAGTGACACTCGATGACTCAGTGTGTTGCCCACAAACTAGACATTGGTAGCACAGATATTCAGCAGAAACTTTTGCAGAGTGTACGACCTGTAATTGAACACTGCTGGCAAAGTCCCATCGCAGTACAGCAGGGCGAGACGGTAAATTCCTCAGAGTGCAGTTATTTTGCTTCCCAAACAGCAAAACTAATCTAATTCCCTCAGAATAGCATAGCATGATTTAATTCCGCTAACTTCCACTATCCTTGTCTTTCTTTTGTTGACATTCACCTCATAACCGCTTCTAAAGATGCTAACACTTTCCGGAAGCTATTTAGGAATAACAGCGATCTGTATCTTATTTTAATGGAAGCAATCAGTGATGATCCCTTATGATGTTTCATTTCGTTACTAGTGACCGGTTTCCGTCTCAGTAGACCATCTCCAGACCAGCGAGTGACACTATTTGTGATCCACGATTATGATGGCAGAGCAGTGCCGAGAGGCACCAGTTCTTAACTACAGCAGAATAGCTGACAACTGGTGCCTCTCCGGCACATACCACAGCTCTGTTCTACTGTGGTTGACCACTGGTACATCCCGGCATAGCTCTTCTCATCATCATCGCGGACCACCAATGGTGTCACTATCTGGTCTGAAGATGGTCCAATGAGACGGAAACCGGTCACTAGTAATGGAATAGAACATCACTTGTTATCACGACCGATTATTTTCGTTAAAACTGTACATTTCGTTCAAGTAATCTTCCAAATCGATTCTCGTCTCTGGTAGCATTACAGCGTCATCGGAAAGCTGAGCAGCTTTTATTTCTTCTCCCTTTTCCAAACTCTACCACGAATTCCTTTTCTCCTTGCTCAATGTAGTAATTGAGATCCTTGCGACGCAGTTCCGTCTCACGTCGCTAGGGAACTAAAAAGATCCACGGCCTCCATCGGCTCGTTACAGACTAACAAGGTAATTATGATTTATTTGGTTTGTTACCGCAATTATCCTTTTTTGTGAAAGCCGGTCAGAGTGGCCGTGCGGATCTAGGCGCTACAGTCTTGAACCGAGCGACCGCTACGGTAGCAGGTTCGAATCCTGCCTCGGGCATAGATGTGTGTGATGTCCTTAGGTTAGTTAGGTTTAAGTTGTTCTAAGTCTAGGGGATTGATGACCTCAGATGTTAAGTCCCATATTTTTTTTTTCTTTATTGGATTTCAATTCACGCCCCCCGCCCCCCCCCCCCCCCCGCAACAAGAATAGAAACAAACAAGAAAAACAGGTGATAAAACGATGACATTGTAAAAAACTGTAAAATGGCGGTAAGTTGTGGAATTTAAAATATAAAAATACTGCGGTGACGATGCGGATGAAGACACACAAGAAGTTGACAGGCACAATTAAAAAACACGGCGACAGTCTGGTTTCTGTTCGCACGAGATAAAAAAACACAAGTAGCGACAGTATGGCGGCTGTTCGCAACACTGTCAGGGGATTAAGTCCCATAGTGCTTAGAGCCATTTGAACCATTTGAAACCACCCACGAGGTGGGTATCAGTCAGCTATTCATCAGTAAACCTGTCCATAATAATGCATTGTAAGACCCTAGACAGAGTCTAGCAGTACTGAAAGCGAACTTGAGGAAGACGAGGTAAGGAAGGCGTTAATGTTGCCAGTGGCAGGTACCCTGAGCGAATAGAAACAAGACCCACAGCGCGTGCCGTTCACATTTGCACTGTTGCGCACTGCTTCCGCTGCAGTATGGATACAAAGCTACTTGGGACGAACGAAATGCAACAACTCTGTAACGAGCCGCCAAAGGCCGTGAGCGCCTTACACAAACGTACTCAGGAGGCATCCCTGAACAACTTCTGAAAGCTTGTCGGTGGGATTCTGGTACAATTTTTCGAGAATATAATTAAAACTTAGTGACTACCCATGGCAATGAGAGATCATATATGAAATATGTTAAGATTTAACAACAGATGGGAAAAAAATTTGCAGTAGGTAATAACAAATGGCCAGTGTCGCGTTAGTGGACGGTCGGAACTGAGCGTGTGGTACGGCGAGCAAGGTAACGCAGTCAGATGGCCCGTGCAGTAGAGCGCGTGCTCTTCTATAACGGACATCGCTCACTTCTGGCGAGGCCGAACGCTTCTCACTTGTTTTCCACTGCGTGGTCTGGCTGGCGCCTCTACGTTACCTGTTGGCTCTCTGCGTGGTATTCCTTCTCCTGTGTCGCGTAAGTTTCGTGTTACGTGGGGGATATTCGCATTCATCGCTGCTCCGACAAATGAAGCACTTCAAAATGAGCGTAAGCAGTTGGTTAACAAGCGGCACAACTCTTCCGAGTTCAAGCCGTTACACCAACGGACGCTGCACGCTGTCTACAAGGGATCTCAGATCGATTCCATATTCCTAGATTTCCAGAAAGCTTTTGACACTGCTCCTCACAAGCGACTATTAACTAAATTGCGTGCATATGGCGTATCGTCTCAGTTGTGTGACTAGATTCGTGATTTCCTCTCAGAGAGGTCACAGTTCGTAGTGATAGAAGGTAAATCATCGAGTAGAACAGAAGTGAAATCTGGCGTTCCGCAAGGTAGTGTCATGGGCCCTCTGCTGTTCCTGGTTCATACAAATGATCTAAGCAGTCCTCTTAGATTGGCTGCAGATGACGCTGTAATTTACCGTCTAGTAAAATCATCAGACGATCAATTCCAATTACAAAATGATCTAGAGAGAATTTCTGTATGGTGCGAAAAGTGGCAATTAGCACTAAACAAAGAAAAGTGCGAGGTCATCCATATGGATACTAAAAGTAATCCGATAAATTTTGGCCGGCCGCGGTGGTCTAGCGGTTCTAGGTGCTCAGTCCGGAACCGCGCGACTGCTACGGTCGCAGGTTCGAATCCTGCCTCGGGCATGGATGTGTGTGATGTCCTTAGGTTAGTTAGGTTTAAGTAGTTCTAAGTTCTAGGGGACAGATGACCACAGATGTTAAGTCTCATAGTGCTCAGAGCCATTTGAACCATTTTTATTTTTTTTATAACTTTTGGGTATACGATAAATCGTACAAATCTAAGGGCTGCCAATTCGACTAAATACCTAGGAATTACAATTATGAGGAACTTAAATTAGAAAGACCACATAGATAATATTGTGGGGAAGGCGATACAAAGACTGCGCTTTGTTGGCAGAACACTTAGAAGATGCGACAAATCCACTAAAGAGACAGCCTGCATTACACTTGTCCGTCCTCCGCTGGAATATTGCTGCACGGTATGGGATCCTTACCAGGTAGGATTGACGGAAGACATCGAAAAAGTTTAAAGAAGGGCAGCTCGTTTCGTGTTATCACGCAATAGGGGTGAGAGTGTCACTGATATGATACGCGAGTTGGGGTGGCAGTCGCTGAAACAAAGGCGGTTTTCTTTGCGGCGAGATCTATTTACGAAATTTCAATCACCAACTTTCTCTTTCGAATGCGTAAATATTTTGTTGACACCCACTACGTAGGGAAAAATGATCATCATAATAAGAGAAATCAGATCTCAAACGGAAAGATTTAAGTGTTCCCTTTTCACATGCGTCATTCGGGAGTGGAATGGCAGAGAAGTAGTACGAAAATGGGTCGATGAACGCTCTGCCAGGCACTGAAGTGTGAATTGCAGAGTAACCAAGTAGATGTAGATGTAGATGGATGCAACAAAATCGATTATAATTTTTTTTAATGCTACAGTAACTTTTTAACGATAGTTATTAGCATCCCGTCTCGGCAGTATGCTGTCACCATCAGTCATTATCAGGTACTTTACAGTTACATGAACATTATATCGGTCTGGAGTATGATTAAGTTTATCTACTTCATGCGCCAGTGAAATTACGTACTGAAATGTAACCACTTGTGTGTTCTTACAACATGACCACAGCCGTGTTCACAGGGCTCACGCATACGTTCCTGGTTTAAGTAACACTCAGGCACTCCTGACTGACCTGCGAAATCCCATAACAATCCCATTGAAAATATCTAGCACTATTTGAAACATCGGCTGAAACAGAACGATAAACATCCGAGCAGTTTAGTAACCCTGTGGGAGCTAATCCCAATTAACGGCTTCAGTTAGGTATGTCGCACCCGAAGAAACCCTTGGCGAACTGAGACCGTTATCAAGGATCGCGGCAGTAAAAGTAAAGTTGTATGGGATGAATGGCGGGGAGATTCCCAGGGGAAGAGTCAGCCACCACACCGGAAAGGTTTTTCGTATCCTTCGTGCCAGCAGGCACTTTCCTTCGTCAAGTATCAGCCCTGGGTGGTGAAGTTGAACTAAGTGCAGATGACGGTAATGGTGGGTGTTTAGAGTAGAGTCGTCATTACTTAAAACTTCTGGGCTGAAAGGCCGTGATTGATCTGTAAAACTACTTCTTCCTGACCTTTCGTTACTAACTGTGGGCAACATCTTCCGAGGTGAGTCAACGACTGGCTGGCAGGCCATGGAGGTCCTGTTTACGTAGAGCTGCCATATGTCACGTGGGGCAGATTGTAAGTCTATCTCTGACTAACGTCATTATTCTCGATTGAAGTTTATCAGCTGTCTCATGGTTGGTGCAAAGTCGACTGAAATGTCTTGTCTAACTTTAAGCCTTCCTCTTTTCTATTAAAATTATTGTGGTGTTTCTGAATCTCTATAGCTTCGCGATACTGAGAGGTGGCATGAGCCCCCTCTCATATTTCTGTCTTACAGTTTTCCTCTCTAATTGCATGCAGTGAAAAGTCGCTATTCCTTCACACGCAGACTTCCCACGCAGCGTCTCTCGTCACCCGGGTGGTCCGGTGACAGGCGGGCTCCGCTGATCTGGAAAGGGTTAAGCCGACGGGTGTGAGGAAGTCGAGTGAATGCTTTGCAGACGCCGACATTGTCAAAAGACACGCCCGGAGGGGTCTGAAGTAGCGGCTGCGCTAGAGGTTCCGTTACTTCGCAGAAACTTAGCGAAAACACTTTCTGGCGGGCTACCAGCGAGGCGTGGGAATGACTTGTGTACCCAGGCAGTTGTGGCGGGAAAATTCCCACGCTTTCTGCAAAATAGTAACTGTGATTGGCTTGCTCAGGGCATAGCTCCGTGACGTAGCAAAATCAGCGCAGAAATCGGCGCCAAGAATCTCCATTGGTGGAATGGTAGTGCTCTGGCAATAGAGTGGAATTTTCCGCCAGTTTTCGAGTTGCTGATTGGAACGTTTAACCACGGCCTCTGTCGTGGGGGCAGGAATGTTGTGTGTTCGGCCTGTACGGGTGCTCTAAGTAGTCGGCTCTCGCCTTTCGGTCGAGGACGTCGAAGCAACCAGCCATCGCCTCCGGTACGCCAAATCGTGTTCTTGCAGTTAAGAAGACAGATTGGTAAGGTATGTCCGCAGCACCGGCAGACAGGGATTTTCCTAGGTGATAATCAGAGCTCAGCAGAGCGCGCCTGTTCGTCTTTTTCTAACTTCGTTCTGTCTTGGGTAGCAGCAATTAATGTTGGGTTGGCTATGTGTTTTCTCTTAAGATTTGAGTTGCAAGGAATTGGCTCCACATACCACTTCGTCATAATCCTCACAATCTAGCTTAGGGACAACTTCACATTCACAGCGTTTGTTTGAGTATCCAATTTGAGCCAATTTGATGTACTGTAAATGTTTCATGTGTTTTTGTTTATTATTTTGTGTTTAGTCTTAATAAATCATATTGTTATTTTGGACAGAACTTTCATTCTGTTAATCGGTAGAGCAACCCTATCATTCCTCACTATGTTAATGAAACCTTCGTTTATTTAACTTATTTATCAAATTAAATTATTGCAGGTGCCAAACTCTCTTCTACTCCACTGGCAGGGTTGATTAGAGTCAGTTCGCGTATTTTTTTTAATCCTTGTGCAACAGCAAAAGTCGGAGTTAGAATAGGGGGGCTTAGAGCATCATTTACATATGTAGATTCTAGAAGAATTTAGTGTTAAATACACTGCTAGCCCCGGCACCTCGCAATACATACGTGCATAATAATGCGATGTTCTGCCTAGCACGCTTTTTATTTCATGGTCACCGTTTTTAAAAAGATGTTCCACTTCAGCTGATTTGTCGGTATGTCCTAGTCCACAATTCCTTTTGTGTTCGGTTAAGAGGGGTATTGACACTTCTTTTCGTTGTTCCAATATAAACCTTCCAACAGCTACACGGAATTTTATACACCCCAGGTGTTCCTTATCGGAACATATTGTTGCTGCAGCGGAACTTCTTTTTAAAGACCGTCATCATGTAATAAAATTTAGTGATACGAGTGTGCTAGCAAGGACATCGCACTATTATGCACGTATGTATAGGGAAGCTATAGAGATTCAGAAACAGGAAGGCTTAAAGTTTGACAAGACAAGGCGGTCAACTTTGTACCAACGATGTGACGATTGATTACCTTCAATCGCGAATAATGACGCTAGTCAGAATTACAGTCGGCCCCACGTGACGTATGGTGTTGCCCTAGATGTGCTCCATATAATCGGGACCTCCACGGCCTGGCGGCCAGTCGTTGAATCACCTCGATAGATGTTGCCCGCAGTTGGCAACGAAACGTCAGGAAAAAGTTTTACAGATCGGCTACGGCCTTTCAGCCCAGACTTTTTAACTAATGAAGAGGCCGGCCGTGAAAGCCTACCGTTATGAGAGTAAATGAACACCACAAAAATGGATACGCTATTAATTATTTCATAGTGATTCTAAGAAGGTCGAAGAACCAACTTCAAAACTTCAAGCAGTGGGTGCATCGTTTGTCGTTCTGCCTTTTGTGAGAGACTGTTAATTTTACTGATTGGTAAGTATTTAATCGTGAACCGACCTCTAGCTTTAAAATGTGTAGCTCGAAGGAACAAGGTGAGCGGCGTTCGTCAGCTGGGCAGTTGTAGGTACGCTGGGGGCTGCATAATGATTAAAAAACATGCATACGGCTTCTGACGCAGCGTCAGGTCGACGTACCTCGTTAGCGCCAGCTGGGGTCTTTCCCCCATAACAGGGTGCCCTTCTCCCACAGCAGTGGCCTAATTGTGCGACGTTCCCACGTCCCTTGTCTTCCTTCTGCTCCATATCATATTTTCGTCAAAGGGGTTACTAGAACATGCGAACTTGTACGTCAACACGTGCTACATCTCTCTCTCTCTCTCTCTCTCTCTCTCTCTCTCTCTCTCTCTCTCTCTCTCTCTGTGTGTGTGTGTGTGTGTGTGTGTGTGTGTGTGTGTGTGTGTGTGTATGTGTGTGTGTGTGTGATTATGAGAGAAGGGCAAGGAATGAAAGCGAGAAAGAGCATAAAACTTAAATTTAAAATTTAAAAAAAATGGCAAAAACTCTCTAAAGTTTAATAAGTAGTAACATTTCGAGCCAGCTACCCTCTCGCTGGGGGACCGTTAGCTAAATTAGAAAAAAGTAAGAAATTAGCAGCAGCTGTCCTTTATAGAACATGTCACTTTCATTATTGCTGGCTATAAGAGCCTCTTCTGTTCGGTATCGTATCTTCCAGTCCTGGACGTCTCGCATCCACGCTTCAAAATATACAGGGTGTCCCAGCTATCTTGTCCACCCAAAATATCTCTGGAACAATAACAGCTATTGGAAAACGACTTTCACCGGTATCAACGTAGGGCTGAGGCTCACCATTATGTGATTATGAGAGTTGATGGCAGCAGACCGTATTATTCGTTTCGGACCTCTTGATAAGTATGGAGGTGTGATTACACATGTCAATCACATCCCGATTACGGGCAGCATGGGGTTCACGCCTGAGCCTCAGGACGTGCGCTAGCAGCGCATGTCGGGTGTTTCAAGCGTCAACTTCGCGTCTTAATATCTCGGGATGTAATGGGAATATTGCAACGCAATCAACGCCATTGTGTATGTGCTTTGTCATGCTATGGATTGCTGAAGAAAAAATATAGGAGGTCCATTTAAAAACACATAAGTTTGTGTTAAAAAACACGTATGTTTTCGTTTTAGAATGTTTCCAAATATGTACATTCATGGGCCCCAGCCCTAAATTGATACCGGTGAAAGTCGTTTTCCAATAGCTGTTATTGTTCCAGAGATATTTTGGGTGGACAAGATAGCTGGGACACCCTGTATAGTGAAGTTCAAAAATGGTTCAAATGGCTCTGAGCACTATGGGACTCAACTGCTGTGGTCATAAGTCCCCTAGAACTTAGAACTACTTAAACCTAACTAACCTAAGGACAGCACACAACACCCAGCCATCACGAGGCAGAGAAAATTCCTGACCCCGCCGGGAATCGAACCCGGGAACCCGGGCGTGGGAAGCGAGAACGCTACCGCACGACCACGAGATGCGGGCTATAGTGAAGTAACGTAAACTAGTTACAACATGTAAACTTCTCTGCAGAAATTCGGATTTAGGTTGTGCGATGTTCGATACGCCTGCGGTCATTGGCGATGATGTGGCGCAGACAAATAGCGAAATTCTGTACGACCCGCTGAAACGTCGGAACATCGATGCTGTCGAACTCCTGAGTGGCTGTTTTCAGCTCAGAAGTGGTTTTCGGGTTACTGCAGTAAGCCTTGTCTTTAAATATAGCCCCACAAAAAGGTTCCGCATGTGTTCAGATCTGGACAATATGACGGCCAATCGAGACCCATGCCAGTGGCCTTTGGGTATCCCAGAGCCAGAATGCGGCCCCCAAAGTGCTCCTCCAGGACATCAAACACCCTCCTGCTTCGATGGGGTCGAGCTCCGTCTTGAATGAACCACATCTTGTCGAAATAAGGGTCACTTTGGATAATCGGAATGAAATCATGTTCCAAAACCATCACGTACCGTTCGGTGGTCACCGATTACTTCGTGACGACTTTTCACACGACACTGCCACCCGTTGAGGGAGGAGAGACTTCACAGTCGCGAAATACGGATTCCTAGTCCCGCAAATGCGCCAATTTTACGTACTGACGAACGCATCGTAATGAAAATGGGCTTTGTCGGTAACCCAAACCATACGGCACGTGGTAATTCTCGTCATGCCCCGCGGCCGACCGTGCAGTTTGAACCTTCTAACGCAAACCTTCAGGAGTTATGACGATTATATTTCAGATAGTTCAATAATTGTCACCTTGTATATAAAATATGAAAACCAATCCGCTTTAATTACCCTAACATTATTAAAGAATCTTGTTACCTATTTATTTTTATCACATTTTTACATAGTCATGCATGAGCTTAGTTTCAAGCATTATATCTGTCTTACGAGGCCAAGATCCTGAAGTAGTTTGATGACAGCGTACCAACTCACGCGGGGTGTGACCAAGTGCGGCGACCAGGACGGGCAATCGGGTGAGGGTAGGAGTCGTTGACGATTCTGTCGGGATCGTGAATTTTTCGGAGTAAATTAATTACGACTTAGTCCCAACAATTAGATATTGTTGTTTTTATATTTAACTACGTTTACAGGTGGCTTGCTTGTATTTATACTTGAAACTTTATAATTTTTGGGTGTATTCTGCTTATATTTTGTTTACTCAGTGATCCTCCGACTTGACGACGCTTGGCTCCAAATATTACTATTTATGTTAAACTTAATGAACAGGCTATGTGAGAAACGGACTTAATGAAAAAATAAAAATGAGTAAAAACTAAATAAAGTGGAATGTAGACATAAAACTAGTTCTAGAAAAAGAGAGTGCCAGTCTGAGGTTGACTGGATGAATCCTGAGAAACTCATACTAAAGAAAGAACTGAATTACAAACCACTCGTTCGACCAAATATTGAGTGTTCACTCTGCAACTAAAAATGTGTGTGAATTCCTAAGGGACCAAACTGCTGAGGTCATCGGTCCGAGGACTTACACATTACTTAAACTACCTTAAACTAATTTACGCTAAGGACAAGACACACACTCAAGCTCGAGGGAGTACTCGAACTGCGTAAACCGTGATACCGCGCCTCAAACCGCGCAGCCACTCCTCGCAGCACTTTGTAACTACACTACTGGCCATTAAAATTGTTACACCAAGAAAAAATGAAGATGATAAACGTGTATTCATTGGACAATTATCTTATACTAGAACTGACATGTGATTACATTTTCACGCAATTTGGGTGCATAGATCCTGAGAAATCATTACCCAGAACAACCACCTCTGGCCGTAATAAAGGCCGTGATACGCCTGGGCATTGAGTGAAACAGAGCTTGAATGGTGTGTACAGGTACAGCTGCCCATGCAGCTTCAACACGATACCAAAGTTCATCAAGAGTAGTGACTGGCGTATTGTGACGACCCAGTTGCTCGGCCACCATTGTCCAGGCGTTTTCAGTTGTCAGAGATCTGGAGAATCTTCTGACCAGGGCAGCAGTCGAACATTTTCTGTATCCAGAAAGGCCTGTACAGGACCTGCAACATGCGGTCGTGCATTATCCTGCTGAAATGTAGGGTATCGCAGCCATGGAATGAAGGGTAGAGCCACGGGTCGTAACACTTCTGAAATGTAACGTCCACTGTTCAAAGTGCCGTCAATCCGACCAAGAGGTGACCGAGACGTGTAACCAATGGCACCCCATACCATCACGCCGGGTGATACGCCAGTACGGTGATGACGAATACACGCTTCCAATGTGCGTTCACCGGGATGTCGCCAAACACTGATGCGACCATCAGTATGCTGTTAACAGAATCTGGATTCATCCGAAAATATGACGTTTTGCCATTGTGCACCCAGGATCGTCGTTGAGTACAACTCCAGTCTGCGATGCAGCGTAAAGGGTAACCACAGCCGTGGTCTCCGAGCTGATAGTCCATGCTGCTGCAAACGTCGATAAACTGTTCGTGCAGATGGTTGTTGTCTTGCAAACGTCCCCATCTGTTGACTCAGGGATCGAGACGTGGCTGCGCAACCCGTTACAGCCATGCGGATAAGATGCCTGCCATCTCGACTGCTAGTGATACGAGGCCGTTGGGATCCAGCACGGCTTACCGTATTACCCTCCTGGACCCACCGATTCCATAGTCTGCTAACAGTAATTGGATCTCGACAAACGCGAGCAGCAATGTCGTGACACGATAAACCGCAATCGCGATAGGCTACAATCCGACCTGTATCATTTCTCCAGTAAAATCATACGATATTATTAGCTGGAGGCGATGTGGGTACGGCCATAAGGAACACTGAACTAGCTATGCAGATAGCCATGAGAAAAACTGCATTGGCCGCGGTATCCAAAAACTGAGCGAGATGGCGCTAGAGAAAGTGGAGGTAGTTCACAGAACGGCGGGACGTGAAAGAGGGGAAGGTGCTGAACGTAAAAATAAATTACAATTTAAATCACCATGTGATATACAACGTGCACGATACGTGGATGTAAAGCTAAAAATGATTCAAGTGGCTCTAAGCACTATGGGACTAGACTTAGAACTACTTAAACCTAAATAACTTAAGGACATCAGACACATCCATGTCCGAGGCAGGATTCGAACCTGCGACCGTAGCTGCAGCGAGGTTCGAGACTGAAGCGCCTAGATCCGCTCGGCCACATTGGCCGGCTGGTATAAAGCTATCACGGTAATTCCAGTATGACGCAGACTACTAATATTTATAATGGATGTACGTTTATTAAACTTTTTTTGTCCTTTTTATAATTACTGTCACCTCTCCAAATATTGACACATATTCGAAAAATACGTAAAAATCTGCTAACCGGTTGCATAGGTTTTCTATATACCTTGACCAGGTTTCGTCACCTCTAAGGGTGACTTCATCAGAAGGTAAGGTAATTACCCAAAATGAATATGTCAGATAAAATATCTTATATAATAAAAGTTTACATTAATGTAAACGAGTGTAAAACAAATAGTACATGAAAGTGTAAAGTGTAAAACAAACAGTACATGAAGAACATATCGTGAAAGATGTACAGTGATTTAAGAGCTGAGTTACTCAAGCCATACATTAAAATATAACACACAATGTTCTTCAAAAAGTCAAACATTAAAATGATACTTATAATCCAGGTTATCTCCTCCTTTTCAGAAACATTATTTTCCCTCTGTTAAGTTACGCTCATTACTAACACACCAGTCGACCTATGTGCCCTAGTTATGCAAGCTTTCTTTTCAAATTTGTGTCATATAATGAACTTATGTTCTTCATTACGTTTGTAATTCCATTCGTATTTAACTCTGGTTCTACCTGTGCTACGTAAAACGTAGCGAACTTTGTACTAATTTATCCCGTTTGAAGCTCATTTTTAAATGTTACTCAATAATTTGTAAAATTAATTTTTGTTAAAAGCTATATTGGCTATACGTATGATTTACTTCAGAAAACGTGTAATATACAAAATTGTTTTGCTCACGTTACTAGTGGCCCGCTTGTGGCACGCCCCACATTACGTTTACTTGACAGCATGACTAGTTGCCACACAGTCAGTCTTCTCACACCATACTGGTGATGTCTTATATTTTAATGTATGATTTGAGCAACTCAGCTCTTAAATCAGTGTACATCTTTGACGATATGTTCTTCATGTAAGTACTATTTGTTTTACACTCGTTTACATTAATGTAAACTTTTATTAGATGAGATATTTAATCTGACATATTCATTTTAGGTCATTACCTTACCTTCTGATGAAGTCACCCTTAGAGGTGACGAAATCTGGTCAAGCTATATGGAAAACCTATGCAACCGGTTGGCAGATTTTTACATATTTTTCAAATTTGTGTATATGGTTGCCGCAAACGTCAGCCATGCTCAAAGTTGTGCACCCTGTATTCATTTGTCTAAATAGTACCCTCGACATGGGTGATGTGACTGGGACTCTTGTTACGCTTTAGGACCGTATTCAGTCCTCGGGACTGGATGTGCATCAGCAGCAAACTGGGGCCCGTGGCGTGTAGGTGAGGCTGGGAGCGCTTGCAGCGGCGCATCCCGTTGCTGCTGGCTTGGCGGCAGGCAGCGGCAGCTGGTGAAACCCGACACCGCCGAGGGTGGCGGGTGAGGGGTGAGGGGTGCAGGGTGGCGCTGCTGCATCCCCAGCCTTATTGGGGGGGGGGGGGGGGGGACAAGAGGGGGAGGGATGGTGGCGTCCCCTGTTCGCCGCGGCGCGAGAGGAGAGCGCACTGCGCACAGCACGGAGCGTGGAGCGCTTTGTGGCAGCCGGGCGTTGACGCGGGTCTGCGACGCGCTGGTTCAGCGGGCGCCGTACAGCTACCGGGACCGCTACTTTGCGTTCTCCAGCCATTTTCCACCTACCTATTCCATAGACTGTGCTGTAATAGCGCGTCTTTGTTTTAGGTATTTCAATTTTAACTGGATGCAAGGTTACGTTGCTTCAGAATGTAGTTTGATTTAGTGGGTCCAACATTCGTGACATTATTAAAAACTTTAATTTCCGAAATATGTGAGTAAAGGTGCCTTTAAACGGGCGATAATTCGCTGGTAACATGTAGCCGCAATAGTGTTGCGATGAGTGTCCTCCATCGTGGCTGCAATGCACGACAATATTGCTTCATCAGTTTTAGTTTCCAAACTAACACTGAGAGTAAAAGTGCGTTTAAACGGGCCATGTTTTACGGCAATATGTGGCCGCTGTATTGTTGCCCTCAACATTGCTGCAATGTGGCTGCTGTGTGTGGCAATATTGTTGTATGTCCGGGCAGTATTGCTCTTCAAACAGGAAAACGCAGGTAGTTGCCGATGCATGGCGGAAGTGTTGTCGGTGTTTTCCATTAAGGATGGAGAATATTTCGTATAGCCGGGCCATACCTATACTTATGTGGATATGGTGTCTGCTCATTCGGACATGTCCGAAAGAGCAGACACCATTGATGACTTGCAGCCCTCTAGAACGAAATTAGAATTATATTAATACGGTCAACTGCTGATGGGCGTTGATATATACCAACGGGGACAGGTGAAAATGTGTGCCCCGACTGGGACCCGAACCCGGGATCTCCTGCTTTCACGGCAGACGCTCTATCTGTTGTGTTGGCAGAAGAGGCAGAGGAGGCCGAAATGCACGCGTTTTAGCTCACGCAGGCTTGCGTGAGGAGGGAAGAACTATACTGACGTGAGGTCTGGAACATGACAAGGAATTAGAATTCTGAAAGCGGACGTAAGTAGTTTGATACTTAACTTTAATCCATTAATGATGAACGTCGCTCTTGACGGTACATGATTCACAATATCAATATCAATAGTAACTGAATATGGCGCCTTGCTAGGTCGTAGCAAATGACGTAGCTGAAAGCTACGCTAAACTGTCGTCTCTGCAAATGAGAGCGTCTGTAGTCAGTGAACCATCGCCAGCAAAGTCGGCTGTACAACTGGGGCGAGTGCTAGGGAGTCTCTCTAGACTAGACCTGCCGTGTGGCGGCGCTCGGTCTGCAATCACTGATAGTGGCGACACGCGGGTCCGACGTATACTAACGGACCGCGGCCGATTTAAAGGCTAACACCTAGCAAGTGTGGTGTCTGGCGGTGACACCGCACTATCCATCTGAGCCACCGATGGCACAGAGGTTAGTGCGACTGCAGGGACTATCTCGCGCACGCCTCCTCCGAGACTCACATTCTCACTTTGTACGTTCACACACTACATTCGTAGTGTCCCACCCCAACACACACATTACTGGTGGAAGATATTCTTACCAAGCCCCGTAAGAGTTCGGGGAATATTTGTGTATCCGCACATGGCCGGTATTGCCAGAACTATATACTTATATGGATATGGTGTCTGTTCTTTCGGACATGTTCTGGCAATACCGGCCATGACTTCCTTCTTCTGTGCGGATGCACACATATTCCCCGAACTCTTACGGGGCTTGGTAAGAACGTCTTCCATCAGTAATGAGTGCGTTGGGGTGCGACGCTTCGAATGTAGTGTGTGGACATAAAAGGTGAGAATGTGAGTCTCGCGGGAGGCGTGCGCGAGATAGCCCTGCAGTCGCACTATCCTCTGTGCCCTCGGTTGCTCAGATGGATAGAGCGTCTGCCAGGTAAGCAGGAAATCCCGGGTTCGGGTCCCTTTCGGGGCACACATTTTCACCCGTCCCCGTTGATGTATATCAACGCCCATCAGCAGCTAACAGTATTAATATAATTCTAATACCTATCCTTGTCTGTGAGCTATGTTTCTTCTTTCTTACACCAAAAGTGATCGGCACCAAGTCACGTGAAACAATATTATCTCGGTTCAGTCCGAAATTTCCCGTGCATGGGCAGAAACACCTAATTTCATTGTTCCCTACAGGAGCTGAGAATTCCATAAAAATGAGCGTACATCTACGACGAAAGCTAAGTACCGTAGAAAATAATACAGGGTGTAACGGATATAAGTGCGGATATTTCTGTTCTGAGGATAATGTACTGAACAACGTTACATCAGTATTTTCATTATTTGCAAACGTAATTATAGGTATTACAAATATTATGATTTTAGGTTGGTTAGAACCTCCGTGACAAGAGCAAGCCATTAGTGCAGGTCAGGTGTCGAAGAGTGGATCCGTGGGCGCAAAACTGTTACTCTATACCTACAGGCGTGGTTCTCCACTTAGTGGTGCAGTTATGACTACAAAGAAAGCATCAGCTAGTAAATTATGTGACGTCTTTGCGGTAAGACTGTTAAACACAGGGTGGAAAGAAATATAAAGATATCACGTATAAAAATCTCTGCACTTATACCAGTTACACCCTCTACATACAAAGCCTTGAATTTGAGAAAGGACATTATTATTGTTACTCCAATTTCTCTACACTTATCTTTTCACGCCCCATTGATTCTGGTCTTGCCAATTCCCAGAACAATTCCTTTTAAATGGTGTGTTCAAAACCTGTTTCTGCGTTCTGAAAAAGGTATGTAAGATACCTAGTATCAGCTCACAGTATTTCAGAAGCAATTCCTTTATTTAAAAACTCGATTTCTCTTTACTTTTTTCCTTGTCGAGTACAAGGGCACGTGACCCGCAGTCAGTTCCATTACCCGGTACTCGTCCATTTCGCGATCGTCGTGTGTTTCGCGTAAACACATTCTAAGCCGTTCCCCACCTCCTCCTCCTCCCCCCCCCCCCCCCCCATCAAAAAAAAAAAAAAATCTGACGCACGAAGAAATTATCCGACTGACATGAGAATCGGTAGATATGATGTACGTGCACAGTGAAACAACTGATTAAAATTTCATAAAAACTGGATGGTTTAGGGTAAGTAGGAGCGAGTTGGACCACTTTTTTCCTTCAGCAGAAAATTTGTGTATTTTTGATTTTTTAAATTAATGGCAGCATGTTCATATAGTATGTCAGATAAACAAATATACAATATATAATAGTGGCACTACCACTTAAAATAAAATGAAAATATGCATGTGCTCCATCTCGCCCAAAGGTGTATGGGTCAGATAGGCCAGTGTACTGCGACAATATAACTGTATAAAGATGACTATACACGAAGAAAATAGTCAGTTAAAATTAATTTCTTTTGTTTGGAATATGTTGTAATGAATACAGAATTATGTGTGTGTGTGGTCTTCAGTCCAGAGACTGGTTTGATGCAGCTCTCCATGCTACTCTATCCGGTGCAAGCTTCTTCATCTCCCAGTACCTACTGCAACCTACATCCTTCAGAATCTGTTTAGTGTATTCATCTCTTGGTCTCCATCTACGATTTTTAGCCTACACGCTGCCCTCCAATACTAAATTGGAGATCCCTTGATGCCTCAGAATATGCACTACCAACCGATCCCTTCTTCTAGTCAAGTTCTGCCACAAATTTCTCTTCTTTCCAATTCTATTCAATACCTCCTTATTAGTTATGTCATCTACCCATCTAATCTTCAGCATTCTTCTGTAGCACCACAATTCGAAAGCATCTATTCTCTTCTTGTCCAAACTATTTATCGTCCATGTGTCTCTACCATACAAATACTTTCAGAAACGACTTCCTGACACTTAAATCTATACTCGATGTTAACAAATTTCTCTTCTTCAGAAACGCCTTCCTTGCCATTGCTAGTCTACATTTTACATCCTCTCTACTTCGACCATCATCAGTTATTTTGCTCCCCAAACAGCAAAACTGATTTACTACTTTAAGCGTCTCATTTCCTAATCTAATTCCCGCAGCATTACCCGATTTAATTCGATTACATTACGTTATCCTCGTTTTGCTTTTGTTGCTGTTCATCTTATATCCTCCTTTCAAGACACACATTATACTGGTAATTATTTTAGTTTGGGCAGTTTCATCAGATTATTATAAATCATGACTGAATATTGACTTTTCTAATGAGCAGGTTTTGTTGAAGCATTAGCCTGTCTCTCTCTCTCACCACCGCAGTTACATTTATTACCAAATGTTGAACAATATTCACGTGACCATTGTGGACAGAAAACACTCTGAATCCAATCGTCATTTTTATTAGTTTAGTAATAGATTTCAGAACATCCAAGACATTGATCTTCATCCCATTCTTCAAAGCTATTTTGGTAATCTTCTACAATACCTGCATTCCATGGTGAGCTACTTGCAGTATTTTTCTTTTTTAGTTTCTTCAGTCTATTTTTCGCTTTACAGGTAATTCTCTTGGGTGATTTTTTGTGGCTTTTTTTGTTTCCTCCCTTTTATTATCCCTCTTTTTCTTTGCAGCTTCAATATTTTCAGCAGACTTTAGACCTTTGGATACAGTTGCTGCCTTCCTCTTAGAAATCATGATTTTATCATTAGAAGGAACGATAGAAATTTCTTCGAAAAGTTTGGTCTGTGTTGGCTTAGACTAGATAGTTTTGAAATAGCAGTCTTGGAAATTTTAGATTTAGTTGGGGTCCGAAGTTGTGTCAGTGAATGAATTTTACTTGTGCAGATAGCTCTCCTGTTTTGATGTGCTTGGGATCATTAGGTCTTTGGATGAGCTTTGAAGTGGTTCGGCGGCCAGTGTGTGAGATCCTCCTCATTAATTTGTTGCTACAGGCGTATCTTCCGACAAGCACAGCTTGGGACTGCGGCCATATTCAGTGGGATTACTCCACTTACTTGGAAGCTAAATGTAGTTGTGTTCCCCGTCTCCCACATTGAAACGAGTGGCCCATCTCTCCCAAATAACACTGGTCCATCTCTCCCGATTGTCTTGGAGAAATGGATCACTCCGACTTCTATCTATAGGTAGCGAACTCGGTGGCCGTTTAAGATCAGTTTCATGCCTACACATTTGTCAAGCTTACAGTAACAACATTGCATCAATACTGTGCAAACTAAGCCTTAATACTAAAATTATGTGACTACATGATAAAACTTTTCGGCTTACCAGTAAAGAGTACGTGATTCTTCTCCAGAACTAACACGAAAGTGAGTGCAACACTTTCCCAGTACGCTGGTTCGGAAAAGAGCTTTCTCGCAAGTAGCGGGAATTGTCCTCTAGCAGCTCATTTGTTAATTACGCCACTCCCGGACTTAGGCTATTCAAGAGAAAGAGCTTAGCAAATTGAACATCGGCTGGAAACTTTCCTCATGTCAGCACGTAGTAGGTGTCGCCACCGGCGCCAGCCTTGTGTGAATGCTCTGAAGAGCTAATAATTTGCGTATCACAGCATTTTCTTCCTGTCGGTTAAGTTTCGCGTCTGCAGCATGTCATCTTCGTGGTGTAGCAGTTTTAATGGCCAGTAGTGTATTAGATAATTACGGGTCATCACTCAGGGACTTACTAATTTTGACCTGAAAAATATGGCGGATAAACGGAAGCAGACCAATCTCTGTTATGAGAATCCCGTAAACATAGTACGGCAGCAATTTACCAGTGCTGATTTACTGAAAGTACTTAAATGCAAAAAGGCAGCTACCTCGGCTGCGATGAAATGATGACAGCGTGTGTAGACGCAGCCGCTAATGAAGCATAGTAGAGACCGACAATAACATTGTTGTACAGTACTGACGGGCGCGCAGGCTTGTGAAGGGCCTTTTGTTGTGGAGGAGGAGAAGTTTATTTACGTTTTTGTGGCGACGAATATGCTGAAGCCGCTTCTTCAGTTTTGTTAGGTAGCACAATAAACTTCTGATTTGATCGTTGCATCACGAGTGAAGACGTAATAAAGAATAACCCCTTCAGAATTCTAGAAGACCGTCGCCATGACTTAACCGGTCGAGGGTGCGGGTATGGCTCCAGTACATGCACTGCCGCTTGATTTCCGGTTCGAAGTAATGAACCCATGTTTCATTTCCTGTGACGATGTTCGACAAAAGATTGTCACCCTTGTAACCCGAAAGCGACTCCGCATGTCTGGTTGTGGTCTTCTGTTAGGCAGCGAGGAACCCAATGGGCATACATCTTTCAGTACTCCAGCTGGCGGACGAGTGCGTCAGCACTGCCTACAGAGATGTCTGGTTGTGCTGCGAGGTGTCAGGTTGTGAGCCGTCGATCACCTCGATTGCAACATCGTAGGAATCACAACAGCGAGCGTCCAGCCGGCACGCGGAATGTCGGCCACGTTTGCGCGACCTTGTTGCGATGACAGACGCCTCTCCCAGCGACTCGCTGTGCTTTTGTTAACTGCCAGGCATCCGTAGATATTCTGCAACCGCCTATGTGTAGCTGTGATGCTCTGGTTTCCGCCAAAAGAAACTCATTGACAACTCTCTACTTGGAATGCACCTCCGTCGCTACCGCCATTTTGAAGGCTACGTGTACGCCGCCATCTACCGGAACTTCATGAAATTATATCGACTGGAATAGGAATATTCCACGATGTGGCACAACAAATTTCGCGTTTTTTTCAACCGAAACAGGCCGAGAAAAACGCCTCTAGTATTTAGTTAATCATTTTTCAGCTTGGAAGGCCAAGTCTACCATCAAAGATGACCAGTACTGGTAAACATACGAAACGAGGAGACATGCTTAACGCTACCTTCATCTGAACGGTGGGAGTGCGGAGCACTTGTGGTAACTTGTTTGTCCTCAAGTAAAATGTAAATGTCGTGTGACTAGGGCCTCCCGTCGGGTAGACCGTTCGCCGGGTGCAAGTCTTTCAATTTGAGCCACCTCGTCGACTTGCGCGTCTATGGGGATGAAATGATGATTTTTAGAACGACACAACAACCAGTCCCTGAGCAGATAAAATCTCCGACCCAGCCGGGAATCGAACCTGGGCTCTTAGGATTGACATTCTGTCGCGTTGACCACTCAGCAACCGGGAGCGGACTGTCCTCAATTGTATGTCCACAGTTGGGATCTCCTGGGATTCTGTTATGAGGTGTCAATACACTCAGTCAAAACACATCTTTTCGGGGCTCGAGTTTATTGCGACTACTTACTTATTTCGTTGTCCTCACTCTCCGCTTTCGCTTGTATCTGTTCAAATGGCTCTGAGCACTATGGGACTTACCGAGCGAGGTGGCGCAGTGGTTAGACACTGGACTCGCATTCGGGAGGACGACGGTTCAATCCCGCTTCCGGCCATCCTGATTTAGGTTTTCCGCGATTTCCCTAAATCGCTCCAGGCAAATGCCAGGATGGTTCCTTTAAAAGGGCACGGCCGACTTCCTTCCCCGTCCTTCCCTATTCCGATGAGACCGATGACCTCGCTGTCTGGTCTTCTTCCCCAAAACAACCAACCACTATGGGACTTAACTTCTGAGGTCATCAGTCCCCTACTACTTAAACCTAACTAACCTAAGGACATCACTCACATCCATGCCCGAGGCAGGATTCGAATCTGCGACCGTAGCGGTCGCGCAGTTCCGGACTGAAGCTCCTAGAACCGCTCGGCCACTCCGGCCGGCGCTTGTATCTGTGACATTGAAACACTTTGCATAAATATAAGAAGAACAATGAAATATAAATAAATATAAAGGAAAAAACCAAAGAAAGAGAAGGTGGGCAACATGAGTAAAAAAGAATGTACTCATCAGAATTTTGAATTATTCTGACACCTAACAACAACATTAATTTAACAAATTTGTTCTCTGCTGGCTTCTCTCTACATCATACTTCAGGTACAAAAGCTGCATTTCGTATATCTGTCTCAATGTTGTGTCGCTGTTACGGATTGATTACAATCCAGTACCAAGTTACCAGCCTGTGGGCATTGGTATACTACTGACGCACAGACACGAATTTCAAGTTTTCTGGCTGAAGATGGACATGTAACTGGAATCAGTAGGCAATAAAGTTGCTCAATTTAGCAATTGAAGGTTTAAATCATAATGTTAGTGCTCCTGTACATCACAGCTGTGGAGATCCTCTTTATCAAAAACCCTCCATAATAGTTCCCGCTTTACGTTGTCGAATATATCTGCCAGATTTAATCGATAAATAACATGTTTAACATCTCAAATATCAGTATAGAGTGCCTAGATAAAAATAATCTTACAATATGGCAGAACTGGATGGGACATCACGAATCGAACCACATTTTACGGATAACCAAGGTATAAAATTTACCGTGGTGGAGACATGGCCGTAATACGGCAACTAATTAGTGACGATCGTGCGAAAATATCTACATGAAGTCTACTTTTTCCAGTCTTTGAAGTCATTGCGGATAGTTACGGTTTTTATTCACCACTGAGGCCTATTAGCGTCATATTGCCACTATGTTTTACATAGCATTCTTTGTTGGAGGTTTCGTCAACACACCTGTAGTCTTAATCTCTTGCACAAACAGTTTCACACAAGTTTACACTAACTGTGGTTCGTGCAACACTCGACAATAATCACCCACTATTTAATCGTCAGCACCATTCTGAGTAGCATTCAAACACATCTGTTCCTCTCGCTCATTCGAAAGTAAAGGCTTAGCAAAGTACTCAGGACACAGCGTATGGGAGATGCGCATGCGCAGACATGTGGCAGCAACCGAGTGGCCCGTCGAAATCACGGTTTCCAGCATTATCTGTGACGGGCAGTTCTCTTCTTCACTGACAAGGTTCAGTTCCGTGCCAGACTCATAAATATTTTCCGGTTCACTTTTATTTCCTCCGCCCAGTATAAATATGTAAATTGAAGGTGCAGGTGGGGAAAGAAAGGAAAGGAAAGGTATTACTGATGTCAGCTGCATCAGGACATTACGCGGAATCAGCGGCGACGAATGAAAATGTGTATGGGACTGGGATTCGAACCCTGGAGCTCCTGCTTACTAGGCAGGCGCGTTAATCACTGCGCCATCCAGGTCACAGTGTTATTGGACCCACGTGGACTACCTCGGCATGCCTCACGGCCTATCCTCAGTCCCTGTCCAATTCCTCCATCCTAGCTACTCTGATGTCCGCCAGGAGGTTGGACGTACTTGTGCATCCGCACTGAAGAAGATGGATCCCCTGTCCATCTAGGCGAATCAATTATATGAATGCGTGGCATTCATACACTGCTGGCCATTAAAATTACTACACCAGAAGAAATGCAGATGATAAACGGGTATTCATTGGACAAATATATTATACTAGAACTGACATGTGATTACATTTTCACGCAATATGGGTGCATAGATCCCGAGAAACCAGTACCCAGAACAACCACCTCTGGCCGTAATAACGGCTTTGATACGCCTGGGCATTGAGTCAAACAGAGCTTGGATGCCGTGTACAGGTACAGCTGCCCATGCAGCTTCAACACGATACCAAAGTTCATCAAGAGTACTGACTGGTGTATTGGGACGCGCCAGTTGCTCGACCACTATTGACCAGACGTTTTCAGTTGGTGAGAGATCTGGATAATGTGCTGGCCAGGGCAGCAGTCGAACATTTTCTGTATCCAGAAAGGCCCGTAAGGACCTGCAGCATGCGGTCGTGCATTATCCTGCTGAAATGTAGGGTTTCCCAGGGATCGAATGAAGGGTAGAGCCACGGGTCGTAACACATCTGAAATGTAACGTCCACTGTTCAAAGTGCCGTCAATGCGAACAAGAGGTGACCGAGACGTGTAACCAATGGCACCCCATACCATCACGCCGGGTGATACGCCAGTATGGCGATGACGAATACACGCTTCCAATGTGCGTTCACCACGATGTCGCCAAACACGGATGCGACCATCATGATGCTGTTAACAGAACCTGGATTCATCCGGAAAAATGACGTTTTGCCATTCGTGCACCCAGGTTCGTCGCTGAGTACACCATCGCAGGAGCTCCTGTCTGTGATGCAGCGTCAAGGGTAACCGCAGCCATGGTCTCCGAGCTGATAGTCCATGCTGCTGCAAGCATCGTCGAACTGTTCGTGCAGATGGTTGTTGTCTTGCAAACGTCCGCATGTGTTGACTCAGGGATCGAGACGTAGCTGCACGATCCGTTACAGCCATGCGGATAAGATGCCTGTCATCTCGACTGCTAGTGATACGAGGCCGTTGTGATCCAGCAAGGCGTTCCGTATTACCCTCCTGAACCTACCGATTCCATATTCTGCTAACAGTCATTGGATCTCGACAAACGCGAGCAACAATGGTGCGATACGATAAACCGCAGTCACGATAGGCTACAATCCGACCTTTATCAATGTCGGAAACGTGATGGTACGCACTTCTCTTCCTTAAATGAGGCATCACAACGACGTTTCACCAGGCAACGCCGGTCAACTGCTGCTTGTGTATGAGAAATCGGTTGGAAAGTTTCCTCATGTCAGCATGTTGTAGGTGTCGCCACCGGCTCCAACCTTGTGTGAATACTCTGAAAAGTTAATCATTTGCATATCACAGCATCTTCTTCATGTCGGTTAAATTTTGGGTCTGTAGCACGTCATCTTCGTGATGTAGCAATTTTAATGGCAAGTAGTGTGTAATCTAGTATAAAGTTTGAGTATTAAATCAACTACGCTGCAAACACCGTAATACTATTAGTTTGCTAATATTATAAGTTGCGCCATAAAGCAGCATAGCAAGGTGATAGTTGACTTCTGGTGGTGTAAGATGCTGTATTTTGGCATTTAGCCTGAATGCCACGCGGTATAACTTCTGCTAAATTCTGAAGAGCGTAATTGAACCTTTAGATCAGCAACTGTAAAACTAATACAAACATGAAAAACATAACAGAAATTTAAATTGAGTCGTTTTTTAATTTCTGAAATATTATTTTTCCGTTAAATGCATCGAACCGCTGGCTCCAGCGTTGTTAAAATTCAGAGGCTCATCCTCTGCGAAATTTCTGTTTCACCGACGTTGAGTTTAACGTAACAGCTACTGGTTGTCAGATGTTTGCATCAAACAAATCTGCCTGCTCAAGAGGACACAACATCTCCCAGGAGTTGTAAGGAAAAAACCTCACGAATAGTCAACACCAGTTAAAAGAATACAGATAATAAAATAATGAAAGGCCAGAACATCGCAGGAATGCATCAATACTGTAGCTCTATGGACAGAATAATATCGTAATTTGAATGTCGGTCTATATCTACAAAAATCTGTATTTCGGATGTATCGATATATCACTGACGCATCCATGTATGTAACGCCAATTTCATCACATCATGAAAATATCTTTGAGGTGCTGACGAGTTGTAAAGCGTCTAAGAGAAGAATAAAAAGGTTTTTTAGCTTTGTGTATGTGTTTGAATGTGGTGGTGCTTGAACGTGGTGGTGATAACAGTCATTTCTCACACTTCTCACATTAAACACGCATGAGTGCAACATATTAACAACAAAAAATAGATTTTTTTTTGCTTTTTTGGGATATATAAAGAACACACTAGCTCAACACCGATGTACAGGCAGATGATTTTGAAGACCTGATTTAGAAATCCACGTGGAAAGAAACTTCGGGGTACTAAAAGTGCAGTACGTAGCGAAAACAATCTGAACATCTATCTTAATAAACCAATTGCTGATAAATATGTTGTGTTTATAAGAATTTATAAAGTCAGTTACTTTTAATTTAATTTAAAAATCAAAAGTAATAGTCTTAAAAAGGGGAAAGTGCAATTATTTAGAGTTCTAAGTAAAACTTTTGCTCGCTGTAACATTAAAAATCACAGTTTTGGTGTGATTAATGCTTTTAAAAAGAATTTTGTTTCTTTACGTAGAGTGATTCTACTCATCTGCTGTTGAAATATACCTTGATGATATCACCAAATAGGCAAAATATACCAAGAAACTTTTATACCAAGAAGATCTCAGAAATTACGACCAGTATCCACTATTGGAACGTATAGTCATAGACGTTGGTTTTGTGACATACTCTCATCAGAAATTCCTATGACATGTAATGACTTCGTTTTAGATGGCCGCCGCACCTCAATCATCCTTTTTGTTTCGAAAATACGAAGTTGTTTTGTATTTTTATTTTTTTTAATCCTCTATGGCTCATCCTTCAATTATCCCACGAACCCTAGCAGTACGTGGGGGCGGGGGGGGAGTTACTTTCTGTCCTCATTTTCTAAGTATTGTACTCTTGTCGTTTACTTTATACTTAATTTTTTTTTTAAAAAAAAATGTGGTTTTTATGAATTCTTCTACTAGTTTCTGTCATTTTTTTCAGTTACTACAAAAACTTTTAGTCTATCCGAAGTGGTCATAAAGTACCACCTTCTTTACTAGCAGATGCGTCTTTTCACAATAATGGGGTTAAAATCTATTTCCAGGTTCTGACCTTAACATACACATGTGTCAATATTTTAAACATAGCTGCAGAACAGCAAAGGTTTCACGTAATAAAATTATAAACAGCCGACCAGTTGCAATGGATAAAGAAATTCTTTACCTAGGTTTCGGCAAATATAAATTTGTTTTCTTCAGAAGGTAACCTAAGGTCAATGAACATCATAGCTTACATTAGAAAAGTATGAAACTTATAAGCCAAGATTAAATTTTAACACAAATTAGAGGACTCTTGCATTACAGAAGTGTGATAACTTCGACTGGTACTTACAATTTTACATTAGGAAGGACTAATGTACCATCGCCGTTTTTACAATTGTCGGCATAGATCCATGTGTCAAAAATAAAATATAGCCCTAGAATTAGGTTTTGTCACGATAATATAAAATAGCTCATGGATCTTGCAGAGCTGACAACCGGCTGAGTGTAATCGGCGAGCGTAGTTACTCTGAAAATAGGGCAGGCGGCGCTCGTGCCGAGAAACATGTGCCAATTGGCGTACAAAGGCAACGTGTAAATTATCAGTATTTATAACGTCCTTAGGTAGAGTAACAATAAAAAAGGAAGGAAATTAACAATCCCGTTATAACAGTATGGGAGCACTGGCACAGATCAGGGGTTTACAAACTAACCTGTAACAACTGTCATTCATATTATACTGGTCAAACAGGCAGAGCTGTGAAAACAAGATATAAAGAACACCTATTAGGTAAGAAAGGAGCGAATATACACAATTCTACTTTTGCTCAACACCTCATGATAGCCAGTCATACGCCCTCTAGAACCACGTGATGTGTGTAACATGAATTGTGAAACACCCTGTAGATAGTTCATTCATCCCTGGAATCTCGCGTCCGTCGGCCGTCGTAATTTAATATATTATTATTGTATTTATTATTTTTTGATTGTTGCCGACTTATGTGGTGGACCTTGATAAAAATGATATTTCATTCAATTTTGATTTACGATTAAATGCTTTTGTGAAGTTCTCCTTTTTAACAATATTAATCTTAAATTGTTTGTTACGTTAATGAATGTTAGACTCGCTGAATCTTAAAACATGAGCATATAACATTGGAATAAACTGTTCATATTAATTTCCTCGGCTAGTCAGTTCACTTTAAAGCAAAAGATCTTTAGATATTAATTACAACTGCGGCCCACACACGCGCGAGAGTATTTTTTCTTACCTCCGTTAACCATTACCACGCAGTCGGAGTCCTCGCTCTGGCTGTCGGCTATGGTACTGAAAATAAGAATCTTAAAGCTACGTATTTCTGCAACTTCATGCGGCTGTGGAGAAAAATTAATATTATGTTAATAGCGAGCGAGTATTTCGCTTCCACTAATTTCTCATAAGTTAATATCGCCACGTAATGGTGTCGTTGGCTGCATCGGCCGCTGCGATTCTTGAACTGTAAATTATTTCAATGCAGGTTAATTCAAGGAAGGCGGACATGAAATCGGGATCACCTCTTACAAATTAAAAGTGCACAATAATATTAAATCAATATATTATCTACTTAACTCATACAAATACGCTTACATTTGACAGCATTCGAAAGATGTCCGTCTACACACAACCAAGACAAGAGAAGAAGTGAAGACGACTAAAAAATTAACAAAAGAGCATATCTTGTCATCTCTTTAGATCATTTTGTTACATTTCCTTGCACTCGAAACCTACACAGTGAAATTATTATTTTACGGCTACATGTTAAAAGTATATTATTCAATTTTTAAATGTCTCTTCTTTATAAATACTGTTTTTTTAAGTCTTTTCGTAATATAGCACTGGGGACGCTATATCATACGCCCTCTAGAACCACGTGATGTGTGTAACATGAATTGTGAAACACCCTGTAGATAGTTCATTCATCCCTGGAATCGAGAATCTCTGCGATTTATACCTGTTATCCATATCGACGCTGGTAAGACTTTCGGGAGTGCTTTAAATGTAAGTTGAAATTTTTTGTGCAGTTTCGCATTCGCTATTGTAATTATTCATTTACTTTATTATTATTGGAGTTATTTTAACATTCTATGCCAACTGGCAACTGCAGATGCGTTGACTTCTGCTCTCGCCTCTGTTGCGACTGCTGATGAGATCTGACGGAAGTCTCCAGAGAGGATAACGGTACAGACGGCCACAGGGCTATTGTTGTTAAGCTAAAGTCGAATTGATCCGTGGAACGTTTCAATGGGTATTTTACGGGATATCAAAACCTCATCCTTAACAATGTAAGTACAGTTCTGCATCAGCTACCAACTTTATTTTGCTTTAAAATGTGACCTATGCAACACGTGTAATAGGAAAAGCGTGGTAGTCATTCGGCTTTTAGCCTAACACAGCTAGATAGAAGTGGCGGGGGGTCTTGACTTCGTCGTAACTCAACCAATTAGCACGAAGTATTTGTAAATTATGCTCACAAACTTTTCTCGTGAATCACTTTTCCTGTTACTGAAAACAAGGCCAAAATCCCTACAGGACATCCTGAGATTTTTGACTGATTACGAATGCGACGTAAGTTTGTAATGGAAAAATATTTTTATGTTATATAATTACAGATTAATATTTTTCGCATTTTTTTTCTTTACATATATCGTGAAACATTGCTTCTTGCCATGTTTCATGAATCTAAGTCAACTAGAAGTACGGTACGTTGAGGTGAGTGAGTTTGCGAGTAACAAAATATTGCCATATCTTTTGATTTCATTAACTTAGAAGCTTAAATTTCTTTACGCCGTTAAAGGACCGTAGGCCTTAGTATGTGATATAAGTTTCAACTTGATACCACAATCTGTGCCACAGAAAAAGTGATCATAGCAGTCGGACAGATATACAGACAGATAACGAAGTTATGCCATAAGGCAGTGATGATACACTTGGTCCCTACCGCCCACTAGTGGAAGCTCTAGTTTTCGTGGTGGGCGGTAGGTAGTTGGGGATTAAACATATTTCCATTAGGTTTTTATAAAATGTTGACGTAATTTATTTGGCAAATAATTATTTTTATATGTTTTAACTTGCTGCAACTCTGCTGTATAAGTTTTAGTATGGAACCACGAAAATGTCAAAAATTCAATATATTAAAGCATTTTACATAATTTTTGACGTCATTGTCAGCAACTATATTTTTAAAAAATACAGAAATTTCAGATTCTTCTTCATTCGAAAATCAGTATTTCAGCCTAAAAAATAACGTTATTATAACCACAGGAAACATATTTGTCGGTCAAAACCAAGGTAGCGAAAAAAACGTATCAAGAGAGCAAATTTTGAATTAAATTCAAATACAACACACGACTGTAATGTTTCATTATCGAAAGAAGTTACCCGAAAAAGGTTTCCCCCTGTTTCAGTAGCTCATGAATCTGCTTCTGGCGCCAGGAACTGAAAACCTACACTCCTGGAAATTGAAATAAGAACACCGTGAATTCATTGTCCCAGGAAGGGGAAACTTTATTGACACATTCCTGGGGTCAGATACATCACATGATCACACTGACAGAACCACAGGCACATAGACACAGGCAACAGAGCATGCACAATGTCGGCACTAGTACAGTGTATATCCACCTTTCGCAGCAATGCAGCCTGCTATTCTCCCATGGAGACGATCGTAGAGATGCTGGATGTAGTCCTGTGGAACGGCTTGCCATGCCATTTCCACCTGGCGCCTCAGTTGGACCAGCGTTCGTGCTGGACGTGCAGACCGCGGGAGACGACGCTTCATCCAGTCCCAAACATGCTCAATGGGGGACAGATCCGGAGATCTTGCTGGCCAGGGTAGTTGACTTACACCTTCTAGAGCACGTTGGGTGGCACGGGATACATGCGGACGTGCATTGTCCTGTTGGAACAGCAAGTTTCCTTGCCGGTCTAGGAATGGTAGAACGATGGGTTCGATGACGGTTTGGATGTACCGTGCACTATTCAGTGTCCCCTCGACGATCACCAGTGGTGTACGGCCAGTGTAGGAGATCGCTCCCCACACCATGATGCCGGGTGTTGGCCCTGTGTGCCTCGGTCGTATGCAGTACTGATTGTGGCGCTCACCTGCACGGCGCCAAACACGCATACGACCATCATTGGCACCAAGGCAGAAGCGGCTCTCATCGCTGAAGACGACACGTCTTCATTCGTCCCTCCATTCACGCCTGTCGCGACACCACTGGAGGCGGGCTGCACGATGTTGGGGCGTGAGCGGAAGACGGCCTAACGGTGTGCGGGACCGTAGCCCAGCTTCATGGAGACGGTTGCGAATGGTCCTCGCCGATACCCCAGGAGCAACAGTGTCCCTAATTTGCTGGGAAGTGGCGGTGCGGTCCCCTACGGCACTGCGTAGGATCCTACGGTCTTGGCGTGCATCCGTGCGTCGCTGCGGTCCGGTCCCAGGTCGACGGGCACGTGCACCTTCCGCCGACCACTGGCGACAACATCGATGTACTGTGGAGACCTCACGCCCCACGTGTTGAGCAATTCGGCGGTACGTCCACCCGGCCTCCCGCATGCCCACTATACGCCCTCGCTCAAAGTCCGTCAACTGCACATACGGTTCACGTCCACGCTGTCGCGGCATGCTACCAGCGTTAAAGACTGCGATGGAGCTCCGTATGCCACGGCAAACTGGCTGACACTGACGGCGGCGGTGCACAAATGCTGCGCAGCTAGCGCCATTCGACGGCCAACACTGCGGTTCCTGGTGCGTCCGCTGTGCCGTGCGTGTGATCATTGCTTGTACAGCCCTCTCGTAGTGTCCGGAGCAAGTATGGTGGGTCTGACACACCGGTGTCAATGTGTTCTTTTTTCCATTTCCAGGAGTGTATATGTGTCCTGTGTATGGTGAAATGATATTTGGTAGAAATCGCCTTTCTGAGGACTCCAAGTAACTTTAGAATGACAAAATCCCTTTACCAGACTGCTTAAAACTATCTGAAGAGCCACGCGTTTAACCAGCCGCCGCTGAGAATTTGACGCGAGGGTACACAGTGTGCGAAAGGCTAATGCTGCTTGGCTCATACCAGTTGCCCATAGAAAATTTTCACAAACTTCATAAACTAAAGGTACGTCTTGGTAAAGCAGCCACCCTTTCCTGTCCCTCACTATCGTTAAGGTTTCGTTGTAGTTGCTACAGTTATCTCCACTGATGTTGTTGTTGTTGTGGTCTTCAGTCCTGAGACTGGTTTGATGCAGCTCTCCATGCTACTCTATCCTGTGCAAGCTTTTTCATCTCCCAGTACCTACTGCAACCTACATCCTTCTGAATCTGCTTAGTGTATTCATCTCTTGGTCTCCCTCTACGATTTTTACCCTCCACGCTGCCCTCCAATACTAAATTGGTGATCCCTTGATGCCTCAGAACATGTTCTACCAACCGATCCCTTCTTCTGGTCAAGTTGTGCCACAAACTTCTCTTCTCCCCAATCCTATTCAATACTTCCTCATTAGTTATGTGATCTACCCATCTAATCTTCAGCATTCTTCTGTAGCACCACATTTCGAAAGCTTCTATTCTCTTCTTGTCCAAACTATTTATCGTCCATGTTTCACTTCCATACATGGCTACACTCCATACAAATACTTTCAGAAATGACTTCCTGACACTTAAATCTATACTCGATGTTAACAAATTTCTCTTCTTCAGAAACGCTTTCCTTGCCATTGCCAGTCTACATTTTATATCCTCTCTACTTCGACCATCATCAGTTATTTTGCTCCCCAAATATCAAAACTCCTTTACTACTTTAAGTGTCTCATTTCCTAATCTAATTCCCTCAGCATCACCCGACTTAATTAGATTACATTTTACTATCCTTGTTTTGCTTTTGTTGATGTTCATCTTATATCCTCCTTTCAAGACACTGTCCATTCCATTCAACTGCTCTTCCAAGTCCTTTGCTGTCTCTGACAGAATTACAATGTCATCGGCGAACCTGAAAGTTTTTATTTCTTCTCCGTGAATTTTAATACCTACTCCAAATCTTTCTTTTGTTTCCTTTACTGCTTGCTCAATATACAGATTGAACAACATCGGGGAGAGGCTACAACCCTGTCTTACTCCCATCCCAACCACTGCTTCCCTTTCATGTCCCTCGACTCTTATAACTGCCATCTGGTTTCTGTACAAATTGTAAATAGCCTTTCGCTCCCTGTATTTTACTCCTGCCACCTTTAGAATTTGAAAGAGAGTATTCCAGTCTCCACTGATAACAGTTTGTAATATGAAAGTTCTAGGTCTACCGCTTGATTTATTTTCCCATAATATTTCCGTCGAAGACTTTTTTAATCTGTTATGTCAAATTATGCGTCCAGCTAGTTTGGTTTTTCTTTTGTATGTAATGTCAATCGCCCTTTATTGTGCAGTTTGTTTTAATATTTGTTAAATAGATTTTCTTTCAGCCCAGGATGTTCATGTTGCTCTTCTCCATATTCATGTCACTATTGCTTCTAAATTTCTTTCCTCTCTTGTTTCCCAGAGTCCACATTTCATAACCATAACTTGATATGCTCCAAACAAATGTCACGTTAAATATTTTACTTGTTTCTATATTAAGTTGACTCTTCGTTAATTCACTACTCTTATTTCTGAAGAGAAGTTTGGTCACTGGAGCTTTTCTTTTATTATTCGTTTTACTTCTGTTGGCGTCTGTAGCTGTGCTTCTGAAGAAAGAAAATTTGTTTTCTTGCATTAGCATTAGCACTACTAATTTAATTTTTGCCATTAATTGTCTGATCGTTTTAAGTTTCACCATTATTTTAGTCTTATTTCTCTTTGTTTTCAGTTTCTGGGTGTCCATGACATCAGACGAAATTTTCAACATACAGTTCATATCCTTTTCAGGATCTGCCGAATTGACAGAAAATAACTATGTCTTTGCCTTTTACGAGGTGGCGCAACATAGTACTAAAACAGAGATTTATTTTAATTTTAAAATTTTGTGGTGCGTGCCTCTAGGCTGGACTCACATGGCCTGCGATTAAATGCGGTTCTGTTTAGTCCTGTGATATCGGATAAATCTTTTCGAAACCCCCTACACTTGTATAATACGCAGTTTAGCAGAGAAGTAATGATCGTAGATATTTCGAGAATAGGGACTGTGACAGTATTTAAGAAAGAAAAGATGGACCAAGCAGACTGTAATATATTCATTGTCGGTGCTATTAGCTAACTTCAAGCGCCGCTTATCTACAATCACTTACCATAAGCTTTTATCGCAATTAGTATATTACAGCCTTCTTCGACTTTTTCATACTGAGGCTGTGGACTCTCACGAGAGCAAAATTCTAAATCCTGTTACGGTAGATCAGCGCCATAGTGTACAAGTTCGCTGGCGCGACGGACAAATGAATGGCGCCTGTGGTTGGGGGAGGAACAGGTGAGCAGGGCCGTCCTTGCCCCGGCGGCCTAGGCCACGCCGCCATGCACGCCGTGCGGCGGGCCTGCCTACCTGCCGGGGGCAGCGCTCTCGGGTTGCGCATGCGCCGTGACGCGCGGTTCCGGGCGTCGGGTTTCTGCGGGCGGGATCGGGTTTCACTTGGCCACGCCCCCCTCCCTGCTGCCTGCTGCTTCCACACAACATTGTCTTCTTTTTTAGAGAGAAAAAATCTGGACGGGAGGACGACCGCAACCGGCCGGCACAAAACACAAACAACGAGAGCGCTCGACTGTGCACCGAATATCGAATTACGGCGCAGCGCAGCGACCTTGTTGCTCATTCACATCTCCACCATTCACCGCGGGCGCGCTTGCTCCGGGTACTGTTGGACGGCTGTCAGTAAATAATACATCTAATTGGGATCATTTTAAACAGTGTGCTGCAGAGGGTGTCGGTGCGTGGAGCAAAGGTAGCACCACTTCAGAATCCACTTACCAAACGACGTAGGGAAAATATTAGTGTCATCACAAACCCAACGAGAATCCGTATAAGAAAATCTCTGTGTTAAATTGATAGTAGATATGCGGCGGAGGAGAGAGAAACAAAAAACTGTTCACGTTACATCAATATCTATACTATTATAAAGAGACAAGTTGTTGTTTAGCGTTGCTACGGAAAATCTCGGAAACTTCTTGACCGATTCATATCAAATTTTTACACGATACTCAAATGAACATCCACCGCAGACATAGGTTACATAGTTGTAATGCATATAATATGAATGTAAAACATACTAACGGGAAATGTGGTTACCAATACTTCCAAATAATTCTCGACAGATTTATTTTAGATTTCAGACGATACCCGAATGAAGATTTGCGCGGGTATACACTATATATTTTTAAATGCATAATTGCAATATATAAACGGGCAACGTTGTTACCAAAAGTCTCGAAAAGTTCTACACAGGTATACTTCAGATTTTTACACGATAATGTAATGAATATCTGAACAGACATGAGATATATATAAAATTTGTTACCAAATGTCTCGAAACGTTTTTGATTCACACGATACTCTAAAGATCATTCGGACTGATATGGGCTACAGTTTTCTTTTACAATGCACCGGTTTTCTGTTAAAACCGACTGCGACAAAGAAAATGCTGCGCTGTGCTGTGAAAATATGCGGTTTCGTTTTTTTCTCATAGGTTATTTCAACTACGATAACGTGGCACATAAACCATTACACAAATTGTTTCTCAAGTGCATATTCTTTCTCCTTATACATAAGTTAAAACAAAAATTGTGTGTATGACAATGTGCTGTTTTGTTTTCTTCCTTGCTGTTGGTCTTAAAAGAATATAGGAAAGGTGAATTTATGGCTTTTCGGCTTACAATTAGAACACTACTATGAAATCTGTATGATCTGATCCTTATTATCCTTTCTTTTTGTTATCAGTCTTCTGGCTGGTTTGATGCGGCCGCCCACCAATTACTATCCTGTGCTAACCTCTTCATCTCAGAGAAGCACTTGCAAACTACGTTCTCAATTATTTGCTGGATGTATTCAAATCTCTGTCTTACTCAACAGTTTTTGCCCTATACAGCTCCCTCTAGTACAATGGAAGTCATGTCTTAAGAGATGTCCTATCATCCGGTCCCTTCTCCTTATCAGTGTTTTCCACATATTGCCTTTCTCTCCGATTTTGCGCAGAACCTCCTCATTTCTTTCCTTATCAGTCCACCCAATTGTCAACATTCGTCTGTAGCATCACAGCTCAAATCCTTCCGTTCTTGTTTTCCGACAGTCCATGTTTCACTACCACACAGTGCTGTACTCCAGACGTACACTGTCAGAAACTTCTTCCTCAAATTAATCCCTGAATTAAACTTATAGAAGATCCGTACCGTATCTCGCAGCAACAAACATATGTTCTTGTCATACTATCTTTTTTTAGATTCATGTTAGATCGTGGGTGACTCTTGGTACTTAATAGCCATTTACACCACAGTCTTGAGCAGTGTATTACGCTGTACAATAGTAGTATCGCAGTTACCTTTCGACTGTTCTGCTCCTAAATCTCGTTCAGTAGGTTCACATTTATAACAGAAACAGAAATTATTTCTTAAAGTCCTGCAACTACTATTTTTTTTCTCACAAGCCACGTCTCGGCTTCTTAACTCGACATCAGGTGACTACTGGTTGTCGCCGTCACAGATGAAATGAGGTGCAACTTACCCATACGCTACTGATATGTTGGCAGTACACGTCAGAAATAACAAAGAAAGAAATTACATAATGAGATTTTCACTCTGCAGCGGAGTGTGCGCTGATATGAAACTTCCTGACAGATTGAAACTGTGTGCCCGACCGAGACCCGAACTCGAGACCTTTGCCTTTCGCGGGCAAATGCTCTACCAATTGAGCTACCGAAGCACGACCCACGCCCGGTACTCACAGCTTTACTTCTGCCAGTACCTCGTCTCCCACCTTCCAAACGTTACAGAAGCTCTCCTTTTAATCTGCCAGGAAGTTTCATATCAGCGCATTGCGGAGTGAAAATCTCATTCTGGAAACATCCCCCAGGCTGTGGCTAAGCCATGTCTCCGCAATATCCTTTCTTTCAGGAGTGCTAGTTCTGCAAGGTTCGCAGGAGAGCTTCTGTAAAGTTTGGAAGGTGGGAGACGAGGTACTGGCAGAAGTAAATCTGTGAGTACTGAGCGTGAGTCGTGCTTCGGTAGCTCAGTTGGTAGAGCACTTGCCCGCGAAAGGCAAAGGTCCCGAGTTCGAGTCTCGGTCGGGCACACAGTTTTAATTGCCAGGAAGTTTCATAAAGAAATTACATGTTGAAATTAAAAAGAAACATTTATTTTACTATTGTAATGTGGTTTTCTTGCATGGACAACTGGAAATTATTTTTAGTGAGCTGTGTGTATGTGTCTGGCAGGAGCCGGGGGAAATCTGCCATTAGTTCTTACCAACTGAAACCGGGATTCATCTGACCACGCCACGTTTTTCCAATCATTTAGGATCCAACCGGTATTGGCACGAGCCCAGAAGAGGCGCTGCAGGCGGTATCGTGCTATTAGCAAAGTCAGTCCCGTCGGTCGGCTGCTGCCATAGGCCATTAACAATTAATTTCAACCCACTGTTCTAATGGATAGGTTCGCCGTACGTCCAACTTTGATTTTTTCGGTTATTTCACGCAATGTTGCTTGTCTGTTAGCACTGAAAACTCTGCGCAATTATCACTGCTCTCGGTTGTTAAGTGATGGCGTCGGTCACGCCGTTCTCCGTCGTGACAGATAATGCCAGAAATTTAGTAGTCTCGGCACACTCTTGACGCTGTGGATCTCGGATTATTGAATTCCCTAAGGATTTCACAAATGGAATGTCCCATGCGTCTACCCCCAAGTCTGTAAATCCTACAGCCATAATCACGTCGGACACCTTTTGACATGAATCACTTGAGTACGAAAGACAGCTCCGCCAATACACTGCCCTTTTATACCTCGTATACACGATACTACCGCCGTTTGTATATGTGCATATCGCTATCCCATGACTTTTGTCACCTCAGTGTATATAATACAGAGCGTTATCTTAGTTTTCAATAAACAACTGCATTTGCCTTCTTCCCTTCAGTTACAAAAAAAATGGTTCAATTGGCTCTGAGCACTATGGGACTTAACATCTGAGGTCATCAGTCCCCTAGAACTTAGAACTACTTAAACCTAACTAACCTAAGGACATCACACACATCCATGCCCGAGGCAGGATTCGAACCTGCGACCGTAGCGGTCGCGCGGTTCCAGACTGAAGCGCCTAGACCCGCTCGGCCACACTGGCCGGCCCTTCAGTTACATTAAGTCCCAATAGTGCATACGTGAGGAAATAAGATTACAGTATCAAAACCAGCTATGTAGTTCATTTTATAATGTACTGATTTCTCCTGTAATTATTTTTTAAGTGTAGTGATTTCTTTGGTAAGAGCTCTGTATCTGGGTAAGAAATTATCTCGGCAGGCTCGACGTCATTTAATCTGAGTTTACGTCGATGTGTTGTCATTTAATGATGGGCTAAGAAGACGAAAGCCGGGTTGCGAGTAAATAAACAACAGCTGTAAATTACAATGAATAGTGATATTGCCCGTTTCTGCCAAACTCCAACAGAGAAATCAGTCAACGACTCCAATAACCCAAAAACGCAAAGTATCTCTACAAGGGCTACAGTTGTTAGTACGCTCGTCATAAAAATAAAGACTGGAAGTCACAATAGAGCATAAAATGTAAGAGAAGTTCGCTACTTCTCTAGTAGGGAATTATACACCGAAGAGCGGAAGAAACTGGTACACTTGCCTAATATCGTGTAGGGCCCACACGAGCACGCAGAAGCGCCGCAACACGACGTGGCATGGCCTCGATTAATGTCTGAAGTAGTGCTGGAGGGAAATGACACCATGAATCCTGCAGGTCTGTCCATAAATCTGTAAGACGGGTGGAGATCTCTTCTGAGTAGCACGTTGCAAGGCATTCCAGATACGGTCAATACTGTTCATGTCTGTGGAAATTCGTGGTCAGCGGAAGTGTTTAAACTCAGAAGAGTGTTCCTGGAGCAAAACTGTAGCAATTATGGAGGTATGTGGTGTCTCATTGTCCTGCTAAAATTGCCCACTTCCGTCGGAATGCACAATGCAAATGAATGGATGCAGGTGATCAGACAGGACGCTTACGTACATGTCACCTGTCAGAGCCGTATCTAGACGTATCAGGGGTTCCATATCACTACAACTGCACGCGTCCCACACCATTACAGAGCCACCGCCAGCTTGAACAGTTCCCTCCTGACATGCAAGGTCCATGGATTCATGAAGTTGTCTCCATACCCGGGAACGTCCATCCGTTCGATACAATTTGAAATGAGACTGGTCCGACCGGGCAACACATTCCAGTCATCAACGGTCCAATGACTGCGGCGACGGGCCCAGGCGAGACTTCAAGCTTTGCGTCGTGCAGTCATCAATGGTACACGAGTGAGCCTTCGGATTCGAAACCCCATATCGATGATGTTCGTTGAAACCACTTGTTGATGGCCCAGCATTGAAATGTGTAGCAATTTGCGGCAGGTTTGCACTTCTGTCACGTTGAACGATTATCTTCAGTCGTCGTTGGTCTCGTTCTTGGACGATCTTTTTCCGGCTGCAGCGATGTCGGAGATTTTATGTTTTACCGGATTCTTGATATTCACGGTACACTCCTGAAATGGTCGTACGGGAAAATCTCCATTTCATATCTACTTCGGAGATGCTATGTCCCATCGCTCGTGTGCCGACTATAACAGCAAGTTCAAACTCACTTAAATCTTTATAACCTGCCATTGTAGTGGAAGTAACCGATCTAACAACTGCGCCAGGCAGTTGTTGTCTTATGTAGGCGTTGCCGGCCGCAGCGCCGTATTATGCCTATTATTAATCTGTGTATTTGAATATGCATGCCTATATGACTTTCTTTGGTACTTCAGTGTAGGTATGGAGCTTCAGTGTAGGTATGGTTAAGGGACTCCGGAATGCCCTATACTTGCAATGTTAAAATAACGCTTATAAATTACATCTTTCCTCACAAAGTATTTGAGGTAGGAAGTTGAACTTTTTACAGATTATTTATTGGAATATGGGCTACAACTTAACACAGGGATTTTACAAAATTTTAGTTCAGTTATTAAAGATGATTTTTTTTCAATTGTAATGAAAATTCACAACATTTTTTTGCAATTTTTTATTTATATATTCAAAAATATACAGTTTTTTGGAAAAAGGCTGTGTTAAATTATGCAGAAGGTACTGTGTAACATTTACTGGAAGTTTGAAACAAATATGTTTGGAAGATCCTTAGAAAACATGTAATTAGTATGAGAAAATAAAAGTTTTGGGAATCGAGCGACAAAGATTGGATTAACTTTTTAGTGCATTCCAGGTCCATAGGATGGATTATCTTAATCCTCTGCAAACTCCTCCTCCAGCGTCCTCTTGTTCCTCCTCCTGTTTACTCTTGCTTGTATTTCTAGACTCTTTACAGCCCTGTCTGCAGCCCGAAGGCGTTCCTTGTCTAAAGCAAGCATCGCTCGTACCATGTTAGAACCTATCTTCATTCCCATATTTCTAAATACCTTGCACCTTACAATGTTGCCATCACTGAAAGTCGCAACAGCATCATACACACCAAAGTGAAGTGTTTCTATTCCAACAAATACAGTCTTGAGGATTCTCGACCATTTAACACTATTTACACTTTCATTGGGGTTTTGAGTTTTTCCGTGAATACACTTTTTCAACAGTTCAGGTGCTGCTAAGTCTCTGAAAATAGGTTAGCCACAACACATACTTTATCTCACATCACTAAAATGTACCTGATGAACACGGACGTTAATATTAACACCATTTGACAGCAGTTTAACAGCGCCACAGTGGGTCACGCCCATGTAGAACACATTTCAAAAAAAATTTAAAAATAGTTGTAGTCTTCGGAATTGAATAAATTATATATCTTTTAAAAGGTAATAGTCTGCAGATTCAGGAAACGCAAAAAAGTAAAAATTGAACTTTTCATGATTTTGAGCCTTTCCGGAGACCCTTAAGGAGAAAGAGAGGAAGACTAACAAGAAACCCCTTTTCGTGCGAGTTCACAAGTTCAATCTATAGTGAGACTCATTTGAAAGTGTTGTGTTAACAGTTATGACAGAAAAATTAATTAACTGCTAATGACACACCTTGTGCATCAGGAGGGCAGCAGAAAATGTCTGGGAGGTGCAGAGCTCCATCTTCTATTGGATGTATGTATTATTATACTCCAAAAATGGACATTGTCGACGTTCAAGGAACATTCAAAACGCACCATTAACTTGCACCGTGAACACTGAACGAAAAATGGCACTCCACAGTGATCGCGAAGGTTCCCACCATGAAGGCCGAAGGCTAACTCCTTGGGAGTTACAAAACGTGCAAGACGTTCAGTTAGGTATCCACTCTTAAGGAATGCATAGCGAATCTTATTGGTAAACGGAATGATGAGAACTGATGGAATGTGGTGGCATGCAGCCGAGGCTAGTTTGTCCAGTGAGTCCAGGCGGTATGAACTGCAATGTCACTCACTTCTCAGGAGGGATAGTTAGCTCTAAGGGAGTATGATTTTTTTTGCGCAGACCAGGAATCAAGCAAAAGCAAGTTAGTTTGACCAGCCCGATAGCAGTGCTCACACCATAGTTGTAGATCTCTTACACGCGTTCAAGCGTTTTCCCACCCTTGCTTGCTGGGATTTAAGCATTCCCTACCTTGCAAGATCGCGCACACGAGAAAGAATCGTAGGGGGCAGAGCGCCTCCAACTTCTCGCAGCTCAATAAATAATTTCCACTTTAACAGTCAGCATAGTTTGTACGAATGCGTTATGGCATTGGTGTTAGCTGATCTTGATACAATTCTCTTTGTGCCTTTAATTTCCAGGGTTCCTTTCATATGCATTACCTCTTCAAATCCCTACTAGTCGGAGTAGAAAACATATTCCTTAGTGAACGATGGGATAAGTTTGTTTATCTCATTTACAAATTTTCGGGGCAATTCTGCAGTTTGCTGTGCATCGTCAGGTTGACGCTTTGTTTGAAATTTCGCTGTCTTATGTTCTCCTATTCTGTTACACTGTTTGAAGGTACAAAACCACCCACTGCTTCCCCTGAAATTACTATAATCTATGTCACGCACATTTTGATGTGCATAACGTGCACATCCTGTAAACTGCATAGAGCATCCCTGAAACGCGCAAACATCAGTTTTTGTACCAAGTACGCCTTGTCCTCCCAATAATTTCCATAGTTTTTCTTGTCCACTATGCGGACATATTGTTGCGTACTTATTCGAAAACTGTTCATAATTGTTTTTTTTTTTTTTTTACTATGCTGCCGATGATCTTCCATTTACATAATTACGTTTAGTATCCACTCCTTGGACTATGTTTGTCCTTTACTACCTTTCGCTAGAGACGGGATTTGTTGCTCCCTGTTCGACAAGGATAGTGAACTACATGCCTCGACACGTATGTCAATTTCAGTGTTAAGCACGTGTCGTCGTCATTGTGCTCTTAATATAGCTTGTCTCCTCAGTCGAGCGTACACGACTCCACACATTCCAATGCCTCATCTTGTAGTATCGCTAATCTTTCATCTGCTACTTCTAACCCTGCTTGGGTTCCTTTCTGACGAAATATCAACTTCGACAACTGTTGTGGATATACCGCAATGTTCGCTTTATTTATCGTTACCGTTTTTCTGCTTTGTATGAACTCCACTAGCACTGTAGCACCGTTGTGAGTTATTCGTCGAATTAGCAGTTCAGCTACGCTCCATAGCCTCATGCTGTGCTGGCCGTTGGATACCTCCAGTCCCGCCCCCTGTTGCTATTAGCAGCCAATATTGTGGTTGCATGGCAGACATAATGTGTGGCACTGAACGCCGCAAACAACATTGGACTTTTGCGACCTCGCACTCAAGGGATTGCTTGTAAGATGAAGAAATTAAACAGCAGATAATGTCGTGGAGGGAAACGACACATGTGTGGAGCCAAAGAGAAGAGCTCAAGGCGGCGAAAGCTCGCTGATTACTATGCTTGGAGCTGCCGCAAGGCAGAACAACTACTGATTGTAAAATGTTCTGTTTTATCTGCTGCACATCGATTGTACCTTACTCCGATTATTTTCTCTTTATTTTTATTAACTTTTTCTTTAAATGAAACTACACACATGTTTCCAGAGACCTATTCAAGTCTCAGACATGTGTTGTATAATACGCAGGCAAGCGGCGAATGAAAAGTTGAACCCCGGTGTCCTGCTCATTAAGCAGATACATAAACCACTACGTCATCTTGGCACAGTGGCTCTGGTATAAATTTTCATTCACATATCTCTTTATTGCTGAGATTTGTCGTTGGGTTCGTTATTTATTTTATTGCAAATGGTTCAAATGGCTCTGAGCACTATGGGACTTAACTTCGGAGGTCATAAGTCCCCTAGAAAGAACTACTTAAACCTAACTAACGTAAGGACATCACACACATCCATGCCCGAGGCAGAATTCGAACCGGTGACCGTAGCAGTCGCACGGTTCCAGACTCTAGCGCCTAGAACCAGTCGGCCACGCCGGCCGACTTATTTTATTACACATTTTTACGACTATTTAGGACTCGCAAGTACTGGCAAAGGCTGCTTGTTAACACTATTAACCTTTTTTTCTTTATTTTGGCACTCCCTGAAGGAATTATATGCATCAGTGTATACTTATATCGTAATAGGAGACTAGAAATTGCACTCAAACTGCTGCAAGAACAGCAAATTACAGAATTTTACTTACGGTATTGTATACCGTATACGGTCTTGAAGCAAGAATACATGATTAAATTTTTTGGTAGTCCGAGGACATACAGGGTGTGAAAATTAGTACACGTAGTTGTCACCTCTGTTAGCAACAAAGGATCTAGCCCACCTGGGCATCAAGGCGATGTGATCTTGAAGAACAGACATGCGTGCATCATACGACATTCCATACTGTCCATCTCTACGTCCATAGACGACACTTAACGGTCACTGAAAACAGCTGTTCTGAGACCCATACGTCTCCATTTCTTGGGATAATGGTGTGGGCAGCTATCAGATGTAACTGCTGTCTTTGTTGAAGGATAGTTGAATGCTAGCCAGTATGTGGCAAGAACAGCAAACCTTTTTGTCATAACCTAGGTGACCTGGATACCAAATGGCGCACTGCGGCAGTATAATGGAAGTCGTCACTATGCAGGTCATTTCACAAATGCCTAGTGGAATGTACTGATTCCTGAAAGGTACCTGGATTGCTGATTATTAATGGATGGAAAATTGGGTGCTGGGGCTGGGTTTTGCGATTTATGTATCGGATCCGAAGGTGTTCCACGAAGAGAAGAAGTTGTCAGAAGCGGAGTAGTAGAGTATGACAGTTGGGGAAGGTATACGGATGCGGAAAGCGAGGCGGAGTCCATGTCTTCCCAGGATTTCAAGGATCTTATAGAACTTAGGCGAAGCAGAGATCCAGGCAACGTTAGTACTTTTAGTCGGTTTCGGGCTTTGTGTTGGATGATAAGGAGTTTGCGTCACATGTTAGTTTCCTATCGAGAGTTAATCCTAAAAACTTAATCAGAGGGATGGGCTGGTTGTAGATGGAAAGGTGGAAATATGGACGACGGAAACGTCGAATGGTGCGACCGAAGACGATGGGTTGGCTTTTTTGCGGATTTACGTGAAGTTTCCTCGTATTGCACCACTTGACCAGGACATTCAGGTGGCGTTGGAGGGACGCATTGGAGAGTTGAGATTGTGATGGGTAGCTACGTAGGCGGTGTCGTCAGCGTATTGCAGGAGGTGACGAAGACCCTACATAGCGCCCTGCGAATATTTCCCGCATGCTTCAAAATCAAGTTGACAGACGGACCACACTTCTCTGCGGCAGCGCCCTCGCTGGTGAAAACAGCGGACCTCAGCTGTCCTCTGCATTACCTTCTCGCTGTAAAGCTCTGTACAAAGGAAAGTATGCCCGTCCTATTCCCCTACGTTTGCCGCAGTCCGCAGTTCAGGATTGGCTGAACCTGCGTCACGTGACATTATCAACCATTGTGGGCCAAAGCGTTACGTGTGAAGCATTGGAAGTATTGCGCATTTTCGAAGTTTTAAGTACAATAGTACCTCAGTGCTGTGCTTTTGGCTGTTCGTTTCGAGGCGAGAAGGGAGGAAAACTGTACAGAATTCCTTTCGAAGGGAGAGACGCAACAAGAAGGAGAATATGGCTGATACTGATGATAATCATCAGAGATAACTGGCAGCCCAATCAGTTAATTTTATTCATTTCTCGCCTTACGTCTTTGTCTCCTTTTTACACTTTGATTACTTAGTTTCCAATCCATTTGAACAGCAAAAAAAGTCAAAAGAGCTAATAGGATGGTTTAATGGTAATTTAATTACAAAACAGAAATCTTTGAGGTAAAACTGACAATGTCAGCGCATACAACGAAAAATAGTGAGTGGTACCGTATAAAGTTATCGTGACTGGTAAAAAATTTGATCTGATTGCCTGTACAGTACGCTTTAACCTTCTATTTAGGATGCTCACAATAATTAATTCTACTTTTTTCCACACTATATAATGCACAAAAAGAAAAAAAAAGCATTGCATTATGCAAGTAACAAACCTACGACGTTTCACTCAGTAACCATTAACGTTACTAGGACACTATTATTACTGTTGCAACCTGGCCGCTAAACTACATTGTATTAATACAAATACAGTTGTTGCTATTTCCTACAGCCTACTTTTGATCGCAGGCCTAGTTTTATTCAAACACATTTCAGAAATATTATTTTCTCTTGTACTTTCGTAATCATTCTCCTAATGACATAGAATAATTTTTAGACAAGATAGATTTGACAAAAATGCGAAGTATACGTAATCATGTTGGCACGTTTCTCAATTTACTAAGGTACCGCACATATATATTTAAATCCAATGCTTTATTTCGTATAACAAAAGAGACATTGGGTGAATTTTCGTAGTATCGAGTAGCAGGAACAAGAAGTAAGTCGATATAAAGCTTTAAATTACCGAAGGAATTCTCCTTGCACTTGCGACGTAGTATTGGTTCCCTTTTGTCCTGCTGGCTATTGGGTAGGACTAGTTTAACGCTAATTACGAAAACAGGTGTTCAAACTCGATAGCGCAACAAGGACTGTGGAATCCTCTTTCGCTATTAACAATGGATAGCAGGCAATAACTGTTTCATGCTCGCCACAACATATGCTTTTCCACTCCTTTAGCTTAAATTTGTTGAGATTTTTTGTTGCTAAATATCGGACATGTTCCGTTTGAAGTCACTGATCAGTTTTAGCAGTGCATTAGACGGCTGAGTGCACTTATTTAATATAAGTGGCTAAATATGTCGCAGAGGTCAATGTATCGTCAGCGGAGCAGTGGGCTCAAAATGGCGGGCACTGGCAAGTTGAACGTACTTTCCCCATACACAGCTTTATCTCGCTGCCGTTGATAGCACACTCTGTTGTCTTCGATTAGATGATGGGCGTTCCATGTACTGTGCAACTGGTAGCCACTATCACGGTTCTTCACCTTCTCCGCCAAGCGTATTTCCACGGATTCTTTGATAACAGAGTCCCAAAAAGTAGTTGCTGTGGTCAGAATCGTGGTTCTCTGAGGCTTTTGGCAGACAAATGTTCACATCACTCCCGTGACTTGGCTAACTTTATCAATAGACTGGGGGGCTCCCTGTCTAAGCAGTTCTGACCGTTTGGTTAGCTCTGATGTGGTATCACTTTTTACAATGGTTCCTCTCACAGATTCTTTGTCACTAATCGGCAGTAAGTTTCAGGCTGTCATCACTGCTTTGTTTAAGTGTGCTCTGTCCTCAACCTGTTTTATGCTCAACCAAGAATATTTATAACTGACCGACTTCGTCGCCATGGGCAGTCCTCTGCCCCATTTGTGGCCAAACTTTTTATGGAGGATTTCGGGAAGAGAGCGTTTGAATCATCTGCCCTTTAACCAGCTGACTTTGGAGGTATGTGGACGATACTTTTAGAGTGTGGCCTCATGGAGAAGATAAGCTGGTGGAGTTTCTTCACCATCTCAACTCCATTCACAACAACATTCGGTTCACTATGAAACTAGAAAAAGGTGGTTGTCTGCCTTTCTTGGAGGTCTTGGTTACACGAAAGAATGATGGCTCTCGGGGGCATTCAATACATTGTGAACCCACTCACACAAATTCGTATTTGCAAGCGTCAAGTTGTCACCATCCATCGCAAACTATGAGCGTGCTTAAAACCCTCGAACACAGAGCTCACAATGTCTCAGATCAAGGTAATTTGCCCAAACAACTCGCTCACCTTAAGATACTTTTCAGAAAAAATGGATATTCCGTCCAGCAGATTAACAATGGCGCTGTCATTAAAAATCAGGCATAAGGAAGTGGATAAAGAGGAGAAGACGCCGACAAAATCATTAGCTTTCCTCTTATTGTTCACTACAAATCCTTTAAAATAGCAAGAATCCTCTATAAATTTCAGGTGAAAGTGATTTTCCCGCCGCGCGGGATTAACCGAGCGGTCCAAGGCGCTCCAGTGATGGACTGAGCGGCTGATCCCGGCGGAGGTTCGAGTCCTCCCTCGGGCATGGGTGTGTGTGTTTGTCCTTAGGATAATTTAGGTTAAGTAGTGTATAAGTTTAGGGACTGACGATCTTAGCAGTTAAGTCCCATAAGATTTCACACACTTAACATTTTTTTAAATTTTTTATTTTCCGTCCACTATCTAAGACTGCAGGTCTTTTGGGATCAGTTGAAAGACGAATAGCTATTGCGGAAGTCCGGAATTTATAAAATACCTTGTCATTGTGTAAGTAGGCTGTTTAGGTTTTTTTATTGGTAACGCCACGTAGCGCTCTGTCTGAAAATCACTGGCTGTGCTGTGTGCAGTCTGTGGCTAGTTTGCATTGTTGTCTGCCATTGTAGTGTTGGGCAGCTGGATGTGAACAGCATGTAGCGTTGCACAGTTGGAGGTGAGCCGCCAGCAGTGGTGGATGTGGGGAGAGAGATGGCGGAGTTTTGAAATTTGTAAGACTGGATGTCATGAACTGCTATATATATTATGACTATTAAGGTAAATACATTGTTTGTTCTCTATTAAAATATTTCATTTGCTATCTATGCCTATCAGTAGTTAGTGCCTTCCGTAGTTTGAATCTTTTATTTAGCTGGCAGTAGTGGCGCTCGCTGTATTGCAGTAGTCCGAGTAACGAAGATTTTTGTGAGGTAAGTGATTTGTGAAAGGTATAGGTTAATGTTAGTCAGGGCCATTCTTTTGTAGGGATTATTGAAACCCAGATTGCGTTGCCCTAAAAAAAAATATTGTGTGTTAGTTTAAGCACAGTCTTGTATAATTGTTCAAAGGGGACGTTTCATATGGCGACCCTACCAGGATACCTCACTGGAATCTTCTGATTTTTCTTGTAGTTTGTGTAATTAGTGTAGCTTTAGTTTATTGCTAGTGTGTAATTGTAGAGAGAATTTCCTTTGTAGTTGCAGTCTTTCAATTGTTGTACAGTAAAACAGTTGTGGCATGCACGTAAATTTGCACCCAGTATTTCGCAGCTGCGCTTGCAGTTAACTAGATATTTTTTTCAGTGCTATGTTAATGTGTTCTCTTATTTTTGCTCTTCAAATTGTGCTTTTCTGTGTTATCGTATGAAATATTGTGACAATAGTGGCGTGTGAAAAACGTAACACTAGGTGACTGTGTAATGAGATAACAGACATTCAAAGTAGTAATTTGGTAATTGTGAATAGGGAAATGGAGCGGGCGGCAAATAATGGTGTAGACAGTGAAACAATTAGTGAACAGGGAAGCATTATCGATCGATCGGTCGGCAACAGCTCGCCTCACGATTCCGAAATGACAGGACACAATATTGCAAATACTGTAGACTCAGGTTTTAGGTTCTCACCGTTTTCTCAAATGAGTCAAGACACATTTTCTGCTTGTCAAAATGTGAATGTTGCCGGTGCAAATTCACTGCCGAAAAGCACTGAAGAACATGTTTCAGACACCAGAGCATTGTTATTACAGTTAATGCAACAAATGGGACAAAAGCTACAAAAGTTAGACAAAATGGAACAAAATCTTCAAAAGTTAGACACAACGCTTGAACAAAATCAGAAACAAATGGGACAAAATTTTCAAAAGTTAGACGCAATGGAACAAAATCTTTACACCACACTTGAACAAACACGTGAAGATTTAACTACTGAGTTACATAAAATCGAATCGAAATGTCAAAAAGTCTGTAACGACGTAAAAACACAAATTTGTGAGCATTTCCAACCTATTTTTTCGCGTCACGAAAATGCATTACAGAATCACGAAGCAGCCATAAAGGAACTGCAAACTATTGTTCATGAAAATCACGACATCTTGCAAGCTAAAATTGACTCAGCTGCATCTACCGATTCGGTTATGCAGCTTGCAAAAACTCAGGAAAACTTAAAAGACACAGTAGATACGATTTCAACACAAATGGACACTCTGAAACTTGGTTCAGAAAAACACACAGAGGAAATAATTTCACTAACGGATAAAGTAGTCGAACTTTCAGATCAGTTCACTAACTTATCTACAAAGGTAGATGGCGATCTGAATGACACAAGACCTGTAGCCTTCACGGACACTGAAGAGTATGAACAAATTAGAAAATTCAAACAAAATCAAAATCAAATCAATACACAGTATAAAAGAGAAATCCGGGAAGTACAAGATCAGTTGGCACAAGTAATACAAGAATTACATATTTCAGAGGACACTCGCGCTCCAGTACAGGAAGAGGGACATAGAAATACGGAACAGCCACAAAATAATAACACAGGACACTTCGGAAATTATGAAAGAAATTGGCAAGGCACATTGGATTTTGAGATGGAACCGCCGAAACGAAGTAACAATGAGCGATGTGAGACTCGCCAACACGATGATTTTGACTATAAGCTGTTCATTACTACACGTAAATTTAAAACATTTAAGAATTCTGACAATGACATTCATCCACAAGCATGGCTTCATCAATTCTCTCATTGTTTTCCTCCCAACTGGTCATTGGAGCACAGGTTAGAATTTATGTGTGGCTATTTAGAGAATGAACCAGCTGTAAGAATGCGATCGGTCATTCACGATTGCCACAGTGAAGGAGAATTTTATCATGCCTTCCTCTCAGCGTACTGGTCTCAAGCTACACAAGACCGAGTAAAACATAGCATCATAATGATGAAACGTTTCGAACAATCTGAATTTTCCAGTCTTATGAAATATTTTGAAGACATGTTGCATAAGAATCAATATCTTTCAAACCCATACAGCCCCTCAGAACTCATCCGCATTTGCTTAATCAAACTGCCTGAACATTTACGACATATTATTTTAGCAGGACGTTGCAAAGACGACATTGAAGCTTTTCAGGGACTGTTACAAGAACTAGAAATTGACACTGACAATCGCGGAATGCGAAAACAGGAGCACAACAATTACAGGTCACATCTGTCACAATTCTGCGATGACAGAAATAATACGCGACAAGGCTATTCTTACAACGTAAATCGTGACCAAAACAGACACCACACATATGACAACCACTGGCAGAGTAATAATAGTTACAGAGAAAGATCGCATTTCCGTAGTAATGAATATGACAGAGATTACCATAGAAACAGACAATATGGGAACAAAGACAATTATTATCAAGGGAGACTGAATATCTTCCGTCGCAACAGTTCAGCTCGCAGCTATGATTCAGGAAGAAATTCCCCACCACGTGACCGGCAAGAAAGAAACTATGGAATCTACCGACATGACGACAGACGATATAATCGTAACGACAGACCTGAATTGCATCAGAACTGGCGAGCTTCAAACAGGGCAGGGCCCTCTCGACAAGGTGAATTTGTAGAAGTTAGACCTCCAAATCCTAATAACGACGCGCGCCAACAAAGAGACAGACAATGACTCGCACCGCAGGCAGCCACGTGCGCCCGCTGGCTCCGAGAAAAATAACATAAGACGCTAGCCTTGAGAAAATTTTTAGCTTTCCTTACCGACGTATACAACATGATAATTGCTTTGAAGTTGAAACTCTGCGCACTAGAGAGTAAAGGTTTACACCACATTTCTCATGTAAAACCGTTTATTGAAAGATAATCTGTTTTTTAACTTAGTCTTTGCCATGAAACTTTTCACTTCACGCTACTAGTACAATTTGTCACACTGAGAAACTGTTAACATGCAACAATGTATGAAGTTAAATATCCAGTCAAGAACATAGGTAACTTAGAAAAGTAATTGCGAATGCATTGTTATAGTGAACAGACGACACAGTGGTTAGTTTATGTGACAGCTACACGATTTTATCATGACGCTACTAATGAGTGACAATTTACAATGTTGCTTTTGCGGTGTTTCTGTTTTATTTCTGCACATTTTTTCTGAATTATTCTGGAAAGTAAAACATGTTTTAGTAGTAACTTTAGTGGTATAGCTACAATGAAACAGCCTTTTCCGTAGCACAACAATACGTTACAGCACAGTACTTTCTTCATCACGTCAATAAGCGTAATAACTAAGATATCTATACGCAAAGCATTTCACTTTTGCTTATCATGAGGTAAGTACATTGACTTTCGCAGAACTTAGCTTTCAGAGGACGATAACTACGACACTTCCACAGAGACTATCTTACAATAGGACGCACAGTTTAGCGCTACAGTACACGTATTTGAGTGATTAATTTTTTACTTAAAACATTTATTTTTAAAGATATTCGAAGTACAATGATACAAAGGTTTTCCGTGATACATTTCATTCCATTGCTGTAATCTGTAACACCTGAGGGTATAACTACATTAATCCTCAGGGGGGTACACGCTTACTTTGTGTATCATGTGTTTGGCAAGCACAAGGAGCCCTAGCTAATATGGTATTTGCTTATACAACTTTACGCATCGGTACCATGTTTCTCTAACACATAAATTACACAGCTATCTGATCATTTAACTGAGAGAGACAAACATTTATTTTACTACATCAGTGACAGATGTTTACGCAATTACACAGTTGGATAACTTCACACTTATGAAATTTTATTTTGTCTGTACTTGTGAACTGTTCATATTTTTTCGGAACCATTGTGATAATATGAGAGCTTTGAATGTCGTATTTGGTATGGGATCATGATTTTTAAAGTACGTTTGAGGTAGATGACACTATTGAAATGAGCAGAGAATTTTCTTTAGGTTTTGAAATTATTGCAGAAAGCTACGACATTTTTTAGGTTTGACTGAGGTGTTATGATATTATTACGACGACGATGTGTATTATGCTGCTGAGGTATGTTTATGATTAATAAGCTGATGCTATATGAGTTATTTGATCATACTATGTATCTGTTATGATGAAATATTGAAGAAGTGTCGACGAATATGTATACATATGTGTAAAAATGTAAGGAATAATGAGTAGTGGTTAGGGACTCTGGTTTGTGAAAAAGGTTGTTGGAAACCAAGAATCGTACTTTAAGAGTTATGAAATGTATGTAAATGTGTGAATTTATTACAATGCCGACTAAAATTTTTTGGATACTGTTATTTCAATAGGATTTTGTTTCTACACATTTGTAACGCAAATTCTCAACCTGTGGAATTTTTTTATATGGGACTGCCACTGTAGCAGAAACTGCTGTCGTAAATATTTCAGTAAGAAAGGTAAGTGACCTTGACGTAATACGTTTTGGGCTCCCAGCTGAGAGGTAGTCATCTGACAAAAGAAAGCCATTAGGTGGAGAAAAAAAGAGGCCATTATCCTCGCCACTGACATTCCTTTAGAGAAAGCATCGCAAATATGACACGCTCATTACTTGGAAAGATACTTATATCTGCACACCTGATTATGACAAGCGTCTTTCTACGAGAGTTGAGAGAATTTCTACTAACTTATGAAATGTCACATGACTATTGAATGATATTTTTATGCTTTGCTTTTCATAGTTGCTTATTTCATTTGATATCTAGTTTCCAGCTGTGTTGCAGCATTGGTTTTATAAAATAAAATAAAATGCATTTGCTAATGTGAACACTTTCTGTCAACAGATCTATTAAATAATAATTTTGTAATCCACATTCTTCAAAAAAGGTGCACTTGGAGAGGAAAGAACAATAAGTAGGGACTAGTAACAGTAACTGCATATATAATTTTCTTTTCAAATACATGGTAATATTTTTTTTACAATAGGTTGTTGTGGTGCACCACTTTAATTACATAGACACTAAGATGTGACATAGGTATTAGACATGGCCATCTTTAATGTAATATTTTTTCTGCTTGAGCTTTGTCATGTTTAGATATAAGTTATTGCATTTGCTGCTGCTCTTTGCCAGGCATAATGTTACTGAATTTGACTTTGTATTACTCCGTTAAGCCAGTTTTACTACTGATTTATTTTTATTGTTTGCTGCACATTGCCTTATATTAGCTGTAATATTGCAATTGCTTTGATAAGTTCTGTAATGCTGCTTGCTTCGCCAATTTCCATTTTTTTTTTTGTCATTGCTGTTTGTATTAATTGTTTTGAGCTGCTGCATTGCCTCATTCCTTAGTTTAGCATCTGAGCTCAGTAGATTTAAGTTAGCTTAAGATGGAGTAGGCTATATGAGACAACGAGTTGTGATGAATTGGAAGAAATGCATTGAGAAGCTATAAGAAAATGGTTTGGCCAAAAAAGTATTTTGAAAGAGGATATGAGCAAAAAAGTAGGGTTTAGGGACAACAGGTTTATGTAGGATTTTCTTGGAAATAAATGATGAGGTAAGATAATGGAAAATAAATAATGAGGTAAGAAATAGGTGAACATATAAATACAGAAAGCATGCTTGGATAGGATTTTTTTGGTGCAAACAAATGTTGAAATAAGACGAAAGATCCATGGAATGAAGTTTTAAGTTGGACTGCAGTACCAAATGTTACACTGAAAACAAACCTTGCCCTTTCCTCTTGTGTTATTCTGCTATGTGTTTGTGTACTCTTGTATATTTGTGTTTTTCCTGTCTTTATGTGTTTAGCTGATATGAGTTACGTTGTAGAATTTTTCTAATACTATGTTATTTACTTTGTAAAGATGTTTAGACATTATTTATCTGTTTTGTTGCTCATATGTGAAGTTGATGTTTCAAAAGTTATTCTGATCTTTATGTATGTACTTATGTCATAATTCTTGTAACACTGATGTGCATGCTTATTTCTATTCTTTTGTAAAACCTGTTTTACTACAAATGTTATCTGTACTGTTATGTTCTTTAATGATGTATTTTGTACCTTTGTTATTGTATTCTTATGTTATAAAACTGTAATTGACACCAGTTCATCAAATTAAGTAACTTGTAAGCTACATTTCACTTCACACACTTCGGTTGGTCATAGTATATGGACAATATGTGAGAAGTAGGGACTGTTAATGTTTGCACGTGTGTTAATAATTCAGCAAGGGACTGGATAACAGCATTGCTGGTTCTAAGGACAATTCCAAAAGCTGTGTGAGTGCACAAGTGGTGGTTTATGGACTTGCTATATTCTCCGCAAGACTCTTCAATGGTGATTATGCGCCTGCACAGTCGCAGCAGATGGCTGCTGGCCATCTCTACAAGGACTACAGTGGGTCTACTCTGTGATGACCTACCTACCAATATTCTTCAAAACTTCGACTGACTCTGCGGTGGGTTTGCTCTGTTGTGGCCCATTACCTGTCTGCATGTCAAGAGTCAGCACTGTCTTTTCGTTGGAAGGACAACACTACTTCTTCAAGACTGTATGGAAATCCACTACTTCCGTGTGCATTTTCTTCTACTACTCAGACTTTGAGAAAAACACTGCTATTTTACTGTGATGAACGATCAGGACTGTCTTTATGGATTGTGAGAAAATTTTAGCTTTTGACCAACATTGTATCAATAAGTGTGTGCATTTGATTTCTTTGTTATTGTAATTATGAAAAATTTTTTCAAATCTGTATTGGCCACTGCCCAAAACAATTTGTAAAATTTTTTGCGGGGAGCATGGGGGCTATATAAGTAGGCTGTTTAGGTTTTTTTATTGGTAACGCCACGTAGCGCTCTGTCTGAAAATCACTGGCTGTGCTGTGTGCAGTATGTGGCTAGTTTGCATTGTTGTCTGCCATTGTAGTGTTGGGCAGCTGGATGTGAACAGCGCGTAGTGTTGCGCAGTTGGAGGTGAGCCGCCAGCAGTGGTGGATGTGGGGAGAGAGATGGCGGAGTTTTGAAATTTGTAAGACTGGATGTCATGAACTGCTATATACACTCCTGGAAATTGAAATAAGAACACCGTGAATTCATTGTCCCAGGAAGGGGAAACTTTATTGACACATTCCTGGGGTCAGATACATCACATTATCACACTGACAGAACCACAGGCACATAGACGCAGGCAACAGAGCATGCACAATGTCGGCACTAGTACAGTGTATATCCACCTTTCGCAGCAATGCAGGCTGCTATTCTCCCATGGAGACGATCGAAGAGATGCTGGATGTAGTCCTGTGGAACGGCTTGCCATGCCATTTCCACCTGGCGCCTCAGTTGGACCAGCGTTCGTGCTGGACGTGCAGACCGCGTGAGACGACGCTTCATCCAGTCCCAAACATGCTCAATGGGGGACAGATCCGGAGATCTTGCTGGCCAGGGTAGTTGACTTACACCTTCTAGAGCACGTTGGGTGGCACGGGATGCATGCAGACGTGCATTGTCCTGTTGGAACAGCAAGTTCCCTTGCCGGTCTAGGAATGGTAGAACGATGGGTTCGATGACGGTTTGGATGTACCGTGCACTATTCAGTGTCCCCTCGACGATCACCAGTGGTGTACGGCCAGTGTAGGAGATCGCTCCCCACACCATGATGCCGGGTGTTGGCCCTGTGTGCCTCGGTCGTATGCAGTCCTGATTGTGGCGCTCACCTGCACGGCGCCAAACACGCATACGACCATCATTCGCACCAAGGCAGAAGCGACTCTCATCGCTGAAGACGACACGTCTCCATTCGTCCCTCCATTCACGCCTGTCGCGACACCACTGGAGGCGGGCTGCACGATGTTGGGGCGTGAGCGGACGACGGCCTAACGGTGTGCGGGACCGTAGCCCAGCTTCATGGAGACGGTTGCGAATGGTCCTCGCCGATACCCCAGGAGCAACAGTGTCCCTAATTTGCTGGGAAGTGGCGGTGCGGTCCCCTAGGCACTGCGTAGGATCCTACGGTCTTGGCGTGCATCCGTGCGTCGCTGCGGTCCGGTCCCAGGTCGACGGGCACGTGCACCTTCCGCCGACCACTGGCGACAACATCGATGTACTGTGGAGACCTCACGCCCCATGTGTTGAGCAATTCGGCGGTACGTCCACCCGGCCTCCCGCATGCCCACTATACGCCCTCGCTCAAAGTCCGTCAACTGCACATACGGTTCACGTCCACGCTGTCGCGGCATGCTACCAGTGTTAAAGACTGCGATGGAGCTCCGTATGCCACGGCAAACTGGCTGACACTGACGGTGGCGGTGCACAAATGCTGCGCAGCTAGCGCCATTCGACGGCCAACACCGCGGTTCCTGGTGTGTCCGCTGTGCCGTGCGTGTGATCATTGCTTGTACAGCCCTCTCGCAGTGTCCGGAGCAAGTATGGTGGGTCTGACACACCGGTGTCAATGTGTTCTTTTTTCCATTTCCAGGAGTGTATATTATGACTATTAAGGTGAATACGATGTTTGTTCTCTATTAAAATCTTTCATTTGCTATCTATGCGTATCAGTAGTTAGTGCCTTCCGTAGTTTGAATCTTTTATTTAGCTGACAGTAGTGGCGCACGCTGTATTGCAGTAGTTCGAGTAACGAAGATTTTTGTGAGGTAAGTGATTTGCGAAAGGTATAGGTTAATGTTAGTCAGGGCCATTCTTTTGTAGGGATTATTGAAAGCCAGATTGCGTTGCCCTAAAAAAAAAATATTGTGTGTCAGTTTAAGCACAGTCTTGTATAATTGTCCAAAGGGGACGTTTCAATTGTAGTATGGATCACATAGAACAGACGACAAGCCATGTGGAACGATGCTGCACTGAAGATTAACGTTGCACTAGCCTTTTTCTACCTGGCAAGTCCACTATTGCCGAACACTGAATTTCCACTGGACGTTCAATGGAGTATGACGGAAATATTATTCTGATAACAGAAACATCTTTTTGGGATTCCGTTATAAAAGAATCCGTGGAAATACGCCTGGCGGAAAAGGCTACCAGTGAGAGTGGCTACTATGTAGACAGTGCATGGAACCCCATCATCTCCACGATTAGTTCCAATGGGAGATGACAGAGTGCTTCAACGGCCGCGACTACTGGTAATGCAGAGAACAGTTGAGTACCGCAGTTGCACCAGCGAGGGCGCCGCCGCCGGGAAGTGTTGCCCGTCTGACAACTTGATTTTGACGCACGTGCGGAATACTCGCAGCACGCTATACATTGCAGAACGGAATGAGTCATCGTCAGTCTTTGATGTCTCATCTCAAGATGATTAGCAGATGCCCAGTCGAAATGTCGTGGGAGGAGTTAAACGACGGCCGGCTGCCAGGCCGCAATTTGTTTGAACATAGACGTATGCTTCCCTAACAGCCCACTATTATCAGTCTTCATAGTCTGACACAGAATGCATGACACGCATGGTAAGGAATTCCTCAAGATGACATTCGGACGCATGTTCACTCCCATGTCACAACGAATTCAAGAGGTTATTCGTTCCTCTGGTGGCCACTCGCCACACTGATGTTGATGCTGGACACCAGTACCGAACGGATTGTAAGTGTAAATTTTGGAAACAAGTTTGATAAAAGTTTGATAAAAATCTGTTTTTGATGCTTAACACTTTTTATTTCCATTATAGTATCCAAAATTTGAACTTAGTAATTTGCTCATGTTCAATGGTATTGACTATGCCTCGAGCATTGCCCACCATTTCCGAATACTGGTATACTGTCGTATCAAGAGTATCCTTACACGTCCTAGTAGACATTAATATTGGATGTGTCCTCCCTTCTCCTTTATGACAGTTTCAGCTCTTCTGGGGACAATTTCAGTGAGGTGTCTGAATATCTGTGGAGAAATAGTTGCCCATTCTTCGTCAAGATCTGAAACCAGAGAAGGTAGTGATGTTGGAGCGAAGTCGACGTTCTAAGGCATTTTAAAGGAATTCCGTTTTGTTCAGATCGGAACCCAGGGCAGGCAAGTCCAGAGACGGGAATGTATGGTCGCAAGAAGACCGGGTTCCAGACGACCACGTAGCACTACCGAGAGGGAGGACCATGGTGTTCGGCGTATGGTTCTGACGCATCTTACTGAATCTGCAGCAGCAGTTTCAACAGCAGCTGGCACCTCAGTGACAGCGAATTGTTACAAATCGGTTACTTCAAGGACAGCACCGAACCAGCTCCATGTAGCATGCATTCCACTGACCCCAAACCAACGCCACTTGCGACTACACTGGTGTCGAGAGAAAGATCGCTGGAGATCTAGGTGCAGGTCTGTTGTTTTTTCTGATTCTACCTGGGTGACAGTGATAGCGGTATGTTGGCTAGAGGGAGGCCAGGTGAGGGCCTGCAGACAATCTCTCTGCATGCCAGATACAATGGAGTTACGGTCTGGGGTGCAATTTCATCTTATAGCAGGAGCAGCCTCGTGGTCATCGCACGCATCCTGATTGCAAATTAGCACATGAATCTGGTGATTCGACCTGTTGTGCTGCCTGTAGCGAACACTATCCCAGGGAGTGTTACATTCTCAACAGAGTGTCGACATATTGCTTTGGCCTGATGATCACCAGATCTGTCTGCAATCGAGCACATATGGGGACATCATCCAAGAAAAACTCCAGCATCATTCACAAATAGCATTAATTGTATCTGGATAGAGCTACTAAGTGCAACAGGCATGGAAGTCTACGTCAGAAACTGACATCTGGAACTTGTGCAACACAATGCATGTGCGTTTGCACTCTTGCGTTCGCCATTCCAGCGATTACAGTGGTTATTAATGCATCAGCCTTTCACACTTGCAACGGCTTATTTCGCATTTACATTGACCTGTGATCGTGCAACGTAAATGACTTAAATACACTACTGGCCACTAAAATTGCTGCACCAAGAAGAAATTGCAGATGATAAACGGGTATTCATTGGACAAATATATAATACTAGAACTCAATTTGGGTGCATAGATCCTGAGAAATCACTACCCAGAAAAACCATCTCTGGCCGTAATAACGGCCTTGATACGCCTGGGCATTGAGTCGAATACAGCTTGGATGGCGTGTACAGGTACAGCTGCCCATGCAGCTTCAACACGTTACCACAGTTCAGTAAGAGTAGTGACTGGCGCATTGTGACGAGCCAGTTGCTCGGCAACCATTGACCAGATGTTTTCAATTAGTGAGAGATCTGGAGAATGTGCTGGCCAGGGCAGCAGTCGAACATTTTCTGTATCCAGAAAGGCCCGTACAGGACTTGCAACATTCGGTTGTGCATTATCCTGCTGAAATGTAGAGTTTCGCAGGAATCGAATGAAGGGTAGAGCCACGGGAACAAGAGGTTAGAGACGTGTAACCAATGGCGCCCCGTACCATGACGCCGGGTGATACGACAGTATGGCGACGACGAATAAAGCTTCAAATGTGCGTTCACCGCGATATCGCCAAACACGGATCCGACCATCATAATGCTGTTAACAGAACCTGGATTCATCCGAAAAAATGACTTTTTGCCATTCGTGCATCCAGGTTCGTCGTTGAGTGCACCATCGCAGGCACTCCTGTCTGTGATGCAGCGTCAAGGGTAACCGCAGCCATGGTCTCCGAGCTGCTACAAACGTCTTCGAACTGTTCGTGCAAATGGTTGTTGTCTTGCAAACGTCCCCATCTGTTGACTCCGAGACGTGGCTGCACGATCCGTTACAGCCATGAGGATAAGATACCTGTCATCTCGACTGCTAGTGATACGAGGCCGTTGGGATCCAGCACGGCGTTCCATATTACCCTCCTGAATCTACCGATTCCATATTCTGCTAACAGTCATTGGATCTCGACCAACGCGAGCAGCAATGTCGCGATACCATAAACCGCAATCGCGATAGGCTACAATCCGACCTTTATCAAAGTCGGAAACGTGATGGTACACATTTCTCCTCCTTACACGAGGCTTCATAAGAACGTTTCACCAGGCAACCCCGGTCAACTGCTGTTTGTGTATAAGAAATCGGTTGGAAACTTTCCTCACGTCAGCACTTTGTAGGTGTCGCCGCCGGTGTCAACCTTGTGTGAATGCTCTGAAAAGCTAATCATTTGCATATCACAGCATCTTCTTCCTTTGGCTAAATTTCGCGTCGGTAGCAAGTCATCTTCGTGGTGTAGCGATTTTAATGGCCAGTAGTGTACGTTACCTAGACTAATGTATTCCAGAAATTTCGGTACGCTACATTAATTATTTTTTGGTGTTGGGGTTTCCTTCTCTCTGTGTAGATAGTTACATCAGGCCTCGTGTGTCTCCACATTATTTACTTTTTTTCCTCAGTATGTACTGGCGGGCCGACCTATCGTGACATCTGGAGATAAGTTCCTCGTGACACAGAGGTGTCCGGATACTTTTGATCGAACAGTGGAGTTGTGTCCGCTGGAGCTGCCCTGCAGGTAGACGGGCTGCAGAGCGCTGCTCCTGAGGCGGCAAGCAGGTGCGCAGCAGGAGTGCACTGTGAGGCTTCGCTCCCACGGCCGCCGCGGCTTCCTGCAGCGCAAACCGCCCTCCCCGTCACCATTCACCGATGCGCCGCTCCTTATCGAATTTCTCGTGGAGAGCGAACCGACTAACAAAACACAGCGTAATGCTCACTAATTTGGAAACTACAAGGTTACCGCCTACGAACACTCCCTTATCCCCAACACCTCGCATCCAAACCTTTGCCTGTGCTTTGTGATATGCTGCTGATAGACAAGCCATTATTGTCACCCTTTCATATTTTCCCGCCATAGGCAGAGTCTGATTGAAATATCGCCTACCCCTCTGCTCCGCTCTTCCCAGTGCTTTCTTCCACATCTCTGTCCGCTGGCCTTCGCCTAACGCTCTTGCCTTTGATCTTCACTGCGTTCATCTCGATGCGCACCCTCCTCTCATACATTCGCGTGAGACTGCTTCGTCTGGAAATCACTTCGAGCAGGTTGTTAGAACCGGCCGGTATGGCCCAGCGGTTCTAGGCGCTACAGTCTGGAACGGCGCGACCGCTACGGTCGCAGGTTCGAATCCTGCCTCGGGCATGGATGTGTGTGATGTCCTTAGGTTAGTTAGGTTTAAGTAGTGCTAAGTTCTAAGGGACTGATGACCTCAGATGTTACGTCGCATAGTGCTCAGAGCCATTTGAGCCAGGTTGTTAGAAAACTGGCTCTTGAGGACAACGTCTTAGATCTCGTAGTAAATAAGGAATCCGAACTTTTCGAATCGGTTAACGTAGAGGACGGAATCAGTGATCATAAGGCTGGTGTATTGGGTAGGTGCATAAGTTCGTAGCATTTTTCCACACGTTCAACAACAGATACACATTACTTACACTTTAATCATCTACATTCTCCTTCACTATTTATACAGTTTTACAATGCTGGGGTAGCTTTTAGATTCCGCGTCTGTAGAAAATTTGAGGCAAATAACTCGTGCCATGTTCGGAGCTCATTTTCATCCGGAAAGGAAGTTCCTTAAAGGTTGTTCGACAGAGACCGGAAAAGATGAAAAGAACAGGTGAATTAGGTGGGTGCGGAAGACTTTCCCTACACTACTCCTGTATAAGTCTTTTGTCAGTTTATCAGAATGTGGGTGAGAGTTATCACTTCACGCAGTCTTCCCGATCTTTGCTCCTCGAGTGCGTCTGCTAGACATCTCATTTGTTGATACTGAACGGTTCAAATGGCCCTGAGCACTATGGGACTTAACATCTGACGTCATCAGTCCCCTAGACTTAGAACTTCTTAAACATAACTAACCTAAGGACATCACACACATCCATGCCTGAGACAGCATGCGACCTTAGCAGCAGAGTGGTTCCAGACTGAAGCGCCTGAAGCGCCTGGAACAGCTTGGCCACAGCGGCCGGCTGACACTAAATGTCAGCAGTGATGGTTACATCCCAGAGAAGCAATTCATAGTACACCACACCGTCACTCTTCCACCACATGCATAACACTGTCTTTTGCGGATCCGCGCAGGTCTTTGTAAGGGGTGTTGCTGCTTTGTTTAGTCCCAGCCATTTCTTTCTTTCCCTTACAGAAGTATAGGACATCACTCCTCGTCACCAGTAACGATAGAGGATAGGAATGATCGGTGCTGTTCACGAGCTAGTTGATAACTTGCAAGCAGAGATGCACATATTGTAAGTAGCCTGTTCATGTGTCTGTATGTTGGCAGCGCGATAGACTGGATTAATATCTCTGACAGCGCTGTGCGCACTCTGTAAGAGACTCTCTGGCTGGTCGGACAAATTTTTTTTCACCGCCGTTGATAGCTGTAATGGTTCTCCTTTCAATCATGTTGCTAACGGTAAGGGGGCAGATATTCAGATAAGTGATCTAGGAATAAAGGAATGACTAAGACTCTCTAGCAGTGACTCGGCATCTAGGCTGGATCAGATACCTGTGAGGTTCTTCGGAAATCATGCGAAACAACTTACTCCTCTCTAGCAGCAGTTTATCGTAGGTCACTGGAGTAGTGAAGGGTACCTAGCGACTGGAAAAAAGGGATAGTGTCCATCTGTGGTAGAACTATTCAACCCGCTTTGTACATCTGAGTGCCAGTTCCCCTGAAGCACAAACAAATACGAGAACTTCTGAAGATTTTTGTATCGATAAGTATCAAAAATTATGGGGAAAAGAGATGTTAGTAAGCCCGACATAACGTGATGTATCAGATTTATTGACTATCTGAAGGGAACATTGATTTTATGTCACGACCTATTGATATACGTGAAATGAACACCGGAAGAGGGCGATGGATGGCACATAAAATTGCATTGCGAACTATATTTTGATTGTAATGAGCAACGGAAGAGCATGTAAAGTTTACTTAACACACCAAAGCAACCATTCAAATGTGGACTCTTAAGAAACTTTCGAACGCCAAGACCGCTAGTAAAGCATTTATTATATTTAGATAAAAGGTTTCGGCAAGGCCATGCTGCCATCTTCAGAGCTTATGCTTTATAAAATTACATCTTTTTCATCGGTTCTGTTAAGTGGGGTTGTGTAAGATTACGGTACCAGATACAAAGCTCTAATTGTTGTGATCCACAAGAGAGGCAGCAGGGAAAATGAGACGACCTAAAGGATTTGGTTCAATTGATTCAAATGGTTTTGAGCACTATGGGACTTAACACCTATGGTCATCAGTCCCCTAGAACTTAGAACTACTTGAATCTAATTAACCGAAGGACATGACACAACACCCAGTCATCACGAGGCAGAGAAAATCCCTGACCCCGCCGGGAATCGAACCCGGGAACCCGGGCGTGGAAAGCGAGAACGCTACCGCACGACCACGAGCTGCGGACACTAAAGGATTTAACGAATATATTTTATACGTTCAGATGTGAGGTTACACAACTTACAGTACTGATGAAAAGTAGGATGTAATGTTACACTAAAGCACCAAAGAAATAGGTACAGGAAGGCGTATTCAAATATAGACATGTAAACAGGCAGAATACGGCGTTGCAGTCGCCAACGCCTTTATTAGGCAAGTGTCTGGCGCAGATGTTAGACCGGTTACTGCTGCTACAGTAGCAGGTTATTAAGGATTAAATCGGTTTGAACGTGATGTTATAGCCAGGACACGAGCGATGGGACACAGATCTCTGAGACAGCGGTCAAGCAGGGATTTTCCCGTACGACCATTTCACTAATGTACCGTGAATATCAGGAACCGGTAAAACATCAAATCTCCGACATCGCTACGGCCAAAAGAAGATCCTGCAAGAACGGGACCAACATCGACTAAAGAGAATCCAACGTGACAGAAGTGCAACCCTTCCTCAAATTGCAGCAGATTTCAATGATGCGCCATAAACAAGTGTCAGCGTGCGAACTATTCAACGGAACGTCATCGATATGGGCTTTGGGAGTCGAAAGCCCACTCGTATACCCTTGATGACTGCACAACACAAAGCTTTACACATCATCTTGGCCCGTCAACACCAACATTGAACTGTTGATGACTGGGAACATGTTGCCTGGTCGAACAAGTCTTGTTTCAAATTGCATCGAACGGATGGACGTGTGCGGGTATGGAGACAACCTCATAAATCCATGAACTCTGCATGTCAGCAGGGGACTGTTTGAGCCGGCGGAGGCTCTGTAATAGTGTGGGGTGTGTGCAGTTAGGGTGATATGAGGCCCCTGACAGGTGACACGTACGTAAGCATCCTGTCTGATCACCTGCATCCCTTCATTTCCATTGTGTTTTCCGAAGGACTTGGGTAGTTCCAGCAGAACAATGCGATACCCCACATGTCCATTCGTACAGAGTGGCTCCAGGAACACTCTTCGGAGTTTAAACACTTACTAGATATGAACATTATTGAGCATATCAAGGATGTCTTGCAACGCACTTCTCAAAGGTGATTTCAACTCCCAGGTAGTCTTACGGATTTATGGACAGACCTGCAGGATTCTTGCTGTCAGTTCCCTCCAGCACTACTTCAGACATTGGTCGGGTCCATGCCACGTCGTATTGCTACATAATATTAGACGGTTGTACCAGTTTCTTTGACTCCTCAGTGTATAAAGCATTAGATCCGAATATGGCAACACAGCCTTGCCGAAACCGGTTATATAAATCCTATAAATGCTTTACTAGCGACCATGACGTTCGAAAGGTTCTTCAGAGTCCACAGTACTGCTGATCGCCCACATGCTGACATAATGTCAGGAATATACTCTCAAATATAATAATGAGAGCAATCAGAAAACGCTATCTCAAGAAATTCTTCGTACGGTGTTAGCAAAAACCTCTGGAAATTTTGGGGTAAAAGTAAAAATGTTAGGTCAGGGGAAGGATAAGTAGCGAATGCATAAGTTTAGTTATTCTGATCATGTTTAAGTAAGAGGACGATACCAGATACAACGCTATAATTGCTGTGATCCATAAGAACGAGAGTAGGGAAAATGTGAAGAATTGACCAAATACAAATCAGATTATTACCCTTGATATTTATGCTCTCAGAATTACATAATATTTATTTTATGTTCTTCAATATTGATAAAGCAAAGAAAGGTTTCTGACGAAAAATAATTCCAGTCATGTTTCTGACCATCTACATAACTAACAATGATATTTAGAGAAGCAATTTAGCTGTGGCTAATACTTGAAATAGTTCACAAGGGATAATGTCTTTCATAAAAAATCGTAAACTTAACTAAATTAATATGGAATAGGAATTGGTACGTAATTTGGTGGAACACCTAGCCTCAAATTTCATATATTTATGAAAAAGTTATTACCTTTCGAGAGTTTATATATCATTGAAATCTTAGAGGAGAGAACTAACATAACTCATTTTCGATTATGTTAAAACTGGATAGTTGGCTGTTACATTTAAAACTTTCAATACTTAATTTGCTGCCTTCACTATTCAGTTATTGCGGCCACAGCTTAACTCCAGTCTTCCAAAAAGATGCAGTTTGTGCCTTGTTATAGACTGTGAATTATTTAGTTATCTTTGGGTCAGTCTATGAGATGTTCAAGAAATATTCTCTGAGTTCTGGCTGAGGCAACGGAACAGATCACGACTCACATCAGTACTAAGTGTGAATAAACTTTGTGTCCCGGCGCGCTTGGAGAAAGACTTCTTCGGTGTCTGATGGTGCAGGTTGCTATTCGCTGCACGGTGTGGTGGCAAGGTGTATGGCTTCGTGAAAGATGATAATTATGATTTTGTTACTTATTCGCAGCGATCATATAGTTCACGCAAAATCATTTTCTCGATTCAAGAAGTCATTGAAACTTGCGTGATTTGAGAGCGTGTCTGACATGTGGAGATTCGGCATCTGCGTATTTTCTATTAATTCACCGAAAGATAGAACAGTTAATTTAGACGCACTCCGCATCAGTGAACATTTGTCACAGCTTTGTATTTTGTATAGATCTTACCGTATTTAGTTTTCTTATATGTTAGAACCTGGCGCCATTTGTTGTCGGAGAGTTGACATTACACGTCCTAATGTGATGTTATTACTTTTGAGAGTTGGTTTCATGTATGTATGTTGAAATATTGTTTAAAATCAGTTTTTCTTTTTTAAAAATTTATTAGCTTTTGGTACGTGCCCATACACCTATCTCAACATAGGAAATATGATTCTGCACATTGTTTTCAGAATGAAGAGTATACGTTACTTTAAGTCGTACCCTGGTACGGAGTTATATAGGCTTAACAAAACACACATTCCATAATAAATCAAATTTTATATCCACATTATACTGAAACGAGTAAACAAAACGAAAATCTAACGCAGGATGCACAAATGTGATATAAAATCCTAGTAGTAACAATAAAAAATGATAAGACTGTTAGTGCACATTTGGGATATTCCCAGCTTAATCCATATTAATGACTATATATCTAAATTAACAATAAAATGTTCTTTCCTGTGTCCTCAAGGAATTGTTTCATTAGCTGCAGGCAGATAATTCAATATTCGTGCATATGTGTAAATACCATCTAGGCAGAACACGAGACCAGGATACAGTAACCAGATATGGGTATTACAGCCATCTGTATACGAGTAGATACACCAGTATTCAGACACATACATAGAGGAGGAACATAGTGACATACATTTATAGCCTGAGCGTTCCACATCCTGCTAAGTAGTATATGGAAATGCCGTGAGGCCTCCGGCCGCTAGCTAGAAATACTCTGAGGTGATGGAAGTCGTGGCATACCTCCTGATGTTGTGTCGTACCTCTCTTTGTCCGGCGCAGTGTAGCAACTCGACGTGGCATGCACTCAAGAAGTCGACGGAAGACCCCTGCGGAAATATTGAGCCAATATGAGTGAGGGAGTGAAGCTCCTCATTACAAATATTTCTTAATTCATCAGTGAAACAGATCTGACGAATAGTTGGCAAGATTCTGAAAGTCGTGATTTTGTTCACACCTTCAGAGATACAAGAGAATGTGATTGGTTCGTTTCTAATCTGCAGAAAAAGGGCGGAATTGTTATATTAGAAATAACAAATTTTAGGCCTGTTTGTCTGTGGTTCAACAAGGCTAGGAAAACATAACAGTCATTACTTTATGATCCACTTGAGACAGCTGATTAAGATTAAAAGAAGTTATAAATATTTATAATTTATCTTTGACACATCACAAGGTAATTAATGTGAAGACATCCTTAATTATTAAATTGTTGGCTATGCAGGAATTTGTGCACGAACTGACCTCTCTATTATGTCCCATAAATGTTAGATGGGATTCATGTCGGGGGATCTGGGTAGCCATACCATTATTTCGAATTGCCCAGAATGTTCTTCAAACCAATGGAGAACAACTGTGGCCTGGAGACATGGCGCACTGTCATCCGTAAAAATTCCGTTGTTCTTTGGGGACATCACGTCTACGAATGGCTGCAAATGGTATCCAAGTAGCCGAACATGCAGAGGACTTAGTCCATTCCATGTAAACACAGCTCACACCATTATGGAGCCACCACCAGCTTGCAGAGAGCCTTGTTAACAACCTGGTTTCATGGCTTCGTGGCGACTGTGTCACTCTCGAACCCTACCAGCAGCTCTTACCAACTGAAATCGGGACTCAGCTGACCCGGCCACGGTCTTCCAGTCGTCTAGGGTCCAAACGATACGTTCACGAGCTCAGGACAGTCGCTGCACCATCACCACCTGAAGAAAAGTCCGCGTCACGCTCAGTGTGACGTTACACAGAGTGGGCCTAGCTTGGCGACGTGCTGCGCTGATAGAATTGAGGCACACGCCCTGCAACCTTTCTCAAACGATTCTATGGAATCCACTTGGCAAAAGTTTTGATTTCTACGTTACCTTCAGCTTTATATGTCAGCTTCATCGTGAAGTACCCATCATTTTGTTAATGGTCAGAGTTACTGCGATGTTTCATAAATTCGTATACGTTGCAATGAAAAATAGGGATCGCTATGAACTGGCGTTTGGTGGATATTAGAGCATATGTTCATGAGCATGAAATGTAGCTAACATTCTCAGTTTTCTTTTAAACTTGGGATGGAATCGATATCTGTGTCCAGTCTCGAGAACATACGTTTTATGTAGCACATACACTACTAATCGCATGCATGTGGATATAGAATATTCATAACACCCCTTATATCTTGTAAACAGTTCGAGATATCGAAAGGAAATTTTGACAAATAGCACGCAAAGATGAGATTATTTCGCCATATGGTTAACATATGGTACTTTTTGTACGGCTATATATTTTACTTTTTTTCAAACCAGAGATATTTTTTAAGTCTTATACAACTGCTGAAAAGAGAATCTGCTAGTAAGAAAAATTTGAAATTTCTCTTATGTTACCATAAACCGCTACAATGAAACTTACCAAAGGATTTTCTTTCCGCATTTCCGTTAACATTGACATATGAAAATTTACAGCAAGTAGTGTACCCTCCTCCCATTCTTATCCCTGTTCAGAGTGAGGGAGTGAAGCTCCTTACTACAAATATTTCTTGCTTCATCAGTGAAACAGTCTTTGAGAAATAGTTGGCAAGGTTCTGCAAGTCCTGATATTGTTCACAGCTTCAGAAAAGAGAGTGTGATTGGTTCAGTTCCAATCTACAGAAAAAAAGCGGAACTGTCCTATTAGAAATAACAAATTTAAGGCCTGTTTGTCTTTGGTTTAACAAGACTATGAAAACATAACAGTCATTACTTTATGAACCACCTGAGACAGCTCATTAAGATTAAAATAGGTTATAAATATGAATAATTTATCTTTGACACATCGCAAGGTAATTAATGTGAAGACATTTGCCACATCAGTCTGAGTGAGGTTGGAAACGAAACGATAGTACAAAATTTGCTGTGAACTATTTTCATATTTCTCAGATGAAAAACAGGAAGAAAAGCCTTTGCTAAGCTACAGTACCAGTTGTTCACAGTTAAAAATACAATGCGTTAAATGATTCTGCCAAAACTGCAACAGAATTGTTGATTTATTTTTATCTGAAATACTAACCTCTTACCATTTGAAGAAGCATCATCATTTATGAGTAACAGCTACATTCCCTATCTTTACATATTTAATTTTGCTCCTTTTGCCAAAACGCAGTACAATTAGATATTTATCTCGTCCCAAGTTTAAATAAAAATTCAGAATGTTAGCTACACTTCGCGCACAGCAGCATATGGTCTAATATGCACCTAGCCCCGTTCATAGTGGCTCCTATTTTTTACTTCAAAATTTTCGAATTCTTTACTTGTATCTGTAATATCATAATTACTATGGCAATGAACGAAATGACGGACACTTAACCATGAAGCGGACATGTAAAGGTGCAAATAACATAGAAATCAATTTTTTAACGACGTCTGAGAAAGATTTCAGGGAGTGCGCCTAAATTCTGTCTGTGTATCTCATCACCAAACCCGGCCGGGCTGTCCGACATCAAACCGAGCGTGTTGCGACCTGCGGCTGCAGGCGATGTTGTTCTGTTATCAAAAGCACTCGCGTCGGTCGTCTGCTACCATAGCCCATTAACGCCAAATTTCGCAGCACTGTCGTAACTGATATGTTCACCATACTTCCCACGTTGATTTCGGCGCTAATTTCATGCAGTGTTGCTTGCTGTTAACAATGACAACTCTACGCAAACGGCGCTGCTCTAGTCGTTAAGTAAAGGCCATCGGCCACTGCGTTGTCCGTGGTGAGAGGTAAGGTGTGAAATTTGGAATTCTCGGGACTTTGCTGAATCTGTGCACCCAGGAATATTGAAATCCACAACGATTTTAGAAATGGAATGTCCCATGCTTCTGGCTCCAGGTCTGTTAATTCCTATCTTGAGGCCACAATCATGTCGGAAGCATTTTCACGTGGATCACCGGAGTACAAATGACAGCTCTGCTAATGCAGTGCTTTTTTATGCCCTGCATACGTTACACCACAGCCATCCGTATATGTGCACAATGGCGTCGCCAGTGAGAGGCGGGGGCGGGGGGCGAGAGGGTGGCGGCAGCTACCCCCCCCCCTCCCCCTCCCCCCGCCCTAGAGGTTGATGCACTATCTGGTGCGACATCACATTTTGAAGTGCTATCTAACTATTTAAAAATAATAACCTTCAAGTCTGCACCGGGCAAGACAAACAGCAGGTGAATGGCTGGACACTGAACCACCTAGGCAGGGGTCTGGTGTCTGAGGCAGGTAGCGCTCTAAATCCCTTTAAGTGGCTACTGGCGAAGGAAGTGAACATTTGTTCGGGAAGGAAAAACCAGACAACGTTCTAATCCCGTGCCCCATCACTGGGCATTAGCAACAGACTAGCACTAAACGCTTGTGGGCCGTGAGACCACACCTAGGATTGCAACATTTTATTGGAAGTACAGAGCTGCAGACAGACGTACAGCCACACAACATGGATATCAGAAACCTTTTTTGATTTGTGATTGGAAAATTTGGAAATTAGTGGTAAGGTCTTAGGGGACCAAACTGCTACTTTATCTAACTTAAACTAACTCACGCTAACGACGACAGACACGCCCATGTCCGAAGGAGGACTTGTGAACTTCTGACGGGGGGAGCCACGCGGACCGTGACACGACACCTGAGACCGCGCGGCTACCCAGCGCGGCGTCAGTGATTGTTTCAGTTTTTATATACATCTATGATTACTTATTAGTATTAATATAAACGCTAGTGTACAGTAGTACTGTGGCGTGATATTTATCAGATTAATAAAAATTCACATAAATCTTATTTTAAGAAACCATGATGAAAATTAATGAATGTTTTAAAACGAGAGAAAAAGAGAGACCGAAAGTCTGCGTTGTAATAAATTTTATTTGGTTTCTGAAGTTTTTATTCCTGTGACTACTAGTCGTCGGGCTGGCGACGTCCTTGTATGTGCATGACTTTTTTCAGCTGTGTGTATAGTCAGTAAACTGTGCTTTGGTCCTCTTCTGCCATTCAAATTAACAAGCGCGTTAGATTACCAGAGCAGGAAGCTATAGCTAGATGTTGACAGATTCATACAGTATTTTAAACGTTGCTATATCGTTGGATGCTAACAAGATTTGCTTGTGAACCGATGACCAAGTGCCCGAAAGCTACTTCTAAGGACGTTGAAGACAACAGCTTTCCGAGCATATATAAGGGGAGTTTACTAGGACATCAACTCGCTCACTTGCAGGAATCCCAGCGTTGCCTTTCGAGCGTAGAATCACGATATTGCGACAGTTATTCTGCACCCGAAGCACAACGTCTACAAATACTGCTACTACGCGGTTGGTACAATTGTTTCAGCTGTGGTCATACGTGCGAATAGCAGGTATTCTAAGATTGCAGTCAGCTTAGCTTTCATATTACTGGAGTGTGGATCCAACTTGTATAGGCCTTGTCCTATGCTCTGGGGTGCCCGATAGGCAATAGTAGCGCCCTCGCTGGGCTTAGACCATCTGTAAACACCACGCACGCATCGTGATGGTGAGACAGAAATTCCATTACCTTAGCGTTAGTTGTGACCTGGTTTTGAAACGCTACAATAGTATTGGCATTAATCTCCAGAGTTGACGTTTCATATGGTCTGTTCCATTACGGTATAAGAGGACTTTTCCACACCTTGTGCCTTATTATTATAGACAGCCGCGACGGATGGAAACTGATTATTTATCCTATATCGTTCTCTTACACAGTAGGATGTCAATTTGCGGATATTGTAATCAATGGGCCCAAATTCCTCGAGAAGGAACCAAAGGGAGTATTTCCTGCAGAGGAATATTCGTTGCAGCTTTAACCAGCTACAACCAGCTTCAACCAGCAGTGCGTTGGTTGTCAAGATCGCCCCAGCGCTTTTTATTGCTCAGTTTCCAGTCTTTGGAGCGTGATGTATGCCCTGATCTGTATAACGCGTATCCATAGTCAAAATGTGACCTTAATAGAGATCAGTATAAAGTAATCGCCTTCCACCGATCAGAAACCGATCATACTTCATTCGTAGCGCTGATGAGATTGCATGCCTGTTCACATCTAGTAGTGATGTATCGGATATAATGAGCTCGCCTTAGCTTGCCGCCCTCGTCAAAGAGGGCGGAGGAGCGGCCAGAGGTTCAGGGCACTCTCTTGTCCTTGGGTTGGGAAACTGCTCCTAAAAGCGGAACAATCAGCAATGGTCAACAACATGAGGATACAGAAGTTAACGGAAACCACTGCATTAAAGACACATCACGTGCATCCACAGGACATGTGGCCTGTAACTGAAAAAGTGTCATGATGACCTCTCCATTGGCAAAAGATTCCGGTCTAGTTCCTCATTCGGATCTCCGGGAGGAGACTACCAAAGGGAAGATGACCATGAGATAAAGACTGAACAACGAACGAAAGGGTAACATTCTGCGAGTCGGGGCGTGGAATGTCAGAACCTTGAGTGTGATATGGAAGCTAGAAAATTTGAAAAGGGAAATACAAAGGCATAATCTAGATATAATAGGGCTCACTGAGGCGAAATGGAAAGAAGACAAGGATTGCTAGACAGTATAGGGTAATATCAACAGCAGTAGAAAAAGGTACTATGGGAGTAGGATTCGTTATGAATAGGAATGTAGGGCAGAGAGTATGTAACAATGAACAGTTAGGGTTGTTCCTATAAGAATCGACAGCAAACCAACATCGACAATCATAGTTCAGGTAAATATCCGACTTCACAAGCTGAAGATGAAGAGACAGAGAAAGTATATGAGGATATTGGTTCAAAATGGTTCAAATGACTCTGAGCACTATGGGACTTAACATCTATGGTCATCAGTCCCCTAGAACTTAGAACTACTTACACCTAACTAACCTAAGGACATCACACAACACCCAGTCATCACGAGGCAGAGAAAATCCCTGACCCCGCCGGGAATCGAACCCGGGAACCCGGGCGTGGGAAGCGAGAACGCTACCGCACGACCACGAGCTGCGGACTGAGGATATTGAAAGGGTAATACAGTATGTAAATGCAGATGAAATGAGATAGTCATGGGGGACTGGAATGCAGTTGTAGGGGAAGGAGTAGAAGAGGAGGTTACAGGAGAATATGGACTTGGGACAAGGAATGAGAGAGGAGAAAGACTAGTTTCAGCTAGTAATAGCGAATATCCTGTTCAAGAATGACAAAAGGAGGAAATAACTTGGAAAAGGCCGGTAGAGACGAAAAGATTGCAGTTAGATTATATCATTGTCAGACAGAGATTCCGAAATCAAATATTGAATTGTAAGGCGTACTCAAAAGCACTTACAGATCCAGATCACAATGTAGTAGTGGAAAGAGTAGGCTGAAGTTTAAGAGATTAGTCAGAAACAATCAATCCGCAAAGAAGTGGGATATAGAAGTACTTAGGAATGACGAGATACGTTTGAAGATCTCTAAGGCTACAGATACAGCTATAAGGAACATCTCAGTAGGCAGTACAGTTAAAGAGGAATGGACATCTCTAAAAAGGGCAGTCACAGAACTCGGAAATAAAAACATAGGTACAAAGAAGGTAATTGCGAAGAATCCATGGATAACAGAAGAAATACTTCAGTTGATAGATGAAAGAAGGAAGTACAAAAATTTTAAGGGAAATTCAAATATACAGAAACACAAGTCGATGAGGAATGAAATGAATGGGTGATTTATAAAAGGTACCTAAGTCAGTCCTTTCACTTTTTGAGATAATTGCCTTGTCGGTATCTATAGGAGTGTACAAATGTTTGAGTGTCGAAACCTGCTTCAGTCGCATATTCGTTCTACGTTTACAATGAGTCACTTTTATTTAGTAATTCTAAAAATTTATTTACGTCACTGACTCCCGCCCCCTTTTAACACTCTACTGTTGGTAATATTGCAAATTATTTTCTGCACTTGAATGTATTTGCCCCTTTTCTTTGTTTGTTGTTCTGTGTATGTTGCGCTGATTGTTAAATAGCGGAGATAACATTATTTTAGTGCTAGTAACATGATAATTATTACAAAATGAGTGAATGTAGCGATTTAAATGACAGTCCGTTAAAAACACGAAAGAGGAAGGCACATCCAGAAGCCTACAGAAGGAAACCGTTCGCCTTGCGGGTAAGAAGTAATTACTGTTTCCGGAAACTTACTGATACAGTTATTAAAGATACAATATAGGTTAGTTTGTACATTTTCTCAAACGATAAATGTTTGTAGCTATATGGCCTTTTATCTAAAAGAAGAAGTAAAAGAATTTAACATCAGTACTGGGAACAAACACAATTATTGCTCCTTTCAATCTTGTTAATTACCTAGACGTAAATCTCGTTTTATTTGGTTCTAGATGCAAGAAAACTTTTTACCAAGTTTGGTGACACAGAAAAAGCCTTGATATACAACCCTGTACATCCTGATTTGTTATCTAAAGATGAGCAAGATTTGCATTTACAACGGATGATGATGATAGAGATGACTAATTTTAACCAACACCATCCAAGGAATTATGACACTTCTTTCAGGATGCACTCATATTAATTCCACTTGATTCTCCGTGAAACGAATGTAGGCGTTTGTCGGGAGGCTTTTTTAAGCTGTTAATGTGACGGAGAAGCGAATTAAACGCATTAGACTGTTACTTCGGGAAGGAAAGTCGCCACGTGACAAACGTCGCAGACATCATTGTGTAAGAAAAATTGTCCCTATCAAAATTTTGATGATACATGAATATATATGCTCATTTCATGTGTACAAAATGCACTACGCATCTGATACTAACTTTACTTATTTATCTGAACTGTCCGTCAAGAAAATGTATGAATTACACTCCTGGAAATTGAAATAAGAACACCGTGAATTCATTGTCCCAGGAAGGGGAAACTTTATTGACACATTCCTGGGGTCAGATACATCACATAATCACACTGACAGAACCACAGGCACATAGACACAGGCAACAGAGCATGCACAATGTCGGCACTAGTACAGTGTATATCCACCTTTCGCAGCAATGCAGGCTGCTATTCTCCCATGGAGACGATCGTAGAGATGCTGGATGTAGCCCTGTGGAACGGCTTGCCATGCCATTTCCACCTGGCGCCTCAGTTGGACCAGCGTTCGTGCAGGACGTGCAGACCGCGTGAGACGACGCTTCATCCAGTCCCAAACATGCTCAATGGGGGACAGATCCGGAGCTCTTGCTGGCCAGGGTAGTTGACTTACACCTTCTAGAGCACGTTGGGTGGCACGGGATACATGCGGACGTGCATTGTCCTGTTGGAACAGCAAGTTCCCTTGCCGGTCTAGGAATGGTAGAACGATGGGTTCGATGACGGTTTGGATGTACCGTGCACTATTCAGTGTCCCCTCGACGATCACCAGTGGTGTACGGCCAGTGTAGGAGATCGCTCCCCACACCATGATGCCGGGTGTTGGCCCTGTGTGCCTCGGTCGTATGCAGTCCTGATTGTGGCGCTCACCTGCACGGCGCCAAACACGCATACGACCATCATTGGCACCAAGGCAGAAGCGACTCTCATCGCTGAAGACGACACGTCTCCATTCGTCTCTCCATTCACGCCTGTCGCGACACCACTGGAGGCGGGATGCACGATGTTGGGGCGTGAGCGGAAGACGGCCTAACGGTGTGCGGGACCGTAGCCCAGCTTCATGGAGACGGTTGCGAATGGTCCTCGCCGATACCCCAGGAGCAACAGTGTCCCTAATTTGCTGGGAAGTGGCGGTGCGGTCCCCTACGGCACTGCGTAGTATCCTACGGTCTTAGCGTGCATCCGTGCGTCGCTGCGGTCCGGTCCCAGGTCGACGGGCACGTGCACCTTCCGCCGACCACTGGCGACAACATCGATGTACTGTGGAGACCTCACGCCCCACGTGTTGAGCAATTCGGCGGTACGTCCACCCGGCCTCCCGCATGCCCACTATACGCCCTCGCTCAAAGTCCGTCAACTGCACATACGGTTCACGTCCACGCTGTCGCGGCATGCTACCAGTGTTAAAGACTGCGATGGAGCTCCGTATGCCACGGCAAACTGGCTGACACTGACGGCGGCGGTGCACAAATGCTGCGCAGCTAGCGCCATTCAACGGCCAACACCGCGGTTCCTGGTGTGTCCGCTGTGCCGTGCGTGTGATCATTGCTTGTACAGCCCTCTCGCAGTGTCCGGAGCAAGTATGGTGGGTCTGACACACCGGTGTCAATGTGTTCTTTTTTCCATTTCCAGGAGTGTATATAAGGTGAAATATCCTGGTACAAATATCAAGTACGAGTTTCTAATACATAAAGAAAATTTCAACCTAAAGTCCGGAAAACCAAAATAGACACCTGTTGCTTTTTCGAGGGGATAAAGATGCGCATACGTAATTCTCATTTACATGACACTGCAAAAAGAGTCAAGACTGCAGAATTAATGGTACACATGAGGCGAGCTAAAAAGTTCACATCTGCCCTTAATGAAACAACTAAAAACTTTGTTCCTGTTGGATTACATTAAACATCATGTGCCCGAGACAGTTACCGAGCTACACCTATTTTCGGATAATTGTTCTGGGCAAAACAAGAATCACACATTGTCAAGAGTTTGTCTTGCACTGATGGATATATGCAGGTTTAAAAAGATGAAACAGTCTTACCTTTACATGGGTACTCCTATAATCCATATGACAAAATGATCAACGTAATAAAACGTCCGTCGGCCGGGATGGCCGAGCGGTTCTAGGCGCTACAGTCTGCAACCGCGCCACCGATACGGTCGCAGGATCGAATCCTGCCTCGGGCATGTGGTGTGTGAGGTCCTCAGGTTAGTTAGGTTTAAGTAGTTCTAAGTTCTAGGGGACCAATGACCTCATAAGTTAAGTCCCATAGTGATCAGAGCCATTTGAACCATTTGTAATAAAACGTCCAATTAGGAAATGTGGCCGTATCTATACTCCACGTGAAGTTTGTGAGCTTATAGCTAATGCAGCCAGGGAGAATTACGCTGGTCGAAACACACTTTATCACTGGGTGTTCTAGTTGATGGCCTACTTACTGTAAGAAGTCGACAGTCCCTCAGGTCCTCAGGTTAGTTAGGTTTAAGTAGTTCTAAGTTCTAGGGGACTAATGACCTCATAAGTTAAGTCCCATAGTGCTCAGAGCCATTTGAACCATTTGTAATAAAACGTCCAATTAGGAAATGTGGCCGTATCTATACTCCACGTGAAGTTTGTGAGCTTATAGCTAATGCAACCAGGAAGAATTACGCTGGTCGAAACACACATTATCACTGGGTGTTCTAGTTGATGGCCTACTTACTGTAAGAAGTCGACAGTCCCTTATAGCTAATGCAGCCAGGGAGAATTACGCTGGTCGAAACACACATTATCAGTGGGTGCTCTAGTTGATGGCCTACTTACTGTAAACCAGATACTTCCAAGAAATGAAGCGTCAAGTTTCGTATTTCCAAATATTGTTATTTGAGTATTTACATGAACACAAAGGTATCGCAAAAGCAGGTGAGCACATAAAATCATCTGGATTTCAAAGCCTGAATACCTTTATCCTCAAAAAAACTAATGAAGTATCTTTGACTTTGGAAAATTTGCTGTAATGTCTTATGGGACCAAATTGCTGAGGTCAGGAGTCCCTAAGCTTACACACTACGTAATCTAACTTAAACTAACTTACGCTAAGGACAACACACACACCCATGCCCGAGGGAGGACTCGAACCTCCGACGGAGGGAGCCGCGCGGACCGTAACAAGGAACCTGAGACCGCTCAGCTACCCCGCGCGGCTATCTTTGACTTGTCAGGAAATTAATCTAGAAGCAAAAACACCTATCAGAAAAAGCAAAATTGAGAACCTGAAAAAGTTATGCCGTATGTTGTAGAAGAATACAAAAGCTTTTACGATCTACTTTCTGAGTAGCCAGTAGCTGATGTTTCTCTCGATGAGAATAATAAAGTTCAGAAAAACATGTCTTTGTAATTTAATAATGTTCCTCCCCTATTAAAGAATTGTAGTGCCAGCTAACGCGTGTTACTCTTTATTTAATAAAAATCTGTGTTATTTTCAAATTAAATTGTGCTATAAATTTTATGACGTGTTAAAAGGGACCTAAGTCAGCAAGGTACAATAATATTTTTTTCTGTTTTTCAATTAGGTATAACGCGTCAAAAGTGTACCTAATTGTAGATCTATGTGTATATTCTAATATGTGGTTTTACCAATGCAGCATTTAATAGCACAAAGGAGAAAATAAGTTTTTTTGTTTTTTTCGAAACTACGAAAATGTGACTTAAGGTAACATTTAGAAATCTGCCATTCAAATAAATAAGAAGTGCAGGTAAGCTAAGACGAAATGGCGGCATGAAAAATGTGAAGAAATCGAAAAAATATGATTGTCGGAAGAATTGATTCAGCATACATTAGATGCCTAGGTTAATTTCGAGCATAAAATGTCGAATGCTGCCTTTGTTTACCTTGAGTGATCTCGCTTTTCATTGAACGATTTATTAGGTCATTATGGGGTGCAAGGTGTGTAGTCAACATATTTTGGATTGACATCTGGATCGAATATGTTTGTAGTGCTGGGGTGGGCCCATTAGTAACCTGCTGGTACGATATTTCATCGCAAAGATTATAATACGTGAAATGTTGTTAACAACGTAATTCCCAACACCACCCTATTGGTTGAATCTGTGAAATTGTGGTGGGTAGGGTTTGGAACCAGTTGAAGAACGAGGAAGGCAGAGTTCTGGTTGATACAATTGGTCTTGAGGGACCGCGCGTAGGTGGGGTGCTCTACGTTCTACAGTATTTACGCGTTACTGATGATGTAGTCGGGCATGCTGTATTAGATGCGGGCAGTGGCATCGGCGGTGAATCCACTGGAGCCATTGGTCCTCACGTCTGTGACACTGTCGTCACGGCAAGGGTTGGTTGCTTCTGATCTTAGGTGGCAGTGCTGATTCTGCATTGAGCCGCTGTTGAGTCAGAAGGGGTGAGAATTCTGTACCACGTCTTTTATTGTTTGGAGAAGTAACTGCATTCGCATAAGACGTGATTACAAAGATGGTTGCTGCTTTTCGAAAGAAAACATTATTCAGAGACATAATTTTGTTCAATTCTTTATGTTTTAGACACATTGGGTTGGTTCAAGATAGGGCACTGTGATCACCAGGACAATGAGTTCAGGTTAATAGACTGGCCTTCCAACAGGCGTCACTTACGTATGGGCATGCACATTGTTCAGACCTTATGTTACTTCTGTACTGTTTGCTATGTCCAAAATACAAACAATTATAGCATTGTAAGACAGAGTGTACATACACGACCACTGGACAGTGTACTGCATGAAAATAAACGAACTGCGGAATCCGCTATGATCTGAATGTCACAACATAAAGTTGAGGCGCTTCTTACCTGTTGCTTGTTCAGGTTTATAATTTTTCTAAACTGAATGATGGCAATAATGTCGAAGCAACACGTCATTTCCATTAGTAATTCGTCCTCCGTTTCAATAGGGTTCAGTAGCATTGATGATGCATTTTGTAACAGGGAAGAACTTCGGAATATAAACATCCCAATATGCTTTTCTGGGAAAGACTGTTGATTCAAGGCATTGGTAGTTAATCCTTACACATACTCAATTTTCACACAATTTTTTCTCTGCCGTCCCCATATTGATTTTGTGTTTGAGTAATGACTCATATTCGCACCCAACTCAAAGCTCATTAAGAAGGTGTCTAGATAATACATCTGTAAATTCTAAATAAAAAGGGCTCAGCATTGCTACTAAAGAAGAAACTGTCACAGGGTGTATACACGGACAAGAAAAACAAAATCCCGAATTTTTCCCGGATTTCCCGGTTAAAATTATACTTTCTCCTGGGTGAAAATACACTTTTTCCGTGTTAAGTGACAGTATACTCTTCCTCGGAACTGTAAAACTTATCAATTCTTTGAATGGTTATGGTATTATACACCGGTGTAGAACTTCCAGAACATTTAGGAAACCAAATTCACTATATATTAAAAAAAAAGTTTTGTAAAGATCTTTGATGTGCAGCAACATGTACGCTGCATATTTTCGTGTTACGAAAGTGTAAATTTAAATTTCACCAAACGCCGCATGTTACTTTCCCAAGCATTGAAATCAAGATTGCAATGCGCTTTTGTACCCACTCATAGCTCGTCACGTGATCTCGCCAGCCAATGACAGCGGATCTTCTAGCGTAGGATACGTGATGTAGTCAGCCAATAGCAATATCACTGTTAAGTAGCGTGTACACAAAAATAGGAAAAGTTAATGGTTTAAATTAACATACACAGCGCTACTACAAGAAAAGAAAAGCTTTCACATACAATATTGGTCTCGAAGATTAATAAGCTGCAAGAGAAGCTAAGCTTTCACATATAATGTTGATTTTTACGCGTGTGTTACACTTTAAGGTACATCACACAAATGTGTCGGCAAAATTTTTAATAAAGACATAAATGTCTGATCTTCTGAGCTCGAATTTTTTCTAAATGTACTCCCTCAAAGACTTGATTTTTAAATGAGCGTCAAACGCACTGTGATTTAAGAAATTAATCGTACATTCTCGCACATAATTCATCTTGCATAAAAGGAAATTTACTTTGAAAGTAACGCTTTTCAAACAACCATTCGCAATATTTTCCCGTGTCCTGATAGAAATAGGTTCGTTTCAGTAGTTGCCAAGAGAACAAGAAACAGGCGTCAGTCACCGCGCTTGCGCAGCTACGACGATGCACGAAGCACGTATGTGCAAAACAACGTAGGTGCAAAACATTAGAAGATCTTGCACTATGTCATAAAAGAAACAAGACATCAGAGGATACTCCAAGAACATCGGAACTTCTTGAACCATACTAAAATGCGTAATTCGGCTTAAAGTGCACACTCGTATGTCCAGATTCGGAGGTAAATTTTCTTGAGTACCAGTTCTGTATTACGTTGCTTATTTTTATGGCATAATGCCATACATGCGAGAAGATGAAAACATGCACTTTTGAAATGTAGCGAACAGTTTAAATAACCCATAGTATGGAATTAAACACTTCGTTTCAAATAAATTGACTGCCCCAGCGGAAAAGATTAATAAAAGCCAAATTTCTTTAGCACACTGACAAAAATAACTTCATTGTTCTGCAAGGCGATTAATGCTTGGTTGTCAGAAAGTTGGAGAGAAAACCTGAAACTGATAACATATTTTAGCCTTTTGTAATTATGCGAACGTATTTTAATTCATTTGATAGCTCACGGCCATAGATATCCATTTTATTTTCATTTAATGTGAGAGCAATAAATGAAGAGGAAACAGCAAACTCACCAAACGTAAACATGGTCACGTGGAGACTCCCCACTACAACTCGGAGTGCTCTGTGGATCAGCCCCGGATCTACGATATTTCCGAACCGGGGCAATATTGGATAGTGGCGCCCAACCACACGACTGTAGCCAGAAGCGGGAGAAGGTACTTATCATACACGACTCAACTGCACATGCACAAGAGCCCGCCCGCAACTGCTCAAACGAATCTAAAGTAAACAGTTGTGACATTCACGCTCATCGGAGACAATTTGTTGTTAGGAAGGATTGCATAGTCTTCGCAAAGCCTTTGACACACTTTGCAATTGGCAAAAGCTTGTATGAGCACTGTGTTTTATTGTTGCACGAGTATATGGCAAATTTCCTTTGCGACTTTAATTTTATTTTCGTTTTTTTTTCTCTCGTTCATGTTTTGTTGCTGCAGTATTCAAAAAATGATTCAAATGGCTCTGAGCACTATGGCACTTAAAATCTGTGGTCATCAGTACCCTAGAACTACTTAAACCTAACTAACCTAAGGACATCACACACATCCATGCCCGATTCAGTATTCGAACCTGCGACCGTAGCGGTCACGCGGTTCCAGACTGAAGTGCCTAGAACCGCACGGCCACACCGACCGGCTACTGCAGTATTATTCTGCAGAAGCGGGATACAGTAATATCCTTTGTCAGAGTGTTGGTTCTTACCCGTCAAAATCACAAAAATTTAACTGAAAACTAAAACAATGAAAAATTCCCGGAATTCCGAAAAATTCCCGGGTTTATCCCGGTTTTCTCCCGGATAAAAAAATTCCCGGGTTTTTCCCGGATCTCCCGGTTGTCCCGGGTCGTATACACACTGTGTCAATACCCCAAAAAAGACATATAGGTTTGAAAAAGCAGACACATCGAGAACAACAGTGAATTCACCCAGCCAGTCAAGGACTTGCAAGTACATAAATCTCTGTGGCTAGACATCTTTAAAAAAAAAAGAAAAAAAAATTAAGCTAACTGCAGAAACAGAAATTAAAGAGCTTATGGACCTAATCGAACTTAAGTTGAAACATGACTATTATTATCAATTTAACAAAAAATTATATGAACAGCTAAATGGATAAGCCATGAAATCAAGTTCCTCTGGCTTGATAACTGACATTCACATCCATTATTTAGAAAACCAGGTTCTTTCTTCAAATCTTATGTTAGCTAATTTATCGTTAGAAATATGAAGATGGTCGTCGTACTGTGGAATAACATTTATGAACTGGTGTGACATAGGCCTTAAGTGTGAAAGTGACTGTAATTGAATGTATTTGTAAGCACACTACGGTGTGGACCAAATGCTGTATGTGACTATGATGCAGCTCTGGCATGCGCCCCATGTGCCAAGCAGGCGTTTACTCGTTGTTTATTGTGTCTCATTAACTTGATACAGAAGTATGACTGTGACTGTGTTTTAGATAGAGTACAGACATGATCTAGTCGATTCTCAGGACGGATATACAACTGATAAAGTTTTAATTATCAAGGAGGATAATTATCAGTCTTTAATACGTGCTGTAACAAGCAATGCTCGGATTATTGAAGACATTAGAATAAAATCCGAGCCCATGAAACTGATGGTCGGGGAACTTGAATTCTCTGACTTTTTATTGCATTAATATTTCATAAAAGATTGCAGCACATGTGGGTGGAGTGGTAAAAAGCTCTGACACCATGGTCGAAACTGATGTACACGGTCTATGCACGATTCTAGCCTCCACAACGAGCTACAAACTCATCTTACCATACCATCAAGGACTTTGCTTAAAATAATGACAAGTATAGTTAGGGAGAAAGTATAATACATTTACATTGTTCTTAGACCAAACTGTCTGCATAATAAACAACAGTTGTACCATCATCATATATAGAAAGAAAACTGCTATAGAGAGCACTAGCCACAACAGCTCCTTCCATCCTACTACACAAAAACTAGCAATGTACAGAAGTATGATTAACAGGACAATGAACATTGCAATGGCACAATATGAACTTGATGACGAAATTGCATTAATCAAACAAACCCTTACTGATTTCAGATAATCAACATTCACCATTGATCACCTCTTTAATATTATGGAAAGGAAAGAAAATAGAAATGAAACAACGCACTTGTTTCTAACAGACAATAAAACCGTTAAATACTTCACTATTCCAATCACTGGAATACATGTTAATAAAATTGCGATCAAATCGAAATAGTGGTACTGAAATGAGCTATTAAATAAAGGATGTTCTTCCCCATAGTTGTAACAAACATGACAAACACAAGCAAGTAGACATTTACAAGATCAGATTCCCAGACTGTCCCATTTCTGCATATATAGAGTAGGCAGATAATTTTCCATATAATGTAATGAATACGTCATCTCCATTAGTGACAACAAGGCAGTTGCTGCTAGGCTGAATACCGTAACACCTGCAACCATCAAAAAGAAACGCAAAATATATCTATTTAAAATCTGATAAAATGCTCTTAACGCCTTTTTAAGAGATAGTCTTCACTCCTTCCGATCTGATCATGTAAGTGTAGAAAAGTTGTAGAATGTTTTCAGAGGGATAGTATCGACAGCAATTGAGAGATATATACCACATAAATTGATAAGTGATGGTACTGATCCCCCATGGTACACAAAACGGGTCAGATCGCTGTTGCAGAAGCAACGAAAAAAGTATGCCAAATTTAAACGAACACAAAATCCTCGAGATTGGCAAAGTTTAACAGAAGTTCGAAATAAGGAGAGTACTTCAATGCGAGATGCTTTTAATAATTTCCACATCCAAATTCTGTCTCGAAATCTGGCAGAAAACCCAAAGAGATTCAGGTCATACATAAAGCACACCAGTGGCAAGACGCAATCAATACCTTCACTGGGCGATAACAACGGTGGAGTCACTGATGACAGTGCCACTAAAGCAGAGTTATTAAACACGGTTTTCCGAAAGTCCTTCACGAAAGAAGACGAGGTAAATATTCCTGAATTCCAGTCAAGAACAACTGCCAGGATGAGAAACATAGAAGTAGATTTCCTCGGAGTAACGAACCAGCTTAAATCACTTAATAAAGGCAACGCCTCAGGTACAGATTGTATACCAGTCAGGTTCCTCCCAGAGTATGCTGATAAAATAGCTCCATATTTAGCAATTATATACAACCACTCGCTCACAGAAAGATCCGTACCTAAAGACTCGAAAATTGCTCAAGTCACACCAATACCCAAAAAGGGAAGTAGGAGTAATCCGCTGAATTACAGGCCTATATCATTAAAGTCGATTTGCAGTAGGATTTTGGAACATATACTGTATTCGAACATTATGAAGTACCTCGAAGAAAACGATTTATTGACACATAGTCAGCACGGTTTCAGAAGATATCGTTCTTGTGAAACACAACTAGTTCTTTATACTCATGTATAAAGTGCTATCGACAGTGGATGTAAAATTGATTCCATATTTTTAGGTTTCCAGAAGGCTTTCGACATCGTTCTTCACAAGAGTCTTCTAACCAAACTGCGTGCCTACGGAGTATCGCCTCAGTTGTGCGGCGAGTATGTATCAATAAGGATGTCTCGCGTTGAATATGTAAGAACACAAAAATAAAATCGTTTACTGTCACCCCTCTAAGAAACTTATTTTGTATCATGAATCCACGTAATTGAAAACAATAAGAAATTCAGTGCCTCAGTACTATCAATATTTGTCTGTACATTCGTACAGTCTTTGAAGTTAGTGCTTCAACTTGGATAACTGCATTGTCTGCCAGATGCTTGACATCAATATAGTTAATGTCCACTAGTCGTAAATACACTGACAGAAAAAAACACAAGAACAAAAAATAATTAATTAATAGTAACGAAATTAATGGAATACATTTGTCTGGGTAACAAATTTAAGTCATTAGCATTGCAAGCTCACTGGATAAGCGTGAGATAAGCCATTGCAAATGTGAAATGCTGGTACATTAATAACAGGTGTAACCGCCAGAGTGTTGAATGCAAGCGTGCAAACGTGCATGCATTGTTTTGTATAGGCGCCGGATGTCAGTTTTTGGGGTGGATCTCCACGCCTTTTGCACTTGGCCCCTCAATACAGGGATGCTTAATGCTGTTTGTGGCCGCCGATGATATTTTGGCTTAATTATGTTCCGTATGTGTTCGATTGGACACACATTTGGTGATCGATCACGCCAGGGCAACATATCGACACATAATACAACATGTTGGGTTACAACAGCAGTGTGTAGACGAGCGTTACCCTGTTGGAAAATACTCCCTGGAATTCTGTTCATGAATGGTAGCACGACAGGTCGAATCACAAGACTGACGTACAACTGTGCAGTCCGAGTGCGTTTGGATAACCGCGAGAGCGCTCCTGCTGTCATACAAAATCGCACCCAACACCATAATTCCAGGTGTAGGTCCAGTGAGTCTAGCACACAGACAGGTGGTTTGCAGGCCCTCAACTGGCCTCCTTCTAACCAACTCACGGCCATCACTGCCACCGAGGCAGAAGCAAATTTCATCAGAAAACACAACAGACCTCCTCCCTGCCCTCCAATGAACTCTAGTTTGACACGAGTGAAGTAGCAAATGGAGGTGGTTTGTGGTCAGTGGAACGCACGCTACATGGAGCTGGCTCGGAGCTGTCCTTGAAGTAACCGATTTGTAACAATCCGTTGTGTCAGTTTGGTGCCAGACGCTGCTCAGATGAATTCCAAGCGCCAGAGCCATACGCCGAACACGATGGTCTTTCCTCTTGGTTGTGCCATGCTGTCGTCCGGAGACCAGTCTTCCTGTTACCATACATTCTCCTGACCAACGCTGCCAGCAGTCATGTTCAGTGGCTACATTCCTGCCAAGCCTTTGCGAAATGTCACAGAAGGAACACGCAGCTTCTCATGGGCCCTCCACACGATCTCTTTCAAACTCAATGAGGTACTGATAATGGCGTCTTTGTCGCCTTAAAGACGTTTTTAACTAAAATCGACTGACCACGTCCGATCTCGAAGGTAACTAACGCTTCCGACCGTTACAGCGTATATTTATAGCAAACCCTCTTTGCATCCTCGTAGTGTCACTACTAGGGTCACTCTTGTGCGGCTGGTGCGAAATTTGAATGGACATCATTCTTTCAGATGTAGAAACACGCCTACCAACTTTCTTTTATGTCGCACAACTCCTTCTTTGGGTTGCGAATTTTTTCCCCATCAGTGCATGCAGCATGAATAGCAACAGTTTTAACACTCTTCCGTGGGACAGGTTTGGAGTTACGTCTATATATGCGACGACTCACCATACGCGATACCACGCAGTATCCTATCTACCAAATAATCCTCAATTCAGTCACAAATGAACCATATAATTAATATCTTACACAAAATGCCGTCAGAGTCGCAATACTAGTTACACAAAAGGTATAGGTGTTCCCAGTCACAATCTTATGTTGAGTAAGGCGAATAAGGTGGAAGATTTTTCGCGCTTATTCTGTGGAGCTGTGGGGGAAACCATGACGGAGGTGCTGCCTTGTTGTGAATGCTGACTACCTCAATTTGCGTAAACCCCTACCGTCCCTGGGGAAAGTAGGAAAGGGGTGGGGTGGGGGAGTTCGACTAAGATATTGCAGATTTTATAGGATGTTTCTATACCGTCATATTTATTCTTAGCTCCTTTCCAAGCTTTCATTTATGATCGTTTCCAGACTAACATTGTCTGCGTTCGTCCCACCCCATGGTTTTGTTTCAGTTACCCAAGCTTTGCTTCGATAGGAGGGAGACCAGTCTGGCTTTTGCACTCTCCATAGCTTCACTCATTCGTATCAACTCCCACTCGATCTAGACTGCAGTGACATTTGTCTACTAATAACAAATTATGATTTGAGACTTGCTGGCAGATTAAAACTGTGTGCCCGACCGAGACTCGAACACGGGACCTTTGCCCTTCGCGGGCAAGTGCTCTACCATCTGAGCCACCGAAGCAAGACTCCCGCCTGGTCCTCACAGCTTTACTTCTGCCAGTATCTCGTCTCCTATCTTCCAAACTTTACAGAAGCTCTCCTGCGAACCTTGCAGAACTAGCACTCCTGAAAGAAAGGATACTGCGGAGACATGGCTTAGCCACAGCCTGGGGGATGTTTCCATAATGAGATTTTCACTCTGCAGCGGAGTGTGCGCTGATATGAAACTTCCTGGGAGATTAAAACTGTATGCCCGACCGAGACTTGAACTCGCCACTTTTGCCTTTCGCGGGCAAGTGCTCTACCATCTGAGCTACCGAAGCGTGACTCCCGCTCGGTCCTCACAGCTTTACTTCTGCCAGTACCTCGTCTCCTACCTTCCAAACTTTGCAGACGCTCTCCTGCGAACCTTGCAGAACTAGCACTCCTGAAAGAAAAGATACTGCGGAGACATGACTTAGTGCGCTGATATGAAACTTCCTGGGAGATTAAAACTGTGTGCCCGACCGAGACTTGATCTCGGGACTTTTGCCTTTCGCGGGCAAGTGCTCTACCATCTGAGCTACCGAAGCGTGACTCCCGCTCGGTCCTCCCAGCTTTGCTTCTGCCAGTACTTTGTCTCCTACCTTCCAAACTTTACAGAAGCTCTCCTGCGAACCTTACAGAACTAGCACTCCTGAAAGAAAGGATACTGCGGAGACATGGCTTAGTGTTAGTTCTGCAAGGTTCGCAGGAGAGCTTCTGTAAAGTGTGGAAGGTAGGAGACGAGATACTGGCAGAAGTAAAGCTGTGAGGACCGGGCGTGAGTCGTGCTCCTGTAGCTCAGATTGGTAGAGCACTTGCCTACGAAAGGCGAAGGTCCCGATTTCGAGTCTCGGTCGAGCACACAGTTTTAATGTGCCAGGAAGTCTCATATCAGCGCACACTCCGCTGCAGAGTGAAAATCTCACTCTGGAAACTTCCCCCCGGCTGTGGCTAAGCCATGTCTCCGCAGTATCCTTTCTTTCAGGAGTACTAGTTCTGCAAGGTTCGCAGGAGAGCTTCTGTAAAGTTTGGAAGGTAGGAGACGAGATAGTGGTAGAAGCAGAGCTGTGAGGACCAGCCGTGAGACGTGCTTCGGTAGCTCAGATGGTAGAGCACTTGCCCGCGGAAGGCAAAGGTCCCGAGTTCGAGTCTCGGTCGGGCACACAGTTTTAATCTGCCAGGAAGTTTCATATCAGCGCACACTCCGCTGCAGAGTGAATATGTCATTCTGGAAATTATGATTTTTTCACCTGTAATTTATATTCCAACCGCATTTACACCGAAATTTCTTCGTACAATCTTTTCCAGTATGGGGTTAAGCAATGGAAGTGTCAGCCGTTTTCTTGCCTCGGCCATGAAATTAAGTCAAAGCTGCCCGCTAATTTGTTTCTACTTCCCACATTTCAAACAGTCTCTCCCAATGTTGGTCAGCTTCTTAGGTAACCCATACTTTTTAGAGAACTGAAAAGGTTTTCTTCATATGTCATGCATTAATGTTTCGCCTACGACTATTTTATTCTGTGTTGTCTAATAATACCAGATATCTTCCTGATATGTCACAGATTCTAAGTCTTGTGACTGGTTAGATTGGACCTGCCAAGAATTTTTCTCCTGCGGCAGCGTCTTTCACACTTCGTCCTCATTTATTTGCTGAATATATTCAAATTTCTGCCCTCCTATACAGTTTTTGACCTCTGCAGCTCCTTCTACTGCCACTGAAGTTATCCCCTGATGTCTTCACACGTTTCCTATGATTTTGTCCCTTCTCCTTGTCAGTGTTTTCCCCATATTCCTTTTCTCTTCGATTCTGAGCCTAACCTACTCATTCTTTACCTTATCAGTCCATTTAATTTTCAACATTCGCCTGTAGCATCAAATCTCAAATGCTTCAATTCACTTCTGTTCCAGTTTTCCTACAATCCATGAGTCGCTAACGTAGAATGCTCTACTCAAAAAGTACGTTATCACAAGTTTCTTACTTAGATTAAGGTCGATGTTTGATAGTAGCATACATCTACTGGTCAGCAATACCGTCTTTGACTGTGGTAATAGGCTTTTTATGTTCTCCTTGCTTCGTCCGTGGTATGTAGTTCTGTTTCCTTACCTTCATCTATTTCGTGGTCCCCAATTTTGATGTTCAGCGTACCGCTACTCTGATTTCTACTGCTACCAACTACTTCCGTCTTTCTCTGGCACCGAGCGAGGTGGCGCAGTGGTTAGACACTGGACTCGCTTTCGGGAGGACGACGGTTCAATCCCGCGTACGGCCATCCTGATTTAGGTTTTCCGTGATTTCCCTAAATCACTCCAGGCAAATGCCGGGATGGTTCCTCTGAAAGGGCACGGCCGACTTCCTTCCACATCCTTCCCTCAACCGATGAGACCGATGACCACGCAGTCTGGTCTCCTTGCCCAAACAACCAACCAAATTTCTCTGGCTTTTTGTCAACCCATATTCTGTATTCATTACACTGCTCATTTCAGTTTAGACATCAATGCTCGATTCTTCAAATTCACCAAATTAAATTTGAAGTCACCTCTGTCACAGTTCGCATTAACGGCTTCTGAGATTTTATAATTAAAAAAACTATGGAAATATTCAGACACATTGACGACATCTTTAACAGGAACGGTGGGTGACCTAAAGCTCATTGTGGACGATCAATTCCCGATTCGTAGAACGCGGACGGCCGCCAATGGATCCACAACCGTACCAACTCTTTCACTTCCTCGTCTGAATGAAGCCAATCTCCAAGCATGTCTTTCTTCAGGTCACCAAAAATTCGAAAATCACGCAGTGAAGGATCTAGGCTGTACGGGGAATGTTGCAGTGTTTCCCAACCAAGTAGCTGAAGCATACTCTTCGTCCGATTGTCAGTGAGGGGGCGGTCGCTACCGTGAAACGGCATGACTCCGTCCGACAGCGTTCTGACTACCCGAGGGCAAACGACAAAGCCAACAGTGGAAATATGCTACGTTTCCCTCCGCCAAATAACTCCAGAGCTGTTCCAGTGAAGTCGTGATGACCTGCAAGGGCCTTCTGCTTCGCGAGTTCCTTGAGCAAGGAACCATAGTCAGTGCGCTGGGCTATGAAGACATTCTGCAGAAATAATAAAGCGCCATGAAGTCCAAAAACCCATGAGCCATGTTGTGGCCTACGATGGTGCCGTTGTTGGGTGGCATCGTGTAATAGGGATAGTGGCGTCTCGTTTTCTTCTTGTGTTTACTGGAGCCACTACATTTGCTAATGTTTTCTGTCCACGAGTGGCAGTAGCAGCGGTTATCGATATCTAGTACTTTCGTACTATCTTTGGAAGTACGTCAAGTGTTTTCCGGGTTGGAGTATGTTGGGGAGTTCGGTTGGGACGGAGCAGCAGTGAGGTCCGGTAGTGTGAGGATGTGCCAGGACTGCTGGCGGCACGCAGCCACTGCCGCCTCGAGGGGCTGTAGTTGCGAGAGCCACAACCTCGTTGTCCACCGGACCCAGGCCCTTTGAGTTGAGTGAACATCCATCCAGTAGTGAAACCTCCACTATTTTGAGATCAGGTCATTTGTTTGCGCGTTGCTGCTAGCAGGGTCACTGAGACGAAGAGCAATGACTGGAATGTTTGGAGTTGGCGAAATTAATTAGCCATCCTCCACCTTTTATTATTAATAATTGAATTCCCTGTGTTCAACCAGCGGTATTTTTCTGCCTAGTGGCCACTAACACCCCATTTACCTGCCCTGGAGGTTAGCGTATTTTCGCGGCAGTGTACCTTTCCTTTCCTAGTCTTGGCGCTGCTGTCCGGTAAGGCATGTAGTTCGACTGCCTCCTTGATTGTGGTTCCAATATTTGTTTCTTTTGGACTACTTTGGTCATTGTGGTTCCTTCTGCTTCTGGATGTTCTAAACACCGGATTCTGCAGACGCAGAGCTGTCCGCCAGGTCCGCTTTCCCTGTGTTATTCCATCGTTGTATTGGTTATCAGAAGTTCGGTAGATTTTGCAAGAATGTTGGCCTGCATTTAAACTGTCACTAGTTTGAGTTGCCATCCGGTTAAGTGAATACAACTCTTGGCTGCCTGTCTCATCGTTTACGACGTTGAGCGACTTTCCCAGGTCGATGCTTGGAGCACTATCTGAGGCCCACTTCTCTCTTGATTTGGTGAGATTGTGATGATTGTTTTTTTTTCTAAAAAATATGTTAATTTTTATTATATTGGAACAAATAAGCCCTCGGTCACAAATATTAAGTCAAAATTGACCTGGTTTCGACGCTACTATGAGCGTCGTCTTCAGAATTAGACTAACTGTTCTAAAACATATTAGGTATATAGTACGAGGGTTATTCCAAAAGTAAGGTCCGATCGGTCGCGAAATGGAAACGACTATGAAAATCCGATAAAGCTTTGCACAGATGTGTTGGGTAGTGTCTCTAGTATAACCCCAGTTAGCATCACGTCGCTCTTCTCATTTCTGAGCTCGCAGTGAGTGCGTAAAGATGTCTAGAAAATAGTGTCTGCCGCCAAGTACGAGGGCCTGGTGAGAAATTTCGCCTGAAGCTATGCAGCCAACATTACATAACTGTCGTGCTGTTTCGTCTTCACGACAATTCTCAGCCGCATTCTGCAGGGGCAATGAAGATGCTCCTGCATCGTTTTCAAATGGAAATGTTAGATTACCCACAATACAGTCCGCAATTGTCTCCCCCTGAGTTTCATCTCTGGTCACATGAACCGCTGTCTTTGACGACAACATTTTGACACAGACAACGAGGTGTAGGCCAGCGTGGAGAATTGGCGGAAAGCACTGGCGGCTGCCTTCTATGATGAGGCTATTGAAAAGTTGGTACAACGCTATGACAAAAGTCTAAGTCAGAACGGCGACTACGTAGAGAAGTAGCTGAAAGGTGTAGCTAATTGTTACAAGTAAAACATTTCTGATGTTCACTGTGGTTTCAATTTGGCAATCAATCGGACCTTACTTTTGGAATAACCCTCGTACATTAATAAAATTAAAGTTTGTACTGACTCGAAAAGATGCAGTACTTACAAGTCACATATTAAAAAAAGTGACTTGTAAGTACTTCATCTTTTCGATTCAGTACAAACTGCAGTCGTCCAGGTGTACTGGAGAACGAGATCACGTACGAGTGCTTGTAGAGCCTGGTATGGGACATAATACAGTATCTGGTCCTCGGGCCACAGAACACTGTTAAAATCGCCGCCCAATACGTAACGGTCCATATTTCCTTGCAAAAGCGGGGCTACCTCCTCTGAATACAAAACATACCTGTCAGCACGGTGCGAAGTATTGGATTGAGCGTAGTCGTTAACGACGCGGACTGGCCCAAGTGTAAGAGCGATGCCTCGCCCGTTCGGCAAGTATGTGACGTCCGTCGTTTCCATGCCATCTCGGAGAAGGATAGTCGTTCCTCCTGGGTAGGCTGTAGGTGGTGTAGCCATGTAGCTCTAAAAGCAGCTCGGGGCGGACCTCCCAGAGAAGGGCAATATCCAAGTCTGCCGCTCTGATCATGTCGTGTAACTTGTGCGTCGTGACAGTGGAGTGGACACCATTGACATTGCTGTTCCCACACGGTATGACTGAGACATATCACATGGTGGAGGCAGTGTGCTGGTGCAAGTCCACGGTGAGCTCACACACCACACAGCCATCCAGCCGCAAGACGTGCATTACTGTGCCGTGTGGTCCCCTGACTTTCAGAGCCCTCCAAGCTCAATGTCAGCTATGGGATCCGGAGGAGGTATCGATGTGTGCTGTGCATCATCGGCCTCCATGTCGTCTGCCCAATCACCAAGAGAGTATTGGGAGGTCAGTGGTGGCTGGCCACTTTCACAGGAGTCCACATTTTGGGAGTCCACCCGATGCGTCTTGTTTTCAGGGCCACCTGGTGTAGGAGCACCACCACCTAGAGACAAGGCCGCGGCGCGAAATTCATAGCAGGTCGTGACGTCACTCCAAGCGGGCCACCATGTTGTGTTTCGAAGCGTTTGTTTACCTACACGTTTGTTGGGTCGAGTGCTGTATTCGTGCTTTAAACTAGCGATTACAGAGTTTACGTGTAGTGAAGCTGCTGTGAACATGGTTTACAAATGTTGTGTGCCAAGGTGTCGTGGGAATTACGGAACTGGACCGAAAGTAATGTTGTTTTCCTTTCCGAAAGATGCGAATCTGCGTTGGAAATGGCTTTCAGCGATTCATCGGGACAGTTTCCAACCCACTGAGCACACGAAGGTAGGTAAAAACTATATTCCTAGTACAATTATTATTTTTTTCTGGTAGAATATCTTGCATTTTGAATACATTTGACTAAAATTGTGAGCAAAAGTTAGCAGTAAATAGGCCTAGTATTCGTTTTCAAGTGGCTTTATTTTGATTTTGAAAACGAAATATAAATTTGTGGCTCGTGTTACTTTTTATTCGTGTTTAAATTTCTCTGCAGTTCGTATTTTGTTACGCATTACCGATACGTTTTATTCTCTATTTGTGAGTGGGTGTTGTTTTTCACTCTCGCATTAGTTAGCATGAGTGCTAACGAATGTTGAAACTGCTGTTTTCATGTTTAAAAAGCGATATCTCTGTATGAAGCATATATGTGTTGTTTTTCTGTGTGTTAGTTTTTCCTGTTAGACATTCGCCAACCCACGAACAAATAATTATCTTTCAACCTAACCTAACTTCAGGTTACGATGCAGAATAGGTGTCTTCACAAACAGATTTCAATGGCGTTCTGTATCACTTGAGCCGCCTCATATAACGACATTCTCGTTAATAACGCATCCAGTCACTTAATCTGTCCGGTGTTTTAAATGTTTCAGATGGTTAATTGAAATGACAAGTGTCATTTAGTTCATACAGCACAGCTTGGGACGGAATGTTTAGTTGATATCGTCTTAACATACTTCCAGTTGGATGGTCATGACTGTCTTACTGAGGTGTGTCATTTATGTTGGCATCTGTTCAACTTTATTTTGTGTTTGGCATGCGTTTGCTTTGGAGTTGTTGTTCTATCCAAACATGAAATTTGTGCTAGGCATTTATCAAGACCCTCATTCAGTGTTACCTGCAATGACACAGTTTTAATATGTGCTGGCATAAAAACACCCACAGTGAAATAGTATTCTGCAGCTGTTGATATCTCTTATACCATGACAATGAAGAAACTGTAAAGTCAAAATTATAAAATAATTGCTATGTTAACATGCAGAATCCAACAGATTACTGAAATTTGGTGCCACTTAATCCATAATAGGAACTTCACTCTTATAGTTCCATAAATATCACAGCACTGCTGTAACACAAGCAGTTCACAGGTATATTCATCATTTACTGATGCCTTGTGAGGTATGCTCCTAGTGCTTATAGTACTAATTAAAAAAAGAATATTAAAATGGAATATGCATGTTGTTGTAGAACATGGTATATTGCTGTTAGGCCTAAATAATTTGTGTGCTTCCACTAAGGTGTGACCTGTCAAGCTTATATTGGTGGAAAATGAATGAGAATCCAGTGTTTTTTACTTTCACATACAGACACACATCTCTAGATCATGCTGTATATTGTACTGACTCACACTACTTTGTTTTAGGTTTGTGAACTTCATTTCACCGAATCTGACATCTGCCGGCATACGGAATGTTATGATGAAGTGAAAGGCACAAAGCTTACTGTCAAGCTTTCAAGACCAAGGCTTAGAGAGGGTGCTGTCCCATCAGTGTTACCAGGCTGCCCAAGCTATTTGTCTACTCCATCCACCAGCTCTCGAGAAAGTGCAGAGGAAAGGAGAGCTAGATTGGACAATGAACATCTTCTACAAGCAATTAAAGACAGTATAGTAACCAAAACAGAGTATGATTCGAGGAAGTTATTTTCTACTTTTGAAGCATTTCTGCAGTGCCTAGAAAGAGAAACCATTCCCAGTGAATGGACCATTGTTAGGAGAAGTGACTGTGTCCTATTTCTATTGCTTGCTGTGTTGCCTGCTCCATCTGTGTCTGTATCTGTTGTAGGGATAAATGATTTGCAGTTGTCTGCCTATCGAAGTAACACTGAGATAAGAAAGATAGGCAGTAGAAAAATATCACACAAACTTTCAAATACGAATGATTTGTTTACAGTATTAGACAAAGTGAAGGAATTAGTCAGTGCAAAAGAAAATTCATTAAAAAGCCAGTGCCTTCTTATACAGGACATTTTAAATGACATGTGCAGTTCTGTAGATGAAGAAAAACAGAAACAAATTCAATTCTTAAGTGAGCAAGTTAAGTTGCTATGTAGCTGTGAGGAAAACTGTAGGTTTAATCCTCACTTTTCTGTATTTTGTTGTATCCTGCATTCTATCTCCCCTCATGCCTATAAATTTTTGAGGTCATCTGGCAATCTTATTCTTCCTCATCCAAGAACTTTACAGAAAATATGTTCCTCATATACTAATGGTCCTCATAATGAACAAAATGAAGGTGCTATGCTCCTGTATATTAAAGAAAGATTTAAATCTTTGCAGGAAAGTGATTGTACCATTTCTTTAATGATGGATGAAATTCATATTAAACCTTATTTTGATTGCAAGGGAGGAAACATTGTGGGGGCAGCATTTGATAGTGACAATGCTGCTACTACAGCATATGTCTTTATGATACAATCATTGCTGTCTTCTTTTAAAGAAGTAGTGCATGTCCTTCCAGTGAGAAACCTTATAGCTGAACAGTTATTTTTGTATGTGAAGAAAATATTATGTGGCCTTCATGACATTGGTTTCAAAGTTATTTGTGTAGTTAGTGACAACAATGCTATAAATAGGAAATCTATGGCACTTTTTAGCTCACCTCCAAAACTCAGTATAGTTTACCCACATCCAGCTAATCCAACTCAGCCACTATTTTTTATAATTGATTCTGTCCACATCCTTAAGTATATACTCTCAAGTTTTGCTCAAATATCCACAATTTGATGGAAGCAGTGATGATAGTCATGGCATCTTTTGAAGCACTGAGGCAGCTTCATAAGATTGAATGTAATGGTCTATTTAAGCACTCTTATGGTCTTTCTTTGAAGTCTCTTTATCCATCTTCACTTGAGAAACAGAATGTGAGCCTTGTTTTGCAGGTATTCAATGAACATACAGCTGAAGCCATTTCAACTGTAGGAGAACAGAAAAACTTGTTACATTACCAGACCACTGTAGAATTTATTGAAATTATACTTACATGGTGGAAAATTGTAAATATTAAGACAGTTCACAAAGGTGTTCGACTAAATGATCTCTTCCAGTGCCCTCTGTCTTTAAGTAATAATGATGAAAAATTAGTTTTTATGGAAAAGTTTCTTGTGTGGCTCGATAAGTGGAAGGACTTAGGCCTGAAAAATAATACCCTTTCAAAAGATACACATATAGCTCTGACATACACAACCTATGGTTTGATTGAGATGGCAAGGTACTGTACTAAAGAGCTCGGTTTCACTTATTTTTTGCCTGGAAAAATTCAAACTGATTCTCTGGAAGCAAGGTTTATCAGTTACCGATCAATGGCTGACTCTCAGTATCTCATATCTGTGAGACAGATTTTTGAAGTGGAAGCGAAGATGAGGATGCAGAACATGTTACCACTCATGTTGAATTCAAGTACTTTTGGTAAACTGCCTGTTGCAGAAGGTTTCATCTTTAATTGTAGTGATGACACAAAAGAGACTATACAAACAGACTCTGAGTTTATGGTTGACATTATGTATTTGGAGGAAGATTTCAGGCAGGCAGAAACATACCTTCCAATATTAACATATTTAGCAGGGTATTGTGTTCGCAGTGTACTGAAGAAACAGCAGTGTGAGGTGTGCAGCAAATACCTTCTCTTAGACAAAGAAATGTGTCTGCATGGTGAACAACACCTTAGTTTAATCAAAAATTTGGACAGGGGTGGTCTGTTTTTCCCTCAGCCTGATGTTGTGAATGTTGTTATTTACAATTACATTACTGTACAGAAATTAATATCTGGCCCTAATGAAAAAAAATTTTTGTCATGCAACAGTCAAAGGGTGCTTGTTCAAAATGTAACCATAAATGCTGTTCAGAAGAAAAGTTTCTTCTTAACAGACTTTATTTGCAGTAATGGTCATTCGGCAGATAAAATACTGAAATTGTTAGTCAAAGCATCCACCAACGCATTATTAAATAATTACATTAAGAAAAAGAATGACACCTTTACTGCTTCTTTTAAGAAACGGAAGCTTAGCACATTTTAATTTGCATACAGTTTACATGTTAGGACATTTATCATGTGTCATACGAAATTTCTATTATGTCTCACACTTTCAGTTACACTGTATTTGGTCCACTGAAAGCAGAGGCAGGTTCCATAACCCATATTGGTGTAGTACCTTCAACTGAATGCACACTAATAGTCATTTGGTCCATATAGCCTGTAAGTTTTGGAAAATTTGCTTCCACCAGTTTCAAATGTCAGAAGGTCACAAATGTTTCCATGCACGCTGTTCAGCTGAAGTAAATACTTTGTCCTGCACTAATGGCTAGTTTCAATCTCATCATTGTAAAATTTTATCAGTTTGTGTACACATACATGTGTGCACCTGATACTGGCCTAAGGTTGAAACTGGGCCAGTTTTTCCTAGTAAAGTTTTTATGTCTTTCAGCTATTCTGTGCAGAAATGTTCACATCTTCCTTTCAATTTGTTGAGCCTGTGCAGCCCAACAAGAAGAAATCTGTTAAAGTAATTCTGTATTTAACCTCATGTAATTCATTATAACTATGTATGTAATTAGAGGCTATTATTTTGGCATGCAGACATATAAAACTTACAGTAGAATTTTACAATACTACAAAAGGGAAAGCCAAAAATGGATTTCTCCCATTTTCCTGAATCAGAATGACACCAGGGTGTTTCCTAATGTAGTTACTTCTCATAACAGCTGTTTATCTAAATTTTGATACAAGCTGTCAGTATTGTTGCATATGGGTAACAGTTAGCTACTGCTTTGCATATATTGTTTTACTGAGACATAATTACATTCTAGTAGTTGCTTATTCCACTCAGTTTGGAATAGTTGAATATCTGACATAGTAGTTGGTCTCCATTCCCAAATTTGCATCTCATCCAGGCTGTGACCCTTAATTTGTTACTAATCTTACTATGTTTTTTTTTTTTTTTTTTTTTTTTTTTTTTTTTTAAACCCCTTGGTAGTGTGACGCTGTGTGTCAGACTTGGACCGCACATGTGTTTAATATGCTAGAAAATTTCATAACAGCACACACTTTGGTAGTGAGTGAAAAGTGTGTTCTTGAACTGTTTCTGCCAGTAGCTGTAGAATCTTGTGTTACAGAAAATCACTTCACAGCATTAAAATACAGCTTCGGTGTTCCACACAGTCAGTTTAATTGAAACAGTTTATTCTGAAAGGAATAATGTGAAAGGTGGTGTTTATATAGTAATTAACGAAAAGTTCTTCCCACCTATATAGAGGGAGAGTATCCTTACAAACATTAAAGAGTGTCATGTTGCTGCATTTTATTTGAATGTGTAGGACATTATATCCTACACCATTCAGTTTAATTTGGAATCAGTGTAAAATTGTTACAGTTTTGATTTATGTTGTACTTTTTTTTTTTGTTTACACTTAAGTTCATTACAAGGAAATTGGCCTACTTCTAGCTTATGGCAGGGTTTTCAACAAATGTTGCATAGCTGTGCAGTAACAATATAAAAGAGTTCTTTCAGTTGTGGATCAGGTATTAAACTGTAATGTGAGGTTGGTCTGATATGTTGTCGTATTCAGTATTACCATTATTTATTAGTTTCCAACGACTAGCTACATTTTCACTTCGTTGAATGTCCTTCAGTAGGGCCTCATCCCAGTACACCTTTGTATCATGGTACATACATTCCAACAAATGTTTGTTGCTCTATTAATCTGCCTGAGTTAATACTTTTGTCAGCAACATAAGTCATTGTTAGTCACAATTATTAAATTTTATAGACAGTAAGACTAGTAATGTAACCTGTTATATGCATCTGACATGTTTTGCAACTGTCATTTTTCACAAAATACAATATATCAAATGTGTACAACTAATCAATCATTCTGAAAGTAGAAAAGGCTTGCTGCCTTTTAAAATGGAAATCGTGATCTATTTCTGTAATGGAACCATGTTGTGCCCTGGATTTTGTAACAGCATTTTCAGGAAGTAGATGTACATATGACTCACTTAAATAAATTATAGTTCATTACTTCTAGTGTTTTATAATCCTACATTAACATAAACTATTAATAATTACATTATTTTAAGCATGCTGAGTACTACCGTTCTCATGTTACATTAATCTGTCTACATATTACAAAGAATTTAACTTGCTGTAGTCACCAGCAGTGATTTCTGATCTATCCCTGGAGTTACTAAAGTGCAAATGTGAATTGTAGTATCCCTTGTTCTGGAGTTTAATACAATTCTTAGTATTGTATACAGCATGCCCCCCCCCTTTTTTTTAAATACAGTATAGCTTGATTCCCTTAATGACTCACTGTCTCCTGCAGTCACATAGGTAGACACTTAATGAAATTCTATTACGAAATACAGCTTCAAACAATGGAACAAATTAATCTAGAAGTAGGTTAATTTATTATTGACATTTTTAGCGTGACACATTGTCTCATTTCAACTGCTGCAAATGTCTGCTGTAGGTTTGTAGATTTTCACTGTTGACTTATATAAAGGTCCTGTTGATAAAACTACTGTTGTTTGCAGGGCTTACAGCATACATTTTGAACAGCTGACCATTATGGTCAGGAATACATCTAAAATTTCACTTAAACATATGTTGCTAATTCTTTTATCTGCAGAGTATTGTCAATCAGGCTTGTAAAGTTCTTTGCAACTTTTGTGAGAAAGTCAACACCTGCACGCGGCTCCTTACATGCTCAAAATCTGCCATATTTTTACAGGAAAGAAAATTTACATTACAATAACAACGCATAATTGTTTTTCTTTCTGAGGAAAGGTGAGTTAAAAGTGATTGTTTGCTTGGGGAATGTACTCAGCTTTCCTGAGGGCGCTCTATAAACAGTTACAGAATATTTATTTAGGATACTGAAGGTAGAGGAATTTAATATTATACACTGTATTAGTACAGAATTTTTCAAGTGAATGTAAATAATAGTCGTCTGGTCCAGAAAATCACAGTGCATTTTTCACAAATGTACCTTGTTTTATCATGTATATCGCAATATTATTTACATCCCGCACTCGTACGTTTTCACTGGCTATTGATAAGTCTTAAGCAATTACGTTACCGGTAAAAAAGAATTATAAACTATAGCTTCTGCTATATCGCGATTGATAAAGTTACGTATTTTAACCGTACGGCAAAGTACTCTCCTCTTTGCGTGGTATCATTTGCCAAGATCTCGTTTCGTTATCTCCAGCGGTTTGCGAGATATGAGAAGCGTTATGAATATTTCACTCCCGCGCGTTGCGATCGGAAGTGAAGTTGCTGCAGATGCTCAATTTTTTCGAGATTGGAAGCAGATATTGATACAAAGTTTTAAGAAAATATCCAAACCTCATCTGTATTTCACACACAGCAATAGAATGTGTAATATGGATCAAACACAAATTCATAGCGCCCCCTATTTTTGATGGCAACATTCTCAAATTTGATACTCATCTGTGAAATACCACAATAGTTATGACCATTATCGAAATGATTGGCACTTCATCATGAAGCTGCCATATAAAGCTAGAAGTATTTCAGAAATTAATTATTTTTTACGGAACAGGTTCTGTAAAACCGTTTGACAAAGATTTGCAGGCCGTGCGTCTCGAATCCTTACGCGCAGCGCCAAGCCAACCCTGGCCCGCTTTGCGTGACGTCACAAGAGCGCGCCGCGGCCTTCTCTTTAGGTGGTGGTGGTAGGAGAGTATTCCTTATAATCAGATGCCTTCTGGTGAATGAGGCCCTGAAATCCGTTCGAACGGCAGATGCGTCAACGGAGTCGATGTCTTCCTCCAGTCTCACATCCCTGTCCCGCTCTTCCCGCGTTTCTGAGCCGTGGATTGCTCATGTTATGTGTTGGATTAAACCTTGATTGCTATTCTGTGTTTAGTCTCCCACGGTTATCACAATTATGATGTCATCATCTCTCTCCGCGAGTAGCAGCAGCGGTGTGTATGGATATTCGCACCTTGTACTATCTTTACTATCTTCGGCCAGGCGTTTATAGTTTCCGGTTGTACTGTGTGTGAGGAGTTTGTCGGTTGGCGTGGAGCAGCGAGGAAATCTCCGCGGCGCGTAGTTTGGCCGAGGCAGCTGGCGGCGTCCACGCGCAGTCGGAGTGTGTGGTGCTGTTCCCATTGCTACGAGGTCTGTGGCTCACCGATCCTGGACACGAAAGTTTTGACTTCATCTACCAGCAAGCCACGACTGTTCACACTGTGTCGCTTGAATTTCGTTGTCAGCTATTGGGACATTCCCGCAAGCAACAAAGTGTGTTTTCAAGTTGGCATATTTTAATTAACTTAGCAATTAAGTTGGAAAATTTAACTGTACTTGGTTATTCTGAATTGAAGTGCACCAGCGGAACCTTCTGCCTTGTGGCCGTTAACGTTCCGGTTACCTGCCCTGGTCGTTGACGTAAATTCAAGCAGTGTATTTTCCTCATCGTGTTATCGCTGTCCAGCGCGGTGTGTAGTTTGACAGTTCAACGAATAATTGGTTGTGGGCGCCAATACCTTCTACATTGTTCCATTGAACTCCATGTTGTGTGCTTGTCGGGTGGAGCGCAAGTTATCTTTTCGGTGGGTCCGTTGACTGTCTGTCAGTTAGGTTGTCGCCAGATCGAGAATAGTTGGGCCGACTGCCTGTCTCACCTAAGTGAGCGTTAGTGTTTGAATTTCAGGCCGACCCTCGGAAACTTCTGCGCGCCGTTGGGTGTACTGCCTTTTCTTATTTGTTCTTGTTGTTTGTATTTGTATGGCTTCTAGCCGATTTTTAAATTAAGGTTGTTTTCCTCTTAAGGCGTAAGATTGTTTGGGCCTTCAGCCTAATTAGAGTACTGTTTTATGATAAGGCCTTTCGCCTTTAAAAATGTATTTTGGTTTGAGTCTTTAAGAGATGAGCCTTAAGCCGAATTTTTTTTCATTAAAGTTGTCTTGCTCTTAAGGTGTGAGATTATTTTGGCTTTCAGCCTAATTGAAAGAACTGATTTATGATAAGGCCTTCTGCCTTTCAAATTTCTGATTTTGGTTTGAGTCTTAAGTTATTAGCTTTCAGCTGATTTGAAATTAAAGTGGTTCAAATGGTTCAAATGGCTCTGAGCACTATGCGACTTAACTTCTGAGGTCATCAGTCGCCTAAAACTAATTAAACCTAACTAACCTAAGGACTTCACACACATCCATGCCCGAGGCAGGATTCGAACCTGCCACCGTAGCGGCCGCACGGTTCCAGACTGAAGCGCCTAGAACTGCTCGGCCACCCTGGCCGGCAAACACATTTCCTCTTCATAAAAAGACTTGTAAAAGATTCTACTGCAAACACTACAGCTTCTACTTAGTGTTATCTTGCATAACATGTTATTTATGAACGAAATGGCCCTCATTGTAGTTGGAGACGCTTTTGAATGCGTTAGACGCACTGGTTACAAAACTGTCCAGAGAAGCCTATAGGATATTGTCCCAACTCTTCACAGCGGTCTCTATGACGCCATATATGGCGTCTCTAGGGGAACAGAGCTATTGCAACCCGTTCGTTTTAGTATAGCCCATGCATTTTCAGTGCAGCTGAGATCTGGAGAACAAGGAGGCCACTCCATCCGACTGATTCTGTGCTCCGCTACGAGGGTGTTAATAAGATTGTGAGGATGGGGCTGTGCCTTATCGTCCACCAGCGTGAATTTCGCTCCAATATGTTCACCAAATGGATGAATTTTGCTCCAATATGTTCACCAAATGGAGGAACAATGCATTGCAAGCATGTCGTCCCGGTACTTCACGCCAATCATCCTCCAGTGTATTGTCACAAGGCGTGTCCTGCGGCCATGCCTGAGTCCACCTCAAAATATGCCTGAACTGCCTCGATAAGGGTGTACGTCTACGATAGAATTCTGATGTAAACTTGTCCTGGTTGTCTCTTCACACGGATATCAGTATTGCACGGTGGAGACTGATACAGATCTCCTCAGAAAAGAATGTCGTATCCCACTGCCACCTAGTCCACAAGAAGTAGTTAGGTGCACCCGCAACAAGAGCGCGATTTAGAAGTAGAGCCTTCAGATGTCTTCTGGCACGTAATCTCTGCTCGTGGAGCCTGTTTCGTGTCGTCTGTGTTGTCATCAGCAATCGAGATGTTGTTTGAAATTGCCACCGTAGAGTGTTTTTGCTCGGTGTTATACGCAGATATCTGTTCTACACACCTGTTGTTTGTCTTCCCCAGACACTTCCGAGACGATCCTCAACTGATCCTCTCTCTAGAAATTAATTCCATGTTGTAGAGATGTCTCTTTGCCTCAAACAATAGTCATTGCTGCATTTCCATGTGACTTTCCCTGCACCAATGGATTGACTATAAGGAGGCTGTGAATGTACTTTACTGTTGTCTGAATCATCCTAAAGCGACGCGACTGTCGTAATGACACACAGCACAAGTGCTGCACTGTTTACAGGTGATACAGTTGCCATGGGCTGCACATGCTGCCCCCTCACGACAGGAACAGGGAATGTTTCCTCTAAAATTACATTATAAGCTGATAAAAGTTTCGGCATTATACACTAGTGGCCATTAAAACTGTTACACCAAGAAGAAATGCGGATGATAAACGGGTATTCATTGGACAAACATATTATACTAGAACTGACATGTGACTACATTTTCACGCAATTTGGGTGCATAGATCCTGAGAAATCACTACCCAGAACAACCACCTCTGGCCGTAATAACGGCCTTGATACGCCTGGGCATTGAGTCGAATACAGCTTGGATGGCGTGTAAAGGTACAGCTGCCCATGCAGCTTCAACACGATACCACAGTTCATCAAGAGTAGTGATTGGCGTATTGTGACGAGCCAGTTGCTCGGCCACCATTGGCCAGACGTTTTCAGTTGGTGAGAGATCTGGAGAATGTGCTGGCCCGGGCAGCAGTCGAACATTTTCTGTGTCCAGAAAGGCCCGTACAGGAGCTGCAACATGCGGTCGAGTATTATCGTGCTGAAATGTAGGGTTTCGCAAGGATCGAATGAAGGGTAGAGCCACGGCTCGTAACACATCTGAAATGTAACGTCCACTGTTCAAAGAGCCGTCAATGCGAACAAGAGGTGACCGAGACGTGTAACAAATGGTACCCCATACCATCACGCCGGGTGATACGCCAGTATGGCGATGACGAATAAACGCTCTCAATGTGTGTTCACCGCTATGACGCCAAACACGGATGCGACCATCATGATGCTGTAAACAGGACCTGGATTCGTCCGAAAAAATGACGTTTCGCCATTCGTGCAGCCAGATTCGTTGTTGAGTACACCATCGCAAGCGCTCCTGTCTGTTATGCAGCGTCAAGGGTAACCGCAGCCATTGTCTCCGAGCTGATAGTCCATGCTGCTGCAAACGTCGTCGAACTGTTCGTGCAGATGGTTGTTGTCTTGCAAACGTCCCCATCTGTTGACTCGGGGATCGAGACGTGGCTGCACGATCCGTTACAGTCATGCGGATAAGATGCCTATCATCTCGACTGCTAGTGATACGAGGCCGTTGGGATAGAGCACGGCGTTTTGTATTACCCTCCTGAACCCATCGATTGCATATTCTGTTAACTGTCATTGGATCTCGACCAACGCGAGCAGCAACGTCCCGATACGATAGACCAGAATCGCGATAGGCTAGAATACGAGCTGTATCAAAGAGGGAAACGTGATGGTACGCATTTCTCCTCCTTACACGAGGCATCACAACAGGCAACGCCGGTCAGCTGCTGGTTGTGTATGAGAAATCGGTTGGAAACTTTCCTCATGTCAGCACGTTGTAGGTGTCGCTACCGGCGCCAACCTTGTGTGAATGCTCTGAAAAGCTAATCATTTGCATATCACAGCATCTTCTTCCTGTCGGTTAAATTTCGCGTCTGTAGCACGTCACCTTCGTGGTGTAGCGTTTTTAATGGCCAGTAGTGTACATCATTTATTTTGACCACTGTATCATTTACATTCCATGCTGAATTTTATTTTCCGTACGTTCTCGAATGCAGGGGAAGCTCTCGAGGTGTCTGTCGTCGAGAGGCGTACGGGCAGTGAAACGCCCCCGACTTTGCGTGGCCTCCAGGGAATAACGCAACGCAACGTTCAAATTGGGTGAGGCGGCGAGCGGCGCGGCGTGGAGCGTGCGAAACTCTATCCGGCTGGCGCGGCGGCCGGCCGTGCGGCGGAAACCCGAGCCGTGATTGGCGGGCCTCGAGGCGCTGCGACGCTAGGCGCTAGGCTGCAGCCACCCGCCCGCCCCGCTCTCTTCCTCTCTCCGTCCTCTCTGTCCGAACAGCAGGTGGAATCACGCCGCTCTGCAGCTTTCGTTTCCGCACTTTACCTGCAAACAATACATGCAATTCAGCCAGAACTCGTTACAGTTAACGTTGCGGATACACCTTCTTGCTGCTGCCCTGTCTCCCTTTCGCTTTCCCTTTCCTATTCGTTTCATTGGCACAGGGTCTTGGACATTAAGGTGCTGGATGTCAGGGGAGGTAAAAATTCAGAAGGTTCTTACGGAATGCGTGATGAAAGGAAAGCCCTTATTGGTACAGTAACTAAGTGAGTAGAGACGTCCGAAATGACAGTACAAACTACGTAAGTCCCTTAAGTTATGAGCTAGTAGTTCGGGGCCGCAGAGCTGGCTTCTACAGCACCTCGGATGAGTTCAGTCGGGTTCAAATCAGACATATCTGCTGGCCAAGACATCGAAATAAGATCACTGTCATGCTCCTCGAACCACTGCAGCATGAGTCGAGCATTTTGCCATCGCCGTCGAGGAAGACACCAAGCATGAACGAATTCAAGTGGTCCATAGTAATATTCACATTGCGGAAAACTGCTGTCCCGTCTTCTATTGATGGGACCGCAGATGAACTTACCCTCCACAGCATAATAATTTCAGCTAGTAGTAGCGAATGCACTGTTCAGAAATCACAAGACGAGGCGGTATACGTGGAAAAGGCCGGGAGATACGGGAAGATTTTAGATTCAAAAACGGTTCACAAGCACTATGCGACTTAACATCTAACTAACCTAACGACATCACACACATCCGTGCCGGAGGCAGGATTCGAACCTCCGACCGTAGCAACAGCGCGGTTCCGGACTGAAGTGCCTAGAACCGCTCGGCCACAGCGGCCGGCTTTAGTCAGAATACGTCGTGGTCCGGCAAAGATTCCAAAATCAGGTACTGGATTGTAAGGCACACAATTTAGTAATTATGAAGAGCAGGCTGAAATTAAGGAGGCTAGTCAGGAAGAATCAGTGCGCAAAGAAGTGAGATACGGAAGCAATAAGGAATGATGGGATACGCTTGAAGTACTCTGGGCTTATACATTCTGCGATAATGAATACACTCCTGGAAATTGAAATAAGAACACCGTGAATTCATTGTCCCAGGAAGGGGAAACTTTATTGACACATTCCTGGGGTCAGATACATCACATGATCACACTGACAGAACCACAGGCACATAGACACAGGCAACAGAGCATGCACAATGTCGGCACTAGTACAGTGTATATCCACCTTTCGCAGCAATGCAGGCTGCTATTCTCCCATGGAGACGATCGTAGAGATGCTGGATGTAGTCCTGTGGAACGGCTTGCCATGCCATTTCCACCTGGCGCCTCAGTTGGACCAGCGTTCGTGCTGGACGTGCAGACCGCGTGAGACGACGCTTCATCCAGTCCCAAACATGCTCAATGGGGGACAGATCCGGAGATCTTGCTGGCCAGGGTAGTTGACTCACACCTTCTAGAGCACGTTGGGTGGCACAGGATACATGCGGACGTGCATTGTCCTGTTGGAACAGCAAGTTCCCTTGCCGGTCTAGGAATGGTAGAACGATGGGTTCGATGACGGTTTGGATGTACCGTGCACTATTCAGTGTCCCCTCGACGATCACCAGTGGTGTACGGCCAGTGTAGGAGATCGCTCCCCACACCATGATGCCGGGTGTTGGCCCTGTGTGCCTCGGTCGTATGCAGTCCTGATTGTGGCGCTCACCTGCACGGCGCCAAACACGCGTACGACCATCATTGGCACCAAGCCAGAAGCGACTCTCATCGCTGAAGACGACACGTCTCCATTCGTCTCTCCATTCACGCCTGTCGCGACACCACTGGAGGCGGGCTGCACGATGTTGGGGCGTGAGCGGAAGACGGCCTAACGGTGTGCGGGACCGTAGCCCAGCTTCATGGAGACGGTTGCGAATGGTCCTCGCCGATACCCCAGGAGCAACAGTGTCCCTAATTTGCTGGGAAGTGGCGGTGCGGTCCCCTACGGCACTGCGTAGGATCCTACGGTCTTGGCGTGCATCCGTGCGTCGCTGCGGTCCGGTCCCAGGTCGACGGGCACGTGCACCTTCCGCCGACCACTGGCGACAACATCGATGTACTGTGGAGACCTCACGCCCCACGTGTTGAGCAATTCGGCGGTACGTCCACCCGGCCTCCCGCATGCCCACTATACGCCCTCGCTCAAAGTCCGTCAACTGCACATACGGTTCACGTCCACGCTGTCGCGGCATGCTACCAGTGTTAAAGACTGCGATGGAGCTCCGTATGCCACGGCAAACTGGCTGACACTGACGGCGGCGGTGCACAAATGCTGCGCAGCTAGCGCCATTCGACGCCCAACACCGCGGTTCCTGGTGTGTCCGCTGTACCGTGCGTGTGATCATTGCTTGTACAGCCCTCTCGCAGTGTCCGGAGCAAGTATGGTGGGTCTGACACACCGGTGTCAGTGTGTTCTTTTTTCCATTTCCAGGAGTGTAGTTCACTAAGCAGTTCAGTTGAAGTAGAATGGACACCTCTAAAAAGGGCATTCAGAGAAATTGAAAAGAAAAACATAGGTGCAAGCAACGTACCTGTGAAGCAACATTAGGTATCAGAAGAAATACTGCAGTTGATCGACGAAATAAGGAAGCATAAAAATGTTCAGGGAAATTAACGAATACAGAAATACAAGTAATTTACGAACGGAATATGTAGGAAGTGGAGAGAAACTAAGGCGAAATGCTTCATGAACAAGAAATCGAAAAATAAATGATTGTTGGGAGGACTGACCCAGAATATAGAAAAGTCAAAAACGAACTTCGATGAAATCAAAAGCAAGTGTGATAACATAAAGAGTGCAATGGTAATTCCACTTTTTAATGCAGAGGAGAGAGAGGTGGGTGGAAACAGTACACTGAAGGACTCAATGACGGAGACATTTACGACGTCGTAGAAGAAGGAGCAGGACTCGACAGGGAAGAGATAGGGGATCCAATATTAGAATCAAAAATTAAAATTATCTTTGGAAGAATTAAGATCAAATCAGGGACGAAGAACAGAAAACATTTCATCGAAATTTCTAAAATCATTCGGGGAAATGGTAACAAAGCAACTATTCACGTTGGTGTGTAGAATGTATGAGACTGGCAATGTACCATCAGACTTTGAGAAAAATATCATCCACACAGTTCCGAAACAGTGAGAGCCGACAGTTGCGAGGATTATTGCACAATCAGCTTAATAGCTCATGCAGCCAAGTTGCTGAAAAGAATAATATACAAAAGAATGGAAAAAGGAATTGAGGATGTGATAAATGACGGTCAGCTTGGTTTTAGAAAAGGTTTAACCACCAGAGAAGTAGTCCTGACGTTGCTGTTGATAATGGAAGCAGGACTGAAGAACAATCAAGACATGTTCACAGGATTTCACGACCTGCGTTCCGCAACGACTAGTGGCGCAAGATGTTCGAACAGGGGTAAGCTATACGGGAAGGCGAGTAATACACAATATGTGCAAGAAGCAAGAGGGACCAAGAACGAAGTCCTCGGATTAAAAAGGATGTACGACAGGGATGTAGTCTTTCACCTCTCCCGTTCAGTCTATACATCAAAGAGGCAATGACGAGAATAAGAGAAAGGTTCAAGAGTGGAATTAAAAATCAGGATGCAGTGATATCAATGAGAAGATTCGCTGATGACATTGCTTTCCTGAGTGAAAGTGAAGAAGAATTACAGGATCAGTTGAATGGAATGAAAGGTCTACTGAATACAGGATATGGATCGAAGAAAGGCGAAAGCAACGAGAAGCAGCTTAAAGAACAGCAGCGACTAACTTAACATCAGAATTAGGAATTACGAAGTAGACTAACTAGGCAGCAAAATAACTCATGATGGACGTAACAAGAAGGACATAAAGGGCAGATTAGCGCTAGCATAAAGGACACTCCTGGCTAAGAGAAGTCTACTAATATCAAACATAGGCCTTAATTTAAGAAAGAAACTTCTGAGATTGTGCGTTGGGGTTACAGCATTGTGCGGTAGTGAAATATAAACCGTCAGAAAACCCGGAAAGAAGAGAATCTAAGTGTGGTGTCACCGCCAGACACCACACTTGCTAGGTGGTAGCTTTAAATCGGCCGCGGTCCATTAGTACATGTCGGACCCGCGTGTCGGCACTTTCAGTGATAGCAGACCGAGAGCCACCACACGGCAGGTCTAGAGAGACTTACTAGCACTCGCCCCAGTTGTACGGCCGGCCGAAGTGGCCGTGCGGTTAAAGGCGCTGCAGTCTAGAACCGCAAGACCGCTACGGTCGCAGGTTCGAATCCTGCCTCGGGCATCGATGTTTGTGATGTCCTTAGGTTAGTCAGGTTTAACTAGTTCTAAGTTCTAGGGGACTCATGACCTCAGCAGTTGAGTCCCATAGTGCTCAGAGCCATTTGAACCATTTTTGAACCAGTTGTACGGACGACGTAGCTAGCGATGCACACTGTCGAAGCCTCGCTCATTAGCCGAGCCAATAGTTAGAATAGCCTTCAGCTAAGTCAATGGCTACGACCTAGCAAGGTGCCATTAGTAACATTGCATGTATCTAAAGAGTCTCACTTGTATCGCCACAATCTCCAGATGTACCAAAAGGATGGATTAAAGTTAAGTATTCCAGAAGCTACGTACTTTTCTTTATAGCATTCATTACGTATCCTGTTTCAGACCTCACGCCATCCTGCTTTAGCTAAACGCGTGCCTTTCGGCTTCCTCTCATTGTGTCTAGGCTGTCTTGTCTAGACACAACACTAAGCATTTAAGGTGTCGTGCTACAGAAGGATGTTGATAATTAGGTAGATTGATAAGGTAAGAAATGAGATGGTCTTCCGCAGAACTGGAGGGAACAGGAATATATGGAAAACACTGAAAAGAAGAAGGAACAGGTTGGTACGATACCTGTTACGACATCACAGGTTAACGTCACAGGTACCAGAGGAAGCTGTAGAGGCTGAATGCTATAGAGGGAGACAGAGACTAGATTACATCGACCAAATAACTGAGGTCGTAGGTTACATGTGCTGCTGTGAGATGAAAAGGCTGACCAGTCAAAAGAGTGATGACAAAAAAAGCTGAATGCTTCGTATGGAATGTGGAATGCGTGACGAAAGAAAAGAAGGTTACTATAGTTTGACGTGTTGGAGCCGTACCTAAGTGTAGAGATATCAACATTGAGCGAAAACATTATTACTACGTGCCTAATAACGTGACAGTTCACATCTGGAATTCAATAAAGTGACGATACTGCGTGGCATGCCTTCTACAACGCCTTGGTATGTTTCCTGAGATGTCTGGCGGCAGATACGGAAGCATAGATCACACAAGTCCCTTAAATTGGTGCTCTGTGGGCACGGAGACCCAGAGCTCAAATCTGCTCAAGGCATCACTATCAAGCGTCCCAAACCACTGTAGCACGAATTTGGCATTCTGAGAAAGATATTTCTCCGCATATAATGAAAGCTTTCACGACCGGATGACATAACTGCAGATAAGATTCCGGGATGTGAGGTCGTGGTCCAAGAAACTCTTCTGTTCCTGACGTTTCGTCCAGGATTGCTCTGGACATCATCAGAGGCCCTCATCCGCTGAGTCTGCCCGTCGCCATCAGAGAAAACATCAAGCATGAACGGCTGCAAGTCGTCCGCAAGTGTTCACGTAGTCTAACAGTGTCACTTTGCCTTACGCTACTACCACAGCCCCAGTGGCAGCTCAGGTGAATTTTCTCCGTAGTATAACATTACCTTTATTTGCCTGCATCCGTGGCTCTGTGAATGTTTCGAATAGTGGTTCGCCTGGATGACGGACGGCATATCCGGACGCGACATTCGGTGAGATGCGACAAGTAACGCAGTCCATCTGACCAATCGACATGTTTCCAGTGATCTGCGGTCCGATCTCGATGATCTAGTCCCCACTGCAAGTGTAATCTACGAAGGCGTCGGGTGAACGCCGGAACACGTAGGAGTCGTCTGCTGTGAAGTTCTTTATCAATATGCACTGAACGGTGTGCTCCGAAACGCTTGTCTTCATCAGAATAGCACTCTGTCGTTAGACCTGTCACAGATTGCAGCTTATCACGCTTTACAAAACCGGCGAGCCACCCACCTCCGGGTGTGTCATGAGGCATGGAGGGCCAACACCAGCGCCTGTTTATTGTTTCGGTGTCTTTCAACCACTTCCTGCAGTAGCACTCGAACAGACGACTCGCATCGCCGTTTCAGAGATGTCCGTTCCAAGACGCCGGGCCATAAAAATCCGCCCTCTGTTAAAATCTCTTATGTAAGTGGATTGCCCCAATTGCAGCTCGTATCGTCTCTAGAATGATTCCCGATCGTCTTTCCTCCGCTAATAAAATTTCCTTGCCGCGTCATATTCCCGCAGCGCGTCAAGTTGGTGATAAGTCTTGCGGTGAAAAGTAGTCGTAATATTTTGGCTCACCAATGTATACTATGCAAGCTGCTGAGCAATTCATAGTAGACGAGACATCGTACTAATATTATCGATTATCTGTGAAACTGCATACGCACTTGAACGAGGGAATAAGAAGCAACTATAGGCCCCTGTTTTTCTTTTTGGTCATCAGTCTTCTGACTGGTTTGATGCGGCTCGCCACGAATTCTTCTCCTGTGCCATCTTCTTCATCTCAGCCTAGCACTTTCAACTTACGTCCTTGAGACGTGGGACTTAGGAAAGGCAAATTTCGGTGTAGACGGGGCCTTATTCAGTTACCGTTGTTTTTTTAAAAAAAAATCACGTACACTTTATTTATAACCAATTGCAATTGAGGTTGACAATGAGGAAAATTACCAAATTTGACTGTCAAGACACAATCCAATTAAAAATTCTTTAGACAAATTGCATTCACGGCTGAAGGCCTTATTGACAATCGTCACAATCTGATCAAATCAAGAGGGAAGTGGGCCTCAGACAGTGCTCCAAGGATCAGGCTGGGGAGGTCGCTCAACTTCGTAACCGACGAGACAGGCAGCCAAGAGTTGTAATCACTTAACCGGATGGCAACTCAAACTAGTGACAGTTTAAACACAGACGAACACACTTGCAAATTCTACCTAACGCCTGGTAACCAACACAACGATGGAATAACCCAGAGGCGGAAACGGCGGACAGCACTGTGTTTTCAGAATCCGGTGTTTAGACCATCCAGAAGCAGAAGGAACCACTACGACCAACGTAGTCCAAAAGAACAAAATATCTGAACCACAATCAAGGAGGCTGTCGAACTACTCGCCTTACCGGACAGCAGCGGCAAGGTGGGGAAAGGTACACTTCATGGAAATACGTTAACCTCCAGGACAGGTAACTGGGGCGCTAGCGGCCACTAGGCAGAAAAATATTGCTGATTGAACTTCACCAGTAAACACAAGAAATTCAATGATCAATAATAAGAAGCAGAGGACGGCTAACTAATGTCGCCAAGTCCAAACACTTTACTCATTGCTCTTCATCTCAGCGACCCTGCTAGCAGCAACGCGCGAACAAACGGCGTGATCTCAAAATACTGGAGGTTTGACTACTAGGTTAATGTTCACTCAGCTCAAGCGTCCTGGGCCCGGTGGACAACGAGGCTGTGGCCCTCACAACTGCAGCCCCTTTATCTGGCAGTGCCTGCGTGTCGCCAGCAGTCCCAGCATGTCGACGCACTGCATGACCTCACTGCTGCTGCATCCCAACCGAACTACCGACACACCTGACCTCCAAAACACTTTACGTCCTTCCAGAGATAGTACAATGGTACTAGATGTCGATAAATGATGCTGCTGCCACTCGCAGACAGACAACGCTAACAAACATAGTGGCACCAGTAAACACAAGAAGAAAACGAGACGCCACTATCCCTATTACACGATGTCTACCTACCAACGGCACCAACGCGAGGCGCACTCTTCTCAGTCCTCAACTGTTTGTTGGACATATTCCACTCTCTGTCTTCCTGTACAGTTTTTGCCCTCTACAGATCCCTCCGGTACCTTGGAAGTCATTCCCTGGTGTCTTAATAGGTATCCTCTAATCCTGTCCCTTCTCCTTGTCAGTGTTTACCACATATTCCTTTACTCTCCGGTTCTGCTCAGAACCTCCTCATTGCCTACCCTATCAGTCTACCTAATCATCAACATTCCTCTGGAGCACACCATCTCAAATGCTTCGATTCTTTTCTTTCCGGTTTTCCCACAGTCCATGTTTCACTACCATACAATGTCGTGCTCCCAACGTACGTTCTCAGAAATCTTGTTCTTCAAATTAAGACCTATGTTTGATACTACTTGACTTCTATTTGCTAGAAATGCCCTTTTTGCCAGTGATAGCCTGCTTTTGATCTCATTCTTGCTACATCCATCATTAACTATTTTGCTGGCTAGATAGTAGAATTGCTTAACTTCATCTTCTTCGTGACCATCAATCCTGATATTAAGTTTCTCGTTGTTCTCATTTCTGCTACTTCTCATTGCTTCCGTCTTTCTTCGATTTACTATCAGACCATATTCTGTAATCATTAGACTGTTAATTCCATTCAGCAGATCATGTAATTCTTCTTCACTTTCACTCAGGATAACAATGGCATCAGCGAATCTTATCGCTGATATCCTTTCACCTTGAATTTTAACCTCACCTTTCTTTTATTCCATCATTGGTTCTTCGATGTACAGGTTGAACAGTAGAGGCGTAAGACTAAATTTTTGTCTTACGCCATTTTTAATCCGAGTACTTCACTCTTGGTCGTCCACTCTTGTTAACCTCTCTTGGCTCTTGTACATATTGTACATCACCCATCTCTCCCAATAGCTTAACCCTATTTTTTTCGTGCACCATTTTACTTTGTCGAACGCTTTTTTCACGTCAACAAATCCTGTAAATGTGTCTTGATTTTTCTTCAGCTTTGTTACCATTATCAACCGGAACGTCAGAATTGCTTCTCTTATGCCTCTACTCTTCCTGCAGCCAAGTTTTCTTTTCCATTCTTCTGCATATTATTCTTGTCAGCATCTTGGATGCATGAGCTGTTAAGCTGATTGTGCGATAATTTTCGCACCTGTCAGCTCTTGCAGTCTTTGGAATTGTGTGGATGATAATTTCCCGAAAGTCAGGTGGTACGTCACCAGACTCATACATTTTATACACCATCTCTTAAATTCTGATGCTAATACTGGATCCCCTATCTCTTCTAAATCGCTCCTGTTTCTTCTACTATCACGTCAGACAAATCTTCCCCCACAGAGAGGCCTTCAATGTATTCTTTCCACCTATCAGCCCTCTCCTCTGCATTTAAAAGTGGAATTCCCTTTGCATTCTTGATGTTACCACCCTTGCTTTTAATTTCACTGAATGTTGGTTTGATTTTCCTGTACGCTGAGTCAGTCCTTCCGATAATCGTTTCTTTTTAGATTTCTTCACATTTGTCACGTACCCATTTCTTCTTAGCTTCCCTGCACATCATTCCTCAGCGACTTTTATTTCTGTATTCCTAAATTTCTCTGAACATTTATGTACCTCCTTCTGTCTTCGATCAACTGAAGCATTTCTTTAGTTACCCATGGTTTCTTCACAGTTACCTTCTTTCTATCAATGTTTTTCTTTCCAATTTCTGTGATTGCTATTTTTATAGATGTCCATTTCCTCTTAAACTGTACTGCCTACTGAGCTATTCCTTATTGCTGTATCTATAGCCACAAAGAGTTTCAAGCGTATCTCGTCATTCCTTAGTAGTTTTGTATCCCACTTCTTTGAGTACTGATTCTTTCTCTGTACATGCCATAATCTCTAACTCATTCTGATGATCGCTACGCAATATATACGGTGGCGGCAGCATAACTGCCATCAATTCTTCATCCATTAGTGGTCATGGAAAACTACTCAAGAGGGTTTGCGAGAACTACACTGATGAACCAAAACATTTCACCACCTAATTAATACCTTGTTTATCCGCTTTTGGAACGAAATACGTCACTAATTTTGCGTATAAGTGGTCTAGCAGTTTCTTGGTAGGTATGCGGGGGTATGTGGTATTAGATGTCGTGTAATTCGCGTAAATAACGCGCAGCTGATTGCGTACGTGGCGATGGCGTCAAATAGCGACCCAGACGTGTACCAGAGGATTTCCTTCAGGCGGATTTGGTCGCCGAGACATCAACGTGTGTTTACTATAACGCTCCTCAAACCACTGTTGCACTGTTCTGTCTCCGACACACGGACGATTATATCGGTGAAAGATGACTTCACCGCCGGGGAAGACATAAGACATGAAGAGATGCAGGTGATTCGTAGCGGTCTTCGATTACTACAACAGGACCGATGCAAGCTCAGCAGAATATCCCCCATAGCACGTTTCGAACCGTTGTTCACCTCGATAGCGGCCCTTGTGGAGACGACCATCGACCTAGTGTAGCAAAAATGTGACTTATCCGAAGAGCCGACACGTTTACATTGATCCAGATGATCCTGTACCCACGGCAATTGTAACTGACGATGTCATTGGGTGAACCTGTGAACACCTAGGGGTAGCCTACTACGGAACTCCATGTTGAACAATGTACGAAGAACAGTGTGCTCCGAAACAGTTGTGCATGCACCCGCATAGTGCTCTTTCAGCAGAGGTGCCACAGATCCATCTATCCTACTTTACGGAGCAGACAAGCTTCCAAACCTCACGTTCTGTAAAGAGTCTTGGACGTGCAACCATTTGGCGCCTAGTGATAGTTTCACTGTCCTTCTGTCTCAGCCGGCCGGAGTGCCCGAGTGGTTCTAGGCGCTACAATCTGGAACCGCGCCACCGCTACGGTCGCAGGTTCGAATCCTGCCTCGGGCATGGATGTGTGTGATGTCCTTAGGTTAGTTAGGTTTAAGTAGTTCTAAGTTCTAGGCGACTGATGACCTCAGCAGTTAAGTCCCAAAGTGCTCAGAGCCATTTGAGCCATTTTTTTCTATCTCATCCGTAGGTTCTCACGGCAGTGGCACGTATACATTCGACCAGTTTCGCCTTTTTCGAGATACTCGCTCAATGATGCTGCGTTAAACACTGAAGCGCCACAGAAACTGATACAGGCATGCGTATTCAAGTACAGAGATATGTAAACAGGCAGAATGCGCCGCTGCAGTCGGCAACGTCTATATAAGTTAGCAAGGGTCTGGCGCAGACGTTAGATCGGTTACTGCTGCTAAAATGGCAGATTATCAAGATTCAATTGAGTTTCAGCATGGTGTTACAGTCGGTGCACGAGCGATGGGACACAGCATCACCGAGCTAGCAATGAAGTGGGGATTTTCCCGTACGACCATTTCACTAGTGTTCGTGAATTTCAGGCATCGGGTAAAATTTCAATTCTCCGACATCGCCGTGTCCGAAAAAGATACTGTAAGAATGGGACCAACGACGACTGAACTGTTCAACGTGACAGTAGTGCAACCCTTCTGCAAATTGCTGCGGATTTCAATAGTTGGCCGTCAACAACTGTCAGTGTATCTGCGAAACATTCAACGAAACATCGTCGATGTGGGCTTTCGGAGCCGAAGGCCACTCGTGTACCCTTGTTGAGTGCACGACACAAAACTTTACTCCTGGCCTGGACTCGTCAACACCGACATTCGAGCGTTGATGACTGCAAACATGTTGCCTGGTCGGACGAGTCTTGTTTCAAATTGTATCGAGCGGACCAACGTGTACGGGAACTGAGAAAATCTCATGAATCAGTGGACCCTACATGTCAGCAGGGGACTGTTCAAGCTGGTGGAGGCTCTGTAATGATGTGGGGCGTGTGCGGTTTGAAGTGATATGGGACCCCTGATACAACTAAACACGAGTCTGACAGGTGACACGTACGTAAGCATCCTGTCTGATCACCTGCATCCATACATGTCCATTGTGCATTCCGACGGAAGTGGGCACTTCTAGCAGGACAATGCGACACCCCACACGCCCATAATCGCTATAGAATGGTTCTTCTGAGTTTAAACCCATCCACTGGCCACCAAGCTCCTCAGACATGCACATTATTGAGCATGTCTGGGGTGCCTTGCAGTGTGCTCTCCCGAAGAGCTGTTCACCGCCTCGTGCTCTTACGGATTTATGGACAGCCCTGCAGGATTTGTGGTGTCAGTTCCCACCAGCACCACTTGAGACATTAGTCGAGTCCATGCCACGTCGTGTTGCAGAATTTCTACGTGGTCCCCGGCTCCCTACACGATATTAGGCAGGTGTACCCGCTTCTTTGGCTCTTCAGTGTAATAATCTGTCCTGTGTCAAAGTCGCTTCCCTTAAAGGATTTCCCCATTTGCATCCCATATCTTCGCTAGGGTGATCCCCCATCCATGTCTGCACCACTTACATACTTTTGCCACTGTGTCACGTGCCCGCAACACTCCCACACGTCATCCAACGTCGCGGTGGGCAGTGGTAATAATGTTTTGACTTTTCAGTGTACGTTGTCTTTCTTCCAAGGTTTCACATTTATGTTCCCCGAGCGTTTTTATTACAGGTGATATATGACCTGTTGAATATGATTATTACACGGTCCAGTCACATTAATGTGACCACCGCCTTGGTGCGACGTGAACGTTCAGTAACCACTCACTGACGGAGGTTGGCAGCACTGGCAGTGGAGGGTATAAAAGGCGTGTCGGTGATACATGGATAACAGTGCAGTCGTTGCCGTACTGAGGTAACGGAGCGATTTATATGGCGTCCGGAAAGGGCATCTTTATTGGATTTCGGCCCAAGTGTGGAAGTTTTTCCGAAACGGCTATGTTCGTGTACTGTTCGTGAGCAGCCGTGGTTAAAGTATACCGTGCATGGCAAAATGGCGCTATTCAAAACTAGAACTGATGCGACTGTGGTGAGCACCACAGGCTATAGGTGACTAGAGTGAACGACGGTTGCGAAGATATCTGCGGACGAACAGACGTGCAACTGTTGAGCAACTGACCGCGCAAGCGAACCAGTGGTCTACCAACAGTGTCCCCTCAATAACCGTTCTGCGAACGTTGCTGTACGCGACTGCTGACTTCTGTTCATCGTCGAACGACAACTGAGCACCCACTCAGTTGCGATAGGTGGTGTTTTCAGATGACACGTTTTATGAGCCATCTGACAGATAGCCGTTGGTGTGTACGGCGTGAATCGTCTGAAAGCAAACACCACGCAACCACAAGGGAGCAGTATGGTCTTGACCACGTTTTCGTGGCATTTTGTGACCTCGTCATTCTGAAAGCCACGATACATCCACACAACTATGCATCAATCCTTGGGCCCCGTGTCTACCCCTACATGCAGTTCTTTAATTCTCGGCACAATGGCTTCTACCAACAGGACAATGCAACGTGTCACAAAGCTCACAATGTGCGTGGGTGATTCTAAGAGCACCAGGAAGGGTTTACAGTACCCCACTGGCCACCAAACTTCCATGGTTTAAATCCAGTAGACAGTCCATGGGATCACCTCGATCGGGTTGCTCGCGTCACGGATCCTCAATCGAGAAACCAAGGACTTCAGTCGCCATGGCTCCACATCCCTGTTGGTACCTCATAGAGTCTTTTCATGCACGTTTTGCGCTGCAAAAGCTGGTTATTCATACACTTCTGGAAATGGAAAAAAGAACACAATGACACCGGTGTGTCAGACCCACCATACTTGCTCCGGACACTGCGAGAGGGCTGTACAAGCAATGATCACACGCACGGCACAGCGGACACACCAGGAACCGCGGTGTTGGCCGTCGAATGGCGCTAGCTGCGCAGCATTTGTGCACCGCCGCCGTCAGTGTCAGCCAGTTTGCCGTGGCATACGGAGCTCCATCGCAGTCTTTAACACTGGTAGCATGCCGCGACAGCGTGGACGTGAACCGTATGTGCAGTTGACGGACTTTGAGCGAGGGCGTATAGTGGGCATGCGGGAGGCCGGGTGGACGTACCGCCGAATTGCTCAACACGTGGGGCGTGAGGTCTCCACAGTACATCGATGTTGTCGCCAGTGGTCGGCGGAAGGTGCACGTGCCCGTCGACCTGGGACCGGACCGCAGTGACGCACGGATGCACGCCAAGACCGTAGGATCCTACGCTGTGCCGTAGGGGACCGCACCGCCACTTCCCAGCAAATTAGGGACACTGTTGCTCCTGGGGTATCGGCGAGGACCATTCGCAACCGTCTCCATGAAGCTGGGCTACGGTCCCGCACACCGTTAGGCCGTCTTCCGCTCACGCCCCAACATCGTGCAGCCCGCCTCCAGTGGTGTCGCGACAGGCGTGAATGGAGGGACGAATGGAGACGTGTCGTCTTCAGCGATGAGAGTCGCTTCTGCCTTGGTGCCAATGATGGTCGTATGCGTGTTTGGCGCCGTGCAGGTGAGCGCCACAATCAGGACTGCATACGACCGAGGCACACAGGGCCAACACCCGGCATCATGGTGTGGGGAGCGATCTCCTACACTGGCCGTACACCACTGGTGATCGTCGAGGGGACACTGAATAGTGCACGGTACATCCAAACCGTCATCGAACCCATCGTTCTACCATTCCTAGACCGGCAAGGGAACTTGCTGTTCCAACAGGACAATGCACGTCCGCATGTATCCCGTGCCACCCAACGTGCTCTAGAAGGTGTAAGTCAACTACCCTGGACAGCAAGATCTCCGGATCTGTCCCCCATTGAGCATGTTTGGGACTGGATGAAGCGTCGTCTCACGCGGTCTGCACGTCCAGCACGAACGCTGGTCCTACTGAGGCGCCAGGTGGAAATGGCATGGCAAGCCGTTCCACAGGACTACATCCAGCATCTCTACGATCGTCTCTATGGGAGAATAGCACCCTGCATTGCTGCGAAAGGTGGATATACACTGTACTAGTGCCGACATTGTGCATGCTCTGTTGCCTGTGTCTATGTGCCTGTGGTTCTGTCAGTGTGATCATGTGATGTATCTGACCCCAGGAATGTGTCAATAAAGTTTCCCCTTCCTGGGACAATGAATTCACGGTGTTCTTATTTCAATTTCCAGGAGTGTATATTTTACAGGTGGGAACATTAATGTGACTGGATAATGTATCGCGTAGCCACATACTATCTGCTTTTTTCTCTGTGCTATAGACATTATTTTGCACTCACACATTTAAAGAGAGCTGCCGAACAGTAAACCAAGTGGAAATTTTCTCCAAGTTTTTCTGCATTTTTCAATACACAACAACATTGTCAGTGAACAGTCTCAGAGAGGTGAGCGTGTAGTCTGATAAGACATTTTCGTATGTTGAGAACATTAACTATTCAGAATAACGCACTGGCCCTTAGCAGCCAAATATTCCTCAGAGCAAACTTATATCTGTGAAGAGATTCCGTATGACCTCGTTTGTGTAATTACTGACGATATGGTACAGTGCCGAAAGCTTTTTGTAAATCTAGCAAGACAGCATCTACCTCTTCATCTGCATCTTTATTGTTAGCATGCTGCCGTATATGAATTAAGCAATATGTGTTTCATACGAGTGTTTCCTCTAAATCTGTGTTGGTTCTCTGAGAGATACGTGTTTTCCCACAAGGAATTTCATTGCGTTTGAGCTTAGAATATTTTTCGGCTACTGCAGCGAACGGATATCATTGATTATTGCCCTGGCATTTTGTGCATCCAATTTTTTTTGTCCTTTGTTATAAACATGGAGTGCCTTTAGCTTTTTTTCTGGTCACTACACACACGCCGCTGGTAGTCATGGAAGGGGCCGTAACGGCAGTACGATACGTGAATGCGATCCTCCATCCGATAGTGCAACCATATCGGCAGAATATTGGCGAGGCATTCGTCTGCATGGACGATAATTCGCGCCCCCATTGTGCACGTCTTGTGAATGATTTCCTTCAGGATAACGATATCGCTCGACTAGAGTCGTCAGCACCTTCTCCAGACATGAACCCTATCGAACATGCCTGGGATAGATTGAAAAGGGCTGTTTATGGACGACGTGACACACCAACCACTCTGAGGGATCTACGCCGAATCGCCGTTGAGGAGTGGGACAATCTGTAGCAACACTGCATTGATGAACTTGTGGATAGTATGCCACGACGAATAGAGGCACGCATCAATGCAAGAGGACGTGCTACTATTAGAGGTACCGGTGTGTACAGAAGTCTAGAGCACCACCTCTGAAGGTCTCGCTGTATGGTGGTACAACACGCAATGTGTGGTTTTGACGAGCAATAAAAAGGTCGAAAATGATGCTTATGTTGATCTGTATTCCAGCTTTCTGTACAGGTTCCGAAACTCTCGGAACCGAGGTGATGCAAAACTTCTTTTGATGTGTGTATTCGCTGTGCAACAGATACTAAACAAATAAAATGTAGGAACGGTGTTATTTCCGCAATTTATTCAAAGCAACATGTAACTGGAAATCCGTCAGGGCATGGTTACATTGTACGCTCGACTGTTTTTTGATACTAAGGACGCCAATATCAATATCTTCCACGCGAGTATTTTTGCGGCAGTCAGATATTGGTTCGGTAGCATTCACACGCATAAATATATTTTAAATGTAGAATTTCGTATTTTTTTCCTTCCGTCTTCTGTCTTCAGTATCAACATCACAAGGATTCAGGAAAGCCTGAACGGAAAGTGTGGACCCGTTGAGAGACTACGTATGACCGGAACTACCTAGTATTTTGAACTGACTTCGTCACAGGACGTGAAGATTGTAAATTTTTTCTGTCGGTTTGCGTACAGTCTCTTTTGCCACAGGAGTATAGTAGACTTGTTTTTGAAATATTTTCTGAATGGTACCATTAAAGCAGACCGGATCTCTGTCGTTTACTGTAAGTGGGTGTGGGAAGAAAAGGTTCAAACCTCGCCCTCTATTTCCCTAAATCGCTCCACGCAAATGCCGGGACAGTTCCTGTAAAAGAGAATGGCCGATTTCCTTCTCCATCCTTGAAACATTCCGAGCTTGTGCTCCCTCTCTAATGACTTCAATGGCGATGGGACATTACACCCTAATCTTTCTTCCTTCCGTCCTTTCACCATAAGCTGGAACGCATTATATAGACAGCGAGTTTCGACGTCTTTCAGCATTAACAACACTAATTGTTCTGCCTTTGGTGCGTCTGAACAAAATATACGCAGTTTGTCTTTTAGGTAAGGTGGTATCGTGGGAACAAAGGGGAAACGACGACTATGATATGTAACAAAATGCTAGATCTACTCCTAGATACATATTCCGCAAGCTATCATACGGTGCATGGCGGAAGGTACCTTGTACCGCTACTATTCATTTCCTTCCTTCTCTCGCTTGCAAATCGAGCGAGGGAAAAACCACCTCCATGTGAGCCCTAATTTCTTTTATCTTGTCTTCACGGCCCTTATGTGTAATGTAAATCGGCGGCAGTAGAATCCTTCCGCAGTTAACCTCAACAGTTTTTCGGAAAAAGAAAGTCGTCCTATCTCCAGTATTGCCATTTCAGTTCATAAAGGATTCCCGTAACACTGGCGTGTTGATCGAACCTGCTAGTAATATGTTTAACGGGATGCCTCTGAATTTTTTCGATGTCTGACATTACGGCAACACCAAATGAACTCTTACAGTAAAATAGCTGAACTACACTTTACTAGAGTTCTCCGTCGCTACATTTGGAGCAACCAGCCACTCATTAGAAAAAACAGAAATTCTGTCTAAGTAATCCTATATCCTATTATAGTCACTCAAAGACGGCACTTTCCAGTACGCTACAGCATCATCAGAAAACAGTCGCCTATACGACAGATCATTTACGTATATACAGAATAAGAGCGGTCTTATCACACGTCCCTGGGGCCCTCCTCACGATAACCGTGTCTCTGATGGACACTCGCCATCCACGGTAATGTACTTGGTTCTATTGCTTGACACTGACATATCTGGGTAACTAGTCTGTGCGCTCGGACCTCCGTTAACAGTCTGCACTGAGTTCTGTGTCAAACGCTTTTCGGAAATCTGGGAGTATGGAATCTGCGTGTTGCCTTTATCCATGGTTCGTAGGATATCGTGAACCATGAAAGTTCGTAGCGATTGTTGGCTCGACGTTGTATTTCAACTGCCACGTGTGTGTTAGTCACTGAGTGTTTGGTTTCCACTGTTGTCCTGCTGCCTCAGTGTACCATTTTGTCTACCAGCATTAGCCACATGACTATCTTCTCTTCATCCCTTTGTATCTGATAATTTAGGAATTTCCTTAGATATGTTTCTTGACACAAGAGCAGCATGTCTTTTGCACGTCACGTAATTATTCCACCAAATAAAGTTTTGCGGGAAATGCCTATCTGCGAACGAGTGTAGATTCAGGTGAATCAACGAATGAAAATGAACCTACACAGATAACTTTGCTGCGAAATGAAAACCTCAGATCTGTACTCCATGGTGAAAAAAGATCTGAGGATAGTCATTTCGGACTGTAATCGGTCATCGTCAAAAGAATTGATATTGTGAACAAAGACTGGAATAAAATATTTATTAGTAAAGGCATCTTTCCCAAACTACGCGTATTTTTCCATCTGTGAAATCAAATTCTCGGACTAGGTAACATTTACACTGAGGTGGCAGAAGTCCTGGGATATATCTTAACATAGTGTCTGATTTTCTTTCTCCAAGTGGCGGGGACTCAGCAAGTCGTTGGAAGTACCGTGCAGAAATAATTGAGCCATGCTGCCTCTACAGCCATCCGTAAATGCGAAAGAGTTGCCGGTGCAATATTTTTTACACGAACTGACCTTTTGATTAAGCCCCATAAATCTTTGATGGGGTTCAGATCGGGAGGTACGGGTGGCCAAATCATTCGCTCGAAATGTCCAGAATGTCATCCTTTTTTGGGAACATGAAGTGCACAAATGGCTGTAAATAAAGCAGCCGAAAAGAGTCATTTCCAGTCAACGATCAGTCTATTCTATTTGAAAACAGCGCACACCGTTATGGAACCACCATTAGTTGCACAGTTTCTTGTTGGCAACTTGGTCCATGGCTTCGTGGGGTCTGTGCCACACTCAGACCCTATCGTCAGCTGCTTCCAACTGAAATCGGGACTCATCTGACCAAGTCATGGTTTTCCAATCGTCTAGGGTCGAACAGGTACCTTCACGAGCACAGGAGAAGCGCTGAAGGAGGTTTCACGGCTGTTAGCAAACGCACTCGCGTCTGTCATACGCTACCATAGCTAATTAACGCCAGACTTCATCGCACTGTCCTAACGGAAACGTTCGTCGTACGTCCCGTACTGATTCCTTTCTAAGCTGAAGGAAACACTTCACGGCATTCGCTTCAGAACTGCTACAGATTCGTCGGGCAATAGACCTCGCCGCTCGAGCTGTCAACACAACTGGCACTGCTAAGAGTATCCTATGACTTCCATATCGCTGCCAACGGATCATACATAATGCTGGTCACTACTCTGAAGATCAAAAAATGGTTCAAATGGCTCTGAGCACTATGGGACTCAACTGCTGAGGTCATTAGTCCCCTAGAACGTAGAACTAGTTAAACCTAACTAACCTAAGGACATCACAAACATCCATACCCGAGGCAGGATTCGAACCTGCGACCGTAGCGGTCTTGCGGTTCCAGACTGCAGCGCCTTTAACCGCACGGCCACTTCGGCCGGCTTTGAAGATCAATAAACCTTTGAAACACGTATCTATTTTGTACGAGCTGTAAATAAATAGTTGCCACTATTAAAATTCCAACCCTCGTATTTAGATTAAGGGATAGCTTGGATTCTCACTGATGTATGTTGCTGTACATTTCGTCACGTGTCAGTATTTCTCATTCTATGATGTTGTAACCCAGTGTAAGACCTTTCTTACTTTTATGGTAAAGATTAATAATCGTTTCATTCCGTATGAGCGTAATATTCAGGTAATCATGGGAAAAGTTAAAATTTCCTTGGTTTTAGCTAATTCAGAGAGATGTGTCAGGGTTCTTCCACTTTCATTAAATCAGCACTGTCATTTCTAGTACGATTATGGTGCTTCCAAAAATACTTCACAACTTCACTTACATATAGAACTTTATTTAGAGGACTTAGACATGTGGGTAAGGGGACATCTTATAGCAAAAGTTTCATTAACTTATTGTTGTAGCATCAAATTCCACCATTAGGAACGACATGAAGTCGAAAATCAAAATGGTAGATTTGACGAGAATATGCTGAATAGCGTGGCAAGAAATTGACTTGCGATGGTACGTTTGTTGTACCATTAATGACGGTCACATTCAGCCAAAGTGGACCTTAAAGTGAAGATGATTCTGCGGGATGAAACTCATGGTATTTTGCTACACGATGACACTTCTACTACACGTATAACAACATTCTTTGTGTGAATAAAGTTGTAAAGCCCTTTTAGAATCACCCTATATTACAGATGGTTCGTGTTTCGTCACTCAATGAATGAACCATTGTGCAGAACTGCAAATTTCAATAGGATGGAAGACAGGATTATGACAATCAAAGTGACTGTATATTCTTGATGTTTTTATTCTGACTACCAGTATATAGTGGTTACAGGCTATGCTCGTAAGGGGAAAACCATTACAGCAGCATACTACCGATCTCCGACCAGGTTGCGCTGATCTGTCAAACCGAAGCGTCGATGAAACCCGTCCGAGAGGCTCCACAACGCTCCAACTCGATCTGCACAGGGCACTCACGCTGATTCTTCGGCGTTATTTTGCCTCTGAAGTGACACACAGTGACTCCTTCTCCTTTCCTCACATGAAGAAACCATTGAGTGGCAGGCCGTGGCACAATGCCGACGAGGTAGTTTTCGAGGGCGAACGTATCCTGAACAAATGAAATGAACATTTCTACAGGCAAGGGCTGTGCCAAATCATTAATTGTAGAGAAAAATGTGTCACACCGAAGAGTGAACTTGAAGGGATACGAACTAACATTGTCAAAAAATTTCGGGGTTTCAATTCCATGTTCGCGAGGTGATAAAACCGGCCAGCGGTTGTAGGCGCTTCAGTCCGGAACCACGCGGCTGCTACGGTCGCAGGTTCGAATCCTGCCTAGGGCATGGATGTCTGTGATGTCCTTAGGTTAGTTAGGTTTAAGTAGTTCTAAGTTCTAGGGGACTGATGACCTCAGATGCTAAGTTCCATAGAGCTTAGAGCTATTTGTACCATTTTTTTTTCGAGGTGATAAAGCAAATAAAAACGTACTCATAGGTGACAAAACTCACTACGTGCACATAGTATCAGGTACACAAAATATAAAAGGGGACTGCATTAGTGTAGCTGTCATTTGTACTCAGGCGATTCATGTGAAAATGTGTACGACGTAATCACGGTTCCTCGTCGGGAATTAACAAAGTTGGCACGTGGAATGGTAGCTCGAGCTAGACGCATGGACATTCCACTTCAGAAATCTTCAAGGAATTCTACATTCCAAGATCCACAGTGCCAATAGTGTGGCAAGAATACCAAACGTCAGGCATAACGTGTCACTAAGGACAATGGAATGGCCGACGGCCTTCACTTAATCACCGAGAACAGCGGCGTTTGCGTAGAGTTGCCAGTACTAACAGGCAAGCAACACTGTGTGAAATAACAGCAGAAATGAATGTGGGACATACGACGAAAGTAGCCGTTAGGACAGTGCGGCGAAATCGTGCATTATTGGGCTATGGGAGTAGTCAACCGACTTGAGTACCTTTGCTAATTGTGATGTCGATAGGAACGATGCCACATAGTTTTCAAGGGTTGGCACTACCACGAGACACCGACGGCAGTGCCCTCTAGCTGGTGCTGTGCAACTCTACGAGCTCCGCGACTGCTTCAGCCCATTTCATCAGGTGCAGCCAGTCAGGACACTTCGCTTCAACTTCGCACCACCTTGCAAGTTAGGTAATATGTTTGCATATGTTTATACGCTAGTAAAGGTGCTTTTAACAGTATCGGCAGTACCAAGAGATTAGTACGTTTTCCTGTTGCTGTTCCTTACCCACGCGCCGCCTCCCAAGCGGGATACAAAACTAACAGCACGACGTTGGCTGCAACGCTTCTCCTGGGCTCATGACCATATCGGTCGGACCCCAGACGACTGCAAAACCGTAGCCTGGTCTGATGTGTCCAGATTTCAGTTGGTAAGAGCTGATGGTAAGGTTGGACTGTGGCACGGTCCACTCGAAGCCATGTCAATAAGGCACTCTGCAAGCTGATGGTGGCTCCAAAAAGACTTGGGCTTTGTTTACATTGAATGAACTTGGTCGTCTGACCAAACTGAACCTATCATTGACTGGAAATGAATATGGTCGGCTACTTGGTGACCATCTGCTGTCATTCATGGACTTCATGTACCCAAACAACTATGGACAATGTTCCGTGTTTCCGAGCCATAATTGTTCGCGATTGTTTTGAAAAACATTTTGGACATTTCGAATGATTAATTTGGCCGCACATATGGCCTGACACGAATCCCATCGAACATTTATGGGACATGATCGACAGCTCAGTTCTTGCACAAAATCCTGCACCGGCAACTCTTTCGTAGGTATGGACGGCTATAGAGGCAAATGACTCAAAAAAATGTTCAAATATGTGTGATATCTTATGTGACTTAACTGCTAAGGTCATCAATCCCTAAGCTTGCACACAACCTAAATTATCCTAAGGGCAAACACACACACCCATGCCCGAGGGAGGACTCAAACATCCGCCGTGACCATCCGCATAGTCCATGACTGCAGCGCCTTAGAAGAATGACTCAATATTTCTACAAGGGACTTCCAACGATCTTTTGGGTCCATGCCGATTCGAGTTGCTGCAATACGCCAGGCAAGAGGACACGAAATTGGAAGGTATCCCATGATTTTGTCACCACAGCGTATAGTTACAGAGATCTTTTCAAATCTCAGACACATATGATGGTTATATGCAGATTGAAAAGATGAATAAAAACTTGTTCCAAGCCCGAGATTCGAACACAGATGAGCTAAACACTACGCGACCCTGCCACAGAAGCTCTTCATAAGTTCATGGGCGACCCTAGCACGCCTCCCTCTTCAATACAAATTCCCATTGACACTTCACCTCACTTGGTATTCCGTCTAAACTCGGATGGCATTGCAGAGCGCCTCCAACTATATTGGAATAGCACACAACAACGAACGACGCAGTGGATCATGATTGTAGCTCGTTCGATGCTGAGGCGCTATTCCAATACATTTGGATTGCCTCTGCAATGCCGCCTGAGTTTAGGGGGGCAATACCAAGTGAGCTGAGGTGTAAATTGGGATTTGGAGTGAGGAGAGAGGTGCAGTTGCGCGCAGCTGCTGTGCCAGATTGGCTAGCGTCAGCCTAGTGAGCAGGAGACGTGAATTCGAATCCCAGCCTAGGAACAAAATTTCATTCGTGCCTTCAGTCTCTAATTAAAGCGCTGTGACTGCCACTGGCCCAGCTGCCACGTCGACGGCTACGACAGTCGGCGCCATACAGAAGCCAGTCAGTTTCTTCCCGCCCTCCCGCTGCGAACGGCACCGAGTGGCTGGCCCGGCGGGCACGCGACGCCTGCGGCTCTGACCGGAAGCGGCTGCCGGCTTCCCCCGTCATGTCCTGCACACCTGCGAGCCCGCAAGAAGCGCGTCGACACACCCAGCCACAGCCGGGCAATTACATCCACATCCGGCACAAAATTGCTTCCAAAAACCAACAGCGTCGAAACTTGCCTACCCCTTTCTTCGCAAGAAATGCCAGGAACACGGCACTGCAGAATCGTCATCGTGACGCTGTCGAATGCGCAACGCGAAAGGTGACCGAGGCAGGAAATTGTCTAAGCACCTGTTTTATGCCCATCAGGCAAAGCATGAGTCATCTCACTGATCAGATTCGACGGCTGCAATTGGTTTATAACTGACACAAGGCGGTCATGCAAGCCACCATCATTTTCAGTGAAGTGATGTCCTTAGGTTAGTTAGGTTTAAGTAGTTTTCGGGGACTGATGACCTCAGATGTTAAGTCCCATAGTGCTCAGAGACACATAGCCAGTGAAGTGATATATACACTCCTGGAAATTGAAATAAGAACACCGTGAATTCATTGTCCCAGGAAGGGGAAACTTTATTGACACATTCCTGGGGTCAGATACATCACATGATCACACTGACAGAACCACAGGCACATAGACACAGGCAACAGAGCATGCACAATGTCGGCACTAGTACAGTGTATATCCACCTTTCGCAGCAATGCAGGCTGCTATTCTCCCATGGAGACGATCGTAGAGATGCTGGATGTAGTCCTGTGGAACGGCTTGCCATGCCATTTCCACCTGGCGCCTAAGTTGGACCAGCGTTCGTGCTGGACGTGCAGACCGTGTGAGACGACGCTTCATCCAATCCCAAACATGCTCAATGGGGGACAGATCCGGAGATCTTGCTGGCCAGGGTAGTTGACTTACACCTTCTAGAGCACGTTGGGTGGCACGGGATACATGCGGACGTGCATTGTCCTGTTGGAATAGCAAGTTCCCTTGCCGGTCTAGGAATGGTAGAACGATGGGTTCGATGACGGTTTGGATGTACCGTGCACTATTCAGTGTCCCCTCGACGATCACCAGTGGTGTACGGCCAGTGTAGGAGATCGCTCCCCACACCATGATGCCGGGTGTTGGCCCTGTGTGCCTCGGTCGTATGCAGTCCTGATTGTGGCGCTCACCTGCACGGCGCCAAACACGCATACGACCATCATTGGCACCAAGGCAGAAGCGACTCTCATCGCTGAAGACGACACGTCTCCATTCGTCCCTCCATTCACGCCTGTTGCGACACCACTGGAGGCGGGCTGCACGATGTTGGGGCGTGAGCGGAAGACGGCCTAACGGTGTGCGGGACCGTAGCCCAGCTTCATGGAGACGGTTGCGAATGGTCCTCGCCGATACCCCAGGAGCAACAGTGTCCCTACTTTGCTGGGAAGTGGCGGTGCGGTCCCCTACGGCACTGCGTAGGATCCTACGGTCTTGGCGTGCATCCGTGCGTCGCTGCGGTCCGGTCCCAGGTCGACGGGCACGTGCACCTTCCGCCGACCACTGGCGACAACATCGATGTACTGTGGAGACCTCACGCCCCACGTGTTGAGCAATTCGGCGGTACGTCCACCCGGCCTCCCGCATGCCCACTATACGCCCTCGCTCAAAGTCCGTCAACTGCACATACGGTTCACGTCCACGTTGTCGCGGCATGCTACCAGTGTTAAAGACTGCGATGGAGCTCCGTATGCCACGGCAAACTGGCTGACACTGACGGCGGCGGTGCACAAATGCTGCGCAGCTAGCGCCATTCGACGGCCAACACCGCGGTTCCTGGTGTGTCCGTTGTGCCGTGCGTGTGATCATTGCTTGTACAGCCCTCTCGCAGTGTCCGGAGCAAGTATGGTGGGTCTGACACACCGGTGTCAATGTGTTCTTTTTTCCATTTCCAGGAGTGTACGTTGCCGTTAGTTGCAAGGACTCAGCGCAGGAAGCTAGGTCGAAGTGAACAATCGACAGAAAGGAACTATCCTTTTTGAACGTGTCCATGGCCACATAGAGAACGAAGCTACTTATGTTCTTTTTTTTTTTCGGGGAGTGTCAACGTTAAAGTTGATATCCGTAGAGGCACATAAAAGGTTCCTGTATTCAGTGGGCTGAACAACATAGAAAGTGGACAGTAACTAACTGGTGGCGAGAAATGTTGTCCGACAAGTCGTGATGTTGTATCTTACGAAATGACGCAAGGCGTTGAGTCCGCCGATGTCGTAATGAGGTTTTTCAGCCGCTCTGACTGCAAAGTGAAGGTCAGGCTGGAGTGTTTTTCGTACCTTGACTTGCCACAACTCAATTACGTTGGATCAGCGGCCGGTCGCGTCGGCATCGACGGAGCGCTGTCGACGGCCGGCCGAGGTGGGCCATCCGGCACGCTCTCCGTCTGGGTATGGACGGGCTCGTTTGTGGCGGCCGCGCGGCGTTGCGAAGCAGTAGAAGCTAGAGCAGCGACGTAGGTCACCGGCAGCACCGTAGGTTGCAACGTGGGCAGTCTTTTGGCAGCTGGAAGTTGCGTAATACGCCGTTGTAGGCATTCGGATCTAAGGTGAGCTTCCTTGCTGCACCCGGAACAGGTCCGAGGTTCGCCGTCATGCATAATTACTCCACCGATCTGTAAGTAGGACGGGACGTGGGTTCCGAGATCAATAGTGAGGTGTCGGACGCCGTTTAGGACAGGCTATGTCCGAAACTGTGTCCACTTCTTCGCAGAATGACCGTGGACTGTGCCGTATGGTCGGAGTGCCGCGACGACTTCCTCTGCAGGAAGTTCGGATGGCAATTGGAAAATGCGTATCGTACGCATACCTAAGCCCGCGTGGTCAACGGTTACCGCCCCCACAGTGCCATCAGTAAGACAGAAGCGGAGCCGTGTTTGGTCTCACGTAGGATGCGTTCCCACGTCGCGTCGTTAATTGTATTAACACAGACTGTGTTGCCCACGATCGACAACTTTTTTCCAATAATATAGATCACCGGGATCTTCACTTCCTCTCGCAGAAAACGCTCCACCTCGAGTGCTTTGTGTCTGGCATAATCGTTGCAGAAAGTAAATCAAAGTGTAGATTTACGGTAACCGTTCTCCATGAATAGTAGGCAGTAAGCCGGCACTTCAGCAACGGCCGTCAGAATGTAAAAAAAGGTGAGCTCGCGCTCCACACACGGAAAACACGGACGCGTCCGCTCTGTAGCTCTACCAAACGCAGACTGAACCCTAAGACACTGAGGACACAAGAATTAGCGCGGATGCGCGGACTTATCCCAAGCACGCCTCCCCCACCCCCAGCAGGCTCACATTCCCAATTTACTCCACACACTACGAAAGTAGTGCCCCCTGGCCACTAATTGTCAATGCTCATGGCAAGGCCTATTCCCGCTACAGTTCGAGCAAATGTGTACATTCGCACAGAAATGATCCTTGGCTTGTGATCGCCGTAATTCTGTGTGTATGATGTCTATTCTTTCGGACATGTGCGAAATATTCGGAGCCATTTTGCGGCAGAGGGCTGCAAATACGTAGCTGTGAAAATAAATATGTAGAATTTCAATAACTCGTCCCGTTGATTTCTATTAACGTCCCGTACATAGCTGATGTTTATAATTAATTGAAATTACTTCTTTTTTTGTAATTCAAGGGCTAGCTGTCATTCACCACCTCCAGCTAGATGTTCTGTCTGTCCTGTATCCCCCCACAGTCACTCAAGAACGACACCTTCCTGTACAGCACGGCGTCATCAGCGAGCCGTCGTAAATTGCTCTTCACCGTATGTAGTGTAACGACGCAAGTTTTGTATAAATGACTTTCTTTTGACATATGACCATGTGCAGACTTCGTCACCTACGTCAGTTACAACACACTTCAAAATTATTTAAATTCTTTTGAAATTGTCTCTGAATGGTTCTTGAACGAAACTGTAAAACATCATCATTTGAGTCGTATGCGCAGAATTACGTCACTCAGTCCAATTTGTTTGTGCAAACTTTTTCCGATTTAGATGTCGTTTTGTTTCTTCTCAGAAATTATATTAATGCAAGTTATCTGATTTAACAAATATTAGAACCACATTGAATAAACTTTCCAGATTCAAACTCGCGATGAACGTTGTCACAATTAATAATCTTGTCAAATAAATTAGTAATTCATTAACATAATTCTTCATAAATAAATTCTCGGAAGACGTATTTAAACCTTTGTAGCATCCACTAGTTCATTATCTTCCTACATATAGACGTGAACCTGAGTCTTGACAAGATAGGACTGACCATTTACAACATGATTAAACTTTCTATGACATCATTGTTGTAGAAACATTACAAATCCTTATTTTTCCAGTTTTTAGAAGCACGACGCAACAACTCGGTTTCAGGATCTTCTGTCGCTCTTTGGCTGTCGACCCTGCGACGTATAGTGGCCAGTGATTTTCTCTCCGGTCCCGGCAGTGAAGATGCTGTCTCCGTTCGTTGCGCCGCCCTCTCCGTACATGGAACATAAAAAATTAAATACAAAACTTTAGACAATTCACAACTATTACAAATATTACAAAAATACATAAAAAACACTAAATTAACTTATATTCACCTGCAAACTGGGCTGACACTGGTGGATAGGTGACGCTTCAATTTCACGTCCCACTACATACCCCACCCACAAGCTCAAACGTCAGTTTTTAACCGAAAATAAAACTTCTTCTATACACAATATTTAACTGTTAATATTCTACATTTTTCTCACATTTTTCGTAATCTAAAGTCCTTGCCCTTAGATAGATTTAATCCTTTTACGACAATATTGTTGTGACTATTTATCATTTACTTTTAATTGTGCTATAATGGTAATTCACAACCGAATATATGGAGATTACTCCTTTTCATTTAGTAGTTGCTAGTAATAGTATCGAAACCGAAGTGAAAGAAAAATGTTATTCTACGGATTGTCTATCCGAACGAGAAAAGGAAGAGTTGGAATCTTTATTGTTAGAATTTAGAGCCGTCTTCTCAGATGAACCGGGGAGAATCAAAGATTACGTTTGTAAACTTAAGATTAAAGATTAAAAACCATTCTTTAAGAAACCTTATCCTATTCCAGTTCAGTTCAAAGAACCGTCTAGTAGAGAAATAAGTAAGATGCTAGAACAAAATATTATCGAACGATCATGTAGTGCTTTTAACAGTCCTTAGTGGGTAGTTATGAAAGCTACAGGTGGGTACGACTGGTTCTGGATGCTTGTGAATTAAACAAAATTATAGAGATGGAAAGAGAGAGACCTACTCCTATTGAGGACGTACTTCTTAAGATTGCTTGTTCTCGTTGTATGCGTGCAATGGATTTAACTGCTGGCTACCATCAAGTAATATTACACCCGGATTTACGGCAATATACGGCTTTTCTTTTTGAAGGCAGATCATATCAGTTCCAAGTTTTACCTTTTGGACTCAATATATCAGTGTCAACTTTCATTAGGGCATTAGATTCTGCTTTGGGTCAGCAATTATTACAAAAGATTATTTCATATGTAGATGATATTTTGGTAGCCACTAAAACGTGGGAAGAACACGTACCGATATTACTGGAGTTGTTTGACCGTTTAATTGACAGAGGAATTACTTTAAAATTATCTAAGTCTTACTTTGAAAAGGAGGAAGTGAGATTTTTGGGGCATGTAGTGGACAGTAAAGGTATTAGGCCAGACCCAGCACGTATTGAAGCTATTGCTCGATGCCCGAGTCCTAGAAATCGGAAACAACTGAAATCATTCTTAGGAATGGTAGGATCTCTGAGAAGATTTCTTCCAGGGCAGCATATTGTTAATCCTAAATTACTGGATTTATTAAAAGAGAAATCAGTATGGCTCTGGGGGAAAGAGGAGGAGGAAGTTTTTAATAAGATAAAAGGAGCGATAACAGAAGATAAAATGTTATACCATCCAGATTTCAATCAGGACTTTTGTATGTGTACGGATGCCTCTGATTATGGTGTATCTTGCGTAATATTCCAAGGTGATCTGACCAATGAAAAGGGATTATATCAGCCTATTGGATTCGCTAGTAGAGCTTTAAATAAACATGAAAATTATTTTGTAACCGAGAAGGAAGCTCTCGCAGTGGTATGGGGTTTTCAAAGATTTAGAGTATTATTAATCGGAAGGAAAACAATTGTATATACTGATCATCAGGCTTTAACCTTTTTGAACAATTGTCGGTTACTTCACCGTAGATTATTACGTTGGGTATTATGCTTGCAAGAATTTCAGTGCGAAATTGGGTATATAAAAGGATCTCAAAATGTAGTTTCGGATGCTTTGTCGAGACTTCCAGTAGGAATGGAGAATATTAACATTTCAGAAGAACCAGGAACAAATTACCATGTTTATTTCCTTTTAACTCAGGAGAACGAACGTAAGGTTAAACCGATAGTAACTGCTATTAGATGCAATCAAAGAAATGACGATCAATATAGGGAACTTATACAAAACCTTAAAAATGGGGACGAAACAGTTAACACCCGGGGTGCGTGGTTATATTTCAACGACTTGTTGTATTGGAAAGCACAGAGGGAACACCAGAGATGGAAAATCTGCATTCCGAAAACTGTTGTGTACGAATTAATTACTTGTATTCATGGAGGTTACGGGCATTTTGGAATTCATAAATGTATCAAACATCTAATGAAGTATTATTATTTCAAAAATACACTCCTGGAAATGGAAAAAAGAACACATTGACACTGGTGTGTCAGACCCACCATACTTGCTCCGGACACTGCGAGAGGGCTGTACAAGCAATGATCACACGCACGGCACAACGGACACACCAGGAACCGCGGTGTTGGCCGTCGAATGGCGCTAGCTGCGCAGCATTTGTGCACCGCCGCCGTCAGTGTCAGCCAGTTTGCCGTGGCATACGGAGCTCCATCGCAGTCTTTAACACTGGTAGCATGCCGCGACAGCGTGGACGTGAATCGTATGTGCAGTTGACGGACTTTGAGCGAGGGCGTATAGTGGGCATGCAGGAGGCCGGGTGGACGTACCGCCGAATTGCTCAACACGTGGGGCGTGAGGTCTCCACAGTACATCGATGTTGTCGCCAGTGGTCGGCGGAAGGTGCACGGGCCCGTCGACCTGGGACCGGACCGCAGCGACGCACGGATGCACGCCAAGACCGTAGGATCCTACGCAGTGCCGTAGGGGACCGCACCGCCACTTCCCAGCAAATTAGGGACACTGTTGCTCCTGGGGTATCGGCGAGGACCATTCGCAACCGTCTCCATGAAGCTGGGCTACGGTCCCGCACACCGTTAGGCCGTCTTCCGCTCACGCCCCTACATCGTGCAGCCCGCCTCCAGTGGTGTCGCGACAGGCGTGAATGGAGGGACGAATGGAGACGTGTCGTCTTCAGCGATGAGAGTCGCTTCTGCCTTGGTGCCAATGATGGTCGTATGCGTGTTTGGCGACGTGCAGGTGAGCGCCACAATCAGGACTGCATACGACCGAGGCACACAGGGCCAACACCCGGCATCATGGTGTAGGGAGCGATCTCCTACACTGGCCGTACACCACTGGTGATCGTCGAGGGGACACTGAATAGTGCACGGTACATCCAAACCGTCATCGAACCCATCGTTCTACCAGTCCTAGACCGGCAAGGGAACTTGCTGTTCCAACAGGACAATGCACGTCCGCATGTATCCCGTGCCACCCAACGTGCTCTAGAAGGTGTAAGTCAACTACCCTGGCCAGCAAGATCTCCGGATCTGTCCCCCATTGAGCATGTTTGGGACTGGATGAAGCGTCGTCTCACGCGGTCTGCACGTCCATCACGAACGCTGGTTCAACTGAGGCGCCAGGTGGAAATGGCATGGCAAGCCGTTCCACAGGACTACATCCAGCATCTCTACGATCGTCTCCATGGGAGAATAGCAGCCTGCATTGCTGCGAAAGGTGAATATACACTGTACTAGTGCCGACATTGTGCATGCTCTGTTGCCTGTGTCTATGTGCCTGTGGTTCTGTCAGTGTGATCATGTGATGTATCTGACCCCAGGAATGTGTCAATAAAGTTTCCCCTTCCTGGGACAATGAATTCACGGTGTTCTTATTTCAATTTCCAGGAGTGTATGTCCCGTATTGTAAGAAGTATTGTTAGGACATGTGAAACCTGCCAAAAGGTTAAAGTTAATAACAAATCCAAGCATTATAAATTATATGCTGTAATTCCTCGAGGTCTGTGGGATCTACTGTCACTAGATTTTTTCGGCCCTCTGCCTCGTAGTTCAGGAGGATTTACTTACGTATTTGTTGTAATGGAATGTTGGTCCAAACATGTGAAGCTATATACTTTGAAACGAGCGAATACAGTAAGCGTTATACGCTGCCATACTCGAAATTACTTTGTTAACCGGGGCATTCCTAAACGACTTATGTCTGACAACGGTAGTGCCCTTATTAGTCAAAAGTTTCAAGATATGATAAAACAAGATGGAATCAAACATATCTTAGTTTCGAAATATCACCCTCAAAGTAATTTAGTAGAAAGAGTCATGAAAGAATTAGGACGATTGTGTAGAACTTATTGTGCATATAAACGTACTCTGTGGGCCAGACTAATGCCTGAATTCGAAAAGATATTAAATGAATTGCCTCATCTAACGACGGGATTATCACCTACAGAAATTTTAGGCAAACGAATTAAAGGTGAGCCTTTACTAGCTGCTCTACCTTGGCCACCAGTAAATGAGATCCAACAATGCATTCCAAACGAAAAAATTCGCGAACAGATTGTTAAAAATGCTGAACGGAGAATTAAAAGTTATAATCAACAGGCTATAGAACCCTCATTTCAGGTAGGAGATCTTGTATTAGTACGATCTCATCCTAAAAGTTCGAAGATCAATAAGGAATGTAGAAAATTCTTCTTTATCTTTGAAGGTCCATATGTTTTACATAAGATTGTACATCCCAAAGCGTTACTTCTTATGGAACCTTCATCAGGTGTAATTAAAGGAATATATAGTGTCGATCAAATTAAACCCTTCATTCCTAAATAAGTTAATATTTAGTATATGTTACATATGGATGAGCGTTCATAGTTTATTCATGTGAAGTTTTTCGTGATAGTTACGTGTTATTTTAAAGAAATGACAGGAAGTTTAAACAAGTGTTCTACAATAATCTACCGGTTCTTCAAAAAGGGAAAGATAACTAAAAGGGGATTTATATGGAAGAAAGTTTTCTTATTAGGTCAGAAGGAATTTTGTATATATTATATTTACTCGGATTGTAGGAACCAAAGGGGATGGTTGATAATTTTAGGGACCATGGGCGTCCAGAGCTATATAGCTCACGAGAACATAGCAGAGTGCCTTTAATAGAGATTTGTAATAGTGTCAATGTAGAACACACCAAACGGAGCTCTCTCGTTTGTTTCTCCTAAATAAATTGCCATTACCCAACAAAGTGTCCGAAGGTAAAGAAAGCCGTGCCAAGACTCTAAAGAAAGTTTTGCTTGATTTCTTCTTGACCTCAGGCATAACTAAAGCATTAGGGAAAAGAACGACGTAAAGTAAATAGTACTATTAGTTATTGTGAGAAACTTATTAGTAATATACATTTTAGAAAGAATAACTCCAGTAAATGAATAAAACTGAAACTAAACTATCACAATTTGATCGCTCTGTCCTAATTTAACAACGTTAAAGAACGTACTAAATTATTATTTACTAGCAACTATTAAATGAAAAGGAGAAATCTCCATATATTCGGTTGGGAATTATCATAATAGCACAAGTAAAATTAAATGATAAATAGTCACAACAATATTATCATAAAAGGATTGAATCTATCTAAGAGCAAGGACTTTAGATTACGGAAAATGTGAGAAAAATGTACAATATTAATAGTTAAATCTAATGCCCTAATGAAAGTTGACACTGATATATTGAGTCCAAAAGGTAAAACTTGGAACTGATATGACCTGCCTTCAAAAAGAAAAGCCGTATATTGCCGTGAATCCGGGTGTAATGTTACTTGATGGCAGCCAGCAGTTAAATCCATTGTACTCGTATAACGAGAACCAGCAATCTTAAGAAGTACGTTCTCCATAGGAATAGGTCTGTCTCTTTCCATCTCTATAATTTTGTTTAATGCACGAGCATCCAGAACCAGTCGTACCCCACCAATAGCTTTCTTAACTACCCACAAAGGACTGTTAAAAGCGCTACATGATCGTTCGATAATATTTTGTTCTAGCATCTTAGTTATTTCTCTACTAGTCGGTTCTTTGAACTGTACTGGAATAGGATAAGGTTTCTTAAAGAATGGTTTTTGATCTTTAATCTTAAGTTTACAAACATAATCTTTGATTCTCCCCGGTTCATCTGAGAAGACGGCTCTAAATTCTAACAATAAAGATTCCAACTCTTCCTTTTCTCGTTCGGATAGACAATCCGTAGAATAACATTTTTCTTTCACTTCGGTTTCGATACTATTACTAGCATCACATTGGTATACTTCATATTCAAGATCACTAGAATCTATTAATAGGTTCATGGTCTGTGAGTACTTAATCTGTAAGGATTCGTAGCAATTTTGAGGTACTTGATTATAAGAAAACCTCACTTTAAAGGCACATGCCTCCTTATGGATGGTTAAGGAAGAGTCTTTAAAATCTAATACAGCTTTATATTTACACAGCCAATCTATACCTAAAATTATGGTCACATTCAAGTTGGCTACGACAAGTACAGAGTGAGCAATTAATTGTTTAGAAATTTCAAAAGTTAAATAAACCTCCACAGTAATATTTTGACTTCTTTTACCAGTAACTCCTATAATTTTCACCCCAGTTACAGGTAAGGTTGGGAAATTCCAATACTTTCTTTTAAGCTGAAATAATTCTTTAGGTAAAATACTTACTTCGCTACCCGAATCGATTATAATATTTACTTCGGTATCTTTAATATAACCTTTAATAACGGGTTTATAAGTTATTTCTTCCTTATCTGATTGTCTTCCTGAAGTAAATCTTGTTGCCAATCACCTTCCTTTTTGCAGATTAATGATAAATTGCAATTGGGTCTTGTATAATCTTGACTAACAGTTCCCTTTAGTCGACGCGTACTAAAGGACTTCACTAGTTTTCCGAACTTTCTATGATAACGTCACCTACAACTTGACCTTCATTAATTACTTGAGGATGAATTATCTCATTATCGTTATTGAGTAATTTCCGCATTTTAGAGTTATTACCACGATTTTGTTGGCTCTCTTTATCTTTAGATTGACATTTTATATAACAAAACAGGCTATGATTGTTGTTGTTAAATTTCCGTGATTCTGAATTATTATTATTTCGAGGATTGTCATTTCTACCAAATCTAAATTTCTCGTCTTCCCGTTCTCTATTAAGTATATCTATCTGTTCTAAATATCCTAATAATTCGCAAGGTGGTGACCATTCGCTTTCTATCACTCTTTCCTTTACGTAATACGGTAACCTACTAATTAGGACTCGTATTAGATGACTTTCAATAATTGGTTCCTCAATTAATTTAGCACAGTTTAAATGCCATTCGAAATAATTCCTATAACCTCCCCACCGTTTAGAATATGGAGGAGGGTCTAACAACTCTGAAGTTAAGTGTTGTTGTTTTCCTCTCGACCAATAATTTTGTTTATACTGCTTAACAAAATCATCCCCGTCCCTAAATTCAGTTCTATGCAGTACTGCCCATTCCGCAGCTTCTGCTTCTAAATGTCCTATTACAAATTGAATCCGTTTTTCATTACTCCATTTGGGAGATAATGAAGTTTCAAAAGCTTTTATAAAGATTATAGGGTGAAGTTCGCCTCCTGGTTTGAATACAGGAAATCGACTTGCTACATTTGAATTTGTCGTTATATCATCCCAACATTCTGCGAGAGATATAGTTGGATTTTGTTTAGATTGCAGAGACGCAGTTGCGTCGGATTTGCTTGCCGTGATTTCTTTATTTGTGTTGTTGTCGTCCGAGATAACAAACACGATGCGACTGTTGTCTCTGATTACGTTATTACATCTACTACTTGAAATGTTTTCATTATTATCTAATTCCGATAACCGTTTAGTAATTTCCTGTATTCGCATTTCTGTATTGGATACGCGGTTAGCTAATATCGATTCTTCACTGTGTTCACGATGTGAACGCTCTGTACCTTCGCAAATGTTGTTATCTTTGGAAGTCTCAAGGTTACTGCATATTTCGGTAATTAAAAATTTCATGTTTTCTATTTCAGTATGATCTCTTTCTACTCGATGAGTTAATGTCTCTAATGCTACATTATCTATTGAAGAAATCTCTACAGGTTTGGTAGAAACCTCTTTAATAGATTCTAATAATTCTCTACGAACAGTTTCTGTTTGCATAGAAAATTCATCTCGTAACTTATCATTATTTTTCTTTATTTCATTTACAACTAAGACATTGACATTATCTAGTCTCTTGGTTAAGTCAGTAATATCATTTCGCGTGCGAGCTTTTTCCTCACGCGATTCCTGGACATGTTTTTCTAACCTTTTACAATTATCAGCAATCTTATTACTAAGTCCTACTAGTTTTTACTGCATTTCAACTTTAGAAGCCTCTATCTTATCACTTAATTCTTTACTGGTTTCATTAATATGTTCCTGTAACCTGTCTGTAGATTTTGTTAGCTCCTCTTTTAATCTAGCAGTAGATTCCTCATTAGACTGTTTTAATTCCTGTTATAATTTAGCAGTAGATTCTTCGTTAGATTGTTTTAATTTAGCGATTGCCCTAAAAAGGATCTCATGCTCCTATCGGACACGGATTGCTCTTCGTCTGACATTTCACTTCCCGACATTATTGTAAGATATTAACAAGTTACACACGCAGACTTGTAATCAACAAACCTATAAAACACACTCCCTACGTACAACACTCCACTTACAACTTAAAACAGACTCACCGGACACTAATATTGTAGTTTGTAGTTCTCGGTGATCAGTGTGCTGCTATGGGCTGCAGAAGTAACAGCCGTCGATGCTACCGCTGAGATGCTGCGACCCCGCTTCCGCAACCAGCAGGACGGTGAGTCGAGCGCCGGAGACGTCACTGGCTGCAACCACGCCCGGCCCCACCGTCGACAGGCGAAGCCCTCAGCAACACCTCTAATACCAGCCGGAGGACCGCCCCCCAGCTGACGTACTGGGCCTGTTAGTTTACGGAGAAAAAGGTTGTCGGGGTTTGCAGCATTCAGCTGCTGCCCCACAGATGCGCCTTCTCGTGGAATAACTGCGTGACCGTACTGCTTGGCTGCGCTCCGTCAGATACCCACACCCGCGAAGTCGCTGCTGGCTGGTGAAGGCGCCACGAAAACTCGCCTTGACTTCCGAAGGACTCTTGATGTTTTGTTTCGTACCTGTGTGTCTTAGTTGCACACGAGTCCTGTTTATAAGGTCGCCACGGTGTAGTGTAACGACGCAAGTTTTGTATAAATGATTTTCTTTTGACATATGACCATGTGCAGACTTCGTCACCTACGTCAGTTACAACACACTTCAAAATTATTTAAATTCTTTTGAAATTGTCTCTGAATGGTTCTTGAACGAAACTGTTAAACATCATCATTTGAGTCGTATGCGCAGAATTACGTCACTCAGTCCAATTTGTTTGTGCAAATTTTTTCCAATTTAGATGTCGTTTTGTTTCTTCTCAGAAATTATATTAATGCAAGTTATCTGATTTAACAAATATTAGAACCACATTGAATAAACTTTCCAGATTCAAACTCGCGATGAACGTTGTCACAATTAATAATCTTGTCAAATAAATTAGTAATTCATTAACATAATTCTTCATAAATAAATTCTCGGAACACGTATTTAAACCTTTGTAGCATCCACTAGTTTATTATCTTCCTAAATATAGACGTGAACCTGAGCCTTGACAAGATAGGACTGACCATTTACAACATGATTAAACTTTCTATGACATCATTGTTGTAGAAACATTACAAATCCTTATTTTTCCAGTTTTTAGAAGCACGACGCAACAACTCGGTTTCAGGATCTTCTATCGCTCTTTGGCTGTCGACCCTGCGACGTATAGTGGCCAGCGATTTTCTCTCTGGTCCCGGCAGTGAAGATGCTGTCTCCGTTCGTTGCGCCGCCCTCTCCGTACATGGAACATAAAAAATTAAATACAAAACTTTAGACAATTCACAACTACCACAAATATTACAAAAATACATAAAAACACTAAATTAACTTATATTCACCTGCAAACTGGGCTGACACTGGTGGATGAGTAAAGCTTCAATTTCGCGTATCCAACCGATCATTTACGTATACAGAACACAAGAGCGGTCCTATCACATATCCGTTGGGCGCTTCTGACGATATCCGTGTCTCTATTGAACACTCGCCGTCGAAGACAACATAGTGGTTTCTGTATTTTAAACATAGCTGCGCAACAGCAACGGTTCCACGCAATAGGATTAAAAACAGCTGAGAAAATTACATGAGGGCTCATGTAATTTTCTCTTATTCTAAAACCTTGGCTCCCTGAGAATGTATATTAACTGGATTGTTGACCAGGTTTCGTAATTTATGTCTTAAGAGCCATTACTGATTATTCTTAAAGTTTTGATTTATATACGATCTATGTGCTTCACTAATATGATAATATAACTTTTATATTCTGGCTGTATATGCCACTGCATGTAACTTATGGCGTAAGCGCCACCTGCCCTTTTGATGTATGTATCTACGTTATTGTTCCTAAGGCTCCCACAATGTCATAACGGGAGTGTTAAATACTTTCCTTTTATTTATTGTCACTCTATCTAAGGACTCAATTAATATGGATATTTTACATGTTGCTTCAGTACGCCAATCGGCTCATAGTTCGCGACCTGAGCACCACCTGCCCTGGCTGCAGTGCTACTACGCTGGCCGATTTTACCCAGTCGCTTATGCGCTCTCCAACTTCCATGTACTTATTTTTATTTGTCTGACAAACCCTATTCTCAGGGCTATATTTTATTTGGACTAATGGAGCTGTGCAGATGTTTGTAAAAACGATAATGACATATCACTCCATGTTAATGTAATACTGTAAGTACCAGGAATCCTTCTCACATTTTGTAATACAAGATTCTCCTAATATATATTAAACTCTATTCTTTACTTATGTTTCATACCTTTTAATATAAATTACGATGTTCATTGTCCTCAGGCCGCCTTCTGAAGAAGATAGATTTAAATCTATCGAAACCTAGGTAAAGATTACTTTATCCTTTGCAACTGGTCGGCTGTTTTTAATCCTAATACTGGTTTCTATTACTTAAAATGTCTTCGAGACACTCACATACCGGTGACTCATTCCGTATGCTCGGACCTCACACGCTTTCCCGAAATCTTGCAACACGGAATCTGCCTGTTGCTTCCTATCCGTGGTTTGCAGGATATCAAGTGAGAAAAGGGCAAGTTGAGTTTTGCAGTTTCGCACGAGCGATGCCTCCTAAATCCGTACTGATCTATGGACAAAATCTTTTTTGTCTCAAAGAAATTATTCGAACTCAAACTGAGTTAAAGAATTCAGCAGCAAACCGATATTAAGGATGTTCTCCAGACCCTCGAGCTCTAGCGAAAGGACTTCCCCTGCTGTGAATTGTCGTCTGCTGGCGTAGAACATTGCGATTTACGCTCCACAGACTACGATGACGGGCCGAAACGTGGTGCCTCTTAATTTTTATATGAAAACTCTTACACTTTTTCTAATAAAACGAATGTTATTAACAGGCTGCATCTTTATTCTTCATGTCTACATATTTATTACTCAACATAGTCACCTTGGTGACTGGTGTCTAGGAATCCTGCAATCAAACAACCTGTATTAATGAGTTTTAATACAACAAGACAATACTTAACTTTGATACGTATCGCAAGCAAAGGGCGACATACAAAATTATCAGTTTTCTTGCTGATGATAGAGGCTACGATGCGTCAGCTAACGAAGTGGCTAACATTGGAGCTGCTACCGATGTGGGCTTCTACCAGTCGGGCCCGACGCTTATGTCCTCTTCACCCAGGGGCCGCTGCTGTAGCGTTGTCGTCCTGGAGGGAAGTCGGTCAGCGTGTGATTGGCTGACCTCTTCTCACAGCTGTCTCTTCTCAGTTGTTCTGCACTGGCGTGCCAGCGCTGACTTTATGCCATAACAATACATTTTTACCAACGAGAGACCAATTTGTTGACTCTGTCACTGTAGAATGTTTGATTTTGTCGACGGAGCTACAACATTATCTCTGCTTGTATCTGTCTGCAGCTAATGGTCTAGTGCCTAGCGTTGTTACCCCTGGATCACGAGGTTCGACTCCCTGCCGGGTTGGGGATTTTATCTGCCTGGGGCTGGGTGTTTGTGTTGTCCTCATCATTTCATCATAATCAACATCCGTGACAGTGGCTAGACTGAAATTTGAAAAAAATTGGACTGTGTAGAAATTGGGATTTTGTATGGGTGCTGATGACCGCGCAGTTGAGCACCCCACAAACCAAACGTCACCACATCATCGTCTCTGTTTGGATCTCTTTATCACTGTCAAAATGAAGTCCTCTTAAGTGTTCTTTAAGTTCTGGAAACACACGAAAATCGTATAGAGCCAAGTCGGGACAGTAAGGAGAGTGACCTATGACAGTAAACCCAATGTGTTGGATTGTTGCAGATGCTGCAGCGCTCGTGTGTCATCTGGCATTGTCACGGTGAAGGAGTGAATGCTCCATGTGTGGACATACTCTTTGGTTAAAACCTCACTAACGGTTTCTCAAGCAGCAACGTAACTACCTCAAACACCGTCACTTTACACGTTACAATTCGGAGCCCTCTAGCGGTAGACGGATGCAAATACTCGTACGTAGATGTGAAGGATGAAGATATAGAATTTCAATACCGTTTGTTTTATGTAAAAAGCATTAAGAGTTTTCAGGTAAAAACTGCTGAGGCATTACTTATCGGAAGACGAAGTCTGTCGTATTCAAGTTCCCCTCATATCCTGTTTAGTGTTAAATGTACCTTAATAACGCATAGTCTTAAATGATTTTAACGTGCTGTACTTCTGAATGTAATAAGATTTGCAATTGTGTACTTGTAAAATGCTTCAGCAAAGCGTCGATGTTTCACTTCTAACGTTGCCCTGTCTTCTCGGTTATAGAAAAATGACCGTGATAGCTTGAGTCTAATCGTATTAGAAAAGTAAGGTAATCGTTTCCGAAGTACTAACTGATTAGTGGGGAAAATTGTATAGTAAGTAAATTTTAGAAATAACTTACTCCACTGCTTGCATACGTAAATTTCGAATAATCGTTGCGAAATCACACACAACAAAGACAACGGAAAGACACCACGAAGCCTTTACTAGCCCACGGCAAATCAATAAATTTGTTCCCATTCACAGTCACCAGTCCAGTTGAACAAAATTTGTTCGTTAACCACTTGGTTACCACGCAACTAATCTGAGAAAACCTGTGATTGCGAAATAGTTAATACACGTAAGTGACATAAAACACAGTATGAAAAAACAACAAGCAAAATATTGGCTGTTACATTAAATTATCAAAAAAAGGCAAATATGATAATGTGAGAAGATGTACAATAGTCGTTACCGATATCGTTAAATGGTGAAGTCTCTCTATTATAGTCAAAACTCCTTAAGCCCACAGTAACATTTATCTTCACAAGATAAGTTAATTAACTTACTAAATAAAAATTTCACGTTTTGTTTCATTTGAAAATATCGGCATTACATAAAGCTGTCATTATTCAACATAGGTACAACGTCGGAGCATAAACCATCAACCCAAACTGAAAACACTTTCGCAAAGTAATTATGATGTACAGAATCTAGCAAATTGTTGTCCAGTTTTAATCTTTTGCTTTGTCACTGGTATTTTACTTTAAATTTACTTTGCCACTTATTTTCATCTGAAACTATAATTATATGTACTGCCTCCGATGTATTGAAAAAATTGACTGACTCATTGAGGTGACATTACTGAACAATTTAATTCACTTTTTAACAAAAACGGCAATGATTGCTGTTTTTACATTTTTCTTTGACATATTAACGACGAATGTTCATATTAGAGTAGAAAAGGTATAGAATTCTACTGTAGGTATGTAATAATGACTGAGATTAATGACAAGATCAGGAAGCTAGAATTTTATAGAAGTAACATTACTATATCAATTCAGCAAGTCACTGTAAGTTAAGAACCAATCTCAAGTGAACAGCCTTAAAAGCTATCGATGATGTTACCGTCTTCGACAATGCTCCAATAGCTTCAGTTATTACAAGGACACTCTGATTAGTTGCAAATGACTATGGCACAGGATCTTGATGTTATTTGGAGCTTAATTCATCAGCCCACATACTCCGCTCCCACTGTGCCTCGTAAATTGTATTCTGGCCTCTCGTCTTGCACGAGATACAGACTTCCACTCTCTATCGTGGCTAGTACAGGAGAGCCCAGCACACGCACTCTCTGACGTAGCACACGCAGCGTTCAGATACGCAGTTGCCGTTGCAGTTTATTCTTTGAAAATGCATGCAAGGCACCTGACTTCCCAACTTTTTCCCTAATGATATTGACCGAATGTAATAATTATTCACACAAAACTACAAAGGTAGTGACAATTCGTTTTACAAATCATATTTCAGTTAAGGAAAAAATACGACTTGTAGCTATAAAATAATGGGACTATCGCTGTAAAACATCTTAATTCAAAAACATGCGTATTTAATTACTGTCACTCTCAATATGCTCCCTTCCTCTGGCCCTACAACACTCCATGCTAATTTTCCACTGATGGTGCTGGAAGGTTTCCTCTTTGAGGTCCTTGACGACACGTGCCGCTTTCCCTTTCACTGCTTCAAGTCTCTGAAATCTTGTTCCTTTTTATCAATTGAAGACATAAAGTCTTGTTACTTTTAATGCAAATTTAAACGTGGGGAATAGATTAAAAGGCGGATGTTGTGGCCAGCGGTTCTGGGCACTTCAGTCCGACTATGGTCGCAGGTTCGAATCCTGCCTCGGGCATGGATGTGTGTGATGTCCTTAGGTTAATTACGTTTAAGTAGTTCTAAGTTTGGAGGACTGATGACCTCAGATGTTAAGTCCCATAGTGCTCAGAGCCATTTGAACCATTTGAGACTTTTCTGCACCGTTTTCGCACACACTTGCCTCATGTTAAATTGGTTACGTACAAATTGCCTTACGCATTCTTTGTCTATTTCTATAGTTTCAGCATTATACCGAATACTGAAACCATGGTCAGGCCGAAGCAGATTACCCACTTTTTCGATATTTTCTTTCGTTTTTCATGCCGAAGGGCGTGCCGGGGGTGATTTATCTTCAGCAAGCAGTTTTTCCAAATTTAACAAGAAATTTCACGACATTTCGTTGCTCAGTTATTACACTTACCATTTTCAAGGCAAAACAAAACAACAGCTCTTACAAAAACTAAGGCAAAGGCCACAATGATTTATGTATAGACAACAGAGGTGGCGCATTCGACGCAGAAGGTTTCACGCTCCACAGCTATTGGTCGTACAAATTTGTGGCCTGCGTACTTTCTCTGTGCCTGCATCAGTTCCGTTATTTTACAGCGGAATCTCGTATTTTCCTTTAAATTACAGATGAAGGTTGATAGTTATAAATCAGAGTTCTGGGTACTAAAGGGGTAAATAATGTTTACGAAAATTACTGGAAAAAAATAATGTCCCAACTACATCGTCGCGCTACACACTGATACCTACGGAACATTAATTATGTCGTATGTGATACACAACCTGTAGACAGGCTCTCACTGACGTAAACTAGCTTTCTGTTAACGCGATCATTCTTCCACGTACCTATCAGAACTTAGGGATGATAACAGTAACTTTATACTGTTTTCTTTCTAACAGTATGTACATTATTCATGCTGTTGTTGTGGCCTTCAGTCCGGAGACTGGTCCTGTTCAAGCTTCATCTCCCAGTACCTACTGCACTGCAACCTGCATCGTTTTGAATCTGCTTAGTGTATTCATCTCTTGGCCTACCTCTACGACTTTTACCCTCCACGCTGCCCTCCAATACTAATTTGGTGATCCCTTGATGCCTCAGAATATGGCCTACCGACCGATCCCTTCTTTTAGTGAAGTTGTGCCACAAATTTCTCTTCTCTCCAATTCTATTCAATACCTCCTCATTAGTTATGTGATCTGCCCACCTAATCTTCAGCATTCTTCTGTAGCACCACATTTCGAAAGCTTCTATTCTCTTCTTGTCTAAACAATTTATCGTCCACGTTTCACTTCCATACATGGCTACACTCCATACAAATACTTTCAGAAACGACTTCCTGACACTTAAATCTATACTCGATGTTAACAAATTTCTCTTCTTCAGAAACGCTTACCTTGCCATTGCCATTGCCATTCTACATTTTATAACCTCTCTACTTCGACCATCATCAGTTATTTTGCTCCCCAAATAGCAAAACTCATTTACTACTTTAAGCGTCTCATTTCCTAATCCAATTCCCGCAGCATCACCCGATTTAATTCGACTACATTCCATTATCATCTTATATCCTCCTTTCAAGACCCTGTCCATTCCGTTCAGCTGCTCTTCGAGGTCTTTTGCTGTCTCTGACAGAATTACAATGTCATCGGCGAACCTCAAAGTTTTTATTTCTTCTCCATGGATTTTAATTCCTACTCCGAATTTTTCTTTTGTTTCTTTCACTGCTTGCTCAATTTACAGATTATTCATATCTGGTTCAAATGGCTCGGAGCACTAGGGGGCTTAACATCTGTGGTCATCAGTCCCCTAGAACTTAGAACTACTTAAACCTAGCTAACCCAAGGATATCACACACATCCATACCCGAGGCAGGATTCAAACCTGCGACCGTAGCGGCCACGCGGTTCCAGACTCAAGCGCCTAGAACCGCACGGCCACACCGGCCGGCTATTCGTATCTAATTTATACTGATATTTCATGAGATTAATTAAACTGGGTCCACCTATATGTTAGACATGAATGGATTTAGGGTATAAAGTGTGTTCAGTTATATGTTAATCGTTCATCTACACTGTGAACGTGAAGGGTTTTGACGTAACTTCTTGTATTCGGTCCACTGTATGCTGGGACCAGGAGTAGACCTCCGCCTCGGCGTAGCACTGACCCTAGACCGGCAGGCGGCACTCAGCGCGGAGTCACCACACTGCCTTGGACGCCCCTGGCCGAGGCGACGCCCCGGGTAACCTGAGTCTCGTCGCGGCGCGGCGCTGTTTACAGATGACAATGCGCGGCGCGGCGCCTGTATCCAGTGCTCGAAACAGCCAGCGCCGCCAGCGGCCACGTTTTGTGTCGGGGCGTGAATCGCCAGACGCCCGCCGCGCCGGCCAGCCGACGACCTAATCCCGCCGCTGGCGACTCTATATTTAACCCTTCTCGCCTTACACTGTTTTGACTCTGCGCCACGCTCTCCCGCTCTCAATGGGCCAGTAACGGGAGACTTGTACAAACAGCTGCGAGCCGCCCCCCCCGCCGCTGCCGCTGCCGCACCGCTGCTTCAGTCAGCCCCTGCGAATATGCAACACCAGCAGCAGATCCTACATCGGTGATCGATCCGAGGGGTATTTCCTGCTTTTCATTATGTCTGGTACTGGCTGACAGAGAAACTGAATACTCCAACTTGACGAAAGAACCTCCGCTGTTTGATGTGAGTCTTAAGGGAGGATGTAACGGAAAATGTAAACATTTATTTAAAAAGTCATTACAGCAGTATTTAGTAATGTACAAATCTAAAATTTTGCATGCGTAAAGAAAAGAGCCTTGTTTGAACTGAACAATATACACTACTGGTCATTAAAATTGATACACCAAGAAGAAATGCAGATTATAAACGGGTTTTCATTGGACAAATATATTATACTAGAACTGACATGTTATTAGATTTTCACTGATAAATCAGTACCCAGAACAACCACCTCTGGCCGTAATAACGGCCTTGATACGCCTGGGCATTGAGTCAAACAGAGCTTCGATGGCGTGTACAAGTACAGCTGCCCATGCAGCTTCAACACGATACCACAATTCATCAAGAGTAGTGACTGGTGTATTGTGACAAGCCACTTGCTCGGGCACCATTGAACCAGACGTTTTCAATTGGTTAGAGATCTGGAGAATGTGCTGGCCAGGGCAGCAGTCGAACATTTTCTGTGTCCAGAAAGTCCCGTACAGGACCTGCAACATGCATTATCCTGCTGAAATGTAGGGTTTCGCAGGGATCGAATGAAGGGTAGAGCCACGGGTCGTCACATCTGAAATGTAACGTCCACTGTTCAAAGTGCCGTCAATGCCAACAAGAGGTGACCGAGACGTGCAACTAATTGCACCTCACACCATCATGCCGGGTGATGCGCCAGTATGGCGATGACGAATACACGCTACCAATGTGCGTTCACCGCGATGTCGCCAAACACGGATGCGACCATCATGATGCTGTAAACAGAACCTGGATTCATCCGAAAAAATTACGATTTGCCATTCGTACACCCAGCTTCGTCGTTGAGTACACCATCACAGGCGCTTCTGTCTCTGATGCAGCGTCAGGGGTACCGCAGCCTTGGTCCTCGAGCTGATAGTCCATGCTGCTGCAAACGTCGTCGAACTGTTCGTGCAGATCGTTGTTGTCTTGCAAACGACCGCATCTGTTGACTCAGGGATCGAGTCGTGGCTGCACGATCCGTTACAGCTATGCGGGTAAGATGCCTGTCATCTCGACTGCTAGCGATACGAGGCCGTTGGGATCCAGCACGGCGTTCCGTGTTACCCTCCTGAACCCACCGATTCCATATTCCGCTAACAGTCATTGGATCTCGACCAACGCGAGCAGCAATGTCGCGATACGATAAACCGAAATCGCTATAGGCTACAATCGGACCTTTATCAAAGTCATAAAACGTGATGGTATGCATTTCTCCTCCTTACACGAGGTATCACAACAACGTTTCACCAGGCTACGACGGTCAACTGCTGTTTGTGTATGAGCTCTCCCATAAAATAAATGAGGAGAATCCGCTTCTTTCAGAGTAAGCCTGCCTTTTCCTCTTAGTGGTTTTCCATTCTCAAGTACTTCGCCTTTCTTGTCTTTCAGCGAAAGACGAATCCTACCACCAAGCCCCTTTTGAATTTGGCCAAAACATTCCAACTTTTCTATTGTTGTATTGTACGGATTTTTATCTGCTACAGCTTTGAACTAAGAGAAGTTCCCATCACCAAGGTAATTAGGTATCTAATAGCATACTGGTCCTCAGATCTGGAGAACATCCTCAGAACTGCAGCAGCCTCCATGCCCCCAAATGAGCTGCTATAATTTTCAGAGCACTCTACTGCATGCAATTCTTGCCACAGTTTCTCACTGTCTTCATTGTTGGACATTTTCCTTGTTGCAGACTGGTGGCAGTATTTAGACATAATTTCTACATCTAAAACTTTACCTGAGTCTATACCAGTAATAGATGCAATTCCTTACAGAAATGTGTGACCCCTTTTCATCCAGGTTCCAACTGCGGATACACACAGCCCTGTGACATTTCTAGAAGATTCATTGTCATGATATGTACTCCAGGACTATTTTTTTTAATTATTTCACTAATTCCTCAACTGCATTGTACATAGAAACTTCGGCAGTATGACATACAGCATCAGACATTTCTTTATTTTTTTTTTCAAATCGTGCTCAAGGCATGTTCAGAAAACAACACGATAAATTACCTCCTCCTCTGCCCTGTCCAAGGCACCTGAGAGCAGATGATAACCTATAATTACTGTCATAGGTACAGTGTCCGTTTTTTTGGAAGTGGAAAATGAAAATTCATAACCACAAGAATTATAAATTAATTTAAAATGACAAGCTATTCCCACTCTTCTTTCTTCAAAAACAATCACGCATTCCGTATTTTTACAGCTAACACATGAACATGAAACCCTTATAGCCTGGCAGAGAAGCTCTAAATCAGTAAGTCTGAATCCAGTGGAATCTACATCAACATCCTTCATGCACCTGTACAATTCTCCTGTCCCAAGTTTCGATGCTGAAGCTGAGAGCCTATGTTCTTCATTTCGGGCTGCTTCCTCTTTTTTGTGGAAAAGCCTCGTTTTCCTAAACAGTTTTTCCACCACCCATTATGCATAAATCTTGACTTCCACGTAAAGTTTAGCGAATTCAACCTTCCACCTCCTAATGTTTGTTAGTATTATCAAAACGTAAATAAACCACATGCAAGGAAGTTTACCGGCAAGCATAAAAATGTCAGCCAGAGATATAGATATCAGCTATTAGTATTCAAAGAAAATTCCGTGAAGAAATGTCGACGAAGGTGGCAGTGGCCGCCAGTGGAGAGTTAATCAATTTAACAATTTAAAAGCATTTCTAAAGCTGCTTTCACACAACATAGATTAAACTGTGTAGATCAAGAAAACAATATTTTTGAAAAATCGATTTTTTGGACCAAAATCCATTACATCTCCCCTTAATTAATTTTACGCCCTCACTATCGTCAATGTCATTATAATCCCAGATCCAGTTCTAAAGAAGTAAAACATCAACACACACACACACACACACACACACACACACACACACACACGTGAGGCCACATAGAGACAGAATCTCAAGACAGAGAGAGAGAGAGAGAGAGAGAGAGAGAGAGAGAGAGAGAGAAAGAAAGGCAGGCAACAAGGAAAAGGGACAACAACGGTAAGAGAGGAAAACGACGTAACAGAGAGCGAAAGAGAAACAAAAAAGAAAGAGTGTGAGACAGTAAAGATAGAAATGGAAATGAGCGTATGGCATCGTTGGCCGGGAGGACCCTATTCATGGAAGATCGGCCGCCAAGTGCAAGTCTTATTCGACGCCAGAATCGGGCGACTTGCGCGCCTGTGATGAGGATGAAATAATGGTGAGGACAACACAACACCCAGTACACGAGCGGTGGAAATCTCCAACCTGGCAGGGAATCGAACCCAGGCCTGCTTGCATAAGGGGCGAGCGCGTTACCACACAGCTAACCAGGCGGATAGTAACGATAGAGAATGCAAGAAACCAAGAGACGAAAGGAATGAAATTGAGAATGTGACTAAGATAAAGACCAAGGGAGAGTGAAAGAGTGTGTGTGAGAGAGAAAACAAAATCGGTATAAGGAAAGAAAAATGGCAAGTGTTAGAGTGAAGGAGGGAAGAAGGAAGGGATGAAAGAGGAAATAAAGATAGGACAATAGACAGGAGGAGGGAAAGGCCAGTAAACTTAAGGAGAGGGAGAAACAAGCAAAGAGACAGTGAGAATGGAAAAGAGACAGTGATAGAGCTATAAACAAATCAAATACGTTATCTAGAAATCAAGATATAGATACAAAGCTAGCAAATTCCAATACATGTATGCCAATATAAACAGAACTTTAAAAACAAGGTGAGGAGAGAAACTAAAATTAAAGCTATGGCAGTCCATCTACAGGACCACACCAAATGACAGACAAATATAATTCAGCGGTCTGAAATGAGATTCCTAAGAGCTGTGAATGGATGCACAGGATTAGATAGGATGAAAAGGAAGATCTTAGAAAAGAGTTAAAAGCTGAGCGAGTAAATGGTATAACAGATGAATATCGATAAGGATAAGTAGTAAAACCAACCGCTAATAATATCAGAGCAGTGATTACTACTGCACTCTATTAAATACGCACCCCAAGCGAAAAGAAGTCTAGCAAGATCCAAGAAAAGATGACATTAATAAAGCTGACCCACAATGACGATACAGGCATCATACCTAAACCCTGAAAGAGAAGGTAATTACTGAAGCAGGCAATTGCGAACAAATGAAAAAAATGGCCGAAAAAATGGTTATAATTTTTTGATTGGGATTAAATGAATGTCTACAAGACCGAAACGGAAGTAATGAAAGTGAAAGGTCCAGAAAAACAAATTTGTGTTACGAAGGGGTTGAGGCAGGGTTGCAGCATGTTATTACCAGATCTTTAAGGTAAAATTAGGTGGCATTTACCAGGTCACAAGTTTTTTCAGGTCCGGTGCGTATCTTAGCCAGGTGATAGAGGATGTAGGACCATTGTGCAAGGGTATTACAGAACAGAATCGTGTTGTGATAATGGAAGGAGCAGGAAACAGTATTGATAGGGATCAAGGTTTCAGTATTCAGAGTGAGCTGGTAAAAATAGCATCTGCAACGAATCATACAAAAGTTGGCTTGGTTACTGCTTTCATGCAGTATGATTGGCTCCAATTGAGCAGCTGTGTCAGGAGGGTAGAACGGAATTGGATCAGCTGCTTGGGGCGACTGTTTTGTGAGGCATACGTTTGGTCCCTGTTGATGCTATTGGTAGTTGAGACTTCACAAGGCATGGCCTGCTTCTCAGGGCCGAGATGATAAGAAAATCTTTAAGAGTGTGTGTGTGTGGGGGGGGGGGGGCACTGAAGCTCATGGGAGTACTTCTTTTTTAAGCTAAGGTGAATCCAATGATTCAACATTGAATGAAAATAAGGTTAGTGAGAAGCTCAGACAGGCAGGTACTAGACATGCTAAGTTGACACAAGGTTTTTCATAACAGTACAGCGAAAGATAATGTTGGTACATCGTATCAGGATATCAGTGAATTAAAAAACAAAGTAGATAGTATGTTTAGAAAATTTAGAAACTGAGAGTGAAATCAATGTTCTATGCCTGTCTGAACATCATGTAGTCACTTACATGGAAAAGGTAAATGTAGGTGGATATAAGCCTTCAACACTTGTAAGTTGAGGCAGTATGGAGAGAGGAGCAGTTAAAATTTATCACAGCGTGAAAAATTTAGAAACTAAAAATTTTTGTGTAGAGCAGCATACAGAAGCTTGTGCCTATGAGCTTAAAGTAAATAATGGTACTTTTTTAATCGTACCTATGTATAGGTCCCCACTTGGATTCACAAACTGCAAATTTTAGGGAAAGCTTGCTACAGTAGACTGAGATGAGGTGTACAGGGAATCTTTCTTCTGTAAAGGAATTCATCTGGTATCAGACATTGTTATGGGAGGGAAGAACAGGCCCCTGAAATTGTAGGTCTGGAGCGCAGTTTTGTCTGAAAAACATCGTGGACCACCGCAAATGTGATAAGGAAGAAACTGAAAATATTTGAAATAGGGCGCACTCAAAGCATGTTAAAAATTAAGACGACAGATAAAGAAAGAAATGAAGACGTAATAAAGTGAGTAAATGGTGGATTTAAAGAGAACTGGGTACAGTGGCCGAGCAGCCCCTCATATGTCACGTCTTTCTGTGGTCAGTGCTAAGTGACACGTGAGATGGTGTAAAAAGCGACTAGACAGCGGACGAGTTCAGACCAGTCATTTGAGTCACACTACGCCATTTGGCACTGTTATGGAAGAGTTTGGATTTTGCGAATGTCCAAAGAACGTTACCTGCCTTCGTGTGTAGTACCAACAGTCAGTTTAGTAGGTGGTGGTGTCACGGTATGGGGATATTTTTTGTGCTTAAAGCATGGTCACCTTATTGCGCTTAAGAAAACGCTAAATGCGGAAGCATATGACGACATTTTGTATTATTAATCTCTGTGTACAGTGGAGTGACAGCTCGGAATCGATAATTGTTTGTATCAGCAAAATGGCTACCATAAAGTCGCGTCTGCGACGGAATGGTTTGTGGACAATAAAGTTTCTAAAATGGACTGGCCTGCCCAGAGCACAATGGAACACCTTTGGGATGAGTTTGAACGTTAAGTCTGCTCCAGACCCAAGCGTCCAACATCACTGCCTTCTTTGACTTCGACTCTTGGCGAATAATGGGCTGCCATTTCTCCACAGACATTCAGGCACTTCATTGAAGGGCTCCCACCAGAGTTCTAGCTGTCAAAAAGGTGAAAGGTGGACATACCACATACTAATGGCGACCGACAGGTGTCCTGATATTTTTAATCACATAGTGTAGAATAATGCCGCATCTCCTTCGACATGCACGAATAGTTTATTTGCTTCTGGAGGAAGTAGTCGTTTAGAGAAATAGGACGGGCAGCAATGACTAAAACATGAGAAGTGGATTATAGATGGTAATGCATGTAGTAATAATGTAGAGAATAAAATATAAGAACAAGGTACAAAGAAACATTGAAGATAGTACATCACCCAATAATAAAACTGGCCCTACTGTATTTAGTAAACCCCAGTCGGAACTTTCATGCACAGAAGACATACCGTTGCTTCCTACCTTACGTTTATTGTCTAGCGCCGTTAGAAATACTGCAGGAAGCTGTCTAAATAAAGTAGAGTTTTTTCTGACGTTTGTTAACAGCAAATTTATCGCTTTTGGCAAACAAGAAAAATTACTGCTGGGGAAAATGATTGAATTTTTGTTAAAACATTATGTTCTTTAATGTTACTCAACGATTATCATTTTATTTCAGCCATGTGTGGTTAATATGTCTCTGCCGAAACTTCATGGTTGTAATAAACAGAAAATTGGTAATAAGCACAGAAATTTCCGAGAGAACTGGAAATAAGAGTTGTTCTTAAACAAACTAAGAAATAAAGAAGCCTCCTTAATATTTAAGCCTAATAATGTTAATATTGAGTCAAAGGTAACTAACACCGGCAGTCGATACGAAAACCACAAATCGAAATACAATAATAAGACTAAAGAGACAGAATTTGAGAGGCCAAGTCCGCTATGAGAGAGCAAATATTCCTATTTACCAAAGCAGTCGAAAGGTAGTGAAGCAGCGGTCCATACCAGCCAGATACGTAGCCTGACTCGAAAGTTAAAGACTCGATAAATTTTAATAATTTAATCAAAAAACATTTATTTACAGAAACTATTTACCGCGGAAATGTAAAGGCTTTTCAGATTTATTACTGGTATTCACCAAAAAAGTAAACAAGTTGCCAAATTATCTTTGGAACACTCCAGTATTCCAGTTTTAGTGACCCAAACGAACTCTCATCAACGCCTACCTACTTATCTGATTAGAAGTTTTGTCGCGGTATATAGGTCTCCATTAAAGGAGCGACAGATCGCAGCAATTCGTCGCCAGGTTGCGAGATCTGTCTGCAGAACGCTTGTGTAGGAAAATTGCACGTCGTATCCATCAGATACTGACCGCTCGGAATTACAGTACTATATTATGAATTGCATGCGACTTGTGACAATATAGCTTCCAGACTGTGATTCGTTTGTTTAGATAGTTTTGTTTCATCTCGGTATACCCATGTAGAGTTAGAACTATACGTCAGAATTCATAGCTATTCGGAGAGCATAAACCACTTTGAAAACTGTAGTTCCGAGATACAAATGTAAAAACCATTGTCATCTTCTGGTTTTGCAGTGATCAGGAACTTTAAACTTGTGCCAAAGGAGTAGAAATTCGAGGAAAGTCCACAGTAATTGTGATGATATACTGGGCTCAATCTGATGGTTTTGAGTTATTTATGAAATGAAAAGGTCCATTATTAAATTTTTTTAATTTCTAAAAACAATGAGGTAGTACGAAGTGGGTGTTTTAATTTAAATGTTTTGGGCATACCTATTTTACGTCTTACTCAAATTCCTTGCCATTTCATATTATCTAACTTTTACTCACACAGTGTACAGCAGAAGTTATGGAAATTAGCGGTGCCACATTTGATAATATTTTTATTCTCAAACTAGATTTCAAAATGACTGTATTTCCTGCTGTTAAACTGAAAGACTAATAAATTTAAAAAGTTTTGACGACTTTAAGTAGCATTTTTGAAATACAAACATGCAACGCACTTGACATGAATGAAAAGTGTAATGTTTTGTGTAACACATCACATAATTCTCAAGACAAGCATTACAAAACTACTTTAAAAAATTAGAATTCCTGCTCTTTTGGTTTTCCAAGTATCAGGGGATAAAAAGAGATCCACTTGTGCTAAACATAGTCGTTCATATTCCACGACAGATATTTACGACAGTTGTGCTGGAGACACTCGTTGGAATTGCGTCGTATTTCGCTCATGTGTAATGGATTCGAAACGAGTGACTGACTGCACCTGATATCGCTGGCGAGCGATTCTTCGAACGTATGTGGCGACTACACGCTTCATCAATCCACCTACTTATTCTCGACTGATTGCAGCCAACCAATGTTAATGGAGGAATTTATACAACTTTCGTATTTTACAAACACACTGCACAAAGCACCAGAAAAGTCGACATATATTTTGCACAAACAAACAAATAAAGACTTAACTCTCAGAAACACTGCAAACGCACATGTATATGTTGTAAAAGGAAAAGAAATTATGTATTGGGAATATCTAGTACCACTCCAGAAAGTTAAATTTAATTTTTTCCATCATAAACGACGTTTTTCGAGAGCCTGAAATTGTTTCTATAATGATTTTAATAATAAAATACTGCACCAGCTTCGTATTTCGTAGCAGCCCTTTGCGTTTCAGGAATTTACTCCCATTTTCAAGAGGTTCAAATGGCTCTGAGCACTATGGGACTTAACATCTATGGTCATCAGTCCCCTAGAACTTAGAACTACTTAAACCTAACTAACCTAAGGGCAGCACGCAACACCCAGTCATCACGAGGCAGAGAAAATCCCTGACCCCGCCGGGAATCGAACCCGGGAACCCGGGCGCGGGAAGCGAGAACGCTACCGCACGACCACGAGCTGCGGACTCAGTGGGGGATGCGGGTAGGAGGGGCGTGGGGTCAGCACACTGCTCTCCCAGTCGTTATGATGGTATTCTTGACCACGAGGCTGAGTGCACCCCGAAAAATAGCAACAGCGCATGGCAGCCTGGATGGTCATCCATCCAAGTGCAGACCGCCCCCAACAGCGCTTAACTTCGGTGACCTAACGGGAACCGGTGTATTCACTGCGGCAAGGCCGTTGCCTTTAGAAATTACTAAAGGTGACGGGAAAGATCTGCGACCAAGTTGCGTGAGAAAGGTAACCAAAATCACAAATAATAAATAATTTTAAGTTTTCTTGTACCTCTATTATTAAATTTTTCACGATGTTATGAGATGAGGGCTTCCTAACAGTCAGAATATTCTTTGGAAGATCCGTAACTGTCACGAATAGAGTGTCAAATGATGCACTGGTGGCTCATAAAATACGTTGTCCGGTCACATTGACGTGACCACCTATCGAAAGCCTGAATAACCAACTTTTGCAGCGCGGACCGCTCCGAGGCGTACAAAGAGAGAGTCAATGACGTCCTGGACGGCGCCGACATGCATATGTAGCCATTCCGGCACTAGTGCCGTGGTCACCTGCTCTAGATTTCTCGGCTGAGGATCCACGGCGAGAACAGCCCGACTGACGTCGTCCCACAGATTCTTGGTTGGTTTTAAATCAGGAGAGTTTGGTGGCCAGGGGAGCACGGTAAATTCATTCTGGATATCTTCAAACCATGCATACATGTGTTGATCCATTGTACCTCCCAGAATGACAGGATCAATCATGGAATACCAGGAAAGTATTCCCTACACCATATCGCTCCATCCTCCGACATGGACCCTTGCGACGATTGTTGCTGGGTGTTTGCTTTCAGACGTTTCCCTCCGTACACGCCAACGCCATCTGTGCGATCGATCATAATATCAGATTTATCTGAAAACGACACGTGTCGCTACTCTGTGGCCGTCCAGTTGCGGCGTTGTCGCGCAAATTCCAATTTCCATCGGCGATGAACGGCAGTCAGCATGGGAACGTGAACCAGGCATCTGCTGTAGGGGCCCATACGTAGCAACGTTCGCTGAACGTTCGTTGAGAAGACACTGTTGGTAGCCCCTTGGTTCGCCTGCGTCATCAGGCTCTCAGTATTTGCACGTCTATTCGCCTGTAGATATCTCTGTAGACATTGTTCACCCCTGTCATCCATGGTGCAACACAGTTGTCTCGGTGCCAGTTTGCCATACTTTAACCACGGCGGCATGCGAACAGTTCACAACTTAGCCATTTGGAAAATGTTCCAGCCTTGTCCCGAAAGCCAATGATCATACCCTTTTGGAAGTCAGACAAATAGCTCTGTTTCCACATCACGACTAAAAAGTACATTGTTTAGGCGTCGTCGTCCCCCCCCCCCCCCCCCCCCCCCTTCGGGCATTCTCCGCGGTCGTGTACTCTCCACTGCTAATACTGCCACGTGCCGTCTGTGAGTCACATGGATTTAAATCGAGAGATCTAGAAGACGACACATTTTTAAATTGCTTAGAAAATGGCTCTGAGCACTATGGGACTTAACTTCTAAGGTCATCAGTCCCGCCGGCCGGGGTGGCCGAGCGGTTCTAGGCGCTACGGTCGTAGGTTCTAATCCTGCCTCGGGCATAGATGTGTGTGATGTCCTTAGGTTAGTTAGGTTTAATTAGAACTAAGTCTGATGACTTCAGAAGTTAAGTACCATGGTGCTCAGAGCCATTTGAACCATTTTTTCATCAGTCCCCTAGAACTTAGAACTACTTAAACCTAACTAACCTAAGGACATCACACACATCCATGCCCGAGGCAGGATTCGAACCTGCGACCGTAGCGGTCGCGCGGTTCCAGACTGCAGCACCTAGAACCGCTCGGCCACTTCTGGCCGGCGAAATTGCTTAGAGATAATGCTGTCGTACTGAAGATTTCTCGAAATAAATCATCTGGCGCCGGCTGGTGTGGCCGAGCGGTTCTAGGCGCTTCAGTCTGGAACCGCGTGACCGCTACGATCGCAGGTTCGAATCCTCCTCGGGCATGGATGTGTGTGATGTCCTTAGGTTAGTTAGGTTTAAGTAGTTCTAAGTTCTAGGGGACTGATGACCTCAGATGTTAAGTCCCATAGTGTTCAGAGCCATTTGAACCATTTTTTCATCTGGCAGGCTACATGTGGTGTCGCTCCATCTTGCATTAAAATGATGGTGTGGACACAGCTACCTACTCGCAAAAACAGAATCAAGTGTTGCACAAGGAGGTCCTTATAACGTGCAGATGTTACTGTGCACCTAACAGGCCCATGAGGTGTCACCTCCTAGAAGAAAAACGGACCGAGAATGAAGGAGCGTATGAAACCATACAACATAGTCACGTAAGACGTGTGCACTAGATTTTCCGTCACAACATGTGGCGGTGTAGAGCACCATATGTGACAGATCTTCGCATTCACGGCACCGTGGAGGATAAATGTTCCTCGTCCGTCCAAAGAATATTCCCCAGCCACTTGACATCCATCTTCATGCGTCCAAAAAATGAAGAACGAAGTCGCGGGGTTGAAGCTTATCTTGGGGCTTCATTTGACGCACATTCTGTATCTTGTAGGAATACCAGTGTTAAATGAGCCGCAGAATTTTTTGAACTGTAGACTAAGAGAGATAATTCCCGTGACACCGCTCGAGCACTGGCTGCACTGTTGGCTGTACCTACAGCAACTTCATGAAGAGCTGCCGTGGGAACTGGCCGCCTCCCTCTGCTGCACATCCTAATTCACCTGTTTCTTCAGATTTCTTGATCATATTTTATAAGTCATCTACTGACATGGGGCCGCTTCACAGCTGTTTCTGTCTGAGACACTCGTGCAGTGCAGAGGTGCTATTGGTGCCGTTCTGAAAAAGCAACTTTACCAGCAATGTTCACTCTCTCTTCTCAATATCCATCGCTTTTCGCAGGAAAAACTCCAACCTTTTTAACCCTTTATACCGACAGTCACTTCAAAAACTGGTTCAAATGGCTCTGAGCACTATGGACTCAACTTCTGTGGTCATCTGTCCCCTAGAATTTAGAACTACTTAAACCTAACTAACCTAGGGACATCACACACATTCATGCCCTAGGCAGGATTCCAACCTGCGACCCTAGCGGTAAAGTCACTTCACAAAAGTAGTCAACAATCATCGCCAAGAGACAAATAGCATGCTGACGAGAAAACAGGAAGTTTTCACATTCTGACTGCTTGCAGTGCTTTATCTTCTCCTGATGGCAGGAAATGGAAATATTTTTTCAGCGGTTAAAGAACGTACGTACGATTTTCAATCTCCTGAAATGTATACAGCCTGCACTGCAGCACACGGAACACCAAGAGTTTCATTATAACCACCCTGTCCTTTGTTTATAGACTCGTTGTTGGTTGAAGTAACTGTAGTCGACAATGTATAACAAATTTTCTCTGCGCAGCTACAGCGCTTAATAATATTTTCCAGCACTGTGGGAGCGTTGCAGCTTTTACATTAGTTTATGGTGGGAAGCACTTAAGTACTTTTACTTTACTGTCCGCACTACGGTTCGCAAACATCGTGCTTCGTAAACCTTTCACTCCACAGTGCTGAGATATTAGTTTCTGGCGTGAAGAACTTTCATACATATATACTTTCGTTCAAAGTCCACACTGTGCATCGAAAACAGCCTATTATTCCTGCTACAGACGGGCCATTTTCGCTCTTACCACACAACAACGACATCCTCTGATACTGAATTTACACTGTGACTGATTCGCGCTGCGTCCTATCCATATAATACTAAGCTCTCAACAAATTATAACTTCTTAAACCTTTGCACATGACACTCAGTTTAGAATTTACGTGAAGAAGAAAAAAAATATATTGCTGCTGCCGAGGTGGATCTACTGCAATGTCCAACAAAAATCGAGACCAAGTGGAGTGAAATAAATGTTTATATGTATTAGTGGTATTTCACAATTTCCGCTGAACGACGTTAATATTTTCGTGTTGTTGCTATATGGTTTATTTAGCTCACCATTTGTATGACATATGAAACACACCCACCGTACAGCCTAACATTTCCACGCAGTATTTTAATACTTCGGGAAAATAAGTAATGATCCGGAACTTGTCGAGTTGGAAAACGCCGCCAGTGTTCTTAAGAAATCAGCAGGACCAATGCCATCACAGAAACCATATACAGGTTGTTCGGAAATTTCCGTTACGAACTTCTAGAACTTGCAGAGGTGAGGGCGTACATAATATTTTGAATAGGAAAACGTTTCCGGAAACGTACCGATTTCGTTTCAGATGTTTCACTTATCCACACCTTGGGTTGAGGAATTGAATTAGGCTATACAGCTTTTAGGTAACAATACTGATGGAAACATAACAGAAATTGGTGGACAAGGCATCAACGTGATATCACTATCATGCTCTTCAAACCACTGTAGCACGATTCTCGCTTCAGCAAAAATGTGATTAACCCGAAGAGCCGACACGTTTCCATTGATCGGCTGTCGAATCCCGATAGTAACTGACGATGTCGCTGGATCAACATGTGAACACGTAGGGGGTGGTCTGCTGCTGAGCTCCATTTTCAACAACGTACGATGTAAGGTGCGCTCTGAAACACTTGTGCATGCACCAGCATTATGCTCTTTCGGCAGAGATGCCACAGATGACTATTTATTCCACATTACAGAGCGGGAAAGCTCCGAACCCCACATTCTGTGAAGAGGCGTGGATGTCCAACCATTTAGCGCCTAGAAATAGTTTCATCCTACCTCGTTCCGTAGATGCTCACGATAGTAGTGCGTGAATATTCGACCAGCTTCGCCATATAATAATCAGTCCTTTGTCAAAATCGCTTATGTCAATGGATACCCTAACTTGCAGCCCATATCTTCGCTGGGGTGATATCTTGTCCGGTCTGCTCCTCTTACATGCCTTAGTTACCGCGTCACGTGCCCACAACGCCACCAGGCGGAATCGAACGTAGCGGTGGGCAGTGGTGATAATGTTTTGCCTTACCAGTGTGTGTTCTGCGTGAGAGATAATGCGTGGTATTTTTTCAGTGACAAGGGAACAGTTATCTAACGTTTCACTTAGATGTAGTTGCAACCGACCGTACTCACACATGCGAACTAATGACACTACAGGCTTATTCAACTACGCATTTACATTGGTATTCAGATCACATAAATGTGCAGTAAAAACAATAAGTAGGCTACACAGAAACTGCAAAGCAGTAGCGGAAAAACGAGTGTACACGAAATGTGTCCCATAACGAACACCATTAGAAATAAAACATATGTCTACGTGAACTTTTCCTGCTTCAAATAAATGTTTCTGCTGTCTTTTTGTGTGCTGACATTTCCCCGACCGACACGCTAGAGAAAAAAGGAGAAAGATGACAATGGCAACTGAAAAAAATCTTAATAAATTTGTTTTTGAAGGAAGTTCTTTCTTTCTTCTATTTATAGAATGGCCTCTAACTGTACTGCACTTTTATTTTTAGGTAATTCCATTTATTTCACCATTCTCACCTTTATCACTTTTCCTCAGCACTGTGTTAAGATGACTTTCCTTATTGCATACAGTGAAGAGAGTACTGTGTTCAAAATTAATACAATTAAGAAACCATTGGGTTACATTACGAAAACAGATTTTCTTGCTTCAAAGTCTGATTGACGTTTTCAACACATTATCCGGCCTCTTAAAGCGAGTGCAGCATTTATCTCAATACGCACGGGCAAGTTTGTCGTTTAAAAGTTCTTTTTCTACCTTGAGTGCTTCCTTGTCAACCAACATCTGTTTCATGAGTAAACTTATTAACACTCTTGTTTCTTGGGAACGTGACATGACCATTTACGAACAAAGATTTCTACGCATTGCTTTAAAATAAAAATATACATCGGCATTAGTTTGGCTCCATAGGAACACCACTAGTTGACCGCCTTGGTTTTTCATTTTGCTTCATCTGGCGTTTATCAAGATATTTATTAAGATATTCTGTGGGTTGTCCTTTAGTTGGTGTAGCCAGCACAGGAAAAGTTTCACTTTTGTCAGGAACCGTATCAAGAAGTCAGTCTGCGGTTTTCACCGTGAGAAAATCGTGATTATTATATGTGGATCATTTGGAACGATTCCAAAATCTCTGAATCAGTTAACTACATTGCTGACTGTACCTGTTTGGAATAGGCAGTACTCAATAGAGACGAGGCCTGGTACTTGCTCCAGTCATCTGAATTGAAAAACTAATTTTTAAGAGGTCTGATACGAATAACAAGTGAATAAATAATTACTGTGTGACGCATACTGTCTGAAGTAGTAATTTATAGTAAAGAATAACCAAAAATCTTACCAGTTACTCCGCATGCGATTATGTTGACTCTCTTGAACGTTATAGGTTTACAATACGCCAGGCAATGTACACAAGAGCATCTAACTCTCACTGAAATGGTGGTAGCGGCTGCAGTGTGCTAGGCCTTAATGTCTCAACGTGTGAAGCTTTCTTCAGTAGTGTCTGTAGGGAAGTTCCACCTAATAGAATGAACTGAAAGTGAAGAACTATCTTGCCACGTGCGTTAACCTGTCCCGGTCTATACCACATAGACCTTGAAAGGAACTCTGCGTGTTTAAAGAAAAGGAAATTGGCCAAGTGGGGAAAAAAAGACTCGCGCTTTGTGGTTTCCATGAATAGATAGTTCATCCATCGCAGGAATCGAGAATTACGACGCTATCGATATCGATGCTGGCAAAATATCGGTCCAAGGAATCCCAAGACTTTCGAGAACATGTATGTTTTAAGTTTAAATTTTTCGTATAACTTCCCATTTGCTACTATAATTCCTGAGGAAAAGGTGTCTGAACAGGGGGACTGACAGACAGTTGGATAACAGACACAAAAGAATAATTTTTTCGTGTGATAGATATACAAATTAACAATTTTCACATTTTTTTCCCTTTTTCTGCTACGAAACCTTGTTTATTGCCTAATTTTATAATTCTAGGTCAATGAGAAGTACCCTACACATTTTCGTAAGTGAGTTGGCGAGTATTAAAACTTGTGACATAAAAGGCCGTACCTTTCGATTACATGGAGCTAAGAGCTTAAATGATTTACACCGCCAAGGGACTGTGGACCTTAGTACCATGTGTATCATAAATTTCAACTTGATACCTCTACACATTCCTACAGACAAAGGATTCTCAACAGTCGGACGGACAGACATACAGGACAGACGGGCAGCTAAACAGGCAGAAAACAAAATGATCCTACAAGGGTACCGAGTTTACCGACTGAGTAACGGAATCCTAAAAAAAGCAATGTTTTTTTTCTGAAAAGAAGTGGTGAACATCTCTTCACACCTGTGTCGCCTGTACCGCAAGGTGCCGGACCACAGTTGCTGTTGCTGCGCGTTACGCAGCAAAATGTCAGAGCCGCCTCTAGCTCGGGGTCGAGTGGAAACACAAATAGCTGGAGTGGTGTGGTTCTTGTATCTCAGACTCCTTAAGCCGCAGACCTCCTCCCTGTACGGCATATGTTCCTTCTGTAGACCGGAGCTCAGCAAGCGGGCAGCACGATAATCTTCCAGCAGCACAGAACCCGTGGTCTGTTATGCAAGCAACTACGCTACGAGACACACGTCCGTAGACGAGTGGTGCAGCCGCGGTCAGTTGATGCTGTACCTCAATAAGCATAACTTACTGCGCATAAGGAAGCGAGGTGATTCACTGCTGTTGCAACCCTTACCTATTTCACTTAATAGATGGAACAGGGAAGATCCAACTAAGGGATGCTGCAGTGTGCCAATTTGATTGGCTATACTGTCTATTTTTTTCCGCTTGAGCGAATTCAGGTACGCCCTACTTACGTTAGTAATTTATATAAATGTTTGTTAAATTAGAATGCTTAAAATGTACTCTTTTTGTCCATTTCCCCGACGTAGTAAGAGGAGAATGCAGACAAGGTGTTCCAGCGGTGCTCCCGGGAAGCAGCATCTGGCGGTGCGGGCCATTCGTTAGATAGAGCCAACGGAGGTCAACGGCGAGAAAATCGCTCTACCATAGCCTCGAACCTCTGTATTGACGGAGAGTCCGAGTAAATCAGAAGTGATTTCAGGCGTTCCCCAAGGTGGTGTTATAGGCCCTTTGCTGTTCCTTATCAATATAAACGATTTTGGAGACAATCTGAGCAGCCGTCTTCGGTTGTTTGCAGATGACGCTGTCGTTTATCGACTAATAAAGTCAGAAAATCAAAACAAACTGCAAAACGATTTAAAAAAAATATCTGAATGGTGCGAAAAGTGGCAGTTGACCCTAAATAACGAAAAGTGTGAGGTCATCCACATGAATGCGAAAAGGAACTCGTTAAACTTCGGTTACACGATAGATAAGTCCAATCTAAAAGCCGTAAATTCAACTAAATACCTAGGTATTACAATTACGAACAACTTAAATTGGAAAAAAACACATAGAAAATGTTGCGGGGAAGGCTAACCAAAGGATGCATTTTATTAGCAGGACACCTAGAAAATGTAACAGACCTACTAAGGAGACTGCCTACACTAAGCTTGTCCGTCCTTTTTTAGAATACTGCTGCAAGGTGTGGGATCCCTACCAGGTAGGACTGACGGAGTACCTCGAAAAAGTTCAAAAAAAGGTAGCACGTTCTGTATTATCGCGAAATATGGGAGAGAGTCTCACAGAAATGATACAGGATTTGGGTTGGAAATGATTTAAAGAAAGGAGTCTTTCGTTGCGACGGAATCTTCTCACGAAATTCCAATTGCCAACTTTCTCCTCCGAATGCGAAAATATTTTGTTGACATCGACCTACATAGGGCGGAACGATCACCAAGATAAAATGAGGGAAATCAGGGCTCCTACGGAAAGATATAGATGTTCCTTGTTTCCGCGCGCTATACGAGATTGGAATAATAAAGAATTGTGAAGGTGGTTCGATGAACCCTCTGCCAGGCACTTAAATGTGATTTGCAGAGTATCCATGTAGATGTAGCTGTAGATGTATGCATCGTTAATGAACTGCGAAACGAAAAATATTGCAAAAGGATCACGGCTTTACTCTCGACCTGTTAACATTTACGAAATTTGTTAGACAGCTCTATTGTGAGAAAATGAGACTGCCAGTTGTATCGTTAAAAAAGAAATTCGATGTTGCAAATTTTCTTTAGTAACGTTGTTAACAGCTATTTACATAAAAATGTAATTTTTAAAAATTGTCTTAAATTTTCACGTTGGAAACTGATGCAGAGATTAACGTGAAAAGAAAGTCCACAGAAGATACTGAAGTCATTTATTATTACTGAAGTGTTTTTGAACATTATTTCATTATACAAGTCAATTTCGAAACTGAATTTTTAGTAGTTTTGATTTGAAACTATTTGCGAATAACACCCCACTGAAAGCAGTGATTTCCTTAAACTCAGTGAATACAAAAGTGGTCAAAGCAGAATTTTTTAAGAAAGTAATCAGTGGTAAGCAGTCGTAAATTCAGACTCTCAAAAAAGTGCTCGAGGTCAGTTTTGATCGACGTAGCACCCAGCTGTCGATCTCAGACAAATTGCATGAACTTTGGCGTTAATTTTTAAGGACGTAAACTATTTCGGTGCGCAGATAGTGGCTCTCGAAGTTAATGAAATACGTACTCAGCTTGCATAACCAAACAAACTGAAATACTACTGCTAAAATTGTTTGAATATTGGATCCAAGATGAAACAATACTGTGGATCGACAGAATTTTTTTCGAGTCGACGCTTCGTTGCTTCCGTAACTTTTTACAGCTTGTCACCTACGACGACGAATTATACGCCGCAGTTTACGCTATCACTTTTTTTTAGGCCAGACAAAATCATATTGCGCAGTGTGTTAAACGTAATCCAGAATAACAATACCAATATAAAGCAATATTAAAGAAGAAATAAAACTTAGTATGAGGCTTCGTCCCACTCCTATAAACACGGTTATATTTGTCATCTGAAGAGTATTCAATGAAGGAAAGCGACTTATCCGCATCTGACTACCTCATATAACAGGACCGGCTAACTCATGGCGCTTATCTTAAGGGATCGTTTAGCCGGCACTAGATTTTTACGATGATGGTCAACAACCTCAGGTAGTAGGATCTAAAAGAGAAGAACATGAAATATATGGACATATGGACAACCGTCAGCTGTGTAATAAAATAACGACAGTGAAAATTTATGCCGGACAGGGGCTCGAACACGCATTTCCCGCTTATCGCGAGCTGTCGCCTTACCATTTGGCTATCCGAGCGCGATTCACGGCCTGACAAAATTCCGTATGTCGTCAGCCGTGCGTCTACAACTATACTCGTACATCCATTATCTATATTCACGTACATGAGAGAAGCTTTACCTGAAAATCGCTTGCCCAGTATTGACGCATAAATAGAATATTGCAGTGCCTACTGAGACGCCCGCTAAACCCGCTGGGCAGAACAGGTGATTAGGATTGTGGAAGGGGCCAAATAAGGTGTTGGTCAGGTTCACTCAAAACTGTAATGTAATAACTCCTTTAAACCCAAACGGCACATAGCCGAACCTTATATAACTACGGGTTTCAAAAAGGCAGTTATTTCACGGTTGAAGGCCTCGAAACATGAAATATTAATATCAACAAAATACAAATGCAGTTAAAATAGCAAATAAAATAATTAAAATATATATTGAATCACAGCTAGACTGGAAAGCCTCAAGGCAAAAGTAAATAGAACAAACATATGCAAGGTGCAATACAAGCAGCTGAGGGACACAATTAAATTTGAAAATTTTAAAATATGGTACCATAATCTTTTAAGGCAGAAGGCCGCAATGATTTTGCTTAAATGGTAATTTCAAGAATAAGGCTTTAAGCGGCTTAAGGCCCACAAAATTCAAAAATACATGAAGTCCAGTAAAAACAAGAATTTTTTAAATCATTGGCTATGATAAATTATAAACAAACAATGAAACACCGGTGAGAAGGGCAATAAAGAAAACGGCACTCAGAAGCCTCCAGAGAGGTCGGTCTGCCCTCGTTCACTTAGGTGAGACGAGTAGTGAGCTCAACTGCACTTGATCCATCGGAACCCAACCAGGGGACAGCCACGGACCGACCGACAAACGACTGCTGCTTGCCACCAATCGGTATATAAGAATTCGAACACAAAATGTTACTGGCATGATTATCCACAGTCAAATATGTATGTGTATTAAGCTGTCAAAATTACACACCGTGTTGGATAGCGACAAGAGGTGAGGAAAAGACACTGCCTGAAATTACTTTAGTGGCCAGGGCAGGTAACCGGAACACTAACGACCACAAGGCAGAAAATTCTGCTGGTGCACTTGAATTGTAGTCTGCCGAGCGAGCCATGTCGACGCAGACGTCACTGCTCCAACCCGACTGCACTAGTGCCGCATTGCAACTCCCCGACTGACAGGTCCAGACTGCGCTCCAGACGCGTTCCAACCGACTGGCAGCCCGAACTAGTGCCCCGAACTCCTTTACGACAGACGACCGGGAAGTAATAGCAGTCAAGCAAAGATACTAAGACAGGGGATATATCGATACGCGCCGCACATAGTCAGGCAAAGTAGCAACTCAGTGATACCAGTAATTTAATTAACGTAGTGAGGTGGAAGTACGTTAAAGACATGGTGTAAAATACATGATGGCGGGAACACGAGCCACGCACGGCTCACCTACATATTCGGAATTAGGACGGAATGTTCCTTGGGACATGCATGCATATGGCGACATATGGAAGTTTGGGTCCGGCCGTGAGTCGTGTTCGGACAGCCGCATGGTAATGCGGCCATTCGAAATAAACGCGAAATCCGGGTTCGAATCTCGATCCAGCACGAATTTCCATTCAGTTATACAGGCAATAGAGGTCCATATTCGAAACTGCGAATACATTTTATGTATTTCATAACGGCTGTATTCACTGCAGTCCCTGTTCCTTCGGGCATGCACGCATGTCTGAAGGAAAATTGCGTCGTAGTTGGGAATAACACAGGCACTACAAGAGAAGCGTTGCACATCAGGGAGAAGTTTACTGCTGAATTGCGAGAGCGAACTTTTCCAGAATAATCGGGCAACATCCTCCAACGTACTTCTCACGAAATGACCACGATGAGAACATCAGAGAAGTTCGATCTCATACAGAGGTTTGCCAACAATCACGCTTTTCACACATCATTCATGAATGGAACAAGGAAGGGGGAAATATAGTGGTACGAAAAGTATTTGACACCGCACAGCGTAAGATGACCTGTGGAGTATATTTATAGATGTAGATGTAGTGGATCACTAACACACTACGTTTTTAATGTGCATTCAGACTCTGTAGTATATTGGAAGTGTGGGTAAATCGGATAATACAGTGGAGGTTCCTACAGAATGTACCAAGTAACTTTTCTCTGTATAGATCTGAGTTGGAACAGTACTTGCTAAGCTTCTGAAGCTCCTTTTAGAGCACTTGCAGTTTATAATACTCATGTTTCGTCTACAGTCCACACACAACATTTGATCACACACTCATGAAATTTTAAACTTAAGTTGTCGTCATACTGTTCCCCTGACTGTCCATCTTGCTACGGTATTTGTGTATAGCTGTTGATTTATATATCTGTTCTTAGGCAGTTATCCAGCAAACAGAATATTTGCATTCCGTTATTATATCTGTGACTAGTTCCAAGTCACGTGTTATCCACCAAACAAAGTATATCCATTTCATTGTCGATTGGAACTGTTAAATTCCTAATTTTAGAGTAGGTTTCAACATAATTTTTACTGACACTCTTTTTTTAAATTGAATTCAGCAACAGCCACTGTAAATTCTCAGCCAATCTGAAAATCTCATCGAGCCATTTTATTATCCATAAACCTTTATGACTACACTGCTATCCACCATGCTGATCCAAGTACTGTACCTGAGTACCGGCTGAAGAACAGTGACCACAGAACTCCGCCTTAGTGAATAGCTCTTCGGAGTCACGTAAGATCTGTAGTACTGCTCACAGAATACACCGATATTAAGTTTGTTTCATAACAGTAACACGAGAACAAAACCACCCATATATTATAAATTACGGGCTGTATCACGATCGCTAAACCATAGGGTACTGCGATTTCGCTTGACTCGAAGGTGGACTGTCTGAAATACCGAAAGATGCTGGGCGAATGCAGCCTATATGTATGATGGGATTTAAGCTTTCCGAGTCACAGTAAATGCCTGGAAAGTTCATGGAAGGCGATCTGCATACAATCACACAATACGTTTGATATTTCCAATGGCAACCGCCACCCCCTGTCCTTTACAAAGCATGAACTGTAAGAGAGAAACCGCTGGTGCTCTTGGATTTAAACCCACGCGGTAAGAAAGCAAACAGGAAGAGAAAATTCACCAAATAAGTAAAATTCTTACCTGCGGACGACTGAAACCAGTGATTACAGAAATTTTCTTGTGGCAACTGCTTATTGCACAATGGAATGAGTGGTGCCCATTTTGCTGGTTCTGCTGACAAATCCCACCACCCTTGTTTATGAGGCTACGAGCTGCAAAATCTGAACGATATCCTCATAACACCAGCAGTTTGTAGTAAATTCCAAAACTTAGTAATGGGGCTATACGTGAGCTGGTCAATAACGAGGCAGTGCTCTGTACTTACATACTTCCTTGCCTGTTATGTAGACAAGTAGAGGGTGTTTCAAAGAGATCCATCCGATTGCACAAGGCTGTATCCTCTACGTGACTGAAGACAGAGCCCCACGCATAGAAGTACAAAGCTTTTCTTTAGAAAAGAAATATCCGAAGTTACAAGGGAATATCTTTCACCCACCTTTTTTACGGTTACACTGTAAGGTTTTGTGGTCAGAACAACTACTGTGTAAGCTGTAAATGTTTTTGGTTTAATAATGTTGTAATTGTTTTAGAGCTTAAAAAAATTTTTCTCAGTTGCACCTATACCTTTCTCATTTTTCTCGATAGTAAACTTTTATGTTCCTTGCTTTCCTCATCATACTCTTCCTTATTGAAATCTTTTCTAGGTTAGTCTTACATCCTTCTCTTTACCTCCTTCCACGAAATAACATGTTTCTTGCTTGGTTTAATAATTCAATTTTCTTTCCTGATTATTACCTCCTAACAATTTGCATTTATTTCCCTCATATCTTGATTTCAATATGTTTGTCCTAACAAATCATATCTGCTTCTCATATTCCCCCAAAATATCTCCTCAATTATTTGTTCACTGTCCTCGACGGAACAAATTAGAAATGACTATCTCCTTCTTACCTGATTCTTTATTTCCTTCCTACTTCTTTACTTCCTTTCGTCCACAAAAACGAACTTCCTTCTCCTTTACACTACGTCTTTAAAAAGAGAATCTACTACTACTTCGTCAAACTGTCCCCATGCTGATCTCTATTTTCCTCATTACTTTCTACTCTTTCCCCAGAACACATTTCATTTGCAGAAGAGTTACTTTAGTTGTTACTTTCAGGTCTTCCCTTCATAATATCCTTTTACCTTCCTGCGAAATGTGTTTTATTTATCTAACTGATGTAAGTTAAAAGTTTTATCTGTGTGCATTTTGTTATCTTTTATACTCTATGATTTCTGGACGTTTAATATAACGAAATTCTCGTGAGAAGTTACCCTTTTTTAATTTTGTTTACCCTTTATACAATTTCCAATGACTCACATGGTGCAAACTCAATGATTTTCCTGTTTTTGGATTAATCAATTCGACTGCATTGTCAAGGATTACGTTACTCACTTCCATGGAGCCTTTGTAGTTAGAAAAGAACTTGTGGCTTTGGTGTTTTTTTCCTGCTAGAGAGATGGTGGGTTTTTACTAGTACCTTTTGTCCTAGTGAAAATACTCGTGGAGTTTGCCGTTCTGTCGCTCGGTTCTTTCTCTTTCACTCTGCATTTTTCAAATTTCCCAATGCTAATTTTACTAGACGTCGATGTTTTACTTTGGGTACGGTTGGTTGGTTGGTTTTGGGGGAAGGAGACCAGACAGCGAGGTCATCGGTCTCATCGGATTAGGGAAGGACGGGGAAGGAAGTCGGCCGTGCCCTTTGAAAGGAACCATCCCGGCATTTGCCTGGAGCGATTTAGGGAAATCACGGAAAACCTAAATCAGGATGGCCGGACGCGGAATTGAACCGTCGCCCTCCCGAATGCGAGTCCAGTGTCTAACCACTGCGCCACCTCGCTCGGTTTACTTTGGGTACTAGTTGGATTTCACTTCTAACTTGGATATCACTATTGGTGGTATCAATGGTACTTTATCCTGTGGCATACTATTTTTCTCCGTTTCGTCTAAATGCGTTACATCTTCTACAATTTGGTCATCATCAGTTTTTGTATTACTGTCTATTTTCCCCGTTAATAACTCCTGTCCCTCATCATCGGTCGATTCCCAGTCAATTGAATCCAAGCACGCTGGTGCATTTATCCGATTACCCCCTAAACCTACTTCAGAATCTTTCTGATCAAAACTAAGTCTATTTGCATGTTTAATTGTATAATTAACTTCACTTTGGGCCTGAACCACTTGTGACTGGTCTTCGTACCGTTCATCTCGTCAATTCCGTCTTTTACCAGGGTTTGGTGGCCTCAACTCGACTTCCTGTTCCGGTTCATTTCGCGTGTTTTGTCCTGCTAAAGCTTGATTTTCCCAACCTTTCTGCGTTCTCCCCATTCCATTTCCACCTCAGTAACTTGTATTTTATTGTTGAAAACCTCTAAACCTTCCTGCCTCGTTGGCACGGTGATTATATCTCGGATCATAGTTACCGCCGCAGTTTCTGGGACCAAATCCACTATTGGAAAACCGCGGCCCACCAAAACCATGATTATAATTCGACCTCCCATGGGCAGATACCATTCTTTCCAAAACGATTACCTCTTCCTACGTTATTATAGCCATTTTAATTGTTATTAAAGCCTATTCGGTTGCTATTATTCCCTCTACTATTGTTGTCTCTTCGCGTTATCTTCACTGAAGATGAATTCAACTTCTCTTAACATCCCTTTAAATGCTTGTATATTATCTCCTTCCCAACGACTGCTGATAACGTAATGCTAACTTCATTGTGCTCGTACGTATCAGTTCCCCATCGCTGTATGGATTATCTAAACACTGATTCTTTTTTTTCATTACTTCGAAAAATCTAACTAGTTTCTTTTCTCCTGAATTTTAGAATAACTCTTTCCGTAACCATTCATACTTTATTCTATTTTGGGTTTCCGTGGACCAGTATCGCTCCAAAAATGCGGATTTAGATTGCTCATACGATTGACAGTTTGCAGCTACTCTTTGCATGGTTTCCGCTATTGCGCCGTCCATATGCCCACAAATGAAGTCAAGTTTATGTCTAAGTGGCCAATGCTCAGGTAAATCGGTCTGGAATTAATTTATAAACGTGCGTGGATGTAAGCCGTTCAGCTTTCTTTGTAATGTTGGAATTTTCTGACTGTCAAAAAATGATCATTGTGTAATTTTTCTATTCTATCATACGGCGTTTGTGTTTTCACAGCATTATGCGTTCCCTTCAACCGTGTCATGTTTCCTTGTATTCGTTCTACCATATATGGGTCTTGAGATGTCAGACTGACGTCCCATGTAGCATCGTATCTACGCAGTGGTGTGCTGTTATCTAGACCGTGCAGTTCCTTGTGTATCGGACTGAAAGATTTGTTTAAATTTTCCGTTACTGAATCAGTATTTTGTCTCTCTATTTGATTTATATTAACTTGCGGTCTATAACCTGTTGTACTATAACTTGGAAATTGAGAAATTTGTACACGTGTCGTAGCATCTCTGTTCTCGCGTCACTCGCGTACGTTCGATATGTCGGCTGCCGCTCTGTTGGACGTATCTCGTTCCATTGTCTGTTGCGGTAGCATATTACCTGCTTCGCTCACCTGTGTTGACTGATCTCTCCCCATTTGCTTCTGTTTCGTTTCGGTAATTATTGACGCAACCTCTTGTGGATATTCTACTGGAATCTAATGACTTTTTTTCTGTTTCCGCTACTGCTACGGAAGATTGCGCAACTGACTTGTTTACTTCTGTATTTCTGTCCATCACTATGTCGGACGATAATACCGCTTCCGTTGCCTCACTACTGCTTTCTGTACGGTTCTCGATACACTGTTTCAGTTCTGTACGAATTTGTTCATACTGTTTCTGATTTTTCGAGACGATGTTTTCAATGTGTGTATCGAATCTTTTTAATGCGGCTCGAGTGACACGTTTTCTGACATTCAGCTCTTCCATGAGTTGTTGCGCCTACCAGACGTCTCACGTGCTTAATTATCAACTCTTTGACTAATATTAGACACTGCATCCTGCACATGGTCAAATTCAGAACGCATCTTTTTCTGGTCAGCCATTAACAATTGTATAAGGTCGCGCGAATCTCGCGCATCCCTCCAGATTTTTCTAAACTGTTCATTAACTTCCGTTCGTAGTTTTTGCTGATCCTCGCGGACTTTTTTGAATCCAGCATAGGTTTCAAATTTGAGATTATTTAAGCATGCACTTGTATATGTTTTTAAATTCGCTGTTTCGGTTTTTAAATCTACTAACCCTTCATTTGTTTTTGTTTTTAAATTCGCTGTTTCTGTTTTCCAGTCTGCTAACACTGCATTTGTCTGCTTTACGACCATAGTGAGTTGCTTCAATATTGCGAACACGCAATCTGACTCTTTGCCATCGTCACCTGTCACTATTTAATGTAAATTTTGTCATTCGCTTCTTTCACGTGGCGTCTCACCGACTTCCATACATAGTGCAAAAGCACACATTCTTTCTGTTGGAAACTGTCCCGTATGATTTAGAATCACTATATCTGGTTCAACGTACTCAAGCTGTTCGTCCTCTGATTCTACTTCTGACCTACCAGATCCGTCATTTGTTTGTTTTTGTGCATTCTCAGACTGTGACAACAATCGAGAAACTACCACCATTCCCTCTGCACTATCACTACGTTCCGTTCCATGACTCGCACTCGATACTTTTTGTTGTACATCAATCTCTATCCTGTAAAGATCTTCAGTGTGATCTCTGATAATCTCCGTTCTTCCACCATCTCCCATCGTCTAACTAACCTCTGCCTTTCTCGAATTGCGCGAGCCTGAGCTCTCGTCAACATCAAGTTATGTGATCTTACACTTCTCCAAAATATCATAGATAGTTTCTTAGACTATTTACACATCATTAGCTACGCCTTTCACTGTTCGTAGGATTTCAAACCAACTCAGCAACACCGTGAATAACTTCACGGGCGCCAGCAAGGTCATGTACAAGCTACTTTTACACAAACATAAACATTATCTTATTTATTAATGCAACTTTTCTACACTTTGTGTATCATACATTTAATGTATTCTGACCACTATGCAGACACATACATTGGGTAAAGCGGTCGCAAAAACAACAACTTTTTTTTCAGTACAAAAAATTTTAATTTCCCTTTCTAATTTGACTAATTGCCATTCAGGCAGACCAATTGCCATCCTGGCAGGGTCGCCATTCTGTAACGTTTTGTGGTCAGAACAACAACTGTGTAAACTGTATTTATTTTTGGTTTAATGTTGCAATCTTATCACAGAAATACACGCATTTACACAGTTTACAACGTGACAATGTTACAACAGTTGTCAAACGAATGCATCTCATCCTCAGAAAGTGAAATAATTCTAAACACAACAATGGTAAAATTTTAATTAGAAATTTCTTTACAAAACTATTCTTACGACTACGTCATGATGCTGGCCAGTATATTGATAAATCATCCGCTTCTGGTTCAAAGTTTGGTACTATTTAGGATGACAATCAAAACTACAGAGGATGGTTAGTTTCGTGACAAATTGAGCAAAAGATTACCCAAGGACGCTCGAGTTTACAGTGGATGCAAGCTAGTGAACCGACAAATTTACGCCTCTGCTCGTGGTATTTACTTTCTCTGCGATGACCTGTAGTCTGCATGGCTGCTCATCCAGTGAAATTCCTGTTGTTGTTGTGGTCTTCAGTCCATCGACTGGTTTGATGCAGCTCTCCATGCTACTCTATCCTGTGCAAGCTTCTTCATCTCCCACTACCTTCTGCAACCTACATCTTTCTGAATCTGTTTAGTGCATTCATCTCTTGGTCTCCCTCTACGATTTTTACCCTCTGCTCTGACCTCCAATACTAAATTGGTGATCCCTTGATGCCTCAGAATATGTCTTACCAACCGATCCCTTCTCCTAGTCAAGTTGTGCCACAAATTTCTCTTCTCCCCATTTCTATTCAATACCTCCTCATTAGTTATGCAATCTACCCATCTAACCTCCAGCATTCTTCCGTAGCATTACATTTCGAAAGCTTCTATTCTCTTTTTGTCTAAACTATTTATCGTCCACGTTTCATTTCCATACATGGCTACACTCAAGACAAATACTTTCAGAAACCACTTCCTGACACTTAAATCTATACTCGATGTTAACAAATTTCTCTTCTTCAGAAACGCTTTCCTTGCCACTGCCAGTGTACATTTTACATCGTCTCTACTTCGACCATCATCAGTTATTTTGCTCCCCAAATAGCAAAACACATCTGCTACTTTAAGTGTATCATTTCCTAATCTGATTCCCTCAGCATCACCTGACTTAATTCGACTACATTCCATTATCCTCGTTTTGCTTTTGGTGATCTTCGTCTTATATCCTGCTTTCAGGACACTGTCCATTCCGTTCAGCTGCTCTTCCAGGTCCTTTGCTGCCCTTGACAGAATTAGAATGTCATCGGCGAACCTCAAAGTTTTTATTTCTTCTCCATGGATTTTAATTCCTACTCCGAATTTTTCTTTTGTTTCCTTTACTGCTTCCTCAATATACAGTTGAATAACATCGGGGATAGGCTACAACCCTGTCCCACACCGTTCCCAACCACTGCTCTCTTTAATATACCTCACCTCTTATAACTGCCATCTGGTTTCTGTACAAATTGTAAATAGCGTTTCGCTTCCTGGATTTTACCCCTGTCACCTTCAGAATTTGAAAGAGAGTATTCCAGTCAACATTGTCGAAAGCTTTCTCTAAGTCTACAAATGCTAGAAACGTAGGTTTGCCTTTCCTTAATCTATTTTCGAAAATAAGTCGTAGGATCAGTATTGCCTCACGTGTTCCAACATTTCTACCGAATCCAAACTGATCTTCCACGAGGTCGGCTTCTATCAGTTTTTCCATTCGTCTGTAAAGAATCCGTGTTAGTATTTGGCAGCCGTGACTTATTAAACTGATAGTTCGGTAAGTTTCACATCTGTCAACACCTGCTTTCTTTGGGATTGGAATTATTATATTCTTCTTGAAGTCTGAGGGTATTTCGCCTGTCTCATACATCTTGCTCACCAGATGGTAGAGTGTTGTCAGGGCTGGTTCTCCGAAGGCTATCAGTAGTTCTAATGCTGTCTACTCCTGGGGCCTTGTCTCAACTTAGGTCCTTCAGTGCTCTGTCAAACTCTTCACGTAGTATCATATCTCCCTTTTTAACTTCATCTACATTTCTATTTCCATAATATTGTCCTCAAGACATCGCCTTTGTATAGACCTCCTATATATTCCTTCCACCTTTCTGCTTCCCTTCTTTGCTTAGAACTGGGTTTCCATATGAGCTCTTGATATTCATACAAGTGGTCTCTTCCTCAAAGTACTCTTTAATTTTCCTGCAGGCAGTATCTATCTTACCCCTAGTGATATATGGCTCTACATCTTTACATTTGTCCTCTAACCACCCCTACTTAGCCATTTTGCACTTCCTGTCGATCTCATTTTTGAGACACTTATATTCCTTTTTGCCTACTTCATTTACCGCATTTTTGTATTTTCTCCTTTCATCAATTAAATACAGTATCTCTTCTGTTACCCAAGGATTTCTATTAGCCCTCGTCTTTTTACCTACTTGATCCTCTGCTACCTTCACTATTTCATCTCTCAAAGCTACCCATTCTTCTTCTACTGTATTCCTGTCAATCGTTCCCTAATGCTCTCCCTGAAACTCTCTACAACCTCTGGTTCTGTCAGTTTATCCAGGTCCCATCTCCTTAAATTCCCACCTTTTTGCAGTTTCTTTAGTTTTAATCTACAGCTCATAACCAATAGATTGTGGTCAGAGTCCACATCTGCCCCTGGAAATGTCCTAAAATTTAAAACCTGGTTCCTAAATCTCTGTCTTACCATAATATAATCTGCCTGAAACCTTCTAGTATCTCCAAGCTTCTTCCATGTATACAACCTTCTTTTATGACTTTTGAACCAAGTGTTAGCTATGATTAAGTTATGCTCTATGCAAAATTCTACCATGAGGTTTCCTCTTTCATTCCTCACCCCCATTCCATATTCACCTACTACGTTTCCTTCTCTTCTTTTTCCTACTATCGAATTCCAGTTACCCATGACTATTAAATTTTCGTCTCCCTTCACTATCTGAATAATTTCTTTTATCTCATTATACATTTCATCAATCGCCTCATCATCTGCGGATCTGGTCGGCATATAAATTTGTACTACTGTAGTAGGCGTGGGCTTCGTGCCTATCTTGGCTAAATGGTTCAAATGGCCCTGAGCGCTATGGGACTTAACTGCTGTGGTCATCAGTCCTTTAGAACTTAGAACTACATAACCTAACTAACCTAAGGACATCACACACATCCATGCCCGAGACAGAATTCAAACCTGCGACCGTAGCGGTCGCGCGGTTCCAGACTGTAGCGCCTAGAACCAGTCGCCACCCCGTCCGGCGTATCTATTTTGGTCACAATAATGCGTTCCCTATGCTGTTTATAGCAACTTATCCGCATTCCTATTTTTTTTTCATTTTTAAACCTACTTCTGCATTACCCCTATTTGATTTTGTATTTATAACCCAGTATCTACCTGACCAGAAGTCTTGTTCCTCCTGCCATCTCCCTTTTTAAATTTTCTAATCTACCTGCCCGATTGAGGGATCTGACATTCCACGCTCCGACCCGTAGAACGTCCTCCTGAGTAGTCCCCGCCTGGAGATCCGAATGGAGGACTATTTTACCTCCGGAATATTTTACCCAAGAGGGCGCCATCATCATTTAACCATACAGTAAAGCTGCATGCCCTCGGGAAAAATTACGGCTGTAATTTTCCCTTGCTTCCAGCCGTTCCCAGTACCGGCACAGCAAGGCCGTTTTGGTTAGTGTTACAAGGCCAGATCAGTCAATCAACCAGACTGCTGCCCCTGCAACTACTGTAAAGGCTGCTGCCCTCTTCAGGAACCACATGTTTGTCTGGCCTCTCAACAGATACCCCTCCGTTGTGGTTGCACCTACGGTACGGCTATCTGTATCGCTGAGGCACGCAAGCCTCCCCACCAACGGCAAGGTCCATGATTCATGGTGGGAGGACTGAACTTCCTATAAAAACTAATTGAGCCTTTGCTGATTTTTCCTGCAGAAACTGTCCCTATGTTTCTTGTTATGCTAGAAAACATATACTAGACCCTAGTCTTGGAATATAGCGATATGCACAAGCACGGCTGCAGCAGCGTGCATATTAAAATGCCCTCTCAGTCCTCACAAGGACAATTAACTAACTGGCTGGTTCGTTTCTCCACAGTTGGAACTCAACGATGCTACAGCTAATAGCTTGCCGAATGTCAGCCACTGTGAACGCAGTGTTCACTGAAATTTCTCTTCTGCGTCATACAGCACCATTGTGCACTTAACGCCACTTGAGAGAAGAGTCCCCGAAAATTTCGCTCTACTCTTTCTCATAGCCGAACTGTCTCCCCATCAGGTTTCTTTTGTTCTCCACATCACGGCTTTTTTCGACCAATGAAGGTGTTCCACCTATTTTGTGGAAAATGTCTCTGCCAATCGTAGGGGCCCTACCATTGAACTGCGTCGAAATCTCGCCACTTTACTCCTTCGTAGTTCGTTTCCGCCAATCGGACGTTTTGTACCCACTCCAGACACCTAAAAGTTACTTGCGTACATCACATGTGTACCATTTGCTGCTCACCTGATCAGCTGCATCACTGGTTTTGTTCGTATCCATTTGGAATTCTGAAAAGCAGTTTTCTAAAGCATCTTTCTGTCCTACTTCTGGTGGCCCGTTATTTGCTCTCCAGTATGCGTCACCTGTCTGGTGAGATTTTTGTGGTGGCTCCCACGGTGTAGCCTCTGCTTCTACCTGCGCCCGTTTTCACACAAAACGTTTCCTCTAGCTGCTTGTTTCACCTTCTGCTCATTGACATGCATTACATAGGAGCAATGTGTTAATACCGTCGATTGAGTGTCATCCCTTTTGCATTACACACTTATAGGCAAATCTGCTCATGACCGCCGAAGTAAGTTAGGTGTCATATTCACCTTCCCTTTACAATGTATAAAACTTTTATGTAAGGTGTAAAATTGACCTTCATTTGTTCTGCCTCCTTACAACACTTATGAATGATACTGAGACTGTGCGCTGAACGATCTGCGTTCTTAGTAGTGTTAGTGTCAAGATTTTGCGTTAAGTGCTGGTACTCGTAAGGCGGTGTAGGGTTGAAACACAAGCACCAGTGAGCACCATAGTCACAGACAGTCAACATGGTGAGCAGGGCTTTCCTCATTAAGCTGTTTAATGATACAACAGCAACTGTGCTGCTGCTCTTCGCAAGTATCGACACATTAAAGGGGTACGAAGAGGTCCTGTTTCCGCTCTAGAGTTGAAGAACGTGATTCGGAAATTCGAATTTACTGGCGATCTGGGAACTGCTCCTGGTTGAGGTCGATGACCAACAGCGCCATAAGCTGTTGAAGCAGTTACTGCTGTCATGGCTGGGAACGCTGGACGCATAGTGCGATCTTCAAGCAGTGCACAAGTTGTCACAACAGCTGAATTTCGAATGTCCACCGCTGTTTGGGAAGCTGTAGAGCAATCTGCACTGCGATTCTAGGCTGTCGTTTATGCAAGTGGTCGTCAGATGTGAAAGGTAGATTTATTGTGAGAAGTGCTATAAGCGTCTTAGATGCCTGAATACATGACTGATACATTACTTTTTGACTAGCAGAGATTGTGTAGTGGTAGAAAGAGAGAGAAAGAGACAGAGTCTTTTCTGTGTGTGTGTGTGTGTGTGTGTGTGTGTGTGAGAGAGAGAGAGAGAGAGAGAGAGAGAGAGAGAGAGAGACAGAGAGAGAGCGTTGAGTTGTCGATGAACGAGAAGCTTCGATGACGGACGTGCTGAATGAAGAATGAACTTTATGTGAGACGCTCTCTGGTATGATTGGGGATAGAGAATGTCTTCCAGATGATTTGATAGAGAGAGGCACATTCAGAAAAAAGTTAACATGAATGTAGTTCTTACCTGCTGCAACCGCTAACGGCGAAGTATTGTAGTGTAAAGATTACCTTTTGTTCACCAATATCTACATTTTGGTACCCACGGCGAATTATTGATCATGTCGTCAGAGTCCTAATTATTGTTCGTCGCCCTCCACTTTCATATATAATTATTATGTAAGAAAAGAAAAGAGTAAATTTTTAACTTAAATACTGTTTGTCTAAATCACATCGCATTGTATACGAAAACTCAGAGAGAAGACCATAGTTTCATGTTAATGTGATCCACTTCTGTGTTATTAAAGAGTTCCGAATACCATTTCAGTTTAAAATAACCGTTATTTTCTTTACTATTTTTGGAAAATACACTCCTGGAAATTGAAATAAGAACACCGTGAATTCATTGTCCCAGGAAGGGGAAACTTTATTGACGCATTCCTGGGGTCAGATACATCACATGATCACACTGACAGAACCACAGGCACATAGACACAGGCAACAGAGCATGCACAATGTCGGCACTAGTACAGTGTATATCCACTTTTCGCAGCAATGCAGGCTGCTATTCTCCCATGGAGACGATCTTAGAGATGCTGGATGTAGTCCTGTGGAACGGCTTGCCATGCCATTTCCACCTGGCGCCTCAGTTGGACCAGCGTTCGTGCTGGACGTGCAGACCGCGTGAGACGACGCTTCATCCAGTCCCAAACATGCTCAATGGGGGACAGATCCGGAGGTCTTGCTGGCCAGGGTAGTTGACTTACACCTTCTAGAGCACGTTGGGTGGCACGGGATACATGCGGACGTGCATTGTCCTGTTGGAACAGCAAGTTCCCTTGCCGGTCTAGGAATGGTAGAACGATGGGTTCGATGACGGTTTGGATGTACCGTGCACTATTCAGTGTCCCCTCGACGATCACCAGTGGTGTACGGCCAGTGTAGGAGATCGCTCCCCACACCATGATGCCGGGTGTCGGCCCTGTGTGCCTCGGTCGTATGCAGTCCTGATTGTGGCGCTCACCTGCACGGCGCCAAACACGCATACGACCATCATTGGCACCAAGGCAGAAGCGACTCTCATCGCTGAAGACGACACGTCTCCATTCGTCCCTCCATTCACGCCTGTCGCGACACCACTGGAGGCGGGCTGCATGATGTTGGGGCGTGAGCGGAAGACGGCCTAACGTTGTGCGGGACCGTAGCCCAGCTTCATGGAGACGGTTGCGAATGGTCCTCGCCGATACCCCAGGAGCAACAGTGTCCCTAATTTGCTGGGAAGTGGCGGTGCGGTCCCCTACGGCACTGCGTAGGATCCTACGGTCTTCTACATCTACATTTATACTCCGCAAGCCACCCAACGGTGCGTGGCGGAGGGCACTTTACGTGCCACTGTCATTACCTCCCTTTCCTGTTCCAGTCGCGTATGGTTCGCGGGAAGAACGACTGTCTGAAAGCCTCCGTGCGCGCTCTAATCTCTCTAATTTTACATTCGTGATCTCCTCGGGAGGTATAAGTAGGGGGAAGCAATATATTCGATACCTCATCCAGAAACGCACCCTCTCGAAACTTGGCGAGCAAGCTACACCGCGATGCAGAGCGCCTCTCTTGCAGAGTCTGCCACTTGAGTTTATTAAACATCTCCGTAACGCTATCACGGTTACCAAATAACCCTGTGACGAAACGCGCCGCTCTTCTTTGGATCTTCTCTATCTACTCGGTCAGACCGATCTGGTACGGATCCCACACTGATGAGCAATACTCAAGTATAGGTCGAACGAGTGTTTTGTAAGCCACCTCCTTTGTTGATGGACTACATTTTCTAAGCACTCTCCCAATGAATCTCAACCTGGTACCCGCCTTACCAACAATTAATTTTATATGATCATTCCACTTCAAATCGTTCCGCACGCATACTCCCAGATATTTTACAGGAGTAACTGCTACCAGTGTTTGTTCCGCTATCATATAATCATACAATAAAGGATCCTTCTTTCTATGTATTCGCAATACATTACATTTGTCTATGTTAAGGGTCAGTTGCCACTCCCTGCACCAAGTGCCTATCCGCTCCAGATCTTGCTGCATTTCGCTACAATTTTCTAATGCTGCAACTTCTCTGTATACTACAGCATCATCAGCGAAAAGCCGCATGGAACTTCCGACACTATCTACTAGGTCATTTATATATATTGTGAAAAGCAATGGTCCCATAACACTCCCCTGTGGCACGCCAGAGGTTACTTTAACGTCTGTAGACGTCTCTCCATTGATAACAACATGCTGTGTTCTGTTTGCTAAAAACTCTTCAATCCAGCCACACAGCTGGTCTGATATTCCGTAGGCTCTTACTTTGTTTATCAGGCGACAGTGCGGAACTGTATCGAACGTCTTCCGGAAGTCAAGAAAAAGAGCATCTACCTGGGAGCCTGTATCTAATATTTTCTTGGCCTCATGAACAAATAAAGCGAGTTGGGTCTCACACGATCGCTGTTTCCGGAATCCATGTTGATTCCTACATAGTAGATTCTGGGTTTCCAAAAACGACATGATACTCGAGCAAAAAACATGTTCTAAAATTCTACAACAGAACGACGTCAGAGATATAGGTCTATAGTTTTGCGCATCTGCTCGACGACCCTTCTTGAAGACTGGGACTATCTGTGCTCTTTTCCAATCATTTGGAACCCTCCGTTCCTCTAGAGACTTGCGGTACACGGCTGTTAGAAGGGGGGCAAGTTCTTTCGCGTACTCTGTGTAGAATCGAATTGGTATCCCGTCAGGTCCAGTGGACTTTCCTCTATTGAGTGATTCCAGTTGCTTTTCTATTCCTTGGACACTTATTTCGATGTCAGCCATTTTTTCGTTTGTGCGAGGATTTAGAGAAGGAACTGCAGTGCGGTCTTCCTCTGTGAAACAGCTTTGGAAAAAGGTGCTTAGTATTTCAGCTTTATGCGTGTGATCCTCTGTTTCAATGCCGTCATCATCCCGTAGTGTCTGGGTATGCTGTTTCGAGCCACTTACTGATTTAACGTAAGACCAGAACTTCCTAGGATTTTCCGTCAAGTCGGTACATAGAATTTTACTTTCGAATTCACTGAACGCTTCACGCATAGCCCTCCTTACGCTAACTTTGACATCGTTTAGCTTCTGTTTGTCGGAGAGGTTTTGGCTGCGTTTAAACTTGGAGTGGAGCTCTCTTTGCTTTCGCAGTAGTTTTCTAACTTTGTTGTTGTACCACGGTGGGTTTTTCCCGTCCCTCACAGTTTTACTCGGCACGTACCTGTCTAAAACGCATTTTACGATTGCCTTGAACTTTTTCCATAAACACTCAACATTGTCAGTGTCGGAACAGAAATTTTCGTTTTGATCTGTTAGGTAGTCTGAAATCTGCCTTCTATTACTCTTGCTAAACAGATAAACCTTCCTCCCTTTTTTTATATTCCTATTAACTTCCATATTCAGGGATGCTGCAACGGCCTTATGATCACTGATTCCCTGTTCTGTACATACAGAGTCGAAAAGTTCGGGTCTGTTTGTTATCAGTAGGTCCAAGATGTTATCTCCACGAGTCGGTTCTCTGTTTAATTGCTCGAGGTAATTTTCGGATAGTGCACTCAGTATAATGTCACTCGATGCTCTGTCCCTACCACCCGTCCTAAACATCTGAGTGTCCCAGTCTATATCTGGTAAATTGAAATCTCCACCTAAGATTATAACATGCTGAGAAAATTTAAGTGAAATGTATTCCAAATTTTCTCTCAGTTGTTCTGCCACTAATGCTGCTGAGTCGGGAGGTCGGTAAAAGGAGCCAATTATTAACCTAGTTCGGTTGTTGAGTGTAACCTCCACCCATAATAATTCACAGGAACTACCCACTTCTACTTCACTACAGGATAAACTACTACTAGCAGCGACGAACACTCCACCACCGGTTGCATGCAATCTATCCTTTCTAAACACCGTCTGTACCTTTGTAAAAATTTCGGCAGAATTTATCTCTGGCTTAAGCCAGCTTTCTGTACCTATAACGATTTCAGCTTCGGTGCTTTCTATCAGCGCTTGAAGTTCTGGTACTTTACCAACGCAGCTTCGACAGTTGACAATTACAATACCGATTGCTGCTTGGTCCCCGCATGTCCTGACTTTGGCCCGCACCCGTTGAGGCTGTTGCCCTTTCTGTACTTGCCCAAGGCCATCTAACCTAAAAAAACCGCCCAGTCCACGCCACACAACCCCTGCTACCCGTGTAGCCGCTTGTTGCGTGTAGTGGACTCCTGACCTATCCAGCGGAACCCGAAACCCCACCACCCTATGGCGCAAGTCGAGGAATCTGCAGCCCACACGGTCGCAGAACCGTCTCAGCCTCTGATTCAGTCCCTCCACTCGGCTCTGTACCAAAGGTCCGCAGTCAGTCCTGTCGACAGTCTTGGCGTGCATCCGTGCGTCGCTGCGGTCCGGTCCCAGGTTGACGGGCACGTGCACCTTCCGCCGACCACTGGCGACAACATCGATGTACTGTGGAGACCTCACGCCCCACGTGTTGAGCAATTCGGCGGTACGTCCACCCGGCCGCTATACGCCCTCGCTCAAAGTCCGTCAACTGCACATACGGTTCACGTCCACGCTGTCGCGGCATGCTACCAATGTTAAAGACTGCGATGGAGCTCCGTATGCCACGGCAAACTGGCTGACACTGACGGCGGCGGTGCACAAATGTTGCGCAGCTAGCGCCATTCGACGGCCAACACCGCGGTTCCTGGTGTGTCCGCTGTGCCGTGCGTGTGATCATTGCTTGTACAGCCCTCTCGCAGTGTCCGGAGCAAGTATGGTGGGTCTGACACACCGGTGTCAATGTGTTCTTTTTTCCATTTCCAGGAGTGTATTTCGCTGAAGTTTATCCTCACAGTCTGGATGCAAATTGTAGCATTACTGCACTGCCTGCCATACCATGTAATAGTGGGTGAACAGCTAGATGCGTTTTGGAAAGATAACAAAATTCTCATTTCGCAAAGCAAGTACATGAGAAGCAATTAGCCGTGCAGTGATTTATTTCAGGACCATGCTGTGTATTACTTTATATTTGTACAATGGAACAAAACAGAGCAAAGCTGAGTGATCCATTGCACGTGCGAAACAATTGTAGTGCCTAAACGACCTTTCTGACATGGAATTGGAAACTGTATCCATTTGCAAAATTTTCTCAAAAATCAGTTGGTGCGTTTTTATAACAGGACACAGTTTCAATTCGCTCGCGCTCAACTCAGCTTCCCCTTTTCTCACATGACATATTGCGAACTGTGGATGAAGAGCAACAGGCAGATTCCATATTTCTAGATTTCCAGAAAGCATTTGACACGGTGCCCAATGCAGGCTGTTAACGAATAAATTCACAGATATGTGAGTGGCTCGAAGACGTCTTGAGTAATAGAGGCCAATAAGTTGCCCTCGACGGCGAGTGTTCATCAGAGGCAAGGATGTGGTCAGGGGTGGCCCAGGGAAGTGTCATAGGTCCGCTATCGTTCTCTGTTGACATGAACGATTCGGCAGGTAGGATGGACAGCAGTCTGCGGTTGTTTGTGGCTGATGCTATGGTGTACGTTAAGGTGTCGAAGCTGAGTGACTGTAGGAAGATACAAGACGACCTAGATAAAATTTCTAGTTGGTGCGATGATCAGTAGCTAGCCCTAAATGTGGAAAACTGTAAGTTAATGCTGATCAGTAGGAAGAATAAACCTGTAATGTTCAGATACATTCTTACTAGTGTCCTGCTTGACACAGTCGACCCGTTTAATTATCTGGGCGTAACGTTGCACAACTATGTGAAATGAAACGAGAATGTAAGAATTGTGGTAGGGAAGGCGAGTGGTCGACTACGGTTTATTGAGAGAATTTTAGGAAGGACTGGTTCACCTGTAAGGGATACCGCATATACAATGCTGGTGCGGCCTATTCTTGAGTACTGCTCAAGTGTTTGGGATCTGTACCAGGTCGGATTGAAGGAAGACATCCAAGCAATTCAGAGGCGAGCTGCTTGATCTGTTAACGGTAGGTTCAACCAACATGTAAGTGTTACGCAGATTCATAGGGAACTCAGATGGGAATCCCTGGAGGGAAAGTGACGTTCTTCCCGAAAGACATTATTGAGAAAATTTAGAGAACCGACATTTGAAGCTGATTGTTGAACGATTCTACTGCTAACGTACATTGGTCATAAGGACCACGAAGATAAGATACGAGAAATGAGGGTTCATGTGGAGTCATATGGACAGTCGTTTTCCCCTGGCTCTATCTGCGAGTGTAGCAGGAAAGCAAACAACTGGTCGTGGTACAGGACACCCTGCGCCACGGTACAGTGGCTTTCTCTGTAGATGTATATGTAGAGTTAGCTAGTGTATTGTGAATGTTTGATGAGGCAGCTATTCTGTAGAATATTACTGATAGATGTTCTTTGTATTCAATTTCATTTACAGGTAGTCATATTCAGTTTAGAATAATTAGCACTACACACACCGCAAATAATGACATAGTGAATGTTCACGTTCATAAACAGGGTAGCACTGGCTATTCTACACTGAAGGGGCAAAGGAACAGGAACACCTGCCTGATACCGTGTAGCGCCCAAGCGAGCACGCAAAAGTGCCGCAACACGATGTGTCATGGACTCGACTAATGTCTGATGTAGTGCTGTAGGGAACTGACACCATGAATTCTACAGGGCTGTCAATACATCCGTACGAGTAAGAGTGGGTGGAGATCTCTTCTGAACAGCACGTTGTAAGGCATCCTAGGTGTGCTCAATAACGTTCATATCTACGGAGTTTGGTGGCCAGCAGAAGTGTTTAAGTTCAGAAGAGTATTCCTGGAGCCACTCTGTAGAAATTTTGGACGCTTGGGATATCGCATTGTCCTGCTTTAATTGCCCAAGTCCGTCGGAATGCACAATGTACATGAATGGATGCCGGTGATCAGACAGGATGCCTACATAGTGCCAACTTTCAGAGTCGTATCTAGACGTATCAGGCGTCGCATATCACTCAAAATGCACACGTCCCACATCATTACAGGGCCTCCACCACCTTGAACAGTCCCAGCTGACATGCAGGGTCCATGGATTCATGAGGTTGTCTCCAAATCCGTACACGTCCATCCCCTAGATAGAATTTGAAACGAGACTCTTCCGACCATGCAACATGTTTCCAGTCATCAACGGCCCAATGTCGGTGTTGACGGGCCCAGGAGAGGCGTAAAGCTTTGCGTCGTGCAGACATCAAGGGTACATGAGTGAGCCTTCGGCTATCGCGTGAACGACTCTCTTCAGTCGTCGTTGGTCCCGTTCTTACAGGACTTTTTTTCCGGCCGTAGCGATGTCGGAGATTTCATGTTTTACCGGATTCCTGATATTCACGGTACACCCGTGAAATAGTCGCATGGGAAAATCCAACTTCATTGCTACCTCGGAGATGCTACGTCCCATCGCTCGTGCACCGACTATAACACCACGTTCACTTAAATATTGACAACTTGCTATTGTAGCAGCAGTAACCGATCTAACAATTGCACCAGACCCTTGTTTTCTTACAGACGTTGCCGACCGCAGCACCGTATTCTGCTTGTTTACGTATCTCTGTATTTGAATACACATGCCTATACCAGTTTCTTGGGCGCTTCGGTGTACAGGGTGGTCCATTGATACTGACCGGGCCAAATATCTCACGAAATAAGCATCAAACGAAAAAACTATAAAGAATGAAACTCGTCTAGCTGTAAGGGGGAAACCAGATGGCGCTATGGTTGGCCCGATAGATGGCGCTGCCATAGGTCAAACGGATATCAACTGCGTTTTTTTAAAGTACGAACCCCCATTTTTTATTACATATTCGTGTAGTGCGTAAATAAATATGAATGTTTTAGTTGGACCACTTTTTTCTCTTTGCGACAGATGGCGCTGTAATAGTCACAAACGTATAAGTACGTGGCATCACGTAAAATTCCGCCAGTGCGGACGGTATTTGCTTCGTGATACATTACCCGTGTTAAAATGGACCGTTTACCAATTGCGGAAAACGCCGATATCGTGTTTATGTATGGCTATTGTGATCAAAATGCTCAACGGGCGTGTGCTATGTATGCTGTTCGGTATCCTGGACGGCATCATTCAAGAGTTCGGACCGTTCGCCGGATAGTTACATTATTTAAGGAAACACGAAGTTATCAGCCACATATGAATCGTCAGCCACTACCCGCAACAAATGATGATGCCCAAGTAGGTGTTTTAGCTGCTGTCGCGGCTAATCCACACATCAGTAGTAGACAATTTGCGGGAGAATCGGGAATCTCAAAAACGTCGGTGCTGAGAATGCAACATCAACATCGATTGCACCCGTACCATATTTCTATGCAGCAGGAAATGCTGGCGAGGACTTTGAACGTCGTGTACACTTCTGCCACTGGGCACAAGAGAAATTACGGGATGATGACAGATGTTTTACACGCATTCTGTTTAGCGACGAAGCGTCATTCACCAACAGCGGTAACGTAAACCGGCACAATATGCGCTATTGGGCAACGGAAAAACCACGATGACTGCGACAAGTGGAACATCAGCGACCTTGGCGGGTTAATGTATGGTGCGGCATCATGGGAGGAAGGATAATTGGCCCCCATTTTATCGATGGCAATCTAAATGGTGTTATGTATGCTGATTTCCTACTTATTGTTCTACAGATGTTACTACAAGACGTTTCACTGCATCACAGAATGGCGATGTACTTCCAACATGATGGATGTCCGGCACATAGCTCGCGTAGCGGTTGAAGCGGTATTGAATAGCATATTTCATGACAGGTGCATTGGTCGTCGAAGCACCATACCATGGCCTGCACGTTCACCGGATCTGACGTCCCCGGATTTCTTTCTGTGGGGAAAGTTGAAGGATATTTGCTATCGTGATCCACCGACAACGCCTGACAACTTGCGTCAGCGCATTGCAATGCATGTGCGAACATTACGGAAGGCGAACTACTCGCTGTTGAGAGGAATGTCATTACACGTATTGCCAAATGCGTTGAGGTTGACGGACATCATTTTGAGCATTTATTGCATTAATGTGGTATTTACAGGTATTGACGATGTAACAAAAAAATGGTTCAAATGGCTCTGAACACTATGCGACTTAACTTCTGAGGTCATCAGTCGCCTAGAACTTAAAACTAATTAAACCTAACTAACCTAAGGACATCACACACATCCATGCCCGAGGCAGGATTCGAACCTGCGACCGTAGCGGTCGCTCGGTTCCAGACTGTAGCACCTAGAACCACACGACCACCCCGGCCGGCCACGATGTAACAGCATGCGTTCTCAGAAAAGATAAGTTCACAAAGGTACATGTATCACATTGGAACAACCGAAATAAAATGTTCAAACGAACCTACGTTCTGTATTTTAATTTAAAAAAACCTACCCGTTACCAACTGTTCCTCTAAAATTGTGAGCCATATGTTTGTGACAAGGTCACAGCGCCATCTATCACATAACGAAAAACGTCGTCCAACTAAAACATTCATACTTTTTTACGTACTACACGAATGTTATAAAAAATGGGGATTCCTATTTAAAAAACCGCAGTTGATATCCGTTTGATCTATGGCAGCGCCATCTAGCGGGCCAGCCATAGCGCCATTTGGTTTCCCCCTTCAAGCTAGACAAGTTTCGTTCTTTGTAGTTTTTTCGTTTGACTATTATTTCTTGAGATATTTGGCCCGTTCACGATCAATGGACCACCCTGTATATGAGAGTTTGTTGGTGACACACTTATAGGAACTTAAAAGATTCTGATTTTCAAGTTTGTAGCCTGGAACGTAGACGTGGTACGCTATTAACAGATGTTACTTCCCAACGTTGAAATTAAAATGTATTTCTTTCAGTGATTTATGTGTTCTTTCTCCTCCGCGAGTCCTCACAAGAATTTCTATAAAGATTTCTTGTCCTACAATCTCCTGTTTGTCTCAAGTAGCATACGTTTAATTACAACCACCCTGTATAGCGGTCTTCATACTCAATTCCATACAAGCGAATCCGCAGCTGTAAAGGAATCGACTGATCCAGCACTGCACAAACCTGAGTTCTACTTAACTGCGCTTGTTCCTCAAATATGTTCGGAATGCACACTTTATTTTGTCTCTCTGTACGACTGTTTTAAGTCGAAATGATCCCTGCGAGCGGAAAGGATGCTTTTGCCTTAGAACCGGAGAGTTCTTGCGTTTCACGTTTCGAAATTACAGTTTCCAGTAGTGCATTAGAACGTAACTTCTGTTGCTCGTTGTAATCTTAATGATCAAAAATGCTCTAGAGATGGTTCAGCTCATTAGATAGGCCTCTGGGATTAGAGAAAGCGTAGGTCCTATGCACCAAGCCTGGAGCACTGTGTCACAATGTTATGGATCGAGGCTGCGGTTGGCATGTTTGTATAAATCTGTGACAACTGGATTCTTATGAAGAGCATGTCTCGGTATATTATGATCACTTTACGAGAGAGAAAATAACTCTCCTCGTCCTCCAACGTAAATCTAATACTGGAGAGGAGAAATTTTAGATCAAAGTAAAATACAGGATGTTTAAAAAATTGTCATTTTTCCTACAACATGCAGTATTGGCCAAAAGTAGAACCATAGTACCTATATATTATATGTCCGGAAATCAATACCGGTTGAGATATGCTGAAGATCGGCAATTCATAGCATTTCTTTTATTTACATAACTTATGAGGCATGATTCACAAAAGGTGGCTTGGTAAATTACCAAAATACGAACGTGTGGATAGATGTAAATCTCCCATCAATAACGGAGGATCTGTGCGGTATCAGTTTGTGGTCAGGAATTGTCGGTGACAGACTCATGTAGCCATACACTTTACCATACATATTAATAGTTGTTGTGTATTACCTATTTCTGCTCGATGAATTACCGGTGCTATAGGATAACGTTACCTTTGCAGAAAGACAACGGCTGTGTTTTGCACAGGACGTGTCACCAACCAATTTACACGGTTTGTGCGTCCGTACCTCACAGCAAAGTTTTATGGGCGCCAGACTGGTCGAAGAGGTTTTGCAGAATGGCCTCCGCGTGTACTGTACCTGTATCAGTATGGTTTCTACGGGGACATTTTAAGGTATTAGTGTATGCACAACCCACTGACAACGTGCAGATGTTACTGGAGCGTTGTGGCCAACACGTGTGACGCAGTACGAATGGAGCCAGTGTACAAGACAGAGTGTGTGATTCTCTGCGAAGAAGGGCTGAAGGACGTGTCAGGATGAGTGGTGACCACATGGAGCACTGTCTATAGTGTCTGCTCCTATTTGTACATAACAAACAGATGGGAATGAGAGGTCAGATTTGCCCATATTTCAGTAGGTATTTGTTTCTGTATGTATCATTCTAGGAACATTTCTTCTAACTTTGACCAATACTTCCGCCTGTAGGAATATGTCGCTTCCTTTTTTTTTTTTTTTTTTTTTTTTTTTTTTTTTTTTTTTTTTTTTTTTTTTTTTTTTTTACGCTTTCTATACGCAAATTCCTACAGCCGTGGAGGCATATGATACAGCTGTCAATCTCTTAAGTCCAGAAGTGGGAGTGTTTCAGGGGCATTGTGACAGAAAAAAGGATACCTGTACATGTATAGCTATCTGTTCGAAAAACGTACAAATGTAAAATGTTCCAAGAACTGATTCTCCGTGTTTCCAAGTGGCCATATCGCTTCATAGGGATTTGCTGTTTTCATGATTTGCTTTATTTCAGCTTTTTGCTTGGATCCCCTTCCTATACGCCGAACCTTGTCACTACTGTTGGTCCAGAAATTAACTGAATACAATATTTCGGAGAGAAAAGGCCGGTTTAGCTGTAAATCGTTTATTTTATAGGTACGAACGGTTTCGCAACATTTTAGCTTCATTGTTAGGTGCAATGAAATCACGTTCCGATCGAGCAATGAGAATGGCATGACCCAATGTTCGTCGTAAGCAATTTTTCGCTACGTACCGCACTCCCGGGACACCATGAGTAACACTATCAAAAATGTACCAAATTATATATCCAGCCTGTTGGTGGCCTGACTGAGAAGTCTGCTGCGAATATAGTAGTTCGGAGGTTGCAAGTAAAACAGAATATGCATTTAAGATACGAAGTGAAAACTGGCCTCTTTGTGTTTGTGGAAGGCTTACAGCTGTTGGCAATTAGCAAGTATTCTGATGCCGGGAGTGTAGGAGGAGACACTTGCTGGCGCTGCAGGAAGTTACCGGGACATCCATACCTCTAGTTTCGTCGCGATGAGACGGCCGATAAGGAAGCCGCCTGCTATTTATAGTGGCCCTGCTTCCGTGCCGGCGCTACCCTTGTCGAGGGTCGGAAAGCCGAACAGAGTGAAGGGTTATATCGGCGGGGTGGGAGGCGCCTCGCCTTGTTTGATTTACGACCGCGAGTACCGTTTGAGGGCGTCTCAGGCGCGTCGATAGCATCTGGCGGACGCCGCCAGGCCCGGCCTATCTGATGGGGAGAGTCGGCGTACGATGCGGCGCTGTGCGGGCGTGGCCGTCTGTTTCCTCTTCTACACAGTCTCCCCAGCTGCGCCATCTGACAGAGGCGCCGAGAAAGAACTCCCAACAAAAAATTACTCCTTATGTTAAAAAAAATCGTGCCGTTCGGGTACGTCCTGGTGCTATTCAGTACAGACCGATCCCTCTGGTTGGCAGCATCACTGGCGGTGGTAGAGCCAGAGCGATTCTCCGCCACCAGGGGGAAGCGGAGTGACGATGACGTCGATGTAAGCGTGGCTGCGGGGACGGTTGCTGTCTCTCATTGATCGGGTATCAAGCGGTTTGTGTGACGACAGCGGGAAGTCCGCGCCGTGACCTCGTAGCCAATAAGACCCTTGGCTCGCTGCTGTATTTGGAATCTTAGTCAGAGGAGGTTGCGTGATGTCATATCTCGGCCAGATCAATGGAGGCAGCTCACTGTAGAAGTTGCAATGATCAGCCAGAACATTTACAACCATCTACCTAATAGCAGATATGTCGACCTCTGATACTGATAGTAGCGACAACGCGCTGTGGCATGGAGGCAGTGAGGCCTTGCTAGGTCGGTGGAGGGAGCTGGCCTGCTATCTGCACACACGAGTCATCTAAATCGGCGTAAATTTCGGGAAGGGGGCGATGAATTCTGAGGCCACACCCGAGATGAGTTCTGTCGGATTCAGGTCTGGAGAAAAGGGGGACCAGCACATCATTTGGAACTCTCCAATGTGTTCCTCGAACCCTCCATTACACTCTTGGCCTTGTGACATGTCGCATTATCTTGTTGAAAATCTTGGAACAAAATGAGAATACTGCCCACTCACAAAAATCTAGTCACATGGCCCATGTAATCAATGCAGTGTATTCAAAGCCTACTGCAGGCACTAGCAAAACCGGTAAGCAAACAGTTTCTTCAGTGCTACGCCAGTCCAAAAGACTTTTTGTTCATTTGCATCTTAGTGGAAAAAGAGTGAAATTTCAGTTGGACACGGGTGCCTCTGTTATAGTGCTGAGTCGTAACCCTTATGTACTATTAGAGTCCCCACACCTGTCTAAAACTAGCACGCATCTGATGGCTTATAATGGACAAGACATTCCCGTTCTCAGAAAATGTACTTTTCCTGCCACGTATCGCTCGCATACGCAATCTGTGCTACAGTCACGCGATTGTGAGAACTTACTTGACCTTGATTCGTTTGATTTGTTCAGCTTTCAAATTCAGGACAACGTGTTGTCAGCGAGTGCATTCAGTGGCAGAGACAGTGTAGCTTGCTTGCTGTCGAATTCCCTTAACCCTGTTCTGAAGGTTTAGGTAAGGCTAACAATTTTGTTGGACACATTACTATGAAAGACAATGCTCAGCCGAATTTTGCCGAGCCAAAACTGTTCCCACTGCATTAAGGGACAACGTGGCTGCTGAAGTTAAAGAACTGCAAGATAGCGGAGCTATTGCGCCCGTACAAGCTAGTCAATGGGCAAGTCCACTGGTTTTGCTCCCCAAACCTTCAGTTCGCATTCGCCTCAGTGTTGACTTTAAGTCTACAGTCAACCCACGAACTGTAATTGATGCTTATCCTTTGCCACGCCCAGAGGATCTCATGGACAGAGTAGCCGCTGGTCGCTACTTTTCAAAAATTGATTTGCACGACGCATGTTTTCAAGCACCACTAGATGAAGAATCTCAAACTGCGTGTGTTGTGAACACTAGTTTAGGCTTGTTTAATTATTGGCCTTTGCCTTTTGGCAGTGATTTCGCACCCGCCATTTTACAACGATATTTGGGACAGCAGACTGCTCAAGTACCGAAGTGTTCAAACTATTTGAACGGTATTGTCGTAGCAGGTCGTACAGCTGAAGAACACGCTGCAAATTTGCGTGCTTTGTTTCGAGTGTTATCTGATGCAGTACTAAAATGAAGACTGGACAAGTGTGATTTTTTTAAAACTTGAATTGCAGTATCTTGGTCATGTCACAAACAGTCAGGGTATACATCCTCTTCATTCACATTTGTTAGCCATACGTAACTTGCCAGTTCCTCGCAAGGTCGCAGAATTGCGGTCAATCTTAGAAAAATTGTTGCCCTGCTGGATTCATGATGTCATTTTCCTCCAGCACTACTTCAGACATTAGTCGAGTCCATGCCACGTCGTGTTGCGGCATTTCTGCTTGTTCGCGGACTCTCTACACGATATTAGGCAGATGTACCAGTTTCTTTGGCTCTCCAGTATAAAACGACAGTTACGATACAGTTGCCAACGATGTTCTGTCAGTTCTTCTAAACAGTACATACATAATCAGAAAACCATGCTCAATGTTCTACAATAACATAAAAGCGTTGAACGAAAATAATGTCACCCACATTGGACCGCATATCACTCGATAACGGCAACAGATCTGTAGTGAAAGGCAAAGGAAAACCATTAATATCACACAGCAGCGAGTCTGGACACCGTTATAAATACATTTGCTGACTTACAATACACCGAAAGTCCTATGGAACATAAACTGTTGATGATTTCGTCATATGAAATTAAACGGCACTTTTTGCGAATCTTACGACTCATACCTATGCCCATAATGAAGTAAAACCCAAGGCCATCCTTATGCCTCGTATAAGGATGTGTGCAGCAAGACTTTGGGTCAATCAAGAAATGCAAGACCAACTGCACCGAAATCAAATCGATCAAGAACTGGACGTTGCCACTTTTGTTTAAGCAAAAATATAACGCCACTTATTTTCGTTCACATTATCAAATTAGATGATATATACGTACGCTTAACAAGCACGAAGTTAGAAAAACTCATAACAAGAAATTCAATAAGCACGTGGTTACCCAATATCAAGCAAAAGTCGAGTAAAAGAATACAAATCTTAGACTTCTATCCAAGAATGGAAAACCATACAGATAATGAGTTTACAGAACAAGAACTTTATGTATAGACAAACAAATAATTATACTATTTTAGAAAATTTGGATGATTTACATCTACAACTACATGAATACTCTGCAAATCACATTTAAGTGCCTGGCAGAGGGTTCATCGAACGACCTTCACAATTCTCTATTATTCCAAACTCGTATAGTGCTCGGAAAGAATGATGTTTCCGAAAGAGCTCTCATTTCCCTTATTTTATCGTGTTAATCGTTCCTCCCTATGTAGATATTTTCCGCATTCGGAGGAGAAAGTTGGTGATTGGAATTTCGTGAGAAGATCCCGTCGCAACGAAAAACGCCTTTCTTTTAACGATTTCCAGCCCAAATCCTGTATCATTTCTGCGACACTCTCTCTCATATTTCACGATAACACAAAACGTGCTGCCTTTCTTTCAACTTTTTCGATGTACTCCGTCAGTCCTACCTAGTAAGGATCCCACAGTATTCTAAAAGAGAACGAACAAGCGTAGTGTAGGTAGTCTCCTTAGTAGGTCTGTTACATTTTCTAAGTCTCCTGCCAATAAAACGCAGTCTTTGGTTATCCTTCCCCACAACATTTTCTGTGTGTTCCTTCCAATTTAAGTTGTTCGTAATTGTAATACCTAGGTATTTAGTTGAATTTACGGCTTTTACATTAGACTGATTTATCATGTAACCGAAGTTTAACGAATTCCTTTTAGCACTCATATGGATGACCTCACACTTTTCGTTATTTAGGGCCAACTGCCACTTTTCGCACCATTCCGATATTTTTTCTAAACAGTTTTGTAGTTTGTTTTTATCTTCTAATCACTTTATTAATCGATAAACGACAGTGTCATCTGCAAACAACCGAAGATGGCTGCTCAGATTGTCTCCCAAACTGTTTATATAGATAAGTAACAGCAAAGGACCTATAACACTACCTTGGGGAACGCCAGAAATCACTTCAGTTTTACTCGATGACTTTCCGTCAGTTATTACGAACTGTGACCTCTCTGACAGGAAATCACAAATCCAGTCACATAACTGAGACGATATTCCATAAGCACGCAGTTTCACTACGAGCCGCTTGTGTGGTACAGCCGGACGAAGTGGTCGAGCGGTTCTAGGCGCTTCAGTCTGGAACCGCGCGACCGCTACGGTTGCAGGTTCGAATCCTGCCTCGGGCATGGATGTGTGTGATGTCCTTAGGTTAGTTAGGTTTAAGTAGTTCTAAGTTCTAGGGGAGTGATGACCCATAGTGCTCAGAGCCATTTGAACCATTTTTTGTGTGGTACAGTGTCAAAAGCCTTCCGGAAATCCAGAAATACGGAATCGATCTGAAATCCCTTGTCAATAGCACTCAATACTTCATGTGAATAAAGAGCTAGCTGTGTTTCAGAGGAACGATATTTTCTAAACTCATGTTGACTGTGTGTCAATAGACAGTTTTCTTCGAGGTAATTCATAATGTTCGAACACAATATATGTTCTAAAACCCTGCTACATATCGACATTAACGATATGTGCCTAGAACTTAGAACTTAGAACTACTTACTCATACTACCTTTCTTGAATATTGATGTGACCTGTGCAACTGTCCAGTCTTTGGGTACGGATCGTTCGTCGAGCGAACGGTTTTATATGATTGTTACGTATGGACCTAATGCATCAGCATACTCCGAAAGGAACCTAATTGGTGTACAGTCTGGACCAGAAGATTTGCTTTTATTAAGTGATTTAAGTTGATTCTCTACTCCGAAGACATTTACTTCTACGTTACTCATGTTGGCAGCTGTTCTTGATTCAAATTCTGGAGCATTTACTTCGTCTTCTTTTGTGAAGGCATTTCAGAAGACTATGTTTGGTTACTCTGCTTTGGCAGCACTGTCTTCGATAGTATCTCCATTGCTATCGCGCAGAGAAGGCATTGATTGTTTCTTGGCGCTAACATACTTCACATACGACCAAAATCTCTTTGGATTTTCTGCCAGTTTTCGAGACAACGTTTCGTTGTGGAAACTGTTATAGGCATCTCGCATTGAAGTCCGCGCTAAATTTGAAGCCTCTGTAAAAGATCGCCAATCTTGAGGATTTTGCGTCTGTTTAAATTTGGCATGTTCGTTTCTTTGTTTCTGCAACAGTGTTCTAACCCGTTTTGTGTACCAAGGAGGATCAGCTCCTTCGTTTGTTAATTCATTTGGTATAAATATCTCAATTGCTGCCGATACTATTTCTCTGAGTTCAAGCCACATCTGGTCTACACTTATATTATTAATTAGGAACGAGTGGAGATTGTCTCTCAGGAAGGCGTCCAGTGAATTTTTATCTGCTTTTTTGAATAGGTATATTTTTCACTTATTTTTCGGGAATTTGGGGATTACAATATTCAATCTCGCTACGACAACCATGTGTTCACTAATCCCTGAATCGGTTTTGATACTCGTTATTAACTCAGGATTATTTGTTGCTAAGAGCTACAGTCTGGAAACGCTACGGTCGCAGGTTCGAATCCTGCCTCGGGCATGGATGTGTGTGATGTCCTTAGGTTAGTTACTTACGCTAAGGACAACACACACACCCATTCCCGAGGGAGGACTCGAACCTCCGACGGGAGGAGTCGCGAGAATCGTGACAGGACGCCCTTAGACCACGCGGCTACCCCGCGTGGCACCCCGCATGAGCAGCGCCTATTAGACAGAGGGGGTCCGACAGCCGATCAGTTCCAGTCAGTCCACCAGGTAGGAGGAACACGACTCGTGTTGTCTGTAGTTCAACCACACCTAGACGGTCAATACCGCGGTTCGATCGCGTCCGCATTATTACTTCGTGCCAGGAAGGGCTCTCAACAAAGGGAAGTGACCAGGTTCGCAGGAGAGCTTCTGTAAAGTTTGGAAGGTAGGAGACGAGGTACTGGCAGAAGTAGAGCTGTGAGGACGGGGCGTGAGTCGTGCTTGGATAGCCCAGTTGGTAGAGCACTTGCCTGCGAAAGGCGAAGGTCCCGAGTTCGAGTCTCTGTCCGGCACACAGTTTTAATCTGCCAGAAAGTTTCATATCAGCGCACACTCCGCTGCAGAGTGAAAATCTCATTCGGAAAAGTTTCTGATTGCCCTTATATCACTGTAACCCGACATGGAATCCGCTACCAGAATAATTTGTCCGATGGAGCTCTGATCCACTTTATGAAAGTAATTACTCTGTAACAAAGTCCCAAGCCTCACCTCACGTAGTACAAGAGGCTGAATTTCAAGAAATCTAGCTAGGCGGAGTAGCCGTGAGGTATCTGAGGAGCCTTGACACCGTTCGCACGCCTCCCTCCGTCGGAGGTTCGAGTCCTCCCCCCGGCCACGGGTGTGTGTGTGTGTGTTATCGTTAGTTTAAAGTAGATCAAGTACTGTATAAGCCTAGGGACCGATGACCTCAGAAGTGTGGTCCCATAGCATCTTACCACAAATTTCAAAATTTCAAGAAATCTCTTTTACATTTGATCATACAGTAATAACGCAGCTTAAGTGAAAAGCTATTAGGTGTTTATACAGAAGGCTCGGAAATGAAAACTAAGGACGGTATTAGCCGAGGGACACTAGTGACACCACTCGTGACGTCACGAATGGCGCCGATAGCTGCCAAAGGTTTCGGTGCATTGCTTCTTATGCGCAGTGGCAGCAGCCTGTTAGCCGAAGGCAACTACTGGCACCACTGGTCCACTACCTACCACACCCAACAACAGCTGTGTCCACATCCGAGTTGCACAAGACAGCCACGGGGCGCTGCGGAATATGAAGCCTATTACCCGCGGGCCGGTTTTCGCCCGATGGACCTGCGCGCGTATAGGATGCGTCACTGAGCATGTGCTCTCAGCCCCAAAGTCCCTCAATAATTTGTTTCTCGAATACAGTGAACATAGTATTTGCTGTAGTGTGTTACAAAATTGCTGTTTTTTAATAAGTAAATAAACATAGAAACACCATGAAGTTAGGGAAAAGAGTACACTGTCTGGGAATAGAATAAATACATAAGATCTAATTTCTGGTATTGGTAAGTGTGGTGTGCGTACTGTAAGACCTTTGGTACACACACCATCAGATTATTTGACTTGTCGCTCTAACGAAGTAGGCGAGCGTCAGCAATATGTCTCGTGGTCTTATCGTGGCGTGTTTATCTTCTGCCATTAGATCAGACGATAGAAATGCCACTTGCACGCTTAGAGTAGCAGATTGACGGTGACCAACTTTAAACAGAACTTGATTAATTTTCACACATATTTACTAATAATAAAAAGCATAGACATTACGTAACTTGATTCTGTATGCTGTTTACAATTAACAATCTGAAGTTCCTTTGTTCTTGGTACGTTAACCTTATTCCCACATACCTCTGATACTTGACAAAGGTGCCTATACATTTATCTTCATGGCTATGTAAAGGAATATGGTAGTCTTATTAGGCGCAGACTGAAAGTTGACTATAGACTGGTACAGACTAATGCAGACTGGTACAGACTAATGCAGACATATGTAGCCTGCACGAGTGTGATCCGCAAGGAGAAAAGGTTCTACGTTAGCAGCAATCTCATTGGCTGCGTTACATATTAATACGCGGATCGGTGGAAGAAGAATTTCGTCCGTTTCTAAGGCAGCGCTATCTCGTAGTGCGGAGACGGACGAGCACTGCGCCTGCACTGTTGTGCTTAGCGGGGCGCGCTCTAGTGGGAAAGTTCTGTACGCGCTGACTACGCGGAACTATGTACACAACAATATGGAACCTGCAATCTGCCATTCCGCGACGGAAACATGCTCTTATAAAATAGAGAAGCTCTACGTTGACATTCTGCAAGCGCCTGTGAATACCTGATATGCTCTGGTTTCCAGCCAAAGAAACTGAATGACAGCCCTCTGCTTGGAAGGCACTTTCGCAGTAGAGAACGGATCAGAATAACGTTGTGGAAAGGGGCCAAGACCAGTTACTGTTAGTTACACAAGAACACACAACTTTATTTCTCCAAAACACAATGCTCAGTTTTCTCTTTAAAACAACAAGGATCAATACACAGCTGAGGGCCCAAGTAACTTCTCAATAATAAAATTTAAATAATTCTTTTTAAAACACAAGGATTTTGACAAACTGCTAAAGGCCTTGCTAAAGTAAAATTAAAATATCTTCTCGGCTAAAGGCCCAAATAATATTTCAGATCAGCAAAGGAAATTCTTTAAAAGGCAAGCCGCGCGGAATTAGCCGAGCGATCTACAGCGCTGACGTCATGGACTGTGCGGCTGGTCCCGGCGGAGGTTCGAGACCTCCCTCGGGCATGGGTGTGTGTGTTTGTCCTTAGGATAATTTAGGTTAAGTAGTGTGCAAGCTTAGGGACTGATGACCTTAGCAGTTAAGTCCCATAAGATTTCACACACATTTGAACATTTTTTTAAAAGGCAAGCATTTGCCAATTTCGGCTAAAAGCCGTATTAAGGATGTGGTGTCACCGCCAGACACCACACTTGCTAGCTGGTAGCCTTTAAATCGGCCGCGGTCCGCTAGTATACGTCGGACCCGCGTGTCGCCACTGTCAGTGATTGCAGACCGAGCGCCGCCACACGGCAGGTCTAGAGAGACGTCCTAGCACTCGCCCCAGTTGTACAGCCGACTTTGCTAGCGACGGATCACTGACAAATTACGCTCTCATTTGCCGAGACGATAGTTAGCATAGCCTTCAGCTACGTCATTTGCTACGACCTAGCAAGGCGCCATTATCAATTGCTGTTTATCTTGTGATGCATGTACCGTCAGACCGATGTTCACCAATTATGGATTAAAGTTAAGTATTCCAACAGCTACGTACTTTATTTGCTAGACTCAAATCCTTTAACTGTTCCAGACCTTTCGGCTTCACCTCCTAGTGGCTTGGCTGTCTTGCCAAGTCACAACAAAGGAAAATTTAAATTAATTCCTCGGCTGAAAGCCCAATAATATTTCAACATAATAAAAGGGCCTTTAAAGACCAGCATTTACACAGTACGACAGCAAACCACCTTATGAAAACTTGAAATACCTTCACTGCTGAAGGCCCAAACAATTATTCAAAATAATCAAAGACAGACCTTAAGATATGCACTTACACAGTACAGCTGAAGGCCATTTTAAGAATTCAAGATAATTAAAGAGAAACCTTACAGACAAGAATTTACACATTACGGCTGAAAGCTACAGATTTTCAAACAAACTTGGCTGAAGGCCTAAATACAGAGCAAACAAGAACTTTAAATAAAACACGGCTGAAGGCCTAATCCTAAAGTACTTCACAAAAGGTTCGGCTGAAGGACTTATACTGAAAATAGAACAGACAAAATTAATACACGACTGAAGGCCTGGCACAGCACTTGCGACAAAAAGAAAATCACAATCACAAACAACAGAACAGTGGCGCTCAGAAGTGGTCCAAGGGTCGGCCTGGGGAGGAAACTCTAACAACAGTTTAGGTGAGACAGACAGCCAAGCGTAACACTAAATAATCGGATGGCAACACGACCTACGGACAGCGTAAGAACCAACCAACAGCCTAACCAATTCCCTTCCGCCGACCAACGGCACTACAGCCCAAAATGTCAGCGAGGGCGAGGATACCAACAGCACTACGTCTTCAAATATTGGCGTCTAAGTACAGCAAAGGCACAATAACCACTGAAAAAATATGAACAAACACAAAGGCTGTGGGACTACACGCCGTGCCGGACAACATCAACACGGTGAGGAAACACACACTCGCTGCTCTGTCCGAACCGACCGACTGCCTACTCCAGTCCGCAGACAGCATTCATCTGATCAGTGGGAATCACAGAAGCTACACACAGTTCCACGTAAACACTTACACCAAGAACTCTGACAATCCTAAAACCATTCACTGTGGAATCACAAGGAGAAATAACAAGTCGACACACATAGTTTCCATAAGCGGTCGGAGACCAAATATATGTCGTCCGGTGAGACGACCGACGGAACGACCAACCAAGGTCGTCCCCACTCAAGTCTCCTTCCGTTGGCCATTGCATGTGTGTCGGTAACGGTCCGGAGCACACTGCCGCTCCAACCCGACTCAACCCGATGTCCGTTCCAAAGTCGGATACACGGCGAACCTGGTACACTGGCTCGGACCAAACCATGAAGAGGTAACTCTTGCCCATTGGCCATAACATCTCTGTACAAGGAGGGAACCGACACACTTCCGGCAAGATCACCAACTGACGAGGCCTAGAAATGGTCGAAAGACCTAATACACGTCACCCAATGAGACAACCAACCAGCGCTCGTTCCCGATCCAATCTCCTTCCGTCGGACAGTTTATGTATGTCGCCAGCGGTCGGCGAATACTGGCTATCCGCACCTCACTGGCGCTCCGTCCCCCAACTCCCTTCGGACGGACGACGTCCCGGAGACAGTGGCTCGGACCCAACCATGCAGAGGGACCACCGGCCCATTGGCCACCCGACATCTCTGCACAGGGAAGGAACCGACCAAAGTCCCGCAAGATGATCAGTTGAAGGGGCCCAGAAGCGACATGAAGACCAAATACACGTCGACGGCCGACCGAACAACCAACCAACGGTCAACAGTCTTCCCCGCTCCAATCTCCTTCCGTCGGACAGTGCACGTGTGTCGCCAGCAGTGGGCGAGTACTGGCTGCCCGGACCTCCCTGGCGCTCCAACCCCGACTGAACTCCAGATATACGACGAGCCGGAAATACTAACGGTCGTTCCAGAGATAGTACGACAGTGCACTTATCGATAAGCGCTACTGCTGCCACTCACGGGCAAGCAAACCAGCAACCTAGTGACACCAGTAAATCGAATTAAAAGAAAACGAGGCGACAGAACGATACAAACAGGATGACGGGCAATAAACGGCATGACCGCGAGCCGCACATGGCTCAGGCACCTCTGTTATAGACGCCATTTGAAAGCTACGCACGACGCTGCCACTCTTCGGAACTTCAAGAAACTACAGCGGCTGAAACGAATTATTCCACGACGTCCCACAGTAAATTACGCATTTTTTTAACCAAAATTTTCCAGAAGTAATTGTTGCGTTACTAACTGACCCCCCCCCCCCCAACTCCCCCCAAATTATGAGAAATAAAGTAATAACGTCAACATTACTAACTTCAATGTCAGGCTCAATTTCTCTTCTCCTGAAAAACACTTGTTTAGTACTGTGCCGATTGGAGTTATATCTTCTTTTACATAGCCAAGCAATGATGATTTCAACGTTGGATGATGACAACATTTACTGTCGTCTGCACTTCGATCGTCAAATAGTGTTAATATAATCCTCTGGTCAGTCGAGTATTATACATTGGATGCTTTCATATTTTTCTAAACTTTTGACTTTTCCTTTTCAACACTCTGAGTCCCGATAACATAAAAAAAATTATTATAATTTTTTTTTCAAAATTCACTTCAATCACCAAAGTAAGCAACGAATGCAAGATGAAATTAGCAAGAAGTAAACAATCAATTGGTTCACGAAGGTGGTTTCACCTTGGAATACAATAATAAAATTTTTCTCAAAATTAACCTTTATTGTGATAGTAAGCAACGAGTACAAGAAGAAGTTCGCAAAAAGCGAATAGTCAACTGTTTTAAGAACGTGATTTCACTTTCAGACGTCTGATATCCACTGTTTCCAACCACCCAACATTTTATGCGCTATATTTGATAGCAAATTCGCATTTTCCCTAGACGCAATCCCACATCTCGAAACTTACATGAACTCGTACCGCCTATAACAAATTATAGTTGTAAGTAAAGAGCAACACAGGTGTAAAATTTAATAAATTTGTTTCAAAAGTACATACTTTCAAACTGGTTTCATTTCGAAAGCACTCATAAAAGCAGTAACATGCACTAAAATTTACGTTGCAGTTACCGTAGATATACTTTTTTCGCTGTCAATGATCTCTTTACTTTGATCACTACAAAAAAAAAAATTACGGTCCACAATCTACTGCAATCACGCTGCACAATATCCGCGCCGACTGTTCCTTGAACGCTATAAGTGACTGCCGCAATGCACTACATTCGTGGAGATACCTCAGTGTATCACTAGTTGTCTCTGTCTTGCAATAGCGTCGGTGGCTTGATGCGAAAGGCACCAGTACTTCAAAAAAAAAAAAGATACTCTACTGGCCATTAAAATTGCTACACCAAGAAGAAATCCAGATGATAAACGGGTATTCATTGGACAAATATATTATACGAGGACAGTTCAATAAGTAATGCAACACATTTTTTTTCTGAAACAGGGGTTGTTTTATTCAGCATTGAAATACACCAGGTTATTCCCCAATCTTTTAGCTACACAACACTATTTTTCAACGTAATCTCCATTCAATGCTACGGCCTTACGCCACCTTGAAATGAGGGCCTGTATGCCTGCACGGTACCATTCCACTGGTCGATGTCGGAACCAACGTCGTACTGCATCAATAACTTCTTCATCATCCGCGTAGTGCCTCCCACGGATTGCGTCCTTCATTGGGTCAAACATATGGAAATCCGACGGTGCGAGATCGGGGCTGTAGGGTGCATGAGGAAGAACAGTCCACTGAAGTTTTGAGAGCTCCTCTCGGGTGCGAAGACTTGTGTGAGGTCTTGCGTTGTCATGAAGAAGGAGAAGTTCGTTCAGATTTTTGTGCCTACGAACACGCTGAAGTCGTTTCTTCAATTTCTGAAGAGTAGCACAATACACTTCAGAGTTGATCGTTTGAACATGGGGAAGGACATCGAACAGAATAACCCCTTCAGCGTCCCAGAAGACTGTAACCATGACTTTACCGGCTGAGGGTATGGCTTTAAACTTTTTCTTGGTAGGGGAGTGGGTGTGGCGCCACTCCATTGATTGCCGTTTTGTTTCAGGTTCGAAGTGATGAATCCATGTTTCATCGCCTGTAACAATCTTTGACAAGAAATTGTCACCCTCAGCCACATGACGAGCAAGCAATTCCGCACAGATGGTTCTCCTTTGCTCTTTATGGTGTTCGGTTAGACAACGAGGGACCCAGCGGGAACAAACCTTTGAATATCCCAACTGGTGAACAATTGTGACAGCACTACCAACAGAGATGTCAAATTGAGCACTGAGTTGTTTGATGGCGATCCGTCGATCATCTCGAACGAGTGTGTTCGCACGCTCCGCCATTGCAGGAGTCACAGCTGTGCACGGCCGGCCCGCACGCGGGAGATCAGACAGTCTTGCTTGACCTTGCAGCGATGATGACACACGCTTTGCCCAACGACTCACCGTGCTTTTGTCCACTGCCAGATCACCGTAGACATTCTGCAAGCGCCTATGAATATCTGAGATGCCCTGGTCTTCCGCCAAAAGAAACTCGATCACTGCCCGTTGTTTGCAACGCACATCCGATACAGACGCCATTTTAACAGCTCCGTACAGCGCTGCCACCTGTCAGAAGTCAATGAAACTATACGAGACGAAGCGGGAATGTTTGAAAATATTCCACAAGAAATTTCCGGTTTTTTCAACCAAAATTGGCCGAGAAAAAAATTGTGTTGCATTACTTATTGAACTGCCCTCGTACTAGAACTGACATGTGATTACATTTTCACGCAATTTGGGTGCATAGATCCTGAGAAATCAGTACCCAGAACAACCACCTCTGGCCGTAACAACGGACTTGATACGCCTGGGCATTGAGTCAAACAGAGCTTGGATGGCGTGTACAGGTACAGCTGCCCATGGAGCTTCAACACGATACCACAGTTCATCAGGAGTAGTGACTGGCGTATTGTGACGAGCCAGTTGCTCGGCCACCATTGACCAGACGTTTTCAATTGGTGAGAGATCTGGAGAATGTGGTGGCCAGGGCAGCAGTCGAACATTTTCTGTATCCAGAAAGGCCCGTACAGGACCTGCAACATGCGGTCGTGCATTATCCTGCTGAAATGTAGGGTTTCGCAGGGATCGAATGACGGGTACAGCCACGGGTCGTAACAGATTTGAAATGTAACGTCCACTGCTCAAAGTGCCGTCAATGGGAACAAGAGGTGACCGAGACATGTCACCAATGCCACCCCATGCCGTCACGCCAGGTGATACGCCAGTATGGCGATGACGAATACACGCTTCCAATGTGCGTTCACCACGATGTCGCCAAAAACGGATGTCACAATCATGATGATCTAAACAGAACCTGGATTCGTCCAAAAAAAACGACGTTTTGCCATTCGTGCACCCAGGTTCCTCGGTGAGTGCACCATCGCAGGCGCTCCTGTCTGTGATGCAGCGGCAAGGGTAACCGCAGCCATGGTCTCCGAGCTGATAGTCCATGCTGCTACAAACGTCGTCGAACTGTTCGTGGAGATGGTTGTTGTCTTGCAACGTCCCCATGTGTTGACTCAGAGATCGGGACGTGGCTGCACGATCCGTTACAGCCATGCGGATAAGATGCCTGTCCAGAATGAGATTTTCACTCCGCAGCGGAGTGTGCGCTGATATGAAACTTCTTGACAGATTAAAACTGTGTGCCCGAGCGAGACTCGAACTCGGGACCTTTGCCTTTCGCGGGCAAGTGCTCTATCATCTGAGCTACCGAAACACTACTCACGCCCGGTACTCACAGCTTTACTTAAACCAGTATCTCGTCTCCTACCTTCCAAACTTTACAGAAGCTGTGAGTACCGGGCGTGAGTCGTGCTTCGGTAGCTCAGATGGTAGAGCACTTGCCTGCGAAAGGCAAAGGTCTCGAGTTCGAGTCTCGGTCGGGCACACAGTTTTAATCTGCTAGTAAGTTTCGAGATGCCTGCCATCTCGACTGCTAGTGATACGAGGCCGTTGGTATTCAGCACGGCGTTCCGTATTATTCTTCTGAACTGACCGATTCCATATTCTGCTAACAGTCATTGGATCTCGACCAACGCGAGCAGCAATGTCGCGATACGATAAACTGCAATCGTGATAGGCTACAATCCGACCTTTATCAAAGTCGGAAACGTGATGGTACACATTTCTCCTCCTTTCACGAGGCATCACAACAACATTTCACCAGGCAACGCCGGTAAACTGCTGTTTGTGTATGGGAAATCGGTTGGAAAGTTTCCTCATGTCAGCACGTTGTAGGTGTCGCCACCGGCGCCAACCTTGTGTGATAGCTCTGAAAAGCTAAACATTTGCATATCACAGCATCGTCTTCTTGTCCGTTAAGTTTCGCGTCTGTAGCACGTCATCTTCGTGGTGTAGCAATTTTAATGGCCAGTAGTGTAAAATAAAAATAAAATGATGGTTTCGGGCAAAAACAGCTCGAACTCATAGGGTTCATAAAAGAGTGACGTGAAGTAGTTCATCGAACGACGTCATTTTCTCAATTGACAATTTCCCGAAGAGAAGGGATTTTGTATTAAAAAGTGGCGCCAGAATTTGCTTGATTCCTGAAACTTCTGGCAGCTAGTGGCGCCAGACCAGTGGCTTCACTGGTGTACGCCGGCTAACAGCCAAACACGAGCGGCAGCCGGATCTACCGCGCTTCGGCGCAACGTCCAGCGCGGCGCCTGCAGTTGGGACAGCCGCAGGTGTGGGTGGAGGTGGGTGGTGGGTGGTGGGGGAGAAAGCCGGCGCAGGCGCCATCGGCGTCGGCGTCGCGGTGCCAGGCGGCGCGGGTTATCGACGCCGGGCGCCGCCCCGCCTGGGCGCGTGCGCGCTGGCCGATCGTTAGCGCCGTTGCCACGGAGACGGCCGGAAGGCCGCGGGCGGGCTGCTCGCCCGCCATTGCAGGTATGCGGAACACCCACGCCTTCCCGAACGAGAGTGTCGCTTCCCCAAAATTCGTGTTGCCAGCGCCAAGTACGTGAAGTAAATGCAATTCGTGCCGCCTCTCATTAATGTCTGCTGTTTACAGAACAGCCTTCATACAGCCGCCTTTCCACCGAAGCGAACACAAGCGAACGTGCAACAGCGAACGTGAATTGTCCGTGGTGTAAACGCTAGCAAACTGCATTCACTCGTGCTCGGATTGCATTTGCTAGTGTCATCTCGTGTTCCCCTGGTTGTCAGCCTTTAAGCAAGCCATCAAATGAAGCTTGTATCCTCTCCGCAAAGCTTTCGTCTGCTATATTGTATACTTTTGTTGTTGTTGACATGAACTGCGTGAGTGATGGTTTTGTCCCAATAGAATATAGATGTAAAATTTTGAAAAAGACAGCCCTCAGTTGCGAACACAATTAATTTGTGACCTAGGTTTCGGTGTGACAAGGGACACTTTCTTCGGACAAATCATCATCATCATCGTCATCATCATCATTTAAGACTGATTATGCCTTTCAGCGTTCAGTCTAGAGCATAGCCCCCCTTATACAGTTCCTCCATGATCCCATATTCAGTGCTAACATTGGTGCCTCTTCTGATGTTAAACCTATTACTTCAAAATCATTCTTAACCGAATCCAGGTACCTTCTCCTCGGTCTGCCCCGACTCCTCCTACCCTCTACTGCTGAATCCATGAGTCTCTTGGGTAACCTTGCTTCTCCCATGCGTGTAACATGGCCCCGCCATCTAAGCCTGTTCGCCCTGACTGCTACATCTATATTCATTCCCAGTTTTTCTTTGATTTCCTCATTGTGGACACCCTCCTGCCATTGTTCCCATCTACTAGTACCTGCAATCATCCTATCTACTTTCATATCCGTAACCTCAACCTTGTTGATAAGGTAACCCGAATCCACCCAGCTTTCGCACCCATACAACAAAGTTGGTCGGAAGATTGAACGGTGCACAGATAACTTAGTCTTGGTACTGACTTCCTCCTTGCAGAAGAGAGTAGATCGTAGCTGAGCGCTCACTGCATTAGCTTTGCTACACCTCGCTTCCAGTTCTTTCACTATGTTGCCATCCTGTGAGAATATGCATCCTAAGTACTTGAAACCGTCCACCTGTTCTAACTTTGTTCCTCCTATTTGGCACTCAATCCGTTTATATCTCTTTCCCATTGACATTACTTTTGTTTTGGAGATGCTAATCTTCATACCATAATCCTTACATTTCTGATCTAGCTCTGAAATATTACTTTGCAAACTTTCAATCGAATCTGCCATCACAACTAAGTCATCCGCGTATGCAAGACTGCTTATTTTGTGTTCACATATCTTAATCTCACCCAGCCAGTCTATTGTTTTCAACATATGATCCGTAAATAATATGAACAACAGTGGAGACAGGTTGCAGCCTTGTCTTACACCTGAAACTACTCTGAACCTTGAACTCAATTTACCGTCAACTCTAACTGCTGCCTGACTATCCATCTAAAGACCTTTAATTGCTTGCAAAAGTTTGCCTCCTATTCCATAATCTTGTAGAACAGACAATAACTTCCTCCTAGGAACCCGGTCATATGCCTTTTCTAGATCTATAAAGCATAGATACAATTCCCTGTTCCACTCATAACACTTCTCCATTATTTGCCGTAAGCTAAAGATCTGGTCCTGACAACCTCTAAGAGGCCTAAACCCACACTGATTTTCATCCAATTGGTCCTCAACTAATACTCGCACTTTCCTTTCAACAATACCTGAGAAGATTTTACCCACAACGCTGATTAAAGAGATACCTCTGTAGTTGTTACAATCTTTTCTGTTTCCATGTTTAAAGATTGGTGTGATCACTGCTTTTGTCCAGTCTGATGGAACCTGTCCCGACTCCCAGGCCATTTTAATTATCCTGTGTAGCCATTTAAGACCTGACATTCCACTGTATTTGATGAGTTCCGACTTAATTTCATCCACCCCAGCCGCTTTATTGCACTGCAATCTGTTGACCATTTTTTCCACTTCCTCAAATGTGATCCTATTTCCATCATCATTCCTATCCCATACTACCTCGAAATCTGAAACATCACTGATCGCATTTTCACCTACATTGAGCAACTCTTCAAAATATTCCCTTCATCTGCCCAAGGCATCCACAGGATTCACCAGCAGTTTTCCTGACCTGTCCAAAATACTTGTCATTTCCTTCTTACCTCCCTTTCGAAGACTGCTAATTACACTCCAGAATGGTTTTCCAGCAGCTTGACCCATAGTCTCCAACCTGTTTCCAAAGTCTTCCCACGATTTCTTCTTGGATGCTGCAATTATCTGTTTGGCTTTGTTTCTTTCTTCAACATAACTTTCTCTGTCTACCTGGGTTCTGGTATGTAGCCATTTTTGATACGCTTTCTTTTTCCTTTTACTGGCTGCCTTCACTGTATCATTCCACCAAGCTGTTTGTTTCATCCTACTTTTACACACTACTCTTCCAAGACATTCTTTAGCCGCTTCTAGTACTGTGTCCCTGTACCTTGTCCATTCCTTTTCCAATGACTGTAATTGACTACATTCAACTAACTGGTACCTTTCTGAGATCGCTGTTATGTACTTGCGCCTGATTTCCTTATCCTGAAGTTTCTTCACTCTTATCTTCCTACATATGGACCTGACCTCCTGCACTTTCGGCCACACAATCCCAATTTCACTGCAGATTAAATAATGATCAGTGTCATCAAAGAATCCCCTGAATACACGTGTGTCCCTCACAGCCTTCCTGAATTCCTGATCTGTTATTATATAGTCAATGACAGATCTGGTTCCCCTGCCTTCCCAAGTATATCGGTGAATGTTCTTATGTTTAAAAAAAGGAGTTTGTGATTACTAAGCCCATACTGGCACAGAAATCCAAGAGTTGTTTCCCGTTCCTGTTGGCCTCCATATCCTCTCCAAATTTACCGATAACCTTTTCATACCCTTCTGTTCGATTTCCAATCCTGGCGTTAAAATCACCCATGAGCAGAACACTGTCCTTGTCCTTTACTCTAACAACTACATCACTGAGTGCCTCGTAAAAACTATCCATCTTATCTTGATCTGTCTCTTCACAATGCGAATATACTGACACAATCCTAATTTTCTTGCTAGACACTGTCAAATCTATCCACATCAATCGTTCGTTTACATACCTTATTGCAACTACGCTGGGTTCCATTTCTTTCCTGATGTAAAGCCCTACACCCCATTGTGCTATTCCTGCTTTGACTCCCGACAGGTAGACCTTGTATTCTCCCACTACCTCTTCTTTCTCACCCCTTACCCGAATGTCACTAACAGCTAAAACGTCCAGCCCCATCTTACTTGCAGCCTCTGCCAGCTCTACCTTCTTCCCAGAGTAGCCCCCATTGAAATAAATAGCTCCCCATCTCATTACCATTTGTTTGCCAAGTCGTATCTTAGGAGTCCCTGGTTTGTCAGTTAGAGGTGGGACTCCGTCACCTCCAAAGGTCCGAAGCATTTTGCTCTGATTGTTGCCAGCATCATATTTAAAGTACCAGGGAAGCAGGTTGCTAGCCTTACTTTCCCCGAGTCCCATTGGGTTTTACCCCTAACGGCTGAGGGACTAACCGGTGGATTTGGTAGTCTTTGCCGTATGAGCACAAAGGTGACCACGACTCAGAATATGTCCGAGATGCCCAGTCGTATTCCAAAGTAACTGGTATCCCGACTGTCGGGACCACTTACTTGGCCACTCATACGTTGCCCGTGGTTCATGAATTAGGACATGACTACAGGAACCCACACCATGAACCACTCGGACAAAATTAAAACTAAATGTTACAGCATAACGTTCCAAAAAATACGAAAGCTGCGGTCATAACTGACAGCGTCAGATAGTTGGAATTGAAATCAAATGCAACAGAGGTGCGAACCACTATGGGCTGCCATGTGTCCTCTGCTACAGTCAACACACACACACAAAAAAGTATTATACAACAGTCGCTGATTGACGGCCATGTTAAATATGGTTCAAATGGCTCTGAGCACTATTCGACTCAACAGCTATGGTCATCAGTCCCGACAAATTAGAACTACTTAAACCTAACTAACCTAAGGACATCACACAACACCCAGTCATCACGAGGCAGAGAAAATCCCTGACCTCGCCGGGAATCGAACCCGGGAACCCGGGGGCGGGAAGCGAGAACGCTACCGCACGACTACGAGCTGCGGACGCCAGGTTAAAAAACCTGAATATAGATATCATAGATTCTTCTACTATCCAAGAGATCCTCAGCAGTAAAGGCCGTTGGAAAAGAAATGTGATAGGTAGAAAATAGCCGAAGAACAAAGGTGATACTGGGGACGTGAGAAGGACGATGCGTTTACTAGATGCCTGCGTTAGTCAGGACCGGATTAAATACGCAGAAGTTTTATAGTTTTTTCAAGCACAATAAATTTCCTAGAAAGTTAATTGTGTATATGTATTTATTGAGCTTGTTAATATTTAAAACATACAAAATACCTTATCATTCGCATTGCTTATGTTCATTTTATTTGTAATTACGTGGCTAAGATACCTATGTTATGCTAGCGACTTTTGACGGTAAATAATGATTTACTCGCGATCACGCTATTTACCATTTAACAAAATATATAGCAGATTTGGTCAAGTGACTGTGTGACACGTCGTGTGTACGAGTGAGTGCTAAGATGTAATGCCACTGAATTTATTATGTGGAAACTATAAACTTTTTAAATAAAATAAAAGTTCAAAAATGGTTCAAATGGCTCTGAGCACTATGGGACTTAACATCTGTGGTCATCAGTCCCCTAGAACTTAGAACTACTTAAACCTAACTAACCTAAGGACATCACACACATCCATGCCCGAGGCAGGATTCGAACCTGCGACCGTAGCAGTCGCGCGGTTCCGGACTGCGCGCCTAGAACCGCTAGACCACCGCGGCCGGCTAAAATAAAAGTGGCGACATCTACAACTTGCTGAGATGAGGAAAGTTTCCAACCGATTTCTCATACACAAACACCAGTTGACCGGCGTTGCCTGGTGAAACGTTGTTGTGATGCCTCGTGCAAGGAGGAGAAATGCGTACCATCACGATTCCGACTTTGATAAAGGTCCGATTGTAGCCCATCGCGATTGTGGTTTATCGCATCGCGACATTACTGGTCGCGTTGGTCGAGTTCCAATGACTGTTAGCAGAATATGAAATCGGTGGGTTCAGGAGGGTAATACGGAACGCCGTGCTGGATACCAACGGCCTCGTATCACTAACAATAGAGATGACAGGCATCTTACCCGCATGGCTGTAACGGATCGTTCAGCCACGTCTCGATCCCTGAGTCAACAGATGGGGACTTTGCAAGACAACAACGATCTGCCCGAACAGTTCGACGACGTTTGCAGCAGCATGGACTATCAGCTCGGAGATCATGGCTGCGCTTACCCTTGACGCTGCATCACAGACAGGAGCGCCTGCGATAGTGTACTCAACGACGAACCTGGGTGCATGCACGAATCACAAAACGTCATTTTTTTGGATGAATCCAGGTTCTGTTTACAGCATCATGACGGTCGCATCCATGTTTGGCGACATCGCGGTGAACGCACATTGAAAGGGCGTATTCGTCATCGCCATAATGGCGTTTCACCCGGCGTGATGGTATGGGGTTACACGTCTCGGTCACCTCTTGTTCGCATTGACGGCACTTTGAACAGTGGATGTTACATTTCAGAGGTGTTACGACCCGTGGCGCTACCCTTCATTCGATCCCTGCGAAACCCTACATTTCAGCAGGATAATGCACGACCGCATGTTGCAGGTCCTGTACGGGCCTTTCTGGATACAGAAACTGTTCGACTGCTGCCCTGGCCACCACATTCTCCAGATCTCTCACCAACTGAATACATCTGATCAATGGTGGCCGAGAAACTTGCTCGTCACAATACGCCAGTTACTACTCTTGATGAACTGTGGTATCGTGTTGAAGCTGCATGGGCAGCTGTACCTTTACACGCCATCCAAGCTCTGTTTAACTCAATGCCCAGGTGTATCACGGCCGTTATTACGGTCAGAGGTGGTTGTTCTGGGTACTGATTTCTCAGGATCTATGCACCCAAATTGCGTGAAAATGTAATCACATGTCAGTTATAGTATAATACATTCGTTCAATGAATACCCGTTTATCATCTGCATTTCTTCTTGGTGTAGCAGTTTTAATGGCCAGAAATGCTAATCATACTATCTTATTGACATTATCTTCCTTATACCTAAAGTAGCAAAATCCCTAAAGCGCTTATCATATGTCACTGCAGACGCTGGTATTTTTGGTAGAGCTGCTGCTGTTATTCGAAACAGTCTCTAATGCAAATGTCTCCTGTTGCGAATAATCATAACGTAACTTATAGCCTTTCTTCATGTTATGTTGTTCGTCGGTAATTAATGTTCAGCTTTTAAAATTCCTCCTCAGTTGTAATGCGAAGCTATCGAAAAGCGTCACCCGACATATGTGTAAAGTTTTGGATCAATGCTTAGGAAAGCTAGAGCTGAAATTCAATGTTGAGTGCATTGCCTTACGTACCAATTCAGGCAACAAAAATCTTCTTTTCCTAATCCGTTTTGCTAACTTCATCACTAACAGTGCGCTCACTATGCAAAATAATATTTCCTGAATATAAAAGTATTGCATCGTGGCAACTATATAGCGTTATATCCTGTGTATCGATTATCAGCACCAAAAGAACAAAACGCAGCGTTCATAGGCTATGTTCGTTATTACGCATTCTCATTCTTTTTCTATAGTATAAACGCTCGTCTCAATTCACTCCAGTGTAAAATGGTACAGTGCGTTGAGGAGCACCGAGAGATGCTTCTGCTTACAAACACTGTATCTTATTTTCTTCTGAAATTTTTTTCTCCCTGCCATATCTGATTATCGACACCACTGGCTTTCTGTGTTTTATTCCTCGTTAGATCATAGTCACTGACTTCGTTTCTCGCCTTCTGGGAAGAACAGAATAGGTATTATGTAATAGCCGGCCGCTGTGGCCGGGCGGTTCTAGGCGCTTTAGTCTGGGACCGCGTTGCTGCTACGGTCGCAGGTTCGAATCCTACCTCGGGCATGGATGTTTGTGATGTCCTTAGGTTGGTTAGGTTTAAGTCGTTCTAAGTCTAGGGGACTGATGATCTCAGATGTTAAGTCCCATAGTGCTTAGAGCAATTTGTACGATGTAATAACGAACTATTCGCATGCACGAAAGTGGAAATCGAAAGACGATATTATAGTTAAAAATATCTTTGCAGCATTAGTTGTTTAACGAGCCAAGAGATTCGTCCTTGACGGCCGACTATTAAGTGGTCTCCTACACTAACTCATGTCTAGATTCGACACAGGAATTTTTGATGAATGACCTCGTATCCAGTACGCAGTGCTTTAGAACCATTATCTGACAAATACATTTTTTCGACAGAGATTCACAGAGCATGGTTGCTCGTCAATATGACAACCATTAGAGTGTGCGATTCAGTCAGACACAGCTGTCCGCAATGGAGTTTCCCTTTTAGCAAGCCATACAGGATGTACCCAAAGAAACATACACTGTCTTATCCAAAGTATTCGAATGCCTGATGCAATCCGTAACTGGCCACCAGATGTCACGAGAGGCGGACACACCGCTGTGAAAGGAGGCGGGGAGTATTGTGTTGTCAGCAGAGGACAACACAACGGTGAAAGCTACATGTAAAAACTGGAAACACGCCAAAAAGTTCATCTCCAGATCACTAGATCGCGCTAGAAGGGTCATGAAGCCCTCTAACTGACTGACTGGAGCCCAAGCAACTGTCCAATGGGAGCTACCCAATGCCATTCAATGGCGGCTGATTCAACTGTGTGGTTTTGTACTGCAGTCTACCGTATTGTTCGTTTTTTATACCCTTTCTCATTTCATATCTGCATACTGCGAATTTTACTTTGTTACATCTTAGTTATAATTGGTTTGTTTACTTAAAATTTCATAACCCTTACCGTGGAAATGGAAAGAGATCCTGCTGGAAAAAAGGCCACTATTAATACTAAGGTAAGATATCTGATTTACAGTACTTTAATTATGAATAAATGAAATCTATCATCTACTGTCACGAATGAAGCTCTGTGGTTTCCTTATGTTTATTTAAATAAGACTGACGTGTCATAAACAGTTGCTCTAGTGAATGTAATAAGGAATTTTGTGTTTTTCGGAATATTGCGCACAAAAAATTAACGTTACAATATTTCTGTAAATTCCTGGGCTGTTCATCTAGACATTACGTACGTTCAACGGGCAAAGTTAACGCCGGCCGCTGTGATCGAGCGGTTCTAGGGGCTTCAGTCCAGAACCGCGCTACTGCTACGGTCGCAGGTTCGAATTCTGCCTCGGGCATGGATGTGTGTGATGTCCTTAGGTTAGTTATGTTTAAGTAGTTCTAAGTCTGGGGCACTGATGACCTCAGATGTTAAGTCTCATAGTGCTTAGAGCCATTTTCGAAAAAAGTTATGCCGGCCGCGGTGGTCTAGTGGTTCTAGGCGCGCAGTCCGGAACCGCGGGACTGCTACGGTCGCAGGTTCGAATCCTGCCTCGGGCATGGATGTGTGTGATGTCTTTAGGTTAGTTAGGTTTAAGTAGTTCTAAGTTCTAGGGGACTGATGACCACAGAAGTTAAGTCCCATAGTGCTCAGAGCCATTTTTTTTTTGAAAAAAGTTAATAACAAGCATTTCTAAAGTTTTCCTACATAAACTGAAGAGTTGCTTCAGAGGTATAAAAGTGTTTGTGAGCTCTCATTTGATGTGAACTGTGTTAGTGGCAAATGGTTCAAATGGCTCTGAACACTATGGGACTCAACTGCTGAGGTCATTAGTCCCCTAGAACTTAGAACTAGTTAAACCTGACTAACCGAAGGACATCACAAACATCCATGCCCGAGGCAGGATTCGAACCTGCGACCGTAGCGGTCTTGCGGTTCCAGACTGCAGCGCCTTTAACCGCACGGCCAACTGTGTCAGTGCTTTTGTTTTTGACGACTATGAAGAAGACTCTTAAGAAGACTCTGTGAATAAAACTAGGCATAAGCTAAACAATAGCTGTGTCTCCAAACCATCTGAAAAGTGTTCATTGTGTAGCTGCTAAAATCAGAAGTGAATCGCGTGAAATTGGTGTTAGTTAACTACCAAGCACTATTTGTACTGTGGCAAGTCTTCATTATAGAGCTGCTAATATCGGAAATGAAAATGGTATTAGTGAATTACCGAACACTAGTTGTGCTGAATAGTATAATACTCGTACTTCGTCAGTTCTTTGTTCCTTCTCAAAATGAATCTACAGATGCTGAGTACGCATGCTAAGGTGAAACATCTTTAAATGAGGAAAGCGCAGTCTGGGACTGGAGTTTCAAAAGCAGACATAAGTCCCAGAAAATCGAAAATGTATTAGATTCATAGGAATACTTTAACAAGGCTATCGAAAAACAAAGGAAAGCTGCATCAGGGAAAAAATTAACTAAAAACGTCACAACATTGTGTAATAGCAATACGTCCTCTTTCATAGAAAACAGTTTAAATTCTGTTGCCAGAAACCCCTGTTAACCAGCAAATACTAGGAGATGGACGTCTGAGGACAAGGTATGTGCTCTGTTCTTATACAAGCGAAGCCCTCACCTATACAGATATTTGGCAGTTCGCTTTTCCCTTCCTTCTGAGAGGTATCTGAAATCTCTGCTATGCCTTTTGAGCCAGGATTGAAACCTGCAATGATGAAGCTAATAAAAGCAGAAGTTGAGACAATATGCATCAATGATAAATATTGTGCTTTGTTGTTACATGAAATGTCTTTCGAAATAGTTTTGTATTATGTTGCGAGCAAGCAACAAATCACAGGGTTTCAGGATTTAGGACATTTGGGACGTTCAAGTGTATGTGCTGACCATGCATTGGCATTCATGGTCAGAGGCATTTATAAAAGCTTGAATCAGGTTGTTCCATATTACTTTATTCAGAACTTGATTTCAAGCATTACTTTAAAAGTTATCATTACCCATGTTATAAGGCAACTGGAAGAAATTGGGTTGAAGGTAGTTTTTACAGTTTTTGAGCGGCGTTTAAATGGTTCAAATGGTTCTGAGCACTATGGGACTAAACGTCTGAGGTCATCAGTCCCCTAGACTTAGAACTACTTAAACCTAACTAACCTAAGGACATCGCGCACATGCATGCCCGAGACATGATTCGAACCTGCGACCATAGCAGTAGCGCGATTCTGGACTGAAGCGCCTAGAACCGGACGGCCACAGCGGCCGGCTTTTGAGCGGCGTGCAACAAATCAAGGAGCACTGAAGGAAATGTGCAGTGAGAATTCGACTGAATCCATTCCATTTCATTTTTCAGTTAGCGATGAACCTACTATAGACATTTATGATGTCCCACACATGTTGAGGAATACTATAAATTCTGTACTAGAAAATAGAATATAATTTGGGTTTCGAAAGGAGGCTAGTTTAAAATTTATTGAGGGCTTGTCTTCTGGATCAGCAGAAGATGATTAAGACTTTACCAGAATTGAAGAATAGTCATTTTGATTAAGGATTCTTTTACAGAAATGAAAGTTAAGGCAACTGCAGCCCAGCTTAGTCATACAGTTGCTGCAGTTACTGCTACCCATGCAAAATTAAATATTTTACCTGCGGATGCAATATAAACAGCAGAATTCGTTAAAAAGATAGACTGTATGATCGATTCACTAAACAGCTCCCAGTCTTATAAGCGTGCCCTCTCTCCAGAGTCAAGACTTACTGTAATGTGGTACAGTGTATTAAAAGAAATGCGAAATTGGAAAATGTCGGACCGAGGAACAGCGACAAAAGTATCCGGTTTCGTAAGTGGGTGTCATACCACAATAAGATCACTGATGTTTATTTGGAACAGATTGGCATCAGTTTTTTAAGCATGAGGGCCTTCAATCAATACCTAATGGGGAAGGGATTTTTGTTGTGTGAGGCAACATAGTGTTTCAAAGCAGCAGTGAAAACAGTTATAATCCAAAGCATGTACCTAACTGTAAATCCATTAGACAATTGTGACGATGATAGTTGTATGCCATTCAGGAGTTTAAGGCAATTTCTGGAAACTCATAATGACAGATTTATTGACTCCACAAAAGTGATTGCATAGTTGATGAAAATGTTTTATACAGTGTCCTCGATGAAGATGCAGCTGGTGGTGGTGACAGTGTCGGCGAAGAGGCTGACGTAAGGAGTGGCAGACAAGCACACCTATAACCAACTGTGATGACTGCAAAACAACTCTGTTTTTACCAATTCCCACTGAGGATCTCATATTTACAAGTTTCATGGAATTTGAATCCTTGAACACACAATTATTATATGCAAGTAACAGCCTAAAGTTCTTCTTAACAAATGTTCACTATCAGTCGTACGCCTTTTTAGATAAACATGGTCAACAGGAAAAATTGGAAGTCTAGATTTCCAAGGGATAACATTTCATAAAGCCCACTTTTCTGAACAGCATGTATTAAGAAAATGTCTACGATTTTTTATTTACAAGTATGTCAGAGACTGGAAACATAGCGTCTGTAATAAAAGAATAAATGCGGTTTAGGAGATATTGAACAAAAACTTTAAAGTTGTTTGACCGTTCAGAGACAAATTTTAGTGTGTGCTTTGCTTTCAGTTAAGCACTTCTATCCTCATTTCATATCTGTGAAGCTTTCCTCTTAATTTTGATGTTGTGTCTGCTTTTATGTTGAAGCATTTACTCTTTTTTTTAAGATGTAAGAACATTTTACAGAAAGGCAGTGGTTAATAATGCAAGTTTCCTGAAACTGGCGTAAGTTGTGACAAATTGTAGATAAAAAGTAGACCTTCATGCTTCTTTCATTGCTACTAGCGACATCCTTAGCATGGAATAGACGGTAAAATATTTTTAGTGGTGGAGTAGTAATTCTAATCATCGAAATGAAAGTTATTTGAAGGACAATACCGCTCTAGGTACGTGCAAAGTTTTTTCTTAATTGCTATTGTGATGAAGGTCAACAGGGAAAATCGTGCACCAGCAGGTAGTCACATGAAAAAATCAGCTGTTTATACAATAGTCATTGTTGTGGTAGAAGACATTTTTTACACTTAGTGAAGAATGATCAATAAGATAGAGCCACAAACTGTTAACAATAGCCATGTGGGATAGACAATGTGTCGAGTAGAGGACTATAATTGTTTGTCTGTACGATTAAATTGTGTTAATTCATCTACAAGTGTGTCTCAAGGAAAATGCAATAATATATTATCTATAGCTTGAACATACAAGAAGCTATATTGGTGTTTTACTTCCCATCGAATGAACTTGCATAAGGCGAGAAAAATATAGAAATAACGTAAGGAATTCGAAGTTTTCTTTAAGTAAATTAATGTATTATTCGAATTAACCTGCCTCTACATATGATGAAACATATTTCCATTACTTTCGTGAGTTATCAGAATGGTATATGCATAAAAAAATACCGTTCGTATTGTGATAAAGGTGAGGTAAAGTCACTGTTGTGTTGCAATATGTTCTAGCTACGTTTAAGTTGTTTTATTCTGATGCTAGTCAAAACCATAACTTTTGAAGTTAAGAAGATTTCTATTAGTAAAATGAAAGCACCAAAATTAATATGTACGCTACAGGAGACGCAACCCGCAATGTTTACGTTTTCTTTAGTGCATCTCTATATCACTTGGGGCGCTGCTGTTGTTCAATGTATCCATTTTTTAACACGGTACCAGCGCTTCTCAGTTATTGTTATTCTGTGTAGAAGCAGTAACAGTATGCCGGTCAAGGGAGCTCAGTGATTTCGTACGTGGAGTTGTCACTGAATGTCACTTAAGTAAAAAATCCATCAGGGATATTTGAGCCCTTCTAAAGGTGCCCAAGTTGAGTGCTTGTGATATAACTATGACGTGGAAACTCGAAGTAACAATCCCGGCTAAACCAAGACCAGACAGAGCTCATGTACTGATGTACAAGGTTTGTCTAGCATTTCAGAGAGTGCTTGTATGAAATCACTTGAAAGTAGAAGAGTTCCGATGCTACCAGCAGTCCAGGAAGCACAATGACTGTGCATAAGAGCTAAAGAGAATGGGATAGAGTGGTCGAGCGGTTTTCCAAAATGCACACATTTTTGTAGTCAGTGCTAAGCGACGCTTGAAGTCCTTAAACGAGCGACACCACTGAACAGTGAACGACTGGAAACGCGCGATTTGGAGTCACGCCATACCCCGTGGAAATCCTATACAACAGTTTGGGATTGGCGATGCCTGGAGAACGATACCTGCCGTCATGTGGAGTGTCAACATCGAAATACGGAAGACGTGGTGTTACGGTATGGGAGCGTTATCCGTGGTTAGAGTAACGCCCCCTTATTGCGTTCATGAAAACTCAAAGGGCAGAAGGATATGAACATATTTTACAGTACTGGCCGCTACGTGCAGTAGAGAAGCGGTTCAGAACCTATTATTGTATCAGAATGACAATGTACCGCGTGATTAAAAAGTCAGTATAAATTTGAAAACTTAATAAACCACGGAATAAAGTAGATAGAGAGGTAAAAATTGACACACATGCTTGGAATGACATGGGGTTTTATTATAACCAAAAACAAAACAAATTTCACAAAATGTCCGACAGATGGCGCTGGACAGCAAAACGTCAGTGACTGCGCATGACAATCGTGTATAAAAGGAGCTGTAATGAGAGAGAGAATCAGATGCGCCAGCAGCCGCAGCATGTTGACGTTACCTGAAAAGGCGCTTTTAGCGAAGCTGTATTATCAGAATGGGGAATGTTCTAGTTCAGCGTTACGATCCTATCGCCATAGGAAGGGGATTCGAACGGGTAAAGGTCCGTTGACAAATACAGCTGTGGCGAGAGTGATTTCGAAGTTCGAAGTCACGGGTTGTTTAACGCTAGACCCCGTAGTGGCCGACCGAGCACAAGGCGTAACGCTGCTGAGAAAGTTCAGGAAGAAATGGAGACTGTAGCGGGTTCGTCTATGCACGCGAAAGTCAGCGCTTGTGCAGTCGCACGTCGCACCGGCGTTCCATACACTACTGTTTGGTTGGCACTTAGGCGTACCCCCCGATGCTATCCATACAAAATCCATCGGCATCATGAACTGTTGCCTGGCGATTTAGTGAAGCGGAGGGTATTTGCGGTGTGGGCGTTTCAAAGGATGGCGGAAGATGACGATTGGTTGAGTAACGTGTTGTGGACTGATGAAGCTCATTTCACGCTCCGGGGGTCTGTCAGCGCCCACAACTGCAGAATTTGGGCTACCGAAAATCCTAGAACTGTCGTGGGAACTCCATTGCACGACTAGAAAGTCACGGTATGGGTTAGATTTACCACATCTACCGTCATCGGGCCTTTTTTCTTCGAGGAAATGCGTGATTCTGGTATTGTAACTGCTACCGGGACGGGTGAGAGGTACGCCGATCTGTTACAGAATCGCATCATTCCCAGCCTGGATGATAAACACCTGCTGGAACGTACGATGTTTAAAGAGGATGGCGCTCCACCCCATATTGCTAGACACGTGAAAGATCTCTTGCGCGCGTCGTTTAGTGAAGATCGTGTGCTCAGCCGTCACTTTCGTCATGCTTGGCCCTGAAAGACAACGTCCGACGCCAATGCCTCACCATAACTCTGGACATGCTTTACAGTGCTGTTCACAACACTATTCCTCGACTACAGCTATTGTTGAGGAATGATGGTGGACATATTGAGCATTTCCTGTAAAGAAAATCATCTTTGCTTTGTCTTACTTTGTTATGCTAATTATTGCTATTCTGATCAGATGAAGCGCCATCTGTCGGACATTTTTTGAACTTTTGTATTTTTTTGGTTCTAATAAAACCCCATGTCATTCCAAGCATGTGTGTCAACTTGTACCTCCCTATCTACATTATTCCGTGATTTATGCTTCGAACGACATTTGTATGAAATGAATTAAACGTATTCGCAATTGGGAATTCTATCAGATAGCAGCTCCACAACGGATTGATGACAAAATTTGTTCCGGACCAGGACTCGAACCCGGATATCTCGCTTACGCGAGCTGTCGCCTTTACCACTTAGACTATTTGAGCATGCCTCCAAAACTTCCGTATAATATTGTGTGTCTACGTCCTGCAGTCGTACAGTTGCTGTGACACCTGGATAGAGAGAGACTTTTTATTACTGGCGTAGGCCTATCTGGGCATAAAATAGTATTTGCAGTGTCGTTACAGAGGCACACAGAGACGTGCGGAAGTGGGGATCGGTCCTGGAAGTGCGCTCGGGTAGCCTAAGTGCTTAAAGGAGACGCTCGCAGAGAATCACGCGTTCGAGTCCCGATCTGGCACAAATTTTCACTGTCACGAATTTATCCATTGCATAGCTGATGCCTCACCGTATTCGCAACTGCGAATACATTTCATACACTTTATCTTTTGGGCCACCTAAAAACTATGGTTTACGTACTAGGCAGTCCTAGTACTAAGACGCTTCAGCAGTGTGTTACGGAAGCTGAGAAACGCTTCAACATAACTGAAAGAGTGCGACAGTCCATAATAGAACGAGATTGTAAGTGTAGAATCAAGAGGACATTTGGATCTTGACTCTCTGACTTGATAAATTTAAAAATGTTCTTTTATTAATATTTCAAAAATAAAGTATTCCACGAAATACGTTTACATGGAAGTGAGGACTATTTGGAGTGAGGTAGTCACCCACAAAATTTGTAGAAGTATTTCTGGTGTATCCTGTACATGATGTTTCTAAAGAGCAGCGCTGTTTTATAGCAGGACAAGTTACATTCCAAAAAGTTTGAATTAATTGTTATTGTATTAAATATGCTATGAGTGATTTTTCCTTACATACTAGCCGATCACATCGTATTTCCTCGTTAAGACAAGATTGAGGTTGTGCAGTGGTATAAATTGGCCGGAGTGGAATGCCATAGAACTAATTCCAAATGCTGCTGCCTTCCGTTCCTTGATGTCAGGGGGAAGATTGACGGTATATTGAGACATCACCTTTGTAGGAAGCCAGCTAACATTGATTTTTTTTTCAGGCTGCTCTTTGTCACCATACAGCTAGGTCAGGAGGTATAGTTAGTATGGTTATGAGGCTCACGTCATCGTCAACCCTGCACGTTTGTCAGCTGTGTTATCCCACCTGGAGGTCATCTGTGCTAGAACGGTTATAGTGAAAGACCGATCAGACGTGAGTTGCGCTATCGACCAACAGTGAATCTGGTAAGTGATTAAAATAACGAATTGGCACCAAAGTCTACGTAAGTAGCATTTCCAACGGAATTGGTCGTGTTGTGCGTGAACACGTGGTGAAATGTCTAAAATTATTTATTTGAATTTTATTTATTTATTTGTTTAATCTGGTAACATGTAAGAGGTATGCGCTGTCTGCGATATGAGAATCGCTGACCAGAGAGCAGTGTTGACTGCAGTACGAACTGTGTAACTGTAGCAGTTAGTTGTTGCTAGTCGCTAGTCTGAGGTTGTCTGCGCTTGTCTGCAGTCTGCTCTGGTCGGGAATCTGGAGATGGAGTATTTTTGCATAAGGTAAAGAAGCAGCGTCGCGCATATCTAGTAATGTATCTGAACTGTCATCCAAACGTTTTAAAAAATGTCCTAATAATAATTTTGGTAATATAAAGTAATTTTTTTTTTAAAAAAGCATTCATTTCAAAAAAAATCAGTTGCTTCCTTTCACAAATCACAAATGTATAGGGCAGCACTGCACGGAGCTGTGCCGGAAAAATGTTAAGTAAGAGCATATATATTCGCCGTTTTTATTGAGGTAAGAATTTTTGCTTTTATTCAGAATGGTCTTACAGGGCCACGACGCAGCACTGCTGTCGTCCAAATTTTACCAGGTTACTGAATTTATTTTTTTATTATAAGGCTTAGGAATTTTTCTGTTTCGTGCTTACATGAAATGAGAAAAGAATTTTGTGGGTACATTAAATGGGAACCAGTTTTGTTCTGAGGTCGCACAAAAATGAGAATCGCTATCCATAATAATTATTTTTAATTTCGATTTTTAAATTTTGTGTGGAGGTTACACTTGGTGACCCTGCCAGGATCGTAATTCTTTGTGAATCTCTGAGAAGTAGTCATATTTCTGCTATTATTTACTTAAATGTAGTTTGCATCTGGCGCAATGCATTTACTAATTTGTCAGTCTTGCTTTCACAGATCATTGGCAATTTATTGCTCTTTGTTGTAATTGTGTTTGTTCCATTTTTGCTTTGTCTTTGTTTCATTTTTGTGCTTATTTTTTGATTTGTGAAAAATGCTGCGAAAAACTGTTAGCAGTACATCGCGATGTGCAGTGAGTGAAACAGCCGACTCGAATAATTTGACCGATAATACTAGCGACACTCAGTGTAATAGCGATAATCCTCCATTTTCTGACAACCAGTGCATAGCGATCACTAATAATGATTTTAATGCTAATGATGAGCAAACGAATTCAACTATGTCCACCGTAAATGTAACAATTAATGACGCGGCATGTTCCGATACAATGAACGCTGCGCAGTTTGACACACCCGGTTTGCAAAATTTACGTAACGAACAGACAAATTTTTCTAACGAAAATGAACAGTGTAATCAGAATACGTCAGATTTATTTGATTCCGGTGTAGCGACCAACAGTGCACATCCGATTAGCAAACATTTTCAAGAATCACAGAATAACCAAATGGTTACACAAAACGTGACACATACAGATACACCATTAAACAGTACAGAGAATAGAGCCGATAATTTTGGCTGGGATCAAGTTATGGCATTATTACAACAACTCAATGAAAAACTAGACAATGAGCACAAACAACTTGATGAAAATCTGAAACGAATTAATAATCGTACAAACAACGTAATGAAAATCTCGGACAGTGGAATGAAAAACTAAACAACAATTTCAAACAACTTACTGAAAAACAAGACAACCTTAACGAAAATTCCAAACAGTTGAATGAAAAACACGACAACCATTTTAAACAACTTAATGAATCGTGCAAACAACTCAATGAAAAATACGATGATAATCCTTCAAATACAGACAATCAGTGCATACCGACCACTAGTAATGATTTTAATGCTAATGATGAACAAACAAATTCAATTGTGTCCTCTGTTAATTTAACGACAACTGATGGCGCTGCACGTTCCATTATAATGAACGGTGCCCAACTTGACACACCCAGTTTGCAAAATTTACGTAACGAACAGATAAATTTTTCTAACGAAAATGAACAGTGTAATCAGAATACGTCAGATTTATTTGATTCTGGTGTAGTGACCAACAGTGCACATCCGATTGGCAAACCTTTTTGTGAATCACAGAATGACCAAATGGTTATACAAAACGCGACACATACAGATACACCATTACACGGCACAGAGAATAGAGTCGCTAATTTTGACTTGGATCAAATTATGGCAGTATTGCTACAGTTTAAGAAATAACAAGACGACAATTTTAAGCAACTTAATGAATCGTGCAAACAATTTAATGAAAGTTTCAAACAGTCGAACGAAAAACACGACAACCTTAATGAACAGAACAAACAACTTAGCGAAGAGATTACAGCCGTTACCGTGCAACGTCATAATACTAGACGACTAGACTAATAATAACGACTAATAACGACTAATAATAACGACTAGACTAATAATAATTAGAGCGCGCACGGAGGCTTTCAGACAGTCGTTCTTCCCGCGAACCATACGCGACTGGAACAGGAAAGGGAGGTAATGACAGTGGCACGTAAAGTGCCCTCCGCCACACACCGTTGGGTGGCTTGCGGAGTATCAATGTAGATGTAGATGTAGATGTAGATAATACTAAAGAACAATTATGTGAGGAAATTAAGGCTTGTGCTAGTAACAGTAGTGAAGAAATTAGATCTGTTGCACAAGAATTAAGTAATACACATGCAGCCACAACAGAATCACTTAGAGATGAAGTTAATGCAGTCACTGAGCAATGTTCAGAAAACGCATCACAGATACACGACGAGTTTAAATTAATGTCAGTAGAAGTTTCACACACTCGGGATACGGAAGTCGATAAGAAATTTGAACAACAGAACAGCCAAATTGACGAACGTTTTAAAGTGAAATGAAAAATGTTTCAGTCACTAACACGTCACAGCATACGCCACATTCCGAACATTTCTCACAGTCACACAGCCAGTATAATTTAGGTAATTTACAGAGACCACGCGACTTAGAATCCGAAGTGACACAGACAAACAGATTCTTATTCAATCCTGAACCTGTTCACACATTCAGAGACGATAACGTTGATTATAAGCAATTTTTATCCGTAAAAAAATTTAAGGTACTTAATCATGATAAAACATAGAGTCACGCTTTGGACTGGATTCGACAATTTGTTTTTGTATTTTCGTCAGCTTGGCCTGTAATGCAGAAACTAGAATTGGACTGGATACGACAATTTGTTTTTGAATTTTCACCGGCATTGCCTGTAACACAGAAGCTAAAATTTATTTGCAGAGCGTAATTAACCTCAGGGGATTCATTACGCTTTGATGAATATGTGCCGTAGCGTGCACAGGGCCCCGAGCCGTAGTAGTGCTGTTTAATCTTTATTTCTCTGCACTGCTGTCTTCTCTTCTACCATCCTTTATATCTATCAAAACAGCTCTTCAACTATCGATCTATCTAGGATTAAGGATGAATAATGAAAAGCTGATATGACAAATTTTGCCGAAAGTGACAGTTCTCTTTAGACACTCTCGAAATGGCAACTAACGCCGTAATTTTAATAACAGATAAAAATTTAATCATCAGTATGTGTAAAATTATCAGCAACAGGAACCACATTTTGGTAACGATAGAGGTTTTTCCCAACAACAGCAATGAAACCAATCGGTTAGCATACCTAACCAACAATGGAGTCTGCAAGGTCAACCAAGCTTTAATGTTTCGCCGCCTACACGTATAGCGTCAGCTCCAACAAATAGTAACGCACAGCAACAAGGCAATCAGTACATACAGAAAACACACCATTTCAGTTCCTGTCGCAATGCACCGTATAGAAATGACTATAATGACAGACGTAAAAGTAATGAGCACAATTTTCAGCGTACGTTTAATAACAGTCGGCCTTACCAGCAGCAAAATCATCCGCAACAACAAATTATCATGAATGAACCAGACAGTAGATATCATCCCGAACGTAATACGTCGGGAAGAAATAACAGAACAGTACAAATAGTGGAAATGCCACAGCATCCTCCCGAAAATAATAGCACGTCAGATAGAATTTGACCAGATACAGTACAGGTTGCATCTTCCAGCAACGCAAGCAATGCTTTTGACACAGAGAATCTTGTTCAGGAAAATGTTATTACTTTTGACGACATCTGAGACATACTGTTACATGAAAAACCAGTAGTCTGAATTAGTCAATCTAAAACAAGCTTTGTTGAATGCACCTCTTTTATCACATCCAGATCTTACTACAAATTTTTCCATTGCCACCGACAGTTCTAACACCGCTTTAGGTGTACACATTTTTCAGGAAATTGAAGAAGATGGTATTACCGTAATTAAAAACATCGCCTTTGCAAGTCGCATTCTATCACCTGCTGAACGCAATTACTCTGTTACAGAACTTGAAACATTATGTGTTGTTTGGGCATTTTCTTTATGGAAGACACACTACCGTTTACACAGATCATAGAGCTATACAGTTTTTACTTTCCGCTAAATTTACACACGACAGATTAAGCAGATGGAAACTTTATTTACAGGAATTTAGTTTTACAATTGTTCACATTCCCGGCACACAAAATATTGTAGCAGACGCACTATCTCGTTCTCTCAGCAACAATCAGCAAGACATCGCAACCAACTTCTGCAAAGCAAATTTCAGCGTTATGTACATTCAACAAGTAGCACTTGAAAATTTCATTTCGTCGTCATAACAAGACATAGCACAAGAGCAGAGTAAAGACAACGTATGGAAAGAAATTAAACACCTTTGGCAAGATAGGAATAATGTTACCATTAGAAACCATTACATTGTACGGAATAATATTCTCTTTCGCCGCTCTCACCCTGACAGCAACAATTGGTTATTATGTATTCCTGACGAGCTTGTTAACAAATTAATTTGGTATACTCATTTAAGTTACGCACATTACGGGGCCAGAAAATGTTTTCTTATACTGAGACAGAACTGTTATTTTACCAACATGGAGAAACGTGAAACTTCCTGGCAGATTAAAACTGTGTGCCCGACCGAGACTCGAACTCGGGACCTTTGCCTTTCGCGGGCAAGTGCTCTACCATCTGAGCTACCGAAGCACGACTCACGCACGGTTCTCACAGCTGTACTTCTGCCAGTATCTCGTAAAGCTTCTGTAAAGTTTGGAAGGTAGGAGACGAGATACTGGCAGAAGTAAAGCTGTGAGTACCGGGCGTGAGTCGTGCTTCGGTAGCTCAGATGGTAGAGCACTTTCCCGCGAAAGGCAAAGGCCCCGAGTTCGAGTCTCGGTCGGGCACACAGTTTTAATCTGCCAGGAAGTTTCATATCAGCGCACACTCCGCTGCAGAGTGAAAATCTCATTCTGGAAATGGAGAAACGTATTCGACGAGTTTTAGCGTCATGTAAAATCTGCCAGAAAGCTAAGTCAGATACGACTTCACATATTCCTCCGTTACATCCAATTGTACCTGTTAAATTGAGACACATGGCTGCTGTAGATATTTTTGGTCCGATTCCCAGAACTAATAGAGGTTTTTGCTACATCTTTGTCGCTGTTGAACTGACTTCAAAATTTGTTACCTTCACTCCGTTACGCAAAAGCTACTGCTAAAACTGTTTCGAAAGCATTTGTAAAACATTTTCTATTCCATGTAGGGCATGTATTGAAAGTAATTTCCGACAATGGATCACAGTTTCGATCTGCTATATGGACACGTATGTTACGAGCTAGAAACATTTCTCCGATCTATATATCCACGTACCACGCTTCTTCGAACCCTTGTGAACGATTAATGAAAGAAATTGGTAAACTGTGTAGAATATGCTGCCATAAAAAACATATTGATTGGAACACACACATACTCTCATTCCAGCATGTAATTAATTCCATACCAAATGAATCTACTATGCTATCTCCGACTGTTATACTGAAAAATGTTGAACCACCTAACAAAATTAAAGAATTAGTAACCTTTCCTACATCTCGTCGACTACGACACCATGAAATAATTGACATTGCGCTGAACAACATCAAACGTGCCGCAGAGCGCCGGAGAAGACAGCAAAAACAGGTTTGTACACGCCGTGACTTTCACGTTGGACAGAAGATATTAGTACGCACACATTATTTATCCAACAGAGGAAAGAATAGGTGTAGTAAATTTGAGCTTCTATACGCAGGTCCATATCGAATTCGCAGCATTCCTAACCCCAATGTAGTACACGTCGAAACTTTGAGAACCAGAAAAAGTAAAGGCAATCACCATGTCTCCAATATTAAACCCTTTATTAAATGAATATACTTTATGATTTATCACACTGTAATGCCATTTCCTGATTTTTATATGACCAATGATCCAATTATATTTATGTGACTACTTACTGATGATTATCGTATTTTTTCTTGGCAAGTGCCCGGCAAGGAAGGTTAGCAGGTCGCTTTTCTTGTCGTTACACATCAGACCGTGCACATTTTCCATTCTTCATGTATGTATGATTGTTTTCCTGTTTTGTTTGTATGCACTATGAAATATTTAAGATATAACAAACACTAGTTGACTTTGACATTTTGCCTTATGATATCTCAACATCGTGACTATTTTACATTTCTTTTTGCTGCTACATTGTGATACTCTGTGTACATTTTTGCACCTGCACACTGTCTATGTTTTTGGCATATTACGTTGTCTGTCATGCTATGCTGTATGCTCAATTATATCACTAGAAACCAGTTTTTATTTAATGGATATATGATTTAAATGCAAGACATTATCATTGTTCATCATTTTCAGAAAGCAATAACGTGTCAAAGAAATAAATTAAACAAACCACAGTGGATTACTATGAAATGGGAATTTCACCTTCGGAATGAACGAAAGAAGAGGCAATACCTCGTCACGAAGAGTAAGTGGATCACAATTAACAAGCATTAACAAGAATATACTATACATATCGTATGATAGCGGTCTTAACTAATTTTTTCTTTCAGAACACGAGGCGATTGATGCAGGCTGTCAGACAGAACTACACATCTTAGTTTTAGTGATGAAATATGCTAGAAATAAGGAACTCTATACTATGAGTAGTTGTATGAGGAAGTGTCTTTTTGTAGATGATAATGAATAGTGATGAATAGTGATGAAGAATATAGTAATATGAATAATGAAGTTTTTCTTGATGATAATAATGGAGTTATGGTGATATGAATAATGAAGTTTTTGTTTACAGGTGTTGATAGTGATAAACTTTATATGGCCACTAAACGCACCGCTTTTAAGTTTCTCTTCGCAGATGAAGACAATGATGAAGTTTATGTATTTATGCTATGTAGTTATTTAAGTATTTGTTGCAGTTCATTTTGACAGTATGTCTTATGTCGCATGGTATGATGACTGAAGGTTTTGGAAAGGACAGCTAGAGAACATATATATTTAATACACATTTCATTACCTGTTAATTCGAAGTTCACTACTTTTCAGCATAATATGCGTTTCTTCTTTCAGCTTAATAGTCCATTTTGTATTTTTTTCCAGGAGAAGCTATTCATGAAATTAATGTGCTATAAGCAGTTGGTCATTAAACCTGTTCTAGTACTTGCATTTTTTTACCCATTTGTGTGTGTCATTCATGAATGTGGTCACATATACTTCATTTGTTTCATAACCTTGCTGCAGCTGACTCATGACGAATGACGCTACCTATCGTCATTTGCAGCAATAAGTCAAGAGTAAATATTGTTATGCCCCAGCAATTAACTACTGATCCCAAGGCAATGCATTGCTAGTATAAAAAAATGTATTAACAGTCCCAAATAATACTACCAGTTTAAGAGAGTTCTGAGTAATACTGAATGATGTTTTTCTAATCACAGACCTTGAGTAATAGTTACAGTGGGTTACATTTTAAATATGTCATATGTCACTTGAATGATGAGTTCTGAGTAATAGTGAATGATATTTTGTAATAATGCATACATGCTCTACACTCTTTAACTCCTGCTTTGAAGGATGACTTCTGATGTTTTGTAACTGGCCAATGAGTGCCAATAATTATTTTAATTATGTTGTATGTCACTTGAATGATGAAAAATGTTTTGTAATATTCAAAACTTGCTATATGTTTAGTAACTGGCCAATGAATACCACTATTTCTTTTATTTGTATTATGTCACTTACATGCTATATATATATATATATATATATATATATATATATATATATATATATATATATATATATATATATGAATACTAGTAGGTCGATGCTATACTCATTAGCTCCTGTTTTGAAGGATGACTTCTGATGGTTTGTAACTGGCCAATGAGTGCCAATGATTACTATAACTAGCTGAATTATGTAAATAGTATGCCATTAATTAACTCTTGTACTGAATGATCACTTTTGAATAATGCATAAAATGGTTTGTAACTGGCCAATGAGTGCCAATGTTCACTATAATCAGATGACTTATGGACATCATTCTGTAATACTTCATACATAGTACAGAAATGTTCAGTAACTATTCGATGAGTGCCACCAATTACTCATATCAGTTGATAGACTAGTGTAATTCTCAATGATGACTGGCATAAAACTTAATGTCCTTCACCTTCTGACCTAATTACCAAGAATTACTGCAATATCCGTTTGTCTTGTCTATCCTCATGATCATGGAGCACTATATTTGGTTTTGCACTAATTCTACGTTGGTATACCTTACAAGAACGTAGTGTTGACACGACATGATGTCCACCACCTTGACCGATGGAGATGTTATTATGGTCCGACTGTTTGGTGTACATAATGTACTACCAAAATGATAACATTGAATATTAATACGACATTTCAGTGTCTTGGCTACACTGATTAATACTTCAAGGAAGAGAACTTCAGATTGTCTCACTTGGTGTTGTGCTTCTGTAGAAAGATATGGACATTCAGTGCAGCTACGTGCAACCTCCTGTGCTACAACCATGATGCAATCCTTCCCTTTCCTATCCTAGTTCTTGTAAAATGGTAAAAAACATACTACAGTGCGTGTGTATTTTATGTCATTTGTTAATATGATTTGTACTCATTGCGTATACATTTTATGATTTCTTGATATGTTCTGTACTACAGTGCGTGTGCACTTTATATCATTTTTTAATATGATTTGTACTCATGGCGTATACATTTTATGATTTCTTGATATGTTCTGTACTACAGTGCGTGTGCACTTTACGTCATTTGTTAATATGTTTTGTACTCATTGCGTATACATTTTGTCATCGCTTGATATGGTATGCACTCAGTGCATGTGCACTATATTTTATTTCCTGTTCTTCACTTATGTAATTGAGAAAAATTTGTTGCCCATGGCAAGTCCAATTGACTCACCATCGCTGCCAAATTTTTGCCCCCCCCCCCCCCCCCCCCCCAGTGGAGGGTTATGTAAGAGGTATGCGCTGTCTGCGATATGAGAATCGCTGACCAGAGAGCAGTGTTGACTGCGGTACGAACTGTGTAACTGTAGCAGTTAGTTGTTGCTAGTCGCTAGTCTGAGGTTGTCTGCGCTTGTCTGCAGTCTGCTCTGGTCGGGAATCTGGAGATGGAGTATTTTTGTATAAGGTAAAGAAGCAGCGTCGCGCATATCTAGTAATGTATCTGAACTGTCATCCAAATGTTTTAAAAAATGTCCTAATAATAATTTTGGTAATATAAAGTAATTTTTTTTTAAAAAAATGCATTCATTTAAAAAAAAAATCAGTTGCTTCCTTTCACAAATCACAAATGTATAGGGCGGCATTGGGCGGAGCTGTGCCGGAAAAATGTTAAGTAAGAGCAGATATATTCGCCGTTTTTATTGAGGTAAGAATTTTTGTTTTTATTAAGAATGATCTTACAGGGCCACGACGCAGCACTGCTGTCGTCCAAATTTTACCAGGTTACTGAATTTATTTTTTTATTATGAGGCTTAGGAATTTTTCTGTTTCGTACTTACATTAAATGAGAAAAGAATTTTGTGGGTACATTAAATGGGAACCAGTTTTGTTCTGAGGTCACACAAAAATGAGAATCGCTATCCATAATAATTATTTTTAATTTCAATTTTTAAATTTTGTGGGGAGGTTACGAACATTAAAGTTTTTAAGCCCTCTCTGAGGTCGGACACACACAATTATCTTTTTTACATCATAGTTATCTATTAAATAACAATAATTTTAATTAGACAGGTAGTAATGAAGGTACAAATATGTTCGAAAAAGCCGTGCACGAGAATGCGTTTTTTTCGCAGGTCATATCCCGCCTTCTATTGATCACAGAGATAAAGGTGAAGTGTTTTGGATAATCATTGGTCTAGTGACCATTTGTATACCTGTCGGAAGAACGGGCACAGTGTAGTTAGTTATTTTACAGTACGTGATCAAGATTTAATCATTACACACTTCTTCCATACCAAGTAAATTAAGCAAATCAGTTGTTTTCTTGCATTAGGTGTGGTCTAGGTTGGCTCTTAATGGGGTTATAAAAACACAATTTTGTTAGTAGCCGGGTGCTGAGAAAACCCCGAAAAACCAAGATTTTTTGTTATGACAAATACCATTTGTGGGAATGGCCGCTTCTACAATTTTTTATTCACGGCATATCGCCGAAATTTTTCCCGTATGTTCCTAAGATGATATTCTCCGGGATATTCGAAAGGTTTTTTGATATCGTCATAAGTTACCGAGATGCAGAGATTCAGAGTTACCATACTTAAGCAGAAAACAGCAAAAGCAATTTTTGGCAATTTTTGGACCATGGGCCGCAATTACCAACGTAGTAACCAGTTAAAATGCTCAAATCTTAACTGTACGTTCTTTAGACATACATATAGAAACACTACGTTCCCGTTTTTGAAAATATATGTTCGTTATCAAGGTACACAAAAACAACGATTTTTGGCCGTCAATAGTGGAAATTGTGGGATTGCCCGCTTTTATAATTTCTAGTCATGGCAAATTGTCGAAAATATTATGATCTCTGGGAACCTTGAAATTTTATTCGATGTCATTATTCATTACCGAGATCCAGAGATTCAAAGTTGCCGTATTTGTTGCACGTAAAATGTGCATGTTATATCCGGTCTGAGGAGTAAACGTAGTTTTAATTGACATAGTGAACCGGTGGCAAGAGCTCTAGGGTCATCGCAAGGATTCTGAGGTCGCCAAACTGCGTCTTCACTCAGCAGTTATCATCAATAAAACTTCACGAGCGCTGTCTGTGGGTGATATGCACTTCACGCCTATACAAATATACTCGTTGCGGTAATGTAGTGATAAAAAATTGCATAAAAACGGTTTCAACGTGTCTGAAAAGAAAGTAAAATTACATCCAAAACTTACCCTTAACTGGAAAGTAAAATATTTGTAGCAACATTTGTATTCTTTTCAGATAGAAATCATGGCGTTTTTGAATAATTGAGATCGATGAACAAAGTATCCAGAAAAAATGAAACGATTTTGTGTTAACCTTATAATATACGCAGTTATTCATTGTCTATATGTGTCAAAGTATGCAAATGCGTCGAAGTGTATGATTAAATTGTCAGAACTTTGCTGACCTTTTGCATTTGTGTTATATAAGCAGCACACTCTGCTGTCGCAGGGAGAACAAGGGAACCAGCATAAAAATGCTGCTGTCGGAGTACAAAAAATGCGAATATGTTCCTCTATGAAAGACTCTAAGAGAAAAGCCGGTAACTATTACCTCAAACATCATTCCGCCTTCATCACTAACAAATTTGGTATGTGAACATACCGGGGCCTTTTTTGTGCTGAAAGAGAACAGCAGAGAGTGACGGCGACAGGGAGAGCAGACAGTGTCAGTGGGAGAGAAAAAGAGAGAGAGGGAGGGAGAGAGGATACAGTGATCGTGGGAGAGAGAAAGTGGCAAACAAAAAGAGAGATGGATGAAGACACTAGCGGTGGGAGGCAAAGAGAGACAAGCTCCATCAATGAATGAAGTGGTAGTAACAATGGAAGAGAGATGGCTGAAGACAGAAGTAGTGGCAGAGAAAGAAGACAGTGGAAATGAAAAATACAGACGAGTGGAGACAATATCTAGGCTTGTGGAGTCTGGATCGTTCCAGACCAGCGAACCTTAACGCGTAGTTATAGGGGAGGGTTCAGTTTCGATCTAAGTTGTTTAGGTATAGGCGAAAGAAAACTTTGGACCCATTTTTGAGCTGCAGAGATATGGTAGAGCCTGTGGCTGTGCGAAAGACAGACTAAAGAAGACAATGTAAGTGAGCGAGGAAACATTGGGAGAAAATGGAAACAGTGGGATAGAGACATATATAGACGGCGGCAGTGACAAGGAGATGATGAATAAGAAGGCTTAACTACAAAGAGGGGCTGGATAAAAGGATTTAGAATGTTCGGAATGAGGACTGAAGCAGCTCGTTCCCCACTTTTCCATCAGAGTCTTTCATAGAGGAACATATTCGCAATTTTTATGCTCCGACATTTTTCCGCTGGTACTGCTATCTTTATTATTATTGTTGTCATCGTTGTCTATAACTCGTTTAATATCAGCATTGTGTTTCGTGCACGTGACAACTCTAACACTATAAAGCACTGAAAAATTTTTCGCACTTCAGCCACCTCCAAAGCTTCACTTAGTCCATTGTAATTTTTTTCACAGGTGTCTTGCTTCTGGGTCACATTGACAAACAAAGACAAAGTTACTCATCACCTCGAATCCTGCCTCGGGTATGGATGTGTGTGATGTCCTTAGGTTAGTTAGGTTTATGTAGTTCTAAGTTCTGGGGGACTGATGACCTCAGAGGTTATGTCCCATACTGCTCAGTGCCATTTTTTAGTGTCAAAAGAAGTGACAGAAGCAATGTCACTGAGATGTGTGCCTTCGTTTCTGCCACCAGCCATCAAAACAACCCGTTATCTGCCTGGGATTATCTTCGGCGTTTTTATTTATCCCTTGCTGAGCTACATCTTTCATTGTCAAGACACACACGTCACTGACAGCTGAACGAATCATTTTATTACAAACTGAAAATCGCGTAGGAGGTTGAGGAAATCTAACACTGCACGAAGAATCTTTACTGCCTTCATACTTGTACCTACTGATCTGAGTCCACAAACAACACGTATATTATTGTCATACAACTTAATTGGGACTAAAATGCAATAGCCGTTGCAGTATACACATTCTGTAAGTAACTGACTCGCAATTTTCTTGCTAATATTTCTGTCTTCACTGAGTGTGGTGGTAACCACACTCAGATCGCGTATATGAAGTGATGAATTCACTCGGTATCTTTAAGTCAATTATACTATTTTCAGAATTTTCTCTGTTCTGAAGGTTTCTTAACAGAAACACACAAAATCAATTTTCATTTTTAACTTCTTTCTTGATGCATTCATGTGTTGTTTGCTTTCATCAGTAGAAGGACCTGTAGACAACTACTCTTCCTGTTTATTACTTCTGTTTAAACTTTTTTACCCTTGGCCTTTCTTTGGAGAAACGATGAATATTACAACAGCAATTCTCGTGTTCAAGTAAACAAAAGAAACATCTCTTCATCTCTTATCGATCAAACGACGTTCAGTTGTCACCAACGCTACAGGCTGAGAAACCACTGAAATACAAATCAAAGATGCATACATCAAATGGATAGAGCAAGGAGTCATATGCCTGAAAACAGAGTGGCACGGAAATAGGTGTGGCACTTTATGTGCAACGTATTGTAAAATTGTCGTTTTTTCGGAAAATAATCATGAGACTTGCATGAAACAAAATACATTTTACAAAGAAAATTACAGACTATCTGAAATGACAAAAAAGAAATTTCGTTTTCTGGGCACATTTAGCGCAGGTCTCACCTTCAAATGAAGGATGGTAAGCCTGTAATGACCAGCCAAGATCCCATCTGTTTGAGATAGACTGAGCTTTAAAACTATGTTCTGTGCCCATTTTGATAATGCACACAGGTCAGTACCGAAATTCTCGATAGCTGTTTCCAAGTTCATTGGTTTTCGGCTTAAGTACAAGTGGAAGTCATCAACTTAAACATAATATTTGCAGTGGGACAAAACTGATAAACGTCATTGACATACAATGAAAATAGTACAGGACCAAATACCGAGCCGTGGGGCCCCTGATACTACCTACCTCCATTCTGAGTTTATGATGCTAGACATGACGCGCTATTGGTCAGACGTCATGTATGAGCGAAACTACTGAGCTGCACTTGGAGAGAACATAGGCTATTTAGTAAGTAAAGTGTCGAAGTCGACAGTGTCAGAGGCTTTGCAAAAGAAGAAGAAGAAGAAGCGCATGATGGTGGCCTCTAGACAATCCATGGTAAGCTTCAGGCCATCTGTTATTTCTATTACAGGCGAGTTCATGCTATAATGTTTATGAAAACCTGATTGGTATTCGTCTAGGAGGTGGTTGTCGTTAACTAGTTTGTTACCGAGTCGTGGACTATACAGCGTGTTTCTCAATCCATGTTATGCATTTCTAGAGGTTGTAGAGGGGACTTAGTAGATCAAGAGTTACAAGGAACCCATGTCCGGAAACGTTATCCAACGACGCTACAGTGCGTCATAGCTATAGGTGTCGATTCCTGTAGATGTATGTATCTACAGGGTGATTCCATGACAATATTACAAACTTTCTAAGATGATGGAGAATGATAAATGTATCAATTTGAGGTAAGGGTCACATTACTGGAAACGAACGAGTCGAAAGCTTTAAGCAAAAACCGTTCTGATACCTCTGACAGCGGAATACATGTACTGGCAAGGCTGTTGCAAAGATCGTAGCGTAGGCAACTGTCAGAGGTGGTACTAAGGACCAAAACAAGAAAAAATGTAAAGTAAACATGGGCTCTAAAATGAATAAGAGCTATGAGCATTTGTTCAATAGAGGAGATGTGTTTCATAGCAGCGAAAATGAACAAGTGCTCACAGCTCTACAGGTATGCGTTTTAGAGCCCATGCGTACTTGAACTTTTTTCTTGATTTGGTCCATACTATCATCTCTGAATGTTGTCTGCCCAACAATCTTAGCAACAACAGTACCGGTACATGGATTCCACTGTCAGAGATATCAGAACGGCTTTCGCTTATGTCTTTCGACACGTTCGTTTCCGGTGAAGAGTGATCGTTACCTCAATTGATACATTTATCCTTCTCCATCATCCCAGAAAGCTTGTAACATCATTACGGAATTATCCTGTAAATAAGTACATTTACAGGTGCCAGCGCTTTTAACTTTGACGTTTCCAGAAAAATGTTGATCTATTAAGTAGCCTCTACAACCTCTAGGAGCGTGTTACATGATTTGTGAATCGCCCTATATATCCTAATGCCTTCGACAGTGCCGGAGAATGCAAATATGTCAGCAGTCAGAGGGGTCTGTGGCAATGGCCTTTTTAGGTAGTGTCTTAGCAGCCCTTGTTTCCAGGCCTTAGGAAAAACATTTGCGGGTAAGGTGTAATTAAAGATATTTGTTATGGTCGACTGTGGTGCTATCATGTTTAGCAGATGCTGACCAAATACGCATGATGGATTTTTTGGCGGTATTGCCAGTAACATGCTTACGATGTCATTTTTAACGTCTATGTCGTTTATCACCAGGGAATAACAAATAAGCTTTGTTTCTAGTTCAATTGTGTTTATAGGTAATGTGAAGAACCGGTTCACTTCCTCGACTCGGACTATGGGATCAGCTGTAGCTTTTACTTTGCCTATAACTACACTGAAGTACTGAGGTGCGATTGAACTTCGTTAAAGATGTAGATAGTGCGATAAGAAATACAACAACAGGCAGTTCAGTTGAATAGGGTGGGTGTTTATGAACAGTGCTGTCACTGATGTTGGAAGATCAAACGTAGGTACAAGGAAGATAACTACGAAGAAATCTTAGGTAACAGAAGAAATACTCCAACTTACCGACGAATGAAGGACGCACAAAAATATTCAAGGGAAAACAGGAATACAGCAATATAAATCACTTTGGGATGAAAAAAATAGGAACCACAGGCACGTCAAGACGAAATTGCTCCAGGAAAAGTTGAAGAAATCGAATAACAAATGGGCTTACACACCATTAAGAAAAGTCAAAAGAATCTTCGGTGAAACTAAACAACGGATGCAAAGTGAAGAGTGCAGTGGGAATTTCACTGTTAAATGTAGCGGACGGAGCGGATAGGTGGAAAGACTTCATCGGCTGCCCTTATAAGGAGAAGGAATTGTCTGACGACGTGATAGAAGAAGAAGCTGATGTCAGTATACAGGAGACACGGGATCCGCAGTGGGACTTTAAAACAGCTTTAGAAGACTTGAGATAAGGCAAAAAGGCAAGGTAACATTACATCAGAATTCCTTACATCATTCGGGAAATTGCCAACCTAACGCCTGTTCAAGTTGCTATGCAGATTCTACGAGATTGGCGACGTACCATCAGACTTTCAGAAAAATATCATCCTCACAATTTCGAAGACAGCAGGGCAGATACGTGTGAGGACTATCGTGCTATCAGCCTAATATCTTATGCATCCAAGTTGATGAAAAGAACAACATACAGGAGAATGGAAAAGAAAAATGAGGTTAGATGATAATCAGTTTGGCTGTAGGAAAGGTACAGGCACCACAGAGGCAGTTCTGATGCTGTGCTCGATAATGGAAGCAAGACTGATGAAAAATCAAGACACGTTCATAGGATTTGTAGTCCTAGAAAAAGCCTTCGACAATGTAAAATGGTTCATGGATGTCCGAAATTCTGAGAAAAGTAGGGATAAGTTGTAGCGAAACCTGGGAAAAGCATTACAACGCAAAGTGGGGAAAAATGTTAGAATTTCTGAGAAAAACAGGCGTAAGGTACTGGGAACGACGTGTAACATACAATATGTGCAAGGTTTTTTTAAACATGGTTTCGCTTCGACGACGATTAGAAATCAGTAAATGAATCCAAAGAAGTCAACCAGCTACAATAAAAACTAGTTTTATGCCACCGTTTACCATGGTTTTGACGGATGTAAACCCATCTTCTTCAGAAATCAGGTAACTAAAATTTCCCATCGAAAAATCATCATCATCATCTTCCTTTCAAGGATTTGGCTGTCGCCTAAAAAACACCAAATAATTTCGGTCGGAGTGCAGCTCACAACATGATTTTCCATTTCATTTGATTGGTTTTCTTTTTGGATTTTAATTACTCTTACTTGACAAGTTCAGATAATAGGGGCCAGCATATTTAATAATGTAAACAAAGATGTGCGCTGACAGCATATTCTTATTGGACAGATGTAAGATCGCCTCACTATTTGGTGTTTTTCCGGTGTGAAATTTTAGTCAGACGTATCTCTGAAGGAGAGGGGTTGACGTCCGACAAAGTCATGGTAAAAGGTTGAATAAAACCTCCTTTTGTTGCAGCTGGTTAGCTGCTTTGGATTCATTTATTGATATGTACGAGAACCAAGAGGGAACTATGAGATTGGAAAACCAAGAACAAAATGCTCGTATTAAAGTGGGTGTAAGGCAGGGGACAGTCTTTCGCTCTTACTGTTCCATCTGAAGATTAAAGAAGCAATACTTGAAGAAAGTGATTAAAATTCATGAAGAAAGTAGATCAATGATAAGATTCACTGATGGCATTGCTATCCTTAGTGAGGATGAAGAAGAATTACAGGACCTGTTGAATGGAATGCAGAATATCAACTGAGGGTAAACGGACTAGAGACAAAAGCAATGAGAAGCAACAGAAATGAGAAAAGCGCCAAACTTAAATCATAATTTGTGATCACGAACTAGGCTATGTTAAGGAATTCTGCTACCTAGGAAAGAAAATAACCCATGACGGAGCACTGTCGGATAATGAATCAAGGACAGTGGGAAAGTCAGAAATTAACAGAGTCAAAGCATTTGAGATGTGGTACTGCAGAAGAATGCTGAAAATTAGGTGGACTGATAAAGGGTGAGAAGATTCTCCGCAGAATTTGTGATTGATAGGTCATGTGCTAAGGCACCATGGAATAACCTCCTATGTACTAGAGGGAGCTGCAGAGAGTAAACACTGTAGGGGAAGACAGAATTGGACTACAGCCATCAAATAACTGAGAAAGTAGGGTGAAAGTGATGCTCTGAGATGAAGAGGTTGCCACAGGAGGGGAATTCGTGGCAGGCCATATCAGCCTGGTCATAAGACTGATGATCCACTGATGATAAAGATACCAAACCCATGTAAGTTTTGCGTAGGACAGCTGCGGTCTGCATGCGTTATGGGTTAAGAAATGGGCTTTCCTGAATTTAACATTCCTTCCAGCTTGACTGACTGTGTTCCGCTCCTGATAGCAGGCGATATAGTTTTCATGTGTGGGTGGGACGTAGTTTGTATGCACTATGTGCAGTGTGTCTCAGTGTAGCTGTTTTGACTCATCAGCTGGCGAATGCCCCGGTTTGCTTTTCAGTTTTCTGGTCATGATGGAAGCGTATTTTTCTTATAGTTGAGTACGTTTTTTAGTAAAGCTTTGAAGTTTTTCATTTATATCCAGGAAACGTGCTGCAAGTCCAGATACATTCATTTGTTTGTAGTCAGTCGTGACTACTTTCTTGGATAATCTAGTGAGTACTTTATGAAAATTATGTCTCGGGCAGACATGCCACGTGCCGATGTTTGAGAGGTACGAATTACTATGGGGATTTTGTTGCAAATATATCTAAGAGTGTCTGCCGAACGTGTGATGGGTAGTGGCACGCTGTATTTGGTAAAATCTGAAGAAGACAGCGTACGCTTGGATTTCACACGGGAGGAGCTGTTGATAGAAAATTTATCTTAGTATCGCCAGCTACAGTTAGACACTCGTAAGTCGGTTGGAGACTTTATAGCGCAGTTTCAAACCATGCCTACCGACATACTTTCGTATATTTGTAGAGAACGCAGATTAGGTACTTTATTTGAAGGAATTTGATCCCTACGAACTTATAATCCACTCGTCTATCTTCATTATTTTTGTATATGTATATCACTATAGGCAAAGGCCGTTTTACGGTATGTAATGGATATTTTAGTTTGCGTAAAACGAGTGTCTACAGCATCCCTTGCAGTTGCTGCAGGTCTGGACTGTGAGAGAGTGTGCGTGTTGTCTTTCTGCATACGACGTATTACGGCTCTTGGTCAGCGTAGTCCCGCATATCGAGGTCTTAAATTTTTTTGTACAGCGCTCTCTCGTTCCATGGGTTCTTTGAAAACGGCGGGTTGTGTAACTATCGAAATATAGGCTCGTGGCGAAGAGGTCATCTGTCGGATGCCCGTAAGTTGTTTGAACACTCTGTAGTATGGTAATTGTACTTGAATTTAGAAACAATCTCTGTGCCAATACTCTGCTATTCATAAAGGACGACTTTAAAGGACGCAAATTAAAAACGAGTGTAGCCGAAAAAATAATTCAGGTTAAAATTGATTACTATCGTGCGTGATATTACGGCGAAGGCAACAGACATTGGCAGTCGGTCACTAAGTGAAGCGTCGATGGGAGGCGGGGAAGATTTTAACACTTAGGAGAAAAGTAAACTATATTCAAGGAAGATGATGATGAAAAAAGTGAGGACTAAATTAATTTTTCTGGCATTTGATGAAAGTATTTTCGCGCACACTGAATTACAACGCTGTTAAGGCATGTGCGAACTTCCACAGCGAGCAATAACTACTCTTCTGCATGCTTTGATTATGAAGCGCTAAGAAGCTGCGTAATCCTTACATATAAAAATGTATGTAAGTATGCGTGTATTTTTCGCATCTCGCCCTAAACCACTGGACCGATTTCGACCAAACTTGGTACACATATCCCTTAACGTCAGGCAACAATCGCAGTTGGGGTAAGAACCTTCTACCTACCATAGTTCAGGAGATATCACAACATAAATAAAAAGATGCGTGAAAAAATGTCGCATCATCCGTGAATTTCTAATACAGGGGCGTTAAATAAGTAATGCAACACTTTTTTTTCACGGCCAGTATCGGATGAAAAATGTGAAATTTTTTGTGGAACATCGTGGAATATTCTTGCTCCTTTCCACGTAGTTTCATGAAGTTCCTATAGGTGGCGACGCTATGTGTAGACCACGAAATGGCTTCCACGGAGATGTGTGCTACACAGAGAGCGGTCATTGAGTTTCTATTAGTGGAAAACAAGAGCAGCGCAGGTTTTCAGATGTACTTGTAGAATGATTAAGGTGACCTGGCAGCGAACAAAAGCACGGTGAGTCGTTGGGTGAGGAGTCTGTCATCTTCGCAAAAAGGTCGCGCAAGTCTGTGAGATCCGGCCGCGAACAGCTTTGATTTCTGCAATGTTGGAACGCGTAGAAATTCTCATTCGAGCTGATCGACGGATCACACTGAAACAACTCGCAGTGTAACTGTACATCTCTGTTGGTAGTGCTGACACATGTTGGCTCCGACGTCGACCAGTCGAGTGTTACCATGCGGGCATCCAGGCGTAAGGACGTCGCACTGAACGGAGATTATGATGAAAATATGGTTATTGAAATCCTGAATAAAACCAATCTGCTTTCAGAATAAATATGTTGAATTACTTATTAAATGCCCCTCGTACATTTATTCTTTACTGCTGAGACGCTCCTACAGCCGAGTCCACTTAAGGAAATCCCTGACACCTGGCAGCGCTTTTGACAGCTTTCTATTGCAAAGTTCGAACGGCTGTAGACGAAAACCGTTGCCGTCTTAGACCTACCAAGAGACTTTGCCATAGAGACGTTTACAATATCGTGTTCAGGACACGCAAAGCAGCTGTACGTTTAAATTTGTGCATTATGCATATTTTTTTGGTCGACGGCATCATGGAGATGAAACGCTACAAACACAGTTAATTTATTGTTTTTGGTTATAACAGAAAACTGACAACCTGGAAATTCGGGAATGCCGGGTGTGTCAGCTAGCTAGAGAAGATAGTAAGGCAATAGAAAGTGACAAGTTTCTCCATGTGTAGCTTGAGGTTTCAAAAACGCTATCCCTACTTATAGGCGATGATATGCCGCTTGTCATCAGCTAACGAACTATAAAAAGGACCTGAATACAGCATCCAATCCTGTTAAGAAATAAAACAACTGGAAAGTCGCAACACAAGGCCTTTACTAGGAAAACACATTAAATAGTGAGATTGCAGTCTTGCTCGGCGTATTCCACAGATGAATTATTCTCCGGTTATCAGCCGAGTGGTGGCCCGAAGATGATGGGTACGAAACTCATCGAAACGTTGCGACAAGACGACGCCACCACTCGGCTGATAACCCGAGAAGAATTCATCACATTACATAGTGCTAAACACATAACAGCACGACAGGTAGCCAAACAGTTTTAATTACCATCTCGGAGAAATAACTTTACGTAATTTATTTTCCGTTTGTTTGCAGGTACACACTGAAATTCTCGTGTGGCAGTACCGTAGCACGCCGCTAGAGCAATGAAAACAAAATGGCGCAGTCCATTAGTACAGTGAGTGACTTTCTAAACTAACAAAAACTAATTATGGGCCGGCCGTTGTGGCCGAGTGGTTCTAGGCGCTACAGTCTGGAACCGCGCGACCGCTACGGCCGCAGGTTCGAATCATGCCTCGGGCATGGATGTGTGTGATGTCCTTAGGTTAGTTAGGTTTAAGTAGTTCTAAGTTCTAGGGGACTGATGACCTCAGCAGTTAAGTCCCATAGTGCTCAGAGCCATTTGAACTAATTATGGAATTTCATTTTTTGCTAGGTGATACTTACAACTTTATGACTAACCCTCGTACTTCGAATAAAGTTTCTCGTATTGAGAAAAAGCCAGCAGCTATATACACTGAGGTGACAGTAGTCATGGAATACTCCTAAAGTCGTCTCGAATTTCCTTTGCCCGACGTGGTGCAGCAGCTTGACTTGGCATGGATCCAAGACGTCTTTGGAAGTCCTCTGCAGAAATGTTCAGGCATGCTGCCTCTACAATCGCCCATAACTCTGCAGGTGTTGCCAGAGCAGGATGTTGTACACGAACTGACTTCTCGATTATGTCCTATACATGTTCGACAGGATACCTCTCGGGCGATTTGGGTGGCCAAATCATTCGCTCGTATGGTCCAGAATGTTCTTCAAACCAATTACGAACAGCTATAGCCCGGTAATGACATCGTTGTTTGGAGATATGAAGCCCATAAATGGCTGCAAACGGATCACAAGTAGCCGTAACCACTTCCAGCCAATGGTCGGTTCAGTGGACCATGTAAAAACAGCCCACATCATTATTAAGCGACCACCAGCTTGCACGGTGCCTTGTTGACAACTTCGGTCCACAGATTCGTGGGGTCTGCAACACACTCGAACCTTACCATCGGTTTTTACCCACTGAAATCGGGACTCATCTGATCAGGCCACGACTTTCCAGTCGCCTAGGGTCCAGCTGATACGGTCACGAGTCCACGAGAGGCGCTGCAGGCGATGCGTGCTCTTAGCAAAGGCACTCGCGTCGGTCGTCCGCTGCCATAGCCAATCAACGCCAGATTTCACCGCACCGTCCTAACGGATACGTTCGTCGTACGTCCCAGATTAATTCCTGCGTTTATTTTACGCAGTGTCGCTCGTCTGTTAACACTGACAACTATACGCAAGCACCGCTTCCCCTGGTCGTTAAGTTGTGAGAGGCAATACCTGAAATTTGGTATTCTCGACACACTCGGAATATTGAATTTCTAACGATTTCCGAAATATATCCCACACGTCAGGGTTCAGTTACCGTTCCGCGTTCATACGGCCATAACAACGTAGGAAAGCTTTTCAGAAGAATCATCTGAGTACAAATGACAGCTTCGTTAATGAACTGCTCTATTATATATTATGTACGAGATACTGTCGCCATCTGTATATATATGCATATTGCTATCCCATGACTTCTTTCATTGAGGTCATCTCAGTGCATATTTAACTTGAAAAAATTTCTGTAGCCGTATCGCATTAATTAATGTTTATATTGACAACCGGTTTACACAGTTATCTTCTGTCTTCAAAAAATTATCACTCATGTCATGCTGTCATTATACGAGATGCATTCAAGTTCTAAGGCCTCCGATTTTTTTTCTCCGGGCTGGAAAGAGATAGAAACATGCGCATTGTTTTAAAATGAGGCCGCGTTCATTGTCCATACGTCCCAGAAATGGCAGCACCGTACGGCAGATGGAATTTTACCGCCAGCAGCGAGAATGAGAACGGTTTTAAATACTTAAAATGGCGACGTTTTCGTTACTTGAACAGCGTGCAATCATTCGTTTTCTGAATTTGCGTATTGTGAAGCCAATTGAAATTCATCGACAGTTGAAGGAGACATATGGTGATGGAGTTATGGATGTGTCGAAAGTGTGTTCGTGGGTGCGACAGTTTAATGAAGGCAGAACATTGTGTGACAACAAACCGAAACAACCTCGGGCTCGCACAAGCCGGTCTGACGACATGATCGAGAAAGTGGAGACAATTGTTTTGGGGGATCGCCGAATGACTGTTGAACAGATCGCCTCCAGAGTTGGCATTTCTGTGGGTTCTGTGCACACAATCCAGCATGACGACCTGAAAACGCGAAAAGTGTCATCCAGATGGGTGCCACGAATGCTGACGGACGACCACATGGCTGCCCGTGTGGCATGTTGCCAAGCAATGTTGACGTGCAACGACAGCATGAATGGGACTTTCTTTCCGTCGGTTGTGACAATGGATGAGACGTGGATGCCATTTTTCAATCAGGAAACAAAGCGCCAGTCAGCTCAATGAAAGCACACAGATTCACCGCCACCAAAAAAATTTCGGGTAACCGCCAGTGCTGAAAAAATGATGGTGTCCATGTTCTGGGACAGCGAGGGCGTAATCCTTATCCATTGCGTTCCAAAGGGCACTACGGTAACAGGTGCATCCTACGAAAATGTTTTGAAGAACAAATTCCTTCCTGCACTGCAACAAAAACGTCCGGGAAGGGCTGCGGGTGTGCTGTTTCACCTAGACAACGCACCCGCACATCGAGCTAACGTTACGCAACAGTTTCTTCGTGATAACAACTTTGAAGTGATTCCTCATGCTCCCTACTCACCTGACCTGGCTCCTAGTGACTTTTGGCTTTTTCCAACAATGAAAGACACTCTCCGTGGCCGCACATTCACCAGCCGTGCTGCTATTGCCTCTGCGATTTTCCAGTGGTCAAAACAGACTCCTAAAGAAGCCTTCGCCGCTGCCATGGAATCATGGTGTCAGCGTTGTGAAAAATGTGTACGTCTGCAGGGCGATTACGTCGAGAAGTAACGCCAGTTTCATAGATTTCGGGTTAGTAGTTAATTAGAAAAAAAAAATCGGAGGCCTTAGAACTTGAATGCACCTCTTAGTTAGAATATGCTGCACATTATATATTTTGATGAACCTACGTACAATGCGCACTGTGTTTTTAACCATATTGATGACATGGCAAGAGTGTTAAACTCATAATGGAACACGATTTAAGACGAAGAAATTTTTGACGGTCAGAAGATGACAGTTTCAAATGTCTGAACGGGCCGTCAATAATAAATACTAACTAACGCGACGTTGGCTATAAAAAGTTTTCTAACCCTCGTACTCTGTTTCAGTGACGACACGAGACTAGTGTAGAGGGCAAGACACTTTCTATCAGTTTTACGTCAGCAACTATTATACAGGGTGCATTGCCTAGAGCTTGCATCGCAATGGAAAGTGTTATTGACGAGCGGTTTTCGCAGAATGGATTGGTAGACAGGGGTCGTATTCTTAGCGAATCAACAGATTGTACTAGTAATAATACTTAGAGAGCGAATGTCTTGTGGAAACATACACTTTTTTAAGTGGAACCATGCCTATTGTCATTGTTGTTGTTGTGGTCTTCAGTCCTGAGACTGGTTTGATGCAGCTCTCCATGCTACTCTATCCTGTGCAAGCTTCTTCATCTGCCAGTACCTACTGTCACCTACATCCTTCTGAATCTGCTTAGTGTATTCATCTCTTGGTCTCCCTCTACGATTTTTACCCTCCACGCTGCCCTCCAATACTAAATTGGTGATCCCTTGATGCCTCAGAACATGTCCTACCAACCGATCCCTTCTTCTGGTCAAGTTGTGCCACAAACTTATCTTCTCCCCAATCCTCCCCAATCCCCAATCCTATTCAATACTTCCTCATTAGTTATGTGATCTATCCATCTAATCTCAAGCATTCTTCTGTAGCACCACATTTCGAAAGCTTCTATTCTCTTCTTGTCCAAACTATTTATCGTCCATGTCATTGTCGCCTATTGTCATTATGACACTAAAAGTACGTTAACTTAGAATGTCAGTGGTGTTTCTTGCAGAATTCTAGTGCGAGTCGTTCATGCGATATTGTATTCTGAAAAGTTCCCACACCGACACTTGTACAACACCAGTAATAGCACACGCTAACGAACAACACAAGTGCATACAATAGTTATGCGGATTCTGACCAGTAACGAGAGAACTGACCATCATAGGTTGTATACAAAATGGCCACCGGCAGCGGCAGTACTCGCTTCCAGTCTGGTATGGAACGACTGCTGCACATGTGCTAACATCTCAGCCGAGATGTCTGAGCAGGCTGCAGTAACACGTCTTTGGCATATCATCGGTATGTTCTTGTAGGCAGCATCTTTCAGCTGTCCCCACACAAAAAAAGTCTACAGGTGTCAAATCCGGGGAGTGGGCCAGACATCGTACAGGGCCTCTGTGTCAAATTCATCGACTTGGGAACAATTCGTGAAGACATACTGAAGTACTTAGTGCACTATGGGGTGGACGATTATCATGTTGGTACCACAGGTTCATCCTAGGTGCAGAGGAACGTCGTCAAGCATCCGTGGAAAATGGTCTATTAGGATGCTACAATAATCTGCGCGGCCATTGTTCCGTCTACGGAAAACGGGCCTATATGTTGACGGTTAACTACCACATACCACACGTTTACACTCTATGGACACTGACTTTCCACGTCATGAAACTAACGGGGAATCGCAACGAGCCAATAACACATGTTTGTGTGGTTTACGTAGTCATGGTTTTATCACTAAACAGGATGCATGATGCATCTAGAGTATCCTGTTTTAATGCCCATGTGCAGAAGTTAACACGATTTTCATAATCGTTTCCATGCACCTCTTGATGGAGAGAGATGTCGTTGGAGAATATTTGGAACACTTGCCTGATTCATGCCACTTCCTCGAGTGATTTTGTGGGATCTAAGGCGCGGATCAACTGCAACAGCAGGTGTGTGTGTTCAAATGAAATCTTATGGGACTTAACTACTAAGGTCATCAGTCCCTAAGCTTACACACTACTTTACCTAAATTATCCTAAGGACAAACACACACACACATGCCCGAGGGAGGACTCGAACCTCCGCCGGACCAGCCGCACAGTCCATGACTGAACTGCGGAGATGGTTGACGTCTATTGAGATATCTTGTCACATACACAGTACAAGAACGAACTGCATACTTCCTATACTCTCCATACACCATGAGCATGTCGGCTTTTTTTGCGTCGGTAAATCCTATCGTCGACTCACGACGTACTACTTGGACTGTCATAAGCTAACTGACTTGAAAATCGCAGTGCACCGAAAGAACACTCTAGCACACTTAAAGCAAACGTAGCAACATCGTAACTAGCAATTATGCAGGTTGAATGTCTCAAACACCCGGCTGATGTGGCCGAGCGATTCTAGGCGCTACAGTCTGGAACCTCGCGACCGCTATGGCCGCAGGTTCGAAGCCTGCCTTGGGCATGGATGTGTGTGATGTCCTTAGGTTAGTTAGGTTTAAGTAGTTCTAAGTTCTAGGGGACTGATGACCTCAGCAGTTAAGCCTCATAGTGTTCAGAGCCGTTTGAACCATTTTGTCGCAAACAAGTGTCAGTTTGGGAACTTTTCAAAATACGATATCTCGTAAACGACTCGTACTAGAATTAGCAAACACTACTGATATTCTAATTTATTTTAGTATGTTAATGTCATTTGGCATTGTTCCATTTAAAAAGTGTACGTTTGCATAAAAATACACTTTCTAAGTATTATTACTATCCGTTGATTGGCTAACAGTACGAGCCCCTGAGTACCGATCCATACTGTGAAAACCGAATGTCAATAGCACTTTCCGCTTCCGCAATATTTGCGGTGCAAGTTTTAGGTAATTCAGCCTGTATAGTAGTTACTGACATAAAACTGAAGGAAAGTGTCCCACATTAACCGAAAGTAGTTTACGACGTACAATAAACTAAACGACAACAATATTTTTTCACCGAGTACTGGAGGAGTACCTCGCGGGCATTTCTGCAGCAACTACTTCCGCAAAGTGAATAATGAACGCGGTGCAGCATCGTGACTGGAACTAGGTCGTGCGGTGTTTGGCCGCGCCATCTCGGCGAGCGTCTGCTTGCAGTTCCGCCTGAACCCAACGGCACACCATCTGCATAATGAGGATAATTTCCGTCGCAGTCGCTACGTATAGCTCGCATTGTTCTGTTTATAGTCGAATAAGGCAGACGTGGTTCGCGGTTGGCGAAAGAAGTCCAAGGATGCATTTAATGCCGTGTAGGCCAGCGAGGTTCCACCTGTCGTAAACATATTTCACATCGTGAGATCGTTGTTCTACATATTTCAGACGGAACCGTGCTTTTCAGTGTGGCAACGTCTCTAAATTGGAGGAATAAGTTTGCCTCAGTACAAGATAAGTGTAGCGGATGGGCAGAATTACAGAGCGGAATTTATAGACAACAGTTCTTTCGCATCGAAAGCAGAAACTTATCATATCGTCCATTAGGGCCATATTTATAGCATCATGAACAGATATCACCACCAATTTACGGAAAACCAATCATCTTCTAAGTTTTAGATTACTTTATACGTGAGCTGTGGAAGACAGACACAATATTTTACTTCTCATTCAAATCGACTTACGCTATCTTCGTTATCGTCATAAAGAGTGACATATTCCATTCCAATACAGTCGCACTATCGAATCTCGACGACAACAAGCGCAATATTGATTCCAATGATGTAGTTGAAGCACGTCCTAATACTCAATCTGATCTTCTGTTTTCTTAATAATTAGTCACTTCATTTTACAATGATTATCCGCTGCTGACATGTTTCTTTATATTCATTTCACTATAACACCTACTGTAACTGAAGTCTTCCTTCATATTTTTCGTCCTCGGACTGTATTCTTCATTAAGGATTTTAGTAGCCATTGATGTCTGGTGTTTCCCGAAGTTAATTGGTCATCTTCTTTGTTGTTAACAATTAATTCCACAATATCCTACAAAAATGTGAGTTGCTAGTTCATTCAAATGAAACTACTCTTCATTTCTCTTTTGTTCTATTTTGGGCGAATTCACATACATGATTAAAAATGATTAAATACCTCTGTCTAAAACCTTTCTGTCTCTGTTCAACTCCTAATGTACATTTCAAAGATATTATTCCTGTTGTTGCTGAATATTGTTATGGTTTCGATAATATTGTTAGTGGCAAATTAAGTTAGCGGCGGACGAATTTAGTGACGGAGCTTCTCTCTGCACATTTTTATTTTCGCTGAAGTTAGTGCTTTTTTAATTAACCTATCTTTACTTTCTCCTGTATTCAGGAGAAATTCTTAAGAATTTCAACACTGTTTTCTATTTCTGCGATGTCTTCTACTGAGTTACAGTTTCAAGTTGTGTAGAAAATGAATTTCTTTGTAGTAGTTATTATTTTCTTAATGCTGAAACTTGTATTACTTCTTTGCACACCAGCCTGTTTTTCTCAAATCTTTTTTCTCATTTTATGTTACTGAAGATTTTGTCAACTCCGTACCGTAATGACCTAAACTTCCAACAAGGTTAACATGTTTTTTAGAGTGATAAAACAAGGTAATTTCCTTCTTTGAAATAATGTACAATCACATCAGTGCGTGTTAAACGGCTGCCAGCTATCTCGTGGTAACCAAGGTATGAAACCTTGAATTTTTTGGTCTTTATCTACGTGACGTATCGTCATATACGAAAAAAACGACGTTACAGCCCAAAGACTGTTGCTCCGTATTTCCAAAGCACCCGTAGAACTATATTTGCACTTTATGTTTAGCGCACTTCAAATAAATTGTGGCAGATTATTTGTGATGACCGCTTCTCGTTGTCTACTTATGAGAATGGACAGGTACAAAACTTCTTCTTTAAGACTAATTCCTTCTGTCGCTCTTCTACGAGGGGCGTTCAGAAAGTAAGCTCCGATCGGTCGCGAAATGGAAACGACTATGAAAATCCGATAAAGCTTTGCACAGATGTGTTGGGTAGTGTCTCTAGTATAACCCCAGTTAGCATCACATCGCTCTTCTCATTTCTGAGCTCGCAGTGAGTGCGTAAAGATGTCTAGAAAATAGTGTCTGCCGCCAAGTACGAGGGCCTGGTGAGAAATTTCGCCTGAAGCTATGCAGCTAACATTACATAACTGTCGTGCTGTTTCTTCTTCAAGACAATTCTCAGCCGCATTCTGCAGGGGCAATGAAGATGCTCCTGCATCGTTTTCAAATGGAAATGTGAGATTACCCACAATACAGTCCGCAATTTTCTCCCCCTGAGTTTCATCTCTGGTCACATGAACCGCTGTCTTTGAAGACAACATTTTGACACAGACAACGAGGTGTAGGCCAGCGTGGAGAATTGGCGGAAAGCACTGGCGGCCGCCTTCTATGATGAGGCTATGGAAAAGTTGGTACAACGCTATGACAAAAGTCTAAGTCAGAACGGCGACTACGTAGAGAAGTAGCTGAAAGGTGTAGCTAATTGTTACAAGTAAAACATTTCTGATGTTCACTGTGGTTTCAATTTGGCAATCAATCGGAGCTTACTTTCTGAACAGGCCTCGTATATTTGCTGATGGCAGCGATTAACGTTTAACTGCAACGCCTGCAAAGTTTCGGTTGCGCTACCCGCATAACTAAAACCCTCGGGTGCCAAGTTGACGGAGGATGGCTAAGCGCGTTTGTTTTTCAAGCCTGAATGTCTCTCTACCCACATTTCTCTTCCATTAGCGTACATTTTCTGTAACTAGTGTCAAACAAATGACGAGGAGAGATCCTGTGAATAAAGCCTCTCTCCTCTATCGTCAGAACTCCGATTCATACAGAACACATGTAAATCTTAAATTGTGGCGAATAAAAATCGCTGCAGTTGTCATTTCGGACCTCCTTTATTTGGCTAAAGGCGTTTAAACTACCCGATCTTCGGGGCATTAATCCAATCTTGAGGTGCTACTTAACTGCATACGACAAAACCGTAATTACATGTTGAACATTTTACGAACTACTAATTTTTCTACGTGACTGTACTCAATTAAGTAGCACCTGAATATGGGATTAGTGTCCTGACACCCGGCTGGTATACAAGCCTTCAGCAAAGTAAAGAATCTTTGAAATTAAAACGGTAGAGGATTTTATGCATCATGAACAATCAAAACAAGAGTTGCAAACGTCGCAATAAGATCATATTAAATCTTAGATGATTGATACGCTCAATAACTGAGTTGTTAAATGAAAATTCTAGCAAAAATGTAGACTTTATAAGTTACTACACTTCGATTAAGTGACTTTGTGATTCACATTACAGAGAGCCGAATGCGCCAGCCGCCTGCATATCATAGTTCTTTCTCGGTGGCCACGCGTCCACTGTGTTGCCCGTTCTCTTAAGTACACCCAGATATTTGTCAAGCTTGGACGGATTCGTTCCGGGAACACTGTCATCTATCTAATAATAAAGTTATTTTACTGGAACTATAAGATTGGAAATCAGCTCACCGGACAAACTGTTACTCACCTCCTTGAAAGAGCACAATGGCCGCTTTGGAGCGCTGTAGATTGTGTAGAACTGGTAACAGTTCTTCATGTTATTGGCTCCATCGCTTCATAGCAATGAAGTAGTGTGTGTGTGACCAGTCGGCTGTGTGGAATCAAGGACATATGGTGGGTTGACTTCAAGGCGTGACAGATTGGCACAAAGATCCTTTAGTGTCTCTATTTGCCGATGACCACACAGTGCATGAAGTTGCCAGACTTGTTCGTCTATCAGTGCTGACTCTGTAACGTGTATTCTCTCGCAGTCAGGTAATACGACATAAGAAAAGAGGTAAGAGACGAGTCTCACGCCGCGACCACACTTTAGACCTGAGGGCTCCCTACATAAAGTAATTGCACATTGACAGATCAGGGGAACCAGCTTAGGGCCATGATCGGACTGACCTCTGCTAACAGCTATGTCAGGCGTGAAAATTGTGTAAATGTGCTCCGAGGAACCGATGTGGATCACGTGGGAGGGGGGGGGGGCGGGGGGGCGGATACGTGGTTTGCGGGCCACGGGGTGTGGTCAAAAAAATGGTTCAAATGGCTCTGAGCACTATGGGACTCAACTGCTGAGGTCATTAGTCCCCTATAACTTAGAACTAGTTAAACCTAACTAACCTAAGGACATCACAAACATCCATGCCCGAGGCAGGATTCGAACCTGCGACCGTAGCGGGCTTGCGGTTCCAGACTGCAACGCCTTTAACCGCACGGCCACTTCGGCCGGCGGTGTGGTCATATGCATACACTCATGTCCAGCCGTATCCACTCGTCTGGGCCACTTTCACTTTCCCCGCACTGTATTTCACTGGTCACCTACAAAAGTCAGACTGGGCGGTTAAATAAATTTTATTTGCTAATTGCTGATGGACAGCTTTTTAACTTTTCTGAGACATGCCTCCTTCATCGATGTATGTTACAAAAGTCGTAATGCTGAGGTACATCCTTCCTGAATTCTTTTCCTTGTCATTTCTTTCCTTATCTGAAATTGACCAGAAATTGAATTTTACCGACGCAAATGAAAAGTACTACACCATGAAGTATCAGTTCGATATTTACCAAATTTCGTGTACGTGTTCATCACATAACAGGTAGTAAATGATTAAACTTCAATGTTATTCGGAAGTGATGACTGTCATCAATATCATTATGAGGTATGACCACAACAGGCGCAAATATACTCAAGAATAAGTCGTGGCATGGAAGCGAAAGCCCACAGTCAAGGATCTGTATATTTCTCATGGGTTTTATTAAAAATGAAACTTCTCCAGCTGTACTTAAGATTTCATATTTATTTGGCTACTAGTTTGGACGTTTGTGTCAAGGCCATCTTCAGGCCCGTACACTTTCATGATATCAATTACGTGTGGCTGAGTACCAAAAGTCCGCGATGAGACTAATACGTGCTCCAAATGGACGGCGGGCAGTTACTGTACGTATTAGTCTCACCTCGGACATCTAGTACCCAGCAACACACAATTGATATCATCAAAGTGTACGGGCCTGAAGATGGCGTTGACGCAACGTCGAAACGAGTAGCCAAATAAATATGAAGTCTTGATTACGGCTGGAGGCGTTTCATTTTTAACAAAAATTATACCAGCTGATGTCCCACCATCATCCAGTTTAAATATGGATGTATGAAGATTTGCCATGGTGTTAGTGATGTGAACTACATTGTGGAATTTTGCATTATCTTTCTTTGGTGCCCTGGTTATGAAGGCTATCGGCACATCACTGCTAGTCATATCCTTCCCTGTTCCATTAGCAAACAGAGCTAGGAAAAAACGACTGTCTTTATGCCTCCGTATGAGCCCTAGTTTCTCGTATCTTATTTTCGTGGTCCTTAGGTGAAACGTATTTTGGCGGCAGTAGAACCATTCTGCAGTCAGCTTCAAATGCTGTTTTTCTAAATATTCTCGATAGCGTTCCTCGAAAAGGACTTTACCTTGCCTCCACGAATACCCAATTTAGTTCCTGAAGGAGCTCCATAATACTTGATTTTGTTCAACCTACCAGTGACAAATCTTCTAGCGTGCCTCCGAAGTGCTACGATGTCTTCCTTTAATCCCAAACAGTCGAGCAGTACTCAAGAATTGTTCGTACTAGCATCCTATATGCGGTCACCTTTACAGTTGAACCATGCTTTCCCAAAATTTGCACTCTAAACGTAAGTATACCACCCTAACATGCTCGTTCCATTTCATATCGCTTTGCAACGGTAGGCCTATATATGCAAAAGATGTGACTGTGTCAGGAAGGACACTGCTAATTTACAAGGGTTATTCGGAAAGTAAGGAACGATCGCTCACGAAATGGAAAATACAGCGAAAATCTGATGAAGCATTGCACAGATGCGTTGTGCACTGTGTCTAGTACGCCCGTCTATCGCATCATGTCGCTCTTTTCAGTTCTGAGCTCACAGTGACAACGTAAAGATGGCAAGAAATTAGCGTCTCCCGCCAAGTATGAGGGCCTGGTGAAAGACTTCGCCTGAAGCTATGCAATCCGCAGAACATAACTGTCATGCGGTTCGTTCTACAAGAAAATTCTCGGCCGCACTCTGCAGGGCAATGGCGATGCTCCTGGAGCGTTTTCGATGGGAAGTGTCTGATCATCCACAATACAGCACATAATTGGCTAACTCTGAGGTTCATCTCTCCTCAAATGAACCGCTGGCGATGAAGACAACACTTTGACACAGACAACGAGCTGCAGTCCAGAGTAGAATATTGTCGTAAAGCACTGGCGGCCATCTTCTATAACGAGGGAATCGAAGAGTTAGTACAACGCTACGACAGATGTCAAAGTCTGAGCAGCGACTGTGTAGAGAAGTAGCTGGGAGGTGTAGCTAATTGTTGCAAATAAGTCCATAGCTCGTGGTCTCGCGGTTGCGTTCTCGCTTCCCGAGCACGGTGTCCCTGGTTCGATTCCCGGCGGGGTCAGGGATTTTCACCTGCCTCGAGATGACTGGGTGTTTGTGTTGTCCTCATCATTTCATCATCATCCAGGGAAGTGGCGAAATTGGACTGAGTAAAGGTTGGGAAATTGTACGAGCGCTGATAACCGCGCAGTTGAGAGCCCCACAATCCAAACATCATCGTCATCATCATGTTGCAAATAAAACAGTTTTGATTTTCACTGTTGTTTCCGTTTCGCGACCTATCGTTCCTTGGTTTCCGAATAGCCCTCGTATACCGAACATTGCGGTTTTCTTTCTCCTAATCATCTGCATTAACTTACATTTTTATACATTAAGAGCTAGCTGCCATTCATCACACCAACTCGAAACTTTAAGTCTTCTGGTATTCTCCTATAGTCACTTCGGCCCCTTACCGTACACTACAACATCACATGCGAACAACCGCAGATTGTTGCCCAACCTGTCTTCCAGATGATTCATACACATAGAAAATAATAGCACCCTATCCTACTTTCCTGGGTCACTCTGGACGTCTCTGATGAACACTCGCCGCCGAGGACATCACACTAGGTTCTGTTACACAAGAAGTCTTCGAGCCAGTCACATATCTGGGAACCTATTCCGTATGATCGTGCCTGAGTTAACAATCTGCAATGGTGCACTGTGTCAAATGCTATCCGGAAATCTAGAAATGCCTGTGTCCCTTCATCCACAGTTCGCAGTGTATTATGTGAAAAAAAGGCAAGCAAACATGGTCCAAATAATCTGTAGACTTTTTATTATCCGTGAAACTTGACAGTTTCAACCGTGGGCTATTTTCAAGCACCTACAATACGTTCAACAATGGCTACATGGGTTTACTATGATAAGTTAAAACATTATGACCACCTGCTTAATAGCTTATCTGTCTGTCTTTGGAACAAAATACGTTACTGATTCTGCGTACGAGGGATACAAGCGTTTGTTGGTAGGTTTGTGGAAGTATGTGGCTTAGATGTCAACACACAGGTCATTTAATTCGCGTAAATAACGAGCTGCTGATTTGCGTGTGCGGTGGTGGCGCCCGATAGCGACCCAGATGGGTTCCATAGAATTTACATCGGGCGAATTTCGTCGCCGAGATATCAACGTCAGTTCACCATAACGCTCTTCAAACCACTGTAGCACGGTTCTGGCTCCGAGAGATGGCCGATTGCGCTGTTGAAAAAGACAGCAAGCATGGAGGGATGCAGGTGGTTCGCAGCTGCCAGGGTGTCTTCGATTACTAACACAGGTTAAATGCAAGGGCTGGAGAATGTCTCCCATAGCATAATACTGCTCCCACCAGCCTGTATCCGTGGCGAGCTGCACGTTTCGAGTCACCGTTCACAATGATGGCGTTTGTAGAGGCACCATCGATCTATTGTAGCTAAAATGTGAATTACTCAAAGAGCCAAGGCGTTTCTATTAATCGAAGGTTGAATCCCCATGGTCCCGTACCCATTTAAATCGTAATTGACGATGTCATTGGGTCAACATGTGAGTACGTAGGGGTGGTCTGCTGCTGAGATCTATGTTCAACAGTGTTCTGTAAACGGCGTACTCTAAAACACTGTCCTTCTACCTCTTTCCGCAGATGCTCGCGACTGTAGCACGTGAACATTGAACCAGCTTCGCTGTTTTCGATACCCTCTTTCACATCCTCTGTGTAATAATGATCTGCCCGTTGTCAAAGTCACTTGTCTCAAAGAATTACTCTATTTCTTTGCTGGGTGATACGCGGTCAGTGTCTGCTACGCTTGCACACTTCTGTTACCGCGTCACTTGCCCGCAAATTCACTAGGCGGCATACAAATTCGTGGTGGGCAGTGGTCATAATGTTTTAGCTTATCCGTGTACACATCAACAGGCTCTCTCATATATATATACTTTATAACCTAAGTTATACATATACTTTATAATCTTAGTTATATGTTTTAAGCTTCATTTGACTTTCTCGTACATCGCTGGTACATGTGGACAGGTATAAACCGTATGTCTTCGCGTTTGTGAATAATTACGCCCATTAGCCGACACAAACAGAATGGTGCCATATCGTAGTATAGGCAGAGCTGTTGTGATATGACCAATGAGGTTTAGCGTCCCATCTGTAAATGGCGACTATGACAGCTCTGCCTAAACTATGATATGGCAGCTTTCTTTTTTTGTCGGCTAATGGACGCAATCATTCACATTACTATATTGGATTTGTGCCACAAACGCGAAAAAATACATTTTATACCTGTCTACATGTACGAGTAATGTATTAAAGTGTGAAATGAAGCGTGAAGCTTAAAACATGTATTAACTTACTTTATAAAGCAAATATACACTACTGGCATTTAAAATCGCTACACCAAGAAGAAATGCAGATGATAAACGGGTATTCATTGGACAAATATATTATACTAGAACTGACATGTGCTTGCATTTTCATGCAATTTGGGTGCATAGATCCTGAGAAATCAGTACCCAGAACAACCACCTCTGCCCGTAATAACGGACTTGATAAGCCTGGACATTGAGTCAAACAGAGCTTGGATGGCGTGTACAGGTACAGCTACCCATGAAGCTTCAACACGATACCACAGTCCATCAAGAGTAGTGACTGGCGTATTGTGACGAGCCAGTTGCTCTGCCACCATTGACCAGACGTTTTCAATTGGTGAGAGATCTGGAGAATGTGCTGGCCAGGGCAGCAGTCGAACATTTTCTGTATCCAGAAAGGACCGTACAGGACCTGCAATATGCGGTCGTGCATTATCCTGCTGAAATGTAGGGTTTCGCAGGGATCGAATGAAGGGTAGAGCCACGGGTCGCAACACATCTGAAATGTAACGTCCACTGTTCAAAGTGCCGTCAGTGCGAACAAGAGGTGACCGAGACGTGTAACCAATGGCACCCCATTCCATCACGCCGAGTGATACGCCAGTATGGTGATGACGAATACAGGCTTCCAATGTGCGTTCACCGCGATGTCGCCAAACACGGATGCGACATCATGATGCTGTAAACAGAACCTGGATTCATCCGAAAAAATGACGGTTTGTCATTCGTGCACCCAGGTTCGTCGTTCAGTAAACTCATCGGAGGCGCTCCTGTACAGCATAGTGAACGCATTGTTGTAGCCAAGGTAGACACGAATCCCACGCCTACCACAGTAGCACAGATTTATATGCCAACTAGCTCCGCAGATGATGAAGAGACTGAAGAAATGTAAGATGCGATTAAAGAAATCATTCAGATAGTTAAGGGAGATGAAAATCTAGTAGTCACATACTAGGGAAATGAAGAAAAGAAAAAGTAGTAGGTGAATATGTGTAAGGGGTGTAAGGAATGAAAGAGGAAGCCGCCTGGTAGAATTTTCACAGAGCATAACTTAATCATAGCTAACAATTGGTTTAAGAATCATGAAAGAACGTTGTATACGTGGAAGAGGCCTGGAGACACTGGAAGATTTCAGATAGATTACGTAATGCTAAGACAGAGATTTAAGACCAGGTTTTAAAATGTAAAACATTTCCAGGGGCAGGTGTGGCCTCTGACCACAATTTATAGGTAATGAACTGTAGATTAAAACTGAAGAAACTGCAAAAAGATAGAAATCTAAAGAGATGGGACCTGGATAAACTGAAAGAACCAGAGGCTGAAGAGATTTTCAGAGAGAGCATTAGGTAATGATAGACAAATGCAGGAGAAAGAAATACAGTAAAGGAGAACGGGTAGCTTTGAGAGATGAAATAGCGAACGCTGTAGAGAGGATCATGTAGGTACAACGACGAGTAGATATCCTTGGGTAACAGAAGAGATACTGAATTTAATAGATGAAAGTAGAAAATATAAAAATGCAATAACTGAAGCAGGCGGAAAGGAATACAAAGGTCTTAAAAATGAGATCGACAAGAAGTGCAAAATGGCTAAGCAAAGATGGCTAGAGGACAAATGTAAGGAGGTAGGGGCGTATATCACTAGGGGTAAGGTAGACACTGCCTACAGGAAAATGACATTTGGAGAAAAGAGAACCACCTGTATGAATATCAAGAGCTCAGATGGAAAACCAGTCCTAATCAAAGACGGGAAAGCAGAAAGATGGAAGGAGTATATAGAGGGTCTATACAAGGGTGGTGTACTTTAGGACAATATTATGGAAATGGAAGAGGCCTAGATGACGGTGAAATGGGGGATGTGATACTACGTGAAGAATTTGACAGAGCACTGAAAGACCTGAGTCAAAAAAAAAGGTCACGGAAAGACAACATTCCATTACAGCTACTGATAGCCTTGGGAGAACCAGCCATGAGAAAACTCTACCATCTGGTGAGCAAGATGTATTAGACAGGCGAAATACCTGCAGACTTCAAGAATAATATAATTCGAATCCCAAAGAAAGCAGGTGTCAACAGGTGTGAAAATAACCGCACCGACATTTTATTAATAACTAACACGAATTCTTTACAGACGAATGGAAAAACTGGTAGAAGCCGAACTCGGGGAAGATCAGTTTGGATTCGGCAAAAATGCTGGAACTCGCAAAGCAATACTGACCCTATGACTTATCTTAGAAGACAGATTAAGGAAAGGCATACCTACGTTTCTAGCATTTGTAGTCTTGCAGAAACCTTTTGACAATGTTGACTGGAATGCTCCCTTTAAAATTCTGAAGGTGGCAGGGGTCAAATTCAGATAGCGATAGGCTATTTACAATTTATACAGAAACCAGATGTCAGTTACAAGAGTCGAGGGGAACGAAAAGGAAGCAGTGGTTGAGAAGGGAGTGAGATAGGGTTGCAGCCTATCCCGAAGTAATTCAATCTGTATATTGAGCAAGCAGTAAAGGAAACAAAAGAAAAATCTGGTGCAGAATTAAAATCCATGGAGAAGAAATAAAAGCTTTGAGGATCGCCGATGACATTGTAATTCTGCATTGTAATTCTGTCAGAGACAGCAAAGGACTTGGAAGAGCAGTTGCACACAATGGACAGTGTCTTGAAAGGAGAATATAACATGAACATCAACAAAAGACAGGCGAGGATAATGGAATGTAGTCGAATGAGGTCAAGTGATGATGAGGGAATTAGATTAGGAAATGAGACACTTAAAGTAGTAGATGAGTTTTGCTGTTTGGGAGGCAAAATAACTGATGATGGTCGAAGTAGAGAGGATATAAAATGTAGACTGGCTATTCCAAGGAAAGCGTTTCTGAAGAAGAGGAATTTGTTAACATCGAGTATAGATTTAAGTCCCAGGAAGTCTTTCCTGAAAGCATTTGTATGGTGAGTAGCCATGTATGGAAGTGAAACATGGCCGATAAATAGTTTAAACAAGAAGAGAATAGAAGCTTTCGAAATATGGTGCTACAGAAGAATGCTGAAGATTAGATGGGGAGATCACTTAAATAACGAGGAGGTACTGAATAGAATTGGGGAGAAGAGGCACAACCTGACTAAAAGAACGGACCGGTTGGTAGGACACGTTCTGAGGCATCAAGGGATCACCCAAATTAGTATTGGAGGGTATCGTGGAGGGTAAAAATAATAGAGGTAGAACAAGAGATTAATACACTAAGCAGATTCAGAATGATGTAGGTTACAGTAATTACTCAGAGATGAAGAAGCTTGCACAGGATAGAGTAGCACGGAGAGGTGCATCAAACCAGTCCCTTTACTGAAGACCACAGCAACAATATTGTATAACTGTAAACTGACGTTGATACTTGGTAGCGATACCGGATCCAGTGGGCAAACAAAAACTGCGATTGTACACTGTAACAATTAATTTTTCTCAATTATTCTACCTCTTACAGCCCGAAAGATGGTTACAAGCTCTACGGGAACCCTTTCTGGATGTCCTGTGGTTCGATATGCACTAGATAAATTCCATTAACGTTAGATCCACACCCAGTAACCAACATGATTCTACACATATAGGAAAGGCTTCCTACTGTACTGAAGTACTGAAACTTCGCTGGAATTATGATGATATTTTAATCGAAACGTCACACAGGGGTGATAATTCTGGAGTAATAGGTTGGTGGCATCCGATCGATGTGTTCATGGTGTAACACTTTCCATTTCTGTCAGTGAACAATGTTATCTGTGTGCCTGTTGTAAATGGAAATCGGTTTTGTGCAGTCGCTCTTTATTTATTTCCAACGAATGCGCTAGTCATTTTAAGTCACTTGGAACGACAGACCTGGCAATCAGCCAAAGACAGAGGCACATGGCGGGAACGAGGGGGGGGGGGGGGAGGGGAGAGACAGACACCCTCGGTGTGTTGCTGTGCTGGGGTCCTCGCCTTTTTTCCGGCGCTTGTTGTTGTGGGGGGCGGCGGCTGCGGCGGCGGCTGTGTCGGTGTTTGTACAACACGCCTTTGTCTGGCGGCGGCACCCATTGTTTTGGCTACAGCCTCTCTGCTCTCTAGGCTGCTGGCCCTCAGTCAGCCACTTCTGTCGGCCACTCGGCTCAAGCTGGGCCAGCCTCGTCACTCGGTAGACAGACACGACGCTCTTGCTGGAACAAGCACAGCCTGAACTGCTTTAAGGTACGGGAGCCATGGCCATACCCCATGGGAAAACATTTACCATGGCAAGTCCAGAGCCCCGACGGTGAATGAAGTCTTACATAGTTTGGTAGGTGTCAGATGAGTTACTGGCTGAAGGAATCGTAGTTATCGATGAAACATGCGGTTTCCGACTACGTCGGTATTTTGTACGCTAGTTTAACCAGACTGTTAAAACCGTTCAAAATAACCGCTTTCTGAAATAATCGATTTTCGGTTTTTTTATTCATATTATTTTCTGTAATAAAAGTAGAAATCGAACAAAGATCTGTATACTCTGTTTCAAGATACATAGAATTAAGATATTAAACGTAATAGGTGCGTTAAATATCTTAGTCCATCACCATTCATTGCTTTTCTCGAAAAATGGTAAGTGATAGGATACTGCAAAAAATTCCCAGTATTATCCCGCTAACTCTAATATTTTTGAAATTCTGCTCAAAAATCATGCTGAAATCGGGGATCATACCATAATTTCGGCATTACGAATAGTCAATGCTAAAGGGTGAAAACTGGGATTGAAGCACTCTATTTTTAGTGTTAATTTGTCCTTAGTCAAGGTCTACAAGCAGATAAAGTCATATTATGTAGACACAGGCAAGACATCAGCTGTTTTCTATTATGTTCTAAATTATTATTACTGTGTTACTGTTACCATAATTTCCTTTCTGCTTCATTACTTCATAGAAATGATAGACAAATCTTTAATCTTTTTCAAGCAAATGAAGCATTGCACCTCATTGTTACGTCACTTTGTGAAAATATCACCTTGAAAAACTCTTTCCAGACAAGGATTGGTGCTATTCTGCAAACAACGGACGCCAGGCAACGATAATGAGAAGCTACCATATGGACCACATGGGACAACTCTTGTGAATTGATTGTACACATGTACTACCTAATAGGCCATGCCACATGTTAACACGTACATTATCGTCCCACCAATGCTGCATCAATTCTTATTCCATGAGGTCGTTGCTCGCTTCTGTCACCGTTGTTATCAAAATAGAATGCAATATTTCAAGCCAATACAAATTTATGAGTAAAAATTAAAAAAAAACAGTAAAAATACAAAAAATTTTAGGATTAAAAATTTGGTTAGAAACGAAAAATTTAGCCCTCCTGCAGCGACTAATTCATATTCGCTATTTTTTACTCGGTTATTAGCAAAGAGAAAAAACATCCTTTATAACTGAGACTAAACAAATGCCGAAAAATACGATTATTCCGGTTATGCCGATATCGGTTTCAACCCGCCGATTTTCCCAAACCATTACTGGCGGAGGTAGAGCTGGGGGGAGCGGAGGGGGTCGTGGGTCGTGTTTGGATGTCACCATTAGTAGAGCACTTGCTGGGAGAAGGAGGGGAGAGGAAAAAAGGGTGCCCCCCCCCCCAGGCCACCCTTTTCCTCCTTCCCCCCCTGAGTCTCTCCACCCCCTCCTGTTTCCCTCCCATGTCCTTCCCTCCCCAGCCCCCTTTGGTGCGCCCTCCCCACCTGTCTCCTCCAGGCTACAGTTGGCAGGAAGGGCAGATAGCCAAAGTTCAACATCCAGGAGGGGGAAATTGCTGGAAATTGCCCTGATGAAGGAGATGGAGGGTGTGGAGATGGAGAGAGGGAGGGAGACAGCAATAGAGGTGCGGCAATGGGCAGAGGTGAAGGAGGAAATTGAGCCATGGGGGTGGGGGGGGGGGGGGGAGGATGGTTCAAAATGGTTCAAATGGCTCTGAGCACTATGGGACTCAACTGCTGAGGTCATTAGTCCCCTAGAACTTAGAACTAGTTAAACCTAACTAACCTAAGGACATCACAAACATCCATGCCCGAGGCAGGATTCGAACCTGCGACCGTAGCGGTCTTGCGGTTCCAGACTGCAGCGCCTTTAACCGCACGGCCACTTCGGCCGGCGGGGGGGGGGGGGGGGGGGGAGGATGAAGCCTGCAGGCAGTGTAAAGAGTGCGGATACATTTGTGGCAAAGGAGGAGGTGGAGGAAGGGGATGAGGTCATACAGGAGTCATGTGGGGGAAGGAAGGTGGATACGGAAGGTAAGGTGAAGGGTGTGGCATTCTAGGATGTGGAGGGCCTTATATAAGTTGGGGGGAAGGGGGTGGGGTGTGGATATCCAGGCAATGCTGGTGTAAGAGAGGACAGGACAGATAAGGGATTTGTAGTTGCAGAGAATGGTGGAAGGATGCAATCCCCAAGTCCGGCCAGACAGGAGTTTCAGGAGGTGGGGGTGGGAATGGGCTTTTTGCTGGATGGTCAGGAGATTAGGGGTCCAGGTGAGGTGACGGTCGAGCGTGAGACCAAGGTATCTCAGGGTGGAGGTGAGCTGGATGGGACAACCATAAATGGTTAGGTAGGAATCATGGAGCCAGAAGGAGCAGGTGGTTGGCCTATGATGATGGTCTGTGTCTTGGTGTGGTTTATATGAAGGAACCACTGGTTACACCAAGTAGTAAACTGGTCAAGGTGGGTTTGGAGGGTGCGTTGGGACCAATTAAGGGTAGGATAAAGAAACAGGAAGGCGGTGTCATCAGCATACTGGAGGATGTGGACAGGTGGGGGTGGCTTGGGCATATCTGTATGGTACAGGTGATAGACAAGAGGGGAGAGGACAGAGCCCTGGGGGACGCCAGCAGTGGGATAAAAGATACAGGAATTGGTGGCATGGAGGGTGACATAGGAAGGACAGCGGGAGAGGAAAGAAGCGACCAGATGGACAAAATTGATAGGCAGGGCATAGGTTTGGAGTTTAAAGAGGAGACTGGGATGCCACACGCTGTCTTAGGCATTTTGAAGGTCAAGGGAAATAAAAATGGTGGAGTGACAGGATGTAAATTGGTGGGAGAGAAGGCAGACGAGGTTGGTCTTTGGCAGAGAAGGAAGAAGCCACGCTAAGGGGGAGGAAGTGGTGTTGATTAAGGTGGTAATGGATACGATGGGAGAGGATGGATTCGAAGACCTTACTGAAGATGGAGGTGAGGCACATGGGACAATAAGAAGATGCAACAGAAGGGGATTTGTTGAGTTTGAGGAATAAGAGGATGCGGGAAGTCTTCCATAGAAGTAGAGAGGATGACGTTGTGTAAATTGGCAAGGACTGACAGGAAAGGAGAAGGAGCATTCTCTGAGGTTGTGACCAGGAGCTGAGTTGCATTTTGACTGGAGGGTAAGTTTAATGTCATGTGCTGTGATGGGAGTGTTTATGCCAGAGGGGGGGGGGGGGCAACTGCCCCAAGTACTGAAGACTAGGAGCAAATGGAGCGCATTCCATGATGGTGGGGAAAATGAATAATGAAAGTGGGGATCATCAGGCATAAGACCTCAGAAAGGTGGGAAGCAAAGAGGTTGGCGTTATGGAGGTTGACAGAAAGGGGACTGTCGTGATTGAGCAGGGAGTAATGGAGTGTGGAATGGAAACCAGTAAGGCGATGGAAGGCTGATCAGTACTTGTAGGAGTTTATAGGGAGGGTGGCATTTCGTCATGTACAGGTCTGGCGCCAGTCCCAGCGTTTCTTTGCTGTAATGAGGTTCCATATGTGTCACTGTATTTGCCGGTGGTGTTGAAGTGTATCCCTGTCACGAGTATGCAGGGAGGAGCTATAGAGGCGGTGGGATTCGTGGAGGAGGAGGACAGCCTGCAGAAGGAGAGTGGATTTTTTTAGTGGGGACATGGGCCTTCACGGCGTCAGTAATGGCCTTCTGAAGGAAGGACGAGGTGTGGACGATGTCATCAGGATGGTGAAAGGTAAGAGGGTGGCTTCCGACCTGGGTGGCGATGGATTCCCAGTAGGCATCCATGTTGGCGCGACGTTAGTCATGGACTACCTTGGGAGGGGGTGTAGGGTGGCGAGCCGGAAGCAGGTGGTGAGCAGACGTTATGGTGAGAAGGATGGTCACTATCTGTAGGGTCAAGGATGTCGACGGCGACACGCCCAGGGAGGTTGGCAGAGACAATGACAACATTTGGGGGTGGTGTTGCTTTCAGGATGGGTGTGCTGGGGGAGGGGAACAAGGTCCCTTGAATCGTGAGGAGGAATTGATGCCACCGCCGAAGGGCGGCAGGGAAATGGCTGTGGATGTTGATGTCGGTGGCAATCACATAGGTGGAGAAGGTGCGGTCAGTGTGGGAGATGAAGTTATAGGGAATAGTAGCAGTGGAGAGGACATAAATGGTAGCGCAGGAGAGGATGATTTAGGGGAAGAAGACACTGAGGATAAGGTGTTCGGTGGGTTCATTGAGGAGGGGTTGTGGCAGGACGGGGATGTGGTTAAGATGGCCGATGGCAACTCCATCCTGCACTCGGGGACCAGGAGCATCAGTTCGGTGGAGAAGATAGGGAGAGGTGCAGATAGTATGGTGGGGTTGGAAAAAGGTTTAGTTCACGGGGAAGGTATCGATCCAGTGATGGTAGAGGGTATTTCTTGGTGCGGAAGGAGCGGATGTTCTGGAAGAGCATGCGAAACTCGTGCCGCGTCATGACAGGAAGAGAGGGGAGGGAAGAGGCTCAAACTAGGGTGTCGAGGCAGGTGTTGAAACAGTTCAGCTACCTCCATGTCTTTAAGTAGCCAGCGCTGTTCAACGCATGCGGGAGGAAATAAAATAGCACGTTCCTTAAAAGAACGAGCATTTTACGATTACCAAATGTGAGGGTTGGTGAAGTGAATTGCTCATTAAATCATCAGTGAGACGTGGCCTAAAATGAACGGTACTACAGATGCCACCAGGAAGGCAAACGAGAATGAAGTGTCGTTGACAAATAAATTACGTATCAGAGTGAGCAGTCGTACTTCAAGAGACGCATCTAGATGGCGACAGTTTTGCGAATGGAATTGAACCGTTACCACTGATGAAACAGCGTCAGAAATTTAAAGGACATGGTGCGTCAGCCAGACAATATTTTGCACAATCACGGATATTTTCCATGAGAAATTGTCAGTTTCGGCAGTCACCGACAATCCTCAGACCTACAAGACAGATAAAAATTAGAATAACTATAACAATGAAAAGCGAAGGTTCACGGTGTATAGGGTGATTTTGCTATATGGTGTGACGGGTAAAGAGATTCAACGGTATTTGGTGTCACGGTCATACTATCACCTTAACTCGTTGGACTTAGCAGTGCCAGTTGTGTTGACAGTTCGAGCGGCGCGGCCTATTGCCCGACGAATTTGTAGCAGTTCTGAAGCGAATGCCGTGAAGTGTCTCCTTCAGTTTAGGAATCGAGTTGAACTCACGAGGGCTTAATAAGTCAGGGAGTGCAGTAGGTGGTATAGCACTTAGCAGCTCCATCAGTTAAACAAATCAGTAACAGCTTGCACTGTACGTGCTTGAGCATTGTCCTGCAAAATGATGGCCAGGTCTTGCAGAAAGTGTCATCACTTCTGTCTCTAAGCTGGTCGTAGGTTGTGTTCCAAAAATGAACAGCATAGAGACAAAAGTGATGACACATTCTGTAGGACCTGACCATCATTTTGCAGAACAGTGCTCAAGCACCTACAGTTCAAGCTGTTACTGATTTGTTTGACTGTTGGGGCTGCTAAGTGCTATACTACCTACCGCACTCCCCTAACTAATTAAGCCCTCGTGAGTTCAACTCGATTTCTAAACTGAATGAAACACTTCACGGCATTCGCCTCAGAACTGCTACAAATTCGTGAGGCAATAGACCACGCCACCCAAACTGTTAACACAACTGACACTGCTAAGAGTATCCTACGATTTCTACATCGCTAGCAACGGTTTATACACAGTGCTGGTGACTACTTTGAAGGTCAACAGAACTCTGATACACGTATCTATTTTGTACGAGCTGTAAATAAATAGTTGCCACTATTAAAGTTCCAACAGAACACTATGTTGGTTATTGACGAACCCGTGACCAAACAAAAAAGGATCTGCACTTTCTGCAGGCGACAGTTTCGTACGCACCAAATAATCATCCTGCATATATAACTCTAAGGTATGTTGTATTTACAGGTATCATTTTTCTACTTGTTTTTCTTTATTTCTTTTTCGACTTGGGAATATAAATGAGAACGCCAGCGTTGCCATGCTTATAATATGACAACGTTGACTTATAACCACCTGAAACATCGATAACAGTGATGAACGTCAAGGGCTGCAGCATCTGTTGCCATACACTGTGAACAGCGGAAGGATAAACTTTTAAAATGAAAGTTCCAATATTTTTTTTAAATTTGTGGTAAGGTCTTATAGGACCAAACTGCTAAGGTCATCAGTCCCTAAGCCGACACACTACTTAATCTAACTTAAAACTAACTTATGCTATGGACAACACACACACCCATTGCCGCAGGAGGACTCGAACCTCCGACTGGGGGAGCCGTACGGACCCTGACAAGGCGCCTCAAACAGCACGGTTAACCCGCGCGGCTGAAAGGTCCACCATTTCATTGTATAGATCTTTTATGCTACTGTATAGTCATAAGTTTGGCCTTTAGCCATTTTCAAATACCATAACGTTGGTCATGACCAGACGTCTATTATCTAAGTCATCGTCGAAATTCATTAAACTTGGCTATATAATGCAGGTGTCACAGCATAAAAACGAGAACATACTCACAAAGTGTCTGACAGTAACAAAACAAACATGTGTGACATACAATGAATAACTGTACCATAAAAGGTCACGAAAAGCAGTGTGGGTGGATATAATGGTGTTTTTTGGTGAGCATTTTGTGGCACCTTTTTTTATTTCTGACCAACACTCTGGTGCCTGAAAATGTTCAAAGGCAGAAAACGTGATTGTACAGAAGAATAAACCTAAGCATTACATGACTGTGGCCCCAAACCATGGGAAGGTTATTATCAGAAGGAGGAAGGTTTATCCACCAGTACAGTTCTGTCTGTATGGCCTCGTGCAGCCTCACAGTAGCTAAAGCCGTCGGCAGGCAGACCGTACATTCGATCGTTGAGTGTGGGAAAGTTAACGATGGAGAGTCTTTCCAAACGTCCACGGCAATGTCTACCTTGTCGAATATTCTGAATGTGCTTGTGAACGTAGACCAATGAGATGGTACAACGCGACCTTCGTCAAATAAACCCATCTCTCTTTATTACTCAGATTTTTAATAAAAATTGTACCAGCTCATGTCATCCAATTTAAATATGGATATACGAAGACCTCTCAGATTTAGTGGTAAGATGGCCCTGTGGATACCGCGTCAAGAACTGATCACTGATCAAGCATGACAACAGGAGGGTGTACTGGACTGTGAAAAAAAAAAGCAAAATAGAAACAGTGAACGGTTCAAGAGCGAGAAGTGCAATAAAGAGCAGCCTGCAACAGCAATTGCGTCGAGAGAAGACCCATGTTCAAAACTCCTTCGTGCTACTTATTTTTCTTTTTCCACAAGACTATGAACTGTCCGTCCGGTCATTGAAATGTTTATTCTCCCTCTGTTGTCTTGGTAGTTGTCACACTACACATTGGTTATACACTGTGAGTCACGTGGTAAGAATACGTTACCGTCGCAAGCAAATGTGATGAATATAGAGAGCAGGCGAAATACCACATAGACGTCTTACAGAAATGAAAACAATAAATAAACGGGTGTGAATTACCGGTACGTTACAACAAAGGAGCGATATACGTTAGAACAAAGGAATTCAAGGGTTAAGACTTACAAAACGGGACGTAACTTCAAAAACATTAGAAACATATGCTTTGACAGGGCACAGAGAAACTGTGTGATTGTGAAACTGTTGCGTTCATTTGGTGCAGCTTATGTGACTATTATGTTTTCATCATTTCCTTGGGAGTGATCACATTCACATTCATACGAACACCTATATCGGGCAAGGGGTCATATGTCACTCACTTACCAGTCGTACAAGTTAGGTGCGTCGATAAGAGATTCCTATCATATGGCACACGTACTGCACTAACGCCGTGTGTCCGCAGCTCGTGGTCTAGTGGCTAGCGTTGCTGCCTCTGGATCACGGGGTCCCGGTTTCGATTCCCGGCCGGGATGGCGATTTTCCCTGCCCGGGAACTCGGTGTTTGAGTTGTCCTCATCATTTCATCATCTTCATCATCATCATTCGTGACAGTGGCTAAATTGGACTGTGTAACAAACTAACCTGTGAAAAACTTGGGACTTTGTACGGGCGCTGATGACAGCGCAGTTGAGCGCCCCACAAACCAAACATCGCCGTCACTAATGCCGTGAATGATACACCAGTCGTGTTTTCCGGTCGAGGATTCGGTTGACTAGTCGCCTTGTCATTATACATTTGCGGTTTCCATTCGAAAGCCATTTCCTTTCGGCTGCTAGTAGAGTAGTTGTTCAGAATCAACTGTCATTATAAGTCCCTATCCTTCACCTGGCTGTTGCAAACGGACGTTACACCACGACACAGATACAAATTTGAATAAAGCGCACAGCGGGAAAAAATAAAATTAGCACGAGGAATGTTTGAAGACGGTTCGCCCGCCTAAGAGTTCAAGACTGTAATCACTTAACCATGGCGCTGTTTTCCTGCCGAGCAGCTCTAAATTGGACCGTTCATTATTTCTATTTTGCTTTTTTTCACCACAGTCCAGTACACCTTCTTCCTGTTTTCATGCTTGATCTGTGTTCAGCTTTTGACGGGCAATACATTGGGCCATCTTACCGCTAACTCTGAAGAGGGGTGCGGTGGGGAGATTCCCTTGTGAGTTGCGAAACGCCATTTTGGCTTTCAATTGAACCCCCTAAGTGTATATGCCGTTTCTAAGGACCGGAAAATTGTGGATCTCCAAAACCCGTCGTTAATTGTACGATTTTTTAAAAATAAGCCGGGTGGTCTGGCCGAGCGGTTCTAGGCGCTTCAGTCCGGAACCGCGATGCTGCTACGGTCGCAGGTCCGAATCCTGTATCAGGCATGGATTTGTGTGAAGTCCTTAGGTTAGGTAGGTTTAAGTAGTTCTAAGTCTAGGGAACTGATGTCCTCTGGTGTTAAGTCCCATAGTGCTTAGAGACATTTGAACCATTTTAAAAAAATAAAACGACGGTAAATGTGTTACTGGTGGCTAAAGAATTATTGTAACTTGCGTATTGTGAATGTATGCCGTTTCGGGACAACGGAATATGAAGGATCCATCAAAAATAGAGTGTTTTTAGTACAATTTCTTATAATTAAATGTCAGTTAATAACATATCTACGATTGTAGCTTTCAGGATATGGTAACATGCGAAGTATGGTGGTATATCGCCCATGCGAGGCGTAGCGGAATGAGTAGAGACGCAGGTTAGTAATTCAAAATAGGACGGGTTGCCGGATCGCATCGTAATAGATGAACTGTTTCGTTACTGGGTTCTGATACTTTCTTATTAGTTGAATAGAAGAATATTATATAATGTTCAATGTTATGTCCATATAAGTGCACCCTTTATGTGAAGTGAATTTGTCTGATTGGGGTTACGTACAAGACAGCTTGCACGACTTGCAGTAAGATATTTTGCACTTCATTGTTTGTTAAAGTTCTGTATTTCACATGTTGTAAGGATTCTGGTACTGAATAGGAACAGTTATGAAGTAAAAATGACCTCACGGTTTGTGGAAAGATTTTTGGTAAACAGTGAGAATGATGAAATTATTTTTACCTTACGTGCAGCCCTGTTGTAAATTTGCATAGCACAATTTGTAATGGAACTTCTACAAGCCGGTGTCCTTATTGACTGCACGTGATTTTTCATTTTCGACTTATAAGATATTCAAGGATATTGAAGTTTTTCTTTATCTACACTGCAGACAGAACAACGCGACTAGCATACGGGGAAGGGCGGAAATGTTCTTCTAATAAAGGTAACACAGTAACTTTATGCCCGTCCATTTCGAAAAATCGAGAAGGAAGATTGAGTGACATTTTTTGAAACTCTTCAGGTTGGACTGTTTCCGTCGTCATTTCATTTGAACTGTTTAGAAACGAATCATCAGAATCACCGTCACTCTCGTTTTCACTTAGTCATTCCCCTATAATCTCTTCAACCTCCTCCTCAGAAAGGACTGTTCTTGATGAACTTGTCATTTCGTGCCTACTAACTTCAACGTAATAATTACAACCTTCCTCTCAACACAACTGTTGCAGTGCGACGACGAGTTAACAAAGGCTTCCATAGATGGCAGCACTATGCAGTATTGATGCTTAGTACAGCCAAATTCGACAAAGGAGCATATGAGAGCCACGAAAAATAGTGTCGAATAAAGATCGACATCGGAGTAAAAAACAAAATTCGCAGTATCGAGTGCCATTCGCCGTTGGAGTGAAAAGGGTTACATCATGTCGACAGTAGGGTCATTAAGGACGGAGCAGAAGCTCGGATCCTGGATGGATTGCCGGCCGCTGTGGCCGAGCGGCTCTAGCCGCTTCAGTCCGGAACCGCGTTGCTGCTACGGTCGCAGGTTCGAATCCTGCTTCGGGCATGGATGTGTGTGATGTCCTTAAGTTAGGTTTAAGTAGTTCTAAGTCTAGGGCACTGATGACCTCAGATGTTAAATCCCATAGTGCTTAGAACCAGTTGAACCATTTGGATGGACTGGGAAGGGAATAGGCCATGTCCTATGAAAGGAACCGTACTGGCGTTCACCTTAGGCGATTTAAGAGAAATCGCAGCGAACCTAAATTCTGGATGGCCGGACTGCGATTTGAACCTTGATCCTACCGAATACGGGTCCAGTGGGCTACCTCGCTCGGTGACGCCTTGTCAGTAGTTTGAACATAAAAGTTTTACACATAGCCCCTCTCATCCGGAAACGGAAGACTTGGAAGACCTATATCTGGCAGAAAATATGAGTCACATGACAACAAAGCAAAGAAGAGCGGCGATGAAGGGTAGTAGAAGGGATAACAACGACTTGCAAAACACCAAAATTGGGAGGGACGCAGCAGTGAACGACGTTACAGAGTTCTTCTTTCTAGGAAGCATCATTAAACAGGAAGGCCGACGAGAGAAAAACATCAAAAATAAAATGGCGGATTAGAAAAATACGTTCTTCATGAAGAGAGTGCTGCTGGTATCAGATGACTGATATGGATGTGGAGAAGAAGACTGGAAAAGTGCGTGTGGAGTACAGCATTAAATGGACGTTGGAGAATCTAGCCAATAGAACAGTGGAAATATCTGAAATGTTGTGCTATCAAAGAATGTTAAAAATAATTGAGTAGATAAAGTACGAACTGCTGAACTGCTATAAAAGAAGTAGTGCTTGCAGGAGTCTACGGAAGATCGTTACCATAGGAAGGGACTGTAAATGTGGGCTGGAAGGAGCAATAGAGGAAAAAATAGGAGGCGAGACACAGACATATGTTACACAAATTATGACAGTTGTTGAATATAGTAATTGCACAGGGATAAAATAATTTTAAAAAAGTATGACGAACATATAGAAATGACCCTGGACTACACTCACTTGCATTTGTCATAGCGTTTTATCATGACTTTTCGTTTTGACATAACCTATGATGGCTATAATATTTTTATTTTCTATTTATTAGGTGTAGCAAGACATAAATATATAGCTGATGATGATAAACACATTAGGCTCAATAAATGTGGGCCAGAAAAAATTGTTGCACCTTAAGATAGGCAACCCAACTTACATAATCTGGCCCCAATATAGATTATATAAGTCTGGTTGAGTATCACAAGATACTTCAGATTTTTCTTGGGCACTTTTATTTTGTCCATACAATATATCAATGCCCAGTCATATAATAAATAAACCTGCGTTCAGCGACTGTTTTAAATTCTAGACACCTCAAACATTAATTCGTTGTGTCCTTCATTGTGATTGTGTTACATTTTGAGCCGTGCTGACTCCGAGCTATGCGTTTTTTTTTTTTTTTTTTTAACTTGACCGTCTATCTGTGTTTAGTTTCCCACCATTGTTGCGGGTATGCAGTGGTTCTTCCTCACTCTACGTGTGGCAGCAGCGATGTGTATCGGTATCTGTATCGTGTAGCATCTTTGGTCTTGTGCATATAGTTTCCGGCCAAGGGGTCTGCGGGCAGTCGGTCGGTTGGTGCGGACCAGGAAGGGTATCTCCGTGTGGTGCAGTCGGCTGGGTCAACTGGCGGTCCCTGCGCGGTGTCGGAGCGTGTGTGGAGCTGTCCGATCGCTACGAGCTTTGTACTTATTTGCTGCGCTTAGCTTTTAAATAGTTTTTCTGGGAAAACCTAGCGTAGTTTTCGCGTCTCGTATTTCAGTGAGTGTTTCTTGATTATCAGAGTAGCTCATCAGAAGATTATCTTGGGAATTTGTCACCGTGTAGAGTAGGGTAAACATAGTCATGTGTAGGGACTGTGGTTGCTGTGAGCGGACGCAAGGAGAATTGGCCACTCTTCGGGGGCAGGTGGAGGCTTTGTCTGTTAGGCTCATCGAGCTCGAGGCGCAGGCGTCGGCTCGTAGTGGCGTTGGGGCAACTGTGGTGAGACCTATGCCTACTTCGGTGGCCTTGGAATCACATGGAACCCCTGATGTCGCTGCGTCTTCCGGCAGTGAGCATCTTACCGGTCAGCCATCACTCCAGGGTGAATGGCGGACAGTGGTGGGCTCGCGCGTGCCTGGCCGAAAGGCAAAGGTGGGATCTGGCCGCGTGGCAGCTGCCTTACCCCTTTCCAACAGGTACGGGGTGCTTCCTAGTGGTGATGCCATCGTTTCCGAGCCACCACAGGATGCCTCGCCTGTTGGGCCAGTGGCCGATTCTCCGGCAAGGTCCCGACAGTCACAGAGGGCGGGCCTATTAGTTATAGGGAGCTCCAACGTTAGGCGGGTTATGGAGCCCCTCAGGAAAATAGCGGGTAGGTCGGGGAAGAATGCCAGTGTGCACTCGGTGTGCTTGCCGGGGGGTCTCGTCCGTAATGTGGAGGAGGCCCTTCCGGCAGCTATTGAACGCACTGGGTGTGACCGGCTGCAGATAGTAGCACATGTCGGAACGAATGACGCCTGCCGCTTGGGTTCTGAGGCCATCCTTGGTTCCTTCCGGCGGCTGGCTGATTTGGTGAAGACAACCAGCATCGCACGCGGAGTGCAAGCTGAGCTTAATATCTGCAGCATAGTGCCCAGAGTCGATCGCGGTCCTCTGGTTTGGAGCCGTGTGGAGGGTCTAAACCAGAGGCTCAGACGACTCTGCGACTATAATGGTTGCAAATTCATCGACCTCCGTTATTGGGTGGAGAACTGTAGGGCCCCCCTAGACAGGTCAGGCGTGCACTACACACCGGAAGCAGCTACTAGGGTAGCAGAGTACGTGTGGCGTGCACACGGGGGTTTTTTAGGTTAGAGGGACCCCCCCTTGGGCGAAACGATAAAATACCTGACGGCTTACCAGAGAGGACATTATCATCGTTGATAAAGAACGTCCGTCCTCAGAGACCAAAAACAGGAAAAGTTAACGTAATATTGGTAAACTGCAGGAGTATCCAGGGCAAGGTTCCTGAATTAGTATCTCTTATTGAAGGAAATAGTGCGCATATAGTATTAGGAACGGAAAGTTGGTTAAAACCGGAAGTGAACAGTAACGAAATCCTAGACACAGAATGGAATATATACCGCAAGGATAGGATAAACGCCAATGGTGGAGGAGTATTTATAGCAGTAAAGAATTCAATAATATCCAGTGAAGTTATTAGCGAATGCGAATGTGAAATAATCTGGGTTAAGTTAAGTATCAAAGGTGGGTCAGATATGATAGTCGGATGCTTCTATAGACCACCTGCATCAGCAACCGTAGTAGTTGAGCGCCTCAGAGAGAACCTGCAGAACGTCGTGAAGAAGTTTCGTGATCATACCATTGTAATAGGGGGAGACTTCAATCTACCAGGTATAGAATGGGATAGTCACACAATCAGAACTGGAGCCAGGGACAGAGACTCTTGTGACATTATCCTGACTGCCTTGTCCGAGAATTACTTCGAGCAGATAGTTAGAGAACCAACTCGTGAAGCTAACGTTTTAGACCTCATAGCAACAAATAGACCGCAACTTTTCGACTCCGTGAATGTAGAAGAGGGTATCAGTGATCATAAGTCAGTGGTTGCATCAATGACTACAAGTGTAATAAGAAATGCCAAGAAAGGAAGGAAAATATATCTGCTTAACAAGAGTGATAGGGCACAAATCGCAGAATATCTGAGTGACCACCATCAAACGTTCATTTCTGAGGAAGAGGATGTGGAACAAAAATGGAAAAAATTCAGAAACATCGTCCAGTACGCCTTAGATAAGTTCGTACCGACTAAGGTCCAAAGCGAGGGGAAAGATCCACCGTGGTATAACAATCATGTACGAAAGGTACTACGGAAACAAAGAAAGCTTCATCATAGGTTTAAGAGTAGTCGAATCATAGCTGATAAGGAAAAGCTGAACGAAGCGAAAAAGAGCGTAAAGAGAGCAATGAGAGAAGCATTCAACGAATTCGAACATAAAACATTGGCAAACAATCTAAACAAGAACCCTAAAAAGTTTTGGTCATATGTAAAATCGGTAAGCGGATCTAAATCCCCTATTCAGTCACTCGTTGACCACGATGGCACCGAAACAGAGGACGACCGAAGAAAGGCAGAAATACTGAATTCAGTGTTCCGAAACTGTTTCACTGCGGAAAATCGTAACACGGTCCCTGACTTCAGCCGTCGCACGGACGCCAAATTGGAAAATATTGAAATAAACGATATCGGAATTGAAAAACAACTGCTATCACTTAGTAGCGGAAAAGCATCCGGACCAGACGAGATACCCTTAAGATTCTACAGTGATTATGCTAAAGAATTTGCCCCCTTTCTATCAGCAATTTATCGTAGATCCCTGGAAGAACGTAAAGTACCTAGCGACTGGAAGAAAGCGCAGGTCGTTCCCATTTTCAAGAAGGGTCATAAATCAGATGCGAATAATTATAGGCCTATTTCGCTTACGTCAATCTGTTGTAGAATAATGGAACATGTTTTGTGTTCTCGTATTATGACGTTCTTAGATAATACAAATCTCCTTCATCATAACCAACATGGATTCCGCAAACAGAGATCATGTGAAACTCAGCTCGCCCTATTTGCCCAAGAAATTCACAGTGCCGTAGACACTGGCGAGCAGATTGATGCCGTATTCCTGGACTTCAGGAAGGCATTTGATACGGTTCCGCACTTACGTTTAGTGAAAAAAAATACGAGCTTACGGAATATCGGACCAGGTTTGTGATTGGATTCAGGATTTCCTAGAAGAAAGAACACAACATGTCATTCTTAACGGTTCAAAATCTGCAGATGTAGAGGTAATTTCGGGAGTACCGCAGGGAAGCGTGATAGGACCTTTATTGTTTACAATATACATAAATGACTTAGTTGACAACATCGGTAGCTCCGTGAGGCTATTTGCAGATGACACGGTTGTCTACAAGAAAGTAGCAACATCAGAAGACTCGTACGTACTCCAGGAGGACCTGCAGAGGATTAATGCATGGTGCGACAGCTGGCAGCTTTCCCTAAATGTAGATAAATGTAATATAATGCGCATACATAGGGGCAGAAATCCATTCCAGTACGATTATGCCATAGGTGGTAAATCATTGGAAGCGGTAACGACCGTAAAATACTTAGGAGTTACTATCCGGAGCGATCTGAAGTGGAATGATCACATAAAACAAATAGTGGGAAAAGCAGGCGCCAGGTTGAGATTCATAGGAAGAATTCTAAGAAAATGTGACTCATCGACGAAAGAAGTAGCTTACAAAACGCTTGTTCGTCCGATTCTTGAGTATTGCTCATCAGTATGGGACCCTTACCAGGTTGGATTAATAGAAGAGATAGACATGATCCAGCGAAAAGCAGCGCGATTCGTCATGGGGACATTTAGTCAGCGCGAGAGCGTTACGGAGATGCTGAACAAGCTCCAGTGGCGGACACTTCAAGAAAGGCGTTACGCAATACGGAGAGGTTTATTATCGAAATTACGAGAGAGCACATTCCGGGAAGAGATGGGCAAGATATTACTACCGCCCACATATATCTCGCGTAATGATCACAACGAAAAGGTCCGAGAAATTAGAGCAAATACGGAGACTTACAAGCAGTCGTTCTTCCCACGCACAATTCGTGAATGGAACAGGGAAGGGGGGATCAGATAGTGGTACAATAAGTACCCTCCGCCACACACCGTAAGGTGGCTCGCGGAGTATAGATGTAGATGTAGATGTGGCTCGCCAACTGAAGACGTCGAAGTTGAGTGGTGTGTTAAGTATCCAAGCCACGTCCGTTCATGCTGTGTCGTTCGTTACGGTGGTTCGCCGTTGGGGAGCTTTTCCTGCAACACAGTAATATTAACTATGTTGGTTCACTACAATTCAAGTGCACCAGCGGAATTTTTTGCCTTGTGGCCGTTAGTGTTGTCGTTACCTGCCCTGGCCACTGAAGTAAATTAAGACAGTGTCCTTCTGGTGAAGTTAACTATATTACCTTATTTCAAATTCAACTGTACCAGCGGAATTTTCTGCCTTGTGGCCGTTAGTGTTCCGGCTACCTGCCCTGGCCACTACCATAATTTCAGGCAGCATCCTTTCCTCACCTGTTGTCACTGTCCAACATGGTGTGTGGTTTTGACAGTTTAATACATATTTCATTGTGGATAATCATGTCCATAACAGCTTGGTCTTTGAGTTTTTATGTACCGATTGGTGGCAAGCAAGTCGTTTGGTCAGCCGGTCTGTGACTGTCTCTTGGTTGGGTTACAGACGGATCAAGTGTAGTTGGACACACCACCTGTCTCACCTAAGTGAACGTTAATTTTTCGAGGGTAGCCCCCCCCCCCCCCCCCCCCCACCGCCCCCCACCCCCTGGAGGCGTCTGAGTGCCGTTGTCTATACTGTCCTTTTCATGGGTGTTTATGGTCTGTTGTTAATCTATTATAGCCGATCTTTTAAAAGAAATTTTTTTTATTGTGTTTTATGTAAATCAGTTGTGGGTCTTCAGCCAATTAAACGCTTATTCTAAAAATTTCCCCTTAAGCAAAAACATTGCGACCTTCTGCCTTAAAAGATTATGGTAATACATTTTAAAATTTTGAAATCGAATTGTGGCCTCCAGCCGTTATTTGCAATTTTAACTGCATGCCTTCAGTGACTTGAGATTTATCTTGTTGCTGTTTAAGATTTCTTGTTTGAGGGCCTTCAACCCTGAGAGAATTAGATTTTGAAACTTGTAACGGTTCGGCTGTGTCCCGTTTTGGTTTAAAGGTGTTGTTAAATAACAATAAATTACAATTTTCAAGTGAAATTGACCGACATTTTATTTGGCCCTTTCTGCAATACTAGTCATCTGTTCTGCCCAGCAGGTTTGCGGGCGTCTCACATTTTGTAATGTAACGTTGTTGCTTTAATTGGCTATGAAAGCGGTGCTGATAGACAATAAAAGCGGGTTAAAAGCTGTGAGCTATCTGAGGAAGTTAACCTTGCATTACTGAGCAACTGTTTCACCAGGTATCCAGTCTAGCTTACCAAATTCCCAACCAGACTAACAATCTTATAATAGTCATACGAAACCGGTGATATATATATATATATATATATATATATATATATATATATATATATATATATATATATATATATATATGTAAGAGAATTTAAATAAAAAGAAATAAATCAGTTTATATTTGGAAATTTATTTTAACATTGATCAATGAAATTTCAGCATATTAAACTTGAGTCATAACTAAACTGGTGCCTTATTTAGGACTGTGAAAATGTGAGTTTGTAATCTTACGGAACACATCAAACATGGAGCCAAGATTGGGAGACTGCATACAACACTGCATTCATAAAATAACACATGAAGAACGTCGAAACATATGCAAGAGGAAATTAACCACAACCAACCGATTCGATTTTCAACCAAAGAAGTTACATTCGTAGCGCAATCCTGTCCGTCATGTAATTACCACACACTGGTATACTAAATTCATACTAACTCTCTGTGAAATCTTCCCGAAAAGAATACCTGAGTGCTACTTTGATGCTTACACCACATGCTTCACGTGGTCAACTTGGTTTACACAAAGAGTGTAACTCCACAATAATTTTGATAACTAAAATAAATTACATCGAAACGCAATTTACTAAAGAAAAATCTCGAACTGGTTACTATCGACTTACTATTAACCTGATGGGTCAAAAAATTGTATAACCACGTGGTACTGGTCTCACAAAGTACATCCCACGTGGGTTGAACATAAAGAAAAGTTGCTATATTGAAAAATATTGTCAAGACGAGACGTTATAATCTCACGCACATTCGCATTTAAGATTGATGATCTTAGTTAGAGTTACTGATCAACACGTGGTTCCACTTTACTCACAACGTAGTGGCAAAGCAACTACCGGAAGATATTCTGAACTTCACACGCGAATTACACTGCGTTGCAATTTAAGATAACATTAGATATTTTAGAGCTAAACCTGTAATAAAGGTGATTAAATTTTCAGTTAGGCTGAACTTAAGAAATCCATTGTCCTACAGACTTAGCAGACACGCGCTTAGCTGGAGATCTTACCACTTCAGACGCTCGCCTCGGACAGACTGCCGTGGTCCCCTCCTGAGGGTGGCTCACAAATACAAACGGGAGTGGCCAGAGAGGCAGCTTCCTATACCAACATGACAAGGGACGGACAGGACCATACTAAGAATAGAAACCTCTCTGCTTTTAGAAAGCGTAGCTACCTGTTCTGACGTTGGTCCTACTGTTCTCTAGCAGACAGGCTTGTCTGCTACCCTCAAGCATGCAACTAGAAATACATTTCCTCATTCATCCTCTCACACAGAAGGGAAGGGGGATGACAGTATCTTATCATATACAGTATCTAAAAGAAAGCGGATGTAGGTTCCGTATGAGACTGTGTAACATGAATTACATATAAACTGTGTTTTAAAGTGTAGTAGTGTGACAGATCTTTTTGTTTATGCGTAAAAGTAACACGTCCCACTACTCAGTCTCCTCCCAGATAGTCAGAAACACCACAGTAAATTTAGAAGAGGAATTTATGCCATAAATGACAACAGATTTCAGAAATGAACATGAAAGGAATCCAACAGAGACCTTTCATAACCCCAACGTTCCGGGAAAAGACTGTGCAGGGAATTTTCTGGTCATGCTAGGACATTCCCAAGCAGGCTTCTCACACCCAACTTAAACCAAAAATGTAAAGAAAAGGCAAAAGGTCACCAGCTACTTGCTAAAACACAATAATTTCAACAAATCTTTAAAATCTACCAATTTCGAACAGAAAAAGAAAACAATCTGTGACACCTATTTAAAAGATCGTGTAGACCTAATTCTGCCAGCAAGTAAAAACAATGGTCCCTGTGTCATTAATATGAAAACAATTTCTGGTTGTTACCCTTATGGAGTTCACCAGTATTTGCTCATTGCAAGAGCCAACTGATCACAGGGAAATTTATGACTGTTTATTAACAAGTAAAACTTATGATAATAGCAAAGGTGGCACAGCAATTAAAAAAGAACGTGAAAACAACATCAGTATTATAAAGCAGAACATTACAATGCACAATCCGCAAAAGCAAAAAAAAAATGATAAGAGAAAAAAAACATGTTTTCAAAGTGGTTATCGCAAAAAAATTCTATATTTATAAAACTAATAATTTGTAGAATTAAAATAACTCTGTGGCACTAATTTAATCACTCTACTATATTTCAGTGAGTTAGCAAACAGTGAGCACTGTGTCATTATGCTGAAACTACAATTAATTATGTGATTGTTACCCTTATGGGGTTCCTCACTATAAATATGCCCCATGCAAAGGCTAATCGATCACAGTCCAATGAGAATGAATAGCTATCTGACTGATAAACGAAGCAATGCCACAGGAATGAATTTACGAAACAAAATATCACAAATCTAATACATCACACAAGAACAAACGTTGATCAATAAAACAGCTCTGAAAGTACAATAGTCAACGTCTAAAAAAAACACCAATAAATAAAACACCTGCAAAATACAAGAGTCAAAGTCTTAAAAAAACGATAAATAGAACACCTGCAAAATACAAGAGTCAAAGTCTAAAAAAAAACAATAAATAGAACAGCTGCAAAATGCAAGAGTCAGTCTAACAAACACCAATAAATCGAAGCCCTGCAAAACACACGAGTCAAAGTTTCTCTGACAGAAACACACGTATATGCATTGGACTAAGAACCGTATAATCACTGTTCACTGACACACTCAGTAGTTCCACTGTTCCGTGGCACAATATAAGAGGGGGGGGGGGGGGTTCGTCGCCGCAGCTGTCAGTAGGGATTTTTGTCCATCTGTAGGGTGCAATCCCGCTGTCTCTGCCCTCTCATGAAGTTTCTCTTTGTGGCCCGTGTCACGTACATCTCGATTTGGTTCCATGTTTGTGTTGTCAAATTCGTGTGGTATCCTCGTTTGACACGCCAGATTGATATTCCTGGGCAAGGATGACACTTAGTGGCTCTTCTTTGTGCCACCCTTAGCGACCAGAAAACATCGAACCATGATTTACTGTCGCTTGACAGTGGGCATCCGCCAGGAAATGTTGATAGGCGTCTTTGAAGTCTGCCAGTTTCTCTGGACAGTATGTGACAAAAGGCTCCAAGCTCCTTGTGTTGTTACATTCTTGAGTTATCCTCAATTGGCTCGCCGGTTTGATATTCCTGGGCAAGGATGACACTTAATGGCTCTTCTTTGCGCCACCCTTAGCGACCAGAGAACATCGAACCATGATTTACTGTCGCTTGACAGTGGGCATCCGTCAGGAAATGTTGATAGGCGTCGTTGACAGTACCTGTCAAAAGGCTCCACGCCCCTTTATCCCCTGTCTTCTGTCGTTTCACCGCGGCCGTCTCGTCACGGTCGCGAGCGTGTGGTGCGTTGCCAGCAGATGGATTTCAGCGTGGTGGACCGCTCAGCCATCTCAGGTCATCGCCTCCACAAAGGGTCGCACTGGTGCGGCCGGCCATTAACTCCGGGTGCAAGGGAAAGTGTTTGTCCCGTCCCCTTCTTTTGTGGTTGACCGCGCTCCAGAAGTGGCCCGGCTTACAGTGTGTCCTGCTGGGAAACCCTCCAGTTTACAACTAGTCCTCCTCCTCACTGCTCCCGCTGTCTCGTGACAGTTTAGCCGGTTCGTTTTCACATTCTCAGCTGCATTCAAGAAATTGTTCATCATAGTTATGTGATTACAAAATGTCATACATAATGCCACAATTTTTTAAGAACAAAAGTAAGGCTTAAATTTTAAAAAAAATTACATGAATCGACAATATAAAAATTAAAGTTAAATGACTTGACAATATAAAAAAATAAAAGTGAAATGACTTGACAGTATAAATATATAAATTAAATGAACTGACAATATAATACCTAAATCCACATCACTAATGTGGTTCACTTGCGTTTTAAGAAATCAAATGCTACTTATTAATTCACTAAAGTGAATAGGATTATGCCTCGTGGACGTATAGGTCAGGACAGCATAGGGTTCACATGTTATTTACACACACACACACATACACACACACACACACACACACACACACACACATGCACACCTGTTGTCTATACTACAAACTAACTACCCATAAACATGTATTACTCAAAATTCTACTTCAATCCACTTCTAGTTAATCCAACAAGCTACTTCAATGCTACTTCAACACAGTGTTTATACCACTACAACATTGTTCTAATTCGTCCTCTTCCTGACGCTAGCAGCATATGACATGTCACGTGATAAATATGGAGAAACTTTCCTTAAACATACACAGTAAAAAGAACAATGGTTATGTACACGCCAAAACATTTATACCAGTTGACACACCTGATAAGAGACTCGCAATTATACATTTATCATATTCATATATTCACACGTAAAACAGTAAGACAATTTCATCTAAAATTACGTTATCACAAGAATTAATCACACAGATGACTCTGAGAAGGGTAAAAATATTTTCATTATACAGGATATACTACATTTTATTACCCATTTCGATCCTTCTTTAAGTTACCTTTCGCTTCCAAATCAGTTATTTCGCCTGTGGTGGTCATTCTGGATTCATTTCTCATGAATGGCAAAATTGTGGTCTCCTCTATTCTGTAAAACAGTTTCATCTTAACATATTGAACTTACAACAGACACAAAAGATCCGAATCCTCCTGTAGTTTAAGTGATAAATGTTTTGCTTCATCCTTATTACATTAAACCAAGCTTTCCTTCGGTCCCATAATCAAAATTATTTGATCTTCCTCTACCTTCAAGAGGGAAATTTCCTCAGTACAAATCATATAGGCTGCAGTGCATCCCGCACCAGCGAAAACAGTAGGCTGTAATGCTCACAACATTAGCAAAACACATAAACGTCGCTTTTCTAGGACAAGTATTAACGCAGAATAATTTTTCAGGCTCTGGCTCAACATCAGTCAAGACTACAAAAAGGATCCATATTTCCGTTCTATTCTCCATTTTCTGGAAAACTGCTCGTCATTTGACTGCCATAATACTATTTCAGAGCCACGTAAATTGCACAAACCACAACTCTTCTTTCACCTTGAAGGGAATCAATCTACTTACGAAATCCGCAGGCAGCACCTTACGTACTCAGCTATAAAGAACAAAAAAGACATATATCATCAATATTAACATATCAGCGTATATTGGGAAGCCATTGGTTAAACAACCGTATTATCGCATCCTGTTTTCAAGATTCCAAACTTACTCATTCCTTTCTCAGAGTTCTCCTATCTTAAAATATTCATACAGCATGCATACTATAGTAAGAGATCCTCATTTATACTGACAGATGTAGAATAGTAATAGTTAGATAGTAGCACTGAAAGCAGAAAATCGGAAACAAGACTACTAACAGCTGGGGACCTGAGTTTGCCAGACCCATAATACGCACAGATCGGATATTCCCCAGAGTTTTGCATTAATTCAACACAGATCTTGCTTCTCTCAGGAGCGACTCTTTTCAATTTACACAAAAAAAACATAAACAGCATTTCACTCGTTCACAAAGAAACCTTTTATCTTCACATTTGCACCAACCTAAATCTTAATTGTACAAGGAAAGAAAAAAAAACTAAAAACATCACTTCAATCAATCACATAGAAACATCTTTATCATTATTTTTACCAACATATTATTCAAAATCATACGTCACAAATTTAAACAAATCAATTCTTTCTCCTCACCGTCCTCTCTACTTCTCACTGTCCTTTCTACTCATTTGCGATGTCGCTCATTTGTTCCGATTGGGCGCCTTCTGCGCTGATCGTTTGTCATTGCCGGTTTTGTTCATTTCCATTTGCTGGATTATGTCTAGGTTTAGCCGGCCGAATTTCAACACCATGAGGTGCTCCGCCTACAGTCCTATTCCCACCGCGTTCACCGTAGTATCGATTCTGGTTGCCGTAACTGTTGCGTTCACGATCCTGTCCACGTCCTCGATCATTTACGTTGTTCCACCTGTCTTCGCGACTGTTACCCCAGTTTCTATACGGCCGGTCCCGATTATTGTTCCGTTCGCGTCGCGACGACCAGTCACGCCGTTGATTAGTACTACGGCCACGACTGCGATCGCGCTTCTGTGCCCCGTAATAACCTTGTGCCTGATTAGGCGGGCATTCTACTGTATTATATTCCAACTATTGGAGAAGTGTCTTAAACGTTTCCACGTCCTCTTTGCTTCGTCCCGCAAGAATGACGTGGCGGAAGTGCGTCGGCAGTTTGGTGATGCATATCCTAATTAGTTCCGCAGGCCCGTATGGGTCGTATAGAAATTGATTTGCCTGCAGCATGTGATCGAATAGGCGTGCTGAGCTGCCGAAACCAGACTGGTTCAAATTTGGCAGCATAATTATGCCATGCTTGACCCTATCTTGTGCCGCTTCCGACGAATAGGTGGACAGAAAGGCTTGTCGAAACTCCCGAGTGGAGTTGCAGTGTGCGCTGCCGACCTCATGCGAATCGCCTGTTCGCCTTCCAAATAGCCACACATATATTCTATCTTATGTGAACTTGCCCAGTCAGGAGGAAGACAGAATTCAAATTGCTCGAGCCATGCTCGTGGATGTATTCCTTTTTACGAATTTCGAAATATCTCAAACTTTCTTACCGTAAGGAAATGTTTGAAATCGAATCCACGCATTTCCTCCCGGCGAGTCCCGTGAATGTTTCTATTTCTCTCATGTCTGCCCCTCAAAATACATTCTTCCCTGTCGTCAAAATCTCCCTCGTGGCCGGTGTCCGTCTCTGCACTGTTCGTACAGCTATTTTTCGTGCTATTGGTGAGTTCGGAATCACACCCCACGCAGCTTTCCAGATGCGCCACGCGTTCTTGTAACTCACCTATCACAGCTTTGTGCCGCCTGTTCACTTCGAACTGTCCCTTCTGAAATCTAAGAAGCAAACGCACTTCTTCGGTCTCTGCGATCGCTGCCGGTGTAGTATTGTTATTGCTCTCCGTCACCTTCATCGTGCCTACGATGTCCGCTAATGCCGCAATCTTATCATGTATTTGTCTGTTGTCCTCCACCCCAGTCCGCTTCAATTGTTCTACTTGCTGTTCGAGTGCGTGAATCGCTTGACTGTTGTCCGCTACTGTGTTGCTAACGGACGTGGGACAATGCGTTTCCGCCTCCTGGACCCTCGAGAGTACCTGCTGGCGTTCCCTTTGGCATTCTTCTCTCAGCGCTTGGAAATTCCTAAGTAGCTGTTCTTCGCTCTCTTTCGATTTCGCATCGCGACACCTCTTGCCCTGTTCTAAGGCTTGCAGACGATCATCGATTTGTTCAAATGTACGGCCTAATTCTTTCATAACATCACTATTTATTTCACTTGCCAGATTGTTTATTCTTTGTGAGATATCATCGGACACTCTCCTCATCGACTTGTCGACTTTATTTTTCTGCTGGATTAGTTTTTCGTCTATTTATTCGCCTAGCTCTCGTATCGATTTTTCGGATGATTCTTTTTGTTCTCGGAACGATTTTTCTGATTTCTGCGTCATTTGTTCGCCTAGCTCGCAGGTAGATTTTTCAGACTTCTGCGTCATTTGTTCGCCTAGCTCTCTGATCGATTTTTCAGATTTCTGCATCATTTGTTCGCCTACCTCTCGGATCGATTTTTCAGATTTCTCTGCATGTTCTTTATTTTGTTGCAATAAGGCTTTCATTTCTGCCAAATCAATTTGGTTAGTTGGAGGCAAACTAATTTCTGGCTCTGATGTGAGCCCGTTCGTCCTGTTTTGCATTTCCTCTGAAGTATTCCCCATTACATTTTCGGAACCGTCCGGCGTGTTAATATTCGAAATCAAATTATCCCCATGGTCCATGTTGCTTAAGTTGTTGGACCGCCTACTTTTAGCTTGGTTACGAGTCTGCATTAGTTCAATTTATGCCCGGTACGCAACACACTAATCAGAATAAATGTATCCCGCAAAAATTACGACAGTCACACGAAAGGTACCCAACCTAGTACGCACTTTTTCACACGCACATCAAATTTATATCTTTGATCAAAAAATGGTTCAAATGGCTCTGAGCACTATGGGACTTAACATCTGTGGTCATCAGTCCCCTAGAACTTAGAACTACTTTAACCTAACTAACCTAAGGACACCACACACATCCATGCCCGAGGCAGGATTCGAACCTGCGACCGTAGTAGTCGCGCGGTTCCGGACTGAGCGCCTGAACCGCTAGACCACCGCGGCCGGCATCTTTGATCGAAGTCAGTGCAATTTACAAGCGAGAAAAAAAACACATACATATAAAACACACAAATATAGAAAACAAAACATGACAAACAACACAACGCCGCTCAACAACGCCGTGAATCTTTTGAAAGTCTGCTCAGAAACAACGCAGAAGTTGTTTGAGCGCTGCAAGGAAAAAAAATTAAGATTATACAACTCTCGCAATCTAACGTTTCAGAGATTCCAGAGTCTAGCGGAATCACAGAACAGGGTCGCCATGTGTAACGCTGTTGCACTAATTTGCTATGAAAGCGGTGCTGATAGACAATAAAAGCGGGTTAAAAGCTGTGAGCTATCTGAGGAAGTTAACCTTGCATTACTGAGCAACTGTTTCACCAGGTATCCAGTCTAGCTTACCAAATTCCCAACCAGACTAACATTAACTATAATCTTATAATAGTCATACGACAACCGGTGATATATATATATATATATATATATATATATATATATATATATATATATATATATACATATATGAGAATTTAAATAAAAAGAAATAAATCAGTTTATATTTGGAAATTGATCAATGAAATTTCAGCATATTAAACTTGAGTCATAACTAAGCTGGTGCCTTATTTAGGACTGTGAAAATGTGAATTTGGAATCTTACGGAATGCATCAAATATGGAGCCAAGATTGGGATACTGCATACAACACTGCATTCATAAAATAACACATGAAGAACGTCGAAACATATGCAAGAGGAAATTAACCACAACCAACCGATTCGATTTTCAACCAAAGAAGTTACGTCCGTAGCGCAATCCTGTCCGTCATGTATTTACCACACACTGGTATACTAAATTCATACTAACTCTCTGTGAAATCTTCCCGAAAAGAATAGCTGAGGGCTACTTTGATGATTACACCACATGCTTCACGTGGTCAACTTGGTTCACACAAAGAGTGTAACTCCACAATAATTTTGATAATTAAAATAAATTACATCGAAACGCAATTTACTAAAGAAAAACCTCGAACTGGTTACTATCGACTTACTTTTAACCCGATGGGTCAAAAAATTGTATAAGCACGTGGTACTGGTCCCACAAAGTACACCCCACGTGGGTTGAACATAAAGAAAAGTTGCTATATTGAAAAATATTGTCAAGACGAGACGTTATAATCTCACGCACATTCGCATTTAAGATTGATGATCTTAGTTAGAGTTACTGATCAACACGTGGTTCCACTTTACTCACAACGTAGTGACAAAGCAACTACCGGAAGATATTCTGAACTTCACACGCGAATTACACTGCGTTGCAATTTAAGATAACATTAGATATTTTAGAGCTAAACCTGAAATGAAGGTGATTAAACTTTCAGTTAGGCTGAACTTAAGGAATCCATTGTCCTATGGACTTAACAGAGACGCTCTTAGCCGGAGATCTTACCACTTCAGACGCTCGCTGCGGACAGACTGCTCTGGGGCCCTACCAAGCGTGCTTAACAGATACAAACGGAAGTGACCAGAGAGGCAGCTTCCTATACCAACATGACAAGGGACGGACAGGACCATACTACGAATAGAAACCTCTCTGCTTTTAGAAAGCGTAGCTACCTGTTCTGACGTTGGTCCTACTGTTCTCTAGCAGACAGGCTTGTCTGCTACCCTCAAGCATGCAACTAGAAATACATTTCCTCATTCATCCTCTCACACAGAAGGGAAGGGGGATGACAGTATCTTATCATATACAGTATCTAAAAGAAAGCGGATGTAGGTTCTGTATGAGACTGTGTGACATGAATTACACATAAACTGTGTTTTAAAGTGTAGTAGTGTGACAGATCTTTTTGTTTATGTGTAAAAGTAACACGTTCCACTACTCAGTCTCCTCCCAGATAGTCAGAAACATCACAGTAAATTTAGAAGAGGAATTTATGCCGTAAATGACAACAGATTTCAGAAATGAACATGAAAGGAATCCAACAGAGACCTTTCAGTAAAAACGCAAAAGGATGAAGGAATTGGTAGACCGGATGTGTGTGTTAGGAGATGAGTGCGATGTCACCTGAGCAAGTAAAGAGTGAGTTGGTGCCTTTATTTGGGACGGATGTGGTTAGTGATTGTTGGAAGAAACGCTCAGATTCACAGTTCCTAACCTCGGTGGTGAAGGCGATAGAAAGTACTCATGGTGTTGAGAGTCAAGTTTACAGGAGATGTAGGAGAGAAGAGGGTGTTCCAGGCATTTGAGGAAGTGTGGGATCTCTGAGTGCTGGTACAGCAGTTGGCAGGTCTTAATGGGTTATGGATAGTGAAGCGAAGCGCACGTTGTTCTAGGTTTTAGAGGCGACTTATAATGTTTCGTCACATCTCTGCCAGACACTTAAGTGTGAACTGCACTGTAGTCATGTGGATGTAAACAAGTTGGGTAGAAGGAAAGTGCTTGTAGTGTAAACATAGGTAAGGATATCTCGCGCCCGTCGGTCGTCATAATTTAATATATTATTATTATTATGTTGATTGTTGCCGACTTACGTGGTGGGCTTTAATCAAAAATTTCATTCAATTTTGATTTACAATTAAATGCTTTTGTGAAGTTCTCCTTTTTAACAATATTAATCTTAAATTATTTGTTACGTTAATGAATGTTAGACTCGCAGAATTTTAAAACATGAGCATATAAGTTGAACAATGGAATAAACTTTTCATATCAATTTCCTCGGCTAGTCAGCTCACATTAAAGCAAAAAATCTTTAGTTATTAATTACAATTGCGGCCGACACACGTTCGAGAGTATTTCTTCTTACCTCCGTTAACCATTGCATTGTAGTCGGAGTTTGGTTCTGGCTCTCGGCTGTTGTACTGAAAATAAGAATCTTAAAGCTACGTATTTTCTGCAACGTCGGGCGGCTGTGGAGAAAAATGAATATTATGTTAATAGCGGGCGAGTTTTTCGCTTCCGCTAATTTTTTATACGTTAATATCGCCACGTAATGGCGTCGTTGGCTGCATCGGCCGCTGCGATTGTTGCACTGTAAATTACTCGAATGCAGGTTAATTCAAGGATGGCGGACATGAAATCGGGAACACCTCTTACAAATTAAAAGTGAACAATAACATTAAATCAGTATATTATCTGCTTAATTGTTAGAAATATGCTTACATTTGCCAGCACTCGCAAGATGTCCGTCTACAAGGAAACAAGACAGGAGAAGAAGTAAAGACGACTAAAAAATTAACAAAAGAGCGTGTCTTGTCGTCTCTTTAGATTGTTTTGTTATATTTATTTGCCCTCGAAAGTTACACGGAGAAATTATTATAATCCGGATAGATGAGAAAATGTATATTATTGAATTTTTAAATGTCTCTTCTTTATAAATACTGTCTTTTAAGACTTTTCTTATTATTACGCTGGGTACGCTATAGATAGGATGGGTAAAGGTTGCACATGTATGCAGGGTGTTACAAAAAGGTACGGTCAAACTTTCAGGAAACATTCCTCACATACAAATAAAGAAAAGATGTTATGTGGACATGTGTCCGGAAACGATTAATTTCCATGTTAGAGCTCATTTTAGTTTATTCCACCAACGCTCAATGGAGCACGTTATCATGATTTCATACGGGATACTCTACCTGTGCTGCTAGAACATGTTCCTTTTCAAGTACGACACAACATGTGGTTCATGTACGATGGAGCTCCTGCACATTTCAGTCGAAGTGTTCGTACGCTTCTCGACAACAGATTCGGTGACCGATGGATTGGTAGAGACGGACCAATTCCATGGCCTCCACGCTCTCCTGACCTCAACCCTCTTGACTTTCATTTATGGGGGCATTTGAAAGCTCTTGTCTACGCAACCCTGGTACCAGATGCAGAGACTCTTCGTGCTCGTATTGTGGACGGCTATGATACAATACGCCATTCTCCAGAGCTGCATCAGCGCATCAGGAATTTAATGCGACGGAGGGTGAATGCATGTATCCTCGCTAACGGAGGACGTTTTGAACATTTCCTGTAACAAAGTGTTTGAAGTCACGCTGGTACGTTCTATTGCTGTGTGTTTCCATTCCATGATTAAAGTGATTTGAAGAGAAGTAATAAAATGAGGTCTAACGTGGAAAGTAAGCGTTTCCTGACACATGTCCACGTAACATATTTTCTTTCTTTGTGTGTGAGGAATGTTTCCTGAAAGTTTGGCCGTACCTTTTTGTAACACCCTGTGTATGATTATGGGATTATTGGTTTAGCCGATTAGTTGTATTACCTGTTTTATTCTGTTGTGGCCGTTCTTCTGCGCGGTTATTAGGTGAGTGTTCCAGCTTAGATTCTGATCGAGTGTTAATCCAGTGAAATGATAAATAACTTAGAAAATGGTTTCGCACGGCACTTGACCTCAGTGTTACATGCTTCATGTTTACCAGTGTAGCCGCTGTCGTGGTGATTTCCCCCTTATTTTAGGGAAACGAGTGCACGCCCCCGCCGTGCAGCCGGACGTCTGGGGCGCAGCCCGGTGGCGGGGGCGGCCGCGCCGCGCGTGACGGCGCCGCATTAGGCCATGCTAATGAGCCGGCCCTGGCCGGCCTCACGGGCCGCGGTAATTAATATTTAAATGGCCGGCCCAGGCCGCGCCGTGATGAATGGCGGTGCGCTTATCGCCCGCTGCCCCCCACCCCCCCCTACCTGCCCCCACCCGCCCATCCCCCCCCCCCCCCCCACCCTGGCTGGAAGCGCCCCACGAGACTGCTCCGCCTCTCTTCTGCTGTAATCAAATACACTATTTCCCACCACACTTCCGACATCCAGCGGCTAAAGCGCTGCCGGTCATGAAGGCGCCATTATCCGCCTGCCTCGGACCGGCGCTACTTTCGGCTGGGCAGTCAGATAATGGAGCCAATATACTGCCGGTAGGGTGTGTACACGTTTCCTCTCCGTGAATTACGAGAAATACGCGAGCTGTACGCCGTGCTTCTCCGGGCACGTTGATACTATCGCTGAGCTCACCTAACATTTTACGGTCCTTCGCCTATTTAACACGTGCATGTTGAACGCCTGCTCTTCACATTCGTGTTAACCAGTGAAACTCATGTAATGCTTGCCACACTTAAACGAAGACCTTTACTGAATCACTTTCCAAACACCGAGAATATATTAGGACACACAAACATTTTCCGCTTAGACTGTCATTAAACGTACACTGTGCGATCAAAAATATCCAGCCAGTTATTAGTGGAGGTTAGTATGGAGTATATCCCCACTTTGCTTTTACACTTCCGGAAAAACAATACACCATTTTAGAGGTTTCCATTTCACTCAATATTTATCGTTACAACACAGCATATGGTGTATATGAAATGATTACAGTCCCCCTCCCCCCCTGCCCCCCCTCCCCAAAGAAAAAGATTTATCAAGCAATACTTGTCGGATGAAATGGGCGGAGAACAATTGTCACTTCATGAAGTTACAAGCCTCAGAGTTTTAAGCATTAAGAAACCCTAGCGGAGGATATTTGTGAAGGGGGGAGAGGTAAGATGCATACGATCAAAACATTCACATTGTAAGTAGGCTGTTTAGGTTTTTTTATTGGTAACGCCACCTCTGTATGATAATCACTGGCTGTGTGCAGTCTGTGGCTGCTTTGCATTGTTGTAATACTCGCCATTGTAATGTTAGGCAGCTGGCTGTGAACAGCGCGTAGCGTTGCGCAGTTGGAGGTGAGCCGCCAGCAGTGGTGGATGAGGGGAGACAGATGGCGGAGTTTTGAAATTTGTCATGAACTGCTATATATATGATGATAGTAAGGTAAATACATTGCTTGTTCTCTATTAATATCTTTCATTTGCTAATTATCCCTGTCAGTAGTTAGTGCCTTCCGTAGTTTGAATCTTTTATTTAGCTGGCAGTAGTGGTGCTCGCTGTATTGCAGTAGTTCGAGTAACCAAGATTTTTGTGAGGTAAGCGATTTGTGAAATGCATAGGTTAATGTTAGTCAGGGCCATTCTTTTGTAGGGATTTCTGAAAGTCAGATTGCGTTGAGCTAAAAATATTGTGTGTCAGTTAAAGCACAGTCATGTATAGTTCTTCAAAAAGGGGACGTTTCATATGTCGACCCTTAGCCGAGGATACCTCACTGGAATCTTCTGATTTTTTCTTGTAGTTTGTGTAATTTCTGTACCTTTTGTTTATTGCTAGCGCGTAATTATAGAGAGAATTTCCTTTGTAGTTGTAGTTTTTCATTGTTGTACACAGTTGTGGCATGCATTTAGATTTGCACCAAGTATTTCGCTGCTGCGCTTGCAATTAACTAGATATTATTTTCAGTGCTATGTTAATCTGTTCTCTTATTTTTGCTCTTCAAATTGTGTTTTTCTGTGTTGTCGTGTGAAATATTGTGACAATAATGGCGTGTGAAAAACGTAATACTAGGCTCCAAAGTAAACTGAGAAATGACAGTGAAGACGAAAGCAGTGTGTTAGCGCCGCAGAGTAATGAATTAACTGATGTTCAAAGTAGTAATTTGGTAATTGTGCATAGGGAAATGGAGCGGGCTGCAAACAATGGTGTAGACAGTGAAACAGGTAGTGAACAGGGAAGCATTATCGATCGATCGGTCGGCAACAACTCGCCTCAGGAATCCGAAATGACAGGAAACAATCTGGGAAATACTGTAGATTCATGTTTTGGGTCCTCACCGTTTTCTCAAATAAGTCAAGACACATTTTCTGCTTGTCAAAATGTGAATGTTGCCGGCGCAAATGCACTGCCGAAAAGCGTAGAGAAACAGATTCCAGACACTAATACATTATTATTGCAATTAATGCAACAAATGGAACAAAATCAGAGACAAATGGGACAAAATCTTAAAAAGTTAGACACAGTGGAACAAAATCTTAAAAAGTTAGACGCAATGGAACAAAATCTTCAGAAGTTAGACACAATGGAACAACACCAGAGACAAACACAGCAACAGTTAGACGCAATGGAACAAAATCTTCACACCACGCTTGAGCAAACACGTGAAGATTTAACTACTGAGTTACATAACATTGAATCGAAATGTCAAAAAGTCTGTAATGACGTAAAAACACAAATTTGTGAGCATTTTCAACCTATTTTTTCGCGGCATGAAAATGCATTACAGAATCACGAAGCAGCCATAAAAGAACTGCAAACTATTCTTCATGAAAATCATGAGACCTTGCAAGCTAAATTTGACTCAGTTGCATCTACCGATTCGGTTACGCAACTTGCAAAAACTCAGGAAAACTTAAAGGACACAGTAGATACTCTGAAACTTGGTTCAGAAAAATACACTGAGGAAATAAGTACACTATCGGAGAAAGTAGCCGAACTTTCGGATCAGTTCACTAATTTATCTACGAAGGTAGATGATAATCTGAATGACACAAAACCGCTAGTCTTTAATGACACAGAAGAGTGCGAACAAATTACGAAATTCAATCAAAATCAAATGAATATACAGTACAAAAGAGAAATTCGGGAAGTACAAGATCAGTTGGCACAAGTAATACAAAAATTACAAATTTCAGAGGACACTCGCGCTCCAACACGGGAAGAGGGACTTAGAAATACGGAAAAGCCACAAAATAATAACACAGGGCATTTCGGAAGTTATGAAAGAAATTGGCAATGTGCACCGAATTTTGAGATGGAACGGCCGACACGACCTAACAATGACCGATATGCGACTCGCCGACATGATGATTTTGGCTATAAGCTGTTCATTACTACACGTAAATTCAAAACATTTAAGAATTCTGGCAACGCCATTCATCCACAAGCATGGCTCCATCATTTCTCTCATTGTTTTCCTCCCAACTGGTCGTTAGAACACAGATTAGAATTTATGTGTGGCTACTTGGAGAATGAACCAGCTGTAAGAATGCGATCGGTCATTCACGATTGCCACAGTGAAGGAGAATTTTACCATGCCTTCCTCTCAGCGTATTGGTCTCAAGCTACACAAAACCGAGTAAAACATAGCATCATAATGATGAAACGTTTCGAACAATCTGAATTTTCCAGTCTTATGAAATATTTTGAAGACATGTTGCATAAGAATCAGTATCTTTCAAACCCATACAGCCCCTCAGAACTCATCCGCATTTGCTTAATCAAATTACCTGAACATTTACGGCATATTATTTTAGCAGGACGTTGCAAAGACGACATTGAAGGTCACATCCGTCGCAATTCCGCGATGAAAGAAATAATAACTGGACACGACAAGGCTATTCTCACAACACAAATCGTGACCAAAACAGACACCACCCGTATGACAACCGTTGGCAGAGTAGTAATAATTACAGGGAAAGATCACCTCTCCGCGGTAATGAATATCACAGAGACAATCAGAGAAAGAGACAATATGGGAACCGAAATAATTATTATCAAGGGAGACAGGATAACTTCAGACGCAACAGTTCAGCGCGCAGGTACGATTCAGGGAGAAATTCTCCACCACGTGACCGACAAGAAAGAAACTATGGCATCTACCGACATGACGACAGACGATATGATCGTAACGACAGACCTGAATTGCATCAGAACTGGCGGGATTCAAACAGAGCAGGGCCCTCTCCAGGAGGTGAATTTGTAGAAGTTAGGTCTCCAAATCCCAATAACGACGCGCGCCAACAAAGAGACAATTGGCAATGACTCATACCGCTGGCAGCCACGAAACGTACGTATGAAACTGACGACGCAGCTGCCGTAGCTAGTAATTACGTAAAAATGGAAGACATTAGGGACATCTTACTCCAGGAACACGACGTAAAACATAACAACATTGCATATCCTGTGATTCACATTACAGTAAATGACGTAAAATTTACGGCAGTACTTGACTCTGGCAGTCCCATTTCAGTAATTAGGGAAACAGCCTTTAGCAAATGTAACAAATAGAACGATTGCCCCACACTTCCGTTACGTAAGATTAAATTACAAGGTGCAATCTTTGGAAAAAGTGTTGACGTACGCCAACAAACCAACTTAGAATTCTTTTGTCAAAGCCACAGCTTCTCTATGAGCTTTCTTATTGTTCCATTATTGTCGACGGAAATTACATTGGGAGTAGACTTTTTGAATGAATACAAAGCAATCTTAAACTTTCTCGATGCTGAAATAAGTTTAGAAAAAGAAGGTAAGTCAATAGCTTTAAAATTTGAAGATTGGCTCTCAAACCATGACGAGGAAATTAATCGGCTTTTCCTTCTGTTAGACAACAGTTCGGAGTTTTCTACGGAACTAGACACTAACAATCACTCTGCAAGTACTGACAGGGATGATATCGACGACATATTTGATACTAATGAGTTAATTCAAAATAAAATTCAAACTATTGAGAACTGTAATGACATTGATAGGCAGGACCTTTTTGAGATTTTACAAGCACATTCCACAGTTTTTACTCACAAAACAGGAACAATCAAGGGATTTCAATACCAATTTCGTGTTCGTGAGCATACTAAATTTTGTGTTAGACCATACGTAATTCCAGCACATTATAGGGACCGTGTTAGAACAGAAATACGATCTATGCTTGACGAGGGCGTTATTGAGCCTGCAGTAAGCTCATACATCAATCCATTACATGTTGTTGAGAAGAAAAATGGATCGATCAGGCTTGTATTAGATTCGAGACAAATCAATACTATCATTATTCCTGAAACAGACAGGCCGCAAACGTTGGAAGAACTTCTTCAAAATTTTAATGGTGTAAAAGTGTTGTCTTCCATTGATCTCAGATCCAACTTTTATCAGATCGAACTTCATCCAGAATGTAGAAAATACACAGCTTTCCTTTGTTTCGGCGTTTGTTATCAGTTTCGAAAACTTCCTATTGTTTGAACATTTCTTCGGCAGCATTCATTCGCGGGCTAAATTCCATATTACCTGAGTTCTTAAAACGTCACATCACCTTATATGTGGACGATATTCTAATAGCGGAAGCTTCATGGGAACAACATAATCGCATCCTCAACAGTTTGTTACGTATTTTTGCAGAATCTGGAATTACAGTTAACTTGGAAAAGTCTGAATTCGGTAGGTCAAAGGTGAGGTTTTTGGGACATATTATTTCTTCTGAAGGCATTCAGCCGGATGCTGAAACGTTAGAAGCAATCAGAGCCATTCCAGTTCCATCCACAAAAAAACAAGTCCGCAGTTTTCTAGGTCTCGTAAATTTTTACCGTCGTTTTCTGAATATGCAAATTCTTGTTACACCAAAACTTTATTCGCCCACTGGAAAAAATACTATTTGGAACTGGGACGAACAATCACAGTTGGAATTCAATTCTTTGAAAGAAGCGTTACTTAACGCGCCAATACTAGCTCATCCAGATCTGTCACAAGATCTCTGCCTTAGCACGGATTCTTCTAAAGTCGGTCTTGGTGCCCACTTATTTCAAGAAGCCATAGAAAATGACACTACTGCTCAGAAAACCATTGCTTTTGCTAGCCGAGTGCTAACAAAATCTGAAAAAAATTATTCCGTTACTGAATTAGAAGCTTTAGCTATCGTTTGGGCATTTAACAAATTCCGTTTCTTTCTTTCTGGTAAGCACGTAAAAGTATACAGTGATCATCGTGCATTACAATTTCTTATGTCTTCAAAATTAAATCATGACAGGTTAAAACGTTGGGCATTGTTTCTGCAAGAATTCCGCTTCACAATAGTCTACATTCCCGGCAAGGAGAACATTGTTGCGGACGCACTGTCACGCGCACCGGCTGGGCTTGAGAAAAGTAACACGGAAGGCAACCTCGAGAAAAATTTCAGTATTCTTTACATTCAGAAAGTCGCCTTTGAAAACTTCATCACCACATCTTTAAAGGACATTGCTCATGAACAAGATAAAGATCCGATTTGGAAAGACATCAAGACCAAATGGCATGGAAAGACACACACACAGGTTCGGCATTATTACCTGGTTAGAAACAACATACTCTGCAAATGCTGCACTGTTGATGACAAGCTATGGGTACTTTGCATTCCAGACGATTTTGTTAATAAGCTCATTTGGTACATTCATTTCAGCTACGCACATTTTGGTCCACGAAAATGTTATCATATTCTTCGAACGACTTGTTATTTTAACAATATGGAAAAAAGAATTCGAAGAGTCTTGTCTATTTGTAAACTTTGTCAAAAGGCGAAACCATCTATTGTCTCACATCGTGCTCCATTGTTTCCTATTATTCCTTCTAAATTAAAAGAATTTGCTGCTGTTGATCTCTTGGGACCGCTTGTCAGAACATCTAATGGATTTTCGTACGTTCTAGTCGCTGTTGAACTTACTTCAAAATTTGTTTCTTTCATTCCGTTACGTAAAGCCACTGGACGGTCTGTGTCCAACGCCTTTGTTAAAAATTTCTTACGTGATGTTGGACACGTTAGTAAAGTCATTTCAGATAACGGACCGCAATTCAGATCTGCTGTTTGGTCACGAACGCTTCGGAATCATAAAATCAAACCTGTTTTTATTTCATTGTACTCACCACATTGTAACCCGTCTGAACGGATTATGAAAGAAATCAATAAGCTTTGCAGACTTTATTGTCACAGAAAGCATCAGCATTGGGACAGATATTTACACTTATTTCAAAACGTGCTGAATGAAATGCCTCACGACTCCACTGCTTTACCACCTACTCTTTTACTAAAGAATGAAGAACCACCGAACAGAATCGGAGAGCTTGTACCTTTCCCGAATACACGTAAACTTCGACACAAAGACATAATCGATTTGGCTATTAAAAATATAAAATCTGCAGCAGACAAAAGGAGAAAACTACACGGTAAAGCAAATGCAAAGAAATTATACATTGGTCAGAAAGTTCTCATTGAAGCTCATTCATTGTCACATAAGAAGAAACACTTGAGTCACAAATTCTTTCTAGTTTACAATGGACCATACAGAATCCGACGTATACCACATGATAATTGCGTTGAAGTTGAAACTCTGCGTACTAGGAAGAGTAAAGGTTTACACCACATTTCACATGTAAAACCATTTATTGAGAGATAATCTGCTTTTTAACTTTGTCTTTGCCATAAAACTTTTCACTTCACATTTCTAGTATGCTTTGTCAGACTTAAGAAACTGTTAACATGCAAAAATGTTTGAAGTTAAATATCCAGTCTAGAACCTAGGGAACATTTTAAAACAGAAATTACGACTGCATTGTTATAGTGAACAGACGACACAGTGTTGTATTTGTACATTCTTGCTTGTTAGTTGCACGATTACATAACAACTATCAGGCTCACATACTTAGAACATATACTGGCACTGCTAATGAGATTTTCATGTAACATTTTGGTTTACTTGAAAAGACATTCTTTATTTGAAGTACTTTCTGTGGGATTAAAGATGACTTAGCACTTGGTTTCTTTGACAGCTACACAATTATATCACGACGCTACTAATGTGTGACACAATTTACATTGTTGCTTTTGTGCTGTATCTGCTTTATATCTGCACAGTTTTTTTGAATTCTTCTGGAAAGTAAAATATGTTTTAGTAGTAACTTTTGTGGCATAGCTACAATGAGACTGCCTTTTCCGTAGCACAACAATACGTTACAGCACAGTACTTTCTTCATCATGGCAATAAGCGTAATAACTAAGATATCTATACGCAAAGCATTTCACTTTTGTTTATCATGAGGTAAGTACATTGACTTCTGCAGAACTTAGCTTTCGGAGGACGACAACTACGACACTTCCACAGAGATTATCTTACAACAAGACGCACAGTTTAGCGCTACAGTACATGTATTTGAGTGATTAATTTTATACTTAAAACATTTATTTTTAAAGGTTTTTGAATTACAAAGAAAGTTTTCCGTTATACATTTTATTCCATTGCAATAATCTGTAACACCTGAGGGTATAATTACATTAATCCTCAGGGGGGTACACACCTACTTTGTGTACCATGTGTGTGGCAAGCACAAGGAGCCCTAGCTAATATGGTATTTGCTTATACAACTATACACATCGGTACCATATTTCTCTAACACAGAATTACACAGCTATCTGATTATTTGACAGAGATAAACTTTTTTTTTTACTACATCAGTGACAGATGTTTACGCAATTACACAGTTGGATAACTTCACACTTATGAAACTGTATTTTGTCTGTACTTTGTAAACTGTTCATATTTTTTCGGAACCATTGTGATACTGTAAGAGCTTTGAATGATGTATTTGGTAAGGGAGCATGATTTTAAAGTGCGTTTGAGGTAGATAACACTCTTGAAATGAGCAGAGAATTTTTTTTTAGGTTTTGACATTATTGCAAAAAGCTACGACGTTTTTGAGATTTGATTGAGGTGTTATGATGTTATTATTATGACGACGATGTGTATTATGCTATTGAGGTATGTTTATGATCAATGAGATGATGCTATATGAGGAATTTGATTATGCTATGTATTTATTATAATGAAATATTGAAGAATGTCTACGAATACGTATATGTGTAATAAGGTAAGAAATAATGAGTAGTGGTTAGGGACGCTGATTTGTGAAAAAGGTTGTTGGAAACCAAGAATCGTACTTTAAGAGTTATGAAATGTGTGTAAATGCGTGAATGTATCACAATGCAGGCGAAAATTTTTTGCACACTGTTATATTCATAGGATTTTGTTTCTACACATTTGCAACGCAAATTCTCAACCTGTGATTTTTTTTCATATGAGACTGTCACTGTAGCAGAAACTGGTGTCGTAAATATTTCGGTAAGAAAGTTAAGTGACCACCTGCAGGTAATGCGTCGTGGGCACCCAGCCGGGCGACAGTCGCCTGAAAAAAAAAAGCTATTCGCTGGGCGACAGTCGCCTGAAAAAAAAAGCCATTAGCGTGTGCCTTTCAGAGGTACAGGTGGAGAAAAAAAAAGGGAGGCCATTATCCTCGCCATTGTGGAAAGCATCGCAAATACGACACGCTCATAACTTGGAAACATTCTTACATCTGCACACCTGATTAGGACAAGTGTCTATCTACAAGAATTGAGAGAATTTCTACTAACTTATGGAATGCCTCATGACTACTGAATGATTATTTTATGCTTTACTTTGTACATAGTTGCTTATTTCATTTGATATCTGGTTTCCAGCTGTCTTGCAGCATTGGTTTCATAAAATAAAATTAAATGCATTTGCTAATGTGAACACTTTCTGTCAACAGATCTATTAAATAATAATTTTGTGATCCACATTCTTCAAAAAAGGAGCACTTGGAAAGGAAAGAACAATAAGAAGGGACTAGTAACAGTAACTGCATATATAATATTCTTTTCAAGTACATGGTAATATTTTTTTACAATAAGTTGTTGTGGTGCACCACTTTAATTACTTAGACATTAAGATGTGATTATACATTTCCCTTATCTTCATTGTTGTCTTTAGTGTACTATTTTTTCTGCTTGAGCTTTGTCATGTTTAGGTATAAGTTATTTCATTTTCTGCTGCTGTTTGCCAGGCATAATGTTACTGAAACTTCCTGGCAGATTAAAACTGTGTGCCCGACCGAGACTCGAACTCGGGACCTTGCCTTTCGCGGGCAAGTGCTCTACCAACTGAGCTACCGAAGCACGACTCACGCCCGGTACTCACAGCTTTACTTCTGCCAGTACCTGATAATGTTACTGAATTTGACTTTGTATTACGCTGTTAAGCCAGTTTTACTATGCATTCATTTTTCTTGTTTGCTGCACAGTGCCTTATATTAGTTGTAATATTGCAATTGCTTTGCCAGTTTGAATTTTATGGCATTGATGTTTGTGTTACTTGTTTTGTGCTGCTGCATTGCCTCGTCCCTTAGTTTAGCATCTGCACTCAGTAGATTTAAGTTAGCTTAAGAGGGGGTAGACTATATAAGAAGCTAACTATGATGAATTGGAAGAAATCCATTGAGAAGATATAAGAAAATGGTTTGGACAAAAAAAAAAGGTAGTGTACAGTGGAGAAAAACTATTTTGAAAGAGGATGTGAACAGAATACAGAAAGCAGGCCTAGATAGTACTTTTGGGAATAATGATGAACAAAGGGAGATCTCCATGCAAAATACTGCAGTAAAACAAACCCTGTCCTTTCCTATTGTGTCATCCCTCTATATGTTTGTGTACCCTTGTGTATTTGTGTTTTTCCTGTCTTTATGTGTTTAGCCAATAAGACTTATGTTGTAGAATGTTTCTAATACTCAGCTACACGAACTATGATGAGGAATACTGTTATCCTCAAATATAATTTGCATTAACAATATGTTATTTACTTTGTAAAGACGTTAGACATTATTAATTCTGTTCTGTTTTAATGCTCATGTGTGAAGTTGATGTTTCAAAAGTTGTTCTGATCTTTTATGTATGTACTCATGTCATAATTCCTGTAACACTGATGTATATGTTATTTCGATTCTTTTGTAAAGCCCATATTACTACAAATGTTATCTGTACTATTATGTTCTTTAATGATGTATTTTGTACCTTTGTAATTGTATTCTTATGTTATAAAATTGTAATTGACACCAGTTCATCAAATTAAGTAACTTGTAAATTACATTTCACTGCACACGTTTCTGTTGGTCATAGTATATGGACAATATGTGAGAAGTAGGGACTGATAGTGTTTGCACGTGTGTTACTAATTCAGCAAGGGACTGGATAACAGCATTGCTGGTTCTATGGACATTTCAAACAAATTTTTGTGAGTGGACATGTGGTGGTTTATGGACTTGCTATATTCTCCGCAAGACTCTTCGATGGTGATTGTGCACCTGCACAGTCGCAACAGATGGCTGCTGGACGTCTCTACAAGGACTACAGTGGGTCTGCATCTTTGATGACTCACCAATACCATTATTACTACAAGGACTGCACTGGGTCTGTACCTTTGATGACCCACCAATACCATTATTTCTACAAGGACTACAGTGGGTGTACACCTTTGCTGACTCACCAGTAGCATTATTTCTACAAGGACTGCAGTGGGTCTGCACCTTTGATGGCCCACCAATACCATTATTTCTACAAGGACCGCAGTGGGTCTGCACCTCTGGTGGCCCACCAATACCGTAATCGCTACAAGGACTACAGTGGGTCTACTCTGTGATGACCTACGTACCAGTATTCTTCAAAACTTCGACTGACTCTGCGGTGGGTTTTCTCTGTTGTGGCCTATTACCTGTCTGCATGCCAAGAGTAAGCACTGTCTTTCCGTTGGAAGGACAACACTACTTCTTCAAGACTGCATGGAAACCCACTACTTCCGTATGCATTGTCTTTTACTGCTCAGACTTTGAGAAAAACACTGCAATGTTACTGTGATGAATGATCAGGACTGTCTTTATGGACTGTGAGAAAATTTTAGCTTTTGACCAACATTGTATCAATAAGTGTGTGCATTTGATATCTTTGTTATTGTAATTACGAAAAATTTTATCAAGTCATTATTGGCCACTTTCCAAAACAATTTGTAAAATTTTTTGTGGGGAGCATGGGGTCTATGTAAGTAGGCTGTTTAGGTTTTTTTATTGGTAACGCCACGTCTGTATGAAAATCACTGGCTGTGCTGTGTGCAGTCTGTGGCTGCTTTGCATTGTTGTAATACTTGCCATTGCAGTGTTAGGCAGCTGGCTGTGAACAGCGTGTAGCGTTGCGCAGTTGGAGGTGAGCCGCCAGCAGTGGTGGATGTGGGGAGAGAGATGGCGGGGTTTTGAAATTTGTCATGAACTGCTATATATATGATGATAGTAAGGTAAATACATTGTTTGTTCTCTATTAATATCTTTCATTTGGAATAGTTAGTGCCTTCCATAGTTTGAATCTTTTATTTAGCTGGCAGTAGTGGCGCTCGCTGTATTGCAGTAGTTCGAGTAACCAAGATTTTTGTGAGGTAAGCGATTTGTGAAATGCATAGGTTAATGTTAGTCAGGGCCATTCTTTTGTAGGGATTTCTGAAAGTCAGATTGCGTTGAGCTAAAAATATTGTGTGTCAGTTAAAGCACAGTCATGTATAATTCTTCAAAAAGGGGGGACGTTTCAACATTAAGACATTATTCGAACCGCACTTGGACGACAATAGAAGTTTTCCATTGTAAAGTAGGGACCTCCAGTAGCCCGTCAGACCACGAACTAAACACTATTTGAGACTGTGCCATGGGATAGAAGCCCTGACGTCAACGGAAGCTTTCGAGAATACATAAGATTTCCCTAAATCGCTCCAGGCAAATGCCGGGATGGTTCCTCTGAAAGGGCACGGCCGACTTCCTTCCCTGTCCTTCCCTGATCCGACGAGACCGATGACCTTGCTGTTTCGTCTCTTCCCACAAACAACCCAACCCAGTATACGTAAGTGGTAACATTCAGCGGAAACCTCTAGGGGAAATCCAGCATTCAAGTATTTACGTGTCAAGGGAGCCAGCTAATGGAAATATCCCGAAAGGCTATTATCGAGGGTCAGCCGCAACTTAGAAGGTATATAAGCAAGAGATAAAATGAGAAGAGTCAGTCTGATGGAGGAGTCTGTTGGAGAATTCTGACGGAGGAGTCCTAGAGCAGTAGGACGTCAGTCAGCCGCAACCTGAGTATGCAGAAGTAATATTCGCAGCGAGAAGACGGTGATCAAATCTGGAGACATACACATCAACAGCAAGATAAGTAATCATTATTCTGGGAAATAGCTCTGAACATAGGCTATCTGTCTTTGTCTCAAGGAACAGCTAGCATTTGTAGCTTCCTAATTAACAAGAACAATTTATGGAATAGTAATTGTCTCTTGTATGCTTAGGCTAGTGGCCTGTTGATAAGAATAAACTGAGTCTGAGAAATAAAATAGAAAGGGGTTAGGAAATGGCGCCTCTTTTATAAGTTATCAAATACTATAAAGATGTTGTTGTTGTTGTGGTCTTCAGTCCTGAGACTGGTTTGATGCAGCTCTCCATGCTACTCTATCCTGTGCAAGCTTCTTCATCTCCCAGTACCTACTGCAACCTACATCCTTCTGAATCTGTTTAGTGTATTCATCTCTTGGTCTCCCTCTACGATTTTTACCCTCTACGCTGCCCTCCAGTACTAAATTGGTGATCCCTTGATGCCTCACAATATGCCCTACCAACCTATCCCTTCTTCTAGTCAAGTTGTGCCACAAATTTCTCTTGTCTCCAATTCTATTCAACACCTCCTCGTTAGTTATGTGATCTACCCATCTAATCTTCAGCATTCTTCTGTAGCACCACATTTCGAAAGCTTCTATTCTCTTCTTGTCCAAACTATTTATCGTCCATGTTTCACTTCCATACATGGCTACACTCCATACAAATACTTTCAGAAATGACTTCCTGACACTTAAATCTATACACGATGTTAACAAATTTCTCTTCTTCAGAAACGCTTTCCTTGCCATTGCCAGTCTACATTTTATATCCTCTCTACTTCGACCATCATCAGTTATTTTGCTCCCCAAATAGCAAAACTCCTTTACTACTTTAAGTGTCTCATTTCCTAATCTAATTCCCTCAGAATCACCCGACTTAATTCGACTACATTCCATTATCCTCGTTTTGCTTTTGTTGATGTTCATCTTATATCCTCCTTTCAAGACCCTGTCCATTCCGTTCAACTGCTCTTCCAAGTCCTCTGCTGTCTCTGACAGAATTACAATGTCATCGGCGAACCTCAAAGTTTTTATTTCTTCTCCATGGATTTTAATACCTACTCCGAATTTTTCTTTTGTTTCCTCCACTGCTTGCTCAATATACAGATTGAATAACATCGGGGAGAGACTACAACCCTGTCTCACTCCCATCCCAACCACTGCTTCCCATTCATGTCCCTCGACTCTTATAACTGCCATCTGGTTTCTGTACAAATTGTAAATAGCCTTTCGCTCCCTGTATTTTACCCCTGCCACCTTCAGAATTTGAAAGAGAGTATTCCAGTCAACATTGTCAAAAGCTTTCTCTAAGTCTACAAATGCTAGAAACGTAGGTTTGTCCTTCGTTAATCTACCTTCTAAGATAAGTCGTAGGGGCAGTATTGCCTCGCGTGTTCCAATATTTCTACGGAATCCAAACTGATCTTCCCCGAGGTCGGCTTGTACTAGTTTTTCCATCCGTCTGTAAAGAATTGGCGTTAGTATTTTGCAGCCGTGACTTATTAAACTGATAGTTCGGTAATTTTCACATCTGTCAACACCTGCTTTCTTTGGGATTGCAATTATTATATTCTTCTTGGAGACTGAGGGTATTTCGCCTGTCTCATACATCTTGCTCACCAGATGGTAGAGTTTTGTCAGGACTGGCTCTCCCAAGGCCGTCAGAAGTTCTAATGGAATGTTGTCTACTCCTGGGGCCTTGTTTCGACTCAGGTCTTTCAATGCTCTGTCAAACTCTTCACGCAGTATCGTATTTCCCATTTCATCTTCATCTACATCCTCTTCCATTTCCATAATATTGTCCTCAAGTACATCGCCCTTGTATAGACCCTCTATATACTCCTTCCACCTTTCTCCTTTCCCTTCTTTGCTTAGAACTGGGTTTCCATCAAAGCTCTTGATGTTCATACGAGTGGTTCTCTTATCTCCAAAGGTCTCTTTAATTTTCCTGTAAGCAGTATTTATCTTACCCCTAGTGAGATAAGCCTCTACATCCTTACATTTGTCCTCTAGCCATCCCTGCTTAGCCATTTTGCACTTCCTGTCGATCTCATTTTTGAGACGTTTGTATTCCTTTTTGACTGCTTCATTTACTGCATTTTTATATTTTCTCCTTTCATCAATTAAATTCAATATTTCTTCTGTTACCCAAGGATTTCTACTAGCCCTCGTCTTTTTACCTACTTGATCCTCTGCTGCCTTCACTACTTCATCCCTCAAAGCTACCCATTCTTCTTCTACTGTATTTCTTTCCCCAATTTCTGTCAATTGTTCCCTTATGCTCTCCCTGAAACTCTGTACAACCTCTGGTTCTTTCAGTTTATCCAGGTCCCATCTCCTTAAATTCCCACCTTTTTGCAGTTTCTTCAGTTTTAATCTACAGGTCGTAACCAATAGATTGTGGTAAGAGTCCACATCTGCCCCTGAAAATGTCTTACAATTTAAAACCTGGTTCCTAAATCTCTGTCTTACCATTATATAATCTATCTGGAACCTGTCAGTAGCTCCAGGCTTCTTCCATGTATACAACCTTCTTTCATGATTCTTGAACCAAGTGTTAGCTATGATTAAGTTATGCTCTGTGCAAAACTCTACCAGGCGGCTTCCTCTTTCATTTCTTAGCCCCAATCCTTATTCACCTACTACGTTTCCTTCTCTCCCTTTTCCTACTACCGAATTCCAGTCACCCATGACTATTAAATTTTCATCACCCTTCACTATCTGAATAATTTCTTTTATTTCATCATACATTTCATCAATTTCTTCATCAACTGCAGAGCTAGTTGGCACATAAACTTGTACTACTGTAGTAGGTGTGGACTTTGTATCTATCTTGGCCACAATAATGCGTTCACTATGGTGTTTGTAGTAGCTTACCCGCATTCCTATTTTCCTATTCATTATTAAACCTACTCCTGCGTTACCCCTATTTGATTTTGTGTTTATAACCCTGTAGTCACCTGTCCAGAAGTCTTGTTCCTCCTGCCACCGAACTTCACTAATTCCCACTATATCTAATTTTAACCTATCCATTTCCCTTTTTAAATTTTGTAACCTACCTGACCGATTAAGGGATGTGACATTCCACGCTCCGATCCGTAGAACTCCAGTCTTCTTTCTCCTGATAACAACATCCTCTTGAGCAGCCCCCGCCTGGAGATCCGAATGGGGGACTATTTTACCTCCGGAATATTTTACCCAAGAGGACGCCATCATCATTTAATTATACAGTAAAGCTGCATGCCCTCGGGAAAAATTACGGCCGTAGTTTCCCCTTGCTTTCAGCTGTTCGCAGTACCAGCACAGCCAGGCCATTTTGGTTATTGTTACAAGGCCAGATTAGTCAATCATCCAGACTGTTGGCCTTGCAACTACTGAAAAGGCTGCTGCCCCTCTTCCGGAACCACACGTTTGTCTGGCCTCTCAACAGATACCCCTCCGTTGTGGTTGCACCTACGGTACGGCTATCTGTATCGCTGAGGCACGCAAGCCTCCCCACCAACGGCAAGGTCCAGGTTCATGGGGGGACTATAAAGATATTAAATAAACACTGAACTCTTCAGCATATTCATCCTTCCATTAATCCCAAAAGATTACTACTGGAACCAATAGCCACTCAGTTCTACCGTGGAGAGCTTTCTCCCTCTCATTTCCGACAATAAAGGTGGATACCCAAACAACCCTCAGATTGTCGTCAACGTTCCGATCGCACTACAGAACTACGACGCGACAGAAACACTAATATTAGTACGTGGTGTGGCCTCCCTGGATGGCAATGAAGGCACAGACTCTGTCATCTAGTCGATCGTACAGATGACAAACACTGTCCTGGGATAAGTTATGGCATGCCTACCCGACCCGTTTACGTAGTTCTGTAAGAGTTCTTGGCTGACGAGTCACACAAGCCACTACTCCTCCCACCATATCCCACACGTGCTCAGGTGCACCAAGTCCGGAGATCAGGCTCACAGCAAAGTTGCTGTACGCCTTCCAGAGCAAGATTATCCTGTTGGAACAATATATCACCGCCTTGTTACAAGAACGGCAAAAGAACGAGTGTAGCAACGCTGCACATACCAGGCACTGGTTAGCATTCCCTCCAGAAGCACCAAAGATGAATGGGAGCTGTAGCAGTGTGTCTTGGACGAATGCATTCTACAAGACAGCGCTCATCAAGTTCACGTCGTACTCGCGACAACCATTACTTGCGTGCAGGCAGAATCTGCTTTCATCGCTGACGACAACGACGCGCCATTCAATCATTCAAGTGATCCCTGACTTCACCAGTCAAGCCGTACACGTCAGTGCTGTCGCATGGGTGGAAGACGGGCTAGAAGTGGGCGTGTTTATAGTCCCACTTCTAAAAACCGGTTAGCAACATTTCGTGTTGACACTTCTGGGCGCACAAGCCCTGTTATCTGTGCTGTGGTAGCTGTACTGCCCTCACAATACGACGATCCTGGTGGGCATCATCCGATCATCTGATCAGAAACGACATCGTCTTTCCAGGTGTACTAACTGTTTCCTGGCGCTGTATCAGGGCTTAAACTCAACTGAGGACACTTTCAGTAAGATGTCTGAATGTCTACGGAGGGCCGGCCGGTGTGGCCGTGCGGTTCTAGGCGCTTCAGCTTGGAACCGCGTGACCGCTACGGTCGCAGGTTCGAATCCTGCCTCGGGCATGGATGTGAGTGATGTCCTTAGGTTAGTTAGGTTTAAGTAGTTCTAAGTTCTAGGGGACTGATGACCACAGATGTTGAGTCCCATAGTGCTCAGAGCCATTTGATTTTGTCTACGGAGGAATGGAGAAGGTAGTGATGTTGGCGGCAGGAGTCTGAAGTGATGTCGACGTCCCAGCTCATCCAAAAGATGTACCAGCGGGTTCCGGTAGGGATTCTGGGCAGGCCGATCCATTTCAGGAATATCATGCTCCGCAAATCATTGCTTCACTAATGCTTTACGATAGGTGTACGGTCATCCTAACACAAACAGTGCTCGTTTCCGAACTGTCCCTATAGCACACGCAGTACACAGTGCTCTGAAATAATATATTCAAATCCTTCTGTATTTTGCGTTATCTTAAGCAATGAGGGAATCCCAATCACGAGAACCCCCCTCCCCACCACACACACACATACACACACACACACACACACACACACACACACACTCACACACACTGTAACTGCACCTCGCCTGTAATCGATTGTTGGCACTACACATAACAGTTAATGTTTTCCAGGCACTAGCCAAACCCAAACCTTTCCATCGGATTGCCAAAAGGCATACAGTGATTCATTACTCCAATCGCCTCAATCTTTGAAGCACTCGTGGGTCACTTAGCTTTGACAACAGAAATGGGTGACTTATGAGAAGGTGCTCATGCTTTTGACTCTCTGCACACATACGATGTGCAACCTGGATTGCTGTAACAATTTTGAACTTATGAATGATTCCTTTCAGTGACTGCGTGAGACATTATACAAGGACCGTTCACAACACTCGATGGTCCCCGTCCATCAGTACATGATGTCTAGCTAGCCTTGGTGTAGCTCTGGCTGTTCCGTCGCGTTTCCATCACAATTACACCACCAAACAGTCGAATTGCTGGATGACTCATTTATCCCTGATGGATTTTTTACTCAGGCGACATCGAGTGACAAGTTCACATTGGATATCACTGAGCTCTCCTGCCTGACCCAGTCTTATGTTATGGCTTATCCACTGACTACACATTACTTCTGTACAGGCGGAATCTCCTCTTATGACATCTACTGGTCAGTTCTACATCAAATAGGGTGTCCGAATACGTTTTTAATCAGATACTGTATTTATTCACCAAGATCGCAGTTTCTGCCTTTAATCTCATTTTGAAGTGATACCTCACTATGAACCGCGTCAGTGTATCCTCCGGTCTTAAGAGCACAGTGTCCTCGTGCTCACAAAGTTTAGATATTTCATGTAGATAATACGACACAATCCTCTGCCATTCATACAAAAGAAAGCATCACTTCACTCAATAACTGCTATCGAAGGAACTTGGTAGTGAGCAATCACTTGAAAATGGCACAATAGGCCAAAATCACTACCATGGTAAATAAATAGTGTTAACAACAGCCCAGGTCGAAAAAGAAACAAAGCTATTCGCATCGCATTACTGAGGATCTGTTAGGCATGGTGCAATAGTACACGAATTTGTTTCGATTTTCAAAGCCTACTTGCAGTGTAACGAATGGTAACTTTCTAGATTAATTTTAAATAATGGCCGAACACCTGTGCCGCTTCGCGGAAAACGAAATTCATAAGTGATTTGAACAGCGCAAAGAATCACTTTGATTACTGGATTTTTATGGATAATGCTTAGGACGAATAACTAATGCATACTACGTTGTTAACGGACTATATAATAATAATGCACAGTTCATGGAAATAGACAACATACCATCTTACAGCTCTGGGGTAGGTTCATATAGAGTAGTGAGGCTTGTTAATGAGAACAGGATACAATGGTTTAAGATTAACTTAAAAAAGAAGTGGTACTGGGTTGAGGTGTACAGGGTGAGTCACTAACTACTGCCACCTAGAATAACTCCGAAAGTATGATAGGAGCTGAAAAGTTTGTGGGACAAAAGTTGCATGGGACAACGGGGTCCATAATATCATAATATCACGTTAGTTTTTTGTTCCTAGGTGGGGTCGAATCGGAGATATGAAGGTCAACTGTGTGTGTTTTTTTAAGTGGGATGCTATACTTTGGTATTTATTTTCTGATAGCTGTGTAACAGTAAGCTCTTTGAAGGTCAACGAAGGTCACAAAGGTGGCATGAACGTCCATTTACAGAAGGTGTTCGAAGTGATGACCATTGGTATCAATGCAGTGCTGCAATTTTCTTATCATGGCTTGAATGGTATTCCTTATCACTTCAGAACTTATCGAAGCACATGCTCTGACAATTCTCTCTCGCATATCTTCAGGTGTAGTTTAACGCTTGGAATATTTGTTCAGTGAATGTATACGTAGCTTTATCTGTTGAGCAAACCTTCTTCAAAATTTTTCGGTGTACATACTAATGAAAACCTGAAGTGGAAGAAGCATATTACTGAGTTTCCCAGACAATTATGTTCAGTTACTTTTGGAAACAAACGAATCAACCTCCTGATATGTTCTGCATATTTCCACTCAGTAGTGTCTTGTAGAATAATTCCTGAGATAGTCATCATTTAGAAAGAAAGTATTCATTGCACAAAACAATCGTTTAAATGATCTACGGAACACATGCGCAGCCTCAACTGTGTCCTATTTTGAAGGCGACCGCCACTGCTTTATTTATTTTCATTTATTTATCAGTTTCCAGGGGACAACGCATCAAAAAATTACTTCGTCATAGAACGAATCAACGCATATACAATACTGATTAGAAAATTTGTAAACAAAAGGAACTAAAGATTAAGAGCACCTGAAACAAATTTGTGAGAGAATAAAGGAATAAACAACAGAGACACTGTTGACTGAGAAAAGGCATCTACAGAGTAAAAAGGTGTAAGTTGATGAGTATTTTAAAGGTGGAAGGTGACAAGATGGAGAAGGGACTGGTGCCAAATACATTTAAAAAAAAGTGATATAAATGTAAGGTTTGAAAATGGAGTGGAAATGGAAATGGAATGTCTGAGGATGTTGTTGTTGTTGTGGTCTTCAGTCCTGAGACTGGTTTGATGCAGCTGTCCATGCTACTCTATCCTGTGCAAGCTTTTTCATCTCCCAGTACCTACTGCAACCTACATCCTTCTGAATCTGCTTAGTGTATTCATCTCTTGGTCTCCCTCTACGATTTTTACCCTCCACGCTGCCCTCCAATACTAAATTGGTGATCCCTTGATGCCTCAGAACATGTCCTACCAACCGATCCCTTCTTCTGGTCAAGTTGTGCCACAAACTTCTCTTCTCCCCAATCCTATTCAATACCTCCTCATTAGTTATGTGATCTACCCATCTAATCTTCAGCATTCTTCTGTAGCACCACATTTCGAAAGCTTCTATTCTCTTCTTGTCTAAATTATTTATCGTCCATGTTTCACTTCCATACATGGCTACACTCCATACGAATACTTTCAGAAATGACTTCCTGACACTTAAATCAATACTCGATGTTAACAAATTTCTCTTCTTCAGAAACGCTTTCCTTGCCATTGCCAGCCTACATTTTATATCCTCTCTACTTCGACCATCATCAGTTATTTTGCTCCCCAAATAGCAAAACTCCTTTACTACTTTAAGTGCCTCATTTCCTAATCTAATTCCCTCAGCATCACCCGACTTTATTAGACTACATTCCATTATCCTCGTTTTGCTTTTGTTGATGTTCATCTTATATCCTCCTTTCAAGACACTGTCCATTCCATTCAACTGCTCTTGCAAGTCCTTTGCTGTCTCTGACAGAATTACAATGTCATCGGCGAACCTCAAAGTTTTTATGTCTTCTCCATGAATTTTAATACCTACTCCGAATTTTTCTTTTGTTTCCTTTACTGCTTGCTCAATATACAGATTGAACAACATCGGGGAGAGGCTACAACCCTGTCTTACTCCCTTCCCAACCACTGCTTCCCTTTCATGTCCCTCGACTCTTATAACTGCCATCTGGTTTCTGTACAAATTGTAAATAACCTTTCGCTCCCTGTATTTTACCCCTGCCACCTTTAGAATTTGAAAGAGAGTATTCCAGTCAACATTGTCAAAAGCTTTCTCTAAGTCTACAAATGCTAGAAACGTAGGTTTGCCTTTCCTTAATCTTTCTTCTAAGATAAGGCGTAAGGTCAGTATTGCCTCACGTGTTCCAACATTTCTACGGAATCCAAACTGATCTTCCCCGAGGTTGGCTTCTACTAGTTTTTCCATTCGTCTGTAAAGAATTCGTGTTAGTATTTTGCAGCTGTGACTTATTAAGCTGATAGTTCTGTAATTTTCACATCTGTCAACACCTGCTTTCATTGGGATTTGAATTATTATATTCTTCTTGAAGTCTGAGGGTATTTCGCCTGTTTCACACATCTTGCTCACCAGATGGTAGAGTTTTGTCAGGACTGGCTCTCCCACGGCCGTCAGTAGTTCCAATGGAATATTGTCTACTCCGGGGGCCTTGTTTCGACTCAGGTCTTTCAGTGCTCTGTCAAACTCTTCACGCAGTATCATATCTCCCATTTCATCTTCATCTACATCCTCTTCCATTTCCATAATATTGTCCTCAAGTACATCGCCCTTGTATAGACCCTCTATATACTCCTTCCACGTTTCTGCTTTCCCTTCTTTGCTTAGAACTGGGTTTCCATCTGAGCTCTTGATATTCATACAAGTTGTTCTCTTATCTCCAAAGGTGTCTTTAATTTTCCTGTAGGCGGTATCTATCTTACCCCTAGTGAGATAGTCCTCTACATCCTTACATTTGTCCTCTAGCCATCCCTGCTTAGCCATTTTGCACTTCCTGTCGATCTCATTTTTGAGACGTTTGTATTCCTTTTTGCCTGTTTCACTTACTGCATTTTTATATTTTCTCCTTTCATCAATTAAATTCAATATTTCTTCTGTTACCCAAGGATTTCTACTAGCCCTCGTCTTTTTACCTACTTGATCCTCTGCTGCCTTCACTACTTCATCCCTCAAAGCTACCCATTCTTCTTCTACTGTATTTATTTCCCCCATTCCTGTCAATTGCTCCCTTATGCTCTCCCTGAATCTCTGTACAACCTCTGGTTCTTTTAGTTTATCCAGGTCCCATCTCCTTAAATTCCCACCTTTTTGCAGTTTCTTCAGTTTTAATCTACAGGTCATAACCAATAGATTGTGGTCAGAGTCCACATCTGCCCCTGGAAATGTCTTACAATTTAAAACCTGGTTCCTAAATCTCTGTCTTACCATTATATAATCTATCTGAAACCTTTTAGTATCTCCAGGGTTCTTCCATGTATACAACCTTCTTTCATGATTCTTAAACCAAGTGTTAGTTATGATTATATTGTGCTCTGTGCAAAATTCGACCAGGCGGCTTCCTCTTTCATTTCTGTCCCCCAATCCATATTCACCTACTATGTTTCCTTCTCTCCCTTTTCCTACACTCGAATTCCAGTCACCCATGACTATTAAATTTTCGTCTCCCTTCACAATCTGAATAATTTCTTTTATTTCATCATACATTTCTTCAATTTCTTCGTCATCTGCAGAGCTAGTTGGCATATAAACTTGTACTACTGGGATAGTATGATCGTAAGGGGAACGAGGCAACGCTGCTGTCTTTCTCCATTGCAATTTACAATACACATAGAGAAAATTGTTGAGAAATTCTGAGTTAAAAGAAGCGGAGTTTGTGTTGGAGGAAAGAGACTAACACGTGTATGATTTGTGGTTGATATAGTGTTACTAGCTGGAAGTGAAAACCGGGTAAACAACATACTGAAACTCTTACTGACACATGTGAAGAAAATGTTACGTTGCTCAATAAGTAAAGAAACAAAGTGTATGGTGATTTGCTAACGATAATATAGAAAAAATTAGAATTAGCCAAGTGAGAGATGCCAAGTACCAAGGAAGCATAATTATGGAATATTTAATGTGGCACCAGACGGTCATAAGTCGTATTGCAGTAGGTGAGGAAGCTTTCAATACAAAAAGGAATTTACTATGAGGGGAAGCTATTAAAGAGCTATGGAAAAGACTAGCTACATGATTTGTCTGGAATCTTGCACTATATAGAGTTGAAATATAGACACTGTGAAGAAAGGACGAAAGAAAGTTGGAGCGTCTGAGATGTTGCTGTTGAAGGATGGAGAGAATTACTTGTGTTCAGAGTGACTAATGAACAGATGCTGGAAAGCATAAGGGAGAGAAGAAGACTTCCGGAAGTTGTATGAAAAATAATAAAGAACTGACTTCGTCACTTGTTATTACTGTACTGTTTAATGGTGAATGTATTGGAATGGTTAGTGTGTGTGATAAGAATGAAAGGAAGGATAAGAAACGAGACAGTGGATGACATTAAAGGAAACGAAAGCTACGTGGAATGAAAAGAACAGCAGAATACAGGAAGAGAACAACTGTGTGAACAACTATGTTCGGACAGAACACACAGTGACAGAGAGAAGTTGTCGACTACAACGAGGAATTCCTTTGCAGAATAGGAGGGTCAATAAGGAAATCTTCCAACCTAGATTCGAAGACTTGGGGTATGCCACTGAAATGTTTCAGCAATTTTTGAAAACTACAGAAAATGAAACCTGCTGAATAGTGTATGCCTTTCTGCATAAAGTTTACAGAATCATGATTCAAGTGAATATCGTTTTTCCATTCAGCGTTCAACGAAATAATATAGCAGTTTCTTCTGAATGAGTTAGCGTTATCAACATCGAATAACATGATGGGATATAATTATTTAGCACGAAGCTTGCAAAGTGACACCGCTGATGTGTCTGACAGCTATTTTGTGGGCTAAGAGTATTCTGGATGAGAGCACAGAGTTGCCCAAAAATTATGCCATATGATACAATAAGTTGAATTTCATTTACATTCAGTCCTAAAAAACGATTGACTTCGCTGATTATTCTACCATTTCGAGACATTAAAATTTCGCTTATACGAGACCACCGTGTCAAAAATTCCACACATTATGTTTTGTTCGCAACTAAGCGATAATTGTTCTCTGAATGCAACATGCTGATGTATCGAGCACCCGATTAGCTAGAAAATTTGCTTTATACTCCACATTCTTCACAAAAAACGTCTGTTCTAAAAAGATATTTTTTGATCATCTGACATTTTCAGTGACAGATCAGTGATTTATATCAATAAAAGGCAAACGTATTTGGAAATTATGAGATTTTATTCATAGTGAAAACAAAATTGAGGATTCACAAAAGAATTGGGAGATGTTTATTTAACTAAAATTTAATGGTCTTGATCGCAGTAAAAAATAAAATTATAATTGGCCTATTAGTGGTTTTGGTTGACTAAAAAGCATCTTCAGAATACGCATACTAAGGAATAAGTACTTATGAACAATATTGGCCACAACTCCTTCGTTACTAAGTGTAACTCAGATCATGCTTACTAAAGAACCTGTACTTAAGTACATTGCTGGTACATCAGTATCACTAAGTGTAATACATCAATGGTAATATGTTGGTCAAAGCAAGGCTCGTAACGTTTAAACGTTTTAAACGTTACCAGGAATACTTTGGCAGTCGAAGACCGTTATCAAGGAATTTACCCGAATGTTTTTCATTTAGAAAGCTGAACTACGAGTGTTAAATTTCTCACTACGCCTACCATCGCTGACACGTTCAATAACATCTCATTTTTAAAAGTAAAATGCTCAGTTCTTGTCTGTAAAGTACTTAAATTTTTCACATTTTTATCCACATTTCTCACAGGTTAGAAGATATTATGTGTATTTTTCCTTTTAAAAATAAAGTAGTTTTCTTTCTACAATTCAAAACGTGCTTCGTACAATGCTTCGGATTATATAAACCAAACACAGACACAGCGCTACAGCACAGGATTTCATTCCATAGCAGGGCAATGTGCCGATCGAAAATCGTTGTTTAAATCTGTACGGGCATCGTGCTACTACAGTAGGAGCACTAGGGAATGTAGACCCAGGACAAGTGGATGCTTGTGCGCCTCCCGGAAGCGTGCTCGGATAGCCGAATCGATTAAAACGAATGCTCGAGACAAGCAGGAATTTTCAGTTGTTCTGAAAAATTCTAAAGCTGATACGTAGCGGTAATCGCTAGTTGGGAATCATTTCTCAGATGAAACTTTTTGACCCTTGGCCGAATTTCTCTCGCCCGCCAATAAGAAGTAAAAAAAGAGGTAGACCCCGCGATCAGGCCCAGAGGAAGGACCACATGATGTCGACTGTGCCCTATGGCGTCAGTAGTCCAGCCAAAGAAGGAAAAATAAGAGGAAAATTCACGTATTCGCAAATTTTTTACGGTATTAGCGGGTAGTGTCGTGAACAATATATTAAATGTCCTGACCGATGGGGCGTGAACGTGAGGGACGGGGGAGACTAAAAAGGTTGCCTTTTTTAGGTTTCCTGGAAAATCTCGAAAACCGCGGCATCTGTCGGAAATATTTCCCTGCATAGAATTAAACTACATTTAATTTCATACAAAAGAGATTCTATTCATTTTTTTTTTCTCTAGCACTAATGGTTCTCACGTTGCAGGGGACAGAAACATCGCATATTATAAAAAAGAATGTTTTAATGGTATAAAACTGCTGCTTATTGTTATATGAAGTGGGTTAAGAAAAAGTATTAAATTCAGAAAGTGAAACTGTGTGTGTTGAGTTTCTCGATACTGCTACCGTTACTAACGTGCTCTGTAACACCACATATAAGTGCATCAGAACTGTCTTAAGGGATGAACTGTGTCCTGATGATGTAAAGAGTGGAAAGGCGAGATTGGAAGTTAGAAGCATGAGGGTAGATAGTCGTCACATTCTGCTCAAGCACTTCCGTTCTTCATAGGTTGCAAAATGAAGAGCAAGGAGTCAGTGCCTCATTTTCGCTACCGCAGTGTGTCACGAAAAGCAACTACAGGTATTTCAAAAAGCTATACCTACCCCTCCGCAGCATGCCTTGTGAATCACTGGCGACGCAATGCACAGACAGTCACGAAGGAGTTGTTTCTTTTTTCCACAAAAATTTTCTGTGGCAATACCACCACAAGAAAGCAAAAGGCATGATTAACAAAACCCTTGGACTTCAGCTACCAGAATCGCTTTTCGGTCAGAAGTACATTCGGAAAAGACCGTGCTCGTAGGACATTCATTAACGTGAAAAGTTTAGAAAATGTTCCAGCTTGCGAACAATATAAAAATTCCATTAAAAAAATAAGAAAAATCAATGTAGGCTATACAGTCTACACGAGCGAAGCAGTGAACGCTAAGCTAGCTTTATATATATGAAGTATTTACAGAACTGAGCGCAACGTACAGTAGTTTGCACTGAGAAAAAAATGGTTCAAATGGCTCTGAGCACTATGAGACTTAACTTCTGTGGTCATCAGTCCTCTAGAACTTAGAACTACTTAAACCTAACTAACCTAAGGACATCACACACATCCATGCCCGAGGCAGGATTCGAACCTGCGACCGTAGCAGTCCCGCTTGCACTGAAAGTAACTCACCGTTCGTGACAGAACATGCACATTGAACCAAAATTGTTTGTGGAAGGCAATGCGGAATTTTTGCTTTGCAGTTTTATATTGTAAGGTCTGAAACCGTGTGAGCTGATAACAGCCTTTCCTTGTTGCAATAAATTTGCATCAGATAATGAAAGACGGAGTATGCAAGTGTTCTGAAACCACGTCTTTGAAAGTGTGTCAAAAAACGGCATTTCATCTTTAATTTTACCTACAATGTCCTGTCTTTTCATTAACTTTTCATTTTGCAGGCCACTTGTTTTGTAGAGCTGTGAGTGGATAAAACAGGCGATTTTCTTAAGTAATTCGAAAAAAACGGAGCGATCTATCGGCTTTCTCTTGTGTTCTAAGCTGCAGATTTCGCTGGTTATTTCTAAAGATATCTCACCCCTCTGACTGCATACGAACACAGTGCAGAAACATTGAAAATCTACCATCCACCATGATTTACTAAGAAATATCAATGGCAAGTGATTCCATAAATTAAATGACAATTCACGTCTCATTAAACAATTATTCAATGAATCCTCGGTGACGGCGAAACTTTTAATAATTCTCCAATATGCGAGTTTTTGATATGGCATTGAACAAACTAAACAGTGGCACACACACACACACAAACACACACTCACACAAATACATACAGTTTTTGTCTGTGACAATAAGCTGACTTGGTTCAAAAGGCAAATGCCGGAACTGACAACCGCCTCGCAATGAAACCCAGTTGGCATGGCCTCTGCCCTGCCAGCATCTCCCCTGATAATTAGCTGGAAGAATTTGCGACGAACCAGATCTCATTTACATATAACTGCAAAATATTTTTTCCACAGTAAACTGCGACTGAGAGAAAGATTAGTAGTTGGAATTGATATGCATTCGCCTGGTGACCAAGAAAAAACTCCCGAAAGAAGCGGCATGATCTGAGTGGCAGGGTGAGAAGCGGGGGAGGGGGGGGGGGGGGGAGGGGAGGAGTGATCGGAAAATTTTTAAAGTTGTTTCTAGTGTTGAGGAGAGGAGGTCATGGATCAAGTTTCATTTTGCTCTTGGGCAATGTTCGTAATCTAATAGTAAACTCACACAATGATATATGCGATTGCAGTCTTTCTGGGCGTATTCCACTGATGAATTCTTCTCGGGTTATCAGCCGAGTGGTGGCAAATGTTACAATGAGTTTCGTACCCATCATCTTCTGGCGAATTGTCGGGATGCTGTGTTCTGCATATCTATATAGCTGCTTGACCGTCTTCCCCTACTGTAGGCCGGCCAATCACGCCGAGAGCCGGTGGCTATCCAGTCTGTCTGCGAACGAGGTTGCCTTCAGATCCGATCGTTTCTGACATATTTTGTCAATTTTGGGATTCCACGCTGACGTATTTTGTCATTTGTGGGATTCCACGCTGCACTGAGCTGAAAACTGCTATCCTTGTTTTCTAAATTGTTGTGCAGACGTATCTCCACTGCCTCTTTGAAGATCGAGTCCCAGAAACTGTTGGCACTGCACAGCTTCTTCGTTTTTTCGAATTCGAAGGTGTGTCCCTCGATAATGCTTTGTTCTGCTACCGCGGACTTGTTTGTCTGTCCTAGTCGTACGTTCCTGATGTGTTCGGTACAGCGCTGCCCGATATATTCCATCCCACATTCGCACTCAATACTGCAGCCTCAGCTGGTCTTTGGTTGAGCCAAGTATATGTTTGACTTTTTTCGGTGCGCGAAAGATGTTCATTATTTCGTGCTTCTGTAATATTCTTGCGATCTTGGCTGTTGGCTGTCCAGCAAACGGCAGAAACGTCACACGTTTTGCTTCGTCTTCTTCTGGTATCTTCTTCCGCTTCTTGTCTATACGTAAGGCGTGTCTAATTTGTGTCTCGGTGTAGCCGTTCTTTCGGAAGGTTTCCCGCAGATGTGCTAACTCACGCGGCAAACTCTCGCTGTCACAGATCGACCTGACTCCTTCTAACAAGGTGTTCAGTACTGAGTTACATTGTGCAGGATGGTGGCAGCTCCAAGCATTGAGATATAAGTTCGTGTGCGTCTTCTTCCTGTAGGCCGATTGTCCCAACGTACCGTTATGATTTTTCTTGATCAAAACATCCAAGAAGGGAAGGCAGCCATTCTTTTATACCTCCACGGTGAATTTGATGCTGTTATGTATGCCACTTTAGATGGCGTAGGAACTCTTGTACTTTTTCCTTACCATGGGGCCACATTACAAAAGTGTCATCTACGTGTCTGGAGAACACCTTTGGTTTATGGCGGGAGGTGGCCAGTGTTCAGTGCCACATCTTCAAAGGGCTCCATGTACAAGTTGGCAATACCTGGGGCCAGGGGGGAACCCATGGCAACACCATCTGTTTGTTCATAGAATTTCCCACCACATTTGAAGTACGTTGTGGTTAACACGAGACGAAAGAGTCTGAGTGTGTCCTCATTGAAGTGATCTTCGAGTAGAGCTAAGGAATCACCCAGAGGCACCCGGGTGAAAAGAGGTTACATCAAAGCTGACTGGTAGATCCTTCTCGTCCAGGCGTAACCCTTGGGGTACCTTAACAAATTCGGTCGAGTTCCTATCACCACTCAGCTGATAACCCGAGAAGAATTCATCACACAGTGATGTATTTACAAAGCAAAAAGAAAGAGAACAGTAGTGAAAATTAATGTAAATTTTGAAGCTGTTTTGAAGGTAAGGTCTAGATCTTTGGCATTAGTCACGTTAGTTGATCTTACACAGATCCACAAAAGGTTATTAAGGGAAGCGACGACTTTTAATGCATAATCAGTAAGGATTCACTTATTTTACCTGAGAGACAAACAGAAACAAAAATTGTTTGTATTCTGTGTGAATGCCCATTTTCAAACTTGCATTTTGTCCGAATTGTAGCATATTTCGTTAGTTTTCGTTTCCACAGTCAAAAGCTATTGAAATCTTACGTCAGTACTTAATATGTTTATATTGCGGCATTGGCCTAAGAGCGGTAGGAAAGAAAGGAAAAGAGAAGGAGGCGGTAAGAAAATTAAACTGTAAAACACTCATAACGTAATTTCACATTTCATTGCTTTATTTTACAATAAGTGACTGACTACCCCACAATCAAACCCAGTAGTGATCATGTTGTAAGTTTATGAATGTTACAATACTATAGCTGTAGCCAGTACTAAAATAAGTTTTAGATTCCACCATAATTAAAGTTTACGCACTGCAAATACATTTACGTCAACTGGATATGCAGGTAACACAAACTATCTACATAATTTTACACACTGTTCCAACCATCTTGTCTTACTTAGAATGGTTACCTGACACAATGTAACTTAACTAAAACTTTATCCACCAATCTTGAAACCATACTTTGTGTATTTAAAAGCCCTAATTTAATTCAACATTACTAGATGGCTGTAGTTTCATATAATTATAACTTGCAGCATGTTAACTGAAAGCTCCGGACAGTGTTTTTCATATCCATAGCATATACTATTTTTCTGAAAGAATATTTCCTGTTAATGCACTATCTTAATTACAGTTATAACAGAATGTACTTTTAATGTTGCAGTACTTGCCCTCCAATATTATTTCCTAATAGAGTGCCTTCATATGAGCGCTGAAATGTTTCCAGAATGAGATTTTCACTCTGCAGCGGAGTGTGCGCTGATATGAAACTTCCTGGCAGATTAAAACTGTGTGCCCGACCGAGACTCGAACTCGGGACCTTTGCCTTTCGCGGGCAAGTGCTCTACCATCTGAGCTACCGAAGCACGACTCACGCCCGCTACTCACAGCTGTACTTCTGCCAGTATCTCGTCTCCTACCTTCCAAACTTTACAGAAGCTCTCCTGCGAACCTTGCAGAACTAGCACTCCCGAAAGAAAGGATATAGCGGGGACATGGCTATCGTTTAGCAGACAAACAATAGATCCCCACACACTAAATACTTTTCCGACACGGATTTCAAATAGTTTAATTCCATGTTGTTGACGAGTTGGGCGTTTCCTTTAATTGATCAAAATATGCATAATAAGGGTATAGTGGTACGACCTCTTCAGTAGTGGCACGTACTCTATAAGTCTAGCAGCAGTTACGTGCGACGCATTGCTGCATTCTTTATACAGCAGTAAACACCTACGCAAGGGGGCTACTCACTAGCTCCGAAGAAATTTTTATCTCAGTTGTACAGATTGAGTGGTTTCGCTGTTGTCTTTGGGGCCGCATATAGAGATAAATGTGCCAGCTTAGTACGGCGATGTTAATTTCTGCCATCTATGTCGGATTTTCACCTCTAATCTGTCGTTGCTGTGACTACCTACAATTCTATATTTACCTTTGACAGTGAGCTATCAACACTATTAGCGAAATCAATACACCTACGTAATTAGATGTACGTCAAGTCATTGTGGAACATCAGCATGTATGGGTTCCTTCTGTTTTATCATCATTCGCTGTACATATTGTCGAAGTCTATGTGAGTTAATTAATATCCCATTTTCACAGGCAATTTCGTAAGCTCGATTCGCCAGAGATTCTCTTCCTGATAGAATCGGCGGTTTACGCTGTATCTGCATCTCACGTTACTCGTGTTTACAGATAATTTCAAAACTATCGCACATACATGACGTCTCCAAAGACCACCCCCGATGTCGCTTCTAAATTAAAATAATAATAAATAAATATTCCAGAGCAATCTACTTTTATTGACTGTAGTGATAAGAGCTAATTTCACTTTGATTGAACTAAGTCAAAAATCAAAGATGCTGCTCGTTGTCAACTGTTTGATGAACGAATCTTTCCCTAAATTCTTCACAGATATAATTACACATGCTTCATCCGTCCATCCACAAAATCAAAAATTATCGATCGTATGACTTATGTTACACAGACCAAATAATATCCCACTCAGCAACGAAAGCTGTGAAAAAGAATTACAAACAATGGCTACAATACCCATATAGTTCAAAACCTCAACCAAAAAGTCAAAACGCAACTGAGCAGAGAACACAAACACCATTAACGCCACAGCCACTACAGCACACACGAAAATACGAAACAGTAACACTCATTACATGATTGACAGAAAAAAATGGCACACTTCAACGTACAAACACAAAGCAACACGCATGACAGCAAATGTATCAAAGAAACAGGAATTACACATTGCTTGCACAACAAGAAACACACTTCACACACATTTATAAACGACAGACAAACCAGACAGATACCAAGGAGCAGGCAAGTACCAGTTATAGTGCCAAGAATGTGAATCAGTATGTCTGGGAATTACATGTTGGAACTTCAAAACTAGGTTTAAACAACTTGTAAGAAGCAGGAATTATGAAAATAGCTATTCCACCTTCGCTGAACATCTGATAAAACATGGACATGAACCATCCAACATGGAACAAGGCATAAAAATTATCAGAGTGAATAGTCACAACAAAAAACACCTGGCATTACAAGAAAACTTTCACTTACAGTGAAAAAAGAAAGTACTTAATCATCAAATCAATATAAGCAATAACTCTCTGTTCATGTTAGCCCAAACTTATCTCTCTCTCTCTCTCTCTCTCTCTCTCTCTCTCTCTCTCTCTCTCTCTCTCTCTCTCTGTCCCTGTCTTCTCTCTCTCTCTCTCTCTCTCTCTCTCTCTCTCTCTCTCTCACACACACACACACACACACACACACACACACACACTAATATCCATTAAAAAAATCCACGCACTCACTAAGAACTACACATTTACACATAACAAAATACACACACACACACACACACAAAATAAATGAAAAATATCAAACCACGCCACAAAACAAATCAAAAAAGTCGAAAGACAAAGAGCGACAGCTGGCAACGCTATATACTGTAAACACATACATGTTGTTCACAAAATGAAAATTGCAAGTGATGTAAGTGATGTGTGAACAAACGTCGGAAATTGGCCAGCTGGAACATGGAGTCTAAAGAACACATCTCCAAGGCCACACATATGGGCTTAACAGCGCTTTAAATCGCAAGTAACAGCGAACGATAATTTCACCTCACGAAATTTGTGCTACAAAAGTTCTAATCTGAAAATCAAGAGAAAAACATGACAAAAATGGAACATGGTAATCTATTGTAACTACTAGATAATACACGTATTATATGTATAAAAAGAAACACGTATTACAGGACACTGAAGATGCTTCACAAATAAAAGAAGCGAAACGCACACAGCAACAAAAAGACGGCCTTTCATTTAGTTGCATAGACGGAACATACCTCCACGAAATCCTTCACAGTTGGGAAAAATATATCAAACGACATCAGCCTTACTTTTATCTTATAACCAAGTCCAATTTCTTCACAGAAACTTTACACAATTCTTGGTAATTTTCTTTCACTCTCCTCATACAACATGAACCACGTAACGTAAGTAGTTCTAATTACTACTCTTAGCATACATAAAATTATATCTCAACCTTCTTCACTAACAGCATGACAGAGACTGACTCTAACCAATGCAAAGTTACACGGCATCCGCTTCGTTTTTGCAAAGACTGTCGCAGTCGGGAGTCGACGTGAGAGGTATCTTCTTCTTCTGGTTCTCCTTTTTTCCGTGGACGTCTATTCGATGGCGAAGTCGACGAGATACTCTTACGGTTGAATGGATGGGTGAAAACTGCTGACGTCGTCGATTCCTTCTGCGTCGCTCATGTCGCATGGGAAAAAAAACATCGTTTGTAGACACCAGATAAACAAACGTCCTATGATGCACAAACAAGAAAATATTTAACTACTACTCTTACCTCTTAGGTGTGTATCCTTTGCGCTGACCAAGAAAGCTATTGAGGAAACTTCCTGTCCCATTACATGGGGTGGCCAGAAAATTTTAATTGTTTTCTCGAACAACGAACCACGACAGAGATGGCCGTCCACTAGGTTCCGCGACTGCTGACGCTCCCTGGAAAAGCTGTGGCAGGCCAATCCACGTGTCTTCATAAGCCGCCTAATCAGCGTGTTGGTTGTATTACTATGTCCCTCAGACGGAGGATTAATTCCAGGCGTGGAAACACTTGGGTCCATCACTGCTGATAAAGGCGAAGAAATAGCCTTATCGAGCATCATAATACTGCGAGCTTTTTCGGGACTGCCATGGTGTGGTCCTAACAGATTATGCGCGTACGAACAAACTGTCACAATAGCATATAACCAAAATCTCATGGTAACGTTACGGGAGGCAGCAATGACGAAGCCTCGCCAGAAATATTCCGAGCAACGCCGCTGCTCACTCCGTGCAGGACACGGTCGCTCATGCTGCTTCTTTCGGCTATCAGATTTTGCCTCAGCACTGGAATTTTCCTGACATGGGACCTTGCGAATTCTTCCTCCTTTCCAGAATGACGAAGACTTGATTTTGAGATGTAACATTTTCTGAGCACCCGAAATATAGACTTCCTACTAACAGAGCCTCCGCAAAATAATTCATTGTTGGGAAAAATGTGACGCATTCCATGCTTATTATGTAGAGGATAACTAACATCATCACTAGGTTTCACGCCCGTAGCTTGACCTTTTTTTTGCGGATAATTAAAACTTTGACTACCCATCATATAACCCAGACACCCCTCCTAAGTCATTATTATCGGTGTGGGTGTACCGAATAATTTCTTTCGAAAGGAATTACTCACGAGTGCGCCTTAATCTGATTACGGAGTCCATATAAAACCAGAATCTATTTGCTGGGCGGAAATTTCGAATGTATACCCCCGTCTCCTCAAAGCGAGTCCGCTGTCTAAATCTTACTCGGTGACGAGGGAGGATACTGGAAGATGCCTCGTTCGTAGATGTCCCCCTCCCTTAACTCATCGAAGAAAGAAATGATAAAGCTGAGAGGAAGGGAATAAAAGCTAGCGAGAGGCACCGTCCATCTAGGCGTGTCACTGAAGGCAGGAGACAAGGGAGGCGTGGGCGATGCATATCCATGACGCTGCACCGCGGTAATTAATGATCCCTTCAGAGCTTTCCCTGCTTCTGTGATCAGGCGTTTTAACACAAACATAATTATCATAATTTACAATACGATTTGAATGAATGAGAGGTGAGCGGTGGGTGGGAGATCTACTCCCGCATCCTGTCCACGCACGCCCACTGTCATCCTACGGGTTCCTGCCCTCCCGACGTTTGACATGACACGGCAGATGCGTTGGAGGTTCCTCCAACCTGCGACGAGCTTTCGTCTCACAGGGTGTGTCACAGAACTGTACTGCTTGCAGGGGCGATAGTGCGAGTATGAAAAAACACGTGAAGGTGCCCAACAAACATAGTAAATCCCAAATGCGAAACTAACTTTGTTTGTTACGTTTACACGACTCAGCCCCTGAATCGCTTTTGGTGATTTTGGTATTGAGGTAGCTTCAACGCTGAATAAGAGCATAACTACTTTATAAAACGTGTACTAAAAGTTAGATATTGAGTTGAAGAATATTATGCGAATTAGGAATCAATATTTAGTCTTTGAAAAATCTATGTGCTCTTGACTTTTGAAGTGTATCATATTTGTGAAAATGTCCTTAATGATCGATGTGTTCCACATCATACGATTCAACGTAATGAATGCAATGCTTATACAATTCTCAACATGTTTGATCCCTACTTCCATAGTATAATATCCAACTGATATTATAAAAGCGAAAGTAACCTTTCTGTTATGTTTTCACAACTAAATTTTAGTGAGGCTGTGTTTGGTTATGATACATTATTGACCATCTTAATTATTACCGACTAGTCATCTTAGGCAGAACAGATTAAAAACGTAGGCATTGCAATGCACTGAAATGCAACGATGAAACGTTACGTGTTTCTCTGGAGGCAAGGGCTCACCTCCAGTGCTGGGAGAATTTTTTCTCTACTTCTCTACGAATGTAATGAAACAAGGCGTTTTATAAATATAGTTTAAGAAATTAATACATGCCTTCGGATTCCATACACGGCTACGGAAAAGAAAAACATTCATTGTGTATCTACATGCCGACACTGAATAAATTTATACATATACACAAACATACAGGGTGTTTCAAAAATGACCGGTATATTTGAAACGGCAATAAAAACTAAACGAGCAGCGATAGAAATACACCGTTTGTTGTAATATGCTTGGGACAACAGTACATTTTCAGGCGGACAAACTTTCGAAATTACAGTAGTTACAATTTTCAACAACAGATGGCGCTGCAAGTGATGTGAATGATATAGAAGACAACGCAGTCTGTGAGTGCGCCATTCTGTACGTCGTCTTTCTGCTGTAAGCGTGTGCTGTTCACAACGTGCAAGTGTGCTGTAGACAACATGGTTTATTCCTTAGAACAGAGGATTTTTCTGGTGTTGGAATTCCACCGCCTAGAACACAGTGTTGTTGCAACAAGACGAAGTTTTCAACGGAGGTTTAATGTAACCAAAGGACCGAAAAGCGATACAATAAAGGATCTGTTTGAAAAATTTCAACGGACTGGGAACGTGACGGATGAACGTGCTGGAAAGGTAGGGCGACCGCGTACGGCAACCACAGAGGGCAACGCGCAGCTAGTGCAGCAGGTGATCCAACAGCGGCCTCGGGTTTCCGTTCGCCGTGTTGCAGCTGCGGTCCAAATGACGCCAACGTCCACGTATCGTCTCATGCGCCAGAGTTTACACCTCTATTCATACAAAATTCAAACGCGGCAACCCCTCAGCGCCGCTACCATTGCTGCTCGAGAGACATTCGCTAACGATATAGTGCACAGGATTGATGACGGCGATATGCATGTGGGCAGCATTTGGTTTACTGACGAAGCTTATTTTTACCTGGACGGCTTCGTCAATAAACAGAACTGGCGCATATGGGGAACCAAAAAGCCCCATGTTGCAGTCCCATCGTCCCTGCATCCTCAAAAAGTACTGGTCTGGGCGGCCATTTCTTCCAAAGGAATCATTGGCCCATTTTTCAGATCTGAAACGATTACTGCATCACGCTATCTGGACATTCTTCGTGAATTTGTGGCGGTACAAACTGCCTTAGACGACACTGCGAACACCTCGTGGTTTATGCAAGATGATGCCCGGCCACATCGCACGGCCGACGTCTTTAATTTCCTGAATGAATATTTCGATGATCGTGTGATTGCTTTGGGCTATCCGAAACATCCAGGAGGCGGCGTGGATTGGCCTCCCTATTCGCCAGACATGAACCCCTGTGACTTCTTTCTGTGGGGACACTTGAAAGACCAGGTGTACCGCCAGAATCCAGAAACAATTGAACAGCTGAAGCAGTACATCTCATCTGCATGTGAAGCCATTCAGCCAGACACGTTGTCAAAGGTGTCTGGCCATTCAGAGACTACGCCATATTATTGCTATGCATGGTGGATATGTGGAAAATATCGTACTATAGAGTTTCCCAGACCGCAGCGCCATCTGTTGTTCAAAATTGTAACTACTGTAATTTCGAAAGTTTGTCTGCCTGAAAATGTACTGTTGCCCCAAGCATATTGCGACAAACGGTGTATTTCTATCGCTGCTCGTTTAGTTTTTATTGCCATTTCAAATATACCGGTCATTTTTGAAACACCCTGTATCATCACCACTACAGACACCACGATATGCCGAGACATAAATTTCTTGATTGTTTATTCACCATCACTCATCAAAACGAAAAACTGATAATTTGCGAGAGTATCCGAGGGCAACAGTTAACACCCCTACAATTTTGGCTACTGTGGTTAGATGTGGTTCCCAAATCAGGCTTTTGTAAACCGATTTCTCTACACCAATTCTGGTGGTTCAAATAAACACTCCAATATCTATTGCAAACTGCAGTTCTACTTACAGGGTTTCCTGTAGCATAGTCAATGTTAGATCTCATGCACGCTTTGCCGTTTTGTCAGTATACGACGGACAAAACGGTCCCGAGCTTCCAGCCGCGTCAAGAGGTTAAAATGCTACGAACGTTCGACCAAGTACTCCTCTGTCGTTGTCAAGTGAAAAGGGTTGCTCTGTAATCTTATAAACTGTGGCTGCCACCTGTGACGTCACTGATACAGTATCGCCATGCATGAGCATACATTGGCTGCGCGTTTCAAGCTCACTCTCCAATCCTGCGATTGCTGAATCGCACGCTGCACTAAGTTGTAGACGGTTGTCTCTGTTACGACTGTTGTCACTGACTTTCACATCGATAGCTTCTTTAATTAAACTGTCCCAGAAGCCGTTAGTGCGAGCCATGAAAGAGGTTTAGTCAGATTTGATCACGTGATCATTATCTAGAGCATTCTCGGCTAAAGCGTATTTTTCAGGTCAGTGTAGACAATAAAATCTTGTACGCTCCTTCCCGCGTTGTTCTACAGTGCATACCGTTTCTGCACGAAAGCCTGGCCGCACTTGGAAGATATTTTGCACACCCTGGTTGCTATTGAGGCCTGTCACAGCTATGAACGGTCTCAGTAACTGTCGATTTCTTGACGGAGGCCTGAAGAGCGATTTGTCGTTTGTTCCCTATTCAGCAGTCAGCTCACCTTCGTTACCGCTACCAGACTCTGAATTCCTACAATACGAGAAGTAGTCAAATATTTTAATTCTAACGCCGGAGGAATGAAGTTACGTAACTAGTGTTTGTTTCATCAGGTTTGATTCCATAGGGAAACAGTTGCTCCGGCGACTGCATTCATTTCAAGTAGCAAAGTCGCAATTGCCTTTATTGCATATTTAGATTTCCGTCACTGCGTGGCCATTTTACGTGCCATTTCGTTTGGATCCTCTATCGGCGTGCTACAGTGCTGTAGCGGTAGGATGTCAACATGTTCCACGAGTGCAGAAATGTTTCTACAAACAAAGAAAAATTACGAGGGTTGCCTGGAAAGTAATACACCACTTTTTTTGCTCCAGCAATTCTATGTTGAACATAATGAGAATTACACACTCGAAAGAATGGTGTTTTATTTACACATCCTATTTTTCTACGTAATCTCCATTCCGTTCTATGGCCTTCCTCCAGCGTGAAACAAAGGCGTGTATGCCCTTTCAGTACCAATCCTTGTCCTAGTGGTGAAGCCAGTGCTTCACTTTGTGAATCACCTCCTCATCGTCCATAAAATGTCTTCCACGAATGGCATCCTCTAATGGCCGCAACAAGTGGAAGTCCGAGGGAGCTAGGTCATGGCTGTCAAGTGTGACAGCCGTGAATGTTCACCCTGACCGCTGCAAATCGTGGAACCCCGCCGAACCGTCTTCAGATGATCTCACCCTCTGCGCTCAGCGACTAACTATACTTCTGTCGATAGCAGATGCTCCAAAGACTTTGCACAAGCGTTTGTGAATATTCTCCACATTTTGTTTTGCAGTGGGAAATTAAATGACGGCACGTTGCTTGTAACATACATCACCTACAGACGCCATTTTGAAACTGTCCTGCAGCTACGCTATCTGTCGGAAGTGGCGGAAACTTGGCGCGCTCTCAGGAGACTTCAAATAATACTCGAACATACGTAACGTTTCGCATTAGCAGCATTGTCTTCGGCTGAGAAGAAAAATGCGGTGCATTACTTTCTGGGCAACCCTGGTAATTTCGTAACTTTATTCTTTCGGCGTTGCAATTAAAACTTTACGATCACCGTTCACGATTAACAATATCCTACGGAAGATTATGCTGTAAGACAGATATGAGTGAAACTATATGCTAACATTCTTGCCTGTAGGCCAACACAATGAGAGGTCTTTTTGGTGCCATCTCGGATTATTATCCACCTGGATGGTCAGAAACGTCATAGATGAAGCCTCATCCAGTTTATTCCCATTGATCTCCAATTGTGGTACCTGCAAGTCATTTTTATTTGTTTGGAAATGGGAAAAACGAGTTGCGAGATTAAGGGTTTTGTTTTTAGCTGTGAACCAGCTGTAAGTAATTCTGCTGGCTGTGCCTTGTATGGATGTTTGTGCACATCTTACCAGTATACTCGGGGCATCACATAAAAACATAACAGTTTTGAAGAGTCCTCCAGTTTTACCAGTAATTCATTTATGTAGACCAAGAACAGGTGTGGGCCAAGCAATGAACCTTGCAGAACACCACATTTAATGTCTCCCAGTTCTGAATTTAATCTTATTCCTGTCATACCATTTGCTCTATTTTCTATTTTTATCACCTGACACCAGCCACCTAAGTGAAAGACCTTTAATGCTATAATATTTTAGTTTCCATAATAGAATTTTATGATGCACGCAGTTAAATGCCTTGACAACATCACAGACGACGCCAACAGGGTTTTGCTGTTTCGTTCTACTAGAACTGAGTTCGTAAAATTTTTTAGTCGATTCTCAGCGCAGAATGTTTTATGGAAGCTAATCTAGCTGCGTACACGTTCCGTTTATGGCACATTTTAAAACATTGCTGATTACATAATAATATTTTCTATATGAACTCCAAGCCATCCGTACCTCTTTTCTCTAAACGTCCGTCCCCATTCCGTTTCCAGTTTCCGTAAACAAACAATTTCGCCAACTTTTCCTTTAGCTGCATCAGTAATCTTCACTAGTCTCCTATCAACATGCTGACTGTATATTATTTTTGTCTTTCTGCTCTTCTGTCAGACGTCATCTGTTCGGCTGGTTCATTCCTTGCTGAAGTTCTTCTGAATCTGAAGAAATCAAAACAAGGTCATCTGCAAATCAAATCAGATTCAGATTAGATGAGGCAGCAGAAAATAGTTTTCGTGAAATGGAGTAACTTTGCTAAATCCTTTCTCCATTCTGAACTTCTCCCTCTCTTGTAATCGAATTGAAGTTAACCTCCCGTTTATATTCTTCAACAAACTTAAGTAGGTAGTCAGTAATCTTGTGGACACAGGCACCTCAAAAATAAGTCAGTCCATAATTCTGAATTATTAGCTTTACCTTAAATTAAAACACAGGGGTCTATATAAAATAAAATGTACCAAATAAAAGGAGTCAGGAAATTGATGTGGAGCAATTGGCGAAGGAAGTTTTTATTTTAAAACAGACAGTTCATTTGATTTATGGAATACATGCTTACTGATCAGCAAACAGATCTCATACGTTTTAGTTTAGTTTACTGTTGGGAATTCAATAAAATTTCTATTCTCTGTTCTTTCTTTTTTCCAAAAAAGGAGCAAACGTTGTTATTTTCGTTATTTTCTCGGAAGTGGTAGAAAATTAGGTTATGGTTTTACGTCTAGTCTATACTGAGATCATTAGAGACGGACCAATAGTGCAGACTGGAAAAAGATGGCGGAAGTAACCATTCACTAGAAAGTCCTTCAGGGAAACATTGGCAAAACTAAACCAGGACAGAGATTTCAACGTCGCTCCTTCCAGCTTCGTGACCCTCTTAAGTATAATATAATGTGATTCACAGTTCATACATCATCACCAGTGAATAGTATGAGAGCTTCCTATATACACTCCTGGAAATTGAAATAAGAACACCGTGAATTCATTGTCCCAGGAAGGGGAAACTTTATTGACACATTCCTGGGGTCAGATACATCACATGATCACACTGACAGAACCACAGGCACATAGACACAGGCAACAGAGCATGCACAATGTCGGCACTAGTACAGTGTATATCCACCTTTCGCAGCAATGCAGGCTGCTATTCTCCCATGGAGACGATCGTAGAGATGCTGGATGTAGTCCTGTGGAACGGCTTGCCATGCCATTTCCACCTGGCGCCTCAGTTGGACCAGCGTTCGTGCTGGACGTGCAGACCGCGTGAGACGACGCTTCATCCAGTCCCAAACATGCTCAATGGGGGACAGATCCGGAGATCTTGCTGGCCAGGGTAGTTGACTTACACCTTCTAGAGCACGTTGGGTGGCACGGGATACATGCGGACGTGCATTGTCCTGTTGGAACAGCAAGTTCCCTTGCCGGTCTAGGAATGGTAGAACGATGGGATCGATGACGGTTTGGATGTACCGTGCACTATTCAGTGTCCCCTCGACGATCACCAGTGGTGTACGGCCAGTGCAGGAGATCGCTCCCCACACCATGATGCCGGGTGTTGGCCCTGTGTGCCTCGGTCGTATGCAGTCCTGATTGTGGCGCTCACCTGCACGGCGCCAAACACGCATACGACCATCATTGGCACCAAGGCAGAAGCGACTCTCATCGCTGAAGACGACACGTCTCCATTCGTCCCTCCATTCACGCCTGTCGCGACACCACTGGAGGCGGGCTGCACGATGTTGGCGCGTGAGCGGAAGACGGCCTAACGGTGTGCGGGACCGTAGCCCAGCTTCATGGAGACGGTTGCGAATGGTCCTCGCCGATACCCCAGGAGCAACAGCGTCCCTAATTTGCTGGGAAGTGGCGGTGCGGTCCCCTACGGCACTGCGTAGAATCCTACGGTCTTGGCGTGCATCCGTGCGTCGCTGCGGTCCGGTCCCAGGTCGACGGGCACGTGCACCTTCCGCCGACCACTGGCGACAACATCGATGTACTGTGGAGACCTCACGCCCCACGTGTTGAGCAATTCGGCGGTACGTCCACCCGGCCTCCCGCATGCCCACTATACGCCCTCGCTCAAAGTCCGTCAACTGCACATACGGTTCACGTCCACGCTGTCGCGGCGTGCTACCAGTGTTAAAGACTGCGATGGAGCTCCGTATGCCACGGCAAACTGGCTGACACTGACGGCGGCGGTGCACAAATGCTGCGCAGCTAGCGCCATTCGACGGCCAACACCGCGGTTCCTGGTGTGTCCGCTGTGCCGTGCGTGTGATTATTGCTTGTACAGCCCTCTCGCAGTGTCCGGAGCAAGTATGGTGGGTCTGACACACCGGTGTCAATGTGTTCTTTTTTCCATTTCCAGGAGTGTATACTGTAATTCTGTCCCAATTTAATACATTGTTTGAATGAGTCCATGCTGCCTGCATCTGTTGAATTTCAGTTCGTTTTCGTACTAATCTATACTTGCGGCCATAGGCCATTTTCAAGTGCCATGTTACAAGTTTACTTATGCGAAACAATACTGGATCCCCAATAGATAATTTTTGGTTAAACTTAAGGACAGTGATTGCACACAATGCAATTAATGCCAAATATAATAAATTACTAGGTACATTTGTTAGCTGCTTGATCATCTAGAAGCCGGCCGCAGTGGCCGAGCTGTTCTAGGCGCTTCAGTCCGGAACTGCGCGACTGCTACCGTCCCAGGTTCGAATCCTGCCTCGGGCATGGATGTGTGTGATGTTCTTAGGTTAGTTAGGTTTAAGTAGTTCTAAGTTCTAGGAGACTGCACGTTGAATGTGTTCTATCTCGGAAAACATTCGGAATAGGGCATATGTACGTATGAAGTTTTTTGCTTGAAGTGAACGTTCCTGTGATATCTCAAAATACTGACTGTCCCTCCTGGGGCACCGTGTATTCTTTGGTCACTGCACTTCACGAAACATGATGTACTGAAGGTTTGGTATTGTTTATAGAAAACCTTTTGGCAGGGTTCTTGAAAATAGTTTAAGGTCGAAATTGTACAACAGTACGAAAATAAACAAAAGTTTAGCTGTTGTAGGCTACATGGCATGATTTAAAAAATTCAGAGGAACTGTAGACACAGCTTCAGCGACAATCATAATAAAAGTTTATATTGTATATTGTACAAAAAAGATTATGTTCTTTATTGTGGATGTCGAGGGATGTAAATCATTCTGTTTGGTGAAAATAGTGTGTATTTGTTGGTGCATGGGTGAAGGGAACAGCTGAAAAGATACTGCATTGTACGTATGGAAGATCCTTGCAATTACAGCGCAAATGAATAGCAAAAGAGATATCGTTTTGAAAAGATAAGACCGCTTTAGCTGTAAGTCCTTTATTTGTGGGCCCCATCGGCTTCGAAACATTTTAGTTGCATCATCAGTACAATAAAACTTCTAGTCCTAGGTAAAATCGTTAACAAGGTCTACCGCTTCTATCCAGTCACTCGTTGACCAGTCTGGTTTGGCAGAAGATAGCAAAAGGAAGACCGAAGTTCTAAATTCCACGTTTAATAAATCGCACAAATGTATCGTCGTTTCACAATCGTACAGAGTCCCGTATCAATGATATGATATTAAGCATCCCTGACGTAGAGAAACAACTGAAAGAGTTGAAAACAAATGAGTCGCCAGTTCCGGATAGAGTCGCAGTTAGGTTTTACAAAAAGTGCTCCACGTCATTGGCCCCTTATTTAGTTTGCATTTATCGCGAATCTCTCGACCAGCGGAACTTGTCAAGCGACTGGAAAAAAGCGCAGGTGACTCCTGTATATAAGAAGGGTAAACGAACGAACGCGCAGAATACCTCTTACATCGGTTTGCTACAGAATTTTTGAGCATGTTCTGAGCTCGAATGTAATACATCTCCTAGAGATCGTAAAGCTTATGTCCACGAATCAGCACGGCTTTAGAAAGCATCGCTCATGAGAAACCAATCTTGCTCTTCTCTCACATGACATACTGCGAACTATGGGTGAAAGGCAACAGGCAGATTCGCAGATTCCTTATTTCTAAATTTCCGGTAAGCGTTCGACTCGGTATCCACTGCAGAGCGTTAACAAAGGTACGTGCACACGGAATTGGTTCCCAGATACGTTATTGGCTCGAAGACTTCTTAAGTAATAGAACCAAGTAAAACAACCCAGAGTTCATCGGAAACAGGGGTAACGTAAGGGGTGCCCCAGGAAAGTGTGATAGGCCGTTGTTATTTTCCATAGGTATACATAAACTGACTAGCACAAAGAGTGGGCAGCAATTTGCGGTAGTTCGCTGGTGATCCTGTGGTGTACAGGGAGGTGTCGAAGATAAGTGGCTGTGGGTTGATACAAGATGACCTAGATAAAATTTCTAGTTGGTGTGATTAATGGCAGTTCGCTCGTAATGTAGTAAAATGTAAACTAATGCGGATGCGCAGGAAAGAGAAACCCGTAATGTTCGGATACACAATTAGTAGCGTTCTGCTTGATATACCCGCGTCGTTTAAACGTCTGGGCGTAATGCTGCAAATCGATATGAAATGGAACGAGCATGTGAGGATTGTGACAGGGAAGGCGAATGGTGGACTTCGGTTTATCTGCAGAAGTTTTTGAAAAGTGTATTTCCTCTGTAAAGAAGGCCGCATATAGAGCGCTAGTGCGACCTATACTTGAGTACTGCTCAAGTATCTGAGATCCGCACCAGGTCGGATTGCAAGAAGACATCGAAGCAATTCAGAACCAAGCTGCTACATTTGTTACCAGTAGGTTCGATTAGCATGCAAGTGTTACGGATATGCTTCATTCATATCGAACAACACTACTGAAAAAGTTTAGAGAATCAGCATTTGAAGCTGACTGCAGAACTATCAAACTGCCTACAATATACATTTCGCGTAGGGACCACGAAGATAAGACACGAGCAATTAGTGCTCATATGGAGGCATATAGACTGCCGTTTTTCCCTCGCTCTATCTGCGAGAGGAACAGGAAAGGAAACGACTGGTTGTGGCACAGGGTACCCTCCGCTATGCACTGTACGGTGGCTTGTATGGTGTGTAATGTAGATGCTGATGCAGATTCTGTGCTAAACAGGCCTTTGGGAAGTGGGGGACAGTCAGCTGCTCAATTTTACTGTTATTCTGTGAATGATCCATTGCGGTCTGTGCTTTAATCACCACTTCGGCATTTGGGGACCGCGCTAGCTGACCAGATACTGTTCCTCAGTGTATCACAGGACTGTTCCTTTATTGTTGATATCCGCTGCTAAGGGAAAATTTGCTGTGAACGCTGGGTCATCCCATTCCCAATCCATTCTCATGACATTCTTTAATTACACCTGATGATGCAATAAAATACTGCAAAACCGGTCGTACTTATAAATTAAGGGCTTACAGCTAAAGCGATCCCATCTTTTCAAAATGGTATATTCAGGCTGTGGCTGCCCTAATTTCAAAGTTTACTGTGAAAAGAAATAGTCGAGAACGCTGGTAGATGTGTTGATGCCCGTAAAAACGTAAAGGTAAACTACCTTGGATGCTAGACACTTAAGGACTTGTAAACGTGTGGGCAGAGTTAGCAGCAGGTGTGGATGGGTGCTAGCTGGGAGAAACCTGAGCCGGCGGGCGACACCCGCTATTGATTGGAAGCGATCGCCAGTCGGCCGCGGTGTTGACTCACCGACCGTGGAGCAGCGCGGTGGCGGAGGCCGAGTAAGCGTCTTTTGTCTTATATCTGCTGCCATAGTAGTACCGGAAACTTTCTGAAGCAGAAAATTGTGCCAGTTCTTTCAAGATTTCCTCACACTTAAGTATAAAATGCAGTTCGGGGAATGTTTTTCGTAATCACCCACAACAAAGACGTCTGGCGACAGGTAACGGTCGGGAAAATTTTTATACCAGGTACTCTGGATTTTGTCTAAAACATCCAGTTCCTCTAAAGTTGCTGAGGTTAGTGGAAGCAGTCGCAGCTGGCTACAATAATAACAAACCCAAGGCAGTTTAATGAAATTGAATTAAATTAAAAAAAATAAGTAGTTACCTTTTTTAATTGTTTTTTGTTATTTTTATCTTTCTTTCTTTCTGTACGAACTTTGTTGTAGAACCCCTTATTTACGTGTGGTAATAAAAATTCATTTAGACGGAATTAAGTACATTTAAAATTACGTGAACTTAGTCAACCCTCTCATGCTGATAAATTCATATTAACTGATTAAGAATATTTAGTTGAGAATTAAATCTTTTACATAATTCGGCCTTGGCACATATTTTCTAAATGCAGTGGTTTTTTTTTTAATATTTACTGAATTCTTTCCCGGCGTTAGCTATGGAACACAAGACTGTCTCTATTAGCAGAAAATGGTTAAATATTGCCAAGCCGACGTTTAATTATCATTGATAGAACACACTTCACTATACATTTAAGTTATTTGAAAGAACCAACAAATTGTTAAATTTCAACGTTAACTATCCGCCTATGAATGCACAAATGTGAAACTAGTAATAAATTCCCTCAGTCTCAGGATCGCTGTAAAAGAAAAACATTTTCTTAACTCACTGCTAATTTTTATCTGCTCCAGATTTACGGGTTTGGTTAAATTTTTCTTAGCGGAACAATTTTTTAAATGTGCCGCCGCTGCAAATCGGTCGCGGCACAGCCCAGCAACACCAGCGATAATTGCTAAAAAATGCTGAAAATTCTTTAAAGAAATATTATAGATGACATGGGCAAGCTAATTTACATTAGTAATACACACTATTGATAAATTATAATGTATTTAGATCACAACAATAATTCAACTTACATTAGTTTGTAATTTCTCCTCTAATGGCGGCTAAATCTAGATACAGACAAATGAAGTCTACCCATTCATAAAATGCTACGTCACAGGTTCCTCTCTCTCTCAGCTCTCGAGGAAGAAGACAAAGAATGCACACTATGTATTCCTATTTATATCACTATCAACCGTTAATGTCTCTTTGCAATCTGCGGCTGTATTTTACATTTTTGTTATCGCAGATATTTACACATTTCGTAATTACATTATGAGTATAGAAATATTACAATTATAAATACATTGATAATATTATTACAGAAAATATTACAATAATAACGAATATCCTTTATACGAAATTAAATAATATTTTTTGTTAAATAATTACAGTATATACAAATTGCTTCATAGCGGCGTATATAGTACAATTAAATTTTAGTTTATTAATAGTGTGTGTGCTGCCAGGGAACGTTACAGCAGTTACGCAAGGGGACTTACAGAAATGTGTTGCACATTATCATGGCAGGCCAGGGTGATTTTTAATGAGTGACGTACTACAAAGGGACACTGTTACATATAATGTGCTATTTTTATCTACATGACATCTTGCGCATGAGGTCGGGGTAAAATGAACGTGTCTTACAACAAAAGATTTTAAGATCTGAAGAAGCCAGCATACTACGAGGGTGACTCAAATGAAAACCTTAAATATTTTTAAAAATATTATTTATTGTGCAGAAGTGGTACAAAGCTGTATCACTTTTCAACATAATCTCCCCCACGCTCAATGAAAGTCCTCCAGCGCTTACAAAGTGCATAAATTCCTTTAGAAAAAAATTATTTTGGTAGTCCGCGCAACCACTCATTCACCGCGTGGCGTACCTCTTCATCAGAATGGAACTTCTTTCCTCTCATTCCGTCTTTGAGTCGTCCAAACGTATGGAAATCACTGGGGGCAAGGTCTGGTGAGTATGATGGATGAGGAAGACACTCAAAATGCAGGTCTGTGATTGTTGCATCTGCTGTATGGACAGTATGGGGACTTGCATTGTCATGTTGCAAAAGGACATCTGCTGACAGCAATCCACGTCGCTTTGATTTTATTCCAGGCCGCAGATGATTTTTTAGGAGATCTGTGTATGATGCACTGGTGACAGTGGTCCCTCTAGGCATGTAATGCTCCAAAATGACGCCTTTTTCGTCCCAAAAGGGAATCAGCATAACCTTCCCTGCTGATGGTTCTGTTCGAAACTTCTTTGGCTTTTGGTGATGAGGAATGGCGCCATTCCTTGCTCGCTCTCTTCGTTTCCGGATGATGGAAGTGAACCCAGGTTTTGTCCCCAGTAACGAAGTTCTTCACAAGCGTCAACACGTCATTCTCTCATTTCAGGAGTCAGCTGCCGTGGCACCCGTCTTGCAGACACTTTGTGAAACTGAAGCACATCATGCACAATGTGGTGCGCTGAGGCATGACTAATTTGTAAACATGCTGCAATGTCATTCAGTGTCACTCGGCGGTTTTCCTTCACTATGGCTTCAACTACTGCAATGTTCTGTGGAGTCACAACTCATTGTGCCTGACCTGGATGAGGAGCATCTTCCACTGAAGTCACACCATTTGTGAACTTCCTACTCCATTCGCAGACTTGCTGCTGTGACAAACATGCATCACCGTACTGAACCTCCATTCGTCGATGAATTTCAATATGTTTCACACGTTCACTACGCAAAAACCGAATAACAGAACGCTGTTCTTCCCTGGTGCAAGTCGTAAGTGGGGCGGCCATCTTTATACGGATACTGCGACGGTATGTGTGCATCTGCACTCTGCTGCCACCTACAGGCCATTCTGCATGCTGTTTGTAGCACGCTTCCAAGTTACAGAATAACGGAGCGGAATTTCTACTTGTTATTACAAATTTAAGGTTTTCATTTGACTCATCCTCGTATGTTGAAATCGCTGGTCTTAAATAAAAAAAATATTTTATGCGATCTTGGCTGTTGAATGGTTTTTAACAATTAAACGGATCGCCCTTCAGTTCTTTCAAAATGAGAAAATTCAGTCAGAGTTAAAAATGTTTAAAGTTTTGCGGGTGGATGCAATACACTATATATAATCAACTGCATCCAGATGGATGTTCTCGTGGCGAAATGCTCATTTATCTTGAACGTACAACACATTGTGCCTTCTAAACAACCTGCGGCTGAGATGTAAAGTTGCTGCTGTCACGGAGTGATAAGCTTCCTCAATGCAGTGTTTCAAGTAACCTTCGGTTAGATTGTAGAAAATATCATTACGCTGCCGCATACAAGACTGGTCGGAATGTACAAACAATCGGTCTGCCACGGACATTTAAATGGAATAAACATGAAACACACATCCACCGAATATAGTAACACGTTGTTAATTCCGTCGAATGACGACACAGTACCAAGGAAGCAGCCATCGCTCGTTACTTGACATATATCTATCGAAGAGCGAGGTCATCATTTACGTTCACACGTGCTGAACAACAATTTCAAGAACAAGTAGATCGTGAAGGTGCGGTGGAAACGACGAAGCCCTGCTGGACGTGATGGCGTGGAAATGTTTCGTTCAGTTGCAGTACACCACATCTCCATGTCACCTTACAAAAAGTTTATGCAGTCATTGGTATTCTGTGTGACAAACAGTATGCGATTCAAGTTTCACCAGTACGACCTATGTCTGGCACAGGAGTTGCATGGGAACGGTTACAACTGGAGAGTTAGTTTCTGCGAAAAGGCCGTGAATAATTTCTATCTGGCTATCTTACAAGGTATTACGTCCTCTGATTAATCCACCTTCACGAATTAGGGTGCAATGAAAAGTAATAAAATACTAACTAGGTGGGTTAGTCATGTCGATCGTCTAAGGAAGTGGTCCGTTAATGTGTAGTGAGAAATCTTCGGTCCACAGTACTTCGCAGATTTGACAGGTGAGACGTGTCGAGCTTCTATTGTCGTCAGTTTGGGTGCTCCCCTTGAAAATGTCTGCCTTGGAATTAGATGCCGTATGTGGACGCGTCGCGTTGGTCATCCAGCCCATTTTGCTCGTAATGTCGTGCAAGAACTGAACAACGCATTTCTTGTAAGGTGGTTAGGACGCCATGGGCCTCGGGAATCTCTCGCACAGTCGCCTAATTTGTCACCAGTAGATTTCTTTTTATGAGCTTATCTGAAGAACTCTATTTACATCACCGAATCCACAAACAGCGTGTTGGAAACAGCGCACTGAGAAAGCTTATCGTTTCCTGACCTCCTCTGCAGGTCATTTAGAAGGCACATTGAGTTGTACATTAAGGAAATTGGACAGTCAGTTCAATACCTCACTTACATGAGCATCCCGCTGCTAGAAAACACATCCCAACACTGTACAGTTCGTTGCGTCCATTCCTAAAACTTTGTACATTTCTGGATCTATAACTACAATTGGTAGCGATTTCATTTATGTTGATTGTATAGCAATTTCATTTATACTAATTGTACACAGTTGGTTATATATTTCAATTACATGATAGATTAAATGATCCTATATTTAGAAAATTGTAGCTCTTTGTTTCAACTCTCTGGAAAGTAACAAAATAAACGTACGTTACGTTTACCTATCTAAATAAGTATGTAAGGAAGGCTTTGCGCGTATATTTTCACGTCAAGATTAGCGATTTCCGGTTGCAAGCAGAGAGTTTTTTTTTTTTTTTTTTTTTAATTCGAATTTTTCTCAGCAGCGAAATGAAATCTAATTTAAGTAAAATATTTTTTAAGCATTTGTAGGGAAAGAGAGAGTAAGAGTTAAGTTATGGTTGTTTGGTTTTCATGCTGGGAGCCATGTTTGTAACACACAAGGAAGAAAGAGACGATTCGCGAAAGCTGAGGCTATTGCCATCTGGAGTAAACTTGAAAGAAAAAACGTCGACTGCTTTTGCTAGTAAAATCTCTTAGTGAAAAATGTAAAATTGGAACGAGTCAGAGACTTTCAAATTGGCGGTATCTTCTGATTATAAGAGATATAATTATTATTTGTTTTTTAATATGTAATGATACGACTGTTACTAATTTTCGCTGACTTTTTGGAGAAGAAAATTTTATGAGTTTTTCTGGAATATTGATAAAAGATCTGTGAGTTTATGGGGATGAAAAAGAATTTAGAGATTGTAAAAGGAAATAGCTATGAGAATTAATAAAAAATTTCGATATATTGTAAACCAGCTGTTACACGCAGCTGCGCTCGCAAAACAATAGTTTTGTTGTGAGTTATTGTGAGGATACGGTGTAAGTTATTTAAAATGTTTCTATTTTCAATAGTCATATCGTAGCCTGCTACTTTTTTCTTAATATCATACAATTAGCTACAGATTTGAAGAAGAGTAATTACGGAATTTTGCAGTTGATCCAAGTAATTTCTTTAAAATTGGACCACACTGCACACACATGCAGGCCGACTATGAAATTTTTTCGTTGAAAAGAGGAGCACAGTCCGACCTCTTATCTCCAAGTAAGAACAAAAAAATCACTTCGCGAGAGTAACTTATAATGTGACAGTTGGTTTAAAAAAATCACTTCACGAGACTAGCTTACATTGTGGTAGTTGTTTTCACTTGTATAATTGCAAGAGAGAGTGTGTGTGTGTTACCCGAACAATTTCTGTAAGGCAGGCATCCGCACACTGTTCTGTATGTGTATAATAGCTCCGGCCTCACAGCGTGTGACATCGGAGATACAACATATTTCAGTAAATGGGATACTCGTTTTTTCTGCAATTTATGGACTGCAGCCGGTTAGACTATAAAGCCGCAATTGGAATAAAAAATGATTTCTGGTGAAACACGGATCTTAACTTCACTTTTCGTTACATTACTGAGAGCAAACTCGCCTTATTTACTATAGGATACCATGGTGACCGATTTTGTCAATACTTACTGCTACAGTACTTCGTTTGTCCTCGAACGAACTCCAACAAATATACGGTCTGTCAAGTAAGATTGTGGTCGGGTTAATTAGCAGAAAAATGTATCTGACAACAAACTAAAACGTATGTGTACATCATATATGAACAATCCCCTTCGGCAATTTAATGAACAGTTTTATTCCTTGATTTGAGTTTTATGTTTATTCTTTCTCAGTAAATGTACATTCAGCGTAACTCTTGTTCCACGGTGTTGGACAGAGCTGCTCGTTCAGTAATTATAAATGTTATTTTTGATGTGTACAACTGATTGGTAAATTTATTCACATGGTGTAGTCAAAACACCAAGTATTTCGGCTAGACCGATAGAATAATCTCGACTACTATTTCTGGTTATTTTTCTTATGGTCCTTTTCTGTTGTTTGAAAACTGTGATCATATTTTGTACGTTTCTTCCCCAGAAAAATATGTCGTAGTTAAGAATTGAATGTACATAACGAAAGGCACATAACTAAAAGACACCGGCTGTTACGCGCAGATGACAGAACTCTAAGGCCATAAAGTGACGATGACATCCTGTTTAGAAGTAATTTTGTGTGTTCACACCACTTCAGCTGAAAATCAGCATTAATTCCTTACGCATTCTGTAGAGGTGCCATCTACATTTAATTTAACAGGGTCATTTTTCCTCTTCAAACTGAAATTCATCGGATTTGTATTCTTTATTACTCTGTCACTTCATAGTTTGTTGACCAATTGTAAACTTCCTTGATGATTTCATCTGCTTTCTCGGCAAAGAGTTCTCTTGTTTTCTCAGTGACTACAATATTGCTGTCGTCACCAAAGAGAATTTTTTTCCTCCTAACTAAAACTACTGGAGAAGTCATTGGTATATATAAGGAACAGTATTGGACTTAATATGCTACCGTGAAGAACTCCTTTATTAACGTATTTTGGTTCTGGTAAGTATTTTATTAAAAATTTAAACTTATTTGAGATATGTGTTACCTCTGCTCTTTGTCCTCTGTCTGGTAGGTATGAGCGGAATCAGTCATTAGCTACGCCTCTTATTCCTAAAGCTTTTATTTAATAGGATCTTATTGTCAGCTACAGCAAAAGCCTTAAAAAGATCTAAAAATAAGCATGGAACACACTTCTTTTTGTCGTGAGCAACCAAGTAACACTTTCGTGAATTGTACTATGACTGAATTTGTACTACTACCACTTCTGAAACCGAACTATGAATCACTTGAAAGGTTATATATATTCAAGTAATTTATTACTTCGTCTTTATTACTTAATTCTAATATTTCTGAGAATAGTGACAACAGGTTCAAATGGTTCAAATGGCTCTGAGCACTATGGGACTCAACTTCTGAGGTCATCAGTCCCCTAGAACTTAGAACTACTTAAACCTAACTAACCTGAGGACATCACACACATCCATGCCCGAGGCAGGATTCGAACCTGCGACCGTAGCGGTCGCGCGGATCCAGACTGTAGCGCCTAGAACCGATCGGCCACATCGGCCGGTACAACAGGTAAATGGGCCCATAGTTTTCTACATCTTTCGCAATACCTTTCTTTAGCAGAGGTACAATTTTTGCCCTTTTTAAATACTCTAGGAATTTCCCCGTTGTGAATGATACATTTTAAGAGAGCTTGTATACTCACTATGCATTTTTTCAACGTACATTTCGTTTTTCATGTGCATACACCGATCTTAGCAGAAGGCATATGTGTTTTGTTGTGAAAATTAAGCATTATCGGTGCATTTCTCAGCCTCCGGTAGTGACGGTAGTGAGGTCTGGTTCAGAAACATTACTTTTTGTTGTTTCTTTCCATCTGAGAAGTTCTCTAAACGTATCAACAGAAAATTTGTACTTTGCAAGTAGTATGTCGGTGATATAAACAGTTCTCGAATATTTGAAACCGGTAAGAGGATAAAATTTTCTTATGTATCTGAAAGCAGTATTTCAGTTACGGCAAAGTGATAAAGAGGAGTTTGCTAGAAAGTAGTAAAATGTCGTTATATTATGTAACAATGGAATAGACTGAACGTAGGGTGAAGAAGAGACAGGAGGATGAGGAATGCAGGGAGAAGCAGAGGCAGGAGGTTGAAAAGAACAGAAATTTGGTAGTTGATGAAAAGTGAGGACTAGATAAGGAACTGATGAAAGATCAAGAAGACTTTAAGCAAGCTTTGATAGCTCGTTTTACGGGGGAGGTATACAACCTCAATAATCAAGTCATGAATTTGAATTAGTCGGGTCGGAATGTAAAGTGGAAGAAGCAAAGACGAATGGAGATTCAAATATAACTATATGAGACTAGGAAACTCAAGACTGGTAGCCAACATGTCAAAGCAGGGTTGACATTGTTAGGCAAGAAAACGAATAATGAGATTTCAGCAGTGTAGACCTTGGTAGTAAAGAAGCTGAGATATCGTGATTTATCTTGTACAGTGTGATTTCGATTAGTGTGGAAGTTTGTGGGTCGAGACGCACAACAACAAATTAGTCTAGGATAATGATGCCTTAAACTGCTGGGGAAGAGAAACAGACAGCTATGAAAGAAATAATTTCTTTAATAAATATGTTGGCACTGGATGTGACTATTTCGGTGCACATAAATGTGGAATGGGGAAAAGGAAGGAACACAGTTAAGGTAAAGGAGGAAACATTATGGGAATTTTCTATTCAAACATATGGTTAGTTCAGTAAATGTTATTTCTCGCTAATGTGACTGTGGCTGTTCAGTTGGGAATGGACTGGTAAGGCAAAAAATATTGTGTAAATTCAAGGTGAAGGGATGAGAAAGGAAAGGAAACGGAAGGAACTAATTATATCAGCTGCATCGGGACGTTATGCGGAATCCACGGCGAAGAGTGAAAACGTGTGCTGGACTGGGACTCAAAGCCAGGATCTTCTGCTTACTCATCAGTTACATTAGCCACTGCGCCACGTGGGCGAAGTGTTTCTGTCAGATGCGCGGACTATCGTGGCGCGCTCCCCAGCTAACTCATATTCCCACCTGTCTGCAGTACCTGTCCATGCGCTCCATGCTCGCTAATTTTAGATTCCCACTGGAGGCCGAATGTAAATGTGCATCCACACTGAAGGTTGTGGATTCGTTGACCATCGAGGTGAATGTGCTATATGAGTGTGTAGTAAACTATGTGGTCAAAAGTATCCGGACACCCCCAAAAAATACATTTTTCATATTAGGTGCATTGTGCTGCCACCTACTGCCAGGTTCTCCATATCAGCGACCTCAGTAGTCGTTAGACATCATGAGAGAGCACAATGGGACACTCTGCGGAACTCAGGAACTTCGAACGTGGTGAGGTGATTGGATGTCACTTGTGTGATACGTCTGCACTCGAGATTTCCACACTCCTAAACATCCCCAGGTCCACTGTAGCTGGTGTTATAGTGGAAGTACAGCACAAAAGCGTACAGGCCGATCTCGTCTGTCGACTGACATAGACTGCTGACAGTTGAAGAGGGTCGTAGTGTGTAATAGGCAGACATCTATCCAGACCATCATACAGGAATTCCAAACTGCATCAGGATCCACTGCAAGTACTATGACAGTAAGGCGGGACATGAGAAAACTTGAATTTCATGGTCGATCGGCTGCTCATAAGCCACACATCACACCGGTAAATGCAAAACGGCGCCTCTCTTGGCGTAAGGAGAGTAAACATTGGATGATTGAACAGTGGTGAAACGTTGTGTGGAGTGAAGAATCAAGGTACACAATGTGGCGATCCGATGGCAGGATGTGAGTATGGCGAATGCCCGGTGAACGTCATCTGCCAGCGTGTGTAGTGCCAACAGTAAAATTCAGAGGCGGTGGTGGTGTGGTGTGGTGGTGTTTTGCATGGAGGGGGCTTGAACCCCTTGTTGATTTGCGTGGCACTATCACAGCACAAGCCTACATTGATGTTGTAAGCGCCTTTTTGCTTCCCACTGTTGAAGAGCAATTCGGGTATGGCGAGTGCATCTTTCAACACGATCGAGCACCTGTTCATAATGTACGGCCTAAGACGGAGTGGTTGCACGACAATAACATTCCTGTAATGGACTGGACTGCGCAGTGTCCTGACCTGAATCCTAAAGAACATCTTTGGGATGTTTTGAACGCCGACTTCGTGCCAGACCTCGCCGACAGATATCGATGCCTCTCCTCAGCGTAGCACTCCACGAAGAATAGGCTGCCATTCCCCAAGAAAGCTTCCAGCACCTGATTGATGCCTGCGAGAGTGGAAGCTGTCATCAAGGCTAAGGGTGGGCCAACACCATATTGAATTCCAGCATTACCGATGGAGGGCGCCACGAACTTGTAAGTCATTTTCAGCCAGGTGTCCGGATACTTTTGATCACATAGTGTATCTGTTCTTATGGATGTGTCCGAAACAACAAACACTACACATTCATACAAAATGCATTGCTGAAGAAAAGGTATCAATCCAGTACAAAGGCATGAAGGAAGAAGTCTCTTTCCAGGAAACGGAATACATATGCTACTGTAAATCTGAAGACGGAACTTAATGTAGAATATGCATACAGGATACCTAAACATTATAATCTTACAATACATTGTTTAGTTTTAGTACTGAATTCCTTATTATTTAGTTTAGTTATGGGTTGTTAATAATTTTTGTATGTTCTACAACAACGAAGAGATGTATTCTGAATGTTTGCTTACAGTAAATGCTATATGCCATTAACACTAAAAATGAAGTGAAATATAGATAAAATACAAAGAAAATTATTTAAATAAGAAACCTAGAAAATATGAAACAGGAGGTTATTTGAGTGAAGTTTAAGCTATTGAGGGCTATGAAATGACATGCAAGGAAAAGGTAAGGCTAAAGATTTTTGTTGGCAAGTGACAACATTGATGTGTAAATGAGTAAGTCAGATTGTGTGAAGGTAATATTTAAATATTGTGAGTCCAAGAGGGTATGTTTTAGAGTGTGACATGACTAGTGTTTGTAAGTGTTGTTGAGAGATGAAGAGGTAACTGTCATTCAGGAGAAGGACAGTGTTATTTATTTATTTATTGTGTTAGTTAGTTTTTTATATTGTCCTATTAACAAAATTTTTCGTACATATTTCATATTTATACTTCGTAGGTTTTTCCTAGTATTACAAGGGTGCATGAAATCAGGTAATTTGTATATACAGTAAATGGATTAAAAGAAATCCTATATATGTACTGTAGGTGGAGCTTACTGTGATATGAATGGACAAGGTTAAATGAATTGGTGTTCATTGAAATTTATTGTAAATTGTTAAAACGCTACAAGTACTTTGTCAAAGCTATTGAAAAAAATTGATTGATCCTGTTTCATTATTGTGACTGAGTTGGTTTTCCCCAAGTTTCTTCCTGGACGCAGATGTCTAGCTATTTATAAGGAATCTCGTGTCCTTTCTTCATTGTGTGTAGTATCTTAAGATTACTTTGTATAATATAGCATGAATGTCATGTGTCTTTCATATGGGGCGCTAACGTTGTGGTGAGTTGTATTGGAAGGCATTGATGAGTTCTTTGATTTTATGTATGCCAGAGGATAAAAATATATCTGTGCTGCTCTTCAGGCAATGAGGCGGTCTGTGCCAAATCTTATTATTTGTTTGGAATAAAATTCTTATTTTATGCCATTTGAAGATATTGGCAATTTTTTTGGAGATGTTACTCAAGAATGGGATGCATGTTAGTATATTTTCGTGTTTCTTCGTGGTTTCTTTGTTGATTTTCTTTTTCATCTTTTTGTTAAATTGTCTGTCAGTGTAGGTTTACAGACAGTAGTTGCGGGTATTTGTTTTATGATTCTCGTTTCATTCTGGAAGTTCACAGTCCTCAATGGGATTCTTGGAGCTCAATGAATCATTGCTTGGTATCCTGATAGTTTGTTCATGTTGGTGCGGCAGAAAGAAGCATGTACGTTAATGTCAGTGGTGCTTGGTTTGGCGTAAATTTGGAATACATAATTGTCATCTAGCTTGCAGATGGGTCAAGGAAGTTTATATTATTATTTATTTCCTGTTCACAGGTGAATTTAATGTTCTGTGCATTTTGTTGAAGTCTGGAGGATGGCTTGGACACCATCTTTGTTTACTCCTCTGTCTTCTGTATAACTGAACTTTTTTAATGCATATTGTCTTTTTTTGTAAAAATTTTGTGCCCTAGGTCGTGGAGCGATATAGCGGCTATACATCTTGATTTCCTGGCACACATATCTAGCCCATTCCTTTATTTGTAGATTTTTCCTCTGAAAGAAAAGCAGTTCAGCCGTACCTCTCTCCTGCTTTTTGAGTCACACGTGCAAAGCTTAGTTGGTAAGAGAATTGCACGTGTGTGACACTGTTCGGTGTTCGAATACCAATGAGGCACAGTTTTTAATTTTCCAGGAAGTTTCAAAACAGTGCACTCTCCATTGCAGAGTAGAAGATTCAGTGTAAAATAAAGGCGGGACAAATATGTACTTCTAATTACACTATCCACACGTAGTTCATATACAAAGAACAGATTGTGTTGTCAGATATTTGTTCACCTCCATCATCGAGACATCAGATCCAACATTGACGGACAGCCTTGTGATAAACGGATGGAAGAGATTACGAGAATTAATGTCTAGGTAATAGCAACTTCAATGGAGCGGCACCGAAAGCTTCTGCTGGTGAGGATGGTGCAGACCATAGCAGTGTTTGACAGAAATGATTTAGAGAAACCAAGAAAGTTTAAATCGAAATGGCAGCAAGGCAGGTTTTAACAGTGGCGAAAAAAATATGTGTGACAGTCAAAGTAAGAACTCGACATCGGATGTGTCGAACAGTATTCTGATAACGTTGTGATTTGGGGTGTACGTCACTCTGGCAGTCGTAGAAACGATGCTGATTGGTTGTAAAACAACAAATAAAAGAACACAGAAAAAATTATGAAATTTGGAGAGGTCAGAACATTAGGGAAACATTCAAAATATATTAAGATAATGGTCCAAATTTCAAACCGCTCACAAAATTCTGTTTCCAACAGTAGCTCTGTAGGCTGGGCGAGAAATTTGTTCTGAACATAAAGAATAAAGGAAGTGACACCCTGCTTAACCTAATGATGTCCAAGATGCTACTCCAGGTGGGTGTAAAATGAATGTGCATAGTGGAAAATGTTGAAGGCGAAAATGAATATTTGGACCTGTCTGACTATCCCCTGAAGCAGTTCTTAGTATCTCTTAATGGTGATATTATCTCCTCCTTCTTGTTCCTTAACATATAAATTACATCAGCATAAATGAATAATTAACGGAACTAGTAACTACAAATCATAAATTCACTTTCTGCTTATACATTTATTGTGGATTAAAACCCCTTTATATATTAAAAATGTTTATATATCAATTTCCAATGGACATAAAGAGATAAAAATGGATTTCCTAACTAATATGATTGATCAATTGCCCAAATCTGTCCCTTTTTATGACTACGTAATCTAATATAAATAACGCGAGATGACTGACATCACCTGCGTATCAAGCACTACAAGACACTAATTTCAAAGATGATCTACAGTGGTGTGCAACCTCTGTGGAAATAAAATTTACACGATCACGGCTGTTTAGCTTTATAGCCCTAATAAGCAGAAGCAATTAGCAATATCACCGTATATACTGCGGTCCGGTGCGTCGGAGTGATGATTCACATACACGTCTGCGACGACGGAAGAACTCCAGCCACAAAACATAAAAAAAGCCTCATTCAAACACTAGGACAGTAGAAGACGGTCCTCTGACTAGAATAATCTAATACTGCCTTCTCCTCTCTGAGTTCCACAGTCGAACTCCCAGCCACAAGAACAGAGTTCAGAGAGCATCTCACCATGAGTAGAGGCAGAAGAAGTGCTCTCAGTCACTGAACGCTGCATACTCAACGACGACTCCCTACCCGGAGGTCAAGTTCAGAATCGTATAACTTCGCAACAGTAAAGTGCCTAACCGTTCTAACTATAAAATCTCCTGAGAGCAAAGACAGCAAGGTCTATCTGTACCAACAAAAGCTGATACTGAGCGACTGTCAAACACGGGTGCTCGGAAGACTTATTTGCCTCCACCGCTGGCTTCCCAGCAAAGCTCGGCTCCCCTCCCTCTTAACTGCAGAAAGTGAATCATATTCTCGAAACCACGGAATACTCTCCCTCTCTACAGATTCTTCCGAACGCTGACCAACCATATTTTAGTCTTTTCTCGTCCAGCGCGGAAAGCTTGCGTGGAAATACCTATCCCCGTTAATTAGGAATACATACAATGGTACGCTTCTCAGAGTAAATATCCTCGGAAATAACGCAACCTGCATGATTTCCGAGGTAACGCTTCCTCGTTCCTCTCCGCTGCGTCCATGATTTCCAGAGTTTCCGAAGTATTATTCGGTTACCCTTGCGGCTCCGCTTCATCACCGAACGGCTTCAGCGCTCAGGTGCCCCGACCGTCCGTCTTGGCTATTTCCTGTATCAAGCAGGACACGCAGACCTGTGGGCTTTTACACCCAGGGCTTGAGTTTCGCTTGCCGTTTCATTTCCACTGGCATTCCAATCTTTACTAGTATAGGCAATCATTCAATACGCCGTATTGATGATAAAGGCACTCCGCCACCTTTCATGCAATAAGCGTTAACAACTATTTACAAGATGTACATGACAACGTCAGTCTTCTTTAGATATTCATATATGCGATGTACAACCTATCAAATGATACCTAGTTCCGGTTGTAAATCACGGCAAAGTATGTAGATGAGTGCTTGTAAGGGGCGAAATTATAGCCACCTTGCAAATGCTGAGTACTGTGCGTCAGTCACGGACCATTACCAGACCAGATTGATAGAAAGTTCAAGAAATACTAAACATAAGACATTCTGTCTCCAGATGCGGGCCCTTTCTACGTTAGAAACATGTGCACTACCAATTTTCCTTTCAAAATTAGAAACATGAGCACTTGCAATCTGTTATTTGCTCATTACAATTTCGTTTCTGACATACTGACCCTTTTTTGTCACCACCAACCACATCCAATCCCACATCTTCCACCCATCCGCAGGTGTGGCCCAAGGATTAGCTCTATCCCCTCTAACTCCTCTGCACAACTGCTACCTCAGCCACCAGTCCCTATCCATCTTCTCCAGTAAGCTGACGACAACGCCTTCATTGTTCGTCATTCAGCCCTCCATGCTTCTCAGTAGCCTCTTGATACACACAGCAACAACTCTGTGTCCTGACGTAGCCACTAATGTATCATAATCAGTCCTTTCGAAACCCAAGCAGTAATCATCCAGTCAGTTTCGTCAACCTAACATACATCTCGCCATTGATAACAATCCCATCCATTTTAGTAACACATTAAAATCTCTTAGAGTAACTCTCGACCGCAACCTAACACGGCACCCGCACCAAAAAACCGTCCAACAAAAAGCGTACAATACCTGTGGACAAACGTTACGAAAATTATTAACGAGTTGAACATTTTTCCGAAACCCCTGCACCAAAACAACCCCTATCTGTCTTTGCCAAAGCAGCCAGTATCTCCAAAATTTCACCACCCCTTCCTAGGAGGCCAAGCGCTTCGCCTCATCTTCCGGACCCATCTACCCTCTCCTAGACGTATCCTCATATTCCTCGAGCATCTTCCCAAATCCTATGCATCCAGTAAATTCGACGAAAATAACTCAGTTGTCAACCTAATATTCTGTAACAGAGGGTTGCTGCTACACCTTAACCAACACGCCCCAGCTTCCCCCCACCCCCACACATCCATCCCATATCCAAAGTCAGCTTCAATGGGCTTCCTTTTTCTGCCACATGTATCCATCCTATAGTCCCAGTCCCCATATCCCTTCTTTAGATCTAGATTCCAACACCTCTCCAGCTCTCTCACCAACCTTCACTCCTTCTCGCTCTGGATTCCACACACACCTCAGTTCGCAACCAAACATCATGCCCCCAGTTACAGACATGGGAGACCGTTTATCTGTCTTGGCTTATTGCCGTCATCTATTCACACTCGAGTTCACGAACCACATCTTGAATGACCATTGTTATCTAAATTATCTCTTTATCATAACCTAGCGTAACAGATGAACGTGCGGGTCAACTCTTCTGTGGTGTCTAGAGGTTCATAGGCAACACAGTAATGTTCTGTTACTGAAATAGAAGCAACTAGCTGTAAAGTTTATAAATATCAGTTAATACGTGCACCAGGCTGAATAATTAAAGCGACACTTGGGTTCACGTACACTGCCTGATAGAAATCGTGAGGTACCCACAAGGGGAAGAGGAAAGGAAATGAAATACCACGGGTTGAGAGGGTATGTGATGTTATTTCAGTGATTTCAAAATCGAGACAAATTTATGAAGAATTTAGCAGTATGAACCTACTTATCAGTATGACGTTGCACCCCCTCTGACCTGGATGGATGCACTGATTCATTTGGTAAGGGTGGCACAAAGCAGATGTCTCTTCTCCTGAGGCAAGCTGGCTCAAGCTGTTCTAACTGATCCTTAATATCCGACACTGGCACGGAGCTGGCGTCGAACTGGTCGTATACATGTCCTATCAGGGACAGATCTGGGGGTGTCGCTGGCCGTTGGGGTGTGTCATGATGACGCAGACACTACTGCATTGTCCTGTTGATAAATGGACCACGATACTGTTGTATGAGAGGTAAAACGCGAGGACGCAGAATGTCCGTGAGGTATCGTTGTACTGCAAGAGTTCACTCAGTCATTTGCACCCCTGACGAAGTCATACCCGATGGCTTCCTCCGCATCGTGATTCTAAGGGAAACACTGCTGTGTCACACAAAATGTTGCAATAACGCAACACCTTTCCACTTTGCCACCATACTCGCCGACCACGGTCATCCTGGGTAATGCAGAATCGCTGTTCTACGCTATAAATATTGTGATACCATTCATCAGCAGTCTGTAGTTGCCAGTCATGGCTGCACTCCAAACGCAGTCGTTTGTGTTGTGTTGTTAATTGCAGCCTAATGGCAGCCTACACGTCAGATGGTAATTCTTCACTGTGGCTGGAGCTAGTCTCCGACCAATGGTGCAGGATAACAAAAAATGTTGCATAGATGCATTACTCGTTCTCAGATGGTAGGCGTAGATGCGGAGGGGTTATGACATGCCTGGTGCTCAATATAGCAATCCTCCTTGTGGTCGACCTGAATCTTCAGGACGGGTATGATTTCCCTCACATTTCCATGAAGTCCAACATTAGGGCGCTGTCACATCTGAGTGTCCCACATCAAGTCCGGATACTGCACGATTCGATCAGCTGTCCATACGTAGACCCGCAATGAGGCGTCATTCAAGCGCTGTGTGGTGGTGATAACGATGTCTCATACGAGTACACGACGTCTCTGCGTCCTTCCCACTGATCATCGAACGTCTGACGCTGTTCACGTCCCTTATATAACATACCCGTGACCTGGTAGCGTTTATTTATTTATTTCTCAAGTAAAGACTAGCTGCCTGTTGTTATATAGCAGGTCGCTCATTGTGTGATTTTACATGTTATATCATATAAATTCTGTTTTATTACTGGTACCTTTTTTGTGAAAATTTTTCAAAAGAACAGATTTAAAAATAACATACACACACACACACACACACACACACACACACACACACACACATATATATATATATATATATATATATATATATATATATATATATATAAGTACAAATGCATATACACAGTTCTGTTTACACTTGTTGCTAACTTATAGTAGATAATGATAATAAATAAGATACATGATAGGTTACGGATATATTTAAAATTTATCAAAAGTTTATTTAAAGGAAGAAACAAGAGATGGCAATTTGGCTTACATATGATGCGACAGTTGCTAGCTAACATCCCAAATATGTTCGGGCTCACATGCGGTTCCTCTTCGCCGAAATGTCTTCGCTCAAACTCGTCTAGGTGTTGAACTGCACGTGTCGCATTACACGGCCTAAATTAGACACTTGTGACCCTTGTCACATTGTCACATTGTCTGGCTGATGGCAAGTTTGCGGAATTCTATGAGACATACAACGTTAATATACCATATAACAGCTGTAATAATAATATCGGGAGCTAAATTAACGACCCATAAATGATGTAGACCACACAGTTGCGATTTTGTTAGAATAATGTTTATTCAGGAAGCAAACTAATAGCGAAAATGGCCGTATTTAGAATTATTATCACACTCGAGAGCACATCCATTTGACACAGTTCGATCATTCACAATCTCATCGCGAATTACAAGTCCAATACTACACCTAGTTAACCGCTCGAAAAGTTAAGAGTTCACACCAGGCGCTCGGCTGCTCACCGCTCAGAGACTGTCCCTCGATACCACACAACGTCAAATTTTCTAAGTCGTTTCATTTCCTAGCTGCCTAAAGACCGACCGCCCGCTGCACCAGCACTGTCCCTCTGCCCGTCTCCGGCCGCGTTTCCCGCGCGCCGAACATCATCGCTCAACTGACTAGGGCAGTTCCCTTTCCTGAAGCCATCCATCTGATTGGCTACAGCTTATTCTACATTATTTTACATTTTAATATATTTAAATAATCAAAGCTTGACCACTTTCACGTCATAATAAAGTAACAATAATATCCGTTACATATTAAACGTTAAATTCTTGTACATAAAACCAGTATAGTTTCCTTCTGAGCTTTGAATGCCACGGCCAGTAGCCTTCCACCAATGTGCTTTCTGACAAATAAATAAAGAAAAAAAGTAACTACTAGGCACTAAACTTTCCTACAAATATTCTATTACCTAATGATTCAATAAGGTACAATGCTGACATGCTTCAATGTGTTTTGTGTGGAGGAAATGATGATCTGATGCTTAACTGAAAATACTGATAATTTAAATTTACTATATCCGTGGTGTGCGTACTGTAAGACGTTCGGTACACACACCATCAGATTATTTGACTTGTCGCTCTAACGAAGTAGGCGAGTGTCAGCAATATGTCTCGTGGTCTTATCGTGGCGTGTTTATCTTCTGCCGTTAGGTCAGACGATAGAAATGCCACTTGGACGCTTAGAGTAGCAGATTGACGGTGGCCAACTTTAAACAGAACTTGATTAATTTTCACACACATTTATCAAAATAATAAAAAGCATAGACATTACGTAACTTGATTCTGGATGCTGTTTTCAATTGACAATCTGAAGTTCCTTTGGTCTTGGTACGTTAATCTTATTCTCACATATCTCTGATACTTTTTTTCTTTTGATCATCAGTCTAGTGACTGGCTTGATGCGGCCCGCCACGAATTCCTTTCCTGTGCTAACCTCTTCAGCTCAGAGTAGCACTTGCAACCTACGTCCTCAATTATTTGCTTGACGTATTCCAATCTCTGTCTTCCTCTACAGTTTTTGCCCTCTACAGCTCCCTCTAGTACCATGGAAGTCATTCCCTCATGTCTTAGCAGATGTCCTATCGTCCTGGCCCTTCTCCTTATCAGTGTTTTCCACATATTCCTTTCCTCTCCGATTCTGCGTAGAACCTCCTCATTCCTTACCTTATCAGTCCACATAATTTTCAACATTCGTCTATAGCACCACATCTCAAATGCTTCGATTCTCTTCTGTTCCGGTTTTCCCACAGTCCATGTTTCACTACCATACAATGCTGTACTCCAGACGTACATCCTCAGAAATTTCTTCCTCAAATTAAGGCCGGTATTGATATTAGTAGACTTCTCTTGGCCAGAAATGCCTTTCCTGCCATAGCGAGTCTGCTTTTTATATCCTCCTTGCTCCGTCCGTCATTGGTTATTTTACTGCCTAGGTAGCAGAATTCTTTAACTTCATTGACTTCGTGACCATCAATCCTGATGTTAAGTTTCTCGCTGTTCTCATTTCTACTACTTCCCATTACCTTCGCCTTTCTCCGATTTACTCTCAAACCATACTGTGTATTCATTAGACTGTTCATTCCGTTCAGCAGATCATTTAGTTCTTCTTCACTTTCACTCAGGATAGCAATGTCATCAGCGAATCGTATCATTGATATCCTTTCACCTTGTATTTTAATTCCACGCCTGAACCTTTCTTTTATTTCCATCATTGCTTCCTCGATGTACAGATTGAAGAGTAGGGGCGAAAGGCTACAGCCTTGTCTTACACCCTTCTTAATACGAGCACTTCGTTCTTGATCGGCCACTCTTATTATTCCCTCTTGGTTGTTGTACATATTGTATATGACCCGTCTCTCCCTATAGCTTACCCCTACTTTTTACAGAATCTCGAACAGCTTGCACCATTTTATATTGTCGAATGCTTTTTCCAGGTCGACAAATCCTATGAAAGTGTCTTGATTTTTCTTTAGCCTTGCTTCCATTACTAGCCGTAACGTCAGAATTGCCTCTCTCGTCCCTTTACTTTTCCTAAAGCCAAACTGATTGTCACCTAGCGCATTCTCAATTTTCTTTTCCATTCTTCTGTATATTATTCTTGTACGCAGCTTCGATGCATGAGCTGTTAAGCTGATTGTGCGATAATTCTCGCACTTGTCAGCTCTTGCCTTCTTCGGAATTCTGTGGATGATGCTTTTCCGAAAGTCAGATGGTATATCGCCAGACTCATATATTCTACACACCAACGTGAATAGTCGTTTTGTTGCCACTTCCCCCAATGATTTTAGAAATGCTGATGGAATGTTATCTATCCCTTCTGCCTTATTTGACCGTAAGTCCTCCAAAGCTCTTCTAAATTCCGATTCTAATACTATATCCCCTATCTCTTCTAAATCGACTCCTGTTTCTTCCTCTATCACATCAGACAAATCTTCATCCTCATAGAGGCTTTCAGTGTATTCTTTCCACCTATCTGCTCTCTCCTCTGCATTTAACAGTGGAATTCCCGTTGCGCTCTTAATGTTACCACCGTTGCTTTTAATGTCACCAAAGGTTGTTTTGACTTTCCTGTATGCTGAGTCTGTCCTTCCGACAATCATATCCTTTTCGATGTCTTCACATTTCTCCTGCAGCCATTTCGTCTTAGCTTCCCTGCACTTTCTATTTATTTCATTCCTCAGCGGTTTGTATTTCTATATTCCTGATTTTCCCGGAACATGTTTGTACTTCCTCCTTTCATCCATCAACTGAAGTATTTCTTCTGTTACCCATGGTTTCTTCTCAACTGCCTTCTTTGTACCTATGTTTTCCTTCCCAACTTTTGTGATGGCCATTTTTAGAGATGTCCATTCCTCTTTAACTGTACTGCCTACTGCGCTATTCCTTATTGCTGTATCTATAGCGTTAGAGAACTTCAAACGTATCTCGTCATTCCTTAGTACTTCCGTATCCCACTTCTTAGCGTATTGATTCTTCCTGACTAGTGTCTTGAACTTAAGCCTACTCTTCATCACTACTATATTGTGATCTGAGTCCATATCTGCTCCTGGGTACGCCTTACAATCCAGTATCTGATTTCGGAATCTCAATCTAATCTAACTGAAATCTTCCCGTATCTCCCGGCCTTTTCCAAGTATACCTCCTCCTCTTGTGATTCTTGAACAGGGTATTCGCTATTACTAGCTGAAACTTGTTACAGAACTCAATTAGTCTTTCTCTTCCTTCATTCCTTGTCCCAAGCCCATATTCTCCTGTAACCTTTTCTTCTACTCCTTCCCCTACAACTGCATTCCAGTCGCCCATGACTATTAGATTTTCGTCCCCCTTTACATACTGCATTACCTTTTCAGTATCCTCATACACTTTCTCTATCTGTTCATCTTCAGCTTGCTTCGTCGGCATGTATACCTGAACTATCGTTGTCGGTGTTGGTCTGCTGTCGATTCTTATTAGAACAACCCGGTCACTGAACTGTTCACAGTAACACACCCTCTGCCCTACCTTCCTATTCATAACGAATCCTACACCTGTTATACCATTTTCTGCTGCTGTTGATATTACCCGATACTCATCTGACCAGAAATCCTTGTCTTCCTTCCACTTCACTTCACTGACCCCTACTATATCTAGATTGAGCCTTTGCATTTCCCTTTTCAGATTTTCTAGTTTCCCTACCACGTTCAAGCTTTTGACATTCCACGCCCCGACTCGTAGAATGTTATCCTTTCGTTGATCATTCAACCTTTTTCTCATGGTAACCTCCCCCTTGGCAGTCCCTTCCCGGAGATCCGAATGGGGGACTATTCCGGAATCTTTTGCCAATGGAGAGATCATCGTGACACTTCTTCAAATACAGACCACATGTCCTGTGGATACACGTTACGTGTCTTTAATGCAGTGGTTTCCATTGCCTTCTGCATCCTCATGTCGTTGATCATTGCTGATTCTTCCGCGTTTAGGGGCAATTTCCCACCCCTAGTACAAGAGAGTGCCCTGTACCTCTATTCGCTCCTCCGCCCTCTTTGACAAGGCCGTTGGCAGAATGAGGCTGACTTTTTATGCCGGAAGTCTTCGGCCGCCAATGCTGCCAAAATTTAGGCAGTGGCGGGGATCGAACCCGGGACCGAAGACGTTTTGGTTATGAATCAGACGCTACCCCTAGACCACGGGTAGTTATATTGGGCATAAATGCTTTCTTCCCCTATGCTGATTTGGTTTTTATGTCCTCTTTTATTCGTTCGTGATGGAGCTGCTATAATAAACATCCTCTGTCTGCAAAGATCTGAAAAAATTGTTTATAACAGATGATGAGAGTCTCCACAGAATTGACGAAGAAAGGAGCAGATGGAAGACACACACCATCAGATTATTTGACTTGTCGCTGTAGCGAAGTAGGCGAGTGTCAGCAATATGTCTCGTGGTCTTGTCGTGGCGTGTTTATCTTTTGCCGTTAGGTCAGACGATAGAAATGCCACTTGCACGCTTAGAGTAGCAGATTGACGGAGACCAACTTTAAACAGAACTTGATTAATTTTCACACACATGTATTAAAATAATAAAAAGCATAGACCTTACATAACTTGATTCTGGATGCTGTTTACAATTGACAATCTGAAGTTCCTTTGGTTTTGGTACGTTAATCTTATTCTCACATATCTCTGATACTTGACAAAGTGTCTATACATTTCTCTTCATGGCTATGTACAGGAATATGATAATCTTATTAGGCGCAGACTGAAACTTGACTATAGACTGGTACAGACAGGTACAGACTAATGCAGACTAATGCAAACTAATGCAGTCTAATGCAAACTGGTGCAGACAAATGCAGACTGGTGCAGACAAATGCAGACTGACCAATCGGAGGTCTGTACACTCGTTATAATACCTCGAGCGTTCAGGTATCACTGCGCGAGTGTGATCCGCAAGGAGAAAAGGTTCTACGTTAGCAGCAATCTCATTGGTTGCATGACATATTAATACGCAGATCGGCGGAAGCAGAATTTGGTCCATCTCTAAGGCAGCGCCATCTCGTAGTGCGGAGACGGACGAGCGCTGCGCCTGTGCTGTTGTGCTTAGCGGGGCGCGCTCTAGTGGGAAAGTTGTGTACGCGCTGACTACGCGGAACTATGTTCACAACAATGTGACATCCAGTTCCAAAAATTATATATTTGTCAATGATTCTAGTGCCCAAACATTATCAACCAAACATCTATCTTCATACATTTCCTTGCGTATTTTCTAATAAACACATCATTTCATCTCACTTTACACTGCATGTCCTACTAACGCAGAGTCTCCACTAAGAATATCATGTCCATACACTTACCTACCCACTCACTAACTGCTCGTCCGTCCAACCACAAAATCTCTTGTCGAGAGCGCAGAGCGCTGTCACCGGTATTTACACAATCTATAGCGTAATCAACATAAAACAGGTTACTTACACAATTATTCTGCGTAAAACTGTTGTAGATGTTGGCCACTGATGTATCGCATATACGGATGGTGTTAACCTCTTCAGTATTAGTTAAGGCCTGAAGATTGCGCACGGAAGCACCGAAACGACATCAGAACGACGGCTGTAGGTGTTTCGTTTTCTTACGTAAGTGAACGGCTGAAGTCCCAAACCTCCGATCACAATGATGCACATACAAAAAATATCGCTTTAATGGTTGATGATTCCGCGACTGCAATAGATGCTACAATTCAGCAGTGAGTAGACAAACATTGACAGCCATTAACGACATTCAACTAGAAGTTATGTCCCGGTCGCAGAACAGCTGGTTGACATATAAGTGCGAGTTGCGTACGGCCGGAAATTACGTCATATGCTGAAAGGTCAACAGTTTACGCTGGTCCCTGACCTCAAGCTAGTGACGTATGTTTTCCGTCAGAGACCAGACAAACCATCACCGTACTAGATGAGCCACTTGTACTACATAGCGCAATTCACGACTCTAATAGTCCACGTCGAGGGAGAACGGAATATACCAGTGGAAGACCTTTCTTGCGTAGATGCAATTACAGGTGCAGTTGACTGGGGAGCACTCACCTTACCACAGTAATTTGAACACGAGTAACAAGATTTACCAGCACAGCCATCTGGTCTACGGCTCCATCGTATCCAGCTGCCGCTGCCAAACGTATTGTTGATTTGTGACGTTTCTGTATTGAAGGCATGACCATTCGTGACAATTAACTTTGGACAGCAGGCAATCTCGTTTTTGCATGATTTGTCTCGCCTGGTTCGACGAGCCTGGTTAAGCGAGTTTTTGTCCACTTGGGCCTCTACACGTCTATCAAGGAAGATCTAAAGCTACAGCAGGAGTTGTCTAGAGTCAGCCGATTTTATCGAGGTATCAGACTTTGTCCACAAACTGCCCTCGCAAATACGGCAGCTACGACCTGTTACACGGAGCGATCAGCAGATTCTCCACCATTTTATCTTCACTGACGTCCGCAGCTTATTGGTCTTGCGGTAGCGTTCTCGCTTCCCGCGCACGGGGTCCCGGGTTCGATTTCCGGCGGGGTCGGGGATTTTCTCCGCCTCGTGATGACTAGCTGTTGTGTGTCTTTCATCATCATTGACCCGCAAGTCGCCGAAGTGGCGTCAACTAAACAAGACGTGCAGTACGGCGGCCGAACTTCCCCGCATGGGGCCTGCCGGCCAACAATGCCATACGATCATTTCATTTCATTTTTCTTCACTGACATTTGGAAATGTGTCCAAGACTTTGACTGACACGACACTGAGTGCAAGCCTCTGCAGCCACATTCATCAGCAGGGATGGCGAAATGTTTAACTTGATGTTGTGGGTATACCGGCGATAATCTCCACTGACACACATTCACAAAATTTCTTACGTAACTAGTGGGATACTTGGATACTGGAGTAGTGCTAGTTAGTGTAAGAAAAACATGAAACTAACGAAAATATTTTTTTTTTTTTTTTGCAAAAATTCTGAGAAATCACAATGGCACTTTTAGTTATGAATTGAAGAAGTTATTTCCGGGTTCTTTTCGGAATGTGAATTTATCTCTTAAGGATAGGATTCGCTAATGAAATTTCTACACAAAGTTTAAGATTGTTATTGACTTGGCAGAACGGCTGAAAGCCGCGCCTACTCAACTTGAATAATTATCCGTTAGAATGGTGCTAGGTACGGTCGAGGCTGTCGCATGTGAAATGCAGTGAAGTGTACTGTTGTGGAGAAAATATGGGGCTCGCAAGAGCTGTAGCGCACAATACGGTAAGCTGCGATGACTGCTGTCTGCGCTGCTCGCTGCTGACAAGTAAGATAACTCTCATTCTATCTGGATTGACCTTCGCCAATCAAACTCTCCATGCTCCTTGATGAAGTCAAGGACTCCTATTCGCCCCTAGTCTAACTATTGGCGTGGTACACCAGTCAGATAACCAGTCCACCGCAATGCCACTCAAAAATTCGCTCGCAGGCATTTAACTATGACTCTGTCCGTTCACACTGCACAATAAGTGTGGCGGCCAACACAGTGAACAACGCTCTATCGCAAGGACTCAATATAGAGTCGCATTCGAATTCGCTATCGACAGAGGTGCTCTCCCAGTGAAGTACTGAGGAGAGACTTGTTCCTCACTCTTTGAGTACACGTACGAGCGCACACGCGCTCACTACGTGTTCTCGCTCCAAGAGCGACAACAGAATGGCCCCTCTCCACATCAGACGTGAAGGGGTATATCTTTCGGTCTCTTCCATTACTCCTTCAGCTCAAGGCGTCAGGAATATCGTCTGCCAATCAGAATTGCTCTTCTGAAACGGGAGAATGACGTTTCGTTTAAGGCGACCAATCTGAATATCTGTAGCATTGGCGTTTGGCGTTTGCTGTCTCCCTGTGAAAACCTCTGAAACTGCGTGCTATGTTTGTAAAGAATGCATAGGCTGGGCGCTCCCACACAGCGTAGCGGAATTTGCTATTAAGCCAAACACGGGGTCGTTCTCCCTTTCACTCGGGCAAACGCTGTCTGCTCTACGGGCAGTCGCCGGACGACGTAGATAGTTTGACTCATCCTCTGAAGGGACCGGCCTCCTGGCGTGCGGTTTGCCTCTCCTGAACTAAAAGCTTTTGTGACCATCGTGTCTTGAATGTGTGTGTGTACGCCAGCTTCGAGTATTTTAATCTCGGTGCGCGCTTGCGATTTACTTGTTATTTGCATATCATTTACGTGAATTCATACAACACTGACTTTATATTATCGAGTTTGAGTTCGAATGAACCGTCTTGATGTGCAGAATATGATTGTGAGGGCGGAATATGTAAGCAATGAAGATCAGGAAACCACGACGTCTTACAACCTTACTTTTGGAATTAGCCTCGACATACTTGGGCTATCCACAAAGTACATTACGTTTTGGAATTAAAAATAAATAAAGTATTGGAAATTTTTTAAAATTATATACAGATGAAAGCCACACTTAAATACTACTTTTCTACATGGTTGCCATTTAAATTAAGGCACTTATCGTAGCGATGGACGAGCTTGGAAATTCCTTCGTCGTAAAATTCGGCCGCCAGCGCCTTCAACCACGTGGTCACCTCTTCTTGAAGCTGTGCGTCGTCATCAAAACGCTGCATAGCCAACCACTTCTTCATTGCTGGGAATAAGTGGAAGTCGTTCGGTGCCAGGTCGGGACTGTAAGGCGGATGAGGAAACAACTCCCACTTAAAAGATTCGAGAACTTCACGAGTGGCATTTGCCGTGTGGGCCCGGGCGTTGTGGTGAATCAGCAACATCTTTGAGCCCAACTTTTCCCTGCGCTTGTTTTGTATTGCTCTTCTGAGGTTGTGCAGAGTTTGGCAATACCTTTGAGAGTTTATTGTAGTGCCTATTTCCAGGAAATCCACAAAAATCATACCTTTCCTGTCCCAAAAGACAGTCATTACGTGGTTGAAGGCGCAGGCGGCCGAATTTTACGGCGAAGGAATTTCCAAGCTCGTCCATCGCTACGAAAAGTGCCTTAATTTAAATGGCAACTATGTAGAAAAGTAGTATTTAAGTGTGGCTTTCATCTGTATATAATAAAAAAAATTCCAAATCTTTATTTATTTTTAATTCCAAAACGTAATGTACTTTGTGGATAGCCCTCGTATTTCATCAGGTACCAAAACTGATGCACGCGTAACGTGTGAATACTAGGACGAAAATTGGTTTCCGGATCTCGGTTCTTGTCATTTTCAGGTTTGTCGCATGCAAACGACGTGATAGGCCGAAACTTTAAGAAAAAGGACTCACAAGACATCGTGACACCTGACGCGACTGGGGCTATGGCACTAATCTGATCCGGCAGGCAGTCCCGCCTCCGCCTTGTAGCTGCTGCGGTGGTCGTTGCCCTGCCGACGCAGGGTGGCGCCAGCCGGCATTTTCTATTTGCGCGCAGCATGCAACCTCCCGTCTCCAGTTGCCGCTGTTTTCCTCGCCGGCGCAGACAGCTGCACGGAAGGGTAGCAGGCGCCCGCCCGCTTTTGAAAATTTTAATACCGCCCCGTACGGCTCCGCGGCGGGTATTTCGTGTCGCCGAGACGTCAAAACAGATCCTTATCGCGTTCCGCCCGCGAGCAGAGGGCGGGCCGGCTCCGTTTAAAAGCGCAGTTCCGAACAAACAACATATTTTATTGGCCCGCGCTGTGCCGGGCACCTCGGCCGCCGGAATTATGTGGAAGTTTTGATGAGCTGCGCGGCCGGCATGCGATGTGTCGTGGCTGCACGGAACGGAGCCGCTATATCTGGACGCGGCCGACGCCCCTCGGCAAACAACAGCCACTCCTGTCCGCATTGTACTGCACACAGCTGCAGTCCGGTGGCTGTAGCCCTGGGTGCAGCCGGAACACTTGCCTTCGTTCACGCTTATACTCCGCAAGCCGCATTACGGTGTTTGAGTATCCGGCACAACGACTCCCGTAACATCCGTGAACATCGGTAGTAAGGGGATGGTTGTGTTTGACGGTCAACAACGCAGGTAAGGCACGTGTCGGGGACCCGATTAGCTGGAGCATCAGTAACCAAGGCAGCCAGCTTATTGAATGTTTCAAGAGCAACTGTTTCAACAGTCATGACAGCCTACAGAAAACATGGAAAGACATCATCGTGTAAACGTAATAGTGGGCGAAAATCAAAACTAAATGACAGAGATCGTCGTAGGCCAACATAAATTGCGTCAAAACACAAAAAACTATGGAGGCTAAAGTGCTTGCAGAGCTCAATAGTCATCTTCAAGATCCCATATCAATCGACACTGTCCGCCGAGAACTCCGTAAAGGGAATATTCATGGACGAGCCACTATACCGAAACCATTAGTGACGACAACCAACGCAATGAAGCCTAAAACATGGTTCAGGAGCATAAATCTTGGATGATTGATCAGTGGAAACTCGTCATACCGCCCAACGACTCATCTGTGAAGTTTTTATAAAAATGTGTGTACAAATGTGCCTCTTGGATGAAGTGACATGTACTAAAACGACGGAGAAAAGAATGTTTGTCGGTGGTAAAACATTAAAAATGCTTTCCTTGGATTATGTGGAATATGTGTTGTGGATTGGCAAGAGAGCCAACCCACTATGAGAGGAAGCCGAAAGGCACGCGTTTTAGCTCACGCAGGCTGGCGTGAGGTCTGGAACAGGACAAGGAAGTTAGACTTTAGCAAAAAAGGACGTAGCTGTTGGAATACTTAACTTTAATCCGTAAATGGTGAACATCGCTCTTGACGGTACATGTTTTACAGCATCAATAGTAACTGGTAATGGCGCTTTGCTAGGTCGTAGCAAATGACGTAGCTGAAGGCTATGCTAACTATCGTCTCGGCAAATGAGAGCGTAATTTGTCAGTGAACCATCGCTAGCAAAGTCGGCTGTACAACTGGGGCGAGTGCTAGGAAGTCTCTCTAGACCTGCCGTGTGGCGGCGCTCGGTCTGCAATCACTGATAGTGGCGACACGCGGGTCCGACGTATACTAACGGACCGCGGCCGATTTAAAGGCTACCACCTAGCAAGTGTGGTGTCTGGCGGTGGCACCACAATATGCATTTCACCTCGTTAAAGAGAAGATATAAAACATGTATTAAGACAAATTACACTTGACGATGGACCCACAGGGTCCGAAATGCATCGTGTAGTTAATAAAACACGAAAAGTTGTGACTGAAGGCGTTGTTTAATTCATACCTCCACTTACGTGGTGCGTTCTTATACAGGGTGTTACAAAAAGATACGGCCAAACGTTCAGGAAACATTCCTCACACACAAAGAAAGAAAATATGTTGTGTGGACATGTGTCCGGAAACGCTTACTTTCCATGTTAGAGCTCATTTTATTACTTCTCTTCAAATCACATTAATCATGGAATGGAAACACACAGCAACAGAACGTACCAGCGTGACTTCAAACACTTTGTTACAGGAAATGTTGAAAATGTCCTCCGTTGGCGAGGATACATGCATCCACCCTTCGTCGCATGGAATCCCTGATGCGCTGATGAAGCCCTGGAGAATGGCGTATTGTATCACAGCCGTCCACAATACGAGCACGAAGAGTCTCTACATTTGGTACCGGGGTTGCGTAGACAAGAGCTTTCAAATGCCCCCACAAATGAAAGTCAAGAGGGTTGAGGTCAGGAGAGCGTAGAGGCCATGGAATTGGTCCGCCTCTACCAATCCATCGGTCACCGAATCTGTTGTTGAGAAACGTACGAACACTTCGACTGAAATGTGCAGGAGCTCCATCGTGCATGAACCACATGTTGTGTCGTACTTGTAAAGGCACATGTTCTAGCAGCACAGGTAGAGTATCCCGTATGAAATCGTGATAACGTGCTCCATTGAGCGTAGGTGGAAGAACATGGGGCCCAATCAAGACATCACCAACAATGCCTGCCCAAACGTTCACAGAAAATCTGTGTTGATGACGTGATTGCACAATTGCGTGCGGATTCTCGTCAGCCCACACATGTTGACTATGAAAATTTACAATTTGATCACGTTGGAATGAAGCCTCATCCGTAAAGAGAACATTTGCACTGAAAGTAGGATTGGCACATTGTTGGATGAACCATTCGCAGAAGTGTACCCGTGGAGGCCAATCAGCTGCTGATAGTGCCTGCACACTCTGTACATGGTACGGAAACAACTAGTTCTCCTGTAGCACTCTCCATACAATGACGTGGTCAGTGTTACCTTGTACAGCAGCAACTTCTCTGACGCTGACATTAGGGTTATCGTCAACTGCGCGAAGAATTGCCTCGTCCATTGCAGGTGTTCTCGTCGTTCTAGGTCTTCCCCAGTCCCGAGTCATAGGCTGGAATGTTCCGTGCTCCCTAAGACGCCGATCAATTGCTTCGAACGTCTTCCTGTCGGGACACCTTCGTTCTGGAAATCTGTCTCGACACAAACGTACCGGCCGGCCGAAGTGGCCGTGCGGTTAAAGGCGCTGCAGTCTGGAACCGCAAGACCGCTACGGTCGCAGGTTCGAATCCTGCCTCGGGCATGGATGTGTGTGATGTCCTTAGGTTAGTTAGGTTTAACTAGTTCTAAGTTCTAGGGGACTAATGACCTCAGCAGTTGAGTCCCATAGTGCTCAGAGCCATTTGAACCATTTGAACAAACGTACCGTGCCACGGCTATTGCCCCGTGCTAATCCATACATCAAATGGGCATCTGCCAACTCCGCATTTGTAAACATTGCACTGACTGCAAAACCACGTTCGTGACGAACACTAACCTGTTGATGCAACGTACTGATGTGCTTGATGCTAGTACTGTAGAGCAATGAGTCGCATGTCAACACATGCACCGAAGTCAACATTACCTTCCTTCAATTGGTCCAACTGGCGCTGAATCGAGGAAGTACAGTACATAATGACGAAACTAAAATGAGCTCTAACATGGAAATTAAGCGTTTCCGGACACATGTCCACATAACATCTTTTCTTTATTTGTGTGTGAGGAATGTTTCTTGAAAGTTTGGCCGTATATATATATATATATATATATATATATATATATATATACATAAAAGACTTGGATAGTAAGAGTGAGAAAGAGAGAGAGAAATATTACTTTATCTCAGCCAGCCTGGTCTGACTTCTCGGAACTGCAGGTTGATTATAATTGAAGTTAAACTTTCAAACCGCTGTAGATATAACCACTGGTCAGAATGACGTCAAATTGCAACAGAATATTATCTGAGAAGGGGGAAAACATATGGCAGAAGAAAAATGAATAGTAACAAAATCTAACAATTGATGGCGCTGTAAGCATCATACTTTAATAGTGGTCGACTACAAATAACAAATGAATCATACAGCAATGCCTAAGGTGTACGTTTGACGTTAAACAAACTGCACTACTCAGTGTTCATGTGTGTACAAGTGTGATACTGAAAATCTGTTTTTAATTGTCCTCAGGCCACAAACCGTATAAAAAGCATCACTCACATCCGTTTTTAGTTGATCTGAGGCCAAAAACCGCATAAAAAGCATCAATCGTATCTGTTTTTAATTTTCCTGAGGACAAAAGCAGCATGAAAAGCATCAATCAAATTCAAATCGGATTATTAATTTCCGTGTGACAGGGCAAAACATGTGCAATTTGCTGTCCACCGTTTTCTGCAACAAGTTGAAATCTAGAAACAGCATGTTCCACAACTGATAGAAGTGTTTTCGGGGTCACGTTCAGAATACGACACGGAATGCGTGCCTTCAATGCAACTAAGTCTGAAAACAACATATTTCAGATAGCCCCACAGTCAGAAGTCACACGGATTAAAATCCGGTGATCGGGGCGGCCAGGTTCTAGGGAAATGGCGACTGATAATTCACGCTGTTCGGAGACCTGAAATGATGTGGTTGCGCAAAAGACACTCATAGGGCTTACCAGTGACAGTACAGGTAACAGGACCAGAAGCACATATTTCTTCGAAAAAATATAGCCCTATGGCAAATGATGCCGTAAACCCGCAGCACACACTGACCGTTTCGGGATGAAGTACTGGTTGATTTTCGTGTCGATTTTCCGTAGACCATATTCGACAATTCTGTATACTGACATATTCTGTCAGATGGAAGTGGACCACGTCTGTCCACAAAATCTTCCACGGGAAATCATTGTCCACTTCCATGAGAGCAAGAAATTATAAAGCAAAGGTCTCTCTTGCTGGCAGGTCAACACGAAACAACTCGTGCACATGAGCAATTTTGAATGGATAGCAAAAAAGGATGGCTCAAATGGTTCATATGGCTCTGAACACTAAGGGACTTAACATCTGGGATCATCAGTCCCGTAGAACTCAGAACTACTTAAACCTAACTAACCTAAGGACATTACACACATCCATGCCCGAGGCAGAATTCGAACCTGCGACCATGGCAGTCGAGCGGTTCTGGAGTGCAGCGCCTATTATTTTACGTACCGTGCACACTGGCATGTCCAATGTTGGGGCAATTCTCTGTGCAGTACACGTTTGTACACCACCATTCGTCTCCTCCTGCACTGCTATGGCCACTGCTTCCACTGGCGTCGAATCAATTGTTTCCTCCCTCTACCACGTTGCACATCAAAAGAACCCGTATTTTCGAATTTCCGAATGATTTTGTCCAGACTCGCGGCAGTCATCTGACCAACGCCTTTTGTCAGACCCTTCAGTGTTCGGAACTTCTGCAGAGCGACGTGTGCACAATCATCATTCTCGTAATACAGCTCTACAAGCAGAGCGCGATCCTGCATTGAGGCAGTCATGAAGAACGTCGTAGGCGCGAAAGGAGGAAACGCAGTGTACCCGGCGTGTTTATACCAACTTCATGGGTGGTGCGCGTGGCAGTTGTTTTCGTTATGTACTCTGACACCTTCAGCGCCATCTAAAGATCAATTTTCACACTATTTTTTTCTTCTACCATACGTTTTCCTCTTTCTTCGATAATATTCGTTCGAATTTGAAATCATTCTGACCGGTGGTATTATTTCCACAGCGTTCTGAAAGTTTAACTTTAATTATAATCACCCTGTACTTCGAGCCTTGACGTCCAACCTCGCTACAGTTTTTATTTACGGATAAATATTCCTAAACATCATGGGGACTCACTATAGCACTATATGTGTGAACACTATTGTATGGGGACTGGATATACGTTCTAATCCCCTTCTGTCCCCTCCTTCTGTCCATCTCCTTCTCCCCTTCTGTTTGACCATCTTCTTATCCTACCCCGCTCTCTCTATCACCTCCTGCCCCCCCCCCCCCCTCTCTCTCTCTCTCTCTCTCTCTCTCTCTCTCTCTCTCTCTCTGCCTATCTCCTCCTTCCCTTCTCTCTCTGTCGATTCTCTCCCCTCCCCTTCTCTGTCCATCTAGTCCTCTCCTCTCTCTGATCTTGAACATTGTTTATTTATAAATTTTGGAAATTTGTGGTAACGTCTTATGGGACCAAACTGCTAAGGTCATCGGTCCCTAAGCTTACACACTATTTAATCTAACAAACTAACTTAACGCTAAGGATGACACACACACCCATGCCCGAGGGTGGACTCGAACCTCCGAGGAGCGGCGCGGTTCGTGACAAGGCGGCCTAGACAGCGCGGTAACCCCACGCGGCCATTTATTTATATAGAAATTATTCTAATTATAGGCTTATCAGACATAAACACGCCTTTTCTGTTTTCTGTGAAACAGGCTGCAATGAAGAAAACCAAACAGAACGTTGTGTACACAATATTTGTTAGAAATATAATGAGAAAAAATATGTATGGGGGAACAGTTTTTCTAATGGTTTAAGGGTCCTACTTCCGTTGATAAAACTGATTGCGCGAAAGAACAACAAACTGCCCCCGCCCCCCCTCCTCTACTCACAACATAGAAAAGCGCTGTGTTTTCTTCCTCGACACAAAAAACCTGTACACTGTCGTTTCAAAAAACATGTAGCCTATGTCCATATGAATGTTCGTTACAGTATCCTGCAAATATCTGAAGTAAATAGGTCTAGAATTCCGAGATTTTTAATAACAACGTTTCCCTATTGTATATTATATACACATTTATGTTATCATGTATAATAAGAAATGTCGAGCCTATGTCCATCCGAAAGTTTATTAGAGTAACGTATAAAAATTTGAAGTAAATCGGTCAAGTACTTTTGGAGATTTTTGCTAACAACGTTTGAGGTGTCCAGATGCAATCTGCTGTAAATCCACCTTTTCTCGAAAATGAGTTGGTGCCACCATTTTGTTCTCTGTGCTGCCATCTATCGATTACGCTCTTAAAACACCAACAAAACAGCTTTTTTGTGCCCTAAAATGTACCTCGAAAACCGTCTATAGATGCAAAACTCTGTCTTTCCACTTCTGGTTGCAAAGCAAAACTGAGTGAATCCACTGTATGATAAAGAAACAGAACTTGGTATATGCCTAGCATGTGCCATTATTAAAAAGGTTTGAAGATGCAAAACTCGCTTTGTACACATTATGTATTTTGTCTGATTAAACAGCCTTCCCAGCGTATTACCTAATAAGCTTTACTTTTGGGTCTAGGGATGGCAATCTGTCAAGTTGTCCCTACTGCAAACTAATGTGAAACAAAAAAAACAGTAGCACGTCAACAGTTACTTAGCCATATTGGCGCATTTTCCTTGGCTTGGCTTGTTTGTGAGTGCATGGAGAGCGTTTGTGGTATTTTTGTTGCATGAAATACGAAGAGTGCTTTATCATTTCCTCTGTAATCATGGATGTTACTGATGGAAGACATGTACTATCAGTTTCAAAAGGAAAAGGCCGTAAAAAATCGGTCAATTCTTCTGACAGGAAGAGGAACAAAGCAAAACGCATGAGGTAAGATTTAGCCCTCAAACCTAGAATTTGTGCTATTTCACTGCATGGAAATAATAAGAACTTTATTACCAGCATTTTTGTAAACAGTAAGTTACATTGTGATGTATTAGGTTTATGTTAATATAAATTATGGTCATTTCATATGGCTGCAGTCAGAAACGACTTCCTTGAATGAACAGTGCATCACTGATTTTATAATCATTAGCTTAGGAAAACGTAGTACAGTAGATGATTTTTTTAGTGCATTATCCTATCATTCTCCGTATTAGTACTGTTCTTTGGTAGATATTCGGCAAGTGGGTTTCCAGTTCGTCCCCACTGCAAGCATGCAGCTTCATCAGTATACCAGTGTGCAAGAATATCAATGCAGGATATAAGGAGATCACATCAGGCCTTTTATAAAGTTGCAGACAAAATTAAACAGGACGAGTTTATAATTATACACACATCAGTCGAATCTCCGAGAAGGCGATTCCAGGAAAACATAAATACTTCAATCAGATACTATTTGCTCCATCTGGAAACGGTAAATCAAATTTAGCAATTGCGCGTATGCCAAGGGATGTTTACTAGCGTTCTTGGCATATCAACTGCGAGAATACAAAGAGTCTGTAGACAGGAGAAGCTCCAAATGAAAGACGAGGTGGAAACCGAATGGCGAATATTTATCAAGGGAAACGAGGTGCGGTTAAGGAGTTTATTAAGAAGCTGAAACCAGTGCAATCACACTACTGCCGTGGAAAAAGCATCAGTAGGCTCTTTATGTCCAGTAATTTAACAGTTGCAAAGCTTTGGAAAATGGTTAACGCGGATCCAGAGAAAACTCTGGATAAAGTTACGTATGAGTTTTTCAGATCTGTTTTTGTATCTGATTATAGTATCAGTTTCGCTTCCCCAGAAACCGATTGTAGCTCAGTGTCCATCAGTTTAGAACAACAAATAAAGCAATGAAAAGGAATAACTGGAGATGATGTGAAGAAAGAAGAATTGACAACACAACTTGCTTTACACAAAGCTCAGGCAAATGAAAGTTGAGTACAATGGTGAAATAACCCTGACATTTGACTGCCAGAAAAACCTTCCATTGCCTAAACTGCAAGACCTAATTGCTTATGTTGTGTCTAGACAAGACAGCCTAGACACAATGAGAGGAAGCCGAAAGGCACGCGCTTAAACTCATGCAGGCTGGCGTGAGGTCTGAAACAGGATACGTAATGAATGCTACAAAGAAAAGTACGTAGCTTCTGGAATACTTAACTTTAATCCATAATTGTAGAACATCACTCTCGATGATACATGCTTCATATAATAAATATCAATTGAATACGGCGCCTTGCTAGGTCGTAGCAAATGTAGCTGAAGGCTATGCTAACTATCTTCTCGGCAAATGAGAGCGTAATTGTCAGTGATCCATCTCTGGCTAAGTCGGCTGTACAACTGGGGCGAGTGCTAGTACGACTCTCTAGACCTGCCGTGTGGTGGCGCTCGGTCTGCTATCACTGACAGTGGCGACACGCGGGTCCGGCGTATACTAATAGACCGCGGCCGATTTAAAGGCTACCAACTAGCAAGTGTGGTTTCTGGCTGTGACACCACAGCTTATGATACACGTCAAATGTACGTGCATAATTTTACAATCCGCCAAGGACCATCTGGTTCACGGCAAAACAAGGAGAACAAATTTATATACACATGGAAAGAAACAGAGCTTGCAAAGGGATCCAATGAAACTGTGTCTTGTGTACATCACAGGTTAACATCTACAGACCTAACTGACATCCATACCATCCAGCTGATGTTAGACAGTTGTGGAGGGCAAAACAAAAACCAGACGATGTTGGGTGTGCTGTGATATTGGCTAACAAAAGAAGCTCCTGTCAACGTGAAACGAGTGAAAATATTCTATCCAGTGGCTGGACATTCGTTTCTAACACCCGACAGAATTTTTGGCCGAATAGAAAAGGTTCTCAGGTCTAAAGTCACAATTACCTCACCGAGTGAGTACAATGAAGTGTTTGAGGATCACGGAATAGTTTCGCAATTAGGAGTAGATGTCAACAATCTGTGTTGGAAGGATGCAGTTGCTTGTGTCATTAAGCCACCTCGTCAATGACACTTCAGATTTTCCCCTGTAAAACGGGTTGTGATCACCAGAAGTAAACAAAGAAACGCACTAGTAAGAAGTGAAGTGCCTTATAGAATGGACCCTTGTGAAGGAAGAGGGATATGAAGACGAGCCAAAACCAACTCGTCCATGGAGCCAAACGTTATCAGAAATTGGAAAAGCCTTAAAGGAAGATATAGTGAAGGATATTGATCTCCTGCTCAAAATGCATTTGGGGCACATTTGGGAAGAAAACGAAAATCTTGCTTTCTACAAGTATGTAGAACTATGCAGATGAAGAGTCAGACTTTGAAATTCATCCAGAGGACAGTGAGTTGCCAGTGTAATTTAGAGGGAACGGCGCAGGATTTGAAAGCTTGTGACGTATTAACTACTTTCAAACTATTGTTTAATGTCAAATGCTTTGTATCAACTACTTTCAGACAATTGTTTAAAGTCACATTCAGTTTAAGTTATTAAATCTTTTGTAACAGTATTAAGGTGTCTTTTTACTTTTATGTAATGATAATATATGCACATCGATCTCTACAGAAGCATAACTCTGTAGATCCCTGGGAACAGAGACAAAACTCGGTGAATCCAAATTATTTTAGGTAATAACTGTCAAAATAAAAGCCGAATATTTCAGGGATTGTCAGAAATATACTCCTTAGGTAAGCATAAATCTATGATGAAAAGGAATTTCGAATATCTGCCATATGAAGTAAGGAGCTTTCTACGTCTCCTCAAAAAAATGTTCTAGAGCACTCATTGCTTTTTGATTCTGGACGCCTCATTTCCCCTTATTTATATATATATATATATATATATATATATATATATATATATAATGTGTGTGTGTTTACACACCATACACATTCTTTTTTTTAAAAAAAATTGTTGCATTAATTACATAAAAGCAGGCACGTAACCGAATGCAACACTGTCAAAATTTCATTGCAGTTAGTGAAGAACGTTCGGAGATTTAAGATTTTGAATAAACGAACATTTACATTTTTAATTATATAGAAGACGTATTACAGTAGAGTCTTAGTTATGTCTTACTTTAAGAAGCAGAACGCGTGAAGTCACCTTAGGCTGTTAGAGTATCACAAAGAGGGACGTCACATCGTCTGCACGAACAGAAATTAAAATTGGTATCCCTCAGCGTTCGATTACTGTTGCACTGCTTTTCTTGTTTTGTCTTAACCACTTTGCATCAGGAGGCACAATTAGTCCTGTCTGCAGGTGATAAAAGAATTGTAGTGAAGTCGAGCGAAGAAGCATCCACAGAGAAAACATACTGCTCTGTAGAACTTATATTAACTACTAGCTGTAAATGAACAAAAGTGTGGGAGAATGTTACCAGAGGTCTCCCGGTCACGCGCAGGAAGTTGGATGTCACATGCCGTGAGGCGGGGCCAACGAGATATACGGGCCCCGAAACGACCTTGTGACGTCACACTAGTCGGCTTGTCCGCTACACTTCATGAATGCTCGGCTGCGTGCTGGGCTCACGGAAAATCAGTATTTAATTGGAAAATTATTTTCTAAAGGTCTTAATTTTGTCGTGTGCTCTCGAGAACTTGCATCCACTTAAATACGCAGTCAAGAATGATTCGTCTGAAACTGTTACTTGCCCTCCGCCGGAGACGGCTGCTGGCACTCACTCGTAAGGCTTCTTGTGTCACGTGCTGTGACGTACGCGACACGGTCTGTCTTTCTCGTGGACCTCGGCGTGAGGTAAAAGCGTCTATGGCGCCAAATGGGGCTAGTGCCGCAACGTGAGGCAGTTGAAGGAACAGGAATACACAGTCTGTGTCACTCAACGAGCAGTTACGGTGTGCTTGCGGTGGTATTACATGACTAGGAGACATTTGAAGGGCTTCAGACGGGAAAGAATCTAAGGGAAACTGGAAGAAGCACCAGGGGCTTGGTATTGCTCACAGCATTGGTCCACGTACGTGGGGATTGTTGCGGAAGAAGAGAAGGTGGTCGACCACGGCCAACTGAAGCAGCAGATGACCTCAACTTTGTGCAACAAACAAGAAGGGACCTTCGTCAATCAGCCTGTGCAAGCTGTGAAGGCATTGCTAATTACGCATACAAAATTTTTTTTCGTGATTTTCTTTAGATTTCTATTCTTTTTCTTTTATTCATATGGGCATTTCTAATTGTGATTATGTAACATTCTACTATGGTTTTTAAATGTAAAGATGTAATTGTGATTATTTCGTTTGCCAATGGATAAATATGTTTCTTGCTTTGTACCTGTGGTAAAGTTTGTAAAGTTCTCTTTTGGAATATTATGAACTGTGAAAAATGCAGTCAATAACATTTATAAAGATTTATGTAATTTACAATAACGATATAACATCTATAGACAGGGGACAGCGATGGTGATATCGATAGTCGAAAGGTTGTTGTGTAGTAGAGGGGATGGTGGATGGTGTGTCTGTGAAGCGTGCGCGAAAAAATAGTACTGTGTTTTATGAAAAGCATACGTAATTGTATGGACAGTGATACCGAACTATCAGATTGTTAATTCTCTTTACCACTGCGGTATGTAATGCCATCGCCAGCGAACTTCAAGAGCAAATAAACCGAACTGTGAAAGTGCCGCTAACAATACTTTGTCGTGGCCGACACGAACAGTGCTTTTATGCGAATGAACTTTGCTGGTATTGGTTTTGGGCGGTGGAACTGTTGTCTCACATTCTATCAAGCCGTGAAAGTGAAGACTTTAATTAACTGTGCAATATAAATGACTATTAGTGACGTTGTCGAAGTTTGAAATGCGAGAACAGAGTGGACATTGTTTACGGTGTGCTTCACACACAAGAACAATTTATGAACTGTGTATTTGTGACTAAGACTATATGAATGTGACGAACTGTGTAATTATGGACGATAGCGTCACGGACAGTGCATAAAGTGTAAAAACGAGCGATGTCTAGGTAATGTACTTTGAAAGAGAGGACATGTCAACAACGGTCGTATACTGGCGTCTTGTGGTTTGTTAATCACTGCGGGGTTAATGATACAGCTGTGCCGGAACTTTATTTGCGTTTCGCCGGAGAAGATTAACCAACAGAATTGCCTGTATCCTGCTCTCATCATCGTAACCCGCCTACATCGTGCTGCCCAACGCAACACTTCGTATGCAACAGAAAGTTAAGAGATTTCGCCGAACGCTATCCCCTGACCTAGAAACTTTCCTTCCCTATTAAAAGTATAAGAATTACAGACTCTATTCAAATAAATTCTTTGTTTAGTTTATGTTTGCTTTCTGCTAACGAAAATAAAGTTACAATCAGTGATTTAAAAGTTGCCTGGTAGTCATTGTTGAAACACCAGTAAATATAAACTTCTTCCTCTCGTTAGAACTAATTCTCCTTGCATGTCAAAATTATTGTAGTTATTTTATGTAGTTTTATGTATTGTTATGAGACTAGATATATGACAGCGTCTAATAAGAGTATTTTGTCACGATATATGGCTTAGCGCGAAAATTACGGCGACTGCCATAATTGCTTGCGTTCTGACCAATAACGTAAAAGCTGCTATTCCCGTATTAGTGCATTTCCTGACGTGAGCGTGAATTATAAATGTCAGCTGTCAAATCACGCAAGGACTCTTTGCCCAGTAATAAAAGTTTTTGATATTGCATTGCTACGAGTCGTAGTATTAAGAGACACTGGTTATACTCAAAAGTAGGTAGATGTATGGTAAACCCCCCCCCCCCCCCAAGTGTTCATGCAATTATTAACAGTATTGTGTGTGATTCACGAAATTTTGTCACTTTTTCTAATTCCTTTCAGATATTGTCTTAAATGTCTTTGAAGTTTCAGAGAATATATACACAATTTTGTCGGTTCAGGTTAATTTCAGAGCAGTTTCTCGTGAATATTAGAGATTTCAGTTCATAAACAAAGTGGGATCGTGACCAATTGAGAAGTATAACAAAGAGTGTGGTTTTTCAACCAGAATTTTGGATGACTTCACAGTTCAGGTTTTGATAATTATTTTTCCTGTGGGTTGAGGTCATCACAAAGCATACTTAAAAATAAAGAGAGACACGCAATTTCACCCACCACAGTGGCATAGCGACTGCATGAGCGTCGTCTCTTTGCCCGACGACCAGTGTTCCGTTGACACCTGAACATCGACGGCAGCGTTTGCGATGGTGCTAACAGCACAGGGACTGCACCAACGAGGAGTGGGTTCCCGTACTCTTTCTCGGATGAGAGCAGACTCAGTCTAAGATGTTAATCTGGATGCTCCCTCATATGGATAGAGGTAGGAATGCGCAATGCACCCAGGAACATTGTCCAACGTTATTGTTTTGGTGGCCCTGGTGTTATTGTGTGGAGAGACATAATGTTGCATGGATGTGCTGACCAAATCTTTGAGTGCCGTACACTCACTGGTCAATGTTACGGTGGCACTGTGCTCCTATTCCATGTGCTTCTCTTCAGGGTTGCATAACTGGATATATGGTCCACATGTTATGCAAAAAAAAATTTTTTTTTTTTCATATGACCCAAACACGTTTTGCATAACAGGCAGACCACAGGTCCAATAATTTTATGTGCAGACACGGCAAATGCAAGTGCAGCAACTTCAAACGATGAATAATTCGAAACCTTTTACTCTCTTAAGTATGTTTTATGCTGTATGGTTCAAATGGCTCTGAGCATTATGGGACTTAACATCTGAGGTCATCAGTCCCCTAGAACTTAGAACTACTTACACCTAACCTACGCTGTATGATTCGTTTGTGAGGAACAAGTTTATTCCATCACACTGCACATTCGCATTTTGCTGAAAAGAAAGTAGCAAGATTATGCACACAGATTTCATTATTCTATTCATGACTGCAATTTTCAGCAACTGTAGTATATATTTTTCAGAATAAAATTCGCTCACCAGTTACAGGTATATTTATATTATCTATTACCGGTTTCGACAAATTAATTTGTCGTTTTCAGAAGCCTACAAAGTTAGGGATATTTTAAACCTTCAGACCTAGGCTGCACATTTACGTGAAGTGTGAGAACTAGATTACAGAAACTTACTTAATATTGGTTTAATGGATATCAGTATCTTCTTCACAGCTGGATAGTGCCATGATATGTAGAGAAATCTACACATTGTATGTGACTACTGTAAACGCAGATTGGCAATATACAGTACCTGAAAGATATTTAAAAAATATGACCAAGATATATTTAAAAAATATTCAGATTTATAAAAGGAATGGCCTAATGTACACATTTTAAAATAGATGATATGCATTCACAATAGTGTCGGTTCTATTCATGCAAGTCAGTCATTCAACAAATCTTTTGAACTCAAGGAATGTTTACAACTTCAAATTCTTCTAAACGGTCATTTTGCAGCACTTGTCAACTAGACACAAAATTTCCATGTTAAGCAAGGGTAGGAGGATGAGCGTGTTACTCTACTTTGAAATGTTCCGCAAATGTTGACTTACATGAATTCTTGTCATCTTTATTGAGCAAGTGCACACGAATGCGAGTCCTGTGTAAAAACTCGGACATACATTGTGTCTTATATGCTCCACGTTTGAGAAATTTGTCTGTTGGTAGTGCCCCATTACGTACAAAGAGCAACCTGGCGGCATATTTGATGGTAAAGCACACATAATACCACATTTTTTAGATAAATTAGCTATACGATGTGAAATGTCACCTAGAAGTGGGATTGTAGTGTATTTTTTAACAATAAGGTCATTTTCATTCAATGAAGAGGGATTTATATTCTTGTTGGTTTTATTATTATAAATTTTTTGTATAAGATTTGCTTGATATCCATGTTCGACCGTTATATACAAGGTGCATTCAAGTTCAAAGACCTCCGATTTTTTTTCTCTGGACTGTAAAGAGATAGAAACATGCCCATTGTTTTAAAATGAGGCCGCGTTCATTGTCAATACGTCCCGGAGATGGCAGCACCGTACGGCAGATGGAATTTTACCACCAGTGGCGAGAATGAGAACTATTTTAAATACTTAAAATGGCACCGTTTTCCTTACTTGAACAGCGTGCATCCTTTGTTTTCTGAATTTGCGTGGTGTGAAACCAATTGAAATCCATTGACAGTTGAAGGAGACATATGGTGATAGAGTTATGGATGTGTCGAAAGTGCGTTGGGGGGTGCAACAGTTTAATGAAGGCAGAACATCGTGTGACAACAAACCAAAACAACCTCGGGCTCGCACAAGTCGGTCTGACGACATGATCAAGAAAGTGGATCGCCTCCAGAGTTGGCATTTCTGTGGGTTCTGTGCACACAATCCTGCATGACGACCTGAAAAATGCAAAAAGTGTCATCCAGGTGGGTGCCACGAATGCTGACGGACGACCACATGGCTGCCCGTGTGGCATGTTGCCAAGCAATGTTGACGCACAACGACAGCATGAATGGGACTTTCTTTTCGTCGGTTGTGACAATGGATGAGACATGGATGCCATTTTTCAATCCAGAAACAAAGCGCCAGTCAGCTCAATGGAAGCACACAGATTCACCGCCACCAAAAAAATTTCGGGTAACCGCCAGTGCTGAAAAAATGATGGTGTCCATGTTCTGGGACAGCGAGGGCGTAATCCTTACCCACTGCGTTCCAAAGGGCACTACGGTAACAGGTGCCTCCTACGAAAATGTTTTGAAGAACAAATTCCCTCCTGCACTGCAACAAAAACGTCCGGGAAGGTCTGTGCGTGTGCTGTTTCACCAAGACAACGCACCCGCACATCGAGCTAACGTTACGCAACAGTTTCTTCATGATAACAACTTTGGAGTGATTCCTCATGCTCCCTACGCACCTGACCTGGCTCCTAGTGACTTTTGGCTTTTTCCAACAATGAAAGACACTCTCCGTGGCCGCACATTCACCAGCCGTGCTGCTATTGCCTCAGCGATTTTCCAGTGGTCAAAACAGACTCCTAAAGAAGCCTTCGCAGCTGCCATGGAATCATGGCGTCAGCGTTGTGAAAAATGTGTGTGTCTGCAGGGCGATTACGTCGAGAAGTAACGCCAGTTTCATCGATTTCGGGTGAGTAGTTAATTAGAAAAAAAGTCGGAGGCCTTGGAACTTAAATGCACCTCGTAGTTTAATAATTATTACATACAATATGCACATTTCTGGACATACCATAGCATTACGCATCTATGAAGAAGATACTGACATCTGCTAAACCAATACTAAGAATGTTTTTATCATCTACTTCTTATACTTCGCATAAATGTGTAGCGCAGATCATAAGATTAATAAGTATCCCTAATTTTACAGGCTTCTCTAAATGCCGAATTAATTTGTAGAAAGCGTTAAGGCATAATAAAAATATATTTACAACTGATAACTGAATTTTGTTATGAAAACCGCACGGAGTGGCCCCGCGGTTTGAGGCCCAATGTGACGAATTGCGCGGCCGCTCCCACAGGAGATTCGAGTCCTCCCTCGGGCATGGGTGCGTGTGTGTTGTTCTTAGCATAAGTTACTTTAAGTAGTGTGTAAGTGTAGGGACCGATGACCTCAGCGGTTTTGTCCCTTAGGAATTCACTCATTTGAACATTTTTTGTTATGGAAAAAAAAACCTTACTGAATGTACACTAGTGGCCATTAAAACTCCTACACCACGAAGATGGCGTGCTACAGGCGCGAAATTTAACCGACAGGGAGAAGATGCTGTGATACGCAAATGATTAGCTCTTCAGAGCATTCACACAAGGTTGACGCCGGTGGCGACACCTATCGCGTGCTGACATGAGAAAAGTTTCCAACCGATTTCTCATACACAAACAGCAGATGACCGGCGTTGCCTGGTGAAACGTTGTTGTGATGTCTCGTGTAAAGAGGATAAATGCGTACCATCACGTTTCCGACTTTGATAAAGGTCGGATTGTAGCCTATCGCGATTGAAGTTTATCGTATCGCGTGGGTTCAGGAGGGTAATACGGAACGCCTTGCTGGATCCCAACGGCCTCGTATCACTAGCAGTCGAGATGACAGGCATCTTATCCGCATGGCTGTAACGGATCGTGCAGCCACATCTCGATCCCTGAGTCAACGGATGGGGACGTTTGCAAGACAACAACCATCTGCACGAACAGTTCGACGACGTTTGCAGCAGCGTGGACTATCAGCTTGGAGATAATGGCTGCCGTTACCCTTGACGCTGCATCACAGACAGGAGCGCCTGCGATGGTGTACTCAACGACGAACTTGGGTGCACGAATGGCAAAACGTCATATTTTCAGATGTATCCAGGTTCTGTTTACAGCATCGTGATGGTCGCATCCCGTGTTTGACGTTATCGCGGTGAACGCACATTGGAAGCGTGTATTCGTCATCGCCATACTGGCGTACCACCCGGCGTGATGGTATGGGTGCCATTTGTTACACGTCTCGGTCACCTTTTGTTCGCATTGACGGCACTTTGAACAGTGGACCTTTCATTTCAGATGTGTTACGACACGTGGCTCTACCCTTCATTCGATCCCAGCGAAACCCTGCATTTCAGCAGGATAATGCACGACCGCATGTTGCAGGTCCTGTACGGGCCTTTCTGGATACAGAAAATGTTAGACTGCTGCCTTGGCCAGCACAATCTCCAGATCTCTCACCAACTGAAAACCTGTGGTCAATGGTAGCCGAGCAACTGGCTCGTCACAATATGCCAGTGGTATCGTGTTGAAGCAGCATGGGCAGCTGTACCTGCACACGCCATCCAAGCTCTGACTCAATGCCAAGGCGTATCAAGGCCGTTATTACGGCCAGAGGTGGTTGTTTTGGGTACTAATTTCTCAGGATCTATGCACCCAAATTGCGTGAAAATGTAATCACATGTCAGTTCTAATATAATATATTTGTCCAATGAATACCCGTTTATCATCTGCATTTCTTGTTGGTGTAGCAATTTTAATGGCCAGTAGAGTATTATGATACTTCATTTAGTATTGGAGATGCTTCTATTAGTATTTTCGGTTTTGTGGTACCATTTCTGAGCACGATAAATGTTCATCCATTGCCAGGCAAGAGCACCCATATGATGGCTTGTAACGGGGGCGGGGGGGGGGGGCGGAATACCAGGATGGGCATGAAGTATTTTATATATTCTGGAAGACGAAAGACAGGTTGCAGTTAGCCATAGAAAAATTTCAGTTCCTACCCTGCGTAGTACCGACTATTAATTCATTTTCTTGAAACCAAAACAACTCGTGAGGGGGGGGGGGGGAGGGGAAGTGCTGTCCCCGGGTATGGGAGCCCTTGTGGACAGGCATGATCGGAGAACAGGTAGCCAGCGTTCTTCGTGAGGATGGCGTGGCGTTGAACAGGAGGGGCGCTGGTTACGGGGAGGCAGGCAGCGTGGCGTGAGGCAGAGATGCGGCATAAGTCAGCGCGGCGGCCGTACGTCGCGCCGCCTGTCACGGAGGCCCTTGCGCTCATTACAGCGGCCGTGATGTAGGCACGCCGGTGACACCGCCACTGCCACAAACGAGCGAGCGCGCTGCTTTACGGCGGCATGCAAATGAGCGGACAGTCGGCCGCGGGCCTGCGTCCCATCCATTATCGCCACTCCACACCGGCCCGCCTGCGCTGCTTGGCGCGGGGTGCCATTGTTAGTCGCGTGTAAAGCGCCGCGGACTAATCGCCGTGACATTGTTGGGGCAGCTATTCACGCTAATGGTAAACACCCGGGGCGACATCTCTACAAACCAGCCCGGGTAACTTCCCTCGGACAAATTGTCTCCAAAGGACATTGCTTTCTTTTTTACCGCCAAAGGCGTATCCCCTGGAAATAGGGATAGGTGCGGGAGAGAGATACGCGCACTAAACCTGCGGTGATACTCTATCTGATCAAATGTATCTGGACAACTACTAGCGCACATTATTACGGGGCGTGTCCATCATTCGCCTTTGAACTCTGCTGGGGCACTTTTAATTAGGTACCTGAATCTCCGAGGAGGAATGGCAACCCATTCTTCCTCAACGCCACAGAGAAGATACTGGTATTGGAAGAAAGGGTCTTCAGCGAAGTCGACTTCCTAACTCATCCAAAAGGTGTTCCACTGCGCTGAGGTAGGGACTGCGGGCAGGCCAGACTCTTTATTATTGTCGACAAGCCGGGAGAGCAGTGTCCTCCGTATCCGCATCCGGTGACGCCTCCGAGTTGAAGATGACACGGCGGCCGGTCAGTACCGTTGGGGCTTCAAGTCTTTTTCTGATGCTGTTTATTTTTGTTTGCTTTTATTCTCGACAAATCATTGACTCACAGATACTGCTTTGTGACGGGGCCACTGTCATGCTGACACCAAATTATTGTCTCTAAACTGTTCCTCTACAATATTCAGTCCGCATATTCTTCCGTATTCAGCGTTTCCTCAAGCACAAGAAGGGGACCACAAAGTAACTACGAGGAAAACTCCACATGACGTAACACCACCTCCTCCGTACTTCACTGCTGGCACTACAGGTGATGGCACGTAACGTTCTCCAGGAATCGGATTGAAGCAGGGTATGGCGTGGTTCACCAATCCAAATCACTCGTCTCCAGTCATCCACTGTCCAGTGGTGTCGCTCTTTACCCCGTAGCATTATGTGGTTTATGAGGAGCTGCTGGACCCATGTACCACATTGTTTGTTTAGGACGAGACTTTGCAGGTTGGTAGTGTACATCAAGGACGTCCATTCACAGAACCCTTACAGCATACTATCCGGAAAATTCCGAGAAAAAGGGCTCAGACTTCTTAACCGTAGCTTATAAGCATCTCATATACGCTACGTGATCAAAAGTATCCGCACACCTGGCTGAAAATGAATTACAAGTTCGTGGCGTCCTCCATCGGTAATGCTGGAGTTTAATATGGTGTTGGCCCACCCTTAGCCTTGATGACAGGCATACGTTCAATCAGGTACTGGAAGGTTTCTTGGGAAATGGCAGCCCATTCACCACGGAGTGCTGCACTGAGGAGAGGTATCGATGTCGGTCGGTGAGACCCGGCACGAAGTCGGCGTTCCAAAACATCGCAAAGGTGATCTATGGGATTCAGGTCAGAACTCTGTACAGGTCAGACCATTACAGGGATGTTATTTTCGTGTAACCATTCCGCCAGAGGCCGTGCATTATGAACAGGTGCTCGATCGTGTTGAAAGATGCCATCGTCATCCCCGAATTGTTCTTCAGCAGTGGGAAGCAAGAAGGTGATTAAACATTAATGTAGGCCTGTGCTGTTATAGTGCTACGCAAAACAACAAGGGGTGTAAGCCCCCTCCATGAAAAACACCACCACACCATAACACCACCGCCTCCGAATTCTACTGTTGGCACTACACACGCTGGCAGATGACGTTAACCGGGCATTCGCCATACCCACACTCTGCCATCGGATCGCCACATTGTGTACCTTGATTCGTCACTCCAGAAGACGTTTCCCCACTGTTCAATTGTCCGATGTTTACGCTCCTTACACCAAGCGAGGTGTCGTTTGAATTTTACCGGCGTCGTGTGTGGCTTATGAGCAGTGACTCGACCATGAAATTCTAGGATTCTCACCTCCCGCCTAAGTGCCATAGTACTTGCAGTGGGTTAGCCTTGTAGCCGAGCGGTTCTAGGCGCTTCATTCCGTAACCGCGCTCCTGCTACGGTCGCAGGTTCGAATCCTGACTCGGGCATGGATGTGATATCCTTAGGTTAGTTAGGTTTAGGTAGTTCTAAGTCTAGGGGACTGATGACCTCAGATGTTAATTCCCATAGTGCTTAGAGCCATTGGAATACTTGTTAGTGGATCCTGATGCAGTTTGGAATTCCTGTTTGATGGTCTGGACAGATGTCTCCTTATTACACATTACGACGCTCTTCAACTGTCGGCGGTCTCTGTCAGTCTGCAGACGAGGTCGGCTTGTACGCTTTTGCTCTGTACGTGTCCCTTCACGTTTCCAATTCACTATCACATCGTAAACAGTGGACCTAGCGATGTTTAGGAGTGTGGAAATCTCGCGTACTGACGTACGACACAAGTGACACCCAATCACCTGACCACGCTCGAAGTCCGTGAGTTTCGCGGAGCGCCCCATTCTGCTCTCTCACGATGTCTAATGACTACTGAGGTCGCTGATATGGAGTACCTGGCAGTAAGTGGCGGCTCAGTGCACGTAATATGAAATACGTATGTTTTGGGTGTGTCCGTGTACTTTTGATCACATACTGTACGGCAGAACTAGCATCGCACCATACAAGTGAAATAAAACAGTCAGTAGCGTGCTGGAAAGACGTACGACGAAGCCAGGTTCGATTCTACCTGCTGGCTGGATTTTATTTTGTTTTCTCAATTGTTTTAAAATTATAACAACTTTTGAGTAAAGATTATGATTTAAAGCATTGTCAGTTAAGTCATAATTTATTTAATTTTGTTTATGAAATGGCTGTCAAAGGCTACTTAAAATGTGAATTACACTTGTCAATACTTTCTCTTTAAAAAATTGAATAATTTCAAATGCATTTTTAATGGAGGTAAATTAAACCGTTAATTACAGTCATAACAATGTTATCACAAAATTGGACGATATTATAAGCTATGGAATCATTATAAATATTCATTGTAAATTCCAAGAACCATTGTCTTCGTGGAAAAGCAGAGTATAGATGTTGTCGTATTGTATATACAAATAAGCAGACGGTCAGGAAGCGTCAAGGCCTGCACGTATCTAATCGAGCAATGGGCCTTACCTGCTGTAGTGCCAGTTCATTCGTAAAGATTGGAGCGTTTTGTACTGTGAAATATTATCAGAATTTTCACAATATTGAGAATTAAGAATGTCTGTTAATGACGACTTCGGTAAAGTATGAGAAGCTGCGGATACAATATACAGTGCAGCGTCGAAGGTAACGTTAAAAGGTGCGGTTGTTTATTACAAATGCTTCCTTGCTGCGAATAATTTGGCTGCATCGGAATCTTCAACGACAATTTCTCGCGAAGCAATGGGTGAGGAAATTTACAGACGTACTATGGACATGTTGACTGAAAAAATACTTGTGATTGATGATGAACTTTCTCACGAAAATGAAAACTGTGAAGGTGAATCTTTCAAAAAGTACGAAGACCACAGTTCATCGAGTAAGTATGAACGAGAAGAGAAGAAGGCAAAAGAAGTAGACCGTTTTTCTTTGATTACAAAATTAACGTTGTTAATATCGTAAAGGCTCACCCCACGTGGAAACTACAACTATTAAAAAAAAGGATGCAGTGGGGAGAATAAATTAAAAATAGGAGAGAATCAATTTGATAAATAAGTAGCAATGAGTTCCTGGACGTATGATCGTTTCATTGAAACCTGAGAGAATTATCAGCAAGCGACTACAGGGAATTTACAACAGTGGCTTTAGCAGCAACAACAGCTCACAGATTTTGAATTTAAACTTCTGACAGCTGGATTCATAGATTCAAAAATAAGCACGAAATTCGTCAGCGAAAAATGATAAAATGTGTTTCAATAAAAGAAACAACGACGATCGAAGAAACCTTAGCCGCTACAGAGACTTTTCGAGCCCAGAAGTTAAAATTGATACCGAATTTCAACAAAGATTTTGTGATCAACACTGACCAGACAGATATCAATACAGGGTATTTAAAAATCCATTTTGCGATTTTTACTATTCTCTGACAAAATACTTCAATTTTCATAATTTTTTTCTTTCCAGGATGTCAGTACCAGTAGGTGCACAGCAGGGCGTTCACTGTCAAAATAAGCAGAACTATTTTCGTCAAAAGACATGACACAAGTAAAGTGACGCATACATATACTGCCCGATATGCTCTCACTGTCTTGAAACATCCTGCCTCAAGTGTTTGTTTTCAAGAGGCAACTGGTAACTTTGGTCCCCCAGTTCAAAAAACAGTAAAAGAATATGAGCAAAATTTTTAAAAACTTGTAATAACGTCTTCCAAATCCGGGAAGCGAACCACAGAACTGTATACTGACTATCTCAACCAGTGTTTGAAGTCTTACGTGAGTCAAGAGTCGTTTCTGTTTAATATTGTTTCTTGGAGTGGACGAGCAAAGCCTGAATTATACGAGGAAATCTTTCAGGATGACGAGAAGTCACCAACATGTACAATTAAAGTGATTCCTCCGAAAGGTACTCCACTTATTCAACTATGTGACGTCTATTTTTATAGACAAGTAAAAAATCTGATAAAGCGTATACAAAAGCTGCGCTTTTCTTACTGCAAATAATAGAAAAATAAATTCTCATAAAGACTGTACAAAAATACAATCGATAGTCCATCATCAGGTGTCATCGTCAGTTTTTAAGGAAATCGTCTGATGTATCTGTTACGCTATCAGGCTTCCTGATGAAAGAGAAGTTTTCAGGAATCTCAACGAAGTATGTTCTTCAATCGATTTAAAAAAAAAAAGTTGGCTCTGTAAACAGTCGTCCTTCATAAATTGTGCAAGACGCCAAAATATTTTTTTGTTTTCTATCTCTTTATGACAGATATTATTCTGGTGCATGTACATGAAATACAAAATTGACAAATGAACATGATATTGTAAAACATGTTATATGACTGAAACTCCATCGATAATTTTGTCACAGTGGTAATTAATTTACCTCCATTAAAATGCATTTGAAATTATTCAAATTTTTAAGAAGAATATATTAATGTGTGAAATTCACATTTTCAGTAGCTATGACTGCCTTTTAATTAAAAAATAAAATTATTTATGATTTATTGATAATATTTTAGGTTATTAACTTAACAGTTTTTTATAATTTTTAAAACAATTGACAAAATAAAACCGTACCAGCTGGTAAGTTGGAACGAACCCAGATCAGCCGCATGACACACTTTTAGAACACTACTGATTGAGCTACTTTACTTATCTGCTGCATGGCTTCTTAGGTTAGTTATGTTTAAGTAGTTCTAAGTCTAGGGGACTGATGACCTCAGATGTTAAGTCCCATAGTGCTTAGGGCCATTTGAACCATTTGACTCTCAGCGGTCCTCTTGATTTAGCTGTGGCTGTTACTTCACGTTTCCACTTCACGGCCACATCATCAACAGTCAACTAGGGCAGCTTTTATTGGGTTGAAATGTCCCTAATGGGTCTGTTACTCTGGTGATATCCAGTGACTGTTCCGTGTTCGAAGTCACTGAGCTCCTGGCTCACCATCCGGTTCTTACTGTCTCTCTATTGTCGACGCAATCCGCTTTCCCTCCTCTTATACTGGCTGGTTCTCCTCTCATGGCACCTAATAGTGAGTTTAACGTTACGAAGACGAGTCCTGATCATCTTGATAGGGTCGTGTACAATAGTGGCGGCACAGGAGTGCAAACTCACGTGGATGTACCAGTGTCCAGTTGCTGCTATCTGTGTCAGCATATTGTAAACTTACACTAGTGGCTATGGTATACCGTACGCCAGATCGAAAATATAAAAATTTGATGATGTTTATCACGTAACGTATATTAAAAAATGTTTCAAATGGCTTTGAGCACTTTGGGACTTAACTGCTGTGGTCATCAGTCCCCTAGAACTTAGAACCACTTAAACCTAACTAACCTAAGGACATCACACACATCCATGCCCGAGGTAGGATTCGAACCTGCGACCGTAGCGGTCGCACGGTTCCAGACTGTAGCGCCTAGAACCGCTCGGCCACTCCGGCCGGCAACATATATTAAACTAGAAAACTTTCATTCCATTTTGAACTGATGTTCGCCCTCGATACCAGTAGGAGGTGCGACCTCCATGGGCAGTAATAAATTCTCGTATGCGTTACGGTATGGAAGGAGACAACCTCCGAATGTCATCTTGAGAAATGTCTTGCCCTGTCACAAAGGCATGCGATGTCAGCTGATGAAGACCGCTGGGTGTATGCTGATATGAAAGTATACGACTTCCCACCACATCAAGGGGCTGGGTAGGCACATCAAGGATCCGTACATTCCTGATGATGATTGTTTTTTGATGGTATCAAACAGTTACTTCAAAGACTGAATATACTAAAATAATCGTTGCAGAGGAGACTGTTCCTTTCTATTTCAGGAGACAGTTGTGGTGGTGATGCTGGAGCAGGGCCGACGTCCAAGGCGACAGGTAGTAGGATGGCTGCCTTTCACATGTAATGGTAGCATGGTGGTACAGTAGGGGAGGTGGGAAAGGGGTGGCTTGTGGCTGCTCCGGTCCGAAACTGTACACTGGGGTTCACTTTCGATGCTCATCCCCTGCACCAGCATAGCAACAGGGGGACTTAGCTTCTTATGATTACCACATAACCTTAAAAAATTCAGTGCGAAGTTTCACATTATCTTACTGGAATATGCCATTTGGTACCCTGGTCATCAGTGATATGACAACGGTTTTTACCATTCTTGCCACATACAGCTGTTTAATCGGTCTCCCTTCAACTATTACCAGATCAGCCGTGTTGCCGCCATCATTTCGGGAGCTGGAGACGTACAGGCGAATCGCTGCTTCCTGTGACCTATCACTGAGTCTTCTACGAATAAGTACCCGCGCCTGAAGTAAAACAATAAGTGAAATGTAGTATGAAGAACGAAAAACTCATACCGAGACGATGTTCTAAGAAAGGGCAATACAACGCGAGGAAGAGCTGAAATCTGCATAGCGGGCGGTAATGAAAATAATAAATAAACTCATTTATCTATTTTGGCTGACAAGCAGTAGCCTTGACTACCTTTTCAGTCTCTTGCATTCATCGAGATATACAACACTCGTTATCGCAGGAGTGTGTCGAGCATCTCTCCTTTTTTCTTTTCCCCGCGTCCCGGAAGCGAGCGCTTTTTAATTCACGTGGTTATCTGGGTGGATCTGAGCGTGTCAAGCATTTTGTGTTCCAAATACCACGAGGTACATCAAATGTTGCGGCATATTGTGTGTAAGAACCTTGCGATAACGAATGCTGTATGTAGTTAGACGATATGAAGGCCAAAGTAACTTCATTGAAGCCGGTGGACTATTTTGCAATCAAGACAAAAAGTTTTGTTAATTCTGATCGTGCTGTCAACTGTGATAATGAAACTAGGGGTGACTGAAGAAAAATAAAAGGCTACTGACGGTCCTGAAAATGACTCGATTAGTGATGCCAGATGTAAGGCGCGCATTTGAAAAGATTTAAGCTTCGTGGTTACAAGAAGGATCGCCCAGGATGCATGACGGTATCAATAGAGGTTGTCAGTTAACGCGTATCAGTTAACGCTTATTCACATACGGATATCCATGTATCAATGAGCTTGCTTGCGTCAAGCGGATAAATAAAGGATCTGAATCTGTCTCTATCTGATTAGGCCACTCACAGAATTGACGTCGATTTTACGAGCCACGGTAACTTTCATTATCACTCGACATGAAGAATACGAGATGACAGGTGGAGACATTTAATATGCATAGCAGGAAGGGGTGAAGTTTGAATCTATGCGGTTTATTAACAAAAGATAGCGGGTCAGTAGTCACAGATAATAGATATTTCTTCTCTGAACACATAGCATGGCCGCAAATCTTTACAATAAAACGTTAGGGAATATGGCTTCTGCCAGTGAAACGTGGACAAAAATGAAAATTATATATTTACATGGTTCCCTAAAATAACTGATAACCCATTTCAACGGGGGATCCTACCACAGACGTAGTTTGTTCTATATGTGTGGTGGATAGGGAGCGTGGCACGAGACAATGAATAAAAAACCAGAGACTCACGCAATTTAGCATATTAGAATTCAGAGCTCAATCTGCTTAGGATATACAGGGGTTTATTTATTGCATTCAAACAGGCTAGGGTAAACGCCGGACGAATACACTGATAGAGTGTAATTTCCTTTAAAAATCTGTTGGGAGAAATACTTAAGCGTAACGTTCTTTAATTATTAATCTTTAGAATACGTTCAATGAAAGTGTAGCTTCTTTAAATAATTATTGTTGAATAAATGGGCGACTGAAGATTTCGTGCAACTGATTTTACTTACTAACGTTCTTTAAGATATCTCTTCTTTGTAATACATTGAATGAATGCTTGAACTGAGAATGCATACATAAATGGAGTTGTTGTGTAGTGCGTTGTAACTGCAAGTAGTGTACTTACTCTGTGTTATTGTTAGCAAAAACTTTGTACGAACTGATTAAGCCATGCAACTCCCAATACCAATAAAGAAATACAGTCACTGCAAAATACGTTCAGCCCGCTAGACACTGAATCCCCTGTCCTGTTCAAAACTGACAACTTCGATCCCTGTGCACACAACAAATAAATAAATAAAACTGTCTTACCTCTAAAGCAGCAACGGGGGATCGTTTTATATTCTGGTCTCTCATGAAGAAGAATAAAATATACTAACTACAGGCTCAGCTGTGTGCAATGCTGTCTGTAATACTTTTAAATAAACATGAAATTCTTTTGGCTGATGAATGAAAATATTTGAGAAATATTCAATGTCTTTGAAAAACATATGACCAGGACAGGCGGGAGGCACTGATTTGTGTGAATTATTAACACTGACTTCTTCAATAGTGAAATTGTATTCGAAGTTAAGTTTGCTTTCCAAAACATCTGGCAACTGAAATTACATTACTCAGGAAAATTACTTCCTTTTTACTAATTGAAACACAACAATGAGATTTATACAGCAAGTATTATCTAACTTCACTGAAAAAGCATAAATACAAATCATCAAATTACGTATACCTGTGTTAACAAATCTTAGAAATATTGCAAAGAGGAAACATCTAACTAACCTCTACATCATATCTGTTTAGGTACATTCTGGGGATACTCAACAGTTACACATTATCAGCCAATTCAGGTACAATAACGCGCTAGCAAAAGGAAAGTCATTAATATTTAACACCTTTAGTTTGATTGCGAGAAGACTACTGCTTCCAGATTCATTCCCCGAACAATACATGTACTCGTAATTCCTACACTATAGTCTATCACTTGGTGGCTTCACACAGCACACCACAGAAACTGCCTACTCCATCCTCTTTTGCTCACAGACAACTACCCAATGCTGTGCGCTAACCGCTCTCTTATTCCAACACTAAGTCTCAGACCAGAAGCAGTATCTTTGGCTCTGCGGTCGTGCGCATCAGCGATCCGCTTTATAAAGCGTATCAGAGACATACATCGTTTGTAATATAGTAGTTTCATTTTAGTTTACAGTAGTATTAGTATCGTATTCGGGTGCCACATACAAGTGTACCACAGTAGCCTCTTTTCATGGGCAAAACATTACGACCATTGTCCACTGCGATGTGGGATGCCACCTGAAACCGTTACGAGCACGTGACGCGGTAACACAAATATGTATGACGAGCAGACACGGACGGGGGCCACCTAGCGAAGATAAGGGCTGCAAACGGGGCAATCCATTGAGATAAGCTACTTTGACGAGGGACACAGCGTCTGTGAAAGAGTACATGAAAACGGCGACGATGGTCGAATGTTCACGTGCTACTATCGTGAGCATCTACAGAAAAAGATAGAAGGACATTGAAACTTCCTCTAGGGGCTAAACGGTTGGACGCCCACGACTCTTCACAGAAAGTGGTTTTCGATTTCGGAGGCTTGTCTGCTCTGTATAGTAGGATAGATGGGGTGTAAACTAGCTCACGTCCGTGGAAGTAGTCCACACGTGCACCCTGGGTAATGCTAAATGAGCTAGAACGATAGCTGGTGCCAGACTTATCTTCTCTAGAGGATCTCCTGGCCTTGCGCACATGGAAGCAAGTCTGTCAGATAATGGCGCCTGCAGGAGCTGCATGACAAGAAATATCGGACCTAGCCTCCGAATTTTGCAACTAAATATTGAATAACTAAGCAGATCCAAATGCGAAACTCTGTCTCGAATTCTCCGTGAGAGGAACATTGATGTTGTTGCTATACAAGAGACTCATGTAACTAGTGTGGCCGATCTTAAGGCAAGAGGCAGAATACCAGGATACGAGATACTAGGTGTTACATACCATCAGTCACACGGCTGTGCTACTTATATCCGCAGCAACATAGAAAATGCCCAAGTTTTGCACTCTGGCAATGACAGTGGAATCCACACTGTCACTATAAAAGTTTCAATAACTAATGTTTACAAACCTCCACTCGTCCAGTGGCCTCCAGAGGTACTACCCCCACTCCCCCATCCAGCTCTGTACTTGAGAGATTTCAATAGTCACCATACAATGTGGAAATACAACATCAGTGACCAGAATGGCGTTGCACTCACAGACTGGATGGAAGAAAACAGCCTAAGTCTCATATTCGATCCAAAGGACAAGGGAACTTTCAGATCAGCAGCATGGGGTAGAGACTCAAATCCAGATTTATGTTTCTCCACCCAGAATCACAGTGGGCAACCAACTACCCCACCAGATTTCCCACGCAGTCGACATCGTCCAGTCATATATGAATTAGGCATACAAATCCCGGTGGTCCGATCTATACCAAGACCTAGATGGAATTTCCAAAAGGCAGACTGGGAACTGTTCTCCCAAGAACTTGACAAGGTCGTAAGATGGATCCCAGCAACACCTAAAAATTACAACAGATTTGTAGATGCAGTGATTGCAACAGCAAAAAAGTGTATCCCACGTGGTTCCGCAAGGAATACATTCCGGGCTGGAACAAAGATTGTGAGAAACTTTTTGAAACATACGTAAAACATGGTGATACGGACGTAGCCGATGAAATGCTACAGGCACTGGATGAGGCTCCAAGAAATAGATGGTTTAAGACAACTGCTGAAATGGATTTTAAGAAGTCAAGTAGAAAAGCTTGGAGCTTACTAAAGATGTTGGGCGGGGGGGGGGGGGGGGGGGGGGGGGGAAAGTAAACCACCAATCAAAGTAGCTCGTACAGTGCTAACAGACCAGATAGCAAGTCGAACTGTATCACTATCTAGAGCACCACGAGACAAACACCACACAGAAAACGTAAAAAGGGAATACAGAAACATACAGCGAACAACACCTCAAGAAACTGAATACTCTCGGAGCTTCACAACTGAAGAACTAGAAGCTGCTCCCAGTGATGTTAAAACGGGTAAGGCGCCTGGTTATGATGGATTGCACCCTGAATTCCTGACTCGATGTGGGAAGGAAACGAAGAAATGGCTGACCAAGTTTTACTCATCCATACTAACATCGGGCTGCCTGCCAAAAGCTTTTAAAATTACTAAAATAGTTGGTGTGCTGAAACCAAACAAACCATAAGATAAAGCCGAAAGTTACCGCCCTATCGCTCTTCTCAGCTGCTGCTACAAACTTCTGGAACGGCTACTCCTCAACAGGCTGGGCCCTCGAATCCTAGAAGTCATCCCACCAGAGCAGGCAGGTTTCAGACCCAATAGGAGCTGCACAGACCAGGTTCTAAGTCTAACGACATATATTGAAGCAGGTTTTCAAAAAAAAAAAAAAAAATAAAGACTGCGGTAGCTTTCATAGACCTAACAGCTGCCTATGACACTGTATGGAAGGAAGGACTTCTACACAAACTGATAAAAGTAATCCCTTGCCGCATGACACTGAGACTTATCAACAACATGCTTTCGGATAGATACTTCCAGGTGATACAGGGTAATGACATAAGCAAACAGAGGAAACTGAACAATGGACTGCCTCAAGGATCAGTTTTAGCACCAATGCTCTTTAATCTTTACATCTCTGACCTGCCTGAAACCATTTCAAGGAAGTTCAGCTATGCTGATGATATGGCCGTAGCTATCCAAAGCAAGCAGTTTGAAGACACTAAAAACATCCTCACAACTGACCTAAATAAAATGCATGAGTATTTCACCAAATGGAGGTTAATACCAAATCCCACCAAGACTGAAGTCAGCTGCTTTCATTTGAACAACAGAATGGCGGGATATGAGCTGAACGTTCATATGAATAGCAGTCAACTGCGATATCAGCCATATCCAAAGTACTTGGGGGTCACTTTAGATAGGACATTATCCTTCAAAAGACACCTGGAAAACGTGTCCAATAAAATTCAGAGGCTGTGCAGCACTAACTGGGGAGCAGCACCAGACACACTACGAACCTCTGCACTCGCCTTAGTGTACTCTGCAACCGAGTGCTGTGCACCAGCATGGTTAACCAACAAGCATATAAACAAGGTGAACACCCAGCTCAGCGCTGTTATGAGAACCATAACTGGATGCATAAAGACTACCCCTCTATTTTGGCTTCCAACACTTAGTCATATAGCTCTAACCTCCCTACGAAGACAGGAAGCTCTGATGAAGGAATACACAAAAATAATGAATAACCCCCTACTTCCTATCCATGAAGATGTCCGAACTTTGGAAAGAACACGACTCCGCTCCAGAAATCCCCCTTTAAGACAGGCGCAACAACTGTCAGCTGACAACTTCAGCATGGATACTCAATGGCACGAGAGCTGGAGTGATAGTGCCTCCCCTGACAATCATGAACTTATCGGTCCATCAGAGAAACCTAAGGGCTTTGAACTTCCACGACAGCTATGGAAAAGTCTAAACAGAATCCGAACAGGACATGGGCTATGTGCATACAATCTACACTAGTGGGGAAAGCTCCCCAAACCTAGCTGTGACTGTGGGGCACCTAATCAAACAATACAGCACATCGCCCAGGCCTGTGAATTAAGAGCCTACCAGGGTAGTCGGTCTGACTTCTCCAACGTCACACCGCCCTGCCTCGAATGGATCGCCAATTTGGACGTCAGAATTTGAAGACTTGTGTGGCGCAAAATATCTGCTGTGATGTTACTTTTTATTGTGTTTATGTATTATATTTTATCTGAGTATGTATCCTTCACTTATGTATTCTATAGTGTATTTTATCATATAATTTCACAATGTAGTAAGTGTAAACGATGTGTGTAGCGCCATACGCTATAGAAAAAAAATTTATGATAGATAGTCGCATATCTACCGAAAGAGCACAAGTGTTTCTGAGCGCACCATTCATCGTACATTGTTAAACATGGAGCTACACAGTAGACCACTCGTTTGGTCAACGACATTGTCAATTACGATTGCAGTGGGCGCGGGATCATCGGCATTCGGTCGTCGATCAATGGAAACGTGTCGACTCTTCGGGAGAATCATATTTTTTCTACACCAGGTCGATGGCTGTCTCCCATACGCCGTCATCGAAGTAAACAGAGGATCGAAACGTGCAGCGCGCCACGGACACAGACTGGTGGGAACAGTATTATGCTTCGAGAGACATTCTTCTGCGCCTGCACGGGGCCTGCGGTAGTAATAGAGGGCACGCTGACAGCTGCGAACCACCTGCATCCCTTCATGCTTGATGTCTTCCCCGACTGCGATGTCATCTGTCAGCAGGATAATTTTCCGTGCCTCGAAGCCATATCCGTGCTACACTGGTTTGAGGAGCAATATAGTGAACTCACATTCGCCTATGGAACCGTCTGGGTCGCTATCGGGCGCCATCACCGCTTTAGTTTGTTTCTAAATTCTTATGTGTCTTTGTTAAGGAAACTTTTAACATATCAGGATTCCTGTGATTTTAATATGTTCGTTCCTGCTTCGGACTTCATCCTATGTTGATGGACACTGTAGTGATCAAACCTCATCCTGAGTTGTTCAAATGTGTCATTGCCTTCATGGATTGTAAACAGTTATTTCGCGGTCACCTCTTCCAGATCTTCATCAAAGATGAGCGATTGTCGTCCAACGCTTAACATAGTAGCCATAGGTCGGAGCTGCCATGTTTCCTTCATTTTGCATCCAGTGGCCCGTTACGCGAATTACATGAGCAGTGCGTAGTCACCTAATGCCATAAACCTCCACATACCTATCAACAAACTGTCGGAACCCTGATACACGGAGTCCCAGAGAGGGACACACAAACCATTAAGCGGGTGTTTATAACTTTTTGGCACATCTGTGTACTTCCCTATCGTTGGTCAGGTACCGACACGGTGAAAAACATCTTAATTCTATAAATGCAGGACGAGAAAAAAATCGTTACCCATGTCGGTAAGCCGGCCGAAGTAGCCGTGCGGTTAAAGGCGCTGCAGTCTGGAACCGCAAGACCGCTACGGTCGCAGGTTCGAATCCTGCCTCGGGCATGGATGTTTGTATTCAGTTCGTAATCTTATGTGGTTTGTTGGATGCAAAATGAAGGAAACATGGCAGCTCCGACCTATGGCTACTATGTTAAGCGTTGAACGACAATCGCTCATCTTTGATGAAGATCTGGAAGAGGTGACCGCGAAATAACTGTTTCCAATCCATGAAGGCAATGACACATTTGAACAACTCAGGATGAGATTTGATCACTACAGTGTCCATCAACAAAGGATGAAGTCCGAAGCAGGAACGAACATATTCAAATCACAGGAATCCTGATATATTAAAAGTTTCCTTAACAAAGACACATAAGAATTTAGAAACAAACTAAAGCATGAAACACTCAGCTCATCGATCTGTAAGCATAGTGGGAGCATCTCCTCACGGCCTAAGGCCATCTTACCAAGATGCGTTCTATGCCTTCTACAGGAGAAAATTGATTAAATATAACCGAAAAAATAATAATGAAAATAACTGCAGAATTGTAGCACTAAGCGAAAACTGAACGTTGAAACGAGTCGATGCCTATCTCAGAACTATATCAGTACATTAAAGAAAATACCATGTCATACTTACAAGGCGCTCACAAGGAAGTGGCAGTAGGTCCATCGATATTGTCGGCCCCGTTCTCGCTAAGGGGAGGGGATGACTAACACCGTTACATGCCTTGCCAACTACTGCGCGCCGTGTTTCCAAGCAGTGCGACACAGCCGACACGCCCTGTAATATTTCTGGCTCTGCAGCCATCATATTCAGGTACAAGAAGCTCTTCTTAGAGCAGTTGAGAAGACAGAAGTGGCAAGATGACACAATGTGGTGTAAGCTGTCGATGATAAATGGTTTGTTCGGTACGGGTAACGTGAGGAGGTCCTTCTCCACGATTGGCTACTGCATTCGGAAGTTGTGCGTCAAAATGATAATTTTTTGTTTTTAATATTAGACAAATTGAACAGTGTATTTACTTGCATTTCATGTAAAAGCTTCTGTCAATAGCGTGCTGTCATTCCCTTATTTCACACGTATTAATAACCAGCAAAATAATAAACAACTGCTAAATGAAAGGCAAAACGAAGCATTTCGGTGATCTTCGGATCACACCTAACTTGAATGGCTGGCGAAGTGGTTCACCTGTAAGATAAAAGTGTCTCGGAGGATGGAAGTGTTCTCCACGGCGGTGTCATTTAAAATTTAATTTGCAATGTCTAGTTTGTGAGTAAAGCTGATTCGGAAGTATCGAAGAACAGACATGTCTGCCGCGGTCTGCGTCAGATTAAAACTTTATTAGCAATATATGGTTAGATGGACATGTAGATCGGAACAGTGTGATAATAATTACGGAAATAAGCAGTTCGTTATTTTATTGAAGAATGGAAATTATTTGTGACTCTAAAGTGGAATGTAACAGTGCAGTTTCTCGTATTCTGTCAATAAAAAGCTACTGGCGTCCCATATAAACAAACTAATTGGAGATTTAATTATTCAAGTAATATCAATTCCTCGCTAAGAGTTTCTTACAGCCTCAAGATAGCGGACTGACGACCTACGTGCTGTTTTTTGCCCAGGAGACAACAACTATAGAAGACTGCAGGTTAGTGAACATTTATTACGACTTACGCATTCCACTCAGGGCGGCGGAAGCAAACAGACACCTCGCGTGTACTGCACTCTTAGCACAAACGACATCAGTGACATGTCAGCTGTGGTGACACAGAGGAGGTATGAAGGAGAGAAATTATCGAGGCACGCTATATGCACATATGCAGAGTGAGTCACTAACTATTGCCAACAACAATAACTCGGAAAGTATTATAGGAGCTGAAGACTTTATGGGACAAAAATTGCATGGGACAACGGGGCCATAATATGACGCTGGTTTTTTGTTGCTAGGTGGGGTCCCTTCAGAGATATGAAGCTCAACTGTTTTTTTAATAGGATGCTATAGTTTGGTACTTATTTTCTGTTAGCGGCTGTCGAGACGAATCCAACGGTGTGAAACAGCAAGGTCTTTGAAGGTCAATGAACGTCAAAAAGGTAGCATGAACATCCATTTACAGAAGGTGTTCGAGGTGTTGATCACTGGTATCAACAAGTGCTGCAATCTTCTTATCATGGATGGAGTGGTATTCCTTATCACATCGGCACTTATCGAAGCACATGCTCTGACAATTCTCTCTCGCATATCTTCAGGTGTAGTTCGAACGTCTTTGTAAACAATGTCTTTCACGAATCCCTATGAGAAAAAACCAGAGGCGTCAAGTCTGGTGAACAAGCCGGCCACGGCACATCTCCTCCGCGTCCAATCCAACGATTTGGGAATTGTCTCTGCAACTCATTTCTAGCCATCAGCGAAAAATGTGCCGGACACCCATCGTGTTGATGCCACAGTCTGTTTCTTGTTCCTAGATGTATTTCTTCCAATAATAGACATAATTTTTCTTGCAGGAGTGTGGTGAACTTCCTACCATTAACATTTCCTTCGATGAAATGGAGGCCTATAATTCTGTCCTTTCGAATCCCACACCATACATTCACCGATCACGGTTTTTGGTGTGCAACTTGCCGTAGCCGACATGGATTTGCAGTTGCCCAATAATGCATGTCATGCAAATTAACGTTTCCATGGTTCGTGAATGTAGCCCTGTAAAAAATAAAATCAAATAAATAAATGTTTCATCCCTCTCAATCTGAAGTTGAACCTATCAGCAGAATTCAATGCGTCTCATACAATCCGTACCAGTTAAGTCTTGGTGGAGACTGGTATGGTAAAGATGATATTTATGGCGATGTAGAACACGAACAACACTACTCTAGCTCATGCCACATTCCCTTGCGAACTAACACAAAGATCTCGAACCATAGTGGCAAGAGTACCAATTTGCGTTTCCTAGTTAGTAACTTTCCTTTGCCGGATATGTTTGCGATGTGTTGAATATCGAGTTGTTGTCAATTTATCATACACATATTTAAATATACAACGTGTAGGGCGAGTACGCTGAGGATATCTTTCAGCGTATAAGTCGCTAGCTCTCGCTGAATTTCGGTGACATTCTCCGCAAATGAGAAGCATATCGGCTTGTTCTTCGAATGAATACATCATTCATATTCGCCTGATTCGACGATATTAGTGTTACCGTTCCTACGAGTGTTGTGTTGCACTTTTAATTCTGGTACCCAAATATTCAGAATGAATCGCTGAACAACCTTTTAAAGGACTTTAATTAAAGGAAGACATTTTTCCTACAAGCAGAAAAGCTAAAATGTTAGTCTAATAAAAAAGGATCACTTGCTGTTAGCGCATGTAGGTAATGTACAGCAATCAAAGGAATGACTAGTACATAAACAAGAGATCAATTAAAGATTCATTAAGAAAGGCTAGTGTTAAACCAACATTATCAAAACATTTTCCGCCCTTATTGATAAATAAGGCTCCATACGGTTTTTCCTGCTACGACTTCCTACGAAATAAATGCAAAAGTTGTCTTGAAATCTTACGGAACGATTGGAAGACTTCAAATAAACAGACAAAAAATTCTAGATTTTAGATAAGATCACGTGTCTATTTAATTTGGTACTGATGTTCCAGTTATTGGTGTTGTATTTCTAACCGTCATAGATAAAAAACCAATGTTAATACCATCTTGGCGATTTATTTGGGAAAAGATAAGCAAATGCGCGATACTTCTTGTCGCTAGATAAAGAAAGCAAGTTCAAAAATGGCTCTGAGCACTATGGGAGTTAACTTCGGAGGTCATCAGTCCCCTAGGACTTAGAAGTACTGAAACCTAACTAACCTCAGGATATCACAAACATCCATGCCCCAGGCAGGATTCGAACCTGCGACCATAGCAGTCGCGCGGTTCCGTACTGAAGCGCCTAGAACCGCACGGTCACCGCGGCCGGCAGAAAGCAAGTAGTTAACTTTCTTAATGTTTCGTGTTGCTTGTGATATATTTACAGTAACACTGGAAAGCACTATATAAATATTTAAATGAAATTTTTCATATCAGGCAATCGGTAATGTGACGGTGCTTGTTCGTTTCTCGTCTTAGTCGTGCGATAGATCAAGATCGTGCCCTGTGGTCAAACGAAAACTGACTTGATTCACACAATGAAAATACATAGAGTCAAAGCGGTTTGCTAGAGAACAAAAAGGTTACGGCTTTCTATTTGCATCAATATAAAGGTTAAGTCCGATAACTCAGGCCACCCCAGATATATCCAGAAAGAATAAATAAAACGAGGTGCGGTTAGCAATAGATGATAAAATGACGAATTTCCTGGTGGTCGCAAATAATTTTTATCTTTTATAGCCACCGAATTGCGACACCGACTTCCTTCTAGTGGAACTTTGTAAGAGAACTCCAGCGACGTAATACATGTGGGACATAAACAAATAATATCAAGATAAGAGCGCCGCAAACCATTGTCTCGTCGTCAGGGGAGGAGGCAAGCGTCTGCCAAATGTATGCAAACTCATAACCCAGGTTTACCTGTGCGCTTGAAGGATGTCAGTACACGTCCTGCAGTTGTAGCAGTCGAAAAACTTAATCATAAAAGTCTTAAGGTATTCTGAATGTACACTATGGGCCATTAAAATTGCTACACCACGAAGATTACTTGCTACAGATGCGAAATTTAACCGACAGGAAGAAGATGCTGTGATATGCAGATGATTAGCTTTTCAGAGCATTCACACAAGGTTGGCGCCGGTAGTGACACCTACAACTTGCTGGCATGAGGAAAGTTTCCAACCGATTTCTCATTCACAAACAGCAGTTGACCGGCGTTGCCTGGTGCAACGTTGTTGTGATGCCTCATGTAAGGAGGACAAATGCGTACCATCACGTTTCCGACTTTGATAAAGGTCGGATTGTAGCCTATCGCGATTGCGGGTTATCGTATCGCGACATTGCTGCTCGCGTTGGTCGAGATCCAATGACTCTTAGCAGAATATGGAATCGGTGGGTTCAGAAGGGTAATACGGAACGCCGTGCTGGATCCCAACGGCCTCGTATCACTAGCAGTCGAGATGACAGGCATCTTATCCGTATGGCTGTAACGGATCGTGCAGCCACGTCTCGTCCCTGAGTCAACAGATGGGGACGTTTGCAAGACAACAACCATCTGCACGAACAGTTTTACGACGTTTGCAGCAGCATGGACTATCAGCTCGGAGACCATGGCTGCGGTTACCCTTGACGCTGCATCACAGACAGGAGCGCCTGCGATGGTGTACTCGACGACGAACCTGGATGCACGAATGGCAAAACGTCATTTTTTCAGATGAATCCAGGTACTGTTTACAGCATCATGATGGTCGCATCCGTGTTTGGCGACATCGTGGTGAACGCACATTGGAAGCGTGTATTTGTCATCGCCATACTGGCGTATCACTCGGCCTGATGGTATGGGGTGCCATTGGTTACACGTCTCGGTCACCTCTTGTTCGCATTGACGGCACTTTGAACAGTGGACGTTACATTTCAGACGTGTTACGACCTGTGGCTCTACCCTTTATTCGATCCCTGCGAAACCCTACATTTCAGCAGGATAACGCATGACCGCATGTTGCAGGTCCTGTACGGGACTTTCTGGATACAGAAAATGTTCGACTGCTGCCCTGGCCAGTACATTCTCCAGATCTCTCACCAATTGAAAACGTCTGGTCAATGGTGGGCGAGCAACTGGCTCGTCACAATACGCCAGTCACTACTCTAGATGAACTGTGGTATCGTGTTGTAGCTGCATGGGCAGCTGTACCTGTACGCGCCATTCAAGCTCTGTTTGACTCAATGCCAAGGCGTATCAAGGCCGTTATTACGGCCACAGGTGGCTGTTCTGGGTACTGATTTCTCTGGATCTATGCACCCAAATTGCGTGAAAATGTAATCACATGTCAGTTGTAGTATAATATATTTGTTCAATGAATACCAGTTTATCATCTGCATTTCTTCTTGGTGTAGCAATTTTAATGGCCAGTAGTGTATAAGACGATCGAGAAAGTGAATACAGTTTATGGTGAATGTCGCCAAAGTGTTAGAGTGGATTGTGGCTGTGTTATGAAGAGTAGCTAGATTCTGTCATGTACTCACAATCTATCTTTACAAACATTATAACAAAAAGATCTAGATAATGGAAGCGTGGAGAATAAAGTATGTCAAGGAAAAGGAACTGATAAATTAAACGTAACTACCATTTTAGTAGCAGTTACACACAATGCAAATACAACTAGCAAGTATCTCAGATGTAAGACAGGTGTCAACCAAATGACTGTTCCGCGAGCAATACATTACATCGCATTTCATCCTCTTCACATTTCGCTGCAACTACAGCTTCACAGCAATGACTTCCATAACTGCTTACAGTTCTCTGAATGTTATCGACAAAGTGTGCAAAATGATGTGACATTCCATAGAAAATTTTGTTTGACGAAGAAGCATCGCTTACAAGCATAGGCAAGTTAATCTTCTCATTATGTACAATTAATGACAGACATCCTTAAAAGAACATTCGGAGAGCATTGGAACGGTCGCTCAGAAAACATAAAATGATTTGTTCACTCACGAATCTTAACATTTTTACAGTTTTATCTGTGGCGAAAATTAAAACAAGATATCTGTTAGGAACCACTGTCGGCTCCCGAAGGCATGAAATTTTTAACAAGGGCTTGTGGTGCCATTAACTCCATACGAAATGCAACGCGCAGTATTGTTTCACTAGAATCAGTCATAGCGTTTAGAAATGCTCATGGTTATCATTTTGAGCACTTGGTGTGACAGCCGTGACAGTAAACTCATGAACCATGCTCACGCTGTTATCTTCATACCGTTTCATCATGTCCATTACGTATTACGTCGTAGAAGTTTTCTTAGAAGCTTCTTTCGAATGCCACAGAACAAAATATAGTACCACAAAAAAAATTCTGCGACTATAACCGATAAAAATTGCATACAAACATCAGGAAATCCGCCATTTGTCCTCTATAACTTGGTGAAAACCGCACATTGATACGTTCATTAATTCCGGATGTATGTCGGGTGGTCTGTCTTGACTATTTCATCCTTTGTAAATACGGATCTTGGCGATGTAGGGTAGCTAGAGTGCCTCAGCGATACAGATAACCGTATCATAGGTGCAACCACAATGGAGTGGTACTTGTGGAAATGCCAGGCAAAAACGAGGTTCCTCAGGAAAGACAGCAGACTTGTCACTAGTTTCAGGGGCCACTGCCCAGGTAATTTGCTGATCTGTCCTTGTAACATCAATGAAAACTGCAATGCTGTGTTGGTACTGCAAACGGCTGAAAGCAACGGTAATTTTTCCCGACGACATGCAGCTCGACTGTATAGTTAAATGGTAATGGCATCTTCTTGCTTGAAGTATTTCAAAGGCAAAATAGTCCCTCGTTCAGATATCCGGGGCAGATTACTCAGAAGGATGTAATCAGGAGAAACGAAACTGGTATTGTACGGATCGGAGCATGGAATGTTAGATCTCTTAATCGGAAGGTACGACAGAAAATTTAAAAAGGGAAACGGATAGGTTACCATTAGGTATAGTTGGAAGTAGTGATGTTAGGTGGCAGGAAGAACAGGACTTCTGAATACGGAGTTATAAATACAAAATCAAATATAGGTAATGCAAACCTTTAATAATGAATAAGAAAATAGGAATGTGAATAAGCTACTGTGAACAGCAAAGCGAACGCATTATCATAACCGAGATAGACTCAAAGCACACACCCATCGTAGTACTGCAAGTTTATAAATTAACTAGCTCTGCGGATGAAGAATAGAATGAAGAAATGTATGAGAAGATAAAAGAAATAATTCCAATAGTTACGGGAGGTGAAAATTTGATAGTGATGGGGGACTTGACTTCGGTAGTAGGAAAAGGAGGAGAAGGAATAATACTAGATGAATATGGACTAGGGGAAACTAAGAAAAGAGGATGCACCTGGGAGAATATGCCACAGAGAATAATTCAATCTCAGCTAACACTTGGTTTAAGAATCATGAAAGAAGGCTGTGCACGTGGAAGAGACCTGGAGACACCGTAAAGTTTCACTATTGTATAGTGGTAAGACAGAAATTTCGGAACTAGATTTTAAATTGTAAGGCAGTTCCAGGGGCAGATTTTGAGTCTGATCACAAGTTATGAGTTATAAACTGTAGATAAACGTGAAGAAATTACAAACAGATAGAAAATTCTTGGGAGAGGGGTGGGGGGACCGGGGGGGGGGGGGGACCTGGGTAAGTTGAAAGAAGAAGAGATTGTTGAGACCTTCAGACAAAACATTAAGCAACGACTGACTCAGACAGGTGAAAGGAATACGGTAGAAGATTAATGGATAGCTTTGAGAGATGATCTACTGAAGGTACTAGAGGAAGAAGTACATAAAAATATGAGACCTAGTAGATATCTTTGGATATGACAGGAAGTAATAAATGTAACTGATGAAGGGAGACTATATCGCAGCAAATATATTCGGCAAGAGAGAATATAGACATCTAAAATATGCGTTAGACAGTAAGTGAAAAATGGGTAGAGGATAAATAGAAGGCTATAGAAGCATGTATGAATAATGGAAAGGTAGGTACCACACACAGGAAAATTAAATAGGCCTTTGGAAGAACGAGAAGCAGCTGTATGAATTTCAAGAGAGGGAAAGCCAGTACTAAGGGAAGAAGAGAACTTTGAAAGGTGGAAGGAATATATAAAAGACCTATAAGTGGGAGATGCCATGGTCCTTGCCGTTGTGGTAACACCAGTTCCCGTCAGATCACTGAAGTTAAGCACTGTCAGGATTGGCTAGCATTTGTATGTGACTGTCTGGTCTGCCAAACGCTGTTGGCAAGAGAGGTGCACTCAGCCATTGTGAGGCCAACTGAGGAGCTACTTGATTGGGAAGTAGTGGGTCCCCTCACAAAAACTGACAATGGCTGGGAGAGTGGTGTGCTGACCACATGCTCCTCCATATCCACATCCAGTAACGCTTGTGGACTGAGGATGATACGGCGGTCGGTCGGAATCGCTGGGCTTCCAAGGCCTGTTCCGGCGGAGTTTTGTTCAATACATGGGAGATGAACTTGGAAGCAATATTACAGAAAGGGACGAAGGTGTAGATGGAGAAGAGATGGAAGACATTTCATATGTCCGACCTTTGTATCTGCACAGTGAGTGTACTAATGTGTGCAATCTTAGCTTACCACTTAGTGCGCAAATCGACAAAGCATCTGAACTGTCTTCTCAAGTCCAGACTGTCAGACATTCTAAGTAAATATTACCTTAACCCTGTAAGGCAGCTAATATCAGGTGCAGACAGTAACAAAATCATTAGAAATGCTGTTGGCATGTACCTAGAATGCAGGAATTAGTAAAAGTGAAAGTTTGGGGTCTATTCTAGAAAGACAAAACAGCTATTCCCTTTTTTATTCTACATATAATTTATCAACTGTTGCTTTCAGGGGTCAAGTGATAAACAACAATCATGTTCAATTACTTTTGACATTTGTAACTGGTCAATGCACATCATCTGTCATAAGATAGACAAGTAGCTGGAGAATGTTTAAATTATTTGAAATTATAATTTTACACTGCAATGAGCAATGGCTCAACTATTGATCACAGTAGCACAAAATTAATTCAGAAGGGACGGAAAATGTAAGGTGTCCGGATTTTACAGATCTTACATGAGCTTGATCCATAATGACAGGACGATACAGTATGAGATCCTCATTATATTTTTATATGAAATGCATTGCTTTACAAGGAATTTTCTATTTAGATGATTATTATGTGGCTTTACAGTCCTTTATAGATAGTTAGTTAACTAATCTTAGAACATTTTTCTCTAGTACTTGTGGTTAATTTCTATGAAAATGGATCATCCATCCTTTAGATTCTTTCTTTGATTCTTTCTTTACAATAATGTCAGGCATTCTTCAGTTCTCAAACATTCATATTGATGATTGTGAAAGATGAGCGGAGTTAAGAAAGCTATAGTTTCTCTTATATCTACTCTCAACACTGAAATACTACATCACCATTGAAAATTGTCATCATAAACAGACCTTTATGTACTTAATTGGACATTATATTTTTAAAATAGTTTATATTTTTGCATATTTCAATATACATTAACACAAACTTTATATTCATTGACATTATTTATCATTAAAAAGATATGTTTCCAAAATATCTACAAAACACAAATTCTTATTAACATATATTTAGATTGAAAGGACATTAATCAATTACAGATGATATACAACATATAAAACATGGTACATTTATGAATATACTATAACAATTTACAAATCGAATAGTAGAAAACAAATGAAACGCATAAAGTACAAATTCCCAGTGGTACAGGTGCGACTGAATATTTGCAGGCTTCTCAACTCCATGCTGAAGTGATTATCTTGTACACCCTTTAAATATAACATTGAATTTGTCACACACATGACTTTCTTTCTTAAGCACTTTACACTTTAAAATTTGGGCTGCGTTTGTTTCCCGATGCTGCTGTCAATCAGTGGTGGTTGATGCTGCTAGTCAGTTGTATATTCTGCACGATGTTGATGAAGATTATCGACATTTACAGTTCTGTGTGTTCGAGCATGAATGCCATTACGTGGTCGATTCCATGTTGCATTGTTTTGATAACAAACTGCTCATCCAAGGCAATGTCATGATGTGACAACATTGGTGGCATTGCCCTGTATTGGTGTAGTTGCTGACTAGGTTTATGAGTGTAGCCCCTCAATGGTTGGTGCAGTTTGATGTCCCCATTATACGTACTCTGTTTGATGGCTTGACCGCCTTTGGTTGGTTTGATGGTTAGAATGAAACAACTGCCATGGTTTTGTTGAATATTGTTTTCTGTTGATTCTGCCAAATCTCATACTGGTTTAAGGTATAGGATTTAGAAAGGAATCTTGCTGTCTTCTGCCCTTGGGACCCATTCTCCTCTTTGTTACTTTCTGTGTCTTCATGTCTTCTTTTTTGGAACTTGGAAATTCTCGGGCATAAGGATAGGCTATGTTATTCAGCGAAAGTACTCGGAAGGACTACCAGTTATGTTGTTATGAGATACGGTCAAGTCTGAATAGATAATTTCTGAAGTGATACATCTGTTTTCAGTTATTATCTTCTTCTTCTTCCAGAATACTGAGAGAAATATTCTGAGTTTATGTTTCCAGGTGGTTGTACGAATGAGCTGTTGCAGACGGTTTGCTATTATGCATTGCTACTAACTGGTTCGCTTGGCCTTCCTCACGGGTGTGTGATCATTGTGTCCCTCACTGCTACTGTGTATCCCGTCCTCTTGCTGTTGGGGTTATGTGTGGGACAATATTCTTCAAATAAACCTCTCTCAGTCTCCATACTAATGTGAAGTGTGAGACAGTAAATTCCTTACTTCTGTCTTCGTTTTTTCGTCAATGCTATACTGTGCAATCGTATAAACTCTCACACTGAGACTGTAGATACCTGTCGACTTCCTGCTTCTGTGTCAGCTTGGCTCCCTTCTCCAGACAAATGTGATGTGTTGCATGCCTTCTGTGTTCCATTTGTTTTACAATGATTTTGCTTAATGCTACTACTTACAAGTTTCTTCATCTAAATTTTCTATGATCTTTACATTTGAACATTTACATGAATAATACGAAATGAATGTTTAAATAGTTTTTTCAGGACTTTACATAAGAAAATAAAATATCTCTCTGAAACATTCTGTTACTTCATTTTATTACAGTTCCTTTACTTCTTGAATGAGCATTGATTGATGATGTCTAGGTTAATTAATTTGCACATTATGCAATTAGTTTTCTTTTATTTTTTTAACCTACTTTGATGATTTAAATGATTAGTATTATTGTACCTATTTTTTAATATTTACATGTTTGTAGCTCATCCCATCTGCCTCTTGAGATCTGCTGCTACATGAAATATATCTACATTCCTTTGCTGTATCATCTCTGATCCATTTATATTTTAGTTCTTATGGCTAATTTATGTATGACCACTGTAAGAATTATCATTCATTATAAGCCTTTAGGTGGCTTACGTGATGTAGACCTATATTTTTTCCCATTCTTGAGTTCACCAACTGTACCACATTTTACTAATTATCATAGGTCCCTTATAAACTTAATAAAATTTATGACAAACCTGTTTTCCTTTATTAGATAATAAGTGAGTTCTAACAAGAACCAACTGTCCCACAGTGAATACCCCTGTGGACACACCTTTGTCTGCTCTGAGCTTCCTTTTTGCAGCTGCTCATTCAATGTTTTTGAGTGCTAATTTTATTATCTGCCGGTGTGCTGGTCATCTGGATGGGGGGGGGGGGGACTGTACAACTTCTCTTACCCTATCCAAAGGTCTTTTGTTTTTCAGCACTGTGACTGGTGTTAATCATGTAGTGCTGTGCAGCATTTCGTTAATAATGGTCTGTAAATGATGTAAACTGACATAGCATGTGGTATGTTGTGTACTACAGTGCTGACAACACTATGTTCCAATACCCTTCATCGTTCGTTCTGCACAATTAGCGCTTGGTTTGTACCTGGATATGAAGACAGGTTTAATTTTATGTCTTTTTAAAGTCGCTGACCAAGGTTTAGATCTATATTGGGGCCCATTATCTGAAATTAACCTTTCTACATGCCCTACCTGCTTGAGGAAGTCACACTGTAGTGCCTTACTGACCGTAACACCAGTTGCACGTTTCAAAGGGGTCAAAGTGACAAACTTCGATGATAACTCTAAAACTACAAAGGTAAAAGTATTCCCATTACTTGTCCTTTCTAACGGTCCCATCAAATCTGTTGCTGCTAGATGTTTCAGACTTTTTGATATTATGGGTGACAATGGTGGTCTAGTCTGAAAAGTAAAGTGTTTGGCATGGTGGGAATCCTTACATTTTTTGAGTAATTGCTGAATGCGTCTTTCCATGTTGGGGAAATGTGCTGTCTCTTTAAGTCTCATAAAACATTTCTTCGCCCCAAAGTGCCCATTACTTAAGTCAGTGTACCACACATACCTGTTCACAAGTTCATCAGGAACACATACTGTCCATAAACTTGTACTTGGGTTCTGACCTAGTACAGACTACTGCCACCAGGGAGTGCTCTCATCCATGACATAACCCAAGTTGACTCTCTGGAGGGGAAAATGACTCAGCCAGCGCTGGGCTGCTGGAGAGAGTAAGGAAGGAGTGTACTTTATTTATTTTGGAACACTTTACTTAGGGACGGATTTTGTGAGATAGTATATTTGTCACACTGACACAAATCAATCACCCTGATGTGCTTGGGGTCACAATACATAGCCTGCAGACCTGCAACAGACACGCTTGCTAATTGTAAACTGTCAAAATAATGCATTCCTTAGCCTAAACATATGCAAACTACTACACCGAAATAATTTCAGTACACAGCACAAAGACCAGCAAACTACGCCTAAATAATGCAGCACACTGATGTGTAGACATGCTCAGTACTCGTAAACTGTCCAAATAATGCATAGCACAACCTACAGACCTGTGAACTACTCCTAAATAATGCACTGCAGACACACAAACAAATCCTAAATTACTGAAATAATTTCAGTACAGACCTGCAAACTGCAGTTAACTGATTTACAGACACGAAATCAACTCGTAAACTGTCCAAATAATGCATAGCACAGCCTACAGACTTGCTAACAAAATAATACAACAGTCATGCAATCAACATATGCAGACACCACCTGCCATCCCCTGTATATAAAACCGCACAGGAGACTACCGGCAGCCCCTGCAAAATGACGCGGCCATCAGCTGTCAAACCACACACAGGTCCTACAAGCATAAGGTGGCGACATCCCTTTCATACTTGACACCTGAGAAATTCCTCTTGAAATATGTGTTCACCTAGGCACCATTGCTGACACGGCCGGACAGCAGCGAAGACCTATTTTCAGAGCACACCAACGCCTCCGTGAGCCACTGCCAGATGCAAGTCAGTACAAGCCACCACTCCCATGCTACTGCTACCTACAGCAAGCAGGTGAAAGTTGCTTCTATTTTCACATATAAAGTTAGAGTTCTCCCAGTGTCATACTGACGTCACAGAACTCCAATGTGGACTCACGCCGGCCCCATATACGAGACACCTCTGGGCAGCATGTGTATTTTAACATTGCTGATTCAATACATGGGGATACTGACGTCACCAAATAGCACAGGGTGCATTATTCCTAGTGCGACGTGTGAGATGCATCTAACTGTGTTTAGATGCCCAGCATGACTGACACAAGGCCGCATATTCGGAAACATTGTAGTGTCACAGAAATAGTTAATGCTCGCTTTCTTGATGTCTCAGCTTGTATGCATGGATATTCTTGCCCTAACAGAACCTGTTTACGAAAATAGCGCGGAATAGCCTCAAATGCATTCTTCCTCGCAGTCCTAATATAGCACCAGATCCATCACATGTTACCCTTCCTGCTTTCATCATACACAAACGTCCTCACTGCTACGTAGATACTCCTATCAGCACAACGGATGTCGTATGAATGAATGGAACTTTATGATTAGCTCTTATCGAATTTACCCTCCGAATTATTGATGCTGCTGGTGTGGAAGCACCGTCCACCTTTTCTTTCTTTCTGCAGATGAGACTTTCAGAGGGAAAAAATCTATTTTACACAGATCGCCATATTGCACTGACAATTAAACCCTGCAAAGTGACCATACATATCGTCAAATACGGAAAAACTCTTACTCAATTACGCTCCTCTCCCACTGAGGACTGAAGCTTGAATATTAGAGTGTGAAACTGATCTCCAACCCAGCAATATAACACCACGTACCATGTCGATGTATTAAACATACAGTTCCTATCCTGTGGCATACAAAATCATTCCTTTTACATCATTTGTACAGATACTGCAGAGGCCCATCTTTAGGAGTGTTCGGTGCACTTTGTGTTCAGATGCACTTGTGCTCCACCCAGAATCAACATCTGATGTTATTTATGCCACAATTCGCACTTGCCCTATTTTACCAGTCTGCCCAGCCTACGACATCTGACATTTGTAATGAGAGGTGGCCCTGACATTTGTAATGAGAGGTGGCTGCCCAACTCAATGATGTCTGGATGTGAGTTCATCTTCTTCACCACAGCACCCCTAGTGTAGTTTCCGAAATGCTCGTGCTGAGCCCCTGGGCCATCACAATCTGCCCTTGGTCAAACTGAGATAGAGAGCGCCCCTTCCCCATTCTACACATAGACAGCACGCTCACTGAAACTACATGCACCGTATGTGTGTCTGCTTAGCAATCATTCCTCGCCAGCAGACGCTGCTATAGTGAAGACGGGTTTGTATCAATAGTAGTTTGGTGGTCATAATGTTCTGACTCATTAGTGTAAGTTGAACAGTATAGATATTACGATTATTAGGTGATTAGGTTGAAGGCGAAAATTAAATAATTTTAGGTCTTGTTGCGATAATTGCACTGATTGCAAAATGTTATATTTGATTTGTCCCTGCGTCTTTAGTACTCTGGAGCTCCAAGACCACAGGGTAGTGTAATTAATATTAAATTATTTCATTTTACTTGGCAAAGTCGTGTGGCTGGCCTCTACAGCTGACTACTGGTCAGCTCACAAGAAAAGGTATTTGAGCATGGATGTTCACTGGTTTGATCCTGACACAAGAGCCAGAATTTGTGCAGTGTTGGCACGTATACGATTAAAATTTATCGTTGATAACTAAATAATTATAAAACTAAATCATTAAATGCTTAAATTGCTTTTCGTTTATCTTCAATGTCCTACATAAACTTCCACAGCCAAAAAAATGTTTATGTAAGCAACAGTAATACGTTTGATTCATTTGCTCCTTTCACTACATCTATAATGTAAAATTAACTATGACAAGTTAACGATTATCTGTAACTTTCGATGAATCTCCTGTAAACTTATTCAGTAACGTTTAATGAAGTTAACTTTTTTAGTTACGGATTAACAATGAGCGAAGTTAAGCTCTTGATTAGCGTTGCCCTGCTATTACATGAAGGAAAGGCTATCATCATCACCATGTTTTATTGTTCCAGATTCATTTTTCGCTATGCTGCAAGAGGACTCGATATGTTCGCAGTGTTATTCCGATAATCTCGTTGGTATCGATCGAGAGGATCGACATAGGACTCAAGCTGTTCTCCCGCCGAAACGTACGACATCCCCCCCCCCCCCCCCTCCTTCCGGCCCCTACGTGTGACGTCGACAGGTGCGTCGCAGGGGCCAGCGCCACAATGTCCGCCAGAAATTCAATTAACACCTTTCACAGGCGCGCTGACGCCTTCCATTATGCCCGGCGATACGCATTTCATCACGCACGTTGTGCTCGCCACTGAGTTGTTCACGAGCGCGAATTAACATTTTAATAGTGCCGTAATTGGGACGCCACACCACGCTTTCGGAACATAGATAAACAAATGTTATCGAAGCTAACGGCAGATAACGCAGCTGGAAATTGCTTCGAGTAACAGCAGCCATAAATAAGGCGTGCTATCTATGCATACACAATACTGTATCTGCGTTCGAATAGGCCGTTTGGGAACACTGGTCCCTTCGAAGTAATTCCGCTAGAGAATACACGACAACAAAATAAACACAGCAACACTGACTCGGTAATTCTGTCACACTCACATATCCCAGAGGTGGAGCTGTCCTGTAAATATAGTGAAAATTTTTCTTTCTCGAGAGGAGACTTTCTAGCTACTTTTGTCGATCAAATAAGGAATGGCTGGATCTTCCAACTTACTGAAATCGTCGAGCTTCGAGGCCACACGGAAACTACTTTTCCGGTTTTGAAAAAATCAGTCTCAACGGACATGTCGTAGGATCCGTTTCTGGCCAGGTTAAATCGTTAGAACTTTAGAAAGTAAAGAAGCTTTGTGTATACATACCAAAATATTAGAATTCTGGTCACTTTTTCGCCATCAGGTTCCTAGGAAAGTATACATTGCCCGACTAAAAAGTGTAGCACCTAGACGAAGAAGTGGAAAAGAAATGAAACTTCATGATATGAAACGATACATGATGTTATTTCAGTGACTATAAAATGGAGTCGCAAAACGTGCCCATTTTTTAGTGCGACTTTGCACTCTTTTTGGCCTTGATGCACGCACTTATTAGACTATGGAAGTTGTCATAAAGCCGTTGTATCCTCATTTGAGGCGAGCAAGTAGGAACTGGTCCTTGATATACCAGCACTGTGACGGAGTTGGTGTCCCATCTGATCCCACACATGTTTTATCGGAAACAGATCTGGTGGATCTAGCTGGCCACGGCAATACTTCAAAATCACCCAAGCAATTCATTGAGACGCGTACCACGAATGGACTAGCATTTTCCTGTAGAAAAATGGCATCAGAACAAGGTCGCGTGAAAGATGACACAGGAGGACGATGGAATCTGTGTTCACAAGTATGCCTGCCCTCTCTTTCTCGAGCATGGGGCCGTTGTCAGATACAAATACCGGACATATATATATATATATATATATATATATATATATATATATATATATATATATATATATATTCTGCACGATTTGACTAATCGCTAATATAGAGACCCATAATGAGTACCGATCCCAACGCTTTCAGGTGCTGATAACCCTGTCTCAGACGGCTACGCAGCATTCCGCGTGCTTCACATTCGTCACTCAACATCTGTCGCTGTACACCTCCCATATATAGCCTACCAGCCCTGGTAACAACAGAAAAAACTAATAACATTAACAGACTTTGGTGACCCACCTACCTGTCACAGACAGCTGCTCATTTACATACTCGCCAATGGTGTGCACATATACAAAGTTACATTGACATCCAGACTGTCATCTGAGTGCTTCGTTTTTCTGTCACACAGTCTAATGTATTTTATGAGGATCAAAACAGAACAAACACAGAAATATACATTCTGCTCCAAGGAAAAGCAGGTATCGCCTAAATTTATAGGCACTTACGCTGATCATTAGTTTCCCCTGTCCACAATAAAATTTATTTAATTTCCTTGTTTAAAATTTTGAACCTGGCTCGACGCAGCAGCTGTAGAATGAACATCGTTTAATTACAAACAACAATGAAGAAATTGCGTGACGGTTTTCATTCTCTTCTTCAAGAGTAAAAAACATAGCAAGAATCGGGATAAAGAACAGTGATCTCAATACAAATCTCGTGTCACTAGACAACTCTATGAAGTAACAAATGGCTTCATAGTCGAGTATTTTTTAAAGAATCGAAATCACGTCTACAAATAAAATTCCGTCGGAATTTTATAGTTGACAATGCGGCCCCAAACCCAGAAGAATATTATTGACTGTGACAACGGCCGCGGAAGCCTACGTTTACAACACGGTCGAGTGTTCTGAAGTCTAACAATTCTTAGGACGAAAAACATCGTGTGTAATGACCTTTCATTCAATTTCATTTTAGAATGGTAGCGAACAGACCTAAACACTTTGACACGGCTTTGTTTAGACTGAGAAATTATTCAGATAATAAGAGAGACAAAAATTTAATTGTCGTGGGGGGCTGGAATTCTACAGTAGGAAAACGAAGAGAAGGAAAAGTAGTAGGGGGATATGGACTGGGGGAAAGGAATGAAAGAGGAAGTCGCATGTTGGAACTATGCGCAGAGCACAACTTAGCCCTAGCTAACATTTGCTTGCATACAATGGTAAGACAGAGATTTAGGAATCAGGTTTTAAATGTAAGACATTTCCAACGGCAGATGGGGACCCCGATGTCAATTTTTTGGTTATGAACTGTAGACTAAAACTAAAGAAACTGCAAAAAGATAGCAATTTAAGAAGATGGGACCTGGATAAAGTGAAAGAGCCAGAGGTTGTAGAGAGTTTCAGAGAGAGAGCATTAGGGAACGATTGACAACAACAGGGGAAAGAAATTCAATAGAAGAGGAATGGGTAGCTTTGAGAGATGAAATAGTGTAGGCAACAGAGGATCGAATAGGTAAAAAGGCGAGTGCTATTTTGAATCCTTGGGCAACATAAGACATTGAATTTAATTGATGAAAGAAGAAAATATAAAAACGCAGTAAATGAAGTAGGCGAAAAGGAATACAAACATCTCAAAATGAGATTGACAGGAAATGCAAAATTTCTAATTAGGGATGGCTAGAGGACAAACGTAAGGATTTAGAAGCACGTATCACTAAGGGTAAGATAGACACTGCCTACAAGAAAATTAAAGAGACATTTGGAGAAAATAAAACCACATGTATGGATGCCAAGAGCTCAGATGGAGAACCAGTTCTACGCAAAGAAGGGAAAGCAGAAAGGTGGAAGGAGTATATAGAGGGTCTATACAAGGGCGATGTACTTGAGAGCACTATTATGGAAATGGGAGAGGACGTAGATGAAGTTGAAATGAGACATACGATACTGCTTCAAGAATTTCACAAACCACTGAATGACCTAAGTTGAAATAAGGCCCCAAGAGTAGACAACATTCCATTAGAGCTACTGATAGCCTTGGGTGAGTCAGCCATGACAAAACTTTTCCATTTCATGAGCAAGATGTATGAGACAGGCGAAACTACAAGAAGAATATAACGATTCCAATCCCAAAGAAAGCAGGTTTTAACAGAGGGGAAAATTACCTAACTATCAGTTTAATAAGTCATGGTTGCAAAATACCAACACGAATTCTTTACAGACGAATGGAAAAACTGGTAGAAGCCGGCCTCGGGGAAGATCAGTTTGGATTCCGTAGAAATGTGGGAACACGTGAGGCAATATTGACCCTACGACTTATCTTAGGAGATAGGTTAAGGAAAGGCAAACCTACGTTTCTAGCATTTGTACACTTAGAGAAAGCTTTTGACAATGTTGACTAGTGTACTCTCTTTCAAATTCTGAAGGTGGCAGGGATAAAATGCAGCGAGCGAAGGGCTGTTTACAATTTGTACAGAAACCAAATGGCAGTTACAAGAGTCGAGGGAAGCAGTGATAGAGAGGGGAATAAGACACAGTTTTAGCCTATCTCCGATGTTATTCAATCTGTATATTGAGAAAGCAGTAAAGGAAACAAAAGAAAAGTTTGGTGTGGAAATTAACATTCATGGAGAAGAAATAAAAACTTGGAGGTTTGCCGACGACGCTGTAATTCGGTTGGGGACAACAACGGACGAGCAGATGAACGGAATGGACAATGTCTTGAGGACATAAGATGAACATCAACAAAAGCAAAACGAAGACAATGGAATGTAGTTGAATTAAATGAAGTGACGCTGAGAGAATTAGATTAGAAAATGAGACACTTGAAGTGGTAGATGTTTTATGCTATCTGCGAAGCAAAATAACTGATGACGGTGGAAGCAGAGAGGATATAAAATGTAGACTGACTATGGCAAGGAAATCGTTTCTGAAGAAGAGAAATTGGTTAACATCGAGTATAGATTTAAGAGTCAGAAAGTACTTTCTGAAAGTATTTGTATGGAGTGTAGATATGTATGGAAGTGAAAAATGGATGATAAATAGTTTAGACAAGAAGAGACGTGGTACTACAGAAGAATGCTGAAGATTAGATGGGTAGATCACGTGATTAATGAGATGATGAATTGAATTGGGGATAAGAGGAATTTGGGCACAACTTGACTAGTAGAAGGGATCGGTTGGTAGGACACGTTCTGAGGCATCATGGGATCACGAATTTAGTACTGGAGGGAACTATGGAGGGTAAAAATCGTAGTGGGGGACCACGAAATGATTACACTAAGTAGATTCAGAAGGATGTAGGTTGCAGTAGTTACTCGGAGATGAAGAAGCTTGCACAGGATAGAGTATCGTGGAGAACTGCATCAAACCAGTCTCTGGACTGAAGACCACAACAACAACATTGTTCAACGGTCTTGAGCAATTCTTTCAATTGGGTGCCAGTTCGGCGACTTATGCGTGCCAATGGCAACCTGTGTTCTCAGCCGGTCACCCGTCAAAGTACTAACCCAGTCGGACGTTGCATATCTTAGCTGATAGTGCGAGGACTGGTGTATCCAACGTCACTCGCGAAACTTCACGTCTGACCTCCAAAATTTCGCCATCACAGTGGCGGTGGCGTCGAATTAGTATTTCTCTTCTTCGTAATTCGTAGGCCAACAGGGTACTAGGTTTGGGGAAACTCGGGCATTCGTGCGCAGGGACACGTTATTTTTATGCGGCTTTTTCTTCAAATAAACCCATTTGATATGGATGTTTAAAAAGAATATCAGGAGTCCAGACTTGTTATTATAGTTTCTCAAAATAAATAAATATATAACAATACTATTCCAGTGTGGAGCAAAAGGTAGAAAGCAAACAAGAAAGAAAGAAAAAAAAACAGAAGATACGCCGAATGCATTAGTATTCACGAAATATCTCGCTTTCAGCGATAACCTTTGAAATGAATGGCAAAATAGCGATCGAAGATAGTAACATACAGAGAGAAATTAAGGTTAAATGATATGCATTATATAATCAGAGTTTTCTTTGATCACTGGTATTATTCTAACGAGTTTATCGGAATAGAAAAAAAGTACACATTAAAAAAAGAAAAACATAGAGAAGTCTTAAATTGGTTTACGATCAAAAAATTTTTGACGTTATTAACAGTACATTGCCGACTGGTCAAAGCTGAGTTTTTGTTTACAAGAGATGTTAAGCTCGAACCAAAAGACAGGGAACCAATCGCAATTTTCTAAATGTTATTAAAATGAGGAGATAGTAAGCAAATTTTCACGTGAATCTGCTTGCTTCTGAAAACCAAAATCTGGACTTTTCGCCCGTGATAACTAATGGTTGGTAGAGACTTGGTAGCGTTACGTATTTGTTTGAGAAGGGTTACAACCAGCGAAACAACATTTTTCTAGCACGAGTTTTGCAGGAAGCCTAGCAATACGGTACATATTTAACGTTATAGAATGTGAGGTTTGTTATACACTCACAGCACAACCGAGTATTTATATTTTAAAAATAGAAGTTATAAAATTAAACTAGCAGTGACAAGATTAGCTTTCCACAGCATTGAAATTTGAGCATTATTCGTACAGAAGACTAGGCCAAAATGATTGAAAGATTTTCCTCCTAGGTTTATTATTTTACAACGAAATTAGTTGTTTACTCTGGAAAAACGTAACATCATAAAAAAGTTATAGAACCTTGGTATTCTGAAAGTACGTCTTTGTCAGACAGTGTTATGCCATTATTTTGTTGATAAGTTAATGACCTGCATCGGTGAAGAGGGTCGGTAACTTTACTCAGTCACATGGTTAGGACAGACCAGGTTAAAAACTTTGAAGTGTATATCGCTGATCGTAGTAATTGGCCACTGACAGTTTCATTCTGTATCTTACTGTGTCTGCTGGGTTTCTCATAAGCCGTTCCACATTTGCCAAACGGTTTGCAAGCTAAATATTAGCAGTAAGCAAAGTTTGATTACGGATGATATTTTTGACCGTTAAGCCATGTACTGTATTTCAAAATGTAACTTGAATTCTTGGTACCCTATATGTAACAACATCAGAAAAAATGAACCTCCATCAAGCTCATCCACTGAGGCGATCAGAGTCATGCGATGACGATATGCACCTATACAGATGACAGTAGTATCGCGAATATACAGATGGCAGTATTATCGCGAACGAAAGGTTTAAAAGAACAGTGCGTTGACGGAGCTGTCCTTTGTACTCAGGTGATTCATTTGAAAATGTTTCCGATGAGGTTATGGCCGCACGAAGGGAATTAACAGACACTGATCGCGGAGTGATAGTTGGAACTAGACGCAAGGAACATCTTACTTCGGAAATCGTTAGTGAATGCAATATTCCGAGATCCACAGTGTCAAGAGTATGCCGAGAATACCAAATTTCAGGTATTACCTCTCACCACGGACAACGCAGCCGCCGATGTCCTTCACTAAACGACCGAGAGCAGCGTCGTTTGCACAGAGTCGACTGGGTCAACAGACATGCAACACTGCGTGAAATAACCATTAAAATCAATGTGGGAAGTACAAGGAACGTATCCGTTAGGACAGTGCGGCGAATTTGGCGTTAATGGGCTGCGGCAGCAGACGACTGACACGAGTACCTTTCTTAACAGCGCGACATCGTCTGCATCGCCTCTCCTGGGCTCGTGACCATTTCGGTTGGATCATAGGCGACCGAATAACCGCAGTCTGGTCATAAGAGTCCTGATTTCAGTTGGTAAGAACTGATGGTAGGATCCGAGTGTGGCTCAGACCCCACTAAGCCATGGACGTAAGTTATCAGAAGGCACTACGAAAGCTGGACGTGGCTCCATCATTGTGTGGGCTGTGTTTACATGGAATTGACTGTGTCTTCTGCTCCGGCTGAACCGATCATTGACTACTTTGAGACCATTTGCTGCCATTCATGGGCTTCATCTACATCTACATCTACATCTACATCCATACTCCGCAAGCCACCTGACGGTGTGTGGCGGAGGGTACCTTGAGTAGCTCTATCGGTTCTCCCTTCTATTCCAGTCTCGTATTGTTCGTGGAAAGAAGGATTGTCGGTATGCTTCTGTGTGGGCTCTAATCTCTCTGACTTTTTCCTCATGGTCTCTTCGCAAGATATACGTAGGAGGGAGCAATATACTGCTTGACTCTTCGGTGAAGGTATGTTCTCGAAACATTAACAAAAGCCCGTACCGAGCGACTGAGCGTCTCTCCTGCAGAGTCCTCCACTGGAGTTTATCTATCATCTCCGTAACTCTCTCGCGATTACTAAATGATCCTGTAACGAAGCGCGCTGCTCTCCGTTGGATCTTCTCTCTCTCTTCTATCAACCCTATCTGGTACGGATCCCACACTGCCGAGCAGTATTCAAGCAGTGGGCGAACAATCGTACTGTAACCTACTTCCTTTGTTTTCGGATTGCATTTCCTTAGGATTCTTCCAATGAATGGCATCTGCTTTACCGACGATCAACTTTATATGATCATTCCATTTTAAATCACTCGTAATGCGTACTCCCAGATAATTTATGGAATGAACTGCTTCCAGTTGTTGACCTGCTATTTTGTAGCTAAATGATAAGGGATCTATCTTTCTATGTATTCGCAGCACATTGCACTTGTCTGCATTGAGATTCAGTTGCCATTCCCTGCATCATGCGTCAATTCGCTGCAGATCCTCCTGCATTTCAGTACAATTTTCCATTGTTACAACCTCTCGATACACCACAGCATCATCTGCAAAAAGCCTCAGTGAACTTCCGATGTCATCCACAAGGTCGTTTATGTATACTGCGAATAGCAACGGTCCTATGACACTCCCCTGCGGCACACCTGAAATCACTCTTTCTTCGGAAGACTTCTCTCCATTGAGAATGACATGCTGCGTTCTGTTATCTAGGAACTCTTCAATCTAATCACACAATTGGTCTGATAGTCCGTATACTCTTACTTTGTTCATTAAACGATTGTGGGGAACTGTATCGAACGCCTTGCGGAAGTCAAGAAACACGGCATCTACCTGGGAACTCGTGTCTATGGCCCTCTGAGTCTCGTGGACGAATAGCGAGAGCTGGGTTTCACACGACCGTCTTTTTCGAAACCCATGCTGATTCCTACAGAGTAGATTTCTAGTCTCCAGAAAAGTCATTATACTCGAACATAATACGTGTTCCAAAATTCTACAACTGATCGACGTTAGAGATATAGGTCTATAGTTCTGCACATCTGTTCGACGTCCCTTCTTGAAAACGGGGATGACCTGTGCGCTTTTCCAATCCTTTGGAACGCTACACTCTTCTAGAGACCTACGGTACACCGCTGCAAGAAGGGGGGCAAGTTCCTTCGCGTACTCTGTGTAAAATCAAACTGGTATCCCATCAGGTCCAGCGGCCTTTCCTCTTTTGAGCGATTTTAATTGTTTCTCTATGCCTCTGTCGTTTATTTCGATATCTACCATTTTGTCATCTGAGCGACAATCTAGAGAAGGAACTACAGTGCAGTCTTCCTCTGTGAAACAGCTTTGGAAAAAGACATTTAGTATTTCGTCCTTTAGTCTGTCATCCTCTGTTTCAGTACCATTTTGGTCACAGAGTGTCTGGACATTTTGTTTTGATCCAAATCAGACAATTTTTATGGATGATAATGCGCCATGTCTCTGGGTGACAATTGTTCGTGATTGATTTGGAGAACATTCTGGACAATTCTAACGAATGTTGTGGCCACCGAGATCGCCCGATATTAATCCCATCCATCATGTTCAAAATGTTCAAATGTGTGTGAATTCCTAAGGAACCAAACTGCTTAGGTCATCGGTCCCTAGACTTACACACCACTTAAACTAACTTATGCCAAGAACAACACACATACCCATGCCCGAGGGAGAACTCGAACCTCCGGCGGGAAGGGCAGCGCAGTCCGTGACATGACGCCTCAAACCGCGCGGCCATTCCGCACGGCCCATCGATCATATATAGGACATAAATGAGTGATCAGATCGTGCACAAAGTCCTGCTCCGGCAACACTTTCGCAATTATGGACGCCTATACAGACATTGTGGCCCAGTATTTCAGTTGGGGATTTCCAGCGAATTGTTGAGTCCACGCCATGTCGACTAGTTGCAGTACACCACGCCACAGACGCGATATTAGAAGGTGTCCCAGGACTATTGTCAGCTCAATGTATTTTAATTACTCTTCACGATACGGAAATTCATACATAAAAATACCAAATTTGCACATAGAACGCGGAATATAAATTGAGTTGTTTGGAAGAAAGATTCTATCAGGTAGGAAAATCCCGTCGATTTGTACATGGCGAGTAAAATAGAGCCGACCTGGTAAATGAAATACTGTTACGAAATTGACCCTTGTTATTGAACATGAGAACTTACTAACGAGTTGCAGCCGCATGCCTGCGTATGCCCATCTACCGCATACTCTGCCCCGAGTCACTACATTTGAGTGGGAGGAACAGATGTGTTTAGCGTGCAGTTGAATGAAACACAATGGTGACCACTATAAAACAGCGCGTGTTCATTGTCGACTGTTATGTAGAGCACAATTTGTGAGAAACCTGTACGAAACTGTTTGTGCAACAGCTTATGACTGAAAGTGGAAGTAAGATCACCAGGAAACTTTGCAGTGCAAAACTTAGTGACAAAATGGCGCGAAATGGTCTCTGTGGCTAATATAATCCGTAACTATACGAAAACAGTTCGAACACTAGAGAATATCTCTCGAGTAAAGGAAAACCTGGAACGAAATGCTAAGAAAGCTCAACGCGTTAATTTGTTCAAGTCTTGTATGCTTTCCGAATTCGAATCACTACCAGGGCGGATCCCTGGGAATTTCTTATTTCGCAGTTTCATCTGCCCACAACGTAGTTTATTTAGTTTCTTACAAGCAATACATCTCCCACCGTTTCGTGCATTTCCTTCCTGTTAATCTCAGGGTCCAACTTCCTGAGTCATGCAGATCATAGCTTCAAATTGGACACAACACAAACTGTTTCTGCATCGCCAGATCAGGCCCAATGGTTACTAGTTACATCTTGTTTGTGTATATAACCTTGCTTTGGCAATCTTTGGTGAACCAGTTATATTTTTTCAAACGTAGAACGACGCATTCCACGAAATTTTATAAAGCAAAATGAGCAATCTTTTTAGGAAATATAATGTAAAACAGGATTTTTATTTTGTTGCTAACAACAGCTGTAAGTGTCAGTTTAATGCCAATACATAAGTCTTCCACTATAAAGAACACCTCTGGCTGTATAATAGTCTTTGGTAAGCGTGGTGGCGCAATATCTTTGTACTGTGTTATGATTTAACGCAAACAAATAGTGCGAATTTTGTGCTGCGTGTTTGTGAACTTCCGTGTAATGAAGAAGGTACAATACCAGTAAGTAGACACAGAAAAAATTATATTTCATAACATCAGCATCTAAACTCCAAGACTTATATTTGCTGTTTTTTCGATTTGAGTAGTACCACAGAAAGACGAATGCACTCAAAGAGAGTCAGAACAACACAAATGCAGATATGATGTCCATTAGTTACGTAACCTCACGGATGGTGCTACGCATGGAAAAATATAACTGATACAGATATTATTGAAGTCGTTATTGATACAGTTACATGCTTTAGAAAAATATCGTTTATGATGAATGAAATTAATCTTTTGTTTACTGTCCGCTATTCACCTGCTGTGTTTCGTAATAAGTTTGTAACAAAACGAATTTGTGTGACCCACATAAAAATTTATGGTGTTGCCACAATAACCACACTGTGCGACCCTCAATTCAATGCTAACATGTAAAAAAGTATTGCGTTGTTTTCAGTGACGTAGTGTAAGAATATGCGTGTTGCTATGATGCTGAAAATGATGGTAGAAAATCAATTGTTCAAGTAGATATTTCAGAACGAAACCTTAAAGTACGTTGAACTTACACGTGAACGACTTTATCTGCTGTCGATCAAATATTCGAAACAATTTTGTCACATTAGCGAGCATGTGCAGTCACTCTCAACCAAAGCAGGCACATACATTAACGGTTACCACACCTCGGTGTCGTGTAAAAACTGTTTACCGAGGCTCAAAGTTCGTCAACATATAAAATTGAGCTGCTGTGATACATAAAAGTATACACTGGCAAATAAAGACGTATATACGCCAGTAACACATGCTCAGCATTTGGTTATCGCTGTTCTCATTTCTGGTACTACTCAATACGTCCTTCTCTCTTTGAATTACTTGCAGTTCGTATTCTGTGCTCACTGGACTGTTCATTCCATTCAACAGGTCCTGTAAATTTCGCTCATTTTAAAAGGAAGTGTGATTTTAGAGTTTAACGTCCTGTCCACACCGCGACCAATAGAGCTAGGGGAGCATTATACAGTGAATGAACATCATTTTCTTCCAATATGACGGACGCTGATGAACTATGGGCAAAGTTTAAACTGATTGTAAATCGCGCTCTGGAGACTTGTGGGCCGAATAAATGGAATAAGTGCGGAAAGTACCCTCCGTGGTTTAATAATTAAATTCGAAAAACGCTAAGGAAACAGATTGTTGCACTCTTGGTTCAAAAAAGAACGCGCGTACTGTGGGGCTATTCTCCTCATAGAGCTAATCCGCCTGAAATACGAAATGTTGCAACAGTGCGCTAGTTCCTCACAGAATAAAGGTCGTTTTATCTTCAGTGTGTGCCAGTATCTCTGCGTCGCCGCATTTGGTTACAGTAAAGCTGCTTTCTGTTACATTATTGATAGCACAGAAGAACAAACTACATTATCGATAGTACAGAAGAACAAACTCTAGAGGCAAGCGCATTGTGATGGATTATTGCCATAGTTGAAGAATGCAACACAACAAATTAGAGTGCACCATGCACAATAACATGAAATTTTAAACACTTGTTAATAAATGTATAAGAACAAGGGTTATGCAGTTTGTATATCAACAAATATTACTGGCCTTTTCCCACAAAGGTCTAATTTACTGCATCTTTCGAAATGTCTGCACATCGGGCTATTTCTCCCCAAACACTGGATGCTATTTCCACTCAGTCAAATTATTAGTTTAACATATTTTACAGTGAAATTCTAGGGAGCACGTTTTCTTGGTTCCTTTTTAAGTGGTCCGTGCATAAAAAAGGAAAAAGCCAAGTGCTTCGTGGTCTGAGGAAGATACGAAACAAGCAGCTCCTCTGGACACAGTGCCAGCAATGTGCTACTTCATACAGTGGGTGTGGGCGCAAACAGATGAATACCCCCACCATTTTTATATATTGTGATTTGTGCCTCATTCAGATGTTTCTGTAATACTGTGTCCGCGTAAAGGTATTCCGATCTTTTATATTCTGTGATATATTCACAATTAACATAACATAACTGTATAAGACTGACAGATTTTTTAAAAAAAGTTTTGTGCCATGTTATAGACGGCTTACAGTTGAAATGAGAGGAATAGCCCCGATGTACCCTAAGTGGACTAAGTACGGAAAGAATCCTCCATTGTTTAATGATAAAATTCGGAAATTGCTGTGGAAACAGAGTGTAGCACAGTCTGTTCAAAAAAGAATGCGCAAATGTTGACAGGCAAAAGTTAGCAGAAATTCGTGCGTCCGTAAGATCAGTGCACAAGAATACAACTTCCATCATACTTTACCGAAAAATCTTGTCGCGAACCCTAGAAAATTTTGGTCGTACGTGAAATGCCCAAGTGGGTCGAAGGCTTCTATCCAGTCACTCGTCGACCAGATGGAGGTGGCAAATGTAAACAGCAAAAGCAAAGCTGAAGTTTTAAATTTTTCTTTTAAGAAATAGTTCAGAAAGGCATCCGTGTCGTAGAGAAGCATTTGAACCATTTTTATATTAATAATAACATTCACTGATGCCATTGCTATCATCTTTGAAAATGAGAACGGTTCAAATCACCGTCCGGCCGTTGTAGCCCAGCGGTTCTAAGCGCTTCAGTCCGGAACCACGCGGCTGCTACGGTCGCAGGTTCGAATCCTGCCTCGCGCGTGGATGTGTGTGATGTTCTTCGGTTAGTTAGGTTGAAGGAGTTCTAAGTCTAGGGGACTGATAACCTCAGATGTTAAGTCCCAAAGTGCTTAGAGCCATTTTTTGAACCATCCGGCCATCCACATTTAGGTTTTCCGCGATTTCGCTAAATCGCTCCACGAAATTGCCCGGATGGTGCCTTCGAATCGGGGACGGCCGATTTCATTCTCCATTCTTTCGTAATCTACATCTACATTTGTATACATTCTTCGCAAGACATCGTACAGAGCATAGCGCAGGGTAGCACGTACTACTACTAGTCGCTTGCTTTGGTGTTTCACTCGCAAATAGAGGGAAAAACGGTTGTTCAAAAGCCTCTGTACGAGCCCTGATTTCTCACCTCATCTTCGTAGCCCTTGTGGGAAGTGTACGTTGGCGGAAGTAGAATCATTCCGCAGTCAGCTTCGGAATCTGGGTCTCTAAATTTTCTCCGTAGCTGTCCTCGAAATGAATGTCGCCTTCCGTGCATGGATTCCAATTTGAGTTCCCAAAACATATCCGTAACACTTGCGTGTTGATCTAACCTACTGATAGCAAATCTAGCAGCCCTACCTTTGAATTGCTTCGATGTCTTCCTTTAATTCGACCTTTTGAGGATCCCAAACACTGAAACAGTACTCAAGTATGAGCCACTCTAGAGTTCTATATGCGGTTTCCTTTACAGATGAACCACACTTTACCAAAATTCTTCCAATAAAACGAAGTCGACCATTCGCCTTCTCAACCACAATCCTCAGTGTTACGCCTAGATATTCAGTCAAGTGAATGTGTCAAACAGCACACTAGTAATGCTGTTCGAGTATTAGAACATTACGGATTTGTTTTTCCCATTCATCTGCATTAGGTTACAGTTTTCTATATTTAGAGCTAGCTGCCATTCATCACACCAACTAGAAATTTTGTATCTTATACACTTCTAGGGTCACTCAACGACAACACCTTCCCATACACCACAGCATCATCGGTAAACAGCCGTAAATTGTTGCTCATGCTGGCCGGCAAAAGATTTATCTACATAGAGATTGTGAGCAGTGCTGCCACATTCACTGGGGCACTCCTGACGATAGTCTTGCCTCTGATGAACGCACGCCGTCGACGGTAACACGCTGGCCTATATTACTTAAAGTGTTCGAGACACTCACACATGTCAGTGAACCTAAACCGTATGCTCCGACCTTCGTCAGAAGTCTACAGTGCTTCTGGAAACCTAGGAATATGGCATCTGGCTGTTGCCCTCAATCTATGGTTTGCAGGATATCATATGAGGAAAGGGCAAACTCAGTTTCACACAGCGGTACGTTCTAAATCCGTGCTAATTTGTGGACAGATGCTTTACCATCTGAAGGAAGTTTACTATATTCGAACTCAGAATGTGTTCAAGTATTCTGACCAACCGATGTGACAGATATGGGTCTGTAACTACGCTGGTCGGTTTTTTCACCTTTCTTATATACAGAAGACACCTTCATTTTTTGCAGGTCGCTTGGTCCTTTTCGCTAGGCGACAGATTCGTAATAAATACAAGCTATATTAGGGGGACAATGGCGCAGAGAACGCTCTGGAATACCGAATTAGGGCTCCATTTGTACCTGGTGACATATTTGTTTTCAACTCTTCCAAAAAAAAAAAGGTTCAAATGGCTCTGAGCACTATGGGACTCAACTGCTGAGGTCATTAGTCCCCTAGAACTTAGAACTAGTTAAACCTAACTAACCTAAGGACATCACAAACATCCATGCCCGAGGCAGGATTCGAACCTGCGACCGTAGCGGTCTTGCGGTTCCAGGCTGCAGCGCCTTTAACCGCACGGCCACTTCGGCCGGCATTATTAATATACTTTCACCCTGAATCATTATTCAGTTGGGATCACTAGCGGTAAAAATCAGCGGATTTTATTTTAAAAACAAATTTTTCCCGAAGTCTGTACTTTCGACCAAGCTGCATGTTGAATCAAATCAGTAAAGAATTTCTATCGCTTTACAGTAACAAGCAGTAATATCTTTTTATATGTGCGCTTTTCCAACATTCCTTAGCTCATAAGCTGTTAGATTGTCATAAATCCGTCAGTTTTCTTTTTATTCTACCCTTACTCCACTTCTCCCGTAGATCGTAAACTAGAAAATTCTTTCCATCATGCATAAAATCATGTTTCTCGTAATGACTACATAGGATAACTTTTTCTTACCCTAACTAACCCCTCGTTTCAGCGACCACATTAAATCTCAGGTGTAGAAATAACACCGGATGTGCAGCGACACTGATGTCAGATAGATTGCAGCTACAGTTATCACAGACTGGGATCGTAATTGGACAGGTCCCAGTTATGATTCATTCGCAGTTCTGTAAGCAGGTAATATGTATCCACAGAGCGAGCAAGATCGTGAATAGATACGCTTCATCAGCCGAACTAACGACGGAGAGGCAGTAGAAAAACTGCTGTGACGACGCGCGAACACGTCGACAGAAAAAGTTGCATGGTGCTGATAATAATAGCGACGACTATCTCCGTAATGATGATACTCACACCAAAATATGAGGGTTATAAATATGAATGGAAATTTTATTCCTAACGTTCCTTGCGAAAATAAAACGTTTCTGTGCGCAAGTTTGTTTCTGCTAATTGTAGAGATCCTCCTTGCGGTTCATTACCGTGTGCGAGATTGTTTTAATGGTACTCCGGACACAGTATGTTGAAGTGCCTTCGGACTGCAGTCAGAAACACGATAACCACGCTGAGCAAAGGCATTAGTATTCAGAGTCCTCATTTAGTATTGTTAGTAAGACAATTATAATCATGAGTTTGTACAGTCGTGACTGCACGGTATTGATTAATTAAAAATTATTATATAAGTAATTAATTAAAAATGTCGATTATTACCAAACTGTCAATACTATCAATTTAGTGACCTAGCAGAGACGCTATTAGGATGTTCTGTATTGTTACGGACATGACATCCGAATCGTCCCCGGACTTGATAAGGATAAATAGATGTATGGTGACGAGGTCACGATGGATGGCGAAGAACGCAAACCGAGGTTCCAATCGCGAGGTCGTCTGAAGAAGAAAGCACAACTCAAGAAAATTAATTTTATACGTACTTATACATATATAATGTATTCTGAATGCAAAAATTTGCGAGTGTGTGTGTGTGCGTTAGTATACTTCAAATTTGGTACACATATTAAACACGATCTGCAAAGAAATACTGTTGGGGTGAGAACCACCAGCCTTTTAGTGGGGTGGAGGTGACAACCTAAAGAGAGAAGGCGGAGGAGGAGCTAGACGGACAGAAAGGAGTAAGCAGCAGATGGACACGGGAGGCGAGGAGGAAATTGACAGAGAAATTGGGTAGGAAGATATCGATGAGGAGATGAGGATGGGAGGGGCGGGGGGGGGGGGGGGGGGAGAAAATGGACAGAGAAAGGAAGAGGAGTAAATCGACAGAGAGAGGGGAAAGGAGGAGATGAACAGAGAAAGGAAAGAGGAAGAGATGGAAAGAGAGAGGAGGGAAGAAGTGATAAACAGTAAGAGGGGGAGGAGATGGACAGGGAGAGGCGTAGGAGCAATAAATATTTGGAATTTTTTTAATAAATAACTGTTTAACCGTGGGCATCTAGTTACGGTATGTACGTAAGAAGTTTCATTTAAGTTGACACATGAAAACATCTGAGAACTTTGCATCAACAATGAAACAGTAAAGCCTAAATTGACGTGAATGCTGAGGGCTACATGATGGCAGTACCCACTTTCTAGTAGATGCCGCTTTTAGCAGTGGAATAGGGAGCTCACAAACATGGTTTGTACGGATGGCTATGTCGTGATTACCACCTGGTGAATAGTGCACATTTTCTACATAGTGCTTAAGTAAGTTTTATCGAAGTGCACATCGTGTTCATTGAATGATTGTTGCACTTTCCTTTAATGAGTCGCTATTGACAACGACAAACCCCTTGATAAAGTGTACAGTGTCTTAGGGCTATAACAGCAGATTGTGATCATGGGTGCCTTAATATGTACCCACTTCTGTGTGTTACTTGTTTTTTCTCTGTGTCTAACTACCTGTTGTTTTCCGCGCTGTCGTAATGCTCCACTAAAAGGTTCAAATGGCTCTGAGCAGTATGGGACTTAACATCTGTGGTCATCAGTCCCCTAGAACTTAGAACTACTTAAACCTAAGTAACCTAAGGACATCACACACATCCATGCCCGAGGCAGGATTCGAACCTGCGACCGTAGCGGTCACGCGGTTCCAGACTGAAGCGCCTAGAACCACTAAAAGGAACATTCGCCAAATGTCAAGAAACGATCTTGATGAAACTTGTAAGGTGTATAGAGGGCCAAAATAGTGCAATACGCCTTTTTATTGTTTGTGCCCAATTTCGCTTTTAATGGGTAAAACATAAACCGAAAGATAATTTTGCATTTTAAGTTTAGACGGAATATCTTCGAAACAATGATACATAAAAAATATTTTCTTATAAAAACTTTTGTTACAACAAAATTAAAGCTGCTTGTAAACCACATACATCCCTGTGTAACAGGGCTTGTTTCTGAAATATCCGTCTGGGAAATTATGCTGTGAACAATGTGCTGTCGGAGTATTTTCAACATACCAACTACAGTACTTAAACACTCACTAATATTCTAACTACTTACTTCTCTTACATTCGTTTTATGTTATGAAGTGTTATTTTACGTTTTATGTTCATGTTTTTGTTTTGTTTTTTTGGGGTACCCTTTCATACCATTTTGTTAATTTAAAATAATAAGTAACTCATAATTATGATAGAGAATAATTACAGTAACGATTCTCTTTAAGGAAAATCTTCAAGCATAAGATTTTTCTACATCTTGTGAACAAAATGAACGAAATTTCTTCACGTAATATACTCGAAGACAATATAAAACAATATTCTGCAAATTTCAGATCATCAGGGGTGATCCTCTAAATATCCCGATTCGTGTCGGGCGTATTTCAGTACATTGGTAAGCCTTGGTTAAGAGAGTTGATCATGTACTAGTGACGGCAGCTTGATTATATTGTTTTTCAGGTGGAGACCGACATCATAATCATTTGGTACAACTATCGAAAGCTGTACACGTTCCGCGACTGTACCTGTGCCATGGAGCCGTTTGGAAACATCAGATGAACAAGTCACTTGGCTATAGTTCTTAGACTGCAGATGAAGTAAATACTGATGTGATGTTGTTCAGTACACTGTCCTCAGTCACCGAAAAAAATATCTGTACTTATAACCATATACCCTCTATTTACAGGGATGGCAGAGCTAGAATTCCGAGGCACATGAAGGACGGCCTTCACGAAGTTCGGGAACTGACACTGCAGATCAGTCTGACCGCTCCTTTCTGAGGTGAAAATGTTTTGGTGAGTGCACAAAGTTGACCTAGAATATGACATCAGGGCAAAAACGTATTCACGCTTCAGCGTCAGAGGCAATGGATATCATTATTGCAGTGAAATCAGCAGCATTCAGTGAACATGATACTTTCAACAAAGCCTCTCATTTACAGTCACTCCTAAGAAATTAAGACTACAGTCTTCACTGACTAACTATTGTCTTCTTCCAGGTTTCTACATTATAAATTAAATAACAATAAATAGAAAAGTAAATGATAACACTGACAAAGTTTACAAGATCTGTATATTTGCTAGAAATAACTAACGCAATGCCTGTCCATCACAATATTTACTGTCCATCACTTCCTCCTAAGCGGACGGATAAATTTGAACAGAGTTTGCAGTTCTATATAGTGCAGTTATTAGAAAGGGTTTATTGCTATTCGACCAAAAGAATTCTGTTGCTTCCATTAGCATTGCGTAAATTGCTTTGAAGGTGACGAATCTGTCAATATTTTCTAAAAATAATATTACTGTCCATCCACCATTCGTCTGCATAAAAAATTTCTGCCTTTCTCTCTTAACTAGCTTACATTTATCGTACCTACGCCGACGATCAGTACACTAGATCTACGTACGAGAATTTTTAATTTACTTCGTTCCTCATAGAAACTTATGGAAAACATTGTTCTGTCGTGGAAAATGAATCTTCTGGTATACGGTAAGAAACAGGTAACTCGATGTTTGGTACAAAGTTTTCGTTGCTAGGTGACGTCTGCCATGGGTTTTCAGATGACCGTTTTGTTGAAACTCTCTGCTAAAAAAAAGAATATCCCATTAAAATTCTTACCGACTCTTTCAGCGATTCCAGTAAGCCATTTGGTTTGTTTTAGAAGTCATGGAATTTTCCGGTATAATGCTTTCTTTCGTATAGACTGCAGCCCGTTGGTTAGGAGTCACCATATTATTTAACAGTTCTTTTTGTACTGCACATTGTGCACCAAGCGTTAGAGATACTACTCGTAGAAATGAATGATGGCTGTTTACTGAGCAGACACCTTCTCTTTGCGTCGTGTTAATGTTCTTGTGTTAATGTTGCCTGTCTGAATAATATACACACTAATTACGTAACCAAATAATTCACTAAATAAATAACTGAATACTTCGATAGACCAAACCGGACGCTAATAAATAACACATATATTCTGCTATCGAACTCTTTTTTTACGACGGTAGAAGCATGTTGGCTCATAATATGTAAACCACTTTTGCGATATGACATCAATCATTTTTGTATTATAACATTATATCAAGGTAACGACTCAGATATAGTATTTTCATTACAGCATGTGTTTGTCTACGGAGCATTAATGAATTTGGCTTTACCGAAATAAAAAGCGAAGTTGTTCGTCATTATGACACACCTACATCTAATTGAGGGTTGTGGCGATAACGGAACAGAAGTGTTATCCAAAACAGCACTTCTCGAATCTCAACTGGGTTAGAGGCTACCGTGTTCCATTACTCGGACTGACAACACTCCGATCCGTCATCTCTAAATTTCCACGCCCGGAAATTTTTAGTTAACTAGTATCAGGAATTTCTTCTATTTGGTTGAACGTTACATTCACTCATGCAAGTAATTACCCAAAAACTGTAACAACATGAATGATCACCCATTAGCACTAGTCAAACACATTACCACTGTTAAAGTATTTTCCTAAACAAACTGAACAACCTGTGCCGTGTTTCTGCTTATTGATGCAATGGCGCTTAATGTCTAGCGTGCAAAATTCATCGGCAGAGCACAATAATTCGCATGAGATCAAATGCAAAACAATAAAACATGCAAATGCAGATGAACAATTAAAGAATATAGAAACTAAGAAAAATCGGCAGTTAAGAGCAATTGAAAGGAAACCTAAACCGTTTAACTCTTATCTTTAATATTAGTAACTGTCGTTTGCAAAGCTGTTATGGTTAGGAAAAGAAATAATTAAATGAGTGAAACCAAGTTCTAAGTAATGTTCTGAACGTTATTGAAAACAAAGCTGAAGAGTATTTCAATATTGCACGCCAGTTTAGAATTACGTGAAATGAATGACCAAGTTATTGTTGTTCCTACACAAAGAGATGTTACATAACTGATTGGAACGATGTAGTTCGTGGTATCTCTTAGCCAATGTTCCTTCAAAACAGTTTCCATTTAGCTGATGCTGCCGCCGAGTCGTCGACATCCGCAGCGACGAAAATAAAACACCCTTCTTTCCATTAATGCATGACTTACTGTGACATAATAATGTTAGTTACACACTTTAGGCACAGTTTTCAGATTTATGATTTACGATCGCGCACTGCGGAAGTAAACCAAGTTCATTGTACCGTGAATCATTAGTTCGCGCTTTGAACCGAACGATGAGTGCCATGCACAGTTGTCTACATAAATCACTTCAATCATGCGGTGATCAGCACACCGTACAGTCACAGTCGAATTTCTTCGTATCAGTATACGATATGAAAATGCGTTGCGTATTTTCTGTTTCATTCCGCAGTCCATGGTATGCAGTAAACAGTTTGTGCTGTCTACAAATGAAAACATTATTTTTACAGCATGCATGTAGTTCACAGGTCTGCATATCAAAGTTCTGTGTTTAATGAGTTCAGGCACAGTTCCGGCAAATGAGCAACGCGACACGTAAAGTCACTAGTTTTTTAATCGCTATGCACACCGAGAACATAGATGTAGTACTATCCAGATATTTGTCAACGATCACGAGCACGATGTGTAGCCGTACATACGCGGCACGACGATCACCACCGTTCTACTTCTCGCTCCCAACTCTTTGTTGACGCCTTCTCCGTCGAACTCTACATATGATTCTACATCGTTCAAATATCTCACTTGACATACCACTTTCAGAAATTCTGTTTACATCGATTAACTGTTTTATACAAAATAAAAATGTCGTTATGCTCTGTCCATAGAAAATTATTTCAAGTAACATGTCAACAAATAAGAAAGTATGCAATATCAGAATAATTGGAAATGACAGTCACAGCCTTTACAGCTACATTATGTAAAAAGAAACATAACTATCCAGAATTAAATTTGCAGAACTCATTCTGAAATGACCTTTTCAATGTACGATGAAAGTAAAGCGGGAAAGAAGTGAAAGAAAATGTAGTAAAACAGGAAAAAATTCTATATTAGCTTTTAGTGCTATCTTCACTGGGTATAACACACAAATAAAACACATGCAGTTGTATGCCTTAATTTAATATGTGTTTGGCCTGAATTCCTGAACAGTATACTTGCAGCTGTTCTGATCATTTATCGTATCGCGTTGAAGCTTTTTGACACTGGCAGCCTGCATTCGCTGGTATCCCTCGACGCCGATGGTGATTGCATCACCGATATGTTCGAAGAAAGATACGATGGTTAGTGCTTTCCGTCCCGACGACAACAAAGTCATTAGAGGTGGAGAAAAATGTCCAATTCTGGAAGGGCGAGGAAGGAAATCGGCTTACCGATCCAAAGGAACAAACATGGAATTTGTTCTGAAATAACGGAAAACTGCCGTCCTCCCGAATACGAGTCTTGTGAACTAACCACTGCACCACCTGAGATGTTCCAGACGTTCGTCGTTTTCGTCGCTGACCGAATCTAGGTTCAGTGATTCACCAGTTTCCAGACAAAGTACTACAGAAAAAGTACACAGAAACAACTAACTGAATTCCCCTCATTTACAAGCTCGCCATCGTCTGCATAATAAATGAACCATTGATAATGCTAAAGACACACTTCGAATTTATATTGTGTACATTTTGATGTTGTCCAGGATGAGAAAATTGTTGCTATTATACGTTTTAAACCAGTTACATACCAAGCAGTTCTAAAATTTTCGGACGAATGTTTTCTCTGATTTGCAGTTTCTGGGATGTCGTTGTAATCAAAGGGTTCTGATACAGTACATCATTACAATATGGCCGATGTGATAAAAATAGCTTCACAGATAACAGTGACCTCTGGGTCACAATTAATCTTAATTTGTTTCCATATGCTGCTGTGACAGCAGAAAATGAGTAATCTGACACATTTAAGATATGGCGAGGAGTGAGAGAAAAAAAATGGTTCAAATGGCTCTGAGCACTATGGGACTCAACTGCTGAGGTCATTAGTCCCCTAGAACTTAGAACTAGTTAAACCTAACTAACCTAAGGACATCACAAACATCCATGCCCGAGGCAGGATTCGAACCTGCGACCGTAGTGGTCTTGCGGTTCCAGACTGCAGCGCCTTTAACCGCACGGCCACTTCGGCCGGCGAGGAGTGAGAGAGAACTGTAATTTTGTGACCACTGATATTCAATCTTTATTCGGAGTATATCTTCAAAGTCCTTGAAAACGTCGAAGAAGAAGTTTTGACTGGAGAGTAGGCGAAAGAAGGACTCGTCTTGAATGGAAAGAGGCTGAACAATATTCGCTACGCTGGTGAGACTAGTATTTGCTGACAGATTAAATGGCCTTCACCATCTTGTGTGGCGAATCAACGTGAGCTGTGAATCTTACGTCGTAGAAACCAATATAAGTAAAACAACATTAATTTTTATCGGCAAGAAAGATATACCACACTGAACATCAAAGGTAGCTTATTGAACAAGTAAACAAATGTACTTATCTGGGAACTAACTTTAACAACCAGCGGGATGGCTCGCAACAAATTAAAACCTGCACTGGGAAAGCCAGAGTCGCGTTTTGTAAAGTGACTAATTTGTTCACGATCCACCGCCTCTCTAGTCTCAACCTAAACAAAATTAAGATTTCTGCGATACTACGTATTACCCATCCTATTCCTCGTCTTTGACCTACACAACGGGCAAACGACGACGCATTTGAAATGTGGCTGTACACGAGAATGCCAAGAGTGCCATGGGCAAATAAGAGTACTAACAACTACAATCTCCGCAAAATTAAGGTAGGAAAATGAGTCCTAACCACAGTGAAATGCAGAAAACTGCAATATCTCGGCCAGGTAACGAGGAATGAAAACTGGTGTAAACTGCTGGAGAACATTCTTCAAGGAAAGATACCTGCCAAAAGAAGACGAAAAGGAAGAAAAATTGATTGACTTGGAAACTTAAGAACATGGGCGTTACAAACGAGCAAGAAATTTTTTCCAACAAACACCAGTAATACAGATTAAATAGATTGGAAGTACTTTTCCTTCCAATAGATTGTGAGGAGATCCTCCAGGACGTAGTACATGCCAGAGAAAAATACACAATATATATTTACAAAGAGACATGCTAAATCACCTTTCACATATAATAAAGATGACAAATAACTTGTCACAAAACATGTAGAAGATCAGTACATCGCGATACATATGATAATTCTAAGGCTATTGCAGCCATGCATTATCAAATAGAAAAATCATTTAACAATAGTTATTTACAATCATCATATTACAGCACTGAATTCTTGCAGAAGACAGTTTGTACTATTACTGGCATATTTATATTATTAGTGACATATACACATCAGTTGGTTGTACTACAAAATTCATTGAGAGAGTAGCAGGAGACGGCTACCACTAAATCCTTTAGGCTCCTCTCAAACTGAACATCTTATGTCTGCTGGCAAGTTATTGTGAAAGTATGTTCCTAACTAATGGACACCTTTCTGGACCAAAACGACTTTCTGAAGACTACTCTTATTTATAGTATTGATTTCATGAAATGGGCTGTTGGTTAGAAGAAAAGATATATTATAATGACAAATTTCACCAAGGGACAAATAAATATATTTGGAAGCAGTAGTTAGTATCCCTAGTTTCCTAAACAGGCCTCTGCAGGATGTTCTTAAGTTCATACGATAGCTAATTCCTATTATATATCTTTTAACCTGGAAAACTCTAGCCTGGCTTAATGAGTTACCCCAAAAAATAATCCCCTGTGACACTACGCAACGAAAGTAAACACAGTATGCTAGCTATTTTAGTTTTATATCACCTGTGTCTCATAACATTTCCATTGCAAACAGAGATTTGTTTAGGCACTTCAGCTGTCCTGTGATATGCTCCTCTCGGTTGAATTTACTACCAAGCAGTAATCCCAAGAATTCTTCTATCTATTTGCCGTCATATTTTAAGCATATACTGATGGGGAAAATCCTACAACTTCTGAACTGCATGTACTGTATTTCTTCAAAGTTTAGTGGCAGAGAATTGTCCATTTATTAATCTCCATGAGAATTTAATTAACGATCTTTCTAAAACTATACTTTATTTGCTATTTATTGCAACGTTTCTGTCACCTGCAAACAAAACAAATTTAGTATCCGATAATGTTACAGATGAAAGGTGATTAATATACACAATAAAAAATACGGTCCCTAAGATGAAACCTTGTGGGACATTGCATGTAATTAGCTCCAGTTTTGGATGGTGCGTGGCAAGTTGATATATATTTCTTTCCTAATAACGGAATTTATTTTCTATTAGAGATATTTGGAATCATTTCCTGTAAAACCGTAATATTCTAATTTCTTAAAAGAATTACCTAAGTGTAGATAGCATTCTAAATATCAGAATGCCTTAAAAATCGTAATGAGACTTTGACAATACAATATTTGCTTTTAGATGGTTAAGAAAACGATTGTGTATTGTAATGTAGCCTACAAATATTGACGTAAGTTACCCAGTAGAGATAATTTAATTATTGGCGGATTTATATCGGGCAAGTACCCATCATGACAGGCATGTAGCCGGTACATCTATTATCGTCGTGAACATCTGGAACGGATAGGCAGCGGAATAAAAACAATAATTCTATAACTATGTTTATATTTACACACATACTCCGCAAGTCAACCAAAGGTGCATAGCAGAGGGTGTCTTTTACAACAACTAGTTATTTTCTTTTCTGGTCCACTCACAAATAGAGGGAGGGAGAATCGACTGTGAATATGTCTCCTTACGAACCATAATTTCTCTTATTTCCTGTTCCTTATGTGAAAAGTACATTGATGGCAGTGGAATCGTTCTGACGTCAGCTTCTAATGCCGGTTGTCTAATTTTTCCCAGTAGTGTTCCCTGAAAAGAACGTCGCCTTCCCTCCAGAAATTCGCATTGTATTTCCCGAAGCATCTCCGTAACACTCGCATTTTGATCGAAATTGCCGGCAAAAAACTTAGCAGCCCGCCTCTGAATTGCTTCGATGTCTTCCTTTAATCCGACCCGGTGCGAATCCGAAAATAGTCAAGCAGTACTCAAGAATACGTAGCACTAGCGTCCTATATGTGATCTCCTCTACATATGATCCTCACTTTCTCGGAATTCTTCCAATAAACCAAAGACGACGATTCGCCCTCTCCACTACAATGCACACACGCTGGTTCCATTTCATATAGTTTTGCGACGTTTCACCGAAATATTTAATAGACGTAACAGTGTCAAGCAGCACACTGCTAATGCTGTATTAGAACATTACGGGATTGTTTTTCCTACTCATCTACATTAGCTTACATTTTTCTACATTCAGAGCAAGCTGCCATTCATCACACCAACCAGAGATTTTACGTTACTCATCTTGTATCCTCCTTCAGCCACTCAACGATTACACCTTCCCGTACACCACAGCATCATCATCGGCAGCCGCATATTGCTACTCACGCTAAATTCCAAAGCGATGATTATTATTATCATTACTATACAGGGTGATCCATTGATCGTGACCGGGCCATATATCTCACGAAATAAGCGTCAAACGAAAAAACTACAAAGAACAAAACTTGTCTAGCTTGAAAGGGGAAACTAGATGGCGCTATGGTTGGCCCGCTAGATGGCGCTGTCATGGGTCAAACGGATATCAACTGTGTTTTTTTAAATAGGAACCCCCATTTTTATTACATATTCGTGTAGTACGTAAAGAAATATGAATATTTCAGTTGGACCACTTTTTTCGCTTTGTGATAGATGGCGCTGTAATAGTCACAAACATATAGCTCACAATTTTAGACGAACAGTTGGTAACAGGTAATTTTTTAAATTAAAATACAGAACGTAGGTACGTTTGAACATTTTATTTCTGTGGTTCCAATGTGATACATGTACCTTCGTGAACTTACCATTTCTGAGAACGCATGCTGTTACAGCGTAATTACGTGTAAATACAACATTAATGCAATAAATTCTCAAAATGATGTCCGTCAACCTCAATGCATTTGGCAATACGTGTAAAGATATTTGTCTCAACAGCAAGTAGTTCGTCTTACGTAATGTTCGCACATGAATTGACAATGCGTTGTCTGTGGAACACGATAGCAAATATCCTTCAACTTTCCCCAGAGAAAGAAATCCGGGGACGTCAGATGCGGTGAATGTGCGGGCCATGGTATGGCGCTTCGACGACCAATCCACCTGTCATGAAATATGCTATTCAATACCGCTTCAACCGCACGCGAGCTATGTACCGGACATCCATCATGTTAGAAGTACATCGCCATTCTGTCATGCAGTGAAACATCTTGTAGTAACATCGGTAGAACATTACGTAGGAAATCAGCATACATTGCACCATTTAGATTGCCATCGATAAAATGAAGGCCAATTATCCTTCCTCCCATAATGCCGCACCATACATTAACCCGCCAAGGTCGGTGATGTTCCGCTTGTCGGCCATCGTGGATTTTCCGTTGCCGAATAGTGCATATTATGCCGGTTTACGTTATCGCTGTTGGTGAATGACGCTTCGTCGCTACATAGAACGCGTGCAAAAAATCTGTCATCGTCCCGTAATTTCTCTTGTGCCCAGTGGCAGAACTGTAAACGACGTTCAAAGTCGTCGCAATGCAGTTCCTGGTGCATAGAAATATGGTACGGGTGCAATCGATGTTGATGTAGCATTCTCAACACCGACGTTTTTGAGATTCCCGATTCTCGCGCAGTTTGTCTGCTACTGAAGTGCGGATTAGCCGCGACAGCAGCTAAAACACCTACTTGGGCATCATTTGTTGCTGATCGTGGTTGACGTTTCACATGTGGCTGAACACTTCCTGTTTCCTTAAATAACGTAACTATCCGGCGAACGGTCCGGACACTTGGATGATGTCGTCCAGGATACCGAGCAGCATACATAGCACACGCGCGTTGGGCAATTTGTTCACAATAGCCATACATCAATACGATATCGACCTTTTGCGCAGTTGGTGAACGGTCCATTTTAACACGGGTAATGTATCACGAAGCAAATACCGTCCGCACTGGCGGAATATTACGTGATACCACGGTCTTGTACGTTTGTGACTATTAAAGCGCCATCCATCACAAAGCGAAAAAAGTGGTCCAACTAAGACATCCATATTCATTTACGTACTACACGAATATGTAATAAAAAAATGGGGGTTCCTATTTAAAAAAACGCAGTTGATATCCGTTTGACCTATAGCAGCGCCATCTAGCGGGCCAACCATAGCGCCATCTGGTTTCCCCCTTCAAACTAGACAAGTTTCGTTCTTTGTAGTTTTTTCGTTTGATGCTTATTTCGTGAGATATTTGGCCCGGTCACTATCAATGGACCACCCTGAATACAAACATTTCATAATATTTTGTAGTTATTTGAATCATAGGCATCTGCGGCACGTTAAAAATTACAGTGGTGAAAGGTTTTGTGGGGGGGGGGGGGGGGGGGGAGGGGCAAGCAGCGAGCGGTGGGAAGGGAAACTGTCTCAAACTGTAGACCCCAGCCCGCCCCCCTGCAGAACTAACTGGATTTTAGACCCGTGTCATGACCTTGGCGTGAGGGGGGGGGGGGGGGCAGAGGATGCTACGTGGGGATTGAGTCGCCCGGCAGGCGAGGCGCAGCCTCCTGGCTAGGCTGCGCTGCGCTGCGCTGCGGACCCCCGGGCGGCGCTAACAAGCTGACAACGTGCGCACGTTATTTAGGGGCAGCGAGGAGGGGTAGGAAGGGCCCACCACCGCGAAGCTGGAGCTGAAGCCGGAGGCCTGGAGCTGGACCTCCGCGGCTGCGCGCGCTGAGTTATGCGTCGCGGGGCCCCGCTGCGACGGCCGGCCGCCTCGCCATTAACTCGCACATTAATTTGTTACGGATAAATCAGGGGGGCGGCGTGATGTAGGGGCACGCATGCGGGCTCACACACACACACACACACACACACACACATACATACATACACATACACACACGCACTCGCCTCGCCACCTCGGCGAGCGTCGTGACGGGCCCGTGTAGGATTCCAGCGGCCGTTACTCACGACACCTTCGGGAAAGGCCGGGGATGCGCCGCGGAGCCACGGAATCTATCACCTAACTCATCTCTACCGCCCAGGTCCCACACCACGCATGCATTACCACAACTGTGTGTGTCCAAGTGTTTGAGTGAGAGTTTGTGTCTGTCCGAACATGGGAATACCGTACACAAACGGAAAGACTCACATTCTTTGGAAATATGTTGATGTAAATTGCCCAATAGAAATCACCTTCATTCATTTCTATCTTGCCCGACTAGTATCGGTGCGCGTGCTCATCGTCAGTGGCATCTTACGTACCTTCGGATCAGGGCTGGTTTGTTCCAGTGACAAACATCAAGGAACAGCGATGTGCACATACACAGATGGGAGAAGTATAGCATACACATGGCATAGAAGGGCAGTGCATTGACGGAGCCGAGAGTTCTGCTCACATGATTCGTGTGAAAAGCTTAAGGCGTGATTATGGCAGCAGGACGGGAATTAACAGACTTTGAGCGCAGAACGGTAGCTAGAGGTATATACATGGGACATTCAATCTCGGAAAACGTTGCGGACTTCAATATTCCGAGATACACACTGCCAAGAGTGTGCCGAAAATACCAAATTTCAGCAGTTACCTCTCACCACGACCGAGAGCAGCGACATTTGCATCGTGTTGTCAGTGCCAACAGTACGAACGACGAACGTATCCGTGAGAGATGCGGAGTTAATGGCTTATGGCAGCGGACCATTTGTGCGAGTGCCTTTGCCAACAGCGCGACGACACCTGCATCGCCGCTTCTGGCCTCGTGACCTACGCGACTGCAAAACCACGGCCAGTCAGTTGGTAAGAGGGGATGGTAAGGTTCGAACACGGTGCAGAACCCATGAAGCCATGGGCCGAAGTTGTCAACAAGGCATTTGAAGTAGAATGATCATATAAAATTAATTGTTGGTAAGGCGGGTACCAGGTTGAGATTCATTGGGAAAGTCCTTAGAAAATGTGGTGCATCAACAAAGGAGGTGGCTTACAAAACACTCATTCGACCTATACCTGAGTATTGCCGGCCGGAGTGGCCGTGCGGTTCTAGGCGCTACAGTCTGGAGCCGAGGGACCGCTAGATCACAGGTTCGAATCCTGCCTCGGGCATTGATGTGTGTGCTGTCCTTAGGTTACATAGGTTTAATTAGTTCTAAGTTCTAGGCGACTGATGACCTCAGAAGTTAGTCGCATAGTGCTCAGAGCCATTTGAACCATACACCTGAGTATTGCTCATCAGTGTGGGATACGTACCAGGTCAGGTTGACAGAGGAGATAGAGAAGATCCACAGAAGAGCGGCGCGTTTCGTCACAGTGTTATTTGGTAAGCGTGATAGCGTTACGGAGATGTTTAGCAAACTCAAGTGGCAGACTCTGCAAGAGAGGCGCTCTGCATCGCGGTGTAGCTTGCTGTCCAGGTTTCGAGAGGATGCGTTTCTGGATGAGGTATCGAATATATTGCTTCCCCCTACTTATACCTCCAGAGGAGATCACGAATGTAAATAGAGAGATTCGAGCGCGTACGGAGGCTTTCCGGCAGTCGTTCTTCCCGCGAACCATACGCGACTGGAACAGGAAAGGGAAGTAATGACGGTGGCACGTAAAGTGCCCTCCGCCACACACCGTTGGGTGGCTTGCGGAGTATAAATGTAGATGTAGATGTAGAGCAAGATGGTGATGGCTCCATAATGGTATGGGTTATGCTCAAATAGAAAGGACTCAGTGCTCCGGTCCAATTGAAGCGACCGTTGACTGTTCGGCAACACGGAGACTATGGACTTCATATTCACAAACAAGGATAGTATTTTCCCCGCGCCACAGTTGTTTGCGATTGGGTTGGAGAACATTCCGGTCAGTGCCAGCGAAGGATTTGGCCACCCTTATGAATCTCATCGAACGTTTATCGGATATAAGAAAAGTCCGTTAGTGCACAAAATCATGCACCGGAAACACTTTCGCGATTATGGTCGGCTGTAGAGGCAGCATGGATCAGTATTTTTATAGGGTACTGCCAACGACTTGTTGAGTCCATGCCACGTGGAGCTTCTGGAGGTCCGACACGACATTGCAGGAATTCCATGACTTCTGTCACCTCAGGGAAAGGCCTGAGCGATCCAAGTGGGCGTCAAGGTGAGAGGGGGACCAGAGGCGCTCATGTGCAAAATTTGTATACAGGGTGTATCATAATTAGTATCGAAAACTGACACTGGTAAAAGTATACGACAACAGAAGCAAGAACGTTCCAGTAAACGTTGATCCGCAGACGAGCAGCTTGCGAGATCACTGGAGATGTATGGCTTCGAGCCACCATTGTCTTCCGTACCAAATCTTTTCGTAGTTAGAATCCATACCAGTAATCACATACTGTTGTTTCTTTAAAAAATCGAAGTAGCCTTTACGAAACAGCTTCACACTTCTGGTTACTCTACACATCAGTTATTGAATTAAATATTTTGCGTTAAGCATGTAAGAGAGAAAAAGTTTAGAAATGTTTGAAACTATATGTAAAGTTCATTGGAAGCAACTAAGTGCTCTAGTTCTTAACCCTCCGTTGCACGCGCGGATGACACTCGTCATCCGTGTGACTTTCCCGCTCAATTTTGTCTGACAGACCTGGACTGAGTTCGCGCCATTTTCGGTACCTATCTGTTAACTCTCCGGCTGTTAGCTCCAATCGTTGTTCGCTTTCAGTTACGAAAGATACATTATTTATGAAACATAATTATAGTCTGGAGGACACTTGTCATCCCCGTGAGCTCTGCTGCCACAATCTGAAACAAATTAAGTCTGTATTATTTTATTACTTTCCTAGATTCAATCGATCTTTCATGTGTGTAAATTTAGACGTATTGAAACTGATTGCAGTTACCTTCCATGTTAGCTAGTATTCTCTTTATTTCTGAATTGTGGAAGAAATGTCAAAGGCAAAAAACCTCGGACAGAGTTTAGCAGAGATCCCAATGTATGGTTGGAATGGTTCAATGAGCTGAGTGATGAAGATGCTCACAGTGATAGCGCTGACTCTGAGACTGAGGACTGTCCATGAAAGCGGTCATGATTCAGGAACAGAACAAGATGTGTCAGAAAATGATGAATATGAATCGCAGGAAGAAGTAACTCAAAAGGATGCATTTTTTTAGGGAAAGGTGGAATAACTAAACGGAGGAAAAGTAAATATCCTATCAGTGTTAGAAGCGTAACTCGTAATTTTAGTACGCATTTGCCTGGACCAAAAAATTAAGCTCGTATAAAAAAGACAAAAACAGAAATTCTGAATTTGTTCTTGGATGAAAAGATAATAAGCACTATCGCAACATGCACTAATATATACATCAATTAAGTTCGTGGTAACTTCTCTAGGAAAAGGGACGCTAAAGAAACAGATGCGATAGAGATCAGAGCTTTCATTGGTTTGTTGTATCTATGCGGATCTTTGAGATGTTCTGGGAAGAGTATACCGAAATTGTGGGATAACTCAAAGGGAAACGGACTTGAATCATGTTATTTAGGCATAAGTGAAAACCGATTCAGGTTTCTGTTGAGATGTCTGAGGTTTGATAATATCCGTGATAGAGGTGTTCGCAGAGTTTGACACGTTGCCTGCTATCAGAGATTCACGAACAATTGCCAAAAATATTTTTCACCTGGTGAATATCTTACTGTTGACGAACAGCTTTTGGCATTTAGAGGAAACTGTCCGTTCAGGCAATGTATTCCTAGCAAACCAGCAATGTATGGGTTAAAAGTGTTTGCTTTGGTTGGTGTAAAAACAGCTTACACTATGCATTTAGAACCGTCGGTAAGCAACAAGAGGGACCATGTAATGTCAGTTATTCAGCTGAAGATATTGTTCTTCGAATGGCCAAACTGTTTCAAACGTTAAAATATATTATACTTTGTACAAATATTAAATGTCTTATATTAAGATTTAATAAAAAAATCATAAAAACCACTCATTAAGACCGTTCAAAGTATACAAATAGACCGCTTGTTTTGTGGATGACACCAGTCATCCGTGCGAGTGAGGATGTCACGAATTTTCGTGCGAGTAACGGAGGGTTAAATACTGAATGTTTATAGTCTGGGTGATTTGCGCGCCATGAGTTTCACTGTCTCAAGACTTAAAAGCAATTTTTAACTTTAATACTTGGCATATCGTGTTAAGTCTGTAATGTGTGATTATTCCTCTTAACGATTAGGTTATGACAGCATTTTTAAATTATAAAGTAGGCCAAAAATTATATGAAATACAGAAAATCAATTTTTCCCTGTCCTGGAAGCCTTTATATAGGCAACCTGCGACTGGAATCTTGCACCATGAACCGTTTCGGCCATTTAGTAAAGCAGATATTTGAAATGTAAAATGCTAGATTAAGTCTCCGCGTAAATGGGCTGAAATCTGACCCAAAGCCTACCTCAACAATATGTACGATGCAGTAGCACATGACGTGTTACAATTTATTCTTCATCTGTCCTCAAATGACTTTATTAATATAAAATTCCGCTCTTGTATGACCTCGCATCACACGCACATTTGGGTTTTCCGTTCCGTTTGCATTCACAGAAAGTTTGAACATGTTCATCAATGTTCAACTAGTTTCATGGCAAATTTTCTGAAATTTAACTACTTATTTGTGAAGAATACCCACCAATAAGACGTTAAATACTACTTATGCTCCTTACATTTAACACGTCAGTAATATATCAGATGATATTTTTCGTTTTCCTGTCCCACTTTTTCCGGTAAGAATCAAATAATTTGTTAACTAAACAATGAAATAGTTCATTTATTAAACTAAAAAATAAGAGAACTACTTTACATTTTCCTTTTTCCACTTTAACAGAGACGACATGTTTATTCGGCCTAAAACTTATTAATGGGTTTAGTTCATTCTCCTTTCACTAAAAGAGCTCAAGAATTGATTTAAATGGAAGTTTATTTTTAAGATTTGGCACTGGGATAAAATTAAAAAATTCATTTCTGTTACAAACAATAACTTGTGTTGAACACTTTTTTAGTCCTGCAATAAATGAATAAATATTGAAGAACTTACAAAGAGATAGAGAAAGTATATGAGGACACTGAACGGGTAATTAAGTACGTAAAGGAAGATGAAAATCTAATAGTCATGGGGGATCGAAATGCGGTTGTAGGAGGAGTAGAAGAAAGGGTTACGGGGAAACATTGGCTTGGTACAAGAATGAGAGAAGTGAAAGACTAATAGATTTCTACAATAAATTTCAAAAGATAATAGCGAATACTCTGATCAAGAGTCACATGAGGAAGAGGTATGCTTGGAAAAGGCTGGAAGATACGGGAAGATTTTAGATAGATTACATCATGTAGACTCAGATCAAAATTTAGCTTTGGTGAAGAGCAGGCGGAAGTTTAGAGACTATCCAGGAAGAATCAAAGAGCAAACAAATAGGATACGCAAATATAAGGAATGAAGAGATACACCTGAAGTTCTCTGAGGCTATAGATACTGCGGTAAAGAATAGCTCAGTAGGCTATTCAGTTTAAGAGCAAAGGACATCTCCAAAAAGTGCAATCACAGAAGTTGGAGAGAAAAGCATACGTAAAAAAGGTAACTGCGAAGAAACCATGGGTAACAGGAGAAATACAGTTGATCGATGAAAGAAGGCAGTTGATCGATGAAAGAAGGAAGTACAAAAATCTTCGGAGAACGTCAGGAATACAAAAATATAAGTCACTTAGGAATGAAATAAATAGGAACCCGGGGAAACTAAGGCGAAATTCCTACATGAAAAATGTGAAGAATTCGAAAAAGAAATGATTGTCGGAAGGATTAACTTAGCATATGGAAAAGTCAAAACAGTCTTCGGTAAATTAAAAGCAAAGACGGTAACATTAAGGGTACAATGGGAATTCCACTGTTAAAAGCAGGGGAGAGAGTGGATAGGTCGAAAGAGTGCACTGAAGGTCTTTATTAGAGGGAGGACGTGCCTGATGGAAGAAGAAACTGGAACCGATAAGGGGATCCAGTATTAGCGTCAGAATATCTGGTAGATATGAGGCACAAATAAAGCAGAAGGGATAGATAACATTCCATCGGAATTTCTAAAATCATTAGGCGGAAAAGGCGACCAAAGTTGGTGTATAGAATCTGTGAGACTGGTGGATTACCATCAGACTTCTGGAAGGATGTCAATCACATAATTTCGAAGGTTGCAAGAGCTGTCAAGTGCGAGAATTATTGCACAATCAGCTTAACAGCTCATGCATCGAAGTTACTGACAAGAATAATATGCAGAGGAATGGAAAATAAAATTGAGTGCCTGTTAGATGACGATGAGCCTGGCTTTAGGAAAAGTAAAAGAACCCGAGAGGAAGTTCTGACGTTGAGGTTGATAATGGAAACACGACTGAAAAAAAATTAAGACACGTTCGAAGGACTTGTCAATATAGAAAAAGCGTTCGACAGTGTGAAATGGCGCAATATATTCTAAATCCTGAGAAAAACAGGGGTAAGCTGTAGGGTAATACGGGTAACATACAATATGTACGATAACCAAGAGGGAACGATAACAGTGGAAACCAAAACGAAGTGTTCGGATTAAGCACTATGTGAGAAGACAGGGAGGTAGTCTTTCGTCCCTACTGTTCAGTCTACGAATCGAAGAGGCAATCACGGAAATAAAAGAAAGATTGAAGAGTGTCATTGAAATTCAGGGTGGAGGGATATCAATTTGCACTTTGCTGATGACATTGCTGTCCACAGTGAAAGTTAAAAACAGTCTAATGAGTACAGAATATGGACCGAGAATAAACAGAAGAAAAACGAAAGTAATGAGTAGCAGCCGAAATGAGGATAGCGAGAAACTTAACATCCACTTTGGTTGATCACGAAGTAGATGAACCCAAGAAATTCTGATGTCTAGGCAGCAAAATAACCCATGACAGACAGAAGAAGGTGGATATAAAAAGCACACTAGCTCTAACAAACAGGGCATTAAAAAGAACTATGAACCGAAATTCGTGCTCTCGGATACCGCATCGCGATTCCTTGCATACTGACATTACAAAGATGTAAATGTCACTATTCATTGCGTGAATTTTTTTAGTAGAAAATGGTCGTAGAAGAAAAGGAAATTCGGAAACACTTCAATCACATCTACGACAGTTATCTCCATTCAGTGCTTTGACCTGTGCTGCACAGTTATTGCAGTCGGAACTTTTTACGTTGGAATACTGGAGTTCGAGAGTTCGAGTCATGCTGAGGTTAATGTATGATATGGTTATGCAGCATACCAGTACTAGTTCAAATCTTATTTGCGTTTCTGTTCCTAATAACACGGAAAAAGAATTAAAGTACAGTTGAAAGGCTGCAAAAATTAAGTAAATTAGAACAAATCGAACGATTTGTCGAGCAGATTGAACGAATAAATTCTACAGTAAATATCGTAAAATAGTATGGTGCATTAGTAGGACAGCTCTGCTTGTAATCGCGTAAAGAACTCACATTTCATAAACATAACACGACTTGACCAAATTATTGACAAATTTATATCAACGAACATGGTCTACGAACCGATGTAATCGAAACTATAAAAGACTATAAAACAGTGCAGTGAACAAAAGATCAGTTGGAGCTCAAGTGATTGCTTGATTAATTAAAATGATGTTATTCTACCCACGCTGGTCTCGTTAGCTACGCCATTGTTATTGAATTAAAAATCGTTAACGGAGGCAAAATCCAACCGCAAACACTTCTAAGAAAGCATTATTCCATGGCCACGCCGGTTTCGGGCTATTATGCACTTCTTGGGATGGTCATTGTTGTTTCATTACGCTGTTTGTATCGTCAGCGACATATCAGCTGTGTCTGTATTGCAACAGAATGTATACGTAGTCTACACCACTCCACTTCAACGATATGTATGACTGACATTGAAATGTCGTAATGTGCATGCAAAAGAAAACATAGGAAGTCGTCATTTACATTATCTCTAGTGTGCGAAGTTTTGTTCGTCTTTACGAATTTTTGAACGAAGTACGAAATGTTTAAATATAAACAACATGTATACAATTTACAATCCACTGTGGCACGCGGACACATCATAATATTCTTCAAAGCAGTTGCAGCTTCATACATGCCTTTACAAAAATGGTTCAAGTGGCTCTGAGCACTATGGGATTCAACATCTGAGGTCATCAGTTCCCTAAAACTTAGAACTACTTAAACCTAACTAACCTGAGGACATCACGCACATCTATGCCTCGAGGCAGGACTCGAACCTTCGACCGTAGCAGACGTGCGGTTCCGGGCTGAAGCGCCTAGAGACGCTCGGCCACCGCGGCCGGCCATGCCTTTACACGCAGTGTTTTTGAATGTACATTAGTACACTCGTATTAGTATTATTATTATTGGTGTATGGACCCCGTTGGATCACGCTGTGCCATTAGATACGTTTTGCTGTTTTTCCTGTTGGATCCGCGGAGCTGCCATTGCGTGTACCCAGCACGTTGAAAGCGGCATCGACGGAGTAAAGACAGAAGCTGTGGAATTAATATACTTTTCAGTAAAAAATGTTTAATTTTGCTATGTATTGTATGTCACAGTTTTGTGTCTTAGCTCATTGTTTAGCCTTCAGTTTATAAGGGTTGCTGCCAGGTTTGATAATTTTTCTGTTACTGTACGAGATTTCAGTATGTACCTGTCCATTTTTTCCGGGCCAGAAAGTTTCCCCATAATCCTTTGTTCTTCCTTCAGGATGTTTTGCAGATCGCCCTTTTGGCTGAGAATAAGTTTCGTTTGCTTTTGTATATTTATGTACATCTAAGTCATTTATACAGCACATTATGTGATGTTAATTACATATATATTTTTGCGTAGCACAGAAGCAGAAGACATGCTGCTGAATATATTCAAAATATAATAAAACAACTTAAGCCATATGGCGATGGGCTTAATGACGCGAAGGCGGACATGACGAGGAAACAAAGCTTTTCATGAGTCCATTAGGTAATTCACGGCTATAATTTGATCCTCGATTGATGCATTCATTTTACTTTTGCAACGTAAGTGAAATGAGTGCTAGATGCATTGGTGTGGATTCATAAAGATGAGCCTCTCCTGAAAGGGACGCGGACAAACATAACGACTGGATGATAGAAATCAATTTAATTCAATCGAACAGTGAGACTTTTAGGATTTATTTTCGTCGCCCCATGATAAAACAGAAATTCCACCCATAAACCCTATATTGCAATCCCAAATGAAATTCTGCTTTACAAGAGAGTAACCTCACATGCATTTTACAAGAGGCTAACGGGAATGGACTTCCATGCTAAATGGAGCTGTCTCTATTTCCAGACGATGCGTGTTACTTGTTTATACACAGCTAACAAGCTAGACTACTTGCGGAACTATTGTGCGCTCCTTAACTCATTCTCAATCGCAGGCCGCTTGTAGTACACATAGAGATATCTGCTGAGCTGTGTTGGAAGATGGGAGTTCGTAACCTGCTGCCTCCCTTCAAAACGACCACTTAATCTTCTGTGTCTCGCACCAGAATTTTTCTCCTTCTATGTCTCCAAAATGAATCTCATCCTTGTTCTGGGCCGCATGACATCGTCCGTCTCCCCCTCTTCTCCTGGTTGGGCTGGATACTAGTATAAAGGGCGCATCAAAAAGACTCATCCAATTTGGAAAGTCTATATTTCTGAAACTAACGAACACATACAATGAATTTTGTTTTTTGATGGAGGGAAGGTCAAAAAGTATTTTTTTTCATACCTTACCATAGGTATTCAATATGCCCCCCATGGGATGCACGGCATATGTTACTGTGGTATTCAGATTGTTCCCACACTGCAGCGATCATGTCTTGAGTTACAGCTTCCACAGCTGCTGTAATGCTACGTCTCAGATCATGCGTGGTTGTTGGTAACGGAGGCACATAAACAGAGTCTTTCATAAACCCCCCACAAGAAATAATCACGTACAGTCAGGTCCGGCGACCTGGAGGCTGAATCATCTGTTCCAGTGCGGCCGATCCATCGTTCAGTAATCCTTTGATTTAAAAATTCCCACACTTCCAGATGCCAGTGTGGTGGTGCCCCAACATGTTGGTAAATTAAGTCGTTTAAATCATTCTCCAACTGTCGAAAAGAAAGTTCTCAAGCATATCAAGATATGTGCTTCCTGTAACAGTGTTACACCTTTTCCCGTGAAACTGCACAAAACACATTAAATTTTGGAGAGTCCCTCTCATGTTGTGCAACTTCATGTGGTTCTCCGTATCCCATATTCTCACATTATGACGGTTCCCCTTTTCATTTAAATGGAATGTTACCTCGTCACTAAACAGTAAGCGTGGAAGAAAACCGTCATCCTCCGTTTTGCCAAGAAAGAAATTACAGAACTCCACACGCTGTTGTCTGTTATCTTCACGAAGAGCTTGCAGTAGCTGAATCTTGTATGATTTCATGTGTAAACGTCGACGCAACGCACGCCAGACGGACATCGGCGGCATTCTGAGCTGTCAAGCTCCACGGCGAACGGATTTCTGCGGACTCCTTGTGAAACTATGGCGGATGCGTTCGACGTCTGTGTCAGACACTCGGGAACGGCCCGACGATTTGCCTTTCACAGACAACCTGTTTCTCTGATTTGTTCATGGCATCGTTTAATGCACTGTGCTGTAGGAGGATCCACACCATATCTAGTACAAAGCCGCGCGGGGTTAGCCGAGCGGTCTGGGGCGCTGCAGTCATGGACTGTGCAGCTGGTCCCGGCGGAAGTTCGAGTCCTCCCTCGGGCATGGGTATGTGTGTTTGTCCTTAGGATAATTTAGGTTAACTAGTGTGTAAGCTTAGGCACTGATGACCTTAGCAGTTAAGTCCCATAAGATTTCACACACATTTGAACATTCTAGCACAAAAGTCACGCTGAACAGTTATTACTGACCCGCACTGCGCAAAACGTAGAACACGAAACACTTTCTGTTGTCCCGACACCATTTTTACCAAAACTGAAGTGGGCACACACTGCTGCTACCTAGCGGGAACCATGTAAACTGGAGAGTTTGCTCTTTCCAACAGTACATTGTTCACGCGCATATCTCAAGTAACATAATAGTTACGATTTTTTTAAATCTGATGATTATTTTTGATACACCTCGTATTTTCAACGTACTCAGTCCTAGGGTTGGCCATGGCGTACCAAACGTGGTTCGGGATGTGCAACCCGCGTGCGGATCAATGCTCGTTCCTCCCCGGAATCACTCGCTACAGCGCGAAAATTCATTTAGTATTGCAGTGTGGCATTTTTAGGTCGGTACAAATCTCTTTATTTCGACAAAATCGTGGTGTCAGCACTGTTTACCCATCGCTATTTGGTAGTTCAAATGGCTCTGAGCACTATGGGACTTAACATCAGAGGTCATCAGTCCCCTAGAAAACTATTTAAACCTAACTAACCTAAGGACATCACACACATCCATGCCCAAGGCAGGATTCGAACCTGCGACCGTAGCGGCCGCTCGGTTCCAGACTGTAGCGCCTGGAACCGCTCGGTCACACCGGCCGGCTGAAGGATGTTCACAGGTTCAGTGGCTGCTTGTGCAAAAAGTGACAGTCTAGCGATTTACTGTCTCAAGCCTTTAAAAATGAATGAGAATGACAGAAGAGAGGGATAAGAAATCAGAACATGTATTATACAATTTCGGAGGCGACGGGTTGTGTAAAATTATTATGAAATGATATTACAATACCATGCAGAAAGAAATTAAAGATTTAGTTGACACTGAAACAACAACAAATTGCAACGATCAACAGAAGGGATTCATTGTTCTGTATTATTAGAATCACTTTGTGCTAAATTTAGGAGCATGTAGCACGTGAAGAAATTGCTGGTACGAATAGTAAAACTCCTGAAGCCGCATGCAGTATGCCACTGTCAGTTGCAACAATTTTCGATGGAACTGAACCAAAAGTATGAATACTTTATGTATTACTGCCAAATACTGCCTGGAACGGCGTTTTCGGTTTAAAACTCGCTATCGTTGACTTTATGAACGAAAAACGAGTGTAGGAACAAAAACTAGGACATCTAGAATGGATAGCAGACATCACATTTGAAGTGCTATTCATTGCACACTGCCCACAGTAGAACTCTGCAAATGAAGGATCAATTTATTTCTCATTTGATGGGATGCATTTAAAAACAAAGTCACTTTATAGAACTGACACATCCTGACAAACACAGACCATTTCCCTCAGCTTTCTGCTCTTAAAGAAAACACGAGGTTTAAAGAACTCATTCTGGTCTTGAAAGTATCGTAAGGTTAGTGTCCTAAATGTGTTGAGGAGACTGCCAGTCTTACATCTGTGAATCTTCAGGTTTTCGCGGCGCAAAGACTGCTCCATTAAATTTCGGGAATGCAGCCGCATAAATTCTGCTTCTTCTTCTAATATTTCGGCTGTATATCTTTCAGCCATCTTCAGAGAGAGCCGTACGGCTCTCTCTGAAGATGGCTGAAAGATATACAGCCGAAATATTAGAAGAAGAAGCAGAATTTATGCGGCTGCATTCCCGAAATTTAATGGAGCAGTCTTACATCTGTTTTTGAGCTATTTTGGAGACCTTTTGCCACTTCAGTTGAAAGCGGCCCTGTTTATGTGTAGACGTAACTGACTGACCAACAAGGGAATTCCTTTTTTAATGGCAAATCCTTTTGCGTTAAATCTGTCCAGGACGTCTACATTCCTATCCTCAGGCAGATTTCCCACGTCTCCACGATGAGGCTGCAAAAGTGCTGCAGTATTTCGACCGACATATTATCAAATTAAATAAGCCACTATTATGTATCAACCTGAGTGGAAAAATCTGTGAAACTGTCTGCACTTGTCCGTATGCCAACAGTTTGTACCAGATAAAAACTATATTATGCCTGCAGTGGGCCAAAATTAATAAAATAGTACTGAAAATTTGTTTTGTTTGCGATCTTTGTTGTTAGGAAATGGAAATATAATACCAAGTCATATGCAGTGCGACTAACCTGCCCTTTGAATGTGACATGTTCGCAGTTTCCACCTCTTGCCCCTCCTAGCGCTCCGTGTGGTGTAGTTGTTGGGGAAGTGTGCAGTGAGACTGAGTGCTAAGGCACTCATGCCAGGGCACAGCTCATGAGCAGAATTATTGGCCGCCCCGGCTCTATCATACTGTCTGTGTGTTTTTTTCTTTTTGTGACGTTTCGGGGTGTCACCTCGCATATGTGCTGCCAAAATCGCTTACATTTGCTGTTATTGTTCTCAGTGCTGTCTGCTCTTCACTCAAAATTATTTACAGCGAGTAATACCTGCTTTTTAGAGACTTCAGTAGTACATGGCGCCCGTTGTTGGATAATTCGGATCTATGAACTATGAAATCTATAGCTGCCGTAAATGACATCAACATGAAATCTGCGATTTATCTACGAAACAAAAGATCATTTTCGACAGATTTTGTTTACAATTTTTGTAGCTGAGGATTGGATTTTCCATAGATTCCTTAAACCCTCAATCGAATATGCGCGTGTGATAACTTGGAAATGCACACGACCGAATTTCTTCGCCATCCTTCCCCAGTTCGACCTTGTGCTTCGTCTCTAATCACCTCGTCACAGACTGGACGTTAAACCCTAACCTTCCTCCCCTCCTTCAGCACAAATGTAAGAACCTAGAATCTCCATTCCGTATATCCAGAGGTCTTGGGTTGTTCATAGTACAGTCGAAGACAGCTGCCAGTGCGGCTGCCGGCATTCAACTGAACCTTAAACGACTGCAACCGGGAACAGTCGTCGTCTACAGAGCTGTGACAATACTGAGGTGTTATCACATGGACTTACCGTTTATAGAATCGAGCCACGCCATGCCAACTACAATATTGTCAGTGATCTTCTTTTGCCAATTATGAGAATCGTGTTAACCTCTGTACGTGGGCATTAAGACAGGATACTCCAGGTGTATCATGTATCTAGTTTAGTGACGAAGCGACGTTTACCAACCATGGCCAGGTAATCCGCCGAAACGTGCGCTATAAGGTTTGTTGACAATTCTCGTTAAAATGGTTCAAATGACACTGAGCACTATGGGACTTAATTGCTGTGGTCATCAGTCCCCTAGAACTTAGAACTACTTAAACCTAACTAACCTAAGGACATCACACACATCCATGCCCGAGGCAGGATTCGAACTGCGACCGTAGCGGTCACGCGGCTCCAGACTGTAGCGCCTAGAACCGCACGGCCACTCGGGCCGGCAGTTCTCGTTCACTTCGTCCGGTGTAACGGCAGCGGTCCATGGAGCATAAACGTGTGGTGTGTGGTAGTGAACCATCAGTTCATAGGACTCTTTTTCAGAGACGAAACACTGCACGCGCGCAAGTGTCGCAGTCTCCTAACCGACCTTCTTCCACGGAAGTTGGAAGACGTTCCTCTGCAGACCAGGAGAAACCTGTGGTACCAACATAATGTCTGTCCAGCCCATAGTGCACGATATAATAGAGCATATCTTCACGAATTGTTTCCAAATCGTTTAATTGGACGCAGAGGACCTATACCGTGGCCGGTACGTTCCCTGGATTCGACGCCTCTAGACTTTCTCTGTGGACAGGGCTGAAGGACGCTGTCTACGAGGTCATACCAAACTGCACTCGACAATATGCAACGAGTTATTACCAGCCTGCTAGGACATCTCCACTGAAACGTTAGCACGTGTGTAGCAGATATAGTAGACAGGTAGCGTGTAGTGCCGTTGCCGGTTGCCATTTTGAGCACAACCTGTGATGGTCAGTTGTCTCGTTACTGGTTAGAATCTGCACAACTAGTGTATGCACCTGTGTTGTTCTTTAGTGTGTGCTACCACAGGTATTGTACACGTGTTGGTGTGGGAACTTTTCACAATACGATATCTCGTAAAAGACTCGCAGTAGAATCCTGCAACAAACACCACACACAATCTAAGTATTATTACAGTCTGTTTATCCGCTGACTAATACTCCATTCTGTGAAAACCGCACATCAGCAGCACTTTCTATCCCGGCAATATTTGCCGTGCAAGTTTTGGGCGATTCGTCCTGTATATATGGCAAGGAAAGCTCAAATATATCCAGAATGAATAAAATTATCGAGATACTGATTTTGGCAAGTTATACGACGAACTATTCGCAAGTAAATTTATCATTTTTAGCCGCCGAATTTCAACACCGACTTCGCTTTCTTCCTGACAGGAGTATATACTTTTTTTCTGCAACATTTGAAAGAAACTTCTAAAGCAGCTTCAACGATATGACATTTATGGGACTTGATCAAATAGCATCATCAAGATAGCTTCGCCGCAAACCACAGGTCCCACTGTCAGCAGAAGAGTTCCACAAATATCTGCCCTATTATACGAAATGTAAGCAAATACGTAACTTCGGTATAGTTCTTGTGTTTACCTCTGCGCTTGAAGCCCATCAGTCTGTGTTCTGCTAGTGTAGCAATGAGATAACTTTGTCGTAAAGCTATTGAGACATTCACAGTGTACACGATAGTAGAAAAAGTGAATGTCGTTTACGACGCATGTCACCAAACCATTACAGCAGTGGTGCGGTTGTGTGCTGAAGACTATCCAGGTCGTGCCAAGCACTCAGTATTTGCCTGTGCAAACATTATAAAAAAAAAGTTTTAAAAACTGGAAGTGTAGAGAATAAAATACACCAAGGAAAAATAAGAGGAACTGATGAAAGATATGAAAATAACATTTTAGCAGCAGTTAACACACATTGAAAATGTCGCCAAGAGATATATTGGAAGCACGAGAGGGATGAACCAAATGGATATTTTGCGAACCTTGCGAATTACATTCCATCGCCATTCATCCTCATTTCGTCTGTAGTTTCATGGCAGTGACCTCCAAGACTGGTTATAGTTCTCTGAATTTTATCCACGATTAGTGCAAAGTGAAGCCGGCATACCTATACAAAATTTTGTTTAAGAAAGAAGCATCGTTTATAAAACACGCACAAGTCAACCCTCGCAATATGCACGAATCGTCAGTAGAAAATCCATGCTAATTCAAAGAAGTGGAGAAAAACAACGCTCTTGCTCTATCAGTGTTTGGTGATTGTTTTTCAAGACGCGCATCATTGGTCCCAGATTTTTTGATGGGACTCGAAACATACTTAGGTACTTCGATTTCCTAAGATACGCTGCTGTCGCAGTTATTGGAAGACATCACAGTGGACATAAGGCAATCAGTGAGGTACCAACACGAAGGACGTCCCTCCCATTCGCCCACGTAATGATAGACCCTCTTAAAAGAACATTTGGAGAGCACTGGATCAGTCGTTCAGGAAACGCAAAATAGTCTGTACACATACTTTTATCCGTGGCGAAAATTAAGCAGAGAAGTCTGCTAGGAAATACTGAGGGGTCCAGGCGCGAAGCCGGCCGCTGTGATCGAGCGGTTCTAGGCGCTTCAGTCTGGAACAGCGTGACCGCTACGGTCGCAGGTTCGAATCCTGCCTCGGGCATGGATGTGTGTGATGTCCTTAGTTCTACGGGACTGATGACCTCAGATGTTAAGTCCATACTTCTCAGAGCCATTTGAACAAGGCACGAAATGCCTTATAACACGGACCTGTGCTGCTGTTAACTGCAGATGAAATTCAACGATGCAGTATTATTTCTCCAAAAGCGATTTATAGCGTGTGGCTATGCTGAATTTCAACACTTTGAGCACTTGGTATGAAAGCCGTGATACTAAACACAATCACCGTACGTGAGTTAAAGGCTTGCTTACGTTAGGTATATTAAGACAGACCTTTGTGAAACTTCTGACTGCGGGTGACTGGTATGCGGCGCTGTTATCTTAACACTATTTCATTAAATCCCATACATATTATATGTATATAGACGACGCCGTAATTCGGCAACTATAAACAATAAAAATTACTTGTTAATCTCAAGAAATTCGTCATATTGTCCACCATAATTCGGCGAAAATTGCACCTAGATATACAAAAGCGTACTGAAAAGTAATAAAATTTGTGAATTTTTATGTGAAAACATTTCAAGCTTTTGAAATAAAAGAAACGTTATAAACATTCTATGCCTTTACTCTTCATATCTACATATTTGCAGCCCTCTGCCGCTAGCGTGTAAAATGGCGGTATGTAAAGTGATCATTTCGAAGCCTGAGAAACAGTGGGCTGTAATTGGATTTCGAATTTGGAGAGTTCGTCCACACATGGAGCACCGTCTCCTCCAGCATGAGAATACTAGACCACACATGAGCGCAGCCTCGTCTTCTACTATCCGACGCCTTGGGTTCCCTGTCATCGATCGTCCTACATACAGTCCCGACTTGGCCCAATCTGATTTTCGTCTGTTCCCAAAACTTAAAGAACACCTACGAGGACAGTGATGAACCAGTGCAAGCAGAGGTGAGGTTGTGGCTCCGTCAGACAAGTCATACATACTACACTCATGGTACCACCAAAATGGTCCATCGAGTGGGAGAAATGTGTTCGTCGTCTGGGTGACTATGTAATGAAATAAATATGTAGACATCAAGAATGAAGATGCAAAATGTTAATAATGTTTGCTTTGTTTAAAAAAGCTTTTTCAGATAAAAATTTCTGAGGTTTTCTTTCCAGCACGCCCTCGTATTTATGCATTCAGGATATATTTGGGGTGGCCAATCTTAACGGTTTCACCATGTATCAAGGGCCCCCATACTGGGATGCCAGGGGGACCGTCCAAACCCCCTCCCCCCCCCCCCCAACGCCCCCCCCCGCCCTATCCTAGCTCTCAGTGAATGGAAGTACAATAGTGTAGCAAGGTATTTTTCTATCAGGAAACTGATTCTAAGATCGGTATTGGGCAGACTTTTAACAGGGTCGGAAATGGAATTCTTTAATGGGTATTTTCAAGTCACCATTCGTTTTCAAAAATATTAAAAATACTCCACATCGCCAGCTGCAGATCTCTCCTCCCCCCTCCCCTCTACCCGGTACAAACTACCGCGTGGGCACTCTCGCTCTGTATATGCGGTAGATGTGCTGGTAGATATTAGTACACTTGCAGATCTCGTGTAAGCGGCAGTTTTGGTTATCTGCGGTCGCTTGTTTTCCGTTGCTGTCCGGAAGCAACCGTGCCCCATGCAAGGCAGTGACACGAGGGCGTGTAATCCGCGGTGTTTGTGGACAGGACGCGTGGCAGCGGCTAATCCCTTAGTGCGGACAATGCGGCCACCTGGTGCCGGTAGCGGCAGCTAATGGCTGGCTGTCTGGCCGCAGTCATACAGAGCCGCCGTTGTTCCCACGGCGCGCGCGCCGCGTGGTGTCCGCCGCAACAATGCAGCCCCATTAGCGGACACGCGCGCGCACGCGTGACACAACACGGCCCATTACTGGGCAGATCACCCGGCGGCCTCCCTCCCCCTACTCAAGCTAGCGCGGTTGCTGCATCATAGACGCCACAGTATCCCCCCGATTTTTCGAAACCACTCAGAAATCGAGTAAACGCTTCCTCACCGTCGCGTCTTGGTAAAGAAGACACCTGCGGTCCTGTTCTTTAACCTGTTGGCTCACATAGCCTGCCGCAGGTTTCAAGTCTGTCATTACATTGTCGGCTGTAAGAAAGCCCGAGCAGCTATAGCTTCTTATTAATAGATAGCATGAAACTACCGGGTGATCAAAAAGTCAGTACAAATTTGAAAACTTAATAAACCACGGAATAATGTAGATAGAGAGGTAAAAATTGACACGCATGTTTGGAATTACATGGGGTTTTATTAGAACCAAAAAGAAAACAATGTTCACAAAATGTCCGACAGACGCGCGTCGTTTGGTGATGATCGTGTGCTCAGCCGCCACTTTCGTCATGATTGGCCTCCCAGGTCCCCGGACCTCAGTCCGTGCGATTATTGGCTTTGGGGTTACCCAGTCGCAAGTGTATCGGGATCGACCGACATCTCTAGGGATGCTGAAAGACAACATCCGACGTCAATGCCTCACTATAACTCTGGACATGCTTTACAGTGCTGTTCACAGCATTATTCCTCGACTACAGCTGTTGTTGAGGAACGATAGTGGACATATTGAACATTTCCTGTAAAGAACATCATCTTTGCTTTGTCTTACTTTGTTATGCTAATTATTGCTATTTTGATCAGATGAAGCGCCATCTGTGGGACATTTTTTGAACTGTTGTATTTTTTTGGCTCTAATAAAACCCCATGTCATTCCAAGCATGTGTGTCAATTTGTACCACTCTATCTACATTATTCCGTGATTTATTCAGTTTTCAAATTTATACTCACTTTTTGATCACCTGGTAAATCATTGGAAAGCTGAGAAATCGATCTATTTTTTGGTGTATAACACCATTTCTTTCGATATATTCCGATTTATAAGTAATTGTTTTCAGGTTTTGTTAGGTTTCTCGTTTCCCCAATCCCGTCAAGAAAACACCCTCCATAAATTGTGTAGTGTGCAAAGCAAGGAATAGGAAATGTAGTACACGGTATTACTGTGAGAAATGTCCACTTCCGTTGCACATGTCTGTACTTTTTCGGGTATACCACACTAACAAAAATTTCTAAAACTGTTTTATCTTCACTTCTCATTACTTCAATAAATAGTAACGATAGATTTATACAGAATTCCTATCAAAAATTATGTAATTTTGAGAAAACTATGTAAGACAAAATATACTGAATTTCGCAAATTTAAATAGCAAATATAGCGTCGACTATGGGGGAAAATATTGGTGGGTTAGCCATCGGTACACGGGAATAGTTAGCCAACGTCCAAGAGCACTCGGACGGGACATCCGAAGTTGCGAAACACAGCGCCGTCGTCAGGCGGTACTAACAGGTCAAAAGGGGGGCTGGTAGGACGTCAAATGGGCCTACTTGGAGCAGGAAAGGCACCACAGGACATTTTAATTTCCATTGCTTATATGTTTACAAGTAATTTCATAAAACTTTGTCAGCATAACCAGGAAGGATTCAGGATTCATGCTCATAGCAGCGAAGTTCAAAAACATAACAAATAAATTCTTTTACATACGAAATTTCTTCATTTTTTCACTTACTATTGGCTGCATTTGTTGCTTTAGATACACTTCTCTTCATATGTAAGAGAGATTCTTCAATGAAGTTTGCACAGCATACAAATCATATTTGCAGGTGTATGGAACTCTTGACTATTCCAAATATATTAAAAACCGTGGCAAATATTGAGATAATTAACTATGAAATTTGAGTTCTAGATATGAAGTTCAAGATGTAATAGCTCATTCATTTTTTCATAAAATAAATAAATTCTAGAGTTTCATACGCCTGTAAGTATGATTCGTATGCTGTGTAAAATTCATCGAAGAATATCTCGTATTTATGAAGAAAAGTGTATCTATAGCAACAAATGAAAAAATGATGAAATTTCATGTGTTAGAAAAATTTATTTTCTTATGTTTTTGAACTTCCACTGCTATGAGTGTGAATCCTGAATCCTTCCTGGTCATGCTGACAGAAGTTTATGAATTATTTGTAAAAGTATACACAGTGGAAATTAAAATTTCCCGTGGTGCCTCTTCTGCTCCAAGTCGGCCCGTTTGACCTCCTACCCCCCTTAACTTGATATTGCTCTCTCAGCGCTCTCCAGCGGCAATTGTCAACTTCATTTGGCTTGCAAACCATCCAATATACAGTTTATTCACGAAAAGGACGAGCGTAGAATTTCTGTGTTAACTCTATTAAAACACCCTTTTCCTTTCTTGACCATACGCTAGTCATGTTCTGTCTGTGATATACACAGATAAAAACTTTAATATCTGTGAATGCGTAATAAGACAAAAATGAAAGATACATGTTCAGTCAGAATGGATACCAACTTGTAAAAGTTCGCCAAATCGAACGAACTCATTCTTGACAGACAGCGGCGCACTCAAAATTACATAACAAATATTACGGAAATTATTTCTATTATCTTCATAGTATTGTCCTGCAACCTTTTAGAAACGGCGAAGATGAAAAACAAAACAAAAAAAATTGCATACAGCAGAACACGAATCCTCTACAGTTCCACTTTCGACTTCGGGAAATAGTGCTTTTTTTTTTTTTTTTTTTAATGCTTAAGGAAGTATCTTTGTCACTTCAGAAAGGTGGTATGGAAACAGGGCTGGCAGGGGTGGCTGTATAAAAAGAAACAAAAAAAATGAAGGGCAGCCAACAGCACCCGGTGTTCCCAGGCGGTCACCCATCCAAGTACTAACCGGGCCCGATGTTGCTTAACTTCGGTGATCGGACGAGAACCGGTGTAATTTCTTTTTTTTTTTTTTTTTTTTTTTTTTGGACGAGAATCGGTGTATTTTTTTTTATCTTTGGTGATCAGACGAGAACCGGTGTATTTTTTTTTAAGAATAATAGTGAAACACATATGCAGGATCACCGCCACAAAAAAATAAAAGTGAAATATAGGCAATAAGTTCGCCATGCTTCAAGAAAAATGAAAACTAAAGTACCTGCATTATCATGCCGCAGAAAAATAGTTAAACACATTATGCAGGATCACCGCCACAAAAAGGAAAAGTGAAATATGAGGCAAGAAGCTCGCCACGCTTAGAAAAAAAGAAAACGAAATTACCTGGCATTATCATGCCGCAGAATAATTGTGAAACACATATATAGGATCACCGCCACGAAAAAACAATAGTGAAATATTAGGCAATAAGTGCGCCACGGTACAAAAAAGAATACGTAAGTACCCGGCATTATCATGCCGCAGAAAAATTAGTTAAACACATATGCAGGATCACCGCCACAAAAAAAAAGTGAAATATTAGGCTATAAGTTCGCCAAGCTTCAAAAAGAAAAACTACGCTATGTTGAAACTTCGCTTTTGGCGATCCCGTATTTTCTGTTACGGTCTCATAAATGCCTTAATCGCCGAAATGTTATTAATCGACATCTAATTATAACAAATCTTGACAAGAACGACACGTTTCCTTCAATCTTCAATGGTTTATTGCTTTGAAACTGCTTACTCTCGTAACACTCGAGCTGTAACGCGAAAGTAACTAAATACGGAAATTTCTTAACCCCAATATGACGTTTCCCATCATTTTCTTACAACACATCGTACCAATAACGATTCTTTCTAGAGATAATCAATGTGCTGGTGCTTAGGAAGAGCATACATTAATAGGGTTTAACGTATAACATAAAACCCACCGAATATGGGCTTCTATTGAACACGACAAATATAGTACGGGATCTGGCTTCCTGCTTGTGAAGCACGGAACTTTCTTGCTTCGTGTTGGTTTTAATATACGTGGCACGTTGCCGAAATATGGCAATTTATCTTGTGTTTCACATGACGATATTGCTCCTCAACGTGAAATAGCAGAAAGTGACGTCAGGAAACTCGTAGAGCGTCAAATTAACGTTAGGTAGCCAGTCACGTGTGCTGACGGCTTTAGCTGCTGATAGTAACAATTAAAATATCCATGATTTAGAATACAAAACGGATTTTCTACTTCGAGTGTCGCACTGGCACGGCAGCCGGGATGGGCTTCCTGGCGACCGTTTCTACAAGGGAGAGTTCTGTGACAGGCGAAAAAGTTAGGAAGGGCGAAAGAAAAAGGAAAGCTGAAGAGGAAAGAAGAATAAGAATAAGAAGGGAACGGATTGGAGGGTACTAAAATGCAAACGGGGGCAAGATTTGTGAAAGGAAATAATGAGGAGATTCAGACTGTGCGGTTTCGTGGACTTTCCGACTCAGGACGTGACGTAAGCATGGTGATTCCAACCACATACACTCCTGGAAATGGAAAAAAGAACACATTGACACCGGTGTGTCAGACCCACCATACTTGCTCCGGACACTGCGAGAGGGCTGTACAAGCAATGATCACACGCACGGCACAGCGCACACACCAGGAACCGCGGTGTTGGCCGTCGAATGGCGCTAGCTGCGCAGCATTTGTGCACCGCCACCGTCAGTGTCAGCCAGTTTGCCGTGGCATACGGAGCTCCATCGCAGTCTTTAACACTGGTAGCATGCCGCGACAGCGTGGACGTGAACCGTATGTGCAGTTGACGGACTTTGAGCGAGGGCGTATAGTGGGCATGCGGGAGGCCGGGTGGACGTACCGCCGAATTGCTCAACACGTGGGGCGTGAGGTCTCCACAGTACATCGATGTTGTCGCCAGTGGTCGGCGGAAGGTGCACGTGCCCGTCGACCTGGGACCGGACCGCAGCGACGCACGGATGCACGCCAAGACCGTAGGATCCTACGCAGTGCCGTAGGGGACCGCACCGCCACTTCCCAGCAAATTAGGGACACTGTTGCTCCTGGGGTATCGGCGAGGACCATTCGCAACCGTCTCCATGAAGCTGGGCTACTGTCCCGCACACCGTTAGGCCGTCTTCCGCTCACGCCCCAACAACGTGCAGCCCGCCTCCAGTGGTGTCGCGACAGGCGTGAATGGAGGGACGAATGGAGACTTGTCGTCTTCAGCGATGAGAGTCGCTTCTGCCTTGGTGCCAATGATGGTCGTATGCGTGTTTGGCGCCGTGCAGGTGAGCGCCACAATCAGGACTGCATACGACCGAGGCACACAGGGCCAACACCCGGCATCATGGTGTGGGGAGCGATCTCCTACACTGGCCGTACACCACTGGTGATCGTCGAGGGGACACTGACTAGCGCACGGTACATCCAAACAGTCATCGAACCCATCGTTCTACCATTCCTAGACCGGCAAGGGAACTTGCTGTTCCAACAGGACAATGCACGTCCGCATGTATCCCGTGCCACCCAACGTGCTCTAGAAGGTGTAAGTCAACTACCCTGGCCAGCAAGATCTCCGGATCTGTCCCCCATTGAGCATGTTTGGGACTGGATGAAGCGTCGTCTCACGCGGTCTGCACGTCCAGCACGAACGCTGGTCCAACTGAAGCGCCAGGTGGAAATGGAATGGCAAGCCGTTCCACAGGACTACATCCAGCATCTCTACGATCGTCTCCATGGGAGAATAGCAGCCTGCATTGCTGCGAAAGGTGGATATACACTGTACTAGTGCCGACATTGTGCATGCTTTGTTGCCTGTGTCTATGTGATTGTGGTTCTGTCAGTGTGATCATGTGATGTATCTGACCCCAGGAATGTGTCAATAAAGTTTCCCCTTCCTGGGACAATGAATTCACGGTGTTCTTATTTCAATTTCCAGGAGTGTATATCTTGGAGGCGGTTTTTGCAGCCGTCAAAGCAGGCCGCAACAGCGGGGGAAGCTGTAGTCGCAAATGCAACTGTGGACAATTGGTCGCAGTTAGTCGTGGCTTCTCTAACCGTTTTGTAATAAGAAGATCCCTTGACATTCGATTCAGGCTTAGGACTGGCTATGCACTTAGAACGTAGGTATGTTTAAATAGTTTTTTATTTTTAGTCTCTGGCCGAGCGGTTCTAGGCGCTTCAGTCTGGAACCGCGCTGCTGCTACGGTCGCAGGTTCGAATCCTGCCTCGGGGATGTACTTTTTAAGTAGTTCTAATCTAGGGGACTGATGACCTCAGTGCTTGGAGCCATTTGAACTTCATTAATTAAGTCTATTCAAAACTTCAGACTCATCATGAACAAGTGACTGAATGCCAGATTAACAAATTATTTCAGTTTCAGAGTTACATTAACATTTAGTAACCACAGTATATTATTTAAATGGCTCTGAGCACTATGGGACTCAACTGCTGAGGTCATTAGTCCCCTAGAACTTAGAACTAGTTAAACCTAATAACCTAAGGACATCACAAACATCCATGCCCGAGGCAGGATTCGAACCTGCGATCGTAGCGGTCTTGCGGTACCAGACTGCAGCGCCTTTATTATTTAAATGTGGAGAATAATTGTTATTATTTGGAGGATAAGGAAGCTTCTTTAACTGACAAGCAAAACATGGGATTATTGCAAACTCGGACTAACAATCACGAGTCTAACCCTACAATTAGTTTTGCGCTGTGCTTGTTAATTTAACTTGAATTCCATCGTCAGGCGTAGTTAAGCCATCTAAATCCCTCCTGGCTATATAAATGAAATCAGGCCTTGAGTTTGGTAAGATCTGCCATCACCGACGTGAGGACACCGTGACACGTCTTCCGCCTCCGAGCTCTCGACCGACACTACTGCTTTCACTCTCACAGACCTCGTGTCTCAACAATGCTTAGAATCGCGCTCCCATGTTTCGCTCTCAGATTGTTGCTATCGATGTCTGAGTGCTTACACTACGCAAAGAATAGCATTAAGTTGGATGTATTGTTTTATGTAATAGAGAGTTCTGACACCTTCAATACAACATTTATAGTCCTGCTTGTCACAAATATTTGTCTGCTTTTTCACAATATGTCGCTATTTCCGAGTGTCTGGTTAGGCAGGAACCTAACAGCGCCACTTAAATTGGTGGGAGTTAAACTCTTCCGTCGGATGGAAGTGCCGCGATTACCTGTGTCAACTACAAAAGGATCTCAAAGGCCACAGTCGAAAAGTCCACGGATCGAATTCGACTGTGTTAATCAACAAACCTACCTTCAAATGGTTCAAATGACTCTGAGCACTATGGGACTTAACATCTGTGGTCATCAGGCCCCTAGAACTTCGAACTACTTAAACCTAACTAACCTAAGGACATCACACACATTCATGCCCGAGGCATGATTCGAACCTGTGACCGTAGCGGTCACGCGGTTCCAGACTGTAGCGCATAGAACCGCAAGGCCACACCGGCCGGCACACCTACCTTCCGCTGTTTCAGTAGACGCTTGTTTCTTGACTTGAGTTCCTGGTTGCATTCCCTGAGGCATATTTTCCATTATTTGTTTTGTTTGATATGCTGCGTGTTGAAATTATACAATAATGATTTTTGAAATGCATGCCCTTTACTTGGTTGTAAAGTTCTGTTGATCTCAATAAACGGATAAACAGGCTTAGCACCAATGATGATTAAACGAAAAGAACTGTGATGTTAGCGGAGCGGATGGTACGTGGAAGGGGGGGGGGGGGGGGGGGGAGTGCGTGAAGTAGAAGCTAGTCCTGAACTCTAGAAGTCCTACTGCAGGGTTATCTGCTTACAGAAAGATTATGATAAGCACATTTTATTCACTGCTCTCAGACGTTCAAATCAAGATAGCAACATATGGGATGTCCCATCTATCCTCGTCCAGTGGTGACTTGCATGAAGCTAAACTTTTCGTTTCGAAATGTGTCTCCAGAATACTCAGTTCCCCTTTTTATGGTCCCTAGTCGCTATGACTTTTTATCATCAAAGTAAAGTACCATACCACTGACCACATGATCTGCCTATGAGATCTTTAACATGCGATGCTACATCTAAATTTCTAGCACTTTCAGCCTGTTCATGAATGTGGCTATAATTGACCAAGATTCTATTCCATATAGCCGCACTGAGGACTCATAGCCATTGTGTGTAGTGCTGACAGCGAACTACGGATGAGGTAGTGTTAGGGCATGGGGGTGTAGTTGGTTAGGGTGTGGTCCCCAGACTGCGATTAAGAAAACGCTAAATGTGAAAAGGTATGAACACATGTTGCAGTATCGTGTACTGCGTACGGTAGAGGAACATTTCCGAGCCGATAACTGTTTGTATCAGCATGGTAATACTCTCTGTCATAAAGCGGTAGGAATCCAAGCCTAGGCCCAATGAAACTACTTTGGGAGCACTTAAACGTCGACTTCACGGCAAGCCCCAGTGTCCTACATCACTGTCTTCTCTGGTTTCGGTTTTTAAGGAAGAATAGCCTGCTATTTTTCCACAGACAATCATTGAAAGTTTCCCTTGCAGAGTTCAAGCCGATATACACACCGCTTATTGATGTCCACTAAAACGTATATGGATACTTGTAATCATATAGTGGCACACTGAAACTAGGACGTCTTCTAATTGCTGTATGTGCGTTAAAATGAATGTCGAGTAACTGTAATGACAAGAATGTGTGAGTCGATGATCCCTGTTTCGTTACTGTTGTGTATTATATTTCTTGGAACTGGTATTTAAATCGAAGCGATTTCGACAGAGGTGCTTGGATATAAAGCTTTATGTCCGATGATAACACTGAAATTAAATGTATACATGAAATGTATTCGCAATTGCGAATATCGACAACCATCAACTGCATAACGGAATGACGACAATGAGAATTCGTGCCGGACCGGGACCCGAACCCGTAATTCCCACTTAGGCTATTCGAGCACGACCCACGACCAGACCCAAACTTTCATATATGTTAAAAAAATGACGAAATTCCTCCAGCTGTGTTAAGGTGTTGGTTTTATTGGCAACTAGGACGTCTTGTAATTGCTGTATGTGCCTTAATATGAATGTCGAGTAACTGTAATGACAAGAATGTGTGAGTCGATGATCCCTGTTTCGTTACTGTTGTGTATTACATTTCTTGGAACTGGGATTTAAATCGAAGTAGTTTCGATGTTGTTACAACATCGAAGCTAGTTGCTAATAAAACCAACACCTTAATACAGCTGGAGGAATTTCGTCAATATCGAAACTAGTTGCCAATAAAACCAACGCCTTAATACAGCTGGAGGAATTTCGTCAATATCGAAACTAGTTGCCAATAAAACCAACACCTTAATACAGCTGCAGGAATTTCGTCATTTTTTAACATGTATTATACTAGCTGACGTCCCAAGTCGTCCGTTTCAATTATGGATATACGAAGATGAAACTTTCATATGTCGCAATCATGTGTCTACAACTTGCAATCGAACGTTCCTTACGTATTTTTCCCTACAGGAGAGACATTTTAATTGAAAGTCGCTTGCCCGGTGAATAAGCTACAAGCGGGGAACCCGCGTTCGAGACCCCGTCCAGCACAAGTTTCCACTGTAGTCATTCCATTATACAGCTCATGGTTGTCCACATCCGCAGCTGCGAATACGTTTCACGTAATTCGTAACAACAGGGGCACTGCAATATCGTATACGGCTTTTCGTCCGGCGATAACATTTAAATGAAGTGTGTCGTACGTCTTTGCTTATGAAGGTTTAAGTTGCCAATTCCTGAAGTTTCGGTTTTAGTTCAGAGGAGGTCTAAATGTACGCTTGTTTGGCTTCCATAACGGAATGTTTCCAGTGACCTTTTTGGTTAATCCTACTTGCGACGAAGCCGGTCGGCAGTCACATAATATCGTAGAACTTTTAGGAGGTAGGATAGACAGTTAATAGTTACAGAGCTCTGAGGAAATATTCCGTTTTGAGTAACAAGTTGTGATGTCTTCTTCAGAACTGTTTCACGTAATACTTTTAATGTTGCTGTTTCTGTTACGTTGTATCTGCCACCTTGGAGCGAACCCTTTTGCACCTCCTCGATATGACCCTTTTTACAGCCTTTCCGCCAAAGACCTTGTTTAAAAAAGTAGTCCTAAATTGCTCATTTAGATTGTCTACACCTTCTTAATACAGTGCATGGCTACCTGCAGATTTTTTGTTGTGGCACGCGATATAATTAAATATCTGCACAAATCAGGTAATCATTATCATCATCATCGTCGTCGTCATGACAGTTTCCAGCCCCAGGCTGGGATCTGTTCCGAACATAAGCCTCGCCATCTAATCCTGTTTTCCCAACATCTTTCTGTATTCAGTCTGGTCTAGTCCTTTCCCCTTTTTTCAACACATTCGACACCTTTCAGCCATCTATCCCTCTGCCTTTTTCTTGGTCGTTTCTTTCGCATCTCCAATTCATGTATCTTCTTGGAAACCTTCTTGCTTGCTATTCTCTCTAAGCCAGTGGTCGTCAAACTTTTTTGCTCAAGGGCCAAACCTAACAAAATGATGTGGCACCTCGAGCTGCAGATTTCCAGGTCTTTTTATTAACTGGCAAACACGTAAATGGTGTGTTATGAACCTCCAATAGACTAATTATAGTAAAGAAGCGAGCCGTTTATCACTGACTTCCTAGCATTTATCGTTAAAGTCCATACCATTCGGACCACTACGTGTAGAATGTTCTCTGTTTCAGATTGTTGCCAACCTCAATGACCCGTAAATTGTAACACTGTAATTGTCCGACGAAATGTTGCTGCGTTGTCTTTGTGTAGAGACGGTTAATAACATCAAATGCACGTATACTTAAATGTATTATGTAACATGAGACGCGATCACAACTGTCTTCTACGTGTTTTGAAAGTCGTTTTTCTTCAACTCACTTGACTGAACTACAACAGCCTTAATTTTATTTCATACTAGATGAGGTACCTGGCATTGGCTAGATATGTATTTATTCCAGTCTTACGCTATTCTGTCTCTTCCTTCCCTCACTCTCTGTCGCCCATCTCGACTTTCCCCTCACTCACCATTTCTTCACTCTTTTATCTATCCATTTCGCACTCCCCTTGTATGTGTCCATGTCCTCTTCCCCCTTCTCCCTCCACATTACCATCCCCCGTCCCAATAAGACGTTGTCTTTGCTTACCCCACAATATTTCTTTACAGACTGAAAATAATGTGTGTGTCAGTGTGGCTGAAATCGATCCGGGGTTTAGGAGGAGAAGTGGAGGATAAACACACATACACATACACACACACACACACACACACACACACACACACACACACACACATGCACACACACACACACATACACAGACATACATTTTTAAGAGCTAATGACTAATTATTTCTTTTAACAAATATGTACCGCATATGAGCGTCTCTATAACGCGCATTCATGAATCCGACGCGCTTTCATTTAAGATTGATACAATAGCAGAGGCACACGCACCCATTTGTCGTCAGTACTGAGAAACAAACAAGAAAACATTTCCATTATTACGTCGCCTCCCACCGCAACGGCAAGTCTATCTGCCCCTGTACCAAATGGCCCCTGTAAAGGTGATAGATCAACTTTACGCGCTCCTACTTATAATTGTTGCAGTATATTTTTCATTTGACGAAGGAGACAGGTACAACCGACAGCTGCAAACCATTTATTCTTTACCAGATTTGGATATATATCATTTATCGTTCTTCAGAAACTGTAAGCATTAGCACCTGTTAAAATGAAATAGTACTTTCGGAAACAAACCACTCGCAACTGTTGGATGTATGTGACTCCTTCGGCAAATAACATTGCTGTGCAGTTGCTGACAACAATAAGGCATGTTTATTACGCTGAAATTCTGCAATACAGGGAGAAAGAAATTTAAATACCCTTCCGCCGGTTTGACAACTATTATATTATGAGGGACACATTCGTAGTAGACAATACGAGTAGTTGTGTCACGTTGTAAACAATTACGTTTTTAGTCAGTCTTCGCAGGAGTCGGATGTTGAGACCGACTGGAACAATTGTTCTGGTAGCATGAGTCAGTGGTGATATGTGCCGTTCACAGTCTTTCACAGAATGACTGTGACCATGTTTACGAGTGTTGAAAACTGCATAAAATGCTGTGATCAAATTTCAATAAAATGGAAAAACGCATACAGTGTATCCGTTTAATTCATTCCAGTTTAATTATCTCTGTGAAAATAAAATTCACATGACTTGCATAATCTTACAATATTCATGTAGCTAGGCAGGAGCATATGAAGGGTGAAGAGAAGGAAGGGAATCATTAGTAATTTTGAGCCACTACCAAAAACAAATCTAAGGGTTAGTGTATCTTGTTCCTGAAATTTATTTTAAAGTATTTTCATGCAAGATGAGATAGATGTATTATTAAAATATTATATTACATTATTCAAATGGCCACAAAAACTTTACTATAATTGCATTAATTCCAAACTTTCCAAAAATGTAGAAATAAATAACAAATTTAAAAAATAAGAAAAGGGCAGATGCACTGCACATGCAACAGGCTATATAACTAAGCTGCAGGTCTCTTAATGAATCTGGTTTTTATTCATTATAATTGCAAAACAAACGTAAATACAAATATATATATAATGTTTCATTAAAATGACTTGTGATGTTGAACTTTTTTGGCTATGTCGTCTATATTTGCGTCGTTTGGGCTGCATGAAATCCTCATTGCGTCTTCTAAATGACTGGACAACCGATTACGATATTTACTTTCAGGTACTTCATTTTTGAAAATGAAGCTTTACTAATGTAAGTTGAAGGAAATAGTGAAAATGAACTGTGGACAGTCTCGTAAATTTTTATAATTGTTAGGCACACATTTTCAAAATTCAATGTACTGTTGTGTTTCACGATGTTCTGTAAACAGAGCTTTAAGCTGTGTGTCATGCTGAAGTTCGATTATTTCATTTAGCAAATTAGTTTCAGGAAATACAAATTGGCAGAATAATTTGAGATCATCATGTCCAACATGCCAAGGGTCCTCTACGAGAATGAAACAGCTTCGAATATTTCTAACATCTGTAAATCTATTTTTTATTTCTTCCAAATTACCTCCCAAGTATTCTTTCATGTTTTGGCAAATAGTTTCGGCGACAGTTAAGCCTGATTGGAGCATAACGACAGCTGGAAAATTAGACAGATCTTTTACTTCGAGTTGATTTATATATAATTGCAGTTTGGCTTCAAATGCTAATATTTTGTTAGTCACTTACCCAATTATATTGCTTGGTCCTTGTAATTCCAAGTTAAGTGTGTTGAATTTATGTGTAATATCGGTCAAAAAAACTGTAAGTATCCACCATTCATCATCATCAAGTTCAGGATAAATTTTTCCACTTTGTTGTTGCTTAGCCATCCGACAGCAGTATGTAAGAGAACATCACTGTAACAAGCTTGCAGTTCCTGCAGAAGTTCTTTAAATTTTCTGTGATTAAGTTCACAGGCACGAATGAAATTTATAACGCTTATAACCGTTTGCACAACATTCTTTAATTTGGTATTTGCAATTTCACATGCCAAACTTTCTTGATGCAGTAAACAGTGAATGGAGAGTAAGTTTGGCAAATTCCATTGCTTCTTAATCAATGCTATCAAACCACTGTTGACGCCCGTCATTGACGCCAACAATCTGTACATACTGATCTTAATTTGCTCATAGATAAGTCATTTTCTTACAAATTCTTTAATTGCATCCACAAAATCACATCTTTTTGTGTGACCTTTCATGGTTATAATTGCTAAAAAATCTTCTTCTATTACCACATCATTTGTGCAGTAACGCACAAATAATGAAAACTGAGCCGTCGAAGCTAAATCTGTACTGGAATCACATGCAAGACTGAAGTATTTGCATAGTTTGACTTTATTAATTACTGCCTCAAACATATATTTTGAAATATCTTCTATACGACGTCGACAGGTAGATTCTGAAAGTGTGAGCTTATTTATTTCAGCTGATATTTGTTTACTGTTGGGGAAATTTTGAAACAAAGTTTCAGAAACAGTCGTCATACATTGCTTCACTAATTGAGCACCGGTGAAAGCTTTCACATTTTTTTGCCAGAATATTACATACTTGATATGATGCCCTTGTGACAGCCTCACTTTGCCCACCTGCTGCTAACATAACGTTTTGTTGACGATGAATGGTAGGTTTCAGATGAGCAATATTTTCTTTTCTTTCATTTGAATTCAAAGGAAAAGCTACTGTAAATGAATTGTGCTTACTTGTGTAGTATCGAAACAAATTGTATCTCTTCAGTCCCACAATCGTATCCCGGCATATTAAGCAAGTATTAGTACCTTCTTTGTGTCCACTTATAAAGCGAAATTCTTCTTCCCGTATTTCTTGGAAACTTCTTTTCTCTCCACATATTTTCCTCTTAATCAAGTTCTTGAGGGTACATCAGACATTATTTATTCCACTAATAATTATATCACCAAATATGTGCACAAATACACACAGTACGCGACGAACGCTCAGGGGCACTGACACTTAGTTCACGACTGACACACTGACACGACAAAGCTAACAATGAGGCGCCTGCTAGACAAGCCCGCCGCCGACAAACGAGCGGCGCGTTTGATGCGCGGCTCACATTGTTGGCTAACAGGCCGCTCACGTCTTTAGCGCTGCGGAACACCGGCAAGTGGCGCGTTAAATGAAATATTGGTGGATGGTTTTCAGTTACCTAATTACTTCACTGACTTTAATCGCAATTCTACGCAGTTTTCGTAAGCAAAACACCGCTACGCTAGACAAGTACATAACTAATGCTACCCGTGCGAAGCCGAGGAGGGTCGCGGGCCTCACGAAAATATGATCTGGGCCGCATGCGGCCCGCGGTCCGCGGTTTGACGACCACTGCGTCTAAGTGCACATACCATTGTAGCCTTGATTTTTCTATCCTGCTCAGCAAGGGGTTCTTCTTTTGTTGTTTCCCGTAGCCTTTCATTCCTCATCCTATCTCTCTCCAAGTACGTGCGAAAGAGTGCGGCAGTCCATGGTGCAATGTGTGAAATCGTACATTGCATCCCATGGAGGCCACTTCGAACATGTGTTGTGACGTGGATGCGATGTAGTTCTGCACTGTGTCCCGCGACGATTTGTTGTCGTTGCACGCACGCCGTCCATTTCTGGACACATGTTCATAGAACCTCATTTTCATGCAATTCCAGTCAGGAATCTGTCCCTGTAGTTTGTCGGTTCTATTAATGTTCACCCTGTGTATTACTTCGTTGCTTTGATGTGCTCCGTCTTTGTTCCAAACCGGGTTCCTAACACTTGGCAGGAATGTTTCTGGCCGCGCGGTTAGCCGAGCGGTCCAAGGCGCTGCAGTCATGGGCTGTGCGGCTGGTCCCGGCGGAGTCCTCCCTCGGGCGTGGGTGTGTGCGTGTTTGTCCTTAGGATAATTTAGGTTAAGTAGTGTGTAAGCTTAGGGACTGATGACCTTAGCAGTTAAGTCCCGTAAGATTTCACACATGTTTGAACATATTTTTTGTTTTTTTTTTTGGAATGTTTCTGCCCGTCTGCCACGTTCCGTGATCTCTTTTGTGGTATCGGTAGCTACGATGCCACAACGTAGGTGCGCTCTGCTAGGTTGGCACTACGACACCGACACCGACGACAGCGCCCTCTAGACGGCGCTGTGCAGCTCTACGAGTGCCGCTCCAGATTCATCTATTTGATTCCGAGTCGACGACCAAGCAACATTGTTTCTATTTCATAGTGGGCGAGCCATTACAGATTTTGCCTGTGTAGCTTCTGTGAGCTTTGATACATCCGGCTTCGCACCTACGTGCTCCTCAGTGCAAAGTTATGTATTCATATTCTTCCTATAGTAAAGATGATTTAAATTTAAAAGCAGTACCGAAGCATTTCACCTTTTCCTGCTCCTACTCACTTCTTACATTCGGCCTACCCGTCAGTTTACAGGAGCAGACCCACGCGCCGCCTTCTAGGCGGGATACAAAATCTTTCTTTCTTACATTTTCCTGTATCACAGTTCCATGTTGTTGTCACTCCCCACCTTAGTCAATTGATCCAATGCAACCCTCATTTCGATAGTTGGTCTATCTAGTTGTAACCAGCATCTCGCATTTGGTGATGATTCTGGAAAGGTACTGGACGCTCGTAAATTATTTATTTACAGGAAACATAGCTGTAGTTGTAGTACGGAATCTGGGATGCACGCTTTGTTGTGTACATAGTTACGCGTAGTCAGTGCGTACACAAATTTCCCACTAGAGCGCGCTCTGCTAAGCACAACAGCGCAGGCGCAGCGCTCGTCCGTCTCTGCACTACGAGATGGCGCTGCCATAGAGACGGACCAAATTCTGCTTCCGCCGATCCGTGTATTAATATGTAACGCAGCCAAAGAGATTGCTGCTAACGTAGAACCTTTTCTCCTCGCGGATCACACTCACGCAGTGATACATGAACGCGCGAGGTATTATAACAAGTCTACAGACCTCCGATTAGTCAGTCTGCATTTGTCTGCAACAGTCTGTACGAGTTCTACATTTGTCTGTACCAGTCTATAGTCAAGTTTCAGTCTGCACCTACTAAGATTACCATATTCCTGTACATAGGCATGGCCGGCCGAAGTGGCCGTGCGGTTAAAGGCGCTGCAGTCTGGAACCGCAAGACCGCTACGGTCGCAGGTTCGAATCCTGCCTCGGGCATGGATGTTTGTGATGTCCTTAGGTTAGTTAGGTTTAACTAGTTCTAAGTTCTAGGGGACTAATGACCTCAGCAGTTGAGTCCCATAGTGCTCAGAGCCATTTGAACCAAACATAGGCGTGAAGATAAATGTATAGACACTTTTGTCAAGTATCAGAGATATATATGAGAATAAGATTAATGTACCAATACCAAAGGAACTTCAGATTGTCAATTGTAAATAGCTTCCAGAACCAAGTTAAGTAATTTTTTTGCTTGTTATTATTTTAATAAATGTGTGTGAAAATTAATCAAGTTCTGTTTAAAGTTGGTCACCCCCTCAATCTGCTACTCTAAGCGTGCAACCGGCATTTCTATCGTCTGACCTAACGGTAGAAGATAAACACGCAACGATAAGACCACGAGACATACCGAGCGAGGTGGCGCAGTGGTTAGCACACTGGACTCGCATTCGGGAGACGACGGTTCAATCCCGTCTCCGGCCATCCTGATTTAGGTTTTCCGTGATTTCCCTAAACCGCTACAGGCAAATGCCGGGATAGTTCCTTTGAAAGGGCACGGCCGATTTCCTTCCCCATCCTTTCCTCACCCGAGCTTGCGCTCCGTCTCTAATGACCTCGTTGTCGACGGGACGTTAAACACTAATCTCCTCCTCCTCCACCACGAGACATAGTGCTGACACTCGCCTACTTCGTTAGAGCGACAAGTCAAATAAACTGATGGTGTGTGTACTGAAGGTCTTACAGTACGCACACCACACACTTATTGTTTGTCTCTCCTTCGCGTCTTCTACATTACTTTCATTACGGACTCTTGGCGAACAGGATGGTGCGATTCAAAATCCTTCTAGACACGAAAGAGGTGGTCACAGTTGCACACTTTCAGGGCGTGTGACAGTATGAGCAAGATTAATAACAATCTCCTCGTCAGCTGCGCAATGCTACCGCGAAGCTGTCGCCATGCCTCGGACGTGAGCTGCGCGTGGCCGATAGCCGCCGTCCCCCGTCGGCCACCATTGCGGGCATCGGCCGGCCAATCCGGTAGGCCCATTGTGCTCTCGCCGCGGGCGGCCGACCATTTAAATTGATAATTAGCGCGCCACATTAACGCCGTTATTAATAACGCCAGCGCCATTGTCCGCCCGTCGCGATACGCATCTCCATTGTTACGGGTTGCTCCTGCCGTCCGCGCCTGCGCCCGCGGGCATTAAGGATGCTAATGTCCTGGGCGCCCGCCAAGCCGCGAGGCGCTCCCACACGCCACGGGCCGGAATTTGCATCTGCGGGCGCTCCCGTGCTGAAAGACCGGCAGCGGAGGTGCTGGCCGGCGGATTTCGTGACGACAGGCAGCGAACTGCACCCCGCCGAAAAGCCAGATGGTTCTCGCTCGATAAGAACGCTTCTGCACCCGGCACTTATCTGATCTCTCGCGGTTATTTATATAAACAAGGAACGCGCCTCCCATCTGCGTGTAATGAGCCACATTCAAAGCCTAATTACTATGATTGTCGACCAGGGAGATTGTGCAGCGGATAGCGAGCCACTGTCGTGGCAGGCAGAGATATGGATTCGGCTGCCTTGGAGTTCGTGGGCTCGTTCGCCGGACGGCGGTGGGAGCCCCACTTGAAGTGGGGTCAGCATTTTTCTTGGTAATCGCTCATAGCACACCATTGTTGTTGCGAAGGACAAACGTATTGTCGTGGGGTACTCATCATCATCAGTTCTCTGGTATATTAGCAGGTTCTTCGAGTCTCCATTTCTCAAGGTTCATCGCTCACTTCTCAGAAATGCTGCTGAATGTGCTACCTTCCACCTAAGGTTGCCAGAATAAACCAGAGAAATTAGACATTTAGAAAACATTAAAAATTACATTGGTTATTGCTAGATAGCCTATAGCTTTCAACAAATTTTTGTTATCTTTAATTTTTTGGTAAACATCTGCTCATGTTGCAAACTTACGACGATTGCATAACTCTGCTTGTACCATATCGATTTTTCAATTCGTTTCTTGTATCAGACCACATATGATTCATATGACTGAACTCTCTTTCATCACAGGCTTTGGCGTACGGAACCGCCATTATCATTTTGATACTTTTTTATGCTGGGTATTTCTTCTCCGTTTAAAAAAGTTTTGCATGGAAACGAGTTTGTGGACGGAGAAGCTTGACTTTGTAATTGCATCGGCTGGCAACAAAGCACTGAATGTTTATTGTCAATAAGCAAATTAGAAATACGAATAGATTTCTAAAAATATCGAACCACTTGTTCTTTGATTCCGAATACTGCACTCAAGGCAGAAATACCGAACAGTTCAGTAAAAAGTCGAACTCCTGGCAACCCAGCATCTCCTTCAGGATCCGAAATTGCTACCTTTCTCGTCCCTCACAGGTACTCTTCTATGTTTTTGTAATCTTCTCCTTAATTCTTAACAGATAACCTACCTAGTTTTTTCTCCTTGTTTTATCACACTCAACAATTGTCTCTACTCCCCTGTTCATCTCAAAAGATTCTCATATTTCTTTATCCTAGAAACTGTATATATGTGTAGAGGCAGCGTAGCTCACAGAGAGCAAATTACCCAGACTATATTCATCCAGTATTTGAAAATGAGAGCACTTGGCGGCTTCCAACAAACTTCACACATAATTTCAAACCGTTTCGAAGCTTCTTCTCACTGTCATTCCCCACAAAATAATGAAAAGTAAAAAAGTTTCTGATTTACTACATCATCGCTGCGCATGCAGTAAAACTTCTGTATTAGGTAAGTTGTTTTAATTTATTACTTCTTTGCTTCAGGAGCGGATGAGAATAGACGTGAGAGAAATTGTAAGTGTACTTCTGCTGCATTTTGGTTAAATATATATGTTTATTTGCTCTTAAAAACCTTTATTTATGCGTCTTTAGCGTCCCTAGATGTTAGGAAACAAATAACTTATTTTTTCACGCAACACAGAGCAAGCCTGCGATCAATTGTTGTCGGCCACAACATTTTATTTAAATATTGCCATTACTGAAATTTCTCAGAGCAGTTAAGGGAAAAACAAGAACGGACAGAGTAAGGAATGTAGAGATTAGAAAGGACCCCAAACAAGAAAGTATGAGAGAGGAAATTGAAAGAAAGAGATTAAGATGGTATGGGCATGTTAAGAGGATGCATGGGCAGAGACTCCCAAAAATTATGGAATAACTAAAGATGGATGGGAAAAGACCTAGAGGGCGCCCATAACACGGTGGAAAATGGGAGTTTGAATATCTGTAGAAAGGAGAGGTGTGACCTGGCAGCAAGTGGAGAAAGAAAAGTGGTGGGAGGACCGAGCCAAATGGAGAGGACTCATCAGCACCCAGACCCGGCAGTAGCTGCAGCGGGATTCGGATACAGATAGATAGATTGCCATTATTGAACGGAACAGAGCTGCGGAAATAACTTACAAAGTTTATATTTTAATTATGTTGTTTAACTTCCGTGTCATTTTAATTTATTAGCAAAGAGTGATAGCAGTTCTCATTAAATTCTTGTGGTTGCCGTATAGCGGCTATATTTGTGAGGAGTTCTTTTTTTTTGGGAGGACTGTCATCAAACTTTAGGCTTTCCATGAGTTCCTAAAATCACTTAAGGCGCATAGCGGGAATGATCATTTGAGAGGGCACCGCTCATTCCCCAATCCGGACATTTGATCCATCTCCAATGACGTCGTCGTCGGCGGGACATTAAACCCTAAGCATTCTTTCCTTCCACGTGGCCCCGAACATGTTCTGTCGTCGAAGATTAGGTCCAGACGCAATTTCTTAATGATATGTAATTATCCCGTGGTAAGGGGAAAAAATTATTGACTTCCGTGATCACAGAATTATTTTGTTAGTAGCGAAGAAATATGTTGTTTCAAAAACCATTATTTTTGAGATACGTAACACAGAATGAATCATGATACATTATGATGTATTTTGTAGTGGTTGCAGCCACAATGGGAAATGTCGGTCAGTTCCACTTGTCGAGTAGTGGGGCTAAGTGTCACAAGGAGTCTACTATAGGGCGCATAGTTGAAGTTTCTGACCTTTATTTTAAAACCTTTGCACTACATCTATGTTACAAAGGCATTAATTAATTAGACAAATAAAAATACATTAAAATAGACAGAAAGGTATGTCGTGGTTAATGAATACAGCTTCGCTCATTCTTGATTAACACACATTTATAACTGCGCAAATACGTCAGTTTTAAAAAAACGGTGGAACTTTTTACCAGTATTTTTAAGACAAAAAGAAGATAAAACAGGAGGCGCACATAGTTACATTGCTGCTAGAACACTGTTTTCATTCCTTTCTTATATTAGCAATATTGTCATTGGTACCATCAAAATGATCTTCGTAACTCAGAGTGATTTCTAGCATTTTTCATTTATCTCACGAAAAAATTATTCCTCTGTCTGCTGGATTTTATCTAATGTGATAGGAGGGAACTGTTAACACGCTGTTGTCACTGTGACTTATCAAACACGCATCCGAAAGGGCATTTGTTAGCTTTCACAGCATATTTTTGTTTTAAAAGCAATAGTTTTCAGATCATCTTGTCCAGTCACACCTGTGCGAAAATGCTATGTCTTCTGCAACTCGTTAATAATGCGAGCTTGTCAAACACTTGTCGAAGGTAAAATCATACCGTCAAGGTATACAGCACAACATGGACGCACGCAGCTAGCGTCCGTTTACCTGCTGCCGATGCCTCCTGATAAGATTACACCTTAAAAAGTAATCATTTCTGACACAGATACATCTTCAAGTTGATTTCCTGACATTCATTTCCTTCTTCTTTTACTATACCTAGCGTAAACTGCAGATAAATTTATTTCTTCAGCTGAACTATTGAAAGTGTCTGCTTCTTTAATGTCAACCTCCTCTTTCACAATCGGCGTTATGTTTCTCACAGTTAGTCTACAGATTAAAAGGAAATCATGGAAAAGTAAGAGGAATGTGTCGTTTGTTCCTACTGTTCGGTATGTGGAATATAGGATAAACAACGTTGGATGTATTAAATTGTTGTGATTGCTGAAAATAATTTGTTCCACATATGACTAAATTCTTGCACATTAATAACGCAGCACACCTCTACTTCATTTATAGCTTAATACATGAGACGTAGTATTTACTGGTATTACGGAAAACGTGGAAGGGAGAACCCACCAAAGTAACTTTATTTTCACACAACTTGTTTATTTAACAATACGTAATCATAAATTAGTTTTTTTCACAAATTAACAAATTTGTGAAATGAATAAGCTTTTGCAAGAGAAATCAAAACAAGAACACCGTGACAATAATTACAAGAGTGAAACAGCGGTGTTTACTACCGCGCTGGACACGGTTTCTCTTATTAAATGCCCTTCTGCAAACCCAAGAAAACATATAAGTAATCTTGATGACAAGAGTGTTTCAATTACTCAAACAATTTATGTAATTTTTGTTTTTTGGCAACTGTATGTCGAAAGATTCGGGATTAAGATGCCAACCTATGCTTAAAGGTTAAACAAATTAGGAAACAATTATGACAATGATAAGGCTTGCTTCAAAGCGAGCAACCTCTTCATTTCAGTTCAGTCAACAGCAAGGTACGAGTGGATCCCAACCCGTCCCTTTTGACAATCTTATTCTGACTAAAGCCCTGGCGACAGTCGCCTGTTAATATGTCAAAAGTTAAATTACTTCTCAGTTATGAAGGCCACTCTGAAGGAACGTTTTAAAACATTACGTATGAGCACTTATTACAAGATAACTCACTCGGCGCAACTACAAGATCCACTTAAAAAATACATTCACAATGAACCGGTCTTTCAAAGACAGGAACGCACAGCTTAGCACAACAGATAGTTCAGATTATCTCAGATACATTTACAGTCAAGGAATTGAGCCGGTTAACATCTAAATCTAACTACAAGATGCCTGTTTGTTTGACGGCAACTTGTGCCTTGGTACAATTGTTCCAACTGTATTTGCGACCGGGAGCTGATTCATTAAAACAGCCGGCACGGTAGCTCAGCGTGTTCAGTCAGAGAACCGGGTGCCCTCTGTAATAAAAAAAAAAACTGAGTGGAAGGATCAGCCACCGAACTTGAACAGGATGTCTTGCGACGTCCGCAACGACCAAACACAACGATCAATAACGAACAAAATGTAAAAAAAAAAAAAAAATTGATGATCGGATATAAACTAGAAAGGAAGGGCAATATAATATCAGAACAAATTTTCAAACTACACCCAGTATCTAGTACAATACTACGGTCTATGTTTACGACCGAGTGAAACCCTGAGGGTCTGGAACAAACCAGAAAATAATTAGGAGGTCGGACAGACAGTGACACCAATCACCACGAGGATCACAGAATGTTACTCCCCTTTATCAGCAAGCAGTTCCATGGATCAACAGTGCGTCATGGTGGTTACTGAGTGGTGCTGACGACAGCCAGGTAGAAGGGGGAGAAAGGGGCAGCCAGCCCACGAGCGGTCGTCTGACACGAATCTTGCCAACCAACCAACGGGATGTCGGACTGCTGCTTTCGTTGGCGCTGACCCAGGTGAAGTGCTCCAGTATCTCTACTCCGCACAGGCCCTCATTGTGCAGCAAACTGGGTGCCTCCTTGCTCGGGTATTTTTTGTTTCTTTATTGTGATTTCATTCCCCTGCCCCATATGGCAGGGGAGGACTGTCAGCGGCACAATCCGCCGCTCTTCAGCCGAGTGACACGACAGCTAAAACAAGAATAAAATGATACATACATAAGGAGATAAGAAAGGGGAACATAAAAACAGAGTAAGGGGAGAAAATGGAGGTAAAAATACACGGACATGGAGACGTTCATGGGGGACAGTTAAAAAAGTCACCAGAAAGTTAAAAAACACGATTGGCGATTCTTAAAACACAGAGAAGACACTGAATGTGCATGCACAGGTTAAAGGTCGGCCACAGTATTAAAAACACTTTGGAACAACACACTTAAAACCCACTTGGAGTACACACTATGAAGAATAAAACTGCCAGGTGGGACCTGCAGAGGGAAAGGTCAGAGAGGATGGAAAAGGAGGGGAGAGCATGGGGCAGCTGGGGAAGTGGTGGGATGAAGAGAGGAGGGGCATCAGTAGGTTCACGAAGAGGCAGGAGACACGTGGGGCGGGAGAGGAAGAGGGAAGACAGGGACAGAGGGAGTGCAGATACACTGAAAGGAGGCACAAGAGATGGAGAGGGAGTAGGAGGGGGAAGCCGCTCAGGAGGAGGGAGGGGGAGGAGAGGGAGCCCTGAGGAGGAGGAAGGAAGATGGGGTTAGAGTTGGTAGGAAGGGTAGATGTCAGGGCGAAGCTCATCATCCGGGAGGGGTAGACGGTGGAAGTTGTGTTGGGAAAGGAGATGGAGGGTGTGGAGATGGAGAGAGGGTGGGACACAATGGTAAAGGCGCGGCAACTGGTTGGGGTGGAGAGGAAGGGAGACACCAGGGGGTGAGGGGGATCAAGGCAGCGGACAATATATAGTGTGTGGATGTGTTCAAGGAAAAGGAGAAGGTGGAGGAAGGTGATGAGGTCGTAGAGGATGCGCGTAGGGGACGGAAGACAGATGTGGAAGGCGAGGCGGAGCGCATGGTGTTCGAGGATTTGGAGGGCTTTATAGAACCGGGGAGGGGCGGAAATCCAAGCGATGCTGGCATAACAAAGGATGGGGCAGATCAAGGATTTGTAGGTGTGAAGGATGGTGGAAGGATGCAGACACCACGTCTGGCCGGACAGGAGTTTCAGGAGGCGGAGGTGGTTGTGAGCTTTGTCAATTTGGATGGTAAGGAGATGGGTAGTCCAGGTAAGGTGGCGGTCGAGTGTGAGGCCAAGGTATTTGAGGGTAGGAGTGAGGTGGATAGGACGGCCATAAATGGTGAGGTAGAAATCACGGAGGCGGAAGGAGCGGGTGGTGCAGCCTATGATGATCGCCTGGGTCTTGGAGGGATTAACACGGAGGAGCCACTGGTTACACCAAGCAGTGAATTGGTCAAGGTGGGTTTGGAGGGTACGTTGGGACCGTTGAAGGGTAGGATAAAGGGCTAGGAAGGCAGTGTCATCAGCGAACTGGAGAAGATGAACAGGAGGGGGAGGTTTGGGCATATCAGCAGTGTAGAGGAGAGGAGAAAGGACAGAACCTTGGCGCACGCCGGCAGAGGGGTAGAAAGTACGGGAGTTGGAATTGTGGATAGTCACATAGGAGGGACAATGAGAGAGGAAGGAAGCAATGAGACGGACGAAGTTGATTGGGAGAGCATAGGTCTGGAGTTTGAAGAGGAGCCCGGGATGCCAGACACGGTCATAGGCGTTCTGGAGATCAAGGGAAACAAAGATAGCGGAGCGACGGGAGTTAAGTTAGAGGGAAAGAAGATTGGTAAGGTTAAGGAGCTAATCGTCAGCGGAGAAGGAAGGACGGAAGTCACATTGGGTAAGAGGAAGGAGGCGGTGCTGGTTAAGATGGCGATGAATACGGCGAGAGAGGATGGCCTCGAAGACCTTACTGAACACGGAATACGCGGATCGGCAGAAGCAGAATTTGGTCCGTCTCTAAGGCAGCGCCATCTCGTAGTGCGGAGATGGACGAGCGCGGCGCCTGCGCAGTTGTGCTTAGCAGGGCGCGCTCTAGTGGGAAAGTTGTGTACGCGCTGACTACGCGGAACTTTGTACACGACAGCGAGGTAATGACAGTGACACGTAAAGTGCTCTCCGCCACACACCGTTGGGTGGCTTGCGGAGTATAAATGTAGATGTAGATGTAGATTCTGGCTGAATGGCTCTGAGCACTATTGGACTTAACTTCCGAGGTCATCAGTCCCATAGAACTTAGAACTACTTAAACCTAACTAGCCTAAGGACATCACACACATCCATGCTCGAGGCAGGATTCGAACCTACATCCGTAGCGGTCGCGCGGTTCCAGACTGTAGCGTCTAGAACCGCTCGGCCATTCCGGCCGGCGGCTGATCAGTATAGCTACAGTTTAAATTTCTCTTGTTATTAGATAACCATTCACGCTTCGTCGCCTCAGTTTCGGACTAGACGTTGTCGACGAAGCCGGTAGTGGCTGAGTTGTAGAAATCATTTGCAGCAAGAATTTGGAAGCTTTAAACAGTTCGGCAGGAGCGGGGCGTGAACCCGGATCCTCGTGGTCCCCAGCGTTTTTACCGCAGTCTTCGTTGTACGGGCATTCTCTCCCAGCCGTTCGTCACCGCTGGCGTGCGGAATCACTCGGCTCGCCTCGTACGGCGAGCAGCCGCTCGTATTTTGTCCGGCCGGCAACCGCGCCGCAGGAGATAGCCGCGCCGGCGTTATTTTATGCCGGACGTGGACGGACGCGCGTGTTAACGGTTGCTCGATGCGCCCGCCCCATGTTTATGCCTCACATTAGAGGCGCAGCGAGGAGCCTCGTACTTAAATACCCGCGGCTGACGTCACGCCGGGCCCGGAGGAAAAATAAAGCCTCGTAATTCGCGGATACTTCATTTATGAACATAAGCGACAATTGAAAACGTCACATTCGTCTTGGCGCGACGTCATTAGAGTCACGGTTCCCCCTGTAAATTCTACGTAATTTCGAAATTCTGCACGGAACGACGCGCTGAGAAATGTAATGTGAACGAAGCGTTACGAGGGCTGGGAGGCTATCCCTGGGCCTGCGTCCCAGCTGAGAAACGAGCGCAGGCGGGAAAGCGAACAGGCGACAGACATCTGCGCATCCGCCGATGTTGATCTTCGCCGCTGATTATGGATAGCGTTACGAGTCTCATTCGATGGGCTCGAAAATACGGACTACATTTCAGCTGCGGCAGTAATAAATGGTCGTCCGCGCAGTCGGGGCGAGCGCTATGCGAGAAGAGGTTCTTAGGAGACTGATCATACGAAAATAGTCCGATAAAAGATATTCAGAAATGTCATGCAGGTGTAAAACAGCAAGGTACGCTTAGTCTAATCTAAACTACATGTGAAGCGACCCTAGATGCTGCTGACTAACATCACTGGAAATCATATTTGTTTCCATAGTTAGTTGTGCCCAGCCACTGCATTCATTTCAAGTAGTAAGAGGTACATCATCAGTTCCAATGATGTTCATTTCATGTCCATATTTCAGTCATTGCTAAAAAAATGTGAAGAACCAGTTACAATAAGGTAACTTGCATGCCTCATTAAATTTACAGTTGCATAAGCTGTAAATGTACACTACTGACCATTAACATTGCTACACCACGAAGATGACGTGCTACAGACGCGAAACTTAATCGACAGGAAGAAGATGCTGTGATATGCAAATGATTACCTTTTCAGAGCATTCACACAAGGTTGCCGCCGGTGGCGACACCTACAACGTGCTGACACGAGGAAACTTTCCAACCGATTTCTCATACACAAACAGCAGTTGACCGGCGTCGCCTGGTGAAACGTTGTTGTGATGCCTCGTGTAAGGAGGAGAAATGCCTACCATCACGATTCCGACTTTGATAAAGGTCGGATTGTAGCCTATCACGACTGCGGTTTATCGTATCGCTACATTGCTGCTCGCGTTGGTCGACATCCAATGACTATTAGCAGAGTATGGAATCGGTGGGTTCAGAAGGGTAATACGGAACGCCGTGCTGGATCCCAACGGCCTCGTATCACTAGCAGTCGAGATGACAGGCATCTTATCCGCATGGCTGTAACGGATCGTGCAGCCACTTCTCGATCCCTGAGTCAACAGATGGGGACGTTTGCAAGACAACAACCATCTGCACGAACAGTTCGACGTTTGCAGCAGCATGGACTATCAGCTCGGAGACCATGGCTGCGGTTACCCTTGACGCTGCATCACAGACATGAGCGCCTGCGATGATGTACTCAACGACGAACCTGGGTGCTCGAATGGCAAAACGTCATTATTTCGGATGAATCCAGGTTCTGTTTACAGCATCATGATGGTCGTATCCGTGTTTGGCGACATCGCGGTGAACGCACATTGGAAGTGTGTATTCGTCGTCGCCATACTGGCGTATCACCCGGCGTGATGGTATGCGGTGCCATTGGTTACACGTCTCGGTCACCTCTTGTTCGCATTGACGACACTTTGAACAGTGGACGTTACGTTTCAGATGTGTTACGACCGTGGCTCTACCTTTCATTCGATCCCTGCGAAACCCTACATTTCAGCAGGATAATGCACGACCGCATGTTGCAGGTCCTGTACGGGCCTTTCTGGATACATAAAATGTTCGACTGCTGCACTGGCCAGCACATTCTCCAGATCTCTCACCAATTGAAAACGTCTGGTCAATGGCGTCCGAGCAACTGGCTCGTCACAATACGCCAGCCACTACTCTTGATGAACTGTGGAATCGTGTTGAAGCTGCATGGGCAGCTGTACCTGTACACGCCATCCAAGCTCTGTTTGACTCAATACCCAGGCGTATCAAGGCCGTAATTACGACCAGAGGTGGTTGTTCTGGGTACTGATTTCTCAGGATGTATGCACCAAAAATGCGTGAAAATGTAATCACATGTCAGTTCTAGTATAATATATTTGTCCAATGAATACCCGTTTCGTGATGACTGGGTGTTGTATGATGTCCTTAGGTTAGTTAGGTTTAAGTAGTTCTAAGTTCTAGGGGATTGATGACCATAGATGTTAAGTCCCATAGTGCTCAGAGCCATTTGAACCATTTTTGAATGCACGTTTATCATCTGTGTTTCTTCTTGGTGTGGCAATTTTAATGGCCAATAGTGTAACTCAGTTATGAAGTACATACCAGTAAATGTAAGTTAAAATATTAAAACGCTTGTATATGCACATAGTCCCAACAGTCCCACATGAATAGTCCAGTTGGGACTATGTGCATATACATATGTTTTTAATGTTTCAACTTACATTTACTGGTATGTGTTTTATGACTGACTTACATTTAAAGCTTTAACAAGGCTAACGTTAACTTATTGTTACTGGGTCTTCACTTTTCTTTAGCACTGAAAATGGCCACACGGTGACCGGAATTTCGATGTGAAATAAACAACCTTGCCACTGATTGCTGTACCCTTTACTACTTGATAACTGGAAATGCTGAAAGCCTACCTACCCTCTAAACCTTTAACGCAAGTTCAAATAAATTTTTCAGAAATATCGTCCTGAATTTTATATTAATTTTCAAATATAGAACCTTGCATAACGTAGTCTGACTTGTAGAACTTAGATAAAAACGGGGTGAAACTTTCGCAAGCGCAAGAGGGTTGTTTTCTTGAAGCATCCCTGACTAGCGTAAACTGTATGGTACGTATACTCGCTGCATAAACAAAGACCAATCGTGTACCGAATCTTGCCTTTTTCGCTTGATTCGGGAAGTGAAAACTTGCTTGCCATTTGTTATGTCCATCACTTCTTCAAAATTATTAAACAATGAGCTGTGATGGACCTGAATACTGCTAAATTGCTACTCCAAGCAGCGTCTAAGGATCTTCATCACAGCAACCTTGCTTGATTGCTGAAAAATAGCAGATATGCACAACACAAAGCGAACATATGCTTCGGCTTCCAAATAAACCTTAGGGGGAAATCGGGTCGGGCGTCATGCGGCCACTTCGTGTCAGAAGGAATGAACAATGCCATGTGACTACAGGGAGGAGAAAGGAAAATTCTCTAGTTCAGTAAATATGCGTACGGAAACCTGAAAAAATTCAGCGCTATGATGTTTGAAAATAAGTAGTATAGACATGGTAGTATGACACGAACAGCACAGATAACCAATAAAACTGATGCGCAAGTTCAAAAATCGCTTAATCACCAGATAACGTCTATTATCGAAGCTACAAAATGAGAGAGAGATATTGTACGTCATTTCCACTCACGGATGGAAAAGCTATAAGTAGGTATATGCACCATGTGTGCACGTGGACCATAATAGCTTTTAAGGGAATAAGAGTTCCATCGCAAATCGCCGAACAGATGGTTCGAGAAATCACTTTGAAAGTATGTTATTTGAAATACGAGTATTTGAAAGACGAGAACTGTGAACGGATCGAGAATGAATGGCACGGCTAGCGCCTGCAACAAACTGTAGGAGCAGCAGTACCAAATAGCGTGCTGAAGCACCGAAGCGCTACCATCTGCGTTCAGAAATTTTAACTGCACCAGAGCAGGAATCAGATACAAGTGTGTAACTTCCTCTGTTCAGTGCTTGTCGGTACAAATGTATTTGGCGCAGTGCCCAAAGAGGTATACAATAAACGTAGAGAGGTTATTTACATATTAATAGTGCTCTGGGTGACAGCACTAAGAAATCCTGGCCGCAATATTTCATAACATCGACACATGAATATTATAGGGAGCTCCAACAGAAGCTTTGTTTTGTGATCGAAATCTAACGTAAAAGCATCTTTCTTAATCATAAATGACGCCCAGAACATATTCAAAGTGACAGATAGGTTATTACGGAATTGTCAATAGGGGAAAATAATTTCCTGTTAGAATTATATCCTGATATTTTCACCATTTTGGGAAAAAGAGCGAGTTTATTTGCTGGATTTGGTCACCTAATGGTTTGCTCTGAATCTAAAATGTAATGTCGTTATTTTATTCCGATGAAGATCTTGTTAAAAAAATACTTCACTTGTAGATTATATCATTTGTGTGAAACTAAGTCGCTGAAAGACAGAGGAAAACACATCAGAAAAATGTACAAAAGGATGATTTTGTTTAAAGTACAATGCTGGATCTTTGTCGTAAACGGGCCTGCTTAATGTACACTCCTGGAAATTGAAATAAGAACACCGTGAATTCATTGTCCCAGGAAGGGGAAACTTTATTGACACATTCCTGGGGTCAGATACATCACATGATCACACTGACAGAACCACAGGCACATAGACACAGGCAACACAGCATGCACAATGTCGGCACTAGTACAGTGTATATCCACCTTTCGCAGCAATGCAGGCTGCTATTCTCCCATGGAGACGATCGTAGAGATGCTGGATGTAGTCCTGTGGAACGGCTTGCCATGCCATTTCCACCTGGCGCCTCAGTTGGACCAGCGTTCGTGCTGGACGTGCAGACCGCGTGAGACGACGCTTCATCCAGTCCCAAACATGCTCAATGGGGGACAGATCCGGAGATCTTGCTGGCCAGGTTAGTTGACTTACACCTTCTAGAGCACGTTGGGTGGCACGGGATACATGCGGACGTGCATTTTCCTGTTGGAACAGCAAGTTCCCTTGCCGGTCTAGGAATGGTAGAAGGATGGGTTCGATGACGGTTTGGATGTACCGTGCACTATTCAGTGTCCCCTCGACGATCACCAGTGGTGTACGGCCAGTGTAGGAGATCGCTCCCCACACCATGATGCCGGGTGTTGGCCCTGTGTGCCTCGGTCGTATGCAGTCCTGATTGTGGCGCTCACCTGCACGGCGCCAAACACGCATACGACCATCATTGGCACCAAAGCAGAAGCGACTCTCATCGCTGAAGACGACACGTCTCCATTCGTCCCTCCATTCACGCCTGTCGCGACACCACTGGAGGCGGGCTGCACGATGTCGGGGCGTGAGCGGAAGACGGCCTAACGGTGTGCGGGACCGTAGCCCAGCTTCATGGAGACGGTTGCGAATGGTCCTCGCCGATACCCCAGGAGCAACAGTGTCCCTAATTTGCTGGGAAGTGGCGGTGCGGTCCCCTACGGCACTGCGTAGGATCCTACGGTCTTGGCGTGCATCCGTGCGTCGCTGCGGTCCGGTCCCAGGTCGACGGGCACGTGCACCTTCCGCCGACCACTGGCGACAACATCGATGTACTGTGGAGACCTCACGCCCCACGTGTTGAGCAATTCGGCGGTACGTCCACCCGGCCTCCCGCATGCCCACTATACGCCCTCGCTCAAAGTCCGTCAACTGCACATACGGTTCACGTCCACGCTGTCGCGGCATGCTACCAGTGTTAAAGACTGCGATGGAGCTCCGTATGCCACGGCAAACTGGCTGACACTGACGGCGGCGGTGCACAAATGCTGCGCAGCTAGCGCCATTCGACGTCCAACACCGCGGCTCCTGGTGTGTCCGCTGTGCCGTGCGTGTGATCATTGCTTGTACAGCCCTCTCGCAGTGTCCGGAGCAAGTATGGTGGGTCTGACACACCGGTGTCAATGTGTTCTTTTTTCCATTTCCAGGAGTGTAGAATTGTAGTCTCAGCTACAATGTAATGTCGAATAACCGCGGGCCTACCTAACAAAATGCTATTTGTAATTACACCTGTCTGTTACTGTATACCACAAACGCGTTTTCTTTCATTTCATTAGTTTTGCAACAGATGTATTAGATTGTTAATATATTTTTTTATCTCACTGCCCAACATTCATTTCTACTTTATCCATTACCAAATGGTTCTTGAAAGCCTGCCATGAAAACAATGGTCTTGCTTCTCCAATAGTATTACTTATACAATGGCAGCGGCAGGTTGACATCAGTTTTGTGGTATCCTGTAGGATGTTTAATCTTGCAGCAGGTTACACGACTGTACGAATATTCAACCTAAATGAATAGCTCCTAGGGCATCAAGTAATTGCTCTTAAAAAAAATATCCTAACGCAATATGACATAAAACATGACAGGCCCGGCTTCCATTAGAACTGCTCATAGCAATACACACACACAAACAAGCAAACAAACACAAATACACATAAACGCTAGAAAAAAAGTACGTATCTGGAATTCTCCTCAACACCAACGATAATTAAGTATTCGAATCACGTGTAAATGTTTGTTGATTCGACTATTGTTTGCTTTCATTATAAATACCAACGACCTGTGTAAATGTACCTCTGATACGTATGTAATGCACTACTCCCAAGTGCAAAATGTTATTTGAATCAGAGGTAGAATAACTGAATGTAAAAGTTTTAAAGAAATTCACTTATATCTACAGGGAAAGGTACACGCGTAATTACAAAAGTTCGGTTACTTATATTATAGTAAAGTCACAAAAATAATGCAGCAGTCCAACCATCACCAATATCACGCTTAAGATGACAAACGTACTACACATCGGGAATTATTTCCCAAAACACATCATTTCTGTGACAACCAGCAACAAATTCTATTACATAACAACATATAATTCCATGCTAGCATTAACGACTAATATCAGCCAACCTGGCGTTGCAGAACGTGGCACCTAAGTTTCCAATTTGCTTGAAATATGCCGGCGACCTGGGCAGTCTACGTTGTTTATATATGTCGTTGGGGTGCCCTTTCATTGCGTTGCGCCTGTCAAAGTGCCTGATTTGAAGAGAGATGACACGCAAAAGTGGGGCAGAGATCTTTGCTGCTGCCTAATGGACAAATAAGGGTCGCTAACCTTCGTAAATAAGTGATTCGCGCAGGACACACTAGAGCAGAGTATATGGCTTGAAGAGCTCGCGGAGCAGAGGCATCCCTTAGGCTTTGCTGCAGGCATGGGGCCACATAAATTTCGATGAACTATACGTGTCGACGAACAGCGTAGGATGCAGCTAGGAGAATATCTTAAGCTCTTGAGGGCTTACAAAATTATCTCTTCAACAGTGCCATTGGTAGAGCTTGGTATTTTCGGACCCATCTGAAACTGAGAAGACATGGAGGTCTATTGGCTCGATAAAGAAGGAAATTACAAGATGCAGAATGGAGAGAAAAGGAAATTAAATACTTGAGGGAACAATGGGTGTCACAGATGAAAACTGCTGGGGTATTCATCACTGCTCCCAGATGAAAGGGAACGGAAGAAGATGAGAGAATGAAATACTGGAATTAGGAAAGAGGATTGCCTCACTTCATGACGGGGCTCATCATTTTGCCACACACTTGCACAGATTTAAATTAAGTCAAGGTAATCCTAAACATTCAAAATATCACTGTAGTGGACACCACGATGATGATGAAGTGGAGGAGAAACTTGCAGGAGTAAATGTGTACAATGTGCTTAGAAATATGTCTCATGTGCAGTTCTGCAAAGGCCGCTGAAAAAAATTTATGGACAGAAATAGAAACGTGAGATGTAAATGAGTGTTGTGGCGTAGTTTAGATGTATTAGGTTGGCGCATAAGTTCGTAGCGTTTTTGTTTTGTATGTAGATATTCCGGTTGCGATTGGTTCACTTATCGATTGTAATTTTTTGTTCGTAGTTAATTGTTAATATTTGAATTTACATATTGATATTTTCTCGTTTGGAGATAATGAGTGGAGCTGTGGACGCTAGAAAATGGAGTGCCAAGGGGAGAAATCGTAACATTTACGACATTTTCTTCTGTTTGAGTTGTATAGAGGAATGACGCCAGCGGAGGCAATTAGAAACATTTGTGTCGTGTATGGGGATAACACCATTGGAGAGAGCACGCCAGGAAAATGGTTTCCTACTTTTTAAGGAGGCTCGTTTTGTTGTTGTAATGACCTTCCACGCTCAGGAAGACTTTTGGGGTTTGATGAAGATCTTTTAAACGCGTTAAGCCACAATGATCCACGTAATTGTACCCGACAACTACTAAATGTAATGAACTGTGATCGTTCCACGCTCGTGCTACGTTTGAATGGGAATGGGAAAGGTACAAAAATCAGTTGTACGAGGGTAATCTGAAAAGTAAGGTTCCTATTTTTTATAAGTACATAGACCTGTTTATTTCTACAATGGTTTACACAATTTACAGCTTGAACATTTAGCTATTTTTCGACATAATCACCATTTCTGTCGATGCTTTTTTGTAGACGCTGTGGCAGTTTTTGTATGCCCATGTCATACCAGCTCGCCGCCATGCTGTTCAGAAAGTTACGAACCTCTTCTTTCACCCCGCCGTCGGAGCTGAATCGCTGGGATCACAATTAATGCTGACAGGTACTGTGAGACTCTGAAAAAACTCAAACGGGCAATTCAGAACCGGAGAAGAGGAATGTTGAGCAAGGGCGTACACATTCTCCATGACAACGTTTGCCCACACATTACTCGGCAAACCGTTGCTCTCCTGCAACAGTTTCAGTGGAACATAATCACCCATCCACCCTATAGTCCCGACTTGGCGCCCAGTGACTATCATCTGTTCCCTACGTTACAATAACATTTGGCCGGAAAGCGATTCAGCTCCGACGACGAGGTGAAAGAAGAGGTTCATAACTTTCTGAACAGCATGGCGGCGAGCTGGTATGACATGGACATACAAAAACTGCCACAGCGTCTACAAAAATACATCGACAGAAATGGTGAATCTGTCGAAAAACAGCTAAATGTTCAATATCTTCAAGATTTCGCGGCCCTGTCGGCAACTGTATAAATATTAATCTGAAGAAGGTTGGGTTATCCCGACTGAAACCTAGGTAAATTAGGTAAACGGTGCAAGTGAGGCTGTTGATTATTAAAATTAAAACTAAATGTTCAAGCTGTAAACTGATGTAAACCATTGTAGAAATAAACAGGTCTGTGTACTTATAAAAAAAAATAGGAGACCTTACTTTTGGGATTACTCTCGTATATGTACCGCCTGCTCTTAGCCAAAAACCACAAACGTCAGCGGGTGGTCATATGTGTCTATCTCTGCTTGCTCCTCATCAACTGGCTCGTGAACAACACCGACCAATCCAGTCCTGTATCGTTACTGATGACGAAATATGGTGTCTTTATGCTAACATAAGGAAAAGAAAGGAATGGTTAAACCCAAACAAAGCAGCACCCTGCGCACATCCACAAACGATAGTGTTACGAATCTGATGGAGCAGCGACGGCGTGGTGTACTGCGTATTGCTTCCCCGAGGTGTAACCATCACTACTGACACTTATTGTCGACAACTGAATCTAGCAGACGCAGTTCAAGAGCAACGACTGGGGAGACTGCGTGAACTTATGCTTCTCCAAGATGACGACCGCCCGCATTCTGCTAGACTGACAAAAAGCACTATTCAGGAGTTGCGCTGTTAAGTCATTTTGCACCCACTTCAGTCACCTGATCTTCCGCCCACAGATTTTCATCTTTTCCCTGTCTATTGGACAACCGTCAGCGAACTTCCTTTCCGGATGAAAACGCAATCTGAAAACGGCTCGACGAGTTCTTTGTCTCAAAGACACGTGACTTCTACAGTCGCGGAATCGAAAAGTTACCATAGAGTTTGCAGACTGTTGCAATTAGTCAAGGAGAACATATTATTGATGATTGAAGTCTGTGTTACGTGAATCTGTCGTGTTTATTAAAGTTATGGAGAAACATTAAGAACTTATGGACGACCATGATAGTTAAAAATTGCAATGTAAACATAATTGTGATTATTGTTTCTTTCGCTCTCAGTCTTCTTCTCTTTTCCCGAAATTGTGTTATGTTGGGCGCATAAAAATATAATAACATTAACTGACTGCAAATCTGAAAACAGTCCTTTTCTATGACATTTAGTTGTAATAGTACTAGTAAAGTTACGTAATGCGAATTGGCTAAGTGTTCAAACTTTAGTGATAGAATTTCTTGTGTATTACAACTCACATTACTCTCTGAACGTTGCAAAAGTAAATAAACGAAAGCCGGCCGAAGTGGCCGTGCGGTTAAAGGCGCTGCAGTCTGGAACCGCAAGACCGCTACGGTCGCAGGTTCGAATCCTGCCTCGGGCATGGATGTTTGTGATGTCCTTAGGTTAGTTAGGTTTAACTAGTTCTAAGTTCTAGGGGACTAATGACCTCAGCAGTTGAGTCCCATAGTGCTCAGAGCCAGCCAAATAAACGAAATCGGTTTGTATAATTCATTTTGTTCAAAATGGCTCTGAGCACTATGGGACTCAACTGCTGCTCAGAGCCAGCCAAATAAACGAAATCGGTTTGTATAATTCATTTTGTTCAAAATGGCTCTGAGCACTATGGGACTTAACATCTGAGGTCATCAGTCCCCTAGAACTTAGAACTACTTAAACCTAACTAACCTAAGGACGTCACACACATCCATGCCCGAGGCAGGATTCGAACCTGCGACCGTAGCGGTCGCGCGGTTCCAGACTGAAGCGCCTAGAACCGCTCGGCCACACCGGCCGGCTTTCATGTTGTTAGATGAGAATTGTTTCAATATTATCGTTGTTGTATTCTTCATTCAGAAGATTGGTTTCGCACAGCTTTCTACACTAGTCAGTCCTGAGCAATTCTCTCCATAACTACAACCAGTTGGTTTTATCGTCAAGGGTTTGTCACTCTACACTTTTTAACCCTCTCCCCTCCCCAACCACCCTCCATTACCAGATCGACGACTCCTCAACACTCACAATGTTGCTTGTCAACCGATCCCTTCTTTTAGTCACGTTGCGCCACAACTCTCTTTTTACTACGTTTCCATTCAGTTACTCGATCCAACCATCTCGTCTTCAGCATTGTTCTGTAGCATCACATTTAGAAGCTTCTGTTCTCTTTTTGTCTATTTGATCAAATTCAATACATGTTACGTGTTGAAGTTCTTTTCGAAGGCTCCTCCAAAGCTACAGAAAAAGTATACAGTTTCATAAAAACGTTAACTGGGTACGTCAGAAAATCAGTCTCATTGTTCGCTACAACTTTTCGAAACGCGCACATCCGTACACTTACTCACTTCTGACTATGTTTGGGCGGCTTGGCTGGATGTTCCCTCTGTGTTTGAGCCTTTCATACCAGTGGTAAAAATTCTGAAAAGCAGGAGTACGTTCCTCCGTTTACTCGTCATTCAAATCAATGTACCCAACGCAAACTAACAAGATTGCTTCATTATGTATAGCTGTTGATTCCTTTTTGTCCCCCACATGGGTCGTTGGTATTCCCATTTCCAATAAACGAGGAAATGGGAATACCAAAGACCCATGTGGGGGACAAAAAGGACAACAGGGCTCAAGTGGACTGCCTAGCCTTTGCAGATGACATAGCAATAGTAAGTGAGACGGAAGAAGAAGCAAAGACACAACTCGACAACTTAAGTAAGGCAGCCAGAAAGGTGGGACTGAGGATCGCCTATAACAAGACAAAGGCATTAAATACCACTGCAGACTGGGAAACAGCGGAAGGCACTATGCAAATGGTGGACAAATTTAAGTACCTGGGAGACTTTATAACAGGAAGGGAGTAAGGAGGGAATAACAGAGAGGATAAAGAAGATGAGGTAAGCCTTCTGCATGACGAGACAGATATACAATAAAAAGAATATATCCACAGAGGCAAAGATAAGCCACTGCAAGGCAATGGTGAGGAATGCAGTATTATATGCTGAAACGATAACACTAGGAAGAAATGGGGCAGAACAACTAGAGAAAGAAGAGAGAAGGTCCCTAAAGAGGTGGAGAGAGGTGGATGCGAAGACCTAGGGAAGAATTGTACCGAAACATGAGAACAATATCCGGGGAAATCAGACTCAAAAGGGCAAGGTTTGCTGGACATGTAGTTAGGATGAGTATGGACAGAACGACGAAGAGAGTGTGGGAACAACAGGGAGGACAAGGGAAAGACAGGAACCAAGTGGGTTGTTGAACTTCGGAAGGACTGATTGGAATTGCGGGTCAAGGTCGAAGGAAAGGAAAATTGGAGGAACAAATATACACCGACAAATATGCTGGAGATCAATGACAGAGAAGAACACAGGAAAAGATTAGAGTGTCACCAGTGGAGCCGACAGGAGAAACGGAAACTGAAGATCTCGGAAGAAGAGCGGGAGAGAAGAAGCGAAAGAATGAAGAGGTTATGGGAGAAGAAGAGGAAAATGCAGTCCACGAAGGGGCTACCCGTGGTCCTACAGAGGCCGTAACGCAAGAAGAAGAAGAAGCTGTTGATTCATTACTTACATTAATTACAAAATTGTGTTCAAGACATTAAGAAGCTTTTCTTCCACATCAAAAGCTATTTTTTTAGCTCTACTCGAAACTGTGCAATCAGAAAGGAATTGAATTGATCATTGCACGTGCGTCAGGCCTAGAAATGGTAGCGAAAATTTATTTACTCCCAAGGATACAAGTGTTTCCCAGATTTCATGTGATTTCCTACATTTTTGTGTTAATAATGAAACTTCATAATATCAAAGAGGAATAATATGGCTGTATCTTTACGTTTCTCAAAATTTAATTTCACAGACTGGAAACATGAAACTTTGTCACAATGTAATTTTCCAAATTGTTCAAATAATGTGGAAGGGTTTATAGTTACATTTGAAATTGTCTTTTGACTAATTATGCACAATTATAATTGTCCATTAGCAAGTGCAATGCTGAATCAATGTTTCAAGTAATCGTTGAAATATTGGTGACACTTCTTTTTTTCAGAAATTTACAGATAAATGCTTTCAAAACAAACTGATTATTTCACCGATTAGACGCTACAGATTTTCACCGAGCTCCACCGAATTAAGTCACAACGTACCACAGTAGACACGCAACGCACGCACTGACTCCAATACAGAACACCTACTGACATTGCATCAGCTTGTATAAGTTGTCATTCTCATATCAGCTTGTAAAGCAGCATTTTTGAATGACACGTGTACGTTCACTAGGGATGGTGCACCATTGCTAGTGAAAGTGTACCATCACTGTCAAGAGATAAGAAGTGTAAACTGTACTTGCAAAAACAAAACATAGTCATATTTCGAAATTTTCAGTTGGAACTTGAAAACATAGACGTTTTATATAGAATTCGTGGTGCTGCAAAAAAAAACACAGTCATATAACGAAAGTCGTCAAATTACATAAAATGCATTGATTGCAGCAAGGACGTGCACCACGCCATTTCAAGTTACACAGCACATTTCTGTTTTTGAAAAAGCGTCTCACACTCTGACACTTGCGTTAGCAGTTATATTTGAAGGGTCCGTGGCCGGTCCCCGTCGACTGAGATGTCTGGTGCCACTGTTGGACGCTCCGTTAATAATCTCCTACTGTACTGTCCTACCCTACGCTTTGAAGTTGATTTGTTTTACTGCCAGAAACTTTTTTCTTTTTTTCTGTCTTTTTATTTTAAGGGAAATTTGCTTCACACGAAAAGGCTTCTGGGGGACTAAGATGTTAATGGAACGTGGAGACATTGTGGCGTAGAGGTGTCGTTTTCTTCACGAGTTGCTAGCAGTGAATACAGACAATGTAATACGGATGGATGAGACGTCGCGTAACATACTCCACACGCTATCCGTCAAGTGGACAGACTATACACGTCACGGAACATTAAACGTGCCACATGGGAAGGCTGACGACCTATTATTTTTTTATGTTGGCTCCTAGAACGTACTCAGGACAGGACCTGAACTCCAGGGGCGGGGTTGGGGGCGGAGGGGGGTGGTGGGGCGGGGAATGGAGGGGGAAGGGGAACTCAAGTTATTTTCGCAGCGTATGGGGAAATATATTTGAGGTTTCACGACTTTCCGAGGAGACGTGTCTATTTGGTGGGAAAGAAGCAAGATCGGTGTACGAATATTTTCTTTTCTACGAGGGTTGACTGAAAAGTAATGCCTCAACCTTCATAACTTTTCAACAGTCAGCAGCATTGGTATGCGGCAGGTACTGGCTTGTTCCGTAGCCTCTTTTCTACAGCTCCAGTTGGCGGGAAACCTTAGTATTGAACGGTTGTGTTGATACAGTGTTAAGCATGGAAGCCTGCGCAGACGGTCGGACAGTGTGATTTAAGCAACGTGCAGTCATCGAATTCTTGACAGCAGAAGGTGTCACCCCATAGGAGATTTATCAGAAAATGAAAGCAGTTTACGGTTTTGACGTGAGTACTGTGCTTCGTCGGGCGTGTAGGTTTAAAGATGTTGAGGCGGGAACATCTGACCTCACAAACAAAGAGTTGGACGTCCTGTGACATCAACCACCGAGTTTCACAAGCAGAATGTTGAAAGACTGATTCAGGACGATCGTCGTATCACTTATAGTGAAATTGCAACCACAATTGGCATTTCACAAGAACGTGTGAGTCACATTATTGTTTTGCTTGGCTATCGGAAGGTCTGTGCACGCTGGGCACTCCGAATGTTAACTTCTGAAATGAAAGCGCACAGACTTGAAATTTGCCAGGAACTCCTCTCGCGTTACGAGAATGAAGGTGACGTCTTTCTCCATTCAATTGTGACAGGAGACGAAACGTGGGTAAACCATTACAAACCCGCAGACGAAACGTCAGTCTATCGAATATCGACACAAAGAGTCGCCTCAGAAAAAGAAATTCAAGACGCAGTCCTCAGCTGGAAAAATCATGACCACAGTGTTCTGGTACGCAGATGGTGTTATCCATGTTGATTTCCTTGGTCGTGGAACAACAGTAAATTCAGAGCGTTACACCACAACGCTGCGAGCTCTGAAACGACGGCTAACAAGGGTCCGAAAGGAAAAGGGAAATGTTTTCCTGAAAAATGACAATGCCAAATCACACACTTTACGTGCCACCACAGCAGAAGTTCAGAGACTGAATGTCACATCGTACGGCATCCTCCATACAGTCCAGATTTAGCACCGTCTAACTTCCATCTGTTCCCGATAATGAAAGACGATCTGCGGGGACATCATTATGCTTCTGATGAAGACATTGAGACAACTGTGAGATTGTGGTTGAGAAAACAGAGCGTTGTCTTCCGTGACGGCTTCAGAAAACTTGTTCATCGTTGGCAGAAATGTATCCAATTGGCTGGTGATTATGTGGAAAAGTGAATAATGGTAATTAAAGATCACATTCTAAGGATTATTTCTGCGTTAGATTTATAAAAAATATTCCTATCCAAACCCAATTAACGAAGGTGGAGGTATTACTTTTCATTCAACCCTCGTAGTAGATGTGGCAGCAGTCCCTCCCTTGCCCCTCGCTGTTTAAGCCCCTTTCTGGCTGTATTAACAGTATTTTACGTTTGGCACCGACGGCAGCCTTCTCAGCTTTATGGCTGAAAGACGGCAACAACGCTGACAACTAATAGAATCTTGACTCCATGAACCAAATTATAAGTAATTACACATAAACCGAAATATTCTTGGAAATAAAATACGTTAACTTTGTCTAGTAGTTGGGGTTATATGTAGGGAGAAGCCCTGGAAGTACGGGAAATGAAAGACTACGTTAAATCAGGTGGAAGCTGTACGATTAAAAAATATTCTCACTGAACATTCACATTTTCTAGATCACAACTTGAGGTGCCAGTCACCGTGTCACTGGCTACGGCGTTTAGTTGTCGGCGTGTAATAAGACGCAGCAGTGCAGGTGATCTTTCTGAAGCTTTCACCAAAAAACGCTACCACTGGACGACAAGCTACAGCGTCGCGCTAACCTAAGCTCACACCAGTAAACAGATGAAAAAACAAAAAAGAGACCTAAAGAAAGAAGTAAGGAGATAAAATAATCGCCATTGAAAGACAATCCATAATGGTTTAGAGGATGGTCGGGTTGTACCAGGCAGCGGATTGTACCGTACTCTAGTGTTAATGGAAGCACCTAAAGCGCCACATCAGTGTGAATTATGGAGGAACAAGACCACTCACTCGATGTTAAATCAAAACAGCAGTGCTTTTACCGAGTGCTAACAAATTATTTTTCTTTCTAGTCCGTTTTTCGGTACACGGATTTAACTTTAGAGTTTTATGGTTTATTTACAATTAAGTAATATTTCATTTTTATTATGTCTTTATGTACAATTGATATTGTGGTATCCACCACCATTAAATCTGCGCATCGAACAGCGCGCCCCATTACGGGCGACCAAGAAAATCATGGTTGGCCGGGCGTTGTGACCAAGCGGTTCTAGGTGCTTCAGTCTGGAACCGCGCGACTGCAACGGTCGCAGGTTCGAATCTTGCCTCGGGCATGGATGTGTGTGATGTCCTTAGGTTAGTTAGGTTTAAGTAGTTCTAAGTCTAGGGGACTGATGACCTCAGATGTTAAGTCCCATAGTGCTTAGAGCCATTTGAACCATTTGATAAGGTCACGTGTCCAACAGTGCCCAATTTTTCCTTATCACTCCTCATAGTCACTCACCCTCACTGGTCATACTGGACTCGAGAGTCCATTACCGCAGCAACGTATTTTCGCCATCTGTCTCTGTCTTGGGCTGTTTCCTTCCATTCATCTTCAGTACCTAGGTTCCTCAAATCAGCCTTCACATTGTCCTCCCATCTACGCCTCGGTCTCCCCACAGGACGTTTTCCCTCTAATTGCCCTACCAGTACTCTGTCTCGTGGGCCCCTACCACCATGACACAGTGCGTCATTCTAAGAAAAGTAATGCTCCATTTGAAAGTATTTTATTGCTCTAAATTCTAGGATGAGTGAACATACTACTTATTTTCAGATACTACGATACAAGCTATCTCGAACACCCGTATATTGTTTCTCAGCAGTCGATGCATACTTGTCAGCAGACTGATGCGCGTGGTAGGACAATACAAGTTACTGTAGTTTACCACCTCGCAGACACAGATTACGCATCCATCAATGTTTATGGCTTGTCAAGACTACACGATAACGCTGCGGTAAACGGATCACGCCATGTGCTCGTAAACGTGTTCCGCAGCTTTACGTATTTCCGTTTCTCGTGTGACACCGAAGACTCGTAGGTTGCAGCGACATACTTCATGGAGCAGCACTTAGACCATAATTCTATGTACTCCATTGAATGAAACCTAGATCATAAAATCACCTCCATGTCTGTGCTTTTCACATTGACCTTACATGCTTACGACTGCGTAAATCAAGAACACGATTCTTTAGTACAAATCATGCAGCAGATAGCCACGGCGAATCGTTTAGTTCGTAGCGTTACGTGACTCAGTTGTTGTCATACCTTATAGCGGCCATCAATACATTTTTATCTTTATCCATTTCTGAGATACAGAGGTTCAAAATTACCCTAGTTGTACATATAAAATACACACTTAAAATGCGGTGTGAGGGGAAAACGTAGTTTAGAAAGTACGTAGCCCGGAGAAATATGCTTTAAAATGTTGCCGTTATCATCTGGGAACCCCATGTTGAAGTACTGAAGAGCATGCAAAATTTTTGGGGATAAAATCCGGTCTGAGGTGTAAAATTAGTTTTATGTTATTGCAGTTTCACATAAGTAAACTATTTAAATTTTACTGACCAATATACTTCTTTTCATATGAGTCACATGGCCTGCTGCTGCAGAGAAAAGACGGGAACCAGCGGAAGAATGCTGTTATCAGATACTCTGACTAAAAACTGGGGTACCGGCTGCTTCATTCTACATTCCTCGGTACCTTTAAAAATTTTACCACAAATTTTGGCGTATCAACATATTTGCACTGTTTTATGCTGTTTTGTGCTGGCTTTCGCCAAGAGACGGAAAAGTAATAAATAGCGGAGGATAGTAGACAGTGGTTGTGTTGTAGAAAGAGCGAAGGAGACAATGGCATTGTGAGAGAAAGAGAGAAACTAAGTGATAGAGGAATGTAGTTGACAATGACGGAACAGTGCTAGGGAAAGAGTGAAAGAGACAGTGCCAGAGCGGGGTGGGGGAGGAATGAAAAAAAAGAGAAAGTAGAAGTGGGTGAGAACCAGTGATAATGGGAGACAGAGTGTATGGCAATGATAACGAGGAGAGATGTGACAGTGAGAAGAGACAACACATCCGTCAAATCCTCCATTTAGCTGCTGTATCAACAGTTTATTAATGCTGGTAATGTACATTCAACTACTGAAGTGCATATTTTTATCACAATACACTTCATTTTATTCAGTTAAAACATCGCCAATAGTAGGATTCTTCCGTCCGTTTCTTGCTTATAATGTGGACGTAACGTCTGCAGGCACATTTCACTAGAATTTTCCTCACTGGCACTGGCGTCTGCACAAAAAACAAAAGAAAACGGGTGACTATAAGCAGCGAATAGTGAAACACAAGGATAACAACGAAGTCTACTGGTAAGGCAATCTTTTTGAAAACGGTCAATAACACACTCCGTAGCCAGCGGCGGGACAAAGTCGCACCTCAGCCGTCGCAGGCACTCTTCTCAGCTACACACTGTGTAAGTAAGCTGTTTAGGTCTTTATGTTGGTAACGCCACGTAGCGCAATGTATGAAAATCACTGACTGTGCTGTGTGCAGTCTGTGGCTGGTTTGCATTGTTGGAATATTTGATATTGCAGTGTTGGGCAGTTGGATGTGAACAGCGCGTAGCGTTGCACAGTTGGAGGTGAGCCGCCAGCAGTGGTGGGTGTGGGGAGAGAGATGGCAGTTTTGACAGCGGACGATCTGGACGTGTGTCCATCAGAAAAAGGAAATTTGTGAGGCGGGATGTCATGAACTGATATATATATTATGACTTTTGTACAGTATTAACGCAAATATATTATATGTTCTCTATCAAAAATCTTTCATTTGATTAGTATGTCTATCAGTAGTTAGTGCCTTCAGTAGTTAGAATCTTTTATTTAGCTGGCAGTATTGGCGCTCGCTGTATTGCAGTAGTTCGAGTAACGAAGATTTTTGTGAGATAAGTGATTCATGAAAGGAATAGGTTATTGTTAGTCAGGACCATTCTTTTGTAGGGATTATTGAAAGTCAGATTGCGTTGCGCTGAAAATGTGTCAGGTTAGTGTTGATCAGAATAAGTAAATAGAGGAATGTCTGAGTACGTTCAGTTTTGCTCAGCTGTTTGAAAATCAAATAACTTAGTTTTATCAGCGCTGTCATTTATAAGTTTTTTCTAAGGGGATGTTACAGATGTACCTCTGCTCATCGCACGTCACAGGACACATAGCAGAGCATGGATGAAAGAGAGGTCCTTCATTGGATACTCGAAGCACGAAATAAGATCACCTGGGCTGTTGAGTGACAGCACAAGTAGGTATTCGCCGACGGCAGAGCCACGAGTGCACTCCGTGCAGTTACTGAAGGTATCCACAAGTGGGTGATGTCGATACGGGGTCAGATGGGGACCCTGGTTCGTCTGCCGACGTCTCACTTCGGAGGAAAGTTCACTGAAAAAGAAATTACCAGGCTAGGAGACAGGTAGCACAAGCTATTGCTAGATGGCATAATCGGAAGGAAAAGAAGGAAGGAAGTTTAAAGTCCCGTCGACAGCGCGGTCATTAGAGACGAAGCACAAGCTCGGATTAGGAAGGGATGGGGAAGGAAATCGACATCCTCGTATTTGCCTCGATCGGCTTAGGGAAAACACGGAAAACTTAAATCTTGATGACCGGACGGGGATTTGAGCCGTCGTCCTCCCGAATGCGAGTCCATTGTGCTAACGACTGCGCCACCTCGCTCGGTGTGACTAAATCACTTTGATGTGTACCGGAGGTGATGCAAGCAAGACAGTGCAGTTAAAATCGATAGAAATTGCCAGCTATGCGAAGCCACGTGAAAACCGGTAAATGGCCAGCGATGACATTACTCCTGCTGTTGAGACAAGAGCTGCAGGATAGCAGCAAGCTATTTTCATTGAGTTATTCTTCTTCGTGATGCTGCCTCTGCAGTGGCACATGCAGTTTCCAAAATTCAGTAAACTTGAGATCCATAGCACTGGCTGTGGGTGTGAATGTGTCGTAGACTCCATGACAGGGTAAGAGCTCATTGCGAATTCCTTATGCGAAACTGTGAATCACTTATGGAAAGGTCTGTTTACAAAGAAATTGTCGTCATAAGCTGTGCACTGAGTGTAAACGAACAGTGAAATTAAGAAGGCCCAGAAAAAAAATAGGGTCATTGTAGTGACAGTGATATGCCGGAGTCTACACGTATTGTCAGAAGTCAGATCGTGTGTTGTTGTTGTGGTCTTCAGTCCAGAGACTGGTTTGATGCAGCTCTCCATGCTACTCTATCCTGTGCAAGCTTCTTCATCTCCCAGTACCTACTGCAGCCTACATCCTTCTGAATCTTCTTAGTGTATTCATCTCTTAGTCTCCCTCTACGATTTTTACCCGCCACACTGCCCTCCAGTACTAAATTGGTGATCCCTTGATGCCTCAGAACATGTCCTACCAACCGCTCCCTTCTTCTAGTCAAGTTGTGCCACAAACTCCTCTTCTACCCAATTCTGTTCAATACCTCCTCGTCAGTTATGTGATCTACCCATCTAATCTTCAGCATTCTTCTGTAGCACCACATTTCGAAAGCTTCTATTCCCTTCTTGTCTAAACTATTCATCGTCCATGTTTCACTTACATACATGGCTACACTCCATACAAAAACTTTCAGAAACGACTTCCTGACACTTAAATCAATATTCGATGTTAATAAATTTCTCTTCTTCAGAAACACATTCCTTGCCATTGCCAATCTACATTTTATATCCTCTCTACTTCGACCATCGTCAGTTATTTTGATCCCCAAATAGCAAAACTCCTTTACTACTTTAAGTGTCTCATTTCCTAATCTAATTCCCTCAGCATTACCCCACTTAATTCGACTACATTCCATTATCCTCGTTTTGCTTTTGTTGATGTTCATCTTATACCATCCTTTCAAGACACTGTCCATTCCGTTCAACTGCTCTTCCAAGTCCTTTGCTGTCTCTGACAGAATTACAATGTCATCGGCGAACCTCAAAGTTTTTATTTCTTCTCCATAGATTTTAAAAACTACTCCGAACTTTTCTTTTGTTTCCTTCACTGCTTGCTCAATATACAGATTGAATAACATCGGGGAGAGGTTACAACCCTGTCTCACTCCCTTCCCAACCACTGCTTCCCTTTCATGTCCCTCGACTCTTATAACTGCCATCTGCTTTCTGTACAAATCGTAAATAGCCTTTCGCTCCCTGTATTTTACCCCTGCCACCTTCAGAATTTGAAAGAGAGTATTCCTGTCAACATTGTCAAAAGCTTTCTCTAAGTATGTATATGACTGTAGTATTAGTGAGTCGTAACTGGAATCTGGCAATTCGTACAAATACCTGGGCGTAACACTTTATAGGGATATGAAATAGAATGGTCACGTAGGCTCGGTCCTGGGTAAAACTGGTGGTAGATTTTGTTTTGTTGATAGAATGTTGGAGAAATGCAATCAGTCTACAAATTAGATTGCTTACAAATCACTCCTGCGACACATTCTAGAATACTGCTCAAGTGTGTGGGACCCATACCATATAGAACTGACAAGGGATATAGGACGTACACAGAGAAGGGAGCACCAATTGTCACAAGTTTGTCTGATCTATGGGAGAAAGTCACAGAGGTGAAGGAACTGAACTAGCAGACTCTTGAAGATAGACATGAATTATGCTGAGAAACTATACTTTCAAGAACTGGCTTTAATTAATGACTCTAGGAGTATACAGTATACTATAGCCCCTCTGTATCACCCACAGAATTAGAATAATAACAGCACGGACAGAGGCGTTTAAACAGTCATTCCTTCCGCACTCCATACATGAATGGAACGGGAAGAATTCCTGGTTTGGTGGAATAGGATCTAACCTCTGCCATGTATTTGATAGTTGTTTGCAGATTACGGAATTAGAAGCAGATGTAGACGTAGATAACTCTAGAGCTTCAAACACCATGAGACGATAGAAGTCTGCACAGCCCTCGTTACACACCGTTGCAGCCGCTTGCAAGCACGGGCTGCAGTTTTCGTAGACAGATGCAGCGTCTCTCCATGGATATCAATTTCCGCTATAGGTGTGGATATAAAGGTGCTCTCAGTTATTCTGCTTGAATCTCTACCACTGTGTAAAATATTGGTTTCTTCAACATGAGTTTCATCTTGAGGAAGAGGGAGAAGTTAAACTGCTGTGTCCTCCAAAAGACACAGGACGCAGCCTGTTCTCGAACTTCTCTGAAGAGCAGAGCTGCCTATTACTCAGGCTGACACAAAAAGTGGGTGCACGCGACATGGACTGTGTTACACATCTGGTTGCCGTTACACAAATAGTTTCCAAGTGGACATCAATCCACCAAACGTGTATAGAAGCCGACACACGGCTCCCATCTGGTAATTAGTACATCAGCAGTGAGACAGTATTGCAGGATAGTGCCTCGAAGCAGGGTCATGTCTCAGGGAGTGTATGAGGGCTCATCTGCAGGAACCACCAAGAAGAGCCCAACTGGACATTACCCAAGTATTGCTAATCATCGTTCACTGGGTTTAGGACTGTTGTTGTTGTTGTTGTTGTTGTGGTCTTCAGCCCTGAGACTGGTTTGTTGCAGCTCTCCATGCTACTCTATCCTGTGCAAGCTTCTTCATCTCCCAGTACCTACTGCACTATACATCCTTCTGAATCTGCTTAGTCTATTCATCTCTTGGTCTCCCTCCACGATTTTTACCCTCCACGCTGCCCTCCAGTACTAAACTGGTGATCGCTTGATGCCTCAGAACATGTCCTAGCAAACGATCCCTTCTTCTAGTCAAGTTGTGCCGCAAACTCCTCTTCTCCCCAATTCTATTTAATACCTCCTCATTAGTTATGTGATCTACCCATCTAATCTTCAGCATTCTTCTGTAGCACCACATTTCGAAAGCTTCTATTCTCTTCTTGTCCATACTATTTATCGTCCATGTTTCACTTCCATAAATGGCTACACTCCATACAAATACTTTCAGAAACGACTTCCTGACACTCGATGTTAACAAATTTCTCTTCTTCAGAAACGCTTTCCTTGCCATTGCCAGTCTACAATTTATATCCTCTCTACTTCGACCATCGTCAGTTATTTTGATCCCCAAATAGCAAAACTCCTTTACTACTTTAAGTGTCTCATTTCCTAATCTAATTCCCTCAGCATCACCCGACTTAATTCGACTACATTCCATTATCCCCGTTTTGCTTTTGTTGATGTTCATCTTATACCCTCCTTTCAAGACACTGTCCATTCCGTTCAACTGCTCTTCCAAGTCCTTTGCTGTCTCTGACAGAATTACAATGTCATCGGCGAACCTCAAAGTTTTTATTTCTTCTCCATGGCTTTTAATGCCTATTCCGAACTTTTCTTTTGTTTCCTTTACTGTTTGCTCAATATACAGATTGAATAGCATCGGGGAGAGGCTACAACCCTGTCTAACTCCCTTCCCAACCACTGCTTCCCTTTCATGTCCCTCGACTCTTATAACTGCCATCTGGTTTCTGTACAAATCGTAAATAGCCTTTCGCTCCCTGTATTTTACCCCTGCCACCTTCAGAATTTGAAAGAGCGTATTCCAGTCAACATTGTCAAAAGCTTTCTCTAAGTCTACAAATGCTAGAAACGTAGGTTTAGGACTTTATGAGTGTTTAAAGACAGATCAGTGGACGCGAATATTGATCTCTATAGCCGCGCATATAATTCATACTCTAGCTAAGTACTGAAAAAGGTTTTATTAATAAATCATTATAAGTCGTTGCTAATCTACGTTGCCATCAATTCTTGTAATAGCTCTTGCCTATTTGGCCCGGTAATAAAGCTATTTAGTTCAAGCAAGTAAGCCTCCGCAAAACAGAAGGTTTTCTTCCTACCAGATTTGTGTGTTTGACACCAGGTTAATACAACAATACAGAGGTAAGACGGGTCACTATCGCTTGTAGTCAACCATTCTCAACTTGATTTTAGTCTCAAATTGCTAAATAACGAAGGGTGGTAGAAAGGTTTGTACATTAAATCAAACAGTAGTAAATCACAGTTAGTTTCGTGTATCACCACTTTGTCCACCACTGAATGAAAAAATACTCAGAATATTGCTAGGTTAAATATTTTTGCACGATGAACACGTTAACGATTCACAATCCCTGGTTTCCAGAAGTTGCATTAGTGAGAAAAGCACGGGCTACCTATTAAGTAACAGTGGAGTCTAGTCGCAGCCTTGCGCAGTAGCAGGTGTGGAGCAGTGGTGAGAGGGTGTTGGATCATAGCGCAATGGTTCAAATAGCTCTGAGCACTATGCTACTTAACTTCTGAGATCATCAGTCTCCTAGAACTTAGAACTTATTAAACCTAACTAACGTAAGGACATCACACACATCCATGCCAGAGGCAGGATTGGAACCTGCGACCGTAGCGGTCGCTCGGTTCCAGACGGTAGCGCCTAGAACCGCACGGCCACTCCGGCCGGCACAGCGGAATGAACAACTTGGACAGCAGATGTGCACCACATGGACGCCTGTTTGAGGTGTTCCATGACGTGTAACGTGAGATGAAGGGTGATTTTTAAGAGGATTGTTTTAATAGGCAGCACTCCAGAAAAATGTAAATTATTTTGATTTTGCTAGCGGCAAATATTTCATTGTGTCCAGTATACATAATAATAAATGAAAGAGCACAATACTGAGTATGCATGTTGACAATCAGGCACAAATATTAGTCACGTATTCAGTATTCTAATTAGCCCATTCTCATTCAAATTAGATGTATAGTACTGCATTACGAATTCAAGAAAACAAATTTTTTGTAACAGAAATATTTTGCAGAAGCAGTCATTGTCGAGTGTGGCGAAGCTATTTGCTCGTATTAGTTCGAATTTACTTTCGTGTCATTAAAAGAATTTCAGAGCGCTTCCTTATGTCATTAAGGGATATTTCACAAAGCATATCCCCAATATTCAAAGGAACATTCTCGCTAAAATTTGAATTGTCACGCCTTGCACTTTTGCGTGAACAGTAATTAATGATTCGAAAAATAGAACCAGTACATATTTGCTAAAACAACAACCGAAATAAAATAAGTATAATAAGGCAAAGTGCTGTATAGTGATTTCTTTCAGTTCATCATTTCCAGTGCAGCCAGAGCAGATTCAAATTGTCCGTGGCAGGGCAAGAAATTGTTCGGGAGCCTAAGTGAACATTTTTGAAAGAATATTAGGAATAGTTTTCAATTGATTAACTTTCATGTAAATTTAACAGAAGCGTTTATGTAATAGGGCGCATTTTTAAATTACGTAACATTCTGAGTATTCTTGTGAATTACCCTTCTATGGAGCCTAATTTACAGAGACTCTGATGCATTTCAGATTAATTAATATCACAATTTTAAAAAGTAAGCTGCATAAATAAGTTCACGGCCAGAAGTAGGGTAGCGACGCCCATTTTAGATCTGAATCTGTTATCGAAATTTAGAAGTCAGACAGTTTTCAGATTTTTAGTGAGAAATTCAGTCACACTCAGTTTCAGCATACATCTCCCAACTAGGCATGTAACTTTCGCGTACACAGTCGTTCGTTCTCACGGTGAAGTAGCTAGTCATTCACATGCCACTTCTGTGGAAGTTTTTTCGTCATTTCCTGCTTCAGACATACCAACAGAACTGTTTTTTTTTTTTTTTTATCGTCTGACTACAAGGCACAAATTCTTTAAGAAAAGTCCACTCAGTATTTGGAAGTGAAGAAAGGCAATTCGGTTGAGGCAAATGCTGCATATCATATTAACTGTTCTTCCGTGGCTTCTTGGTGAAACAACATAATAATAAATAAAAGAGCACTATATTGGGTATGCACCACAGCATTAATTAATCCTGTAAAAGATACGCATTGTAGTGCTTTTCGTTTATTAATTGTTGCTTAGTTCAAGATCACAGCGATCAACCTATAAATTCCACTTCAGCCACCAGTGACAATCTTTACAGGAAAGAATCGTACTGAAGCAGTTGTTAATAAGCTGCAGATTTCCACGTGATGTTACTTATGATAGTCTTGAAGTAGTCGTGGCACGAACTTCGACACAGTTCTTCTCATTTTCAGTTCTTCTGAAAGAGTACGTTCTCATGTACCATAACATATTACTAAGATGTGGAAAACGTCTTTAACGATCTGTCTGCGAATTTGCAGATTCATGTCCCTCACTTTCTGAACGATTCCTGGTGTGATGTCAACTGAACGATCGTCATCATCACTCGGCATCCGCCCATTCTGAAACGACCGTACAAACAAAATCTCTACTTTCCATAACTTTACCGCAATATTTGGTATGTTTCTGTATCGGATATCCCAATCTTAAGAAAAAACTTTATACGTGGGCCGCCAATAAGTAATCCAATACATTTTTTTCTGAATGCATGTTCGTTTTATTCAGGAGTCTAACACACCAGATACTTCTCCATTTCTTTGGCTACAAAACGGTATTCCTCAACATAATTTCCGCTCAATGTGACCGCCTTACGCCATCTTACTGGAAGGGCCTGTAAGCCTGAATGGTACCACTCTATTGGTCGACGTTGGAGTCAACTTCTTGGTGCATCAGTAACCTCTCGTTCACCCACGTACTGCTTCCCGAGGAGTGAATCCTTCATTGAGCTAAACAGGTAGAAAACGGAGGGGGAAAGATCGGGGCTGTATGGTGGATGAGGAAGAACAGTCCAATGAAGTTCGTGAATTCCTCCCGCGTGGACAGATTTGTGTGAGGCCTTGTGTCGTCATGCAGAGGGAGAAGTTCATTGACACTTTCGTGGCGACGAACACGCTAAAGTTGTCTCTCGAATTTCCTTAGGGTAGCACAATACATTAGAGAGTTGATCCTTGCACCAGAGGGAGGATATCAAACAGAATAAGCACTTCAGAGAGGAAGAACTCAAACGCTGTGGCTTTTTCTTCGGGGGACAAGTGATGTGGCGCCACTTCTTGGACTGACGTTTTGTTTTCGGTTCGAAGTGATGAACCCATATTTCATCGCCCGTGACGTCACATTCAGCCTTTGTACCGTGCAAACAGTTCCACACAGATGGTCCTTCGTTGCTCTTTGTGCTCTTGGGTTAGACAGTGAGAAACCCCACGGACGTACCCCAACTTTTGGAACACTACCAACTAGACGTCCAGTTGTGCAGCGAGGTATTTGATTCTGATCCGTCTATCACCTCGAATGAGAGTGTCCGCACGTTCCAACACCACTGGAGTGACAGCTTTGTGCGACCGGACGGCACGCGGGGCATCGAACAGGTTTGGCGACCCCATTGCGATGGTGACAGATACCTCGCCCAACGACTCACCGTGCTTTTGTTCACTGCCAGGTGTTCGTAGACATTCTGAAAACGCTTCTGAATATCTGTGTAGCTCTTGTATTCCGCAAAAAGAAACTAAATGACAACTCTCTGCGTGGAACGCGTCTCCGCTACAGAAGAATAAGTTTAGAGCCGCTAAGTGTCGGAACTTCATGAAACTATAGGCGTGAAGCGGGAATATTTCACGATATCCCACAACGATATCCGCATTGTTTCTGCCGAAATTGGCCGGAAAAAGTGTTGCTTTACTAACTGAACCTTCGTACAGATACGCTGCTCTTTCAGGTCAGCCACTGCACAATCGCAAACTCATGGAAATATGACAACGGACTCACCAAAGATTAATCAAACTACTCAGCTCGCAGCCACTCTTCACACTGATTCAAGAAGTTCTTACGGGGAGAGACACAGCAATATGTCTGTGTACTCCTCACCTTATACCGTCAAAAATGTCCGCCCCCGGTAGCTGAGTGGTCAGCGCGACAAAATGTCAGTTCTGAGGGCCCGGGTTCGATTCCCGGCTGGGTCGGAGATTTTCTCCCCTCAGGGACTGGGTGTTGTGTTGTCCTAAGCATCATCATTTCATCCCCATCGACGCGCAAGTCGCAAAAGTGGCGTCAAATCGAAAGACTTGCACCCGGCGAAGGGTCTACCCGACGGGAGGCCCTAGTCACACGACATTTACATTTACCATCAAAATTCAAATTTCGCAAACTTTTGGCTACCACCGCGTAGGTTCCAGAAGTCCCGATGTAACAATACCTTGCACTGAATTTCTGTTGTCTTCTTCGGAGTTGTGAGAAGGAATTTAGTACTTTTTCTATTCGGAACCAAACATACGTTTTGTGTTAGCAGAAGAGCCAACACCGTGTTACGAGTGGAGGCCGAAATGCACGCGTTTTAGCTCACGCAGACTGGCGTGAGGGAGGAAGAACTATACTGACGTGAGGTCTGGAACATACAAGGAATGAGAATTCAGAAAGCGGACGTAATTACATCTTCAACTTTTGTAGTCCTTTCTTCCTCAGGTGCGTGTAATATTGCGGTATATTGATAATTTTTACTGTCAGACGGTCCATAAGTAAAAATTATCAATATACCGGACGTAATTAGTTTGATAATTAACTTTAATCCATTAATAATGAACGTCGCTCTTGACGGTACATGATTCACAATATTATCTGTTCAGAATACATTCTTGAAGTAATTATAGTAACTGAATATGGCGCCTTGCTAGGTCGTAGCAAATGACGTAGCTGAAGGCTATGCTAAACTGTCGTCTCTGCAAATGAGAGCGTATGTAGACAGTGAACCATCGCTAGCAAAGTCGGCTGTGCAACTGGGCGAGTGCTAGGGAGTCTCTCTAGACTAGATTAGACCTGCCGTGTGACGGCGCTCGATCTGCAATCACTGATAGTGGATACACGCGGGTCCGACGTATACTAACGGACCGCGGCCGAGTTAAAGGCTACCACCTAGCAAGTGTGGTGTCTGGCGGTGACACCACAAAACACACACCAAAAAAAAGTTTTGCATCAACTCGGTTCCGAGAGTTCCGGAACCTGTACAGAAAATTGGAATAGAAATCAACATAAACATCATTTCCGCCCTTTTTATTGTTCATGAAAACCATACATTGTTTGCTGTTGGTCATAGTATATGCACAATATGTGAGAAGTTGGGACTGTTATTGTTTGCACGTGTGTTAATAATTCAGCAAGGGACTGGTTAACAGCATTGCTGGTTCTAAGGAAATTCTAAAAACTTTGTGAGTGCACAAGTGGTGATTTATGGAATTGATATATTGTCCGCAAGACTCTTCAATGGTGGTTGTGCACCTGCACAGTCGCAACAGGTGGCTGCTGGCCGTCTCTACAAGGACTAAAGTGGGTCTGCATCTTTGATGGCCCACCAATACCATTATTTCTACAAGGACTGCAGTGGGTCTGCACCTCTGGTGGCCCACCAATACCGTACCTCTAACAGGACTACAGTGGTCTGCTCTGTGATGACCTACCTATCAATATTTTTCAAAACTTCGACTGACTCTGCTGTGGGTTTGCTCTGTTGTGGCCCATTACCTGTCTGCATGTCAAGAGTCAGCATTGTCTTTCCATTGGAAGGAAAACACTTCTTCTTCAAGACTGCATGGAAATCCACTACTTCCATGTGCATTTTCTTTTACTGCTCAGACTTTGAAAAAAAAAAAAAAAACACTGCAATTTTACTGTCATGAATGATCAGGACTGTCTTTATGGACAGTAAAAAAATTTCAGCTTTTGACCAACATTGTATTAATAAGTGTGTGCATTTCAATTGTTTGTTATTGTAATTATGTAAAAATTTTTCAAATCTGTATTGGTCACTTCCCAAAACAATTTGTAAAATTTTTTTGTGGGGAGCATGGGAGCTATGTAAGTAGGCTGTTTAGGTTTTTATGTTGGTAACGCCATGTAGTGATCTATATGAAAATCAATGACTGTGCTGTGTGCAGCCTGTGGCTGGTTTGCATTGTTGGAATTTGCTATTGTAGTGTTGGGCAGTTGGCTGTTAACAGCGCGCAGCGTTGCGCAGTTGGAGGTGAGCCGCCAGCAGTGGTGGATGTGGGGAGAGATGGCGGAGTTTTGAGAGCGGATGATCTGGACGTGTGTCCATCAGAGACAGTAAATTTGTAAGACTGGATGTCATGAACTGATATAGTGCCGCGCTGCATTTGGTCGTGGGTGCAAAGATGGACCTCGCCATGAATGTCCGGGAGTGAAGTTGCGTATCATGCAGCCTATTGCGCACAGCTTGAGACGTAACACGACGTCCTGTGGCTGCACGAAAAGCATTATTCAACATGGTGGCGTTGCTGTCAGGGTTCCTCCGACCCATAACCATAGGTAGCGGTCATCCGCTGCATTAGTAGCCCTTGGGCGGCCTGAGCGAGTCATGTCATCGACAGTTCCTGTCTCTTTGTATCTCCACCATGTCCGAACAATATCGTTTTGGTGCACTCCGAGACGCCTGGACATTTCCCTTGTTGAGAGCCCTTCCTGGCACAAAGTAACGACGAGGTCGCGATCGAACAGCGATATTGACAGCCTATGCATGGTTGAACTACAGATAACACGAGCCGTATACCTCCTTCTTGGTGGAATGACTCGAAGTGATTGGCTGTTGGACCCCCTCCGTCTAATAGGCGCTGCTCATGCAAGGTCGTTTACATCTTTTGGCGGGCTTATTGACATCTCTGAACATTCAAAGGAACTGTGTCTGTGACACAATATCTACAGTGAACGTCTATCTTCAGGAGTTCTGGGAACTGGGGTGATGCACAACTTTCTTTGATGTGTGTATTTCATATGATGTTGCCTCGAGGAAAGGGATAGCAGTGCAGTCATTCATCTTACGAATGGTGGACATTTTGGATTCTTAGAGAACTCGCTTAGTAGCTCATTATAATTTTTCGTCCTAGGACGTCGTCCAGTGAAATTTTGCTCTCATACAACATTTTTGCATAATTATGTAGCTGTCACGTTTTTTATACGCGCTTAAAAGTAATCTAAATAAATTATACGCCTTAAGTGCTGGGACGTGACACACAGCTGGCCATTAAAACTGCAACAACATGAAGGCGACATGCAACAAAAGTGTACTACGTGCTGGGATATTCAAATGATTAGCATTTCAGTGCTAACGGACACTAAATGCTGGAGAGTGCCATCTACAATCCGCATATAAAGAATAATTACGCAGCCGCTTCCTCATTCAAAAATCTCATACACATGTTGGTTTGTTTATGGTTAGATAGTTCTTGCCTCGAGTGAAAAGCAGAAACATCATCCAGCATTATGCGAGTAGTTGAGACATAAAATCTCGTAGGACGCAGGCGATCATGCTTATATTATAATGTAGTACTGTACTGGAGCTCACTTGATGCGGTTTAGATTTATTTGCATCGTCCGATATCAGAAAAGTAGGATGAGAACAAATTTGTACATATAATATGAAAATTTATAACAGGAATTAACAAAGTACAAACTTACCCAAGTGCACAGAAGATCACAGGATACAAGCGTTACTAGATGTATATGTGACATAAGCTGACAGACTATTGTCTATCGTAAGGAGACAGAGAAGGAAGGATGAGAAGATTGACCAACAGAGACCAGAGGGCTGGGGTTACATGGCAACGCCAAGGGCGTAACATCCGACTTTTCGTACACAGAAATGTCAAACTATTTTTATAAACTGTGTGCTAACGATAAGAACGCAATGTACAAATAACAAATGAAAATATTGATAAGGTGCACATAAGCATTCACAACAATCATGCACAAAGGCTAGGCTACATGTAGCAAGGATGCGGGCAGCTTACAAACATATCGTATTCAGAATAATGAGCGGCGTAAATAGTACAAAGACGGCTACGTCTCATTACTAACTGATATCTATAATCACTACAAGATAACATAGGTGAGGGTGCTACGTGAACAGGTCACAAATTTATAGTAAGAGTGATTAAATTATATTTACATGGTCAAAACGTCTGGTGTAGAATGATAAAGACGAAATGTAATCCACTGAAATGGACCAGTTTAATTAAAAGTTTCTTGTGAGATGTGAAAGTAATAGGGGGTCACGGCATCCAGGTAAAAAACAAGGAGGTATGAGACAGAGGTGGGGTGGTGTTGTTGGAGGGAAAGTGAGGGGGAAAGGGGGTGGGAAGGGGGAATGGAAAGACGGGTTTCAGTGCGTGTCATAGAAAAACATATGGTATAAAGGGTAGAACAGTAGCAGTAAAATCTACAACGAAGTACACAACCGGTCCACAGTATTTTTTTTCATTCAATATTAATCTTTCAACCTACGCAGAAGGTAATTAAACTCAGTCACACATATCCATCCAGAAGGGTACATGATTATACAGTCAAGTTTATAGTAAAATAAGTCTACCGGACGTATTAATTCTAATCCAAAAGCCAGTAAAACAGAAGCTGTATATAATTACAGTAGTTTTTTTTAACCAGTATGATGTTTTTTGGCCGTAAATACAACAAAGTAAAATGGTATTGGCCCAAAGTAATGAAGAGGGGGTGAGGATGAAGTGGGAAACCAGTGGGCAATAGGGGAGGGGTGGCAGGGGGCAGGGGTGGATTAGGGTGGATTGTTAAATCATGTAGAGGGCAGAATAGCGTATAGGACGTAGTATATAGTAATAATCTATATTACATGCATAAAACAATCTGGCAAAATATCTCAGTGAAAACAATTAACATAACAGGTGAACAATCAACAGACTAAAACATAAACTTCACGAGAGAAAATGAAACCTAAAGTGACATAAAATAATTGAGTGCCTATGTTACAACCCTGTCTGTAAACATATATTTACGAATTGAGTGGTTAATCTCTCCGAGTTAGTGCTTTCTAATGTTGAAAATTCTTTCTTGCGTAAAGGTCTTATTTAAGACCTCCTGTGTAAGTTATATACCATCACAATGAAAAGAGCAATAGTAGAAGTAAAAAGGGTTAGTGAAACTTTGAGATTATCTCAAAAATTGAAAGCAAAAATTGCGATTTAAACACGCAAGGCCCTTTCTAAACCCACAATTAATAGCTTCTTTTCACGTTCGCTCCGTTCCTTAATGAGCAGCTTCAATAAAAAAAATTTAAAGTGGCAAGATTTTGCCACCCTATATTTAATATTCTTTTAGATTTAAGTTTATATTAGATCGCTGCTTAGAACGTACAGTTGTATTATCAATCATTTCATTGGCTGATACTGACTAGCACCACGTCCTAACAGTTTCTGTAGTTCTGCATGTCTGGGACTTAATTAGAGCTGAGCAGTGACAGAAAGGGCGAAGTTGGCCACACGTTCTTCAGAAAAGTCACTATCGGCTGAAGAGGAGCTGGGAAGAGACTTGCGTGTTCGGCAGGGGCACACATTTATGCCTTGAAAGAGAGGAGCATGTGGAGGCGGCGGTTTACAATGCTGGTGGCTGTATAAATTCCGTAGCGCGGGCAGAGCAGGCTGGAGGCTGCTTTCTGGTGGGACGCAAAAATTACGGACTCGCATACCTGGAGATAGAGCGTCGGGGGCGGAACAAGGCGAAAAGACCAGTGTGAAGGAACGTACCAATAATGGGCGCGGACTGACTTCTGAGGCATCTTCTCATGGAAGGTGCCAGGGCACACTTCCAACTGTGAACCAGAGAAGCGTGTTTGATTGGCGGAGTGCTAAGAATGTACGAGAGAAAATGGAAACATTCGGAAAATCTTCTGAAAGGAGTATGAGCTTCAGATGATTGGCTGGCAGATTCATGATCCATGTAGAGGGAATTAATGTTTTTGTGACGGCCAATGGGATTCGTCTCCTGAGTGCAAACATAGAAGCTGTGTGTCCAGGAAGGAGAGGAATATGGCATGGGGAGAACTCTACAGGGATCAATCGAGGGTACTTTTCTGCCAGGATCAATCAAAGACAGTTGCCTCTGCGGATCGACCTAGAGAATATCCTGGCGAGGGCCACAGTGGAGCATCTGGCAGCTAGATTTTGCGAAGCATTGCTTTCGACACAGGCAATGCGTAAAGTCATTTCGCTGTGTCAGCGTTATTAATCTCTGTACTCGAGTTACGATACTTTAGCTCTCTATGGAGCTTGAACATAATTAAGTGCTCCTTTACGGCAGAATAGTTGAGTTGAATTTCTCTTCCTGGATAGTGAACAACAGAAATCTTGACTCCTGTTCTGTCATATACCGAGGTCATTTCAACCCTAGGAGTATACGGACAGCACATTACAGAGAATTACAGGTACGCACTGTACGTCATCTTCACAGCGGCCAAAATCCCAACAAGCAGATCATCGATGCAGTGCAACTGCTGTCCGTACTTCAGTAAGTGATATACTCACTCCTGCTCGATGGATAGGGTAACATTCATAGGAAACGTGTTGAGTTCCATTTGAGTGCCCACCGAGAGTTTTCTGAAATTGCTAGTCGGGATGTATGACAGCAAATTAGTATCTAATTAGGGGGGGGGGGAGGCGGTCTAAATAAGGTGAAACATATGTTCTCCCTGTCTCGAAATTACATGCAGGGTAGATTCTGAGATTGTGTGCTTAGCATTTATCAATTTTTTGCACTTTACATCTTTCTTGAGAGTAAATGATTTGCAGTATCCAAGTTTTGATTCATTCTGGTAACATTCCAAGAGGAATGATTGGTCTGATGTGCTAAAATGAAATAAAACTACAACACCATACTTCGTTTTATGGAAATCCGTATGTGTAGGTTGTTAATGGAACACTCATCTTAATCGCTTGGGGGCGTGAGAATTCCATTGCGGAGATAACATTAGGCAACCTCACACAAGACACATGCTATATGTTACTAACACCGTGAGGTTTTGCAAACTAATAGAGAAGGAAATCGTTGTCATGCATGTTGACAGAGGAGAGTCTATTGTGCTCGTCTCAGACTGGATTATGTTCATAAGACTTAAAAAAGTTTTGAATCAAATTATGTATTACACAACAGGAACCATTTACCTAAATTCTTATCTAAAGCAGAGAAATGTATTAGAAATACTACTGTCTTGGCTGCCTCTGAATGTGTTAGGCGTCGGCGAACTCCTATGAATCCTAAATTGCTGATTCTTAGATCGCTGCTTAGCTCCAGAAAGACGATTACGCTGTATGTCCAATTGTAGATGGCTGTCAAGGCCACAACTACAGAATCTATTATACAAAACATTTTTATAAAAAGTTTTGAATAGCAATTTTTTTCGCATAATAGGATAATGCCCGATAAAATAAATCTGTATTCTAGATATCTTAACGATATTTTTGTTGTGAGGAAGAGTGATGAAACAGATATCTCTCTTATGACTACTGCATCTAAAGTACTTTATCCCTGTTGAAACTGTATCAAGCAAAAATCTTGACGATTTGGACCGCAGCATCAACAGGCAGTCGACTGGTCTCCAAACAGATATTTTCAGAAAGGCATCGGCTACTGGTGCCGTATTAAGTGCAGACCTATGTCACTCTCGTTCGCACTAACTTGAGTTCTTTGCGTTCATGTTTCACAGACAAATTAATACAGTCATGCAGACTGGTATAGCGTATGAATTCGTAGCATTCAGGGTAAAGTGTTCCACAAAAAACATCTCCCTCGGCCTCTACTCAAATATGCTTCTCTAGCTTATTTAGACATTACTGTCAGCCGATAGCTAACACTTTCCCAAAAGTTAAAGTGTGGGCCGGCTTTCGAACGCATAAAAGTCTCATGTTCATCTGTGGATCATGTAATAACTTCTATATTGGACACACGGAGCGTGACATAGTAATTAGGTTTAAAGAACATTGCAAATAGAACGCAACCGGACTGTGAAGCCATTTACGTGAAAATGAGCATACCTTGGATTCTATTCGTATTTCCTTCACAGTTCTACACACTGAGCCGAGGGGATTCGACTTGGACATAGTAGAAGAAACTGAAGTATACAGACATTATAATTACAACAGACACGATATCCTGAATGAGAAAATTGTTGTAATAGACAGTGGTTCTTTGATATATTTCAAGATTTAATATGGCAACTCTGCTCTTCGCACACCGCTCTTTTTTTTTTTTAACCTTTTCTTCTCCCACTTCGTTTCCCGCCACTTTCCCCACACCTTCATCCTTCCTTTTGTCCCCCAGCACCCCTCATCCGAAGCTGTCAGCAGTGTTCTTAATACTCTTCGACGTTTTTCATTCAAGTATGAGTCATCATATTACTTCTTGTCGTCGCTGACTATATGTAATTATTGTACTCTGCAATTTTGTGATCTATGCCTTATGGGCACTTTTCGCTTATGACTAGGTGGATAGTTAACTACGCAAACTAAGTGAGTAGTCTTGGATGGTACATTCTTAAATAGAATGGTTTCCTCTCCTATAGCAAACCTAATGTGTTGTTCACATGTTGCGTGCATTGGCATTTTCCTGTCGCTTGAATGATCATTGATCTCCTGCAATTACATACCGTTTTACTAGCATTTACATTGTCCTATTTCCTACTCTCCTCCAGACCCATAGCAGTCCTACCCCCCCCCCCCCCCCAACATACAAACATACACACACACGTGAGACCTTTTTCTCCCCACCCCCAATTCCCTGCTGCTGTGTTTCCCCTACTTCTGACAAGTCTGCTGTTAGGCAGGCTGCTATTTGATGTAATTACTCTTAATGTTTTGGTTCTAATGTAATTTGGTATCTGCTATGAACAGATAACATAATCCTTTGAAACTAATTCGCTCACCTTATTCATATATTTTATTCCCCCTGAAGAACATTGTATTTTATTCTGTTACTCTGTTGTTATATTGCTCTTACTACTAAGCTAAGACTTTTAAGGGAGGTCACTGCTTTATGGAAATAGTTTACATGTTTTCATTGCTGTAAACAGGTATCTGCTTTGACAGATAACATAGGTGTTTTGTAATTAACTGTTTCACCTCTCTCTAGTTTTATTTTCTCTGAAGTTTATATTGTATTCTGTTGACTGTTTACCTGTTATTCCAACTGTATTGACTGTTCTGTTCTATCACATGATTTTACGCATGTCGTTTAGCCTATCACTATATACTATGCTCTCTTCTGTCGTCCATATGATTTTATATTCCATCCCTCCAACTTGGCCCCCTCCTCTACTCCCACCCCTGACAGTCCTCCCTTATTACCCACTGCTTCTTCCCCTGCAACCCCACTCCCTCTTCGTTACTTTCGGCCAAGACGATCTTACTTTATTGTATTTAGGAGATAAAAAGTTCATATAGGTGAAACAGGAATACCGTTGTAATTACACTGAAGCGCAAATAAATTGGAGCAGGCATGCATATTCAAATACAGAAATATGTAAACAGGCAGTGCAGCGCTGCGGTCGGCAACGCCTGTATAAGACAACAAGTATATTGGTAATGTAAGTGTTTTATGAAATATTGTTTTAAATTTTTAAAGTAGGTTTTGTTTGTGTCAGATCGGTTAGTGCTGCTACAGTGGCAAGTTATCAAGATTTAAGTGAGTTTCAATGTGATGTCATAGTCGGCGCACGAGCGATGGGACACAACATCTCCGAGATGGCGATGAGGTGGAGAATTTCCCGTCCGACCATTCCACGAGTGTACCGTGAATATCAGGAATCTGGTAAAACATCAAATCTCCGAAATCGATACGGCTGGAAAAGGGTGCTGCAAAAACGAGACGAACGACGACTGACGACTTACGCAAATTGCTGCAACTTTCAGTGCTGGGCCATCAAAAAGTGTCAGCGTGAGAGCCATTCAAGAAACATCATCGATACGGACTTTCGGAGCCGAAGGCCCACTCGTATACCGTTGATGACTACACGACACAAAGCTTTACGCCTCTCCTGGGGCCGCCAACACCGACATCGGACTGTAGATGACCGGAAACATGTTGCCTGGTCGGACGAGTCTCGTTTCAAATTGGATCGAATGGATGGACGTGTACGGGCATGGAGACAGCCTCATGAATACATGTACCCTGCATGTCAGCAGAGGACTGTTAAATCTGGTGGAGGCTCCGTAATGGTGTGGGGCGTGTGCAGTTGGAGCGATATGACCTCTAATACGTCTAGTTACGACTCGGACAGGTGACACGTACGTAAGCATCCTGTCTGATCACCTGCACCCATTCATGTCCATTGTGGATTCCGACGAACTTGCGCAATTCCAGCAGGACAATGTGACATCCCACACGTCCAGAATTGCTATAGCGTGGCTCCAGGAATACTCTTCTGAGTTTAACATTTCCGCTGGCCACCAAACTCCCCAGACATGAACATTATTGAGCATATCTGTGATGCCTTGCAACGTGCTGTTTAGAAAAGATCTCCACCCCCCCCTCGTATTACAGATTTATGGACAGCCCTGCAGGATTAATGATGTTAATTCCCTCCAGCACTACTTCAGACATTAGTCGAGTCCATGCCACGCCGTGCTGCGGCACTTCTGAATGCTCGCTGGGGCCCTACACGATATTAGGAAGGTGTACCAGTTTCTTTGGCTCTTCAGTGTATGTATAGCTTTTGCTTTACAGGCTTTTGATTTGAAATTTATACGTACAGTAAACTTGCTTTACTATAAATTATGGTGTAATAGTCTTGTACCCTTTTCGGTTAGACATGTCTGACTCAGTTTAATTACTTTCTGTGTACATCGCAAGGTTAATTTTGAATGACGAAAATAATTTTGGTCGGTCTTTCTGCCTTTTATACCATGTTTTTCTTCAACACTCACTGAACCCAATCTTCCCATTGCCCCTTCCCTCCCTTTCCCCATTCACCTGCTCCCACCACACCACCACCCTCTGTCTCATACCTTCCTATTTTCTATCTGGACTCCATGGCCTCATGTTATCTACACTTGTCACAAGAAATTTTTGTTAAATCGGTCCATTTCAATGTATTACATTTTGTCTTTGTTATTCTACACCAGACGTGCTGAGAAACATAATATAATTATTGTTGCTGTAAATTTGTGACCTGTTCGTGTAGCACCTTCACTTGTATCCACATAAAGTCGTTTCTATGCTTACTTTTGGAAACCTGCTACCTTGTAGTGATTATAGATATTTGTTAGCAATGAATCACAGTCGTACTTGCTGCTCATTAGTCTGTATACGATTTGTTTCTACGCTGCCCGCATCCTTGCTACATGAAGCCTAGCCTTTGTTCATTACTGTTATGAATGGTTATTTGTACCTTATTAGTCAAGATATTTTCAATTGGTATTTGTACATTTCGTAATTATTGTCATTATACAGTCTGTAAACTATATAAAAGCAATTTCACTTGTGTACGAAACGTCCGATACAATGTCGTGGTGCAATCATGTATCGGCAGCCCTCAGGTGGCCAAATTTGTCTTTATGTAGCATGAAAATGTAGTAACAGTCGTATCCTGCGACCATTTGTGCACTTGAGTAGGTTTTCATGTACTGCATTTCGTAGTTTGATAACGCCACTTTTATTTTTTCATATTCTACGAACAAATTTGTTCCCATCTTACTTTTTTAATATATGATGACGGAAATAAATCCGAAACACGTCAAGAGAGCAATTTAAGGAATAAAAACATTTTTCACCGCCCTGTGTAATTATGTTGGAGCGACATACTCGGCTCCAATACAGTACTACATTATAATAGTCTTCCAGCGTGTTGTGGAATTAGACAGCAGTATGTAGATTTTGGTTTATTGAGACTGCAGTTTATCGTTCCGTAGTAGTGCTTCTCTTGTTGGTGAATGTGAAACCGATGGTGTGAGGAGGCCACACTTAAAGTCATTCAGGATGTCAACCGCCCAGACGACTAGGAGTCAAGGAATGCGCAAGACTGGATAGACTAGGAAACGAAGTCATATGAGCAGAGCTTGGTGTATATGCAATAAATGAGAAGATCAAGTCTAACCGAAAAAGCAGACTAGAACATCTACACATGATGAAATGCACAATTTCAGAGTTGACTGGTTGCATACACATATGATTTTACGTATATAAACTGAAGGGCGAGTGAAAATTTGTACGAAGGCCGGGAATCGAACCCGTATTTCCTGCTTACAGGGCAGGTGCATGTAATGGGGAATTTTAAGTAGACTGGGGCGACAGTGAGGTTTTGGATCGAGGAGGGAGACGTGCCGAGTAATCCGTGCATTGTGTGAACCGCTGAGCAAGGTGCTTAGTGGCTAACGCACCTGTCTAGTAAGCAGGAGACGCGGATTCGATTCCCGGCCTTGGTACAAAGTATCACTCGCCGCTTCAATTTATATACATAAAACCTACAAATAATGTCAGATTCGAGACTATAAAAACGTTACTTTTCAGATGTTTGGATGCAAGATCCGCAGGAAGACCAGGAAAAAGACGGCTGGACACTTAAAAGACGGAACAGGTCTATGTCCTAGCCCATGATGGAAGAAGAAGTGTAATTTCATTATTGTCTATGCTTTCCGGTGTTGCGATTGTAATGATGCTGTATCAGTTACTGCTTAGCGAACTCTAAACGAAATGTGCTCTGTAACTGAACACTCCGCTGCGAGCACATCCTTGCCTTTGAAACCGTGCTCTGCGAATCCCTTCGCCACGGCAGCGCTCCGCCACGCCTGTTCGCGCCTCGTGGGCCCCGTGCTGTTTCTGTATGTGTGGGGCAGGAGGTTAGGCCCTCGGCTGTGGCGGGTGATTTAGCGGCGTTCCTAATTGTCGCTCGCGGAGAGGCGTGTTTGTGATGCATGGCCGCGCGCCGCGACCCCACTCACCCCTGCGCGAGAAATACGGCCCCCCCACAGGCTGATTGAAAAAACGTATTATGCCCCTTGTTAGCCTACCGCGGCCCCGTCAGCACAGCAAGAAAAGGAAACGAAACGAAAGGAAAGGAAATAAGAGAAACAGGGCCGGCGTCGGACACAGGCTAGCCCACTCAATAGTACTATGCGATCGGCGTATCCACCTAATTGCCGTGGAAATTTAAGAGACGCACTCCGGCAACCGTTCGACATCGTATTATTCTATGTCCACATCGTGCTACTTGCTCATTACAGTGTTAACTCTTATGCAGCATGATTATGTTCGCTTTAATTTTGCAGCTGCAAACGTGACTGTATTTAGTACACTGGAAGTGTGAATTAGAACACGCCTGCAGTCACAAATTTTTGCGTTTTATTGAATTTGCGATGCATTCGGGACCCTGTGGGTCCATCATCAGATTAAATTGTCTTAATATAAGATTTATTTTTGCTCTTGACTGATGGAAATACACGTTCCTGTCATGAAAAGGTTTAGTGTTAAGCTACGAATTTCGTAAGTCAAATGCTTAAATTATGTGTAAAACAGTGGAAAAATGAACAGGGTAAACTTACCACATGTAATGTAACAAAATAAAAATGATTTGTGACTCTTTTTCTTTGCTATCAGTGTAACGTAATAGAATGAATATGAGCCGTGACTTATATAAAAAAGAAACACACATTAATGCAATGGCTCAGCATAAAAGAGAAATAACTAATGTAGGAATATTATTAGCACTGTAATATTTTGTTTAATTTAGCCCGACGTGTATAAGCACTCAGTAAACTAGCTCAGTTCTCAGGGTAGTTGCGTAAACGTCAATAATTAATTGTCCTTTTCTTATTTACCCAACACTACAGGTATTATTTCAGAATCGTGAGGAGTCGTGTGCTTATTGCACCAGAGAATATTTGCCAAGTGTGTTCGATGTACACCATTGCAATACGTAACCTAACATCGTGGTCTCGTCTCGATTCACCAATATAAGATAACAAGAGCAGCATCTACAAATGAAATCGTATAATGGAACCGGAACCCTGTCACCAGACCTTTTCTGCCTGGGATGTTATCTCGTTATATAAAGAAAATCTGCAAGTAAAATTGTTAAATTATTAGTAGCTGCCTCTGGTTTCGTGGCATCTGAAATAGGGTTAATTGTCCTAACCGACGGCACGTCTCGTAGATGAGCTAAAAGAAAAATGTTAAAGATTTTTCTAAGATGGTGCCTAACAATGAAAATTATTTGTTAAGGCCCATATCTACTCAAGACAATCCAGGTATCAGACTACCAATTGACTGATCACATAGACAAATTCTTTTGACAAAATAACCATTATATTTTTCGGGTATTAAGTACAACTTACATTATCAGCTGTTACAGCAAATGAACTTTACACAAGAACGTCCTCTTAGGTCCGAATCCAAACAGATAAGGGAAAGACAAAGGAAAGATAGTTCATGCAACAAAGCGCAAGAGTCCATGGAATAACATGTCCATTGTAGTTCTATCTCTTCTTCTTTGGCGTACTTGTCGATTATTTACAAAATTTATCGTAATATTTAGTTTACATTTTGTAAAACCCAAGTCCACCTAGGAGAAACAGTACACATACAATCCAAGAAAAGTGTTTTTAACTTTTTAACACCATCATACATTGGTTTCTCCATTCAGTTCATGTCTACCACTTCACTCAAGAGGCACATTAATTCACACATATTTGCAAACGCTTCACAGAGTTTGTTCTACATGGTGTCATCGAAGTGAATTTATCCTTAGTGCCAGAGATCTAATTATTAAACATATGCAGGGAATAACTTTAGAATAGGTCTTTAAAATTACTAAAATATCTATGGCTTGCAAAATCTGTCTGCTCATTTAACACAGATTCTGGTTTTTTCATTTTATGGAGGTATATCTCCAGTTGTTCTCGCAGATTTAGGGTCTTACCATTGGCTTCATTGTCCATTACTACCATTTCTAGACCGTTGGTGATATGTTTAGCTTCCAACATTTGTTGTGCAAGAACTGATTTTTCGAAGTGGTTGAACCTGAAATTAGTATTTATCTGGCCTTCAAAACGGGTTTTGGAGTTCCTGCCTGTTTTGTTATATAGTAGACAGGACAATTGGGGCATAAGATTTTGATGCACTTCAGTGTTCTTTATTTGAACCAAATTTGTAAACATATTTTGGCTACTAGCAAAAAATAAGGGGATGTACGAAAATACGGAAGCACCGCAAAAGGTATACGATTTTCAAAATTGTAAGTTTTCTAGCTTATTTTTAGTATTCACGATGTGTCGTATTTCACTTGTGCATACTAGGTATTTTTCAAACAGTAGTTTCCGAGCGAGGGGGCGCAGTGATTAGCACACTGGGCTCGTATTTATGAGGACGGCGGTTCAAACCCACGTCCGGCCATCCAGCCCCAAATCGCTTCAGGCAAATACCGGAATGGTTCCTTTGAAAGGGCACGGCCGACTTCCTTCCCCACCCTCCTCTACTCCAATAGGACCGATGACCTCGTTTTTCGGTCCCCTCTTCTCGAACCAACCAATCAAACACTAGTTTTCAATAGTTGGTATGTTACACCACAGACCTTCTGAGTACAGCCACTGTGACTTTGCTTGCCAGTAGCATTATCGTTGCAGTAGGCATTCTGAGGGCAGCTAGCGAGAAATCCGGGTGTTGAGAGTGCTGCTTAGCGGATGGAAATAGCTTGGAGGAAACAGAGCAAAAGATATACAGAAGGATGAATTGCGAATTATGATTCTGAGAAGATTAATCAAACAAATGAAGATTTTTTAGCTAAGCTGTTGCTACGTTGATTGCTTGCGCGTAACTAATATGTTAGTGAATAACTGAAAATTATATGGACTCTCTCTTTATTGGATTGGGTCAGTTGGTTTCATTGATCAGATGAGAATTTTTTTTTTTTTTTTCACGTGGCTTGCACTCAGAGATTATAAATTTAACATAATATGAAGGACAATCAAGAAATTTAAAATCAGAGATGGCAAAATAGCCCATGTTAAAACTGAGTAAAAATCCAAATCCTCTGTGTTTTCACGGTATGACCACCGGCTTCATACACTGGAAGTACATATTCCGGTCATATCCGCTTATACAAAAAAACTATTCGTGCATAAGTAAAAGCAATAACAGTCCACATAACCTACGAAGGAAGTAGACAGTAATGAGATATACTAACAAAGCTAATTCATATGCCACGAATTCCAAGGTACAAGTGCGCGTAAGAACATGTCAGTTCTCGGTAAAACCTTGGATGAAACGGCAGATGGGCATCCGATCCGAACCATACATGATTAGTGAGACATCTCCAACACTCTGTCAACAGGCGAGCCTGGACGCCACATGACAATCCACGAATGATTGGATAAAATCTATGAGCATAAAACATTGTAGAAAGAACGTAATGCAATTTAAAACGCAGCTTGCGGTGTCAGTAGAGAACAAAAGAATTAAAAGAAACGCTTGCCTTCACAGTATTTGAAGTGTGGCTAGCGCTGTAACTTGTAGTTCTGTTTGACGCGTGTCAATCTTTTTTTTTTCAACTTCTAAGGATTGTGTGTCTTTTAATTCTTTATTGCCGGCCGTTGTGGACGAGCGGTTCTAGGCGCTTCAGTCTGGAGCCGCGCGACCGCTATGGTCGCAGGTTCGAATCCTGCCTCGGGAATGGACGTGTGTGATCTCCTTAGGTTAGTTAGGTTTAAGTAGTTCTGAGTTCTAGAGGACTGATGACCTCAGATGTTAAGTCCCATAGTGCTCAGAGCCATTTGAACCATTTAATTCTTTATTTCTCCCGCGGGTTTTAGCGGTGGTAGGTTTCTTCTGTTTCATACTCTACCGACACCGCGAGCTGTATTTTGATATATACTACTTTCATTCTGCGATGTTTTGTACTCATAGGTTTTATCCTATCATACGTGGATTGTCATCTGGTATCCGGGCTCATCTTTGACAGTGTTTTGGAGATGTATTACTGGTCATGTATGGCTCGGATCGGGTGCCCATCTTCCGTTTCATCCAAGCTCTTACCGAGGAGTGACACGTTCTTACGCGCACTTGGAATTCGAGGCACATGAAGTATTAGCTTTGTGGATAAGTCGCTTTACTGTCTGCCTTGTTCGGTAGGTTAAGAGGACTATTAGTGCTATTACTTATGTACGAGTAGTCTTATTCTGTAAGCAGATATGACCTGAAGATATAACTCTAGAGTGTGAAACCGGTCGTCATACGGTGAAAACACAGTGGATTTGGACGTCCACTCCCTTTTAATATAGACTATTTTTATCATCTCTGACTTTATATTGTTTTATTGTCCTTCACATTATGTACAAGCTTTTTTGCTGTGTTTTCCCCGTCTATTAGGTTATTTGTAGCATAAATTTAACAGTCCCTTACCATTTCAGAAAATAATTTTGGCAAAGTAAAACTTTTTATAAAGGTATATGTTGTGAAGATGATTGTTATATAGCCAGACAATGAGGTCGTTTTTGCAGTACCGTTTTCTAAATATCAAATTTCCTTCTGTCGCTTAATAAATTTAAATTCCACTACCGTGCCCTCTCGAAAGCATTTTATTTTCTCATTACGTGTGACGCGGCATTGCACGGAGCGAAACACAGCTGCACAAATGAAAGCAAAGCACTATCTGCTCACTATAGTTGCACGTCCTTACACTGAACTCTTCAAGGTTTTCTTCTCCATTCTGCTTGCTTCCTATTGCTGCATATTTTGTGTTCATCACTTCAAACAGTAGCAAGTTACCGTTGCCACAAGTAACAAACAAAAACAAACACTGTCCGAATAGGTCTTGAAGGTCCAACGGTCCGACTGGCCGCTGTGTCATCCTCAGCCTTCAGGCGTCACCGCATCCGGATACAGATGGCCATGTGGTCAGCGCACCGCACTCCCGGCCGTTGCTAGGTTTCGTGACAGGTGTCGCTACTTCTCAATCAAGTAGCTCCTCAATTGTTCTCACAAGGGCTGAGTGCACCCCACTTGCCAATAACACTCAGCTGACCCGGACGATGACCCACTCAAGTGTTAGCCAAGCTCGACAGCGCTTCACTTCGGTGATTTGACGTGAACCGCTGTTACTGCTGCGGAAAGGCCATTGGCTGCCCAGGTAAGCCATACGAAATTTGTTAGGGCAAGTTATGTAGTACGTTTAGGTTACAGTTGGATCATGCAGTTAGGTTTTGCTGTTTAAAAATTTATCATCAGAGTCACTTTTCAGTTTTCATTTAATATGCAGGCACTTCTATTTTCTCAGTGCAGTGTTACATTTCCATGTGCAATGTTCAGTGTTTTGAAATTTGTTAGCCGGTTATGTAGAAGTAAATTCACAGGGCATTTTTATAGAAACATTTCCGTGATTTATTCTTTCATAAATTTGTTATTAATTTTAAGTAGCGTTTTCACTGTGAACTTTGTGTGTTGGAATTGCAAGTCAAGTCACGTATTGTAGCGTCACGCAATGTAGCACTCATCACTCCTGTACAGTACGTTGTTTCACAGGACAACTTATTTAGTTTACAGTTTGCGTTTTCTTATTGAATTACTGATTGTAAAAAGGAAGGAAGTCCATTTTTTTAGAAAATAAGCTGAGATATAAATTTAATTTTGGAGCTGTCCAGCCATTGATGAGTGGAAACGGTAAAAAAAAACCAGTAATAGTACAGAAAGTACAGCGTTTTAAAGTTCGTAATTAGTGGAATAGAGAAGAAAGTCCGGACATTCTTCCGTTTTCCACTTACTAGTGTAAGCAGCATCACCAAATGCCAGACAAAGAATGTTACATCAATGCTACTAATTGGCATTTAAACACATTGTTTCAGTTTTACTGTCCCACTTTGCTGCCAGTGTGCATACGTAAGCTGCTGTTTGTTGACTCGTAGCATAATGATTGAAAGTGGTTCAAAAATTGAAAAAGTGAACGAGAGAAGAAAAGGTGTAAGAAATGTAAATGACTATGTCAAAGAAAGACGCAAGAGAGCTATATCACTAGGACAGGAATACATAACCTCTAAAGGATTAGTAGTAGCAACAAAACGGTCTGGTCCACCATGCAGGTAAGTATTATATAAATGTTTTCATGTGATATTTGTCTTCATATTAACGCTAAATATTTAAGTGAAGTACACTGTATCTTGTTCCAACATTCTGTTCTATTGCAATTGTTCCAAAATGTGTTTTGAAATTTCAAAGATGAGGATCAAATGGAATTAATTAGGAGACTATACGATGGTGAAACTAAGAGGGAGAAAGCTGTGTATTTAATGGAACTAATAGAGCATTCACCTGTACAAAGGAGAAGGAGCAGAAAAGAAAATCCGACATTCGTGAAGAAAGGTACGTACAGCTTATTTGTTATGAAATAGACGGAAAGGATACATGCATATCGCAAAGCATTTTGCAGTTTTCATGCTGTGAATGATAAGGCTGTTGTACGCTTAAGATCGCTCCTTGTCAACGCGTCTCCAGATGACCGTAGAAGAAAGCTTATTAATAGGAGAAATAGAATTGGATCTGACGTCATTCCTAAGACTGATGCTCATATTCGATCTTTCCCAACCCACCAGTCACACTACAGTGGCAAAAGTATTCTATATTTGGATTCCAACTTAAATGTGAAAAAGAAGCACGACTTGTTTTGTGATAAAAACCCAGAACTGACAGTGAAGTATGAATATTATCTCAAATACTTAAAAGAAAAGATTTGTTATAGATTCGGGCGCCCACAAGTAGATGCATGTTCTACCTTTGAGGAGCCAAAATTAAATCTCCGTTCCTGAATGAAGTTGCAAAATGAGCGGCTGTCGCAGAATTGATGGTTCACAAGCGACGGGCATCTAAGTTTTATAAAAAACAAGAGGTGATAAAGCTGTGTGCTGAAAGGAATGCTGTAGTCGGCATGGTGTTTGATAATATGAAAAATGTTCCCCATCGTTGTGTTCCTGTACAGGAAATGTTCTACTTACGAAAAGTGTGGCTAAATGTATTCGGAATCCATAACTTGAAAGACAGTCCAGCACAGTTCTACTGCTATCATGAAGTACAAGTCAATCGAGGTCCCAATGAAGTGTGCACATTAATCAGTGACTACATAAGTGGATTACCTGACACAGTGAAAGAACTACATGTGTTCAGTGATTCCCATGTGATAAGTATTTTGCCGTAATAAAAAGAATCATACGACAACAAGATAGAATCTACTCTGACAAACAGTACGTTGAAATGCTAGTTAATTCAAGAAAAACACTGAATTCGTTTCAAGTCAAGACTATTGAACATAAAGATATAATTGACTTTAAGGAATGGTGGCTACACCACTTTAAAAAATCTTCATTTGCCATAAATTGTCAAGCAAAGGAAAGATTTTCACTTGCTAAATTTCGGCATTTGACCTATAAGCATCAGAATCCAGGGATAGATGGATAGATGGACTGCTTTGCAATACATACGGACTTTTTAAAGGAAAACAAATACCTGATTATACCAGAACTATGGCATACAACAATAAGATTCCTCTAAATATGAAGAAGCTGCAAATAGAGCATCAAGAAATTTTTATCAACATTCTTCAGTAACCCACAGGAAATAATGATTTCCATTGTGATGGAGAGGATTAGGACTTCCAAAAAGACAACATAGTACAATCTGATGAAGAAGATTGAAAAGTGTTAAAGAATATTGTTAATTAAAATTTTTTATATTGTATGAAAATACATTGTTGTTCTTAAGGTGTTTTACTAAATAAATATCAATGTTTTCAAATGATTAGTAGCATAAATAAAAATAAATAACTGTTTAAACCTATATTACTGTGACATTCTTTGCAAACTCTCCAGGAGAGGATCATTTAGTGAAAAAGGGACGAGTGTCCATCAACTGTCAAACAGGATAGCTTAAAAATATTTATCCAATGCGCTAGAACGACTCATCACTGTGTACAGATAAGCTAGTTCTACAAGTTTGTAATGGATCACAAAACTGTAGGAACAATGTTGTAAGTGTTAACAAGTTTTTTTTAGTTTTCTCCAAACAGAGGTGACTGGAATTTCCTCCTTTTTCCAATCAGTGATTTAATTACATTGTTAATTAAAAATACAGTCATACATTTTTTGTTTCCGTGACTTACTCATTTTTATCAGGTTGTGTTCCTGTAATTGCACCATTTGCTTTGTTCAGTATTACAACACAGACGAGTATGAAGAATAGTAGTTCAGTTTACTCCAGTTTCAGTTCAGAAAAATAAACTTAGTAGAGGTGTTATAACATAACTGCAGATGCTAGCCAAGCCTGCAGGTTGTGCTGTTGTATTTGACCACGAACTGCACCTGTGCGATGTCCTCAATATGTTGCAAGTGTTAGTTGTGGTCAGGCCAGTGTCCTGTGTAGCTCCAATTGCTTTATGTCGGAGCTAGGTGAGTTCGAAAGTGGGCAAGTTGGTGCTCCTATGGTGGGCGCTTCTATAACCCATCTAGTGCGAAATTGCTTACTTATTTTGTTTTACATATATATATAGCTATAAACGATGCCCTAACACATTTATTTGAATTCTCACGGTTGTCATTTCTAACATAACTACAGCAGTAGTCTGGGCTCCGAAGAAGTTTCTCCTAATTTTTAAAGGATTAAGGAATAATTTAAGCATGCAGTACTTTTAATAAAAATAATAAATCGGTATTAAAAATCTGTGTTTAATCTCGGAATGCAATTTAGTACGACCAAGAAAGGGTTGAGATCACTCTGAGAGGAATGCGGAATTGGCCAAAGTAATTCTATCTGAGACATGGCTCGTGCAAGGGCACTCACGGAAAATATGTTGATCTCGTAACTACAGCTGTTTGTGCATTTGAGAAGGTTGAGTAATTTAAATACCTGGTGTCGACCATAGCCCACAATAACGGTCCCTCACATGAAATTAAACAACGACTTGTGCCACGTAATGGAGCACCTTCGCCTTACAACGTTTTTCGAGGTTCCTGTCTCACACTGCTAAACTACTCATCTGAAAACGTTTATAAGGCTAGTGCTCACATACACTTAACAGCCAAAACAGTATTACCACTGCTCACCGTGACGTTGGGTGGTGTCTGGTAGCGTTGCGGGCACGTGATAACGCAAGGAAAGTATGTGAGCGGAGCAGAGACGGGTGAGTGATCACCCTAGCGAAGATATGGGCTGCAAATGAGGAAATCCACTGAGATAAGTGACTTGCACAAAGGGCAGATTGTTATCACACAGAGCTTGTGAATGAGTATCTCGAAAACGGCAAAGCTGGTATAATGTTTACGTCCTACCGTCGTGAGCATCTACGGAAAGTGGTAGAAGAACAGTGAAATACCACTAGGCGCTAAGTGGTTAGACGTCCACGAACGTGGGGTTCAGAGGCTTGTCTGTTCCGTAAAATAGGGTAGATGGTGATTTGTGGTATATCTACCGGAAAACAGCCCAATGCTATGGCAGGCACAAGTGTTTTGGAGAACACCGTTCATCGGACATTGTTGAACATGGAGCTCCGCGGCAGGCCACTCCAACGTGTTCACATGTTGACCTAGCGACATAGTCAATTACAACTGTAGAGGGCACGGGACCATCGGGATTCGCCCATCGATCAATGGAGATATGTCGGCTCTTCGGGTAAATCACATTTTTGCTACGCTGGGTTGATGGCCGCCTCCGCAAACGCCACGAACGGCGGCTCGAAACGCGCACGCCACTGACACCAGCTGCTGGGAGCGGTGTTATGCTATGGCAGATATTCTCCTGCGCTTGTATGGGATCTGTGCTAGTGACCGAACCCATCATTTCAGCTGCAGACCACCTGCATCCCTTCGTGCTTCATGTCTTCACTAACGGCGATGTCATCTTTTGGCAGCATAATGTCCATGTCTCGAAGCTAGAATGGTGCTATAGTGGTTTGAAGAGCACGATAGTGAAAAAAACGTTAATGTCTTGCCCACCAGATTCTCCTGATGTGAATCCGATGGAAGCCATCTGGGTCGATATCGGGCGCTATTACCACGTGCACAGTCCGCCCCCGCTAGCTGAGTGGTCAGCGCGACAGAATGTCAATTCTAAGGGCCTGGGTTCGATTCCCCGCAGGGTCGGAGATTTTCTCCGTCCAGGGACTGGGTATTGTGTTGTCCTAATCATAATCATTTCATCTCCATCGACGCGCAAGTCGCCGAAGTGACGTCAAATCGAAAGACTTGCACACGGCGAACGGTCTACCCGACGGAAGGCCCTAGTCACACGACATTTTTTTTACCACGTGCACAAATTAGCGGCCCGTTATTTACGGGAATTACATGACTTGTTTTTAGACTTCTGATGCCACATACCTGCACAATCCTACCAACAAAGTGTAGAATCAGTGGTGCGCAGAATCGGTGCCGTACTGTGTTCCAGAGACAGACCAACAAGCTATGAAGCTGATGGTCATAAGTTTATTGCCCAGGAATTATGCCACTAACAGAGACATGTTGTCCATGTTTGAGGCGATAGTACTGTGCAGAGTAACAGGCCCCTGCTGTGAAGCATGAAGACGGAGACTAAGGAATAACAATGAATTTTTTACCAACTATAAAGACCCTCCAATTGGGGTAAATCAAAATTAAAGGCAATTTTTTAAAAGAAACTTTGTATTGGGCAATCAGGAAGAAAGACCATTTTTATATATAATGTCTCGTAACTGGTCCATCTCTTTGGCAAATATAATCATTCCGTCCTCGAAGAAGCTCGGTGGTATCGTACGCAAACACTCTCGCGAAGCTTCCTCAAGCTCTTCATCCGACGGGAACGGGAATTCTTACCGGGGCTCCCAAATCGGCCTAAAAATATTTAAATGACTTGGCGCTAGGTCTGAACTGAACGGTGGATCCCACAGCAGCTTACGACCAAGATTTTGAACGCACAGGATTCTTTTCCCTATTACACGAGGGTGTGCATTATTCTGAAGCAAAATCACATTTTTTGAACGTTTCTCTCTCTGTTTTCATTTTGGGTTTCAGACCTGGTAGTAGCTCACAGTAGATGTTTAAGTTTTAGGGGTGTAACGAATCAGCAGAGGACTTTTCATAGCGGAAAACAATGCAAACGTTAACTTTTTTGCAGGAGCTTGATTCGATATCGAACCTTTTCGATGTCAGAGAAAATGGCTTTCTCCACACCGTGCTCTACTGCATGCACTTTGGTCTCGTTGTGCCTGTCAATTCTCCAAGTGGACAGCCTACTGAAACCTCATTGGCGCAGACAGTTAATCATCAACTTTTAAGACGATTTATCCACTCGTAAGTATTTCGTTCACGATGAAAGCCATCCTTCAGAGTACAGGAAACGAATCACACCCGTTTCTTCATTGGTGCATGACTGCAATCATAATAAAATGCTCTGAAATCACTACGTATAGATCTATCCACTAAACCAGATCAGTTAATGCACAGAACAATATTGATATTGTGCCATGTCAATCTTGAGCCGCTTCTGTCAACGTAAGGACCAGAAAAACGAACTGCCTCTATTTATTGACGTTACATCGTAGTTAAATCAGCAATCCTGCGTGGGTGGGGCAGGGCTACCGAAGAAGATACTAACTTGAAGGAAAATGAGAGCATTAAAAACAGGTGGTGGTATGGTGTTGAAGTAAGTCTTCAGATTACGGCATACACGAATAGGAAAGCACTATCACAAGCCGGCCGGAGTGGCCGAGCGTTTCTAGGCGCTACAGTCTGGAACCGCGTGACCGCTACGGTCGCAGGTTCGAATGCTACCTCTGGCATGGATGTGTGTAATGTCCTTAGGTTAATTGGGTTTAAGTAGTTCTAAGTTCTAGGGGACTGATGACTACAGCAGTTAAGTCCCATAGTGTTCAGAACCATTTGAACCATTATCACAAAATCAGCCCATCGTGCTGAAAATTGTAGAAGGGGCAAATTCTACAATGGGCTTTAGGCCCACAGTAGAAGAATAAGATGCATGATGGGTTAAATCGAAGCAGAATTTGTTGATGCGTATACAGATGCATGCACATTACTCCCAATCGTCTCAAAATTGATGAAGTGTTCATGTGGGGTGCTACGTAATATACTGACTCCAGCCAGTCCCAAACAAAAAGTAACAGGCTTTGAACGTGGCTGCGCTTCGGCAACTGTGCATGAAATAACTTCAATGGATTAGAAATGAGAACCAAACTGTTCTGACATTTACAAAATGATCTGCAATAATTCTCCCAGTTACTGTATTGGACAAACTGGTAAAGCAATCAAGGTGGGATATAAAGAACATCTGTTGGGAAAGAAAGTTAGTTATGCACACAATTCCACCATTGCAGAACATGTGTTTATTGCTGGTCATACTCCGAAGGATCTGGAGGATACCGTGATCTTACACAAAGAAATTCTTCCAATCCATAAGTGGCATACAGCAAACCAGTGCTTAACAGTATTGGTTAAAAACAGTCTTGGTTGCAATTTTAGTTATATATATATATATATATATATATATATATATATATATATATATATATATATGTATGTATATATATATATATATTATTTTTTTTTTTACTACCTATGCCCCTATCTTACTCTGTTACTCGCTCCTGTGAACGGGAACGCGTTATGCAGATCTTGGCGCCTCTCGCGTCCATCTAGAAAAGATAACCTCGTCCATCTAGAAAAGTTAATCTGAAGATGCCTAAATAAGGCGAAACGCCTCGTTGAAAAATAAAAAAAAAACTAAAATTGCAACCAAGACTATTTTTAACCTATACTTACACAAGGAAGTAAAAGGCCGTTGCTACGGTCGCAGGTTCGAATCCTGCCTCGAGGATGTGATGTCCTTAGGTTAGTCAGGTTTAAGTAGTTCTAAGTTCTAGGGGACTGATGACCTCAGATGTTAAGTCCCATAGTGCTCAGAGCCATTTGAACCACTTTAAAAGGCCATAGATTACATTTATGGGAAGAGCTTGAAATTTTAGAGAAAAACGATGGCTACACTTTAAACGATCAGCTTCAGTTTGCAAGTAGACCTTTCCTGGAAGGCTTTAAGCTTCTAATTGTGGCCGAGTACCCAAGTTTACCGCTTGGTACTGGCCTCCGCGTTGTGTTGGGTTTCCTACAAAACCTTGTGTTCAGTAAGAATGCCTCTCTTGTTAGTTAATAACGTACTTTGTCATCCACAGTTAGTTGCTTTTCAACATTTTAGTAATAAACCATCCTAGACCTATCGCCCCCTTTTTATTTTTAGTGTGTTTTTATTCTTCGTATAACATGGAGATTTCTGGGCATGTACACTGCTTAGTAAGGTTTCGATTATAACTTTACTGGTTTTTTATAAGATCCCCCTTCTAGTATATTTGTTCACATGGCATGCCTTATGAGTACGACCACTCCCCTCGGCACGATGTTTTACAGGTGATGATCTACCATCCTACGTGCCCTTCCCCCTTCTTTTTTCCCAATTTGCATTTGTCTTTCAATGTTTACAGTTTCTCTGTCACAGTGTGTCTTTTTATCGTAGTCCAGCGTGACAGGGGTCAACTGGATACGTCTAGTGTTGGACCTCTTATATAGTGGCAGTGTTCCTTGAAGTGGTTTTGCTTTGATGTTCAAGCATGATACGGTTGCGTATTCAAGATCAAGGGCTTCTCGTGCGGTTTGCACATTTTATAAAGAGTCTGCTCTATTTACCTGAACCTGCGGGCTCTTTGCAACCCATATGACTTTAATGACACACTTTTTACTCCCTTTCCTCTCTCTCTTTCTTAATCATTTAGTTAAGATGCAAATTCTGATAATAATATGTACTCGTGAGATCACACAAGCTGCCCATTGCAGCTACGCGTATATAAGACGCACGGGAGCGCCACCTACCAAATGTGGCTTCAGGCTAGTGTGTGTACTCTTCAACTAGTCGGTGCATGTCACTAGCTCTGAACATGACATATTTACGCTCTATAGGAGCGATGCCAAGTGTTATATTTAAATATCAGTTTTATACCAATCTTTTAAGTGGAATACTATATGTGGTTGTGCCCAGCGTAAAATACGTGGTATTTTAAAAAATTCTGAGACAAAGCCCTACAGTAGCTACTGCTTTTATATAATGTATTTTAAATGGCGGTAAATGGATGACATGCACTACACAGAGTCAACAGTTCCCACATTGGCTATAGATAATGTTACTTTTCGTGACTATGCTTCACTAAAAAAAAATTGTAAGCGTTTCCTGTGATTTTGCTTATTGTAATTTTATTATCTTTGTTCCAAATACAGTGTCGTTGTCTTGTTGACAGGTACAGTATCTTCTGAAGAAGACGGTTTTAAAGTCGTCGAAACCATAATCAATGCTTAATAAACGTTTATTTTGCAACTGGTCGGCTGTTATTTCTAATCAATCGAAAAAGTAATAGCTGTTATAGCAACCAATGTATAGGGAGCAAGAACCGAAATGACTTAGAGGCATTTCCAATCTGTGGCGACCGTTACGTCAACCAGTTCCCAGCTCGTTACAGCCGCTGCGATGCGACGTTATAAGGGACCAGACCAGAATTTACGGCGACGCACGCCTAGTAGGTCCCAGGTGGTTGTGACCAGAGGTCGCAAGGAGCTCACTCGTTTCAATCAGCTCCAGAAGTGGAGCAGTAGTTTATTAGAAGCTGTTACTCTCGGTACAGCTGAAGAAAAATCCGCTGCCAGGAATATGGTCGCTACACAACTTACCATGTGTGAGCGTACGCTACGACCGGGCTAGTTACATCTGCCACGTTAAACATGTCGAGCCAATTACGGGCCACACTCAACAACGTATGGAATACGGAATTCCACTCACTGTCCTCATAGATCTGAGAGTAACTATCTATTGCAACTAGAAGCCAATGGACATAATTCTCCCTCCACAAAGCAACGCTCATGATCGAAGTCTAGTTAAGCAGTGCGTACATTGCGCACGTTGTTCGTCTGTTCGGCCCTTAAATTCAGATAAAATCCCCTTCATCAGGACGTATACAAAGTGTGATAGAAAAATGAGACGAAAGTGATGGGGCTGATTTTTATGTACCAATTTTTTTTATTTTTTTCCAAACAATAATACTGTCCCCTTCAAAATTGTTCCCTTCGGCAGCTATATACCGGTAGAGTCGATATTCCCAGTACTGGAAGTAGCGCGAAGGCTTCAACTAGTGAAGTTTTAACATGTCGTTCACATTGTTTTCAATTTCTCCAGACTCCCAAAATGATACCGTTTTAAGACTTTTAGAATTTCTGAAAAAGAAAACAGTCGCAAGGACTCAGATCAGGTGAATATGGGGGCTGTGGAATAACAGGAATGCATTTTGAAGTCAAAAATTTCGTGATGGACGGGGCTATGTGACTTCGGACGTTCTCATGATGCAGCATTCACTTGTCTGAAATATCTGGTCTCACTCTATTCATCCTTTTCCTGAACCTTTCAAGGAATTCTTAGTAAAACTCTTGGTTCACGTTTTGCCCTGGAGTAACAAATTCTTTATGCATGATTACCCCCTCCCCCCCTCCGTTAAAAAAGCAAATCAGAATTGTTTAGATCTTTGATTTGTTCATTCGAGTTTTTTTTCGGTCGAGGAGATGTTTCAGTGTAACGCTCCTCACGTTGCCGCTTTGTCTCAGGATCGTACTAAAAAATCCAGGATTTATCATCTCTGACCCCACGACTGAACAATTCGTGGTCATTGGCAGTCCTCTCAAGAAGATTAACACATATGTTTCGTCCAATGTCCTTCTGCTCCGTTGTGAGATTTCTCGGCGCCTTCAGTCAAAATTTGATATACGGCGGAAGTATTCAACAGGACACCTATCAACCTCATTGTTAAACGTCAGTCTGTTCTCACAAGAGCACGTACACGTTCGTTTTCGTCGATTATTTATGTTGAAGGTCTCCCTAAGCGAGGTTCATCTTCAGTGTCTCCTCGGCCTTCCAAAAATGATTTGTGAGCTTGATAAAGAATGTTTCCCACAGGCCTGTTTCTACTTTTCAAAGGTCACATTCACCAAGTTTAATACAAACCATGGTGGTATAACGTTGCTCTAAATTTCACTGTCCCATTTTCGTAATTCACAACAAAAACACAACTTCACTGATGGCGATCTCAAAAATCACGTGATGGCTGTACGGAGCTGAAACTCGGAATGAGCTTCTGGAAGGGATGAACAAAAGTACAACACAACAACACGGCGTTGCCAGGTCGCTCGCAGTGCTGTCAGTCTCATTAGATTCGTCACGCACCTTGCAGATTATAATACCAGCTATATGAAAACGGCGCGAAGAGTAAATACCATAATCTGGCTTTTAGAAAAACTCCGACTTGTACAAATACAAGTATTTTTTCTTTAATTTTAACCCAACGGTGTTTTGACACCTTTTTTCATCCAGCGTGGACCTCTTTTACAGCTATAAAGTATTATATAAAATGATAAAACTATAACACATGCACATGTATTATTGCTACTACTCGCTTCAGACTGCATTAATTTCAATCTAGACTATGTAGGATAGCCTTCTCTCATGTATTTTATGGTTTGGATAGCCATACATTATCTGGTAACAGTTTTCCATCAGTAACAAAAATGGTTCAAATGGCTCTGAGCACTATGGGACTCAACTGCTGAGGTCATTAGTCCCCTAGAACTTAGAACTAGTTAAACCTAACTAACCTAAGGACATCACAAACATCCATGCCCGAGGCAGGATTCGAACCTGCGACCGTAGCGGTCTTGCGGTTCCAGACTGCAGCGCCTTTAACCGCACGGCCACTTCGGCCGGCCATCAGTAACAGAAATTAAATATACACACATCAAAAAAAGTTTTGCATCACCTCGGAACCGAGAGTTCCGGAGCCAGTACAGAAAATTGGAATAGAGATCAAAATAAGCATCATTCCCGCCCTTTTTATTGCTCATGAAAACCACACATTGCATGTTGTACCACCACACAGCGAGACCTTCAGAGGTGGTTGTCCAGGCAGCTGTACACATCGCTACCTCTAATACCCAGTAGCACGTCCTCTTGCATTGACGCATGCCTGTATTCGTCGTGGCATATTATCCACAAGCTCATCAGGGCACCGTTGGTCCAGATTGTCCCACTCCCCATCGGCAATTCGGCGCAGATCCCTCACAGTGGTTGGTGGGTCACGTAGTCCATAAACAGCGCTTTTCAATATAACCGAGGCATGCTCGATAAGGAATGTCTGGAGAACTTGCTGGCCATCCTAATCGAGCGATGTCGTTATCCTGAACGAAGTTATTCACAAGATGTGCACGATGGGGGCACGAATTTTCGTCCATGAAGACGAATGCCTCGCCAATATGCTACCAATACGGTTGCACTATCGGTCGGAGGATAGCATTCACGTACCGTACAGCCGTTACGGTGCCTTCCATGACCACCAACCTATTGTGCACAGTTTGAGTCGTAACATGACGTCTTGTAGGTGCACGAAAAGCGTTATTCAACATGGTGGCGTTGCTGTCAGGATTCCTCCGAGCCATAATCCGCAGGTAGCGGTCATCCACTGTAGTAAGCAGCCCTTGGTCGGCCTGAGTGAGGCATGTCATCGACAGTTCTTATCTCTCTGTATCTCCTCCATATGCGAACAACATCGCATTGGTTCACTCAGAGACTCCTGGACGCTTCCTGGCATAAAGTAACAATGCGGACGTTATCGAAACGCGGTATTGACCGTCTAGGCATGGTTGAACTACTGATAACACGAGGCGTGTATCTCCTTCTTGGTGGAATGACTGGAACTGATCGGCTGTCGGACCCCCTCCGTCTAATGGGCGCTGCTCATGCATGGTTGTTCACATCTTTGGGCGGGTTTAGTGACTGACATCTGTGAACAGTCAAAGGGACTGTGTCTGTGATACAGTATCCACAGTCAACGGCTATCTTCAGGAGCTCTGGAAACCGGGGTGATGTGTGTATATTTCCCATTTTCACTGACGAATGGGACAAAGGATTTTATTGTGCGGTAAATTATCTTTAAGAAAGAGTATTCATTGTATAAAAGTGTGTCACAAAAAATATATCATAATGCAGACAACAGTTTGGGGAGTATTTTGACTACGGCATTACTGTGCTTATTTTCTGTCACGAAATTGTTTGTAGGTAATCAATTACAGCTCAGAAGGTGCTATAACATACACAATACTAGAAGGAAAAATCCACTGCATTTCTCTTCATTAAAACTCGCTTCAGATCAGAAACGGGTGAATAATGCAGTTAATAACATTTTTTGTCACTCTACCACAAATTTTGAATGGTTGGCAGATAACAAAGTTAAATTTGAAATTAAATTGAATTATACACTTCTGTAAAAGTCAGTCTATTCCTTTGAAGTATTTTTATTTATAAACTTGCAGCGTATTTAGTGCAAAAATCTTATTTTCTGTTATGTGTACTCAGTTGTAAATGGCAACCTTGCAACAATATCTAAGCGACAATTAAGGCAATATTCTGTAAACTGATTTGTTGTACGTGATTACGATACATCATACAAAATGACCTGTGGGAGGCGTAGCTATCTCACACAGAGAAAAACGATTTGCAGAAGGGCAAGACAGAGATGGTGAAGAGACTTAACGACATGAAGTACATAACAGATAATACGTCTCAACATGACCATGCCGATCGAGATGGTGCGGTACATACATCACAGAACTTACATTTGGATCACAGAGGTTCGAATCACCGCCCAGCAATAATCCATATTTAGGTTTCCCGTAGCATCCGTGTATCACTGTAGCTAATGAGGGGATAATTCTTTTGGTAAGGACACGACAGATTTCTTTCCCCTATATGAGCGTGTTCTTCTTTTATAATGACACTGGCATCGACGGAGAGTAAAAATCCAACCTACCTTCCTTCAGCATGGCTATGATAACTATAGCAGCTCCGACACCTTGTCAGAAACTTACTGCTAAACCTGACTGTCTGCATGATGTGATTCTTAGTGGTGATCTAGTGTCTGGCGCTTCTTTTTTTCATTTTTTAGGTTCCTCGCTTTCCATTCTGTAGAATAGCAAATCTTAAGCTGGTCCCGTTAAAAGTCGATTCGTAGGAAGTCCTCGAGCTTGTGTTAAACTTATTATTTCCTGAGCCAAGATCTGTCTCTACTAGCTGCTCTGTAATTGCTTTCGTACCACTTTCCGAAGTGGAACCAGGTAGATGATTCGCTGGATTATAATTATTATCACACAGTTTATTGGTAACATTTGACGCATGATAAGAGTTTGATGATCCTGTTGCAGCCGTGGGGCGTGTGGGTTTTTTCTAATAGAGACGATAGATCCGTTGTATTGAGAGAGCCTTTCGGCGAAATTTGGGACTACGCAATGTCTCTGTGCTGATTTGCTCGAGAAGACATGTTGTCTTGGCATGCTCGCGTGTTTAAGCACCTTATGGGGCACACCGTTCGACACAGCTAGAGCTGTAATCGCTGTGGTTTGGGCGCTGGGTGGGAATGAGTTGTTCAGATGCAGAGAGGAAGCCATCACCTCGGAATACAACTCTGACTGGATTATTGCGAAGTTCTTGAGTGAAAAACCACTAAGTGAAATGAGTCAATGTAATTTCCGATTAAAAGACAATTTATTTTACGTTAAAACAGTCCAGGAGTTCTACATCAGGAAGTTTCCGTGTCGCCGTAATGAGGTTGCAAACGTGACATCAATTTTTCGATCATCGTATGTGGGAGAAAAACGTTTTTTGGTTGTGTCAATTCTGGAGCCTGAGGAATTCCTCTGCAGCAGTCAACATGGCTTCCGAAAACAATGATCGTGTGAAACCCAGCTCGCTTCTACGAGACCGAGAAAACAGTAGGTACAGGCATCCAGGTACAGGAGAGATGCACGGGGCACAAACGCCACAAAGACAACGAACAGCCGCCAAACTCCGCTGTGACAGCGCACTACATCTTCCACGGACAAGTCTTGAATTGTGACGCCACCAAGTATAATAGATTCAGCAGTCCAACACCTTCCTGGATTATATTCCAAAAGATTCTCTACAGATCCAACTCCACGACGAACTACTGAATAAAGACAGCCAATTTCAATTGAGCAAGGCCTGGGACATCGCGTACAATATGGTCAAATGACAGCGATAACCTAGTTGGAAAACCGCCCCTGCCATGGCAACTAACGAGTGCAAAGATGCAGACACCCGCATAAAATATGGCGCCCAGCTAAAGACAGTCATCAGGAACGCCTGAAAATGATAAGATTCGGCCTGCCAAAATATCACGCTTTCTGTTCGTCTGCACCCGCCTCAGTGCCCAAGAAATTTCAAAACAGAGTCATATACAGAGAGGTCCAGAAAACTATAGACACTCTTTGATAGTTATATCTTTGGAACAAAATGCCATATAGTTGCAATTTTGCGTGGTTGCGCAGTCCATTGTTTTCTCAACAGATCTTGTCGCGCGTTTTCCAGCAGATGGCAGTGTACCAATGAATTACGTAAGATTGTCGTTTGAGCAATGCAAGGCCGTGTTGAAGTGGTACTGGAAGTGGGAGAACATTATGGAGGTACAACGGCAATGGTGTAAATTGTACGGAAGTCAGCCACCAACAGGTACAACAATTTATCGTATTCGGGATAAATTTGAGGCCGACGTTACTGTTCAGGATGTGCATATGCAAAGGTCTGACCGGCCAGAAACATCAAGAAGTCCAGCTTCCAGCCCTGCTTTGTTGGAACATATTACTAGGTCACCTCAAAAATCTGTGAACCGGGGTGTATGTGAAATCGTGGTAAGCCGATCAAGTTTACGACGAATTCTGAAGGCTGCAAAGTGGAAAGTGTGCATTCCAAGATCGTTGCACTCTATGAACGAAGACGATGCAGATCGAAGGGTGGGGTACTGCGACTGGTTTGAAGGCATGCTTCGCGATAATGAACGGTTTGCTGGTTTCGTTATCTGGTCTCACGAGGAGCAATTCAAACTGAATAGTACTGTAAACCTCCACAACTGCGTGTACTGGGCTCCTGAAAATCCTCACGTTCGCGTCGACAAACACGTTAATCTAGCAGGTGTTAATGTGTGGTGTGGTCTGTCATCGTGAGGTTTGATTAGCTATTCTTGTTTGAAAATACCGTAATTGACAAGGTGTATCTTCATATGTTGCATACATCGAGTTTACCTGCCACCCGAGAAGTGTTTAAAAATGAAAGATTTTACCTAAAATAGAGGGCGCTCCGCCTGAATACCACAGACATGTCAGGGCCTACTTATTTTCGTATGGACGATGGATAGGTCGATGGATAGCTCGAGGAGGAGTGGCTTCGACATTTTTTGACTGCTAATGCGGGCCACTTTGAACAAAATAACCTTCCTCCCGTGCAAGAATTGCGTATGTCATTTTGTTCCATCAGTATCGACTGTCAAAGGGTGCCTACATTTTTATGAACCCCTCTGTATATTTCCAACTTTGACTACATAGATTTTAAATACTGGAGGCATGCCTTCATTGCGTCAGGTTAGAATCGAGGATGCAGAAATAGGATAATTCACTGACGAGCCATAATTTTATGGTCACCTGTTTAATTGTGTGTTCACACAAAACCCGTAAATTACGGGCTGGTGATTTGTAGGACTTGGAAATCGATAGTGTCCCAGATGTCCTTCATAGGTTTCAGATCAGGCGAATCTGGTGGCCGTGACATTAACGTCAGTTGATTATCAAGCTCCTCAAACTATTATAATACGATTCTGGCCAGCAGGAAAATGCCTTCGTCATCGGGGAATACGTTAAGCATGACGGGATTCAAGTCGACAACAGTAAAGTTCACATACGGTAGGTCCACAGCTGGAACTCACCTTCGGTTACTATCGCAGATCCCGTGGAAGCCCAGGTGTCCCTCACAGCACAATACTGCCCCTACTAGCCCTCATCTATGGCGCGGTGCATGTTTTGAGCATGGATGATGTATGTGAACACGACTATCGAACTTGTGTTACGAGAAATTTCATTCATCTGACCAGGTGATACCTTTCCATCGATCCACGGCCCAACTCGATGTTTCAGTGTAAGATGCAATCCATAGTGATGATATCATTGGGTCAACAAGCCTACTGCTTTACAGATGGGCATGTCTCCTGTTGTGTCTAGACACGACAGCCTAGACACAATGAGAGGAAGCCGAAAGGCACGCGCTTAAACTCACGCAGGCTGGCGTGAGGTCTGAAACAGGATACATAATGAATGCTATAAAGAAAAGTACGTAGCTTCTGGAATACTTAACTTTAATCCACATTTGTAGAACATCGCTCTTGATGATACATGCTTCACACTATTAATTATTAAAGCTATGGCGCCTTGCTAGGTCGTAGCAAATGTAGCTGAAGGCTATGCTAACAATCGTCTTGGCAAATGAGAGCGTATTTGTCAGTGAACCATTGCTATGTACGCCGGCTGTACAACTGGGCTAATTGACGTGATTTCCGGCGACGTCGACGCATACTTTTTGTGGGACGAACACAGTCACTGTTAGAGAGAGTGGCACTGGGCGGAGTGGAATTAACTACATGAATGTCCATGGGCGAAGGTTCACGAGCCTGAGCATTCTTGGTTCGATTCCGGCGCGAAGCAAAGGGCCTGGAATGGTCGTTAGTGTCCAATCTGAGCTTTTTCTGGCAAACACTCTGAACATGTCCTTTTTTATTACAGACTATTGATTTTACTCTTATCCACAGGCAAGATGGTTAACACATGCTTGTAAGCTGGAGTTTGGTACAGGGGTAGTTGGTCCGACTTGCAAAGGTGATACCTGCGTTTCACTGTCAAGGGGAGAAGTGATGGTGGTGTAAAATTCCTGATCACCAGACGTTACGTCAAACTCAAATCACTCTACAGTGTCCCATTGAGAGAGGACATGGCGAACCGTCCGTCAGTTGGATCTATTAGGCTTGGCGGCCTCCTTGGTGCTATATGAGACGAGCCAACTATGTGGTGACATAGAGTTTCGCTCTCCTCCTTTCATCAACATCGTCACCATTAAACTCCTTTCATCATCACTGTCATCATCATTATCATTAACGACAACAAGAACACAACACCACATTAGACACCAGGGTAAGATACGGAGTGGATTTGGTGGTCGTATGGTTGTTATGTGAGGGATGTTTGGTGCAAGATGGAGGTGCGGTAATTCTCCCGAACTGGGGATTTGGAAACAGAAAGAGAGGAGTGGGGAAGGGGACATGTAAGAATAGGAGCAACAGATTGTTGTGGTTGGAGACATTAAGGAGAAACAATGCAACCAAGTTCACAGAATGTGAAGGTTATACATGGGTTTTAATGTGGGTAGACAAGAATGATAATATGAAGTGACAACAAAAGATTCTTGTTAAGTATAGTAAGTTGATGTGAACAGCATGGCAGCGAGAACAGTGTTCGAGAAATCGGAGGGAGTGATAGGATTTCGGGAAAACATTTATCTAAGTAGTGTTTGCGCAAGTGTGGATCAATTGGGTTAAGGCTTAGTGAGTGTGAAGGATGGAGAAGGGACACTCTCCCGACGTTAGGCTCATTAATAATTATAGTGCACTGTGCGATTTCTGTTGGATGGGTAATGGGTGGGAATATTATATTAGCTCACGCTTTCTATTTAGTGTGACGCATTTTAATGTGTTAGTTGGAGAGTGTGGTTGTAAATGAAAGTGTAAGCTGTAGTGGGCTGTTCTACGACAATTGCCAAACTTATAGAAACCGTTTATCTTAAACTGCAATAGACTGCCCCAAAGAAGAACTGCTTCAGTGCGAACAGGAACCTCTTTATAATTTCTGGAAGGTAGAGTAGAGTGCTGCTAAATTGAGGGCAGGGTAAAGGGTATATACGTGTGGAGAGAGGATAGACAATTTTCACGCGAATGTCTGGTTGCACACCGCGGGCGTGATTTTAGCACTGCATTTGCGTGCTGGCGGGGGACACGTGGCTGCGCGGACGTGCGCGAGGGCTGTTTACCGTTCCGTGCAGCTCGCCCGGCGGGCCGGTTAATGTGACACACGGCTGGCGAAGTTTCAAATGAGTCCTGAGCAAAGTCAAGTGTGTCTTGCCTATCCAATATGTCCATCACTTGTTGAAGGGAGGGATTGACTAGTTTCAAAATTTGCTCCCGTATACGAACATCAGAAACGTTCTGTGCAATTGCATCACGCACCATAGTATCTGAATAAGGGAGTCCACATTCACACTCAAAAGCACAATCCCTTGTAAGGCCTTGCAAAGTCGCAACCCACTCCCGATTAGTTTGACCGGCCGTACGTTTTGTACGAAAGAACGTATACCTTTTTGCAACTGCATTGACTGATTCCTTGAAATATGCATCTAATGCAGACAATTTTCTTCATAGGACAGAGTTGCTACGTCATGGCGGGGAAATAATTTCACTATCACACGGTACGTCTGCACCCCTACACACGCCAATAAGTGAGGCTGCCGCTCATTACCTTGAATTCTGTAGGCGGCGAGATGGAATCCAAATTGGCGTGACCACTCCGTCCAGCTTTCCATCGCCGCATCAAACGGACGAAAAGGTGGTGCAACTGCGTGTTGTGGCTGCGGTAGCGGTGTGTCTTGTCTAGACACAACATCTCCGACCTCCACATTCTGTGAAACGGTGTTGACGTCGAACAACTTGGCGCCTACTCGTGGTTTCACCTTCCTTCAACTACTTTCCATAGATGCTCACGACAGCAGCAAACGAACAGCCTACCAGCTATGCCGTTTCCACCAAATTAGTTTCGGAGTCACCGGACCATAACAATGGGTTCTTTGTCAGACTATTTACTGAACTGAAGCGCCAAAGAAACTGGTATAGGCATACGTATTCAAATACAGAGATATGTAAAGAGGCAGAATACGGCGCTGCGGTCGGCAACGCCTATATAAGACAAAAGTGTCTGGCGCAGTTGTTAGATCGGTTACTGCTGCTACAATGACAGGTTATCAAGATTTACGTGAGTGTGAACGTGGAGTTAAAATCGGTGCACGAGCGATTGGCCACAGCTTCTCCGAGGTAGCGATGAAGTGGGGGTTTTCCCGTACGACCATTTCACGAGTGTACAGTGATGTTACGAATCCGGTAAAATATCAAATCTCCGAAATCGCTGCGTCTGGAAAAAGATCTTGCAAGAACGGAACCAACAACGACTGAAGAGAATTGTTCAACGTAACAGAAATGCAGCCCTTACGCGAATTGCTGCAGATTTCAATGTTGGGTCACCAACAAGTGTCAGCGTGCGAATCATACTACGATACGTCATCGATATGGGCTTTCGGAGCATAAGGCCCACTCGTGTACTCTTGATGACTCTACGACAATAAGTTTTACGCCTCGCCTGGACTCGTCAAAATCGACTCGTTTCAAATTGTATCGAGCATATTGACGAGTACGGATATAGAGATAACCTCATGAATGCATGGACCTTGCATGTCAGCAGGGGCTGTACAAGCTGATGGAGGCTCTGTAATCGTGTGGGACGTGTGCATTTGGAGTGGTAAGGGAATCCTGATACGTCTAGAAACGAACCAGATGCGTGACACGTACGTAAGCATCCAGTCTGATCACCTGCATCCATTCATGTCCGTTGTGCATTCTGACGGACTTGGTAAATTCCAGCAGAACTGTGCGACAGCCCAAACGTCCAGAATTGCTACATAGTGGCTCCAGGAACACTCTCCTGAGTTTAAACACTTCCGCTAACCGCCAAACTGCCCAGACATGAACATTATTGAGCATATCTGGGATGCCTTGCAACGTGCTGTTCAGAAGAGATCTCGACCCCTCTTATTATTATTCATTTATCTACGGTTCCGTCCAGCACTACTTTAGTCATTAGCGGAGTCCATGCCACGTCGTGTTGCAGCACTTCTGCGTGCTCTCTGGGGTCCTACATGGTGTTAGGCAGGTGTTCAAATGGTTCAAATGGCTCTGAGCACTATGGGACTTAACATCTATGGTCATCAGTCCCATAGAACTTAGAACTACTTAAACCTAACTAACCTAAGGATATCACACAACACCCAGTCATCACGAGGCAGAGAAAATCCCTGACCCCGCTGGGAATCGAACCCGGGAACCCGGGCGTGGGAAGTGAGAACGCTACCGCACGACCACGAGCTGCGGACTTATGCAGGTGTACCAGTTTCTTTGGCTCTTCAGTGTATATGTAATTTGAAGGTGGAGGGGGCAGAAGGAAAGAAAATGCAAGAGATTATTGATGTCATCTGTATCGGGACATTACGTTGACGAGTTGCAATGTGTACTGGGCCGGGATTCGAACTCGGGATATCGTGCTTAGTAGGTAACAGCGTTAAAGACTGTGCCATCCAGGACGCAGTGTTAGTGCAACTGCGCGGACCATCTCGACACGCTTCACGGTTGGTTGATGGTTGGTTTTGGGGGGAGGAGACCAAACTGCGAGGTCATCGGTCTCATCGGACTAGGGAAGGATTGGGAAGGAAGTCGGCCGTGCCTTTTCAATGGAACCATCCCGGCATTTGCCTGAAGCGATTTAGGGATATCACGGAAAACCTAAATCCTGATGGCCGGACGCGGGATTGAACCGTCGTCCTCCCGAATGCGAGTCCAGTGTGCTAACCACTGCCCCACCTCGCTCGGTCACGCTTCACGTCCGACCCACACTTCCACCATGCACCACCTATCCACATTCACATATTGTCTTACTATCTGCAGTTCTGTGTTTTCGGTGTCCAGGGCAATGTGTTTCAGACATGCATGAACGCCCCTCCCAAGGAACAGACACTGCTACGATCGACAGCTATATGAAATGGAAGAAATATATTCAGAATTTTGAATACGATTAAACTGTTGCTACACAAATTACTAGTGACAATTTTGTGCTGGACTAGGACTTCCCCACTTTACGCGAGTGAACGCTATAATCGCTTCCGCTATCCAAGCGCGCCCCAAGCACTGAACCAAATCTCCATTTTTCACTGAGCTTCCAAGTTCTGCACTCACACAATTGCTGTGATTGTTGCACAGGAGGAGAGTTCATTATTATTGTCGTGGCCTGTCCAGGCATGTAATACTATTCAGTGTCTGTGTTTCTCGGTGTACTATGCAATATACTTCAGACGTGCAGGTGTGAACACTCAGTGACATATGGAGATTTGGGTTAGTCCTGGAAGCGTACTCGCACAGCTGAAGTGGTTAAGGTGACTGATTGTGTAAAGCTGAAAATCTGGATTCAAGTCCCAGTAATAAATTGTGCAGTTGCTGCCTAATCATATTTGCAAATCCCAATACATTTCTACCTTAACTTCTAAAAAATGGTTCAAATGGCTCTGAGCACTATGGGACTTAACATCTATGGTCATCAGTCCCCTAGATCGTAGAACTACTTAAACCTAACTAACCTAAGGACACCACACAACACCCAGTCCTTAACTTCTGTTAGTATTTTTCACCATATGCGGCACGTATTGCTAGAAAGATCCCCATTCGGAACTACTCCATTTACACGTATGGTCTTTACAGCGTCATATGCCCGCAACTATTCTATCAGTCGGTGGGTGGTGGTGATAATATTTTATCTCATCCGTCTATATCTAGTGGTGTACACTGAGCTGACAAATGTCATGGGACATCTATTAATATATGATGGGACCTCCTTTCGCCCGTCATAGTGCAACAACTCGATGTAGCACGGACTCAACAAGTCGTTACAAGTCCCCTACAGAAATATTGAGCCTTGCTGTCGTTATAGCCACCCATAATTGCGAAAGCGTTGCCCATGCAGGTGTGCACGAGCTGACCTCTCGATGATGTCCCATTAATGCTCGATGGGATTCATGTCGAACGATCTGGATGACCAAATCATTCGCTCTAATTCTGCAGAATGTTCTTTAAATCAGTGGCGAACAGTTGTGGCCTGGTGACATAGCGCGATGTCTTACATAAAAATTCCATCGTTGTTTGGAAACATGAAGTCCTCGAATGGCTGCAAATGGTCTCGGTGTAACCGAACACAGAAAAAGAAGGAAGGAAGATAGAGTTAAACGTCCCGTCAACATCGACGTCATTAGAGACGGAGCACAAGCTCGGATGGTGTCAAATACAGCGAAAGAAATTGGCCGTGTCCTTTTAGCGGAACCATACCGGCACTTGCCTGGAGCGATCTAAGAGAAATCACGGAAAACCCAAATCCGTACGTGGGTTTGAGCCGTCGTCCTCCCAGATACGGGTCCAGTTTGTAGTAGTAGCCGATCTTAGTCGTTTCCAGTCAGTGATCGGTTCAGTTGGACCAGAGGACCCAGCACATTCCACGATTCCACGTAAAGACATTCGACACCGCTACGGAGCTACCACACTCTGGTATAGTGCCATGTTGACAACTTTGGTTTACGGCTTCGTGTGTCTGGGCCACACCCGAACCCTGCCATCAGCCCTTACCAACTGAAAACGGGTCTCAGCTGGCTGGGCCACGGTTTTCCAGTCGTCCATGATCCAGCGGATACGGTCACGAGCTCAGGAGAGACGCTGCAGGTGATGTCGTGCTGTTGGCAAAGGCACTAGCGTTGATCGTCTTCTGCTATACCACTTTAGCGCCAAATTTCGCCGCACTGTCGTACCATATACGTTCGTCGTACGTTCCACATTGATTCCTGCCCTATATTTCAAGCAGTGTTACCTGTCTGTTAACAGTGACAGCCCTGTGCAAACGCCACAGCACTCGGTCGTTAAGAAAAGGCCGCGGTAGCTCAATTATCCATGGTGACAAGTATTGCCTGAAATTTGATATTCTTGGTATTCTCTTGAGGCTGTGTATCTCGGAATATAGAATTCCTTAACGATTCTCGAAATGGAATGTCCCATGCGCCTAGAACCAACTACGATTCCGCTTTCAGGGTCTGTTAATTTCCATCGTGCGGCCATAATCACGTCGAAAATATTTTCACATGGGTCACCTGGGTACAAAAGGTACCCCCGCCACTGAAATACCTGTTTATACCTTGTGCACGCAGTTCTACCGCTATCTGTATATTTGCATATCACTGTCGCTTGACTTGCCTTCTCAGTGTATTTATCCATACGACGAGTATTCCATCTTGTTGTGTGCAATGTGATACCTTTATTCTCAGAACTATATCTAGTGACTGTTACTGGTAATAACACATTGATGACTAAGTGCAGAAGGGTTCAATAGCGTTCAATACATGCACTGCCTAGTATGAAAGAGAAAAATAAATTTTGCAGCGTAACATACGTTTTCAGTATTGGTACCTTCCTAAGGTTCTCATACGTCTTCACAATTATCCGAAAAAATCCTTTAGCAGTAACTGACAATCTTTTACGTTTGCCGATACATTATTTATTTTCTAGTGTAGTTAATAACGCCAACGGCCTTGCTGCAGTGGTAACACCGGCTCCCGTCTGATCACCGAAGTTAAGCGCTGTCGGGCTGGGCTAGCACTTGCATGGGTGACCATCCGGTCTGCCGAGCGCTGTTGGCAAGCTGGGTGCACTCAGCCCTTGTGAGGCAAACTGAGGAGCTAGTTGACTGAGAAGTAGCGGCTCCGGTCTCGTAAACTGACATACGGCCGGGAGAGCCGTGTGCTCACCCCATGCCGCTCCGTATCCGCATCCAGTGACGTCTGTGGGCTGAGGATGACACGGCGGCCAGTCGGTACCTTTGGGCCTTCATGGCCTGTTCGGGAGGAGTTTTTCTGTATAGGCTGCAGATCATTCGTGGCAGGCCATTCCTTCATTCAGTCGTGGTCTTACTTGTCTGTGAGGACATCAGAAGTTTTGAAGCAGTTGATCAGCAGCAATACAGCAGTCTGTCTTCCGCGTGTTCATCGCATACACCTTTTCACCCACTATCCCATTCTTAGATGTCATTGGTATTGATAATTATTGCTGTGGCCAATATCTCTCATAGCCTCAGAAATTAATCTCAGATTGCAAAAATAAGGTGCAGGACGTACATAGAAAAGTTAACCCTGAGATTGTTCGTAAATCGAACCGAAAGTTCCGCTAATCACAATCACTGATATTTCTCAGTAACATGTCTCGTTTCATTCATCAATAGAAAACAACTATTTCAAAATAAGACCTGGTAAAATTAACTAAACACGCTACACGACGACATTCAGCGTTTACCTACCACTGCACAGCAACTTCAGAGTACACAATAACGAAACGATTTGTACAGTGATAGCTACAGATATCTTCGAGCAAAAGCGTGTTTTGAGTTACTCATTCACTGCGAATTTTCATTTAATCCACTGGTTTTGACAGACCACAATAAAAATACAAAAAATATACCTCTACGCTGTCATGTCGCCCACAGCAGGGACAGACGACAGACAAAAACGTGAGAAATATATATCACACGAAAAATGACGCTCCACTGACTCATTTTTTTAGGACGTTGGGGTTAATTAAGTCCGAGCTATACGCTAAGTCAGCTGTTGCAAAATATTATTGCCTACTTCCGGAAACCTTTTGACGAAACATTGAACAGTTTTCACCATATCGCCACAAGTAGAGAATCGAAGTACTGCTTGAAATGTCTAATTCGCGTTTGGTAGAAACTTAACTGAAGTGAAACCAGTAACCCAGGAACCTGTGTATTCGAAACTGCCTCTTTGGCTGAAGAAAGAAATCATTATCACAGGCAAATGTGTATAGAGACTTTTTTAACGTTGATTATTTTCAGTTTTGTTAAATCACTCGTAAATTCCACCGTATAATCTGCATGATACGTGAAGTGGTATAGTATGTTGTTATTTACGTGTCTGTACTGATTTTAATCCGCTTGAAGTCTTTGTAGAGCTTGTTTCTGGTGCTGCCGTTATGTTCATGGCTGTCACTGTTTATTTCTTTTTTGAGAAAAGAGAAGTATTAGTCATAACAAAGGACGTTAATTAGTATCTAATGTGAAACAAATGACAAAATGCCAAGTTATTTTGAAGATGTCTTTGCAACATGTTAAAGGTTAGCAGGAATACAATTTTATAATACGCTTTTGTACTCTAGAAATACTGTCTCTTTGGGTTGAGTTTCCCCAAAAAATGATCCATAAATCATTAGTGAATGGAAACATGTACAATAAACTAGTTTCTACAGTTTTAAATCACCTATGGCAGTAATCACGCGTACTGCAAACAAGCTGAACCAAAGAACTTCATTAATAGTAGGCAGTGGGTTATTCATGTATTTCATTGATTAAGACAATTATTGTGTTAGCTTGTAGAGGTCTACGCGAAGTACTGAAATGAATTTTATCAAAATTTAAATGATAATCTATTTGTCTTGAAATATCCGCTTGGTTTTCTAATATTTCATTAGCTGGCTTTTCAAAAAGAGGACTGGTTCTCCTTTTTATTGTTATACTATTACCATCAGATTTAAAAGAATACGATTAAAATGACAGCTTTTCGATCCTCATGGTGGAGCTCAGATTCCATCCCAAACCAGGTTCCTGTACTGATGGTTTAGCAAGATTACGATTGATATCCGATTGTGTTTCACTGTCTAATAGTTTGAAGCATGTGATGAGGAGGAAGTCAAGGCTGTAGATTCAGCTAAATACTTATTATTACAATTATGGATAACTTAAGTTGGAACAATCACATAGATAATTCACATCAGATGGGACTGACGAAGGACATCGGAAAAGTTCAAAGGAGAGCAGCTCGTTTTCAATTATCACGAAATATGGGAGACAGTGTAACGGACCTGATGCGTCAATTAGGGTGGCAGTCATTAAAACGAAGGCGTTTTGCGTTGCGGCAGAATCTTCTCGCTAAATTCGGTCACCAATTTCTCCTCCAAATGCGAAAATATTCTGTTGGCTCCCACCTACATAGTGAGAAATGATCATCATGGCACAATAAGAGCAATCATAGCTCGTTTCTCCTGCACGCTGTTAGAGAATGGAACCGTAGAGAAATAGCCTCTGCCATGTACTTATTTGTGAATTGCAGAGTACTCATGTAGGTGTAGATGAAGTAGTAAACTTGCGTACCTCTGAAGGGGAAATGTGCTTTATTTCCGTGAAAGTATTGATGATATCGTAGTAACTGTAACCCTAGCACTAATTTGTAGCATGGACATAATACAGTTGAGGGTGTCATGTGGAGTGATCCTTAGCAGCCAAGTAAGGCTCAAATGAGAGTGATCCTTAACGAAGTGAACACGTTTACCCAAAACACGAGTCCATTGTAAGAAGCCCTCGCACTCTGCTTTTAACCTGGCTGGTACAAACCGATCCTTTTGTCAAGGTTTCCCTCCTAGTTTCCAGTGCCTTTCGGCTTTATCGCAGCATCACGCTGATGCTCAGCTTCCATGAAGGTGACCACACGCTCTTGCCAGAAATCTGGAAGCTCGTAATTGCCGTTAATGTACCTTTCCTGCAGGTAACTGCTGCGGCCAGACATTATTATAACAATCTCTACATAATGAGCTAATTTGTGAGTTTAACATATATCATCCCTTCATCCGCTTCAACTACTGTTATGTTCCATTCGTAAGGCGTCTTGACGTGTGTTTTTACAATCCGTATTGGCAGTATTGCTGAGCAGTCGTGATTTTAAATCTTCAGTCCATAATATTTGTGGTTTGCGCTTGTAATAGCCGATTCTAGATCGACATACGAAATTATGCATCATTGTTGCCTCCATAGTAAATAATTTAATAATAATAGTCTTCAGAATCGTTGCAACGAAAGAAACTTTCCTTTACGTAACTTCACACTTAAGTGCCCTGAATAATCCTGATCGTGACAGGTACTACTCACATTAATAGGTTCCTTGAACATAAAGCTGAAATTGGAAAATAGGTAACACAAAGTTGTTCGTGATCACTATATCTGTTTAACCTTATTAACGTTTTCATGGAACAAGCTGTGTAGACTTTCAAAACAAAAACACCTCGAGTCAAGGAAAACAGAATTACCATCCACTGTATAAGATTTGAGGATGATATTACCCTAATAACTGATAGGAGAAAACATACGCAAACTACATTTTCTAAATTTCCAACAATTCAGAAAAACGTACGACTGTAAGCAAATCCAAGTTTAGAAGGACATTTGATATTAAAACCGAAAGATATGAATAAAAACTGTTAAATCAGTTTCTAGGCATGTTAATTACAACAGAAAGAAGACGATGTGTCGAACTCACGAAAAGACTTGTAACGTGAAACATGCCTTTATTGCAAGTTAACAAATGTAAAGATGTTCACACGTAGTGTTCCCTATATGGCTGTGAAATTATTGCAAGTTAAAATGTAAAGATGTTCACATGTAGCGTTCGCTATATGGCCGTTAAAGCTGGATTCTGTTGAAACAGAAAGCGCTTAGAAGTGATAGAAATTTGTCTTTAGAATAGACTAACAATAATCAAGTAGACAGAAAGAAAATTCATTGACAATGTTTTGCAATGAGTGGATGGATCTCGAAAGCTGCTATTTAAAATAGGAAACTAAACATCTTGTATATTTAATTACACACACCAAACTTTTCTATTAAAAATATACTAGCAGCAAATATTATGGGTAAAAAACCAAGGAGGAAACAAGAACTAAATGGTAGAACTATCCAATATTACAAAATTTCAAAATTGCAAGGAAAAAATTTCAAAATTACAAGGAAATGAAGTAGACAACAGAATATAGAGAAATCGTCACGCGATATACGATTCAAGCAACATTCCTATGCAAGTAATAAAACTGTTTTGTATTTCGAAAGGAGAATCTTGATATTGTCTCTGTCAATAATAGTTGCAGATCTTACACATAAGGGAAGAAGACAGAGACTTAAACATCTTAGAAGAACTGAAGCTTTATGTTTAAAGAGCAGAACGAGTTCTTCACCGAAGCCTATTTCAACGCCAATGACGAACTGCTAACCTGAGATCTGCTGCTCCGCCTTCCTCACATCCCGCTAAACGAATACAGGGTGTCATGAATATGACAGGACCGATCATTTGTACCAAAAAAGTAAACATCAGTTCTGAAATGCATATCTTAAGAGCTATGAGCAGTTCTTCATCTTCGATATTGTGAAACAAATCTCTTCTACTGGAAGCTCTTTGATTTCCATATTTTGGGACTAGGTGGCAAGCAAAGACCTGACATTAGAAGAGATTTGTTTCACTGTATCTAAGATGAAGTGCTCAAAGTCCTTAAGGTATGCAGTTGAGAGTCTATGTTTACTCTACTTTTTTTGCTTCGAATGATCGTTCCTGTCACATCCTTGAATACTGACAGTTGCTCCTGGGACAACCTGTATACAGTGTCTGGAGACCCGACCGCCCTCTGCAGCCAGCCATGCTACGAGGAAATGCTGACCTAACAGCTAGCAGCGCGCGGTAGCCACGCCGTCCTAGGCGCCTTGCCACGGTTCGCGCGGCTCCCCCCGTCGGAGGTTCGAGTCCTCGCTTCGCCACGAGTGTGTGTGTTCTCCTTAGCGTAAGATAGTTTCAGTTAGATTAAGTAGTGTGTAAGCCTATGGACCGATGACCTCAGCAGTTTGGTCCCATAGGAACTTACCACAAATTTCCATTTTCCTAACAGCTGAGCATCATGACAAACGCATCGCCACCTATAGTCTGATTAAAATTAGCTGACGTCCGTCACTTGCCACTGCAGTGTTGCCACATCGGCTGCCGGCTACTGCTCGGATACAGGTGACGGAAACATGGCTGCTCACTTCACAAATGCTGTTAATGTGTAACGCGGAACAATGTTGGAAGCGGCCACCGCGAGGTATGTCGGAAAAGCGAGCTCCGACAACTGATTTTAAGTGACCAATGACTGAACTGCGGCAGTCGAAGCGTATTGCAGCCCTGAATTTAAACTCATGTCGTAACCTAACCACAACCTCGTGATGTGTACTCTATCTGAAAAAACACCGATCAACAGTCTGCGTCAGAACAAAAATCACGATCGCTTTGTTCAGAGCGAGTGAAGTTAACCTCTAGGGGCAAACTCAAGACGAAGAATTTCAGTTTCAGTGTTAAAAAAAAAAAAAAATAAATAAAAACACCTAATTTCTCACTATCATACACGGGTTACATGAAACTATCCTTACACTGGGTACACGAACTGCCGCATTACCAACCGATGAGCAGCCCTGTTTGGCACCTAGTTGCAGATTGTAGACGATACTGGTAGATTCCAAATGAAAAATGAATGACAGTAAGAAAAATAAGGGCAAATAACAAAGTCAGTAATATAGTGAAAGTAACGCAGCATAGTATTAGAAATAAAAAAAATTATTTAAATTAATTAACTGAATAAAAATAATAATGAAAATCTTTTGATTACATTTATAAATGTAAAAATTTCACTGTCGTCCACGAATTTCGAACTTACGACTTTCTACACGGCATGTTGATGCGCTAACCACTACGCTATGACACTACTGTATTTCATATTGATACACTCATGACTCACAACTCAGTAGCAACGCCGGCCGGAGTGGCCGAGCCGTTCTAGGCGCTACAGTCGGGAACCGCACAACCGCTATGGTCGCAGGTTCGAATCCTGCCTCGGGTATGGATGTGTGTGATGTCCTTAGGTTAGTTAGGTTTAAGTAGTTCTAAGTTCTCGGGGACTGATGACCTCAGCAGTTACATCCCAAAGTGCTCAGAGCCATTTGAACCTTTTCTTTTCCAGTAGCAACGACGAATTGGAGCCTTAAAAAATTTGTTTCTTCGTAATGTCGTGTGAAACTTTTCTGATGTAAACCGATCTCTGTGATTATTATATCTGCCTATGTGACGCTGAGTTGCGCCCTGCGCGGAAGGATCTAGTAGTGTTCGGTTAGTGCCGTGCGTGTATATCGCTAGCATCGTTAGCACCGTTATATATATATATATATATATATATATATATATATATATATATATATATATATATGTGTGTGTGTGTGTGTGTGTGTGTGGGTGTGTGCGTGTAATGTTTTATGGCTATAATGTGTAATCAAACACGAAATTAAAAGACCAGATGTAGAATTTGGGGTCCAAACACAACAAGAAAGAAAGCCAGACAAGGTGAAATATACAATTATTGTGGCAGTTTGGTAGCGGCGAACGGTTCGGGTGTGACGTTGAGCACTCTGATTGGATACAAAAAATCAGTTCCCGCTCGGCAGGCGTCAAGTATCAAGTAATTTTAATCAGACTATAGACGTCAGTGTGCACCTCGTTTTCATAATAACTAATGAACATAAATTCTACTAATTATTTTCGTGTTTTTCTACATTAACATACTTGCTTATTACTCCTATTCAATAATTTCCTTCTTTTATGCATCCACATCATCAAGTGCCTCCTCCATACTCGTTGTAAATTCTGAAACTTAAAAAGTGTTTTAAAAACATTTAAAGCTTTTTAAAAATTAAAAAATCGGACCACATTTCTATAATAAAAAAGGTTATAAAATCTGCAAGAACAGATATTCCTTTCGCAAATACAGACATCTATGAACAGACAAAGAAAGGATATCATTCGCACTACAAATACTGAACTTCTATCAACTGTTTTACCTTCAGCGAGTTTGGCATCGCAACGAAAATCGCTAGCGGTGTGTAACTGCAGGTGTGATTTCGTACTCTCTAATCATTATACAAATCCTTACTTCTATAATAAATCTTTGTTCCCTCTTTTTATTGATTGACAGTCTGAAGATAACCACTCGCTGGTCGAGGCTAGTCATGGCACTAGGAGATGCTCATGTGATTGTGCCGTGAAAAACAGAATTGACAGAGTGACTGCTGAATTATTTCCATCAGTGCCGCTAGAAGGCAACCATTTTTCATTCGACTCCTTTAACGCCTCCGCAGTGCGGTAGCATTTATTTCAACTCACAACATAGTCTTCACCGGTTGCTGAAATAAAGATCGATCTCCCTGACAAACGCACGTGTCACTGTGTTATCTGCACCCTTAATTAAGGACATGGTATACAGAACGTTGCGATGGCCGAAAAAAAAAATTGTTTAACATTCCATCCACAGAGGAGCTCGTGTCATTTTCTGATAGGATTCGAGGCAGGTGCTCATTCGGGAGGCAGTGGTCATGAATTATTATGATTAAATTGACGAAGGCACATATCTAATTAATGTTCCCGAGCCCGCCACCTGCTGACGTAACTCAGGCTTATTAATCGCTGCGGGCGACGTCGAGCGGCGCTTCCTGTCATAACACCTGCTTAAATAAATTCCTGCGTCTGCGCGCGGAGCCCTTCAGAGAGGCAGGCACTCAGTACCGATACCGGCACGGTGGCTACACTTCCTGCGGCGATCAATTAAAATTTAAGACGGTCTCGCTTCGGCTTCTTCGCCGTTGCCACAAGAGGATTTATCCGTTGACTCTACATTGCCTCCGTAATCCCTGACTCGTGCAAATTGTTTTACACACCAAGTATTATCTGCGATTTCTCCGCCGTTAACCCTTGAACTGCAGCACGTAGCCGCAAGGTGTTACCTCATGGTACACAAACGTCGGCGCGAGCGAGCTACGCTGTTGTTGTTGTGGTCTACAGTCCACAGACTGGTTTGATGCACCTCTCCATGCTACTCTATCCTGTGCAAGCTTCTTCACCTCCCAGTTCCTACTTCAACCTACATCCTTCTGAATCTGCTTAGTGTATTCGTCTCTTGGTCTCCCTCTACGATTTTTACCCTCCACACTGCCCTTCAATAATAAATTAGTATTCCCTTGATGCCTCAGAACATGTCCTACCAACCGATCCCTTCTTCTAGTCAAGGTGTGCCACAAATTTCTCTTCTCCCTATTTCTATTCAATACCTCTTCATTAGTTATGTGATCTACCCATCTAATCTTCAGCATTCTTCTGTAGCACCACATTTCGAAAGCTTCTATTCTCTTCTTATCGTCCATGTTTCACTTTCTAACTAATCCCAGCTGAGCGGTTCTAGGCGCTACAGTCTGGAACCGCGCGACTGCTACGGTCGCAGGTTCGAATCCTGCCTCGGGCATGGATGTGTGTGATGTCCTTAGGTTAGTTAGGTTTAAGTAGTTCTAAGTTCTAGGGGACAGATGACCTCAGCAGTTAAGTCCCATAGTGCTCGGATCCATTTGAATCATATCTTCCTTTCAACACACTGTTCATTCCGTTCAACTGCTCTTCCAGTTCCTTTGTTGTCTCTGACAGAATTACAATGTCACCGGCGAACCTCAAAGTTTTTATCTCTTCTCCATGGATTTTAATTCCTACTCCGAATTTTTCTTTTCTTTCCTTTACTGCTTGCTCCATATACAGATTGAATAACATAGGGGATAGGCTACAACCCTGTCTCACTGCCTTCCCAACCGCTACTTCCCTTTCATGTCCGTCTATTCTTATAACTGCCATCTGGTTTCTGTATAAATTGCAAATAGTCTTTCGCTCCCTGTATTTTACCCCTGTCACCTCCAAAATTGGAAGAGAGTATTGCATTCAACATTGTCAAAAGCTTTCTCTAAGTCTACAAATGCTAGAAACGTAGGTTTGCCTTTTCTTAATCTTTCTTCTAAGATAAGTCGTAGGGGTAGTATTGCCTCACGTGTTCCAACTTTCTACGGAATCCAAACTGATCTTCCCCGAGGTCGGCTTCTACCAGTTTTTCTATTCGTCTGTAAAGAATTCGTGTTAGTATTTTGCATTCGTGGCTTATTAAACTGATAGTTTTCACACCTGTCAACACGTGCTTTCTTTGGGATTGGAATTATTATATTCTTCTTGAAGTCTGAGGGTATTTCGCCTGTCTCATACATTTTGCTCACAAGATGGTAAAGTTTTGTCAGAGCTGGCTCTCCCAAGGCTATCAGTAGTTCTAATGGAATGTTGTCTACTCCCGGGGTCTTGTTTCGGCTTAGGTCTTTCAGTACTCTATCAAACTCTTCACGCAGTATCATATCTCCCATTGCATCTTCATCTACATCCAGTTCCATAATATTGTCCTCAAGTACAGCACGCTTGTACAGACCCTCTATATACTCCTTCCACCTTTCTGCTTTGTCTTCTTTGCTTAGAACTGGGTTTCCATCTGACGAGCTACACTGTACGCTGGCATTTGTGTCTGTGAGTGGACACACACCAGAGACTAGGTGCAACAACCTAATGAATATAGTTCCCAAACTTCTTTTGCATCTGGGCTTTCGACTGGCGCTCACTAAGTAGTACGTATTTCTATTGATTCTTATATTTTGATTTGTAAATTATTGTTGATCATTGCTTTCCACATGTAATATATATTTAATTGTACATCGGACAGGAACATTCAGCTACGGTAGTCAATACAAAATATTAGGAAGGTGCATAAGTTCGTAGCGTTTTCGTTTTGCGGGTTGGTATTCCGGTTGCTATGGATTTATTTATCGATTTTCATTTCTATTTGCAGTTCACTGTTGCTACTTGAGTTATCATATTGTCGTTTTGTCATTTAGAGATAGTGAGTGGAGCTGCGGACGCTATAAAATGGAGTCCCAAATGAAGAATAAATTTCTGTCTATGGTCACAAATTTTTTGTCATCAGACTACCGGTTTTGGTCTATAATGACCATCTTCCGATCTGTTTTATAACAGCATGCCCTAACATACTGGAACGATAATGGCATTGTCGAATTCTAAACACAAAATCAGCGCCAGCATCATCACATATATGCAAATAATAGTACATACAAGAGTCATCTTGTCAGCACCACTGACGATGCCAATATGGGTCCAGTACATTAGGACATGTTTCTATAAAATAGATTTGAAGATGGTCGTTATACATCGAAACCTGTAGTCTGATGACAAAATATTTGTGACCATAGATGTGAAGTAAAGGAAATTTATTCTATATTCGGGTGACTTAATTCGCGACCATGTCGCAGCTTGTGGAACCAAGTGGAGAAATCTCAACATTTCTAACGTGTTCTTCTGTTTAAATTCAATAGACGGATGACAGCTGCGGAGCCAGCCAGAAACATGTGCGCCTACATGGGGATAAAGCCACTGGACAGAACACAGCAAGAAAATGGTTTTCTCGTTTTAAGGACGATCTTTTTGACATTAGGAAGACCTTTGGGTTTTGAGGAAGATCTTTTAAACGCATTAAGCCACAATAATCCGCGTCATTGTACCCGAGAACTAGCATATGTAATGAACTGTATCATTCCACCCTTGTGCGATGTTTGTATGGGAATGGAGAAGATTCAAAAATCGGGTGTGTGTGTGTACCGCATGCTCTAAGCCAAATTCACAAACTTCGATGGGTAGTCATATGTGTATCTCTGCATGCTCGTCATCAACTGGCTCGCGAACGACACCGACCATTCTTAACCTGTATCGTTACTGGTAACCACAGATAGCGTCTTTATGCAACCATAAGGGAAAGAAAGGAATGGTTGAGCCCAAACAAAGTACCAACTTCCCGTAGAATGACCTGCGCGCATCCAGAGAAGATAATGTTAGGCGTCTGATGAAACAGCTACGGCGTGGTGTAATACAAATTGCTTTCCCAAGGTGTAACCGTCACTCCTGACGTTTACTGTCAACAATTAAGACGTCTTGCATACGCAGTCCAAGAACAACGGCCAAGAAGACTGCGTGAAGAAATGTTACTACATGATAACGCCCGCCTGCATTGTCCTAGACTGACAAAAGGTACTATACTGGAGTTGGGTTGGGAATTAATTCTGCACCCACGTTATTCACTTGCTCTTGCGCCCTCAGATTTTCACCCTTTCCGCTCTCTGTCGATCACACTTCAAGTAGCTTCCTTTCGAGATGAAAATGCACTCCGAACATAGTTCGACGAATTCTTCGCCTCAAAACCACGTACCTTATTCGCAAAATCGGAAAGTTACCCCAGCGTTGGCAGACTGTTGAAAGTAGTGAAGGAGAATATATTATTGATGACTGAAGTTTTGTTATGTGTCTGTTCTATTTATTAACCTTACGAAAAAAATCCATAAACTGGTGCACCAGCCTAATACTTTTTCATATTATGCAATGGGTGGTTGAGTCTCTATTTTCTTTGGATTATTATTCACATTCAGTCTACTCCACAAACATATCGTTACGCTACTGTGTAACTATCTCATTTCGTTATCAATCAAGAGTCAAGAAACAGCAAAATAATATTAACAGACACACGACTGCAGCCGATCAGTTCAAAAAGGGCGTGTTTATGTAATAGTGTTTTCAAATACTTCGTCGGCAAATGTAGAAATAAAAGAAGGGAGAAATCGAGACAATGACTGGTCGGATTACAGTTTAAACTCTGCGATGATAATACTGAACAGCTTAAAAATTTTGTTTCCTGTTGTAATGAGGGCGTACATTAATTGTCCGACTTACCATGGATCTTTGTGCTAAAGTGTCAAAACGACATTTGTTTAAATATGATAGTCGTGCATGTGGAGCAGATAATACTGAAGCGTAGATTTTTCATACTGTATGTAAGTAGTTACGAATCAACACTAGAGCAACAGACAACTGAAAGCGAACGAACCAGCTGTTTCTAGGCAACGTTCAGTCGCATACCTCTTGTCTGAGTAAGTGGCAAACCAGTGCAGTGTGACACTAGAGACGCTGGAAACCGCCCTTTCAAGTGGCTGTTCGAGTGGCTTCATCAGTCTGTAAGAGTGATATGTATTCGTTCTTCTCTGTCTTTACATTGTCCCCTGTGTCTATGCGGTACATCGGTTGTGGTAATACTATTGGTAATTTGTGGTCCGCGTCTCAAGTGGAGAAAGTTTTCTACATGTTTGTCCAGAGTAAATCTGTGGCGAAACGTGGTTACCAGGTCGGTATTCACGTTATTGCGTGTGACAAGCCGCGTAAAAGCCACATCCAGGATGGCCAGCACACTGACCCCCATCGTTAATCCATGGGACGGATTCCGACCTGGGTAATTTCCAAGAATGATTGCCTATCGAAGTCGCTGGGTCCAAACGATACATATCGAACGTGTGATCGTAAATCGATCATGGGACTCCGGTGGCAGGCGTTGTGATCAGTTACTTGTGATCTTCATTTTTATCTGTTTACCGTCGTTCGCTTAGTTGCCTTAAATTACATACCTCTGCGAATTATTTGTGAGTTGCTAGGGAAACCCAGACAATTTATGTCGTTAGTGAGTGGGATGTCTGGTGTGCTTGACGTTTCTTCAGCTGATTCTCGCAAACGGAAACAGCTACTTCCATGTTTATCCAGGGTAGAAAATTGTTTGGCTTTTTGCCACAAATATGGAGTACTACCGGCCGAGGAAAGAAGGGACTGTGTAGACTGTGGTGGTGCGAAGTGTGTAAAACTTCGTAAGAACAGTTTCGATGTTGAAATACCGTTACAATTTCATTGCGGACAGTGTGGAAAACGAACGAGTATCAAGAACAGTACTTGGTTCGACTCTTCCAAATTGTCCTTCCACACCACCATAATGGACTTTAACATGGCAGCAACACCGACGACGAGTAAGGTAAGTCGTCTCCTTTGCAATTTCAAGTATTTTTGTAACGCTCTTCCTTTGTCGTTGCTGTAGTGACCACCGTAAACATACTCATAAAGCCCACCTCCGGAGTCCCATGATCGATTTACGATCACACGTTCGGTATGTATCGTTTGGACCCAGCGACTTCGGTAGGCAGTCATTCTAGGAAATTACCCCGACGCGCCTTCCCGTGTACCGAAAGCGCGCGCTTTGGTTGGTACAACGCAGTGTGTTGCTCCTAGTACGCAGAGTTCGATACTACGATACAGCACATATTATAGTCAACAGAAGACGTGTAAAAGGGTGATAGTTAGAGGAATCCACGTTGCAATTGTTTGCACTTACATGTGTTCGTTTTGATTGAGTCGAAGTAGACTGATGTGACAGAAGTTATTGTATAGCCTCTAAATCGTGTCGGACCTCCTTTTTCCGGGCGTAGCGCAGCAACACGACGTGGCATTGACTCGATAAGTCGTTGGAAACATTAAGCAATGCTGCCTCTACAGCCGTCCATAAATTCGAAAATGATGCCGGTGCAGGATTTTGTCCACGAACTGACCTCACGATTATGTCCCATTAATATTCGATAGGATTCATTGAGGGCGATTTGGTTGGCCAGATCATTCGCTCCAATCGTCCTGAACAATTGTGGCCCAGTGATGCGGTGCATTATCATCCACAAAAATTCCATCGTCGTTTGGGAACATGTAGTCCATGAATGGCTGCAAATGGTATATAACTAGCCAGACATAACCATTGCCAGTCAATGAACGGACCAGTTGTACCAGAGGACCCAGTTCGTTCCATGTAAACTCAGTCCACACTGTTAAGGAGCCACTGACAGCTTGCACAAAGCCTTGTTGACAATTTGGGTCCATGGCTTCGTGAGGTCTGCGCCACACTTGAACCCTACCATCAGCTGTTCCAACTGAAACCAGGACCCATGTGACGATTCCACAGTTTCCCAGTCGCGTAGGGCCCAACCGACATGGTCACAAGCCCAGGAGAGGAGCTGCAAGCGACGTCGTGCTGTTAGCAAAGGCACTCGAGTCGGTCGTCTACCGCCATAGCCCATTAACGCCAAATTTCGTCATACCTCCCACACTGATTTCTGTTCTTATTTCATGCAGTGCTCTTTGTCTATTAACACTGACGTTTTCTGTCATTAAGTGATGGCTATCGGTAACTATGTTGTTCAGGGTGAGAAGTAATGCTTGAGATCCGGTATTTTTGGTGTACTCTTTGTTTTGGACTGGCCAGACAGCCAATCCACTATGACCGGTAGCCGAAAGGCACGCGTTAAGCTCACGCAGGCTGCCGTGAGGTCTGGAACAGGACAATGTCTTGAGACTAGCAAAAAAAGGTACGTAGCTTCTGGAATACTTAACTTTAATCCATAATTGGTGAACATCGCTCTTGACGTTACGTGCATCACAAGATAAATAGCAAATGATAAAGGCGCCTTGCTAGGTCGTAGCAAATGACGTAGCTGAAGGTTATGCTAACTATCGTCTCGGCAAATGAGAGCGTAATTTGTCAGTGAACCATCGCTAGCAAAGTCGGCTGTACAACTGGGGCGAGTGCTAGGAAGTGTCTCTAGACCTGCCGTGTGGCGGCGCTCGGTCTGCAATCACTGATAGTGGCGACAAGCGGGTCCGACGTATACTAACGGACCGCGGCCGATTTAAAGTGTGGTGTCTGGTGGTGACACCACACTCTTGACACTGTGGAGCTCGGAATGTTGAATTCTCAGACGCCGAAGTGACGTCAAATCGAAACACTTGCACCCGGCGAACGGTCTACCCGACCGGAGGCCCTCGTCACACATTTATTTTTACCTGAGTACACATGGCAGCTCCGCCAATGCACTGCCTTTGTATACCTCGTGTACGTGATACTACCGCCATCTGCATACGTAAATATCGCTATCCCATGACTTTTGTCATCTCAGCGTGTTTAAATCGACAACGATCAAGGAAGTAAGTCATACAGGCGTAACAGCATATAGTGAAGATAGTCACCTTTCTACAATACTTACAGAAATTAACACTTTTAAATATCAACGGAGGAGACGGTGAACATGTAGTTTAATCTGTTTAATAATTTAAAACTAACAAAACTGTATCGTTTTAGTTACCACTGATGATGCCTTAGAACAGGAGAAGGCGAAACGCGTATAGGATAAATAAAGAACTAGCAGCAGGAAAAGGCGGTTTTATTTGCAAAACAAGTATATAAACATATTTAAGTCATCTTAATTACTGATTTTTCACTTAACTTTTTATAAAATTAGTAAAAGTCCAACTGCTTTATGAGACTATATATTTCGTGCATGTCGTCTTCAGATTTACAGTAACACTACGCTGTGTGTTTCAGTGTCTGTATTACGGTGCAGCATTCGAAGATCTGCTTAACACAATATTCACTAACTTCTAGGGTCTAAGATCAGACATCGAATTTGGACACGTAGCAACTCTTTTTGTTTCTAATATTTCCACAGTTGTACAGTTTGAGCGTCTATGCATCTCAAAGTATCCGTTAAAGTTCAGTTATTTTCAAGTGTTGTTCACATAAACATGAAAATATGCTGAATGTGATCCATAGTAACACGTATCTCCTACGGGTAGCCATCAACATTCTGAGGCATGTTGAAGCAGCTGCAAAAGATAATGGGTTTAATAGCCATGGAAACAGGATAAATAAGCAAAGATGTCCGGGTTCCGGGATCATACTCGACTCCTTCAGATGACTGCCAGACAATGTTGAAGTAAATAGCCCTTTCATGATGTGTCGACGAAGCTCAGATTGTACCTAGAAGCTACATGTGTACTTACTTTATTAAGGCGAGTGAAATATCTGGGGCAGGTAATTTGGTGATTCTGTGAGTATCTAGGTTGGAACTTACTAGGCTTACACCTTAAACTAAAAGCTGCAGGATCTGCCTAAGCGACTCGGGGGTTCACCACACATCGGTGGAAGCTACATATGTGGCTGACTGTACGCTTTTCTTTTATTCAGATTATCCAGAGATTTCTCAGATGACTCAACACAAAGGTATTTACAGACGGTACTACAAGACACCGTACGAACTGTCCCAACAGATAAGAATATCAACCTGTTGGGCTATTAACATAGTTGCGAAGTTTGAAACACTCCAGTGAAGCAGCCTTATGTAACACTCGGTACTGACAGATGATGGACTATGTTTCAAAAGGACATTATAAAAAGAACGTCAACAAAAGTAAAACAAGGGTAATGGAATGAAGTCGAATTAAATCAAGTTATGTTGACAGAATTAGGTTCGGAAGCCGGACACTAAAGGTAGCAGATGAGTTTTGCTATTTGGTCCTCAAAATAGCTGACTATGGTCGAAGCAGAGAGGATACAAAATGCAGACGAGCAAGAGCAAGAAAATCGTTTCTGAAAAAGAGAAATCTGTTAAAATCGAATAAAAATTTAAATATTTGGAAGTCTTTTATGGAGATATTTGTTTGGAGCGTAACCTTGTACAGATGTGAACTGTGAACAATAAACAGTTCAGGCAACAAGAAAATAGAAGCTTATGAAATTTGGTGCTACTGTTCTAGAATTTTAGGCAATAGTAGTGTAACGGAAGATCGTAGTTTTAAAATAATTCTACAAGGTATGGGGTTGGTAAACTACCTCGAAATGCGTTCCAGCCTCGTGCAATTGGACCCGCTCTAAATCTCTCACGCCCTAGATTGTAGTAGACGGAATTTCTCTTTGTAATAAAACATTCCAACTACGTGTTCACTTTTATCTGTTGGTGTTTTCTGGAAAAATTTTGGTTTAATTTAGGACTCCCAGAGTTTCATAGCATATGCCGACGAAAAACATACGTGAACGTAGAATATTTCCTCTGTTGGAGATGTTTACGTTGAGACAGAATTCTAAAAGGTGGCGCAAAATTGCTGAAGATTAATTGGGTAGATAGAACAATGATGAAGTACCGAATCGTCCATCTATAACAAGTATAACACTGGAGAGAAACCAACGGACTTCCAGAAACGCATCATGGTTCCTTTACCGAAGAAGGCTGCAGCTACAAAATGTCAATAGTGCCGAACCTTAAGTCTTATATCGCATGCATCAAAGATTCCCCTAAAGATAGTTCTGGGGAGAATTGAAGATAAGGTGGAGGGTATACTGAGTGACGATCAGTTTGGATTCAGGAGGAAATTATGAACTAGAGAGGCGATTCTGGCTCTGAGGCTTCTTATCGGAAAGCAAATACAGAAAAATAAAAAAAAACTTATATTGCCTTTTTCGACCTAAGAAAGGCATCTGATAATATTATTTGGCAAGAGTTGTTCAGAGAGCTCAAAAAAACTGGTCTAATACACAAAGACATTCGGGTGATACACAGCTCCTACAAGAACGAAGTCGCTGAGATTAGCAATTTTCATCAAGAACAAAAAGAAAAAAATGAAAAAAGGAGTGAGTCAAGGATGGGCGTGAGACAAGGATGTGGTCTTTCTTCTTTTACATTTAGTGCTTACATCCAGAAAACTATAGACAAAGTTCGTGAAACTGCTGAGGTGGGGATCGAAATTAAGGGACAGAAGACTGACTTCCTGCGTTATTCAGCGTTATTCAAATGATATTGCTGTGATTATGGAGACGAAAGCATTTCTAGAGAAGGTCCTCAGCTCAATGGAAAGGATTTTCTGCGGTCAGTATGGTATGAGAATAAACAGGCGAAAGACTAAAGTAATAGCATGCAGTGCTGAAGAGGAATATTAACCTTTAAGAATAAGGGTTGGAAGAGAAGAACTAAAAGAGATAGAGAATTTTACCTATTTGGGAAGCAGGATCTCAGGGAATGGTAGAAGCCAGAAAGAAATTGTAAGCGGAATACATCAGGCTAAAACTGCATTTAATTTGAGGAAGAACTTACTCACCAGCAATAACATCAAGTCCTGGAGTTTGATGCTACAGAAGGATGATTAAGATCAGCTGAAAAGACAGTCACTGATAAAGAGATGCTGAAAAGGGTACACGAAACCAGGTGTTTGTGGAGACACATCCAAATAAGAAGAGACAAACTCTTATGAGTATTGTTGGGACAGAATAACGTCATTGGATTTATAGCAGAAGGACGTATTGATGGAATGAATTGCCGGGGACGGACGAGGAAGTCATAAGGGCAGCATATTATGAATGATATGGGCTGCAATACTTACGTGGAACTGAAGGCACACAGAAGAGGGGAATGGCGTGCTGCTGCAAACTAACCTCAGGGTCTTACTCTATAGAGAGAGGAGAGAGGGACTGAACTGAATTTGGGAGAAATGTAATTTATGCCACATCTTGACTAAAAGATGGGACCGGTTGACAGGACACGTCGTGAGTCAACAAGAAATGTAATGGAAGTGTGAGGGGAGCGGGTAGGAGCTAAAAATTGTAGAGGATTACCAAGGTTTCACTATAAGAAGCACAATCAAGTTGATGTAGGTTGCAATAGTTATGAAGAGATGAAGTCCGTTGCACAGGATAGACTAGCTTGGAGATCTGCATCTAACTAACTCGGTCTCAAACCGAGTGAGGTAACGCAGTGGTTGGCATACTGGATTCGCAAGAGATCCCCATCTGGCTAACTGGATTTGGCAAATTGCGGTATCTTCCGTAGTTCATATGAACGATTCTTGTATTGAAATGATGTGAAACGAGTTAGCTTACCGTATGTGTATACGTTATTGGCGTTAACATTAATTAATTCATTATTTTCTTCTGGCTTCTAGTTTTTAAACCGGTCCCCGTCAGATCACCGCAGTCAAGCGTTGTCGGGCTTGGCTAGCACTTTGATGGGTCACCGTCCGGGTCTGCCGAGTGCTGTTGGAAAGCGGAGTGCACTCAGCCCGTGTCAGCCCAATTGAGGAGCTACTTGACAGAAATAACGGCTTAGGTCACGAAAACAGACAATGTCCAACAGAACGGTGTACTGACGACATGCTGTGCTGGGTAGCCACGCGGTCTTGGTCGCCTTGTCACGGTCAGCGTGGCTCCCTCCGTCGGAGGTTCGTGCCCTCCCTCGGGGATTGGTGTGTGTTGTCCTTCACGTAAGTTAGTTTAAGTTAGATTAAGTAGGGTGTAAGCTTAGGGACCGATGACCTCACCAGTTTGGTCCCATAAGACCTTACCCCAAATTACAAATTTTTTGCTGACGACATGCCTCTCTGTATTAGCATTCGGTAACCCCTAAGGGCTAAGGATGACATGACGGCCGGCCGGTACCGTTGGGCCTTCAAGGCGTGTTCGGATGGTGTTTGTTATTTACCACTTTTTAAATAGAAATTCGTCAATAGAATAGAAGTAGTAGTCCAGAAGAAACGGTTTTAAATTAAATTTAAAACTTGCTTTGCTACCTGTCAGACATTTTGTTGTTGGGTAAATGATCAAAAAATTTTTTTCTGCTTATTGAACTCCTTTCTGATCCACTGACGCTATAACAATGGGTAATAAAAGTCACATTTCCCCTCTTGTGTTCGCCGGCCAAAGTGGCCGTGCGGTTACAGGCGCTGCAGTCTGGAACCGCAAGACCGCTACGGTCGCAGGTTCGAATCCTGCCTCGGGCATGGATGTTTGTGATGTCCTTAGGTTAGTTATGTTTAACTAGTTCTAAGTTCTAGGGGACTAATGACCTCAGTAGTTGAGTCCCATAGTGCTCAGAGCCATTTGAACCATTGGAACCCTCTTGTGTTCCAGGTATGGAGATCACTGTTCTTCTCAACTTGTGATGGTTACTTTATGACGAATTTCGTTACTAAATATATGCCTTGTGATGAGGCAGTTAAAATGCCTAGCTCCTTGAAGAGGTACCATCATCACGTCGTTGGGTGAACACGACACAATATTCTTACTGGTCGCTTTTGTGCAATCAATACTTTCTTTCTAAATGATGAGTTACCGAAGAAAATTATTCTGTAAGACATTACTCAGTAGCTATGTGCAAAATATATCATTAGGTTGATACGTTTGTTTCCAAGATTAGCAATTATACGATGAGCAAAAGTAGGTAAACCTAATTGTTTAAGAAGCTCACTAATGCTTTTTCCAGTTCAAGTTTTTTTCAGTATGTACATCCAAACACTTGGAGCAATCTACCCTGTTTACTGACTCCTGCTCATGTGTTACAGCAATTTCTGGGTGACTGTTTGTTGCACAGAACTGAATGTAGAATTTTTTTAATTTTGGGAGCCCCATTTTCAGAGAACCACTTAATAATTCCTTGGGAAATATAATTTATCAACTCTTCCGTTGCTTTCTCTCTAACAGGATTTATTATCTAACAGTAGTATCATCTGCAAAAAGTATCAACTTTGCTTGTTGAGTGTTAAGTGAAAGGTCATTCACACACACATACAAGGGATACCATTGGACCCAAAACTGAACCCTATGGGACTCTTTTGGTGTTTTTTTTCCGGTCACTAAAATTTTATACCTTCCCTACACTGTGTGAATTATTCTGCAGAACCTTTTATATTTTGTTTGTTAGATACGATTCAAACTAGCTCTGCATAAACCCAACAATTTCATGCAGCCTGAGTTATTTTGAGAGAGTAACATAATTTTCACTATCAAACTCCTTGAAAAGATCACTAAAAATACCATCTGGCTATATATCATTATTTAAAGCTTCTACTATTCGATCAATGAATGTATAAATAGCGTTCACATTGGAGCAACCCTCTGGAATCCAAACTGTGATATATGTGACGTAAATTGTTTTCACTAATGTGTGTGACTACTCTTTGAGTACATTACATTTTCGGATGTTGTGAAAAACGGTGTCAGTAGGGAAACTGAATGGTAAAAGAGCACAGCCGACTTCCTTGCCCGTCGTTTCGTAATCCGAGCTTCTGCTCTGTCTTTAATGACGCTGTTGTCAACATAACGTTAAACTCTAATGTGCCTTCTTTTTATCCGATATCAAGACCACAGCGAAGCTTATAGTTAGCAGCAATAATGATCATAATGGCACAAAGAATAAAAAAAAAACAAAAACATTTACATATTTGGCAAATTAGATATGGAGAATTTTGCTCCACTACTCAGTAGTGACGAACGATCATTTAAATCTGTCCGTGAACACGTAAATATTTTTTAGCTGAAGTTCAAAACAGCAGTTGATGAGCCTCTAGCAAATTGTTTGTGTAGGTGAATAATGAGGTTCCATTTGGCATGCAAACAATATCTTCTGACATAAACACAGCGCGTACAACGTAAACATCTGTGGTTTATGATGTTCGTAAATCATATTCCATCTCGATTCTCAAAAGATGACAAAACCAGAAGAAAGTATTGTAACACTATCCTCTTACTGAAAACACAGCTAATGAAATATCTGAAAATATGAACACATAGTGCAACGCAAATGGAGTGTTATCCAGTTTCGACAAGACTCAGGACAATGCAGTCCCTCTTGTAGAATTCCATTAGCTATAAAAATAGTCTACTCAGATAATGAAATACAATATAGAACATATACATACGGAATATCCATATCAAGTAGTTCATTAAGCGCCATCGTTCAGCTACGTTAGCAGTGTGCATAATTACTGCTAGAGATGCAGGGACCAGTTTATTCGGCGTATTACCTTTCACTGATGAATTATGGAGTCATTATCGTGGGGATACTCATCTGCCAACGATGTAATGTCATAACCCAGAAATGTGTTAGCTATATTTGGTATTAGTTGCACAACACGTTGCGGATAGTTCTTCAAAATTTGCTGTTTTGACGCCTGCGCCACAGTACATACGTATTCAGTGAGTTCCGATACTATGACTTTCCGGGAGGTGTTTCTGAAATTCACTTTTCTTAAAACGTCATTTTAACGCCTTTCTGAGCATTTTAAAGCGCGAATGCGAGTTTTATACTGGTAACAAACAAAACTCGCATGTACACTAATAATCAGTGGTTACACGTTTTATTAATTAAGTTAAATATTATTTCGCGGTTTACGATTTGATACAAAAATGAAATAACAATAAATTTGAACTATAAGATACTGGAAAAGGGAAAAATCATAAATGTTTCATTACCCAAGAGAACAGAGCAAGCACAACAGAACGGTGACATATGGAGTAGACACAACGAACTGAGTCGAATCGAATGAACTGACTGAAGTGACACATAGCAGTATGGCGCACATTGGATGCGCCGGTCGATCGGGGCTGCATCTAGGTAGGCTGACTAGCGCCAAAGAGACGCCACATTAATGGGCAAAGCATTGAAGACCGGCAGTAAAGCAGATGATGGGCCCTTGCTAGGCAGGAAGTCGATGGGACGACTGTGAGCTTCCTGCGACTTTCCGTGGGACAGGTCACTGGTGCCCAGATGTCCAGACTCTGTTACAAAACATATTTGTGAAGGCGCAGGCTTTTAGCGAGTTTATAGCCGTTCTTTGGAAACTTCGAAATGGACGCTACAAGGGAGATAACAATCTCTTTATGGAGGGCTGTGGTTCTATCCTGGTCATGTTGTTAGCAAAAGACATAGTGTAAACGTGTGGGAAAGAGGCCGCTAAGCTGAATCTTGTTTTTTCTCCCAGTTAACTTTTAAATCTCTGATTGGTCAAATCTGTGTGTGCAGAGCAAGGGGCCAGTCTCCCATTTTCTAATGCGGCGCTCCAGCTCGTGATGGGTTGTTCTAAAGTGGGAGCCATCAGAGACAGTAAATTTGTAAGACTGGATGTCATTGAACTGATATATATATATATATATATATATATATATATATATATATATATATATATATATATATAATAACTTTTGAACACTATTAAGGTAAATACATTGTTGTTCTTTGCTAACTATGCCTATCAGTAGTTAGTGACTCCAGTAGTTAGAATCTTTTATTTAGCTGTCAGTATTGGCGCTCGCTGTATTGCAGTAGTTCGAGTAATGAAGAGTTAAGTGAGGTAAGTGGTTCATGAAAGGTATAGGTTATTGTTAGTCAGGACCATTCTTTTGTAGGGATTATTGAAAGTCAGAATGCGTTGCGCTAAAAATATTGTGTGTCAGTTTATTGATGATCAGAATAAGTAAAGAGAGAAATGTCTGAGTACGTAAGGAGTTCATCAGCACAGTAATTCATAAATTTTTCTAAGGGGACGTTTCATAGTCTAAGATGTAAGCGTGCTTTGCTACCGAGCTGACGAGGAAAGCTGACAGAAAGAGAGGTCACTCTTGCACTGGGGCTTCGATAGTAAAGCACTGCAGGTCTCTACCTATCTGTGAGATTTGTGTCCTTTGCTAGTGTGCCACTTAGAGCCTGTACCAGTCACCTTCTGAGCCATCAGATGTACTGCTTCTAGCATCACGCACACAACAAGTAATGCGTGGGTGTACTTACTTGTCTTGAGTCGACCGTCTAAACATTTGACATATTCCGTCACGCATAGTCTGGGACGGAGTCAAATAGGTTTGGCAGACCAGAAAACGGGTCCACCTGCGCACTGGAATCCACCGGGGTTTCAGAGGCTCATAGGGAAGTACCTGTGTTCCAAATTAGCCGAACGCGACACCGCATACTTGCATTTTTCGGGCGCGCGCCATTAATAACAGATTGCTGCCGTCCATGACTTCAGTCGCCAAACGCATGGTCGTGTGCCGCCCTGATCAGGAGAAGAGGAAAGTATTCGCGGCTACGGCGTAGGGCTTCAATACATGTTTCTCAGCACCCTGCTCTTTCGAACCATATTTTTGTTTTTGTATAGTAGAGTATAGATGCTTGACTGTAGCGTAGTTTTCTGGCCATTCCACGCATTCACGTGTATGAAGTCATATAAAGTGTTTAGTGTTCTGGTTAGTGTCGTGTCGTGTGTCGATCCCCAGCTGATCCACTTTGTCCACCATAGACCCCATATTAGTGAAAGCATTTGTCAAATGGAAAAGTTTGTGTGACATTTCTTTAACCTTTTTTTTGTCTTGTGATGTTAAAAATGAATAAATCTATTGTTATTTAGATCACAACTCCTCTCTGTGTTCTGTTTATCATTACCTTTGCTATTTTTATTAGTCTTGATTACAAAAGAAAGTAGCAAACTAGCACCACTTTAACCACAGCAAAAGTTCTATCGTACCATACCTCAGAATCTGCAGTTCCGTGTTTTCGTCAGAGGTTCTGGTACGGCGTACCGGTATATATCGTCACAAATCAAGCACATTGTATATTCATTAACGTCCTCTCACGTTAGACTATTTGCCTGCTTTTAAATATAGCAATAAGTACAAATATACTGCTGGGACTAAAAATACGCTCAATAAAGACATCAGAGGCTGAACATCATGACAGAAAGGTGACAGTTACATTAGTACAAATCTGTTCAGAAAATCTACTAGAGTGTATTAAGACAGAGCCCTAAGGGTAATGTGGTAGTTTAAGAATGAATTGTAGACATTTCCGTTGTGTCAGTCCTTTTTCTCCTTTAAAGATTATCTTCACAGAAGAAATTTAAGGTCATTTAATAATTAACATTATCCTTGTAGTGCAGTAACATTTTAGAGCGTTAAGTTCTTTCATTTTATTGTGCTTAAATGATATGTATAGCTGTGACTTCCTTTCATATTCTGCTATCCTTAACAGAGGGGCCTTGAAAAATGACTGTTGTAATAAAGTTACACATACGCAGATATGAAAAGTAACACTTTTTGCTGCTGTGTGGACAATGTGTACAATAATGACAACGCGAAAATCGCTCGATGACTATCACACCAAAATACTTTCTCATAACCTCTCCTTAAACCCGGGGATATTTTGTCATTTCCAAAAGTTGTTGCTGCCCAGACACTTGTTGATAATAATGTGAAACAGAAAATAAGAAAATGAAAGTCCAAATATTAAAAGTTGGCCCCAAATTCTCCATAACACTGTAGAATGAGGAGTTTTTTCATCTTTCGATTTCCATATCGATTTGAAGAGGGATTATCTACTTAAATAGCAATACGAAGTAGTGCCATTGATAATCAGATGAAATCGCTGACGAAATCATCTTCTCCACATAAAAAAGCGCCGATTCTCAAGCCAGAAATAAAACAAGGCCCATCAGCTCTTGTCACGTATAATGCCATAAAAGCCATGGAGAGAGGTAACCATGTGAATTCAATATTAATTTTCTATCCTCAAAAAGTTTTTCATTCGCTACCACTCTACTCTCCACTAATGACAGAATGTTCATACAGAATTTCGCAAGTATTTTTGCATAGATCTCCAGAAGCACATAGCTGATATCTGGAGTCTCCCAGGAAAGAATACTAGCGTTATTACTGTGCACTATATTCATTAGTGACATTACAATTTTACTAGCTCCAGTCCTAGAATTTTTGACATCAGTTATGTTTGGAGGATTGCTACAAGACAACAATTTAATAATTATCAGTCAAGTCTCAACAAAGTGTATATATTCTGTAAATTCACAAACTGCTCTCAATAAAGAGAAATGTAATCTTGTCCACTTAACAAAACATGAATTGTAGTAGTAACCTTTGACTAATAATGAGCCACAATTGGAGTCAGGCAGGTCATACAAACACCAAGGAATAAAACTGTATGGAGGCATTGGTTAAAACGGTCTCATATGCTCAACTGTGGCTAAAGTACATGGGAAACCTGGATTTGTTAGAAGTTAACTACAAAACTGCTTAGGAAACTCTTGCACGGCTTACATTCGATTATTATTCAAGTACCTGGAGCCCATGTTAGATCAAATCAAACATATAGCCTGTGTAAGGGAAGGTGACACAAGGAAAATCTGAATAATCTCAACTGACATACACTCTAAATAGAATTCCTAATATTTTGCTGAAACCTATTTGTCAAAAATCCAGAAACGGCTTCTCAAATCAGTATCTAGAAATATTCTTGGTCTTCTAATGCATTGCTCTCCCACAATCTGTAAAATAAAATTAACCTAAAATAAAATTAACTTAAGAACAGGTAAGTAAGCAACCTGCGAAAAGATTCGGAAGGACCCTCATACTGATACTAAAAGTACCCTCCCCCATTAATTTAAAAATGGCTCGCACAGTAGGACTACATGTGAAGATGGAGATGAATCAAGCGGTGCTCATTCCGATTCGTATTGGAATCATAACTTTTTTTGATTAATGATGATGAATAAATCAACCACCAGTACGATGTATTCCATTTTAATAATAGCGAGAACTTGTAATAGATTTCTTCTTCAAAAGCCTTCAAAAACTTTGGTACTAAATGTACAGAGCCTAGACTGAATTTTCTACAATATGTAAAGAAGAAGGATGAGTGTTAGAGGGTTTTGCTGTTGTTTTAAATTCTAGAAGATCTTACTTTGTTATCCTTGAATGGTTAATGAGAGCCTCACTGGCATCAAACAAAAGCTATTGCTTTTTCATATTAAGCAAGCAATAGTAATAAACCATACACTGCAACGCAGCTTTTTTGGACCTTCATATACGTTTGTTTCCGAATGAGAGCTCATATATATATATGTGAAAGTAGCATAATGGAAGTTCCCATGTTGACGACACCTCACGTTTATTTCCGAAAAAAGTTGTCTACATTTCGTCTCTAACTTAGCAGTCAAACATACAGTAAAACAAAATGTGGTCTTACTTTTTTTAGGAATGCTCTTATTTTCCGGATTTTTAAGCATTATGATACAAGAATTGTGCTGGAAATGTTTTAAGGTGTTTAATAATATTCAGATGCAATTCTAACGATATAGCTCAATTTACGATTCCGACAAAATTGTGCTGTTGTGGGCTGCTAGGCAGAGATATCGCACAGTGGCAAGGCTCTTTTAGCTAGGAGCTCCAGAACGGTACTTCAGTTCACAAGTCCTAACTGAAAAACTGAGATCGCGAAACACAGTATCGCATGTATGTACTCTGCTAGAACGGCATCAGACGCCGACAGGTGTAACATTGTCATGCAACGGACGGATCAACGCCAATAATATGTTCCAAATTCTTTATGAAACAGTGTCAAGAGGTTTGGAATTTAAACGACAGAAAAGTGTGTGTTTTGTTCATAAATGAATTCACTGCCTGATCCTTGGTTCGAGTGTTGCCACGTTAACTGGATTTAGAAGTTAATAGATTTTCTGCTTGATTCTAAATAAACGAACAGGAAAGAAGGAAATCTTGAGGTAGTTACACCCACTCCCTAGATTATTGCATGTGGTCCGGACACAAGAAGAAAAATGTGCACTGAAAAATATATGGCTTCATGGTAGCAGCTACATCCGAAGGTCTCTGCAGCATGGAAATACCAGTACCCAAGCTGATAATTGCGCGAAAATGATTTGCAGCTTCAGGCTGCACAGCTGTGCCAATTAGCTTCCCTAACAAGGCTGGTGAGCCAACCTGTGGCTGAACGTACGAGAAAGACCGGCAGTGCAATCAGAGAAGACATCGCAGTTAGGCATCGGAATCTGAAGCATCGTGTTCGATGCATAACAACTGCAAGAAGCACACTGTGGTTGTTATACTACCAGCTGTAATTGACCAGCGTGCGTGATGGCAAGAAATAGCAGATTGTGTCCCTAAGTATAGCTGTGATGTATGATACCAAACGAAACGAGGGCCGAACTCTATTACTTTTCTATCAACACGACAAAATTTACTGAGGGAAATATTTTACAAGAATCGTTTGAATGCTGGTGAATTACAACGCTAAAATTAACATTCTAAAATACGAGTCACACGAAAGATTTTTTGTTTTTTAAATCATATTTGTTAGACCGAATTCACTAATTAGAAAAAGAGAACACAGTGTTCCAGATACAACCTGAAGATATTACACCACACATTTTCTCTGAAGACTATAATGATCTGTTTACTTTGAAATGTTACGATTGCATGCTTTTCATCGGCTGCTTAGTTATCAGCCAGACATTGTTCAACGTAAAGGTGTCTGCTTCATTGGCACGAGGAAGTCCACACACTATTCAATGGCTAAGACTGACTTTATAATAGGCGGTGGGACGTTGTGCAGCCAGCAGCACCACTACATTAACACACACACGCGACAGGCTCATGACATCCGACCGTAATGGACATAACAAAGGTAGCTAAATGCATTAGAGTGCAATTATGGTTAAAAACTGAGTACTGTGTCCTCAGACAAAGTTGACACTCGGAGCTGTGGTTGCTGGGGGCGATCGTAATGGCATTCCTTACACACGGTCGCTCCCATCAGACACTGCGCAAAGTGTCAACTTTGTTTGCACGTATAATACACAATGGGGAGACAGCTTAAGAACTGACGAAACTATGATTTAAATAAAACACGGTCCCCTGCTTGATCGGGTAATGAGTAAATCACAGCAGACCTTAGCTTAGACATGGCAACGGCAGCGTAACAAAAATACACCATAGCATAATCAAAAGATTGTTCTGGACTTTGTAGTTACTGAGCCGGCCGGTGTGGCCGAGCGGTTCTAGGCGCTACAGTCTGGACCCGCGTGACCGCTACGGTCGCAGGTTCGAATCCTGCCTCGGGCATGGATGAGTGTGATGTCCTTAGGTTAGTTAGGTTTAAGTAGCTCTAAGTTCTAGGGGACTGATGACCTCAGAAGTTAAGCCCCATAGTGCTCAGAGTCATTTGAAACATTTTTGTAGTTACTGAAACACTATTAAATTACGCTGAAATGCTCAGTCAAGATGCTTTTCACACTTCTGACATAGGAAAAACTGCTAATAGATATGGTAGCACGCATATTTTATTTTACAAGGTAATTTTGAATTATGTCTCATAATAATACCTGACTTCCTCTAATCATTAAACTAACCCTTTTCGCGAGTATAATGTTACGCTTCACTCCATACAAGTGCTAACAACTGCGATTTCAGTTGTCCATCATGGAATATGCTCAGTATGTTGCAGTTACTTTGGGTATTGCTACCTCCTTTAAACAAAATTTGCTAAAGGCTTATCAGTTTTACGTTGTTATATCTCTAAGGAATCAGTAACCGAACATCTCTCCAGTGGCATGAATATTATGTTTTTCTGTGTTAATGTGTGCAATAATACTTTAGTCAACAAATAACTGAGCCTCAGTACTTTCATATTCTTTTTGAAAGTATCACCTTTTATCATGAAATATAACTGACACAAGTTCATTTCTTCTAAGAATTTTCTTTTAAATGTCTCTTGGACGTTGATGCGTTTGAACTTCAGAAACCTAATACACACTATCAACAATTGTAGGATTCTATCTCAACAAATGGAAGCCGTCGTTTTTAAATTAGTGCGTCTCCTCTTTATTCGAAAAAATTGTTCAAATCGCTCTGAGCACTATAGGACTTAACTTCTGAGGCCATCAGTCCCCTAGAACTTAGAACTACTTTAACCTAACTAACCTAAGGAAATCACACACATCCATGCCCGAAGCAGGATTCGAACCTGCGACCGTTGCAGTCGCGCGGTTCCAGACTGTAGCGCCTAGAACCACTCGGTCACTCAGGCCGGCCCTCCTTATTTAAACGTTAGTGTGAATTAATTGGAAGGTTGGCTCTTTTCTGCTCATCATCTGCCGCTGATGAGGTGTTTAACTTATTAACTCTTGAATATGCAGCACGCATTATATGGCGACAGGTGCCAACGATGCGCAGGTAGTGCCGATGTTCGCTCCGACACACGCGTGCGCGACTCCTCCTCCAAAGCATCGGGCAGCGAGCACAAAACACGACGTTAGCCATCTACGCGGATGACACAGCCATCCTTGCGCAAGACTGGAAACAGTCGAACGTAATTTCACGATTACAGAGCGCACCCAGAACTGCCGAGACTTGGTTCGAACGACAGCGTATTAAAGTAAACGTTGGCAAGTGCGAAGCAGTTCTGTTCACGCAGACCGAAGCTATTACGCAGACATCAGCACTATAGACAGGCAGCACTATTTGCACGCCCAAAACGTTTTCGACAGAAAGTTAGGTACATCGGTGTCTGGCTGGATAGGAAACTTACATGGAGGGGGGGGGGGCGGGGGGGAGAGGCGCCTCATAGAATACGTTCCCAAAAGAGCGCATGTGAGGCTCAAATAACTCTATATATGACGGTAGTATCTGTTCCCGAAAGAACAGTTACCGTGGATGACCATGCAGCTTTGCTAGAAATTAAATGATAATTAAATGGACACCCTAGCTGCAAACAGGCGTTGATGTACTTCATTGGGGACATGTTGAAAATGTGTGTCCCGACCGGGACTCGAACCCGGGATATCCTGCTTACATGGCACACCCTCTATCCATCTTTTTTTTTTTTTTTTTTTTTTAGTTGACCGGCGGGGCTCGGGGGGCAAAGTGGGCAGGGGTCGAAACCTGAGGCCTGGCCACAGTGTCCTCCTCATCACCACCGAGCCTGTCGTGCTTAGGGAAGTGGGAGGAGAAACAGGAATCAACAGTAGTGGAAGGCGTTGTTATTTATTTATTTGCATGTGTTTTTGTAATATTCACTAATAGCATGAAATTATGGGAACACATATGCGAAGGAGAAAAGAAATATAAATTCTGGGTAAAGAAAAAGAAAGGAAAAAGGAAAAGCAAAAAGAAATAAAATCCGCGCAATCTGCGACGCGTTCTCCCATCCGCGGAGGTCAGAAGTAGAATAGATCGTAGGCGGTTGAAACTCAGACACCGCCGGGGGAGGAGGGGTGGGTGCCCTCTGTGCCAGGCACCCCCCAACTCAGTGGCGGTCTAACAAAGACCGCTCGAAGATAGTTAGCAAATAATGTTCGGTAACGTGGCGTGTTTTCGAGAGCTGCATGGGCTGTTCGTAAATAGGTCCAATCCATCTGAGCCACCGCGGGCACAGAGGATAGTGCGTCTGCAGGGACTTATCCCTTGCACGCTCCCCGTGAGATCCACATTCCCATAGACTACCGTCATATATAGTTAAAATATGGCTTCCCGGCCATTGACGTTCTATTGCGAAAGCACACGCTATGCCCGAACTCGTACGGGACTTGGTAGATTAATCTGCCACGAGTAATGAGTATGATGGGCAAACATCTATTAGGCGCACTGCGAATGTAGTCGTGTGGACATGTTGGGAATGTGGATCTCACGGGGAGCGTGCAAGGGATAAGTCCCTGTAGACGCACTATCCTCTGTGCCCGCGGTGGCTCAGATGGACAGAGTGTCTGCCATGTCAGCAGGAGATCCCGGGTTCGAGTCCCGGTCGGGGCACACATTTTCAACATGTCCCCAATGAAGTACATCAACGCCTGTTTGCAGCTAGGGTGTCCATTTAATTATCATTTCAAATAACTCTACCTATTGCTCAGCAGGTTTCAAATGGCTCTGAGCACTATGGGACTTAACATCTGTGGTCATCAAACTTAGAACTACTTTAACCTAACTAACCTAAGGACATCACACACATCCATGCCCGAGGCAGGATTCGAACCTGCGACCGTAGCAGTCCCGCGGTTCCGGACTGAGCGCCTAGAACCGCTAGACCACCGCGGCCGGCCCTCAACAGGGAAAGTCCACTAAATACGAGGGTATCGAGGTCCCTATACATGACACTGATCTGACCTCTGACGATGTACACAGCTCCCGTCTGCTGATATGTAGCTCCTACACGCCTGCACCGCCAGCAGGTCATACCGGACGAAGTGCTATGTATCACTAGCAACGATACACTCTCACCGCGGATCTTCACAATGAATACCGCCTTGAAACCCTCAAGGAAGCATTCAAAAAACTCGCCACACTGTTACACAGAACACGAGACACTCGAACAACTCTTTCATCCCTTCTCTGTGGAGCTATGATCGTAACAACAAATGGAAGCAAAGCGGCCAAAGACACAGTTAGTTAAGGCCTCATCAACTATGGCGAGCTAACACACACAAGCGACAACGTCGGCGACCCCCGCACATCAGCAATATTGACTGGACATGCCGGCTGCTATTAAAGCCGACCAACAGGCAACAGCAGGGGAGCCGATAAACCAGTACACTAGCGCACAAAACGCCTACACTACCCTTCTACGGTGTATGACCTATCAGACATTAACCAACGACGAACTCAAGTGTTACTGGTATGGCGTTGCTGGCCGAGAAGACTACGCCGGTACCCAGCTGCAGCTGCCGAGTGCTAAGGCATCGCAACGTCAGAGGTACCCGCCTGCATGATACCCACTACCAACTTGCATAATCTATCGCAGATATCAAGGAATCCGCTACTGCTCTTACTATCCATTCAGACTATCGTAGATGTCTTTGGCTCCTGACTTGGCACATTTTTTGCTCTGACCTTCAAACCGCTACGCTTTGTTCAATTTTCGACCCACTCTATCTCCAGATGAGCGCGTATTAATGGTTAATCATAGCCAATGTACGCAAACATCGCAGTACCCTCATCCTATGAAGTAGTGGAAACTAACACCTGTGCAGAGGTGGCAGTGAACCTTTTTATGTCGGCCATCATATCGGTGTGGGCGTGGAGGGGCCCCACCGTATATATTTCAGGCGGCTTGTAGCCACCTTGCGACTAAAAGTCTCGCCATGCAACAATGCTACGAGGATCACTCCGAAAGAAATGCACACTATTTTTGCAAAAATACAGTTTTCATTCTGCGCGTGTGAAAGTTTTACAGTGTGTAGATACATCTTTCCCGCTTGTTTTCAAACTTAGTTCAAACTGGTCCCGTGAGTGGCGCCGTCACAGCATGTCTTCAAGATGGCTGCTAGACTTGACGTTCGTCAGTAGCAACGTGCTGTCATAGAATTCATGTGCTGTGAAAACAAGACAGTGGGAAACATCCACAAGAGGTTGAAAAATGTGTATGGAGATGCTGCTGTCGATCGCAGTACAGTTAGTCGGTGGGCAACCAGGTTACGTGATGAAAGCGGGCACGGCAATATTGAAGATTGTCCTCGCAGCAACAGGCCTCGTACTGCACACACTCCAGACAATGTGCAGAGAGTTAACGAATTGGTGACCGCTAACAGACGTATCACAGTGAACGAATTGTCATGCTACGTTGGGATAGGGGAAGAAAGTGTTTGCAGAATACTGAAAGTGTTGGCGTTAAAAGAGGTTTGTGCCAGGTGGGTTCCCAGGATGTTAGCAGTGGCTCACAAAGAAACAAGAAAAACAGTATGCACCGAGCTTTTGGAACAGTACGAGAATGGTGGGGATGAATTTCTTGGAAGAATTGTGACAGGTGATGAAACACGTGTCCATCATTTTTCACCAGAGACAAAGAGGCAATCAATGGAGTGGCATCATGCAAATTCACCCAAGAAAAAAAATTCAAAACCACACCTTCTGCTGGAAAAGTTATGGCTAAGGTGTTTTTCGATTCCGTAGGACTCTTGCTTGTGGACATCATGCCAAGTGGAACCACCACAAATTCTGATGTACATGTGACGACAATGAAGAAACTTCAAGCTCGACTGAGTCGCGTTCGACCACATCGGCAAAAGCAAGGATGTTTGGCTGTTGCACGACAATGTACGGCACATGTCAGCCAAAAAACCATGGAAGCGATCACAAAACGCTGATGGACAACACTGAAACACCTGCCTTACAGTCCTGACCTGGCTCCATGTGACTATTATCTCCTTGGGAAGCTGAAAGACTCTCTTCGTGGAACAATGTTTGAAGATGATGACTCCCTTGTGCACGCTGCCAAACAGTGGCTCCAACAGGTTGGTCCAGAATTTTACCGTGCGGGTATACAGGCGCTGGTTCCAAGATGACGTAAGGCAGTTGAGAGGTATGGAAATTATGTGGAGAAATGAAAATATTGTTCATAAAGGATGTATCTACGCACTGTAAAACTTTCAAACATGTAGAATAAAAGATGGGTTTAAAAAAAAATAGTGTGCATTTCTTTTGGAGTGACCCTCGTATATGAACAACATCAGTAGCAACTACAATCGATGAGTAATTTCAGTCATTTACAATTAATCGTTCCCTGGCGGTTCTTATGTAAATGAAGTCAGCATAACTTGTTATGAACTTCTTTATAATTTAAACGCGGAGGTTTACCACCATAAGAAACAGTTAACTACCTATAGAGTCAAGACTGCCACATTTTTTTTTCTTTCTTTCAGCTGCTATGGCAGCTGATATTTACGAAAATGCTTAAAAACCATTGATCTCTATTTTGTGGAAACTTGACAGATTAAGAAAATATTATTTTTTAAAAAAGCTATAACAGCAATACAGGGAACATCGCCAAATGTGGTACAAGTGGACGTCACCAAAAAATACGAGCGGTTCAATTACACACATGAGGTCTTGCATACCGAATAAATCTTCATGCGGCGTGTTTGGGAAGTAAAACTTTCCCTCTGTCAGTTGTTCGAAGATACGAAACCTCGAATTCTCCGCCTCCGCAGAAGCGATAAGGACTTGTAGGTTCCATGCAGCGTACCACTCCGGTATCTTTCAATAGAGGCACTTCGTTTTCAATGGTTATAATCGCAACATTATACCTTTCAGGTCCGTTTCCACTGCTCATTTCCTTACTAACCACTGCAGGGACAGCAAGTTAACAGATGCATTTGACATTGCTTTTCTGCTGCGCAGTTTTCAAATTCACTCTAAAATGGCCTGATGTAAAGACTTAATAAAATCCTTATTAGCAACTGGAACGGCGTTTTGTTAATTGAACGCATAGTTAAGGAATCAGCACCCTCTGAATATGGAGAAACCAGAAAGTTACAGAATAATAATTCTGATACCTGTGGCCTTCCTTTCCGGTTTTAATACGTTTTGGTATTTTAAAAAGAGCTAAAACATAAACATGCACAATTTAAAAATAAGTACGGAAAATATTGTGAGATTCCAGACTGGCAAAGTTGTCCCTATTCCAGAAAGCTTCCTCGTGCAACATTTTCATGTGGTATTATTAAACTAAAGTGCAACACAATACTTCGTATTTAATCTTAAAGTGATTTGAAAGACAGTTATATACTTTATTAATAAAAAGTAGTTGTTTATAATCAGATGTGAATGAATAATTATGGCGAGACACTTTTGAAGTCTACCAAATAACTATCTCCTCCAAGACGAAAGGAAAATCACCCACGAAGGCCGGTAAGCACATGACAGTGCTGAAGACGCTCAAAATGGCCACTGTTAGTCTTCTGTATGCTATGGGAGCCGGCCGCGGTGGCCGAGCAGTTCCAGGCGCCTCAGTCCGGAACCGCGCAACTGCTGCGGTCGCAGGTTCGAATCCTTCCTCGGACATGGATGTGTGTGATGTCCTTAGGTTGGTTAGGTTTAAGTAGTACAAAGTTCTAGGGGACTGGCGACCTCAGATGTTACGTCCCATAGTGCTCAGAGCCATCTGAACCATTTTTGCTATGGGAACTGTGGTGCCTCTGTTGATTAGTTCAGGGGCTTGGCAGACCGCCAGATTTTAGGCTGGTAAATAATTTTGTAGCGTTTTTGTTTTGCATGTTGGTATTCCGGATATTATGGGTTTATTTACATATGTCGTGTTCTTATTTGTAGTTCACTGTTGCTATTTGCGTTAACATATTATCATTTCGTCATTGGGAAATAGTGAGTGGTGCTGTGGACGCTAGAAAAAGGTGTGACGAGTGGAGAAACTGGAACAGGTTTGATATATTCTTCTGTCTTAAGAAAATAAGGAGGTGACAGCAGCGGAGGCACCCAGGGACATTTGCTCTCAGTATATGCCACTGGACTGACCACGGCAAGGAAACTGTTTTCTCGTTTCAAGGAGGATCGTTTTGACATTTGTGACTCCTTATGTTCAGAAAGATCTTCGTGGTTTGATGAAGATCATTTAAAAGCATTATTTCAAAATGATCCACACCACTGTACTTGAGAATTGGCGATTGTGATGAACTGTGATCGTTCCAGCGTCGTACGATATTTGCGTCCAATGAGGAAGGTTGAAAAATCAGGTGTATGGTTGCCGCATTCTCTAAGCCAAAATCACAAAAATCAGCAGGTGGCCATAATTGGATCTCTGCTTGCTCATCATCAATTGTCTGGTGAACAACTCCGACCATTCCTATCCTGTAACGTTACTAGTGACGAGAAATGGTGTCTTTATGCTAACACAAGGAAAGGAAAGGAATAGTTGAACCAAAACAAAGCAGCAACTGCCCTTAACAAATATCTGCGCGCATCCACAAAAGATAATGTTATGCATCTGGTCATGACATTTATTGTTAATAACTGAGACTTTTTGCAGACGCATTCCAAGAACAACGACCTGGAAGACTGCGTGAAGCGATGCAACTCCACGATAATGCCCACCCCCATTCTGCTAGAGTGACAAAAAAGCTATACAAGAGGTGGATTGGGAGGTCATTCCGTACCCACCTTATTTATCTCAATTTGCGCTCTCAAATTTTCACCTTTCTCGCTCGCTATCGAACAGCGTTCAAGAAACTCCCCTCTGCATGAAAATGTTCTCCTTACGTGGCTCTTCACCTAAAAACCACGTGATTTTTATTGTCTCAGAATCGAAAAGTTACCATAGTGCTGGCAGACTGTTGTAAATTCTGAAGGAGAATGTATTACTGACGACCAAAGTTACTGTTACGTGTATCTGTTGTGTTCGTTAAGCTTGTGAGAAAAAGCTACGAACTTATGCCCCAAACTAACAGAATCGTCTTCAAAAACTAGAAAAGTTTTCTTACATTACTAAGTTTCCCAGTTGATGGTAACTAACAAAATATTTTAAAAATAAACAAGTGTCAACTTGTACAAAGTGGCCGTATTATACACGTGCCTATATGAGAAGGATATCTCCTTGCAAATGGTCTACCACTCTAAAACGGTGATACTCAATGTGTCCTCTGCAGAGTCCTTACAGAGGACTCTGTAAGGACTCCGCAAAAATAATGGCAACCTAAAAAACAAAGAACATTAAGTCTTGTCACACACTGAGAAAAATGAAGGCAATAAATATCATATCAATGTTGGTTTTACAAAGATTATTTTTTTCTCTCAGTACGTAACAGTGGAAAATGAGGCGACAAGCAGCATATAAATCTACAGTTATGCTACGATCAAAAATGGTCGAAGTATGACTGCCGAATGAGCCAGGCCAGATAACACCATGTACGATATAAGATCCTGTACACAAACTGTATAAAACCAGTGACGTAAAACTTAAAATCCCGTGTAATCTGCGTTCTCCTGCCATATTTCTAACAGGTTGATGTTGTGTAAGCAGCCCGTAGAAGCTAACAGTACACTCATTATTGCCAGCCTCCATGGGCTTCTTACATAACATCGGTCTGTTAGCAATACGGCGTAAGTACGCACATTACACGGGATTTTAAGTTATACTTCATTAGTTTTATATAGTTGGGGTCTGCCGTATCTCATACTATATCATACGTGGTATTTCCTACCCTGGCTCAAAAAATGGTTCAAATGGCTCTGAGCACTATGGGACTTAACACCTGAGGTCATCAGTCCCCTGGACCTTAGAACTACTTAAACCTAACTAACCTAACGACATCACACATATCCATGCCTGAGGCAGGATTCGAACCTGCGACCGTAGCGGTCGCGCGGTTCCAGACTGAAGCACCCAGAACCGCTCGTCCACACCAGCCGGCCACCTGGCTGATACAGCAGTCATACTTCGTACATTTGTACAAGCATCTTTTGGGTTTACTCAATTTTATTATGACAATCCACCATTGTCGTTTGACTTTTAACGTGGATAACTTCCGGAAAGATGGGACTCCGTAATTGTCCATCTGCGTTATGGAAATATAAACGTTATATACGTGAAGATGCGTCAATGCTGACGTGAAACCGGTAGTTGTGATTAAACCAACTTCATACAGCTACACGGCTTTTGGAAACATCTCATCATTCTTGGCTTTTAATTGTTGTAATTTGTATGATAATTTGAATGTTTATTGAGTGTTGAGTGTTGTTATTGTTACTTGTAACAAAATAACTGCATTAAAAATATTAAATTTTTTTGATTTTTGTAATTAAGAAACTAAATGTAGGAAGAATTGGTTCAACGTCACCATGACATCCGTGCATTTTTTGATACTTATTCTCCTGAAGAGCAAATACAAAACTGAAAATGAATTCTTGGGTTCAGAATCCTTTCCTATCGAACTTGCAGAGACCATAAAATGTGTCAAATGAAACCTATAGATCCTTTTTAGAAATGAAATGAGATTCAGTAGTGGAATCATTGTTCAGAACAATGCTGCTCTAGAAGGCCAACACCATGTTCTCATTGGAGCGAAATCGTCAGATTTAGAAGTGACTTCGGGCGTGTACCAAAAGGAAAATATTGTAGGGCTGCTGTTTACCACTGTATGGATACTGGGTGATTCCGGGATGTTGCTACAAACTTTCAGAGGTGATGGAGAAGGGTGAATGTATCAGTTTGATGCAAGTCGCCCTGGTCCAGAAACGACCATCGAAAGTTATAAGCGAAATCTTTCTGGTGACTCTGACAATGGACATTTTCTGCTGCGAGTTATTGGCTTTCTTTATTCTGGGAGGAGATAGTTTGGACGAAACGAAGAAAAAAAGCCATTAAACATTGGCTGTAAAGTGCATACCTTAAGATCTCGTATTTCATAACCGCATTGAGATATCGAAACGAGACGTTGGCAAATGGTAGCATGCAAAGAGATGGATATTTTGACATATGGTTATTATCCGAAACTTCATTATCTACCGTGTTATTCCACTAACTGCAGACTTTTTAAATGAAAGAATGTAATTTTTAAGGGCTATCAGTAGATGGTGAAACGAGTTATGCTATGCTTTTTGAAACAACATAAGTGAAGACATTACACATTTATTTTTGTACCGAGGATGTGCTTTTTCACAATCTGTTGACCTTATTTTTCCTCAGTTCCTCATTTAATACAATTAATGAGCCACTGTTTCAGAATTCTCTACCAACTGCATCTGCACAACATGTTAGTGGACATTGTGTAAACTCGACTGTGATTTGGCAAAAGAAAGAAATTTTAACCTCGCTTCAAGCGAAATGTTGATTCTACGACTTTTCTCTGTAAGTTACAAATGGTTAAAAGCCAGGCGAAAATAATTGCCTTTCCGTTGCAGTTCCAGGGGAATTCTTTTAGAAACTGTTAGGAGGTTGACACGTATCTTTCGAATATTAGCAGTTATACGAAGAGCAAAAGTAGCTGAACTTCACTGTTTGAGAAGGTAAGTATTATGCTTCTTCCAGCTCAAGTTTTCGTCTGTAAGTATACCCACACATTTGGAGCATTCTACCCTACTTATTAACTTCTGCTCACTTGCTACATCACTTGCTGCTATTGCCCAGAACTAAATCTAGTGTGTGTTTTCAAAATTTAGGGGCAGTCTATTTTCAGAGAACCACTTAATAATTGGAAAATATTATTTGTAAGCTCTTTTGTTGCATATCTCTAAGGGAATTTATAAGGCTAGTATCGTTTGCAAAAAGTACCAATTTTGTTTATTGAATTTTAAGTGGAAGGTCATTATCATATATAAGGAACAGGAGTGGACCCAAGGGGCCAGAACTGAACCCTGTGGGACTCCCATTGTGATTTTTTTTCCCCTGGTCTCTAAAATTTTCTGTCTTTCGGCCCCAACGTTCAAACAATTACATTGTAGCTGCTGGGTAAACTTACCTTGTATACACAGACACCCGCCCCCCCCCCCCCCCCACACACACACACACCGTATCTTGCCTCTGCCCATGGCATCACGTTGGTCCTCCATTGTCACATTCGCTGGCGCCGCCGCTGCGGCAATTTATATTTACGTTGCGATTTAATACACGTGTACTATTTTAAATCGCCGGTGATGACTTGTTCCAGTGAGTTCAAAACAAGTTTTCCGGCAGAAATTAAGCCCTGAGCCAAGCGATAATTCATTTCTCCCCATACATTCTCAAACCAAGTACAGTCACGCGAGTGCACTACAAATGAACCCTTTGAGTTCTGGAGGTGTTTTCGACGAAGGAAACACACACACACACAAGTCCTGTCAGACAACCGCATACAAAGAAATCAGTGTCAGGTCCCGAGCAAAACAAACTTCCTACCGTTAACATTTCCTTCGATGAAATAGGGGCCTATAATACTGTCCTCCAGAATCCCACACCATACATTCACCGACCACGGTTTTTGGTGTTCAACTTGCCGCAGCCAGCATGAATTTTCAGTTGCCCAATAATATATGTTATGCAAAGTAACATTTCCATGGTTCGTGAATGTAGCCTCGTCAGTAAATAAAATCAAATTAATAAATGTGTCATCCCTTTGAATCTGATGTTGAGCCCGTCGGCATAATTCAATGCGACCCATACAATCCGTTAATTCTTGGTGGAGACTGATATTGTAAGGATGATCTTTATGGCGATGCAGAACACGAACAACACTACTCTGGCTCATGCCAGATTCCCTTGCGATTTGACGCGAACTAACACAAGGATCTCGAACAAAAATGGCAAGAGTACCAAGTTCCGTTTCCTCTTTAGTAACTTTCCTTTGTGCATATGTTTCCGACGCGTTATAAATCCAGTTGTTCTCGATTTATCATACAAATATTTAAATGTACGACGTGTGAGTTGAGTACGTCGAGGATATCTTTCAGCATATAAGTCTCTAGTTCTCACTGAATTTCGTTGGTATTTTCCGTAAATGAGAAGCATATCGACTTGTTCTTCGAAGGAATACATCTTTCGCATTCGCTTCATTCGAGGATACTAATCTTGCCGTTCCTATTGCTGTTGTATTGCGAAACCGTCAAATAGTGTTTACATGTCACTGGCAAGTTAGATGGGTACTCCGTATTCGGCGAATATTTAGTGTTTGTACCATATACGAGAGAGAATTGTCAGAGCATGTGCTTCGATAAGTGCTGAAGTGATAAGGAATACCACTCAATCCATGATAAGAAGATTGCAGCACTGCATTGATACCAGTGGTCATCACTTCGAACATCTGTTGTAAATGGACGTTCATGCCACCTTTCTGACCTTTGTTGACCTTCAAAGATCTTACTGTTACACATCATTGGATTCCTCTCGATATCCGCTGTCAGAAAATAAGTACCAAACTGTAGCATCCCATTAAAAAAAAAACAAAAAAAAAACGACCATATCTCTGACGCGACCCCACCTGGCAACAAAGAACCAACTTCATATTAAGGCCCCCGTTGTCCCATGCAAATTTTGTCCCACAAGCTTTTCAGCTACTACCATACTTTCGGAGTTATTCTGGGTGGCAAAAGTTAGTGACTCACCCTGTACAATAGTGAAACGTTGTTAGCAAACAGGAAAGTTGTATTTATGGCTTATTGGCTTATTATTAGAACACTACTACAGAAAGTGAAAATGCAATAGCAATAAACAATGCTCAAAGTCAAAAAGAGGGGCAAGAGGAGAACAGGAGGTGGGTGGAAATGCAGGTAGAAAGTGGAAAGGGGACGACGGACAGAGAGAGGGTGCAGGAGAAGATGGAGAGATAGGGGGAGGAGAACACGAATACAGAAAAAGGGGAGGAGGTGATAAACAGAAAGAGGAGGAAAGAGAGTGGGGAAGGGGGAGATGGAGAGAGGTAGGGGAGGAGAAGATGGACAGAAAGAGGGTGGAGGAAGAGAAGATTTAGAGAGACAGGGGAAAGAAAGTGACTGGACGTATATCTAATTCGCATACGTTTTAAAAACTCCTTCTTTTTCTTTCTTTTCCATTTAATCATGTTGAGCCACAGCAACGCCTAGTGAAAACAGCTAGCTCTACAGTATTTATTATTTAACTAACTGCCTAAAACTCTTTAGTTAAATAATAAATACCGTGTCCCGTGTTTTTCATTCATAATTTATAAAATATTCTACCAGAACCAATGAAACAGAGAATTAACGCATAGCTGAAATTTTATTATCTCTTTTGTGTCATTGCTAAGTCTATATACACTTTCACGCAAGAGCACACAAGATAGCAGAAACCGACAGTGTTGAAAAAGTATGTAGGCAAACGGAATACATCTGAAACTAAGTAGATCCGTTTCAGGAAATCTGCAGTCTTGTTAACAGAGTCCCATACACTGTTCATCTGATGCCATCCGCCACAGAATGGTACTTTTTTTATGTGTCTATTTCTTTTAAAATCGTCGGAGGGGCGCACAGCTTTGGCTCGTAAACAGTTATCCACTAACATAACTCAGTACTCAATTTCACTGTCTTAAAGAAAGCTATATTCATAACAATAAATAAGGGACCCAAAATTTATGTATGGTCTCAGTTTGTCCCATAAAAAATAAGTATCTTCCTTATTTCCTTCTGAATAACCTTTTTAACAAATTCTGTAATTGTTGAACATCGGTAAACTGTGGTGTTCTGCCACGTTTCGGAAAGCTGCGAAGTTCCAACCATTAAAATCTATAATGTTTTTTCGTTACGTAGCGGTGGGTAAGGCTTAGCATCGGGACTTCTTTCATTACTTTAGTGATTGTGTAGCCACCAGCAACACCGCAAACGGAAGTAAATGTGTCTTTTTCCCTTTTTAAAATAATATAATTTGAATATATGTATTGGTTGATATTTATTTGACTGCAGGCTCTTCGACTCTGATAAGATGAGGACTGCTACCTTGGACAAAGAACGAAGAACTCAATTTTATTCTTAGGAGGGCTATGGACTGTGTTTTTCTGAGAACCCAAATGGATTCTCTCTCAGTGTAAGGAAAATTGTTTAGTTTATTTCCATGTATATCAGTGCAATCACCTTCGGGTAAGTATCTAAAGACATCGATGGGCATCGGCGGCACCACATCAATCAATACAATCTATCCCCTATTTCGCGATAATACAAAACAATTCATATCTTTTGTCAGTTCAGTCGGATAAGGTCCCACACCGCAGAGCAATACTCCAGAAGATGACGGTCTAGCGTTTTGAGGCAACCTCTTTAGTAGATTTGTTAGAGCTTCTAAATGTTCTGCCAGTGATGGCTCCTATTTTTTTAGTTATCTGTAATTTAATTCCTTCCTATTGAGCTGAACAGACAACCTTTAAATATTTGTGATTTATCGTGTAACCGAAATTTAACGTAATTTTTTAGTACTCAAATGGAGGACCTTAGTTTTTATAAGTACTGGTCATTTGATACTTTTAGCACCATGCCTAGATCTTGTCTACGTCATTTTGCAATTTATTATGATCTTCTGGTGACTTTAGTAGATGGCAGCGCCTTCTTCAGTCTTAGAGGACTGTTCAGAGCTGCGCGAAGTGACAGCGCGGCTAGAAGCGCCGTGTCACGTATTGCGCGGCCCCTCCCGCTGGAGGTTCGAGTCCTCCCTCTGGCATGGGTGTGTGTGTTGTTCTTACCATAAGTTAGTTTCAGTTAGTTTAAATAGTGTGTAAGTCTAGGGACCGATGACTTCAGCAGTTTGGTCCCTTAGGAATTCACATACATTTGAACATTTGAAATCGCTTGTGACGAACGATAATAGAAATCTAGAAGTATGTAATGAACTTGACATCCCGTGTTGATAGTACTCATTAGTTAGTGTGGAGGCGTTGGAAGAGTGAACTCAGTTCACTAGATTTGTCCCGCTGAATTTGACATTGACGAACTGGAGCATGCGATCTATTTTGGAAGGACATTTTTATTCACAACTTTCTTGATCGTATTTGGCAGAGTGTGCTTTGATCTGTCAGGAGGATTCAGATCAATACACACTCCGCTGCAGAATGAGAAATTCATTCTGAAAAAAAAAAAACCCGGTGCTTTGGCTAAGTCATGTCTCTGCAGTATAGTTTCTTCCAGGAATGCTAGTCTCGCAAGGTATGCAAGAGAACTTCTATAAAGTTTGGAAGGTAGGAGATGAAGTAATGAGCAAGTACAGCTGTGAGGGCTCATTGTGAGTAGTAGCTCAGTCGGTAGGACACTTGCCCGCGAAAGCGAAAAGTACCTGGTTGAAGCCCTGGGTCGGCAGACAGTTTTAATCTGCCAGGAATTTTCTTTCCAATGTCCTCTTCAAAATTAGTTGCTGCCAATGAACTTAAATGAGCCCTGAAGTTGTCTCTTTAGTTTGGACGCGCTGACGTCCCAGCCACTTCTTCAGGTGAACGAAAAGATGAAAGTCACTCGGCGATAGGCGGGAACCTCATGGTGGGTGATGGAAAATATCAGACTGAAATTCTTCAAGTTATCACTGAACTGCACCAGTACTGTGAAGAATGGCGCTGTCGAGCATCAGAACAATTCCAGATGTCTTCCACTTCAGTTCTGGATGATTCTCTTCAAACGTCGTAAAGTTTCACAATGAACAGTTGCCTTAATCGTGGTCCGTGCTGACTTCCGGAATTGCTCTGATCCATGATAACTCCAGTCGTCATAGTCCTGCTGCAACCCAACTGCTCCTCGAGCAATTTCAGTCGGGCAGTGTCGGTCACCCGCAATTCACACACGACCTAGTGTGGAGTGATTTCCATATTTTCCCTGAACTTAAGACGCGGCTGGAAGGGCAGTACCTCCAAACTAACGAGGAACTTCGAGGCGACCTCAAGACTCATTTTAGTTCATTAGCGGCTACATTTTGTGATGACGATACTAGAAACATTGTCCACAGATATGACAAATGCGTCGATCATTAAGGTGATTAAGTCGAAAAGTAACCATAAGTATACGTAATTTTACTAATAAAATAATTCTTATAAATTATTGCCTTTTATTTCTGGTCTATAGGAAGTTTAAAAAAGCTGTTCTTGTAATATTTCCTCGTATATACAAGCCGAACAATGACGGTGATAATCCTCACCCCTGTCCGACACTTCGTAATATTTTTTCTTGCTGTAGCCCTTCATGTCCAGTGCCACCTTTCAGAACTGTACTCTGTAATTTGTTAAACTTTTCACTTTAGTCTGCCACTTTACGCCCGTAATGGCCACAAATACGCCATGCTTTAGGCAGATACGGCCGCGGTGCTGGTTACAACGAGTTAAAGCGCCGGCCATTAAACATCTGTTTTACATAACTCGGAGCACCACCGAAGTGTGTTCGGAGATGGCCAGATTACGAGTCCACCCCCGACAGCTATTCTCGGCGGCCCACCCATCGGAGCAAAACCCCGGCGCGCACGAGCCTCTCTCGCTCACCCCTTCGGGCGGCATCCGAGGAGAGGGTGGGGTGAGGGTGGTAAGTTTTCCACCCTCGCGCGATGGGGCTGCGCAGATAACGAGGCAGCCGGCCATAGTGATACTTTTCCCCGTTCGGCCCGTGGCCCGCCTAAATGAATTAAACAGCCGTACTAGATTACTCTGTGCCCCTGAATAAATATGAGGAGCGGTCGGTGGTGGCTGTGACTTATTGTCGCAGGGGAGTTGAGGGGGAAGAAGGGGGTGGTGGAGGGGGGGAGGCGGCGTGATCTCTCGAGCGGGGGTGTGGCTCGCAGCCGAACCACACACACAAAACGACGGCTCTGCCCGGAATAATTAATGTACTTAGAGCCGGTAATAACGCCTGTTAAAAAACTATCTGGCCGCATCTCTTGCGTGCCCTAACAGCTGTTATTTTAACACTTCCCCCCCTGCAATCACGGCCGGCGAGGGCCCGGTTTACGACGCACTGGAAGGCACCGATCCAACGGATGGGCCCCGGTTTTAATAATAAATAATTAGAAAGCACATTCCCCGCCGGCCGGCTCTAAGTACTGGGGTATCGCCGTAACCTATCTATCGATACATAGTTTGCCCGCTGATTTATCGTTCCGCGCCGATATTAATATACAAACGACTGCGCCCACCGATCGAGTCGGCGCAGCCGCCTTCTTTTTGCTTCTCCGACACGCCTCTTCGCCTCGGGCGGCCGACAGCGGAGAACCTGAACGCTGTATAAAGTGTGAAGTGGATATGATGTATATTTCTTAATTGGCATAGAGTTCGATCGATGGCCGGCGGAACGAGGAGGACTGTAAAAAAGAGGAGTATGTGTGTGCGCGCGAAGGCGCCCATCTTGTTGCCATGTGTGGCGCGCATACATAAAATTTATTTTATACGGAAATTGTTATTGATATCGTGAGAGGGGCTCAGCGGCGCAGAGGGCGTGAGCACACTCTGGGCGTACTCACACATACATACACACGGCCGCAGGTCCGTGTGCGCTGCAGCCTCTTACTTCACGCCTCGGCTTAAACACCGCCGAAAGTGACACGATGATTGGCACCTGTAGCTGAGAACCGTAAAATGTAGAACCGGGCTAAGACCGTCCCCTGACGCGTGAATATTCAGTGCGAATGTTTTTTGATCACGTGGCTTTCAGTTGGTTCAACGTAGCCTTTCATTTCGTGTACCTCCTGGCCCTTCTTATCACCTCCGCCAAGGTATTACACATAAACGCCACTATTACATGAAGTTACCAGACTTTACTTCTGAAGAACGTTTCATACTTATGAACGTGACAGAGGCGTACATGGGCGTTAGCTATGTTACTGGCCTCCTTTTTGGCAAGTGCAGAGATAAAATATACCATCTGGCCATACAAATTTAGGTTATCCGTGTCTTTTCTAAACCATTCCCGGCAAATTCCGCGCTGGTACCTTTCAAAGAAATACACTCTGGGACAAAAAAAGAAAAGGAAACCAAGGAGGCACCAATAAGGAATGGTGCGTATGCGACGGAAATCGGTATATGTGATGACCATGTAAAGACATACAAATGATTACAATTTCAGAAAAATTAGATGATTTATTTAACAGAAAGAGCTACACAAATGGAGCAAGTCAACAATGCGTTGGTCCATCTGTGGCCTTTACCAGTTATTCGGTTTAGTATTGACTGATAGAATTCTCGGATGTCCTACTGACAGTGAGCGATATCGTGCCAAATTATGTCCGACTGCCGGGTTAGATCATCAGAATCCCAAGATGGTTGTTAGGTCCTGCCAATAATGATCCAAACGTTGTCAGTTGCGAACAGATTCGGCGTCTTTGCTGGCCAACTTAGGATTTGGCGAGCACGAAGAAAAGGGGCAGAAATATTTGCCCTGTGTAGGCGGGCATTATCTTGCTGAAATTTATTCCCAGGACCTCTTGCCAGGAAGAGCTACGAAACGGGGCATAGAATATCGTCAACGTACCGTTGTGCAATAAGGATGCTGCGGATGACAAGCAGAAGGGTCTTGCTTATGAAAGGAATGGCGCCCCAGACCACCACACTTGGTTGTCGACGCCATGTGGCGGGCGACAGTCAGTTTGGTATTCCACCGCTGACTACGGCGTCTACAGTCTGGAAGAAGGCCCAGGTCATAGGAATCTATAAAAAGGGTAGAAAATAGGATGCCAATTTCGCTGACATCGATTTGTTGTAGAATCATGGAATATATTTTGTGTTCAGACATAACGACCTTTCTAGACTCTGAGAAGCTCATCTGCGGAAACCAGCACCGTTTTAGGAAACAGCGGTCATGCGAAACACAGCTGACCCTCTTTGTGCATGCTGTACAGCAAGCTCTAGGTACCGGCTTCCAGGTTGATGCCATATTTCTCGACTTTCGAAAGGCGTTCGACTCAGTTGCTTGCTCCGAAAAGTGCGCGCTTACGGCCTATCCGGTGACATATGCGGTTGGATAGATAGTTTTTTAACAGACAGGGAGCACTATGTCGTCCTGAACGGAATGACTTCAACAGAAACAAGAGTAACTTCAGGTGTGCCCCAGGGCAGTGTAATAGGTCCGCTGCTTTTTACGATTTACATAAACGATCTGGTTGATGGTATTGATAGAGGCGTTAGACTGTTTGTCGATCATGCTGTAGTCTACAGGAAAGTAGTGTGACACGAAAGTAGTGAACGTATCAATGAGGATTCGCAGAAAATAAAAGCGTGGTGTAATGACTGGCAGTTAACTCTCAGTATTAGTAAGTGTAACCTACTGCGTATAACAAATCGAAAATCCCCATTAATGTACGAGTACAAAATAAATGCCCTGTCTTTGGAAGCGGTAACATCCGTTAAGTATCTGGGTGTGACTATTCGAAATGATCTCAAATGGAATGATCAGATTACACAACTAACGGCCAAGGCGAACTCTAGATTGCGGTTTATTGGTCGAATCCTGAAGCGATGTAGTCCTTCAACAAAGGAACTAGCTTACAATACGTTAGTTCGTCCAGTCTTAGAGTACTGTTCGTCTGTATGGGCCCATTACCAGTTGGGTCTGATTCAAGAGATTGAGAAGGTCCAAAGAAGAGCGGCAAGATTCGTGACGTACATTTAGCCATCGCGATAGCGTTACAGATCTCGTAGAAAGTTTGAAGTGGAACACACTTGCAGATAGACGGCGCGCTAAGCGGAAGGGGCTGCTCACTAAATTCCGAAATTCGATCTTCGCCGAGGATGTAGAGTATATATTATTACCACTAACTTTCAAATCGCACAATGATCACCATTCAAAGATAAGGGAAATTAGAGCTCGTACTGAGGCATTCAGACAGTCGTTTTTCCCTCGCGCGATCCGCAAGTGGAACAGACGGGGGGAAATATGACTGGCGCGAATTGTGCCCTCCACCACACACCGCTTGGTCGCTATCGGAGTATATATGTAGATGTAGACACGTCTTCGCTGGTAACTGGCGCTCATTTTGAAGTGGGGCTCGTCGCTGAAGACAGTTCTACTCAAGTCAAAAAGTTTCCAGGCCGAAGACATGTCTGGAGAGTCCCCAGATGGCTGTACGTTACCAGTCTGACTGTCGCCCGCCATACGGAGTGTCAGTCTGGAGTGCATTTCGTTTCACAGCTGCATCCCATTGTTTGTCATTCGCGGCACTCTTACAGCACAGCGGTACGTCGACGATATCCTACACTCCGTTTTGTTGCCCTTCATGGCAAACTATCCTGGGCTTACATTTCAGCAAGATAATGCTCCACATCCCCAGTTTCTTCTCTTTGTTTTCGTGCTTGCCAAACCCTACCAGTAAGGTTGCCGGATCTCTCTCCAGTTGAGAACGTTTGGAGCATACTGGGCTGGGTCCTCCAACCAGTTCGGGATCTTAACGATCTAACGCGCCATGTAGTCAGAATGCGGCACGATAGCCCTCAGGAGAACATCCAACAACTCTGTAAATCAATACCAATGTGAATAACTGACTGTATAAGGGCCAGAGGTGGACCTACGCGTTACTGACTTGCTTAATTTGTGAATCTCTTTCTCTGGTATAAATGACCCAGTTTCTCTGAAATCATTACCGTTCGTCTGACAAAGTATGTTCATCACATATACCGATTTCCGTCCCATTCGGATAATTTCTTCGTGGTCCGTCGTTCTTTATGTCTTAGAATGTACTTTCAAACCGGACATTATACTCCGCCACTCACTGCAGACAACGCTACTTCTACTTCTGTACTCTGCAAACCACTGTGAAATGCATGGTAGAACGTAAAGCCCACTGCACCATTTACTAGCGTTCCTTCCCATTCCATCAACGTGTGGAACGCGGGGAGAATGTCTGCAGAAATCCTCTATGGGTGCTGCAATTAGTCTAATCTTGTTTTCGCGATCCCTACGGGAGCGATTCGAAGGAAGGTGGAAATATATTCCTTGATTACTCACTTAATAAGTGTCTACCAGCCCAGGTTTTTAGCATCACCGTGAAGCTCTCAAATAGGTCAAATAAACCTGAGACCCTTAGTCTTCCCATTCCTTGTTCGTGTTTAATATCCCCTGTTAGTCCTGTTTGTACCGGTCCCACGCTTTTGAGCAATATTCTACGGTGGCGAATGTGCATGTTTTGTAACCAATCTCTATCACAGACAGACTCCCAACGGTACTATCCTTTAGACTTCCTTTCGATTTCATCTGCGGGGAAAAAATCAGATGTTTTATCATCTTTTGCCAAGACGTGCTGCTGTGACGGACAGTAATTTGCATGCAGATGTTTTTTGACCTATCCCCTTTTCTATGCAATGGTTTAACAACAGCATATTTCACACTACCCGGAAAAATGCCCTGTTTCAGTGCGCTACTACATACGTAGCTGAGAATCCGACATATCTGTCGGGAACAAGCTTTTTGTACTCTACTGGAAATTCACTTATGAGTTAATTTATTACTTTTCTAATTTTAGTAGGACAAGTGCGTTGAAATTCAAATAATTAGTGCCCCTTACATACATAGCCTTGCATTTTCTGATGAAAAGCTAGATCCTATTTTCTCTACAACACTTAAAAAATTATTATTATAAATATTTTCTACTTCTGACTTTTTTATAATCAACTTTACATTGAATTTAATTGAAGTATAGTCTTTTTGCGCTGTCAGTTGCCCTGTTTCCATTTTAACAATATTCCAAATTGTTTTAGTTTCATTATCCGCCGGCCGCGGTGGTCTCGCGGTTAAGGCGCTCAGTCCAGAACCGCGCGACTGCTACGGTCGCAGGTTCGAATCCTGCCTCGGGCATGGATGTGTGATGTCCTTAGGTTAGTTAGGTTTAAGTAGTTCTAAGTTCTAGGGGACTGATGACCACAGAAGTTAAGTCCCATAGTGCTCAGAGCCATTTGAACCATTTTTTTTTCATTATCGGAGGTGCTAATCCCAGAAATAATGCACATACTTCCGGACTTTCTAACAACTTTTCTTAATACAGTGCAGTACTTTTTATAATGTTTGACTGTTTCTGGATCATTACTCCTTCTAGCTATAAGACACATTTCTCCTTTCTGTTTAGAAGATGTTTTTGTCCTTTTAGAGGATTTCTTACAATTATGTTTCACTGTCGTCTTAGGGAAACTGTCTTCAAATCCACTCACAAAGGTATCATGAAATAGGTTAAATTATTAATTGGAATTAGTTTCCCTGTACACCTTTCCTCCCCCTTTCACCCCAAATTCCAGCACTGAAGATTCCATCCACCACCCCGACTCGAACTGCCTGCCTCTGGTCCTGGCTCTGGCTCTGATACGGAGATGGAATTCAATCGCTCTTCCTTGAAAATGCTGATCACACGGACTGCAATTCATATCTTGAGGTATTTTTTATTTTTTTAAACTTTGTTCTGGTCTATCCACTGATCACCAGAACATTATGATCAACTACCTTTAGCACGGGTAACAGCGGTGACACATCGTGGCATGGAAGCAAGGAGGCCTTGGTGGGTCACTGGATGGAGTTGGCACATATACACACACAAGTCGTCTAATTCTCGCAACTGAACGTGACGCACGTTGGCTGGACGTGGTTTCACCACTTGTTGGAAACACTCGCCACAGCATTCCTCGAACATCCGACAAGTCGTGCAGTTTCTGAAATGCTCGTACTGTGCCTCCGGCCCATCACAATCTGAGCTCGATCAAACTCAGATCGCGCGCTGTAACGTTCTCTGGCAGCACGCATCCAAAGTGAAAGTTAAAAGAACATTTAGATGTATAATGCTCACTGTAACAAATAATTTATATGTATTTCTGTTAATCGAATTTCAAAAGGACACTTAATTTTGTGAGGAAAAAGATAATTATGAATTTTGCTATTATAAATGATTATTCAAAGAGTGTGAAATACTATCTGTGGCGGAGGATGTTAAAACCGCCACAGGAGAAACGATAGGTAGTCAAAACTGACAAAGACTGTACAAGAATTAGTTAAGTTATAAATAGGTAAAATATTGTAATAGAATCGCTTGTCTTCTGCACGGACTGAATGGGAGAGGAACCCGTGACGTTGCATTAGGCTCTTAAGTAGTTTTCATTTGTCATAAGTCGATGATCGACGGAATTTGTAGCTGAGATTGTAAAAGGTGTGTAAAGATTTTAATTGTTTCTGTTAAAATATACAGGGTGAGTCACCTAACGCTACCACTGGATATATTTCGTAAACCACATCAAATACTGACGAACCGATTCCACAGACCGAACGTGAGGAGAGGGGCTAGTGTAACTGTTTAATACAAACCATACAAAAATGCACGGAAGTATGTTTTTTAACACAAACCTACGTTTTTTTAAATGGAACCACGTTAGTTTTGTTAGCACATCTGAACATATAAACAAATACGTAGTCTGTGCCGTTTGTTGCATTGTAAAATGTTAATTACATCCGGAGATATTGTAACCTAAAGTTGACGCTTGAGTACCACTCCTCCGCTGTTCGATCGTGTGTATCGGAGAGCACCGAATTACGTAGGGATCCAAAGGAACGGTGATGGACCTTAGGTACAGAAGAGACTGGAACAGCACATTACGTCCACATGCGAACACCTTTTTATTGGTCTTTTTCACTGACGCACATGTACATTACCATGAGGGGTGAGGTACACGTACACACGTGGTTTCCGTTTTCAATTACGAAGTGGAATAGAGTGTGTCCCGACATGTCAGGCCAATAGATGTTCAATGTGGTGGTCATCATTTGCTGCACACAATTGCAATCTCTGGCGTAATGAATGTCGTACATGCCGCAGTACATCTGGTGTAATGTCGCCGCAGACTGCCACAATACGTTGTTTCATATCCTCTGGGGTTGTAGGCACATCACGGTACACATTCTCCTTTAACGTACCCCACAGAAAGAAGTGCAGAAGTGTAAGATCAGGAGAACGGGATGGCCAATTTATGCGTCCTCCACGTCCTATGAAACGCCCGTCGAACATCCTGTCAAGGGTGAGCCTAGTGTTAATTGCGGATTGTGGTGGTCATCATTTGCTGCACACAATTGTAATCTCTGGCGTAATGAATGTCGTACATGCTGCAGTACATGTTAAGACACATGAGTTTACATGTTTACATGTGTACATGTTAAAAAACATACTTCCGTGCATTTTATTATGGTTTGTATTAACCAATTACACTAGCCCCTCTCCTCACGTTCGGTCTGTGGAATCGATTCGTCAGTATTTGATGTGGTCTACGAAATATATCCAGCGGTAATGTTAGGTGACTCACCCTGTATTTATCTAGTAAAATCTGTTTGTCACAATTACTGCAAAGTTCGCACCGGACATCACCCATTTTATTTAAGAAAGTTCAGCATTTTATTGGATATCGCTGGCGGTGCGGAGCTGCGCCACGAGCGAGCAGTCTGCAGCAGCGGCAGATTTAAATATAGGATCGCTATAACGACCACATCCTAAAAAGGGTACAAGTAGAGGTGAACGAAAATAATAAAGTGTTTTTTTCACAGCATTCCAGGCGCATAATAAAAAGAGATAGTAGATTTTATCTTGTGCATTCACAGGTGGATACAAGCTGCAGCTTTTGTAAATTTTCATTCAAAAAGTGAAAAAATATGAACATATCGTAAAGTGTACTTAAAACTGGATAATTTTCATGAGAGCTTAGCAATAAAAAAAAACATTTTCATGTGGCAAAGATAGTGCTATGCTTCAAAGCTAGTCGGGGTATATCCAGTTAAACAAAAATCCACTGCAACGTGAAAATGTTTGCTAAGTTCGATGGCCGGCCGTGGTGGCCAAGCGGTTAAAGGCGCTACAGTCTGGAACCGCGCGGCCGCTACGGTCGCAGGTTCGAATCCTGCCTCTGACATAGATGTGTGTTAGGTTTAAGTAGTTCTAAGTTCTAGGGGACTGATGACCTTAGCAGTTAAGTCCCATAGTGCTCAGAGCCATTTGAACCATTTAAGTTCGATGGACAACAATATTTTCATTCTTGCACAAACAGCTTCAGTACTTGAATAAAAGTAAAACTTGAATAATTATTTTGGAATATTCAAAGGAATTCATTTTTAAACAGAATATTTCATACGTAAAGTAATAATCACAGATGAAACATTTATTGCAACCTTTCATTTCTCATGTCCATCCATGTATATGTTAAGTTCAATCTCAACGGTTTCCCAATCAAATTAAACGCAAAAAGCAAAGAAAGTTTAAAACCAGACGGTCAATAATTAAAAAAGACAGAATCGCATTAAAGCGCCTTCCCCATACTACACAGGGACAGCGCCCTCACTGGGACTACGCGCACCGTGCATGTGTCTCACTAACAGACATTCCTCACCAGGTGACGCTGCTATCGACTGGACTGGTATGTATCGATAGCAGGTCGGTGGTCATGATGTTCTGGTTGATCATTGTAAATTCAATATAGCAAGTTGTTTCTAAACATTTGCCAGCGTGGTTACTCTTTCGTGATTTTACTCCGCAGCTGGTGACATCGCCTTTGACTGGCCGTTAGATTATAATATTGCTTCCTTCCTGTCAGAAAATCAGTCTCATACAGAGAATTTCTACATTTGTAGCTTCACACAGAGTATGCTCGAATAACTTTTATCATACGTATGTTATTAACTGTACTTAGAATTCCCAAGCAAATTGTTTCTGAGAAAAAGCATAATGTCATAATTACGTATACCTTTGCTACGAAGTCACAACACAGTGCAAACACACAAATTTCCTGCTATCGTACCTCATTTTATGGCCGTTTTGCTTTGGGTACGTGCCACAACGTATTCCCTTAATTAGGCCTCGTCCCAACACGCGAGGATGCGTAAAGCATAAAATAACGTCACGAATTAATAAGAAAACAAACTCGTAAATTTCAGGTAAAGCGCAATATTTCAAGAGACGTGCGTTGTGAATCATGGAACAACCGGTGATACAGATTCTGTTTAAGCTTGGAAAGGTACATTTGTTCACAGCTAGCTTGGCCATGATTTTTCCAAAACGCCAAAGATTAAAAAGTCGCGTTCTTTCCCTGCTCAAGACACAGACATATTACTTTTTTCTGAGCTAAACCTCTTTTCATATCTCTTGATAAATTATACTTTCATATTTGTGCAATTCTGTTTTTACAGTTTTTCCTACTGATTTATTGCATACAGTGATTCACGCTTCTTTTGGCTTTACGGTGGCGTGTTAACTTCTCTGCATCGAATGATTTCCAGCCCGGTATTGTTTCTGTCAGCCAAAATATTAAATTGCAGAACAGTGTTGGATAAATATTTATTTGCTTTATTAGGGGCCTTTTCTTTAAGACAGTCCTGCTAATCTGCAATGCAGATATATTTTCGACTTGAATGTGTTTCCAATTACTACCGCATAGCTGTAGTGTACCAAATCCAAGGCTAGCTATAGCACCAGAGAGGTAAGGCCACAGCTTTGCGTGGAAGTATAGTAACATTTAAGATTCTTCGTCAGTGGCGCAGGGTACTGTATACTTCTTAGGAAATTTCTTATATTTTTTATGCCAACCCCGTGTTTCGTTCTTGACGTGTCTACACTGCGTAGCTTATGTTATCTGATAGAGATAAAGCTGGTTCTAGTTCTGGAGGAGGAACAAATTTCAATCAACATAGTTCCACTGTCACTGGTTTTATGTTCATTCTTTAATTACAAAAATTATGAAAATCGTGTAAAACCTTCTACTAAGGGTGATCAAGAGAAGACTTCACGGAAGACAAAAAGTATTGCAGAAGAAAAGTACGCATTTAAAAGAGGGAAGCCTGTAACCCGTAGAGGGCGCGTCCCCGGGTCGCGGATAGCGGAATGCCTCCCAGATATGGGTGGTAGGAGGGAAATATCACCAGCGTTTGATCCACAGTGGGCGTCTGCTAACAGCGTCTGTCTCGATGTTAGGAGCGGCTGACATTTTGGGGAAAGGCAACGGAATACCACCTCGACAGAATTCCTAGAGGAGCACATGGATGGATACATTCTTTTCTAAATGTTCCGGAGTTTTAAATAGTTCCCCAGTCGGATCTCCGGGGGAACACAAGGAAGAAAATTAATATGGGAACCCTGAATATTCGAAGCATATATGAAGCAGGAAAATCAGCAAATGTTATCCAAGAAATGACACGACTAAGTATTGATATACTTGGTATAGCAGAAACGTGGTGGCCTGGCAGTGGAATGAGCTCTGCAGCTGGATGTACACTGTTTTATTCTGGGAATCAGAACCGAAATCATAGAAGAGGATTGGGTGTTATTGTCTCAGAGTGCTATTCCAAGAGCATTACTGATTTTGTGCCACTTTCCGATAGAGTTGACTTGTTAAAACTTAGTGCCAAACCAGTTAAACCCAATATTATTCAAGTATATACACCAACTGCAGATGCAGATGAACAAGAAAGGGACTCTTTCTATGACCAAGTCAAAGAAGTGCTTGCTCTTACAAATAATCACGAAATTAATATAATAATGGAAGATTTCAATGCCAAGCTGGGAAATGGCAGAATGAGGACCTCGTACGAACATCAAACGAGAGAGGTGATCGTCTGCTACAATTCTGCCAATAAGAAAACATGAAAGTTACTAATACATGGTTCAAATTACCATCACCACGACTTTACACATGGAAATCTGCAGCTGACAACAAAGACAACGTAGTCCGAACGAGATATACTATATTTTAATTATTAAGCGTTTTGGAACTTCAGTTCCAAGAGCATCCACTTATCCTGGAGCAAATGTTCCATCTGACCATATACTACTAGTAGCTTTTCTAAAAACAAAACTTGTAAAATGCAATAAACCAACTCAACAAAGGAAGATAGCTTATGAAAAACTCTAACGGCCTGAACCTTGTAAAAAGTGAAATTACCAAGGACATCAACAATAAAATAGTGACAATGAAACCTCTGACTGACCAAGAAAACAGCACCAGAGTATGGGAAGAGACGAAAAACATTATGCTAACCACTCCTCGAGAAAAAAATAGGATATAAAATAAGAGATCGAAAACAGAAGTTGATGACTGATGAAATTCTTTCATTAATGGATGAACGGCGAAGCTATAAAGCTCAGTTAGATCAAACTAAGTACGATAATATCCAGAAACTCGTAAGATCAAAGAAAAGAGCAGCAAAAAATCAGTGGCTACAACATGAATGTGAAAAAATTGAAAGCTTGCATGACGATTTTAACTTACATAAAAAGTTAAAAGAAACTGCTGGGATATATAGAAGAAAAACATCTCCTTATTAACCAACAAAAATAATAAAATAGTTCTAGATACCATTGAGAAGAAAGAAATATGGGAAGAACCTCTTTTCAGATGATATACCAAATGTTGATATTTCTAGGAACAACAATTTAACAGGACCTCCAATCATGAAAGAAGAAATCGAGAAAGCCATAAAAAACTCAAAAACCAATAAAGCCACAGGCCTGATGAAATTCCAATCGAACTTATTTAACTCCTTGATGAAGAAGGTATCAAAGTATTACACAAACTATTTAACAAAATTTACGACACTGGACTTTACGCTGCCGAATGGCCATCATCATCTTTCATTACCTTACCAAAGAAGAGGAATGCGAGAAGATGTGAAGATCACAGACTCATTAGTCTTATGAAACATTCTCTGAAAATATTTCTGAGAGTCATCCATCAAAGGTTATACGAAAAATGTAAGAAATTGATTAGTGATACACAGTTTGGATTTAGGAAAGGTTTAGGTACAAGAGAAACAATAGTCGCTCTACACTGCACATAACTGCTATGGTCAGGATAAGAATGTAGGCCTCTCTTTTACTGGCTACGAAAAAGCATTCGATAGAGTACAACATCATAAACTCATGGAAATTCTCAAAAGAATTGATATAGATGAGAAAGATATCCACTGTATAGAGAATTTATATTGAAATCAGACAGCGCAGGTGAAATTTGATAATGAGGTCACAGATTTGGTCAATATATGTAGAGTAGTCCGACAAGGATGCATATTGTCACCCTTGTTATTTAACTTACACTCTGAGAGTATTTTTTCAGGAGGTACTTGATGATGGAAAAAGGCATAAAAGTTGACGGAGTGTATATCAACAACATTCGTCATGCTGATGACACGGTACTGATAGCTGATAATTTATATGACCTTCAACAACTCGTCAGCATAGTAGGAAATCGCAACCGTACTCTAGGTCTGAATATTAATATAAAAAAGGCAGATTTTATGATTGTCACACGAGAATCCGACTCATTTAAAGATGCAAATCTACGATTTCAAGGGTCTATAATACAAAGAGTCAACAAGTTTAAGTACTTCGGAACCTGACTTTGCGAAAACTGGCGAACAGACTTGGAAATAAAATGTCGCATAGATAAGGCCCGCAACGCCTCCATAAAATTTAACATTCTTACAAGCACAGACCTAGACCTAAACCTTAGAGTCCGATTTGTAAAATGCTACATCTCGTCAGTGCTTCTATATGGCTCTGAAGGATGGACTCTAAATATGCCAACAACGAAGAAGTGGATTTATAGCAGAATGCTTAAAATAACGTGGACAGCAAGAATAACGAACACCGAAGTACTGGAACGAATGAACAAGCAGCGAGAAATGTTGACAGTGCTTAAAAGAAGAAAAACCGCATATCTAGGACATATAGTACGGAACATCAGATATATGCTTCTGCCGTTAATAATAGAAGGGAACATTGAAGGAAAAAGAAGACGAGGGCGAAGAAGAACATCCTGGTTGAACAATATAAAGCAGTGAACTGGACTATGAAGTGTAGACCAGCTCTTACATACTGCGGTTCACAGAAGAAAGATGCAACATGTGGTCGCCAACATACATTAATGGATAACATTATAAAAAAAAAAAAGAGGTACAAGAGATGCAATTGGACTGCGGAGAGTTATAGGTGAGAGATTCATTTAAAGGGAAAAAGAAGTTTGTACTGGTGTCACTGATTTGTGGAATGCATTTGATGGAGTACAGTGGACATTCTAAGGAAGAACGGTGTCGGCTGGAGGGATAGAAGGATGATTAGGAACCTCTATCTACAACAGAAAATACGAATACGGATTGTAAATGAGATGACAGAGGAAAACACAATTGGAAGGGGATTGAGACAAGGTTGCTGTCTCTCCCCAATACTGTTTAACATGTATTTGGAGCATATTATTCAGAAGTGTCTGAAACGGAAAAGAAGAGTGCGGCGGTGACAGGAGAATAGAATGTATTCGATTTACGGATGATAAGGTGTTATTGACAGGGAATCAAAAAACTATGATTAGAAAACCAAATCCAGTGATAGTTTTTTAGTTTCCTGCCAATAACAGCATATCATCCGCAAATCGAATACGTTCTATCCTCCTACCACAAACTCGCACTCCTTTTAGTTCGAGTAATCCCTGAGACGACAATCTACCGTCGATTTGCGGCATAACTGTCTTATGTCTTTTGACATAATCTTAACACAATATTGAAAACAATGGGCAATGAAGAGGGCAATTTAACGAAACTGATTCTTTTTACTGCTTCGTCAGGAACTAATTTTTGATTTGCTGCCATATTAATTGATGAAAATGTTTGTCTATGCAGGACACAATGGCTGGAACTATAGTTTGGATATTTGGATATTTTATTGGCGATACCATTCCTGCTGTTTTACCAGTCATTGCCTTGGATTCATTTGTACAAATATCTACACCATAGTTTCAGTTGAGTTGGTTTATTTCGAAAAATTGTTAATCGTGTAAAATATTTCTTTTCAAGTAGTGTTAGTGGGTAACTTTTTTTAGAGTGTTTATTTATATGGATAACGTACATTTATCAGCGAGATGATCAGTCCAGCAACATCGGTTGACTCATTCGTTTGCAGAGATATTTGCTTGGGTGGAGAGCGAAAAACTATATTCTGTTCGTCATAAGAATAAACCTGATGTAAAGATTATGCCATGTATTGTTCTGTGTTTGCTTGAATCTCATTGAATTTCGCTTCATGTGGAGTGGAAGCCAAGTTGTGACCAGTACCGTCAAGTACGATCATAAGGATATGTTTTGTGATGTGTTACACGCATATCGATAATGTGCGACACGACAGCCTTACCGGCGCGTTAAACTTGACCAGCACTGGCCAGTCAGCGGTCCAGCTAGCCTGTAATGATGTGAGCAGTTACAGTTCAGACGTAAAAAGAGACGGGCAAAGAAATAATACAGCTTCGAATGTCATTTAATTTTTAAACAGAATGAAATAATATTCGTCAAAACTCCAACCCTACTGCGCGCTTCTTAGGTGACCAGACGGAAAGCGTGAAATGCTCTCGTTCACACCTGACATAGTATTCTAACTACAAACAAGAGTGATGAAAAGTCCTGACTTAAACACAGGGCGATTTTTCTGAGCGAGGCTATGAGTGATGCAAAAGCATACTGCAGGGATTTCACCGTACTGTCGAATACTGAAGCAACTGAAGGTTTTAATTACAGTCAGTCGCCTGGTAATCTCTTAGCTCCTTCCTTAAACCGAATGGGAGAAATACCTTTCAGCACTGGAACTATCATCTGCTACGTTGATAACGAGTCGATCAACAGCAGAATCCACGAAGCCACCGAGGCGCCGCATTTTCTCCTCTTCTTTTATGACGTGCGTTCTATAACGCGGCAACGTTCGGCAGTGACATGTGAAAAAGATGCGGGCGTTAGTTCCAGTGCGTCTGGCAGCTTAACAGTCTTGTTATTTCTCGGGCCAAATTCCTTAGCTTGGCTCCATCAGTTCTGTTGGGTACATATTGTAATGGCACAGTGGCAAATGTAAAAATGCAGCATTTGTGTGGTGTGCTGGATGCTGTGAAAATGATTGTTTTTCGTATTTCTACGACACATTTACATCTGTGATATAAAACTGTGGACATAGTCCAAGTAAACAGTACTGAGCTTTTAATTTTTGCCTTAAAAATTAAATTGTTACATTTTCTTAATTTAAACAACATTTATTAACAGTATTTCATAAAATATCGATAGCTGAGAGTTTATATTTGTAATGAAAACAGAAATTCAGTGTGCAGTATGTAATTAAAAACAAGAAGACATGCATTACTCATAAAAAATGATGGTGAATTTTATAATTACAAGATGTAGGTAATTCAAATTGAACGAAAAAAAATTGGCGCTCGCGAGACTTGAACCAGCGCATCACTTACTACAATTATTTATCAATTTACTACGCTACCGATCCCGCTACACATGATTGCCGCTAATACCTCAACTGTATCTAATACTGTCCTCGGAAAACCTGAAAGCCAATTGTCTCTGGAAATGTATGACAAACATTAAGAACAACCTATTTCTTGGCACTTTTTAACCGTGTTCCACACGAGTGTTTCACTACGGAACAGAAAGCAACCTCCGCCATTTTTATACTGCGTATTAACAGCGCGACAATCAGAGCACAACAGTGCAGAGGCTGTAACTATACACGATTTTTGAAATAAAAACTATATAACTAAAGCCTGATTAAGAAAAACGTTAATGACTGCTAATACGTTTGAATATCTTAAAGTTTCATTTAACGTAACATAGCAGTAATATATCTAATACATAAGTAGGACCTACTTCCAAGAGCGCAACAACACCAGTGTACGTGTGCTACGGTTTCTGGCCGATCATCGCGTTTGTGTTTGTTTACTTTAGGTTTATTCTTATGATGAACAGAGTATAGTTCTTGTTTTATATAGCTAGCGAGATCTAGCTGGCAATATCTAGTGCCAATATTTTTATTTTATATTTAAAAAATAAAAATTAGGTAAGTATCTGAAATTCTGTTTCCGAAACTTCAGTAGAACATAATTTTACTTTCATTTTGTGAAGAACTCTTGCTATTTTTTGAGCTTTCATCACGTCCAATCTCTTGACTGCGTGAAGTAAGTATAGAGAGCACAAATAAGCAGTCCGATTGCACGGGGGAGTGGCGTGTGAATGCAGTAACAACATATCTGATGTGAAAAAATAACACACCAGTTGCATTAAGAAACAATTTTTAACGCTATTTTTTCACATCGGCATTCTTCAAAACCGGTTGCTGAAACTGACAAATCTAAATGACAAGATTGGCCTCTGTGGCGGGCGGAGTCGTTTGAGGGGAAATACTGACGTAATCGGCGCTGCCAACAAACAGGGAAGTCGACATGAATTGTTTCAAAGACAAATCCGATACGTGATGAAACCGAACAGCGGAACCATCGGACACCTTTCATTGTGCCTACTTGCAGTTACCATTGTTAGCAAAGTAGTTACTGCCAAGCGTGAACGAGCATCGTTCTCCTTTGAGTCCTTGCTTGTAAGGGGGAAAGCAGGCTGCGATCTTGTTCATGTATATAATATCTAATACGAAATCTCTGCTTAAATAAACAGCTCTAAAACTGGCAACTTATTTACATTATTTACAATATGCAGCCGATATATTTTTGACTGGTACATCGATATTTTTTCCGTCGATATGCCGAGAATATTTTTCGGTATATCGCGGGCCTATAATGATATTTTTTAAATATCGATGTATCAGATTCCCGATATTTTTAAAAATATCAACAGCGCTAGTTTACAAAGCCCTAGGCGGTGCAGCGTCGACAGCGGAGCGACAAAATCCTTTGAGGATGAGAGGGGAGAGGGCAGAGAGAGAGAGAGAGAGAGAGAGAGAGAGAGAGAGAGAGAGTCATTACAGCCGCTACTTGCGTGTGTAGTAAACGAGTCACTACACCGGCGTAAACTGAATTATTTTTTTGGTATTTTTTGATCATAGTATTATTGCAGATTTCTTATGCTGCTTATCGCCTCATTCTCGGCTATTACACACTGGGAGAAAAAACAACTTCATTACAGCCGCTACTTGCGTGTGTAGTAAACGAGTCACTACACCGGCGTAAACTGAATTATTTTTTTGGTAGTTTTTGATCATAGTATTATTGCAGATTTCTTATGCTGCTTATCGCCTCATTCTCGGCTATTACACACTGGGAGAAAAAACAACTGCTATAAAAACAACCCTGATATATTGATTATAAGAGTTGTTTTTCTAAGTGAGACAACACTTGGTGGGTTTTGTTCTTCGCGTAGATATTATTTTGGCCAAGGCCTTGCAGAGCCCCAGGGCTCCACAGAACACACTATTGAGTATAGCTGCTGTAAAGAACCGGACGCCTGTGTATAAAAGAGCTTCGAAAGTCTTCCTTTCATTCTTTTGTGGGAGGTGTCAGCGTGGAAAAGGCTGAAATAATGTGTAAAGTTTGCTGAACGTCACTAAATGCTCTCAAATACTGGAAGGTCGCTAACACACGCTCGTGTGGTGATGTTCGAGCAAGCCGGTTCGAATCCTGGTGGTAGAAAAAATTTTCACTGCCTTTAGCCGGCAAGAGGAGGAGAGGTGGTGGCGTAAAGTTCCTGATCATCACCAGACTTTGAGCCAATGTCCTGGTTTAAGTACTAAAGCTCTCCACAGTGTCTCATGAAGTGGAGCCATGCGACACTGTTGACGATGATCCGTCCGTCGGATTGGCACGCTAAGCTTGACGGCCCCCTCGGTACTGTTCGCGAAGAGTAGGCTATGTGCCGGCACAGGGTCTCTAGCCCCCTCCCTTCTCTCACGGACATCATACAGCACAAACATTACATAACGCTACCTACACACACACACACACACACACACACACACACACACACACACACACAATACATACGAGGCGTGTTTTTTAAGTAAGTACCGCTTTGAAATTAAAAAAAAGACGTGCTAAGATATCTTAATAATTTTATTTTTACATGAAGGCCTGTACCTCAATCTACGCACTGACGCTATAACAGTCTGATTCTTCCTTGTTTACGTTGTGTACTGAGTGTTTAACATGACTCCGACAATCGTGAGTCCCGCCGACTGTGAAGTATGGGCTGTTATAAGATTTCTTAGAGCTAAAGGCCTAAAAGCGATCGATATTCATCGTGAGACTTGTGTTGTTTACGGAGAAAACATTATGAGTGATGGAATGGTAAGAAAGTGGGTGAGAGCGTTTAAAGATGGCCGCACAAATGTGCAAGATGAACAACGGAGTGGGCGTCCTTCCGTCGTTAATGAAAGTTTGGTGCAGGAAGTGGACAATAAGGTGAGAGAAAACAGACGCTTTACGATTTCCTCCTTGCGGGATAACTTTCCTAATGTTTCTCGTAGTGTTTTGTATGGCATTTGAATTACAGAAAATTGTGCGCACGTTGGGTACCGAAAATGTTGACAGTTGTGCTCAAGACCAAACGTTTAGACAGTGCATTGACTTTTCTTGAGCGATAACACAACGACGGTGATGAATTCTTAAGCCAAATTGTGGGAGATGAAACATGGGTGGCCAACGTCACACCAGAATCAAAGCAACAGTCCATGGAAGTTGAGCAAGGACATCGTTTTGCTAAGACAGTACCCTTCCGCATGTGGCGAATCAGACCAAAAATCTCATCACATCTTTTCGATGGGAAACTCTAGATCATCCTCCGTACAGCCCCCATCTTGCGCCCAGTGACTACCATCTGTTCCTGCACTTGAAGAAACACCTGGGCGGTCAGGGACTTCAAGACGTTGACGAAGTCAAAACAGTTGTGATGCAGTGGTTAACAAGTCAGGTGGAAAACTTCTATGAGGAGGGTATTCAAAAACTGGTACGAGGTTATGACAAGTGCCTCAATATTGACGGAAATTACGTAGAAAAGTAAATTAAGGTACAGGCTTTCATGTAAAAATAAAATTATTGAGATATCTTAGCAGGTCTTTTTTTTTTTAATTTCAAAACGGTACTTACTTAAAAAACACGCCTCGTACATGTAGTACTGTAAATATTATAATGGAGCAAAATACATTTAAAAAAATAAAAACTTGGCGTATTGTGTTATACCTTTAAGGTAAGATAATACGCATACGTCTTAATGAGTGCACGACAACATTTTAAAGTTTTAAATACACTGATGTTAAGAAAAAGCAGAACACCTTGAACGATTAGAGATACGACGTTCATATTCGCAGGAGATGTATATTAGTACTTTCTGCAGAAATGATTAGCATTTCTGTCACCTAGGTTCAGCATTTGCCTGTAGCCTAGTAGAGATAGGTTTCGCCATGGGCCCTGATACCTTGTCCTATGTGTGATGGCATCGACATATGTCAGGCGCGAGTGGCGTCATGTGGTATAGCCATCCGTGATGCATTCAGCTGATTCCAAAGTTCATTTGTGGGGGTTGGCATTGGGTCATAGCGCTGCCCCCCCCCCCCCCCCCATGCGCTATACTCCACACATTTTCGGTTGGTGACAATTTTGGTGACCTGGCGGGCCAGGGTAAAAGGCTGACATCCTGTGGCACCAAGAAGGCACGTGTTCGTATGGCAACATTGGTCGTGCAGTGCGAAATTATCAACGCCATTGTGAGTGGGCACTAGCGGCGAAAACAAGCATAATGGGCAGATTCAAAACCCTTAAAGAGGCAGAAAGTTTCAAAGACCTTCCTAGAAGCGAAAGTCCACCTGTGTCTCAAGCACGTGCTGACAGACGACATGGTACATTACAACGCAGCCCCCAGAAGTCAGTTCGTCGTGCAACATGTGAATTAAGACAAGATAAACTACCCATAAAATGTTACGTAAGCAGTCACGCCTTTTTGCATACAAACTACAAACAGTCCAATCATCCTAATATGGGGTAACAAAGTTATTGTTTTTGCTGATATGACTTGCAATGAAGACTGCGCGAAAAGGCGCTATCTCGTTCGGGATGCTACGGCAGACACCCGCTAGAGCACCCCAAAGACTTTTTGAGCCCTTACCAGTGATAGGTTTCAGGAAGTCAAAAGTACTGTCTGTCATGTGTGCGGGCATGAACGGAAGAGAACTGAGGCTCCTTTGAGTGCACGAAGAGAGAGTTATCATGTCCGTCGTTTCCGTAGTTCTGCGGCTATAACGTCTGATTCACATGCAGAAGGTTCACAGTTCGATCTCGGGCGGGCACACTATTTTCCTGCCCATGTCGGATTCTACTCCAGTGAGCCAACTCACGTGTGGATGCGCTGCATATAACTTCGTTGTGCAAGTACCGCATTTATCGGATTTTCAAGCTAAAATGGTAACCTCGCTACAAGTTCGCTATCAAGCAGAGCGCACAGCAGCAATTTCCGTGGTGTAGCGGTTATCACGTCTGCCTAACACTCAAAAGGTCCCTGGAACGATCGTCCTCTATGGTATGCGTTCGCGTATTCCACTCTGGCCTCCATAGACGCTAACGATGACTACCTGAAAAAAGTGCCTGTTTCCAGTTGAAGCAACGTCCCTCATCTCTGTTCGCATTAATTGCCACGGAAATAGGATTTTCAAAAACCTACACAACACACGTGAACACATCTGTGGCAGCCCGAAGGTTAATGTTTAATGTGGCCTATTGCACGCTATGTTGGTAGGCCCATTTTTCTTCGCAGACAAACCCTAACTCTTCAATCTTCAAACAATACTGTCAAAACAGTGCAGCAGAATTACTCGTTCTCAACAAAGTAAAATCCTCTCTGTACCATGACATAACATTGCCGTGTTCTCTAAATCATCTTCTGCATCAATAACCCGACTTTGGAATAATCTTGTCCGCAGCTCGTGGTCGTACGGTAGCGTTCTCGCTTCCCACGCCCGGGTTCCCGGGTTCGATTCCCGGCGGGGGCAGGTATTTTCTCTGCCTCGTGATGACTGGGTGTTGTGTGATGTCCTTAGGTTAGTTAGGTTTAAGTAGTTCTAAGTTCTAGGGGGCTGATGACCATAGATGTTAAGTCCCATAGTTCTCAGAGCCATTTGGAACAATCTTCTTCAAAACATAAGAGAAATTAAATTCCTTCCAAATTTCTAATGGCCAGCTTTCTGTGACAGTAGCTGTCTATTTCTCGTACTTGACTGCAGCTCATTCTCGTCAGCCCCCTCCCAAACAACATTTCCCTCTACCTCGTCTACAGAGTTCTTAATGTAAATTCTGTTCTTTTTTAACAATTTTTGTCACTGTCATATCAATCTTCTCTTTCATTATCCCTTCGCTTATGCTGATACTAAACAAGGCCTCAAATGTACTAAACTAATCATTCTTAATGCCCTTTATTATTATTATAATCCATTATTGATATTGTTAGTAGTTGAGACTAGCCCTTGGCGGAGCAGGGAAGCTGCTATGTGTTAATCTTCGGAGTTTCCATGCAGCTCTCATTTCTTCTCAGTGGATTATTTTTCTTTATTCAGTCTGCTTTGTCCCTGGTCTGGCGCTGACTTCATTCCATGGCAATACATCCCATTTGCTAACTTTTGTCCGCATAAATGTATGATAGACTCAGATGAGCCTTTTCTACCCCCCTTTCCACTTGTTGGTTCCAAGGCATGGTTTATAGTTGTTCTATAGTTGTTCAATAGATGTTGCAATTTTGGAAAGGAATCTTGTTGCTGGGAGTCTGTGGATATGCCCATAAAATTTTAATGTGCTTTTTCTTATATGCGCCGCGAGATTCGATAGTTTTTCAGTGGTTTTTCGTGATTGTAGTCTGTATCCATCTTCTGTTGTTTTAGGTTGAGTATCTTTCTTCGAACTTTGGATTCTTCTTGTAGGATGTCTTTCAAACAACCATTTCTGTGGAGTGTAAGCGTTTAGCTAGCATACAAGACTAAACGCTGCGTTATGGTGCCTGGTTTTTTGTGTAGTTTTACATCCGAAATTTCTGTGCCATTTCTCTCCCACTGAAGATTCAAGGATTTCACCTATGTACTTAAAGTATGGTACTCTCTTGATTTGTCCATATTTTGCGATCCGTTTTTGAGTACAATGTTTTGAGCAGTTGCATTTGGTCTTTTGGAAGGATATTTGGAAGCCAACTCTTTCAGTGATCTCCTTGTGAGTTTCTATCTGTTGAATTGCAACCATCTCGTCGTCAGTTAGTATTTCCAGCTCATCTGCGAAAGCTAGGCAAGAAATTTGGGAGTCGCTTTTAGGTCTTCCAAATCGTATGGGTTGCTATCGGTTTTGAGTTTTAAGTTCTATTCCCCACTCTCGAATCTGAATACAGATTAAGGAAGATAGGAGACACACCGTCGCCCCGCCGAATACCGGTTTTGATCAGAATTGGTTCTGACACTATTATTATTGTTACTATTATTATTATTATCATCATTTCTTTCCTTTATGAGACGTTATGTCTGGTAAAAAATTGAAAGTGACGCGGACCTTGACCAAGCATGACTTCCTTTTAACTGTACTGTGTATGTTACATTGCATTTAGGAACTTTCGGGTAATTGAACATGTATCAATAATTACAGATTTCTGTAGTTGTATATATACGTTTGGATGTAGCTGTATTGCGTTGATCTACTGGTGGATATTGTGTGGTATGACTCCTGTAGTTGATAGTATAGTCGGTATAATGTGAACTTTATCCTGATGCCACATGTCCCTGACTTCCTCAGCCAATTGGATGTATTTTTCAATTTTTTCTTTATTATTATTATTATTATTACTGTTAGAGCCTGTTATTATTATTATTTATTTTGAATGTTTTCTGATATACACTTATGAGCCAAAACATTATGACCACCTGCTCAATAACTTGTTTGACCGTCTTTGAAACGAAACACATCACTGATTCTGCGTGTCAGACATCCGACAGTTTGTTGGTATGTTTGTGGAGATGTGTGTCATTAAATGTCTACTCACAGGTCATGTAATTCGAGTAAATAAGGGCCGCTGATTTGTGTACGAGGTGATAGCTCCCGATAGCAACCCAGATGGTTTCCATAGGATTCACATTAGGTGAATTTGGTCGCCGAGACATCAACGAGAGTTCACTACACGGTTCCTCAAACCATTGTAGCACGCTTCTGTCTCCGAGACACGGACAATTATACTGCTGAAAGATGGCTTAAATTGCTCTGAGAACTATGGGACTTAACTTCTGAGGTCATCAATCCCCTAGAACTTAGAACTACTTAAACCTAACTAACCTAAGGACATCACACACATCCATGCCCGAGGCAGGATTCGAACCTGCGACCGTAGCGGTCGCGCGGTTCAAGACTGTAGCGCCTACAACCGCTCGGCCATCCCGGCCGGCGCTGAAGGATGACATCGCCGTCGGGGAAGACACGAAGGAATGCTGGTGGTTCGCAGCTGTCCGTGTGTGTCCGATCCCTACCACAGGTCCCATGCAAGCGCAGGAGAATGTCTCCCATAGCACAATTCTGCTTCCACCTGCTTGCGTCCGTGGCCCGTTGAACGTTTCGGGCTGCCGTTCATGGCGTGCTGAACCTTTCAAGCCGCCGTCCAAGCGAAGAGCCGACACGTTTCCATTGACCGACGGTCGAATCCTGATGGTCCTGTACCCACTGCAATCGTAATTAACGATGTCTTCTGGTCAACATCTGAACAAGCGGGGGTGGTCTGCTGCAGAGCTCCATATTCAACAATATACGACGATTGGTGTATTGCGGAACACTTGTGCGTACATCGCATCGCAGAGATGCCGTAGATCACTATCTATCCCACATTATAGAGCAAAGAAGCCTCCGAACGCAACGTTCTGTGAAGAATCGTGGACGTCCAATCATTTAGCGGCTAGTGCTAGTTTTACTACTTCTTTCCGTAGATGCTCACGACAGTAGCACTTGAACATTCGACCAGCTTAGCCGTTTTCGAGATACTCGTTCACAGGCTCCGCATAATAATAATCTGCTGTTTGTCAAAGTCGCTTATCTCAATGGTTTCCTCAATTGCAACCCACATCTTCGCTAGGGTCATTCCCCGTCCGTATTTGCCCCGCTTACATACGTTCCTTACCGCGTTACGTGCCCGCAGCGCCACCGGGCAGTAGACAGTGGTCATAATGTTTTGGAGTATCAGTGGATTTGCTGTGTGTTGTTACTGGCAGGATGTAAGAGAGGGTCAGTCCTACTCTGGTCAGGGTAAATAAACAATAAATAAACAATGATAAATGTTTACCTGGACATGCTTGAACAGTTCCCGCTACCACAGATCGAACTGCAGCCGCTCGTCATCTTCGAGCATGGTGGTGCACCCCGCACTGGAATATGAACGTCGGAGATGTGCTGGATGGTACATTTCCTGAAAAATGTTCAAATATGTGTGAAATCTATGGGACTTAACTGCTAAGGTCCTCAGCCCCTAAGCTTACACACTGCTTAACCTAAATTATCCTAAGGACAAACACACACACCCATGCCCAAGGGAGGACTCGAACCACCGCCGGGACCAGCCGCACAGTCCATGACTGCAGCGCCCTAGACCGCTCGGGTAATCCCGCGCGGCTGTACATTTCCTGAGATCTCTGTATGTTCATCTTTGTAGAAGATGATGGTGGGGACGTCGGTTGGTCACTTTGAAATGAACAGCAATACATGTTCAGCCGTTAATTTTGAACTCTTTATAAAGTTACTGGTTTCGATGTAATGTAACATCGCAACCGACAATTTCAAAAAAAAAAGAGTTCAGAATTAAGGGCTGAAGGTGTACGGTTTTTCATTTCATTTCTGGAGAGGTGTATGGGCCGTGGAGGTCCCTTCGAATGGACCCCGCGCTCTTACGATTTTACGCCGTTAGACTTCCTTCTGTCGGATTACGTCAAGGATACCGGCTATATAACACCAATGCGATTGCTACTCCTCGTGTAGGAATCAGTGAAGTAATCAGAACTGTTGACGGAATGAAATTTTCACTCAGCAGCGGAGTGTGCGCCGATATCAAACTTACTGGCAGATTAAAAAGGCCAGGTAGGGGGTGAGATAAATGCTACTTTCTCTATCAACGTCGAATCTGATACAAGAACTGCTCCTACCGTCTACTGCTGTCATCACGAGTGCTGCGCTTCATCTAGTTTCTCTTAGGTTGAACTTTTAAGGCACTTATATTGACGGTCCAATGGCTGTCAGCATGGGTTGCAAAGTTTAACAGCTTTTCTTCATTTTCCCTTAACTTCCGACCGTTTGTATGCCTATCCCATAATCCCGAATATGTTTGACTACAGATTCAGTCCTTTTCTAACTTATCTGATTTCTCTCCTATCCTGAGAAAAGTGCGTTTGAGTTGGTCTGTACGCTTCCTAGCACATGCAAACCATTTTTAACAAGAAATATGGTGTACGCAGGTTAACAATAATTGTGAATGACCCATTTTAGAAGCTACGATATTTCTGAGATATGTCAGTAGAAAACTAAGATCAACGGCGCATTTCTCCTGGCGACGTTATACAGTAAGCTTTCATTTCTTATAAACACGGGGCAAGAACTCTGAAGGGAGCCGTATCACAAGAAAACCTAAATCATTTTCTTTCATTATTAGTTTTCTAACTGAAAAAATTTAAAAAATGTTTTTTAAATTTTCTACGCACGTTTAAATGTTGTACGTGGTGGGAGATTATGGTCATTTTTAGTTATCTATAACAATGAAATCCAAGACGAAGCTGGAATGCAGTCGTGCTGTATCTTTGGTTCATAAGCTGTTATCAAGAATATTTTTTTGTATGAAATGCTAATGAGATGAAACATTGTAATACTTCGGTGGTAAATATCTTTAATAAAATAGGTCCACTCCAAACCAACGTCCTCTATGATTTCGGCTTGTGTGATTTGAACAAGATCACACATATGACCATGCCGCCCATCAGGAAAATCATTGAACGTCTTTTAATGTAATGTCGAAAACTGCAGATTGCTTTTTCAAGTATACCGTTAGGCTAAATGTCAGTGAAGCTGATTTAGAACACTCCTACGAAAGCCTCGTTTTTGTCACATGCCACTTATCTCCCAATATTTTTTGAATTAATTTGTGACTGGAAACACATAAACAATCACAAGACTTTGGATAACATTTTGCTTTCAAATTACATTTCAACATACTTACATTAATTCAGCAATGAACAGCAGTCAGAATCAGAATCAAATCAGCAGAGGAATGCGCTGCGATGTGAAAGAGAATTCGAATGCTAGTGAAAGAGTTTACATTGTTTCGTCACATATCCAACATACCGGTTGCGAAAAAATATTTTCGTCGCGTTATGACGTAGTTTTTGTTATGTCTTCCACGATCTAGTTTCTCCTTGCTCTAACATGGTCTTAGCCATTGTGCTTGAACTTCAACTATTATTACTCATACGTAACTCATGTTGTTGTTGTGATCTTCAGTCCTGAGACTGGTTCGATGCAGCTCTCCATGCTACTCTATCCTGTGCAAGCTTCTTCATCTCCCAGTACCTACTGCAACCTACATCCTTCTGAATCTGCTTAGTGTATTCATCTCTTGGTCTCCCTCTACGATTTTTACCCTCCATGCTGCCCTCCAATGCTAAATTTGTGATCCCTTGATGCCTCAAAACATGTCCTACCAACCGATCCCTTCTGCTAGTCAAGTTGTGCCACAAACTTCTCTTCTCCCCAATCCTATTCAATACCTCCTCATTAGTTACGTGATCTACCCACCTTGTCTTCAGCATTCTTCTGTAGCACCACATTTCGAAAGCTTCTATTCTCTTCTTGTCCACACTAGTTATCGTCCATGTTTCACTTCCATACATGGCTACACTCCATACAAATACTTTCAGAAACGACTTCCTGACACTTAAATCTATACTCGATATTAACAAATTTCTCTTCTTCAGAAACGATTTCCGTGCCATTGCCAGTCTACATTTTATATCCTCTCTACTTCGACCATCATCAGTTATTTTACTCCCTAAATAGCAAAACTCCTTTACTACTTTAAGTGTCTCATTTCCTAATCTAATTCCCTCAGCATCACCCGATTTAATTTGACTACATTCCATTATCCTCGTTTTGCTTTTGTTGATGTTCATCTTATATCCTCCTTTCAAGACTCTGTCCATTCCGTTCAACTGCTCTTCCAAGTCATTTGCTGTCTCTGACAGAATTACAATGTCATCGGTGAACCTCAAAGTTTTTACTTCTTCTCCATGAATTTTAATGCCTACTCCGAATTTTTCTTTTGTTTCCTTTACTGCTTGCTCAATATACAGATTGAATAACATCGGGGAGAGGCTACAACCCTGTCTCACTCCTTTCCCAACCACTGCTTCCCTTTCATGCCCCTCGACTCTTACAACTGCCATCTGGTTTCTGTACAAATTTTAAATAGCCTTTCGCTCCCTGTATTTTACCCCTGCCACCTTCAGAATTTGAAAGAGAGTATTCCAGTTAACATTATCAAAAGCTATCTCTAAGTCTACAAATGCTAGAAACGTAGGTTTGCCTTTTCTTCATCTTTCTTCTAAGATACGTCGTAAGGTTAGTATTGCCTCACGTGTTCCAACATTTCTACGGAATCCAAACTGATCTTCCCCGAGGTCCGCTTCTACAAGTTTTGCCATTCGTCTGTAAAGAATTCGCGTTAGTATTTTGCAGCTGTGACTGTAATTTTCACATCTGTCAACACCTGCTTTCTTTGGGATTGGAATTATTATATTTTTCTTGAAGTCTGAGGGTATTTCGCCTGTCTCATCCATCTTGCTCACCAGATGGTAGAGTTTTGTCAGGACTGGCTCTCCCAAGGCCGTCAGTAGTTCTAATGGAATGTTGTCTACTCCCGGGGCCTTGTTTCGAGTCAGGTCTTTCAGTGCTCTGTCAAACTCTTCACGCAGTATCGTATCTCCCATTTCATCTTCGTCTACATCCTCTTCCATTTCCATAATATTGTCCTCAAGTACATCACCCTTGTATAGACCCTCTATATACTCCTTCCACCTTTCTGCCTTCCCTTCTTTGCTTAGAACTGGGTTGCCATCTGAGCTCTTGATATTCATACAATTGGTTCTCTTCTCTCCAAAGGTCTCTTTAATTTTCCTGTAGGCAGTATCTGTCTTAGCCCTAGTGAGACAAGCCTCTACATCCTTACATTTGTCCTCTAGCCATCCCTGCTTAGCAATTTTGCACTTCCTGTCGATTTCATTTTTGAGACGTTTGTATTCCTTTTTGCCTGCTTCATTTACTGCATTTTTATATTTTCTCCTTTCATCAATTAAATTCAATATTTCTTCTGTTACCCAAGGATTTCTATTAGCCCTCGTCTTTTTACCTACTTGATCCTCTGCTGCCTTCACTACTTCATCCCTCAGAGCTACCCATTCTTCTTCTACTGTATTTCTTTCCCCCATTCCTGTCAATTGTTCCCTTATGCTCTCCCTGAAACTCTCTACAACCTCTCGTTTTTTCAGTTTATCCAGGTCCCATATCCTTAAATTCCCACTTTTTTGCAGTTTCTTCAGTTTCAATCTGCAGATCATAACCAATAGATTGTGGTCAGAATCCACATCTGCCCCTGGAAATGTCTTACAATTTAAAACCTGGTTCCTAAATCTCTGTCTTACCATTATATAATCTATCTGATACCTTTTAGTATCTCCAGGATTCTTCCAGGTAACTCATAAATCATCAAAACTACGTAAAACTCTTAAACTTAAAAAAGAGGCGCCACAGTGTTAAGGGAGTTGGAAATTATCGAGCTTTAGCTCCTAGTGAAAGCGATAGACAAACATATAGACGGAAAACCAACTGCAGGCATGTTACAAGGGTAGAGTCGCAGCGTTTGCATGAAAATGGGACAGGAAACAACGAAAACTTTTTCAAAGATGTTCGACAGTGGAACTGAGCCCCGTATAGTCTTCAAACGGTAAAAGATGAGTCTCGTGCATAATAGGGTTTCCTAAAACAAAATATCTGTTCTAAATATAACAGAATACTTAATGTATCTTTTTTTTTCAAAACTCTCCAAACTAACCGCAGATAATCTGCAACCCGGATAAGCTGCATAGGAGAGGAATCACTTCTCATGATTCTCAGACATTTTTTATAGCTCCTTTCCTTATCCAAGTTAGATTCACAATAGAAATGTGTATATCATTTTCTCCCTTTAGAACCGTAGTGTTCAATACCTCTACTACGCTCAGTCTACAATGGATTGCTTAAAACAAATTTCATGAGTGAGGCTGGAAATACATAAACAATCACAAGACTTTGGATAACATTTTGCTTTCAAATTACATTTCAACATACTTACATTAATTCAGCAATGAACTGTGAGGCTTATCCCTGATTCAGGAAAAGTATTCGCAGTTGCGAAGACGGGCAACATCCAACTGTAGAATGGAATGATGACATCGAAAATTGGTGTCGGACAGGGACTCGAACCCGGATCTCCCGCTTGTCGCGAGCGGTCGCCTCAACAATTTTGGGTATCCGTGCACTCTTCCCGTCCAGACCTAAACTTCCATATCTCGTCATACATGCCTCATTTACCAGCAAACATACGCCTGTTTTAATTCTCTCACAGGGGACACATTTTACTCGAAAGTCGCCAGCCTAATACCGGCGAATAAATATGATACTGCATCGTACTTCTTACAGAGCCACTGCAATATCGTAACTACTCCTAATGGTTTATAGTGATGCCTGCAGATGTGTGTGCGCACTCAAATATAATTCTAATTACTTTCTTTTGTGCAATTGACATTTTTTTTTGCCTAAATGATGAAGTATTTTTATACGAACGCTTTGTTCGCCAAAATTGCAATTGTTTGCACAAACAATTACGATTTTGACAAATAAAATGTTCATATAAGAAGACTTCAACATTTTCAATTACAGATTGCCTCCTACAAGGTTGACTATGGTAGGTGATCGTCCTTTTACCTAAGTGAATTGTTGCCGCTGAATATTACCATATAGGGCATCAGTAAATGAAAGTTTGCAGCCGGCCGGAGACGGGGGCTCTAGACGCTTCGGTCTGGAACCGCGCGACCGCTACGGTCACAGGTTCGAATCCTGCCTCGGCCATGGATGTGTGTGATATCCTTAGGTTAGTTGGGTTTAAGTAGTTCTAAGTTCTAGGGGACTGATGACCTTAGATGTTAAGTCCCATAGTGCTCAGAGCCATTTGAACCATTTTGAAAGTTTGCAAACGATGTTAATTTAATCACTTCCGTGTATCCAAAGTTGGTAATTATTTTTATCGCAAAAGTAGCTCACCTTAAGTGTTTTAACAGGGATACTATGTAGTTTTTTTTTCTAATTTAAGTTTTAACCAGTATCCACTCCCACGAACGTAGAACTTTCTGGCCGGCCGCGGTGGTCTCGCGGTTCTAGGCGCGCAGTCCGGAACCGTGCGACTGCTACGGTCGCAGGTTCGAATCCTGCCTCGGGCATGGATGTGTGTGATGTCCTTAGGTTAGTTAGGTTTAAGTAGTTCTAAGTTCTAGGGGACTGATGACCACAGCTGTTAAGTCCCATAGTGCTCAGAGCCATTTGAACCATTTTTTTAGAACTTTCTCACCTGTTCATTACTTTTATTTTAGTAAACACCATTCATGATGGGTTGGGGTTTTTGAAAAGTACTAAACTGACTGAGCTGTGGTTTTCTTTCAGCTCAAAGGCAGTCCACTTGTGCAAGACGAGGTAATGATTTCAGCAAAAGTATCATTTGTTATTGTTCCCGGGAAAGCTTTTTTAATCGTTATGCCAATAATGCTTGTATCGTGTACAAACATGACGAACTTAGCCTTCTAATTCAAACGAAGTGTTAACGCTAGAATACTAAACCCTCGCAAAACCTATGATTGCAGTAGGGCACAATACAAGACATTTTGTAATTAATTTGGTATCGAACGTACCATTAAAGATCTATTAATTGTAATTAACTAATGCGTAACCTATAAATTATGACTTCCTTTGAATAAAATGTGGAGTAGTAAACTTTACGACGGTTTAGTAGCAGTACAACGTTTTCGCTCCTTTAGTATACTAGGATCAAATACACTACTGGCCATTAAAATTTCTACACCACGAAGATGATGTGCTACAGACGCGAAATTTAGCCGATAGGAAGAAGATACTGTGATATGCAAATGATCAGAGCACACAAGCTTGACACCAGTGGCGACGCCTACAACGTGCTGACATGAGGAAAGTTCCCAACCGATTTCTCATACACAAACAGCAGTTGGCCGCCGTTGCCTGGTGAAACGTTGTTGTGATGCCTCGTGTAAGGAGGAGAAATGCCTACCATCAATTTTCCGACTTTGATAAAGGTCGGATTGCAGCTTATCGCGATTGCGGTTTATAGTATCGCAACATTGCTGCTTGCGTTGGTCGAGATCAAATGACTATTAGCAGAATATGGAATCGGTGGGTTCAGGAGGATAATGCGGAACGCCGTGCTGGATCCCAACGGCCTTGTGTCACTAGCAGTCGAGGTGACAGGCATCTTATCCGCGTGGTTGTAACGGATCGTGCAGCCACTTCTCGATCCCTGAGTCAACAGATGGGGACGTTTACAAGACAACAACCATCTGCACGAACAGTTCGACGACGTTTGCAGCAGCGTGGACTATCTGCTCGGAGACCATGCCTGCGGTTACCCTTGACGCTGCATCAAACATAGGAGCGCCTGCGATGGTGTACTCAACGACGAACCTGGGTGCACGAATGACAAACGTCATTTTTTCGGATGAATCCAGGTTCATGATGGTCGCATCCGTGTCTGGCGACATCGCGGTGAACGCACATTGGAAGCATGTATTCGTAATCGCCATACTGGCGTATCACCCGGCGTGATGGTATGGGGTACCATTGGTTACACGTCTTGGTCACCTCTTGTTCGCATTGACGGCACTTTGAACAGTGGACGTTACATTTCAGATGTGTTACGACCCGTGGCTCTACCCTTCATTCGATGCCTGCGAAACCCTACATTTTAGCAGGATAGTGCACGACCGCAATTTGCAGGTCCTATACGGGCCTTTCTGGATACAGAAAATGTTTGACTGCTGCCCTGGCTAGCACATTCTCCAGATTGAAAACTTCTGGTCAATGGTGGCCAAGCAACTGGCTCGTCACAATACGCCAGTCACTACTCTTGATGAACTGTGGTATCGTGTTGAAGCTGCATGGGCAGCTGTACCTGTACACGCCATGCAAACTCTGTTTGACTCAATGCCCTGGCGTATCAAGGTCGTTATTACAGCCAGAGGTGGTTGTTCTCGGTAGTGATTTTTCAGGATCTATGCACCCAAATTGCGTGAAAATGTAATCACATGTCAGTTCTAGTATATTTGTGCAATGAATACCCGTTTATCATCTGCATTTCTTCTTGGTGTAGCAATTTTAATGGCCAGTAGTGTAACATAGGGCAAGAACAGTCACGAGAGAATGTCATCGGGTGGGCAACTTTTCAGAATTGAGTTTCGACGTGAGACCGTGTGTGAGGGGCGTCGCTTATAGAAGACGTGCGCTCACCACCGCTCATTTCCCAGCAGACTGCACCCGCCTGCAGCGGAGGAGAAGGCGCTCCCAGTCGCTCGGCCCCCAGCCTGCGTGGGGCCGGTCGGGTGTCGGAGAGGCGGCTCGGCGTGGGCACGTGACTTATGGGGGCCGCTGTAGCCGTACCACCTCCCGGGCGCGACTAATGGCGCATTTCACAGGTGTTAGAGTCCTTCATAACTACCCGCCTGTCTCGTTATTCCCTGCTTTATGGGCGCATTTCTCACTCCTCCCCATACGGCGTCGCCGTGAAATCCAATTTCAGCCGGCACCTCACCTCTATGGGAGTTTGTTTAGTGAGTGTCGTCGAAGCGCTCGCGAGCGCACACACCTTCCTTGTCTCCCTCGTTGCCTGCCCGCAGTGTGATTTTTATTCCGGCGAGATAAATCTCATTCTTTTGGAGCTTTACGGGCCACAATAGAGGCGCGCTCGCTCGAATAACTCCGGCGCGATGTGACGCGGCTGGCATCTCTTCCACTTTATTGTCTTGCGTCTCCGAGCGAGAAGCAGAAATTAAGGAAGGGGGAGAGAAAAAAAAAAGAGAGGTCGGAAACGGCTTGGACCTACCGTGCGCTGAGCCGGTGCGAACTTCATAAATTGATTCCAACTGTACGGGATACGCGTACATCTGTTGTTAAACATGGCGACTGGGGGCGTGTCGATAATTCTCAAATGACTGCAGCTGTGTTATACGCAGCGTGACTACGGTTCGTTACTGGGGGAAAAACATTTACCGAAAACTATATACCCTTCACAGTCTTGTTTTTCCACCTTCATTTCATGTCACATATATCTTCAATCCTTTATTTGCATTTTCAAATTACTATGTCTCATATTTTGCTTGTGTCCCCAGTCTTCTCATTCCCATCGAAGATCTTCTAAAACATAACAGTTCTTATTTTTTTACAGTAAATTCTGTTCTTATATTTATGTCACCACCTGCATCACTCGTACAACAAATTCTGAAACTTCTCGGCTAACTTTCGGAGAATAAAGTGGGCCTGAAGCAAAGACTCTCGAAAACGGCAAGGTATTCTAAAAATAATCACCAGCAGTGTTTCAACACAGGACAGTTCCAGTTGCTTGACTGACCGGCTGCAGAAAACATTCCAGCCAGGTGAAGGAAGGCATCCAATCACAGAGTGACTACAGCTGCATTCAATAGCACATCTGACACCGTGAGTTCGCAGGCAGAACCAGCAAACCACAATAAATTGAGTAAGGGACGATGGAAAGAAAAATACACTCCAATAAGAAAAAAGAAAAAAAAATAGATAGAGTGACTTTGTCAAATGGAGGAAAGAATCGGCATTACCCCAGTTACACGATCGTACATTCGTAGCTTGCACATCTTCCGTCACTTTCGTAGTGCTAAATTTAATACCGATCATCATGATGGCACGCTTTGATTTTATTTCGTGTATTGTCAAAGTTGTGATAGTTTCCTGCTGCTACATTTTTTTAAATCAATTGGATGACATATGTACGTCTTAAATTTTCGAACGAATGCTTTTCAAGTGACGTATTTCTCTGAACGGCAATTCCTTGGAAGCTATGCTGAAACGGTGTGCTCCAGATTGTTGTAAACAAATTATTGTTATTATTATTATTGTATTAGAACGTTCAATGTATTTTATTGGCCGCGCGGGATTAGCCGAGCGGTCTAGGCGCTGCAGTCTTGGACTGTGCGGCTGGTCCCGGCGGAGGTTCGAGTTCTCCCTCGGGCATGGATGTGTGTGTTTGTCCTTAGGATAATTTAGGTTAAGTAGTGTGTAAGCTTAGGGACTGATGACCTTAGCAGTTAAGTCCCATAAGATTTCGCACACATTTGAACATTTTTGTATTTTATTGTTACTGTTACTAAAATCCTAGGGGTCTGTTACTCACACGTTAAACTAGGGATGACAACAAGTATCTCTGAGGAGTGGAGCGAAAACTTTAACACAACGAACATTCCTCTCCTCTCTCCCTCCCCCTCCACCGTGTGCATGGGGCCTTCGATCCGCATCTGCAGATCTTGCATAAAAGCCAAACGAGTACTGGATCAGATTTTTGGTAACTTTGAAACAAAACAAATATTTTGCTTAGAATTTCGTTCGGAGAGAGTGGTTAACTCAAATAAAAATATTTTTTCTTTCATAGTTCGAGAAGCCTCAATGATAAGATTTGCTAGAAGCAGTGTTCTCCGTAGAACGACGCTTCCTTTATCAAGAGGGCCCGGTTATACTTGGTTATTTCCTAGGTTTACATGGTTTCTTTTTGAAAAAAAAACGTGTGTGAAATCTTATTGGACTTAACTGTTTTTGAAGTTTATGTGTCTCTAAAGGAACTAACAATTATCTTCCTGTATAACAAAACACAGTACAACCGACACGAGTAAATTTCAGAAATATTTTTCTTTGATACACAGAATATTCCCAGAATGTAAAGAAAAAATGAACTGAAAACGTCTATCTTTCGTTACTATCCCTGATCACTATCTTAAATTCTTTATAATCCCTTCTACCTGCATTTTGCATCGTACGGACTGCCGTAGACTATAGGAAATTGGATGTATTAAATTACTAAGGCTCCACATCAGAAATTGTATCCAATTTCTGATTTGAGGACGATAACTTAATGAAGGAAACTGGACATGAATGGCGCTGTGATCTGTCCAAGTATTTGCAATACATTGTTTATTTTTATTAATATTTCTACTTATAAAATATAGCCTGGCGAGGGTTTTAACTCTGGTATTTTCTTGAAGTGATTTTGGAAAATCACTGGAAGCAAAATCAAGAGAGCGAATTGGGATTTGAATACTACTTAGCAAGCGTTCACTGGCTCAAATATTGCACTACATCTTTCAGTGCAGTCTGTTTCCAGATTTCTAGCTCTTCTATCCCGTGTTTCCTCTTCATTTCAATAGGAATCTCACTCAGGTATTTAAATGGCACGTGCCATGTCACACTTGTTGATACAATCCACATTATCTCATCCTAAATCTTTTGCTTTTCAAGGGGCTGCCGTAAGATATTACATAATTATCTTACCCAGTGAAATCCTTATTACACTTTATTCGATTTCGCAGATTTTTCTTCCAAGGAAAAAGGGCTATTTATTATTATTATTATACTTTGCTGCTTAATACGTTCGTTGAAGAAAAGCAGAAACCTTTCGTTACAATACAGACATAATGCGCAGACATATTCTTTATTACAGAATAACATGAACTGTGATATCGTCCAGAGATCGCGGTACTACATCGAAGTCGGCAACGCGAATGGATACCACAGACATTAGTGACGGCTCGCTGCAATCCGCAACAACCAATTGGAGGCACTCCAGAGGACACCGCCCCCCTCTCAGCACAGCAGCGCCCTCACTCTGAAGTTAACATAACGTCGAGCATGCAAGATCTCAGTCCAGTTCGTGAACTCATCTGAAGCAGTCAACATTACTGTGTAAGACAGTGAAAGCTAAAGTTTCTGACGAAATGTACTTTTCTAAATGTTGCAATTTGTACTGCAAGCGAACAGTTTGTTAATTTGTGCATCAAGTGAAGCTTTTCTAATTGTAGGATGTAAAGACCTCCAGATATGCAAAACACCGTTTTTTCTCAGTAACCAAACATGTTTCAGCACCACTGTGCCATCACCAGAGGGTTTCCGTTTTTTTAACCTGTAATGTGAGCATTTTTACTAAATGATTACAAAATTATGTAGATATTTAGTTCAAACTATAGTTCTTTTTTTTAATACCTTTACACTTGGTGTGCATGATTTTTCAGGACCACCAAACGATGTTGATGAGAAATATTGTTGGGATGTTTTGCGCATTTATTCGTTTTTACTTACGTTTTCGTGTGACAAGCCCTTTTATTCTCAGCATCATGGTGAGGTGTCCCGATGCACAACGTATTTTCACAAATAAGGTCGTAAAAGCACTTTTCACTTCACCAAAATACAGTGTAATTGTGGTTGTTGTGTGTCCCAGACTAGTCAGTGCTCATTAGTTCACCAGAGAGTTCGGCATCAAATTTGAATTTGGTTTACATTTTTTCTTTGTGTGTGTCTGTGTGTGTGTGTGTGTGTGTGTGTGTAATGTATTCATTTATGACCTGTTTTCCTTCTGCTATTATCTTCTGTATGTGGAAGTTTTCCTCAATAGTCAATTCGCTGTATAGGCTGTGGCTGGTTTTTAATATTCTTAAGTCTCTTTCTATTTTAGTTGGGTGGTAATTGTGGGGTATAAGGTGGTCAGCAAATGTGCAATGGGAGGTGTTGCTTTTTAAAGCTCTGACATGTGCTGAATATGTGGTTTAGAAGTTTCTGCATGTATTTCTATTCCTGATCTGTTAAATTTATCTGCGGGTGTTTCCTGTGTTCTGATCTTTTTCTGTGTTGTGTTCTCTGTCCTGTATCCTATTGGGAGTCCCTGTTTCTTTAATATGTTGCCTATTCTGTGAACAATCTTGTTATTATAGGCGAGTATGTGCCATTTCGTTTTGTGTTAGTGTCGTTGCTCTGTGGTATCTTGTGTTTTGTGTTGTTGCACACCAAGTGTAAAGGTATTTACAAAAAAAACGAACTGTAGTTTGAACTAAATATCCACATAATTTTGTAATCACTCGATAAAAATGTTTACATTACAGATTAAATAAAACGGAAACCCGCTGATGATGGCACAGTGGTGCTGAAACATGTTTGGTTACTGAGAAAAAACGGTGTTTTGCATAACTGGCGGACCTAACATCCTGCAATTTTAACTGCAAACACGGTAAACACAAGAAGCTGCAAATCCAGATTATGAAGCTTTTCTAGTCTATAACAAATGTAAATTGTCCAGTACTCCAAGAACGGTGTCAAAGTTAAGTAAATATGTCCTTCATTTATGTCATAAAGTCAACTAATGTTTCATGTCTTCTAGCCTGATGAGCCTTCTCCCAGAGCAATCAAAGAACCCAATGTTATGGCCGGATAAAAATAATTTCATCGGATCACAACGTGAACATTTGGCGTACACTCGCTTAGCTGCTCTGGGCACTGTTGATACAATGTGGGCGATTCCTTTGTTGAATTTCATATAGAAATGCGCTTTGCGAAAACATTTCAAAAAATAAGTTTTGTACTGATAGTACATGCGTGTAATGTCCTTATTTATTTGCTGTGGGAAATGTATGGCTCATAAAAGTCTCAAAACAGGTCCACGTATATCAGACAGTTTTCGTACTATGCAGGGGAAGTAGCGACTAATACATACTGGTTTGCATAATTGTTGTCACTCTGTACTTCCGAAATAATTTTATATACACGAGTGGCAGTTTCGATATGACAGTCTGCTCAACTGGGTTCCTGAAGTTTATTTCACAAACGTACCTAAAACATATAATTTGTCTGTAATATGTACCACCGTTGATGAACTGCTATGTAACGAATACAAAAGCACCAACCTGCACGAATATAGCCAGTGTACGTTGCAGTATTGCAGTTTATTTATTTATGTCCGTTACCTGAATGTAAGTATCAGAGTAGAAATTTAGTGGAAGTAGGAACATAAATAAACAGAAAGGTTGGCACTATGTAATTACTTCCACAGTCTGGCAATCTTTCAATCCTACGTTACATTTTTGACTGCATGCCGCATTTCATGATGCCAGTATCAGGAATCACCGTACACCGTAATGGCACAGGTGGCATATGCTGAAATCGTTATGACTTCAAAGGATTTAACTGCGCTCCCGGCACACTAACAACATGAGTTACGTTTCATGGATAGTTTTTTTGTTACTCACGAATCAAAGATAGCCATTCAGGTACCAAATGAACCCATAAATGTAAATTGAAGGGGATCACTGCTGTTAGCTGCAGCGGGAAATTACACGGAACAGGCGGCGACGTGCGAACATGTGTAGCGGACTGGGATTCGAACCCGGGATCTCCTGCTTACTATGCAGATGCGACCTGCTAACCAATGCGCCATCCGGGATACAGCATTATCGCAAGTGCGCGGTCTATCTCGGCTCGCCTCACGTCTGATCAACACTCCCACCGAACACCACCTATGACACACAGATGACCGATGCAGCTATACACCCTTAGAGACAAGTCTGCTGGAGGATGATGTATTTAAGTGTTCCATCGTCATTAAGAGGGTCGGGACGGTACAATTACTCACTGTTCGCTACTCTTGAGATTCACACAGTAGGTCGGAAGTATTTTTGCATCCGCACTGAAGAAGGTGGATCCATTGCCCAGCTAGGCGTGTCAGTTACATAAATGCGCGGTGTGTGTTCTTTCGGACATATTCGAAACAATCACACATTCATAAAAATCCATAAAATTTACAACTCATGTCATAGACGCATTCTAGTGGCTAACTTAACTATACTTTGCGCACAGAGTTTTGTGTCGGGTCATAGTCATACGAATCTATTTCACATCGTTCGTCAGTCAATAGCGTTGCAGTTAATTTATACGTGCTATTTCTTTGCTTGTTTATTAAATGGCGACAGACTGAAATGTCTCTGCTTTGAAAGTACATAGAAAGTAACGGTTGAAGTGCCATTAAATTTTTGTTTCTTTGATCCTAAAATCAATCTTATGACGTATGAATATTGCACCGGAATAGTAAGAGAGCAACTTAGTGTGTTCCTAAACCGTCCAATCCAGAAAGCAGGATGTTCCCCAAGAATTCAGACAATTGTTCATGGTTTAGGAGTTTGATCTTCTCTCACACACTTACGTGCAGGGCACTGTCGTGTGACGAGAGACACTGACCTACTCGATCTAAGCCGAGTACCAAATTGAACCTTCATTCTCGGACATTGGAATACAAGACTGTTCAAATGTGTGTGAATTCCTATGGGGCCAAACTTCTGAGGTCATCGGTCCCTAGACTTACACACTGCTTAAACTAACTTATGCTAAGAACAACACACACACCCATGCCCGAGGGAGGACTCGAACCTCCGGCCGGCGGGTCCGCTCAGTCCGTGACATGGTGCCTCTAACCGCACGGCCGAATACAAGAATGGTAACTCCAGTTTTGTGCACGTTCTGGTACCAATAGAGACATGTTTTTAACATGAATTTTGTTCGGGCGTAATAACAAGCGCCGAAACGAAGATCACAACACCAGAGAAGGCGGTGAAACGACATTAGCCAATGGTGCGCGCAATAGGATTGCACTACGACAGGAGCACCCTCAAGCCGAAGTGAATATAAACTCCGCTCCTTCCAGACTCGGCCGCTCAGGTCGGCTCAATATGCGGACATTAGTGGACAGTATTAGCACGGTCTAGCAGAGAGTGCTATGATATCAGATTGTCGTGACCCATATCCATTGCCTGTATGAACGCTGTGTACAACAAGGACTCGGATTTATGTTACGTGTCGCCCATCGCTTGCGGCACGATTGTTATTTCACAGTTAAGTATTGTCAGTCTGCTTTATTAAAATAAGACTACTAATGTTTTGCTTGAATTGTTCTATAGCATTCCGAGAACGTAGCATCCCTTAGTCACCCTACATTCGACGAGTGGGCAAGACTCAACAAATTTTGTATAAGGATGATTCCATCCTCCTGGCAGAAAGAGAATTCCTTACAGACAAGAACTCACTTATTTGTTCCAAATTTTGGAGATGCGGTTTTCGTCCTTTTTGTAGATGATGGATCTGTAAGCACAAAAAGTCCTGACAGTCCCTTTACTGAAAAGTCATCTGACAGAAATATTCGAAAACCTCATCATACGTTTCGAACCTATTGAGTTATTACTGCATTTTGGCAAAACCTAGTACATACAGTTCAGTAGTTGGCACTGAACCCCAAAAGCTATAAAACAGGTTTCTCAAACAACGAAATACAAGAAGTAGAAACTGTGTTTGGGACCATAGATAGAGCATAAACTTATTTCAGAAACACTCTACATAGCATTAATGAAGTGCCTTCTTTACTTCAAACACGTCTACTGTGCGCATATTTACTCTATAGGTGTTTTAAGAGTGAATAAATTACTTAATCCTGTTCATTTACATCCAGTAATGACATATGGAATCATTTTTGGGGGGGAAATAGTTTTATGAGGATAGTAATTTCACAACACAGAAGCGTGTTACTAGAATATTCGTGTGTTTTGACTTCACCAATATTTACCTTTCCTCAAACATAGTGCCAAGCTTGACTATAGTACTACGACCAAAAACAACGTCTACAAAGGCTTCAAGTGGTATACGTTAGGACAGAGAGGAATGAAATTTACGAATACACTTGTATTCAAATACGTTCTGAGCACATCAAAATCATGCGGACAAATGTGGTGGAGTTCAAGACTCATTAAAGAACATTCTGTTGGGCAACTTTTTTTACACCACTGAAGACTTCCTTCACAAAAACTACTAAATTTTGTATTTTATGTTATTTTACAGTTGTAACTAGGAGTGCCATACAACAGTCCTAATCTTGCCAGGTAAAATAAATGCATAAATAAATAAATAGTCCACTTAAATTAAACAAACGTCTTTGACATCTTTCTGCAAACCAGACTCTGTGCTCCATGGAATCCTAGAAATGTAACGAATTTTATACAGTGTAATTTAAAGGCGTCATAGGAACACTAAAACTGTGGCTTTTAGGATCTAGACTAATTAAGAACAATTTTACTTATTTTTATTCAATTGTAAGGCTAGGGCCCCACGCCGGGCAGACCGTTCGCCGGGTGCCGGTCTTTCAATCTAACGCCACTTCGGCGACCTGCAGTCGATGAGGATGACAGGATGATGATGAGGACAGCGCAACACCCAGTCCCTGGGCGAAGAAAATTCCCCGACGCAGTCGGGAATCGAACCCGGGCCAAGAGGATTGACAATTCGTCACGCTGACCATTCAGCTACCGGGGAGGGGGACATTAAGAACAGTAATGGTTGCTGATTAAAAAATGTTATAACAAGTTAAAATATTTAAATTACGTAGATTGCAATATTACGTGTGAAAATAAGGACGTACGTAAATAAAAACTAACACAACTCACAAATATTGCGGGGAATTAATAGATGCATGAAACTTTACCGCTATAACGACATTCCTGAATGGACGTGTCATGAACCACAAATAAACAAGAGAATAGGTTTCATGCGACAGAAATGAGATTTCTCAGAGAGGTAGAAAGACATAGAAGATTACACAGAATTAGGATTCATAATATAACATTTTAAAAATCTCTCGTCCTTCAGATCTCAGAGCCGCTGCTCCAGCACATTACTTTAACAATTACTGCTTTCTAGCTGCTGAGCTGAAAAAGAAACAGTATTGAATAGGGTGTTCTAGAGACTATGTGAGCAACCCAGATTCGTGTAAACTCGCGATATCCACTGAACGAATTCTGATATAATATACGAGCTCCCCTCTGCTGCATCTACTCGCTACGACAATTACTAGACGAAGACAAAAGGTACCAGCTTTTCAGTTATTTCGAACAAGTGAAAATGACTCTGCAGCAAAGATACACTACTGGCCATTAAAATTACTACACCAAGAAAAAATGCAGATGATAAACGGGTATTCATTGCACAGATATATTATTATAGAACTGACATGTGATGACATTTTCACGCAGTTTGGGTGCATAGATCCTGAGAAATCACTACCCAGAAAAACCACCTCTGGCCGTAATAACGGCCTTGATACGCCTGGGCATTCAGTCAAACAGAGCTTGGATGGCGTGTGCAGGTACAGCTGCCCATGAAGCTTCAACACGATACCACAGCTCATTAAGAGTAGTGACTGGCGTATTGTGACGAGCCAGTTGCTTGGCCACCATTGACCAGACGTTTTCAATTGGCGAGAGATCTGGAGAATGTGCTGGCCAGGGCTGCAGTCGAACATTTTCTGTATCCAGAAAGGCCCGTACAGGACCTGCGACATGCGGTCGTGCATTATCCTGCTAAAATGTAGGGCTTCACAGGGATCGAATGAAGGGTAGAGCTACGGGTCGTAACACATCTGAAATGTAACGTCCACTGTTCAAAGTGCCGTCAATGCCAACAAGAAGTGACCGAGACATGTAACCAATGGCACCCCATACCATCACACCGGGTGATACGCCAGTATGACGATGACGAATACACGCTTCCAATGTGCGTTCACCGCGATATCGCCAAACGCGGATGCGACCATCACGATGCTGTAAACAGAACATGGATTCATCCGAAAAAATGACGTATTGCCATTCTTTCACCCAGGTTCGTCGTTGAGTACACCACCGCAGGCGCTCCTGTCTGTGATGCAGCGTCAAGGGTAACAGCAGCCATGGTCTCCGAGCTGATAGTCCATGCTGCTGCAAACGTTGTCGAACTGTTCGTGCAGATGGTTGTTGTCTTGCAAACGTCCCCATCTGTTTACTCAGGGATCGAGAAGTGGCTGCACGATCCGTTACAGCCATGCGGATAAGATGCCTGTCATCTCGACTGCTAGTGATACGAGGCCGTTGGGATCCAGCACGGCGTTCCGTATTACCCTGCTGAACCCACCGATTCCATACTCTGCTAATAGTCATTGGATGTCGACCAACGCGAGCAGCAATGTAGCGATACGATAAACCGCAGTCGTGATAGGCTACAATCCGACCTTTATCAAAGTCGGAAACGTGATGGTACGCATTTCTCCTCCTTACACGAGGCATCACAACAACGTTTCACCAGGCAACGCCGGTCAACTGCTGTTTGTGTATGAGAAATCGGTTGGAAACTATACTCGTGTCAGCACCTTGTAAGGTGTCGCCACCGGCGCCAACCTTGTGTGAATGCTCTAAAAAGCTTATCATTTGCATATCACAGCATCTTCTTGCTGTCGGTTAAATTTCGCGTCTGTAGCACATCATCTTCGTGGTGTAGCAATTTTAATGGCCAGTAGTGTATAATTATTCGTCTGGGCGCGTAATCTAAATTACAAGAAACACAAACCAACAAAAGATAACTAAAATGCTACATACAACCACTAAACTAAACGGAAGTGTTAGGTTGGTGCCTAAGTTCGAAGCATGTTCGTTTTGCATGATGGTTTCCGGTTGCTATGGGGTTATTTGTTGATTATCATTTTTTGTTTGTAGTTCACTGTTGCAATTTTGTTTGGAGCTGTGGAGGCTAGAAAATCTAGTGCCAAGTGAAGAAATCGGAACAGTTCCGACATGTTCTTCTGTTTGACTTCAGCAAAGGATTGACAGCCGCAGAGGCACCCAGTAACGTTTGCGCCTTGTATGGGGATAATGCCACTGGACAGAGCACGGCAGGAAAATTGTTTTCTCGTTTTAAGGAGGATCGTTTTCACATTAGTGGCACTCCACGTTCAGGAAAACATTCGGGGTGTGATGAAGATCGTTTAAACGCATTAATCTGCAGTGGACCGCGTCAGTATACTCGACAACTGACAGACGTGAGTAACTGTGATCTTTCCACCGTCATACGAAGTTGTATTCAGTGCGTAAGGTTCAAAAGGTAGCGCATGCTCAAAGTCAAAATCACAAAAATCATGGAGTGGCCATATATGGATCTCTGCTTACTCATCATCAATTGGCTCATGAACAACACCGACCATTCCTACCCTGTATCGTTACTGGTGACGAGAAATGTCTAACATAAGGAAAAGAAAGGAATGGCTGAGCCCAAACAAAGCAGCAACTCCCCGTACAAAGATCTGTGTACGTCTACAAATGAAATGTTACGCATCTGGTAGAACAACGACAGTGTGGTGTACTATGACTGCTGAAATTCATAGTCAACAACTGAGATGTCTTGCAGCCCAAGTTGGGAAGTCATTCCGCATCAACGCTACTCACCTGATTTCACCCTCAGATTTTCACCTTTTCCGCTCTCTCGAACAACCTTCAAGGAACTTCCTTTCCGGATGAAAATGAGCTCCGAACTTGGCTCGACGAGTTCTTTGCCTTAGACCACGTGATTTCTACATTCACTGGACCGAAACGTTACTCCAAAGTGCAAGGCTGTTGTGAATAGTGCAGGAGAATACATCAGTGATGACTAAAGTCTCGCTTATATGTATCTGTTGTGTGTACTAAAGTGCGGAAAAACGCCACGAAATTATGCACCAACCCAATAAGATCTTGCAGTCGGCAGAGGTGCGAGACGTTACAGAATTACGACCTTATAAATGATCTGGTCATCAGTAGATCAGGAAATAAAATCTACGTAAAGCGAACAAACTGCAGTGAACACATTTACAGAATGAGTAATCGAAGACCATCCGTCAAACTCTATATAACAAAAATGTTCAAATGGTTCAAATGGCTCTGAGCACTATGGGATTTAACATCTGAGGTCATCAGTCCCCTAAGTAACCTAAGGACATCACACACATCCATGCCCGAGGCAGGATTCGAACCTGCGACCGTAGCGGTCGCGCGGTTCCAGACTGAAGCGCTTAGAACTGCTCGGCCACACCGGCCGGCCCTAACAAAAATGTATTTATGTAAGTATGTAGGGCTGGTTATTGGTAGACGTTTCAGATTTTTGCCTAGTCAGCTCTGTAATAGAAGTTCAATATATCTTCTTATTCCATTTTAAAATGATGTTACTCACTTTTTATGTGCTGCAGTTTTTTATAGAAATTACTCCCGAAAACTGAGGTTTTCCCAAATGTGAAAATATATTCCAAGCTACAACGTGGTCATGTACCAGGGGCAAATATTATATTGAAATTTAAAAACGTTGCATTCGAGAAAATCTTGTCAGTACTGTCTTTAATCGTCTAGCTGTTGTATTATTACTCTAATACACACCAAAAATCAGTAAGCGAAAATAAATTAAGCGAAAGTATTACCAAAAACCAGTTACAAGTTAAATACATATTAAATAGTAGCTATTGGAAACTAAAACCAATTTCTGTTGTCAAGATGAGTAAAATTCTTTAGTTAAAATTATTAAGTCCTTAAAGAAACTCAGTCCATCTGTAAGCTATACATATTGCGTGGTAAAAGACCTATTGTTTCAAGGTGCCAGATGATGCAAGACCGACGAGCTGTCCACATCTTAAACTGGGCTTAATTTCGGCCGGAACGTCGTTCCAATACTTCCAAGGGCATTCTTTTTAATTCAATGGAATAACACGGCACAGATGATTTAAAACAGGACACCTGTATAAAATCACAACGTAACTATAATGAACAGAAGACAAACGACAGTTAAAGAATTTCTACACATCTAACTCTGTGTCTCATGTGACATCGTGTTTTATTTTTCCTACCTCTTTGGGAAGTCCGAACTGTAGCGTGCTTGACACCGACGGGCCAGGAATATTTTCATCGTTACACACTGCTAAATGCAGTGTTAATTAATACTGGACATACCTTCACCGAGCAGCTACAGTGCAACTGTTTGAACGTTGCCTCTGGCAGCAGTTGTAAGCATTACAATATAGTCACGAAGATGGTTGGTTGGTTGCTTGGGGAAGGAGACCAGACAGCGTGGTCATCGGTCTCATCGGATTAGGGAAGGATGGGGAAGGAAGTCGGCCGTGCCCTTTCAGAGGAACCATCCCGGCATTTGCCTGGAATGATTTAGGGAAATCACGGAAAACCTAAATCAGGATGGCCGGACGCGGGATTGAACCGTCGTCCTCCCGAATGCGAGTCCATAGTCACGAAGACTACGGACCTAGGAGCAGAACTAGGAAGCAAAGCGACACTGCCACGCGGACAGACCGTAGCACTTGTTGCTTATATCCTATGGTTTTGTTGATTTGATTATAAGAAATGACCTTTTAAAAACTTGAATTTCAGAACATAAGTTTGAAAAAATTAAAAAAAAAAAGATTTATAATTGTCAGCTGTGTTACAAGTTTTAAAAATTGAAACTAGTGATTTTTATGACTGGAATGGCGAGGGGGAGAGGGCGAAGCGATAGTGGTGGATGTATGGTTGAAAAGGTGTATTTCGGCACCCAAAATTTTATAGAGTAAGCACTGTTCTGATATAAATAGTTCTAAAAATGCATAGCACTTCACTCTTCACAGAATTTTATAACGAAAAATTAAAAACATATTAGAAATAGATCTAATACGTTACACAGCACTTAAATATGTAGAAAGCGAAATATTTACGAATCTTGCATAAAAGATTATCTCACGTCTAACAAGAACAAAAGCTATATGCGAATTTAGACTTTCTCGGCGAATCGCGATGATGAAATCTTCTCGGGCAACCAGCCGAGTCAAGGCGTCGTTTTGTGGCCACCGTCCAGTACAGCGGAAATCCGTGCTCACCACCGCGGTGCGCAGAGCACGAGACATATACAGCAAGAAGAGTCTGCCTGCCGAACTGCAGCACTTGAGAACGGCTATTCTGAGACGGAGACAAGGCGCGTAACGACTCCTTGACTTGCCGGCCGGAGTAGCTGAGCGGTTCTAGGCGCTTCAGTCTGGGACCGCGCGAGCCGGCCAGTGTGGCCAAGCGGTTCTAGGTGCTGCAGTCAGGAACCGCGTGACCGCTACGGTCGAAGGTTCGAATCCTGCCTCGGGCATGGATGTGTGTGATGTCCTTAGGTTAGTTAGGTTTAAGTAGTTCTAAGTTCTAGGGGCTGATGACCTCAGATGTTAAGTTCCATAGTGGTCAGAGCCACTTGAACCAATTTTTTGACGCCTTGACTCGGCTGATAACCCGAGAAGACTTCATCATCAAGAACGATAAAATGGCTGAAACTGCTTATAGCGGTCTCTTGTGTGCATACCTTCACGTGATTCTAAAATCAGTCGCTAGACGAAAGTACCGACCAGAAAGCGCCATGTCTTCCTAGGCACACTATCCTCTATCTTCCCTAAACAACGGGATCGAATTCGACCGAACTTGCACACTTATTACTTACTGTATGGAAAGAAGCGCTGTGTGGGTAAGAATAACCTACCTCCCATAAGAGTGGAGGTGGGGTGAAAAGAAAATGACATATAAGCATAAATGAGGGAGTCCTGGAGCAATGTCAACAAAATGGAGTATATACATAACCCATTCTCTGTGTAACTTTTTGCATTAAAATACTGTTGAGACCTTGGGAGCGTGAGTTGGAGTGAGAAGCATTGATATGTAAAACGGCCGATATTGGCTTCCAACCCATAGTTTTCGCGGTCGCTAGGCTAACTGATGATAATCCCGTAGACGTTTCAGCCTTCGGAGGTAGGGTGGGAAGGGGACGGGGTGCAAAGGCAGTGACATACCAGCGTATCTCTTTAACGGCTGAACCAATTTCTACTAAATTAGGCACACGTATCAGTTGCTTGCTGTAAAATATTACTGTGACAATAACATACCCTTATCACACCTACGGCTGACGGTGGGAGTGAACAGCGGTGATAAAAAAGCGCAACTCAGGAAATGTCTGGAACAATTTCAACCAAATTTCGTATAACGCATGACTCATTATTTGCATAAAAAAATGAGATAGTAAGATTCCCCTTCTGCTTCTAGGAGCGGAGGGCGGCGTTGAGAAGGATGAAAAGCAAAAGTGTTCGAAAGCAACACGTTGACATTTCTTTCCTGTATTTAGTTGACTTGGAACACTTTAAAACTATCAAGCGCAATTGTCACTTATTTGTGTTGTTCAATAAGATAAACATTTTTTTTCAAAGAAAATAAGGAATATGAGTGAATTTGAAGTTGTTGTTGTTATTGTTGTTGTGGTCTTCAGTCCTGAGACTGGTTTGATGCAGCTCTCCATGCTACTCTATCCTGTGCAAGCTTCTTCATCTCCCAGTACCTACTGCAACCTACATCCTTCTGAATCTGTTTAGTGTATTGATCTCTTGGTCTCCCTCTACGATTTTTACCCTCCACGCTGCCCTCCAATGCTAAATTTGTGATCCCTTGATGCCTCAAAACATGTCCTACCAACCGATCCCTTCTTCTAGTCAAGTTGTGCCACAAACTTCTCTTCTCCCCAATCCTATTCAATACCTCCTCATTAGTTACGTGATCTACCCACCTTATCTTCAGCATTCTTCTGTAGCACCACATTTCTAAAGCTTCTATTCTCTTCTTGTCCAAACTAGTTATCGTCCATGTTTCACTTCCATACATGGCTACACTCCATATAAATACTTTCAGAAACGACTTCCTGACACTTAAATCTATACTCGATGTTAACAAATTTCTCTTCTTCAGAAACGATTTCCTTGCCATTGCCAGTCTACATTTTATATCCTCTCTACTTCGACCATCATCAGTTATTTTACTCCCTAAATAACAAAACTCCTTTACTACTTGAAGTGTCTCAGTTCCTAATCTAATTCCCTCACCATCACCCGATTTAATTTGACTACATTCCATTATCCTCGTTTTGCTTTTGTTGATGTTCATCTTATATCCTCATTTCAAGACTCTGTCCATTCCGTTCAACTGCTCTTCCAAGTCATTTGCTGTCTCTGACAGAATTACAATGTCATCGGCGAACCTCAAAGTTTTTACTTCTTCTCCATGAATTTTAATACCTACTCCGAATTTTTCTTTTGTTTCCTTTACTGCTTGCTCAATATACAGATTGAATAACATCGGGGAGAGGCTACAACCCTGTCTCACTCCTTTCCCAACCACTGCTTCCCTTTCATGCCCCTCGACTCTTATAACTGCCATCTGGTTTCTGTACAAATTGTAAATAGCCTTTCGCTCTCTGTATTTTACCCCTGCCACCTTCAGAATTTGAAAGAGAGTATTCCAGTTAACGTTGTCAAAAGCTTTCTCTAAGTCTACAAATGCTAGAAACGTAGGTTTGCCTTTTCTTAATCTTTCTTCTAAGATAAGTCGTAAGGTTAGTATTGCCTCACGTGTTCCAACATTTCTACGGAATCCAAACTGATCTTCCCCGAGGTCCGCTTCTACCAGTTTTTCCATTCGTCTGTAAAGAATTCGCGTTAATATTTTGCAGCTGTGACTTATTAAACTGATAGTTCGGTAATTTTCACATCTGTCAACACCTGATTTCTTTGGGATTGGAATTATTATATTCTTCTTGAAGTCTGTGGGTATTTCGCCTGTCTCATACATCTTGCTCACCAGATGGTAGAGTTTTGTCATGACTGGCTCTCCCAAGGCCATCAGTAGTTCTAATGGAATGTTGTCTACTCCCGGGGCCTTGTTTCGACTCAGGTCTTTCAGCGCTCTGTCAAACTCTTCACGCAGTACCTTATCTCCCATTTCATCTTCATCTACATCCTCTTCCATTTCCATAATATTGTCCTCAAGTACATCGCCCTTGTATGAACCCTGTATATACTCCTTCCACCTTTCTGCCTTCCCCTGGTTGCTTAGAACTAGGTTGCCATCTGAGCTCTTGATATTCATACAAGTGGTTCTCTTCTCTCCAAAGGTCTCTTTAATTTTCCTGTAGGCAGTATCTTTCTTACCCCTAGTGAGACAAGCCTCTACATCCTTACATTTGTCCTCTAGCCATCCCTGCTTAGCCATTTTGCACTTCCTGTCGATCTCATTTTTGAGACGTTTGTATTCGTTTTTGCCTGCTTCATTTACTGCATTTTTATATTTTCTCCTTTCATCAATTAAATTCAATATTTCTTCTGTTACCCAAGGATTTCTATTAGTCCTCGTCTTTTTACCTACTTGATCCTCTGCTGCCTTCACTACTTCATCCCTCAGAGCTACCTATTCTTCTTCTACTGTATTTCTTTCCCCCATTCCTGTCAATTGTTCCCTTATGCTCTCCCTGAAACTCTCTACAACCTCAGGTTCTTTCAGTTTATCCAGGTCCCATCTCCTTAAATTCCCGCCTTTTTGCGGTTTCTTCAGTTTCAGTCTGCAGTTCATAACCAATAGATTGTGGTCAGAGTCCACATCTGCCCCTGGAAATGTCTTACAATTTAAAACCTGGTTCCTAAATCTCTGTCTTACCATTATGTAATCTATCTGATACCTTTTAGTATCTCCAGGATTCTTCCAGGTATACAACCTTCTTTCATGATTCTTGAACCAAGTGTTAGCTATGATTAAGTTATGCTCTGTGCAAAATTCTACAAGGCGGCTTCCTCTTTCATTTCTTCCCCCCAATCCATATTCACCTACTATGTTTCCTTCTCTCCCTTTTCCTACTGACGAATTCCAATCACCCATGACTATTAAATTTTCGTCTCCCTTCACTACCTGAATAATTTCTTTTATCTCATCATACATTTCATCAATTTCTTCATCATCTGCAGAGCTAGTTGGCATATAAACTTGTACTACTGTAGTAGGCATGGGCTTTGTGTCTATCTTGGCCACAATAATGCGTTCACTATGCTGTTTGTAGTAGCTAACCCGCACTCCTATTTTTTTATTCATTATTAAACCTGCTCATGCATTACCCCTATTTGATTTTGTATTTATAACCCTGTAATCACCTGACCAAAAGTATTGTTCCTCCTGCCACCGAACTTCACTAATTCCCACTATATCTAACTTTAACCTATCCATTTCCCTTTTTAAATTTTCTAACCTACCTTCCCGATTAAGGGATCTGACATTCCATGCTCCGATCCGTAGAATGCCAGTTTTCTTTCTCCTGATAACGACGTCCTCTTGAGTAGTCCCCGCCCGGAGATCCGAATGGGGGACTATTTTACTTCCGGAATATTTTACCCAAGAGGACGCCATCATCATTTAATCATACAGTAAAGCTGCATGTCCTCGGGAAAAATTACGGCTGTAGTTTCCCCTTGCTTTCAGCCGTTCGCAGTACCAGCACAGCAAGGCCGTTTTGGTTAATGTTACAAGGCCAGATCAGTCAATCATCCAGACTGTTGCCCCTGCAACTACTGAAAAGGCTGCTGCCCCTCTTCAGGAACCACATGTTTGTCTGGCCTCTCAACAGATACCCCTCTGTTGTGGTTGCACCTACGGTACGGCCATCTGTATCGCTGAGGCACGCAAGCCTCCCCACCAACGGCAAGGTCCATGGTTCATTGGGGGGGGGGGGGGGGGAATTTGAAGTAATGAGGCGAAACACCTACCATATATCAGATGTAAAATGTGCGTGTTCCATTTGCAAACGTAAACTGTGACACCTTTTGTATACGCCCGGTGGAATTACAGTTTTCCTCAGGAAACTACATGGCAGAATTCGCAACTTATGGAGATGAGATACTTGTACAAATATCTTAGATAAATTTGAAATATATACCACATATACGTATGCGGGCGAAGCCGTGGGCGGAAAGCTGGTCATTAGATGAAAATCTGAAGGAGGGAGGAGTCAAACGTGGATATAGCAACCGGTAGGTGCCTAGTCCTTGACCTGTAGGAGAAAAACATCGTGGACTGGGTAATGCTGTTATTATTAGTCTGTTACGGTGAAAAAGAAAACGACAAAGAAAAAGAAGAAATAGGCTCGGAAGTCGTTTTGGGATATTCCACAATCTAGAAATTTCGTCACAAGCAGTATCCGGGTCACCTGCTTTTTGCAACGTCTACACAGCCATGCAAATTGATGGTAATAGAAATTTCTTGCATGACAAGTATTCTGAAAGCTACTGCCGAGGTGAAAGATACAGAGCTTTGGCGGTTTAGTAACTTGTGTGACCGAATCGCGTAGAACCATTATTTTCTTCAGTTTGAAATAATGACTACAGCTGGTGAACAAAGCACACGATCGGTAAAAAGTGTTCTTCAGAAATCAGTTATAAGTTTGAATACATAAACAGTATGCACACTTATTACAGATAATGCAGACTAAAGATGACAAATCAATTCGGCTGGTCGGAAAAGAGAGGCTTCTTTATGAGGAAGAGAGAGATAATAAATTCTCAGCACTGCATTGCGAGGGGAGATTAGCGTAAGACATCTTCCGCCAGAGAGTATGCAACAATCAACTGAGTGGCGCTGTAAACACTATGGTCAGTGGAACAAACAGACATTTGAACTTAGCGCTGAAGATGAACTGTAAAGGACGGCCCTTTTCTGAGCTTCTGTGTCGATGTCTAGCTTGGAATGACACAAAAACTGCGTTAGGCTATTCATATCAAATTCTGACAATGTCGTGCGAATGATGAACGACGAACGCGGCAACAGCCAACGGTACTTCTGGTGGAAGCTGTGGTTGATCTGCTGGGGTGTCCAGATTCTCCAAAGCTGGTTTATTCTTATTTTAAAAACAAAAAACATTTTTGCAGCTGATAATGAAGTCGAAAAGACGGCGATAATGCAGTTGGTTGCGTGACATTGATGCTATGGTTGTAAGAAAAAGCGCTGAACATTCACATAATGGCTTTCGGGGGCGCAGCTTTGAATTCAATGTTCGCAGTTTTATTGCTGCATTAAACGTCTCAGATATATGCATCATAAACTTTGGTAGGATTATCTCCCTTTTCTTCATCAGCAACGATTAAAGTCCATGTCAGGTACGATTTAGATTTCTTATTTTATGTCTAATAGCCAATGTCATTTTTTATCCCTATAATAGGATGGGGTTTACCGAACCTATAACATTATTTGTTTATGGATCATTTAAAGTTTCATACTTTTTTGCTTTAAAGTTTTCGCATATTGGTACTACACATATCAAAAAAATGTTTGCATCACCCAGGTTCCCAGAACTCCTGAAGACAGACGTTGACTGTGGATATTCTATCACAGACGCAGTCCCATTGACTGTTCAGAGATGTTACTAAACCCGTCCAAAGATGTGAACAACCATGCATGAGCAGCGCCTATTGGACGGAGCATGTCCGACAGCTGATCAGTTCCAGTCATTCCACGAGGAAGGAGTTACACGGCTCGTGATGTCTGTGGTTCAACCATGCCTAGACGGTCAATACCGCGGTTCGATCGCGTCCGCATTGTTACTTTGTGCCAGGAAGTGTCCAGGCGTCTCGGAGTGAACCAAAGCGATCTTGTTTGGACATGGAGGAGATACGGAGATACAGAGAGACAGGAACTGTCGATGACACGCCTCGCTCGGGCCGCCCAAGGGCTACTACTGCAGTGGATTACCGATACCTACAGATTGTGGCTCGGAGGAACCCTGACAGCAACGCCACCACGTTGAATAATGCCTTTCGTGCAGCCACAGGACGTAGTATTACGACTCAAACTGTGAGCAATAGTCTGCATGATGCTTCACTCTCGACGTCCATGGCGAGATCCATCCTTGCAACCACGAGACCATGCAGCGCGCTATAGATGGGCCCAACAACATGCCGAATGGACCGCTCAGGATTGGCATCATGTTCTCTTCACCGATGAGTGTCGCATATGCCTTCAACCAGACAATCGCCGGAGACGTGTGTGGAGGCAACCCGTACAGGCTGAACGTCGTACAGTGTGTTAACTGTAAGACGGCAGAGTTGTGAGGGGAGTGCGGGGAGAGGACGAAGCAAGCATTGGCTGACGAGGGGAGAGGAGCCATTGGTAGGGGGGGGCGGAGGGGGGGAGACAAGGCACGCCTACCAGTTGCGGTGCTGGCACTACAAATTGCGCGTCATGCTTACACGAAAGCAGACGAAAGGCTTGGAAGAAAACTCGCTTTAAATGTTGTTCGTAAACGAAACTGAAATCGTCATGTACATATATATACACAAATGTATGTATGTTTGTCTACTATGCGCTCACAAACCATTTGGAAATGTACTGTAATATGGATGTGTTTCGAAATAATACAGTAACCAGTGGTGTTTCCATACAAAGCAATCCGGTAGCAAGGAAAAATGAAATGTAAGGTAATTCGGACGAAATAGGGGGCTCCTTCAAAGTGATCGCGAACAAATTATCTGAAATGGAAACTCACCTTTTCTTTCCAGGCGTTTGTGGTGATACGCCAGGATGATTCTTGGATACTGTTATAATCTTCCATTGCTACGCATGCTTTGTCCTGTGTATGTAGCAGCTCTCACTGAAGATTTGTAAATGGGGTGAAGCAATTTTTCCTGCTCCCTTTCCCTTTCGCAGCATTCAATCACACGCAATATAATTTTGCGAGCATCGCTATGTAATACTGGTTTCCTTCTAACCGTGGGCCTACCGGTAGGGGTTGTTGGCGACTCCCGAGATGGGCCAGCAAATGCCTCTTCACTCATTTTGATAATGTTTACCACAACTGCATAATAAAAACATGCAGAACAGTACAGCGCAAAACAATAACGAAGCAGACGACAAGGACTATCTTGTACAACACAGACAGCTACGTAATGTTGGCAGCAGTCGAAACTGCGTGCCTACCGACGCCTCCCGACATTTACCGACTTCTACCGATTCAGGCTAGGGAGAGGTCTGCCATCTAAAAGTTTACACACTGTAGACACACTGTCCAGCGAGAGCAGTAAGGTGGAGGTTCCCTGCTGTTTTGCGGTGGCATTAAGTGAGGCCGATGTACGCCGCTGGTGGTGATGGAAGGCGCCGTAAGGGCTGTATGATAGACAGACTGAAATGGGCTGTTTATGGACGACGTGACCCATGAATCACTGTGAGGGATCTACACCGAATCGCCGTTGAGGAGTGGGACAATCTGGACCAACAGTGCCTTGATGAACTTGTGGATAGTATGCCACGACGAATACAGGCACGCATCAATGCAAGAGGACGTGCTACTGGGTATTAGAGGTACCAGCGTGTACAGCAATATGGACCATCACCTCTGAAGGTCTCGCTGTATGGTGGTACAACATGCAATCTGTGGTTTTCATGAGCAATAAAAAGGGCGGAAATGATGGTTATGTTGAGCAATTTTCTGTAGAGGTTCCGAAACTCTCGGATCCGAGGTGATGCAAAACTGTTTTTTATGTGTGTATATTTTCTGTATATGTAAAGTAAGGTGTGCTGTACTGGAGATTGAAGTTCTTTGCATTGTATGTGAGTAATCTATATAAAATACTATGTAAATTGTTTAATACGTTAAGCAATTTTCTGATGAAATTTTGTATTTAAAAATATTTGTGTCTATAAATTGCTCATGTTGATGTAAATTCGATAATTTAAGAAATGGTCACGCTTAGGAACAATGTAAGAAATACGTGTTATGTAAAAGCCAGTGCGCTTTAGTTTGAAACGAAAGTGGCTCTGGGGAGTGGAAAAGGTGACAAGGCTCGCTGCCCAGAGCAAGCGCGTCGGTTGGCAGGAGTGATTGTGGCAACATCTTTGTGGAGCAGGATTAGCTTCGCCTGCAAATTTGCGTAAAAATGCCTCGAATGAAGACTGTCAACGTTTTACGGCATAGCGGAGAGTTTTTGGGGTCCTGTATGTAAAAATTGAACTACGCCAAGAAGAGAAGTTGAGCCCATACAAGATACTTGCAGACCGTACTCTGAGTAGTGTAGCCGTCGTAATTGTTCGCCACCCCCAAGCCTACAGCCACCAGATAAGATTTATTTGTATTTTACTTTTGTACAGCGTGAACCATTAATTTAAACTGTGTTTTAATAATCATTCGTGAACTATAAAGAAACTGGTTCACCCTGTTCTTTTATGCTAATCATACACCTACATAGAGTTCCTTTTAATATAAAGAGGCACAATTTAAAGGGTTTTTGTGTAAGTAATGAGAACGTTTTCTTAACTATTGCAAAGTGTTTGCCTACGTAAAATTCAATCAGAGTTAAGCCAAGTTACTAGAATCTGTTAAATGACTATACAGAGTTATTTCAAAGAATGATAGCTTTCGAAAGCAAATTCCATTAAGAAAGACGTTATCTCGAAATGAAAAGTTCAGTATAAAAAGTGTGTGCTTTAGTATCTAAGTATTTTAGTTGTTATGTTTGTGTATTATGCGAAGTGCTTTTCTGAAGGTCCCCCCAGGCCAAATTTTTTTAGCTTGCTTGAAGTTATCTACTGGGCTTTTCCTCTTTCAAAAACGTAATGTATAAGGGTGTTGTCCAACATTGTTCACGTGGCGTAATATGTATTTGAAGGAGCAAATTAAACGGTAGCAAGAAAGTAGGCAAAATTCATACTTCTGCTTTTCCAATACTTCACTGTTTCATTGCCTGAATAGCCTCGCGACCATTAGCAGGTATTTTAAGCCGCTAAATGAACTTGGAACTGAATTGTCCTAGCTTCAATATAATATTATTCATACTGCGTTTCTATCTAACCGCTGAGTGAGATCTGAGGAAAAGGAGTGAATAGTCTGATTTACTTATCCATTAGACAGAACACACGGTGAAATCCTGTAAAATGGGTAACTCTACGGATTAGATTTTCCTGTTAACAGGCCTGTCTTCCCATAGGGTACTTTACTTGGAATGTTCAAATGTGTGTGAAATCTTATGGGACTTAACAGCTAAGGTCATCAGTCCCTAAGCTTATACACTACTTAATCTAAATTATCCTAAAGACAAACACACACACACCCATGCCCGAGGGAGGACTCGAACCTCCGCCCGGACCAGCCGCACAGTCCATGACTGCAGCGCCTAGACCGCTCGGCTAATCCCGTGCGGCACTTTACTTGGAAACTAAGCTAAATTTTTGTTAGAGGGTTATACGTGGCTTTTCCCGTGACAGGACTATTTGTCCAGTTGGGGTATAGTATACGTGGCAACATAGAGACAGGGTTTTCCGTTATTTAGGTAAAGGCATACTAAATTACAATAGTAGTGGTAGGGTTATAAACCCTTATCACATTTCAAGGCGGCCGTTGCGACCTTGTAATGACAAACGTAACTTTCGTGCTTTCTCTGAGACTTCATGATAAAGCTAATTACTTGGCGTGGAAAATCAAGCAGTTATAATTTTGAGTCTTTTGGTTGTGAAGAAAGCAATGCGGACAGTTGACAAGATTGTAAGACCTGATCCTAATAATACCCAACACGAAAATCATAATACTCCGTGTGTTCATTAGGTACATCGTGGAAGACGCACTGCACCTGTGATTTAAGTTGATGGTTTATGTAGTTATAATATGCAGCCAGTTATTTTCTGAATTTTATACGATTTATTTCACCATTAACTGGTCTTCGAGCTACTGCAGGTTCATTATGAGATGATAGTGTTACAGGTATGTTATTTTCTGGAACATGATGAGCTAGACAATAGGGTCATAGTGATTGTGCTGTCTCGTGGTTTTGATGACAAATTGATTTCGATAATGTAAATTTTAGGCAGGTCTCGCTCTCTCTCTCACACACATACACACAAATATACACACAAAATATGTGTAGCGCACTCAGTATCACAGTAATCAAACCAAGTACAGCTACATACTGTGCTAAAAGTTACAGGATTTAAATTATCCTCTTACTTCTGTAGAGAAAATAAGCAGCAAGCAGGAGTTGCCACATTTGTCAGAAGCAGTTTTAATTTCAAGAATGTTAATATTAATAAATTTTGTTCGGAGCACCAATTACAGGCTTCTGCAGCAGAAGTAGTATTTCATAATAAGTCCTTTATAACAGTAAGAGATAAGACAGAGATCACCTTCAGGAATGTTTAATATCTTCATAAAAAATCTGGAAGCGCTGTTGTTCCATCTTATGGTAAAAACAAGAGAACAGTGGTTGCAGGTCATTTTGATGTGAATTTATTGAAAAGTGTCAGTGAACGATTACATCAGTCAGTAACACTGTCATTCCATTTAATTCCAACTGTGAATCATGCAAATGGGACATGTAAATGCTCTGAGGCTGCTAATCATAATATCTTTGTACACAAATCTGGGAAAAAAGTCATATCACAAAACCAATAGTAAATGGGCTATCTGATAATGACATGTGGCATCTTGTGTTAAATGTTGAAACTTGTCAGGATTAAAAATTTATTAAATCTGATTACAGAAGGGTAATATTATTAGTCAAAAATTGGGAATTTGAGGAGATTGCTCAAAGACATGAATTGAATAGATGTTACAAACTTCCGATTCAAATAGAAAATACAAAGCATGCATTAATGAAGCTACTGCCTCATTTGAAAATTGTTTTTTCCTAAATGTAACCTAAGTGAAACAGAAGTAAAAAAATAAACCATGGATTACACAAGAAATAAAGATATGTGGAGCAAAAAGGAACCTGTATCTAGTATCTAGGAACAGCTCTGATGTTAGCATTGTAATGCATTACAAAGAACACCGCTAAATATTGAATCAAGTAATCCAGAAATTGAAACAGATGTCTTATGAGAAAAATATAAGTACTTCAGGCAACAAATAAAAACTGTATGGGATGTAGCGAAGACAGAGGCAGGTGAGGCCAAAAAGGAAGAGGAATAGGTATCTCTAAAAATAAATGAGACATTGGTAACAAGTGCATGTTGTGTTCCATACCTCTTAAACAAGTACTTTGTTTCTTTTATTGACAGCTTGGCGTTAACAGGTTTAGTAAACCGTGCAGTGGAATATCTGGGACCAGTCTCTACAAACAACTTCAGGGAAATAGAAATGACACTCACGCCTCTGAAAAAAGTAGCATCCATCATAAAATCCTTAAAAGCAAAGTATTTTCGTGGCTATGATAACATATCAACAAATTTAATCAAAGAAGGTTCATGTGAGTTGCGTTCTATCATAAGTTATTTGTGTAACCAATCTTTTATCAGCAGAACATTTCTAGACTGATTAAAATACGCTGAAGTTAAGCCTCTTTAGAAGAAGGTGGATAAGAAGATACCGTCGAACTAAAGACTAATTTTACTTTTTCCGGCATTTTCAAAAATATTTCTAGAGGTTGTGTTCAAGAGTCTTCTTAAGCATATTACTGCAAATAATATACTGTCCAAGCCACAGCCGGGTGCTGTGGCCGAGCGGTTCTAGGCGCTTCAGTCTGGAACCGCGCTGCTGCTAAAGTCGCAAGCTCGACTCCTTCCTCAGCAATGGATGTGTGTCATGTCCTTAGGTTAGTTAGGTTTAAGTAGTTCTAAGTCTAGGGGACTGATGACCTCAGATGTTAAGTCCCATAGTGCTTAGAGCCATTTGAATCATCCAAGTCACATTTTTTATTCCTAGTGGTTCCGATGTAGAGAAGGCTATTTACACGTGCAGTGAGAATGTACTCAATTCATTAGATAACAAGTTACAGGCTATGGCATTTTCTGTGACTTATCAAAAACCTTTGACTGTGCGAATCACAGCGTTCTTGTAAGTAAATTAAAATACTGTGGTGTCACTGGCAGTGTTGCAAAATGTTTCGAGTCTTAACTAATCAACAGGGAACAAACAGTGTCGTTGTGAAATACCTGTCGATTAAGCGATCAGCCTCAACTGATTGGTAATTAATTACATATGGTGTTCCTCAAGGTACCATCTTGGGTCTGTTGATTTTTTTTGTGTGCATTAATTACGTCTCGTCTCTTACATTGCCAGATGCTAAGTTTATTTTGTTTCTAGATGACACAAACATTGCAATAAATAGCAAGTCAAGTATGGCTGCCAATCAAATTTTAATTGGCATTAATAAATGATTTAAAGCTAACTCATTGTCACTAAACTTCGAAAAGACCCACCATATGCCGCTCTGAACCTGTCCTTCCAGCACGTGTATGACATATGAAGACATGCAGATAAAAGATACTGACAGTGTTAAATTTTTGGGCTTAGAACTCACCATAATAAATTCAGTTGGGAAGGGGATACCACAGAATTGCTGAAGCGCCTAAACAGGTCTGTATTTGCAGTGCGAATGATGTCAGATGTAGGATGTATAAATGTAAAACAACTTGTGTACTTTCATTACTTTCATTCTATTTATCATATGGGATCATATTCTGGGGTAGCTCGTCATACCGAGCAAAAGATTTTAGAGTGCAAATGTGTGTAGTAAGACTCATTTGTGACGTAAATTCAAGAACATCATGTACAAACCTGTTCAAGGAACTTGGTACTCTAACCACTGCTTCTCAGTATATTTATTGCTTAATGAAATGTTTTGCAAACAGTATGCTTCTGTTTCCAGCCAAGAGCTCAATACATAGTATCAATACTAGAAATAAGAACAATCTACATAAAAACCTAAAATTTCTTACGTTGGTCCAAATAGGAGTCCAGTATTCAGGAACGTACATTAGCAATAAATTGGTTGCCAGTGACCATTAAAAATTTGGTTTCAAATTTTGAAAGACTTTTTGGTAGGTAACTCCTTCTACTCTACAGATGAATATCTTAACAGGGACTGCTAGTCCAGCTTACGTAAAAATGCCTGTTTGATTTCACTTTTGCCACCATGTGGTCACTACAGTCAGGATTAGGTATTTTGTCTATGATAAATTTATTAAATATGCATAACTGTGTTTCATTCTGACAGTGTGCTAATTCTGTAAATATTAGCAGTTCCGGTTTACTGTAATGTATTCACATATCTTGACAATCTCCTGACAAACGAGCTGGAAAGTGAATACTGTATTCAAATGTTCTATGTTTTTTACGTTACATTTTCTGACATGTTCCATACCCACGAGATTCATCTTATTTTTGGGTCTGTGGAACAAAAACTGAATCTAATCTCATATATATATATATATATATATATATATATATATATATATATATATATATATCTGTGTGTGTGTGTGTGTGTGTGTGTGTGTGTGTTCTAAATATGTGCTGTTATTGTCACTGAGCACATTTTGGTTTTTCTTTATGGCTCTCTGTGTGAAATACTCTTCTCGCAGAGTGAATATTCCCTTTCCTTTGTTATTATGGCATAAGATTACCGTATTAAAGTCTGGCGGTGATATTCTTCCTCCTTTGTATATCCCCTTGAAACATAAATGAATTTGAAGGGGGATTTACAATTTCAGCGAAAAATATAATGAATTCGGAAAACGAAACGCGATACAAACAGATGTGGGTGTCACAACTATTGTCTGTAGCAATACTCCTCAAGGCACCTTACGGTGTGTGGTGGAGGCTACTCTGCGTACCGTTGGCACTTTCACGTTTTCTGTTTCAGTCGAATGATTCGCGAGAGGAATGATCGCAGACAAGCCTCCGTGTAAGGTCGATTCTCTTCAGTTTTGCCTTCATGGTCTTTTCGCGAGGTATACACAGAGGATATCAATATGTTGGCTGGCTCTTCTAGAAACGTACGCTCTCTAAACTTTAACAAAAAACAAAACAAAAAAATCTGTACTGTGATACAGAACGCCTCTCTTGCAGCGTCTGCCGCTAGAGATTTCTGAGCCTCTGTATGATGCTTTCGCGCTTACTAAATGAACTTGTAACGAAACGTACCGCTCTTCTTTGGATCTTCTCTATTTCCTCTATCAATCTTATCTGGTACGAATCTCAGACTGACGAGCAGTATTCAAGCACTGGGCGAGCGCTGGCTTTGTGGGCTACTTCATTTATTGGTGGACTACACTTTCTGAGCGTTATTCCAATGAATCTCAGTCTAGCATCTGCTTTACCTGCTATTACTCTTATCTGGTCGCTCCACTTTAAATCGCTCCGCATGCATACTCCTAGATGTTTTATACATGTAACTGTTTCCAGTGATTGTTCTGCAATCGTCTAATCATACAGTAATGGGTCTTTCTGACTGTTTACGCGCAAAACGTTACATTTGTTCATGTTGAGGGTCCACTGCCAATCCCTGCAACATGTGTCGATCCCCTGCAGGTCTCCCTGGATTTCGCTGTCTTCCTGCATTCCGCTACAATTTTCTACCGTTGCAATTTTTCTGTATACAACAGCAAAAAGCGCGAGATGTCTCACGTATCTCTAGGCCATTTAGAAATATTGTGCAAAGGAATGGTCCTATAACACTCGTTTAGGGTACACCAAATGTTACTTTTGCGTCTGAAGATTCCTCCGTTGAGATGACATGTTGTGTTCTGTTTGGTTGAACTCTTCAGTCCAATCACACAGCTGATCTGATATTCCGTATGCTCGTATTTTGTTCAACAGATGGCAGTGACGAACTGTATCGAAACCCTTTCGAAATGTCAAGCAACGTGGTGTCAACCTGAAAACCGCTATCTAGACAAAGCGAGCGAGCTAGGTTTCACACGTTCGTTATTTTCGGAACCCACATTGATTCCTACAGAGGTGATTTTCGACCTTCAGAAGCGTCACAATACGCAAGCATACAACATATTCAAAATTTGTACAACAAACCGACGTCAGAGACACAGAAATATTGTTTTGCTCCTCCAGCGACCTCCAGTACAGTTCTGCCACGCGAGGAGCGAGTTCATTTGCATATTCTATGCAGAATCGTACTGATATCCTGTGAGATCCAGTGGGCTTTCCTCTGTTGCGGAATATCAGTTGCTTTTCTATGCCGTAGTCATTTATTTCGTTATCTGTCGTTTTGATGATCATGCGACGATCTTGAGGAGGAACTGCAACGCGATCTTCCTCAATGTAACTGTTTTGGAAAGGGACGTTTTTTAGTATTTTGGTCTGCTCTGTATCTACCTCCTTTCCGACGGCATCGTGGTCGCTGAATGGAAAGATGGCCTCGATCCGTCCACTGATTTAACATGAGGCCAAAACTTGTCAGCATTTCCTGTCAAGTTGGAAGATAAAATTCTACTTTCGAATTCGTTGAACGTCTAGCGCATGGCTCCCCTTACGCTAATTCTGGCTTCGTTCAGTTTTTGTCTGTCTGTCTTTAGCGACCACATTGTAAACAGGAGCGAGACTGTTTGCGGGAAACTGGTCCACTGTGGGTATTACGGAGACCGGGAGGCGTCGGTAGCGACTGGAATGGAGATGCGGTCGATTAGTATTCAGGACAGCGCGCGCACCGCGTCCCGGGAGAGAGCATCGCCGCATGTGAATGGTCGCCCAGAAACGTGACACGGCCGGAGCGATCCGGCGCGTCAAGTCAACGATGTCATTACGCGCCGCTCCCCACACGTCCCGAGTAATTCCTGTGTCGCCCGTTGTAGCAACACCGCTCGTTATCGACACTCCGCCGGTCTATTTCTTTCGGTTTTTCCCCTTTCTTTGTTTCTGTGACATCTCTTTCTTATTTGAAGACAACGCTTCAGGTGAGTGCTCCTCGGCATCTTACTGACTTTGAACTTTCCTGTGGTGAGACGCTAGTCCCTTTAGTCACACCTAACGCCCCAACTTTTGGACTTTGCTGAGAATTTTTTTATATTTTACTCGGCCTAGGTAAGCCACAATTGAGAGGTGGCTACGCTTTCCACTTAACCACATCTCACTCTTGATCAGAGACAGAGCAGAGTAATATGTTAACAACACATAGAATGTGACAAAGGCTTTTAGAACCGTAACTTGGGGTATGGCTGTGATTGCAGAGACAGTACTATCTATCTATCCTTGCCCTTTCCTTATCGCAGTTCTACAGGGTGTTCCGAAACTATTCGTTCAGATTAATACAGGAAGTAGAGAACATTAAAAGAGCTACAGGGCGTTCCCGTAAGAATGTTGCAAAAATGTAACAGGACATAGAGAATGCTCCACTGAACAATTTGAGGTAGGGAACCTGGTTCGGAGAAGCCAGCTTAAGGAGATACGGAAGCATACTTGTCTACCGCTTTGTCTAGCATTATTGTTTTCAGCTTATGTACAACTAACATGTACAACTTTACATGTATGGTGCTGTTTATTTACATGTACATTCTTTATTTCCTGCAGGGAAACAAGGAGGACAAGCCTGGTTACTAGGAAGTCACGATGTAGGTTTTGTTTACGTTACTTGTCCATAAAGTGGATCCGTTGTATCGTACTTACATTGTTCCATGACAGAGCGTGCTGTGAATCAACGACAGACCCATTCGTTTCAGTGTTATTCAGAAACGTACAGTGAAATACCGGTACAGGTTCGCAGAACTCCCCCCCCCCCCCTCCCCTTGTGTATGGGGAAGTACGTTGCAATGTTCTCGCCTCTGAAAGGCTGTATGTAGGGAACGATTTCGTAACAGGCATCGTCCGTCACGAAGAGTGTTTATTTCTCCTGATCGACGAATGCGGGAGACCGTTTCACTGGAAAGAAGAAACGAGGGACTTGGCAACATGAGGACCCCTCGCACACCCGATTTTGGGCATTGTACGAGAAATGAGCGCTGCACATACTGTCGTGTGGCGAGTAATCCACGAACAGCATTTACACCCATATCACCTACAACGAGTCCATACAATGTTTGTGGCTAATTTTGCACGCCCGCATCTCGTGGTCGTGCGGTAGCGTTCTCGCTTCCCACGCCCGGGTTCCCGGGTTCGATTCCCGGCGGGGTCAGGGATTTTCTCTGCCTCGTGATGGCTGGGTGTTGTGTGCTGTCCTTAGGTTAGTTAGGTTTAAGTAGTTCTAAGTTCTAGGGGACTTATGACCACAGCAGTTGAGTCCCATAGTGCTCAGAGCCATTTGAACCATTTTTTTTGATTTTGCACCAAGGGGCGCATTGAGAAGGTGGTTGCTCGAACAATGGATTGCATCGACCAGATTTACTGACGAGGTTCAAAATAGCTCTAAGAACTATGTGACTTAACATCTGAGGTCATCAGTTCTCTATACTTAGAACTATCTAAACCTCACTAACCTAATGACATCACACACATACATGCCCGAGGCAGGATTCATACCTGCGACGTAGCAGCAGCGCGGTTCAGGACTGAAGCGCCTGGAACAGATCGGCCACAGCGGCCGGCTACTGACGAGGCCTCATTTGATCTTGATGCTGTTTCCAACAGCAGGAATAGCCATGTGTGGGATAACGAAAACCCTCACGCTGTAGGAGAGTTACACCGTCAAGTACGTTTTGCTGTGAATAGCTGGGCCGGCACTGTAGGCGAGAATCTCAGGCCATATCTTCTACCTGGCCGTCTGAATGGCCACCTGTACTTGAGGTTCGTACCAAGAGTTCTACCAGAATCGCTGGAGAACGTACCCATGGCTGTTCGTGGGAGGATGTGGATACAATATGACGGTGCACAGCCTCACTTCAGCGTGGATGTCCGCAACTGTTCAGATGGTTCAAATGGCTCTGAGCACTATGGGACTTAACTGCTGTGGTCATCAGTCCCCTAGAACTTAGAACTACTTAAACCTAACTAACCTAAGGACATCACACACATCCATGCCCGAGGCAGGATTCGAACCTGCGACCGTAGCGGTCACGCGGTTCCAGACTGTAGCGCCTAGAACCTCACGGCCACTCCGGCCGGCTGTCCGCAACTGTCTCAATGCTGTATTTCCCTGTCGCTGGACTGGAAGGAGAGGTCCGTGGTCGACGAGGTCACCTGACCTGAATATCCTTGATAATTTTGTATGAGACCCCACTGGATAAGGAGATGGAATTAGTTACCAGAATTGTAGCTGTCTGTGATGTGATTCGAACCACGCCAAGGATATTTGTTAGGATGCGTCAGAATCTTGTTCGCCGATGTCACGCTTGCATCGAGGTACATGGCCGTCAGTTTCAGCATATTTTGTAACATACAGAGCAAATGGTACGTCCATTGTGTCTATGATGATATTTGCAGTTAAGTGTAACTAATGTAAAAAAAAGTACAAAGTAATGTAATTTTATTCCTATTATCTCCTTAAGCTGGTTTCTCCGACCCCAGGTTCACTGCCTCAAATTTTTCAATGGAGCATCCTCCACGAACTGTTAATATGTTTGCACGCTCGTACGGAAAGACCCTGTATATTACACTACTGGCCATTAAGATTCCTACACTAAGAAGAAATGCAGACGATAAACGGGTATTCATTGGACAAGTATATTATACTAGAACTGACATGTGATTGCATTTTCACGCAGTTTGGGTGCATAGATCCTCAGAAATCATTACCCAGAACAACCACCTCTGGCCGTAATAACGGCCTTGATACGCCTGGGCATTGAGTCAAACAGAGCTTGGATGGTGTGTACAGGTACAGCTGCCCATGGAGCTTCAACACGATACCACAGTTCATCAAGAGTAGTGGCTGGCGTATTGTGACGAGCCAGTTGCTCGGCCACCATTAACAAGACGTTTTCAATTGGCGAGAGATCTGGAGAATGTGCTGGCCAGGGCTGCAGTCGAACATTTTCTGTATCCAGAAACGCCCGTACGGGACCTGCAACATGAGGTCGTGCATTATCCGGCTGAAATGTTGGGTTTCACAGGGATCGAATGACGGGTAGAGCCATGGGTCGTAACACATCTGAAATGTAACGTCCACTTTTCAAAGTGCCGTCAATGCGAACAAGAGGTGACCGAGACGTGTAAACAATGGCACCCCATACCATCACGCCAAGTGATACGCTAGTATGGCAATGACGAATACACGCTTCCAATGTGCGTTCACCGCGATGGCGCCCAACACTGATGCGACCATTATGATACTGTAAACAGAACCTGGATTCATCTGAAAAAATGACGTTTTGCCATTCGTGCACCCAGGTTCGTCGCTGAGTACACCATTGCAGGCGCTCCTGTCTGTGATGCAACGTCAACGGTAACCGCAGCCATGGTCTCCGAGATGATAGTCCATGCTGCTGCAAACGACGTCGAACTGTTCGTGCCGGCCGAAGTGGCCGCGCGGTTCTGGCGCTGCAGTCTGGAACCGCGAGACCGCTACGGTCGCAGGTTCGAATCCTGCCTCGGGCATGGATGTGTGTGATGTCCTTAGGTTAGTTAGGTTTAACTAGTTCTAAGTTCTAGGGGACTAATGACCTCAGCAGTTGAGTCCCATAGTGCTCAGAGCCATTTGAACCATTTGAACTGTTCGTGCAGATGGTTGTTGTCTTGCAAACGTCCCCATCTGTTGACGCAGGGATCGAGACGTGGCTGAACGATCCGTTACAGCCATGCGGATAAGATGCCTGTCATCTCGACTGCTAGTGATACGAGGCCGTTGGGATCCAGCACGGCGTTCCGTATTACCCTCCTGAACCCACCGATTCCATATTCTGCTAACAGTCATTGGATGTCGACTAACGCGAGCAGCAATGTCGCGATACGATAAAGCGCTATCGCGATAGGCTACAGTCCGACCTTTATCAAAGCCGGAAACGTGATGGTACGCATTTCTCCTCCTTACACGAGGCATCACAACAACGTTTCACCAGGCAACGCCGGTCAACTGCTGTTTGTGTATGAGAAATCGGTTGGAAACTTTCCTCATGTCAGCACGTTGTAGGTGTCGCCACCCGCGCCAACCGCGCGTGAATGCTCTGAGAAGCCAATTACTTGCATATCACAGCATCTTCTTCCTGTCGGTTAAATTTCGCGTCTGTAGCACGTCATCTTAGTGGTGTAGCAATTTTAATGGCCAGTAGTGTAGTATGGTACATATGGTACTTGGCGGCAATTTCTGATGCTAGGGACGATTTACACAGTAGATAGTTTAGCATGCTAATTGCGACAGTGGCATAACTGCTCAAATGCGCGACCATTGGCGTGCACGCATGCAGACCATCGTCGGACCATTGATTTTCGTGTCCGACCGAAAATTCATGCCACTTCCACAATAGTACCAGAAGTAGATAGCAGTTCTAGCGGCGAGGTCTTCTTCCGTTTCGACAACAGTTTCTTACACCTGCTGCTTTATATGCCGCAGAGGCAGAAATCCAGACAGGCGAGACCAGGCGTCCTGGGTAGCTGGGCCACAGGACCACCTCGGATGATCAATCGAGCTCCGATGTTTCCTCACAGCGATGTTGAAATTGGCTGGCGCCCCATCGTGCTGGAAGTACATCGTGCTGGAGGTTCATCCTTCTGCTGTTTTGGCTGCACCTGTTCCACAAAGATGCGATAGCCCCGTCCGTTGAGGCGGATTGGAAGAATGTGTGGTCCAATCAAACTATCACTAAAAATTCCTGCCCACAAATTAACACGGAATCGTTGTTGATGAGCACGACGTCGAGTACCTCATGAATTCACATATGCCCAAACATGCGACTTAGGGGTATTTGAATGCTAGTACACCTTCCCAGTTAGCAAACCGACACAAAAGCTTCGATCACCACCACTAATAAAATGTTCCCCAACGTTACAAATTGACTTCAGAGATTATATGTTCCATACCTAAATATATTTGTTTTGATGTCCTGTACCTCCTGTATTAATTTGAACGAATAGTTCAGGAATACTCTGTATTTCTGGTGGTGTAAAAGGTAGCCACTGGGCCATACGGGACAGCCGAGAATCAACCATTGAGGGTCGGCCGCAGGTGTCGCTCCCTCGGGATGCAGGCACCGGTGTCTTTTTCATAACTGGGCTGCGAATTCAGAACAGGGAGAAAGCGACAGATCGGGCTTTGTGCGGGTGGACGGCCAAGTGCTAGATCTCGATTTGTCCGAGGATAGGACAGTGCGGTACGCAGCTTCGGTGTTAAAAATACCCCTCCCCCCCCCCCCCTCCCGCTCCACTGGTTCCGCAAGCCCAGCCGGCAGACGGCATAGAGAGTCTGCAGGTGGACATACAAGCACTCCGGTGGCGTGAGGGAATTCAGAGAAATGCTCTGTGTTCGTTGAACTCCGAAACTCCTTTTTGGGGCCCTCGAAACTGAATAGATCAATGCTTCTCCAAGGTACGATGCGGAAAGAGATGACGTACTACACAAGAAGACTACCAACCCTGTAACAAGTCGTCCCAACACTAACGCGAAGAGAAAATAACAGTTAATGGAGAGATGGTATACCATCTCGTCAAACAAAAGAATAACGCCAAACTTTTTGCCAGGTAGGTTATAGCTGCTTTTTGCTGGCAAGCCAATGGGACTGTGTTTGTCGATTTCCTTGGCACTAGAAACATGGGTCTCTTTATTAGAGGTATTGTGTTTTTGTACTGCAATCTGAGACAACGCTGTGTCTGGGAGGTAAGAGCCATTGTTTCAGTTCAGTCTGGACGTTTGTGATTTCCATCTGCTCCTGCACCTTAGAAAGTAGTTTGACTGTCAACGCTTTGACTGCAACGAAAAACATTAGAAATCTGTCACGGTCTGGTTGCTATCCCAGACGACAAATTATAAACAAAGAGAACATCGCCAAATGCGAAATCCATTCTATAACACGGTTATCAACGGCATTAAAAGGCAGAGATTTTTACTGTATTATTATTATTATTATTATTAATATTGGTGTTTTGCCCTTAAAGAGCGTAGTTGGACTAAACTACATGGCTAAGTCCTTTTGCTGCCTTTCTTGCTGCCCAAACTTCCCTCATTCGCTCGCTGTGTTTCTGTTTCCGGACCTCTGTCCATGCTTCTTGTCGGCTTCGTGTCTTCGACTTCATCTTGGTTGCCTGTTCGGTTGCCCGTATTTCTTTCATCTTCCAGCAGTGATCTTGTTTGCGGTCTTCGGCCCATTTTACGTCTGTTCGTTTGTCACTGTGTATCTCATGTAGTTTACTTTTCTTAATGATATTTCTGAATTTTATTCTGTCGTTTATTGTGTCTGGTGTGATGTTGAGTTGGTTCAGGTCGTTTTTTACCTCTGACACTCATTTGTTGTTTGTAGTGGTTAGCCAGTCAAAGATCTGTTTGGTCAGTCCGTGTAATGGCAGTCTGTATAGGCGTCCATAGAATTGTAGCCTACGTTTTCTAATCTTTTCTGTGATTGTCTCCGTACGTTTGTATAGTTCCTCTGTAGGTTTCTTGATCCATATTCCATTGCTGTTAGTTGCGACAAATATTTTCCTAAGTATTTTCCGTTCTACTTTTTCTAGTTGTCTGATGCTTTTATGCCCTAGGATTAGTGTGGTCTCTGCTGGACACAGTGCTTCGGGAAGCACTACCGTGTCGTAGTGGCGAAATTTGGCTTTTTGTGAGAAACTGCTTGTTGTAATGATTCCACACTACTTCGTATGCCTTGTCCAGTTTAGTTTTCCTTTCTTCGTTTGAGTCTCTGTTATGTTCGCTCATTTGTAGTGTTTCACTGAGGTATTTGAAGTTTGCTGTTTACTAAATCGTGCCGTACTTTGTGTTCAGAGATGAGAGTTTCTTTGTGCTCATAAACTGTGTCTTTTCGTAAGAGATCTGTAGTCCAGCTTTGGAAGCGATTTCGTGTACTTTTTCAGTAGCTTCTTTTGTTTCGTTTATACTTTTCGTGACAATCGCCAAATCATCTGCAAAAGCCAGGCATTTAATCTATAGTTTTCCTAAGGTTATCCCCTGTTGTGATATTTCCATTCTTTTATTACCCTATCTAACACTAGATTGAAAAGGAGAGGTGAGAGGCCATCGCCTTGTCGGACACCTGTGCGAATTTCAAAAGGCTCTGATAGTTCTCCACAGAACTTTACTTTGGAGGTCGTGTTGGTCAAGATTTGCTCTATGATAGCTGTTTTGTTGTCTACTTTGTATTCAGCTAGAATTTTAAAAGAGAGTTTTCCAGTCGATAGAGTCGTACGCCTTTTTGAAGTCCACAAAGGTAATGATCAGGTTCTGTTTTTGTTGTAAAATCATTTTCAGGTTCCAAACTTGTTCCGTACAAGACCGCCCTTTACGGAAGCTTGCTTGGTATTCACCAATCATGTGGTTGGTCTGGCATTCTAGTCTGTTCAGTAAAGCTTTAGAGAGGATCTTGTATGTGACCTGTAGTAAGGATATTCCTCTGTATTTGTTCGGGTCAGCCTTGTCACCTTTTCTGTGTATCAGGGGAGTTTTCCAGTCGTCAGGAATTTTCATGGTCTCCCAGATATCTTCCAAGATCCTGTGAATGTCATTTGTGAGTTCTGGGTCTTGTAACGTGTAAATTTCCGCGATGATGCCGTCTTCTCCTGGTGCTGTACGATTCTTAAGTGACTTGATTATTTCTTTAACTTCTTCTAGAGTTGGAGGTTCACTATCGGGATTGTACGTACTCATTTCTGTCATCAGTTCTTCCATAGGGGGGTCCGTGTTGAGGAGTTTTTCAAAGTACTTGGCCAGAAGGTCACAATTGTTTTTGGTGTTGGTTTCTAGGGTTCCATCCGGTCTTCTGAAGCACATGTTGGGTGGCTGATATCCAGTCATATTTTCTCTGAAGGTTCTGTAGAAGTTTCTTGTATTGTTCTTCGTGAAGTCCGATTCGATCTCCGTCAGTCGCCGTTTATCATACTGTCGTTTTTCAGTGCGAATGATTTTGCTTCATTGTTTCTGTGTTTTCGTGAAGTTCATCCAATTCTCTGGGGATTTATGGCTACTAATTTTTTGCATGCACTGATTCGTTCGTCAATAGCTTGGTCACATGTGTGGTTCCACCAACGGTGTTTTCTTGTGCATGGTACTTGTGCTAGTTTCATGGCCTCTCGTATTCTTCCTGAAAGCTGTGTCCAGTCTGTCGTTTTCTCCATTTTAATTTTGTCTAATATTTGTCTCTGGTTTAAAGTAAGGTATTCTGGATCTGATCTAACAATTTTTACTGTATATATTATGAATGTAGTGAGTGAGTGGTTTCTGTTGTATAATCGGATTAGAATGAGGATGGAAATTTATAATGAGTACTCTGAGATCTTCCCGGAATTAATTAATTATTAAGGTCGCCAACGGAGTAAGGTGGGAAAATTCAGTTATAAGACACCGAATTAACCACTGCTTTGATCCACATTTACATATTCTTAACTGCTTTCATCAGCTAATCTGTTATTCGTGAAGTATAGTCCTTCCGTGTGAAACATAACAGGAGGTTAAATTTCGACACAGTGGTGCGGCCAAGGTAGGTGAGGATGGGGGAGAAAGAAATCTGCTTTCTCGGATCGCTAGACAACAATTCAAACAAATTATATTAATGAGTTTTGTTATGAAATGAACAATGTCAATACTTAACTTTGACAATAACACAGAAGTATCGTGAGCAAAGGGCGACATGCAAATAAGAAATCTCTTCAGTGTATACAATTCCTAAGTCGCTGGTCTTGAAGGGCCTAATCTTGATGCCACTGTAGAAGTGAGCCACGACCAGTCGGCGCGGAGCTTATGTCCTCTTCGCATTGAGGCCGCTGCCGTCGCGATGCCATCCTGGAGAGGGGTCGGTCAGCTGCAATTGGCAGACATCTTCTTCGCAGCCCTCTCTGCTCTCTCGTTTCCGACTGGCGTGCCAGCGTTTGACTTTACGCCGTGACACTCAGAAACAATTCATGATCACATGTGGTGCATACAAAAGAAAGCTGCGAAATGGCACATAAAGAAATGGAAATTAATTTACGAAAAGAAATGAAACCACAGTCATGCGAGAGTACGGCCACACTTAGTAGGAAGCATTCTCTCGAAACATCAGCATATTGTGGTTGAATGCGTTTCCACACTATAAGTTCTGGTAAGACAAGGTAAGCCTCAGAAAAACCCTTTGCTTTACCTGAACCCACTAAGTTTGCTCCCCTGTGTGCAGACAGCAAAATACTGTGCTACTAACTACTATTGAAATAATAAGGTGAGACTTACATTCACTCACTCTTTCACAAATAGGGTAAGTAATGAAGGGAAATGTAGAAGCACAAAAAATAAACAAAGTAAATAGTATTAAAGGCTTGAATATAATATAAAAACGCATATGTAAATACGTTAGAGAGATGCAGAACGCAGTTTGGGCGAATCGTTCCATTAATTTATCAAGAGATAATCATGACCCACTGCTCATTCTCTCGCGGGTTGGGCCAATAAACGCACCGATAGTTCGAGATGAGATGCCAGTATTAAGTGGATATAATATGAGATCCGAGAAAGACTACACGAAACGTTTCCAACAGAGACGTTTCATGGTATGTGCATCAATGGTATAATTTTTATTTTTTAAAAGCGGATGGCGAAGCACTCTCGATAGTAATAAAAGGGACTACGATGCTTGTCGTAATCATAAACGAACTCATGCAATAAATCAGTGAATCAGTTCATAAAAATTAGCTTGTCATGGTATTTTCTGCTGTGCTGATTCGCAACGGCAGCTATAGGCGAATTAGAAGCAGCATTGCTTTCCCGATGTTGCAGCTCCCAACTCCATAGTTCCTTTCCTCGTCCCTACCCCTTATACTATTCTTCCTGTAAAAAAATGGCCACTTCAGGTAACTATGACGAGGGCGGACACCGATCAAGCACCCTTCTTTTCAAAGTAGGCCACAAAACTCCAATAATATTGAGATCTGGTAACTGTAGTGGCCAACGGACGTGCATAAATTTATCCTCGAGCTCAGAAAACCAGTATTGGACTATGCGAGCTGCGTGGACTGAGGCTCTGTCGTCTTTGAACACAGCATCGGCACTGGGGAACAAACATTATACCATGAGACGAACCTTATCAGCCAAAATGGTAACATACTCCTTGGAAAAAAGGAACAACAACCATCCAATCAAACGAATTTTTTCTGTTGCTCCATAGTGGAGGTTTTATGGCTTCGGAACCATGTTTTATGATTCATGCATCACTAATATGTGGTTTTGGAATTCCAGCTTGCCCTGCAGTCCCTTGCTTCTGGAGCTCCCTTCGTGTTGTTTTGGTGCTGATAGGATTCATGAATGCGACATTCAGTTCAGGAGTGACTCTTGCAGCTGTACTCTCATTTTTCGTCACAGTCGTCTTCAAACAGCGTCCATTTCCATCACTCAACACGTACAATCGTCCGTATTGTGACTTAGCAGACAACGTTTGAAACGTCCCCATAGAAAAATTATTCATGACAGTGCTTAAACTGACACACAATATTTTTAGCGGAACGCAATCTGACTTTCAATAATCCCTACAACAGAATGGTCATGACTAACATTAACCTATACCTTTCACAAATCACTTACCTCACAAAAATCTTCGTTACTTGAACTACTGCAATACAGCGAGTGCCACTACTGCCAGCTAAATAAAAGATTCAAACTACGGAAGGCACTAACTACTGATAGGCATAGTTAGCAAATGAAAGATTTTAATAGAGAACAAACAATGTATTTACTTTAATAGTCATAATATATATAGCAGTTAACGACATCCATTCTTACAAATGCACTGTTTCTGATGGACACACCTCCAGATTATCCGCTCTCAAAAATCCGCCATCTCACTTCCCCACATCCACCACTGCTGGCGGCACACCTCCAACTGCGCAACGCTACGCGCTGTTAACAGCCAACTGTCCATCGCTACAACGGCGAGTATTACAACAATGCCAACCAGCCACAGACAGCACACAGCACAGCCAGTGATTTTCATACAGAGCGCTACGTGGCGTTTCCAATATAAAAACCTAAACAGCCTACTTACATAGCCCCCATGCTCCCCACAAAAAAATTTTACAAATTGTTTTGGGCAGTGGCCAATAATGATTTGATAAAATTTTTCATAATTACAATAACAAAGATATCAAATGCACACACTTATTGTTACAATGTTAGTCAAAAGCTAAAATTTTCGCACAGTCCATTAAGACAGTCCTGATCATTCAACACAGTAAAATTGCAGTGTTTTTTTTTCTCATATACTGAGCAGTAAAAGAGAATGCTCACGGAAGTAGTGGATTTCCATGCAGTCTGAAGAAGTAGTGTTGTCTTTCCAACAGAAAGACAGTGCTGATTCTTGACATGCAGACAGGTAATGGGCGACAACAGAGCAAACCCACAGCAGTCAGTCGAAGTTCAAGAATATTGGTAGGTAGGTCATCACAGAGTAGACCCACTGTAGTGCTGGTAGAGATTATGGTATTGGTGGGCCACCAGAGGTGCAGACCTACTGCAGTCCTTGTAGAAATAATGGTACTGGTGAGTCAGCAAAGGTGTAGACCCACTGTAGTCCTTGTAGAAATAATGGTATTGGTGGGTCATCAAAGATGCAGACCCACTGTAGTCCTTGTAGAGATGGCCAGCAGCCATCTGTTGTGACTGTGGGGGTGCACAATCACCATTGAAGAGTCTTGCGGGTAATATAGCAAGTCCATAACCACCAGTTGTGCACTCACAAAGTTTTTGGAATTGTCCTTAGAACCAGCAATGCTGTTATCCAGTCCCTTGCTGAATTATTAACACACGTGCAAACACTAACAGTCCCTACTTCTCACATAGTGTGCATATACAGGGTTATTACAAATGATTGAAGCGATTTCACAGCTCTACAATAACTTTATTATTTGAGATATTTTCACAATGCTTTGCACACATACAAAAACTCAAAAAGTTTTTTTAGGCATTCACAAATGTTCGATATGTGCCCCTTTAGTGATTCGGCAGACATCAAGCCGATAATCAAGTTCCTCCCACACTCGGCGCAGCATGTCCCCATCAATGAGTTCGAAAGTATCGTTGATGCGAGCTCGCAGTTCTGGCACGTTTCTTGGTAGAGGACGTTTAAACACTGAATCTTTCACATAACCCCACAGAAAGAAATCACATGGGGTTAAGTCGGGAGAGCGTGGAGGCCGTGACATGAATTGCTGATCACGATATCCACCACGACCGATCCACCGGTTTTCCAATCTCCTGTTTAAGAAATGCCGAACATCATGATGGAAGTGCGGTGGAGCACCATCCTGTTGAAAGATGGCGCTGTCGCTCTCCAGTTGTGGTATGAGGCAATTTTCCAGCATGTCCAGATACACGTGTCCTGTAACGTTTTTTTTGCAGAAGAAAAAGGGGCCGTAAACTTTAAACCGTGAGATTGCACAAAATACATTAACTTTTGGTGAATTGCGAATTTGCTGCACGAATGCGTGAGGATTCCCTACAGCCCAGATTCACACATTGTGTCTGTTCACTTCACCATTAAGAAAAAATGTTGCTTCATCACTGAAAACAAGTTTCGCACTGAACGCATCCTCTTCCATGAGCTGTTGCAACTGCGCCGAAAATTCAAAGCGTTTGACTTTGTCATCGGGTGTCAGGGCTTGTAGCAATTGTAAACGGTAAGGCTTCTGCTTTAGCCTTTTCCGTAAGATTTTCCAAACCGTCGGCTGTGGTACGTTTAGCTCCCTGCTTGCTTTATTCGTCGACTTCCGCAGACTACGCGTGAAACTTGCCCACATGCGTTCAACCGTTTCTTCGCCCACTGCAGGCCGACCCGTTGATTTCCCCTTACAGATGCATCCAGAAGCTTTAAACTGCGCATAACATCGCCGAGTGGAGTTAGCAGTTGGTGGATCTTTGTTGACTTCGTCCTGAAGTGTCATTGCACTGTTATGACAGACTGATGTGAGTGCATCTCAAGCACGACATACGCTTTCTCGGCTCCTGTCGCCATTTTGTCTCACTGCGCTCTCGAGCGCTCTGGCGGCAGAAACCTGAAGTGCGGCTACAGCCGAACAAAAGTTTATGAGTTTTTCTACGTATCTGTAGTGTGTCGTGACCATATGTCAATGAATGGAGCTACAGTGAGTTTATGAAATCGCTTCAATCATTTGTAATAGCCCTGTACTATGACCAACAGAAATATGTACAGTGAAATGAATGCTTACAAGTTACTTAGTTTGATGAACTGGTGTCAATTACAATTTTATAACATGAGAATACAATAACAAAGGTACAAAATACATCATTAAAGAACATAACAATACAGATAACATTTGTAGTAATACGGGCTTTACAAAAGAATAGAAATAAACAGATACATCAGTGTTACAGGAATTATGATGTAAGTAAACATATAAAAGATAAGAGCAACTTTTGAAACATCAACTTCACACATGAGCAACAAAACAGAACAGATAAATAATGTGTAAACATCTTTACAAAGTAAATAACATAGCATTAGAAAAATTCTACAACATAACTCTCATCAGCTAAACACATAAAGAAAGAAAAACACAAATAAACAAGGTTACACAAACACATAGCAGAATAACACAAGAGGAAAGTGCAGGGTTTGTTTTCAGTGTAACATTGGGTACTGCAGTTCAACCCGAAACTTCATTCCATAGATCTTTCATCTTATTTCATCATTTGTTTCCACCAAAAAAATCCTATCCAAGCATGCTTTCTGTATTTGTATGTTCACATATTTCTTACATCATTATTTATTTTCCATTATCTTACCTCATCATTTATTTCCAAGAAAATCCTACCTAAACCTGTTGTCTCTAAACCCCACTTTTTTGTTCATATCCTCTTTCAAAATACTTTTTTGGCCAAACCATTTTCTTATAGCTTCTCAATGCATTTCTTCCAATTCACCACAACTCGTTCTCTCATATAGCCTACCCCATCTTAAGCTAACTTAAATCTACTGAGCTCAGATGCTAAACTAAGGGACGAGGCACTGCAGCAACACAAAAAATTAACACAAATAGCAATGACAAAAAAATGCAAATTGGCAAAGCAAGCAGCAGGAAATCTAAATTAGCAAAGCAATTGCAATATTACAACTAATATAAAGCAGTGTGCAGCAAACAATAAAAATAAATCAGTGGTAAAAATGGCTTAACAGAGTAATACAAAGTGAAATTTAGTAGCACTATGCCTGGCAAGCAGCAGCAGCAAATGCAATAACTTACACCTAAATATGACATAGCTGAAGCAGGAAAAAAATTACAGTAAAGGTAGGAAATGTCTAATAACGATGTCACATCTTAACACTAGAGTGATGCACCACGAGAACTTACTGTAGCAGACACGTTACCAAATCGTAAAAAAATTATTTATGCAATTCCTGTGAAGGGAAATGTCTATTTATGTCCCCTCATTTTCTTGGAAGTAAATCATAAAATTGTTATTTACTGGATCTGTAGACAGAAAATATTTACATTAGTACATCTATTAAATTTTATTTTAACCAATGCTGCAGTGCAGCTAGACACTAGATATTAAACAAAATGAGCAATCTCTCAACTACAAAGACAATAGGTATAAAATGTTTCTCATCATTTCATTAGGCATTTTAGACAATAGATTTAAAATGTTTCTCATCATTTCATTAGGCATTTTAGTAAATATCATAAATTACGAGCTTCACAGTGTAATCATATGTTTTCAAGTTTGAGCGTGTCGTATTTGCGATGCATTCTACAAATAAATGTCAATAGTGGGGATAATGGCCTCCTTTTTTCTCCACCTGTGCCTCTGAAAGGCACACACTAATGGCTTTTCTCCAGGCGACTGTCGCGCAGTTGGGTGCCCACGATGCATTACGTGAAGGTGGTCACTTAACTTTCTTACCGAAATATTTACGACACCAGTTTGCACTACAGTGGCAGTCTCATATAAAATTTCACAGGTCGAGAATTTGCATTACAAATGTGTAGAAACAAAATCCTTTAAATATAATAGTGTCCAAAAAATTTTCGTCGGCATTGTGATACATTCACTTATTTACACACATTTCATAACTCTTTAAAGTACGATTCTTGGTTTCCATCATCCTTTTTCACATATCAGAGACCCTAACCACTATTCATTACTCCTTACTTTATTACACATATACATATTCGATGACACTTCAATCTTGCGTTGACACTTCAATATTTCATCATAATAAATATGTAGCACAGTCAAATTTATCATATAGCATCAGCTTATTGATCATAAACATCCCTCAACAGCATAATGCACATTGTCATCGTAATAATATCATAACACATCAGTCAAATCTCAAAATCGTCGTAGCTTCGTCCAATAATTTCAAAACCTAAAAAAAAAATTCTCTGCTCATTTAAATAGTGTCATCTACCTCAAACGTACTTTAAATATCATGATCCCATACCAAACACATCATTCAAAGCTCTCATAGTATCACAATGGTTCCAAAAAAATATATGAACAGTTCACAAAGTACAGATAAAATACAATTTCATAATTGTGAAGTTATCCAACTGTGTAATTGCGTAAACATGTCTCACTGATGTAGTAAAAAAATGTTTGTTTCTCTGTTAAATAATCAGATAGCTGTGTAATTTATGTGTTAGAGAAATATGGTACCGATGTGTAAAGTTGTATAAGCAAATACCATATTAGCTAGGGCTCCTTGTGCTTGCCAGACACATAGTACACAATGTAGGTGTGTACCCCCTGAGGATTAATGTAATTATAGCCTCAGGTGTTACAGATTACAGCAATGGAATGAAATGTATCAGGGAAAACCTTTGTATCATTGTAATTCAAAAATCTTTAAAAATTAATGTTTTAAGTACAAAATTAATCACACAAATACGTGTCCTTTAGCGCTAAATGTGCGTCTTGCTGTAAGACAATTCGGTGGAAGTGTCGTAGTTATCGTCCTCCGAAATCTTAAGTTCTGCAGAAGTCAATGTACTTACCTCATCATAAACAAAAGTGAAATGCTATGCGTATAGATATCGTAGTTATTACGTACATTACCAAGATCAAGAAAGTACTACACTGTAACGTATTGTTGTGATACAAAGAAAGCTGTCTCATTGTAGCTATACCACAAATGTTACTACTAAAACATGTTTTACTTTCCAAAAGAATTCAGAAAAACTGAGCAGATATAAAGCAGATACAGCACAAAAGCAACAATGTAAATTGTGTCACACATTAGTAGCGTCGTGATATAATCGTGTAGCTGTCAAAGAAACCAAATACTAAGTCATCTTTAATCTCACAAAAACTACTTCAAATAAGGAATGTCTTTTCAAGTAAACCAAAATGTTGCAATAAAATCTCATTAGCAGTATATGTTCTAAGTATGTAAGCCTTACAGTCGTTACGTAATCGTGCAACTAACAAGCAAGAATGTACACGCACACTAACACTGTGTCCTCTGCTCACTATCACAATGCAGTGGTAATTACTGTCTAAATATGTTCCCTAGGTTCTAGACTGGATAGTTAACTTCAAAACATTGTTGCATGATAACAGTTTCGAAGTGTGACAACGCATACTAGTAACGTGAAGTGAAAAGTTTTATGGCAAAGACTAAGTTAAAAAGCAGATTATCTGTCAATAAACGGTTTTACATGTGAAATGTGATGTAAACCTTTACTCTTCCTAGTACGCAGAGTTTCAACTTCAACGCAATTATCATGTGGTATACGTCGGATTCTGTAAGATCCATTGTAAATCAGAAAGAATTTGTGACTCAAGTGTTCTTCTTATGTGACAATGAATGAGCTTTAATGAGAACTTTCTGACCAATATATAATTTCTTTGCATTTGCTTTACCGTGTAATTTTCTCCTTTTGTCTGCTGCAGAATTTATATTTTTAATAGCCAAATCAATTATGTCTTTGTGTCGAAGTTTACATGTATTCGGAAAAGGTGCAAGCTCTCTGATTCTGTTCGGTGGTTCTTCATTCTTCAGTACAAGAATAGGTGGTAAAGCAGTGGAGTCATGAGGCATTTCATTCAGCACGTTTTGAAATACGTGTAAATATCTGTCCCAATGCTGATGCTTTCTGTGACAATAAAGTCTGCAAAGCTTATTGTTTTCTTTCATAATACGTTCAGACGGGTTACAATGTGGTGACTACAATGAAATAAAAACAGGTTTGATTTTATGGTTCCGAAGCATGCGTGACCAAACACCAGATCTGAATTGCGGTCCGTTATTTGAAATGACTTTAACTTCACGTTAGAAATTTTTAACAAAGGCGTTGGATACAGACCGTCCAGTAGCTTTACGTAACGGAGTGAAAGAAACAAATTTTGAAGTAAGTTCAACAGCGACTAGAACGTACGAAAATCCATTCGATGTTCTGACAAGGGGTCCCAAGAGATCAACAGCAGCAAATTCTTTTAATTTAGAAGGAATGATAGGAAACAACTGAGCACGATGTGAGATAGTAGATGGTTTCGCCTTTTGACAAAGTTTACAAATAGACAAGACTCTTCGAATTCTCTTTTCCATATTGTTAAAATAACAAGTCGTTCGAAGAATATGATAACATTTTCGTGGACCAAAATGTGCGTAGCTGAAATGAATGTACGAAATGAGCTTATTAACAAAACCATCTTGAATGCAAAGTACCCATAGCTTGTCATCAAAAGTGCAGCATTTGAAGAGTATGTTGTTTCTAACCAGATAATAATGCCGAATCTGAATGTGTGTCTTTTCATGCCATTTAATTTTGATGTCTTTCCAAATCGGATCTTTATCTTGTTCATGAGCAATGTCCTTTAAAGATGTGGTGATGAAGTTTTCAAAGGCGACTTTCTGAATGTAAAGAATACTGAAATTTTTCTCGAGGTTGCCTTCTGTGTTACTTTTCTCAAGCCCAGCCGGTGCGCGTGACAGTGCGTCCGCAACAATGTTCTCCTTGCCGGGAATGTAGACTATTGTGAAGCGGAATTCTTGCAGAAACGATGCCCAACGTTTTAACCTGTCATGATTTAATTTTTAAGACATAAGAAATTGTAATGCACGATGATCACTGTATACTTTTACGTGCTTACCAGAAGGAAAGAAACGGAATTTGTTAAATGCCCAAACGATAGCTAAAGCTTCTAATTCAGTAACGGAATAATTTTTTTCAGATTTTGTTAGCACTCGGCTAGCAAAAGCAATGGTTTTCTGAACAGTAGTGTCATTTTCTATGGCTTCTTGAAATAAATGGGCACCAAGACCGACTTTAGAAGAATCTGTGCTAATGCAAAAATCTTGTGAGAGATCTGGATGAGCTAGTATTGGCGCGTTAAGTAGCGATTCTTTCAAAGAATTGAATTCCAACTGTGCTTGTTCGTCCCAGTTCCAAATAGTATTTTTTCCAGTGAGAGAACAAAGTTTTGGTGTAACTAGAATTTGCATTTTCAGAAAACTACGGTAAAACTTTACGAGACCTAGAAAACTGCGGACTTGTCTTTTTGTGGATGGAACTGGAATGGCTCTGATTGCTTCTAACTTTTCAGGATCCGGCTGAATGCCTTCAGAAGAAGTAATATGTCGCAAAAACCTCACCTTTGACCTACCGAATTCAGATTTTTCCAAGTTAACTGTAATTCCAGATTCTGCAAAAATATGTAACAAACTGTTGAGGATGCGATTATGTTGTTCCCATGAGGCTTCTGCTATCAGAATATCGTCCACATATAAGGTGATGTGACGTTTTAAGAACTCACGTAATATGGAATTTAGCCCGCAAATGAATGCTGCCGAAGAAATGTTCAAACCGAAAGGAAGTTTCCGAAATTGATAACAAACGCCGAAGCAAAGAAAAGCTGTATATTTTCTTCATTCTGGATGAAGTTCGATCTGATAAAAACTGGATCTGAGATTAATAGAAGACAACACTTTTACACCATTAAAATTTTGAAGAAGTTCTTCCATCGTTTGCGGCCTGTCTGTTTCAAGAATAATGATAGTATTGATTTGTCTCGAATCTAAGACAAGCCTGATCGATCCATTTTTCTTCTTAACAACATGTAATGGATTGTTGTATGAGCTTACTGCAGGCTCAATAATGCCCTCGTCAAGCATAGATTGTATTTCTGTTCTAACACGGTCCCTATAATGTGCTGGAATTACGTATGGTCTAACATAAAATTTAGTATGCTCACGAACACGAAATTGGTATTGAAATTCCTTGATTGTTCCTGTTTTGTGAGTAAAATCTGTGTAATGTGCTTGTAAAATCTCAAAAAGGTCCTGCCTATCAGTGTCATTACAATTCTCAATTGTTTGAATTTTATTCTGAATTAACTCATTAGTATCAAATGCGCCATCGATGTCATCCCTGTTAGTACTTGCAGAGTGATCGTTAGTGTCAAGTTCCGTCGAAAATTCCGAACTGTTTTCTAACAGGAGGTAAAGCCAATTAATTTCTTCGTCATGGTTTCAGAGCCAATCTTCAAATTTCAAAGCTGTTGACTTACCTTCTTTCTCTAAACTTATTTCAGCATCGTGAAAGTTTAAGATTGCTTTGTATTCATTCAAAAAGTCTACTCCCAATATAATTTCCATCGACAATAATGGAACAATAAGAAAGTTCATAGAGAAGCTGTGGCTTTGACAAAAGAATTCTAAGTTGGTTTGTTGGCGTACATCTACACTTTTTCCAAAGATTGCACCTTGTAATTTAATCTTACGTAATGGAAGTGTGGGACAATCGTTCGATTTGTTGCATTTGCTAAAGGCTGTTTCACTAATTATTGAAATGGGATTGCCAGAGTCAAGTACTACCGTAAATTTTACGTCATTTACTGTAATGTGAATCACAGGATATGCAATGTCGTTATGTTTTACGTCGTGTTCCTGGAGTAAGATGTCCCTAATGTCTTCCATTTTTACGTAATTACTAGCTACGGCAGCTGCATCGTCAGTTTCTCACGTACGTTTTGTGGCTGCCAGCGGTATGAGTCATTGCCTATTGTGTCTTTTTTGGCGTGTGTCGTTATTGGGATTTGGAGACCTAACTTCTACAAATTCACCTTGTCGAGAGGGCCCTGTCCTGTTTGAATCCCGCCAGTTCTGATGCAATTCAGGTCTGTCGTTACGATCATATCGTCTGTCGTCATGTCGGTGGGTTCCATAGTTACTTTCTTGTCGGTCACGTGGTGGAGAATTTCTCCCTGAATCGTAACTGCGCGCTGGTCCGTTGCGTCTTAAGTTGTTCTGTCTCCCTTGATAATATTTATTTTGGTTCCTATATTCTCTGTTTCTCTGATTGTCTCAGTGATAGTCATTACCGCGGAGAGGTGATCTTTCCCTGTAATTATTACTACTCTGCCAACGGTTGTCATACAGGTGATGTCTGTTTTGCTCACGATTTATGTTGTCGTGTCCAGTTATTATTTCTTTCATCGCGGAATTGTGACGGATGTGACCCGTAATTGTTGTGTTCCTGGTTTCGCGTTCCGCGATTGTCAGTGCCAATTTCCAGTTCTTGTAACAGTCCCTGAAAAGCTTCAATGTCATCTTTGCAACGTCCTGCCAAAATAATATGTCGTAAATGTTCAGGTAATTTGATTAAGCAAATGTGGATGAGTTCTGAGGGGCTGTATGGGTTTGACAGGTACTGATTCTTGTGCAACATGTCTTCAAAATATTTCACAAGACTGGAAAATTCAGATTGTTCGAAATGTTTCATCATTATGATGCTATGTTTTATTCGGTCTTGTGTGGCTTGAGACCAATATGCTGAGAGGAAGCATGATAAAATTCTCCTTCACTGTGGCAATCGTGAATGAACGATCGCATTCTTACAGCTGGTTCATTCTCTAAGTAGCCACACATAAATTCTAATCTGTGCTCTAATGACCAGTTGGGAGGAAAACAATGAGAGAGTTGATGGAGCCATGCTTGTGGATGAATGTCGTTGCCAGAATTCTTAAATGTTTTGAATTTACGTGTAGTAATGAACAGCTTATAGTCAAAATCATAATGTCGGCGAGTCGCATGTCGGTCATTGTTACGTCGTTTCGACGGTTCCGTCTCAAAATTCGTTGTACCTTGCCAATTTCTTTCATAATTTCCGAAGTGCCCTGTGTTATTATTTTGTGGCTGTTCCGTATTTCTATGTCCCTCTTCCCGTATTGGAGCGCGAGTGTCCTCTGAAATACGTAATTATTGTATTACCTGTGTCAGCTGATCTTGTACTTCCCGGATTTCTCTTTGGTGTTGCGTATTAATTTGATTCTGATTTTGTTTGAATTTCCTAATTTGTTCGCACTCTTCCGTGTCATTAAAGACTACCGGTTTTGTGTCATTCAGATTATCATCTACCTTCGAAGATAAATTATTTAGCTGATCCGAAAGTTCAACTACTTTCCCTGATAATGAACTAATTTCCTCCATGTGTCTTTCTGAACCAATTTTCAGAGTATCTACTGTGTCCTTTAAGTTTTCCTGAGTTTTTGCAAGTTGTGTAACCGAATCGGTAGATGCAACTGAGTCAATTTTAGCTTGCAAGGTCTCATGATTTTCATGAACAATAGTTTGCAGTTCTTTTATGGCTGCTTCGTGATTCTGTAATGCATTTTCATGCCGCGAAAAAATAGGTTGAAAATGCTCACAAACTTGTTTTTTTACGTCATTACAGACTTTTTGACATTTCGATTCAATGTTATGTAGCTCAGTAGTTAAATCTTAACGTGTTTGTTCAAGTGTGGTGTCTAACTTTGGAAGATTTTGTTCCATTATGTCTAACTTTTGAAGCTTTTGCTGTGTTTGTCTCTGATTTTGTTCCATTGTGTCTAACTGTTGCTGTGTTTGTCTCTGATTTTGTTCCATTGTGTCTAACTGTTGCTGTTTTTGTCTCTGATTTTGTTCCATTGTGCCTAACTTTTGAAGCTTTTGCTGTGTTTGCCTCTGATTTTGTTCCATTTGTTGCATTAATTGCAATAATAATGTATTAGTGTCTGGAATCTGTTTCTCTATGCTTTTTGGCAGTGCATTTTCACCGGCAACATTCACATTTTGACAAGCAGAAAATGTGTCTTGACTCATTTGAGAAAACGGTGAGGACCCAAAACCAGAGTCTACAGTATTTGCAATATTGTGTTCTGTCATTTCGGATTCCTGAGGCGAGCTGTTGCCGACCGATCGATCGATAATGCTTCCCTGTTCACTAATTGTTTCACTGCCTACACCATTATTTGCAGCCCGCTCCATTTCCCTATGCACAATTACCAAATTACTACTTTGAACATTAGTTAATTCATTACTCGGCGGCGCTAACACACTGCTTTCGTCTTCACTGTCATTTCTCAGTTTACATTGGAGCCTAGTATTACGTTTTTCACACGCCATTATTGTCACAATATTTCACACGACAACACAGAAAAGCACAATTTGAAGAGCAAAATAACAAACCACATTAACATAGCATTGAAAATAACATCTAGTTAATTGCAAGCGCAGCTGCGAAATACTTGGTGCAAATCTACATGTATGCCACAACTGTTTTACTGTACAACAATGAAAAACTGCAACTACAAAGGAAATTCTCTCTATAATTACGCGTTAGCAATAAACAAAAGCTACACTAATTACACATACTACAAGAAAAAAACGGAAGATTCCAGTGAGGTATCCTCGGCTAAGGGTCGACATATGAAACGTCCCCTTAGATAAATTATTCATGACTGTGCTTAAACTGACACAAAATATTTTTAGCGCAACGCAATCTGACTTTCAATAATCCCTACAAAAGAATGGCACTGACTAACATTAACCTATACCTTTCACAAATCGCTTACCTCACAAAAATCTTCGTTACTCGAACTACTGCAATACAGCGAGCGCCGCTACTGCCAGCTAAATAAAAGATTCAAACTACGGAAGGCACTAAGTACTGATAGGCATAGTTAGCAAATGAAAGATTTTAATAGAGAACAATGTATTTACCTTAATAGTCATAATATACACTCCTGGAAATGGAAAAAAGAACACATTGACACCGGTGTGTCAGACCCACCATACTTGCTCCGGACACTGCGAGAGGGCTGTACAAGCAATGATCACACGCACGGCACAGCGGACACACCAGGAACCGCGGTGTTGGCCGTCGAATGGCGCTAGCTGCACAGCATTTGTGCACCGCCGCCGCCAGTGTCAGCCAGTTTGCCGTGGCATACGGAGCTCCATCGCAGTCTTTAACACTGGTAGCATGCCGCGACAGCGTGGACGTGAACCGTATGTGCAGTTGACGGACTTTGGGCGAGGGCGTATAGTGGGCATGCGGGAGGCCGGGTGGACGTACCGCCGAATTGCTCAACACGTGGGGCGTGAGGTCTCCACAGTACATCGATGTTGTCGCCAGTGGTCGGCGGAAGGTGCACGTGCCCGTCGACCTGGGACCGGACCGCAGCGACGCACGGATGCACGCCAAGACTGTAGGATCCTACGCAGTGCCGTAGGGGACCGCACCGCCACTTCCCAGCAAATTGGGGACAATGTTGCTCCTGGGGTATCGGCGAGGACCATTCGTAACCGTCTCCATGAAGCTGGGCTACGGTCCCGCACACCGTTAGGCCGTCTTCCGCTCATGCCCCAACATCGTGCAGCCCGCCTCCAGTGGTGTCGCGACAGGCGTGAATGGAGGGACGAATGGAGACGTGTCGTCTTCAGCGATGAGAGTCGCTTCTGCCTTGGTGCCAATGATGGTCGTATGCGTGTTTGACGCCGTGCAGGTGAGCGCCACAATCAGGACTGCATACGACCGAGGCACACAGGGCCAACACCCGGCATCATGGTGTGGGGAGCGATCTCCTACACTGGCCATACACCACTGGTGATCGTCGAGGGGACACTGAATAGTGCACGGTACATCCAAACCGTCATCGAACCCATCGTTCTACCATTCCTAGACCGGCAAGGGAACTTGCTGTTCCAACAGGACAATGCACGTCCGCATGTATCCCGTGCCACCCAACGTGCTCTAGAAGGTGTAAGTCAACTACCCTGGCCAGCAAGATCTCCGGATCTGTCCCCCATTGAGCATGTTTGGGACTGGACGAAGCGTCGTCTCACGCGGTCTGCACGTCCAGCACGAACGCTGGTCCAACTGAGGCGCCAGGTGGAAATGGCATGGCAAGCCGTTCCACAGGACTACATCCAGCATCTCTACGATCGTCTCCATGGGAGAATAGCAGCCTGCATTGCTGCGAAAGGTGGATATACACTGTGCTAGTGCCTACATTGTGCATGCTCTGTTGCCTGTGTCTATGTGCCTGTGGTTCTGTCAGTGTGATCATGTGATGTATCTGACCCCAGGAATGTGTCAATAAACTTTCCCCTTCCTGGGACAATGAATTCACGGTGTTCTTATTTCAATTTCCAGGAGTGTATATAGCAGTTCATGACATCCATTCTTACAAATGTACTGTTTCTGGTGGACACACCTCCAGATTATCCACTCTCAAAAATCCGCCATCTCACTTCCCCACATCCACCACTGCTGGCGGCTCATCTCCAACTGCACAACGCTACGCGCTGTTAACAGCCAACTGCCCAACGCTACAATGGCGAGTATTACAACAATGCCAACCAGCCACAGACAGCACACAGCACAGCCAGTGATTTTCATACAGAGCGCTACGTGGCGTTACCAATACAAAAACCTAAACAACCTACTTACACGTTCTTCAGTCTTCCCTGTATGCGGTAACGGTGCCTCTTGAAACGCCAGCCACTTACCTTGGTTACGGAGGCACCCACTATACGAACACCAAAAATTTCCTCACCTTCGAAGTCACAAAGAGCACTGTTCTGACCATGAGTGAAACTTTAAAAGTGTTGAGCACAGGAGTCATTCATGTTCAGATACATTAGCGCCACCTGCAGGCTTGGCCACCATCTGCTTTTATGTCCAAGCATGCATTTGCATATTTTTGTCCAAGCTCTGTAGTCTAGTCTGAGAGCCGTGGAAAAAACGATTTACCAGGATAAAAATCTTATCTGGGGCCTGGAGAATTCGCAATCGACTGCTAGCAATAATGGCACTGTTTCGGGCGCTGATAACAACCAAACTGTAGTAAATGACGATACAAACAAAAAAACAACGGCCTCATCTTCACTCACAGTCTAAAAAAGTTGCACAATATATTCTGAAAATAATAAACCAAGCTTTGCCGACTCTTAATAATATCTTCGTAACATTATTTGAAAAATAATGAAAGATAACTGCAATGGCTCTGGTGCAGATATTGAAATACCGTACATAAAATAAAATCGTCATAGCTTCTGAGCGGTTTGCGTTAGAACATTCAAACCGCGCGACTGACTGCGGGGCATGATGGGAATTAATATGCGCGTTGTTGTTTGGTTTAGCGATGAAGCCCACTTTCATTTGGAAGGGTTCGTCAACAAGCAAAATCGGCGCATTTGCGGAACTGAGAATCCCCATTTCGCGGTCGAGAAGTCTCTTTACCCTCAACTGGTGGCTATGTGGTGTCCAGAGTCCAATCACGGAACAATCAGTGCGATATTCCTTGACGGCACAGTGTGTGACTGTTTTGGGAGATGATTACATCCCCATTATCCAGAGTGACCCTGATTTCGATAAAACGGGGTTCCTGCAACACAGAGCCCAACCCCATCGAAGCAGGAGAGTGTTTGATGTCCTGGAGAAGTACTTTGGGGACCGCATTGTAGCTCTGGGGTACCCGAGACGACTGGTATGGGCCCCGATTGGTCACCATATTCTCCGGATCTGGACACATGCGACTCCCTTTCTTTGTGGGGCTATATGAAAGACAAGGTGTACAGCAATAACCTCAAAGCCACTGCCGAGCTGAAAACAGCCATTCAGGAGGTCATCGACAGCATCGATGTTCCGATACTTCAGCGGGTCATGCAGAATTTCGCTATTCGTCTGCGCCACATCATCGCCAGGAATGGCAGACATAGCGAACATGTCATAACCTAAATCCGAATATCTGTAGTGATGAATACATATTGAGTAAAGTGTATACACGCCGTAGTCTGTAGCCAATTAACGTTTTTTTCATGTAGTTCAATTATTGGCACCCTGTTATTCGGACAGTCCAGAACGGATATAAAGCAATGAGTGACTAAATCAGTTCATTATTTTTATGATTCTACACAGCCCCAGGATTGTGGACTCCGCGCCTTTTGAGGCACTGTTCGCCTCCTGCACGACACGCACATCCATCTTGAGGGTACATCACCTCCAGAGACTCGAAACTTGGTGGCAGCTCAGAAGGTCTATGCTGATTACATGAAATAAATTTTTCCAAAAAAATGGTTCAAATGGCTCTGAGCACTATGGGATTTAACATCTATGGTCACCAGTCCCCTAGAACTTATAACTACTTATACCTAACTAACCTAAGGACATCACACAACAACCAGTCATCACGAGGCAGAGAAAATCCCTGACCCCGCCGGGAATCGAACCCGGGAACCCGGGAGTGGGAAACGAGAACGCTACCGCACGACCACGAGCTGCGGACAAATATTTCCAAAACTCAATGGTAAAACCATTTTCCCCACTTGTCGATCTTCTCCCATCACTCAGGAACAGTTTGAAGTTAATATAATCCTGGCTTTTATTTAACGGAGAAACCCGGCGGTGCCCGTGTATTTATTTGCAGCTGTGCATCCACACCCTTACCATTCAGCTTCTGGCCTTGACCTTTAATGTTTACGATGTCGTATCTCCTGAACTATGTGTTGTGCAATGATATAATTTCGTAGTAACATTTAGCAGCATACGTGGATACTGTCTGAAAAATATGCTGCGAATGGAGTTAATAGCAACAAAGTAATAAATTTGAACACCATGCACAATGAGGCGGATTTTCGCACGTCTAACTGTTTATGACGCATCGACACTGTATGCCAACTTATTGCGAAAGAAGTTAGTAACAAGAAAGTAATAAATTTAAACGCCATGCATGATGGGGCATTTTTTTCGCCTATCTCATATCTCCTGAACTACGTGTATAACAGTGATATAATTTCGCACTTAATTCAATGGTATACGTGCATACTGTCTGTAAAATGTGTCGTGCATACAGTTAGTAGTAAAGGATTAATAAATTATAACGCCATGCCTCATGCGGTGATTTTACTGCATAAACAGCGGAAAAGTAGCAAGTGATGAACATTTTTCCTTTCGTTATTTTGCAGGGGTTCTCAGAGAAAATTTTTTTGTAAACGTTTGAAATTATACAAGTCGCCAAGTGGTCTCGTTTTCAAATACTGGATGAATAAAGTCTGGGAATCCACGTGTCATGGGCTACGCTTCTTTTTCATTCCCCCCTCCCCCCCCCCCCCCTCCGCTTTCATAAGTAGGTGGTTCTCACACCCACAATGCTGTCACCTGACATTAGGGTATATTCGTATCAAGTTTGGTTGAAATGAGTAGAGATCCTTCTTCGCCGAAAAAGGAACTGGGTATCAGTTTTCTGTCCCACGAGTCAGAGTCGGCTTTTTTGGATGAGGGGAGCCGGGATGCCGCCATTCCAGCCTCATCCGTTAGGAGGCAGTATGAAAGTGGTGACACCACATCTCATAACAAACAACAATCTGAGCAACGAAATACGTTTCCTACACCGCGAATCTCAACAAACATTTGGAGCCAACATTGATTCTCGCCGACTTCCGATTCTCTGAAAGGTTCTCTGGCGCCCTCTGTCGCCAAAATTTATCATAACGAAGGTTCTCGTGGATTATGTGATGGACAGTTCCTTTGCTTTTCGACAACTCAACAGGAAAGTCATGTTTGGTGATACAACCATTCGTCTGTATGAACTCCTCCACAGCCGAAATCGTGCCACTGGTGATGAAGTGCGCCTGCTCGCGGCGGGTGTGACCTTGATGTTTATACGACCCGCCTCATAACTCTGATAGCACTCTCCTCTCCGTATGTCTCTTTCATTCTGCGATAAATTTCTGAAGCATGGCCCTCTTCTGCGCGAAGAAACTGGATACCCACTTATGTGCTTATCTAGAGAAGCGTATCATGCAACGAATCGTGGAAGCAAGTTTCCAGAAATGTGGCAATTATTATAAAACCGTTAACATCGGTTGTGCAACTGGGAATACCATCACGCCATCAATCGGTGAACTTATTCACTCCCTAGGATTATTACCGTGGTTCGATAAGTCCAGTAAATTTCCATGACAGAATGGAACATTTTTATTGCTGGTAAGCTTGGTCATTCCAAGGATCATATAAAGAATGTCAACCGTGTACAGCGAACAGTTCATTGCTGACAGCCATCTGAATTGCTCAGTGTGATGACTGCGACTGAAAATGGACAAAACTGAGTTTCGTGCTGTTATTAAACACTTTCATTTGAAGAGTTGGACTGCCCCACAAATCAAAACAGAATTGGATGAAGTTCGCGCGGACTCTGTGCCATCACTGAAGACCATTTACTTTTTGATTAATGAATTTAAACGTGGTCGGACAAGCACCAAAGATGAAGCGCGTTCCGGCCGTCCATTTGAGGTGACCACTAAGGAAGACATTGACAAAATCCATGGTATGGAAATGAAAGACCGCCGAATAAAAATTCGTGGGATTGCTGAGACAGTAGGTATCTCAGCCGAGCGAGTGCATAATATCCTGCACAGAGAATTCGTTATGAAGAAGTTGTGTGCGAGGTGGGTACCGCATCTGCTCAAAGTCGACCAAAAGCGCATGCGACACAACATTTCAATACAATGTCTGACGATGTTTAACAGCAATCCGCAAGACTTTTGGAGCGGATTGTGACTGATGATGAAAGCTGCATCCATCATTAGACACCAGAGTCAAAACGGCTGTCAAAACAACGGAAGTGCGCCGAAGAAAGTAAAGACCATTTTGTCAGCTGGTAAGGTGATGGCCACTGTTTTTTTTTTTTGGGATTCCCAAGGAATACTCTCAGTTATACTCCATATCTTCCAAGCCAAGATATTTGCATCCGGGAATGCTTTAAGGCCACCATAGTCTGCATGGTTCCCCCATACAACAGCCAAGGTCAGCCATGTACTGCCTCCAAACACAGCTTCGACATCACACGTGAACTCCAACCTCAGTCCACGAAAAACATTAGGGCCACCAGTTAGTCGCTGTTTACTAAATTGCCCAGCAAGATCAATCTCTATTGCCCTCAGAGACTTATACACAGGTACACTGCGCCGCCATCGGCGGGAGATATCCATGTCGCAAAGGCATTGCAGAGGCACGTGGAAAAATGCAGAACCATAACTGATCACTGTTGTGCTTCATTGTTAGTTCGTTGGAAGCTCATATTGGCTGAAAAAAGGCTAAAGGTTGACAAGAAAATAAGTCCTCTTTCATCAAGATAATACACCACCCCACGCATCAACGATGACGATGGCAAAAGTGCATGAATCTTGCTTTAAATAGGTTCCTCATCCACCCTATTCATCATTCTCAGCCTCAAGTGACTCCTTCCGGTTCCTTAACTTGAAACTTTGGCTTACTGGGAAGAAATTTTCATCAAATGAAGAAGTGATAGTTGCATTCAATGAGTATTTTTCAGAGTTTGACAGAACATATTTTTCCGATGGGAGGAAAAAGCTGGAGGATCACTGGAACAAGTGAATACCCTCAAGGGAGACTATGTCGACAAGTAAGTTGAGTTGTTTATGAAACAAAAAATTTTTTCTTCCTTTTTTACCAGACTTATCAAACCAAACTCATACATACGACGCCGATACAGCGAAGATTTGCTTCTCGATTGTGCGTACCTTATAATATTTGGGCAGGTAAATAAAAAAAGCCTACGTAGGGGAGAGTCGGTTAAATCAGGGTACTTAATAAACAAAATGGCATATGTAATGAACTATGTGTACCAGTCTGTTGAGTTTTTAATGACTAATTGCCCAATCCGTGTGCTTACAATTGGGTATGAAAACCATTCATAAAAAAATGTCTCATCACAAAAAAGAATTTTTTACACTTGTGTCAACTACCCCATTTTATCAGAATAGTTGGATAAAACATGGTACTAGATTATAATGAAAATTAAAAATCGATAGAATTCATGAGCCCATTCACTACCCAGCCTTCTTCAGACTTAGAATTGGAAAAAAGTTCATTACAATAAATGCAAGTTGTATTATTATTTTCTCCTTCCTCTACTGACGATCTGCTATACACCCGTAATTTTCCAACTTTCTTTGCTTTCTTCTGTCCAACATTTCTGACTTCAGTAGGCCAAGAACTGTGGCCCCATTTGATGTTTCCTTTTGGGAGTCTTCCCTTTTTCATAGAAGACTTTAATTCTTCCTTATAAGGTGAACTTCTTCTATCCTTCTATCAGATTTTTGTTCCTTTCTTTCAGCTATCGGCACTGCTTTTATGTCTTTCAGAGAGACGTGGAAAGCTAAAGTTGAAGGCTTAGGCCTATTCGACTGGAAAGACCCTGGTGTGATTGGGAAAGATGTCTCTCTTTTTAATGACTCTGAAGTAGGTTCCGAAGGCGGGACATCATCTTTCTCCGACGGTGGGTCAGTGTCTGTTGTTTCAGCAGGCTGATACATCCAATCAGGAAAAATATCTGCATCCAGTGGGAAGATTCCTGTTTTACAGAATGCATTTAGAGCAGTCTCAATAGAAGCAGTTTTCATGAATGCTGTCCCATACAGCCCTGCAACTTGATTGATGGTTATCACTCGTCCAGGATGACACTGAAGACACTTTAGAACATCTTGAGAGTAATAATTACTCAGTGGGGCCATGAATGCACAACATCCAGGGGCTGCATCATTTTGAGAGTGCAGTGAGGGGAGGGGGGGGGGGAAGCAGAAGAGATGAACATGGTTTTCTCTAGCCATATCAATAAGTTTAATACTCTCTGTGTGTGTTGAGTGACCATCCCAGAGCAGAAGAACGGCTTTCTCTGCAGTTGGTCTAGAAAATTCAACATATCGTGGAAACCAATTCAGGAAGATTTCTTTCTGCATCCATCCGCTAGGGTGATACTCCGCAGTAGATCCTGGCGCAGCATTATGCAGCAGCTCAGGCCTCGCTCTTTGTCTAGGGGCTTATTAAATTCCAGAAGCGCCCATGCAGGCTACAGCAGTCACTCTCCGCAGAAACCAAACCGCCAACTTGACGCTTTCCCCTCAAGGCAAGCACCTATGAATGCTTACTAGGGACTGTTGTTATTGCTGTCTCATCCACATTATAGACTGTATCGGCTGTGAAGCTGTACCTGTTACAAAGTTCTAACAACAAACCAAAGAATAGCTCTACCACTGCACGGTTAAAGCCCACTGCTCTGGCAAGAGATGTTGGCTCGGCACAACGCAGGCTTATTTCCGGATTCCGCTTCAAAAACGAATAGTACCAGCATTTACCTGCCATATTCTTAGTCTTGCTGAAGTTACGCGGCAAGTTATTTTTCTCTGCCAGTTCGAAAGCAAGACTCCGCACCTAATCAATGGTCAATCCAGACAATCGGCTTTCCATTAACAGGATATATTCAGCCAGCTCATTTTCCTGCTCCTGATTAAATACAGGTTTGTAGCAGCCTAGACCTAAAACAGCAAAACAATAATAATAATAATAATGATAATAATAACTGCAACAGTTTAATTAATTTCTTCTAAAATATTAAATAGGCCTAGCTTTCTTTGTAGCATCCACTAAACACAGTGCTCTCCGGGCCTTTTTTACTCGTGCTTCCAGAGTACTCTGAGGAACCCCAAAGGACTTTAATGTCTTCAAATAGCCCATTGTTTGGGACAAAACTGCTGCTACAGCTTCTTTCACACTCTCTTGACTCCATGACTGTCTGTCAGTTTTCCTTTTACAAGGCGCCATAATTATGGCATAATTTAAGTTAGATCCTGTGAATAATAATAATAATAATAACAAATTTTCTAATTGAACAAACTAAATAAACAATTTGAAAATCGGAAACGGCGATTTTTAAATCAGTTCGATAAAACGGGGTACTACCCTTTTTCATCAAACTTAGTGGAACCCTGTTTTATCCGACAACGCCATTTTAATGAAACAAGTTAGTTTCAACAGCTCTTGAGCGGTACAAACATTTTGAAACACTCAACGATCTGTAGTGCAGACAAAGTTTAACTTATATCATACTTACTTTACAGTCTTCAAAATAATGTCTTGCAAATACAAACGCACAATTCACAGTCGAATATTACAACACAACACTGTCAAAATATAGTTTTCCGCCCAGAGAACTCACGGTTGCTTTGAACGGACTGCAGTTACTCTAAGAATGAAGGTCATCGAGTGGCAAAGAGGTTACTATGTTTATCGGGAGATGGCAGCACATATCAGACGAGAAAGTACGATACCCTGTTTCATCAGACTCTCTCCTATATGGATCGTTACATTCTGAGAATGTCTCCAGTGTTGGACTATGCCTTAAGCCGTCGGCACATGGGCCGTGCATCCGAACGTTGAGCGCTGAGCGTGCCGAGTTTCTGACGTCATAGCGTGGAATAGCACTTTCGGGAGTCTTACCGAACGTGCAGAGCAATATCTGGCATGTCAGATATTCTGAGCGTGCGTCTGAGCGTTGACCAATGAGATGGCACAACGCCACCTACGTCACACGCACGCCGTCTCCCTTCAGTACAGAGTTGTGAGGCGCCACATTGGCATTCATTTCAAGCCTATACGTATATATGCCGTTTCTGAGCACCAGCAAATTGAGAATCACTAAAAAAAACCGTTGTTAACTATGTGATTCGTTCCAATAAAATAATGAGAAACATCATATTCGTGGCAAAAGAATTATTGTAACTTGCGTATTATGAGAGTAGGCTATTTGAAGGCAGCGACACACTGAAGATCTACCCAAAACGCATTGTTCTTGGTACAATTTGTTGTAAATTAAACTTCAATTAGTGACATATCTACGATTAAGGTTTTCTGCACGAGCTAAGATACTATAATTAGACGTTTGGAGTATGTCATTGTTGTAGCGTAGTGAGCGTCACTGCCCCGTCTAGACTATTTTGATGGGGCGGTGGTTCGTGTCTTGTCACTTCCAAATTTTTTTCCTAGAATTCGTGTTTTTATTGGGTTCTGGTACTTTATTATTAGTTTAATATAAGTATATACTATAGTATTTGATGTTATGTAAATATAAGTTCACCTGTTTTTGAGGGGTGACTGTTCGATTGGCTTAATCTACAGGACAGCTTGTGCTACTTGTAGAAAGATATTTTGCTCCTTTTTCTTTTACGCTTCGTAATTCACATGTTGCAAAGATTCTGCTACTGGGTAGAAACACTGATCAAGTAAGACTGACCTTGGGGTTTTACTAAAATGTGAGAATGATGAAATAATGTTTATCTTATGCGGAGAAGTATTCCAAATTTGTACCGCACTGTTTGTAATGGAACTTTTATAAACCTGTGTCCTCATTGATTGGACATGGTACTATCCTTTTCGTAGATGATGGAGGAAATGTGCGTTTTAACAGCGCTAGTGTGGGAATTTTACGCGTGCCTGTTGAGTAAACAGTGTGATATACGAGCTAGAAACATCCCTCAACTGCCGCTGGAGTGCGTTGCGATCGCGTATACCACGTTGGGGCCCACGTACCGTATGCACGAGTCGCACCGTTCCTGAGCGTTCAGCAGCACGTTGAACTTGGCACGCTCAACGTTAACGTTCGACAGCACGGTCCGTGTGCCGACGGCTTTAGACCACTGTCGACCCGTAGAACAAAAACTGCAAATATTGTAAGTTCCGGCCGTGAGTACTTGTATGAGTGATTATAATGCGCATTGTCGGTGATGTGACAAGTCATCCGAGAAAGCGAATGTAGTGTGAAGGCGCGACCCAGGAGGGACGCATTACGAATCAGTGTTGCCGGCAGCATCCTGGGCAGCGGCGAAGCAATTTATCGGCGATGGTATCGGGCTCGTTAACAGAATCGTCCGGGGCGCTCGGTGATAATGAGAGGCGAGCGTGCTATTGACACCGCGGTCGGCCGGCGCGCGTCGGCAGCCGAGGGACGGCGAACACGCCCGTAGCCCGTAGCCTGCTGGGCGCCTTAATAAATTGAACAGGCAGGACGCGGTCAGGGGGGGGGGGGGGGAGGGGTAGGGAAAGGAAGGCGCAGCACGGCGTTTATTAATAAGTAATTGCTCGGCGCGGATCGGGCCTGGCGCGCTCTTATACATAATGCAAACAGGCGCGCCTGTCCTACACTGCCGATCGCTATCGGCGTGAGAAGAGTGGCAGCAGTCGGTTGGGTCGGGGGAGAGAGGTGGGGGGGGGGGGGGGGGGATGTTGTGAGTTCGCACTGAGGACGGCGGGCTTCACCTGCAGCTCGTAACGTCGTCCAAATACAGATCGGATAAATGCTACTCACCACGGAAGTCGTTCCAGTCCGGAACTTCATTACTCGTGACTCTTAGCGGTATTCGTCAGGCCTCTTGACGTAGCGCTGTAATTACATAAAGGGCGCTGTACTTGCTACGGTGTCGGCGGGCAGCATTATCGCCTCAGACTGAAAGTAGTGTCTTTATAGACGACTCTCGTTAGTCCGAATGAGGGACGTGACAAAAGGTTCGAATAATTTACAGTTGAATGTAAGTCTGATTGATCATTGTGCAATCAGCAAGAAGTCAAAACATCGGTATAAGTTGAGAAAAGTACTCTGTCTTCAGCAACATGTCTGTTTTCACAACTTCTTCTTCTTTACGTTGAAATGTATGTGCTAAGGTCTGATCAGGGTAGATCCAGAAAATAAAGTCGATAGTTGCCTACCGCAAGGTGCAATGAGTACAATATCTTTGAGTAGGAGGATCTTTGATGTTTAAGAGAGCCGGGCGCGCAGTAAAAGAAAACTCAGTAGTGGCAGCTAGGTGTCCGGAGGAAGCAGACGTGCGCTGATAACTTTAAGGTAGGATTCGCGCTACGCATTTTTCAGGTTGTACACTGAGCAAACTTTAGCACATTACTGGGAGAAGCTATAAAATGATTTCAAAACGGTTTTTGTTAGATAATGTTCAGAGTTAGAATTTGTATGTCGAAGTTTGACGCAGTAAGCATTTTGTAAAATTTTTTGTAAGAGTGATTTGTGCTACAAAAACGTTGGAAATGGTGGTTTTTGTATATGACTTAAAATTTTCCGCAATTAATAAGTAATTGCTCGGCGCGGATCGGGCCCGGCGCGCTCTTATACATAATGCAAACAGGCGAGCCTGTCCTACACTGCCGATCGCTATCGGCGTGAGAAGAGTGGCAGCAGTCGGTAGGCTACTGCGGCGTGTACGACATTCATTACGCCAGAGATTGCAATTGTGTGCAGCAAATGATGCCACCACATTGAACATCTATTGGCCTGACATGTCGGGACACACTCTATTCCGCTCCGTAATTGAAAACGGAAACCACGCGTGTACGTGTACCTCACCCCTCATGGTAATGTACATGTGCGTGAGTGAAAAAGACCAATAAAAAGGTGTTTGCATGTGGACGTAATGTGCTGTTCCAGTCTCTTCTGTACCTAAGGTCCATCACCGTTCCCTTTGGATCACTACGTAATTCGGTGCTCTCCGATACACACGATCGAACAGCGGAGGAGTGGTACTCAAGCGTCAACTTTAGGTTACAATATCTCCGGATGTAATTAACATATTACAATGCAACAAACGGCACTGATTACGTATTTGTTTATATGTTCAGATGTGCTAACAAAACTAACGTGGTTCCATTTAAAAAAACGTAGGTTTGTGTTAAAAAACATACTTCCGTGCATTTTTGTATTGTTTGTATTAAACAATTACACTAGCCCCTCTCCTCATGTTCGGTCTGTGGAGTCGGTTCGTCAGTATTTGATGTGGTTTACGAAATATATCCAGCGGTAACGTTAGGTGACTCACCCTGTATATATATATTGAGATCAACATTGTGTTTAAATCTAACAGCCTGAATCGTAATCCACATCCTTTGCTTGTACTGAATAAGAAAATGAGTAGTAAAGTAAAGTTACCCACCAAATGAAAGAACGTGAAGAAAAGATGCCTGTATACTATATATATGTGCGGTTTATGGTTTGAAATCGATTTTGGTGTAACTAAAGTTATTTCAAATAACTAATTTTATGCTATTGCACAACTGGCATTATTCAAGTCAAGATATAATTTCATTAAGTAAACATCAGGGCCAAAAGTTCATTTTTCAGTACCATCTTAATGCCATTGCACAAACGGCATTATTCTCTTAAACTTGATTGCTGAGTCAAGTACATGTTTCGCTACTGGAAAAATGGAGGAATGCACGAAACAAGTTCACAGACGCAGTCAGATGAAGGTTTGTTGAATAATTGTTTTGGAACAATTTTATCTCTGATACTTTCAAAATTTGTGTTTATCCCGTCTAGTTACGGTTTCCGCTGTACTCAAGTTCACAATGGTTCATTCTATGAGCACTATGGGACTTAACTTCTGAGGTCATCAGTCCCCTAGAACTTAGAACTAGTTAAACCTAACTAATCTAAGGTCATCACACACATCCATGCCCGAGGCAGGATTCGAACCTGCGACCGTAGCGGTCGCGCGGTTCCAGACTGTAGCGCCTAGAACCGCTCGGTCACCCTGGCCGGCTGTACTCAAGTTCTGCGATGTCTACACTAAGGTGATAAAACTCATGGGGTACCTCCTGATATCGTGTCGGTCCTCCTCCTTCCCGCGATAGCAGCAGCAAACTTGACTTGGCGTAGATTCAACTAGTCGTTGGAAGTCACGTACAGAAAAACTGAGCCATGCCGCCTCTATAGCCTTCCATAATTGCGAAAGTGTTGCTCATACAGGTTTTGTGCACGAACTGACCTCTCAATTATGTTCTATAAATCCCCGATGGGAGTCATGTCGGGCGATCTGGGTAACCTAGTCATCCGCTCAAACTGTTCAAAATCTTCTTCCAACTAGTTGCGGACAATTTGGCCCAGTGATATGGCGCAGTAACATTCGTAAAATTTCCATCGTCGTTTGGGAACATAAAGTCCACATACGGCTGCAGATGGTCTCAAAGTAGCTGAACATAACCATTTCCAGCCAATGATAGGTTGGATTGGACAACATGGCCCAGTCCATTTCACGTATACACAGCCCACACAATTATGGAGCCACACCACCAGCTTGCACACTGCCTTGTTGACAATTTGGGTCTGAGGTTTGGTGATGTCTGCATCACACTCGAACCCTGCCATCAGCTCTTACCAATTGAAATCTGGACTCTTCTGACCACGCCACCGTTTTCCAATCGTCTAGAGCCCAATCGATATGGTCACGATCCCAGGAGAGACGCTGGAGGCGAATTCGCGCTGTTAGCAAAGGCACTCGCTTCAATCGTCTGCTGCTGCTGCCATTAACGCCATGTTTGGTTGCGCTGTCCTAACGGATACGTTCATCGTTTGCCCCACATTGATTTCTGCGGTTATTTCACCAAGGGTTGCTTGAAAGCCCTACGCAAACGCCACTGTTCTCGGTCATTAAGTGGAGGTCCTCGGCCAAAGCGTTGTCATTCGTGGGAGGTAATACCTGAAATTTGGTATTCTCGGCACACTCTTGATACCGTGGATCTCGAAATATTAAATTTCCTAACGATTTCCGAAATGGAATGTCCCAAGCGTGTAGCTCCAACCATCACTTCGCTTTCAAAGTCTGTCAGTTCCCTTCGTGCGACCATATTCACTTCGGAAACCTTTTCAGAATCAATTGAGTTCAAGCGACAACTCCGCCAATGTACTGCCCTTTTATACCTTGTGTCATCTGTATATCTGCATATCACTATCCGACGACTTTTGTCACCTCAATGTATTGTAGGTAACTTTGTGGCTCGATACCCTTCCAGTCACCGCTTTCTTCCCCTTGTAAGTGGGCTGCTACTGTGTTGGCAGCGCTATGTAGCGCTTTGCATTTTTTTTTTTTTTTTTTTTGGTAGCCTACAACGAGTTTCAATGAAAATTACGTATCTTTAGTTGGACAAGCTTCCAGACGTGTCCATATGCAGTTGTATCTTGTATATAAAAATTCAACCTACATATGTTTGTGGTCGAAAAACACGAAAAGTGATGAGTCGATTGACTTGCAATTTTGACACAACATCGCATGCGAATACGAGCGTATTTTTAGACACATATTTTTATTATATATAATACGTAAATAAATATGTAATGCATAAAGGAGTAATGTTATTACCAACAACCTCGAAAGTTGTAGACCGATTTACTTCAAATTTTTACACATTACTCTAATAAGCATTTGAATATATATATATATATATATATATATATATATATATATATATATATATATATATATATATACACTCATACCAAATGCATATTTGTGAAACGTTGTTAGCAAAAATCTCGTAAAGTTCTTGACCGATTTACTTTAAATTTTAATCGATAATCTATTAAACATTCAGACGGATGTAGATTATATATGTTTTAAACAACAATGCACAGGTTATTTGTTGAAACCAACTGTGAGAAAGAAAATGACCTGTTGTATAAACGTGTGGTTTTATTTCCTTTGTTGCAGCCAATTTTAACTACGATTGTAGTGCATTGCCTTTTCTGCTAAACCCAACTGTGAGAAAGAAAATGCTCTGCAATATAAATATGTGGTTTTGTTTCCTTTGTTGCAACCAGTTTTAAGAACGATAGTGGGGCATTACATGAACTGTTTTTCCCATATGTATTGTTTCTAATTATATATTTTTTAAACATAAATTGCGTACACAACAATGTGCTGTTTTGTTATCTTTCTCACAGACGGACTTCACTGAATGAACTGAAAGTTGTATGTCTGGCTTATCTACTGGCTTATCTACTTATGATTAGAACACTACTACAGAAACTGAATTAGCAATAACAATAAATTAGGCTCATGGTTAGGGGGAAAGAAAAGTTGATGGACAGAGTGTGGGAGGGGGAGACATTGGAAAGAGAGTAGTGGAACGAGGAGGCGATGGCCAAAGAGAGAGAGGAGGAGAAGATGGACAGATACAAGGCGGACAAGGAGTTTATGACGTGTCTCCAGTTTTCATACATGTTAGAAACTGTAATTTCCCTTTCTTTTCTGATTAACCAGACTGAGCCACAGCGACGCGCGGCCGGGTCAAGCTAAAGTAAGTATTTTAGTCCTACCAAAAAAGTATATGTTCAACTGAGACATACATATTTCTTTATAGAGGCAAGAAGAAGGTAACAACTAAAACTCAAATTAAAAAAAGTCAATTTTTTACCTACAGTGCTAACTTATCTTTTATTTATTGAACATTTTAAACGAAAGACACATGCCAATTCCCGAAAATCCCTAAAAAAATTTGTACTTCATCCTTCTTTCATTCCGAAGACTCTTTGTCAAGGCACGCATTTTCTCCACAAATCATCTTAAACACGAAGTAAGTCTTTTTATGAAGTACGTGAGCGACCATTCACTACAGCTGGAGTATTTATGCATAAAATTGTTAATTATGTTTTGTATATCTATGCATGCATTCCCGTGATGATCTGCACGCTAAAATTTCTATATGTAATTATTCAATCATTTTGGCAATAACTAGTGTAATTGTACTCACTCTGATTAGCGTTCTCAGTTGTCCTTTATGCCCAGAATTGAGCAGGTACAAGTAATACGTGTGCAAATTAGCGCCATTGTATTTACACGTTGCCTTTATAATAAATACGCTAACTATTATAGCGGATTAAGCAAATATTATGGTACTGATTATTTACTGTTAACATCCTTGTTCATTGTGTGTATATTGTGTATTGAACCGAGGACCTAGAAGCGACGGAGAGGCTTCGTCCCGCCATAGACCTCAGTGGGTCACAACCCCACAACAGGTCACAGGAGTCCACCAACCTCACCATTGCCCCACACTGAACCCAGGATTATTGTGCCATTCGACAACAGTGGACCCCATCCTCCCCCTCCCAATCCCCCCTCCCCCCCCCCCCACCCCGTCCCAGGGAACGTCTCATACCAGACGAGCATAACACCAATGTTTGCATGGTAGAGTAAATCTGATGTATGCATACATGGAGACAGTGTTTGCGCAGCAATCACCGGCATAGTATAACTGAGGCGGAATAAGGGGAACCAGCCCGCATTCGCCGAGGCGGATGGAAAACCGCCTTAAAAACCATCCACAGGCTGGCCGGCACACCGGACCTCGCCACTGATCCGCCGGGCGGATTTGTGCCGGGGACCGGTTCGCCTTCCCGCTCGGGAAACACCGCGTTAGATCGCGCGGCTAGCCGAGCGGGCTATCGTTGTTCATACTAAATCATGAAAATTGTTCATACTAAATCATGAAAATTTTTATATTTCCAAAGCAAACGTTACGGATTTCCTGTCTGACGACTGAATTGTTTCATGCTTTATCTGATGACCAGACCATAGAGTGTCTTGCTGTTTTACCATTAATTATCTTATTATTAAAGTCGATCCTGCTTCTTTTGCTGAGTTTAATTGTAATCTTTCTTACTACTTAGACATTTTCTTTCAGTATCCACTGAGAGGCACCCACATGCCTTGCTCATACTGCGGCATCAAGCAGTCAGGCCTGCAAGATGAGTGGTCTGCCAAGCGAGTGGATTCATTCTTATTTATCGAGTAACATGAACTCTAGTACTCACACTTAAGTTACCAGTTATCCTGCAATACGTTTAATACGCAACAGAAACACGCATCTGACTATCAGTAGTTTACAGAACTCTGAATGTACACTACGCACTGGCAATACCACATTTTCTTTATGTCTTTTATTTAACGGCTTTTGTCAACACGTGGCCACCGCACTGGATATGAATGGCGCACACATTATAAATTCGGGACATTATGACAACATACAATTCGAAGGAAAAATCCACCAATCTTTTTCTTTTCACTGTCTTATTTATTCCGATAAATTCTGTAACCTAAACACACAAATTCTACAACCTACAACAATAACACATGAGAAATTCCGCCCAGTGGGCATGGCTTTACAATGGTGAATCTCTATATTATGGTCTTGTAATTATTTTAACGCTACAGTGCACTTTCTGGATAGGATGGTGGATCTTTTATTATACCTCACACTTCGACTCCCACAATCATCATCACGAAACTTTCCTCCAGACCGAGCGGTACCGAAGGAACAAGCATAACCCACTAATCTTTTGAAACTACCTCGCTACTCTCCCATGCAAACCACACATACCCAAATTACATGACATACACCACACTACAACATGAAATACTACACAGAGAGTAGTCACAACATTATCACTTTCAGCTTTCCCACTTCAATTAGTATTTATCCCAGTTTCACACGACACTGCCCCACTTTGTAATTCTACTTTCCTACTATGAACTCTGGAGATATTTGCACGTCTTCCTGTGCAATGCAAGCCAAGTGGCGTTGCTGGATAGACGGCCGACTCACCTTGCTTCTCTCTCAGAGTTTGAATCAAGCGTCACACGGAATCATATCACGCAAAGTAATATTAAGAACATCACACACGCGAGTCCTCAACTGATACCATGGACGAGTACTTCTCTTTATCCTTTGTCTCATACACAGATTGAGACTCATACAGTACTCACCACGTGGAAGTACTCGTCTCTAATTTCAAGTCCTGCACACGCCATTTCTTAAATATTTCAACTTATGGTACACACGCTATTTCTTAAATATTTCAACTTATTGTACACACGCTAGTAATTGAGCTTAACTTAAGCACACGGAAGTATTTCAACTTATTGCTACACGTGGTTTCATTATGACCGTTGGTCACTTCCGAAGATTACTAAAGTCCCTTTAATATTACCTGCCTGACATTTAATTCTCCCCACAAAAGTTCCTGAAATAGAGAAATTATTATTTCAAACTACTCTTAAATATTCCACATGCATACCATGTCTCCACTCTTTCGTCATTACGGAGCACAACTAAAACAGGTCTTAACAGCACAAGGTCCAGCAGCAGAGTGCTGAAACATGGCCGTTCTCTAGGTCCTCTCCCATCTCTGTCGAGGTGGGGGAAGCACCTTGCTATCGTATTAGTCAGCCACATTTCAGGCGCTCAAAGCTCTGGTAAATTTCATCTCTTTGGTCCCACCAAAGGTGGCCAAAGGATCCACTCAAAGATGATCATATATTCACATTCACTATCTGCGGTTAGCAGACGACCATACATTCATTCATTTCACAGATCTCACCAAAGTGGATGTAGGGATTTATTTTGTGGGAGTACACATGTGATCAATTAAATAAATAAATTGTCATTCTTTCCGACACTGGTATCTGGCTTCGCTGTATTAATTGAAATTGAGTTAGTTTTACAAAAAAGTATGTTGTTCTGACAAAAATAATGAAGTATGTTGTACCTATTTTCAATGTCGGGCGGTACTGTACCCTTTCACCACGTCATCAGGTATTTCACATAAGCAAGACAAGTACTGAGATTCAGCAGTATCGCATCAACATCATGCTCTGTACGTAAGTAGAAAAGGATATTCAACTCAACAGAGCAGACTGATATTTTCAGTTCCTCTGCTAAATGTTCAAATGTATGTGAAATCTTATGGCACTTAATTGCTAAGGTCATCAGTCCCTAAGCTTACACACTACTTAACCTAAATTACCCTAAGGACAAACACGCACACCCATACCTGAGGGAGGACTCGAACCTCCGCCGGGACCAGCCGCGCAGTTTCTAACAACCCAACCACAACAAAGGTCAAAAATTAATTATGATTGTAGTGTCGCTGACGGTGCTAAATATTGCATTTTCTGGCAACAACAAAGTTATATTATGTGGCAGATGTCATTAGAGCACAGTTAATAAAGTCATTTCATGAAATAATGGATAAACTAGGCACTCATCTTTTCGTGTTTCCCACGCTGGTGATGATTCCAAGCTCGGATGCAAAGAGGCCCAGGTGTTATGCTGCGATATTCAAAAGTTTTATAGATGCGCTTCACAAACCATTCTTGAAGATTAAACTGTTGCAAGTTAAGACAATGGTGATGTAAAAAAAGTAATCAGCACTCCGAATTTAAGTTACACTTCTTTTTATTACTTTTGTTGCAACATCACTTCACAATATAAAACATACTTGAAAATATCTTCTTCACTGTTAAAGTTCACATTTCATAAACTGACTACAATTTGCGTCTTTTCAACATGACGACCAAGACTTGACTCCCTAATAACCGCTTACGCGCCCAAAAATCAGAGTTACAAGTACCTCAAAGATCATAGTGACGAAAGAAAGAATACACTTGAGAATAATATCATTGCAATATAAACATATCGATTTATCAAAATACCTCTACATTAATGAAATCAAATCTGAATGTTGTCGCAGAAATGTGTTAACTATTTTACAGAAACACAGTAGAATGTTGCTGGTATCGAGAGGTTGAGGTGAGCTGCCGTAATGGTTACGTAATTCAAGTACCATTACAAGTTCCTCAGCTAAAAATTAAAGTTAGCGTTCACATATGGTATTATGTTAATGACAATCTCCTGTAGTATTTCATGTTATTCCAATGAATCTAATCAGTTAACTTACTTAACTTTGAGAATTTCACTTAGTTACCCCTTTTAAGGAGATAGTAAACAGCGAACCCTTCAATACCCAGACTAACAGGAATAGGTATTTTTTGTCCTATCTACATTGATTGAGCTATTTCAGTAAGCATTCTGGGCGACATGGGAACTCATCTTACCAGGTTCGCTTCCTCTATCCTTATGATACTTCTCAGCAACCTCATCTATATTCAGCATTTTCGAGAATGCTACATTATTTTGTTCACTCCACAAGCCACGGCCTCAGCTACCTTTTACTTTTTTCGCCAAGTCAAACAGTTGTACTTCTTTCATGTAATTTTTAACTCTGACTTTTGCAGTGTACGAAGTTATGCATTGTGCTGTTTGAGTCTTTCTCGAAGTAGTAACTGCTTGATTGGTTCACGATAGCTGCGTCAGATAGTCCTTTGTAAACAGAATAGAATCTCTACGAGCCACTTGCTCGCCATTTTTACACGTACTTCAACTGCTTCTTTAGTAATGCAATCCCATCCATTACTTGAAGGCGTTCGAGAGAATCTTTGTCTCTACTTAGTTCATGCCGTGTCCCACAGCAGGGCAATGTTCAGCAACAGCGGATTTTTCTTGCTGATCTTATCTGGTGTCACGTTTATGTTCATTGCATCTGTCTTTAGCTGTGCGACAAGTACAGCCAATTTAAGATCCTCCACACTGGTCCTGCATTTTATACACGGGTTGTCATATTAATGTGATCACTGTCAATCTATGACCTCAACGTGCAATAACGACTCACAGACGGTAGGTTTTTTTGTCGTTTGACTATGGCCTCCTGTCGGGTAGACCGTTCACCGAGTGCAAGTCTTTCGATTTGACGCCACTTCGGCGACTTGCGCGTCGATGGGGATGAAATGATGATGATTAGGACAACACAACACCCAGTCCCCGAGCGGAGAAAATCTCCGACCCAGCCGGGAATCGAACCCGGGCGCTTAGGGCTGGAGTTCTGTCGCTCTGACCACTCAGCTACCGGGGGCGGACAGACGGTAGGTCTCAGCACTAGCAGTGGAGGGTACATAAAACGCTTCGGGGAGGACGCGGATAATAGTGCAGTAGTTGTCGCAATGCGGAAATCAGTTGATTTACCGGACCTCCAAAACGGCATGATCGTTGGCTTTCGGGCCAAGGGTGGAATCATTTCCCTAACGGCTAGGTTTGTAAACTGTTCGTGTGCATCCGTTGCTAAAGAATACCGTGCATGGCAAAATGGCACTATCCAAAACAGGCGCGAGGCCGAAGCAACTGTTGTCCACCATGGGTAAAAGACGGCTGCGGAGATGTGTACTGTCGAACAGAGGTGCAACTGTTGAGCAGCTGACCACCCAGATGAACCAAGGGCTACCAACAGTGTCTCCTCAACGACCGTTCGTCGACGACGAAGGCTGAAATTTGCACGTCAGGACCGCAATTCGACTTTCATTGCGTGGCGACTGGTGTCTTCCTCAGAAGAATCATGTTTTATGCTTCATCCAACAGATAACCCCTGGCGTGTATGGCGTGAAACGTCCGAAAGGAAAGGGAGGAGGCAGCGGTATGTTCTAGGGAATGTTTTCGTGACATTCCTTGTGTGATCTTGTCATTCTGGAAGACACAATGGATCAACATAAGTATTCATCTGTTCTTGAGGGCCATGTCCACCCATAATACAGTTTATTTTTCCTATGTGCGATGGCATCCTACATCAGGAAAATGCAAAGCGGTCACGCAGCTTGTAGTGTACGTGCGTCCTTCGAAGAACACCATGATGAATTTGCCGTACTCCTTTTCCCACCAAACTCCTCGGACTTAAATCCAATCGTGAATCTGTGGCACCACATCCACTGTCCTGTTCGCGAAATGCATACTCAGGCCAACAACCTAGCGCAGCTGGCCATGACACTGGATTCGTCATGGCTCCACATCACTGTTGGTACCTTCCAGAACCTCATCGGCTAGCACGTCTCGCAGCGCTCCATGTTGCAAGTGGTGGCTATTCAGAATTTTGGCAGGTGGAAACATCTAGTGGCTGGAAATTGTATAGTCCTGGTCTTCTTAGACCTACGTCGTCTTCAAAGAAACCCAGCAATATTTGCACTCGTGCCAGAAGACCGATTAAACATCGACCAAAGTGTGTCTGTGGATGCCGACATCTACTTCAAAACGGCATGGTCCTGCCCCTTGGGGTCTGTGTTTTTCTTCTAGTCAGACAGCGCATAAACTGGAGAGCGAAAACAGCAGTGAGTCATTAGCACTTGAAGCGAGGTCTGCCAGAAAGACAAGCCGTGGTGCATCCGTCACAGCACGTTACACTAAAGGTCTTCTGAGTGCCAGCAGCCGTCTCCGGCGTGGAACGAGTAAATATGTCAGACAAGTTTAATAATTCCCTACAGTTCATTTAAATGCATGTAAGGTGTCGATAGCACACGAGAAATCTAAGAAATATAGTGGATGACATTTCAGTTACATATTGACTTCCCGTGAGCCCTGCACGAGCCGAGCGTTGTACAAGATGGCTAGTGTCGCGACACAAGTACGTTTCAGGGGCCCTATATTTCGTTGTACCCGTGGACTAGGGGTAGCGTCTTTGATTCATAGTCAAAAACGTCTTCGGTCCCGGGTTCGATCCCCGCCACTGCCTAAATTTTGATAAATAATCAGTATTGGCAGCCGAAGACTTCCGGCATAGGAAGTCAGCCTCATTCTGCCAACGGCCTTGTCGAAGAGGGCGGAGGAGCGGATAGAGGTTCAGGGCACTCTCTTGTCCTAGGGGTGGGAAATTGCCCCTAAAGGCGGAAGAATCAGCAATGATCAACGACATGAGGATGCAGAAGGCAATGGAAACCACTGCATTAAAGACACGTAACGTGTATCCACAGGACATGTGGCCTGTAATTGAAGAAGTGTCATGATGATCTCTCCATTGGAAAAAGATTCCGGAATAGTCCCCCATTCGGATCTCCGGGAGGGGACTGCCAAGGGGGAGGTTACCATGAGAAAAAGATTGAATAATCAACGAAAGGATAACGTTCTACGAGTCGGGGCGTGGAATGTCAGAAGCTTGAACGTGGTAGGGAAACTAGAAAATCTGAAAAGGGAAATGCAAAGGCTCAATCTAGATATAGTAGGGGTCAGTGAAGTGAAGTGGAAGGAAGACAAGAATTTCTGGTCAGATGAGTATCGGGTAATATCAACAGCAGCAGAAAATGGTATAACAGGTGTAGGATTCGTTGTGAATAGGAAGGTAGGGCAGAGGGTGTGTTACTGTGAACAGTTCAATGACCGGGTTGTTCTAATCAGAATCGACAGCAGACCAACACCGACAACGATAGTTCAGGTATACATGCCGACGTCGCAAGCTGAAGATGAACAGATAGAGAAAGTGTATGAGGATATTGAAAGGGTAATGCAGTATGTAAAGTGGGACGAAAATCTAATAGTCATGGGCGACTGGAATGCAGTTGTAGGGGAAGGAGTAGAAGAAAAGGTTACAGGAGAATATGGGCTTGGGACAAGGAATGAAAGAGGAGAAAGACTAATTGAGTTCTGTAACAAGTTTCAGCTAGTAATAGCGAATACCCTGTTCAAGAATCACAAGAGGAGGAGGTATACTTGGAAAAGGCCGGGAGATACGGGAAGATTTCAATTAGATTACATCATGGTCAGACAGAGATTCCGAAATGAGATACTAGATTGTAAGGCGTACCCTGGTGCAGATATAGACTCAGATCACAATATAGTAGTGATGAAGAGTAGGCTGAAGTTCAAGACATTAGTCAGAAAGAATCAATACACAAAGAAATGGGATACGGAAGTACTAAGGAATGACGAGATACGTTTGAAGTTCTCTAACGCTATAGATACAGCAATAAGGAATAGCGCAGTAGGCAGTACAGTTGAAGAGGAATGGACATCTCTAAAAAGGGCCATCACAGAAGTTGGGAAGGAAAACATAGGTACAAAGAAGGTAGCTGCGAAGAAACCATGGGTGACAGAAGAAATACTTCAGTTGATTGATGAAAGGAGGACGTACAAACATGTTCCGGGAAAATCAGGAATACAGAAATACAAGTGGCTGAGGAATGAAATAAATAGGAAGTGCAGGGAAACTAAGACGAAATGGCTGCAGGAAAAAATGTGAAGACATCGAAAAAGATATGATTGTCGGAAGGACAGACTCAGCATACAGGAAAGTCAAAACAACCTTTGGTGACATTAAAAGCAACGGTGGTAACATTAAGAGTGAAACGGGAATTCCACTGTTAAATGCAGAGGAGAGAGCAGATAGGTGGAAAGAATACATTGAAAGCCTCTATGAGGGTGAAGATTTGTCTGATGTGATAGAAGAAGAAACAGGAGTCGATTTAGAAGAGATAGGGGATCCAGTATTAGAATCGGAATTTAAAAGAGCTTTGGAGGACTTACGGTCAAATAAGGCAGAAGGGATGGATAACATTCCATCAAAATTTCTAAAATCAATGGGGGAAGTGGCAACAAAACGACTATTCACGTTGGTGTGTAGAATATATGAGTCTGGCGGCATACCATCTGACTTTCGGAAAAGCATCATCCACACAATTCCGAAACCGGCAAGAGCTGACAAGTGCGAGAATTATCGCACAATCAGCTTAACAGCTCATGCATCGAAGCTGCTTACAAGAATAATATACAGAAGAATGGAAAAGAAAATTGAGAATGCGCTAGGTGACGATCAGTTTGGCTTTAGGAAAAGTAAAGGGACGAGAGAGGCAATTGTTACGGCTAGTAATGGAAGCAAGGCTAAAGAAAAATCAAGACACTTTCATAGGATTTGTCGACCCGGAAAAAGCTTTCGACAATATAAAATGGTGCAAGCTGTTCGAGATTCTGAAGAAAGTAGGGGTAAGCTATCGGGAGAGACAGGTCATATACAATATGTACAACAACCAACAGGGAATAATAAGAGTGGACGATCAAGAACGAAGTGCTCGTATTAAGAAGGGTGTAAGAAAAGGCTGTAGCCCTTCGCCCCTACTCTTCAATCTGTACATCGAGGAAGCAATGATGGAAATAAAAGAAAGGTTCAGGAGTGGAATAAAAATACAAGGTGAAAGGATATCAATGATACGGTTCGCTGATGACATTGCTATCCTGAGTGAAAGTGAAGAAGAATTAAATGATCTGCTGAACGGAATGAACAGTCTAATGAGTACACAGTATGGTTTGAGAGTAAATCGGAGAAAGACGAAGGTAATGAGAAGTAGTAGAAATGAGAACAGCGAGAAACTTAACATCAGGATTGATGGTCACGAAGTCAATGAAGTTAAGGAATTCTGGTACCTAGGCAGTAAAATAACCAATGACGGACGGAGCAAGGAGGACATCAAAAGCAGACTCGCTATGGCAAAAAAGGCATTTCTGGCCAAGAGAAGTCTACTGATATCAAATACCGGCCTTAATTTGAGGAAGAAATTTCTGAGGATGTACGTCTGGAGTACAGCATTGTATGGTAGTGAAACATGGACTGTGGGAAAACCGGAACAGAAGAGAATCGAAGCATTTGAGATGTGGTGCTATAGACGAATGTTGAAAATTAGGTGGACTGATATGGTAATGAATGAGGAGGTTCTACGCAGCATCGGAGAGGAAAGGAATATGTGGAAAACACTGATGAGGAGAAGGGACAGGATGATAGGACATCTGCTAAGACATGAGGGAATGACTTCCATGGTACTAGAGGGAGCTGTAGAGGGCAAAAACTGTAGAGGAAGGCAGAGATTGGAATACGTCAAGCAAATAATTGAGGACGTAGGTTGCAAGTGCTACGCTGAGATGAAGAGGTTAGCACAGGAAAGGAATTCGTGTCGGGCCGCATCAAACCAGTCAGTAGACTGATGACCAAAAAAAAAAAAAAAAGAAAAAAAAATCTCGTTGGCCCTACACTTGAAGATGGCGAGCAGAAACTCGTAGAAATATTGAGCTGTCCTAACCAACGTCCATGAACCACTTAAAAAGATTGTGCATTGTTGAGAAAGCAAGGGAATATCGCGAGGAGTTGATGAAGGAACAATTACGTGAAGAATTGACGAAACAATTGAATTACCGAGTACTGTTGCCACCATTGGCAAGTCAAAAGTCGGAACACTTCAAAGTTTAATACTATGTATGTAAACTCCGCAATTCTTATCAAAATTTGTCAGTGTTCATACTCACACTAAAACCAAACTAACATACTACAATAACTTTAAAAGTTAACAGTATTTACCTGATACAATGGTGAAAATCGATAGGCATGGGGCTGGAACTTATAGACATACTGATGTAGCGGCTTTAGAAGTTTCTTCTCCTATAGATCATCCTGATATAAGTATGAAAGACTCAAATTATACCTTATTTTAACAAGAAGTTAATTTTCCACAGATATAGTCATAACTTTTCTTCGCTTTTCAGTTCACAAGTTTCTCATTATGGAAATCATCTTTTACCGGTGGATTGCTCACAGGAATAGAAACACAAATTTCACTATTTCACTATCTGTAATAAGCTTAGGGCTGCAGTTTCACTTTGATCTGTTGGTAAGTCTGAAGTTTTAAAAATTTCGATGACATTTCTTTACTGTGAGAATTCAATTCGTCGCAATGTACTTTTTGAGTACGGTCGCTTGCAATATCCATACACCTATCAAAGGTCGTCTCGTCTTTCAAGCTCTTGACATCGAATTTCTTAAAAGGCGAGTTTGCGAAGTTAAACCACTTAAATGAATAATTTAAGCTTTTCTTTCCTAAATTTGTACTCGTATGATTTGCACAAGCTCTTAAAATTTTGATCGACATTAAAACGATAAAAACCGTCTTCTAATCTAGATTCAAGTTTTTTCTTCAAGAATCCTATAATGTCAGAGATATGTGGGTTGCGTTTTCCGAGTTTGAACTTGTAAAATTGTGATGTAACAGAACTCATCTAGATACGTGTGAACTGCATATAATAAAAGGTAAGTGACCATTGATCTTCTTCTTCCACGCCTTTCATGAAAGGCCTTCTTGAGAAAGAAAGTATGATCTTTCCGGTGACTCAATACACGCTCAAGAGCCAGCAAGAGGGACAACCACCGTACATGATTATGCCATAAAATTGTTGAATATTGTTGCTCAACAAACTCATTTTCTTGAGTTGTTGAGTTTTCTTACTAGAAAATGAGAACTCATTCTAGGCTTTCAATGCTAGACTCTCGACGTCGAATTTAATCGTTTTGTAAGCGTTTTTGGCCATATTGTGACTAACATGACAATTACAATTAGCTTCAATTATTCTACCATTAAAAATTTAAAATTTTAAAAAACTGAGTGATGTTTTCCATAGTTCACTGTTGCATCATCTGCACCGAATTCTGATATATTAGGAACATCCAAACTGTGTTCATCTAAAATAAACTTAAAGTGTCACGGAAATACTATCTGATGTTTCATGACCATCGTTATAGCAACTTAGTAATTTCTTCTGCACTCCAGATACCTCAGAAAAATGCTTTATCGACACAGGAAAACAATTAATATTACTTTTATTGGAAGCATCTGTCCGAGCAGAGAAATGTCTCATCTTTTGATTAACTTTCTACGAGTTCTAACCAATGTGGAGCCAACACATGTTGTACTAGCATTTGACATTTTGTTTGCTCACAATTAAGTTTTGAACTTAAATTCGAGTCTCTGAAAAATGTATTCCTAGCTTAATATTACAATCAGTAGAAAGATAACTATGCTTACGCATAGCTCCGTGATATACAAGTCACAGTTTCGCTACTGAGACTTCATTGTCAAGAAAAGACTGTTTTACACTAAAGAACTTTGCAATCAATTTACTTTTGCAAGTTGATACAAGAGAAAGTTTACGCTTCTCGCTTGATAAATGCTTGCTCAGGACTCCAATACTCTCACTTTTTATTGAAAAGTAATTAGGACACGCTGCGCACTTCGCTATCCCTTCTTTGTCATCTTCATTTTCACTGTAAAACTAAAATTCTTCTTTTCCGCGGCAAAAGGAGGTGCGCTGAGTCAAGTAAGCCAGTTGACAGAAACCCGTAAAATGAGAAAACTCAGTTAAGTGGTACTGTTTCTTGAACAACGATATAGAAGCTGGTTAAAATGCTCTTCACGACATTATATACGACGAGAAACGTTCAATGCCAAGCCGCTTAACACGATGTATAGGTGAACCGACAATATACTGCGTGATTTCATGTGTTTTTTTCGCGTAACATAATACAAATATCGTTTAACCCTGTGGTACACACGTCCACTGCATTATAAAACTGCTAATGGTCGCTGTTTATGCGGTTTTCAATCAGTCGTGAGGCTGCAAATGCACGCAGTCCACACTAGTGGACAGCCCTGCTGGTGTTGTGTTCTGAGAGCATTTGCAGAATGCAGCCTCGCGACTGATAGAAAACTCCAAAAAAGCAACCATTAGCAGCTGTACACTGCAGTGGACATGTGTTCCACAGGGTTAAGAAGAGAAGAGTTCTCAGACTGGTTTCTGCAGTTACAACGTCACCCAAATTGTTTGACTAATTTTTTTTCGTTACAGCAAACAAATTATACAAGAGTTGCTACTGCTGATGTGTTACCGCTTGCCTTTGGGTGCAGCTAATTTCAAAACGCTTCATTCAGTTTTAGAATTCGGTTATGTTTATGTGTGTGTGTGTGTGTGTGTGTGTGTGTGTGTCAATGTTGGTGGATTGTTTGACGAAATGAGTGAAGTTTATGCCTGATAACCTTCTGAAGATAGACGACGAAAAACGGGAGTTGAAAACTTTAAACAATATGGCACTTTTAACTCTGAGCTGTCGATTATGATAAAAAGTAGAGACTACATTACGGAAATATCCGAGCTCAATATGTTCGTCCTGAGGGAACACGAAAGAGAACGGCTAAAAACGGGACTGCATTGCTTGTTTGATCAAAACAAGTTAAGTCTCAGAATTTTCCGTTTTTATTGCTGGATAGAGTTGACGAACGTGCCAAACAAGTCGATACTGAATTTTCTGCAACTTTGTCCTGGCACGATCGATACGTGAACAGCATGTCGACAAAGGCGTCTACACCGCCGACGAAGCTGGCTTGTTTTACCTCTGCTTAAACAAGAAAACTTTATCGTTTAAGCGGCAATCGTTTTCAAGAGGGAAAATCATAAGCAAAGAATTTCGGTATCGGTGGGCTGCAATTCTGATGGATCTGAAAGACTACTTTTTTCTGTCACTGGAAAAACCTTGAAACACAGTGTTTTAAAATTCAAATATGACCATTGACTTTTTCTGGTTTTGACTTTTAAGTGTTCGTTCTTAAATATTTGCTTGTGCAAAGAATCGTTTAAAACATTTTTCCACATTAAAATTGCAATGAGATATGCATGAGAGAATCTGAGAACAAAAATTCAGCAGTTGGCACGTTATATAGTTTACAGCGCTGCGGATGGCTTCTAACGACCGAAACCGATCAGCGTCACTTTCATTTTCTTGCAGCAGTGATTGAAATAAATAACCAGTTATGTACGGTACACAGATCACTGTAACCAGTGGATCTCTCTTTGGACACTTAGGGAAAGTGAAGCGGGTAATGTAAATTCGGTTCAGAAAACAACTTGCGACCACTGAATGGCAGTACCTCAAGGAGTACTGATAGTAGTACGTACTTAGTTTCGTTAATATTTGAAGTGAAATGAAATGATATGATCGTATGGCATTATTAGCCGGCAGGCCCCATGCGGGGAAGTTCGGCCACCGTATTGCAAGTCCTCTCTAGTTGACGCCACTTCGGCGACTTGCGAGTCAATGATTATGATCAACACACACCGCCCAGTCATCACGAGGCAGAGAAAATGAAGGTAACCTCCGAACGCGTAGTGCAAAGAAATACAAGTAACATGTTAAATTTAAATTTATAATCCTATGGCATGCGGCCGGGATACCTCCAAAAACTCAGTTTGCTCCCTTTCCTGTTCTGTTTGCGAATTACTATAAAAACAAATGAATTGCGCAAACAATGTCCCTCAGAATTACTGAGATACTTAAAAGTATTCTGCCTGCTATGAAAAATTCATGAGACAGGCGAAATACGCTCATATTTTAAGAAGAATGTAATAATTCCAATTTCGATTATCTATGCTGATTTGATTATCATGTCTACCGAAAAATCAGTATAATGAGTCACGGTTGCAAAGTACTATTACGAAATATTTACAGAATAATTGGAAAATTGGTAGAAATCGACAACGGAAAGGACCAGAATGAAATTTTCACTCTGAAGCGGATTGTCGCTGATATGAAACTTCCTGGCAGATTAAAACTGCGTGCGTTACTGAGACTCGAGCTCGGGACCTTTGCCTTTCGCGGGCAAGTGCTCTACCGACTGAGCAAACCAAGCACGATTCACGACCCGTCCTCACAGCTTCAATTCTGCCAGTACCTTGCCTCCTACCTTCCAAACTTCACAGAAGCTCTCCTGCAAAACTAGCAAAACTAGCACTCCTGGAAGAAAGGATATTACGAAGACATGGCTTAGCCACAGCCAAGGCAGAACTGAATCTATGAGGAGAGGTCGTGAATTGTGTTCGGGTAGCGCAGTTGGTAGAGCATTTGCCCGCGAAAAGCAAAGGACTCGAGTTTGAGTCTCGATTTGGCACACAGTTTTAATCTGCCAGAAAGTTTCAACGGAAAAGACCAGTTTGGCTTCTGGAGGAATGTAGTAACACACGAGGCAATACGGAATCTACGACCCACATTAGAAGGTAGTTTAAAGAAAGGCAAACCTACGTTTGTAGCATTTATGGATTCAGACAAATCTTTTGACAATGTTGACTGGAATAGACTCATTGAAATTTTGAAACTAGCAAGGATAAAATACAGGGCGCGAAAGGATATCTACAACTTCTACAGAAACCAGACTGCAGTCAAAAGGATCGAAGGGCTTGAAAAGGAAGTAGTGGTTGGAAAGAGAGTGAGACAGGTTTGTAACCTATCCCCAATATTATCCAATGTTTACACACAACAAGCAGCAAACAAAGCAAGGAGGTATCTGGAAAGCGAATTAGCCTTTAGCTGGAATAAATAATATGAAACGTCCCCTTTGAACAACTCTACACGACTGTGCTTAAACTTACACACAATATTTTGTTAGCGCAACGCAATCTGACTTTCAAAATTCCCTACAAAACAATGGCCCTGACTAACATTTAACTATACCCTTCACAAATCACTTACCTCACAAAAATCTTCGCTGCTCAAGCTACTGCAATACAGCGAGCGCCACTACTGCCAACTAAATAAAAGATTCAAACTATGAAAGGCACTAACTACTGATAGGGATAGTTAGCAAATGAAAGATATTAATAGAGAACAAACAATGTATTTACCTTAATATCATCACAAGTCATAATATATATATCAGTTCATTACAAATCTCCGCCATCTCTCTCCCCACATCCACCACTGCTGGCGGCTCACCTCCAACTGCGCAACGCTACGCGCTGTTCACAGCCAGCTGCCTAACACTACAATGGCGAGTATTACAACAATGCAAAGCAGCCACAGACTGCACACAGCACAGCCAGTGATTTTCATACAGAGGTGGCGTTACCAATAAAAAACCTAAACAGCCTACTTACATAGAGAAAACATAAACAGCCTACTTACATAGAGAAAACATAAACAGCCTACTTACATAGCCCCCATGCTCCCCACAAAAATTTTTACAAATGGTGTTGGGCACTGGCCAATACAGATTTGACAAAAATTTTTCACAATTACAGTAACAAAGATATAAAATGCACACACTTATTAATATTATGTTGGTCAAAAGATCAAAATTTCTCACAGTCCATAAAGACAGTCCACATTGTTCATCACAGTAAAAATGCAGAGCTTTTCTCAAAGTCCAAGCAGTAAAAGAAAATGCACATAGAAGTAGTGGATTTCCATGCAGTCTTGAAGAAGTAGTGTTGACCTTCCAACGGAAAGACAGTGCTGACTCTCGACATGCAGACAGGTAATGGGCCACAACAGATCAAACCCACAGCAGAGTCATTCGAAGTTTGGAAGAATATTGGTAGGTAGGTCATCACAGAGCAGACCCACTGGAGTCCTGGTAGAGATTACGGTATTGGTGGGCCACCAGAGGTGCAGACCCACTGGAGTCCTTGTAGAGACGGCCAGCAGCCATCTGTTGCGACTGTGCAGGTGCACAATCACCATCGAAGATTCTTGCGGAGAATATAGCAAGTCCATAAACCACCACTTGTCCACTCACAAAAAATTTGTTTGACATGTCCTTAGAACCAGCAATGCTGTTATCCAGTCCCTTGCTGAATTACCAACACACGTGCAAACACTATCAGTCCCTACTTCTCACATATTGTCCATATACTATGACCAACAGAAATGTGTGCAGTGAAATGGACTTAATTGGAAGAACTGGTAACAATTACAATTTGATAACATAAAAATACAATAACAAAGGTACAAAATACATCATTAAAACATAATAATACAGATAACATTTGTAGTACAGGCTTTACAAAAGAATAGAAATAAACATATACATCAGTGTTACAAGAATAGTGACATAAGTACATACATAAAATAATGAGAATAGTTTTCGAAACATTAATTTCACACATGAACATTGAAACAGAACAGAATTGTAAACAACTTTACAAAGAAAATAACATATTATTAATGCAACTTATATTTGAGGATAACAGTATTTCTCCTCATAGTGAATATAGCTTAGTATTAGAAGAAAAAAAATTCTATGAAACAGTACACAGAGACAGGAAGAAAACAAATACACAAGGGTACACACACACATAGTGGGATAACACCAATAGGAAAGGACAGGGTTCGTTTTCAGTGTAACATTTGGTACTGCAGTCCAACCCAAAACTTCATTCCATAGATCTTTCGTCTTATTTCAACCTTTGCTTCCACCAAAAAAATCTTATCCAAGCATGCTTTCTGTATTCTGTTCATATTTCTTTCAAAATAATTATTTCTGATTGTACAATACTCATTTGGGCCCAAATCCTTTTTATATAACTTCGCAATGCATTCTTTACCTATTCTCCATAGTCAGTTTCTCATATAGTCTACCCCCTCTTAAGCTAACTTAAATCTACTGAGCTCAGATGCTAAACTAAGGGACGAGGCAATGCAGCAGCACAAAACAATTAACACAAGCAGCAATGACAAAAAATACAGATTGGCAAAGCTAGCAGCATAAATGAGCAAAGGTCAAATTCAATAACACTATGCCTGGCAAACAGCAGCAACTTATACCTAAACATGACATAGCGCAAGCAGAAAAAATATTACACTAAAATGGCCATGTCTAATACCTATGTCACATCTTAACATTAGAGTGATGCATCACAATTTATTCTACAAAAGAAATTACCAAGTACTTGAAAAGAAAATTATAGATGCAGTTACTGGTATTAGTCCCTTCTTATTGTTCTCTCCATTCCAAGTGCTCCTTTTTTAAAGAATGTGGATCATAAAATAATTATTTAATAGATCTGTTGACAGAAAGTGTTCACATTAGCAAATGCATTTCATTTTATAAAAGCAATGCTGCAACACAGCTGGAAACCAGATATCAAATGAAATAAGCAACTATGAAAAGCAAAGCATAAAAATATCATTCAGTAGTCATGTGACATTTCATAAGTTAGTAGAAATTCTCTCAACTCTCATAGAAAGACGCTTGTCATAATCAGGTGTGCAGATGTACGAATATTTCCCATCAATTCATAAGCATTTCAGTAATTAGCACAAAGTGCGAGTAATCATATGTTTTCAAGTAACGAGGGTGTCGCATTAGCGATGAAAGGCACACCCTAATGGCTTGTTCTCCAGGTGTTTGACACGTCCCACGTCCCCTTTTTTTTTTTCTACCTGTGCCGCTGAAAAGGACTCGCAATAATGGCTTTTTCTCCAGGCGTCTGACACAGCTGGGTGCCCGCGACGCATTACGTGCAGGTGGTCACTTAACTTTCGTACGGAAATATTTACGACAGGAGATTCTGCTACCGTTGCAGTCTCATTTAAAAATATTTCACAGGTCAAGAATTAGCGTTGCAAATCTGTAGAAACAAAATCCTATAAATATAAGTGTCCAAAAAAAAATATTCGTCAGCATTGTGATACAGTCACACATTTCATAACTCTTAAAGTACGTTTCTTGGTTTCCAACATCCTTTTCATAAATCAGAGTCCCTAAACACTACTCATTATTCCTTACCTCATTATACATATACATATTTGTCGACACTTCTTCAATATTTCATCGTGAGAAATACGTAGCATAATAAACATTCCTCAACAACATAATACACATCGTCGTCGTAATAATAACATCATAACACCTCAGTCAAATCTCAAAATCGTCGTAACTTCCTCCAATAATTTCTGAGCCTAAAAAAATTCTCTGCTCATTTCAATAGTGTCATCTACCTCAAACGTACTTTAAAATCATGCTCCCTTACGAAATACGTCATTCAAAGCTCTCATAGTATCACAATGATTCCGAAAAATATGAGCGTTTCTCAAAGTACAGACAAAATACAGTTTCATAAGTGTGAAGTTACCCAACTGTGTATTGCGTAAACATGTGTCACTGATGTAGTAAAAAGAATGTTTGTTTCTCTGTCAAATAATCAGATAGCTGTGTAATTCTGTGTTAGAGAAATATGGTACCGATGTGTAAAGTTGTATAAGCAAATACCATATTAGCTAGGGTTCCTTGTGGTTGCCACACACATGGTACACAAAGTAAGCGTGTACCCCCCTGAGGATTAATGTAATTATACCCTCAGGTGTTACAGATTACAGCAATGGAATGAAATGTATCACGCAAAACTTTCTTTGTAATTCAAAAATCTTTAAAAATAAATGTTTTAAGTATAAAATTGATCACTCAAATACGTGTACTGTAGCGCTAAACTGTGCGTCTTGTAACATAATCTCTGTGGAAGTGTCGTAGTTATCGTCCTCCGAAAGCTAAGTTCTGCAGAAGTCAATGTACTTACCTCATGATAAACAAAAGTGAAATGCTTTGCGTATAGATATCATAGTTATTATGGTTATTGGCGTGATGAAGAAAGTACTGTGCTGTAACGTATTGTTGTGCTATAGAAAAGGCTGTCTCCTTGTAGCTATACCATAAAAGTTACTACTAAAACATGTTTTACTTTCCAGAATAATTCAGAAAACTGTGCAGATATAAAACAGAAACACCGCAAAATCAACATTGTACATTGTCACTCATTAGTAGCGTCGTGATAAAACCGTGTAGTTGTCACTTAAACTAACCACTGTGCCGTCTGGTATCTCACAGAAAGTACATTAAACCCAGAATGTATTTTCAAGTAAACCAAAATGTTGCATTAAAATCTCATTAGCAGTACTGGTATAGGTTCTTAGTATGTAAGCCTGATAGTCGTTACGTAATCGTGCAACTAACAAGCAAGAATGTACAAATACAATAACACTGTGACGTCTGTTCACTATAACAATGCAATCGTAATTCCTGTTTAAAAATGTTCCCTAGGTTCTAGACTGGATATTTAACTTCAAACATTGTTGCATGTTAACAGTTTTTTAAGTCTGACAAAGCATACTAGTAATGTGAAGTGAAAAGTTTTATGGCAAAGACAAAGTTAAAAAGCAGATTATCTTTCAATAAACGGTTTTACATGTGAAATATTGTGTAAACCTTTACTCTTCCTAGTACGCAGAATTTCAACTTGAATGCAATTATCATGCGGTATTCGTCCGTAAAGAATACTGGAATCTTGCTCAAGGTTAGCGTCAATGTTATTTTTCTCTGAGCCAGCCGGCGCACGCGGCTGCCTGCAGTGTGAGTCATTGTCTGTTTCTTTGTTGGCGCGCGTCGTTATTGGGATTAGGAGACCTAACTTCTACAAATTCGCCTTGCCGAGAGGGCCCAGCTCTGTTTAAAGCTCGCCAGTTCTGATAGAATTCAGGTCTGTCGTTATGTCGGTAGTTTACATAGTTTCTTGTTTGTCGGTCATGTGGTGGAGAATTTCTCCCTGAATCGTAACTCTGCGCCGAACTGTTGCATCTGAAGTTATTCTGCCTCCCTTGATAATAATTGTTTTGGTTACCATATTGTCTATTTCTCTGATTGTCTCTGTAATAGTGATTACTACGGAAATGCGATCTTTCTCTGTAACTATTATTACTCTGCCAGCGGTTGTCATACGGGTGGTGTCTGTTTTGGTCACGATATGTGTTGTGAGAATAGCCTTGTCGTGTCCAGTTATTATTTCTTTCATCGTGGAATTGTGACAGATGTGACCTGTAATTGTTGTGCTCCTGTTTCCGCGTTCCCCGATTGTCAGTGTCAATTTCCAGTTCTTGTAACAGACCCTGAAATGCTTCAATGTCATCTTTGCAGCGTCCTGCTAAAATAATATGTCGTAAATGTTCAGGCAATTTGAGTAAGCAAATGCGGATGAGTTCTGAGGGGCTGTATGGGTTTGATAGATATTGATTCTTATGCAACATGTCTTCAAAATATTTGACAAGACTGGAAAATTCAGATTGTTCAAAGTGTTTCATCATCATGATGCTATGTTTTACACGGTCTTGTGTAGCTTGAGACCAATACGCTGAGAGGAAGGCATGATAAAAATCTCCTTCACTGTGACAATCGTGAATGACCGATCGCATTCTTACACCTGGTTCATTCTCTAAGTAGCCACACATAAATTCTAACCTGTGCTCCAATGACCAGTTGGGAGGGAAACAATGAGAGAATTGATGGAGCCATGCTTGTGGATGAATGTCGTTGCCAGAATTCTTAAATGTTTTGAATTTACGTGTAGTAATGAACAGCTTATAGTCAAAATCATCATGTCGGCGAGTAGCATATCGGTCATTGTTACGTCGTGTCAGCGGTTCCATATCGAAATTCGGTGCACATTGCCAGTTTCTTTCATAATTTCCGAAATGCTCTGTGTTATTATTTTGCGTCTTTTCCGTATTTCTAAGTCCCTCTTCCCGTGTTGGAGCGCGAGTGTCCTCTGAAATACGTAATTCTTGTATTACCTGTGTCAGCTGATCTTGTACTTCCCGGATTTCTCTTTGGTGTTGTGTATTAATTTGATTCTGATTTTGTTTGAATTTTCTTATTTGTTCATACTCTTCTGTGTCAGTGAAGGCTACGGGTCTTGTGTCATTCAGATCATCATCTACCTTTGTAGATAAGTTAGTGACCTGATCCGAAAGTTCGGCTACTTTCTCCGATAGTGTACTTATTTCTTCAGTGTGTTTTTCTGAACCAAGTTTCAGAGTATCTACTGTGTCCTTAAAGTTTTCCTGAGTTTTTGCAAGTTGCGTAACCGAATCGGTAGATGCAACTGAGTCAAATTTAGCTTGCAAGGTCTCATGATTTTCATGAACAATAATTTGCAGTTCTTTTATGGCTGCATCGTGATTCTGTAATGCATTTTCATGCCGCGAAAAAATAGGTTGAAAATGCTCACAAATTTGTGTTTTTACGTCATTACAGACTTTTTGACATTTCGATTCAATGTTATGTAACTCAGTAGTTAAATCTTCACGTGTTTGTTCAAGTGTTTGTTCCAATGAGTCTAACTTTTTAAGATTTTGTTCCACTGTGTCTAACTTTTTGAGATTTTGTTCCACTGTGTCTAACTGTTGCTGTGTTTGTCTCTGATTTTGTTCCATTTGTTGCATTAATTGCAATAATAATGTATTAGTGTCTGGAATCTGTTTCTCTACGCTTTTCGGCAGTGCATTTGCACCGACAACATTCACATTTTGACAAGCAGAAAATGTGTCTTGACTTATTTGAGAAAACGGTGATGACCCAAAACCTGAATCTACAGTATTTGCGAAATTGTGTCCTGTCATTTCGGATTCCTGAGGCGAGCTGTTGCCGACCGATCGATCGATAATGCGTCCCTCTTCACTAATTGTTTCACTGTCCACGCCATTGTTTGCCGCCTGCTCCATTTCCCTATGAACAGTTACCAAATTACTACTTTGAACATCAGTTAATTCATTACTCGGTGGCGCTAACACACTGCTTTCATTTTCACTGTCATTTCTCAGTTTACTTTGGAGCCTAGTATTACGTTTTTCACACGCCATTATTGTCACAGTATTTCACACGACAACACAGAAAAACACAATTTGAAGATCAAAAATAAGAGAACACATTAACATAGCACTGAAAATAATATCTAGTTAATTGCAAGTGCAGCTGCGAAATACTTGGTGCAAATCTACATGCATGCCACAACTGTTTTACTGTACAACAATGAAAAACTACAACTACAAAGGAAATTCTCTCTATGATTACGCGCTACCAATAAACAAAATCTACACTAATTACACAAACTACAACAAAAATCAGAAGATTCCAGTGAGGTATCCTAGGCTAAGGGTCGACATATGAAACGTACCCTTTGAACAATTTATACACGACTGTCCTTAAACTGACATACAATATTTTTAGCGCAACGCAATCTGACTATCAAAGATCCCTGCAAAAGAATGGCCCTGACTAACATTTAACTATACCCTTCACAAATCACTTACCTCACAAAAATCTTCGCTGCTCAAGCTACTGCAATACAGCGAGCGCCACTACTGCCAACTAAATAAAAGATTCAAACTATGAAAGGCACTAACTACTGATAGGGATAGTTAGCAAATGAAAGATATTAATAGAGAACAAACAATGTATTTACCTTAATATCATCACAAGTCATAATATATATATCAGTTCATTACAAATCTCCGCCATCTCTCTCCCCACATCCACCACTGCTGGCGGCTCACCTCCAACTGCGCAACGCTACGCGCTGTTCACAGCCAGCTGCCTAACACTACAATGGCGAGTATTACAACAATGCAAAGCAGCCACAGACTGCACACAGCACAGCCAGTGATTTTCATACAGAGGTGGCGTTACCAATAAAAAACCTAAACAGCCTACTTACATAGAGAAAACATAAACAGCCTACTTACATAGAGAAAACATAAACAGCCTACTTACAAATAAATCTGAGGTTTGCCGATGACACTGTAATTCCGTTAGATACGGCAAAAGATATGGAAAAGCAGTTCAATGAAACAAATAGTGTCTTGAAAAATACCTAGATTAAATGTCAACACTAGTAAAAGAAAAGTGACTGAATTTAGTCAAATTAAATCAGGTGAGGCTGAGACAATTAGATTAGGAAATGAGGCACAAAAGGAGTAGATGAGTTTTGCTATTTGGTCAAAATAACTGACGATGGTTAAAGAAGAGAGCATATAAAATGCATACGCAATAGCCAGAAAAGCATTAGACAAAAAGAGAAATTTGCTAAAATCGAATGCAAATTTAAATGTTGGGAAGTCTTTCGTGAAGGTATTTGTCTGGAGAGTAGCCATTTGCAGGAATGAAAGGTGGACAATGAATAGTTGCAAGAAGAAAATACAAGTTTCTGACTGTGGCACTGCAGAAGAATGCTGAAAAGTAGATGGATAGATCGAACAACTAATTAGGAGATACCGAAACGAATTGAAAAAACAAGAAATTTATGGTACAACCTGACTGAAAGAAGGGAACAATTGAAAGGACGCATCCTGAGGTATCAAGGAGTTATGAGTTTAGTAATGAAAGAAGTGCGGGAGGTGGAAACGATAGAGAAAGATCAAGGGTCCAAATGGATGTAGGTTTCAATAGTTCTGCAGTGATGATCTTTGCAGGGCAGAGTAGTGTGGATAAATGCATTCAATCCATCTTCGGGTTGAAAACCATAACAACGGTAATGGTTTCAGATTGACAAGCACTATTCAACAATCGGTCGAAGCAGTGTTTAATGAAACATTCCTGTTGTGGAAAAATTACATTTTCTAAAGATCTATCTAATAAGTCCTCTTCTGGCACCTGCTTCTGCTACGATTTGTTCTATATCATCGAATCGCTTCAGGTATCATCTGACGATTACTCCCAGATAATTTGTGATTGTTACTGTATCAAGTGATTTATCGTCAGCAATGTAATCGAGCGGTAACAGTTCGTTTTCCTCTATTTCAGAATGAAATTTTAAATTTATTTACACTGAGGGCCAACTTGCTGCCAGACAAGCGTTGATTCTGCCCATGGTTCTCTGCATTATGCTACACTGTCACTGTGTTACTGTGTAACAAAGTTCATATATACAACAGCACCATCCGCCAACAGCCTTATGGAGTTTTCCATCAAATCATTTATGTATACTGGTTATCTCACAATCTCATGGTGCATTCCCAAAATTTGTTCTACATCTAACGGTTTCGTTTTGATGTGTTGACTCCTGTAAGCTAGGAGATCCTGAATTCGGTATATGCTATAAATTAGTCTTGTGATTGCCTATACGGTGCCCCAAACTATGCTCAAGTTACCTTCGAAAACCCCATGAGAATTCGTCTAGTAGTTTTGGAGATTAACTTGTTCAAAGGCAAACAGACATACACGACGTTTTTACAGATTTTTATTAGTGTAGACAGATTTATATACCTTGCTGTTGTCGTGGCAAGCGATGTTGTCGTGGCAAGGGACCTTATAAAAAGAGAGGGTGGTTCTTCCTTAAATTCTGCTTGATCCTGCTGTCTCCCTGGCTAAACAGCCGAGGAACACAGCGCTGCCTGCTCAGTTGTTCGTTAACATTTCACTGTCGATAAGATCTGACGTTGGTCGTCTTCAGTTGTGTGGCGTTGCGAGTTTTTTACAATGTTTGTTATCTTTCAGCATGCAGCGTCTCTTACTTTTGTCGTTGGAACTCCTCCGCTCTGTCGTTCCGTTTCAGCTTGGCAAATGGTGGGGGGTTGTTCACCTGTCGAAATATCGACGGCTGTTTACACTTTATCCTGCTACATTCCGGAACGTTACTCGAACAACTTTAATTTGTTTCATTTCCTCCTAGACAAAATATAATTGTTAAAATATTCTAAGTTGATAAGAAAAGATTTTTTATAAGAGACAGAATTTTTGGGAGTATAAAATAAATATGGGAAAAGCCATACTTCGGACGTGTGCACCTTGAAGAAGGCAAATTTCTGAGTAGGAGGCTTGGCCTTGTCTTCAGTCGTGTTGTTATGAAGAGTGATTGTGCGGTTTGGTGTTGTGTTTGTGTTGCTAAGGATGAAATGAAATGAGAATCACTACTGACACACAGCCTTCTCCTTTCGAGGCTGAGCTTAATGCCCCATCCGACGAGGGAATCACTGACAAAAGTATTATGTGCTGTCTCTTCGCTGTCGAGAGATTTAATTTAACCATGGACAGTTGAGCAAGAGCTGATGACCAAACATTGGGATTGAAAATTTCTTCCTCCCACAGCATGAGAGCCAGGCACTTCCGCAGCGAGCTCGACAACACTCGAGTGAGACGACAATACCCGCTATGGCGTTGGAAAATAGGAGCCAACTACACTCATGCTCATAAATTAAGGATAATTGCAGAATGTGGTGCCACACAACGTGGCACGACACAAAACTGACGCTAATAGCATAGGAACATAGGGAACACACACGACACAGATCTTTGATAAGTTGAGAAAACCGTCCCGAAGCACATGTGCTACAAAACGCCACTGTTTCCTGCGCATGTACCCCGACATCAGTATGGGATATGATCACCATGCACACGTACACAGGCCGCACAAAGGGTTGGCTTACTTTGGATCAAGTGGTCGAGCAGCTGCTGGGGTATAGCGTCCCACTCTTGCACCAGTGCCTGTCGGAGCTCCTGAAGTGTCGTAGAGGTTTGAAGACGTGCAGTGATACGTCGACCGAGAGCATCCCAGACGTGCTCGGTGGGATTTAGGTGTGGAGAAAAGGCCGGCCACTCCATTCGCCTGATATCTTCTGTTTTAAGGTACTCCTCCACGATGGCAGTTCGGTGGGGCCGTCTAGATGGCTCTGAGCACTATGGGACTTAACATCTAAGGTCATCAGTCCCCTAGAACTTAGAACTACGTAAACCTAACTAACCTAAGGACATCACACAACACCCAGTCATCAGGAGGCAGAGAAAATCCCTGACCCCGCCGGGAATCGAACCCGGGAACCCAAGCCCTGGAAACGAGAATGCTACCGCACGACCACGAGCTGCGGGCAGTCGTCTGTAGACTGCGTGTTTGGAGACAATAAGGTAGGTCTCGAGCAAGACTACCTGCAGTACTCCGTGGCCGTCTGCAGGCACTGATGGTGAGATATCGGTCTTCTTGTGGTGTTGTATACTGTGGACGTCCCGTACTGTAGCGCCTGGACACGTTTCCTGTCTGCTGGATCGTTGCCATAATCTTGAGATCACACTTCGTGGCACACGGAGGGCCCGTGCTACGATCTGCTGTTTTTGACCAGCCTCCAGTCGCCCTAGTATTCTACCTCTCATAACGTCATCAATATGTGTTCTTTGAGCCATTTTCAACACACAGTCACCATTAGCACGCCTGGAAACGTCTCCACACCTTCTCGCTGCACCGTACTCTAACATGCACCAATACACCTCTGCGTATGTGGACTGCTGCCAGCGCCACCGTGCGACAACCGCAGGTCAGATGTACCGCATGGTCATACCCCGAGGTGATTTAAACTCGCAAACCGCCCACCAGATCGTTATTTGTCCGAATCGGAAACAATTAATTAAATGACACATACAATTAGTGTTGTACAATGAATGAAAATTAAAGTTTTGGGAACAGGAACTAGACGAACCGCCAGCTTTCGTTGCCGAAGAGTATGACTGGTGCCTCGTAAAAGAGAGACCATGGGTTCGAACCATGCCTCGGATATGGTTGTAAGTTTTGTATGTTTTCTACACGGCCCAGTTACATTAATGTGACCACCTATCAAAAGCCTGAATAACCACCTATTGTAGCGCGGACGTGCAGGAAGGGAGTCGGTGAGTTTTTGGAATGTACTGATAGGGATGTGGAGCCATGCCGACTCCAGTGCCGTGGCCAGCTGCGCTAGGTTTCTCAGTTGAGGATCCCTGACGCGAACAGCCCGATAGAGGTGGTCCCACAGATCCTCGATTGGCTGTAAATAAGGGGAATCTGTTGGCCAGGCGAGTACACTACACTCATCCTGGTGCTCTTCGGGTCAAGTACTTACGCTGCCAGCTGAGCGACGCGTTGCATTGTTCTGCTGGTAGATGCCATCGTGCCGAGGAGAAAACGAACTGCATTCAGGTGTGGACTTGGTCCTCAAGGATAGATGCATACTTGCGTTGATTCATAGTGCCTTCCAGGTGGCGAAATCACCCCGAGAATGCCACGAAAACGTTCCCCATACCATAATGCTTCCTGCTTTTAGAAGTTTCACACTGAAACGCCAACAGCCGTCTGTTCAGTGGATCGTGAGAAGCGATACATATGGAAAGGTCACCTGTCGGCACTCAGTGGACGTGCATTCGCGGTATTGGCGAGCAAATTCAAGCCTTTGTCGCTGAGGCGGTGGCCTAAGAGCAGCAACGTTCCTGAACGGTCGTTGAGGAGACACCGTTGGTAGCCTTTCGGTTCATCTGGGGAATCAGTTGATCAATAGCTGCACGTCTGTTCGGCTGAGTCGGCCGCTGTGACCGAGCGGTTCTAGGCGCTTCAGTCCGGAACCGCGATGCTGCGACGGTCGCAGGTTCGAATCCTGCCTCGATCATGGATGTGTGTGATGTCCTTAGGTTAGTTAGGTTTAAGTAGTCCAAAGTCTAGGGGACTGATGACCTCAGATGTTAAGTCCCATAGTACTTAGAGCCATTTGAACCATCTATTCGCCTGAATACATCTCTGCTGCTGTAGTTCACCCCTGCCGTCAATGGCACGTGGTGCACTATAGTCACCTCGGCTCCAGTTTTGGATAGCGCTATTTTGCGAAGGACGATATACTTTAAACGCGGCGACACCTGAACAGTTTACCAACTTAGCCGTTTTGCAAATGTTTCCACCACTGGCCCAAAAGCTAATGACCATGCCCTTTTGGACATCAGACAAATCGCTCCATTTCTGCAATAGGACAACGCCTGCACTGTTTCCACCAACACGTTTTATATCCATCCACTGCTAATGCCACCACCTATCGTCTATGAGTAGTTAATGCACGTTGATATCCAACATAATCGGTGGTCATACTAATGTGTCTGGACCATGTATATAGCTAACAGATGTGAAACGATAAAATGGGACCCAGCTATAAGAAGTGTGTGTATGAGAGTTAGTCGTAAACAAACAAAACAAAAACAAAAAAACACACACAAAGTTACATAATGAAATTTTTGCTGGCATACTGAAATCTCCGCGTGAAATTAGTGTAGCACCTGCTGCAGACTCCAACACTAATAAGTTTCGCGTGTCGTAAGGCACTTTGTTTTCTTCGTTTGGAGGGGAATAACCATCTAATCATCTATACTGCGTTGGTGGAAGGTATGTCTGCAGTGCACCATCATACGACACCGTGGTTAAACTCAGACGCTTGCAGTGGTGTCAAACAGGTCTGAATGACGAAGAACGAAGTGGCAGGCCATCTCTCTGTTAAATCAAAAGAGAATTAGAGGCTCCTGATGCTCAAAAACAGTCCTATAAGAACAGAGGTGACAGTGAAAAAACTGAAAATCCGTCATGGAGCAGTTTTCATCATCGTGTACGAGATTTTCAACATGACAGAGATCGCCACCCGCTCGTTCTGTGACTGCTCGCACCCACCCAAAACACCGCCGAATCCAAGCAGCAGTGAAGATGTTTCAGATGTGTCACGCCAATTCAGATTACTTTTTAGCAGCCCAGTGACCATGCACGTGTCTCTGGTGTATCACATAACATCGTGACAAAGGAGCAACGCAAGCAGCGGACACGTGTGGATTCACCACTGACGAAAAAGGCGAAGACCCAAGCATCATCGAGCAAATTGACACAGGGTGCTTTTTCGGAGTTCCTTGGCGCGGTGCTAACACATAGTGGCAGACCATCCTCTTTCCTCAGATGAAGAAACTGTTGCATGACAAATATTTCCAGAATGCCATCTAAGTCATTGTCGACATAAAACCTTTCCACCCGTGCTTTATGAGGTCGAACATTGTCGTCAATCAATACGATGTCTAGGACCACAGAACCTCGCCGATTGAGCCGTACAATTTCGTGAACAGGGGTTCGTGTGGGAAACATAATCCCTACCCACACCATTAGGAATCCTCCTCGATATCGGTGTCTTTCCACAATATTTGGGCCTGAAATCTTATTCCACGTTCCCTCCAAATGCGAATCCATTGATAATCACTCTCCAGACTAATCAGGACTCATCTGTGAAAACAATATTGACCCACTGTTCGATCGTCCAGGTGGCATGTTGATGACTCCACTTTAGACGTTCCCTGCTGTGAAGACACCTCAAAGGTACACAAACAGCATTGTCTCCGACAAATTAAGGCCACTCTGCCAAAACCTTCTGCACACCGTTTGCCTCGATAAAACACGTCCAGTGGATGCTGCGAGATCACATGCCAGTTGCCGTGCAATACTACGGCGGTCATGTCGTGCCCTTACAGACAAATAACTGTTCTCTCTTCTGAAGTCACACCTGGTCGACCCTGCCCTGGTCTTCGGGATACAATTTCGGTCTCTATAAACTGTCGCCACATCCGAAAAACAACAGAACGATTCACGTAAAGCCATCAGGCGAAATCAGTTTGCGACTGTCCTGCTTCCTTTCTTTCTATGACCCTCCACAGCAGAGAGTCTGGTAGACTTCTTCTATGTGCCATACTGCACTGTCTTTGACTGTGAACACTGCGACTGTAGACGTGGGGTTACCCGGCAAACACTACCTCGTTTCATAGGTGCCCTGACGTCATCGTTGGCATGGTTATACGTTGACCGGAATGCCATCTTCCGTGCAGAACACGACCGCACGGACACCTGCTTGACTGCTTGTATGATTATATCGTGGATTAGATAAAGGACGGGGAAATAGCGGTTTGTTGTTTTAATTTTAGACACCAGTGTAAGTTGAAACACTACTCAACCAACAAGATTTCGGAGCCTATTCAGGGATGTTTTCTGAATATTTCGCTATAAGGGGCGTGTCGGCTCGTTTCAGAGTAATAGAATTTCGTTAGATATCTTATTCCCACTTATCTTTGCATCAGTATTGCACTGAAAATTTCTGCACAACAGTGAAAATGACTACGACATATACTGTGTGTCTTGTTCTGAAACAAACGTGTGCTAGTCACTCATGGTACATGCAGCTGACAACAACAATGTCAACATTACTCTTTATCTTCCTCAAGCTTGAACTCAGTACTACTCGGCTCTATCTCGAGGTTCTTTTTTTTTTAGGTTTTGTTAGACTACAGTCGAAAAAGAAACACAACGACGCTATACTAAGCTATTCCAGGTGCGAAGGCAACCATATCACAGCACTTTTACATCTGGGTGTTGCTTCAATTAAAATTTTGACTATTACTTGTAATAGCCGAAAATGTGAACGTAGCCGAAAATGGTATACTATTTATAGTACCTACTTGACCTTATTTTGTTTGAGCATTTCAGCTGAAGTAGCTTTCTGCATGGGGAGGCGTTCTTTACAGAGCCAAGATGCATTCTTGAATTGTATTCACCAACTTAGTTGCCCAACGTAAAGGTAGCAGGGAGAGAATCCCAGCTACAGATTTCAGCATCTATAGGAAAATGGCCTACTTGCACGGTTCCCACGGTTATGCCAAAAAGTAATACACATAGTCTCACAGGAGGAATGGTTAATATTCAGGGGTATGACAGAAACGATCATTCGAAGCAAAACAGTCTAGCGGTCAATGAGAATGCATACCTTAAGAGCTATGAGCACTTATTGAGTGGAAGAGATGTGTTTCACTGTAGCAAAGATGAAGAAGTGCTGATAGTTCTCAAAGTGTGCACCCTAGAGCCCATGTTTACTGGACATTTTTTTCTCGTTTTCCTCCACACTCGCACATACCAAAATACGGAAAGCAAGGACCTTGCATTAGAGGAGATTTGTTTCACATTGTCGATGATGCTGAAGTGTTTATAGCTACACTACTGGCCATTACAATTGCTACACCACGAAGATGACGTGCTACAGACGCGAAATTTAACCGACAGGAAAAAGATGCTGTGATATGCAAATGATTGGCTTTTCAGAGCATTCACACAGGGTTGGCGCCGGTGGCGACACCTACAACGTGCTGACATGAGGAAAGTTTCCAACCTATTTCTCATACACAAACAGCATTTGACCGGCGTTGCCTGGTGAAACGTTGTTGTGATGCCTCGTTTAAGGAAGAGAAATGCGTACCATCACGTTTCCGAATTTGATAAAGGTCGGATTGTAGCTTATCGCGATTGCGGTTTATCATACCGCGACATTGCTGCTCTCGTTGGTCGAGATCCAATGACTGTTAGAAGAATATGAAATCGATGGGTTCGGGAGGGTAATACGGAACGCCGTGCTGGATCCCAACGGCTTCGTATCAGTAGTAGCCGAGATGACAGGCATCTTATCCGCATGGCTGTAACGTATAGTGCTGCCACGTCTCGATCCCTCAGTCAACAGATGGGGACGTTTGCAAGACAACAACCATCTGCACGAACAGTTCGACAACGTTTGCAGCAGCATGGACTATCAGCTCGGAGACCATGGCTGCAGTTACCCTTGACGCTGCATCACAGACAGGAGCGCCTGCGACGGTGTACTCAATGACGAACCTGGGTGCACGAATGGCAAAAGGTCATTTTTTCGGATGAATCCAGTTTCTGCTTACAGCATCATGATGGTCGCATCCGTGTTTGGCGTCATCACGGTAAACGCACATTGGAAACGTGTATTCGTCATCGCCATACTGGCGTATCACCCGGCGTGATGGTATGGGGTGTCATTGGTTACACGTCTCGGTCACCTCTTGTTCGCATTGACGGCACTTTGAACAGTGGACGTTACATTTCAGATGTGTTACGACCCGTGGCTCTACTCTTCATTCGATCCCTGCGAAACTCTACATTTCGGCACGACCGCATGTTGCAGGTCCTGTACGGGCCTTTCTAGATACAGAAAATGTTCGACTGCTGCCCTGGGCAGCACATTCTCCAGATCCCTCAGCAATTGAAAACGTCTGGTCAATGGTGGCCGTGCAACTGGCTCGTCACAATACGCCAGTAACTACTCTTGATGAACTGTGGTATCGTATTGAAGCTGCATGGGCAGCTGTACCTGTACATGCCATCCAAGCTCTGTTTGACTGAATGCCCATGCGTATCAAGGCCGTTATTACGGCCAGAGGTGGTTGTTCTGGGTACTGATTTCTCAGGATCTATGCACCTAAATTGCGTAAAAATGTAATCACATGTCAGTTCTAGTATAATATATTTGTCCAATGAATACCCGTTTATCATCTGTATTTCTTCTTGGTGAAGCAATTTTAATGGCCAGTAGTGTATTAAGGTATGCGACTACTGATTGTAGACCCCATGTTTACTCCACTTTTTTTACTTCTAATGACCGTACCTGTCGTAGGTCTGAATGTTGACCAATCCTCCTGGGGCGCCCTGTACGTAAAACAGAGCAATTGTGCTAATACGTGACAAACAAAAAAAATCATTTATTAAAATTATACTAAGCATTTGCTTTGTGAGAAGGCGTGGCACTGATGTAATGTTCTGAACCTAATCTAACCTAACGACTGGAGATGACTAGTAACTAATGTAGCTGATCAAGTGAAACTAAATGATTCCAGAGATATTTTCAAGTCTCAGTCATCTATGATGTATATATACAGACTGAAGCGACGAATGAAAATTTGTGCGAAGGCTGGGATTAAAACCAGAGTCTCCTGCTCACTAGCCAGATGCGCTCACCACTACTTTGAGACTTAAAAAGATTCCTGGAACCACATAATAAATTTTATTAAAGCACCTACGCCTGGGTTTCAGGCAGGATCCCCAGTTTCTTTCGATGCTGAGGTGCCATCGCAATACAGTTGGAGAGGCTCTACATTGCTATTCGAGTTTAGAGTGAATACCAAGTGGGCTGAGGAGTGATGGATATTTTGATTGAGGACAGAGGCGTCCTAGGTAGATTTGTGCAAACTAAGTATGCCAAGGTGACCTAGTGGTGAACATATCTGCCTAGAGAGCAGAGACCCGGCTTCGAACCCAGGACTTGGTGAAAATTTTCATTCGTCGCTTCAGTCTACAGATAATCATAATATAATCGAAGTTGAGTTTGGACTTCAGTTAGAGAGTTTATATGTTTAGTCTTAAGAAACACTTTGTCCATCACCTCGACTAATCTTCGACCCTTGGCGTCAGCTCTTCGACGGCTGGGACTGGTTGGCTAATAGTGACTGCAGATAGGAACTGTCCGATCACTGAAGGCGTCTGAACGCTACTGGGAGTGGAAATCGTCGAGTGCAGGCGTATTAACATGGGACTCCAACCTGTTAATAGGATACAGAAAAATAAGACCAAGTTTCAGCGATCTCTGTGATGTCAAAGCTAACTATTGGCAGATGACAGCAGTATTTGAATGCGTTCTAGCGGAAGCATAAAGTGGCTCCGGATACGTACACCTTCGAGGGGGCGACTGGCCATTCAATGTGTGGCGCCCTGTGAAGTCTGTTGTTGCGTACCATGTACTTCCGAAGACACACCATGTAATATGGTTACGGTAACTGAAGCGTTTCCTGTAAAATAATTGGCCTTTGAAGAACGATTACTTGTTCTGCAGTACATACACATGGTCATTGACATTCACCAAATCGAGTAAAACTAATTTCATTTGTCGATCCCTGCCAGGATCACGCCTAAAATACTAATAGCACGAGGTGTTTTTTTTAAAGTAAGGTCCCTTTTGTTGTAGACACTAGTAGTTCGCACGCATTCCGCAACGCGCGCTTGCTTCGTGTACCGGCATGCTTCGGGAACAACTGTGCTCAGTTTCATCTCTGTAGCTAACCTGTACGGTTCTGTTCTGTGCTTTCAAAATGCTTAAGACCATCAACTAGCGCCCCGTGTGAGGTTCGCTCAGTGATGCGGTTTTTGTCAACAAGGAACCTGTCTGCTGCAGAAATTCATTGACAGTTTTGCGAAGTGTACAGTGATAGTGTTATGAGTGAATGCAGACTGCGTTGAGTGGGTACGAGAATTGAAAGATGGCCGTGACAACGTCCATGATGAGGACCGCTCCGGTCGCCCTTCTTTGATTAGAGACGATTTGATGGCTTCAGTTGAAGCGACGATTCTTGAGAACAGGCGCTTCACAATAACAGGCCTCTCAAACGAATTTCCTGACTTGTCGAGATCAGTGCTTTACAACATTGTTTCTGAACACCTTAAGTTCAGGAAACTGATCTCCCGTTGGGTCCTGAAACTCCTAACAGGGGACCACAAAAACCAAAGCTTTGAGTGTGCGAGGAAGTTCTTGACTCGTTATCACGAATAAGATGACGGCTTCTTGAGTTAGATCGTAATTGGAGACGAAACATGGGTTTCGCATATCACGCCCGAATCGAAGCAACAGAGCATGGAATGGCGATATACACACACTCGCCTGTAAAGGTGAAGGCCAAACAGACTCTGTCCCAGCGCAAAATCATGGCGTCCGTGTTTTGGGATAGGCGTGGTGTTTTGTTGGTCGACTTCATGTAACGTGGAACCTCTATCAATGCAGAAGCACACTGCCAAACCCTGAAAGTACTACAGAGAGCGGTTCAAAACAAAAGACACGGCATGCTGACAAAGGGAATTGCCCTTCTCCATGACAATGCAAGACCTCACACTGCAGGTCAGACCCGCGATTTATTGGACAGTTTTGGCTGGAAAATTTTTGGCCACACACCCTACAGGCCTGATCTTTACTATCCGTTCCTCCACCTCAAACGACAACTCAGTGGCAACCGTTACAATGATGACGACGACGTGAAAACGGCAGTGAACTCTTGGTTACCGAAGCAGGCGGCAAGTTTTTATGAAGAGGGTATTTTAAAATTGGTTGAGAAGTTTCAACAAACTTGGTAACTATGTCGAATAATAGAGTGAAGTACGTACTTTCTGGAAATAAATTTACTTTTTGGAAAATAACCTTCCGTTGTGTACTTATGTTCAAACTGACCTTACTTAAAAAACATGCCTCGTATTTCAAGGCGATGCACCGATTAAAAAAAAAATAAAACAGCTATCCTTTTTACTGTGACGTCAGCATACACAAGAGCTGTCAGCTCTTAGCGCAGTACTGTAAAAAAGTAATGCTCCGTGTTTCGCAATGGCGAGTCGTTAGTCAATCAATCTACTTCACTAAAATTGCTGTGTATACTATCGCGTTTCAGTTGTATTTTCTTCTTTTACTCACGAAATCTGAAAATATTAATTAGGTGGATGGAAACATTTGGCGCGGCCGGGTGGTGTCTGGGTGCTGTGCTATCTGCTGACACATCAGCTCACGGCTCTGAGGGCCCAACCGTATTATTAGGACCGGCGCGGCATGGCGTGGTGTTGCTAGCAGGATAGCCTCGCTGGCTGCAGATACCCATCGCAGCCTTTGGCGGCCCTCATTACAACGGCATTGCGGGTACCTGTGCGGTTTCTTGTAACGCGCCCGGTGTGGGAGGAAAGGCGAGAGTGCTCTGCAGCTGTTGAGAGGGCAAAAAAATTCAACAGTTCGTCCACGGGACTTGAGATTTAATTTAGATGTTACACAGAAAGTTTTTTCGAGAACAAAAATCTCCTCTATAAAAATCAACATTGGTTTCACGAACGGGAGATCTTGCAAAACTCAGCTACCTGTATATGTGCGTCAAGCTACTGTACAGGCCGGCCGCGGTGGCCGAGCGGTTCTAGGCGCTCGAGTCCGGAACCGCGCTGCTGTTACGGTCGCAGGTTCAAATCCTGCCTCGGGCATGGATGTGTGTGATGTCCTTAGGTTACTTAGGTTTAAGTAGATCTAAGTTCTAGGGTACTGATGACCTCAGATGTTAAGTACCATAGTGCTCAGAGCCATTTGAACCGCTCACCTCGGAGGGAAGATCCTACCAATATTTTCTTTTGTAACAGGCTTCTTACGCTAGCCACTTTCGCAGCAGCTATACATAAATTACAGTTTCCCAAAATAAAACCTCTTTTGCATGCTACACATTAAGTTTTTTTATTTATACACACAGAAAGTGGCAGATGAAGTGTTATATGTTGAAAACAGTGACCAAAAGCAAAACTGCAAACTTTTTACCAGTTTGCGAACTGAGAGAAAGCTGTTTGGCTTAAAAATAATGATTTAGACATCCATTGAACATACTTTGTAACTAAGGCGAAACGCCTCTCGATCCTAAAGATATATAAAAAAACGTAATGTGCAGAAAGCAAAAGGCGTTTTTTAGCTACCGTAATTTATTATCTTTTTTCTTTCCTATATGATATGCATTTGGGCGGAAGAAAGATTACTGTCTTGTCGCAGGTGTGCGATTCATGGTTTCCCGCGGTTATGCTACATCTTGGGGCATGTTGCCAGTATTTTGCCACGTGGCCAGGTTCTTGGCATTTAAAGCACTGTGGTACCATATTCATGTCCGATGGGAGACGTTCAACCTTCACTTCGCCACCTTGAAGGTCTCCCTCGAATTTTGTCTATCCGTCCATCGTCGACTGTTTTCAAAACGGTTCAAATGGCTCTAAGCAGTATTGCACTTGACATCTGAGGTCATCAGTCCCCTAGACTTAGAACTACTTAAACCTAGCTAACCTAAGGACATCACACACATCCATGCCCGAGGCAAGATTCGAACCTGTGACCGTAGCAGCAGCGCGGTTCCAGACTAAAGCACCTAGAACCGCTCGACCACAGCGGCCGGCGGCTGTTTTCACAGCCAAGACGAAAATGGGGGAGGTTTCCTCTTGTTGGTTCGTTCGTGAAGTCGTACTGCTGCCTCCCGAAATCCGATCTTGACTGACTTCTTGTTCACGATCAACGGCAGGCCCCTCATCAATGCCTTGGTTACTGGCGCCTCGAACCGGCTGCATTGGTCGTAGTACCATGTACTGTTGCACTTGACTCCTGATGAACTTGTGGTCATATATGCAACTGGATTCTATCTCGAGTATGCTGTCATCGTCCACAGACTTGACATCAAACTCGAATGCGGTAACACTGCAGAGCCTGTCGCGTCGGCCAGCCCAGTAGTTTCCCCCTGTACTTGATGTACAAGAGCGGTTCCTTGGTTTCGAATCCTTATGATTCGGAGCACACCGCAGTGGTGATGCTCTCAAAGCGGCTGTCAACTCGGAAGTACACTTGTAAGGTGGGGCTTATTCTAGGATTGAGAACAACTGTGTAAGATGAAATGACAAGTTTAATGTCGCAAATTTTAGCACAAAAATTGCAGCTTTTACACGGTTTTCAACTCGACGACATAAAAACAGCGCAACGGATAACGCCAACATCAACAAGTGAAATAATCCTATACACAGCACAACTAAATATTAATTCTCTAAGAGAACATTAATCCTAAGAACAAAAATATGAAAGTTTCATTGGAAGTTTCTTTACAAAGTTGTTCCTATACATATGTTATGATGTTGGTCAGTACTACGAAAGTTGACCTATTCTGGATCAAAGTTCGGTACTATTTAGTGTGACAATCAAATCTACGGTGGATGGTTAGTTATGTGACAAATTTGAGCGTAAGATTACCCAAGGCCGGTCGAATTTACAGTGGATGCAAGCTGGTGAACCAACAAAGTTTACTCCTTTGCACGTGGTATTTACGTTAAGCTGCGACGAGCTGCCAACTGCAAGGCCTCTCTCTCCCACTGAAACTCCTACAAAACTAATCAGGCCTTTGCTGAACTTTCCAGCAGAAACTTTCCCTATGTTTCTCGTTATGCGAGAAAACATGTACTCCGCCCTAGTCTTAGTATGTGGCGATATACACGCGCATAGTTGGAACAGCGTGCATATTATAGTGCCCTCTCAGTTCTCGCAAGAACAGTTAACTAATTTGTCTGTTTGGTTTCTCCACACTTGAAGCTAAAAGTTGCTACAGCTAATCTCTAGCTGGATTGCAGCCACTGTGAACACAGTGTCCACACAAATTTCTTCTCCGCATCGTATAGGGCGTTAAGCGCTCCGTTCTGCACTTGACGCCACTTCAGAGAAGAGACCCCCAAATTTTCTCTCTTGTCCTACTCAGAACTTCCTCCCCACTTGGGTTCATTCATTCTTCGCGTCACGGCCTCTTTCGACCAATAGCAGCATTTCTCTTATTTTGTGGAAACTCTCTCTATCAATCACAATATCCCTTCTATCAAAGTGCAATGAAACTTCAGTATTTTTCTCCTTCCTATTGCGTTTCCGCCAATCGGACGTTTTGAGCCCATTCTGGACGTCTAAAGTGCATTGACCCTTCTGTGTGTCACACTCACTGGACACATGATCGAAATGCGTTACTAGTTTTTGCTAGTATCCCGTTAGAATTTCGAAACACAGCTTTCTAAAGATTTTTCTCTGTTCCTTGTGCTGCTACATGCGTTCCTCCATCCTGAGTCACCTGGTTGGGGTTGCTGACCTTCCTGTTGCTACTCTTTAAGTGGTTTCCGTCATAACCCCTGCAGCGTGCCTTCGCTGCGCCATTGTCCGCCTGGCTTTTCAAACTAAAAACGATTCGCGTTATCTGTTCCACCTTCCACTCAAAGACATGCATTGTACGCCGGCCGCAGTGGCGGTTCTAGGCGCTTCAATCCGGAATCACGGTCGCTGGTTCGAATCCTGCCTCGGGCATTGATGTGTGTGATGTCCTTAGGTTAGTTAGGTTTAAGTAGTTCTAAGTTCTAGGGGACTGATGACCTCAGATGTTAAGTCCCTTAGTGCTCAGAGCCATGCATTGTATAGTAACGGTGTGTTAATTACCGTCAATTGACTGTCATCTCTTTTTGCATAACATACTGATAGTCAAATGTTCTCATAACCGTCGAATTACGTTAGGTGTCATATTCACCTTCTCATTGCGATGTATAAAGCTCTCATGTAAGTTGCGAATCTTCCGTTTATTCTGTCACCTTACACACTGATGAGCCAAAACATTATGATAACTGCCTACCGCAAGGTTGCATGGTGCCTGATGGTGTTGAGGGAGTGCGATGCGGTAGGAGAAGTATGGTATATTAGTGGAGCAGAGATAAATGGGGAATCATTCTACCAACAACAAGTGGCGCAAATGCGGAAATCCATCGACTTAAGCGACTTTGACAAAAGACAGATTATTGTCGCCCACTTCCTGGGAGTGAGTATGTCAGAAACAGGGAAGGTGGTCGGCTGTTCGAGTGCTACTGTCGTGAGCATCTATGGAAAGTGGTTGAAGGATGCTGAAACCACGAGCAGGCGACAAGAAGTTGGACGTCCATACCTCAATACAGCATACAGGGATCAGAGGCTTGCCCGCTCTCTAAAGCAGGGCAGTCGGCGATCTGTGGAAGATCTGACGACAGAGTACAGTGCAGCCGCGGTTACAAGTGTTTTTGAGCACGCCGTTCAGCGCACAGTGTTGAACATGGTGTCCCGCAGCAAATGACCATTGCGTGTTCGCATTTGACCCAACAACATCGTCAGTTATGAGTACAATGAGCATGGGATCATCGAGATTGGACCACGGATCAATTGAATCGTGTCACCTGGTCGGATGTATGCTGTTTATTGTTAAACCAGGTCGATTCTCGTGTCCAGGCGAACGGCTGGAAGGCCCCGTGACAGCTGTGGGCTACGTGAACATTATTAGGGATCACCTACAACCCCTTATGCGTTATGTCTTCCTCAACAACGGCATCTTCCAGCAGGATAACTATCGGTGCTACCAGATACCGCGCTACTGCTACGGTCGCAGGTTCGAATCCTGCCTCGGGCATGGATGTGTGTGATGTCCTTAGGTTAGTTAGGTTTAAGTAGTTTCTAGGGGACTGATGACCACAGTAGTTAAGTCCCATAGAGCTCAGAGCCATTTTTGGTGCTGCAATGGTTTCAGCAGCATGATAGTAATCTCACATTGAGGTCTTGGCCATCAAATTCGGCTTATCTGAGTCTGATGAAACTCAACTGGGACGCTATTAGGCGTCATCTCCGCGCCCACAAAACGGGAAGTGAGTGACCTGTGCGAGATATCTGGCGCCAAAAAATTCTAGAAACCTGTCAAGTACTTGTCGAATCCATGTCACTCAGAATCGCCGCTGAATTGCATTCTGGAAGTGGACTAACACGCTATTAAGTAGGTGGTCATAATGTTTTGGTTCATCAGCGTATATGTCTCTGTACATGCTCTGATGTTTCTTATGTTCGTCTCATAATCACCATACCAGATGTACAAAGCCCAAAGCACAATAGTTTTCGTCGAATAAAAATTTTCAATATTTGCAACTAAGTTGTCGTTCTTCCAAAGTTTCCCATTTAAGTTCCGATTTCGTTCCTGTTGCATCTGTGTACGGACTATACCGAAACGCTACGATCGGAACGGCGCTTCTCCGAATTCATTTATTGTCTTTTATCATACGTGCTTCATATGCACTCCAAACACTGGAACAACAGAATTAGTCGCAGTAAGCGTCTCGTATGCGATTTCATTTCTTGTTATAGTGCACTTTCCCAGAATGTATACAGGGTGATTATAGTTAAAGTTCTAGTTTCAAAATACTGTAAAAAAAAAAAAAAAAAAAAAAAGAACGGTTGCTCAGAATGAGGACAAGTTTTAACGAAGTGTGATCGAAAAAGTTAGCAGTTTTATGGAAACAAAAACAGTTTAACTAAAATTTTCCCACTAGATGGCTGTGGTGTCACCGCCAGACACCACACTTGCTAGGTGGTAGCCTTTAAATCGGCCGCGGTCTGTTAGTATACGTCGGACTCGCGTGTCGCCACTGTCAGTGATTGCAGACCGAGCGCCACCACACGGCAGGTCTAGAGAGACGTCCTGGCCCTCGCCCCAGTTGTACAGGCGACTTTGCTAGGAAAGGTTCACTGACAAATACGCGCTCATTTGCCGAGACGATAGTTAGCATAGCCTTCAGCTATGTCATTTGCTACGACCTAGCAAGGCGCCATAGCATTTGATATTTATCGTGTGAAGCATGTTGTAACCTCCCCACCGTTATTTTAAAAGAAAATAGAGCAATACTTAATAGAAATGGGAGCCAAGTGTAACCTCCCTACAAAAAATTTTAAAAGAAAAGGACGATACTAATTAGAAATGCTGATGGACATGGCTCTATGCGTAACCTGCCCACAATGAAATGTACTGATAATGGCAACAAAAATGTGAAATTCGCAATCTGACTCAAATATAAATCCTTCAAAAAATTAAAGTCCATTCAGTGACAAGAAAATTCAATAAAACCGAAATATCGGTCTTTGGCCCTGTGTAAAACAATCAGAATTAAAGTCTTACCTCAGAATAAATGGATGTCACATATCTGCTCTTGTTGTTGCGCACCGCTTGGAGGAACTGCATTGCAAATAATAATATTCTCTTTTTTTGTGATTTTAGTGGAATTTTTCTTCAAAAGAAGTAGAATGAAATGGGAAGTGCAACGAAATCTTGAGTTCAATAAAAAATTAAATTTTTGAGAAAATGCTTTTGAAATAAAAAAATTATTATTGGGAGACTTGTTGGAGAATAATTACAATAAATAAAATTTTTCATTATCTAATGATTATATTAATTAACAATATACCTTATTCCTCATCTTGACCAGTGTTGCCGACCGCCTACATCACACAACCGCACTGGGCTGCTACTACTGACCGACCGCTCTGCATGACGACTACAGACTGAGTACTGCTCTCAACTAGACAGAGCTACAGACTCGCAACGACTGACAGACTCGACTGACTCACAACGACTGACTGACTGACTGAGAACCGCTCGCAACACTCGCGCGGTCAAGCGCAAACTCTCTGGTCACAGATGCTACAATGCCTCGCCATCGCTGCTGCGTTACATACGTGTTTCATAACCCTCCACTGGGGGGGCAAAAATTTGGCAGCGATGGTGAGTCATTTGGACTTGCCAAGCGCGGCAAAATTTTTCTTTAATTAACAAAATTCTACAACTTACAGAGTATTTAAATGTTGTGCACACGCACTAAGTACAAAATATACCAGACAAAGACAAAATGTGAATACAAAACATAGTAGCAAATCAGAAAAATGTATATACAAAATTTTTGACAGATAACAAAGTGCACAGGCACTGAAAAAATTCTTTAGCATATGCAGAACAAATAAACAGACTGGCAAGAATAATTAGATGTAGTACATAAAGTAAATGTTGTGCACACGCACTAAGTACAAAATATATCAGACAAAGACAAAAAGTGAGTACAAAACATAGTAGCAAATCAGAAAAGTATATACAAATTATTTGACAGATAACAAAGTGCACAGGCACTGAAAATTCTTTAGCATATTTTTTTTTTTTTTTTTTTTTTTTTTATGTGGCAAGAATAAGGATAGGAAAGGGAAGGATTGCATCATGGTTGTAGCACTTTAGATTGCACACAGCTGCTCTGAAAGTCCATATCTTTCCACAGAAGTACAACACCAAGTGACACAACTTGAAGTTCTTTTCCCATCAGAATTTATCAGTGTAGCCAAGACACTGAACTGTCGTAGTAATGTTCCATGTTTTCATTTTGGCAGTACATTAGGTACACCAAACAGTGGGACCATAATAATGTCGTCATCGCTCATGGTGGTGGACAGCATGTCGTGTCAACACCACACTCTTACAAGGCACACCAACGTAGAATTAGTGCAAAACCAAAGATAGTGCTCCATGATCACTAGGATAAACAGGACAAATGGACATTGCAGTAATTCAGGGTAGTCAGCTTATGAGGTGAAGGACATCAAGTCACATAATATTGACAATTACAGTCTTCATTGATAGTTTGTGGCATTCATAGCCCAGTTATTGAACATTTCTGTACCAAGTACGTAGTATTACAGAAAAATGTTCATTAATTGTTTTACATAGAATCAGTAGCCTTCTTTTCCTGGTTACAAAATATTATGAAATAATCGCATTCTTTTCAGTTACAGAGTATAATTAAGAATCATTAACCTTCTCCTAATTACAGTTAAGTAATCATTTGTCATTCCAATAATAATCATTAGCCTTTTCCTAATTACAGTTGATTAATCATTTGTCGTTAATTAATCATTTGTCTAATTACAGTTAATTAATCATTTGTCTAATTACAGTTAATTAATCATTTGTCGTTAATTAATCATTTGTCTAATTACAGTTAATTAATTAATCATTTGTCATTTCAATATAGTAAGAATTATTAGCCTTAATTAATTACAAAGCATTATTAAACAGTCACATTCTTTTCTGGTTACAAAGTATCAACATTGGAAACAAGAGCTAATCAATGGCATAATTAATCACAATTCTTCAAGTGACAATTATTGGCACTCAGTGGCCAGCAAGTATTGAATAGAATCATCATTCAGTATTATTCAGATTATTACGAAGTCATTATTAAAAATCAGTTAATTACAGTCAAATCATTTATAATCACAGGCATTATAAGTGGTAACATTACAATAAACAGTGTTCCTCCTTCAGTAGTATTCAGACCATTACAATAAACAGTGGCAGTTATTAGCTAGTGACAAAGCATTATTTTGAATATAGTCTCATTAAGTGGTCATTATTCAAGTGACATGCTATTCAGAGTTGATCAGTATTATTCAGAATTATCATAAACTAGTGACATTATGTGGGACTGGTAATACATTTTTTTTTTGGTAGCAATGCATTGCGTTGCGATCGATAATTAATTGCTGAGGCATAACACTTTTTGCTTTTGACCTATTGCTGCAAATGAGGATAGTAACGTCATTCGTCATGAGTCAGCTGTAGCAAGGTTATGTAACAAGGCAGTATATGTGATCACATTTATAAATGATAAACACAAATGGGTAAAAATATAAAAATGCAAGTACTAGAACAGGTATAATAACTAACAGGTTTAGTAAGTGTCATGAAAAACTTCTCCTGGAAAAAATACAAAAACGGATTATTGACCTGAAAGAAGAAACGCACACTATGCTGAAAAGTAGTGAACTTCGAATTAACAGGCAGTGAAGTGTGTATAAAAATGTGTTCCATAGCTGTCCTTTCCAAAACTTTCAGTCATCCTACTATGCAATGTAACACCTGCTGTCAAAGCAAACTGCAACAAATACTTAAATAACTACATAACATAAATACATAACTTCAACATTATCCTCATCTGTAAAGAAAAAAAAACTTCATTATCCATATCATCATAACTTCACCATTATCATCACCTGTAAAGAAAAACTTCATTATTCATAACATCATATCCTTCATCATTATTCATCAGTATTCATTATCATCTGCAAAAAATCACTTCATTACTTATTACACAACTATTCCTTATCACTAGCATATTTCATCACTAAAACTAAGATGTGTAGTTCAGTCTGACAGCCTGCATCAATCACCTTGTATTCTGAAAGAAAAAATTAGTTAAGACTGCTATTCTGTGATGAGTATAGTATAGTCTTGTTAATGCTTGTTAATCCTGATCCATTTACTCTTCCTCATAAAGTTATCGCATCTCCTTTCGTTTATTCCGTAGGTGAAATTCCCATTTCTGTTGAATTTATTTCTTACATACATCATTTCTTTCTGAAATTGATGAACAAAGATTAATGTCCTGCATTTAAATCATATACCCCCTAGATAATGACTGGTTTATGGTAACATAATTAACCCTACAGCATAACATGACAGAAAACGTAATATGTCAAAGACATTGACAGTGTTCAGATGCAAAAATGTTCACAGAATATCACAATGCAGTAGCAAAAAAAAAAAATGTGAAACAGTCACGATGTTGAGATCTCATAAGGCAAAAAATGTCAAAGTCGACTGGTGTGTGTTATATCTTAACTATTTCACAATGCATACAAACAAAACTGGAGTACAATCATATACACAAAAAAGAGTGGAAAATGTGCACGGTCTGATGTGTAACGACAAGAAAAGCGACCTGCTAACCTTACCTTGCCGGGCACTTGCCAAGAAAAAATACGATAATCATCAATAAGTAGTCACATAAATATAATTGCAAAAATAGTCATAAATGTGTAAATTCATCTGGAAAAATATGCATGGTCTGATGTGTAACGACAAGAAGAGCGACCTGCTAACCTTACCTTGCCGGGCACTTGCCAAGAAAAAATACGATAATCATCAGTAATTAGTCACGTGAAATAATTGCATTAGTAAATGGCATCATAGTGTGTTGAATCATACAGTGGTTTCACTCAATAAACGGTTTAATGTTTGAGATATGGTGATTGCCTTTCGATTTTCTGGTTCTCAAAGTTTCGACGTGTACAACATTGGGGTGAGGGATGCTGCGAATCCGATATGGACCTGCGTATAGAAGTTCAAATTTACTGCACTTACCTTTTAATTTGCTGGATAAATAGTGTGTACGTACTAATATCTTCTGTCCAACGTGAAAGTCGCGGCGTGTACAAACCTGTTTTTGCTGTCTTCTCCGGCGCTCTGCGGCACGTTTGATGTTGTTCAGCGCAATGTCAATTATTTCATGGTGTCGTAGGCGACGACTTTTGGGAAATTCTATTAATTCTTTAATTTTGTTCGGTGGTTCAACGTTTTTCAGTATAACAGTCGGAGATAGCATAGTGGATTCATTTGGAATGGAATTAATTACATCTTGGAATGAGAGTATGTGTGTATCCCAATCAATATGTCTTTTGTGGCAGTATATTCGGCACAGCTTACCAATTTCTTTCATTAATCTTTCACAAGGGTTCGAAGAAGCGTGGTACTTGGATATATAGATCGGAGAAATGTTTCTGGCTCGTAACATGCGTGTCCATACGCTACTACGAAATTGAGATCCATTGTCAGAAATTACTTTCATTACATGCCCTACATGAAATAGAAAATGTTTTACAAATGCATTTGAAACAGTTTTGGCAGTAGCTTTGCGTAACGGAGTGAAAGTAACAAATTTTGAAGTGAGTTCAACAGCGACAAAAATGTAGCAAAAACCTCTGTTAGTTCTCGGAATCGGACCAAAAATATCTACTGCGGCCATGTGTCTTAATTTCACAGGTATAATGGGATATAAAGGAGGAATATGTGAAGTGGTGTCTAATTTAGCTTTCTGGCAAATTTTACAAGACGCTAAAACTCGTCGTATACGTTTCTCCATGTTGGCAAAATAACAGTTCTGTCTCAGTATAAGAAAACATTTTCGTGCTCCGTAATGTGCGTAACTTAAATGAGTGTACCAAATTAATTTGTTAACCAGTTCGTCAGGAATGCATAATAACCAATTGTTGCTGTCAGGATGAGAGCGGCGAAACAGAATGTCATTGCGCACAGTGTAGTGGTTTCTAATCGTAACATTATTCTTATCTAGCCAAAGGTGTTTAATTTCTTTCCACACATTGTCTTAATTTTGTTCTTGTGCTATGTCCTGTAATGACGATGAAATAAAATTTTCAAATGCAACTTGCTGAATGTACATGACACTGAAATTTGCTTTGCAGAAGTGGGTTGCTACGTCTTGCTGATTGTTGCTGAGAGAACGCGATAGTGCGTCTGCTATAACATTTTGTGTGCCGGGAATGTGAACTATTGTAAAATTAAATTCTTGTAAATATAGTTTCCATCTACTTAACCTGTCGTGAGTAAATTTAGCCGAGAGTAAAAATTGTATCGCTCTGTGGTCCGTGTAGACTGTGGTATGTCTGCCATAAAGAAAGTGCCGAAATCTCGTAAAAGCCCATGCAACACATAATGTTTCTAATTCTGTAACGGAATAATTTCGTTCAGCAGGTGACAAAATGCGGCTTGCAAATGCGATGTTTTTAATTACTAAAATTTCATTATCTAATGATTATATTAATTAACAATATACCTTATTCCTCATCTTGACCAGTGTTGCCGACCGCCTACATCACACAACCGCACTGGGCTGCTACTACTGACCGACCGCTCTGCATGACGACTACAGACTGAGTACTGCTCTCAACTAGACAGAGCTACAGACTCGCAACGACTGACAGACTCGACTGACTCACAACGACTGACTGACTGACTGAGAACCGCTCGCAACACTCGCGCGGTCAAGCGCAAACTCTCTGGTCACAGATGCTACAATGCCTCGCCATCGCTGCTGCGTTACATACGTGTTTCAATGTACAAACAAGAGGGATGTTCTCCAATTGTGAATTAAAGTTAAGTATTCCAAGAGCTACGTTCTTTTCTTTATAGGATAATTACTTTACTTTGTTCCAGACCTCACGCCAATCTGCGTTAGCTTAAAAGCGTGCATTTCGGCCTCCTCTAGCAACACAGTGTTGGCTCTTCTGTCAACACTTCATATTGGCGACGAGCTATAGCGCGTTTGTACCAATTGATCTTGCCTAAATTACTTGTGTCATGGCTTCGCCACAATCTCCAGATGTATTGTCCGAATTTTATCGCTTGCAGAATCAGCAGACGCAGGCCTTATTGGATGCCCTTGGACAACTCGTCCAGGGTCAACGTGCCATGCAAAACGATGCGGCCGCCGCCGCTCCACCGCTGCCGCAGTTGCACCACCTTTTCGTCCTTTTGATGCGGCACTGGAAAGCTGGACGGAGTAGTCACGCCAATTTGGATTCCATCTCGCCGCCTACAGAATTCAAGGTAACGAGTGGCAGCCTTTTTTGTTAGCATCCGTCGGGGTGTACACGTACCGAGTGATAGTGAAATTATTTCCCCGACGTGACGTAGCAACTCTGTTCTACGACGAAATTTCGTCTGCATTAGATGCATATTTCAAAGAATCAGTCAATGTAGTTGCCAAACGGTATACGTTCTTTCGTACCAAACGTACGGCCGGTCAAACTAATAGGGAGTGGGTTGCAACCTTGCAAGGCCTTACTAGGGATTGTGCTTTTGAGTGTGAATGTGGACTCCCTTATTCAGATACTATGGTACGTGATGCAATTGCACAGAACGTTTCTGATGTTCGTATAAGGGAACAGATTTTGAAACTAGTCAATCCCTCCCTTCAACAAGTGATAGACATATTGGATCGGCAAGACACACTTGACTTTGCTCAGGAATCATTTGAAACTTCGCCCGCCGTGTGTCACGTTAACCGGCCCGCCGGGAGAGCTGCACGGAACAGTATACAGCCCTCGCACCCGTCCGCGCAGCTGCCGCCAAGCTCTCCGCTAAGTGTGCCGCGCAAGCAGGCAAATGCAGTGCTAAAATCATGCCCGCGGTGTGCTACTAGACATTCGCGTGAGAACTGCCCGTCACGCCAAGCTATTTGCTTTTTCTGTGATAAAAAAGGACATGTTCAGAGTGTTTGCCAGAAAAACCTCAGATCGGACACTCAAAACCATTCCAGGCCCTTTGCTTCGCGCCAGAATCGAACCAAGAATACACAGGTTCGTGAACCTTCACCCATGGAAATTCATGTAGTTAATTCCACTCCGCCCAGTGCCACTCTCTCTAACAGTGACTGTGTTCGTCTCACAAATAGTGTGCGTTGACGTCGCAGGATATCCCGTCAAGTGACAAGTCATTCTGTACCAGTGTCAGTTCACGTTGCACGAGACAGTCGCTCTTGTCGTCAGCAGGACAATAAACTTTTTGTAGACTTGGACATTAATGGCAATGTGATCCCATTCCAGCTCGATACCGGAGCTGCAGTTTCTCTGATCAATCACGACACGTACAAACAACTGGGCACACCTCCGTTGCGTGCCGCAAATGTTTAGTTAAATAGTTATTCCGGTCAGAATATCCCTCTGTTAGGACAGTGCAGCCTTCTTGCAACATACAAGGGACAATAAAAACTTGTGTCTTTTTACGTCCTTCGTTCTTCTTCTGCAGTGAACTTGTTTGGTTTAGATTTATTTCAGTTGTTTAACTTGTCTATAGTAAATCAGGTCCTATCAGTGAACGAGACTGTGCCTTCAGCCAGTGTTTCTCGTCTATGTGAAGAATTTTCAGACATTTTTGCACCGGGCCTTGGTTGCGCTAAGAACTACAAAGCAAATTTGGAACTGAAAGTCAACGCGCAACCGAAATTTTTCCGAGCGCGCGATGTTCCCCACGCATTGCGTGATGAGGTCGCAAGAACATCACACGATTTGGAATCACAAGGTGTGATTGAATGTGTGCAGGTTTCTCTCTGGGCATCACCCTTAGTAATTTTGCCAAAACCTTCCAGAAAATTGAGACTTCGTGTGGACTTCAAGGCAATGGTGAATCCACAACTAGTGATTGCAACTTATCCTTTACCCCACCCGGAAGATCTTTTTGACAAACTGTGCGCAGGTACATATTTTTCGAAGTTAGACCTAGCAGATGCGTACTTGCAAATACCAGTGGACGAGGAATCCCAGCGCGTTTTGGTGGTCAACACGCATCTTGGTTTGTATCGATTCAAAAGACTGCCATTCGGGTGTGCATCCGCCCCTGCATTGTTTCAGCAATATCTGCAAACTGTTTGTGCCTCGGTCCCTACTGCAGCAAACTATCTGGACGATATTGTGATCTCCGGAAAGACAGAAGAACATTTAGCCAATCTCAGAACATTATTTCAGGTCTTGCGACAAAATGGTCTTCGCTTGCAGAAGGACGAATGTGTGTTTTTTGCTCGTGACTTACCATATCTGGGCCACGTACTCAATGCCCAAGGCATACATCCTAGTCCAGAGCACCTCCGTGCCATTCAAGACTTGCCTTCGCCGCAGAATTTGAAGCAGCTACGGAGTGTGCCGGGAGAAATTAATTACTACCATAACTATGTGCCACATGCCTCTTCCATTTCAGCTCCGCTTCATCGCTTACGCCGTAAAGGTGTTCCGTTTGTCTGGACGACGGAATGCGAACGAGCCTTTCGCCAGTTGAAATCGGCGTTGCTTTCACATACTTGCCTTACGCCATTCGATCCCCGGAAACCCCTTTTGTTGATGGTAGATGCATCGGATTTCGGGATCGGTGCTGTGCTTGCGCAAACCGATGGATCACACGATCGCCCTATTGCCTTTGCGTCCAAATTGCTCTCGTCAGCGCAAAGAAATTATTCACAGATAGAGAAAGAAGCTTTGGCTCTCGTATTTGGTGTTACTGTTTCATGATTTCTTGTATGGTCGTCACTTTACCATCATCACAGACCACAAACCTTTGACATCGCTTTATCATCCGAACAAGCCTGTACCTCCACGTACAGCGCAGAAATTCATTCGCTGGTCTATTTTCCTCTCGCAGTACCGCTACGATATCTTGTATCGGTCCACTGCTAAGCACGGAAACGCTGATGCGTTGTCCCGTTTGCCTGTTGCTGAGGATAGAGCATTCGATTCTTCCGAACTTGCTTGCATGTTCATTGATGCGGACACCGATGACGTGGTCGAATCGTTTCCGATTGATTTTCGTCGTGTAGCTACAGCCACAGCTGCTGACCCTGTCCTTGCTACAGTTTTGCGTTTTGTTGCTACTTAATGGCCCTTGTCAAAGTCACGGATCGAGGATCCGTTGGTTCGCCGATTTTTTGCTCACAAGGAGAGACGTTTTGTGCGACGTGGTGTTTTGCTGTTGCGTTCTGATAATGATCAGTCCAGGGTCGTGATCCCACGCTCGTTACAGTCCTCTGTCTTACGGCTTCTCCACCAAGGAATCGATGCAGCGATTACGAATATGTGCTCTTCTTGCATGGCGTGTGCCGAACAACAATCCGCACCACCGCGGAAATTCTTTGCATGGCCGAAAGCCACTTCCCCTTGGCAACGCTTGCACATAGATTTTGCTGGTCCATTCTGGAATGCTCGATGGTTGGTTGTGGTCGATTCTTTCAGTATTTTTCCTTTTGTTGTCAGGATGTCTTCCACGAAGTCATCTGCCACCATCCAAGCGTTATCCGCTATCTTTTGCATTGAAGGTCTTCCACAGACTATTGTTTCCGACAATGGCCCACAATTCATGTCCGAAGAATTTCAGTCATTCGCAAGGCCAATGGTATTCAACATCTGACATCCGCGCCGTTTTCGCCTCAGTCAATGGGTGCCGCTGAACGATTGGTCCGGACTTTCAAGTCACAGATGTTGAAGTTGAAAGAGTCGCATTCTCGGGAGGACGCGTTGTTGCTCTTTTTGTCCTCGTATCGCTCTCAGCTCCGAAATGGTCGCTCGCCGGCTGAGTTGTTGCACGGTCGTCCTCATCGAACCTTGTTGTCTTTGCTGCATCCGCCGCATCAGGTTCCTGTGTAGCTGCAGACGCCTGCTTTTGCTCCAGGCGACGTTGTATACTATCGCAACTATCGAGGTTCACGGCGTAGGCTCGCAGGGCGCATTCTTCGCTGCCTCGGCCGCGCTATGTATCTGGTTTTGGGGGCCTCTGGTGAGGTGCGTCGGCATCTCAATCAGCTGCGCCTCTGTCGTCGCACGGGTTCTGCCGCTCCCCGTCTGCTTTCAGCGACGGTGCCGTCCGGTCAACGCCCTGGGGACCCATCTACTGGCTCGCCTCAGCCCCAGGTGTTACCGACGCTGCCTTCCATTTTGCCCCATGACGACGCGCCGCCGCCGCCGCCGCCTGTTCTCCCGCCGGCGACGCCCGCAGTGGACGCTTCGCTGCAGCCGCCAAGCGCCTCCCTGGGTCACGCGCCGCCGATCGCTTCCCGTGACCAGCTGTCCTCCGACATGGACCTCTTGCCCGCTCCGGACCGGATGTCGTCTTCGCCCGTCGGCTGCCCCGCCCCGATGGAGGTCGAATCTTCGGCCCCTCCTGTCTCTTTGCGGGCGCATACACCGCATGTTGGCGTGCACCCTGGACTCGGTTTTCAGGCGTTTCCTAGCTCCCCTCGGACCGAATGGCCGGGTGCGGGTGGCACAGCCTCGACTGTTGTTAGGTTCCCCACCTCATCGCGTACGTCAACGTGGGGTCCTCCCCACGGCGGGCGGAAGCCTTATAACACAACCGTACGCCGATTTGCGGGGGAGGAATGTGGTGTCACCGCCAGACACCACACTTGCTAGGTGGTAGCCTTTAAATCGGCCGCGGTCCGTTAGTATACATCGGACCCGCGTGTCGCCACTGTCAGTGATTGCAGACCGAGCGCCACCACTCGGCAGGTCTAGAGAGACGTCCTGGCACTCGCCCCAGTTGTACAGGCGACTTTGCTAGGAAAGGTTCACTGACAAATACGCGCTCATTTGCCGAGACGATAGTTCAGCTACGTCATTTGCTACGACCTAGCAAGGCGCCATAGCATTTGATATTTATCGTGTGAAGCATGTACAAACAAGAGCGATGTTCTCCAATTGTGGATTAAAGTTAAGTATTCCAAGAACTACGTTCTTTTCTTTATAGGATAATTACTTTACCTTGTTCCAGACCTCACGCCAATCTGCGTTAGCTTAAAAGCGTGCATTTCGGCCTCCTCTAGCAACACGGTGTTGGCTCTTCTGCCAACACTTCAATGGCGAAGTTAGCACTGTAACCTAAATGGATGCATCAACAAAAGACAGATGAATCGCACTATGACGAGTATGGTGTGAGTTGCACATTAAACCAACAGTACTGTGCACTGTGCATGGCCACACATCTTTGGCATTCAACATTTGTGCCACTTTTATGCACATAGATTGAAGTGGCGAGTGGAAATTTGCACCAAGGGATGGAAGCGAACCCGGGTCCCCTGCTTACTAGGCATGTGCGTAAGCCAGCAAGCCACCTCGGCGCAAAGGTTGACACAACTCCACGGATTACCCTGGCACGCCTCCATCTTCGATCAAAATTCTCATTACCGCCCCATTTACTTTAGATTCCCCCTTACATACGGACAGATTTTACGTTCGACGCTAAGATGTTATTCCACAAAATGGAGAGAGAGCCTCGGCAGTTCTATTCGTGTATAAGGGAGAATTTAAAACAGCGCATATGGATCGAGGAGGCAGGCGTTACAGGGTAATCCGTGCAATTGTGTGAATCGCTGCGCCCAGGTGGCTTTGTGGCTAACGCAGCTGCGTAGTAAGTAGAAGACCCGGCTTCGATTCCCGGCCGTGGTGCAAATTTTCACTCGACGCTTAGGTCTATATACAGGAAATCATAAATCATATCTTTAGGAGACCAGTAAAGTCTCTGTTAGTTGTGCCACTATTGGTCAGATAAGCGCATCTATAATGGCAAGGTCTCACCACATCGGATGGAAAAAATGGGATTTAGAGTGTCCTGTGGAAAAAACGCCTAAAAAGCAATCACTACAACGGTTTATGTCCTGAGGCCAAAAACCTCAAAACAGCAACAATGAAATCGGCTTATCACTGTCTCTAGACTTGCGGAAGACAAGTTCAATGTGCCGTCCACCGTCATCTGACACAAGCTGAAATTGTTCCCGACAAATAGGAGAGTCTCAGGGGTCACATTCAGAATGAGTTGCTGAGTCAGTTCAACTACGTTTGTAACCGGAGCACTGAACACACCATGTTTCAGATAACCACACAGCCAGAAGTCACACAGATTAGGATCAGGTGAACTGGACGTGCAGAATGTAGGGAAGTGACGGCTGATAATTCTAGCATTTCCAAAATGGCTCTGTGGCAGTCGCTTCACTGGCTGTTCAATGGACAGAGGAGCGCCACCTTGCATGACAATAATTCTACCCACACATCTTCGCTGTTAAAGGGTTGGGAAGGCGTTGGTATGCATAAGACTTGTATCTCGCCTACTCGTTGAATACGGGGTGTCTAGGAAACCTGCTTTCTCCGATCGCTAGACAACAACTCAAGCAAATCGTATTAATGAATTTCATTTACAGAAAATAAATGACAATATTTAACTTTGAGAAATTTACAATGATGTGTTGCAAGCAAAGGGCGACGTGCAGCATGAGCAATCTCTTCAGTATACACAATTCGTAATACAAGAGAAGTAGTATAGTTTCTAAGTCGCTGCGTTGTAAGTTGCAAGTGCCTGTTCTTCGTGCCACTGTCGAAGTCGGCGAATGGGTAGCCTTCAAGTGGGCCGCGGCCAGGCGGCGCGGTGCTTATGTCTTCGTGTCGAGGGCGCTGCCGTCGGGTTGTCGTCCAAGAGAGGGGTCGGTCGGCTTGCTGTTGGCTGACATCTTCTTCACAGCCCTCTCTGTCTCTGCTCTAACGTTCCCGACCGGCGTGCCGGCCCTTGACTTTCGGCCGGAATATTCCTCCCCCCCCCCCCCCCCCCAAAGAAAAGGACCGTCGTCGTATATGGAGCTCGACAACGGGAGGGGAGGCAGGAACGTGGAAGTTGCGCTGGACTGTAAGCTGTGGCTGCAGGGGACGTCAGGCTTCCGGTCATACCCCGCTATCCGGCCTTCGCTCTGGTGGTAACGTCCCCCGGAAAAGACCGGAAGGGTACGCGTCCACCTCCTGAGGCCCACAGCAAGATCAAGAAGGCGTCAGCTGCTGTGGTGTGGGCGGGTCCAGCTCCATTGGTAGGACGAGAGGTAGCGGAGGAGGCGAAGGCTCCATCTCCATGGGGTCGTCATGACACCCTCTGGCGGCTGCTGTGGCCGCGCTGTTCTCGTGATCAGTGAATCTGGGGGAAGAGATATAGACGGATCACCATGCACATGACAGTGGGCCTGAAATGAGATACATGCATACGCCAAGTCGACGAAGGATCTCTCCTCGCCCCCACTGTCAGCTGCCGCTAAAAGCCCTGCAAAACACAATATCATGCGGCGCGAAGCAATACTTGCTGCCTTCCTTCGGCGCTGGATTCCAAAGGTGAGGCAGGTGGAGCAATGTCCGATGGCGGCGGCCGTAAAGCAATTCCGCCGGCGGTGGTCCATCTCGTGGATACGAGCAATAGGAGGCAAGGAACAGCTGCAGTGCTTGATCACTGTTGTGTGCGGTGCGAAGTTTGGCCATCTGCCGCTAGAAGGTCCTGACAAAACGTTCCGCTTCGCCGTTTACTGTGGATGGGACGGTGCACTGTTCAGATGCTGTATGCCATTACGTTCACAGAATGTTTCAAATTCATTTGACGTTAACTGAGAGCCGTTGTCCGACACTATGGCATCGACTCAATTAATAGAGGACGATACCTGAAATGTGCTACCTGACGTTGTCGACTACATTGGCACAGCAAATACACTACTGGCCATTAAAATTGCTACACCACGAAGATGACGTGCTACGGACGCGAAATTTAACCGACAGGAAGAAGATGCTGTGATATGCAAATGATTACCTTTTCAGAGCATCCACACAAGGTTGGCGCCGGTTGCGACACGTACAACGTGCCCAAATGAGAAAAGTTTCCAAACGATTTCTCATTCACAAACAGCAGTTGACCGGCGTTGCCTGGTGAAACGTTGTTGTGATGCCTCGTGTAAGGAGGAGAAATGCGTACCATCACGTTTCCGACTTTGATAAAGGTCGGATTGTAGCCTATCGCGATTGCGGTTTATCGTATCGCGACATTTCTACTCGCGTTGGTCGAGATCCAATGACTGTTAGCAGAATATGGAATCGGTGGGTTCAGGTGGATAATACGCAACGCCGGACTGGATCACAACGGCCTCGTATCACTAGCAGTCGAGATGACAGGCATCTTATCCGCATGGCTGTAACTGATAGTGCAGCCACGTCTCGATCTCCGAGTCAACAGATGGGGACGTTTGCAACACAACAACCATCTGCACGAACAGTTCGACAACGTTTGCAGCAGCTCGGAGACCATGGCTGCAGTTACCCTTGACGCTGCATCACAGACAGGAGCGCCTGCGACGGTGTACTCAATGACGAACCTGGGTGCATGAATGGCAAAACGTCACTTTTTCGGATGAATCCAGTTTCTGCTTACAGCATCATGATGGTCGCATCCGTGTTTGGCGTCAGCTCGGTAAACGCACATTGGAAACGTGTATTCGTCATCGCCATACTGGCGTATCACCCGGCGCGATGATATGGGGTGCCATTGGTTACACGTCTCGGTCACCTCTCGTTCGCATTGACGCCACTTTGAACAGTGGACGTTACATTTCAGATGTGTTACGACCTGTGGCTCTACACATTAATCGATCCCTCCGAAACCCTACATTTCAGCAGGATAATGCACGACCGCATGTTGCAGGTCCTGTACGGGCCGTTCTGGATACAGAAAATGTTCGACTGCTGCCCTGGCCAGCACATTCTCCAGATCTCTCACCAATTGAAAACGTCTGGTCAATGGTGGCCGAGCAACTGGCTCGTCACAATACGCCAGTCACTACTCTTGATGAACTGTGGTATAGTGTTGAAGCTGCATGGACAGCTGTACCTGTACACGCCATCAAAGCTCTGTTTGACTCAATGCCCAGGCGTATCAAGGCCGTTATTACGGCCAGAGGTTGGTTTTCTGGGTACTGATTCCTCAACATCTATGCACCCAAATTGCGTGAAAATGTAATCACGTGTCGGTTCTACTATAACATATTTGTCCAATGAACACCCATTTATCATCTGCATTTCTTCTTGGTGTAGCAATTTTAATGGCCAGTAGTGTAGAAACGTGCTATAATAGTCTGCCACAATCAACTAAAGAGTGTTCCAAATAGGTTCCGCAAAGTCTATGTGGACAAGTTGCGATTTAGGCCAAGCAGAGAATTTTTGTGATGAAGCAGACTGATTTTCTGCACATGCGTGACACTGTGACGTCATCTGTTCTATTTGGGCGTCCAAACCCTGCCAGGTACCATGTTGACGCGCTAACTGTTTCGTACGAACAGTCCCCCTGTGTCCTTGGTGAAGTAACTCCAACACTTATTTTTGAAAAGCTTTATGGATCGGCCGGCCGGAGTGGCCGTGCGGTTATAGGCGCTACAGTCTGGAACCGCGTGACCGCTACGGTCGCAGGTTAGAATCTTGCCTCGGGCATGGATGTGTGTGTTGTCCTTAGGTTAGTTAGGTTTAAGTAGTTCTAAGTTCTAGGGGACTTATGACCTCAGCAGTTGAGTCCCATAGTGCTAGGAGCCATTTGAACCTGAGAGGCACCCACTTGCCTTTCTCATACTGTGGCATCAAGCAGTCAGGCCTGCAAGATGAGTGGTTTGCCAAGCGAGTGGAATCTTCCTTAATTTATCGAGCAACATGAATTCTCGTATCTTACTATTTAGTTACAAATTATCCTCCTGTATGAATAATACGCAACGGAAACACGCATCTGACTATCAGTGATTTATAGAACTCTGACTGTACACTACGCACTGGCAATACCACATTTACCTTTTGTCTTTGATTTAACGGCTTTTATATAAATTCGGGACATTACGATAACATACAATTTAATGAAAAAGGCCACCAATCTCTTTCTTTTCACTATTTGATTTATTCCTAAACACACAAATTCTACAACCTACAACAAAATCACATGAGAAATTCCGCCCAGTGGGCATGGCTTTACGTTAGTGAATCTCTATACTATGGTCTCGTAATCTATTTACCGCAACAGTGCACTCCCTGGATCGGATGGTGGATCTTTTATTATACCTCACACTTCGCCTCTCACAATAATCCTCACGAAACTTTCCTCCAGATCGAGCGATACAGAAGGAACAGGCATACCCACAAATCTTTCGAAACTACCTTGCTACTCCCATGCAAAACACACATACCCTAATTACAAGACATACACAACACAACAATATGAAATATTACACAAAGAACGGTTACAACTTCATCACTTTCCGCTTTCCCACTTCAATCAATATTTATCCCAGTTTCACACGACACTGCCCCACTTTGTAATTTCTACTTTCCTAATGTGAACTCTGGAGATAAACGCACGTCTACCTGTGCAATGCAAGCCATGTGGCGTTGCTGGAAAAACGGCCGACTCACCTTGATTCTCTCTCAGAGTTTAAATTCAGCGTCACACGGAATGATATTTCTTAAATACTTCAACTTATGATACACACGCTATTTCTTAAATATTTCAGCTTATTGTACACACGCTATTAATTCTTAAATATTTCAGCTTATTGTACACACGCTATTAACTCTTAAATATTTCAGCTTAAGCTCACGGAAGTATCTCAACTTATATCTACACGTGGGCTCTTTGTGACCGTTGGTTTACTACAATCCCCTTAAAATTACCTGCCTCACTTTGTAATTTTCCCCACAAAAGGTCCTGTGAAAGAGAAATTATTAATTCTAACTACTCTTAAATATTCCACATCCATACCATGCCTCCACTCTTTCATTCCGGAGCACAACAAAAAAACAGGTCTTTACAGCAGAAGGTTCAGCGGCAGAGTGCTGAAACATGGCCGTATTCTGATTCTCTCGCACCTCTCTCGAAGTGGGAGAAGCACCTTGCTACCTTATTGGTCAGCCACATTTCAGACGCTCAAAGCTCTGGTAACTTCCATCTCTTTGGTCTCACCAAAGGTAGCCAATGGATCGACTCAAAGATGATCATATATTCCGATTCACTATCTGTGGTTAGCAGACGACCATACATTCATTCCTTTCACAGATCTCACCAAACTGGATGTAGGGATTTATTTTGAGGGAGTGCACATGTGATCAATTAAATAAATAAATTGTCATTCTTTCCCACACTGGTATCCGGCTTCGCTGTATTAATTGAAATTGAGTTACTTTTACACAAAAAATGTGTTGTTCTGACAAGAATTTCGTACCTATTTTCAATGTTGGGCGGTACTGTACCCTTTCACCACCGGCTACCCATGCAGAAAAAAATGGCACGGTACTATCCTTGCAATGCGAGGGTAGTTCCGAACATTTTTTTAAGAAAACTGTATTCGAACAAACGTAGCAATTCATCAAAATAACCAGGAGGAGACCTTAGCCCCTGGTGACCTCAAATTGACGACCAAATGTTGTTACTTTACCAAATTGGCAGTTGTTGCATTATTGTACTCTCCACAATCCGGAGTAACGTACACATACAAATTTACAACAATCTACATGACAAATAAAACATCACATCATAGAAATGAAAAAATAATCTTGACATAAAATTTTGCTTTAGTTACTGGGATCTTCGTTATTTTTATGAGTAATCCAAATTTCAATAATTCTAAAACAAATAAAAAATACTTTCTCTGTTGTCACACATATAGACGACAAGAACTTGCATTTCGACTAGCCTTCGTTACACTTTAATGTGAAATGTCCCCACTGTGATAATAAAAATAAGTGGCTTCAGTCAAAACACCAACAAGATTATTACTATGGACGACATCAAAATACATCAGTTAATTCCGATATTTGTTGTGCAATGCAAACTCTTGTCCCCTGTGACAATCTTACTGATCAATGCTACATGAACCGCTACGTTAGTATTACGCCACTGGCTTATAATTAGAGCATCATTGTACCAAATATTCTAATAAACATGCTACGTGAACTTGATAACCCAGAACAGACAAAAAACAAACACTAACTATTCTAAACACAAATGTTGATGAAATACAATTACACTTGCTGTCCCTCCAGGAATGAAACACATAAAAAAAACATTTACACAATTACAAATACATTATTCCCTATCTTGCGAGTCACACGGAAACCTTTCATTCTGTGATTTTCTTGGGGTCAAAAAGTTGCTGATAGTTTTCCTAGAACCACTGTCTCGGTGTCAAAGCTCTCCCATGGTTACCCGGACGAAAGTCTTTGAGTCACTCAAATCGGCATTTTGAACACGCACTGGACAGTAAGCTGTATCTCACATTAAACACAAATGTCATAGTCACTGTCAGAGTACCATCCACACGAATCTGTTCGTTCAAAAAAATGGCCCTACAACTACTATTACCCACGGTTCTGTCCTTTCAGTTCATGGTGTAATTAAAAGTCGTAAGTTTCAACAAACAGCACTTATTCCCGCACCAGTTCAAGAAATGTCTCCTACTACAGACGCAAATGTCAATGTCCCACTCTAGTTTCTTGCCTTCATACAATAATTGTTCACCAAACGACAACTGTCCTCTAAGTATACCAAGTGTCCCACGTGCAATTCACAAAGCACACTTAACAAGTCACTGCCAAAAGTTTATGGATCCCACCATTCAGTGGTCAAGACAAAACAAAACGATCGTCCTGTCTGCTAAAGACAAAATCTTTTCCACCACTCACAACGTGGAAACACCAGTCCTTCACTTTCCACATTATGGAAAGTCGCAGTCATCTTGTTTCACGGCTCCAGAGTCCAGTACTAGTTATTAGCTGCTGGTAAAAAAAAATGCTCGCTGGGCTCTGCCGCGCCTCGTCCATTCTGCAGTAGCGCCGCTGCGCGCGCCGTTGAGCAGAAGAAACCACCCGCTGTTGCCTCCGCGGGATACCTTCCCCAGTCGTAAGGGTGGCGGAACTCATGAATGGCCAGTGGTACGTGCGTGTCGCCCCAGGCCGTTGACCTGCTGTAGCGGGCGCGTGGAGTGTACCCCGTCCGACAGTGGAGTGGGGAGTGCCGCGGCTCTGTCGCCTGTCGCCATGGCATCGTCAGCTCGGCCCGCTAGCGGTATGGGCGTTACGACACCCAATCAGTTAGCCTTCCGTGCATCTCGCAACATTACAGACAAAAGGAAATTCTTACATTAAAATTATACACCCTAGTTTTCTACACATACAACATCAACATTTATCCCTTTTCTATAGACAGCCCACACTCGTTCTATTCATTGTACCTGTCGTCCCTCATACAAAACATGAAAGTGTAAAAAAAAACAAAAGGAATAATAAACAATCTATACAGCTCATAATTACAATATCAAATAGTAGGCTACTCTAACATCCTATCACAGTGAAAATATTAGAAACTTTATCCTAAAACTACAATATACAATGAACTTTTGTGCTTGTGACACACTGAAATTAATACCCCTTGAAAGTGTTCTAACAAAAAAATAAGAAATAATCTACACAGCTCACAATTACCTACCACTGGTTATTAAATATTAAACTACTTTAACATCCTAACACAACAAACATTTTAGAAACTGTTGACTCTAAATCTACAACATACAATGCACCTTCGTGCTTGTGACAGATTGAAATTAATACCACTTGAAAGTGTTCTAACAAAAAAATAAGAAATAATCTATACAGCTCACAATTACCTAACACAGGTTATTAAATATTAAACTACTTTAACATCCTAAGACAATAAACATTTTAGAAACTGGTGACTCTAAATCTACAACATACAATGCACCTTTGTGTTTGTGACAGACTGAAATTAGTATCTCTTTATACATTTTACATTTTATTATATATAACAACATTTCTAGGACATGTATGAACCATCCACATGATGTCAAATCCTGACCTGCCATCGAGGTTCATCCAAATCAAACAATACACAATAATGTTTTAGTTACAGATCGGTAGGATCCCCTTTACAGGAGTGTGCGCATTGATCACACTACTCTACGACTCTCACTCACCAGACATCACATTTTCCTTCTCATTCAATCCATTAATACACTAACAGAATAGGTCTAGAAGTCAGTTAACCTTAACACCACCACACTCACGACAACATACCATACCTTTGCTGCCTTATACTTATAACACCTAACACATGAAGCTGTTTCAGAGATAGCATTCCAGTCTCCGAATTCGTCCTTTCACTCTGGCACCTCTCTCCATCGGCTTACCTCCGCATTCGCTTTTACCCATTAATCATTCTGCTAAACACCAACTTAGAATTGCGACATTTCATCTAAGAACAAAAAATACACAAATTAATCAACCTGCAAAATAACTGTACACATTCTTGGTACCGTTTTGATTGGTTATACTGGTACCAGGCTTCAACAACAACAAAAAATATTATTTTTGCCCAATCGCAAATTTTATGGTAAGAATTAGATCTACACTTATATCACATCTTACGTCAGTATTCCACAACGTTCACCATCTGGGTCTCATACTCCCTTTACGTCCTTTCACATTGTGCAGTTGTCCTCATCTCTTCATTCGTATTTCGGCTCTCCGTCCGTCCATTACTCCATCATTTCCTGGTCTTCCTTCATCATTGGCATCAATCTCTATTGCAGCATACACAGGCCTCTCTGTAACATACATCTAAGACATCTCCACATTATTAATTCTACTCACCTTTATTTACCACTGTTTCATCACGTCGAATCTTTCTTTATTAATCACACTGCTTCACGTCGCTTCTCTCCTTAAATATCACCTTTATCTACTACTATTTATCACGTCGCTTATCTATCTACCATCTTTATCCACTCATTAATCATCACGTCGTTTCTGCTTGATCCTTATTCATATGACAAAAAATACGTGCATACACCACCCTATCGACTCCTGTTCATGACTCATTCGACCAGTCTATTCCGTCATACTTCCTGACATCCCGCCTGAAAATTCTTATGTTCGATTTTGACCCTGCACAACGTTACACACCACAAATAAATACACTGACTATCTACCATAAATTGCCTACTCTAGATCTATCCTTAACTTTTCCATAATTTGATGTTAGAAATGTGATGAAGCCCACGAGATTGTTTTCCCTTGATCGTCTCAATCAGTACAGCATTTTCATGGACAATCCGCCTCACTCTTAATGGTCCACTATACACAGTAAAGAATTTGCTAGTTAGGAATCTAAGTTTACATGAAAATTAAATGTGTGCAGAGAATGTACAAGCTGGGAGAAATGGGACAGCCCAAGTGTTAGAAACTTTGGTGCTAGTAGCCTCTTTCACTAACACCAGATTCCGAACAACCATACACAGCACCTCATTATAACTGTCACCACGACAATGACATACTATAGATCAGATGGCATCTAATTTAAAAACTTCGATCACATCACTCATGTGACCTGTAACAGCAGTATAAACGTACCCTATTCGATACACATCACAATGTTTACTTTTTACATTACGTGTTAAGTACCTGCAATAGTCAAATCGCACTAATTAAACTGGACTTATTGGCATTATTACATAACATTTTAGCAACTGGTTTCTTTGAGGAAACAGTCCTTTTTACATTACTGTTCGAAATAAAAATTCGCAAATTTTGCTCTGAGAGACCAGCCTAACAGATTCCATTACTGGTGTTTTATTCTCTGATCAGAAGTATGGTATTTGCACTCCTACATATCAGTAGAGTATGTCCGCTACATAGACAATTTTCAGTGCCAGCTGCATGTGTTTTAAGGCAAGATGCTAAGGGCTGATATGTTGGATTTGTTTCTCCTATCCATCAATCTATTACGACAAGAAAGAAATACCAGGATTCCATGCTCTCCTGTCATTCTGATAGTTTCTGCCGTTCCTATCCTCGACTCTGTCTGACCTATGAGTCGTGTCTCCGTTCACAATGTTGCTCTCGTTACCCAGTTCCTGTAAGAAGTGCTGAAATGACGCAGAATCGTTCAAGCCTCTGCCTGCTATCACTATATCTCTGCGCAATCTCACTGGCAACTTCGTTATACAGATCCTAATGAGCTCCCCAGTTTCGTATGGCACATCCAAATACCTGTTTCGTCTCAGCATTTCCTGATAACACGACACTGGATCTCTTATACCACCTTCGTTACAATTTGGCATCATCAATATGCTTTGCTTAACCTGGTCCTGCTTACTTTTCGACCAGAATTCATTTAAAAATTTGTCACAAAACATCTTGTAGCTACTACAGTCTTTAATAACTTCCTGCATTTTCGCTCTAGCCTCGTCCCTCAAATGGTTACACACAAACTTCATTTTTAGGAGCGGTCCCCACGATGAAGGTAATGAATCTTGAAACTGAGACAGCCACAGGCATGGATGTTGGTAATTATCAGGATCCGGAAAACAAGTGTACGTTTGTACCGACACGAAGTGTCTCCTACACTCTTCTTCCGCATTTATGTTTTCCGACCTTGGGCTATACCCAGTTGGGTTTGCCACCTGTTTTATCCGACACAACCGTTCTTCTAACTCTCTGAGTTCGTCATCCTCCTTCTGCCTATTTTCGATTTTTGAATTTATCTCACTCTCCCTCCGCAGTCTACCTGGTGGTGTTTCACCTTCGCTTCTGCACGCTAATTGCAACTGTGCTAGTTCTTCCCTATGTTTCCTATTTGTTTCTAATTGTGCCTCTTTAAACTGTAATAGTGATTGTATCTCCTCCTGGTCGGCATAAACCTCTCGCTGCGTACTGTCAGAGCCTGTTTCGCCTCTTATACTGATCTTTTCTACATCTGCGCTAATCGTATTCATTCTGACCACTACCTCCGCAACTTCATCCCTGTGTTTATTTAGCGCCATTTCCTGCCATGTGACTTGAGCTTCCACGCTGTCTAATGCCCCTTGTTTATCTACAAGTAAGTCCCCCACTATCTCTTTGATTCGCTCATCCGGCCACACGCCCCTATGTTCTGTAATATCGCTTTCTATTGCACTTATTCGTACCTCCAAATTATTGGCTTTTTCTTTCACAGCATCACATTCTTGCTGCACCGCATCCAGATTCTTCTCCCCCTCATCTAACCGATTATTAACTGCGGACAGACGCTCATCGATAACTGTGTGTAGCTTCCTCATTGCCTCTTTATTTCCCTTATCAATTGCCTCCAATCTTTCCTTATTTGCTTCCAATCTCTCCTTAGTCTCCCTATCCATTGCTTCCAATCTCTCCTTAGCCTCCCTATCTCTCTCCTTATTCTCCCTATCTCTCTCCTTATTATCTCTATTGATTGCTTCTAATCTTTCGTTAGTTGCTTCAAATCTTTCCTTAGTCTCCCTACTCATCGCTTGTAAAAACTGCAGTACCACATCGTTATTTCCTACTTTCGACGCGCTCACCTCGTTCGCCTGAGAAACCGTAGCTTCGCTAAGGGTAGCTGCACTTTCACCGCACACCTGGCCTAGTCTCGGCTCGCCCGCGTCGTCGGGAAAAGCCCGCGTTTGTGGACAAAGCCCGCCGCATAAAGGTTCCCCTTGCAGCGGTCCACTGAACAATACAGCCCCTTCGGAGCGTTTGTCTTTCTCGCTCATTAACCCATGGTCAACAGCTACTTCCTGCTGCACTGCTACGTCCACCCCAGAATCGCTATTCTCCATGGTGGCTACACTTTTCGACTGCGACCAAGTTACTACGGACATTACGCAAAAAACATTATGAAACGATCTTCCAGCCTTGTGCGATATAGCAATTAATTACATAAAATAAAATAAAAGATCCTCACCAATCCAGAAAGAATTTGCAAACAGAAAAAATTTTACTTCTTAGCGCTATCACAATACATTCCATAAAAAAAATCTTAACAGCAAACCCTAACAACAAAATATCCTAACAAAAACGATCCTGGCAAAGGAATCCTGGCAACAAATTAAATATCCTGGTAACAAAATTATCGTGGCAAAGAAACGGAATCCTGGCAACAAATTAAATATCCTGGTAACAAAATTATCGTGGCAAAAAACGGAATCCTGGCAGGGTCGAAATTATGAGAGGCACCCACTTGCCTTTCTCATACTGTGGCATCAAGCAGTCAGGCCTGCAAGATGAGTGGTTTGCCAAGCGAGTGGAATCTTCCTTAATTTATCGAGCAACATGAATTCTCGTATCTTACTATTTAGTTACAAATTATCCTCCTGTATGAATAATACGCAACGGAAACACGCATCTGACTATCAGTGATTTATAGAACTCTGACTGTACACTACGCACTGGCAATACCACATTTACCTTTTGTCTTTGATTTAACGGCTTTTATATAAATTCGGGACATTACGATAACATACAATTTAATGAAAAAGGCCACCAATCTCTTTCTTTTCACTATTTGATTTATTCCTAAACACACAAATTCTACAACCTACAACAAAATCACATGAGAAATTCCGCCCAGTGGGCATGGCTTTACGTTAGTGAATCTCTATACTATGGTCTCGTAATCTATTTACCGCAACAGTGCACTCCCTGGATCGGATGGTGGATCTTTTATTATACCTCACACTTCGCCTCTCACAATAATCCTCACGAAACTTTCCTCCAGATCGAGCGATACAGAAGGAACAGGCATACCCACAAATCTTTCGAAACTACCTTGCTACTCCCATGCAAAACACACATACCCTAATTACAAGACATACACAACACAACAATATGAAATATTACACAAAGAACGGTTACAACTTCATCACTTTCCGCTTTCCCACTTCAATCAATATTTATCCCAGTTTCACACGACACTGCCCCACTTTGTAATTTCTACTTTCCTAATGTGAACTCTGGAGATAAACGCACGTCTACCTGTGCAATGCAAGCCATGTGGCGTTGCTGGAAAAACGGCCGACTCACCTTGATTCTCTCTCAGAGTTTAAATTCAGCGTCACACGGAATGATATTTCTTAAATACTTCAACTTATGATACACACGCTATTTCTTAAATATTTCAGCTTATTGTACACACGCTATTAATTCTTAAATATTTCAGCTTATTGTACACACGCTATTAACTCTTAAATATTTCAGCTTAAGCTCACGGAAGTATCTCAACTTATATCTACACGTGGGCTCTTTGTGACCGTTGGTTTACTACAATCCCCTTAAAATTACCTGCCTCACTTTGTAATTTTCCCCACAAAAGGTCCTGTGAAAGAGAAATTATTAATTCTAACTACTCTTAAATATTCCACATCCATACCATGCCTCCACTCTTTCATTCCGGAGCACAACAAAAAAACAGGTCTTTACAGCAGAAGGTTCAGCGGCAGAGTGCTGAAACATGGCCGTATTCTGATTCTCTCGCACCTCTCTCGAAGTGGGAGAAGCACCTTGCTACCTTATTGGTCAGCCACATTTCAGACGCTCAAAGCTCTGGTAACTTCCATCTCTTTGGTCTCACCAAAGGTAGCCAAAGGATCGACTCAAAGATGATCATATATTCCGATTCACTATCTGTGGTTAGCAGACGACCATACATTCATTCCTTTCACAGATCTCACCAAACTGGATGTAGGGATTTATTTTGAGGGAGTGCACATGTGATCAATTAAATAAATAAATTGTCATTCTTTCCCACACTGGTATCCGGCTTCGCTGTATTAATTGAAATTGAGTTACTTTTACACAAAAAATGTGTTGTTCTGACAAGAATTTCGTACCTATTTTCAATGTTGGGCGGTACTGTACCCTTTCAAACCATTTGAACCTTTATGGATCAACACACGTGACTGTCCGCTGTCGTTTTGAACAGGAATCACACCGTGCTGTATAACGAGGCTATGCCGTATTATTATTACTATTATTATTATTATTACTACAAATACTTCGTTACGGCGTGAGGTAGCCACATAGTCTCAAGCGCAGGTTCGCGCGGTTCTCCCCGTCGGAGGTTCGAGTCCTCCCTCGGACGAGGGTGTGTGTATCGTCCTTAGCGTAATTTAGTTGAAGTTAGATTAAGTAGTGTGTAAGCCTGGGGACCAATGACTTCAGCAGTTTATTGCCATAGGAACTTACCACAAATTTCCAATTTTCCAATTCTTTACGCCCTTTAAAGGATATGTACAATCAATAGGTGGCTTTAGTCTTGATCTTCATATCTCCTAAAAATATTTTCCTCCCTCGTCGTAGTGTCCATGGCTTGTTTTACTTTCAGGCTTATTTCTGTTGGTTGCTTGGACGTGAACTCAAAGTCATTCGTCTATCCATATGTTGTCCCTGTGGCTGCCGATGGGTAGATACCAACTTCATTCTGATTGTTTGGGATGTCAGATAGCCACTCTGCAATATACTTAAATCGTGGCGTCAGGTAATATAATTCCTCTTAACTTCAGCGCATCCAGATGCCGTCTGGGGTCTTGAGTTCGAGCGTTTGTAGCAGTATCTATTGTTCCATTTTATCGATGACACTGACTTCCTTATACTTAAATATTTGTATTGATATATGTTATTATTTTACAGTGCGATCAATGTAAACCTGAACTACTTTGACGATTCTTAACATAAGAACCAATGATGGGACGCATTTGCAATTTTGAGAAATGATAACACACTATTGGGGATCACATACATTTGTACAAAGTCCTTAAAGCAAACATGGGAAGTGCCATCCACCAGCATCGATGCATGACTGCTCTCGTTTCATTCCGTGACGTTCTGCGAAGTGTATCCTCTCCAATGTTTCCAGAATGAGATTTTCACTCTGCAGCGGAGTGTGCGCTGATATGAAGCTTCCTGGCAGATAAAAACTGTGTGCCGTGCCGAGACTCGAACTCGGGACCTTTGCCTTTCGCGGGCAAGTGCTCTACCAACTGAGGCAAAGGTCCCGAGTTCGAGTCTCGGCCTGGCACACAGTTTTAATCTGCCTGGAAGTTTCATATCAGCGCACACTCCGCTGCAGAGTGAAAATCTCATTCTGGAAACATCCCCCAGGCTGTGGCTAAGCCATGTCTCCGCAATATCCTTTCTTTCGGGAGTGCTAGTTCTGCAAGGTTCGCAGGAGAGCTTCTGTAAAATTTGATAGGTAGGAGACGAGGTACTGGCAGGAGTAAAGCTGTGAGGGCGGGCTGTGAGTCGTGCTTGGATAGCTCAGTTGGTAGACCACTTGCCCACGAAAGGCAAAGGTCCCGAGTTCGAGTCTCGGCCCGGCACACAGTTTTAATCTGCCAGGAAGTTTCTCTCCAATGTTGCTTATTTCGTGTGTAATGGCTCCCGTAGTTGTGCAGTTGTCCATGATCTATTCTTGTAAACTCCGATTTTAAGGAGACCCAAGAAAAATATCCGAGGGGAAAGGGAGATTGAGTCAGGTGATCGCGGGGGGGGGGGGGGGGGGGGAGTACCCAAAGAAACAAATTAAAAGTCGCATGGAAGCGTCAGTCATGTGACACGTTTTGCTCCACCTTGTTGGAAATAATCTTCTTTAAGTTCGACGTCTTCCAGCTATTCCACAGACGTATCGAAGATGTCCGTATAATCTATATTGTCTACGGTCGTATAAAAGGAAATGGGGCCAACAATCCCGGAAGCGGACAACCCGTACACACTCCAATCTTTTCATCACACAGTGGTGTTTCGTTGGTGATACGGAGGCTTACACTATCGCAGTATCTGCTGTTTTGTGTGTTGATATAACCTGACAGATGGAATCATGCCTCATCTATAAAACAAGTTATGGAGAGAGAGTCTGGACGTTGAATAAGAAATCCCTGAAACCATCCACAGTAACGCATTCTTTTCTCATAATCTGTTTCTTCCAATGCTTGCTTTATGTACACTCTATATCGTCACAGTGCCGATTTCTTCGCAGCTCTCTTACAAGTAGCATATGAAACACCTGTCTCCTGGCTCAATCGACGCACGATTTTTTTGGGGAGTTCTCCAAGCGTATTCGAACTTTATCAATAGCCTCTGCACTCGGTGGTGGTCTATGTTCACCACTGTCACTGTTTAACGCCCCAGTTGTCTCCAGCTTACTGCCAATAGATAAAATTTTTGCCTTTGTTGGAACAGAGCGCACACTGAATTGTCTTCGGAATGCCGATTGTGTTGTAATGAATGAATCTGTCTTCAATTTTCACAATAAAAACACGCTCACGAAGTGCGTACTGCATGCTTCTGCCAGCTAAAGACTGCGAATGAGTCCGTAATTTGGTCACTATTGCCACGCGGGACGAACTTCACTCTCACAGACTTCAAGAACCGCGACCGACGAGGCTACGATTTAAGGCTGTGTTCGCAGTGGCACCGACAACGGTCGTTAGACGCCGTCGCCAGAGGTCGCCCGATAACATCGTCCGTCAGCGTGGTCATACTGCGTCCCATCTCCTCCGTCGTTTTCTGGCAAGGTTAAGGACGTTAGGCTAGGCTAGAATCTACACTCATGCTCATTAATTAAGGATAATTGCAGAATGTGGTGCCATGCAACGTGGCACTAAACAAAACTAGCGCTAATAGCATAGGCACATAGGGAACACACACGACACACATCTGTAAGTCCACGGTATTGGTGATAAGTTGAGAAAACCGTCCCGAAACACATGTGCTACAAAACGCCACTGTTTCCTGCTCGTGTACCCCGGCATCAATATAGGATATGATCACCATGCGCACGTACACAGGTCGCACAACGGGTTGGCATACTCTGGATGAGGTGGTCGAGCAGCTGCTGGGGTATAGCCTCCCATTCCTGCACCATTGCCTGTCGGTGCTCCTGAAGTGTCGTAGGCGTTTGAAGACGTGCAGCGATAGGTCGACCGAGAGCATCCAAGACGAGCTCGATGGGGTTTAGGTCTGGAGAACAGGCAGGCCACTCCATTCGCCTGATATTTTCTGTTTCAAGGTACTCCTCCACGATGGTAACTCGGTGGAGCCGTGCGTGATCATCCCAAAGGAGGAAAGTGGAACACAGTGCACCCCCGAACAGGCGGATATACTAGTGCAAAATGTCGTCCTGATACACCTTACCTGTTACAGTTCCTCTGTCAAAGACATGCAAGGGTGTACGTGCACCAATCATAATCTCACCAAACACCATCCCTTTCAAGGACATTAAGGGGTTGGTATCTGGTTCCTGGTTCACGCCAGATTAAAACCTAGCGAGAATCATTGTTCAGATTATACCTGGACTCGTCTGTGAACATAACATGGGATCGCTGTTCCAATGACCATGTACTGTGTTCTTGACACCAGGCTTTAAGGGCTCTCCTGTGACCAGGGGTCAGTGGAAGGCACCTTGCAGGTCTCCGGACGAATAACCCATGTCTGTTCAGTCGTCTGTAGACTGTGTGTCTGGAGACAACTGTTCCAGTGGCTGCGGTAAGGTCCCGAGCAAGGCTACCTGCAGTACTCCGTGGCCGTCTGTGGGCACTGATAGTGAGATATCGGTCTTCTTGTGGTGTTGTACACTGTGGACGTCCCGTACTGTAGCGCCTGGACACGTTTCCTGTCTGCTGGGATCGTTGCCATAATCTTGAGATCACATTTCGTGGCACACGGTGGGTCCGTGCTACGACCTGCTGTTTTTGACCAGCCTCCAGTCGCCCTAATATTCTATCCCTCATAACGTCATCATTATGTGTTATTTTCGCCATTTTCAACACAGTCGCCGTTAGCATGTGTGAAAATGTCTGGACACTTACTCGCTGCACCGTACTGTGACATGCACCAACACACCTTGCGTCTGTGGACTGCTGCCAGCGCCACCGTGCGACGACCGCAGGTTACATGCACCGCATGGTCATACCCTCAGGAGTTTTAAACCAGCAAACCGCCCACCAGAGCGTTGTTTGGCCTTGTACCATTATTATCCTTAATTTATGAGCATGAGTGTATTTTATGTATGAAGTAGGTTAGATTCTAACCTCATAGGGCGGGGTGGATACCATGACGCCTCTGTGCTTCACATGAGTGCTGGATAACGGCTTTTGCTGTTAATGGGATGCCGAATATATGTGAATCAGCTTTCCTGTCTCGTAAGAGCGTGGCGAGTACTACACACTCTGTCCTCAGTTATCGGAATAAACAGACAAGTTTTACGAATGTATGAGATGACGGGAGAAACATTCTGTCACATACTCGAGATAGTTCGTGGTGACCTTGAAAAGCAAGTTATAAACAGTCTGTTTCGCTGTATTTATTTAACGTTGTGCTGACGTAGGTCAATTAACCTTCAGTGGCTCTCTAAATGACACACGATTAAAAGACAAGCATAAAGCGTAGCATACGGTACTCTGCAAACCTAAAGCACTTAAAAGTAGAAACACATACGGTACACCACATTTGCAAACCACTTCATTTATTTTTACTTTTTGTTTTATTTTACACGTCCAGTTCCGTAGGATCAAATTGAGGAGCAAACGTCCAAGATCATGGAAAGTGTCAATGCCCGAAATTAAAACATACATGTAATAACAGATAAAATAAAATGTTTATGAACCCAGAAAAAGACAAGCAATAAATTTATGTAAACGCAATCAACAACATAACACAGGAATCAGCTTAATTTTTCAAGGAGGTGCTCGACAGAATGGGAGGAGTGACCCGCGAGGGAACTCTTCAGTTTCGATTTGAAAGCGCGTGGATTACTGCTAAGATTTTTGAATTATTGTGGTGGCTTATTGAAAATGGATGCAGCAGTATACTGCACACTTTCTGCACAAGTGTCAAGGAAGTGCTACCTAAATGCACGCTGGATATCTGCCTTGTATTAACTGAGTGAAAGCTGCTAATTCTTGGGAATAAGCTGATATTGTTAACAAGAAACGACAGAAAAGAATATATATATCGAGAGGAAACTGTCAGAATACCCAGACTAGTGAACGAGGGTGTACAAAAGGTTCGCGAACTTACACCACTTATTGCTCGAACTGCTCGTTTCTGAGCCAAAAATTCCTTTGAGAATGGGATGAGTTACCCCAAAATATAATACCATACCACATAAGCGAATGAAAATAAGCAAAGTAGACTAGTTTTCATGTCGTACTATCACTTACTTCAGATACCGTTCGAATAGTAATTTATAATAAATAGTATATATTAAAACCATCAGTACCCTACTCGCATAAAACGACAGTAATAATAATTTGTAGACAACTAATGACAGTTTACCACGAAAAATATCCAGTACAGTAGATATAAGCATATAAGATGCGCCATCCTCTTCACTTGAACAAATTAATTTTTGAGGTTATAATCTATGTCTAAGATTTCCAATAAACATGTTTCCTATTTAAGGTTTCGAATAAACCTTTGATTTCAATCCACAGATTCCGAACTATATGACGATTATGATATTTTATTCCTCAGGATGCCGAAAACTCACTATTTCATGGTAGAAACTTATCAGTTTCTCACGCTCCATGTTTAGTATTGCGAAAATGTCGGTTGATTTGACCGAAGAGAACAAACTGATTTGAATTTCACCGACTGGCGCCCGAAATCTGTACGTTAGGGAGACAGGATCGACTATAGTGTAACCGCGCACGTAGTGGCGTAATGATTTGAAAAGACCCGCCTGCAGGTGTGGCCGAGCGGTTCTAGGCGCTTCAGTCTGGAACCGCGTGACCGCTACGGTCGCAGGTTCGAATCCTGCCTCGGGCATGGATGTGTGTGATGTCCTTAGGTTAGTTAGGTTTAAGTAGTTCTAAGTTCTAGGGGACTGATGACCACAGATGTTAACTCCCATAGCGCTCAGAGCAATTTGAACCATTTTGTAAAGATCCGCTGTCTCCGACCGATGTCGACCGTCGGCGGAATCCACCGATATCGGAGCCACTTGACTGCGGCCTGACAGAATCCGAACAAGGGCGGCATTATACTGACAAAGGAGCTCATCCGTAGAAACAATCAACTTGCAGAAAAGGAGTGGTACTTTTGTTTCTTGCAGAGCTACATTAAAACGACTTTCCCCTTTCTACATGCCTTCGGCGGGAAATTATGGCCCATTGTAATAGTTCAGGTTTATACGGATCGCCCTGCATGTCATACGATAAATAAACAACGGCACTAAAAGACGACCTGTCCGTTACGTTTCGTCCTGTCGGCATATAAACAAGGCTCAGTTTCTAGAAAGTTCCGAGGATGCGGGGTAGATAGCTGTATCTGCCCGCATCGCGACGCAGCTGCGAGAGCAGCGCCTCTCGGCGGAGACGGCCGCAATTACGAGCGGCTCCTCTGCTCCACTGTGCCAGCCGCCCCGCGCCGCCCCGCCCAGCTCTGGAGTCCGACCGCCGGTCGCTATCTGCGCGCCCATCGCGCTGCGCCCCTCGCACTACGACGCCTCGCGAGCAAAAATAAACAAAGCGCGACGCCACCGACGCCGCCGATAAGGCGCCCCGACGCCCGCCGGCCCTGCCTCCCTACCCTTCTCTCCCGTTGTCGGCCGGGCTGCATCTGCCCGCCGCCCCAAAAACGAGGCCGAGCAAACAGCGGCCACCAACCTCGGAGAAAAAGACAAGGCGAGCCGCATAACAACCACAAAAAGGCGACGCCGCTCTCGCCCGTCCCGAGACGGTATTAATCATTCGTAATATCAGCCATAAGTTGGGACCTCGTTGGTTCGCCTATATTTAAGATAGAATGATGGCCGCAATTGAAAGTCTTATCGATGTTAATTAATGGTTATTAACCCGCGGGGAAACGTGTCCGGTCGGGCGGAGAACGTGTCGAGGCGGCGCCGTTCCGTGTAAACGACGGACACCCGAAACCTGCGCTCGTCCGCCCCCTGCCTCCCCGGGCCGCTCGTTCACACGTCTCGTCCCGCCCCCCGCCCCCCTCTCGCTCGCCTTTCCCTCCTGCGCTTATCTCCCGATGTTCTCCGTAAAAGCACACCTCACTGCTTCCCCGTCCCGCCCTACCTGCCTGCGTCCTCCAAAATTATCATTAGAACGACTCCAGAGATTGATTTCGGTACGGTAGGGAGATGATAAGTTACGGAAGCGTTTAGGGAATTTAATCGTGCTGAGCTTTGGTAGGTGCCTTTTCATTACGATCGGGATTGTAGTGTAGGGAATCTTGGGCACTGATGGCTATGTTTACACAGAAACATTTGACATCGCAAGATAGCCGTTGCAGTACGTGCAGAATCTACAGTGGTTTTCCAGAATGCAGACCGCCTTAGTATCCGAGAATCGATAACCCACGCTCATGCAACGGTACACGATCCAGGCGTAGACAGCTCGGATCTTGCCGTAAGGACAAATCTTCGTGTTCAGTATCGGCTCAAAAATTATTATACTTATCTGTGGTTATTTTTATGGCATTTAATGAAGCCTGCATTAGTAGATACCGAAATCCATAATGCCCATGATAATGGAGATTCGTCCAGGGTTAGACTTCATTTGCAGTTTGAGGGTTTTATTGATCCTTGAATAACAAACGAAAAACTTATGGAATATCTGTACCTTATTAATACATAGCAACAACAAAACGTATATGATACACTCCAATATCGCTATTACTCTTGCTTGACACCATGCCAGTACACAGAAACCAAAGAACAGTATCATTTTAAGTTGGTTGGGTTGGGTTGTTTGGGGGAAGAGACCAAACTGCGTGGTCATCGGTCTCATCGGATTAGGGAAGGATGAGGAAGGAAGTCGGCCGTGCCCTTTCAAAGGAACCATACCGGCATTTGCCTGGAGCGATTTAGGGAAGTCACGGAAAACCTAAATCAGGATTGCCGGACGCGGGATTGAACCGTCGTCCTCCCGAATGCGAGTTCATTTTAAGTGATACACAGCTATAGCTATCACTATCCGTCACTCTGCTGATACTGTCTGGATGCCCTCCCAGTAACTAGCTATCCCCTTTCAGCTGAGACAGTTTCTTTTTTAATGGTGGCTTGTGTCAACGCTGTTATGGCAGCAGCAATGTTATCCTGAAATTTGAAATTACGCTAAAGGCCAATTTTGTAAAAAGTAAGGTGCATCAAAATAGACATCCGAGTCTCTCACAATAGTTCTGTTTTCATGAAAATAATGTTTCTACTGTGTTCATTGAACCACAATGACAGTTATAACAGGGTTAAAAACACATATAAATCGAAATCATAACAAAAATTCAAAACTAAAAATTGAACAAAATGTTGTTGTATGCACTCGTGTAAAGTGACTGAGTTTAATTGGAAGAGTGAGATGTGAATTCTGGTGATGTGAAGGCAAAGTATTTTGAAATGTATCCATCCATAAATTAATCTACAAATAATACTAAATCAAAGATCCTCATTCGTTTCTCTGTCTGCACGCGAAGGCTGTTCTCAGAAAATGTATGAATTTTAACACGGTTTTCATCAATAACCTGATTCACGATGAACGCTTGCTTGTGTGTACAGTTTATTACCGCTAAGGCGAAAAAGTCGTCCAGCCGTACATATGAAGCTCACTAGTTAATATTAATTATAACACCATCTTTTAGATGAATATATTTCTGAATAAATATTATGAACTCGTACGTCGTCGAAGGTACCTTGTTTGTTTCAAAATATTTTTTTAACCAAGCCTCAAAAACCAAGTTGAGGTACTGCACTTAAATCAGGCTTGGTGGAATTAGTTCATGGAAGCTGTTCCCCACGAGTAGTGTGTCCCCATGAGTAACAGGTGGTCCTGACTTTAGTAATTGTTAGCAGTGTTGAAAACCAAACGCGAGAACTCGAAACACACGACGAGAGCTGATGGAGCATATTTAAGTAAAATAACTGGTGTGAACACAGACGGATGGTTCCGAGCAGTAAAAAGTAATCGATAGTCATTCTGTTGGCGTAACGCCTGCATCCACATTGTATCTAACTGAACTCTCTCTTCCTGTCTGCTAAAATGTATGTGGTGTTTGTAAACCTCTATGGCGTCTTTACACATGTGTGCAATATAATGCATTGTCTTTACTGAAACGATACTCTCAGTGAACTTCATTTCGTGGTTTCCATCTCGAAAAGCATGTCCCGCAACTGCCGATTTGTCAGTTTGTCCCAGGCTACAGTTCCTTTCTGATCACCTAAGCGGGTGTTAACATTTGTCTTTGTGGTTACAATGTACAGCTGTCAACAGGCACACGGCCCTTTGTATACGGTAGGTGTCGCTATTTTGGGTAATAATAAAGAAATTTGAGACTATTTAACATAACCACTATATCTGAGTATTTGAGTATAGTTGTCTCCTGTTCTGTTTCTTTGTACACTATGTCACATGTCTTGGAGTGGTGAACAGTGACAAAAAGTCAATTGCATGTATCGGCTGAAATTACTGAACAAAAAGGCTGTGTGCAAGGAGCACCAGAGGATTATAAAGGGAATGGAAGAAGGTGTTGCCACAAATAGACTGGAATCTTCTCAACCAGGGAGTCAAGCACATAACACTGAAGAATGTATATATTTTTTATAATTATGTGTAATTAATTATTTTATTTCTTTTTCAAGTTATGTGGAAATGGACAAGGGTTAAGTATGAGCCTCTTCGCTAAGCTATGCTACACTCACTGTCACATTTTATGTTCACTGAAGTCAACTTCATGATGTGTTGAATGGTATCCTTTGGGGACACGTTGTATTATGTTTCTGGCAACTTTTGACAGATTATGGTGTATGATTCCCATCTACGATACTGTAGGGTAGTTGGGGCGGGGACTGAAACGTACCAATACAAGATCGTTAGGATGGTGTGACGTGAAGCACTAACTTCAGGTGACAGGTTACCACATGTACAAGCTTATATAAATTTTGTGACAACCTTATTTCATTTATCTGGTCATTATATAATTCCACTTTTTATACTGATTCAAATTCCATCAATAATTTCGTTTCGACTTTAGTAAGCATACATATGCGTTTGCGCAGGTTCGACTGTTACTAATCGATACTTGAACATAAAACATAAACAATTCTAATTTTGTAATTCTAGAATAGCTTTCTGAAGAAGTGAAACTAGTGTTTCGTTGGTATTTGTGGAATGAACATATGCAAATGTTAGGAACATCTTCTAACAATCTACTTGATATATAAGCAAATTTATGAAAAGCATTGTTATCGGACATATTTTATGAACTTCAATAGTAAAACCCAAAAGCCGTGTGAAACTTTACGTTTCAATGTGAGAGGAGCGAACTAATGCATAATTCCGTGATGTCAGCCTATATACACCAGCATGTTTTGATTGTAACCCATAACTTTTCTATTTCTAATAATGAATGACGTAACCAGTAATTGTTAAAATAATATTTAAGTAATGGCAAATCAGCCATCAAAGTCCTAGTTTTCCTACAGTTTCTGTGAGCCAGTTTTATTACAGTTTTGTAATTGTATTACACAATAAACATGTAATTCTGAAAGAGGAACATCGTACTTTCTTGAAATTTCTCTTGACGCTACCAAATCATTACCTACACTGTCAAGAACTCAGCAAGTTGCAGCAAATGTTGATGGGGAGTATACTTGCAAATTCTTTTACAGCCACTGCAGCATCGGAGATCGTCGAGAAACGAATATGAGTATTTGCTTATTAACTATTGCAACTTTTTGCATTTCAGTTATAGTGTATACTTGCCAACAAGTACACGAATATTTATATACTGTAGGTGTCACTAGTTAATGCCATACTTCTTTTATTGTTCTGAAGCAATATTTTATTTTCTAGGATGGTCTAAGGAAGTTTTCAATCCATTTCGCGATACGGTCTGCAATCAGTATGCATAATAATGTAAGTGCGGTTTGTCCGTGCATGCCGCTGCAATCCGTAATCCATCCCTTACGCCCCCTGAGGGTTATTCCCCATTCAACTTCCAGCTATGATGAAGGTTCTGGTCTGGAGCTGCAGGGTGTTCGCAGATACGGGTGTCAGAGGAGGGTGTTGCGTGCAATTGCACAGTTATTGAGTTTGGATGAAGAAGGACTGGCCGAGTGGGGACTGAACATTATTCGTTACAACAACGGCACTAAATGTCATTTAAAAATGCAGATTCACTTCAAACAAAGAAACACATAAGACTCGAGATAAAAAATTTTTGTCTAAAGAGAAGAGCAACTACCTTAATAAAGACACAGCAAGATTATAGAAGTAGCCAGTTAAATTTAAATTGAACAGTAAATCTCAAGAGTATAGCAAGGCCTCACTAATAAACTAGTTAATCTCTGAAAGATGAATAAAATACGGACATTAATAATAAATACTTTGAATAAGGCATCAAATCCGGAGAACAGTAAATTCTTTACATCAGGCATCAAATCTCGAGAACAGTAAATGCTTTAAATAAATCTTCATATCTCGAGAACAGTAAATACTTTAAATAAGATATCAAATCTTGAGTACAAATGGTTCAAATGGCTCTGAGCGCTATGGGACATAACTTCTGAGGTCATCAGTCCCCTAGAACTTAGAACTACTTAAACCTAAATAACCTAAGGACGTCACACACATCCATGCCCGAGGCAGGATTCGAACGTGCGACCGTAGCGGTCGCGCGGTTCCAGACTGTAGCGCCTAGACCCGCTCGGCCACCCCGGCCGGCAAATCTTGAGTACAATGGATGTCGTAAAATAGCGCATTAAAATCCCAGAGTAACTCCACAAGCGGAAGTGCCTATACAAAATAGGCTCTGCTGTCATCGTGAACTAGGGCACTTCACAGTAGACCACCCGAACAACTCAGATTAGATGTCTCTAAAACACTTACAAAATATAATTACAAAAGAAGATGGAAGATACACATACTCGTGCAATAGAAATATGCCACATCCAGTTAAATAAAGGACTCTATCCCTCCCAATGATAATTCAAGGAAAGGGAACCGGTACGCACAAAACAGAACACTTCCCGTACGCAACGCAAGAAACGGCTACTGTTGATCACTTACAAGGGGAGGCCGCCAATTGTGAAATTCAGATTGGATTCATACTGCGCATAATAAAAGCTCATGGCCAGAGGTGTAATGTGGCAAAGCACCAAGATGCACTTCTCAGCCGTTGTCGATAAAATCGACAGTTAAAAAAAAACGTTGCGGTGAAATACTCTCTACGATTAATAGGTTTCTCGAGCGTCGTGGCGCAGCGGTAAGCGCTCGGGTTCGTAATCCGAAGGTCGCAGGATCGAATCTCGCGCCATGCAATTTTCTTTACTATTAGTTTTTTGTAATTCAAATATATATATATATATATATATATATATATATATATATATATATATATATAAACTATTAATGAATTGCTTATGCATGCTGGTGAAGGCGGATCGCTCTCCAACTGTACCGCCTCCATTTTTCCGTTTTTTTAACAGGGTGTACCAAAGCTCTCCCGTGCCCACTGATTTTCGACGATGTTATAAGTTGCGCTAGGGACCGCATCTACCTTCTTTCGAAGTTAGCAGGCAACTACGCTGTTATGCGGCGGCTCGTTTCGGCCCATTCAACATCTGTCCTTCAAGTGTAACGAGCGAGTAACGGAGTTTATATTTCATACCTGCCACAGCGAATTTGTGTTCGTGGGGTCTCTATTCTAATTCGAACGTTTGACTTACGCTATACGTATTCGTTTCGGAATATCGTTTCTACGTCTTCCGTTAACTATACGTGGCTAACATTATGAAGACAATTAATAACATTTGTGAAATACAACTTTGTTTGCGGAAAAATAATGATGTTCGAAGTCGCCAGTTTTTCCACGACAAACGACTTTCAACAACTTATTATATGCATAATTATTGCAACTGATTGCCGGGAATTATATATATATATTTTGAATGCTGTAATTTATGACTGCAATTATCTGTCACCTTATTTATGTCATTTCATTGTAGCCATTTTTGTTACTGTTTTTGGTGAATAAAAAAAAAAAATCTCGCACCATGCAATTTTTTTTTAGTATTTGTTTTTTGTAATTCAAATGTATATATATATATATATATATATATATATATATATATATATATATATATATATATATAACAGTAACAAAAATGGCTACAATGAAATGACATAAATAAGGTGACAGATAATTGCAGTCATAAATTACAGCATTCAAAAAATGTCTTTAGCAGTACTACAATTTAGCACCTGCACTGTCACCTTCAACTGGTGGCAGTTCAGCATGCACATTTTCTTCTTCTGGAGCCGGCTCCTCATCATCATTTCCCAGACCAAAATTAATCATTCAGTAAATCCTTGATGTGTGTTCCTTCCAGGGTAAATTACATGGACAGAAGAGAAGTCCCGAACAGCGACATCGCAAAATATTTCACTGGCTTGTTATTTTTGTCAATTCCAGCCTTCTAAACGCATCTATAGGGAGTTCAAGATCTTCCTTTATATCAGACACCAGATGTTTCTCGCCATATTCTTGTATCTGCTGTACTGCTGATTTATTTCTCATGTGTGACTTGCAGGTGAGGCTAGGGTCGGGAACGTGACCCAATCCATTCCCTCTCTACTAGGAATCCAGTTCCTAACCTATACCCATTCGATTGAAGACAATTCGAGCATGTTACCATATTTCTTATTGTGATTCTGATATTTGAGTATTTTCTCGAATTCATTTTCCATATACATCTTGTATTCAATATGTTAATCGCTCCCAATATTGTTAAAAACATAACTTGTATATTTGCCCATTAACCAAATCACTGCGTTATTTTTTGCCTGAGGGTAGTAACTTTCCTCTGGTCTGAAGAAAATGTTAGTCGGTACATTGTTTGCTGAAGTTCTTGTTATTTGAGCAATTTTCTCCCTGGTCCACCTCCAGTTGATAATCCGATCTCCACAAGTGTAACGATGAGGCACACTATCAACGAGGTTGCATTTGCTGCAGACGTTTGTGTCAATTAAACCGATGGCAAAGAGACGCTCATCAGTGCTGATGATGTTATTGACTACCTTGTACCACGCTGTTCTCACGTCAGACGAAAGAACATCACTACTGATGCTTTTCCAGACCACATTCCATGCTATTCCAGCATATTTGGTTTCTATGTTATTTTTCCTTTCATGTTTCTGTCTTTCAGCTAAAATCTCCTTTGCTGTAACGTTTTTGTAGTTTAAAATCTTTTTGCTGAGATAACTTAGTTCAAGATAATACTCCCTAATGTGTTTCAGCTTAAAACTTATTTTTTGTATATTTATCGGCGGCTCTACACTTTCTGGCCTGACAATATCGTATAGTTTTGCTGTAATGCACCCTGGATCATTATATATTATGCTCCATGTTCGTTTGACATACAATGCCATCGCTTTAGACTTGATGTCGGTTAGACCCATTCCTCCATTGCTTGGATCCAAAACTGCTGTCTTCACCGGCACTCTAAACAATTCCCCTTTCCACAAGAACTTTGCTAAGGTGGACATGATCGTCTTCGCCACCATTGATGGAATGGGGAGAACCTGTGCTATGTAGTAGGCCTTGGATAAAATATACGTGTTGATAAACAGTATTCTCTGGAACTGGTCTATGCTACGTTGGCAGTTTTCAATCAAGGCTCCCTTGATTTTTCTTGCCACCTCCCGCCAATTTATTGCTATCATTTTTAAAAGGGACGTTGTCAATGCCATTCCAAGAGCTTTATGTTCATTAACATGGTTCGCCCACTCAATGCGTAAGTTAGCAAGCCGCTTTATATTTAGAAATTTACTTTTATTTTCATTTACCCTCGCACCTGATGCGGAACAGTATTTTGCAAGTATCATCTCTAGTTGTGTCACATCTGTTTGGTCTCTGATGATTACGCCTACATTGTCCGCGTAAGCACCTACCACGGTCTTTGTTCCTTGAATAGTAATGCCTGTCAGCCTGTGCTGTAGCTGTCTCAAGAAAGGTTCCAGCGATATAACGAACAGGAGCATGGATAAGGGGCTTCCTTGGGTAACACCCCTTTTTATTTCAATTATTTTTGTCAGTTGACAGTTAACGGAGATTTGTGCAGTAACACCCATAGCCATGTTCTTGATGATATCGATGGTTTTTGGCAGGAAGTCCATTCGGCGCATTAACTCTATCAGGTATTTGTGACTAATTTGATCAAATGCCTTATGGAAGTCTATGAAAAGCAGTCCACATTTTATGTTACTAGCCTGCGCTAGCGCAATGACATCGCGATACAAAGCCGCAGTTTGTAAAATCGTTCTTCTAAAAGCACAAGTCTGCTGTTGGCCTATGATGTCAGCAGTGCATGGTGTACAGCGCTTGTTAATTACTCGAGCTATAATTTTATAATCTGAATTTAAAAGCGAAATCGGCCGTAGGTTGTTTATTTTTTTGCAGCCTCTGTTCTTCGGGAGCAACACGATTTTGCATTGTTTGAACTCTGCAGGTACTGGCTTTCCTTGTAAGACTTCATTGACAATTTCGGTGAACTTTTCTCCTATTAGGGTCCAAAATCGTTTATAGAATTCAATGGGCAATCCGTCAGCTCCTGGAGATTTTCTAGCAGGGGAGCTGCACACGATTTCTAATACATCTTCCTTGGTGATGTCCAAAGAAATGTTCTCATCATCATCTCGCGATATTCGTGGAAGATATGTACCAAAGAGCTCATCGTATTCTTCTTCGTTTGTTTCCCCTGACGCATACATATGTTCGTAGTAGGCTGAGATCTCTTTAATTATTTCCTTCTGGGTGGTGATTATGGTACCATCATCTATTTGAAGTTCATCCATGAAACTTCTTCTTCTATTCTTGGCGTGTCTGACAAGGTGGTACAATGCAGCAGTCTCATCTTCAGTGACTGACTTTGCTTTGGATTTTATTTTAAGTCCCTCCAGTTCCTTACGTTTCAGACTTATTGACTTTGCTTTTGTTTTCTTGATGTCTTTTAATCTTGTAGGAATTGCATCTGTCTGATCGTAGAGGTCCCTGAGCACGCTGTAGTAGAATTCTACAGTCTGTTTCCGTTCTCTGGCCATATCTATACTAAAAGATATTAAAACTTTCCTTAGCTTCGATCCGGCGACCTTCGGATTACAAACCCGAGCGCTTACCGCTGCGCCACGACGCTGTGGAAAATTATTAATCGTAGAAAGTATTTCACCGCAACGGTTTCTTTTAACTGTCGATTTTCTCGACAACGGCTGAGAAGTGCATCTTGGTGCTTTGTCACATTACACCTCTGGCCATGAGCTTTTATTACGCGCAGTATGAATCCAATCTGAATTTCACGATTGGCGGCCTCCCCTTGTTAGTCAAGTTATGAAATTAAAATGTTGGGCCGGAAGGCCATCAATAATACACTTTAAAGTTATAAATCAGCAGGTACATTACTATATAGGATGTTAAAGAAAGCTATCCAATATTTCTGGGGATGATAGTATGCATCAAAACAAGATAAAAATGTCTTATGACCGTAGGTCCTACAAAGCAAACGTTCTGACATACGACGTATGAACACGTGTTCGTAGGACGTGCTTTTGTGATGTCATCCATGGCAATGCATTACTTGTCCTACTATAGCCCACTACCCGATGGTTAACGAGGATTACAAGTCCTGCCAGGGAATATTGCGAGGTAGAACGGCATCACGAAGACTTGGTTGCGGATACGAGCACCGTTGTTGCATTGTCGCTCCGTGGCATACCAGGGTCGACAGCGTGCTGGGATACTGCCGTGCATTATCGATGTAAACATTAGTTGGCACAGTGGTCTGCACTAAATGGTTCCGTTTACGTTTTGTGATTGTACATCTGCTTATATCTGTTTTACTTTCGCGTAGATTTCTACTAAACCCCGGGTGCGTACCGTGATGTTTGACGTGCCTGCAGGTCACTCTCTTGCAGATGGTCTGACATAACTACCAATGAACGCCTTTCTGTTTCCACAAGGGAAATGGCAGACATGATTTGCCGCTGTGGTTTAGCGGATGGAGTTAATCTGAGAGCCCGTAACCTGTACACTGAACGATTTCCAGCACGGAGGGTGCCATCTGTTAAGCTGTACAGCCGACTGTTGGAGAGCGTCTTGAGTAAACAGGTTCTGTAGCACCCAACAGAGTAGACAGTGGAAGGCCTCCTCAAGTTCGCACTCCTGAAATGGAGGAGCGTGTTCTAGGTGCAGTGGCCGACAATCCTGGAACCAGTGTGCGACGCATAGCAGCAGCTGAAGGTATTAGCCATCCTCTGGTCTGGGCAGTACTTCATGAGCAGTTGTTGTATCCGAACCATGTTCAGCAAGTCCAGGCCCTTAGGGCACAAGACCATTCTGCCACAGTGCAGTTCTACCAATGGCTCTCGCGGCAGTGTGGTGCAGATCCACAACTTGCCTCCTAGGTTTTGTTTACTGATGAAGCATGGTTTACATGACATAGCGATGCAAATTTCCATAATCAGCATGCGCGCGCCGATAAAAGTCCCCACACAGTTCAAGAAACAAGGCATCAGGATTGATTCTCTATCGATGTATGGGCAGGCGTTCTTGGCGATAAATTATTAGGGCCATACATGATACTAAAGAGATTAACCGAGGTTCCTTGATGATGATGATGATGATGATGATGATGATGATGATGTTTGGAATGTGGGGCACTCGTCTGCACGGTTATCAGCGCCTGTACAAATTCCCAACCTTTACTCAGCCCAATTTCACCACTCACATGAATGATGATGATATGATGAGGACAACACAAACACCCAGTCATCTCGAGGCAGGTGAGGATCCCTGACCCCGCCGGGAATCGAACCCGGGACCCCATGCTCAGGAAGCGAAAACGCGACCGCGAGACCACGAGCTGCAGACCTGAGGCTCGTTATCACCGCTTTCTGAATAACATACTGCCTGTCTTGCTGAAGGATTTGCCATGTCAGGACAGACTATAGATGGGGTTCATTCATGATGGTGCACCAGCACATTTTCTCTGCACTGTTCGTCGGTACTTGACGAGGACATTTGAAAACCAGTGGTCTGCACTGGGAGGCCCATACTTTGGCCTGCTCGTTCCCCACACCTAAATCCACTAGACTTCTGACTATGGGGAATAGGAATAGAAATTAGTCTGTGCCACCCCAATAAACGATGTGCAGACACTAAACAGTTATGGCTTCTGTGCATCTCAGTGCATTAAGAACCAACCAGAGCGATTTTAAAGAGTACTTGAGTACATACACCGAAGGGCAGAGACATGCATTGAGATGAATGGACATCATTTTGAGCACCTCCTCTGAACAAGTGGTCATACCTCAGAATGTATGCTTTGTAGGACATGATTATAAGACTTATTTTTGGTTTTCGTGCATACAATCATCCCCTAAAATACTGGATAGCTTTTTAACAGCACTTATATATCAAGATGAAGTCATCAAATAACAACAAATAAACCCATCATAAAGACTTTCCTCATGGCAGACTGAGCGTAGCTGACAGCTTGACACGTGGAAAAGTTCACTCGGCGAATGCGATAAGCCAGGAAGCACGCTCTAGGGGAACACACAGCCGGAACGCACAGGTACAATTGCACGACGTGAAAACAGCACAGGGAAAGACACAACATGAGAGCTGAAATCCAGTGAACCGTCCCAAAACTCCCTCACGCGGTACCGTTAATGAAGACTCACCAGAAGACTGCTTCTGACCCTAAGATGTCAACCCCTGTAGCCCCCGGACTGGAGCCCCACTCCTGAATGCGCCCAACAGGCCTCACCAGCCCGTCTGCTGCCAACGGTCGTCTCTCGGCTCCGCGAGGTCGCGCCGAATTGATCCTTCAACTCGCTCTCCTCCAGCTTCCGCCAAAATACATCCTTCGTGCCTGAGGAACGAGCATAGCGACGAGCCCAGGACTCTGAGAACAGCCAACACGACCTCGGGCCATGTATCAACCCAGTAGCACACGGATCCACTTGCTTCCTGCTACCACCACCCTACTCCTTGCCGGTTACATTCCAAGAAACTCCGCCAAGTGCCTCAGTTCATCACATGCACGCACCCTCTGGCCAAAGATTTGCCCACGCGCAAGCTTGAGGCGACCTATCGACTTGTGGCGTGGCTCAGAGGGAAACGCGCCAATGGACTTCTTATGGGAAGTCAGTGAAGCAGCAGGAAATCTAATGCTGAAGTGACTGATACTGACCAGAATGTTCCTGAACATTCTATAATGTTCCAAACACAATGTTAGAGAATACTGGAGAATGCAGAAGAAAGTTTCAGACTATAACGGTATCTTACAGAAGGTTCGAGAATGTCTTAGAATGTTTTAGAATGTTGCAGTGTGTTTTAGATCGTGGTGGAATGTTCTAGAATTTTTCAGTGTGTCCATGAACGTAGTTGTTGTTGTGGTCTTCAGTCCTGAGACTGGTTTGATGCAGCTCTCCATGCTACTCCATCCTGTGCAAATTTCTTCATTTCTGAGTACCTACTACAACCTACATCCTTCTGAATCTACTCAGTGTATTCATCTCTTGGTCTCCCTCTACGATTTTTACCCTCTACGCTGCCCTCCAATACTAAATTGGTGATCCCTTGATGCCTCATAACATGTCCTACCAACCGATCCTCCATGAACGTATTAGAGTATTTTAGAATGCTGCAAGATGTTTGAGAATGTTGTCGAATGTTCTTTTTCAGTGTGTACAAGAACGTATTAGAGTATTATAGAATGTTGCAAGATGTTTGAGAATGTTGTCGAATGTTCTAGAATTTTTAAGAATGTTTGATAACGTTCTAGACCTAGAATGTTCCAGAATGTTTGCGAAAGTTCTTGATGTTCCATCATCGAGCTTAGTGGAGATACATTCCAGCTTACAATGGTATACAGGATTTGTCCCAAGAGTTTCGAAAGTAGAATTCCTCAGCGAACCAGAAGGGCTTGAACAATGTGGTCTTTGGCGGGAATGATGGTGAGAAAACCTGCCTAATGCATTCTACTGTACTCAGTCGCCTCTGGCAATAATGAGAGAGAATCGCATTTCACACAAAAAGTGTTTTGGTGATGTGTCGAATTCAGAATGCAGTAGTTAATTGAGCAGCAACATGTAATGTTTGTGTTAAACACAAAAAATCTGGCTCTGAGGTGTAGGGTCTGATTTGGGAAGTCCTCGGGACAAAGCTAGCCACGAATTTACGAGTGGCACATAATGTTCTATGACGGCCGTTTCTGATGTGCATCAACATCACAAACGTACGAGAGTGTGAAGAAAGTGCTAAAAGTCTTGAACAGGGATCGACGCCTAAGTGTAATACTCATAGCAGAGGATTGCAATATACCGAAATCGAATGCTTATGATGTTTGAGAGCCGAATTTAGGGATGAGAAAGGTGCACGCAAGGATGGTTCCAAGACTGCTGACCTACGAATAAAAGGAAATCTGTGTGCTCAAGTCTCACAAGTTGTTGGACCACCGCGGAAGTCACCCCAACATTTTTTGGACAGAGTAGTGACAAGCGACGAACCTGATCCAGAATAAAAAAGACGATGCAACGAGAGACTTTCGTTTTGATTAAACACTTTTACGAGTAAAGCCCAGCTTACTTTGTGCAGGTCGATGATCACTGTCTGTAATGTAAAATGTACGTCGCTCAAAGAAGGCCCCCATGAGCAAATCCGATATTAAGACAATGGTTATTCTCTTTTTTACTAGAAAGGTGTGATTCAGAGTGAATTTGTGCCTCAAGGACAAACAGTTAACGACCAGTTTTACTCTCAAATCCTTGTCTGTATGAAGGATAGGGCGAAACGCTTCAGGAAAGATATCGTGGACAAATGAATTTTGCATCACGACAATACGCCGAGCCATACTGCCCTCATCGTGGAAGTTTCTCGCCATGAACGGCGTGGCGTCACTGCCCTAGCCAGCATACAGTCCTGATTTGGCAACGCCGGCGTTCATTTTGTTTCCGAGAATAGAGAGAAGCTTCAAGGGCCACTATCACTGGTCGTTGAAGGGGTAAAAGAAACTTCGACTCGGTGTCTTAATGAGTTTCCCGGTGACGGGAAGCCTACGCTGATTGGGCGACTCAGTGGCAGCGAAGCGCAGAAGGAGAAAGAAGATAAAGGGTGGTTATTATTAAACTTTCGCTACTTGAGCCAAAGTAGATGGAAAAATACCTGCCATATGGGAACCAAACTTTATAGCAATGATGTTCAGTCTGTCACTGCAGGATTTGCGTTGTTATTAGTGTTAATACCACGACTTGCGTTACGCGCCGGTACTGGTACAGCGACGCAGGGCTGAATCAGGCATCAGCACTCATTACAGTTGCAGACAGTCAACATCGACCTGGACAGAGTAAGCAGGGCTTTATTTGTAAAAGTGTTTCATCAAAAGAACGGCAATAGTACTGCTGACCTTCTCGAGCATCGATGCTTTAAAGGAATATGGAGAGGTCCTCTTTCCGCATCGGGGTGGAACATGATTTCAAATTAACTGTCGATTTGAGAACCGCTCCTGAGAGAGGCCGACAGCAAATTCCGTCATAGATTGTTGAAGAGGTTACAGTTGAGGACGCTGGAAGCAATGTGCGTTCTTCAAGCAGTGCACGAGCTGAACACTCCAAAGTCCACCATTCGAAAAATGCTAAGAACAATTGTGAAATGGCTTTTCTAGTGCAGTTCCAGGCAGTCAAGGATCAGATGGTCGTCACATCGAACAACGTTTGTAACATGGAAAGAAAAAACGATACGAAATTAACGAACGATACCCTTACATGTGGAAATTATAATGTGTTTCTTTTAACGCTTTAATTATTTCTCTATCGCCTGTCCTTACAAATGTTTCCACAAAGTTTCATTGCCCTACCATCACTGGTTTTTCATTTGGGTCCTCTCATGCAGCCGGCCGGTGTGGCCGAGCGTTTCTATGCGCTTCAATCTGGAACCGCGCGACCGCTACGGTCGCAGGTTCGAATCCTGCCTTGGGCATGGACGTGTGTGATGTCCTTAGGTTAGTTAGGTTTAAGTAGTTCTAAGTTCTAGGAGACTGATGACCTCAGATGTTAAGTCCCATAGTGCTCAGATCGGCGGGAGTGGCCGTGCGGTTCTAGACGCTGCAGTCTGGAGCCGAGCGACCGCTGCGGTCGCAAGTTCGAATCCTGCCTCGAGCATGGATGTGTGTGATGTTCTTAGGTTAGTTAGGTTTAATTAGTTCTAAGTTCTAGGCGACTGATGACCTCAGAAGTTAAGTCGCATAGTGCTCAGAGCCATTTGAACCATTTTGGGATTCTAAACTTAAAAGATGAATGAGAAGATGAAATTACAGAAGAAGGCTGAGTGAGACACCTATCAAGTAGACACAAAGAAATTAATGAAGAAACAAGCTTACGAAATAAACTAAGTAAAGTGGCAATAGGTAAAGTTCGTGAAAGAGAACGATCAAAAGCAAATGAACAAACGTTAGTGAACGTTCAATGCAAGGTGATAACGGTTTGGCAGGTGAAGCCTTCCGCTCTATAAAGAAATGCTCATGTGAGTAACTGAGTACTTTCACTAAAATTGGGGTACTGCTGTACTGTTTATACTGAAGTGGATTTAAGGGTACTTAAGAATATTTTCAAGCAATGCGGAGTATTACTGAACATTTGAGAGTAATTTCGAGGGTGTAATACTAATATTTTTTCGATTTTATAGAATATTTATTTGTAAGATCTTCTCGAATGTTCTCGAGTAATCTGGCATGTTGTCAAAAAGAAAACAATGATAATAAAGACCAAGCGAAGCCATTTTTAAGTAGTTTGTTAACGAAAGGGTGGAAAACTTTTCCAGTAGGCGACCATTGTCACACATTTGTTCTGGTTTTCTTTCTTCTCTTTTTGGATGGAATGCTCGATCACGCCTTACTGGAGCAACTGTTTTCCTTGAAAGCTAACCATAAGCGATTCATCTCGTCTTGTAAATAAACGACTCGCAAATCTTATTAGCCCTGTTCACCAAAGTTTTAATGACGCCTCTTTTTGTCTTGGATGATGGTTGGATTCTTTATGAAGGTATCGCTCAGCGCGTTTAGAACTCGATGCCCATTTGATCATTGATTGATCGGAAATTTAAGTTTTCCTTGCTCTCTTTCTCCGCAGTATATTAAATTATTTGGGTTGATACCATTGAGATTTAATCAAAACTTCCTTGTTCCAGTGTTCGAACCTCATCACTGCTTAGATTTTGAATAAAAATCATCAGTAATGGCCGCCGAAGACTTCTGGCATTAGAAGTGACCCTCCTTTTGCCAAGGGCCCTGTCAAAAAGGCCGGAGGAGTGGACAGATGTTCAGGGCACTCTCTTGTTCTTGGTCTGGGAAACTATCTCTAAAAGGCGGAACAATCAGCAATGAGGATGAAGAGAGCAATGGAAACCACTGCTTTAATGGCACATAACGTGTATCCACAGGACATGTGGCCTCTAACTGAAAAATGGGACTGCCAAGGTGGAAATCACCATGAGGAAAAAACTGAATAACCAAGGAAGGGGTAACGTTCTACGTGTCGGTGCATGGAATGCCAGAAATTCGAACGTAGTAGGAAAGCTAGAAAATCTGAAAAGGCTCAACGTAGATGTAGTGGGGTTCAGTGAAATGAAATGGAAAGAAGACAAGATTTCTGGTCAGACGAGTATAGGGTAATATCAACAGCAGCAGAAAATGGTACAACGGAAGTAGGATTCATTATGTATAGGAAAGTGGCAGAGAGTGAGTAAAAGTGAACAAGTCAGTGGTTGGGTTGTTCTCATCAGAATCGACAGCAAACCAACAACGACAGCAATAGTTCATTTTTTATTTCGTCTCTTATGGCCTTATCATGTACAATGTTAACAGTTCTTAGACCTTTAACATGTCATACCTGTTAAGGCAGTCCAAAGTAGGTAAACAAGACTAGTCTAGCAGATACGACATGTTAATGGTCTAAGAACTTTTAGCATTGTCTATGATAATGGTACAAAAGCCGAAATCTAGATAGTTCAGAATGTACATATAGCAACACACAGTCAAATGGCGGTTTACTCTCCCAAAAATATTGCATGACTGTTGCTCAACACTATCGAAAACTTCTAACAATAGTTCAGGTATACATGACGATGTCGCAAGCAGGGGATGAAGAGAGAGAAAAAGTGTTTGAGGATGTTGAACGGGTAATTCAGAACGTAAAGGGAGAGCAAATTCTAACGGTCATGGGAGACTGGAATGCTGAGGTAGGGGAGGAAGTAGAAGAAGAAAGCATTACCGGAGAATATGGGCTTGGTCGTAGGAATGAGAGAGGAGAAAGACTAATTGAGTTCTACATTAACTCTCATACAATAATAGCAGATACCCTGTTCAAGAATCAAAAGAAGAGGAGGTATACTTCGAAAAGGCCAGGAGACACGGAAAGATTCCAGTTAAATTACATCATGCAGTGATTGCCAAATCAGATATTGGAATGTATCCTGTAATCAAGAGGCAGCTATAGACTCAGATCACAATATTGTACAAGTTGAAGTTTAAGAGACTAGTGAGGAAGAATCAATGTGCAAAGTAATGGGATACGGAAATACTACGGAATGAAGAAATACGCTTGAAGTTCTGTGAGGCTGTACATACTGCGATAGTGAACAGCGTAGTAGGCAGTTCAGTTGAAGAGGAACTAGCATCTCTAAAAAGGCAGTCACAGAATCTGGAAAGGAAAACGTAGGTACTAGGTAGGTAAACCATGGACAACGGAAGAAACATTTCACTTGATCGACGAAAGAAGAAGCACAAAAATATCCAGGGGAATTCAGGAATACAGAAATACAAGTCACTTAGGAAAGAAATAAACTGGAGGTGAAGCTAATTTAAAATGGCTGCATGAAAAATGTGAAAAATTTGAAAAAGACGTGTTGGTCGGAAAGACTGGCTCAGCGTGTAGAAAAGACAAAACAACCTTCGGCGAAATTATAAGCAAAGGTGGTAACTTTAAGAGTGCAACGGGATTTCCACCGATAAATGCAGAGGGGCGAGCAGATAGGTGGAAAGAGTATACTGAAGACCTCTATGAGGGAGAAGATTTGTCGATGTGATAGAAGAAAAAACAGGAGGCGAGAGGAATGAGGAGGGAGATCCAATATTAGAATCAAAATTTGAAAGAGCATTGTACGACTTAAGATAAAATAAGGCAAAAGGCATGGATAACATTCCGTCAGAATCTCCAAAACCATTGGAGGAAATGGAAACAAATCGACTATTCAAACTAGTGTGCAGAATGTATAAGATTGCTGACATACCATCACACTTTCGGAAAAACATCATCCATACAATGTCGAAGATAGCAAGAGCCGACAAGTTCGAAAAACAGTCGCACAAGCAGCTTAAGAGCTCATGCATCCAAGTTGCTGACAAGAATAATGTAGAGAAGAATGGAAAAGAAAATTGGGCGCAGTTAAACGACGATCAGTTTGGCTTTAGGAAAGATAACGGCACCAGAGAGGTGATTCTGACGTTTAGGTTGATAACGGAAGCAAGACTGAAGAAAAATCGAGACACGTTCATAGGATTTGTCGACATGGAAAAAGCGTTCGGAAATGTAAAATCGTGCAAGATTTTTGAAATTCTGAAAAAAATGTTAAGCTATAGGGAGATACTGGTGATATTCAGATATGTACAAGAGCCAAGAGGGATTAATACGAGTGGAAGACCAAGGACGAAATGCACGTATTAAAAAGGGTGCTACTGTTGAATCGAAATATGGAAGAAGCAATGATGGAAATAGAAGAAAGATTTAAGGCTGGGATTAAAATTTAGGATAAAACGATATCGATGATAAGATTCGCCGATGATATTGCTACCCTCAGTGAAAGTGAAAAATAATTACAGGGTCTGCTGAATGAAATGAATAGTGTAATGAGTACAGAATATGGAGTGAGAGTAAATCGAAGAAAGGCGAAAGTAATAAGAAGGATCAGAAATGAGAACAGTGAGAAACTTAACATCAGAATTGGGGATCACGGAGTAGATGAAGTTGAGGAATTCTGTTACCTAGGCATTTGTCTGGAATGTAGACTTATTGCAAAGTGAAACATGGACGACTAACAGTTGAGACAACAAGAGAAGATAAGTTTTTCAAATTTGGTGCTACAGAAAAATTCTGAAGATTAGATGGGTAGGTCGGATAAGTAATGAGGTACTGACCCGTACTGCGGCGAAACATAATTCATGTCACAACTTGCCTAAAAGAGGGGGTTATTGATAGGTCACTTACTGTTGCGTCACGCAATTGTGAACTTATTAATGAAGGTAACTGTGCGTGACAAAATTGTAGGGGGATAGGTTCGCATGAAAACAAAATTACAGATTCAAATGGATATAGCTTGCAGCATTCATGCAGAGATGAAGATTTCACAGGAAAGGCGACCATGGAGAGCTGTAACAAATCAGTCATCTGACGGAAGATCACAAATGAAAAACCAAAACCATGTCATTAGCTTCTAGGCAGGTATTAAATTTTATTCTTTGCAAATTAGAAACTTAGAAGGCACTTTTCCGCACATCAGATACAAATCTTTTACATGATAGTAGAATTTTTTTTCAAAAAAAAAAAAAAGTGATTTAAGTATAATTTTGTTGAACGGACTAGCTTTCTTGAAAGCGCCTTACTTTTTTGTGTAAAAACTTTACAAAATTCGAAGAAGGAATTGATTTATTACAACGCAGCACTCGAAAAATCTGCTTCAGGCCGTGAGGGAATTTCAGATTTAGCGCGCTATGAGGCGCTGTTTGATTTTGACCTGCAATTGGACGACCATTTGGGATACCCTAAGAGCGATGATCAACGGCATGATGATGCAGAAGGCAATGGACACAACCGCATTATAGACACATAATGCGTATCCCCAAGACATGTGGCCTGTAACTGAAAAGTGTCGTGATGATCTCTCTATTGGCAAAAGATTCCGGAACAGTCCCCCATTCGGATCTCCGAGAGGGGACTGGCAAGGGAGTGGTGACCATGAGAAAAACATTGAATAACCAACCAAGGGCTAATATTCTACGAGTGGAGGAGTGGCATGTCAGAAGTTTGAACGTAGCAGGGAAGTTATAAAATCTGAAAATGCTCAATCTAGACATAGTGAGGGTCAGTGAAATGAAATGGGAAGAAGATAAGGATTTTTGCTCAGATGAGTATAGGATAATATCAACAGCAGCAGAAAATGCTCGTTATGAATACGGAGGTAGGATGGATAGTGAGTTACTCTGAACAGTTCAGTGAAAGGGTTGTTATCATCTGAATCGACAGCAAACCAACAACGACAACAATAGTTCAGGTATACATGCCGACGTGGCAGGTACAATACGAAGAGGCAGCGAAAGTATATGACGATACTGAATGGGTTATTCAATACATAAATGGAAATGAAAATCTTATTGTGATGGGGAACTGGAATGCGGTTTGTAGAGGGAAGTGGTAGAACAAAGGGTTACGCGAGAATATTGGCTTGATAGTTGGAATGAGTGAGGAGAAGGATTAATTGAGTTCTGTAATAAATTTCAGCCAGTAATAGCGAATACTCTGTTCAAAAACCAGAAGCGGAGGAGCTGTAATTGGAAACGGCCTGGAGGTACGGGAAGATTTCAGTTAGATTACATCATTATCAGGCAGAGATTCAGAGGAGGCGGAGGAAGTATTGTTTAAAGTTCCGTCGACAACGAGGTTGTTAGAAATGGAGCACAAGCTCGGATTAGCAAAGGATGGAGAAGGAAATCCGACACGTCCTTTCAAAGAAAGCATCCAGGCATTGCCTCAAGCGATATAGAGAAATCACGGAAAGATGGCGGGACGCGTGTTTGAACCGTCTTCCTCCAGAATGCGAGTCCATTATGCTAACCTCCGCGGCACCTCGATCGGTAGAGATTCAGAAATCATATAATAGACTAAGTTTCAGATCATAATTTAGTAGCGATGAAAAGTAATCTGAAGTTTATGAGACTAGTCAGGATGAATCAATACGCAAAGAAGTGGAATCCAGAAGTAGTGAGGAATGAAGAGATACGGATACTGCTACGGATACTGCGACAGTGAATAGGCCAGGAAGAAGTTCTTTTGAAGAGGAATACGTCTCTAGAAAGGGCAGTCGCACAAGTTGGAAACAAAAACGTAGCCACAAAGACGGTAACTACGGCGAAACCAAGGGTAATGAAGAAATACCACAGTCGATCGATGAAAGAAGGGGGTACAAAAATGTTCAGGAAAATTGAGGATTACAGAAACCCAATTTGATTAGGAATGAAATAAATAGAAGGCGTAAGGAAGCTAAGGCGAAATGGCTGCATGAAAAATGTGAAGAAATCGAAAAAGATATGATTGTCGAAAAGACTGACTCAGCATATAAAATGGTAATAACAACTTTATATGAAATTGGAAGCAAGTGTGGTAACATTAAAGACTGCAATGTAAATTCCACTGTTAAATGTAGGGGAGAGAGCGGATAGATGGGAAGGGTTCATTGAAGGCCTCTATGAGGGTAAAGATTTGTTTGATGAAATAGAAAGAGGAACAGGTGTCAATATAGAAGAAATAAGGGATCTACTACTAGAACCAGCATTTAAAAGAGCTTTGGAAGACTTAAGATCAAATAAGGCAGAAGGGACAGATAATATTTTATCAGAATTTCTAAAATCATTGGGGGAAGTGGCAAAAAACGACTATTCACATTGATGTGTAAAATGTAAGAGTTTGGTGATACACCATCTGACGTTCGGAAAAATACAACCCATACAATTCCGGAGGCTGCAAGAGCTGAAAAGTACGAAAAAAATCGCACAATCAGCGTAACAGCTCATGCACTCAAGTTGCTGACAAGAGTAATGTACAGAAGAATGGAAAAGATAACTGAGGATGTGTTGGATGACGATCAGTTTGGTTTCAGGAAAGGTAAAGACAGAGGCAGTTCTGACTTAGCGGCTGGTAATGGAAGCAAGGCTAAAGAAAAATCAAGACACGTTCCTAGAACCTGTCGACATGGGAAAAGCGATCGAAAATGTCAGTTGATGCCAGATGTCTGAAATTCTGAGCCAAATAGGGGTAAGCGATAGACAGAGACGGGTAATATACAGTACTATATGTACTAGAGCCTAAAGGGAATAATAAGAGTGAAAGACCAAGAACGAAGTGCTTGGATTAAAAATGGTATACGACAGGGATGTAGTCTTTCGCCCTACTGTTCAATGACTATATCGAAGAAGCAGTGAAGGAAATAAGTGAAAGGTTTAAGAGTGGAATCAAAATTCAATGTGAAAGAATATCAGTGATAAGATTTGCTGATGACATTGCTATCATCATCGGTGAAAGTGAAGAAAAATTGCAGGATCTGCTGAACAGAATGAACACTCTAACGAGTACAGAATATGGATTGAGAGTAAACCGACAAAAGATGAAAGTAATTAGAAGCAGCAGAAATGAGAAGAGAGCGAAACTTAACATCAGGACTGATGGTCATGAAGCAATAGAAGTTAAGGAATTCTGCTACTTAGGCCGCAAAGTAACCCATGACGGACGGAGCAAGAAGGACATCAAAAGCAGACTAGCACTGATAAAAAGGGCATTCCCGGCCAAGAGAAATCTACTAGGCCTTAATTTGAGGAATAAATTTCTGAAAATGTACGTTTGGAGCAGCGTATTGTATGGTAGTAAGACATGTACGCTGGGAAAACCGCAACAGAATCGAAGTATTTGAGATGTGGTGCTAAAGACGAATGTTGGAAATTAGATGTACTGGTAAGGTAAGGAATAAGGAGGTTCTGTGCAGAATCGCAAAGGAAAGGAATACATGAAACCCCTTGATAAAGAAGGAACAGCATGACAGTAAATCTGCTAAGACATCAGGGAATAGCTTCCATGGTACTAGAGGTAACTGTAGAGGATAAAAACTAGAGAAAAGCAGAGGTTGAAAACCGTGCGGCAAGTAATTGAGGACGTAGGTTGCAAGTGCTGCTACGAGATGAAGAAGCTGGCACAGGAGAGGAATTCGTGGTGGGCTGGATCAAACCACTAAGAAGTCTGATGACTCAGAAAAAATTGTCCCATTTCTGCACTGTGTTCATTGCGTTGTTTGATAACGACATAGCTTCGCCGTTTACAGTACTCTGCTATTTTAATTCGGTTGTCGAATTACGTAGTGCTACAGTTACTGTGGGAAAGTCGGCTAATTGTATTTTAATGATTTTGTTAAAATGATACTATAACGAGTGACACCGAGAGAAAAAGACAGAACAGCATAAATATGTTTATATTTACTTAAAAAGGAAGAAAGAAAGAAATACAAAAGTGTTGGTAGTGAGGACGAAGCCCTTCGTCCCACACGAACACTAAAGCCATCTTGTGTTGATGAGACGCCTTCATGTTTATCCTAGGTGACAACTACAGATGCGTCAACCAGTTATGAGGGCTATTCAGAAAGTAAGGTCCGATAGGGCGCGAAATGAAAACCACAGTGAAAATCCGCTGAAGCTTTGCACCGATGGGTTGGACACTGCCTCTAATACACCCGTCAATGGTGTCACGTCGGTCCTTTCAGTTCTTAGTGCACAGTGAGCACGTAAAGATGCCTAGAAAATGGTGTCTGCCGCCAAGTATGAGGGCCAGATGGGAGATTTCCCCCGATATCATGCAGCCTACATAATACAACTGTCATGCGTTTCCTTCTTCATAACAATTCTCGGCCGCACTCTGCAGGGGCAATGAAGATGCTCCTGCAGCGTTTTCGATGGGAAGTGTTTTATCAGCCTCAATACAGCCCGTAATTGGCTCCCCCTGATTTTCATCTGTGTTCAGATGAACCGGCAGCTACGAAGACATTTTGGCACAGACAGTGAGCTGTATACTAGCGTAGAGAATTGGCGTAAAGCACAGGCGGCTGCGTTCTCCGGCCTGGTTATTGGAAGTTAGTACAACGCTACAAAAAATGTCTTAAATCGGTGCGGCGACTATGTAGAGAAGTAGCTGGAAGGTGTAGCTAACTGCTGCAAATAAAACATTGTTGATTTTCACAGTCGTTTCCATCTTGCGACCGATCGGACGTTACTTTCCGAATAGCCCTCGGACGTGCTTCAAGATCGTGATATAGGTGTCACTACAATATAAACAGGCACAGCGGTTGACTTGATATCATACAGAAGTGTGTCTACAATCCCTTAGCCATATTTCAGTTAACAGTTGAATCTAACCCTGCTTTGTTAGAATATGACATTCTGACAAACTGCTGTGCTAAGCAAATGTACAGTTATTGAAGTGAGATAATAAACGTCAGATAACACACTTCCATAATTTTGTCGATATAATAAGTTTCGTGAACTTTATACTGAGCTAAAGCGCTCTATTTCCGCTAGGGAAATGTCAGTAGAAATCATTACACAGTACTCTGTGCCTCCTGCCATTACTGCCTTATCTTACGTTCTACGGTGTTCGGTACGAAATGTTTTGTACATAAGTTGTGTATGCCTTTGTCGCTGCCACATCGTGCTACACTTGAACATGAACTTGTTTCAAATGCGCTTTGCGAAATCTCATTGTAATTGTGTTCAAAGTGGTTCAAATGGCTCTGAGCACTATGAGACTTAACAAATGGCTTGGTTCAAATGGCTTTGAGCACTATGGGACTCATCATCTCAGGTCATCAGTCCCCTAGAACTTAGAACTACTTAAACCTAACTAACCTAAGAACATCACACACAGCCATGGCCGAGGCAGGATTCGAACCGGCGACTGTAGCAGTCGCGCGGTTCCAGACTGAAGCGTCTAGAACCGCTGAGCCACCGCTGCCGGCTTGTAATTGTGTCTGATGTTTTTATCAAAGCAGATGATCGGCACAAAAAAGTGTTTTCAGCACTATACGACATGCACCTGTTTTCCCCGCCCCCGCGACAACGACAGTGCCACTCATAAAGTTTAATGGCCGATTACTACGGGTATTGCATTTAAAGCAAAGCGTGTTTGGCTGTTGGCAGCAGCTCCGAATGCGACAAACTGCATCATACAGTCTGTAGCATCCACTTGTGGAGCCGCATGCTCCCACTGTGTTGCATGTGAACGAGAAGTGAGCCTTCCCCACTATTGTCCCAATTGTCCGTCGGAGGTTCGAGTCCTTGTGTGCTGTCCATAGCGTAAGTTAGTTAAAGTAGTGTGTAAGTTTATGGACCGATGACCTCAGCCGTTTGATCCCTTACCAGAAATCCCAAAAAAATCTTACTTCACAGCACGCAGAGGGAAATAGACATCTGTGTGGCCATCCGAGTTTGCCTGTGAGCGCCGAGTACGTCCAGTCACGGAGCAAAAATATGCCAACTGCATAAACTGAAGGTACCGTTTGTTCTGTTCCTATATATCTTGTTTCATGGTACGTAAATTTCCAATATTTTCATGTCTGCTCTCTAAAGATTTGGAATACCACTCAATCCATGATAAGATGATTGCACAACTACGTTTATACCAATGGTCATCACTTCGAACACCTTCTGTAAACGGACGTTCATGCCATCTTTCTGACCTTCATTGACCTTCAAAGACGTTACTGTTAGACATCATTGGATTATTCTCGATAGCCGTTATCAGGAAATAAGCGAAAAAACAAAAAACAAAGTTGACATTCATATCTCTGAGCCGACCTCACCTAGAAACAAAAAACCAACGTCATATTATGGTCAACGTTGTCCCATGGAACTTTGGTCCCACAAACTTTTCAGCTCCTATCATACTTTCTAGGTGGAAATATGAGGAGGAGGAGGAGATTAGTGTTTAACGCCCCGTCGACAACGAGGTCATTAGAGACGGAGCGCAAGCTCGGATGAGGGAAGAATGGGGAAGGAAATCGGCCGTGCCCTTTCAAAGGAACCATCCCGGCATTTGCCTGAAGCGATTTAGGGAAATCACGGAAAACCTAAATCAGGATGGCCGGAGACGGGATTGAACCGTCGTCCTCCCGAATGCGAGTCCAGTGTGCTAACCACTGCGCCACCTCGCTCGGTGGAAATAGTGACTATATATATATATATATATATATATAGTTAAACTAATAGAGGGTAAACTAATATAGGGAAAGTATGACCGTCCTTTCCTCCTCAGTAGCCTCCATTTGCAGTTCGTGATTGGTTGAAGTCGCGGGACGTGACCCTCGAGACCTCCTGTTGCGAGTGTAGCATAGGACATGTCATGTACACGGCCTGACAAAATTGGAGCACCTAGAAAACCAGTTCGTATATATATATATATATATATATATATATATATATATATATATATATATATATGTGTGTGTGTGTGTTGTCGTGATGTTAACGTCAGAGTACACACGGGATGGTAATTCCGCTGTCTGGCTTCTGCTAGTCTCTGACCAATGGTGGCAGGATGACACACAGAATGTTTCAGCGAGTCATTACTTTGTTCTCGGATGGCAGGCGCGGACGAGAAGGAGTTGTGGTGTACTTGGTGCACTATACGGCGGTCGTCTCTTGTGGTGATCAGGCGTGGTCGACCGAAGTATTGACGACAAGTACGCCTTCCCTCACTTTCTGATACAATCCAACAGCGAGTCATTGTCACATCTGAATGCCGCACAAATATGGATGTTGCACGATTCGACCAAATGGCCCAATGGTGACACACAATGAGAGCCCTTTCAAGTCTGACAGGTGCTGATAACGCTATCTCATACGTGTACACGGCATCTCTGTGTGCTTTGTAGTGATCACTCAACAGTTAACGGTAGTCCCAACTAAGCATGGTAACAACACGAAACATGAACAACAGTAATGCACTCTGGTGGCCGACCTATCTGTCACAGATACTTAAACACCGCTGGAGTGAGAATGAACAGAGTTACTCTGATAAACGACCTGGTCTTCTAGGTGCTCCAATTCTTTCAGGCCGTGTACGTGACATGTCCTATGCTACACTCGCAACAGGAAGTCTCGAGGGTCACGTGCCGCGACTTCAACCAATCACGAACTGCAGATGGAGGCAAGTGAGGAGGAAAGGACGGTCATACTTTCCCTATATTAGTTTACCCTCTATTAGTTTAACTGACGGCTGCAGCCTCAGGATGGACATCCAACCACTAAGTTGAAATAAAATGAATTTGTCAAATCACGGAAACGACGAGACAAAAATTAGAAAAGAAAACTGAAGTAATTTGAAGTGCCTGCCAAAGGCTCTGAGGGCAGATGACACCCATTTTTCACCAAGTAATGGAAGTACAAACGTTTACAAGCTAATATGAACAGTATTACGTGAGTATAGGAGCTACAGACCTAACTAACTATAGTAGCACAATATTTCGTTACTATAAATAATTATTTTCTTTCTGTGTGAATCTGTGAAAACATTGATTAGGGGGCATGTTTTTTCTGTTATTGAGTTTTCGTGTCAACAGAGACGCGAAGCAAGAGGACGAAACAGGCAAATGCCTAAAACTTGAAAAACAAGAAGAAGAATGCTGGAAATTTTCGTTTTTGCTTTTGGACTACCTATGGAGGACAACTGTCGACAAACATTAGGCGTATCAGAGAATCAGATATGTCCGGTATGTATCAGGATGTCGATAATGCAGAAGACTATGCAGACAAAATACTGATTAAATCGTAATTTTAGTCTCCATATTACAAATAGATGTTAGCAGTAGTAATACTGTAATTTCTAATACTACAGGCAAAACACGCTTCAGATCGGTGACTGTAATTACCATTTCACTGCGATAAAGTCCATTTTCGTAATCAGTCACTTCTTAATTTAGGAAATAAACTACAGCAAAATGGTTTAGTAGCCAGAGCCATCTGCAACTGTCTCTACTAGTTTAAATCATAACACATGTTATAAGAATATATCTTTTGCTTTAAATACGATAGCTTCTTTATTTGTGATACTGGAGCTACACATTGTTGCTTTGTCGTCTTCGGTTGGAAGGAATACAGAATACACAAAAATTTGGTTTTTAAATCGTATCTGATGACATCGCATATCGGCTGAAATTCAACGTGCACAATTTCAGCAGCAATGATTTGCAGATGATAAGACCTGTCCTTTTATTAAACCAAACTGTGCGGAATTAAAATAATGAAACTTTCTCATTCCAGTGATAATGCACAGCACATACAGTAATTGAAATTAACCCGGAACCCCGAACAACGAACGACGAGTTAGACTTATCGATCGCCGATGACAGTTTTAAAAAAAGAAAAAGCTACCGCCTCCTTTTTTGTGTGTGTGTCACGTTGATACTTTTGCCGCCTCTGTAGCGCACGGTATAATGTTCAGTTATTTTTCGTTGAGACGAAGCAGCTTGTATCACGCGGCATCTGCGGCCAACAGATGGCAGCACCTACAAACACGAGGGCGCTGAGTGCTTCTCATTTTGAAGATAATCATCGATATTTATGAAACTAATCAACGCTTCCAGCTGCCTAAACTATAATTACTCGGCGCTATTTACGTTACCTCACTACCGATATCTAAAATTAATATACAGCTTTAACATGAATACTGTCTAATAACATAATGAAACGAAGTAAATCAAACACTGACGCTTAAGAATGCAGTACTTCATCGTAACGAGTATTTTTTAGTATGACGGATGTGAGTATCCGACATATCTGAAGGCCGATATCGTAGTGACTACCGAAAAGGTAACCGACAGATGGCTCTGGTACACTTGCCACTTGTAAATAATTATCCATTACTTGTTCTGTCTTTGAAGTAACGCTAAATTGACGCGTACATCTGTTTAAAACATGATCGGTGTTTGGTTTAGCAAAGATTATTTTTCTAGGGCGAGGTAGGGGGGAAAGACCAGCTTCCTTCCCCTACACCTCGCTGGATACGCCCTTAAAGTACAAAGCTGCAGTAAAATCTAACGAATTTCAGGCCGCGTTTCTCAACCTTTCAGTATTCGCAACTCAAATTTTACCTCATACCATAACAAAAAACAATATACTTCGACGTTAAAGTTACAAAGTTTCAAACCTTAAAAATTACCAAGAATAAGTGAATTATACCTTCGATTTTGTGATAGTATTTGAGCAGTAGAAGAGCTACTTTTCTACAAACCAACAGAGCTGAAAGAAATAGCACTCGTATTATTTATTATTTTACATGATTTAATAAACGAAGGAAACACGAACAGAAAAATTGCGTCGGAATATGCACCGACGGTGAGCGTTTAATGTCTAGAATATTCCGTAGTACACAAGCACTTACGAAACAAAAATCTCCACGGCTTGTCAAAATTCACTATGTGATCAAAAGTATCAGGACACCTTGCTGAAAATGATACAAATTCGTGGCGCCCTCCATCGGTAATGCAGGACCTCAATATGGTGCCGGCTCACCCTTAGCCTTGATGACAGCTTCCACTCTTGCAGGCATACGTTCAATCAGGTGCTGGAAGGTGTCTCGGGGATTGCAGATCATTTTTCACGGAGTGCTGCACTGAGGAGAGGTATCGATGTCGGTCGGTGAGACCTGGCACGAACTAGACGATCCAAAACATCCCAGAGGTGTTCTAAAGGATTCTGGTCAGGTCTTTGTGCAGGTCAGTCCATTACAGTCTTGTTATTGTTGTGTAACCACTCCGCCTCAGGGCGTGCATTATGAACAGGTGCTCGAACGTCTTAAAAGATTCAATCGCCATCCCCGAATTGCTCTTCCAAAGAGGGAAGCAAGAGATGCTCAAAACATCAAAAAATGGCTCAAATGGCTCTGAGCACTGTGGTACTTAACATCTGAGGTCATCAGTCCCCTAGGTCTCAGAACTACTTAAACCTAACTAACCTAAGGACATCACACACATCCATGCCCGAGGCAGGATTCGAACCTGCGACCGTAGCAGTTGCCCGGTTCCGGACTGAAGCGCCTAGAACCGCTCGGCCACCGTAGCCGACTCAAATCATCAATGTAGGCCTGTACTGTGATAGTGCCACGCAAAACAACAAGGGGTGCAAACTCACTCCATGAAAAACACGACCACACCATAACACCACCGCCTCGAATTTTACTGTTGGCACTAAACACGCTGGCAGATGACTTTCACCCGGCATTCGCCATACCCACACCCTGCCGTCGGATAGCCACATAGTGTACCGTGATTCGTCACTCCACATAACGGTTTTCCACTGTTCAATCGTCTAATGTTTAACCGCCTTACACCAAGCGAGGCGTCGTTTGGCCTTTACCGGGGTGATGTGTGACTTATGAGCAGCCGCTCGACCATGAAATCCAAGTTTTCTCACCTTCCGCCTACCTGTCATAGTACTTGAAGTGGATCCTGAAGCAGTCCGGAATTCCTGTGTGATAGTCTGTATAGACGTCTGCCTATTACACATTACGACCCTCTTCAACTGTCGGCTGTCTCTGTAAGTCAACAGTCGAGGTCGGACCGTACGCTTTTGTGCTGTACGTGTCCCTTCACGTTTCCACTTCACTGTTGTTGTTGTTGTGGTCTTCAGCCCTGAGACTGGTTTGATGCAGCTCCCCATGCTACTCTATCCTGTGCAAGCTTCTTCATCTCCCAGTACCTTCTGCAACCTACATCCTTCTGAATCTGCTTAGTGTATTCATCTCTGTTCTCCCTCTACGATTTTTACCCACCACGCTGTCCTCCAATACTAAATTGGTGATCCCTTGATGCCTCAGAACATGTCCTACCAACCGATCCCTTCTTCTGGTCAAGCTGTGCCACAAACTCCTCTTCTCCCCAATCCTATTCAATACTTCCTCATTAGTTATGTCATCTACCTATCTAATCTTCAGCATTCTTCTGTAGCACCACATTTCGAAAGCTTCTATTCTCTTCTTGTCCAAACTAGTTATCGTCCATGTTTCACTTCCATACATGGCTACACTCCATACAAATACTCTCAGAAATGACTTCCTGACACTTAAATCTATACTCGATGTTAACAAATTTCTCTTCTTCAGAAACGCTTTCCTTGCCATTGCCAGTCTACATTTTATACCCTCTCTACTTCGACCATCATCAGTTATTTTGCTCCCCAAATAGCAAAACTCCTTTACTACTTTAAGTGTCTCATTTCCTAATCTAATTCCCTCAGCATCACCCGACTTAATTCGACTACATTCCATTATCCTCGTTTTGCTTTTGTTGATGTTCATCTTATATCCTCCTTTCAAGACGCTATCCATTCCATTCAACTGCTCTTCCAAGTCCTTTGCTGTCTCTGACAGAATTACAATGTCATCGGCGAACCTCAAAGTTTTTATTTCTTCTCCATGGATTTTAATACCTACTCAGAATTTTTCTTTTGTTTCCTTTACTGCTTGCTCAATATACAGATTGAATAACATTGGGGAGAGGCTACAACCCTGTCTTAATCCCTTCCCAACAACTGCTTCCCTTTCATGTCCCTCGACTCTTATAACTGCCATCTGGTTTCTGTACAAATTGTAAATAGCCTTTCGCTCCCTGTATTTTACCCCTGCCACCTTTACAATTTGAAAGAGAGTATTCCAGTCAACAATGTCAAAAGCTTTCTCTAAGTCTACAAATGCTAGGAACGTAGGTTTGCCTTTCCTTAATCTTTCTTCTAAGATAAGTCGTGAGGTCAGTATTGCCTCACGTGTTCCAGTATTTCTACGGAATCCAAACTGATCTTCCCCGAGGTCGGCTCCTAGCAGTTTTTCCATTCGTCTGTATAGAAATCGTGTTAGTATTTTGCAGCTATGGCTTATTAAACTGATTGTTCGGTAATTTTCACATCTGCCAACACCTGCTTTCTTTGGGATTTGAATTATTATATTCTTCTTGAAGTCTGAGGGTATTTCGCCTGTTTCATACATCTTGCTCACCAGATGGTAGAGTTTTGTCAGTCCTGGCTCTCCCAAGGCCGTCAGCAGTTCCAATTGAATGTTGTCTATTCCCGGGGCCTTGTTTCGACTCAGGTCTTTCAGTGCTTTGTCAAACTCTTCACGCAGTATCGTATCTCCCATTTCATTTTCATCTACATCCTCTTCCATTTCCATAATATTGTCCTCAAGTACATCGCCGTTGTATAGACCCTCTATATACTCCTTCCACCTTTCTGCTTTCCCTTCTTTGCTTAGAACTGGGTTTCCATCTGAGCTCTTGATGTTCATACAAGTGGTTCTCTTATCTCCAAAGGTCTCTTTAATTTTCCTGTAGGCGGTATCTATCTTACCCCTAGTGAGATAAGCCTCTACATCTTTACATTTGTCCTCTAGGCATCCTTGCCTAGCCATTTTGCACTTCCTGTCGATCTCATTTTTGAGACGTTTGTATTCCTTTTTGCCTGCTTCATTTACTGCATTTTTATATTTTCTCCTTTCATCAATTAAATTCAATATTTTTTCTGTTACCCAAGGATTTCTACTAGCCCTCGTCTTTTTACCTACTTGATCCTCTGCTGCCTTCACTACTTCATCCCTCAAAGCTATCCATTCTTCTTCTACTGTATTTCTTTCCCCCATTCCTGTCAATTGTTCCCTTATGCTCTCCCTGAAACTCTGTACAACCTCTGGTTCTTTCAGTTTATCCAGGTCCCATCTCCTTAAGTTCCCACCTTTTTGCAGTTTCTTCAGTTTTAATCTACAGGTCATAACCAATAGATTGTGGTCAGAGTCCACATCTGCACCTGGAAATGTCTTACAATTTAAAACCTGGTTCCTAAATCTGTCTTACCATTATATAATCTATCTGATACCTTTTAGTATCTCCAGGGTTCTTCCATGTTTACAACCTTCTTTCATGATTCTTAAACCAAGTGTTAGCTATGATTAAGTTGTGCTCTGTGCAAAATTCTACCAGGCGGCTTCCTCTTTCATTTCTTAGCCCCAATCCATATTCACCTACTACGTTTCCTTCTCTCCCTTTTCCTACTACCGAATTCCAGTCACCCATGACTATTAAATTTTCGTCACCCTTCACTATCTGAATAATTTCTTTTATTTCATCATACATTTCTTCAATTTCTTCGTCATCTGCAGAGCTAGTTGGCATATAAACTTGTACTACTGTAGTAGGTGTGGGTTTCGTATCTATCTTGGCCACAATAATGCCTTCACTATGCTGTTTGAATAGGAAAATAGGAATGCGGGTAAGCTATTACCCGCATTCCTATTTTCCTATTCATTATTAAACCTACTCCTGCATTACCCCTATTTGATTATGTGTTTATAACCCTGTAGTCACCTGACCAGAAGTCTTGTTCCTCCTTCCACCGAACTTCACTAATTCCCACTATATTTAACTTTAACCTATCCATTTCCCTTTGCAAATTTTCTAACCTACCTGCCCGATTAAGTGATCTGATATTCCACGCTCCGATCCGTAGAACGCCAGTTTTCTTTCTCCTGATAACGACATCCTCTTGAGTAGTCCCCGCCTGGAAATCAGAATGGGGGACTATTTTACCTCCGGAATATTTTACCGAAGAGGACGCCATCATCATTTAGTCGTACAGTAAAGCTGCATGCCGTCGGGAAAAATTACGGCCGTAGTTTCCCCTTGCTTTCAGCCGTTCGCAGTACCAGCACAGCAAGGCTGTTTTGGTTATTGTTACAAGGCCAGATCAGTCAATCATCCAGACTGTTGCCCTTGCAACTACTGAAAAGGCTGCTGCTCCTCTTCAGGAAACACAAGTTTGTCTGGCCTCTCAACAGATACCCCTCCGTTGTGGTTGCACCTACGGTACGGATATCTGTATCGCTGAGGCACGCAAGCCTCCCCACCAACGGCAAGGTCCATGGTTCATGGGGGTCTCTGTAAGTCAACAGTCGAGGTCGGCCCGTACGCTTTTGTGCTGTACGTGCCCCTTCACGTTTCCACTTCACTATCACATCGGAAACAGTGGGACTAGGGATATTTAGGAGTGTGGAAATCTGGCGTACAGACGTATGACGCAAGTGACACCCAGTCATCTGACCACGTTCGAAGTTCGTGAGTACCGCGGAGCGCCCCATTCTGCTCTCTCGCGATGTCTAATGACTACTGAGGTCGCTGATATGGAGTACCTGGCAGTAGGTGCAAGTACAATGCACCTAATATGAAAAACGTATGTTTTTGGCGGTGTGTGGATACTTTTGATCACATAGTGTACATTGTACGATCCACAGAGAAGCTCTGGCTTCCAAAAAATGAGTCCTAGTATGAACACTGTCCTTCTGACGCTCATAACCGTTGTAAATTACGTAAGAATGATACCTTTAAAGTGAAGAATTGTGCTGTACTTTGTAAAGACCTGAGTTCAGCTCATTCGGTGTTACTGTTTTATTGTGAAGCAAGAACGTTATCAAGTGGGAAATCTTTGCAGTGTTTATCGATATTAAGATACGAAATGAACATTTTTCTTGAAGAAGTAGACTGCCAGGAAGCAGAGAAGTTTTCAGATGGTTTACTCTTGATGATGGAATTGAACTATCTAGCCGTCACCTCCGAAAATTAAATACCTCGAATTTTCACCTTCAAGAAAGAAATACACATATGTTGGTAACGAGTGATAAAAATATATTTCTTGTAGAAAATTGGAATTGTGGAGCAAAAATTTAAAGCGAAGAAACCTAGAAATTTTTGCAAAGGTGATGAATGTGTTACTCATAACGCTGAAAAACGCATGGAAAAGCTGTAACCATTCAAAATCATTTAAGCATGCTGAGTAAGAATTTTAAAAAGTATTTTCTTGCCTGACGAAAACTTAGTAACACGTTACGAGTGGGACAGGGATCCATTTCAAAACACTCACTAAAGTCTCTCAACTACCTAAGAAGAAATCTTGTACACTTGGACGGCAAGACCAGAAACTAGGAGACGGTTCAGTAATAAATCTCTCTTTTAATTTTGGGCACGGAGTGCGGAAAACAAGAGCATGTAGTATACATTATAATTTTCTACTTTCTATCTTTCCGAAACCGGGTTTTCTGTTTTTTGCTGCATTGATGATAATATATACTACATATACATTATTTAAATTTATTGGCTTTCGGATCATGCCCATTCAACCATCTCATTAATGGAATGACATTACGACATTGTACTGGGGACGATTTTGTTTGTCACTTACGTTGATACGAACGTAATGACAATACAGTACCCAGTCCCTGAGCGGAGAAAATCTCCGACCCGGACGGCAATCGAACTGTGGTTTCTTCGGTTTATAGATCTCAGATAAACATAGAAAAAGAGCTCTGAATGTCTATTACCAACATTAAACCCTCCTTCGAAAACCGAGGCCCACGGTAGTAAATTATACTCGTTTTTAATTTAGTACTGAAAAGTTAATTATTAAATGTATTGTGCAGCACAATCCTATTTATAAGTGCATTATATTGGTGTAAAAGTTAATTTTATACTTTTATTGTTTCATAATGTGTTTTACTGTGCTTTCCTTTCAGTAAATAATCATATTTTTCTCTTTTCAGTAAACTAGCACCCCCCCCCCCCCCCCCCTCCTGTAGTGTTATCATGTCCCATCGGCGGAGGGGACTTACACATCCGAATCTACATCTGCATGATTACTCTACAATTCACAATTAAGTGCTTGTTGGAGGGTTGATCGAACTACTTTCAAGCTATTTATCTACCGTTCCACTCTCGAACGACGCGCGGGAAAAACGAGTTCCTAAATTTTTCTGTGCGAGCCCTGATTTCACTTATTTTGTCGCGATGTTCATTGCTCCCTATGTAGGTGGCACCAAAAGAATATTTTCGCAATCGGAGGAGAAAACTGGTGATTGAAACTTCACAAGAAGATACTCCTCCAACGAAAAACGCCCTTGTATTAATGATTACCACACAGATTCACGTACCATGTCCTTGGCATTTTCTTGCCTATCGTAATACAAAACGAGCTGACCTAATTGAACTGTTTCGATGTCCTCTGTCAGTCCCACCTGATGCGGATCCCACACCACACAGAAATTTATTGTTTCATAATGTGTTTTACTGTGCTTTCCTTGCAGTAAACAATCATATTTTTCTCTTTTCAGTAAACGGACGGACAAGCGTGGTGTAGTCAGTCTCTTTAGTAGGCCTGTTGCATTTTCTAAGTGTTCTACCAATAAATCTCAGTCTTTGGTTTGCTTTACCCAGAACATTAGCTATGTGATCATTTCAATTAGAGTTATTCGTAATTGTAATCCCTAAGTATTTAGTTGAATTTACAGTATTTAGATTTGTGTGATTTAGCGTGTAACGGAAACTTAGCAGATTTCTTTTAGTACTCATGTGGATGACTTGACACTTTTCACTTCCCGCACCAAAGGTTGAGAGTCGCTGGATTAAGGAGAATCTAATCGAGTTAATGAGTCGGATTTATGATTCTCAGAAAAAAATGGCAGTGATACTTCGTACCATATTAAAAGTTCGTCTCGGGGCAGAATCTGAATCAGGGACATCGCGTTTCGTGAGTAATGTTCTTATCGACTGAGCTATCGTCTTCTTGTTTCCCAGGCGCGACTCATGACATACCTTCACTTCTTTACTTTCGCTAGCACCTCTCTCCTACTTTGTATTCTGTAATCGGATCATTAATTGTAAGTCAGTGTCCAAGTAACGAAGAAGGATAAAGTAAATTTTGTCTGCCAGAAAGATTCTGACGATTGCTGAGGGTGTTTCCTCCTGAATCTCCATATGTTGCATGTATACTAGATCGAACTATTGTTTTCTCGTATCTCAGGGAATAAACTAAACTCACTGTGTCCGATTGTAGCACGTACTTTACACCATGAAACTTCCGTGCGTCGCTTGTTTTAGTTTCGGCCACGCTGCCAGTAGGTGGCTGCATCAGCTTGAAGAGAGCTGTTTGTCGCAATATCAGCGCGTCTTCTAGAAATAAAGTTAATTTCTGTTTACTTTTAGTAATTTTGGACTAGAATGTGTTTACAGTACGCTGTAACACGCCAATATATTCTCCTCTACCGAATAAGTGAGTGTTTATTTCATCACAGCAATAGGGCCTACAGCGATATATTTCTTTTCGGTGTAGCACTGAACTCCATTCTACAACGGTTTACACTTTCACAATTCTGAAACTGTTTTTAAAATTTTTTAGGTGTTTGACATTTGATGTTACACATATTTCAATTATTTTCTAACATATACAGTATTCTGTCATGTCCTAGAATTTTGGTTAATCACATCAGATTTTTAAATCAGCATTTTAGTCTTATTTTATCCCATAAAATTGCGTTAACCACCAGTATAAACTTTAAACTCAGATTAAGGAGACTAATTTATCATGTGTAAGTAGGAAAACAATAATCTGCCAAATACCACGTAATCTTTCTACGTTTTCTGGATAAAAAATACTCAAGAATAGACTTGCAATCCTAATAACGAAAGATTAATATTTCCTCAGAGCAATCTACTGGCCCAGAGGTATAGCTTTGGGATCAGGAAAACTGAAAACTTTCATGTACGGATTGTTGCAGTTTTTATTCTACTCGCCAGATTTTGCGCTGTGACTTCCACGTTGCCCCTAACTTACAGAAATTTGTAGCTGTAATACATTTTGAATAATGTGAAAAGTTGTGGAGGCGAGTATTTTTCCTACGTTGCAGAACTGTACTACAGCGATGGAATCTATTCAACTCAGGACACAAGATCTGGATAATATTAAGGGAAGGTTTTAATACACTCCTGGAAATGGAAAAAAGAACACATTGACACCGGTGTGTCAGACCCACCATACTTGCTCCGGACACTGCGAGAGGGCTGTACAAGCAATGATCACACGCACGGCACAGCGGACACACCAGGAACCGCGGTGTTGGCCGTCGAATGGCGCTAGCTGCGCAGCATTTGTGCACCGCCGCCGTCAGTGTCAGCCAGTTTGCCGTGGCATACGGAGCTCCATCGCAGTCTTTAACACTGGTAGCATGCCGCGACAGCGTGGACGTGAACCGTATGTGCAGTTGACGGACTTTGAGCGAGGGCGTATAGTGGGCATACGGGAGGCCGGGTGGACGTACCGCCGAATTGCTCAACACGTGGGGCGTGAGGTCTCCACAGTACATCGATGTTGTCGCCAGTGGTCGGCGGAAGGTGCACGTGCCCGTCGACCTGGGACCGGACCGCAGCGACGCACGGATGCACGCCAAGACCGTAGGATCCTACGCAGTGCCGTAGGGGACCACACCGCCACTTCCCAGCAAATTAGGGACACTGTTGCTCCTGGGGTATCGGCGAGGACCATTCGCAACCGTCTCCATGAAGCTGGGCTACGGTCCCGCACACCGTTAGGCCGTCTTCCGCTCACGCCCCAACATCGTGCAGCCCGCCTCCAGTGGTGTCGCGACAGGCGTCAATGGAGGGACGAATGGAGACGTGTCGTCTTCAGCGATGAGAGTCGCTTCTGCCTTGGTGCCAATGATGGTCGTATGCGTGTTTGGCGCCGTGCAGGTGAGCGCCACAATCAGGACTGCATACGACCGATGCACACAGGGCCAACACCCGGCATCATGGTGTGGGGAGCGATCTGCTACACTGGCCGTACACCACTGCTGATCGTCGAGGGGACACTGAATAGTGCACGGTACATCCAAACCGTCATCGAACCCATCGTTCTACCATTCCTAGACCGGAAAGGGAACTTGCTGTTCCAACAGGACAATGCACGTCCGCATGTATCCCGTGCCACCCAACGTGCTCTAGAAGGTGTAAGTCAACTACCCTGGCCAGCAAGATCTCCGGATCTGTCCCCCATTGAGCATGTTTGGGACTGGATGAAGCGTCGTCTCACGCGGTCTGCACGTCCAGCACGAACGCTGGTCCAACTGAGGCGCCAGGTGGAAATGGCATGGCAAGCCGTTCCACAGGACTACATCCAGCATCTCTACGATCGTCTCCATGGGAGAATAGCAGCCTGCATTGCTGCGAAAGGTGGATATACACTGTACTAGTGCCGAAATTGTGCATGCTCTGTTGCCTGTGTCTATGTGCCTGTGGTTCTGTCAGTGTGATCATGTGATGTATCTGACCCCAGGAATGTGTCAATAAAGTTTCCCCTTCCTGGGACAATGAATTCACGGTGTTCTTATTTCAATTTCCAGGAGTGTAGAACTCTATCATAATATAGAGTCAGTATGGCAACTGTATCGCATATATGGCAACTGTATCGCATATATTGTCGATATAACTACTTTCGGTGAATGCACGTCTTCAGGTCTATTTCTGCGTCACCTTTCGACACAGACGGGTGCTGATAACTTCGGTGTTAAGAGCCCGTAAGCTCTAAACGCACTCGCACACACACACACACACACACACACACACACACACACACACACACACACACACACTTGCCACGTAGTACCTAGTTACTTGAAAGTGCAGTGATAAACGATGTGCCAGTTACTTACGTAGTCTCTGAAGGCAGAAAACTACTAATTTTAACCAACGTGTACGTACATGCAGCACTCTCTGTCGAAAGATAACACGACGTTGAATGTGATGATGCTCATTGGCCGACGGTAAGTTTACGCGTCACAAGTGTGAATCTTGGTTGCGCCATTACAATGCGGGAAACTGTCGGCCAAAGCGCATAGACCCAGAAAGTGGACAGCATAAGAAACTTATTACAATTTTGTTGTCGTGCGGGATCACAGCATCTAAAGATTTCATGAAGCAAAGCATGGTCCACAGTACGCTGTATTGTCATTTCTTATTTTTCGTTATTTTATTTTATGACTTTTTTTTTACCTTGAACGCGCCGTTTTCGATACCAGGTTGAGAAGTTTCCCACTTCTATCTCGCGCGTGCGTTTACGGATACTGTAATACGTTTTAGCAGAGTTGTCACTATGAATGTTCTTCAGGAAGGGACAGCAGTAATTTCTTGCGCTCGTCATTGACTGCTAGTTCTTAAAATGTAAATGTTCTACGCCCTTCTGTCCGTGATTACTAGTTGAAATTTTTTAGTGCTACTGTCACAATCTACAGAGTACGGATGTAGATGTACATTTTTTGTTCGCAATATGAATGATGTTTGTCCAATTTGAATAATATTACAGTACAACAATGGAGGCGGCTTTCTCTGTCACCACGCTGATTAAGGTTATACATCTCTTTTTCCTCACTCCGAACAGGCCTTGGAAGGCCCAGCGGTACCGACCGGCCGCCGTGTCATCCTCGGACCACAGGCGTCACTGGGTGTAGATATGGAGGGGCATGTGGTCAGCACACTGCTCTCCCGCCCGTATGTCAGTTTACGAGACCGGAGCCGCTACTTCTCAATCAAGAAGCTCCTCAGTTTGCCTCACAAGGGCTGAGTGCACCCCGCTTGCCAACAGCGCTCGGCAGACCGGATGGTCACCCACCCAAGTGCTAGCCCAGCCCGACAGCGCTTAACTTCGGTAATCCGACGGGAACTGGTGTTACCACTGCGGCAAGGCCGTTGGCAGGGTTATACATGGCTTCCTTAAATTACTCGACGCGATTGTTTGTATTTCTAGAACAACGCCATGTATTTTTGGTTTCAAATGAATCAGCGCTTCGACAATAATAATCTCAATTTAACGGAGTTTCAAACATTAACGTATGTTTCCTACTTAACATACCAGTACACATCGCACCCCGGTAAGAACAGTGACAAAACTGAAAAATAAAGTACCTGAGAAAAATAGACCCACTATTAGAGAATTAATTCTGTAAAACCTACATTGAAATGGTGTAGTATTCCTTTAAATTTCAAGTAAATATTGTCTGCAGTAAATTCCGTTACAATTTTCGTACACACTGGGGCATTTCACACTTACTTTAGGAACATAAACTAAAGCTACCGTCTTTCGACTTGTGCCATGTTTCTCGCTGGGGTGCGACATAGCCTGAACATTTTGTAAGCGATATATTTCGCAACTGAAAGGGTATTTTATCAGCGTCAAAATGAACCAGAGTCATACAGTGAATCTGTGGGTGTGTATCGGTTCACATCTCCAAATGTTTTTGCTCCCAATAATTTCAGACACGTTAATCGTTCAGCCAAAACCAAAAACAGTTCTGTATTTAGTGACGAGCACAACACATTCTTCTACTCTGTGGGTCAATCATACTTCTTCCCACTGCTAATATCGTATCGAGATGTGATTGGATATTCGCTCACTTTCATTCGGATTACACTTCACAGCAATGATTTTCAACAGCTAAATGTTTGTGGTAGCATCTAACAATAATGACGTTTCCGTCTGTAGCCATGCGAGGGAGTGCTGAAAACTCATTCATCTTTTTAAATAAAACAAACGATGTTAACATATCTACATACGACGGTCACTCCAAAAGAAATGCACACTATTTTTGTAAAAATACAGTTTTCATTCTGCATGTGTGAAAGTTTTACAGTGTGTAGATACATCCTTCCCGCTTGTTTTCAAACTTAGTTCAGCCTGTTCCCGTGAGTGGTGCCGTCACAGCATGTCTTCAAGATGGCTGCTACACTTGACGTTCGTCTGAAGCAACGTGTTGTCATAGAACTCCTGTGCTGTGGAAACGAGACAGTGGGAAACATCCACAAGAGGTTGAGAAACGTGTATGGAGATGCTGCTGTCGATAGCAGTACAGTTAGTCGGTGGGCAAGCAGGTTACGTGATGAAAGGGGGCACGGCAATATTGAGGATTGTCCTCGCAGCGGCAGGCCTCGTACTGCACACACTCCAGACAATGTGCAGAGAGTTAACGAATTGGTGACTGCTGACAGACGCGTCACACTGAACGAATTGTCACGCTACGTTGGGATAGGGGAAGGAAGTGTTTGCAGAATACTGAAAGTGTTGGCGTTAAAAAAGGTTTGTGCCAGGTGGGTTCCCAGGATGTTGACAGTGGCTCACAAAGAAACAAGCTTTTGGAACAGTACGAGAATGGTGAAGATGAATTTGTTGGAAGAATTGTGACAGGTGATGAAACATGGCTCCATTATTTTTCACCAGGCATGAAGAGGCAATCAATGGAGTGGCATCATGCAAATTCACCCAAGAAAAAAAATCCAAACCACACCTTCTGCTGGAAAAGTTAGGCTACGGTGTTTTTCGATTCCGAAGGACTCTTGCTTGTGGACATCATGCCAAGTGGAACCACCATAAATTCTGATGCATATGTGACGACACTGAAGAAACTTCAAGCTCGACTGAGTCGTGTTCGACCACATCGGCAAAAGCAGGATGTTTTGCTGTTGCACGACAATGCACGGCCACATGTCAATCAAAAAACCATGGAAGCGATCACAAAACTCGGATGGACAACAGTGAAACACCTACCTTACAGTCCTGACCTGGCTCCATGTGACTATTATCTCTTTGGGAAGCTGAAAGACTCTCTTCGTGGAACAAGGTTTGAAGATGATGACTCCCTTGTGCACGCTGCCAAACAGTGGCTGCAACAGGTTGGTCCAGAATTTTACCGTGCGGATATACAGGCGCTGGTTCCAAGATGGCGTAATGCAGTTGAGAGGGATGGAAATTATGTGGAGAAAAGAAAATATTGTTCCTAAAGGATGTATGTACACACTAAAACTTTCAATCATGTAGAATAAAAGACGGATTTAAAAAAAAATAGAGTGCATTTCTTTTGGAGTGACCCTCGTATTTATTCTTCATGTCTACGTATTTGCAGTCTTCTGCCGCTAGAGGGCTCTGAATTATAGCGTGTAACATGGCGGTGTGTAACACAACTGTGTCGGCGAGTGAGAAACAGCGTGTTGTAATCGAATTCCGAATTCGAAGAGTTCGTCCACACATGGAGCACCTCCCCCTTCAGCATGACAATTCAAGATCAAACACGAATGTTGCGACGTTTGAAACAATCCAACGCCTTCGGTTCACTGTCAGCGATTGTCATCTGTTTCCAGACTTTAAAGAACACGTCAGGGACTTCACTTTGACAATGATAAGTGGTGTAGCCAGAGTTGAGATTATAGCTGTGTCAATAAGTCAAACATTCTACCTACAGAAATGGTATTAACAGACTGGTATTGGGAAAAATGTGTTCGTCGCCAGGGTGACTATATTGACAAATAAATATGTATACATGAAGAATATTTGGAAAACTGAAAAGATTCCAGTTGAATGGAAAACAGCATTAATCCATCCGCTACATAAAAAGGGATACAAACAAAATGTCAGTAATTACAGAGGAGTGTCACTTCTGCCAGTTGCATACAAAATATTATCAAAAATTCTCCTCAGCAGAGTGGTAGATACTTTAGACAAACAACTAGGAGAAGATCAAGGTGGTTTTCGAAAGGGAAGATCTCGTGCAGAACAAATTTTTAAGTTAATAATTCGCCATAGAATGTTAACCAACAAACCAATACTAGTGTCATTTATAGATTTCAAGAAAGCATTTGAATGTATAGACAGAGAAACGATAGATAAGGTCATTAGAGAATTTGGTGTTAAATCAAAACTAGCAAACATAATTCGTGAAACCACTAACAGGTACAGTATCTAAAGTCAAATTTATGGGAGAAGTATCTGAGCCTTTTGAAATAAAAACTGGTGTTAGACAAGGTGATGGTTTATCACCTTTACTGTTTAACTGTGTTCTAGAAAAAATTGTAAGGATCTGGAATTCGGAGCTAAAAAATCACAACAAACGAAGAACAGGAACTGAAGTTGTTAACGTGATCCTAGTTGGTCAATACGATAGTAAAGAAAAAAAAATGAAGAGTAAAGCTGTAGAATGTAAATAACGTTTGCTTCGTTTCCAAAACGTCAAGTGTTTTCACATTAACAATTAGGAGGTATTACTTTCAGCACGAACTTTTAATTATACTTGTAATGTGCTCAGCAGGGATATTACATTTGTCGGTTGAGATATAAGGAAAAGTTTCTCAACGCCCTGCGATAACAGGCAAATGAGCCACTATTTCTCTGTACCATCAACGTAGTTGACGTTGTTTTAATAGTTTGACGTTTGGTTGGTCGGATGCAGATGAGGTGTACAACCAATCACCGTTGTTCTCTCAGCGGATGAAAACGATCTTCACCAGCTATCTTCTTTTCCCTGGACCGTGTAGACATCAGCCATCATCGCCTACAGCAGGGAGATTTATTGCCTAGATAAATGACTTCATTAACGAAGTGAACGGAGTGGAAAATACATACCAGTGACAGCCAGTGTACTGTAATTAAATCAGATGTATTTATGATGAAACTCATAAATGCGAGGAAATCTTGTCAGTAATATTGCAGAAACTTCAAGAAAGAACGAAAGAGCACAACATAAAGCATACACACAACGTAGTTGCCCTAACAAGACACGTGTATTTTATTTTGTGACATCAACCAAAGACACAGGTATAGTACACAGCAGAGAGATTAATATAAACATTTCACTTCAACAAGTAACAATGAGATTTAGACAACCCACAATTCTGCGCTATATGGCTAGCTGCCAACTTGCAGTAGAACAAGATAAATATATACGATATTGCATTGCCTGTGGTATTCTGAATACGACGCAAAGTTCGTTTGGAGATGAGTGTCCAAAGGAACAGGCACTGCCGGCCGCAGTGGCCGAGCGGTTCTAGGCGCTTCATTCTGGAACCGCGCGACCGCTACTGTCGCAGGTTCGAGTCCTGCCTCGGGCATGGATGTGTGTGATGTCCTTAGGTTAGTTAGGTTTAAGTAGTTCTAAGTTCTAGGGGACTGATGACCTCAGAAGTTAAGTCCCATAGCTCTCACAGCCATTTGAACCATTTTTGAACAGACTCTGCGGCGACTACAGCCGTTATGAAATACATTAAATGTATTCGCAGTTGCGAATGCGGACAACTATCAGCTCTAGGATGGAATGATGACAATGCATTGTATTGAGAATAACACAGGAGCTGCTATATCGTATTTATCCGCCGACGCCGGGCAAGCGACTTTCAAGTAAAGTATATACACGAATATACATATTGGACATACGAGTACAGGTTGTAGATGCATGGTTAACGATTTATGGAAGTTTGGGTCTGGCCGTGAGTCTCGTAAGGATAGCCTACGGTAAGGTTACCGTTCGCGAGAAGTGGAAAATCCGGGTTCTAGTCCCCTTCCGGCACAGATTTTCATAGCTGTCATTTCATTCTATAACTGATGGTTATCCGTACTCGCAATTCCGAATACAGTTAATGTAAGATAAATGTACTTGAAAGACAATGAAAATCAAACAATAAACAACGATAACCAATCCAGTCTCTATGGAGTTTAATCATCATCATCATCATCATCATCATCATTTAAGACTGATTATGCCTTTCAGCGTTCAGTCTGGAGCATAGCCCCCCTTATACAGTTCCTCCATGATCCCCTATTCAGTGCTAACATTGGTGCCTCTTCTGACGTTAAACCGATTACTTCAAAATCATTCTTAACCGAATCCAGGTACCTTCTCCTCGGTCTGCCCCGACTCCTCCTACCCTCTACTGCTGAATCCATGAGTCTCTTGGGTAACCTTGCTTCTCCCATGCGTGTAACATGACCCCACCATCTAAGCCTGTTCGCCCTGACTGTTACATCTATAGAGTTCACTCCCAGTTTTTCTTTGATTTCGTCATTGTGGACACCCTCCTGCCATTGTTCCCATCTACTAGTACCTGCAATCATCCTAGCTACTTTCATATCCGTAACCTCAACCTTGTTGATAAGGTAACCTGATTCCACCCAGCTTTCGCTCCCGTACAACAAAGTTGGTCGAAAGATTCAACGGTGCACAGATAACTTAGTCTTGGTACTGACTTCCTTCTTGCAGAAGAGAGTAGATCGTAGCAGAGCGCTCACTGCATTAGCTTTGCTACACCTCCCTTCCAGTTCTTTTACTATGTTGCCATCCTGTGAGAATATGCATCCTAAGTACTTGAAACCGTCCACCTGTTCTAACTTTGTTCCTCCTATTTGGCACTCAATCCGTTTATATTTCTTTCCCACTGACATTACTTTCGTTTTGGAGATGCTAATCTTCATACCATAGTCCTTACATTTCTGATCTAGCTCTGAAATATTACTTTGCAAACTTTCAATCGAATCTGCCATCACAACTAAGTCATCCGCATATGCAAGACTGCTTATTTTGTGTTCACATATCTTAATCTCACCCAGCCAGTCTATTGTTTTCAACATATGATCCATAAATAATATGAACAACAGTGGAGACTGGTTGCAGCCTTGTCTTACCCCTGAAACTACTCTGAACCATGAACTAAATTTACCGTCAACTCTAACTGCTGCCTGACTATCCATGTAAAGACCTTTAATTGCTTGCAAAAGTTTGCCTCCTATTCCATAATCTTGTAGAACAGACAATAACTTCCTCCTAGGAACCCGGTCATATGCCTTTTCTAGATCTACAAAGCATAGATACAATTCCCTGTTCCACTCATAACACTTCTCCATTATTTGCCGTAAGCTAAAGATCTGGTCCTGACAACCTCTAAGAGGCCTAAACCTACACTGATTTTCGTCCAATTGGTCCTCAACTAATACTCGCACTTTCCTTTCAACAATACCTGAGAAGATTTTACCCACAACGCTGATTAAAGAGATACCTCTGTAGTTGTTACAATCTTTTCAGTTACCATGTTTAAAGATTGGTGTGATTACTGCTTTTGTCCAGTCTGATGGAACCTGTCCCGACTCCCAGGCCATTTCAATTATCCTGTGTAGCCATTTAAGACCTGATATTCCACTGTATTTGATGAGTTCCGACTTAATTTCATCCACCCCAGCCGCTATATTGCACTGCAATCTATTGACCATTTTTTCCACTTCCTCAAATGTGATCCTATTTCCATCATCATTCCTATCCCATTCTACCTCGAAATCTGAAACATTACTGATCGTATTTTCACCTACATTGAGCAACTCTTCAAAATATTCCCTCCATCTGCCCAAGGCATCCACAGGATTCACCAGCAGTTTTCCTGACCTGTCTAAAATACTTGTCATTTCCTTCTTACCTCCCTTTCGAAGACTGCTAATTACACTCCAGAATGGTTTTCCAGCAGCTTGACCCATAGTCTCCAACCTGTTTCCAAAGTCTTCCCACGATTTCTTCTTGGATGCTGCAATTATCTGTTTGGCTTTGTTTCTTTCTTCAACATAACTTTCTCTGTCTACCTTGGTTCCGGTATGTAGCCATTTTTGATACGCCTTCTTTTTCCTTTTACAGGCTGCCTTGACTGTATCATTCCACCAAGCTGTTTGCTTCATGGAGTTTAATAATTTGGAAAAACTGAGATGAATTTTGGAACTGGGAATGACGAAAGAAAATAGTCAGGCATGTGGCACCACATAATACTCGTACAAACACACAGACAGGGCAATGCGAGAAAGCTTACCGTCTTAACAATGATGGAATCATAATGCTGGTTGCTCACGGTGCAAAAAGGGTATAAGCATCTTCATCACGGTCAACATTGTCAGAAGTATTCTACACAATTCAATCACGTTAATGTAATAACCTCCTATATTCGACGTCAATGTGCAATAACCACTCGCATACGACGGTGGAGCTCTATTACTGGAAAACAGTGCAGATGTTTTCGTAATGCGGAAAGGGGGCTTTCGGGCCAAGGGTAGAAGCATTTCCGACACGGCTGAATCTGTAAACTGTTGGCAGGCTGCCGTGATTAAAGTATACAGTGCATGGCAAAATGGCGCCGAAGCAACTGTGATGGAGCGCGGGCCATGAGCGATAGGTACGATATTACAGTGCCTGTGTCATTCAGATTACGATGTAAAGTTCCTTTGGACATCCATGCATGTCGTATTTGTCTGCCGATACTGGGGAAGCGACTTTCAAGTAGAACGTCTGACCTGTACGGGAATATACATAATGGATGTACGAGTAAAGGTGGCAGACTGATGGTTGGCGACATACGGAAGTTTGGGTTGGTCGTGAGTCGTGCACGGATAGCCAGATGTGTACGGCGTTATATTTTAAACGAATCACCCACTTGTTGGACAAGGAACCTCTCAGCGTAACCAGTAGGCTCTTCCGAACCCTAAAACCCACCGATATGCACCCACCCATTGATGTAGGTAAAATGCATTACAAACTACGACATGTCAAGCAGATTTTTCTTGAAGTAAGCTATATAGATGGAAACTATCTCACGCAGGATTTACCGACGACGCACCTCTTATTAGAAAGACGGACATCTCCAATAGTCCGGAATCCCATTGAACTTAAATACCCGAGTGTTCATTGGAAAGCAGTTTGAGACAACATAAGTTTATCCGTCCACACTACTGAGGTGATATCCACATGGTATAAAGTGGTAAACGATGTTATCCCCACTAATGAAAGGTTGCGTAGAATCGGCTTATGTGACAGTGATAAATGCGCCATCGCTTCACTTGTGGCGCTCATCTCATTAACTGGAAATGGGTGCAGCAGAGGCTGGGCCTGATTACCCGCAGCAGCCCAGCCAGCCACTGCACCGACATCCTGCTCTGGCCGGACACGAAACATTTTCCCGCTACCAATAACAACACCGTTATGTGGCTGTTAGGGCAGTGTATGACATACACCATCATCCACAATAGTGAAGATAACCTCATTAGTTTCGTGGCTTATATGAGAACGGCACATGGGAAGATGAAACGTTACCCAAAAGTCAGGACGATGTTTGGTAACATGATAGACATAATTTTTGAAAAACAAGGCGTAGGGTAATTCTCGACGCCGGTAAGGGCACAAATCACATGCCCGACGATGTAGCGGACAAAATACACAACAAATAAGGAGATACACCTGTTCCCACGAGTGCTCCCAACTTCTCAAGGGTGTTTATTAACTTCATTTGACGTTTTCCTTAATTTATGTTGCCTGTGATGTCTTTGTTATTAGTTTGTATGCTCCAAATGACTTTCTGTCAAGAGTTTGGACGCTTGTGAATCAGTTGACAGAACTGCAATTCTAGTTAAGACAGTCAGCTATTTTTTTTAATTCTCTTTAATATGTTTGCGTTTTAGATCTATGTCTCCGTCTCGACTGAAGATGCTAGTGTCAGTTTAAAATTTTTGTTATGTCTTAAAGCTTAGAAATGGCACTAAGTATATTGAAATATGTTCTTCGGTCCATTGTAGGACATAATTTGTGTTGAAACAGTTCCAGTACTTCATTATTTTGTTTTTGTGCTTATGTTCTTCATATGATTGTTTAACAAAAAAATGCTAAGGCGACCGCTCGCTATAAGCGGGAAATCCGAGTTCGATCACCGATCCGGCACAAATTTTCAGAGTCGTCATTCCATTCTACAGCTGATGGCAGTCCTTATTCGCAATTGCGATTTCGTATAATATGAGCGGTAGGGGTGAATGACGTCTGCAGAGAAGTGTACGGGCGAACAGACGTGCTACTTTTGAGCGACTGGTGGCGCAGATGAATCAAGGGACTACCAAACATGGCTCCTCAAGGACAGTTTAGCGAACAGTGGTGCTTATAGGTCTCCGCAGCAGGCGCTTGGTTCAAACACCCATGCCGACGACGAAGGCTGGATTTTGCACGTTAACGCTATAGATACAGCAATAAGGAATAGCGCAGTAGGCAGTACAGTTGAAGAGGAATGGACATCTCTAAAAAGGGCCATCACAGAGGCTGGGAAGGAAAACATAGGTACAAAGAAGGTAGCTGCGAAGAAACCATGGGTAACAGAAGAAATACTTCAGTTGATTGATGAAAGGAGGAAGTACAAACATGTTCCGGGAAAATCAGGAATACAGAAATACAAGTCGCTGAGGAATGAAATAAATAGGAAGTGCAGGGAAGCTAAGACGAAATGGCTGCAGGAAAAATGTGAAGACATCGAAAAAGATATGATTGTCGGAAGGACAGACTCAGCATACAGGAAAGTCAAAACAACCTTTGGTGACATTAAAAGCAACGGTGGTAACATTAACAATGCAACGGGAATTTCACTGGTAAATGTAGAGGAGAGAGCAGATAGGTGGAAAGAATACATTGAAAGCCTCTATGAGGGTGAAGATTTGTCTGATGTGATAGAAGAAGAAACAGGAGTCGATTTAGAAGAGATAGGGGATCCAGTATTAGAATCGGAATTTAAAAGAGCTTTGGAGGACTTACGGTCAAATAAGGCAGAAGGGACAGATAACATTCCATCAGAATTTCTAAAATCATTGGGGGAAGTGGCAACAAAACGAATATTCACGTTGGTGTGTAGAATGTATGAGTCTGGCGACATACCATCTGACTTTCGGAAAAGCATCATCCACACAATTCCGAAGACGGCAAGAGCTGACAAGTGCGAGAATTATCGCACAATCAGCTTAACAGCTCATGCATCGAAGCTGCTTACAAGAATAATATACAGAAGAATGGAAAAGACAATTGAGAATGCGCTAGGTGACGATCAGTTTGGCTTTAGGAAAAGTAAAGGGATGAGAGAGGCAATTCTGACGTTACGGCTAATAATGAAAGCAACGCTAAAGAAAAATCAAGACACTTTCATAGGATTTGTCGACCTGGAAAAAGCGTTCGACAAAATAAAATGGTGCAAGCTGTTCGAGATTCTGAAAAAAGTAGGGGTAAGCTATAGGGAGAGACGGGTCATATACAATATGTACAACAACCAAGAGGGAATAATAAGAGTGGACGATCAAGAACGAAGTGCTCGTATTAAGAAGGGTGTAAGACAAGGCTGTAGCCTTTCGCCCCTACTTTTCAATCTGTACATCGAGGAAGCAATGATGGAAATAAAAGAAAGGTTCAGGAGTGGAATTAAAATACAAGGTGAAAGGATATCAATGATACGATTCGCTGATGACATTGCTGTCCTGAGTGAAAGTGAAGAAGAATTAAATGATCTGCTGAATGGAATGAAGTCTAATGAGTACACAGTATGGTTTGAGAGTAAATCGGAGAAAGACGAAGGTAATGAGAAGTAGTAGAAATGAGAACAGCGAGAAACTTAACATCAGGATTGATGGTCACGAAGTCAGTGTAGTTACGGAATTCTGCTACCTAGGCAGTAAAATAACCAATGACGGACGGAGCAAGGAGGACATCAAAAGCAGACTCGCTATGGCAAAAAAGGCATTTCTGGCCAAGAGAAGTCTACTAATATCAAATACCGGCCTTAATTTGAGGAAGAAATTTGTGAGGATGTACGTGTGGAGTACAGCATTGTATGGTAGTGAAACATGGACTGTGGGAAAACCGGAACAGAAGAGAATCGAAGCATTTGAGATGTGGTGCTATAGACGAATGTTGAAAATTAGGTGGACTGATAAGGTAAGGAATGAGGAGGTTATACGCGGAATCGGAGAGGAAAGGAATATGTGGAAAACACTGATAAGGAGAAGGGACAGGATGATAGAACATCTGCTAAGACATGAGGGAATGACTTCCATGGTACTAGAGGGAGCTGTAGAGGGCAAAAACTGTAGAGGAAGACAGAGATTTGAATACGTCAAGTAAATAATTGAGGACGTAGGTTGCAAGTGCTACTCTGAGATGAAGAGGTTAGCACAGGAAAGGAATTCGTGGCGGGCCGCATCAAACCAGTCAGTAGACTGATGACCCAAAAAAAAAAAAAAAAACCGCGTCTGTACGTCATCTGAGAGGCGACTAGTGGCCTTTTCGGATAAACCACGTTTTATGTTTCACCGGACAAATGGGTTGGCGTGTACGGTGTGAAACGTCTCAAAGCTCTTCCCTGCAACTAGGGAAGAGCTTTACGATCAGGAGAATGTTTTCTTGGCCTTCCCTGGATGATCTCCTCATTCTGAAAAGCACAATTGGTGAACACAAGTACGCATGTATCCGTAGCGACCATGTTCACCCCTACATGCATTTTTTCCCCGGCACGATGGCGTTTACCAGCAGGAGGATGCAAACGCGTCGCAAAGCTCGCAGTTTACGTGCGCTGCTCGAAGACAACCAGGACGAGCTTACTGTACCTCCCTGGCCACCTTGCTCCCCGTATTTAGACCCAGTCGAGAATCTGCAGAACCACCTCGATCCGGCTGTTTGCGCCATGGATTCTCAACCGTGAAACCTAGCGCCGCTGACCACGGCACAGGAGTCATCATGGCTCCACATTCCTATCGGTACCTTTCAGAACCTCACTCCCGAGCACGGGGTACCGGGTTCGATTCCCGTCGGGGTCAGGATTTTCACCTGCCTCGAGATTACTGGGTGTTTGTGTTGTCCTCTTCATTTCATCATCATTCATGGCATGATCGGACTGAGCAAAGGTTCGAAATTTGTACAGGGCGCTGATAACCGCGCAGTTGAGCGCCCTACAAACCAAACATCATCATCATCATCATCATCATCATCATCATCATCATCTCACTGACACTCTTTCTGCACGTCTCGCACCTGTCCGCGCTGCAAAATGTGGTTATTCAGGCTTTTGACAGGTGCTAACGTTAATGTGACTGGACACCGTACCGAGAAACTTCTTTACTAAAGCTGATTGGAACTATCCTTGGCTACTACCATAAGTGATGGAAGCCAAACATGAACAACGAAAGTGGCGGTAACTTCCGTACTACTGCTACTAATTAAAAGAAATTCACCAAACACTGCAACGAAATCGGGTTTCGAGATCATTGCTCCATGCTTTTGTAAACAGACGCTGCATACAAGTCTGTGTCCTTCTATAGGAGAAGGTTCCTGCAGCTAACTTGACAGGGCGTGGCAATGCAACGGTTCCTGCTACTTTCGGATGGATGTGCAGGTCTATCTCCTCGTGCTCAAGTTGATGCACCTGTTGTGCCGTCAGTTCCTAGCAAAGATGTAAAGTATACATAGAGACAAACTGCCTATTGTCTTCTGTCTCGGGTTCTTCGGCCGACGTTCATCTAATGATTTTACTGACGTTTCGCCAGCACGAGTGGCTAGCATTGTCAAAGCTTCACCCTCCACTGCCGGTGGTGAACTGGAGCCGAGTTCACGACCGCAAACTGTATGTACCTGGCGCGCCAACGTTCGAGGGTTTCTCCGCGGTCATTTCCAGTGTGGTTCTCCTCTTGCTACCTGCGACGGTCGTTCGCTGCAGTACGGGAAGCCAGGATCCGTTTACCTTAAGGCTTTCCCCTTTCTTGTTGAAACTTTTCGCGTGTTTTTGCATTTCTACAGCTTCTCTGAACAAGCGCGTGTGATAGTGCTTCTCCACAGCCAGAACTTCCGTGTCGGCGAATTTTATTACGTGGTCGGTCTCACTCAGTGCGTGCTCTGCCACGGACGATTTCTCCACCTGCCCCAGCCTGCAACGTCGCTTATGTTCTTGGTCCTGGTGTTGATTGATCGTCCAGTCATTCCGACATAAACCTTTCCGCATGTGCATGGTATACGGTATATTCCTGACATTGCAAGTGGGTCCCTTTTCTCCTTTGCCGATCTAAGGCACTCTTTGATCTTCCCTGTCGGTTTGAAAATCGTCTTTGCGCCGTGTCTGCGCAATATACGGCCGATTCTGTCCGTCACTCTGGGAATGTATGGCAGAAAGGCCGTACCCGACATTTCTTTTTCTGGTTCCTTACTTCGCCCAGTGTTTGGCTCCGATACATTTCTAATATAACTTGTGGAGTACCCATTGCTCCTCAGAACACTTTCCAGGTGTTGCATTTCGCGTCTGAGGTGCTGCGGCTCACATATTCGTCCTGCTCGCGTTACGAGCGTATTAATCATGCCTCTTTTCTGGCTCGGGTGGTGGTTTGACAGTTTGTGCAAGTATCGTTACGTGTGTGTCGGTTTTCGATACACGCTGTGTCCCAGGTTTTCACCATCCCTTGTGACCAGTACATCTAGAAATGGCAGTTTTTTGTCCATTTCTACTTCCATAGTAAATTTTATGTTGGTATGGAGGCTGTTCAAGTGTCTTAGGAAGTCACTGAGCTGTTCTTCACCATGGCTCCACACAACGAAAGTATCATCTACATCTACATTCTACATTTATACTCCGCAAGCCACCCAACGGTGTGTGGCGGAGGGCACTTTACGTGCCACTCTCATTACCTCCCTTTCCTGTTCCAGTCGCGTATGGTTCGCGGGAAGAACGACTGTCTGAAAGCCTCCGTGCGCGCTCTAATCTCTCTAATTTTACATTCGTGACCTCCTCGCGAGGTATAAGTAGGGGGAAGCAACATATTCGATACCTCATCCAGAAACGCACACTCTCGAAACCTGGCGAGCAAGCTACACCGCGATGCAGAGCGCCTCTCTTGCAGAGTCTGCCACTTGAGTTTATTAAACATCTCCGTAACGCTATCACGGTTACCAAATAACCCTGTGACGAAACGCGCCGCTCTTCTTTGGATCTTCTCTATCTCCTCCGTCAGACCGATCTGGTACGGATCCCACACTGATGAGCAATACTCAAGTATAGGTCGAACGAGTGTTTTGTAAGCCACCTCCTTTGTTGATGGACTACATTTTCTAAGCACTCTCCCAATGAATCTCAACCTGGTACCCACCTTACCAACAATTAATTTTATATGATCATTCCACTTCAAATCGTTCCGCACGCATACTCCCAGATATTTTACAGAAGTAACTGCTACCAGTGTTTGTTCCGCTATCATATAATCATACAATAAAGGATCCTTCTTTCTGTGTATTCGCAATACATTACATTTGTCTATGTTAAGGGTCAGTTGCCACTCCCTGCACCAAGTGCCCATCCGCTGCAGATCTTCCTGCATTTCGTTACAATTTTCTAATGCTGCAACTTCTCTGTATACTACAGCATCATCCACGAAAAGCCGCATGGAACTTCCGACACTATCTACTAGGTCATTTATATATATTGTGAAAAGCAATGGTCCCATAACACTCCCCTGTGGCACGCCAGAGGTTACTTTAACATCTGTAGACGTCTCTCCATTGAGAACAACATGCTGTGTTCTGTTTGCTAAAAACTCTTCAATCCAGCCACACAGCTGGTCTGATATTCCGTAGGCTCTTACTTTGTTTATCAGGCGACAGTGCGGAACTGTATCGAACGCCTTCCAGAAGTCAAGAAACATAGCATCTACCTGGGTGCCTGTATCTAATATTTTCTGGGTCTCATGAACAAATAAAGCGAATTGGGTCTCACACGATCGCTGTTTCCGGAATCCATGTTGATCCCTACATAGTAGATTCTGTGTTTCCAAAACAACATGATACTCGAGCAAAAAACATGTTCTAAAATTCTACAACAGATCGACATCAGAGATATAGGTCTATAGTTTTGAGCATCTGCTCGACGACCCTTCTTGAAGACTGGGACTATCTGTGCTCTTTTCCAATCATTTGGAACCCTCCGTTCCTCCAGAGACTTGCGGTACACGGCTGTTAGAAGGGGGGCAAGTTCTTTCGCGTACTCTGTGTAGAATCGAACTGGTATCCCGTCAGGTCCAGTGGACTTTCCTCTATTGAGTGATTCCAGTTGCTTTTCTATTCCTTGGACACTTATTTCGATGTCAGCCATTTTTTCGTTTGTGCGAGGATTTAGAGAAGGAACTGCAGTGCGGTCTTCCTCTGTGAAACAGCTTTGGAAAAAGGTGTTTAGTATTTCAGCTTTACGCGTGTCATCCTCTGTTTCAATACCATCATCATCCCGTAGTGTCTGGATATGCTGTTTCGAGCCACTTACTGATTTAACGTAAGACCAGAACTTCCTAGGATTTTCTGTCAAGTCGGTACATAGAATTTTACTTTTGAATTCACTGAACGCTTCACGCATAGCCCTCCTTACGCTAACTTTGATATCGTTTAGCTTCTGTTTGTCTGAGAGGTTTTGGCTGCGTTTAAACTTGGAGTGGAGCTCTCTTTGCTTTCGCAGTAGTTTCCTAACTTTGTTGCTGTAGCACGGTGGGTTTTTCCCGTCCCTCACAGTCGACGTACCTGTACCACACCTTAGGTTTGCACGACGCGAACATACTTTTTCGACTCCCCTGTTGCACGTCTCTAACCTCATGGCCACAGCGATCGGTTACAGTTTAGAAAATTGTTATCGTTCGTGCTAGACGCTCCTAAAGACTTTTACAGCTGATGTGTCTTTAACTGACGTTTAATTATAACAAATCCTACCTACAGTGACGTGTTTGTGATAAATCTTAAATGAGCCGTTGACCTGAAACACGATACTGTGGGAACAAGCAAGTTACAGTACGGAAACAACGAAATACAATGAATTCAAAGTTAACGAGGCGTGGGACCAAGTGACTGATTTTCGATTTCAGACGAGTGCCAGTCGAAAACGGTTGTGACTTACTTTAGCCACTCATCATTCTGCGGTTGTTTTAAAAGCGAAATAGAACGTGTGCGGACTCCTAAGGCTTGAAACTACCGAATTTCTTTCCGAAATCGTGCCTAAAGTTTGCGCAGTGTACTCGTATAACGGCAAGCATAAAAGCAGTAAAAATGCAAATATATCTCATTTCATGTACATACTGTTTAAAAATGTTATCTGTTGGTCGTTTTGTTCATTTGTGTTACACACCAGCACAGAAAGGACTTTCATGTGTTTAACCTTTCGTGGATATGTGAATTTATTATTTCCTTACGCACTATCACACAGCACGTCCCTTTGTTTTGACTTCCAAACACATGGCGGAGGTTTGTTCATTTTGCTTTACTCTCATCGTGGTGTTGCCTTTCTTTGGTATTCTACCTCTTTGGGTCCTAATTTCCTTAAACGTCGATGTGGTTACAGCTTGAATCTGAAAATAACGGCTCCTCAGCTTCTATAGAACTTCTCTCTCTCTGAATTTACTGAATTAAGTGATTGGCAAACGTGAAAACTGTTTCATCCTGATCATTTCATAGCTATCTACTCAGGCAAGCCATCGACGGTTTCAGCTGATTTTCATACATAAATTGCCTGATTAAATTCATCGACTTTTAATTAACTCTTTTATAAACCTGTTATTACTAGCAATGAAGTTGTGATTACCTAAGCAGTAGGAATCTGTGATTTGAAACGTGATTTTAATGTAATTTATATCCCTTTCTTTGTAAGGGGACCGAACTGAACAGCTGCTGTCACTTCTCCACATCTTTTACGTGTCTCGGAAAAGACTCCATACACTCCATACACAATACTCATAGTTTTGGATACAAAGAACATTTTTTCCCTAAACAGAACGAAGAAACCTAGGAAATTTGGTAAGCACTTGGAAGTATGAGTTCAGCGTCACTTTTTGCAAATCTTTGCAATGAACTTTTCAGAGAAAATACACTCCTGGAAATGGAGAAAGAACACATTGACACCGGTGTGTCAGACCCACCATACTTGCTCCGGACACTGCGAGAGGGCTGTACAAGCAATGATCATACGCACGGCACAGCGGACACACCAGGAACCGCGGTGTTGGCCGTCGAATGGCGCTAGCTGCGCAGCATTTGTGCACCGCCGCCGTCAGTGTCAGCCAGTTTGCCGTGGCATACGGAGCTCCATCGCAGTCTTTAACACTGGTAGCATGCCGCGACAGCGTGGACGTGAACCGTATGTGCAGTTGACGGACTTTGAGCGAGGGCGTATAGTGGGCATGCGGGAGGCCGGGTGGACGTACCGCCGAATTGCTCAACACGTGGGGCGTGAGGTCTCCACAGTACATCGATGTTGTCGCCAGTGGTCGGCGGAAGGTGCACGTGCCCGTCGACCTGGGACCGGACCGCAGCGACGCACGGATGCACGCCAAGACCGTAGGATCCTACGCAGTGCCGTAGGGGACCGCACCGCCACTTCCCAGCAAATTAGGGACACTGTTGCTCCTGGGGTATCGGCGAGGACCATTCGCAACCGTCTCCATGAAGCTGGGCTACGGCCCCGCACACCGTTAGGCCGTCTTCCGCTCACGCCCCAACATCGTGCAGCCCGCCTCCAGTGGTGTCGCGACAGGCGTCAATGGAGGGACGAATGGAGACGTGTCGTCTTCAGCGATGAGAGTCGCTTCTGCCTTGGTGCCAATGATGGTCATATGCGTGTTTGGCGCCGTGCAGGTGAGCGCCACAATCAGGACTGCATACGACCGAGGCACACAGGGCCAACACCCGGCATCATGGTGTGGGGAGCGATCTCCTACACTGGCCGTACACCACTGGTGATCGTCGAGGGGACACTGAATAGTGCACGGTACATCCAAACCGTCATCGAACCCATCGTTCTACCATTCCTAGACCGGCAAGGGAACTTGCTGTTCCAACAGGACAATGCACGTCCGCATGTATCCCGTGCCACCCAACGTGCCCTAGAAGGTGTAAGTCAGCTACCCTGGCCAACAAGATCTCCGGATCTGTCCCCCATCGAGCATGTTTGGGACTGGATGAAGCGTCGTCTCACGCGGTTTGCACGTCCAGCACGAACGCTGGTCCAACTGAGGCGCCAGGTGGAAATGGCATGGCAAGCCGTTCCACAGGACTACATCCAGCATCTCTACGATCGTCTCCATGGGAGAATAGCAGCCTGCATTGCTGCGAAAGGTGGATATACACTGTACTAGTGCCGAAATTGTGCATGCTCTGTTGCCTGTGTCTATGTGCCTGTGGTTCTGTCAGTGTGATCATGTGATGTATCTGACCCCAGGAATGTGTCAATAAAGTTTCCCCTTCCTGGGACAACGAATTCACGGTGTTCTTATTTCAATTTCCAGGAGTGTATATCAGGGAAATGTTGTTCTTATGAGGCCAAAGTCGTCTCTTGGATCCTAGTCATTTAATGTTTACCTACCAACCACAAACATGTGGTTCCTGAAGAGGGGCAGCAGCCTTTTCAGTAGTTGCAGGGGCAACAGTCTGGGTGATTGACTGATCTGGCCTTGTAACAATAACCAAAACGGCCTTGCTGTTCTGGTACTGCGAACGGCTGAAAGCAAGGGGAAACTGCAGCCGTATTTTTTGCCGAGGGTATGCAGCTTTACTGTATGGTTAAATGATGATGGCGTCCTCTTGGGTAAAATATTCCGGAGGTAAAATAGTCCCCCATTCGGATCTCCGGGCGGGGACTACTCAATAGGACGTCGTTATCAGGAGAAAGAAAATTGGCGTTCTACGGATCGGAGAGTGGAATGTCAGATCCCTTAATCGGGCAGGTAGGTTAGAAAATTTAAAAAGGGAAATGGATAGGTTAAAGTTAGATATAGTGGGAATTAGTGAAGTTCGGTGGCAGGAGGAACAAGACTTTTGGTCAGGTGATTACAGGATTATAAATACAAAATCAAATAGGGGTAATGCAGGAGTAGGTTTAATAATGAATAAAAAAATAGGAGTGCGGGTTTAGCTACTACAAACAGCATAGTGAACGCATTATTGTGGCCAAGATAGACACAAAGCCCATGCCTACTACAGTAGTAAAAGTTTATATGCCAACTAGCTCTGCAGATGATGAAGAAATAGATGAAATGTATGATGAGATAAAAGATATTATTCAGGTAGTGAAGGGAGACGAAAATTTAATAGTCATGGGCGACTGGAATTCGTCAGTAGGAAAAGGGAGAGAAGGAAACATAGTAGGTGAATATGGATTGGGGCTAAGAAATGAAAGAGGAAGCCGCCTGGTAGAATTTTGTGCAGAGCATAACTTAATCATAGCTAATACTTGGTTCAAGAATCATGAAAGATGGTTGTATACATGGAAGAAGCCTGGAGATACTGACAGGTTTCAGATATATTATATAATGGTAAGACAGAGATTTAGGAACCAGGTTTTAAATTGTAAGACATTTCCAGAGGCAGATGTGGACTCTCACCACAATCTGTTGGTTATGAACTGTAGATTAAAACTGAAGAAACTACAAAAAGGTGGGAATTTAAAGGGATGGGACCTGGATAAACTGAAAGAACGAGAAGTTGTACAGAGTTTCAGGGAGAGCATAAGGGAACAATTGACAAGAATGGGGGAAAGAAAGACAGTAGAAGAAGAATGGGTAGCTTTAGGCAACAGAAGAGATATTGAATTTAATTGATGAAAGGAGAAAATATAAAAATGCAGTAAGTGAAACAGGCAAAAAGGAATACAAACGTCTCAAAAATGATATCGACAGGAAGTGCAAAATGGCTAAGCAGGGATGGCTAGAGGACAAATGTAAGGATGTAGAGGCTTGTCTCACTAGGGGTAAGATAGATACTGCCTACAGGAAAATTAAAGAGACCTTTGGAGAGAAGAGAACCACTTGTATGAATATCAAGAGCTCAGATGGCAACCCAGTTCTAAGCAAAGAAGGGGAGGCAAAAAGGTGGAAGGAGTATATAGAGGGTTTATACAAGGGCGATGTACTTGAGGACAATATTATGGAAATGGAAGAGGATGTAGATGAAGACGAAATGGGAGATAAGATACTGCGTGAAGAGCTTGACAGAGCACTGAAAGACCTGAGTCGAAACAAGGCCCCAGGAGTAGACAACATTCCATTAGAACTACTGATGGCCTTGGGAGAGCCATTCATGACAAAACTCTACCATCTGGTGAGGAAGATGTATGAGACAGGCGAAATACCCTCAGACTTCAAGAAGAATATAATAATTCCAACCCCAAAGAAAGCAGGTGTTGACAGATGTGAAAATTACCGACCTATCAGTTTAATAAGTCACAGCTGCAAAATACTAACGCGAATTCTTTACAGACGAATGGAAAAACTAGTAGAAGCCGACCTCGGGGAAGATCAGTTTGGATTCCGTAGAAATGTTGGAACACGTGAGGCAATACTGACCCTAACACTTATCTTAGAAGCTAGATTAAGGAAGGGCAAACCTACGTTTCTAGCATTTGTAGACTTAGAGAAAGCTTTTGACAATGCTGACTGGAATACTCTCTTTCAAATTCTGAAGGTGGAAGGGGTAAAATACAGGGAGCGAAAGGCTATTTACAATTTGTACAGGAACCAGACGGCAGTTATAAGAGTAGAGGGACATGAAAGGGAAGCAGTGGTTGGGAAGGGAGTGGGACAGGGTTGAGGGTTGTAGTCTCTCCCCCATGTTATTCAATCTGTATATTGAGCAAGCAGTAAAGGAAACAAAAGAAAAATTCGGAGTAAGTATTAAAATTCATGGAGAAGAAGTAAAAACTTTGAGGTTTGCCGATGACATTGTAATTCTGTCAGAGACAGCAAAGGACTTGGAAGAGCAGTTGAACGGAATGGACAGTGTCTTGAAAGGAGGATATAAGATGAACATCAACAAAAGCAAAACGAGGATAATGGAATGTAGTCAAATTAAATCAGGTGATGCTGAGGGAATTAGATTAGGAAATGAGACACTTAAAGTAGTAAAGGAGTTTTGCTATTTAGGGAGCAAAATAACTGATGATGGTCGAAGTAGAGAGGATATAAAATGTAGACTGGCAATGGGAAGGAAAGCGTTTCTCAAGAAGAGAAATTTGTTAACATCGAGTATAGATTTAAGCGTCAGGAAGTCGTTTCTGAAAGTATTTGTATGGAGTGTAGCCATGTATGGAAGTGAAACATGGACGATAACTAGTTTGGACAAGAAGAGAATAGAAGCTTTCGAAATGTGGTGCTACAGAAGAATGCTGAAGATAAGGTGGGTAGATCACGTAACTAATGAGGAGGTATTGAATAGAATTTGGGAGAAGAGAAGTTTGTGGCACAACTTGACTAGAAGAAGGTATGAGTTGGTAGGACATGTTTTGAGGCATCAAGGGATCACAAATTTAGCATTGGAGGGCACCGTGGAGGGTAAAAATCGTAGAGGGAGACCAAGAGATGAATACACTAAGCAGATTCAGAAGGATGTAGGTTGCAGTAGGTACTGGGAGATGAAGGAGCTTGCACAGGATAGAGTAGCATGGAGAGCTGCATCAAACCAGTCTCAGGACTGAAGACCACAACAACAACAACATACCAATAGAGATGAAATTGCATACTACCAGTATTTGTGCCTCAAGTACATTAACATTTTTGCTTTCTTCTGAATGTTCGACTCAGGTAACGAACATGGTGTTACTGTATTTTTCTTTTCAAGAAAACGCTGTTTCCATTGACGATGTGACTCCTTCGGTTTTTTAGCATAGTTGCTTAAATACCTTGGTAGATAAAAGAAATTGCCGGTGTTGTCAGTAGTATTAAGCATAAAGCAAAACATTCGCCCCACTGACAAGTGGGATGTATAGTTCCAATACCTCCAGCCTTTTACGAAATACCAGTAACCCCGCTTGCCCCTCTATTCTTTAAATAATGGAACTCCCATGTACAAAACGTCACATTTCCTGCACTGCGTGCCGTACAGATACAATTTAGCGCGTACGTTCAGTAAGTTGGGTTGATGCTGTTTGCAAAATGTGTTGTGAATAAAAGTTAGTAGTAAAGAAGTAATAAATTAAAACGTTGTGCCTGATGCCGAAGTTTTACAGCATGGACAGCGAAAATGTAATAGAGGATAAAAATTTTTTCCTTTCATTATTTTGACTGACTCATCCCTCGCATCTTTGAATACGTGTAAGCTAAAGTTGAACTATTAATTTAGCATCGCTAACGTCTACTAGCATGCTCTCATTGTTGCTTTCATCTTTCTCGTACAGGGCAAAAGTTCTTTGTGCACTACAGAAAGTATTACAGAAGAAGTCATCCAACAATACCTAATTCTCTTCAAAAAATCGTCTTGTATGTAGGGCTGTGCCCCAGTTGAACAGTCTACTTAAAATTCTACAATTACAATGGATCCTCTCTGAAGCAAGTTCTTTCACAAAGTCGTTTATGAAGATGAACAGCGTAGCTTACAAACCAGCTACTAACCTCTTACAAGGAGACACCTTGATCGAGGAATGCATCTTTATTGAACCATCCCTCTGGTCTTTTATTAAAACAGAGGCATTTTGCGAGCGCTTCATCAAAATTTTCACCTGCCGATAGAAATATATGACACGAGGTTGACAGACGGGCGAACATGTCGGCGGTTATGAATTTGAGTGTGCGTGTCGCTTCTTTAGCCTTATTGTCAAAGAACTCGTCGTGCGTACTGCAGTCGGTTCGTCCACCCCAGGTATCGATAAGGAATAAAAATTTTTCATTCTCTGCGTGAAGATGAAGGACTGTTCCGAAATATTCCGTTAAAGACATCTGGTGATCTTCCTGGACTTTGAAGAAGTCGCGACAACATTTTTAAATTCTGCGGTAAGTTTATCTACGGTTTTCGAAACAGCTGGGCCAAATGTATCTGTTTTTTTCTTGTACACAGCTGAAAAACTCGGAGAGGAGCTTGCCGCAAGCAGTACTGTGCAGCGTACGAATGTCATACCTTATTCAAACTCTGTTTTGTGATCAATGTAGTCTTTGTTCCGTGATAATCCAACGACTCGTATACATTGGTTGATACTGATAGCTCGTATGGTTCACGTTTATAACAATATTCGTATCACAATGAGCAATTAGGCACCTTGTTTGTGTTTCAAATTTTTGTGCTAGCTGCGCGGTTTTTTCTAGAGCAGCAACATCTCTTCTGCTCACAATTTCATCACTTGCCTTGTCGTATCTTGTGCCTTCGTTTCGAAAGTTGCACCCAGGAAGGACTCGCTTGAAAACAGAAGCTACAGGAAAGAAAGGGAAAAGGTTGCACAGTCGCCCACTGCTGAAGTGTTCCCGCAGTCATCTATAAATTTGCAGTTCGTGTACGTAAAACATATCGTGAATTGAACCTGACTGAATTGCGTATTACATTCCTCGAGCTAAAATTCTTTCGAATATGCTTACCTGTTCGAAAGAACTTCTTGCTTCTAGGAAACGTTCAAAAGTTTGACAATGGATCAATCGCAACTTGTCACTTTTTGTGCCACCACGTCGTACGTCTCCTTCCCACTGTTTAATATTGTCTTTTCTTTTCAAGCGACAACTGTCATGTTTTTAAAGAACAGCCAAACTCCGTTCTTTATGGCCTTCGACAAGGGCTACGACATCAGCTTTAACACCTAATGGAACATATTTCACCGAAGAATCTTTGTAATCTTCCGGATCATATTCTTCTACATGTGGCATTGGGCCAGAAAATCACAAAAATGGTTCAAATGGCTCTGAGCACTATGGGACTTAACATCTGTGGTCATCAGTCCCCTAGAACTTAAAACTACTTAAACCTAACTAACCTAAGGACATCACACACATCCATGCCCTAGGCAGGATTCGAACCTGCGACCGTAGCAGTCGCGCGGTTCCGGACTGAGCGCCTGAACCGCTAGACCACCGCGGCCGGCAGGGAAAGTCACAAATGTAAACGATATGTCATTACAATGTTACATAGTAAGAGAGTTAAACACATTTCCTCGAACAATACTTCAATATCTGATTCATACGGAGGAATCAACTCTTGTTCAGTGAAAAGGAAGTTTTCGTTTACCAAGACCATTCTAGATCCGCTGATTTCTTCTGTCATGGCTAAGTTAACAGAAATAATTTCATTCGGAGGCTGGCCTGTGGTGAAATTCTGTCGCTGGTAAATCGCATTCGCTGCAAGAAGAGGTTCGTAAACCCCCCTTGAATCTTTTATGTTCCAACGAGGTGTCACGGACATTTACTTTCGTACTGGTGGAAGGTCCGACTTCTTCCTCCTTTACTGTTCTTATCGCACACCAAAATATTGATTCGATTCACTCGCTTTCAAATCTTTCCATTTATGGCTTTGTGAAAAATATTTGATCCGCACTACGCACATGATCGTGTCATCCTGACTCAGGGGATTTCCTTCTTTCTTACTCAACCTTGGCAACTTCGAGGACCTTGATGATAGCTGATGCAACACTATAGATATACGAATCATGTCTCGTTATTCAAAGCGATTTTCCTCAGAAACAGCTTCGCGTTTGCGGTCAAAAGGGGTGGAGGAAGAGTCTTTAATTTACTTTCGAAGAGAAGTTTCTTATCCTAAAAGAGCTTTAATATCCGCGACCCCAAGTTGAAACTGTCTTCTTGTTAGTTGGGCGACGTACGAGTCGTGATTCCATTCCACTGGCACTGATGTAGCGCTTCCTGTGCCCCATGGTTAGTGCATGACAAATTCTGATGGTGATTAATGCTTCAGCGAAACCTCTGCTCCGACATCAGAGACTGAATTTGATCAGAAAGAACTGCCCATATTGTAATGTCGTCCTGAACTATGCAAAGACGATTCCACCATAAGTAACTATAGCGTCCCCAGTGCTATATTACGAAAAGACTTAAAAAACAGTATTTATAAAGAAGACATTAAAAAATTGAATAATATATTTTTATCATGTAGCCGTAAAATAATAATTTCTCTGGGTAGGTTTAGATTGCAAAGAAATAATTTATGACAAAATGATCTAAAGAGACGACAAGATACACTCTTTTGTTAATTTTTTTAGTCGATTTCACTTCTTCACTTGTCTTGATTATGTACAGACGGACATCTTGCGAGTGCTGGCAGATGTTAGCATATTTGTATGAGTTAAGCATATAATATACCGATTTAATACTATTGTGCACTTTTAATTTGTAAGAGGTGATCCCGATTTCATGTCCGCCTTCCTTGAATTAACCTGCATTCAAGTAATTTACAGTTCAACAATCGCAGCGGCCGATGCAGCCAACGACGCCATTACGTGGCGATATTAACTTATGAAAAATTAGCGGAGGCGAAATACTCGCCCGCTATTAACATAATATTAATTTTTCTCCACAGCCGCACGAAGTTGCAGAAATACGTAGCTTTAAGATTCTTATTTTCAGTACCATAGCCGACAGCCAGAGCCAGGACTCCGACTACGTGGCAATGGTTAACGGAGGTAAGAAAAGATACTCTCGCGCGTGTGTGGGCCGCAATTGTAATTAATAACTAAAGATCTTTTGCTTTAAAGTGAGCTGACTAGCTGAGGATATTAATATGAAAAGTTTATTACATTGATCAACCTGTATGTTCATGTTTTAAGATTCAGCGAGTCTAACATTCATTAACGTAACAAATAATTTGAGATTAATATTGTTAAAAAGGAGAACTTCAGGAAAGCATTTAATCGTAAAATCAAAATTAAATGAAATATCATTTTTATTAAGGCCCACCACGTAAGTCGGCAACAATCAAAAAATAATAATAACAATAATAATATATTAAATTACGACGGCCGACGGACGCGAGATAACCAAAACTCACATCTATTTATCACAAACATGATTAACCACGTTTGTTAGCTATTGCAGGTAGAGTTTTATTAAATAATGTTTTTGATGATAATTATTCCGTCCACTTTAGTCCAGAGCAAATACTCATTGCGTATATCCTTTAATTTGATCTATACTGATTACACGTATTCTTAAGCATTTGCAGCTGCAGATTCTATACGAAAATGAGGCTCAGTCTCATCATGATAGCATGACATACTCTGCATCCACTAAAAGAAATCGTCGCTCAACTCTGTGATGAATGCTGTGCATTAATACTTGCAAATATGTATGAACCGAGCATTCCTTACCTAGGCACTGGACTACGTTCTTACTGAAGCATGTTTACCGTACCCAACCATAGGTAAGAATCTATACACAAAATAAAAGTGTTAGAATCACATTTTTTTTCTCTATAAAATCCCCTGCATCCTAATGTGAACCTGTAGTCGTCACCATGGCTGACTGGATGAAACATCCCCATCACAACAACGTCGTAGTAAATGACTGGATCTGTAACGATGCTGAAAACCACAATAATAAGAAGAAGAATGGACCTCTTCTCCTCGATAACATACGAGTGTTAACGGTAGGTCTATCTGACTGCAGTAAGACCATGTTGTTGTGATAGTGCTAACACATCCTGGTGTATCCGCTTAAAGCATATGTATATATTTTCAAAAACGTTACTTTAGCCCAAAAACCGGCTGCTACAGGAAATATTGTCCGGAATTAATGGTATAACTTACCGAATATTCAGCAAAGTCGGTGATGTTTCCCAACTCGAAGGAGTAAATCCAAACAGTGTGTACATATTTGATTATGTTGCTGTGGAAAACCATATGGGAGTAGACATATTTTATTTGAGCCAGACGTATTCCAGGATTGCGAAGCAGTTGGTAAGGAATCATACAAACCTTATTATAGCTTTCAAAAAGGAAATTATGAATTTAAAACACATTTATAAATTACATATAGCAACTGACATTCCATGAATTTACAATTATATGCGGAGATTGCTGGAATCCCACAAAGTTACTAATAGAACAAGAAAACCAAATGACAAGCAATATGTACGAAATTTCCCTGGGTTTCTTTTTTTTTAAAAAAGTAGTGTACTAATACGTAACTGCGTCAGTATGTTACATAGTATGGACAAAATCAGATTCGTGTCATGTATTCATTCCAAGGGGGTGATGCGGAGGCAAAGATCCGTTCTTATATTTGTACAAAAATTGAAGAAACCATGAAAATCTCAACACAAAATAAACGGAATTGGATAGTCCTGTCGAGACAAGAGTTATGGAAAGTGAGACATACGAATCCCAGTTGGAGTTGTCGAACGAAAGAAACCATGGTTCAAATGGCTCTAAGCACTATGAGACTTGACATCTGAGGTCATCAGACCCCTAGACTTAGAACTAGTTAAACGTAACTAACCTAAGAACATCACATACATCCATGCCCGAGGCAGGATTCGAACCTCCAACCGTAGCAGCAGCGCGATTTTGGACTGAAGCGCATAGAACCGCTCGTTCACAGCGGCCGGTAACTCGTCATTCCATTCTACGGTTGGAGGTTGCCAGCATTCTCAACTTCGAATACATTTCCTGCATTTCGTAACGCCCGTAGTGCCTCTTTCTTCAGATAAGCATGCCTGTGAGAAGGAACATTGCATCTAACTTCTCACAAACACAGGCACTGCAATTTCGTAGAAATAAAACGATTGGAAGAGTTTGATGTGTGATGTTAAAGGAGACGGTTGGTGATGAACTGCATTAATCGAATAGGGAATGAAGATGTCCTGTTAGGTGTCAACAAGAAAAGATGCCTAACAAAGAACGTAATGAATCGAACATTTGGAATCCAGGGGCACATACAAACTCTTGAAACTTTACTGTAAACTATAGTGAGAGAGATGGTAGAAGGAAATAACCGCACAGGAAGGCCTGGATATCAGTGTTAAGGCAGATCGTGGATGACGTGGAGTGGCGTAGTTAAAATGCAATCCAGAGGATAGTTTGCAGCGTTTCGGGGTTTAATTCAACGTGTCTATTCGATGTTTTCACTGTGCAGACTGCAAATTAAAATGCACCTACCTCAGAACGACGCCCGCTCAGTGTCCCTTCACTCGGCAACATACTTACAAGATGATGTAAAAGCAGCGTTGATAAGAAAACATCACCTTATATCTACAATTACTGAGACCGCGCAAATCTAGTTATGAAAGAAAGTTCTGTAGAAATACTGTCATCCAATTTGTATCGGAGAGTGAGAAAATGGATTGGCTTCTGAAAAATAATGTCCGAATTTTTCACACAATGATGTTTATTTTGTCCTTGATAACCAAAGAAAAGTTACTCTTTAGTCCACATTTAAACTATTGGCTATTTACTTCCAGTTCACGATTCATACACACATTTCACATGCACAGCAACAACCAGAAATCTGTCCAAAACCGAACCAAATCAAACAATGTTTTCACAGTAATTAATTTCACCACTAATATGAGTTATTATATTGGGTCCTTGTAATCTGTTCGGAAAAAAATGTTCAGGGTAACATGCCACTCGGATTCTATGACGGCCAATATTTCACACGCAAATACACTCCTGGAAATTGAAATAAGAACACCGTCAATTCATTGTCCCAGGAAGAGGAAACTTTATTGACACATTCCTGGGGTCAGATACATCACATGATCACACTGACAGAACCACAGGCACATAGACACAGGCAACAGAGCATGCACAATGTCGGCACTAGTACAATGTATATCCACCTTTCGCAGCAATGCAGGCTGCTATTCTCCCATGGAGACGATCGTAGAGATGCTGGATGTAGTCCTGTGGAACGGCTTGCCATGCCATTTCCACCTGGCGCCTCAGTTGGAGCAGCGTTCGTGCTGCACGTGCAGACCGCGTGAGACGACGCTTCATCCAGTCCCAAACATGTTCAATGCGGGACAGATCCGGAGATCTTGCTGGCCAGGGTAGTTGACTTACACCTTCTAGAGCACGTTGGGTGGCACGGGATACATGCGGACGTGCATTGTCCTGTTGGAACATCAAGTTCCCTTGCCGGTCTAGGAATGGTAGAACGATGGGTTCGATGACGGTTTGGATGTACCGTGCACTATTCAGTGTCCCCTCGACGATCACCAGTGGTGTACGGCCAGTGTAGGAGATCGCTCCCCACACCATGATGCCGGGTGTTGGCCCTGTGTGCCTCGGTCGTATGCAGTCCTGATTGTGGCGCTCACCTGCACGGCGCCAAACACGCATACGACCATCATTGGCACCAAGGCAGAAGCGACTCTCATCGCTGAAGACGACACGTCTCCATTCGTCCCTCCATTCACGCCTGTCGCGACACCCCTGGAGGCGGGCTGCACGATGTTGGGGCGTGAGCGGAAGACGGCCTAACGGTGTGCGGGACCGTAGCCCAGCTTCATGGAGACGGTTGCGAATGGTCCTCGCCGATACCCCAGGAGCAACAGTGTCCCTAATTTGTGGGAAGTGGCGGTGCGGTCCCCTATGGCACTGCGTAGGATCCTACGGTCTTGGCGTGCATCCGTGCGTCGCTGCGGTCCGGTCCCAGGTCGACGGGCACGTGCACCTTCCGCCGACCACTGGCGACAACATCGATGTACTGTGGAGACCTCACGCCCCACGTGTTGAGCAATTCGGCGGTACGTCCACCCGGCCTCCCGCATGCCCACTATACGCCCTCGCTCAAAGTCCGTCAACTACACATACGGTTCACGTCCACGCTGTCGCGGCATGCTACCAGTGTTAAAGACTGCGATGGAGCTCCGTATGCCACGGCAAACTGGCTGACACTGACGGCGGCGGTGCACAAATGCTGCGCAGCTAGCGCCATTCGACGGCCAACACCGCGGTTGCTGGTGTGTCCGCTGTGCCGTGCGTGTGATCATTGCTTGTACAGCCCTCTCGCAGTGTCCGGAGCAAGTATGGTGGGTCTGACACACCGGTGTCAATGTGTTCTTTTTTCCATTTCCCGGAGTGTATCTGTCCAACAGATTTAGGCAAAACCTCTGAAATTTCGTCAAGCAGTCCTCAGCAACAACTGCTATCGCTTTAGCTCACCAGTAACTCAAACACTAACTAATTCTTCATCTTACACATTTTTGCTGCCACTAGTAACATGACCGTCCGCGTTCAAAGCTAGTGAGCGACTCTTTTCTTCCAGCCTCACTCCCAGCACAACCATCAGGTAACGAGCGGGAACCGTCTCAATTCTGATTGGCTGACCACAGTGACGGGCAATCAGAATACTCGCTCATCATCATACTCACGCCAAAACTGGCCTGCACCAATCCTTATTCACAGTCGCATTTGCGTCAATCTAACATGCATGGAGAAAATATAAAAATGCAGTAAATGAAGCAGGCAAAAAGGAATACAAACGTCTCAAAAATGTGATCGACAGGAAGTGCAAAATGGCTAAACAGGGATGGCTAGAGGACAAATGTAAGGATGTAGAGGCTTATCTCATTAGGGGTAAGATAGATACTGCCTACAGGAAAATTAAAGAGACCTTTGGAGATAAGAGAACCACTTGCATGAACATCAAGAGCTCAGATGGAAATCCAGTTCTAAGCAAAGAAGGGAAAGCAGAAAGGTGGAAGGAGTATATAGAGGGTCTATACAAGGGCGATGTTCTTGAGGACAATATTATGGAAATGGAAGAGGATGTAGATGAAGATGAAATGGGAGATACAATACTGCGTGAAGAGTTTGACAGAGCACTGAAAGACCTGAGTCGAAACAAGGCCCCAGGAGTAGACAACATTCCATTGGAACTACTGACGGCCTTGGGAGAGCCAGTCCTGACAAAACTCTACCATCTGGTGAGCAAGATGTATGAAACAGGCGAAATACCCTCAGACTTCAAGAAGAATATAATAATTCCAATCCCAAAGAAAGCAGGTGTTGACAGATGTGAAAATTACCGACCTATCAGTTTAATAAGTCACAGCTGCAAAATACTAACGCGAATTCTTTACAGACGAATGGAAAAACTAGTAGAAGCCGACCTCGGGGAAGATCAGTTTGGATTCCGTAGAAATGTTGGAACACGTGAGGCAATACTGACCCTAACACTTACCTTAGAAGCTAGATTAAGGAAGGGCAAACCTACGTTTCTAGCATTTGTAGACTTAGAGAAAGCTTTTGACAATGCTGACTGGAATACTCTCTTTCAAATTCTGAAGGTGGAAGGGGTAAAATACAGGGAGCGAAAGGCTATTTACAATTTGTACAGGAACCAGACGGCAGTTATAAAAGTAGAGGGACATGAAAGGGAAGCAGTGGTTGGGAAGGGAGTGGGACAGGGTTGAGGGTTGTAGACTCTCCCCCATGTTATTCAATCTGTATATTGAGCAAGCAGTGAAGGAAACAAAAGAAAAATTCTGAGTAGGTATTAAAATCCATAGAGAAGAAATAAAAACTTTGAGGTTCGCCGATGACATCGTAATTCTGTCAGAGACAGCAAAGGACTTGGAAGAGCAGTTGAACGGAATGGATAGTGTCTTGAAATGAGGATATAAGATGAACATCAACAAAAGCAAAACGAGGATAATGGAATGTAGTCGAATTAAGTCGGGTGATTCTGAGGGAATTAGGTTAGGAAATGAGACACTTAAATTAGTAAAGGAGTTTTGCTATTTGGGGAGCAAAATAACTGATGACGGTCGAAGTAGAGAGGATATAAAATGTAGACTGGCAATGGCAAGGAAAGCGTTTCTGAAGAAGAGAAATTTGTTAACATCGAGTGTAGATTTAGGTGTCAGGAAGTCATTTCTGAAAGTATTTGTATGGAGTGTAGCCATGGATGGAAGTGAAACATGGACGATAAATAGTTTGGACAAGAAGAGAATAGAAGATTTTGAAATGTGGTGCTACAGAAGAATGCTGAAGATTAGATGGGTAGATGACATAACTAATGAGGAAGTATTGAATAGGATTGGGGAGAAGAGGAGTTTGTGGCACAACTTGACTAGAAGAAGGGATCGGTTGGTAGGACATGTTCTGAGGCATCAAGGGATCATTAATTTAGTATTGGAGGGCAGCGTGGAGGGTAAGAATCGTAGAGGGAGACCAAGAGATGAATACACTAAGCAGATACAGAAGGATGTAGGTTGCGGTAGGTACTGGGAGATGAAGAAGCTTGCACAGGATCGAGTAGCATGGAGAGCTGCATCAAACCAGTGTCAGGACTGAAGACCACAACAACAACATGCATATATTAAAGTAATGTTTAATAAACAAAAACGAAAAGACAATAATGTTGGAAATATTTTTTAGATACAGATTTTACTCCAGCTTACTTTCTGGCAGCTCTGTTAAAATAGCAATCACACCTAGACATACGTCATCACTAAAGTGGGTAAATCCTCTAGGATCATTTTCCCACGACAGGCTTGTGTAACTCTTGCAGGTTACTTAAGACGGTGTATAATGCAGTATTGAAATTTGATGAATGTCCCACATACAGACTCTCATTTACTCACAGACTCACATAAGACATAATAAACTAAATATCGATTTTATTAGTTCTTTCTTAAGTTATTCTAGATTTCATACTACGAAATTTGTAAGGTGTTTGAAATTTTTTAAGTTAAACTTCATTTAAATAATTCTATACCCTGGTATTTCAGGTGATTATTTCAACTGACAACCAAAAACAAGTCATAAATGTTCACAGGTGAATTTCCTTTCTTAAGTGTGTTTTTTTCTAACTTTAAAGTAAATTTTTCTATCTCCGAAAATATGCCCGCTAGAAAGCTCAGATTTTCACACCACCTTTCTATTAATAACGAAGTGCAGTATACAAATTCTGAAAGCGATTGAACAAAAACTACTATCCTTTATTTAGATTCTTATAGGCAGTGAATGTATGCGTTCAGTAAGGGACACTGAATAACTTTCGCACGGCAGGCATTGACAGATGCACGTATGTCTCCCGAGTAGACTGCTGGATGTCAGCCCCCGAAGTTACGTACAGCAAGCTATCCTAAGACAAATGTTCGCCCGGAAGCTCAGAACAAGTTGCGACGCTACAAGTTGGAGAGCGACTGGAACTGAGAACTGAATTAAACTCACCTTAAGGTTAATGAGCGGAACTGCAACATGGTCAATGCAGTATACACTGATCAGTCAAAACATTGTGACCACCGACTTACTATCGATACAAACCCGTTCAGGCGATAGCAGTGCCATCTGGCGAGCAATGATTGCTAGACAGGCACACATATGATGCAAGTAGTATCACTGAGCTTGCTGTCCATGTGTGATCTATGTGAGTCTGATAAGGGCAGATTGTGAAGGCCCAGAGACTCGGTACGAGCATTTCGAAAACTGCACGACTTGTTGGGTATTCGAGGAGTGCTGTGGTGAGTGTCTTCAACACGTGATGCAATCAAGGTGAACCACGTCCACACGTCATGGGGTTGGGTGGCCATCCCTCATTAAGTCTGTCGGACGTTAGAGGCTGGGCAGACTGGGATAGGCGGCGGAAATGACATCAGACTTTAATGCTGAGCAGAGTACAAGTGTGTCTGAATGCACGGTGCACCGAAAACTCCTAAGGACGGGCCTCTGCAGCCGACAACCCGTACGTGTGCCAATGCTAACATCACGACATCGACAACTACGACTGAAATGGGCACGTGACCTTTAGCAATCGACGTTAGTGCAGCGGCAAAGTGTTGCATGGTCTGATGAATCCCAATACTTTTCTCATCATGCCAATGGAAGGGCGCGAACCAGTTGTCTTCCAGGGGAACAGCTCTTTGACATCTGTGCTGTGGGAAGGAGTCAAGCTGGCGGCGGCTTTATTATGCTCTGGGGCACATCCACGTGAATATCCATGGCTCCAGTGGAGCTCATGCAAGGCACCTTGACGGCCAAGGAGTATCGTACACTGGTTGCAGACCACGTACACTCATTCATGACGATCATATATTCCGACGTCAGTGGCATTTTTCAACAAGATAATGCGCCATGTCACAAGGCCAGGAGTGTGATGGAGTGGTTCGAGGAACACAGTGGCGAGTTCCAACTGATGTGCTGGCCCACCAGCTCACCAGACCTGAACTCTATCGATCTGGGATGTGATTGAATGTGACGTCAGAGCTAATCTCCCCCCTCCTCGGAATTAACAGGAAGTAGGTGACTTGTGTGTGCAAATGTGGTGCAAAATCCCTCCAGCCACCTTCCAAGGCCTCATTGCTTCCGTGCCAAGACGCATCGCAGCTGTTATCCGTGCCAGAGGTGAAATGGATCAAATGCCTCTGAGCACTATGGGACTTAACTTCTAAGGTCATCAGTCCCCTAGAACTTAGAACTACTTAAACCTAACTAACCTAACGACATCACACACATCCATGCCCGAGGTAGGATTCGAACCTGCGACCGTAGCGGTCGCGCGGTTCCAGACTGTAGTGCCTAGAACCGCTCGGCCACCGAGGCCGGCCCAGAGGTGAACATGCGGCTATTAGGTAGGTGGTCTTATAATGTTCTGGCTGATCAATATATACTGCCTGACAAAGAACGTGAAGCAGTCTGGAAGGAGGAGGAAACGATCTGGATCTTAGCAAGTTAAAATAGTGTGTGACGTTATTTCAGTGATTACAAAACTGAATCAAAGTCACAAATAATTTGGCAGTATAAGCCCACATACCAGTATGATGTTGCACCTCCTCTGGCCTGGATGTATGCAGTGATTCGTTTGGTTAGGATGTCATGAAGGCGAGGTGTCACCTCCCGAGACAACTAGCCAACAACTGTAACTGGTTCTTTGTATCCTGGATACTGGTAGTGGGGCGGAGTTGACGTCCAAGCTGGTCAAACACACGTTTTTTTGAGGACAGGTCTGGGGATCTTGCTGGATCTGGGGGAACACAAAATCATGTAAACAGTTCACAGAGACATTTCCCATGTTTGGAGGAACATCATCCTCTTGAAAAATGGCGCCATTACACTGTCGCATGAGAAGTAACACATGAGAGTATAAGATATTCTTCATGTGCTCGTTGTATCGTCAGCGTTACCTCAGTCACTATCAGCTGTGGCCTGGAATCATACGCCATCATTCCTCACATCGTGACTCTAGTAGTATGATCATTTACATACTCGCTGGTCATGTGTATACGTATAAAGTGATACTAACATCTGACCATGTCTTTTGGGCGCTTTACTTTTATTGTCAGGCTATGTATACTGGGTGTTCCATTGATCGTGACCGGGCCGAATATCCCACGAAATAAGCATCAAACGAAAAAACTACAAAGAACAAAACTGGTCTAGCTGGAAGGGGGAAACCAGATGGCGCTATGATTGGCCCGCTAGATGGCGTTGCCATAGGTCAAACGGGTATCAACTGCGTTTTTTAAAAATAGGAACCGCCATTTTTTATTACATATTCGTGTAGTACGTAAAGAAATATGAATGTTTTAGTTGGACCGCTTTTTTCGCCTTGTGATAGATGACGCTGTAATAGTCACAAACGAAACAGCTGGTAACAGATAGGTTTTTTAAATCAAAATACAGAACGTAGGTACGTATGAAAATTTTATTTCGGTTGTTCCAATGTGATACATGTACCTTTGTGACCTTATCATTTGTGAGAACGCATGATGTTACAGCGTGATTACCTGTTAATACCACATTAATGCAATAAATGCTCAAAATGATGTCCGTCAACCTCAATGCAATTGGCAATATGTGTAACGACATTGCTCTCAACAGCGAGTAGTTTGCCTTTCGTAATGTGCGCACATGCATTGACAATGCACTGACGCATGTTGTCAGGCGTTGTCGGTGGATCACGATAGCAAATATCCTTCAACTTTCCCCACAGAAAGAAACCCGGGGACGTCAGATCCGGTGAACGTGCGGGCCATGCTTCGACGACCAATCCACCTGTCATGAAATATGCTATTCAGTACCGTTTCAACCGCACGCGAGCTATGTGCCGGACATCCATCATGTTGGAAGTACATCGCCATTCTGTCATGCAGTGAAACATCTTGTAGTAACATCGGTAGAACATTACGTCGAAAATCAACATACATTGCACCATTTAGATTCCCATCGATAAAATGGGGGCCAATTATCCTTCCTCCCATAATGCCGCACCATACATTAACCCGCCAAGATCGCTGATGTTCCACTTGTCGCAGTCATCGTTGATTTTCCGTTGCCCAATAGTGCATATTTTGCCGGTTTACGTTACCGCTGTTGGTGAATGACGCTTCATCGATAAATAGAACGCGTGCAAAAAATCTGTCATCGTCCCCTAATTTCTCTTGTGCCCAGTGGCAGAACTGTACACGACGTTAAAAGTCGTCGCCAAACAATTCCTGGTGCATAGAAACATGGTACGGGTGCAATCGATATTGATGTAGCATTCTCAACACCGACGTTTTTGAGATTCCCGATTCTCGCGCCATTTGTCTGCTACTGATGTGCGGATTAGCCGCGACAGCAGCTAAAACGCCTACTTGGGCATTATCATTTGTTGCAGGTCGTGGTTGACGTTTCACATGTGGCTGAACACTTCCTGTTTCCTTAAATAACGTAACTATCCGGAGAAACGGGTCCGGACACTTGGATGATGTCGTCCAGGATACCGAGCAGCAAACATAGCACACGCCTGTTGGGCATTTTCATCACAATAGCCATACATCAACACGATATCGACCTTTTCCGCAATTGGTAAACGGTCCATTTTAACAGGGGTAATGTATCACGAAGAAAATACCGTCCGCACTAGCGGAATGTTACGTGATACCACGTACTTACGCGTTTGTGACTATTACAGTGCCATCTATCACAAAGCGAAAAAAGTGGTCCAACTAAAACATTCATATTTCTTTACATACTACACGAATATGTAATAAAAATGCCGGTTCCTATTTTTAAAAAACGCAGTTGATATCCGTTTGACCTATGGCAGTGCCATCTAGCGGGCCAACCATATCGCCATCTGGTTTCCCCCTTCAAGCTAGACGAGTTTCGTTCTTTGTAGTATTTTGGTTTGAGCTTATTTCGTGAGATATTTGGCCCGGTCACTATCAATGGACCACCCTGTAGATGTGAGATGCCGGTTCAGCGACTTAGCATATCCCTGAGATGCTACTGATTCTATTCCCAGTGACCTACAGTCCTAGAAATACCCCCAAAAGATCTTGTGAATAAAGAAAACAAGTTCGTGCAACGGAAAATGGCTTATCTAATAAAACTGGCAGGGGTGATCCAGTTAAACATTGAAGTATGCTTGCCACACCTCATACGGCCATTTTGACAATGGGATACACCAAATCAGGAAACGAAACTAAGAGTCACTATAACAGCCAAATTTATTGCCAAAAGGCATAAAAAATGTTTTATCCACTAAAGCAAGAATACAACCAGTTACGAACAAGTTCAAAAAATAGTTCAAATGGCTCTGAGCACTATGGGACTTAACATCTGAGATGATCAGTCCCCTAGAACTTAGAACTACTTAAACCTAACTAACCTAAGGACATCACACACATCCATGCCGAGGCAGGATTCGAACCTGCGACCGTAGCGGTGGTGCTGTTCCGGACTGAAGCGCCTAGAATCACTCGGCCACACTGGCCGGTAATAAACAAGTGATTGAAAACATGGACAACAGCCTCGGCGCAGGTGGATATTTACATGACAGAAATTAGTTTATACACTCCTGGAAATTGAAATAAGGACACCGTGAATTCATTGTCCCAGAAAGGGGAAACTTTATTGACACATTCCTGGGGTCAGATACATCACATGATCACACTGACAGAACCACAGGCACATAGACACAGGCACAATGTCGGCACTAGTACATTGTATATCCACCTTTCGCAGCAATGCAGGCTGCTATTCTCCCATGGAGACGATCGTAGAGATGCTGGATGTAGTCCTGTGGAACGGCTTGCCATGCCATTTCCACCTGGCGCCTCAGTTGGAGCAGCGTTCGTGCTGCACGTGCAGACCGCGTGAGACGACGCTTCATCCAGTCCCAAACATGCTCAATGCGGGACAGATCCGGAGATCTTGCTGGCCAGGGTAGTTGACTTACACCTTCTAGAGCACGTTGGGTGGCACGGGATACATGCGGACGTGCATTGTCCTGTTGGAACATCAAGTTCCCTTGCCGGTCTAGGAATGGTAGAACGATGGGTTCGATGACGGTTTGGATGTACCGTGCACTATTCAGTGTCCCCTCGACGATCACCAGTGGTGTACGGCCAGTGTAGGAGATCGCTCCCCACACCATGATGCCGGGTGTTGGCCCTGTGTGCCTCGGTCGTATGCAGTCCTGATTGTGGCGCTCACCTGCACGGCGCCAAACACGCATACGACCATCATTGGCACCAAGGCAGAAGCGACTCTCATCGCTGAAGACGACACGTCTAAATTCGTCCCTCCATTCACGCCTGTCGCGACACCACTGCAGGCGGGCTGCACGATGTTGGGACGTGAGCGGAAGACGGCCTAACGGTGTGCGGGACCGTAGCCCAGCTTCAAGGAGACGGTTGCGAATGGTCCTCGCCGATACCCCAGGAGCAACAGTGTCCCTAATTTGTGGGAAGTGGCGGTGCGGTCCCCTACGGCACTGCGTAGGATCCTACGGTCTTGGCGTGCATCCGTGCGTCGCTGCGGTCCGGTCCCAGGTCGACGGGCACGTGCACCTTCCGCCGACCACTGGCGACAACATCGATGTACTGTGGAGAACTCACGCCCCAAGTGTTGAGCAATTCGGCGGTACGTCCACCCGGCCTCCCGCATGCCCACTATACGCCCTCGCTCAAAGTCCGTCAACTGCACATACGGTTCACGTCCACGCTGTCGCGGCATGCTACCAATGTTAAAGACTGCGATGGAGCTCCGTATGCCACGGCAAACTGGCTGACACTGACGGTGGCGGTGCACAAATGCTGCGCAGCTAGCGCCATTCGACGGTCAACACCGCGGTTCCTGGTGTGTCCGCTGTGCCGTGCGTGTGATCATTGCTTGTACAGCCCTCTCGCAGTGTCCGGAGCAAGTATGGTGGGTCTGACACACCGGTGTCAATGTGTTCTTTTTTCCATTTCCAGGAGTGTATTTTGTTGCAAATATGACCAATGATTGTGGAAAAAATTAATAAGTGAAAGAAAGGTCCTGGAAAAGGATGAACAAACACCGTACTCTTGCCTAAGCGCATGCTGGCCGTGAAAGTTCGATCGGCAAAACGACATTCTGATGCAAGGAAAATGACCATGCCCTCGCCTCATCTTGGTGAATGCAAATATAGCCCATGCTTACAATGGACGAGAGCAGTATGAAGTCCATTTCTCCCTTGGTATGGGAAGAAGGCAGAAAATCTCCCCCACTGAATAAAAGACTTCTAGTTACGGCCAACGAGGAAGTGTCATGTACACGTGAACAGGAACTCTCCTTCGTTACGAAAATAATTCCTATGAGCCAATCACAGATCTTCGTACAAAATTTTGAACAAACATTCCAGCTGGCCTCCTCTGGGCCTAACGGCTGGTCCCGTGCTCTGGGCCTCATATTCTCTCCTGCCATTTATATCTCTAGCTTTGGTTAAGGGATTCTTTCCGCTCTTTGCACTGATTGAAGCTTTATGACGAGCTGGCCGCCCACATTGGTCGCTTCTGCTGCACTCTGTCGACACAACTCTCTCCCCTCTATTTACCTGCACGAGACTCTGGCTTTCAGCAGGAACACCTTATGAACCATGAAGTTTCATGAAGTGACTCTTCCCATTCGTCAGCCGGATAAAAGCACCTAGATTACCATAATTACAAGACTGCTTCACTGTACCAAAAGGAAAAGGTATAGAATTAATCAGAATTGAGGTCATTGCTATTTGTTATTGCTGTTTGTTGTTTTTGTGCAGCATTAGTGATTTGATTTGGCGTATTGCATTATTAAACAGGTTACATGTCAGTTTTCGGAAAAAGCTGTCACATAACATATACTCCACCAATAGTAAACAGAATTCCACTTTGAATAAGATTTTCGTGTCATGGCCAACTCAAAATATATCCTGTATCTATTTTGTGGCGGCGTTAGCTTTACAGCGTCATGGCAGAGAATATGCGGAATTTGGAAAAAATCGAGAAGGGCCTTGGCAATATAGAATTTCGAGTCGGTCCCAAGACTGATCGAGTTGTTGGTTATGAAGCACTGCTCATAAGAGGAAAGTGTTCCTGGTAGAATTTTAACGCATTATTTGTAAACCATCAGGGGTAAAATGCACGCATTGCAGACACGTAAAAAGCAATTGAATTTACAGTAGCACATAAGATGAACTCAGACCCAGCTCAACTCGGAAATATTGCCTTGAATAAACGTTGATGTTCAAATGTGTGTGAATTTCTAAGGGACCAAACTGGTTAGGTCATCGGTCCCTAGACTTACGTACTAGTTAAACTAACGTATCCTAAGAACAACACGCACACCCGTGCCCGAAGGAGGACTCGAACCTCCGGCGGGAGGGGTAAACGTTAATCTCAGATTATTTCCCTGTGTTCTAAAATCGACTTTGATTTCGTGGATCAACACGAGCTCGACTGAAATTACCAGTTCATCATCAAGTGACACTTCAAAAGAACGGATTCCATTTTGCGCAAACATAAGGTGAAAAGAAGCAAATAATAAAGAAGTTCTTGTTAAACACTTCCAAACCACAGTCGCCTACGTTTGTGTTCGAAAACAGATCAACTGCGTCACCTAACAGCTGCCGAATGATGTAGATGATTATGACAACACTGAATACACCATACGCTGTTTGCCTAGTGTTCTATATCACTATGGTGGGCAGCGTTCTGATGGTTCAAATGGCTCTGAGCACTATGGGACTTAACATCTGAGGTCATCAGTCCCCTAGAACTTAGAACTACTTAAACCTAACTAACCTAAGGACATCACACACACCCATGCCCGAGGCAGGATTCGAACCTGCGACCGTAGCGGTCGCGCGGTTCTAAACTGGAGCGCCTATAACAGCTCGGCTACTCCGGCCGGTGGCAGCGTTCTGTGTTCAGTGCTGGTAATTATACCGTTTCTCTCCGTTTATATCACGGATATCTGCCTGTTTAGCTGTTTTAGGCTGTGTAAATGTTTCTTGAAGGTCTGATAAGTTTCTTCTAGTGATTTTCCTCCATATATGCAACACGAAGTCCTAAACAATAAATACTGTATCTCTACGATGATCAGCCGGCCGTTGCGGCCGAGCGGTTCTAGGCGCTTCAGTCCGGAACCACGCTGCTGCTACGGTCGCAGGTTCGAATCCTGCGTCGGGCACGGATGTGTATGATGTCCTTAGGTTAGTTAGGTTTACGTAGTTCTAAGATCTAGGGGACTGATGACCTCAGATGTTAAGTCCCATTCTGCTTCGAGCTATTTGAACCATTTTTTTCTACGATGTGCGATAAATTTTTTTTTTTTTTTGTCATCAGGCTGCTGACTGGTTTGATGCGGCCCGCCACGAATTCCTTTCCATCACCTCATAGTAGCACTTGCAACCTACGCCCTCAATTATTTGCTTGACGTATTCCAATCTCTGTCTTCCTCTACAGCTTATGCCCTCTACAGCTCCCTCTAGTACCATGGAAGTCATTCCCTCATGTATTAGCAGATGTCCTATCATCCTGTCCCTTCTTCTTATCAGTGTTTTCCACATATTCCTTTCCTCTCCGATTCCGCGTAGAACCTCTTCATTCCTTACCTTATCAGTCCACCTAATTTTCAACATTCGTCTATAGCACCACATCTCAAATGCTTCGATTCTCTTCTGTTCCGGTTTTCCAACAGGCCATGTTTCACTACCATACAATGCTGTACCCCAGACGTACATCCTCAGAAATTTCTTCCTGAAATTAAGGCCGGTATTTGATATTAGTAGACTTCTCTTGGCCAGAAATGCCTTTTTTGCCATAGCGAGTCTGCTTTTGATGTCCTCCTTCCTCCGTCCGTCATTGGTTATTTTACTACTCAGGTAGCAGATTTCCTTAACTTCATTGACTTCATGACCCTCAATCGGATTGCTCAATCAGCTATCGACACGTTTACTGCGATTCGGATGCAGGTATTAATCGCATGAGGATGCAGAAGGCAATGGAAACCACTGCATTAAAGACACGTAACGTGTATCCACAGGACATGTGGCCTGTAATTGACGAAGTGTCATGATGATCTCTCCATTGGCAAAAGATTCCGGAATAGTTCCCCATTCGGATCTCCGGGACGGGACTGCCAAGGGGGAGGTTACCATGAGAAAAAGATTGAATAATCAACGAATGGATAACGTTCTACGAGTCGGGGCGTGGAATGTCAGAAGCGTGAACGTGGTAGGGAAACTAGAAAATCTGAAAAGGGAAATGTAAAGGCTCAATCTAGATATAGTAGGGATCAGAGAAGTGAAGTGGAAGGAAGACAAGGATTTCTGGTCAGATGAGTATCGGGTAATATCAACAGCAGCAGAAAATGGTATAACAGGGGTAGGATTCGTTATGAATAGGAAGGTAGGGCAGAGGGAGTGTTACTGTGAACAGTTCAGCGACCGGGTTGTCCGAATCAGAATCGACAGCAGACCAACACCGACAACCATAGTTCAGGTATACATGCCGACGTCGCAAGCTGAAGATGAACAGATAGAGAAAGTGTATGAGGATATTGAAAGGGTAATGCAGTATGTAAAGGGGGACGAAAATCTAATAGTCATGGACGACTGGAATGCAGTTGTAAGGGAAGGAGTAGAAGAAAAGGTTACAGGAGAATATGGGCTTGGGACAAGGAATGAAAGAGGAGAAAGACTAATTGAGTTCTGTAACAAGTTTCAGCTAGTAATAGCGAATACCCTGTTCAAGAATCACAAGAGGAGGAGGTATACTTGGAAAAGGCCGGAAGATACGGGAAGATTTCAATTAGATTACATCATGGTCAGACAGAGATTCCGAAATCAGATACTGGATTGTAAGACGTACCCAGGAGCAGATATAGACTCAGATCACAATATAGTAGTGATGAAGAGTAGGCTGAAGTTCAAGACATTAGTCAGGAAGAATCAATACGCAAAGAAGTGGGATACGGAAGTACTAAGGAATGACGAGATACGTTTGAAGTTCTCTAACGCTATAGATACAGCAATAAGGAATAACGCAGTAGGCAGTACAGTTGAAGAGGAATGGACATCTCTAAAAAGGGCCATCACAGAAGTTGGGAAAGAAAACATAGGTACAAAGAAGGTAGCTGCGAAGGAACCATGGGTAACAGAAGAAATACTTCAGTTGATTGATGAAAGGAGGAAATACAAACATGTTCCGGGAAAATCAGGAATACAGAAGTACAAGTGGCTGAGGAATGAAATAAATAGGAAGTGCAGGGAAGCTAAGATGAAATGGCTACAGGAAAAATGTGAAGACATCGAAAATGATATGATTGTCGGAAGGACAGACTCAGCATACAGGAAAGTCAAAACAACCTTTGGTGACATTAAAAGCAACGGTGGTAACATTAAGAGTGCAACGGGAACTCCACTGGTAAATGCAGAGGAGAGAGCAGATAGGTGGAAAGAATACATTGAAAGCCTCTATGAGGGTGAAGATTTGTCTGATGTGATAGAAGAAGAAACAGGAGTCGATTTAGAAGAGATAGGGGATCCAGTATTAGAATCGGAATTTAAAAGAGCTTTGGAGGACTTACGGTCAAATAAGGCAGAAGGGACAGATAACATTCCATCAGAATTTCTAAAATCATTGGGGGAGTGGCAACAAAACGACTATTCACGTTGGTGTGTAGAATATATGAGTCTGGCGATATACCATCTGACTTTCGGAAAAGCATCATCCATACAATTCCGAAGACGGCAAGAGCTGACAAGTGCGAGAATTATCGCACAATCAGCTTAACAGCTCATGCATCGAAGCTGCTTATTACAAGAATAATATACAGAAGAATGGAAAAGAAAATTGAGAATGCGCTAGGTGACGATCAGTTTGGCTTTAGGAAAAGTAAAGGGACGAGAGAGGCAATTCTGACGTTACGGCTAGTAATGGAAGCAAGGCTAAAGAAAAATCAAGACACTTTCATAGGATTTGTCGACCTGGAAAAAGCTTTCTACAATATAAAATGGTGCAAGCTGTTCGAGATTCTGAAAAAAGTAGGGGTAAGCTATAGGGAGAGACAGGTCATATACAATATGTACAACAACCAACAGGGAATAATAAGAGTGGACGATCAAGAACGAAGTGCTCGTATTAAGAAGGGTGTAAGACAAGGCTGTAGCCTTTCGCCTCTACTCTTCAATCTGTACATCGAGGAAGCAATGATGGAAATAAAAGAAAGGTTCAGAAGTGGAATTAAAATACAATGTGAAAGGATATCAATGATACGATTCGCTGATGACGTTGCTATCCTGAGTGAAAGTGAAGAAGAATTAAACGATCTTCTGAATGGAATGAACAGTCTAATGAGTACACAGTATGGTTTGAGACTAAATCGGAGAAAGACGAAGGTAATGAGAAGTAGTAGAAATGAGAACAGCGATTGAACGCATATGCGCAGAACAAGCCTAAGCTCTACCGACATCGTTCGTGACTTCAGATGTAATTTTGATCAACACTGAGCCTCATTCAGCTGATACAAGTTTGGTGTTACGTAGGGTAGGAAATTCGTGAACTGGGTTCATTTTCTAAACTAAGATCATAATTGTTCAAATGGTTCAAACGGATCTGAGTACTATGGGATTTAACTTCTAAGGTCATCAGTCCCCTAGAACTTAGAACTACTTAAACCTAACTAACCTAAGGACATCGCAGACATCCATGCCCAAGGCAGGATTCGAACGTACGACCGTAGTGGTCGCGCGGTTCCAGACTGAAGCGCCTAGAACCGCTCGGCCACCCTGGCCGGCTAATAATTGTTCTCCAGTCAGTGACATTTATGCAATCGAGCCTAAATATACGTTTGTTCAGTAAAATAGAACTATGGTTCTCAGTATCCTTTACCGTAATTAGTGTTTGGAATTTACTGACAATTTGCTGCTTGCAAGAATCAGTTAAACGAGAGGTACCTGGCGTATGTAACACTCTGCTATTTTTGGAAATTGGGCGGTGGAGGTCGGTTGGGGGTGGGAGAGGAGTGTTGTAGGTGTGCTTACAGCGATTACAGATTTCATAGTAGCTGTTACTAAACATGTGCACTACAAAACGTGCCTGCAGCTTGTGGTCTAGTAGTTAACATCGATGTTTATAGATAGCACCATCCTGCGTTTGATTCCCGGCCGCGTCGGAAATTTTCTTCACTCGGATCCGAGTATTTGTGTTAGCCTCCTGATTTTCGTCACATCTTTATCACAAAGACGTGCTCGTAGCCGAAGTAGCGTCAAATAGAAAAATTTGCACCATGCGGCTGAACAACCCGAGATCGGTTCTGCCCGATAATAATGCCATACCATCATTTCATTTTCTTACAAGATGTGCCTCCATGAATGGCTTAAGAACAGTCATAACAATTAATCTAAATTCAAATGAACCGTTCGTTAAGCGTTGCAAACAATGTACACCCGAACGGTGTCAAAATCTCACACTCACTACTTGCGCAAATATTTACTCTGTAAACTTAAACCCCCGTTGCTTAGCGCTATCTGTAACCACATTATGTAACGTCCCATCACGACTCCAAACAGTAGCGTGACTATCTCCGGAAACTCGGAACTGTTGCTCAGCGCAGAACCTTCTAGAACTTGTGCCTTGTTAGCGTCCTACAAACCTATTTTCAACAGTCACTGTTTCCCCTGCAGGCAATGCCTGCTCTTTCTGTAAACCTTATAGTAAACCAGAGGTGCTGATTCGGAGGACTAGGATTTGATATGTCTTGCATGATCGACAGCGGTACGCGTACAAACAGATGCAAAGTTGGACACTCGTTGGCAGTGATGTTATTCGAAATGCAAAAGTTAGTTGTAGAGGGTTGAATTTGGTATCAACAGCAACCTTGAAAGAACCACACTTACATCCGTGTGAAATAACTGTGGAAAATCAAGGAAAATCTAAAACACCGTGGCTGGACACTTATTTCAAAGCCGCTTCTCTCGAAAAAAACGCTCCTATCGTCTTCAGAACTTTGACACATCGTTCTCGCATTTGAGACGTTGTCTTCAACCCTTTGTTACTTCGAGGTAACGAGACACAGTAATGTCTGTTTTCGGAATATTGCATTAATGCCAGGCACAAAATTCCCTTTGTAACTAAAACATCCTCTACTTCCTAGTAGAAACACAAGTTGTTTTGTGTAGGTACAGAGTGTAGTGTATGAAATTGCTGGCTGTTGTCCCATATCTCTCTCCGCTTTTCCTTCTTTGCTGCCGACAAAGGATTGTTTACCTGAGGCATGTCCGGGCTTACGGCTGCGGCGGGAACCGTCTGAAGGTGCCGACTATCCTCGTTATAAGCCGCGCTTAAAACGACAAAAACGACAGTTATCCTACGATCGAGGGAGATTAACTTGAAGGCTTCGAACGTAAAATAACATGGTGTGAAAAGTGAAGCAGAGCTATAAAGCCCCGAGTAATTTATTGTATATAACGAAAGCGGCACGTTAGATATTCGGTAGGACGTTGCCGTGATTTTTATGAAGTGATGAACCTGGGGCGGATACCACCTCAAACACTCCAAAGGCCAAGTTTCAATATCAGAATGAGAAAATATTTCACTGGACCTGTGCGAGTATAAACATGAGTCAATGATCGTTGTGAACATTGATATAGAAGACAGGCTATTCACCGTCAGTCACAGAAAGACGAAATTAAAAATTTAACTTTGCTACGTCTCTTAGAAACCATTCATCGATCTGTTTAGTCGTAACTTACGATACCCATAATTTCTTTTATTTGTAACATTCTCTGCACGCTGCGGGCATCACAGAGACATTTAGTTCTTCAGGTAAGGTACTGTGCACATTAGAGCTCTACAGAAACGTAACAAAACTAACATTCTGTGTTACTCCAGCAACGATCGTCGGTTGATATGCGTGAAGCGTAGGGGCCAGCTCCCACCAACGTAAATTGCGTGCGATCTAGCACAACATAGACGTTCAACTGTCTGTCCGTATTTATTGTCATTAATGCGATTAAAAAGACACTATGAAGGGGCTGTATGAGAACGGTGTACGTATTTATAAATTTTCTGTAGCAGAGTTTGTATAATTTCTCTATAAATATTTTAACAGCAGAAAATGAAATACTGGATGAATATTAGACGAAGTGAATCGTAAAACTGGAAGTAGGTTAAATCATTTTCATGATGAAACCGACAAGATGATGCCTCTACAATAGTTCTTCCTTACGCCTCAGCGATCTTTAGTCAGTAAGACAGAAAACACAACTGAGAGTTTCATCCAAGGACGAAATGGCCGCGTTTGGAATATGCAATATTCTGTTAGGAGAGGTTGTCATGTTTCTCACAACGTTATGGTTCATAGTCAGTGCCCATTCCACAGATGACGACTAAACCGAAAATTTTATTGATGAGAGAGAAGAAATAAAAAGATTTCAGGTTCGCCGATTACATTGTAAATCTGCTACTAACAGCAAGGGACATGAAAGAGCAGATAAACAGGATGGATGACATTAAAAGAGGTTAAAAGATTAATTTAAAGTAAATAAAGAAATATAAAAGAAGATTTATACAAGGATCGGGACGTTTGGTTATAAGGTTGCCAGAAATACCGGCAAGAGCTCTAAACAACTCCCAAATATATTTATATGTAAAAGATGAACATTAACAAAAGTAAAATAAGGATATTGGAAAACAATCGAATTAAATTAGACGCTGCGGAGGGGATTATATTACGAAACGGGAAACTAATAGTAGCAGATGATATTTGATGTATGGGCTGTAAAGTAATTAATGATGGTCGAAGCAGAGAGGATATAAAATGCAGACTGGCCATAGTAAGGGAAAAATTTCTGAGAAAGTGAAATTTGCTAACATTTAATTTAAATTTAAATGTTCGAAGGTATTTATATGAAATGTAGCATTTTAAAGTTGTCTGTCACATTTACAACTTCCACTACTGAATTATTTCGCTTGTTGGTAACTCGTAGATGCACTGCAAAGCTAAATTTTGTACCGAGCTATCGATTTCTGCTAGCATATTGTCTTTGCCGTTCAGTAAGGTGTTCGGAAGAAACTCTCTTTAGTTTTCCGATCTGCAGGCCAATCAGATTTGAGCGCGCCTCGTGCCGAGTTGTGGAAGGTAAGTTTGAAGGAGTCAAAGCGACTCTATAATCTGGTCGGTCTGCTTGAGTTGGGTGGTGATGGTGAATGGGGTGCTACTGCATGGTAAGTTATAATTTGGTTGTGTAGGAGTTGAGCACATTTGCAGCACGAGTCTGCTGGTCATTCGTAGGTATCAAACAGTTAGCGCATGACTATTTTTCTAATTTATATTGCATGGCTTGATGTGTAGATTTTCATGGAATCTTTCAGAACATTAGAGTGTGCTTCCAGTGATGCGATGTTAATTTTGTGACCTTGTGAAGTGGGTGATCTTTCATGTATGGCACCGAATCGGTTTTCTATTAATCCATCCGATTAATAGGGCATTAGTAGAATAGCTATGCGCTTTCTGGCCCACTTTCTTTACATTTATGGTGTCACTTACGCGTGTTAGTGCCCTACAAATGACATCTCAAACCTCTCCCTAATCTATAACGTTATCATCATGATGTCAGAAGACACGCCTCCTTTTTATCATATAATAAGTATGGCATCACAAATCGCGCCCCCTTTACGTGACAGCACATTGGCAAGAAATTAAAAATAGCGGACATTAAAACGATTCACCCAACCAGTATGTAGCCGGCATGTTCTAAAATCTCCGAATGACTTTAATTACTTTTCTAAGCTTCACCTAAATTGCTTAAATTGGCCTCGTCTTCAAAAGTATCCGAACAATCCCAATTTTTTGCATGTTCAGCAGTATCGAAATTACCTACATTCAAAGAGAAACGTGTAAGCATGCGTACGCCCACGCACACACTCACTAACACACACACACACACACACACACACACACACACACAAGCGCGCGCGCGCGCGCACGCACACACACACAAGCGGCCGCATGTGTCTGGAAAAAAACGCGAAGTGCAGTGGAAACAATAACATCTATCCAAAGAATAAAACAACGTTTTTTCTACTGCTCGCTTCTTGTTTCAAATATTTCAAATTAATTAACACGTCCTGTCAATCTTCGGTATCATAAGGTGCATCTTTAAAGTTTTTCCATTTTCTTTGATCTCCAGTTGTCGCTGAGTATAGTTTTATATCTGAAAAAGCTCCTCTCCACATCACTGGACGTCATAAGAATGTATGTGGAGGCGGCGACGTCTGTGCAGGTCATCTTTGGTTCATTGTCTGTAAATGTTGTGGTATTCCCAGGAAGACTGTCACTTATTTGCACCTAGTAGAACATCAAAGATGCCTCTAGAAAACACTTTGCAATTTGTTGTTCACTTTGTCAGCCACATGACCATAAGCTCGACCCAACTCACTCTGCACATGTCGCACAACGCGCGTCGAGGCGTTACACAGTTGAATACCAGCAGCTTCCAGTCCTGCGATAGCTTTTGATACCACTGAAAAGCTGACGTTGGTGTATGCCAATTTTCCAGAAAAGATATCTGTAAAGACCTCTTTCACAGTTTTGGTAACACTTGATTCTTCTTATGAGGCTCACAGAAGATTGTCTTTATTTTGGCGCAGTTCGTGCACTAACACTCAGCAACATTAATTCAAGAATCCCGTCGTGTGAGAACAGGTTGAGGTGGCACATTCTCTTGCCACAGAAATTAATTTGTCCATATCAGAGTAATCTGCTAGCAGCTCTTGCTTGCTTGGCTCTGAGCACTATGGGCCTTAACATCTTAGGTCATCAGTCCCCTAGAACTTAGAACTACTTAAACCGAACTAACCAGAGGACATCACACACATCCATGCCCGAGGCAGGATTCGAACCTGCGACCGTAGTGGTCGCACGGTTTCAGACTGAAGCGCCTAGAACCGCTCGGCCACAACGGCCGGCGCGCTAGCAGCTCTTCTCCAACTCTGTTCAACTCTTGGGTAAGGCAAGTGTCGTACACCATACTAGGGTAGAGAAATCTAAAGTCCCTTACGTACTTTACCCATGAATCACCATCTGTTACTAGCATCATAACCTTGTCTCGGTTCAGACCATCCGACCACAGTAGCTTCACAGAGTTGGTAAACAAAATGGCATTTATCGAATTATTTACTTTCTCGAAACCTTCACACGTTAGGACGAACACTTATCCAGCCCTGTCAGCTTTTAGAACACCAACAACATCTGCTACACAACGCCCACGCACATCGGTTGTTTCATCAATGGACACCCAGACCTTTTGGTCAGCAACACTGATTCGCATTCTGTTGGGCATCTCTTCGTAGCACACGGATAAATATTTATCGATGTAGTTTCATCTGGAACTTGATGTGTTCTGTACTTCGCCAGGAACTGTCTGAAACCTAGATTCTTCGGCTTCTGCAATGGGTGGTTGCAAGACCCCATCATCTTGCACAAGTCCTTTGAAGAATGTTTTCACGGTTGAAGATGGAATGTCTCCTCAAACAACAGCACCTGTCTGCTGTCATTTTCACCGCTTCTCTTCACTCAGTGGCTGTGTTTGGCAGTATTACATTGTTTTTGCTCACTGAAAGTACTTCTCGGCACTAACTTTAATTTCAAATAGTTTATAATCACGTATAATATTTCCCCAGCCATGCAGAAATTCTTCTCTACATAATCAAGAACGAAACCTTTCCACTTCATGCTCCTAGAGCACTTTACTTTCGGCAAGTTGAACCGGACTGAGTTTGTATTCGAACTGAATAGTACGACCACATGTTCGATGTTTACAACGTCTGAAGCCGCTGTTATTGACCTCAAGAGCGTTTTCTCGACCTCACGCAACGACATCTGACGTCAGCGAACCTACTACTATGTTATTCTGATTGCCTAATATAGTCCTGATAAATAAAGCTTTGTAGTAATTGTTGCCTTTATTTGTCACAAAATTATAGAAAACATTGTCACATCAGCAACATTTTCGTGTTTCTGTTCTTGTGTCCTTAAAGATACGACAAATATACGCTGTTTTGGCAAAAGTTTGCCGAAATATGATCTAGTATGGCAAAAGTAGACCGAAATCTGACCTAGTATGGCAAAAGGTGGCCGAAATATGACCTATTACTAAAATAGGTGTAAATATGAGTTTAAATGAACAATAAAAATTCATGTTTCTACACTGCTATACCTAGATTCGCCCATAAATTGCTCTAAATTGCAGCCTAAAGTCCAGGAAGAGTGTGACTTGTCATTAAAATCCGGACTCCACTTATCACTACATCTCACCTCTCTCTCTCTCTCTCTCTCTTACTTACAGTTATGAAGTTAGAACCGAATACTTACACTTCAAAGTACGAGATCTGGAAATTATTATCTTTTATCCTTCATTTTTTTTATTGGTTTCAGTGAAATAAGATAGACAACTAGCAACAACGGCCGAGTTTTATTGCTGGAGAAAGCAAAAGTCATAATGGATGTCCCTGACAATGACCGCATGGTAGATTCAACATGTTACTAGGATCTGAAAGAAAACAAGAACTGTACATTTCAAAACACTAACGTCTATTTGCTCGAGAAAATATACACACTGCTGGCATTTAACATTTCAGCGTAAGGAAGGATAGCAAGTAACGAAAAGTTACCTACTGTGCATATGCAGTGTAGTAGGAAGAATGCATGACTGAATTTATAGGTGATTTGGGGAACACACTGTGCGGCGGAATTAAGTACGTAGAGGTGCCACTTCTAGCAGTAGCAATGGCGCTAACTCAGCTGGGCCAAGAGTCGAACTGGACTTGGATGATGGATACAGGTATTTCAGTTCATGCTGCTTCAGCTACACAGTTCATAAATCATATCGGCTGGCGAATGACTGTATAACAGTTTCTCAGCCACCCATTACCAGATGTTACCAAAGGGTGAGATAATTGCAGAACAAGCTGTCCAGGGTAACAGCCTAAAACCCTCTCTAACTCGTGATATTATTTGGCACAGGTTGCACAGATTTGGTCAATGTTCTAACCTAGCCTCCTCTTTCTAGGGCGGGTCTCACAAATGTTTTGTAAACAGTCGCCTTTAGATAGACTGCATTTCCCTAGCGCTCTGATAATGAATCTAACTCGTCCACATTATTTAATTACTACTGAGCCTATCCCTAAAAATTGGTAAACTTGCATATTTTATGACTGACGTCTTCCAACTGTGAGTCATTGATATTATAGTCATAAGATACAACGTTTCTTCGTTTTGTGAAGTGCACAATGTTTTGAACATCTCAAGGAAGTTTCCAAGCTTATCAAAATCTTACTGAACAGCATAACAGCTTTTTGAGACAGTACCAACAGATTAAGCTCTAGTTACATTGTTAATAAAGACATTAAGGCGAGCAATGGGTAGAATGCTTGGGTTTCTGTATGATCATTCAGTACTAAGCATCCCCATGTGGACCATTTCTCATACTCAGAGGCAACATGCCACTCGGATGCTTTTGCTATTGGAGGGGTCTCTTGGGGAATGTAATCTCATACTAATTCAACACATAAATGACAATATCAGCAGATGTGGAGAGTGCGAGAAGGGTGAGTCAATCAAGAATTAGTTCCAGTAATTGAATATTTATTACTTGCAGTACTCTCCACATCGAAGGGAATCATTATATTATATTATATTATGAACAAATATAAGCACTTGAGGGTCCCTTATGCAGTGAAGTCTAATTAACTAAGCTAATCAGCAAGAATAATGGGATTTTATGCTATGGTAGTTGACAAACCGGAATAAGATAGGATCATCTCGTATAGATAATCCCCAAAGGTAGGAGAATACCTAACTTCATCAAATCTGACCAAATCCAATTATTTGGAAAAATCTGAGCTCGAGAAGGATTATCGTGCACTGAATGGAGTAGGGCGCCGTTTGGCTAGCTAGCAGAGTCAAGCAAAAAAGCCCCGAATTCGCAGCATACAATGTTAGGGCACATTTATGCAGCGGAAATAGGTAGGTTAATATAGCTACGTTCTGAAACAACGAGACTTCTCTGCTCTTTCCAACTACATTTGAAAAACACTCACCTGCACATCCTTGTTGTACAAACACACATTCTGGATGCGGAAAGGTGCAAGGAAAGGAGTTGCTGAACTCAAATAAAATAAAGCAGAATCACTACATTGTATCCATTTCCAGGAAATGAGAAAAAAGAATTTATGTCAACGCTTTGAGAATTTCATACGAAATGCCCATAGAATTCATATAGCGAATTCTGTATTTTGAATTTTTTTTTCTTATGTTGCTTCATTCTTCTGTATCTCATGTAAACCCTACAGATATCAAAAAATTTAAAATCGAATCCATTAATTAATTTCAAATATCTGTCTGGCAAAATAATTTTAAATCGTTGTTAAGTCCCATACAAAATTTTCCCCGTGTTTGTTGTTCACATGATAACAGCCAATAAAATTGTATACAATGTTTACTTTTAGTTCACCTACTCAGTCAAATAATTTAGTACTGCCTACGTTGTTGAGTTTCATCAGCAGAGTCTCCAATATGAAGAAGAAGCTAATAAGATAAAAAGGAACATTTTTCCTCTATTTGACCATCATCATTATTTTTAAAAAATGAAATTAAATTATTTTCTGTTTAAATTAGCAGGCCCCCCCATGAACCATGGACCTTGCCGTTGGTGGGGAGGCTTGCATGCCTCAGCGATACAGATGGCCGTACCGTAGGTGCAACCACAACGGAGGGGTATCTGTTGAGAGGCCAGACAAACATGTGGTTCCTGAAGAGGGGCAGCAGCCTTTTCAGTAGTTGCAGGGGCAACAGTCTGGATGATTGACTGATCTGGCCTTGTAACATTAACCAAAACGGCCTTGCTGTTCTGGTACTGCGAACGGCTGAAAGCAAGGGGAAACTACAGCCGTACTTTTTCCCGACGACATGCAGCTTTACTGTATGATTAAATGATGATGGCGTCCTCTTGGGTAAAATATTCCGGAGGTAAAATAGTCCCCCATTCGCATCTCCGGGCGGGGACTACTCAAGAGGACGTTGTTATCAGGAGAAAGAAAACTGGCGTTCTACGGATCGGAGCGTGGAATGTCAGATCCCTTAATCGGGCAGGTAGGTTAGAAAATTTGAAAAGGGAAATGGATAGGTTAAAGTTAGCTATAGTGGGAATTAGCGAAGTTCGGTGGCAGGAGGAACAAGACTTTTGGTCAGGTGAATACAGGGTTATAAATACAAAATCAAATAGGGGTAATGCAGGAGTAGGTTTCATAATGAATAAAAAAATAGGAGTTCGGGTAAGCTACTACAAACAACATAGTGAGCGCATTATTGTGGCCAAGATAGACACGAAGCCCACGCCTACAACAGCAGTACAAGTTTATATTCCACCTAGCTCTGCAGATGACGAAGAAATTGAGGAAATGTATGATGAGATAAAAGAAATTATTCAGATAGTGAAGGGAGACGAAAATTTAATAGTCATGGGTGACTGGAATTCGATAGTAGGAAAAGGAAGAGAAGGAAACGTAGTAGGTGAATATGGATTGGGGGTAAGAAATGAAAGAGGAAGCCGCCTGGTAGAATTTTGCACAGAGCACAACTTAATCATAGCTAACACTTGGTTCAAGAATCATAAAAGAAGGTTGTATACCTGGAAGAAGCCTGGAGATACTGACAGGTTTCAGATAGATTATATAATGGTAAGACAGAGATTTAGGAACCAGGTTTTAAATTGTAAGACATTTCCAGGGGCAGATGTGGATTCTGACCACAATATATTGGTTATGAACTGCAGACTGAAACTGAAGAAACTGCAAAAAGGTGGGAATTTAAGGAGATGGGACCTGGATAAACTGAAACAACCAGAGGTTGTAGAGAGTTTCAGGGAGAGCATAAGGGAACAATTGACAGGAATGGGGGAAAGAAACACAGTACAAGAAGAATGGGTAGGTCTGAGGGATGAAGTAGTGAAGGCAGCAGAGGATCAAGTAGGTAAAAAGACGAGGGCTAATAGAAATCCTTGGGTAACAGAAGAAATATTGAATTTAATTGATGAAAGGAGAAAATATAAAAATGCAGTAAATGAAACAGGCAAAAAGGAATACAAACGTTTCAAAAATGAGATCGACAGGAAGTGCAAAATGGCTAAGCAGGGATGGCTAGAGGACAAATGTAAGGATGTAGAGGCTTGTCTCACTAGAGGTAAGATAGATACTGCCTACAGGAAAATTAAAGAGACCTTTGGAGAGAAGAGAACCACTTGTAAGAATATCAAGAGCTCAGATGGCAACCCAGTTCTAAGCAAAGAAGGGAAGGCAGAAAGGTGGAAGGAGTATATAGAGGGACTATACAAGGGCGATGTTCTTGAGGACAATATTATGGAAATGGAAGAGGATGTAGATGAAGATGAAATGGGAGACATGATACTGCGTGAAGAGTTTGACAGAGCACTGAAAGACCTGTGTCGAAACAAGGCCCCGGGAGTAGACAACATTCCATTAGAACTACTGATGGCCTTGGGAGAGCCAGTCATGACAAAACTCTACCATCTGGTGAGCAAGATGTATGAGACAGGCGAAATACCCACAGACTTCAAGAAGAATATAATAATTCCAATCCCAAAGAAAGCAGGTGTTGACAGATGTGAAAATTACCGAACTATCAGTTTAATAAGTCACAGCTGCAAAATACTAACGCGAATTCTTTACAGACGAATGGAAAAACTAGTAGAAGCGGACCTCGGGGAAGATCAGTTTGGATTCCGTAGAAATGTTGGAACACGTTAGGCAATACTAACCTTGCGACTTATCTTAGAAGAAAGATTAAGAAAAGGCAAACCTACGTTTCTAGCATTTGTAGACTTAGAGAAAGCTTTTGACAATGTTAACTGGAATACTCTCTTTCAAATTCTGAAGGTGGCAGGGGTAAAATACGGGGAGCGAAAGGCAATTTACAATTTGTACAGAAACCAGATGGCAGTTATAAGAGTCGAGGGGCATCAAAGGGAAGCAGTGGTTGGGAAAGGAGTGAGACAGGGTTGTAGCCTGTCCCCGATGTTATTCAATCTGTATATTGAGCAAGCAGTAAAGGAAACAAAAGAAAAATTCGGAGTAGGTATTAAAATTCATGGAGAAGAAGTAAAAACTTTGAGGTTCGCCGATGACATTGTAATTCTGTCAGAGACAGCAAAGGACTTGGAAGAGCAGTTGAACGGAATGGACAGTGTCTTGAAAGGAGGATATAAGATGAACATCAACAAAAGCAAAACGAGGATAATGGAATGTAGTCAAATTAAATCGGGTGATGCTGAGGGGATTAGATTAGGTAATGAGACACTTAAAGTAGTAAAGGAGTTTTGCTATTTAGGGAGTAAAATAACTGATGATGGTCGATGTAGAGAGGATATAAAATGTAGACTGGCAATGGCAAGGAAATCGTTTCTGAAGAAGAGAAATTTGTTAACATCGAGTATAGATTTAATTGTCAGGAAGTCGTTTCTGAAAGTATTTGTATGGAGTGTAGCCATGTATGGAAGTGAAACATGGACGATAACCAGTTTGGACAAGAAGAGAATAGAAGCTTTCGAAATGTGGTGCTACAGAAGAATGCTGAAGATAAGGTGGGTAGATCACGTAACTAATGAGGAGGTATTGAATAGGATTGGGGAGAAGAGAAGTTTGTGGCACAAGTTGACTAGAAGAAGGGATCGGTTGGTAGGACATGTTTTGAGGCATCAAGGGATCACAAATTTAGCATTGGAGGGCAGCGTGGAGGGTAAAAATCGTAGAGGGAGACCAAGAGATCAATACACTAAGCAGATTCAGAAGGATGTAGGTTGCAGTAGGTACTGGGAGATGAAGAAGCTTGCACAGGATAGAGTAGCATGGAGAGCTGCATCAAACCAGTCTCAGGACTGAAGACCACAACAACAACAACAAATTAGCAGAAAAAATGGAATAGTTCATTGTCGCTCAACTTCACCTCTTTTGTAAGCAGAGTGACATAACTAGGTATAAGACATTAAAAAAAATATTCAGTTGCATTTTCAGAGAAAAACCCAGAGAAAACTTTTTGAATGCAACTACCTGAATCTGCACTTGAAAAAGAGGATGAAATCTTCAAAAGTGAAGGCCATAAACAAGTGACAGAAGTATTCCTACTTACTACCATTTGAGGGACAAAGGGATAGAAAGACGATTAACCAATATCCAGTCAGCAAAGCATTCGCCATCAGGCTAAAGACTATAAATTTCGAGAACAACGCAAACTTCCTTGGCCTAAACTTCTTCTTGAACGAATGGAGGATAAAAATTTTGAACATTTTGAAAGATTATCTAAACATTGATGAAAGACTGAAGGACAATTTTGCCTTTTTGTGTAACAACAAAATGCAAACAAGAAAAGAACTATGGAGTTTAGGTTTCCAACACAGAACTATAGGGTAGCATCTTATTTCCAAAAAACGTCCATTTATTAGCTCTAAAATTTCATTAAGATTATGGCTGACTAACAACACTTTTAGAACAAATGATTACAAGTATCTCCATCTGTTTTCACCAAAGTTTTGCATTCTCTCAGTGTTATAGTGTAATTCATTTTTACCCACGCAGTTAATCAATCGTTATTTTATGTTTCCACCAAATGAATGAAATACAGATGTTGCATCCTTTACCTTATAGTAACGTACTCAATGAGTCCCAACTTTGTCAGAAAAATCTAAATTTACTACTCAACATTCAACCATTTTTTGTGGACTGTGTAGTTCATTAATCATGTGAACCCTGAGAAAATGTTTGTTTTTCAGTAGTTTTGCACGTTTTTCTGTTTCAGAAGTACTTAATGCATTGCAGCGCATATCGATTATTGCCCAAAAGGACTCTTGGAACTATGTCCCTATTTTTTGCAATTTTTTTTTAAACCTGAACTTTTTTAAAATTCCGCATTGTGTCTCTTTTGTTCTTCTAACTCTGCATTTCTTGTTTTTAATTTATAACTGCGTTTCTAACAGCAGCTGCGCCACTCGTCAATGAACTGGCAGCAGCCACATATGGTACTGAAACCACTAATAATGGTAGAAAACCAAATTCATGTTGTGTTAGACCTGAACCTTCTTTCTTCTTCATCAGGTATTCATTGATCTTTTTCACAACAGGTATACCTAGTGTTATCAGCAAGTTTTCTCCAAATGTCTTGGGTCTTTCGCTCTTTTGTGCATCAGTTAAAAAATTGTCAATACTGTATAGTTGATCATTGTTAAGTTTAATTTTAATTGCTCTTGCCTTACCCTTGCCACTAGGCAGGAAACTGTAGTCAGTAGTGAAGTTGTCCATTTATATAAAACAAAAAGGAATAAAATATTTTGTACCTGTAGAAATGGGTTTCGACCAGCAGTTTCATAGATCACTATTATTTTCACCCAGGCCCATGCTTAGTTTCCGTTTTCGATACGTTATTATTTTAACAGCTGTTGCAGCTAATTTTTCACCAATTGAGGCATCAGAACTGTGAGTTCTTCCTTTTGCAATTTGTTCAAATTACTTGTTAGCCTCGTGTCTCTTCTATAAATCTTTATGATCTCTGTAAGCAATGTCATGTCTTTTGCATGCTATGATTTTGTTCTTTGATCTCCCGCAGCCATCCTCCATTCAATTTGGTTCCACAATCACAAAATCTATTACCTAGCAGATGCCTTTCAAACTTCAGTTTGTTGATGAAAGTGTTTACTACACCTTTCATAAGCTTCTCACTTTTCCAGAATCTGTGAGGAAGCTTGCTGAGAAATGTAATCAAATATTGGTTTGTCATAAGATTGTTGACAATTAACTCAGTAAATTTATTCAGCAATGCTTGTGTTATTCCAACATTTTTTGTGATAGTTTTTGTTGGTGGCTATTTCTTTTCCATGAAAAACCATTAATCTGCGCAGTAGTTGATGTACAACTGACTTGTCTATACATCTTTTTGTTAAACATTCACCCATGTATTTTGGGATCAATCCTTCTCCCTACATTCTCATCATACTTGACAGTGAAACATCAGGACTTGGCTGAGTCACCAGTCTTGGGAAATAGACATCAAGAATTTCTCTCCTCAAATCATTATACTAGATGCATCTACTTTATTAGTGTATTTCTGTGCAATAACTCTGTATAAGTTGATAGATCAGCAGCATCGAACTTTGTGTTCGAATCATCCATGTATTTTTTGGTTAAAAGATGTATGAATCCATCTGTGCCATCGTATGTCTCTCCACCATTTGTTATCTCATCTCTATGGAATTCAACTGGCAAACTGCAAACAAACTTATTAACAGGTTTTAATCCAAAACTGGATCTTCACTATGGTTAATATACTTAAACACCCTTTCACTTGTATTTATATTTTTAACACTTCCCTGATTAATTCTTGGAATGAAGTTCCCATTCTGTCCACTATTTTTGTTCGCTTCATTCTGTTTATCTACTTTGTTTCTGTCTTTCAACATTCTTTCTATTTTCACTTCATCTTCACACTTCTTCATAGTATCTTTTACATCTGATTCACTTAACATATAACAGACTGTGGACGTTCATAACGTATATCTTCATAATATCTACTATCATAATGTTTAATTGCCGATATGTCATTCAAAATGGTGATGCTGATGGTATGGAACCATTTGTTTTCCAACATATCTATATTCTTCAGGGGCCTTCAACGCATCGTCACCTAAACTTTCAATTCCCTGTTTAATTTGTTCGTTTGCATCAATAACAGATCGATTTTATTTTTTTATACTGTCCATATTCTGTTCTTAACTGTTTCTTCCATGTTCGAAAAACTTTCTTTCATTCTTCTTTTTCTTTCTGTTTCGTTTGGATTTCTTAACAGAATCAGAATTGCACTTTGCCAGCATTTCATAACGATAAAAAACACGAATAATTTTTTAACGGGTTTAGCATTCATGTTTAAGGTGCTTAATATGTACATTTAACGTATATGTTCAACATGTTTAAAGTGTATGTTTAGCATGTTAAGGTATGTGTTAACTTGTTTTTCTTGATGCAGTGAAGCTTACACATGTATGAAAAATTTTCGTTAAGTTAGAAAAATTTTATTTCTGTACTTGTCATCATTATGTTTCACTATTTTCAAAAATCCATACTTACCTTCATTCCAACATTTACTACACATTTCTTTAAAATAACCAAAATATAAGTCACCACCAACAAATCCACGGTACAATACCACGGTTCGATCGCGTCCGCATTGTTACTTTGTGCCAGGTAGGACTCTCAACAAGGGAAGTGTCCAGGCGTCTCGGAGTGAACCAAGGCGATGTTGTTCGGACATGCAGGAGATACAGAGAGACTGGAACTGTCGATGTTATGCCTCGCTCAGGCCGCCCAAGGGCTACTACTGCAGTAGATGACCGCTACTTATGGTTATGGCTTGGAGGAACCCTGACATCAACGCCACCATGTTGAATAATGCATTTTGTGCAGCCACAGGACGTCGTGTTACGACTCAAACTGTGCAAAATAGGCTCCATGATGCGCAACTTCACTCCCGACATACATGGCGAGGTCCATCTTTGCGACCACGACACCATGCAGCGCAGTACAGGTGGGCCCAACAACATGCCGAATGGACCGCTCTGGACTGGCAGCACATTCTCTTCACCGATGAGTGTCGCATATGCCTTCAACCAGACAATCGTCGGAGACCTGTTTGGAGGCAATCCCGTCAGGCTTAATGTCTTAGACACACTGTCCAGTGAGTGCAGCAAGGTGGAGGTTCCCTGCTGTTTTGGTGTGGCATTATGTGGGGCCGACGTACGCCGCTGGTGGTCATGGAAGGCGCCGTAGCGGCTGTACGATACGAGAATGCCGTCCTCTGACCGATAGTGCAACCATATCGGCAGCATATTGGCGAGGCATTCGTTTCATGGACGACATTTCGCGCCCCCATCGAGCACGTCTTGTGAATGATTTCCTTCAGGATAACGACATCGCTCGACTAGAGTGGCCAGCATGTTCTCCAGACATAAACCCTATCGAACATGCCTGGGATAGATTGAAAAGGGCTGTTTATGGACGACGTGGCCCACCAACCACTCCGAGGTATCTACGCCGAATCGCCGTTGAGGAGTGTGACAATCCGGACCAACAGTGCCTTGATGAACTTGTGGGTAGTATGCCACGACGAATACAGGCATGCATGAATGCAAGACGACGTGCTACTGGGTATTAGAGATACCGGTGTGTACAGCAGTCTGGACCACCACCTCTGAAGGTCTCGCTGTAGGGTAGTACAACATGCAATGTGTGGTTTCATGAGAAATAAAAATGGCGGAAATGATGTTTACGTTGATCTCTATTCCATTTTTGTGTACAGGTTCCGGAATGGCATTCACGTATCGTACAGCCGTTACGACGCCTTCCATGACCACCAGCGGCGTACGTCGGCCCCACATAATGCCACACCAAAACAGCAGGGAACCTCCACCTTTCTGCACTTGCTGGACAGTGTGTCTGAGGCATTCGCCATGACCGGGTTGCCTCCAAACACGTCTCCGATGATTCTGGTTGAAGTCATATGCGACACTTATCGGTGAAGAGAACCTGGTGCCAATCCTGAGCAATCCACTCGGCATGTTGTTGGGCCCACCTGTACCGCGGACCCATGGTGTAGTGGTTGCAAAGATGAAACTCGGCGGGGACGTCGGGACTGAAGTTGCGCATCATGCAGCCTACTGTGCACAGTTTGAGTCATAACACGACGTCCTGTGGCTGCACGAAAAGCATTATTCAACATGGTGGCGCTGCTGTCAGGGTTCCTCCGAGCCATAATTCGTAGGTAGCGGTCATCCACTGCAGTATTAGTCCTTTGGCGGCTTGTGTGCGGCATGTCATCGACAGTTCCTGTCTCTCTGTATCTCCTGCATGTCCGAACAACTTCGCTTTGGTTCACTCCAGGACGCCTGGACACTTCCCTTGTTGAGAGTCCTTCCTGGCACAAAGCAACAGTGCGGACTGATCGTCTAGGCATGGTTGAACTACAGACAACACGAGCCGTGTACCTCCTTCCTGGTGGAATGACTGGAACTGATCGGCTGTCAGACCCCCTCCGTCTCATAGGCGCTGCTCATGCATGTTTGTTTACATCTTTGGGCGGGTTTAGTGAAAACTCCGAACAGTCAAAGGGACTGCGTCTGTGATACAATACCCACAGTCAACGTCTGTCTTCAGGAGTTCTGGGAACCGGAGTGGTGCAAAACTTCATTTGATGTGTGTAGTTAGCTTAGAATCAGTGCGAACAAGCTCATTTTACGGTGTTTTTTAAATAAACGCACGATAGTGGCATCCACTGTAAAATTATTTGCACAAAAAATTTCTTGTTCGCTCGTTATTTAAAACATCGACAGTAGTATTGCACTGATGTCTGGTAACGGTCTGGAGGAAATGATTGCAAAATTGGAGAAGACAGTTCTTTCTAAATGTAGTGCGGAAGTGGGAGGAAGGCTGTCAATCTGACATCTGAAGAAGGTGTGACCACAGCATTGCAGGAGAGGTCCATCAGTGGTGCATAAAATCATATGAAACATCCTGCATTATTCAACATGGTGGCGTTGGTGTCATGATTCCTCTGAGCCATAATCCGTAGGTAGCGGTCATCCACTGCAGTAGTAGCCACATAAAATCACCCATGTTCAGGAGTTGCTTTCTGCTGACCTGGCACAAGACAAATGTTCGCTCAGGAATTTCTTGCTCGCTCGGAAGTGGACAATGAATGACCATGGAACATTCTGTGGACAGACGAAGACCGTTTCCATAACAAAGGATACGTCAATACGCAGAAGTACAGAATACGGGCAACGAAAATCCTCACGCACTTGAGCTGGTACCACTTCATTCTGCAAAGGTGGCTGTGTGGTGTGGGTTGACGACATCGTTTATGGTAAGTCTTCATTTTTTTCGAGGAGATGAGCCCTACGGGTTCTGCCACCTGTATCGTCTCTGGTAAACATTATGAGAGTGTCATTCCAATCCTTCAACAGAGAGCGTGTGTGGATAGGATCATTTTTATGGAAGATAGCGTTCCTTCCCATGCGGCACAGACAGTGAAGCGGCTACTACAGAGGCATTTCGGAAATGCTGGAATTATTAGCCATCATTTTCCTACAGCCTGGCAGTCCAGATCACATTATCTTAATCTGTGTGGCTTCTGTCTGTGGGGTTATATGAAAGACATTGTGTCCAGTGCTCCAATTACGAACGTTGCTGAATTGAAGGCACACATTTGGCAACGCATTCTGAAAGTGGCCCCCGAGACAGTCCGGTTTGTTGTGGATCAAGCTGTTTCTCGATTTCAGGTTGTGGCAGAAAACGGTGGACAGTGAATTGGACATGTCTTGCCCCAGTCTCACGACAGTTAGAAATCGATGCCTTTTTGGGGTTTTTTTGCGGTTTTTGGCCTCATGACAATAAAAACCTGTTTTTCCCATCCGATGTGGTACGACCTTACTGTGGTGGATGGGCTTACCTCACTAACAGTGCCACAACAGTTGACTGTCGAACTTGTGCAGTCATGCACATTGAACAGTATGCTTGGCGTAACGTGCAACACAAACCACATCCGTCGTATTGCGATTCATCTGTCACTTGTACCCGACCCCATTTACGGTAAGGCGCTTACAGAGCGACATACTGGTAAAATTTTGGTAAAGTCTTTTTTGTTCAATACGCTGTTCAAATTTGTCATCATTCTGAGCAGTGATTCTCTTTCTACAGCTTTCTGAAACTGGAATTTTAATTATGGACACCCTGAATTTTCCAGACCAGTTTTACTATCTCCACCTTGTACACTGACGCTCATGGAAAGTGTTACACCACCAATCAACAATTCCTGCCTTAATCAAACCATATGTAGGTGTTTCTCACATAAATGCTACGAAATTATTAGATTTTCGGTGTATTCGGAACTGAGGTCCATCAACTTCTCTATGGCGTGTGGCCCAACGGCCAAGAACGCATTCTTGTATTCCTTGTGGTATGGAAGCAAACATTCTCCAAATGTAATCTTAAGCTGCTCCTTAACATGCCTGAGGCACAAGCTGTATCAGTTCATGAAGACTGCTGGAAGGAGGCCCGTATGGACGTATACGTCTCCCTATCGCCTCCAGACACGCTATAGTCGTGAGAAGCCAGGGGACCAGGTAGGCCAGGCTACCAAAGAATGCGTAAGGTAGTCAAGGAGGTTTTTTTTGTGCACTGCAGCGTGGTGTCTCGCATTATCCTTCTCGAATATGCCATTTAGCATCTGGATCATAAACGGTATGACAAAAAGGTTTACTATTCTTGCGACACATTTTTGAGAATTCCGCCTGATTTTTTGAACAATTATTATATCAGTCCTTTTGTCACATCTAATAGGTCCCTACATCGTGATCACAGGAGCTGCGAGATACGGTTCTAGAGCAGTGGTCGGATAACTCATATCAACACTACAACGACGGGAATTTGTTTCAAGAGCCATTTTCTTAAACTTCAACTGTATAGGTAGATACGCCATTATTTAATTAATTAGGCTACTCCTCAGCTGGCTTTAGCTAAAAACGTTCTCAGTTCGAAAGATGTACCTTCATCGAGGTGAACTCCTTCCAAGTCTCCCTCGACATCGTCTTGCATACTAGTTTCCTTTATCTGCTTTCCTTCACCCTCAATGCATGTCCAGGCCATCCCAAAATACCTTCGTCAATACTCCACAATACGACTGCTTTCTCTCCATGCTTCCTAAAATTAACTTAATAAATTATGTTTAAAATTTCAAAGCTCAATTAAAGTTTAGGTACGGTGAACGGAACTTGAGATCATACATAACAATTACGTTATTTACTGGAAACATTAATCTTAAGGTATCCACGAAATTAAATCATAACAATGACTGACAAATAGTAGTGTGAATAGTGGCCTTGCATCTACTTGGTTAGTAGGGTAAGTTTGGTTTGTATGTTATTTTTAAAAGGACGATTCTAGGTTTTCAGCAATATGGGGGTTTCTCAGTTCACTCTTGATAGAGGTCGTGCTTGAAAATTATTGTTCGCATGAATAAGTAGACTCGATTAGGGAATGAAAAGCAAACGCTACTTTTGCAACTGATTATAAGTCAGAAATACTATTCCAGGCGTTAAAACCAACGTATCTTCACTTCCGAGCAACCCTCTAAAGATAAAGACACACCAACTAAATAGGTAAAAATAGAAATAAGAAAACCAGACGTATCTAAAATACTTATTGTTACACAACCTTTCCACTATCATCGTCTGTTTCACTTATTTCCGACTCAAAGTCGTTAATAAATCGCTTCCCAAATGATCCCTTGACAGTTCATTAAAACATAATTGTCTTCGCCTGATTTTACGGCCTTTCACACGCTTCTACGAAATAAATATTCCTTCTATTGCTCCATTTTGCTCCAACTTCAGCATGTTAAAATCTCATGCCCCTTTCCTCGAAGCATTATCCACATCACATAGTCGAAGCGAAGAGCAAAAGCAGTACGGGTGGCAGAGAGAGCACGTCGTCTGATTCACCTACACCCCTGTCTAACGACAGAACGGAAGGTTTGTAAGTAGGCTGTTTAGGTTTTTATGTTGGTAACGCCACATAGCGCTCTGTATGAATATGACTGACAGTGCTGTGTGCAGTCTGTGGCTGATTTGCATTGTTGGAACATTTGGTATTGTAGTGTTGGGCAGTTGGATGTGAACAGCGCGTAGCGTTGCGCAGTTGGAGGTGAGCCGCCAGCAGTGGTGGGTGTGGGCATTTGCTTTGCTAATTTATATTTATTGCTGCTAGATTTGCCTATTTGCATTTTTTTGTCATTGCCGTTTGTGTTAATTGTTTTGTACTGCTGCACTACCTCGTCCCTTAGTATATATATCTGAGCTCAGTAGCTTGAAGTTAGCTTAAGAGGGGGTAGACTATATAAGAGAGCGAGTTGCGATGAATTGGAAGAAATGCATTGAGAAGTCATACGAAAAAAGTTTGTAAAAAAATAGGTACTGTACAATGAGAATAATTATTTTGAAAGAGGATATGGATAGAATACAGAAAGAAGGTATAGATAGGACTTCTTGGGAATAATGATGAACGAAGGGAGATCTCTAAGAAGTAAAGAAAGTTTTGTTTGCAAAATACTGCAGTAAAACAAACACTGTCCTTTCCTTTTGTGTTATTGCGCTATGTGTTTGTGTACCCTTGTGTATTTGTGTTCTTCCTGTCTTTATGTGTTCATCTGATAAGAGTTATGTTGTAGAATTTTTCTAATAATATGTTATTCACTTTGTAAAGATGTTTAGACATTATTTATTCTGTTTTGTTTTAATGCTCATGTGTGAAGTTGATGTTTTGAAAATTATTCTGATCTATTATGTCTTTACTTATGTCATAATTCCTGTAACACTAATGTATATGTTATTTCGATTCTTCTGTAAAGCCCATATTACTACAAATGTTATCTGTATTGTTATGTTCTTTAATGATGTATTTTGTACCTCTGTAATTGTATTCTTATGCCGTAAATTTATAATTGTATAGACGCCAGTTCTTCAAATTAAGTTTCATTTCACTGCACACGTTTCTGTTGGTCATAGTATATGCACAATATGTGAAAAAAAGGAACTGTTAGTGCTCGCACGTGTGTTGATAATTCAGCAAGGGGCTGGTTAACAGCATTGCTGGTTCTAAGGACATACCAAAAAGTTTGTGAGTGGTTTATGGATTTGCTATATTGTCTGCAAGACTCTTTAATGGTGATTGCGAACCTGCACAGTCGCAACAGATGGCTGCTGGCCATCTCTACAATGACTACAGTGGGTCTACACCTTTGATGACCCACCAATACCATAATTTCTACAAGGACTGCAGTGGGTCTGCACCTTTGATGGCCCACCAACACCATAAGCTCTACCAAGACCACAGTGGGTTTGCTCTGTGATGACTTACCTACCAGTATTCTTCAAAACTTCGACTGATTCTGCTGTGGGTTTGCTCTGTTGTGGCCCATTACCTGTCTGTATGTCAAGAGTCAGCACTGTCTTTCCGTTGGAAGGACAACACTACTTCTTCAAAACTGAATGGAAATCCACTACTTCCGTGTGCATTTTCTTTTACTGCTCAGACTTTGAGAAAAAAAAACTGCAATTACTACTGTGATGAATCATCAGGACTGTCTTTATGGACTGTGACGACAATTTTTTCTTTTGACCAACATTGTATCCATAAGTGTGTGCATTTGATATCTTTGTTATTTTAATTATGAAATTTTTTTTGAAATCTGTATTTGGCACTGCCCAAAACAATTCGTGGGGAGCATTGAGGCTTTGTAAGTAGGCTGTTTAGGTTTTTATGTTAGTAACGCCACATAGCGCTCTGTATGAATATCACTGACTGTGCTGTGTGCAGTCTGTTGCTGATTTGCGTTGTTGGAATATTTGGTATTGTAGTGTTGGGCAGTTGAATGTGAACAGCGCGTAGCGTTGCGCAGTTGGAGGTGAGCCGCCAGCAGTGCTGGATGTGGGGAGAGAGATGGCAGAATTTTGAGAGCTGACGATCTGGACGTGTGTCCATCAGAAAGAGTAAATTTTTAATACTGTATATCATGAACTAATATATAATGACTTTTGAATATTATTAAGGTAAATACATTGCTTGCTAACTATGCCTATCAGTAGTTAGTGCCTACAGTAGTTAGAATCTTTTATTTGGCTGGCAGTATTCGCGCTCGCTGTATTGCAGTAATTCGAGTAACGAAGATTTTTGTGAGGTGATTCATGATAGGTATAGGTTATTGTTAGTCAGGGCCATTCTTTTGTAGGGATTATTGAAAGTCAGATTGCGTTGCGCTAAGAATATTGTGTGTCAGTTTAGTGTTGATCAGAATAAGTAAAGAGAGAAATGTCTGAGTACGTTCAGTTCTGCTCAGCTGTTTGAAAATCAAATAACGTAAGAGGTCTATCAGCACAGTAATTCACCAATTTTTTCCAAGGGGATGTTTCAGCGTGCATGGGCCACAATGTTTCTTTCCCACTGTACGTGAGCCCTCTATGTGGATTTCTGGAAGATTCGCACTCGGGAAACCAAAGACCCACATGTGGCTCGCGAACCGCGGTATGCCGACCACTGATCTAGAGAATCCTCCCTTTCCGTTGCGTCGATATATGGTTTGGCACAGAAGTTCGCAGCGTTTTTCCTTAAGCTTAAATAGAACAGACACGCATAACAGAGACTTCGGTCATTAATAATATATTCTCCTTCACTGTTTACAATAGTCTGCTAACGCTGGGGCAACTTTTCGACTTTCGATTGCAGAAATCACGAGGTTTTCAGAAGAAGAACTCGTCAAGCCATGTTCGGAGCGCATTTTCATCCGGAAAGGTTGTTTCTTAAAGGTTGTTCGATAGAGAGCAAAAAAGATGAAAATGCAATGGCGCAAGATCACATGAATAAACTGCGTGCGGAATGACTTCAGAACCTGCGTAGTGTTTTTCCTCAGGCTTGCAGAATGCCGACGGGAGTCGTCGCGGAGTAGTATCACTTCACGAAGTCTTCCCGGCCGTTGTTCTTGGGTTGCCTCTGCAGGATATCTCAAGTGTTGGCAATAAATGTCAGGAATGAGTGGTTATACGTCGGAGAAGCAAGTCATAGTGGAACACCCCACCCGTCACTTATCTGGTTTTGGTGTGTGTTCACCCCAGGTAATTGACTAAGAGATCAGCAGAGAGTGCAAAACTGCCGCAATGTCGGATAACCCAAAGAAAGTAATAAGGCCGTGTGACTCCTGATTGAACTGCGGTGGCAGTGTTGACATTAATTGCTTCAGAATTGATCCCTTTAAATTAAAAAGGGGTTCACATTGATGTTATATTCAGCTATTGAACACCAAATGCAAATGTTGAACATAAAATTAATTAAGAAAGTGACTTGGGATTTCAGCTACTTGATTGAAAACAGATGCAGTCGATTAGCACACATTTATTTTAACTCACGACCTTCAATCATCACATTACATGACTCTCCTAACAGGCAGTGGTAATCAATTGCGTTTGCGTGGAGTAAAGCGCGATAAATCAAAAGTAATTCCTATCGACTGACCTAGGCCTAATGCGAAGAGCTAGAAGAATTCTAGAATACACGGCCCATGAAACCCTCGTGGAAACTTTGCCGACGTGATCCAACAAATTAATCAGTGGGCCGGAGCGGGCGCGATTTCACCGAATTCAGCGTGGCGGAGTGGCGTCGTTGTGTGGACGTCGGCCGACCTCGTGGTGCTGCAAGGCTGTGCTCGTCTATTCACTCCTAACTATCTTGCTCAGTACATAGCTGAACCAAAACTTCCTACCTCCAAGGTCAATCGTTCCCTTTGCTAAGTCCTAAACTGCAGAGATGCTCACTCTTTCTCAGGCAAGCTGAGTCAAGAACGCCACATCCACACTCTAGGCAAGCTGGAAACGGAAGACCTCTTCGGAGACTTCTCACAGTCTGCTCTTCGCCTCGGTTTCCCCTCGAGCAAAATCACTTACACCAATTGCAGCGCAAGTCGTATTAATTATGCGTCGCTTCCCAGCGCCGACCAATGCCTGCTCTGGGAAGTGAACAAATTCCCACAAAATTTCCCTTCCTCTCAACTTCTGTTATTTAGTGTTATTTAGCTCCTCCCAGGCCACCCATCAAGGTTATCGTCTGCACAAACACCAATTTTTCCGGAATTCTGACTCCCAGGAGAGTACTTCAAATTCCTCGGTCCTACATTCCCATCAGAGGCTGGTGTATTTCATTCTGTCACTCTTCACCTGATTTACTTCAGACTCTGCGGACTGTGAATTCAACGTGAAGTTGCTATAGTCATGAACATGCATATTTTGACCTCTGTTGACCGCTCCACCGTAGCTTTGCGCGGCTTTCTCGCATGTTTCAGTGAAAACGGGACGACGGACATTTATCAATAGGCATACAAGTTCTCCGTCTGCTTTCCAGTACACCAGCATGGGGTCGGGGTCAACCACCCATGCTGTCACTCATCTTAAGGCGGCTGGAGGCCGCGCTCTGTTACCACTTTCTCAGAGCTTGAGCCGCCCTAAGCTGCCTATTGTCGCTTCCCTTCACCGTTCCCCAGCCGGCCATGGTCAACTCTAAATACCTCCCTGGGGTAAACTAGCATCCGGTAAATCGACGAATTTCCACAAAGTTTTCATGCCGTGTGAATTACTTTAAAACCATCACTCAACAATGATTATTCCAATATGTCCATACTATACCATCTACAAGATGCATTGTGCCTTGTCAGTCATTTTGTTCAGCCCTACTGTTCGCTCAACGTGAGTTAGGTGCTCCTTAGTGACTTCATGTAAGGGGCATGGTTCTTTCCATCTTACAATAGTATACCACACCGTCACTGTTCTACCAGAAGCATAACACTGTATTTTGTGGATGTGCGCAAGTTTTTGTATGGGGAGTTGCTGCATTGTTTGGGCTCAGACATTCCTTTCTTTTTCGTATGTTAGCATGAAGACACCATTTCTCGTCACCAGTAACGATTCAGGATAGGTATGGTCGGTATTGTTCATGAGCCAATTGATGACGAGCAAGCATAGATTCATATGTATGGCCACGCACTGATTTTTGTGATTTTGGCTTAGAGCATGCGATATCCAAAACCCGATTTTAGAAGCTTCCCATTGCATGCAAATGTCGCATGATGGTGGAACGATTACAGTTCATCAAATTAGCCAGTTCTCGAGTACACTGATGTGCATCGTTGTGGATTAATGCGTTTAAAAGATGTTCATCGAACTACGAAGGTCTTCCTGAAAGTGGAGAGTCACTACTGCCAAAACGATCTCCCTTAAAACGAGAAAATCATTTTCTTGTCGTGCTTTGCCACATGGCATTATCCCCTGACACGACGCAAATGTTTCTGGCTCCCTCCGCTGATGTCACCGCTCTATTGAACAAACAGAGGAATATCTCGGAAATGTTCATCTTTCACTACTTGGCATTCCATTTTCTAGCGTCCACAGCTCCAGTCGCTATTTCAAAATAACAAAATGACAATATGTAAACTCAAATACCAACCGTGAACTACAAATAAAAAATGACAATCGATAAAAAAACTCATAGCAGTCGGAACACCAACATGTAAAACAAGAACGCTATGAACTCATGCACCAACCTAATAAGTGTCACACACAGAAGCGACTTTCATCGCTCAACACCACAGGATGCCATTTCATGTCCCAGATGATTCTGGATCTCCACCACGGAAGTGGAATGCTTTCAGTGGTAAGCGACGGATGGCGATTCCGAGTTCTTAACCCAGTTTCCCTACAGCTCGTGGTGACACATTGCCTGTACTCTCCGCCCGTATGACAGCTGTTGTCTATTCGTCAGAGCTACCCTAACAGACAATCCTACTATCTTATCGCACTGGAGACATTGTGGAAGGACTCATCTCTACTCTTCTTGCATTAGTCAGCCATATGTCGAATACTGCACTGCACCAGTCAACATGATATGTGTTTGTGCTGTTGATACAAGAACAAAATATTTTCAAATACAGAGCAGAAAATTGGTGACTGAAATTTCGTGGAAAAATCTCACCGCAACGAAAAACGCCTTTGTTTTAATTATTGCCACACTAACTCGCTTACCACATCAGTAACAGTCTCTCCCCTGTTTCTCAATAATACAAAACGAGCTGCCCTTCTTTGGAATTTTACAGTGTCTTCCGTCAGTCCTATGCATCTGGTGAGGATCCCACACCGCACAAGACTCTAGCGGAGGCCAAACAAGCGTAGTGTAGGCAGTGTCTTTAGTATACCTATTGCTTCTTCTAAGTTTTCTACCAATAAAACGCAGTCTTTCGGTTGTTTTCCCCACAACATTATCTGTGAGATCGTTCGGATTCTAATTGTCCATGATTTTAACTCTTAGATATTTAGTTGAATTGACAGCCTTCATATTTGTTTGATTTAACGTGTAATCGAAATTTAACGAATTTCTTTTCGTACTCACGTGGAGAACCTCACATTTCTCCTTATTCAGAGACGGTTGCCCCATTTCACACCATAAAAATATTTTGTCTAAATCATTTTGCAGTTTGTTTTCATCATCTGATGACTTTACTGTACGATAAATGACATTAACGGCTGCAAACGATGTGAGAGTGCTGCTCAGATTGTCTCCTAAACCATCTGTGTAGACTGCGAACAGCAGAATGCATGTAGCACTTCCTTGCGGAACGCCGGATATCACTTCTATTTTTCAATAATTTTCCGTCAATTATTACGTACTGTGACTTTTCTGACCGGAAATCACGAATCTAGTAGCACAACTTAAACGATGCTCCACAGGCACGCAGTTTGGTTAGAAGTCTCTTGTAAGAAACGGTGTCATAAGCCTTCTGAAAATTAAGAAATATGGAATCAATTTCAGGTCCCCTTATTTTCTGAATTCGTGTTGCTTGCTCGTCAATAAATCGTTTTCTCCGAGATAATTCATTACTTGAATGATTTCATGATGTCTTCATCTGCCATGTTCTTTATTTCACGTACGATTGTACAACTTTGGCCTTAGGCCATTTTCAAGTACTTTATGGATGATTCTTTAGTAGTATATTATGCCATGCAATGCTCATAAAAGAAATTAGAGAGATTTTTCGCTACTTTAGTAGCACGTTACTTTCGAGCACTTGTTGCAAAGAGCTTTGCAACAATTGCCCGAAACTAACGTACTCCTAAAATATCGGAAAACCTCTCTAATTTATTTTATGAGTATTATATGCTGTCATAGGAGCAAGGACGTACATGGCATAATATACTACGAAAGAATCGTCCATAAGATACTTGAAAATGGCCTAATGCCGACATTTTACAATCGTACATGAAATAAAGAGAATGGGAGATAAACCCATCACGAAATTTTTCAAAAACTTCATTGCAGTTACAGAATCTATCGAAGCAAAAATTATATAATTAATTACTTTCGAGCACAGGATATGTTCCAAAATCCTGCAGCAAATCGACGTTAGCCATACGGGTCTGTAATTCAGCGAATAAATTCTACTTCCTTTTTTGAGTATTGGTGTGACTTATGCAACTTTCCAGTCCTTTGGTACGGATCTTTCGTCGAGCGAGCGATTGCATGTGATTGCTGAGTGAGGGGCTGTTCTATCAACATACTCTAAAAGGAACCTAACTGACATACTATTTGCACCGGAAGGCTTGCCTTTATTGAGTTACCTAAGCTGCTTCGTTACACCGAAGATATCTACTTCTAAGTTATGATGTTGGCAGCTGCTCTTGATTCGAATTCTGCGATCTTTATTTCATCTTTTAGGTGAAGGAATTTCGCAAAACTAAGATTCATAACTCCGGTGCCATCGGTAATTTTAATGCTGATATCGCGCAGTGAAGGTTTTTTCTTGCAGCTGAGGTACTTTCCATACCATCAGGATCTCTTTTTTCTTTGTCGGATTTCGAGACGGAGTTTCGTTGTGGTAGCTATTAAAAACATGTCGGATTGAAGCTCACGTTAAGTTTCGAGATTCAGTAAAACATCGCCAGTCTTGGAGACTACGTATTCTTTTAAATTTGGCATGCTGTTTTCGTTGTTCCTGCAACAGCGTTATGACCCGTTTTGTGTACCACGGGGGATCAGTACCATCTTTTATTAATTTATTCGGCGTAAATTTCTCAATTGCCGCAGATACTATTTCCTTGCTTTTAAGCCACATCTGGTCTGTACTTACATAGTTAGTTGGGAAGGAGTGAAGACTGTCCTTTAGAAAGGCGTCAAGCGAATTTTTATCCGCTTTTTTTAAACAGATACACTATGTGATTAAACGTATCCGGACGGCTGACTGAAAATGACTTACAAGTTCGTTGCGCCCTCCATCGGTAATGCTGGAATTCAGTACGTTGTTGACCCACCTTTAACCTTGATGACAGTTTCCACTCTCGCAGGAATACGTTCAATCAGGTGCTGGAAGGTTTCTTGGGGAATGGCAGCTCATTCTTCACGGAGTGCTGGACTGAGGAGAGGTATTGATGTCGGTCGGTGAGGCCTGGCACAAAGTCGCCGTTCCAAAACATCCCAAACGTGTTTTGTAGGGCCGGCCGGTGTGGCCGTGCGGTTAAAGGCGCTTCAGTCTGGAACCGCGTGACCGCTACGGTCGCAGGTTCGAATCCTGCCTCGGGCATGGATGTGTGTGATGTCCTTAGGTTTAATTAGTTCTAAGTTCTAGGCGACTGATGACCTCAGAAGTTAAGTCGCATAGTGCTCAGAGCCATTTGAACCATTTTTGTGTTTTGTAGGATTCAGGTCAGGACTCTGTGCAGGCTAGTCCATTACAGGGATGTTACTGTCGTGTATCCACTCCGCCACAGGCCGTGCATTATGAACAGGTGCTTGATCGTGTTGAACGATGCAATCGCCATACCCGAATAGGTCTTCAACAGAGGGAAGCAATATGGTGCTTAAAACATCAATGGAGGCCTGTGCTGTGATAGAGCCACGCAAAACAACAAGGGGTGAAAGCCCACTCCATGAAAAATACGACCACACCATAACACCACCGTCTCCGAATTTTACTGTTGGCACTGCACACGCTGGCAGATAACGTTCACCGGACATTCGCCATACCCAAACCCTGCCAAAGGATCGCCACATTGTGTATGGTGATGCGTCACTCCACACAGCTTTTTCAACTGTTCAGTCGTCCAATGTTTACGCTCCTTACACCGAGAGAGGCGTCGTTTGGCATCTACCGGCGTGGTACGTGGCTTATTAGCAGCCACTCGACCATGAAATCCATGTTTTCTCACCTCCCGCCTAACTGTCATAGTACTTGTAGTGGATCCTGATACAATTTGGAATTCCTGTGTGATGGTCTGGATAGCTGTCTGCCCATTACCAATTAAGACCCTCTTCAACTGTCGGCTGTCTCTGTCAGTCAACAGACGAGGTCGGCATGTACGCTTTTGTGCTGTACGTGTCCCTTCACGTTTCCACTTCACAATCACATCGGAAACGGTGGACCTAGGGATGTTTAGGAGTGTGAAAATCTCGTGTACAGGCGTATGCACAAGTGACATACTATCACTTGACCACACTCGGAAGTCCATTGAGTTCCGCGGACCGTCCCATTCTCAGCTCTCACGATGTGTAATGACTACTGCGGTCGCTGATATGGGTACCTGGCAGTAGGTGGTAGCATAATGCGCTTAATATGAAAAATGTGTGTTTTTGGGGATGTCCGGATACTTTTTATCACATCGTGTCCATTTTGCGTTGGCTTTCGGTAGATCTGGACGTTGCGGTGGTCACTCTCGCTACAGCTACCTTGTGGTCACTAATCTCTTAATCCATCATGATGGTCCCAATAGGGCTTATTTATTGCAAGAGGTCAATAACGTTTTCGCAACCATTTACACTTAGAGTGGTTTCCTGTGCAGTCACAAAACTTTGTACTGATGAAAATCTAAATGTAATACGTAAGTTGAAGAGGGATGAAGACCCGATACACATTCTTGCATTAAATCAATCCATACAAAAAAGTGGCATGATGCTGTATTTTTTCAGGTAATGCATTTGAAAGAAACGGAATTGAACCACTATTAAAATGGACAAATTAACACTTTCTGAATGTTACTTTGACTTCTGCCTTTCTACACGATAAATTTTATGTGCTCCTCGCACTTTAAATCGCTCCATATCCGTACCGTCAGATATTTAAAGTACCTATCTGCTCGAATGACTGTTCAGCTATCTTGTGGTCGTACAATGAAGGTTCATCCCGGGTATTTATGGGCAACATGTTACTGTTGTTTATGTTGAGGATCAGCTGCCAATCGCTGCATTGCTGACCTTCAGTCTTATGCTGCTGTTTCCTAGTGTTATGGCTTCTTTACGTACAACACTATCATCCGCGAACAGCCTCGTGGAGATCTGACATTATTCACTGAGTCAGCAAAGGCCTCTCTCGGCTCACGCCCAAAGTTAGTAGATTTATGTCTGATGGTTTCTCTCCATTAAGAGTGAAATGCTGTTTCTATTTCCTAGGATATCTTCACTTCAAAGCTGGTATAACAATGTTCACATTTTGTTTACAAGTTGGTAGTGTGAAACTGTATGGAACGTCTTTCGGAAGTCAAGGAATACAGCATCAGTCTCGGCGCCCGTGTCTACTGTCCCCCGAGTCTCGTGGATGAACAGAGCGAGCTGATCAGTGTTTGTGGAATAATTGTCGATTCCGACAGATGAGATTATAGGCGGATAAAACGTGCTGCACAATTCTTCAACAGACTGGTGTTCTATTTGGCATCCATCAGTCCCCTAGAACTTAGAACTACTTAAACCTAACTGACCTAAGGACACCACACACATCCATCCCCGAGACAGGATTCGAAGCTGCGACCGTAGCGGTCGCGCGGTTCCAGAATGTAGCGCCTAGAACCGCTTGGCCACTCTGGCCGGCGCGGTAACAGGTAGTATGGGTATTACGCCAGTGGCAGGAGGTTAATTTTGCCGCCTCTCCGAAAAAGTCACGGTCGAGAGGAGGCAACTCAAGTGGATGTGTATGAGTGGCTCAAAGCTGGCATCTTCAAAAATTTTCAGGGATGAAGAACATCGGTTTTATTCCGAGATGATTGTTATTAAAAGATCCGAGGTAGCCAACTGGGAGAGTTTACTAAAGGGAAGGATGAGAACGCAATTTTTCGAGGAGTATAGGGATAGAGGATCGAGTGACAACGGACAGGTCTGTATTTGACCCTGGAGACTACAGTGGCCTAAGCGTATATGTGGCTGTCAATACATTGTGACATATGGACAGTGTGGTAGTGAATGACTAGAGCGAGTAGCCACTCAGTCAAGAAAACTGCAAGACACTGAACCATCATCGCTACATATTATAGGCTACTGGCCATTACAATTTCTACACCACGAAGATGACATGCTGCAGAAGCGAAAGTTAACCGACAGGACGAAGATGCTGTGATATGAAAATTATTAGCTTTTCAGAGCATTCACACAAGGTTGGCGCCGGTGGCGACACCTACAACGCGCTGACATGAGAAAAGTTTCCAACCGATTTATCATACACAAACTACAGTTGACAGGCGTTGCCTGGTGAAACGTTGTTGTGATGCCTCGTGTAAGGAGGAGAAATGCGTACCATCACGTTTCCGACTTTGATAAAGGTTGGATTGTAGCCTATCGCGATTGCGGTTTATTGTATCGCGACATTGCTGCTCGCGTTGGTCGAGATCCAATGACTGTTAGCAGAATATGGAATCGGTGGGTTCAGGAGGGTAATGCGGAACGCCGTGCTGGATCCCAACGGCCTCGTATCACTAGCAGTCGAGATGACAGGCATTTTATCCGCATGGCTGTAACGGATCGTGCAGCCACGTCTCGATCCCTGAGTCAACAGATGGGGATGTTTGCAAGACAACACGAAGTTCGACGACGTTTGCAGCAGCATGCACTATCAGCTCGGAGGCCATGGCTGCGGTTACCCTTGACGCTGCATCACAGACAGGAGCGTCTGCGATGGTGTACTCAACGACGAACCTGGGTGCACGAATGGCAAATCGTCATTTTTCGGATGAATCCAGATTCTGTGTACAGCATCATGATGGTCGCATCCGTGTTTTGCGACATTGAGGTGAACGCACATTGGAAGCGTGTATTCGTCATCGCCATACTGGCGTATCACCCGGCGTGATGGTATGGGGTGCCATTGGTTACTCGTCTCGGTCACCTCTTGTTCGCATTGACGGCACTTTGAACAGTGGACGTTACATTTCAGATGTGTTACGACCCGTGGCTCTACCCTTCATTCGATCCCTGCGAAACCCTACAATTCAGCAGGATAATGCACGACCGCATGTTGCAGGGCCTGTACGGGCCTTTCTTGACACAGTAAATATTCAGCTGCTGCCCTGGCGAGCACATTCTCCAGATGTCTCACCAATTGAAAACGTCTGGTCAATGGTGGCCGAGCAACTGGCTCGTCACAATACGCCAGTCACTACTCTTGATGAACTGTGGTATCGTGTTGAAGCTGCATGGGCAGTTGTACCTGTACACGCCATCCAAGCTCTGTTTGACTCAATGCCCAGGCGTATCAAGGCCGTTATTACGGCCAGAGGTGGTTGTTCTGGGTACTGATTTCTCAATATCTATGCACCCGAATTGAGTGAAAATATAATCACATGTCAGTTCCAGTGTAATATATTTGTCCAATGAACACCCGTTCATCATCTGCATTTCTTCTTGGTGTAGCAATTTTAATGTCCAGTAGTGTAAATTGAAGTTCTCCACCTCGTTTTTCTGTCTGTTTGCGAAGGTTACTTTCAGGAGCCACAGTAGGGATTTTGATACTGTTTTCTCTAACAGGAAGACTGACTCACGAGAGAGCCTTGCAAACTAAATCTATTACTTTTTCGCCAGACATGTGTTCCGACCGTAGATTGCTACCCGCACGAAGCCGAGGAGGGTTGCTAGTGTCATTTAAATTACAGGAGTCTTACTGGCTAGAGGTTATTGTTGGTCAGTCTGGCGTAGAACCGCCTCCGTAGCCGAGTTCGCTAACGCACGCTTGTGCAGGGGCATTTGACACGGAGGTAGAGTCGCAGAACACTGTCCCGTGGTAAATGCGGAGTCGGCAGGGCATGCGGGGGAGTTACGGTAGTGGTGGGGGCTGCGGGCAGACGCTGTAGAGGGAATGCCGAAAGCTGGAAGGCAAGTGCCGTTCTAAACTGAAGCAGACACTCACATTTTTTCTAGATTTTAAGTGGAGCCCTCCACGCCCACACTTACATGGTGACCATTCAAGAAGATCTGTCACCTATGCTTTGGTTAATATCTAAGAAGAATACTGCCGAGAAAGCAGCGATTTGTATTCGCCTGGCTTGTTAACTATTTGTCACTTTCAGAGAAGGTCATGAGTGGCGAATTTGGAATAAAACCTACACATTTCTACATTTATCATCCTGTCATGTTAAAATTTTCATCTTTTGGCAAAACACAGCGGTGATTACAGTGTCACCTCACTAACTTGCTGTGCAAACGCAACTGCGAAAGAATTCTGAAACATTGGTTTATAAACTTCATTAAGCGAGGAACTGAGCAAAAGTAAGGTCCGTGGCTTATCAAAAAGCACATCTTCTATACATAATAAACACGTGACATCTTTACTTATGGTGTTCCAAAACCCACAGCATTTCTCATTTCACCAGCTATCGATAGTCCTTAAAAATATTTGTAATGGCTCTGAGCACTATGCGACTTAAAATCTGAGGTCATCAGTCCCCTAGAACTTAGAACTACTTAAACCTAACTAACCTAAGGACATCACACACATCCTTGCCCGAGGCAAGATTCGAACCTTCGACCCTAGCGGTCGCGCGGTTCCAGACTGAAGCGCCTTGAACCGCTCGGCCACACCGACTGGCTACAGTCCTTAAAAATTACCTTCTTTGGTAGAATAAGTCTGCAGTTAGTGGAATAACAAGGCAGATAATGAAGTTTTGCATAATAGCCATACGGCAAAATACTCTCTTCTTTGCCTCCTATCATTAGCTAAATTCTTATTTCGTTACCTCAAACTGTTTATGAAATACGAGCAGTGTTGTGGATATTCACTCTGGCTTTATCGCTGGCGCAGCGTGATCGCAAATGAATGTGCTACATCAGATCAGTTTTCTCGAGATTGGCCACCGGTAGACAACGCCACGCAAGTCTAAAGAAAGATTCAATATGTTAGCTATATTTCATATGGAGCAACATATTTTGTAATATGCACCAAACACAAAACAATAGGCACACCTATTTTCCATTGTAAATTTCTTCGAATTGCTCGCAGTGTCTTACTTCCACGTAAATATCACAATAACTACGACTATTAACGAAATGATGGGTACATCATCAAGAACCTGACATATAAAGCTATAAGTAAGGCAAAAATGATTTTTTTTTTACTGAATAGTTTCTGTAAAATTGTTTGAGGAGGAATGTTGCTCTATACTGTCATCGCCAACCGGTCAGAACGGTGAAGACACTGTCGGTTTCCCGTTCCAACAAACGAATTAACTCGCCCAGCGCTTTGGACGAAAACTTTTCACTGCGTATCGGTCACCGTATCAAGCGCGGATTCTAAGCAGGTTCGAATCCTGAAGGCAGCTAATCTGCACTGCCTATCTTTGAACAGCAAGTCGTAGGGAAGTGTGGTGTAAATTTTCTGATCACCAGTCTTTGCGGCAATGTTTCGGACCAAATTTCAAACCTCTTCACAGTGTGTTATGAAGTGAAAGCACGTGACAATGTTGATGGTGATCCGTCCACCGGATGGGGACATCAAGCTCGGCCGCCACTTTACTGCTATTCAAGAGCAGTAGGCCGCACGCCGGCCCCGTAGTTCACTCTCTCCCTTCCCTTCATCCGTGACAACACAAACGCGACACTACACTGTGTAAGCAGTTATCGCAGACTTCCACACGACACAGATACACACTCACTCAACACTTTATAACAGGTACGAGGAAGGTAACGGCAAACCACCTCTCCTAGGACCTTGCCCAGAGCGGCGATACAGGATTCCTGTACATGTTCTCCTACGCTCTTTCCCCGGGTATGGGCCTACTTTGACTTCAATCTGGTGTAGGGGAGAGTATAGGAATAAGCGAGTAAACAGCAGACTTCATGGTAAATAGCGTACAGAGCTTCGATAGAGGACTGGAACAGGGCATGCTATCATTAAAATACGTTTCCAGCACTGGGTGAAAATTTTGTTGACATATTTTGCTGATTGGAAATAGATACCATTTTTTTCAGTATTTAGTCTATCCTTCTGTTTCTTTTTGTGCTCTGGAGGGTCTTGGACAAATAATAATCTCCCCGAAGGAAGTCTCTCGAATTTTTTAATGTAATACTTGTATCCACAGTCGAAGACTCTAACGCACGTCTTTAAGGTGGCGCTCGACACAGACGTAGCCTATTAGAATCCTGGTATTAGCCGAAGTTTTCATCCCTTCTAGTATTTGGCCGGGAAGGGGATGGAAGATGGTAACGTGAAGTTCTTGGCCAGCAGAAACTGCGACAATATCTTGGGTTAAATTCCAAACTTCTCCTCAGTCTCTCATGGAGTGAAGCCATCAGTGGATGTTGAGTATAACACGTTCGTCGGACATTGGTGCTATTGGAGAGCAGTAGGCTACCTGCCGGTGCCGGGTTTCATCCTCTCCTTTCTCTCATCGTCACACAACATACATAGGACAACACACTATACTAACAACCATTATAGTAAGCTATATTCAACAGATACACTTAAGATACAACTCTCATAGCCCACACGGAAGTGGAACGAGCAAGTGAAGCTGGCAACCCCGATATACAGGGTGATCCCGTCATGAGGTTACAAACTTTCATGCATGATGGAGGAGGCTAAATGTAGCAGTCGGAGGTAAGGGGTCTTGGTCCAGAAATGATCGATGCGAAAGTTATAATTGTAAATCGTTCTGATAACTCCGACAGTAGAATGTATGTTCAAATGGTTCAAATGACTCTCAGCACTATCGGACTTAACATCTGAGGCGCCGGTCGAAGTGGCCGTGCGGTTAAAGGCGCTGCAGTCTGGAACCGCAAGACCGCTACGGTCGCAGGTTCGAATCCTGCCTCGGGCATGGATGTTTGTGATGTCCTTAGGTTAGTTAGGTTTAACTAATTCTAAGTTCTAGGGGACTAATGACCTCAGCAGTTGAGTCCCATAGTGCTCAGAGCCATTTGAACCATTTGAACATCTGAGGTCGTCAGTCCCCTAGACTTAGAACTACTTAAACCTAACTAACCTAAGGATATCACATACGTCCATGCCCGAGGCAGGATTCCAACCTGCGACCGTAGCAGCAGCGCGGTTCCGGACTGAAGCGCCTAGAACCGCTCGGTCACATTGGTCGGCTAGATTGTATGTACCGGTACTGTTGCTGCTAAGATTGTGGGAGAGACACTTTCAGAGGAGGTAATATGGACCAAAACAAGAAAAAAGTCTAATAAACATGTGCTCTAAAATGAGTACCGTGGAAGCTATGGGCACTTGTTCATCTTCAATACCGTGAGATACATAACTTCTTCAGCAAGCTCTTTGGTTTCCGTATTTTTGGGGAAGGTAGTATAGACCAATTCAAGAAAAAATTTCCAATAAATATGGAATCTAAAATGCTTGCCTTCAGAGTATGGCCACTTATTCAGCAAAAGAGATGTGTTTCACACATACTACCACCATTGGAAGTTGCCTACCCTACGCTCTTAGTAACAACAGTACCGATACATTTGTCCCAGTGCCGGAGGCATCAGAACGATTTTCACTTGAAACTCGACCCCATCGTTCCTGAAGCAGGCGTCCTTAGCTCAAATTGATACATTTGCAGCCGGCCGAAGTGGCCGTGCGGTTAAAGACGCTGCAGTCTGGAACCGCAAGACCGCTACGGTCGCAGGTTCGAATCCTGCCTCGGGCATGGATGTTTGTGATGTCCTTAGGCTAGTGAGGTTTAACTAGTTCTAAGTTCTAGGGGACTAATGACCTCAGCAGTTGAGTCCCATAGTGCTCAGAGCCATTTGAACCATTTGATACATTTGCCCTTCTCCATCACCCCTAAAGTTTGTAACACCATCATGAAATCACCCTACAGAATATACAACTTATGGAGGGTACAAGCAGCAGTCTGATAGTTTGCATGTTGCATGCCAAAATTCCAGTACAGAGTTTCTACCTGGATGTTCACTGCGTGATACCAAACCTGTTAGAGTGTGACTGTATACTGTGAAGTAAGAATTAAGGATCCATGGAAGGTAAGGGAGACGTAATGACTGTAAATTACCTCCGGATGCTCAGTGTGTAGCTTTCTGCGGTGAGCACACGATTTGTTAGGAGGATAGCGTAGCCTGTTTTTCCAACGCTAGCACAGTTTTGTACAGTAATTTCCTCGAGTCTATCCCCCGCCCGTCAATAAGTCTAATAATACCAAACACTCAAGGGGCGGGAATGCGGCAATAGAGAACTTGTAAACGAGAGATTTATCTGTAAAATTAATAGGCTCCCCGGGCGTTAAAATTCGCAGCGGAAAGGTGCAGATAGCAAATTGGGCGCTGCCGTAATGGCCCCTAATGCCGGGTTCACATTAGCTTTGGTTCGTAACATGAGTAATAGGACGAGATAGCGCCTGCTGCCCCGCGAGCAGGTAGCAGGTAGCTAGCACGGCTCTCATCTGTTTTTTGAGTCGCCTCGCGGTCTGCGTCAGTCACCGCCCAGGTTCTCCAACACCGTCCTCACTGCGCAGGCGCAGCACAGCAGCCACGAAATTGCTGGCGTGTTCTCGGTGTGTAGCATACAGCATTAATCTCTATGAAATGAGCATTCGGATGCGGGGAACGAGAATTCGGTTCACAACATCTCCTGCAGCTCAAGTCCCGTGATTCTGGGACGGCTCATTTTAGCCCGTATAGCGCTTAGCGTATTTTGAGTGTTATTATTTCGCTGCTGCAAGTAGATCGCCGTCAGAATTACCACGAAACTTTGTATACGCTTTTTACAGACTTCTTCTCCGGCTCCGGTAGCTGAATGGTCAGCGTGACGGATTGTCAATCCTCTGGGCCCGGGTTCGATTCCCGGCTGGGTCGGGGAATTTTCTCCGCCCACGGACTGGTGTTGTGCTGTCCTCTTCATCATCCTTTCATCCTCATCGACTGCAGGTCGCCGAGGTGGCGTCAGATTGAAAGACCGGCACCCGGCGAACGGTCTGCCGGACGGAGGGTCCTAGCCGTACGATAAAATAAAATAAAAAACGGACTTCTTACCAGTGTGATACCACGAACTGAAGTTGGCTAAAGGATGAGAAGAGCAATGGTATTGTGCTGTTCCACCACAGTATCGTAATTCAAATTCACTTTATTTACGTCTTTTCGGTAACGGGAGAAGAAGTGGCAGCCAGCATTACTTGTTTTCGTTTTCTATTGCACTAATCCATATTTTGAAAATCTGTTGTAATTAATTACGTTACAAAGACACTGTAGACGGCATCGAAGTGTCATGGAAAAACAACATATTTGGAACTAGGATATTCTTTCGGTAAATACGGTAAGAGATTAGCACCACTTAGTTCGCCATTATTATTTTCAGTTTGTCTTCATTCACCCTTCTGCTTTTTACAGACAAGTAAAATATCCATAACATATTTTCGTCATCTCATCAGAAAAGTAAAACCACGCACTATGCGCAAAATAATAAAAAAATACCATATCAGCTCTCGAATTTTGGAGTAATAAAAGAAGTGACAGCCAACAATGTTTTCTATGTTTTGTATTGCACTGATTCATATTGTCCAATCTGTTCTAATTACAGGGTGATAATTACTGAACTATATGAAATAACATCTACATCTATAATATTGTGGTAGAGCAAACCAAAGACTGCGATTCACTGGCAGAACACTTAGAAGGTGCAACAGGTCTACCAAAGAGACTGCTTACACTACGCTTGTCCGCCCTGTTCTGCAGTAGTGCTGTGCGGTGTGGGATCCGCAACTGGTGGGACTGACGGATGACATCGAAAAAGTACAAAGAAGGGCAGCTCGTTTTGTATTATCGCGCAATAGGGGAGATAGTGTCACAGACATGATACGTGAATTGGATTGGCAATCATTAAAACAAAGGCGTTTTTCGTTGCGACGCGATCTTCTCATGAAATTTCAAGCACCAGTTTTCTCCTCCGATTGCGAAAACATTCTGTTGGCACCCACCTACATAGGGAGAAATAATCATCACGATCAAATATGAGAAATCAGGGCTCGCACAGAAATATTTAAGTGCTCGTTTTTCCCGCGTGCCGTTCGAGAGGGAGACGGTAGAGAGACAGCATGAAGGTGGTTTATTGAACCCTCTGCCAGGCACTTTATTGAGAATAGCAGAGTAATCATGTTGATGTAGAAAATCGTCGTAACTTCTGAACGGTTTGCGTTAGGACGTTCAAACGGCACGGTTGACCGCGGGGCATGACGGGAATTAGTATGGCCATTGTTGTTTGGTTTAGCGACGAAGCCCCCTCTCATTTGGATGAGTTCGTGAATAAGCAAACTCGGCGCATTTGGAGGACTGAGAATCCGCATTTCGCGATCGAGAAGTCTCTTCGCCCTCAACGGGTGTGGTGTGCAATGCCCAGTCACGGAATAATCGGTGCGATATTCCTTGATGTCACGGTGAATACCGAATGGCACGTGAAGGTTATGGAAGGTAATTTCATCCTCATTATCCAAAGTGACCCAGATTTCGACAAGATGTGGTTCATGCAAGACGCCATCGAAGCAGGAGTGTTTGATGTCCTGAAGGAGCCCTTTGGGGACAGCATTCTGGCTCTAGGATACCCTGAGGCCACTGGCATGGGCCTCGATTGGCCGCCATATTCTCCAGATCTGAACACATGTGACTCCTATTTGTGGGGCTATATTAAAGTCAAGATGTACAGCTGCAACCCCAAAACCATTGCTGAGCTGAAAACAGCCATTCAGGAGGTCATCGACAGCATCACTGTTCCGACACTTCAGCGGGCCATGCAGAATTTCGCTATTCGTCTGCGCCACATCATCGCCAATGATGGCAGGCATATCGAACATGTCACAACCTAAATCCGAATATCTGTAGCGACGTTTACATTGTAACGTCCCCTTAGAAAAATTAATGAATTACTGTGCTGATAAACATCCTATGTTATTTGATTTTCAAACAGCTGAGCAAAACTAAACGTACTCAGACATTAACTAAAGTGACACACAATATTTTTAGCGCAACGCAATCTGACTTTCAGTAATCCCTACAAAAGAATGGCCCTAACTAACAATAACCTATACCTTTCATGAATTCTTACCTCACAAAAATTTTCGTTACTCAAACTACTGCAATACAGCGAACGCCAATACTGCCAGCTAAATAAAAGATTCTAACTACTGAAGGCACTAACTACTGATAGGCATAGTTAGCAAATGAAAGATTTTGATAGAGAACAAACAATGTATTTGCCTTAATAGCGTCCAAAGGCATAATATATATATATCAGTTCATGACATCCAGTCTTACAAATTTACTGTCTCTGTCCAGAACATTCGCTCTCAAAACTCCGCCATCTCACTCTCCACATCCACCACTGCTGGCGGCTCACCTCAAACTGCGCAACGCTACGCGCTGTTAACATCCAGCTGCCCAACACTACAATAGCAAACAACAATGCAAACCAGCCACAGACTGCACACAGCACAGCCAGTGACTTTCATACAGAGCGCTACGTGGCGTTACCAATAGAAAAACCTAAACAGCCTACTTACAACATGTTGAATAAAGTGTGTGCACGCCGTAGTTTGTAACTAATTTATGTTTTTTTCATAACATAGTTCAATAATCGTCACTCTGTAATTACCTTATAATAGGAAACTGCCTCATGAAGAAATACTTAGATATACACACAAGCTTTTGAGAATCTGCATAAACTGGAGGAAATGAATCAGACTGTCATGTTTAAATTTTATCTGCTTACGAACACAGCACCAATATGCATCCACTGATTGGAAGTTTACTCAAAGGCACTTGCAAATCCATCCATCACTTTTCTGGTGAATACATGGCTATAAAACCGCAGAAATTATGTTTACAATACAAGATTTTATAATACCGTCTCTCCATATTTTTCAAGTTATAAAGTGCCTCATATCAGTATGACATTTAATTTCATATGACGGCAATACTGCACTATGTCTGTTACGAAAACTGAAACGACCAGAAACGTACATACAGCAAGGCGAATAAGCGTAATCTTCAAGTTTCGCTTTTACCGCAAATTGTAGACAAGCAGCGTCGTCCTAGAATCATGTGACTAGCCGGATTTGGCATTGAGAAAATGTGCAGTACGGCTCTTTATGTTTTCTCTATCTGTTTGGTATATTCAGGGGAACTACTTTCACATCGACAATATCTCAGCGTCTCTCTATGAACTGGGACTGCTGCTGCTGATGGGTGTAGTAATCCCAGTAGACTACCACCTCATACAGACATTTTCGAGCAGCTTCTGCGTAGTTGTCACGACTTGCTCGTGCAGCTTAACTGACAGTGCACTAACTTGCAAAGACCGAAAGGTGAGCCAGACCCGGATCAGAACCACGGGGCAGGTTAACGACCATTTTGTATGGTACTTGGCGCGCGGAGTGGCCGCGTGGTTTGAGGCGCCATATCACAGACCGCGCTGCCCCTCCCGCCGGAGGTTCGAGTCCTCCCTCGGGCATGGGCGTGTATGTTGTTCTTAGCATAAGTTAATTTCAGTTAGTTTAAGTAGTGTGAAAGTCTAGGGACCGATGACCTCAGTAGCTTGGTCCCTTAGGAATTCACACACATTTGGACATTCGTCTGGTACTTAGGAAGCCGTAGAGTGTTGTTTGTTTCTTTATCACGCTCGTATAAGCAAATGTTGGGCTGGCACCCAATCTCCGGCTTAAGAAAATGCAACACACAAAGAGTTGAAATGTGATAGCAAACAGACATAAGTTTACACTATTCACAGACAGATGGCCGCCGGCCAGGTTTTATGTCAAAGTTCGCTCCGATCGCTACATGAGACAGACACATTGCCCACATTAGTAATTCTCAAGGTTCGTCTGTCTGCACAATCTGGCTACTCTGTTGGCTGCGGCAGCCCCTAGAGGAAGTTACTGTTCTGTTCGAGGTGTTACGCTACATCTGCGCCCATGATCTAGCGATCGAACGGCACAGTAGCCCAGCGTGTTCGGTCAGACGGTTGGCCGCCCTCTGCAATTTTTTTTTTAAAGAGAGACTGAGTGAAGTGTACAACGACGTACTTGAAGGGGTGTCATGTGACGTCCGTACAGATCAAATGACGAGACCAGTTACGTTAAAAAAAGAAAGGCGTAAACAGCGCATTGTCTGAAAGCAACGAATCGCGTTCGAAATCGCTCATTGTATAAATTTTTGTAGCGCTTTTATTTTCAGAGCTGAAGTCTTTAGTGTGGTGGTGGCACAGTTATAACCCGTTGCACTTTCTTACACGTTGGTAATAACAGTACTGTCGAATAATATTTATGTGAAAGATTACTTGACAGAATGTCTACTTGTGAACGCTGTATGCGTCAGAGGTATCCGACGCCCACTTGCTGACGGCCGGCAGCGGCTGCCGCGGCGACACTGCGCTTCCTCGCACTTTGCCGAAAGCATCATCTACCTGGTTGGCAGGAGGGCGAGCTGTTGTTGAACTTCTTCTTGCGTGATTTCTTCAATCACATCATCTCCATCTCCAAGAAAGGGAGGCAGCTGCACCTCCACCAGGCGGACATGGTCGTCGTCGATGACGTCTTCCACCGGCGTGAATTTAGCCGTAAATGCGTCTGCTACAACGCCGGATTTGGCGTCGGGCTATGCGAAGACGTCACGCCCCACCTCCTGAAACAACTGCCGTCTGACGCAGTGGGCGTCCTGACGGCAATTTTCAACGCAATTCTAAAGAGCTGCAGTTACCCCTCGGCGTGGAAACATGCTGAGGGGATGGCCATTCCAAAGGCATACCAGGACTGCTACAGAACTACAGGCCGATCAGCCTGCTGCCGTCCACATCAAAGATCCTCTAGCGTCTCTATCCGAGAAGGTTGCTCCACCACGTCAGAGGAAGCGGCCTGCTTCCCGACGAGCAGTTCGGGTTCCGCAGAGGGCACTCGAGGCAACAGCAGCTTGTGGGGTAGGCGATGGAGGCGCTGGAGCGTCGTGAGTACCTAGGGGCGGCGCTTCCGGACATCGCCGGCGTCTTCTACTGCGTGTGGCACAACGGCCTTCTGTACAGGCTGCTTGTGCATGGGGTGCCAGTGTCGCACATTCGCCTGCTCCAGTCATATCTACAAGAACACACCTTTCACGTGCGAGCCGATGACGGTACGCCAACAGCACGTTCCATCCGAGCAGGAGGTACCACAGGGGTCCGTCCTCGACCCCCTAAAGTACTGCCGCTACACAGCCGACGACCCAAAAACGCAAAGGGTACACCTGGCGCCTTACACGGGCGACACCTCGCTGTTCGCGCAGAGCATAAACGCGTAACTCCTGCGTCGCCGCCTGCAGCTCGCCTGCGACGAGCTTGGAGCTTGGGCCACCAAATGGCAGCTCAAATTCAACGAGGGCAAGAGACACGTGATGATATTCAGGTGGAAGAAGTTACCAGCGGACATCCGGCCGGTGCAGATCATGGGTGGCCCCATCCCACGGTCACGCACAGGTCGGTACCTCGACATTACATTGGAACTACGCATGATGTGAAAGGCGCACATCCGAGAGGTGCAGGCAAAGGCGCTGGCCAGGATGCGCCTTCTGCACCCTCTGCTCAACCCAGAGACGAAGCTACCTACAGACTGCGGCAGGACTCTCTACTCATCAGACCAGTGCTGGAATACGCCGCCGTAGTCTGGGGAAGCGCGGCCGAAACATCGCTGAAGTTGCTCCAAACCTAACAGATCAAAACGAAAATTTCTGTTCCGACACTGACAATGTTGGATGTTTATGGAAAAAGTTCAAGGCAATCGCAAAATGCGTTTTAGACAGGTACGTGCCGGGTAAAACTGTGAGGGACGGGAAAAACCCACCGTGGTTCAACAACAAAGTTAGGAAACTACTGCGAAAGCAAAGAGAGCTTCACTCCAAGTTTAAACGCAGCCAAAACCTCTCAGACAAACAGAAGCTAAACGATGTCAAAGTTAGCGTAAGGAGGGCTATGCGTGAAGCGTTCAGTGAATTCGAAAGTAAAATTCTATGTACCGACTTGACAGTTCTGGTCTTACATTAAATCAGTAAGAGGCTCGACACAGCATATCCAGACACTCTGGGATGACGATGGCATTGAAACAGAGGATGACACGCGTAAAGCTGAAATACTAAACACCTTTTTCCAAAGCTGTTTCACAGAGGAAGACCGCACTGCAGTCCCTTCTCTAAATCCTCGCACAAACGAAAAAATGGCTGACATCGAAATAAGTGTCCAAGGAATAGAAAAGCAACTGAAATCACTCAACAGAGGAAAGTCCACTGGACCTGACGGGATATCAATTCTATTCTACACAGAGTACATGAAAGAACTTGCCCCCCTTCTAACAGCCGTGTACCGCAAGTCTCTAGAGGAACGGAGGGTTCCAAATGATTGGAAAAGAGCACAGATAGTCCCAGTCTTCAAGAAGTGCCGTCGAGCAGATGCGCAAAACTATAGACCTATGTCTCTGACATCGATGTGTTGTAGAATTTTAGAACATGTTTTTTGCTCGCGTATTATGTCATTTCTGGAAACCCAGAATCTACTCTGTAGGAATCAACATGGATTCCGGAAACAGCGATCGTGTGAGACCCAACTCGCTTTATTTGTTCATGAGACCCAGAAAATGTTAGATACAGGCTCCCATGTAGATGCCATTTTCCTTCACTTCCGGAAGGCGTTCGATACACTTCCGCACTGTCACCTGATAAACAAAGTAAGAGCCTACGGAATATCAGACCAGCTGTGTGGCTGGATTGAAGAGTTTTTAGCAAACAGAACACAGCATGTTGTTCTCAATGGAGAGACGTCTACAGACGTTAAAGTAACCTCTGGCGTCCCACAGGGGAGTGTCATGGGACCATTGCTTTTCACAATATATATAAATGACCTAGTAGATAGGGTCGGAAGTTCCATGCGGCTTTTCGTGGATGATGCTGTAGTATATAGAAAAGTTGCAGCATTAGAAAATTGCAGCGAAATGCAGGAAGATCTGCAGCGGATAGGCACTTGGTGCAGGGAGTCGCAACTGACCCTTAACATAGACAAACGTAATGTATTGCGAATACATAGAAATAAGGATCCTTTCTTGTATGATTATATGATAGCGGAACAAACACTGGTAGCAGTTACTTCTGTAAAATAAGCCGGCCGCGGTGGTCTTGCGGTTCTAGGCGCGCAGTCCGGAACCGTGCGACTGCTACGGTCGCAGGTTCGAATCCTGCCTCGGGCGTGGATGTGTGTGAAGTCCTTAGGTTAGTTAGGTTTAAGTAGTTCTAAGTTCTAGGGGACTGATGATCATAGCAGTTGAGTCCCATAGTGCTCAGAGCCATTTGAACCATTTTTTTTCTGTAAAATATCTGGGAGTATGCGTGCGGAACGATTTGAAGTGAAATGATCATATGAAATTAATTGTTGGTAAGGCGGGTGCAGGTTGACATTCATTGGGAGAGTTCTTAGAAAATGTAGTCCAAACTGAAAAGAGAAGAAACAAACACTATAGGCAACTGCAGGAACAGCGGTACAGGCTGCTTAACTTACGTCACACTGAGGCTAGAAGCCTTATGAAGTCACGACGGCATCAGCTGCCGCCCATAGCTTTGAAGTGTATAAAACGCTTTACTGTTGTTGAGAGATGCTCCACAAAAGTGTCTACGATTTGTATTTCACGCTCGATAACTACGGAGTCATTGACCCGTTAATTATCTTGGATTTATCGCGAATCTCTCTGACAGCAGAAAGTCCCGAGCAACTGGAAAAAAGCGCAGGTGACCCCTGTATACGAGAAGCGTTAAAGAAAGCACCCGCTGAATTACAGACCCGTGTCCCTATCTTCGGTTTGCTGTAGAATCTCGAACATATTCTCAGTTCAGATATAATAAATTTACTTGAGAGTGAGGAGCTTATGACCAAGAATCAGCATGGTTTAAGAATACATACAGAGTGCGTTTCATATGTAATGCGACTAATTTTTTTCTGACACAACGCTACACCGCAGTGTGTTGTCACCGGCTGAACTAAGTGGAAGGGGGTGTTAGCTTCAAAACGCTCTTTGTCTCATTCGGCTGCGAGCTGCCGGAGAGTCAGGACGTGCGTTTCCGTTAACTCCGTTTTGATTTTATGTAAAACGGCACAATGGATCATTCTGTAGAGCAACGGTACGCTATCAAATTTTGCGTTAAACTTGGGAAGTCCACCACCAAAACGTTTCCATTACTTCAGCATGCCTTTGGGACTGATTGCTTGTCTAAATCACAAGTTTTCCGATGGCACAAGTCGTTCATGGAGGGTCGAGAGGAGATCACCGACGAACCTCGCAGTGGACGGCCAGCAACAACACGAGTCGTCGAAAATGTGAGGTGTGCGCGCGATTGTTTGAACTCTGACAGATGGCTGAGCCTTCAATTGATAGCACAAACTCTAAAAATGTCAAAAACAACCGTTTTCCGCATTGTGACCGAAGATTTGAACATGAGAAAGGTGTGTGCCAAACTCGTCCCAAAAGCGTTGACCGACGAACACAAGCACATGCGAGTGCTTCGGTGCCGAGAAATGTTGGAAATATGTGAAAATGATCCTCATTTTTTAAACTCAGTTATCACTGGTGATGAGTCATGGATTTCTGAGTACGACCCTGAGACAGAAAGGCAGAGTCCAGAGTGGCACCCCCATCATCGCCTGGTCCCAAGAATGCATACATGAGCAAGTCCAGGATCAAAACCATGCTGATTGTCTTCTTTCACGTCAGTGGCATTGTCCACCACGAATTCGTACCTACCGAGACTACAGTGAACTCAGATTTCTACTTGGAAGTGCTCAAAAGACTGAAAAGGAGGGTCTCGCGCTGCCGAAGCGACATCAGGGACACATGGAAAGTTCAACACGACAACGCGCCGAGTCACAGCGCCTTCATTGTCAACGACTTCCCGGACAGGACCAAGACCCCATTGGTTCCCCAGCCTCCCTACAGTACTGACCTGGCTCCCGCTGGCTTTCTTTTTCCTCGGTTAAAAGGAGTCATGAAAGGAAAATATTGGGACATGATTGAAAGCATCCAGGCGCATGTTACACAGCCCTAAAGGACATTCCGGAAAAGGCATTCCAGGATGCCCTCCAGGCATGGAAACACCTTCTCCAGAAGTGTATCGACGCAAGAGGGTGCTATTTTGAAAATTTTTGATTATTTGTACGAATATATTCAATAAATGATTCTTTATTAATTTGGTCGAATTACTTATGGAGCGCACCTTGTAGCTCACGCGAAACTCAGCTTGTCCTTTTCTCACGTGACATACTGCGAACAATGGATGACGGGCAGCAGGCAGAGTCCAAATTCCTAGATTTCCAGAAAGCATTCGACACTGCGCCCCAATGCGGGTTATTAACGAAGATACGGGCATATGGAATAAGTTCACAGATATGTGTGGCTCGAAGAATTCTTAAATAACAGAACACAGTATGTTGTCCTCGACGGCGAGAGTTCGTCAGAGACGAGGGTATCGTCAGGAGTGCCCCAGGGAAGTGGGACAGCACTGCTGTTGTTGCCCATATACGTAAATGATTTGGTGGACAGGGTGGGCAGCCATCTGCGGTTGTTTGCTGATGATGCTGTGGTGTACGATAAGATGTCGCAGTTGAGTGACTGTAGGAGGATATAAGACGACTTAGACAAAATTTCTAGTTGGGGTGATGAATGGCAGCTGGTTCCAAATTTGGGAAAATATAAGTTAATGCAGATGAGCAGGAAAAACAAATCTATAGAGTTCGAATGTAGCATTTGTAGTGTACTGCTTGAGACAGTCGCGTCGGTTAAATATCTGGGCGTAACGCTACAAAGCGATATGAAATGGAACGAGCATGTGAGGACTGTGGTAGGTAAGGCGAATGGTCGACTTCGGTTTACTGGAAGAATCTGAGGAAAGTGTGGCTCATCTGTAAGGCATATTCGATATAGGACGCTGGTGCGACCTATTCTTGAATACTGCTCGAGTGCTTGGGATCCGTACCACGCCGGATTGAAGAAGGATGTCGAAGCATTTCAGAGGCCGATTGCTAGATTTATTACCGGTAGGTCCGAACAAGACGTTAAGGAGATGCTTCGGGAACTCAAATGGGAATCCCTGGAGTGAAGGTGACGCTCTTTTCAAGTAACACTATAGAGAAAATTTAGAGAACCGGCATTTGAAGCTGAATGTCGAATGATTCTATAGCCGCCAACGTCCATTGCGCGTAAGGACTTCGAAGATACGAGAAATTAGAGCTCATGCGGATGCATATAGACAGTCGTCTTTACCTGGCTTTATTTGCGACGAAACAGAAAAAATTGTTCAAATGGCTCTGAGCACTATGGGACTTAACATCTGTGGTCATCAGTCCCCTAGAACTTAGAACTACTTAAACCTAACTAACCTAAGGACATCACACACATCCGTGCCCGCGGCAGGATTCGAACCTGCGACCGTAGTGGTCACGCGGTTCCAGACTGAAGCGCCTAGAACCGCACGGCCACACCGGTCGGCTGAAACAGAAAAGGAAATGACTAGCAGCGGTTCAGAATATATTCGCCACGCACTGTACGGTGGCTTGAGGAGTATCTGTCTAGATGTAGATGTAGAGGCAGGTGACCACTTTTTATACGATGAGTATTGTATTATCCAAGACTTCAGTACGCTCAAAATTAATTTTATAGTGTGTGATCCAGTCTGATAACCTAATTGCGAAGTTCAATGTTATTCTTAATACTTTATACTTCGTTTCTTTTCCTTTTAGAAGCGAGTCTTCATGCAATTTTTTCCTCATAAATTTGTACGTTTTCGTCAAGCAACATTCAGTAACTGTGGAGTAATGAGTTTTACTGTCGAAGTTTGACTTGGTACAGTAAATGTATATGATAAACTGTGTGAATATCTTGCAGTGCATGCTCTATAGCAACGCAGGCACACTGCGCACTTTGAGGTCCACGTATAGATTCATCGAGAACTTTACACTGATCGAAAGGAATCAGATTTAAACCAACAAAAGTGCCCATTTTTAAGCTAGCCAGAGTGAAAGTAGGTTACTAACGTCGGTATCAGCAAACGTCGACAGAGGTAATTGTTACTTCAGAGAAGTAGTACACAGGAACTTTATTTAACCTGTAACAATTCCCCTGACGTATTGATCGTAGGTGACGAACAAAACTCAAATTCCTATGGTGGATGGTCGAGCCGAAGTTCTTCAGAGACGTTTGTACAGTGAACAAGCTTGGTATTCATAAAGTAGACCTCTATGATCGTTAACACTGCTTGCTGAGTTGAGCATGTGAGAAGACTTAATGTGTAAAGCTTTTCTTCAAATTTTGTTAGAGAAGTTCTTCTAGCAGTTTGCAGCTGCAGTAAATAAAACGGAAAATAATAACCTGGCGTATACTGGTCTATACTGCGATTACGACAGAAATCTCAACCCGCCATTGCATCACAAAACAAGCGTGGAAAAACTGAGGTAACGGGACGTTGCTGGAAACAGTTCTGTCTCATCGCAATATTGGTTGCCGAGCCTCATAACGCAAAGTTAAAGGTAAGAACAGTTGTTACTTACGTGAAGTACAGCATTAGCGAAGTCCAAAAATTAAATTTTCTGTTTCAGTGTCTCTTGTTGCGTAAGGATTACGTACCATGAGTCCTGGAAGTGTAAAGAGAATTCCAGGTGAATTTAGCAGAACGACTACATGCGGAAGTAAGTGTACTACCACAGGGTTGCCAAATATTTGCAACGATGTTGCCAGTTCTTAGTTGTTCGTGCTAGGAGAGCTATGCAACGCAATTTTTGTTGTGTTAGTCTTGTACGGGCTCTCATAGGGGAGTTGCGAGCGAGTCTGATTTTTTATGCAGCGTTATTTCCTCATACTTTCTGACGTAGCATATTCTGCGTGGCAACCTATCCAACCTACCAGCCTTCCAGATTCACTGTCACGTGCATTGGTACCAAATGGGGATAGGAAAGCTCTTGCGAGTGAACAAGTAACAATGGTTCAAATGGCTTTGAGCACTATGGGACTCAACTGCTGAGGTCATTAGTCCCATAGAACTTAGAACTAGTTAAACCTAACTAACCTAAGGAGATCACAAACATCCATGCCCGAGGCAGGATTCGAACCTGCGACCGTAGCGGTCTTGCGGTTCCAGACTGCAGCGCCTTTAACCGCACGGCCACTTCGGCCGGCCAAGTAACAATGCAATAATAATAATAATAGTAACAATAACAAACTAATAATGAATGAAGTTTATCACATTACAAAAGAATGTTGACAGTGAAATATACAAATAAGCACAAAAAGGCTGATGTTGAGTTGATGCAATGCAAAGACTTTCTTAGCATTTCGTTACTGAATTCCGTTCTGGCTATTTCAAGAGAAAAAAGAAAAACACTGAAGCGATACACATCTGTTGTCCCACGAGATCTGAAGCAGCAACTACTACCCTTACCCCAGATCAGGAGATGAGCGTGGCACCATAGTGCAATCATCACACTCTCTGGTGGTAGTTAATGAAGACAGTTCGCAACATGAAATACAAAACTAGTTGAATTATAAGAGTGGAATTACCTTTCTAGGGTCGAAATATCGTATTTACGATCCCGATCTCATCTAAATGCGATCACTGTTAAGATTACTTCATCAGTGCGGAAGGAGATAATTACTAGAATTTAGCAGGAGCTCTCAGTACTAATCCCGAAAGTGAGGAGCCAAACATCGTCAGCAATATTGCAAAGTCTCAACTACACTATCAATATGAAAAGCTTCATGCACAGACCCCAATGTCTTCGCTGCTACCCACAGCCTGCTCAATTCAGCCCTCAGTGGAGCTGCGCTACCGGACGCCGATCTCACTAACAATTTTAAATCGACAGTAGATTACACCATTGAAAAACATAAATGAATTGCACACTTATCCTGTTGGATTTGCGGCGAAAACTTACTTAAACATAACTAAAAACGTGTGCAAACCGATCTTGTCCAAAAATGTCCATAAACAGTAAGATACTACGCGCTGTTGATCTCAAACAGACTGTATCACCGTTAAGTCCAATGTCATACAAAACTAGGATATCAAAAATACTACCAAATGTGGACCACTGTGGATAATAGACTAATACTTACATGCAATAGAGTAATAAAGTAAATTTTGGATTCACAAGGAAGGATAACAGAACACAGCATGTCATTCTCAATGGAGAGAAGTCTTCCGAAGTAAGAGTGATTTCAGGTGCGCCGCAGGGGAGTGTCGTAGGACCGTTGCTATTTACAATACACATAAATGACCTTGTGTATAACATGGGAAGTTCACTGAGGCTTTTTGCGGATGATGCTGTAGTATATTGAGAGGTTATAACAATGGAAAATTGCACTGAAATGCAGAAGGATTTGCAACGAATTGACGCATGGTGCAGGGAACTGCAATTGAATCTCAATGTAGACAAGTGTAATGTGCTGCGAATACCTAGAAAGAAAGATCCTTTATGATTTAGCTACAACATAGCAGGTCAGCAACTGGAAGCAGTTAATTCCATAAATTATCTGGGAGTAGGCATTAGGAGTGATTTAAAATAAAATGATCATATAAAGTTGATCGTCGGTAAAGCAGATGCCAGACTGAGATTCATTAGAAGAATCCTAAGGAAATGCAATCCGAAAAACAAAGAAACTAGTTAACAGTACACTTGTTCGCCCACTGCTTCAATACTGCTCACCGGTGTGGGATCCGTACCAGATAGGGTTGATAGAAGAAACGGTTCAAATGGCTCTGAGCACTATGGGACTTAACTTCTGAGGTCATCAGTCCCCTAGAACTTAGAACTACTTAAACCTAACTAACCTAAGGACATCACACACACCTATGCCCGAGGCAGGATTCGAACCTGCGACCGTAGCGGGCGCACGGTTCCAGACTGTAGTGCCTAGAACCGCTCGGCCACCCCGGCCGGCGGTTGATAGAAGAGATAGAGAAGATCCAACGGAGAGCAGCGAGCTTTGTTACAGGATCATTTAGAAATCGCGAAAGCGTTACGGAGATGATAGATAAACTCCAGTGGAAGACTTTGCAGGAGAGACGCTCAGTAGCTCGGTACGGGCTTTTGTTGAAGTTTCGAGAATTTACCTTCACCGAGGAGACAAGCATTATATTTCTCCCTCCTAGGTATATCTCGCGAAGAGATCATGAGGATAAAATCAGAGAGATTAGAGCCCACACAGAGGCATACCGACAATCTTTGTTTCCGCGAACAATACGAGACTGGAATAGAAGGGAGAACCGATAGAGTACTCAAAGTACCCTCCGCCACACACCGTCAGGTGGCTTGCGGAGTATGGATGTAGATGTAGATGTAGAAGAACTGACATATGACTACTGAAGCAGAAACAAAACAAGCAAATGTGCAGTTGTGCACTTTCATGTAAGTTTTTCACCTCCATATGTATCATACTAACGTTCTTGTTCATTTCTTCGGTGATTTATCCCATCTTGTTTGATACTGATATGATGAACGAAATATAGATTCGTGTCAATGACAGTTGTTTCGAATCCGTACAGAGACTTTCTCTTGTTTTGTTGGTGATATTACGTGGTATTGGCGATGCAGACTGCTATGGCTACTCTTGCGAGATTGGCATGAGACACGTGACTTAGAGGGTTAAGATTTGTCACTTAACTTGTGACAGTTATCAGCTCAAATAAAGTAGTGACGAAAGAAAATGATACGACACAACTGTTAAAGAAAAACTAGAAATAATTTTAATAACAGCTACTCTCTTAGGAAGGAAATAGTGCGCATATAGTATTAGGAACGGAAAGTTGGTTAAAACCGGAAGTGAACAGTAACGAAATCCTAGACACAGAATGGAATATATACCGCAAGGATAGGATAAACGCCAATGGTGGAGGAGTATTTATAGCAGTAAGGAATTCAATAATATCCAGTGAAGTTATTAGCGAATGTGAATGTGAAATAATCTGGGTTAAGTTAAGTATCAAAGGTGGGTCAGATATGATAGTCGGATGCTTCTATAGACCACCTGCATCAGCAACCGTAGTAGTTGAGCGCCTCAGAGAGAACCTGCAGAACGTCGTGAAGAAGTTTCGTGATCATACTATTGCAATAGGGGGAGACTTCAATCTACCAGGTATAGAATGGGATAGTCACACAATCAGAACTGGAGCCAGGGACAGAGACTCTTGTGACATTATCCTGACTGCCTTGTCCGAGAATTACTTCGAGCAGATAGTTAGAGAACCAGCTCGTGAAGCTAACGTTTTAGACCTCATAGCAACAAATAGACCGGAACTTTTCGACTCCGTGAATGTAGAAGAGGGTATCAGTGATCATAAGTCAGTGGTTGCATCAATGACTACAAGTGTAATAAGAAATGCCAAGAAAGGAAGGAAAATATATTTGCTTAACAAGAGTGATAGGGCACAAATCGCAGAATATCTGAGTGACCACCATCAAACGTTCATTTCTGAGGAAGAGGATGTGGAACAAAAATGGAAAAAATTCAGAAACATCGTCCAGTACGCCTTAGATAAGTTCGTACCGACTAAGGTCCAAAGCGAGGGGAAAGATCCACCGTGGTATAACAATCATGTACGAAAGGTACTACGGAAACAAAGAAAGCTTCATCATAGGTTTAAGAGTAGTCGAATCATAGCTGATAAGGAAAAGCTGAACGAAGCGAAAAAGAGCGTAAAGAGAGCAATGAGAGAAGCATTCAACGAATTCGAACATAAAACATTGGCAAACAATCTAAACAAGAAACCTAAAAAGTTTTGGTCATATGTATAATCGGTAAGCGGATCTAAATCCCCTATTCAGTCACTCGTTGACCACGATGGCACCGAAACAGAGGACGACCGAAGAAAGGCAGAAATACTGAATTCAGTGTTCCGAAACTGTTTCACTGCGGAAAATCGTAACACGGTCCCTGACTTCAGCCGTCGCACGGACGCCAAAATGGAAAATATTGAAATAAACGATATCGGAATTGAAAAACAACTGCTATCACTTAGTAGCGGAAAAGCATCCGGACCAGACGAGATACCCTTAAGATTCTACAGTGATTATGCTAAAGAACTTGCCCCCTTTCTATCAGCAATTTATCGTAGATCGCTGGAAGAACGTAAAGTACCTAGCGACTGGAAGAAAGCGCAGGTCGTTCCCATTTTCAAGAAGGGTCATAAATCAGATGCGAATAATTATAGGCCTATTTCGCTTACGTCAATCTGTTGTAGAATAATGGAACATGTTTTGTGTTCTCGTATTATGACGTTCTTAGATAATACAAATCTCCTTCATCATAACCAACATGGATTCCGCAAACAGAGATCATGTGAAACTCAGCTCGCCCTATTTGCCCAAGAAATTCACAGTGCCGTAGACACTGGCGAGCAGATTGATGCCGTATTCCTGGACTTCAGGAAGGCATTTGATACGGTTCCGCACTTACGTTTAGTGAAAAAAAATACGAGCTTACGGAATATCGGACCAGGTTTGTGATTGGATTCAGGATTTCCTAGAAGAAAGAACACAACATGTCATTCTTAACGGTTCAAAATCTGCAGATGTAGAGGTAATTTCGGGAGTACCGCAGGGAAGCGTGATAGGACCTTTATTGTTTACAATATGCATAAATGACTTAGTTGACAACATCGGTAGCTCCGTGAGGCTATTTGCAGATGACACGGTTGTCTACAAGAAAGTAGCAACATCAGAAGACTCGTACGTACTCCAGGAGGACCTGCAGAGGATTAATGCATGGTGCGACAGCTGGCAGCTTTCCCTAAACGTAGATAAATGTAATATAATGCGCATACATAGGGGCAGAAATCCATTCCAGTACGATTATGCCATAGGTGGTAAATCATTGGAAGCGGTAACGACCGTAAAATACTTAGGAGTTACTATCCGGAGCGATCTGAAGTGGAATGATCACATAAAACAAATAGTGGGAAAAGCAGGCGCCAGGTTGAGATTCATAGGAAGAATTCTAAGAAAATGTGACTCATCGACGAAAGAAGTAGCTTACAAAACGCTTGTTCGTCCGATTCTTGAGTATTGCTCATCAGTATGGGACCCTTACCAGGTTGGATTAATAGAAGAGATAGACATGATCCAGCGAAAAGCAGCGCGATTCGTCATGGGGACATTTAGTCAGCGCGAGAGCGTTACGGAGATGCTGAACAAGCTCCAGTGGCGGACACTTCAAGAAAGGCGTTACGCAATACGGAGAGGTTTATTATCGAAATTACGAGAGAGCACATTCCGGGAAGAGATGGGCAACGTATTACTACCGCCCACATATATCTCGCGTAATGATCACAACGAAAAGATCCGAGAAATTAGAGCAAATACGGAGACTTACAAGCAGTCGTTCTTCCCACGCACAATTCGTGAATGGAACAGGGAAGGGGGGATCAGATAGTGGTACAATAAGTACCCTCCGCCACACACCGTAAGGTGGCTCGCGGAGTATAGATGTAGATGTAGATGTAGATGTTTCAGAAAGGGGGCACCTTACAACTAGCATCCAGGGAAAGCGGTTTCATTCTTGAGTTCCACGGCACATAAAAACGGACGTTTCATACTGGCGTCAATTAGCACATTCGTTTGCAGAGGCGTCGACACCTTTCCTAAGCCCCACCCTCGACGACGGCCAGTTAGCCCTGTCTCGTGTTGCTACATAATCCACTAAGGGGCACTGCATCATTCACCGCCGCACCTGGCTGCAGCTTCACTCCCGCTGAAACCATCATACTGGACGAGGGCCGGTACGCTATCCCTCGTGGTCTGTATACGCTAAGTCATCCTGACAGTAAACGACTGTTTGTCATATATCCGTCTGTGACACAGTGTGTTCTCATGTGCCGGACGTCCATCGTTCCGGCGATTTGAATTCCTGCGTCTACTTACTGACGCCGGACTTGGAAAGGGTGGGAGGGATGGGGGGAGACTCTGATCCGCAGCTAGCCGCTGGGCTAGCGGACATGGGTGCACGGTGGAGATGAGAAGTACAGAGCACAGAGGTAACTAGAGGGCCTTTCCCGTGGCGAACGACCGCAGGGCGTGTGTCCGGACCCCCCACCCATTGGCTACCTACAGCACCAGTCGTACTGCTGTTTCCTCTACGTTTTATTGTTTACTCACTGCCTCATCTCGTCTTTCTCTCGAGTCTGTTTTAGATTTGTTGGTTTTCAAGTTAATTGCAGTTGTTCATTTTACGATTGCCAGAGAACGAGGAACTAAACTTTCTATACGTACAGACGAGACCAAAGGCGTTCAACAATACTCGGAGTACACACGACTGATGCACGTGCCAGTACAGTCACGTTATAGTGCATTACTACTTCTGGGTATTCTTAGCATCTGCCGAAATGGATGGTCGTCACGCAAATATATGTTATCGAAGAGTAAACGCCGGCCGCTGTGGCCGAGAGGTTCTAGGCGCTTCAGTCTGGAACCGTGCGACCGTTACGGTCGCAGGTTCGAATCCTGCCTCGGGCATGGATGAATGTGATGTCCTTAGTTAGTTCTAAGTTCTAGGGGACTGATGACCTCATATGTTGAGTCCCATAGTGCTCAGAGCCATTTGAACCATTTGAAGAGTACACTCAGATGGAAAAGTGTTGATAAATAATGCAGCTGAGTTCTGTCGAGAAGAAAAACCGAAAGGTCTGCTACATTTCAAAAACTGAAAAAATAGGACACTTGTGGTTGAGAGGGAGCTCATTGTAGCATGGCATACACCTTTCTTAGAACAATGAGAGAAAATGAGAAAGGAGCGGAGATACCTAAAACTGTGATCTGAACTCCAGTTGCAGTTATTAGATCAAGAAAAAAGAGCTTTATTTCAATTTCGTACACTTTTCTCTAGATGAACGTATTAATAATAATTGTATTACAGATTTGCTTCAAGTATTAGACAATAACACATTTTTTTTCATTTCCTACGCTTTTGTGTAGAATATATTAAAAGCGAAAGTACCGTTGTCTCCACTCACAGCTCCATTGCTCGACTGCAAAACAAATTTTATTTTCCTATTGTTCATTTTCATTGTTTTGCTGTAGATGTGTATTAACAGAATGCATGTTTGTTCTATTCGCTGCGCTTATAGAAAGTTACCAAATCCGGTTCAGGAACCGTGTTGCAATTTTAATAAGCATGGTTATATCGCTTGTGCATCATTCGACACAACCAATAGCGGAACATGTCAACAGTTCGCAGAGCGCTTCGCCGATGCATCAGTTGTAGAGTGAACAGGCTACACATAAATGAGCGAATAAATTCAATAATATTGGTAAACGTCGTGAACAAAACAAAGTAGGTAACATTGTTTCCTGAAACCAATCACAGACTAAGAAACACACAGTCAGTGTATGAGCTGGTGACTGTCATTAAGTTTCTATTTTACTTCCAGTTTTGTTTTATGTCAGCAATGTAAGTAAGAGAAGAATACAAACTAGCCCCATACTCCGCAAAGCAGACTATAACAGGCGGCAATAGCCGTGCATGGCACATAGCTGCCAACCTCGTTGCAAACAGTCTCCAATATGTCTCCCGTATTTTCTCGAGAATGGAAAGAGGTGAAAAATAATTTTGATAGGTTAGCTACATTTCGTACGCAGCAACCTATGTCCTAAAACCCACCAAACGTAAACTGACCACGTACTACATTTTTTGCTAAAAGCTTTTCAAAATACGCTCGGTGTTGTACTTTACCCAAAAGAAAACAAGTTCATTATCAACTTGCTGTGTGTGGCTATAACATGTGCAAATGTAATATTTTCTTCCCGAATAATTTCCTCAAAATCGAATGAGGAAGACTGCATAGCAGAAAACACATGTCAATCCCAGAACAGTGGTTTTTAGTTTTTTACGCAAAAACTTAGTTTTACTGAGAAACTGGTTCAAATGGCTCTGAGCACTATGAGACTCAACATCTGTGGTCATAAGTCCCCTAGAACTTAGAACTACTTAAACCTAACTAACCTAAGGACATCACACACATCCATGCCCGAGGCGGGATTCGAACCTGCGACCGTAGCCGTCGCGCGGTTCCGGACTGAGCGCCTAGAAACTCACTATAGAAATGAATGTAGCTTTGCTTCATCTACAGAAAACAATTTTTAAGACAAATAGGAGGACTTGAAATTTTACTCCCTGTGCATTGTGCGTTGTTGCTTGGAGCGACCAGCACCTTAGTTGTGGGTACCCAGAGGGAGGGAGAAGCTTGACACACCTCGCGTGGCCGAAAGGCCACTCTATTTACTACTATGCACTGTGGTGAGGAGCATTCAGCCGGCTCTCTGACTTGGTACCCGTTATACCTTCTGCTTTGATCGTCGAAATATAGCTGTGTGGCTCGGGAATTACAGGGCAAAAAATTAACGGTTGGTTCAAATGGTTCAAATGGCTCTGAGCACTATGGGACTTAACAGCTGTGGTCATCAGTCCCCTAGAATTTAGAACTACTTAAACCTAACTAACCTAAGGACATCACACACATCCATGCCCGAGGCAGGATTCGAACCTGCGACCGAAGCAGTCGCGCGGCTCCGGAGTGAGCGCCTAGAACCGCTAGACCACCGCGGCCGGCAACGGTTGGTGTCCGTCGCCACATTGTTGATCTTGACATAAATTGTTTCAGTTAACGTTGTTGGTGGTCGTCTGGTAGTGGCATGCTACATCTACTTATACAGTATACTCCGCAAGCCACTGTAAGGTGCGTGGCGGAGGGTGTCCTGTACCACTATTAGTCATTTGTTTCTCTGTTCCACTCGCAGACAGAACGAGGTAAAAACGATTTTCTGTATGCCCCCGTAAGAGCCCTAATTTCTCGTATCTTATCTTCGTGGTCCTTACACGTAATATATGTTGGCCGCAGTAGGGTCCTTCTGCAGTTAACTTCAAGTGACGATTCTATAAGGTTTCTCAATAGTGTTCTTCCTCGAGGGATTCCCATTTGAGTTCCCGAAGCATCTCCGTAACACTTGCGTGTTGTTCGGACCTCCAGTAACAAATCTAGCAGCCCCCCTCTGAATTGCTGGAGGTCTTTCCTTTGATCGGACCTGGGGTACATCGCACATTCGTTAACAGTCTGCAGTGGAATACCGTATCAAATGCTTTTCGGAAGTCTAGAAATGTGGATTCTGCCTGCTGCTCTTCATCCATAGTTCCCAGCACATCGTTTGAGGAAAGGGCAAGCTTTGTTTTACACGAGCAATGCTTTCTAAAACCGTCCTGGTTCGTGGACATAAGCATTTCGTAGTTAGTTCCTATGGGACCAAACTGCTGAGGTCATCGGTCCCTAGGCTTACACACTACTTAATCTAACTTACGCTAAGGACAACAGACACGCACCCATGCCTGCCGAGGACTCGAACTTCGGACGCTGGGAGCCGCGCGAACCATGGCAAGGCCCCTAAGACCGCGCGGCTACCCCGCGCGGCATAAGCATTTCGGTATAGACAGCGAGGCTACCCCGCGCGGAATAAGTATTTCGGTATGTAGGAAATTTATTATATTCGAACACAGAATATATTCTGGAATTGTGCAGTAAACCGATGTTAAGGACATTGGTCTGTAATTTTGCAGGTCTGCTCTTTTAACCTTCTTAGGTACAGGAGTCACCTGCGCTTTTTTCCAGTCACTTAGGACTTGCAGCTGGACGAGAGATTCGCGATAGATGCAAGGTAGTAAGGGACCAGTGCCCCGTAGGGTACACTTTGTAAAACCGAATTAAGATTCTATGCTCTTGTGGCCTAAATTGTGACAGTCATGCGTTTCGATTTTCTTGCATCGTTGCCGTTACCACGACGAACTCTTTGTGTCGCTATTTTGTCGAGTGTTCAATGTTAGCTCAGAGAAAGAATCTTGTAGTGAACAGAGGTACCATTGCGTGTTCAACGATCACTACTGGAATTTCGTGAAAACGTTCGGCCAGCAGTCGCCACCATGTACGGGCGCGGAAGAAGGTCGGTGTTGTCTGAGTTAATGCGAAGTGTATGCACGAGGTGTGGCCAGGTCGGATTTTCCAGCGTTGTAGTGTGATATTGCTGTTGTTCTGTTTGTTTTGAATGAGACTATAGCAAGTTGTGGGTTGTTCGTTCTCGCCCTCTGTGTTGACTGCTATAAGAGTGTTTCATGGTGACGTTTAACACGCTTGTGTGTGAACGTGTTTCCGGAATTTATGGATATGTGCTGGGCTTGCAAACCTTATTGTGTCTGGAATTCTTGTTGAGATTTAGTATCTCGCGTCACACACACGATAAATGCGAGAGGTTTGCTCGTTAGCAGTAGTGCCTGTGAAAGTGTTATATGCCTTATGCATTCTGCTGAAATATTCCAGGAAGAGTATTCACAGTTTTGATTCATTAAGTGTGAGCAGAAGACTGATTTTGTAAGCTGAGATAAAGCGTAGTCTGCACTGTCTTTTTGTGCTTGTGATTCGCATTGTATTTAATTTAATTACAAGCACTAGCATGAGAATTTTATTGCGACTCAATTCGACTGCCTCCTAAATTTTATTTTTGATATGGTGCACTACAGTCTCTTAGACTAGCATACATATTAGCTATGTAGCATAGTGATGCCTATGAAAACAGGAGAACCGTTGTGCTGGCCTGCTTTAGAATAAATCCATGTTAAGGCGCGATGTTGTTGTTGTTGTGGTCTTCAGTCCTGAGACTGGTTTGATGCAGCTCTCCATGCTACTCTATCGTGTGCAAGCTTCTTCATCTCCCAATACGTACTGCAGCCTACATCCTTCTGAATCTGTTTAGTGTACTCATCTCTTGGTCTCCCTCTACGATTTTTACCCTCCACGCTGCCCTCCAGTACTAAATTGGTGATCCCTTGATGCCTCAGAACATGTCCTACCAACCGAACCCTTCTTCTTGTCAAGTTGTGCCACAAACTCCTCTTCTCCCCAATCCTGTTCAATACTTCCTCATTAGTTACGTGATCTACCCATCTAATCTTCAGCATTCTTCTGTAGCACCACATTTCAAAGGCTTCTATTCTCTTCTTGTCCAAACTATTTATCATCCATGTCTCACTTCCATACGTGGCTACACTCCATATAAATACTTTCAGAAACGACTTCCTGACATTTAAATCTATACTCGATGTCACAAATTTTTCTTCTTTAGAAACGCTTTCCTTGCTATTGCCAATCTACATTTAATATCCTCTCTACTTCGATCATCATCACTTACTTTGCTCCCCAAATAGCAAAACTCCTTTACTACTTTAAGTGTCTCATTTCCTAATCTAATTCCCTCGGGATCGCCCGACTTAATTCAACTACATTCCATTATCTTCGTTTTGCTTTTGTTGATGTTCATCTTATATCCTCCCTTCAAGACACTGTCCATTCCGTTCAACTGCTCTTCCAAGTCGTTTGCTGTCTCTGACAGAATTACAATGTCATCGGCGAACCTCAAAGTTTTTATTTCTTCTCCATGGAGTTCAATACCTACTCCGAATTTTTCTTTTGTTTCCTTTACTGTTTCCTCAATATACAGATTGAATAACATCGGGGAGAAGCTACAACCTTGTCTCACTCCCTTCCCAACCACTGCTTCCCTTACATGTCCCTCGACTCTTATAACTGGCATCTGGTTTCTGTACAAATTGTAATCCCTGTATTTTACCCCTGCCACCTTCAGAATTTGAAAGAGATTATTCCAGTCAACATTGTCAAAAGCTTTCTCCAAGTCTACAAATGCTAGAAACGTAGGTTTGCCTTTTCTTAATCTAGCTTCTAAGATAAGTCGTAGGGTCAGTATTGCCTCACGCGTTCCCATATTTCTACGGAATCCAAACTGATCTTCCCCGAGGTCGGCTTCTACCAGTTTTTCCATTCGTCTGTACAGAATTCGCGTTAGTATTTTGCAGCCGTGACTTATTAAACTGATAGTTCGGTAATTTTTACATCTGTCAACGCCTGCTTTCTTTGCGACTGGAATTATTATATTCTTCTTGAAGTCTGAGGGTATTTAGCCTGTCTCATACATTTTTCTCACCAGATGGTAGAGTTTTGTCATGACTGACTCTCCCAAGGCTGTCAGTAGTTCTAATGGAATGTTGTCAACTCCCGGGGCCTTGTTTCGACTTAGGTCTTTCAGTGCTCTATCAAATTCTTCACGCAGTATCATATCTCCCATTTCATCTTCATCTACATCCTCTTCCATTTCCATAATATTGTCCTCAAGAACATCGCCCTTGTATAGTCCCTTTATATACTCCTTCCACCTTTCTGCTTTCCCTTCTTTGCTTAGAACTGGGTTTCCATCTGAGCCCATGCTATTCATACAAGTGGTTCTTTTCTCCAAAGATCTCTTTAATTTTCCTGTAGGCAGTATCTATCTTACCCCTAGTGAAGTAAGCCTCTACATCCTTACATTTGTCCTCTAGCCATGCCTGCTTAGCCATTTTGCACTTCCTGTCAATCTCATTTTTGAGACGTTTGTATTCTTTTTTGCCTCCTTCATTTACTGCATTTTTATATTTTCTCTTTTCATGAATTAAATTCAGTATTTCCTCTGTCACCCAAGGATTTCTACCAGCCCTCGTCTTTTTACCTACCTGATCCTCTGCTGCCTTCACTACTTCATCCCTCAGAGCTATCCATTCTTCTTCTACTGTATTTCTTTCCCCCATTCTTGTCAATTGTTCCTTTATGCTCTTCCTGAAACTCTCTACAACCTCTGGATTCTTTCAGTTTATCCAGGTCCCATCTCCTTAAATTCCCACCTTTTTGCAGTTTCTTCAATTTTAATCTGCAGTTCATAACCAACAGATTGTGGTCAGTCCATATCTGCCCCTGGAAATGTCTTACAATTTAAAACCTGGTTCCCAAATCTCTGTCTTACCATTATATAATATATCTGAAACCTGTCAGTATCTCCAGGCTTCTTCCATGTATACAGCCTCCTTTTATGATTCTTGAACCAAATGTTAACTGTGATTAAGTTGTGCTCTGTGCAAAATTCTACCAGGCGGCTTCCTCTTTCATTTCTTACCCCCAATCCATATTCACCTACTACGTTTCCTTCTCTTCCTTTTCCCACTATCGAATTCCAGTCACCCATGACTATTAAATTTTCGTCTCCCTTCACTATCTGAATAATTTCTTTTATCTCACCATACATTTCTTCAATTTCTTCGTCATCTGCAGAGCTAGTTGGCATATAGACTTGTACTACTGTAGTAGGCGTGGGCTTCGTGTCTATCTTGGCCACAATAATGCGCTCACTATGTTGTTTGTAGTAGCTTACCCGAACTCCTATTTTTTTTATTCATTATGAAACCTACTCCTGCATTACCCCTATTTGATTTTGTATTTATAACCCTGTATTCACCTGACCAAAAGTCTTGTTCCTCCTGCCACCGAACTTCGCTAATTCACACTATAGCTAACTTTAACCTATCCATTTCCCTTTTCAAATTTTCTAACCTACCTGCCCGATTAAGGGATCTGACATTCCACGCTCCGATCCGTAGAACGCCAGTTTTCTTTCTCCTGATAACGACGTCCTCCTGAGTAGTCCCCGCCCGGAGATCCGAATGGGGGACTATTTTACCTCCGGAATATTTTACCCAAGAGGACGCCATCATCATTTATCCATACAGTAAAGCTGCAGTAAATCTAAATTCTGCTGTGCTGGAAATGAACGGCTTAGACTGCTGATGCTTTGGCGTACAGAATGCTTAGTGTATAACGCCATTCAACTACGATGGTGCAACTTGCTACAAGTAGTTCTGTGTTACGAATGTTATCTGATGGTGAGTGGGAAAAGGAATTCATTAGTTCTTCTATGTGTTCGATGTGTAAAACAGTGTACTCTCACATCATAAAACATGTAAGGTCAGTTTTATTTTTAAAAAATGAGAATCTGTGGATTTTAGAGAGTCTTTTAAATTATTTTGTTTCTTCAAGGCTATAAGATTTTGTTAATATACTATGATTAAAATTTAACATTTCGACTGTGGTAGCATATGGAACTAGTTTTAAATTTTTCATTATTAAATGAGAATATGTGTATTTTGGAAACGCATTATTCCGTCCGAATGTTCTTAACATAAAATTGTCATATCTTTCCGTATTCATATCACCTGCTGTGTTGCCTACGCTATGTAAGAGATGTTTTGCCTGGGTTGTGGTTCTCACACCAATCTCAGTTACAGGTCTGTCGCCAATTCGCCAATACTGGGGAATGAGTGGTGTCCGACGTCGCCTTCCAGGATTGTAGCCCATCAGGCACGATGGAATCTCAACTGCAGCCTGCAACTAACTGATGCTGTCGCAAATAAATATTTCAATAAATGATTTTCAGCGCAACCTCGGCAATTAATAAAAACCCAGCGCTCCACTCCGAATCATCCGTTCAGCTGGTAGCAGAACTTGGTTGTGCTTCTGGACCGACTGATTTTGAGCTGGTAACTTAGAACTTTTTGGTGTTACGTTCTGAGATCCTTCAGTGTGGATGTATATAGTGTACGGTGTCCGCAACTACTCAGACGGGACGAGCTGCGGTACAAACCACGTATCCACTGATGCGATTATGAAGCTACGGTTGCAGAACAGTGCGCCGGTGGTGATCCTGGCGGACTGCAGTAGAATGGCGAGTGAGACGCTGGCCCCTATAAAAGCAGCTGTCGCAGAGATGCTATCTATTAGAGAACTTCTTGATGCGATGCACTGAGGAACCCAGATACATGGACACAGTTGAACGGAATCGCCAACAACATCTCAAAAGCAGAACGTGAGACATACAAACAGACTCATCATTACAGAAGGCACTGATGACGAAGACAGGCCAACGTGATAGCTCGAGTCAGTTCTGACGAAAAAATGAGTGACAGTGACAATCCTGACATAACATAGAGACACAAAATATACATAACATAAAACAAGTAAAACGTGCACGACTACTCACGCGAACATTAATCAAAGAATGTAATTTGTATCTTATTATGAATGAATCTATGTAAAAGTAAAAGTAATTAGAAAAATCCATGGGTAGATATATTTTTTAGAATCCACGTTAAACCTGAACATCGTTAAAAATTTACATAGATGAATAAATCATTGTACATGCAATGAATGCAATATAAATTTAATATAAGGTAAATGAAAAAGTGTAAATACACAACAGAAACAAATCACACATATTACGCAACCACGCAAAAATTATTAATGGGCCCACCACCCAAAAAAGTCTAGTTTTATACAATAAAAACGTTTTTACAAGATTAATAATAGGTTAGTGGTGGCTTGTTATTTCTCCTACATCTATGCAGGAACAGTGTGTATCTTAATTAGATTACATTGAAGCAGGATATTGTTCCAAAGCCATGCACAATTTGTTTACTAACTGTAGTAGAAGTAGTAGTTGTTATGTAACCTAAGAAACATCTATTCGCACAGCACTCTAACAAACAACACCATCATGGATTAGATCCTCATGGACTGAACAAATCGACTTTTCCCAAAGAGGGATTTTCATGTTGGTAATACTGAAATGGGTAGCACCACATGTGGACGCTGGACCTGGAGTGCAATACCACGTCTCCTTCCCCAGGTGGTGTTGGTGAAGGGATATCTATATATACTCTTTCCTGTCTTCTTTTATTCTCTTTTCAAGTTATACCATTAATTTGTAATTTCCTATTTCCAAATTCCGGTATTTTTCTTTAAAAATGAGTGTAATTGATGGAAGTAAATAAAAGATAACACCAAAGAGCAGACAAAAGAACTCCACTTCCACGTGGTGCTGCATGGGCAACAGCACCCGTGGCCTCAAGTGCGTAGCACAGTTTTGCTGCGTGGCGGTGGCCATTGGTACTGGCTAAGAGGTCTGTCTGGAGGACTACGACCAGAGTAAAGTAATAAGATGGCGTACCCAAGTAGTCACAATGCAACTTGAAAGAAAAAAATCTGTACGACAATCATTAGCTCAACAGCGACGACTGAAGAGCCAGGGCGTTGCGAGTAAGTTGAGAGATGTAAGCGAGGCTAACGGAGGCAAGAAGCCAGATCAACCATTGCAACAAATGGAGGATTGAATATGTGACTAAATGGAGTGGTTAGGATTAAGTGGCGAAGAAAGTAGAAGAGGAATTGAGGAAGGGGAACCGAAAGTCAGGTCAGTTCCGTCAGTGCAAGCGATTAGGAAGGTTACTGTTTTTGCTACGATGTCAAATCCGTTCCAGGAGTTTCTTTGTAATAATATGAATCATGGGTGATAGCTCAATTACTAATGTGATGAAATTTTTATACATATTGGAGGGTTTACAATATGAGAGTGAACTTTTTGGTATTAGTCATGAAGACTTGTTAGCACTGATTGCAACTAAAGTTGAAGGGGCGTTGTTACAATTTCTTAAGGGCGCTATAGCGAGAAAAGGTTTAGAAAGGTTTTAAATTATGTTTAAAGTTTGTCGGAAGCCGCTAAATCGCTAAGCGGTCTCATCCTCAAATACCAGATGAATGTAAAAGGGGTATTTGCACGCTGTCTCTTATTCTGCCTCAATACCTAAACACAGTTTCTAGCTGCAATACCCATCTTATTATCAAACGTTTAACATAATATTACACCTCTTAATGAGAAGATTATGACAGCATTTTAAAATTTTTAAATTCGGTCAATAATTACGCGAAATATTGAAAATCAAATTTTTGTTGTCGCAGGAAGCCGTTAGATAGGCAACCTGGAACTAGAATTGGGTTATGGGTTAGTCACTTAGCAATACAGATTTCCTGTCAAGGTGTGCCATGGATGAAACACTAGCGCAATTGGAGGGGACTTATTCGAAAACTATAAATTTCAAATACATTTGTGTTAACGAAGACATTTTTTTCTATCTGGGATGTCTTCGTACGCGTCTACAGCCTGGAATCTCATTGAAAGGAGTAGATTACTCTCGCTTCGAAATGAGCTGCGACGACCAGCAAAGACTTGTCTGGACACACTTCGGACTGCAGTGGGATAGCAGCCTGACTGTTGCCCACCATATGGACAGACAACCAGGAGTGATGATCTGAGATGCCATTTGTTTTCGGACTAGGACCCGTTTGATTGCTATCCGCCGGACCCTTACGGCACAGCGGTACGTCGACGATATTTTACGCCGCGTTTTGCTGCCCTTCCAAGCAAAGGTTTACGCTTCAGCAAGATAATGCCCGCCCGCACACGGCGAGAGTGTCTACTGCTTTCCTTCGTGTTTGCCAAACCTTACCTTGAAAGCGAGGATGACGGATCCTACGCTAATTGAGAATGCTTTGAGCATTATGGGCAGGCTCCTCCAACCATATCTAGATTTTGACGATCTGTGGCGCCAGTTGAACAGAACTTGGCACGATATCCCTCAGGAGGAGGACATCTAACAACTCTGTCAATTAATGAGAAGCCGAACAGCTGCTTGCATAAGAGCTAGAGGTGAACCAACGTCTTATTAAATAGCTCAATTTGTGAAGCCCTTTCTCTTGAATAAATCATCCAATTTTTCTGAAATCGTGAAATTGTCAACCATGTGTTTGTCTCTACATCTACCGATTTCCGGTCCATTCGGATAACCCGATGAAGGAAATAAAGCGTCCGAAAATCATATCGCCTATCCTGTCTAATCCAACATAACTGCTGATAAGAAAAATTGATGTTAATATTAAAACACATATTTCGCAAACATTTACTGCTAGCCTAAACCCTCTACAGATTTTCGTTGTTTGTGTATGCTGAAGTGCAGTATACGTCACCAACAAAGATGCAACATGACTGATGACTGGGCTAGTTTTTATTTGTAGCAAATGTAAATATTTTTCTAAATTCTTCAATTGCATATAAACAAGCGAGACATTTTATGGAAGTGTGTTGCTTCCCTGAATTCTGAGCAGTTTGTTCTTTCCCATTTCGACGCTGTAATGACTGCTAAGAGCCAAAAGAGATTTCTTTGAATCGGGGACGTATTCGTCGGAATCACAAGTGGTCACTCCGGCATAACTGACACCATAAGCAGGATCAGATGGAGTCGATAAGAAAATTCAGCTTTAATTCCAGACAAGGGCATCCTAAGTAAAGCCGGAATAGGCTGCCCTCCAGTATGAAATTTCCCTCACGCTACTGGCACGAGGATTGTGACACAATATCAAAGTCGATACTGACATAATTATTTGACTGAACTTCCACAACAAAAATTAGACTGATCCCAAAAAGCAGTAGGACATGGCTCTTCAAAACCATTAAAACTGGAACCGAATAGCTCTATAAAAGAAAAGATTCATACGCAACAGACAGAAAGTTGGGAGTGGCTTAAAGGAAGACTGTCAGTTATCAGCGTTGCCATCGAAGGAAGACGACGAGAACTCAGCTGATTCTTAATTCGTGATATGTGATAGGGACTGGGGCTACACATAGATGATAGGTGTGAAAGTCTCCAACACACGGTTTTGAGCTTGAATAACTTTAAATAATAGTTAGCATTCCGTAGAAGAGCGGAGCAAAAGTTGAGACACTCTGGGTTATATTTAGGAGGAGTTGGCAACCAGCCCTTTTTAGAATTTGACTTAAGATAGAACAGAAGCAGTTCTGCTATTTCAATAGGATATACTTTAGTAATAAAGCTTATTGATCTGCGAACTGATGAATTAATCTGGGGAAAAGAGATTACGTCTCCTCTGGAGAATTAATAGATATACGAAGTTAGTCATGTAAGACGCAACATCCGTTTTATTTCGTGAACAGTTCTGTATATCGAAACGAAGTTTTCGGCAAGTAACAGTTCGCTAAGGGACACGTATCTTTGTTATGTGATGAAGCGTCTTACCTCTTGTATCGATCAAGATATTGAAGCAAGTATGCTTTTTTAATCACAATGATATACTTTTTAACTTCACTCGAAAGCGCTTGAAATGAAGAGTATAGTGATATTATGCTTGCTAATTCTGAGGTGGAAAGACTTCGCAAAAGAATCCGAGAAATATCCTAAAATTGAAACGCAAGTCGGCCGGATTTGCCTATTGCGCTGTGAACACTCTCGTGCCAGGCCACATCGTTGTATCAAGTCTTCTGACTGTCTCATCTGCACTGCAGAACTAGCAGGAATTCAGTCGTCCACCGGCAGATCACTTCTGCTTCAACGTTCCTTCTACAAATACACGTACACCAACGAGGAGGGGTTCGACATGCTACTTCTATACTGCAAATATCAAACAAACACTGTTGAAACGGCTCGGCGGTAAAGGGATGCCTATCCTGATCATCAATGTCCGTCGCGCCAGGCACTTTCACGAACCATAAGGTCACTGTTGGGAACAGGCAGCTTCAGCGTCAAACAGAGGACGAGGACGAAGACTACAACTGACAGATGACATGAAGAAGCTGCCAGTCCGTGTTGTGGCATGAGACGTATTACCAGGGAATGTGTCACTCGCACCGTGCATCGACATAAATCCCACCCTTATCATCTGTAGCTACGTCAGCCACTAGGAGGACGTCATTTCGAACCTCTTACACAACTTTGTCGGTATGCTGTGCAGCGCCTGGGAGAAGACAGTACGTTTTTCCAGAATGTGCTCTTTACCGATGAAGCAACATTTATGAACCACTGTAATGCGAATTTGCGTAACATGAGCCAATGGGCAGCAAAAATCCATCGTCAGGTGCAACAACAACGACCGAGGAGCGCAAACGTTATGTGGCATCATAGGAAATTCCATTGAAGGACCTTACTCCATCCAAGGGGTGTTAAATGACAATACGTATGCACACTTTCTAACGAGCATTCTATTCTCCTTCCAGAAGTACCACTGAATAAGCGACAATGTATGTGGTTCCTCTTCCCCTGTTGCAACGCAAATATTGAATGAAAAGTTTCCCGAACGTTGGATAGGATTTAGTGCTGCAGTACAATGGCCGGTGAGGTTCCGTGATTTGAATCCTGATGATATGACTTGGAAGATGCAGTCTATTCTGAAGCCCCATCTACGTCGGACAATATGCGCCACCGTACCTCCACAACATGCATCACCGTGTCGCCCAATCCACTTTCATCTGGTCATCTACATCCCGAACGGTGATAGCAAATGTACTTCGCAGTCGATAGTGAACAATTTTACCACATGCTTAAGTAAGTGTACAACTACGGTTCCTTAAGAAAAGTATTTATTTTATGGGTGACATATCGTCAGTTATTCTGAATGAAATGTTTCGTTTATTCAAAGTGTATTCTTTCCAATTACGATTTCGAGTAGAATATACAGACGCATTTGTCCAACAGCGGGTGTTTTCTCTTTAAAAGACAATCAGACCCTTCCAGGCAAAGACAGCTCTGGTATTATTTTCTTTTTTTAAGAAAGTTAGTACCGCAGTTTCCTTTTCTCCGTAAATAAGGCTGTTTCGAGTTTGACAAGTAAGCAACAAAAGGGAGGGTTCAAATGTAAAACTGCCTAACGAGACTGTCGTTGTTTCCACAAAAACCTGAAAACGTACACACATTGGAAGAAGTTTTCCTAAGCCCCTTTCCACGGGGAGTGGCCGCGTGGTTAGAGGCACCATGTCGCGAATTGCGCGGACCCTCCCGCTGGAGGTTCGAGGCCTCCCTCGGCCATGGGTGTGTGTGTGTGTTGTTCTTAGCATAAGTTAGTTTAAGTTGGTTTAAGTAGTGTGTAAGTCTAAGGAGCCATGATCTCAGCAGTTTGGTCCCTTAGGAATTCACACACACACATTTTCCTAAGCCCCTTCTGATGCTGCAGAAGCTAGCAGATGCCGTAGTTCCACATGCAAAAATCATAGCTGAAACTGTACCTATGTTGTATAGGAAATGAGGCTTTGTCTCAGTATAGTAGGCCTGTTGCAGTTAACGACAGAGCCTGGCATGAGAGCTCTGCTAGGCTTCGAGTACACCGCAATAGCCGACACTGGCCGCATTGATTTCCAATTTTGGTACATTTCTCGGATTCTTTTGCGAAAGATTCCAGAGTTAATAATTACAAGCACTAAATCATTGTAATTGTCTTTTCAAGAGCTGTTCAATGCGGCTATGACAAGTATGCGGTTCCATAAAAAAAACTTCCATTTTCAATATCTCGGTTGATGCCAAACTTCAGAGCATTAGCCGGCCGGTGTGGCCGAGCGGTTCTAGGCGCTACAGTCTAAAACCGCGCGACCGCTACGGTTGCAGGTTCGATTCCTGCCTCGGGCATGGATGTGTGTGATGTCCTTAGGTTAGTTAGGTTTAAGAAGTTCTTAGTTCTAGGGGACTGACGACCTCAGATGTTAAGTCCCACAGTGCTCAGAGCCATTTGAACCATTTTTTTTTCTTCAGGGCGTTATACATAGGCTACAAAACATTATGTCTCTCTGAGAATACTGTCAATCGTGGAAAACCTCGTTTCGATAACTGGAACCGTTCACGAATAAAAGGGGTGCTATGTATTACGTGACTTTCCCTTTATACTATAGTTAGTCTGAAGCTAGAAGGGCTATATGTTCCTGCAAATTGTTTACTTGAATAAAAGTGTGACAATCACAGTGTGTAGAAGACATTTCACATCTGAACGTCCTCTAATTAATTCGCGTAATAGAAACCAGGTATTTCAATGAAACAGGAGAGTCTTTGCACGGTCTCATTTCCGAGGACTTGACTGAAATATTACCCATCAGAATACTGCTGCTGAACCTTAACCCTATAATAAATCACAGCTTAAAGTAGTGATTCAAATTGGTTCAAATGGCTCTGAGCACTATGGGACTCAACTTCTGAGGTTATTAGTCCCCTAGAACTTAGAACTAGTTAAACCTAACTAACCTAAGGACATCACAAACATCCATGCCCGAGGCAGGATTCGAACCTGCGACCGTAGCGGTCTTGCGGTTCCAGACTGCAGCGCCTTTAACCGCACGGCCACTTCGGCCGGCAGTAGTGATTCGCAACAACCGAAAACAACGGACCATTACACTGACCATCCAGATTTATACCAACATCTTTTATTATTTTTCGCTAGGGTAATTAGGTGCCGGTACCATAAAGGAGAACGAGAGGAACTGTTTCACGATTATGCCTTTTTTTTTAAGCAGCACACTTGGCGTATGGTTCAGTAAAGTCCTTCCTGGTCGATACAGCTGGAGGCTTATAACTACTATGTTTGTTATCGTCCAAAGATCACGGCATGGCACCAAAGATAGCAACACACATCGATACCACAGACATGAGCGATGTCTTGCTGCAATCCGCAACCACGAATGTGAAAGGCTGAAGAAGACACGCCCTCTCTCTCCGAACAGTAGCACCCTCGCACAGAGGTAAATATAGAGCCGAGCTTGGAACCGCAGTGCCCCAGTTCGTGGTCTCAGGTGAACTAGTGAACATCATCGAGTAAGACTAAAGAGTTATTTAAGTCTCAGATGGAAATGTTGAATATCGTACTTCAAGATAACCAATTGTTGATTAGTGCATAAAATGATACTTTTTTCTAGAGCTACTACGACAAATGATTGCATCAAGTTAAGAAAATCATTTATACTTCATGTAATAAAGTGAACTAATATTTCATCTATTGTTGTTCCGATTTGGAATCTCGAGAGCAATCAAACAATCCACAGTCATGGCTGGGCGATTGTAGTTTGGTCTGGTCGTAACACTATACATTCCGGTTTCATATGGAAAGCTGAAAACGGCTGGGAGAGCGGTGTGCTGGCCCATAGTCCTTCACACAGCGTCCAGATGAAGCCATATGGTAGTGGACGACACGGTGAGCGGTGGGAACTGTATGACCCACTGGGACTGATCGCAGAAGTACTCCATTCTTGCATAGCATTACCCTTATCTTACTTTTGTCAATGTTCATATTATAATTTCAAGACATGGTACTTTCCGCTCAATTGCTCTTCCAAGTCCTTTTCCGTCTCTGGGAGGATTAGAATATCACCACCATATCCCAAATATTTTATTACTTCTCCCTGATCATTAAATCCCTTTCCAAATTTCTAAATTCTCCTTGGTTTCGTCGCTGATTTCGCTGTGTACAGATTGAATAACAGCACAGATAGGCTACAAATTTGTCTCACTCCCTTCACAACTACTGCTTCCATTCCATATCCTTTGACTTCTATAGCTCTAGCCTGGTTTCTTTGTAACACGTAGGTAACATTTCGTTCCCTGTTTTTATGCCTGCTACCTTCTGGATTTCGAAATATACAAATGCTGTAAACGTGCAGCATGGCGTCCATCGAATCTATCTCCAAAGATAAGCTGGCTGGTTACCCTGAGGTCGACTTCTATCAGATTTTGCGTTCTTCTGTACCTAATTCGCTTCACTTTTTCGTAAAAATGACAGTTCGATAATATTCACACCTTCCAGCACCTGTGTTGTTGGAGTTGGAATTATTACGTGTTTATTGAAGTCCGGGGTATTTCACCTGTCTCATATAGCTTGCACACCAGATGGCGTTGTTTTGACCGAGTATGGACTCTCAAAGGTCTCAAAACTTCAGAGGGAATATCTTCTACTCTAGGGACCTACATTCGGCTTAGGTCTGTCATTTCTTATCCCAGTATCATATCTCCATATTATTTTCGTCCACTTCCTCTTCATTTTTTATAATATTGTTTTCAAGTTTTTTTCGCTTGGTTGGCGCTTCTATATGTTATTTTAAAATATCAGATTTTCCTTCTTTGTTTAGTACTGGCTTGTTATCCGTGATTTGGATATTGATCCGGCTGTTTCTCTTTTCACCAAAGGTCTCTTTAAATTTCCTGTTGGTCGCATTCATCTTCCCTCTGGTGATGCACGCTTTTACATCCTTGCATTTGTTCTCATGCTATGCCTCGTTAGACACGAGGGGCGTTCAATAAGTAATGCAACACGTTTATTTTCAGGGGAAATTTCGGTTGAAAAATACGGAATTTGTTGTGGAACGTCGTGGAATATTCCCATTTCAGCCCCTATAGTTTTGTGAAGTTCCGACATGTGGCGTTGCTATACGTAGCCTTAAAAGTGGAGTCTGTAACGGAGGTACCTTTCAAGCAGAGAGCTGTGACTGAGTTTGTAGATGACGCTGTAATTTGCCGTCTAGTAAAATCATCAGACGATCAATTCCAATTAAAAAAATGATGTAGAGAGTATTTCTGTATGGTGCGAAAAGTGGCAATTAGCACTAAACAAAGAAAAGTGTGAGGTCATCCACTTGAGTACTAAAAGAAATCTGATACATGAATCGCACAAATCTAAGGGCTATCAATTCGACTAAATACCTAGGAATTAAAATTAAGAGCAACTTAAATAGGAAAGACCACATAAATAATATTGTGAGGAAGGCGAAACAAAGACTGTGCTTTGTTGGCAGAACACTTAGAAGATGCGACAAGCCCAGTAAAGAGACAGCCTACATTATACTTGTCCATCCTTTGCTGGAATATTGCTGCGCGGTGTGGGATCCTTACCAGGTAGGATTGACAGAGGACATCGAAAAAGTGCAAAGAAGGGCAGCTCGTTTCGTGTTATCGCGCAATATGGGTGAGAATGTCATTGATATGATACGCGGGTTGGGGTGGCAGTCACTGAAGCAAAGGCGATTTTCTTTGCGGCGAGATATATTTACGAAGTTTCAGTCACCAACTTTCTCTTCCGAATGCAAAAATATTTTGTTGGCACCCACCTACATAGGAAGAAATGATCATTATAATAAAATAAGAGAAATCAGAGCTCGAACGGAAAGATTTAGGTATTTCTTTTTCCCACGCGCCATGCGAGAGTGGAATGGTAGAGAAGTAGTATGAAAATGGTTCGATGAACCCTCTGCCAGGCACTTAAGTGTGAATTGCAGAGTAACCATGTAGATGTAGATGTTCTTTTAGCGGAAAGCAGACCATAGCAAATACTTACAGGCGCTTCAGAATGTCTAGGAAGACTTGACAGTGAACAAAACCACGGTGAGTCGTTGGGCAAGGAATCTGTCATCATCGCAACCAGGTCGCGCAAATCTGATTTCCCGCGTGCCGGCCGGTCGAGCATAGACGTGACTTCTGCAGTGTTGGAAAATGCGGACACACTTATTCGAGGTGATCAACGGGTAGTGCAGACACAAGTCTGTGCGTCCACCTCCATCTGTCTGGCCCGTGAAGGATGCACCCCACGCGAAGGAGTACGTGGATGATGTGGAAGTTACTGATGCACCAAGACTTTGGCTCGGGTGGTAGAGTGCTACCACTTGGGCATACAGGCCTTACCAGTGTAAGTAGGCTGTTCAGGTTTTTATGTTGGTAACGTCACGTAGCGCTCTGTATGAAAATCACTGACTGTGCTGTGTGAAGTCTGTGGCTGGTTTGCATTGTTGGAATATTTTCTATTGTATTGTTGGGCAGGTGGATATGAACAGCGCGTACCGTTGCTCAGTTGGAGGCTGTGTTGCCAATTTAGCGACATTGTCGCTAGAAATAGCGACTTTTGCCTTCGTCTTAGCGACAAAAAAAACTTTTTAGCGACAAAAATTATTTAGCGACTTAACTAGCGACTTTTGGAGTACTGACGACTTTTGAAGTACGAATCAAAACTATTTTGGGCCAGTATTTTCATTAACAAAACAAAGATTTTAACTACAGAATGGGTACTACACTGACTTTGTTCTAGATTTACTAAGTTAAATTCAGTTCTTAGCAGATCATGTAGCATTGTTCAGCATTTAGTAAACCTGAATGTTGGAATTGCCCACAGAGTAAGAAAACGTTGGCTATAGAACAATTCATTATTCCTTACCCACTAGCCTGTTATCGTCGATAGCGTATCGATCTATAATTCTTCAACTTTGAACTTCCTTTATTTTTCGAATTGACAAAAAACATACGTAATATTAAGCATAATAAAATACATTTCTGTCCAGCAACCTCTAATTTTTAGAAATGTTAACTCGCAGTCAAAAAATTATTACCACATGCACAGTGGTAACGCAAGAGCAATTCGGTGGGGGTATTTCAGATACTATTGCGTTTTAAACAATGAACAATAGGACTGATATCGAGTTACCGAGTGAGTAGATTGTTTCATGACCTCTAGTTCGCCTGAGTTTTAATGTATTTTCAGTGATTATAAATTGGTGAAACTTATGTTGTGATGGCTTACATAATGGATTTACCGCAGAAGAAGAAGCAGTACGCTCAAAAATATCTGGATGCGTGGGAAGCAGAACCCGAATTCAATGGGTGGCTGAAACCAGTAGTTGGAGACTTATCCGAGGCAAGATGTCAAGTATGTGCAACAGAGTTTTATGCTAAATTGTGTGATATTAGAAAGCATTCGAAAACTATTAAGCATAAACAAAAAATTGATTAAAAAAACACAAACCACCTTACCTGTGAAAATTGTTCCGAAAACTACAGTTAGAATAGCAAGCAGAGCGGAAGGCACCCTTTCTTTATTTATTGCTGAACATTGTTCTATTTTAGCTGTAGATCATTTAGGAATACTGTGCAAGAAGGTGTTTTCCGGTGATGAGGGCGCTAAAAACGCAATTACATCGTACAAAGTGCACTAACATTATAACTGAAGTTTTGGCTCCATATTTTACACAATCATTGGTTGAAGATATAGGTAACCAAAAATACAGTGTACTAATAGATGAATCCAAAGATGTATCAATATCTAAAATGCTAGATATCGTTATACGGTACTATAGACCGATGACCTCGCTGTCTGGTCTCCTTCCCCAAACCAACCAACCAACGGTACTATAGTGTACACAACTAAACCATTAGATCAGCATTTCTCAAACTCGCTGTAGTAGAAACTGCAGATGCAAGAAATCTGGCTGCTGTTCTTGTGAATTCTTTGAAAGATCACAAACTTCCAATCGCTAATATGATAGGAATTGGTACAGATAATGCTTCTGCAATGGTTGGAATAAACAATGGGCTTTTCGAACAGCTCAAGAGAGAATATGGTTTGAAGCATTTGGTACTGATCCGTTGCATTTGTTACTCTCTTCAGCTTGCAGTTTCGCATGCCTCAGTGAATACCATGCCTAGAAACATAGAGTTTCTTGTACGGGAAACGTACAATTGGTTCTCCATTTCACCCAAAAGACAAGAGGGATATAAAAAGGTTTATGAGACAGTAAATTGTGGAAAACAGCCACCAAAAATTTTGAAGGTCTGTGCATCACGTTGGCTTTTACTTGAACCAGCAATACGAAGAATTCTGGAGCAGTGGGAAGAACTAAAGCTATATTTTTCACTTGCTATGATTCAAGACAATTGTTACACTGCCGATCTTTTGTACAAGGTGTATTGTGACGACTCAAATCAGCTTTACATGTTTTACCTTAAACATGCTTTAAAAGACGTACAAATACCAATAAAAGCTTTTGAAGGAGAAGACAATGACCCCACTAAATTACTAGATACACTTCTATTTCTCATGCAGTCACTCGGACAAAACATAGTTTTTCCAACTGTTGATTTGTTGACAACACCAGTTCCAAGCGAATGTATGTACGCAAATCCGAACCTTGGCTTCTACATCTACGTCTACATCCATACTCCGCAAGCCACCTGACGGTGTGTGGCGGAGGGTACCCTGAGTACCTCTATCGGTTCTCCCTTCTATTCCAGTCTCGTATTGTTCGTGGAAAGAAGGATTGTCGGTATGCTTCTGTGTGGGCTCTAATCTCTCTGATTATATCCTCATGGTCTCTTCGCGAGATATATATAGGAGGGAGCAATATACTGCTTGACTCTTCGGTGAAGGTATGTTCTCGAAACTTTAACTAAAGCCCGTACCGAGCTACTGAGCGTCTCTCCTGCAGAGTCTTCCACTGGAGTTTATCGATCATCTCCGTAACGCATTCGCGATTATTGAATGATCCTGTAACGAAGAGCGCTGCTCTCCGTTGGACCTTCTCTATCTCTTCTATCAACCCTATCTGGTACGGATCCCACACTGCTGAGCAGCATTCAAGCAGTGGGCGAGCAAGAGTACTGTAACCTACTTCCTTTGTTTTCGGATTGCATTTCCTTAGGATTCTTCCAATGAATCTCAGTCTGGCATCTGCTTTACCGACGATCAACTTTATATGATCATTCCATTTTAAATCACTCCTAATGCGTACTCCCAGATAATTTATGGAATTAACTGCTTCCAGTTGCTGACCTGCTATTTTGTAGCTAAATGATAAGGGGTCTATCTTTCTATGTATTCGCAGCACATTACACTTGTCTACATTGAGACTGAATTGCCATTCCCTGCACCATGCGTCAATTCGCTGCAGATCCTCCTGCATTTCAGTACAATTTTCCATTGTTACAACCTCTCGATACACCACAGCATCACCTGCAAAAAGCCTCAGTGAACTTCCGATGTCATGCACGAGGTCATTTATGTATATTGAACAGAAATTGTCTGAGTCAAGTTTGTCTAAACAAAATAAAGTTTATTTGAAGACGAGATGCATTCAGTTTAGTCTGAAACTCATTAAATAAATTCAACAAATACTGCCAAGTAACGTTACGATCCTGAAAAAAATGTTAATGCCGAATGTTGAAGAAACACTAAAAGTGAATAAAAATAATTCTGTAGCGGATGTAGCCAAAGAATTGGGTTTTAGTGGCGATTTCATAGACGGTTTGCTGCAAGAATGGCATAATATCAACTTCATTAGGTGGAATAACACTACTAGCACTGTTCGATTTTGGAGTGAAATTTTGCAGTATAAAAATGCCGCAGGGGAGAATCCTTTTTCTTTGATTTTGCAGCTAGCAGTGACTGTTCTATGCATACCGCATTTAAATGCAGAAGTGGAAAGAATATTCAGTTCTTTGAACATTATAAAAACTAAACAACGTAACAGATTATCGTTAAAGACAATTAATGCTTTGATCATATTGAGAGACCAGCTGAAGAAACAAAATAAAGATTATGTATCTTTTGACATACCATCAGACGTATTGGAGCTTATTGAAACGAACAAAAGTTAATCTTTTGCGACAAAACCAGTCGAACTGCAACATCATCTTCTGAGCGACGTTGAACCCTCTACATCAGCTACAGTTCTGTCAGAGCATGAAACAGAAGAGTTATTCGATCGTCTGAGTGACGACGATGAATAGCTCACATACCGGTATGTATATATTTTGTAACCTAATTTGAGTTCTTACTTTCTTTTGTTACAAATATAGTTGTATATTTCTAGTATATTTGACTACTGTGATTGAAACAACAGTTTATGTGTTGCATCAATTATGATCACATGTTTAATTTAACGCTATCGTATTTTTTATGTATGTTGTTGCAAGCGATGCATCATTTAATTAAGACAATATAGCAATTACGTATGAGAATTTTTATTAATATTTTATTACCCCCCCCCCCCCCCCCCCGGCTTATTGCACCATTCACAGCACGAAATTTTCAGTACACCCCTAGTAAAATCAGTTTTAGCGACTTTCTAGCGACTTTTGATATTGAATCTAGCGACTCGGGATTTTTAGAGTTGGCAACACTCTTGGAGGTGAGCCGCCAGCGGTGGTGGATGTGGCAAGAGAGATGGCAGAGTTTTGAGAGCGGACGATCTGGACGTGTGTCCGTCGGAAAAACGAAATTTGTAAGACTGGATGTCATGAACTGATATATATATATATATATATATATATATATATATATATATATATATATATATATATATGACTTTTGAACACTATTAAGGTAAATACATAGTTTGTTCTCTATTAAAATCTTTCATTTGCCAACTATGCCTATCAGTAATTAATGCCTTCAGTCGTTAGAATCCTTTATTTAGCTGGCAGTATTGGCACTCGGTGTATTGCAGTAGTTCGAGTAACGAAGATTTTTGTGAGGTAAGTGATTCATTAAAGGTATAGGTTATTGTTAGTCAGGGCCATTCATTTAAAGGGATTACTGAAAGTCAGACTGCGTTGCGCTAAAAAAATACTGCGTGTCAGTTTAGTGTTGATCAAAATAGGTAAAGAGAGAAATGTCTGAGTACGTTCAGTTCTGCGCAGCTGTTTGAAAATTAAATAACGTAAGAGGTTTATCAGCACAGTAATTCATAAATTTTTCTAAGGGGATGTTTCACCAGTAAGGTGGCGTAAGACCGTCGCATAATGGAGATTATGTTGAAAAACAGTGTTTCGTAGCCAAAAGAGTGGGAAATAATATGATGCATTGGAGTCCTGAACACAACCAATCTGCTTTCAGAAAAAAAAAATGTGTTGCATTACTCACTGAATGCCCCGCTTTCTGTCAGTCTCATTTTTCGACTACTGTATTCTCTTTCACCTGCTACATATGGTGGAGTTTTACAGTTTGTCCTTTCGTCAACTGAATTCAAAATCTCCTTAATTATCCAAAGGCACAAATGTATAAACTTAAGACATTTAATTTACTTCGAAGTCATATCGTTTTACGCGGTTGTCACTAGACGTGTGGTGGACGTTATTGAGCTCTACGGCTCTCCATTGAAGCAGCAGTCGACAACTTTGGGGTCGTTATCGTCGATCAGAGGCAGTTATGGGTGCCTGCTGTGCGTTCATCAGCCGCTTTTCTCACAGGCTAGGCCAGGTCAGACGGCCGGGAAGCCCGCCACGCGCTGTTTGTTTATTCCGGTTGTCTGCAACTAATCGAGCGTGCCACGCCGGAGCCGAAGCCAGCCGCCTCCGTTTGAAGGGCTTCCTTCAGGGGAGAGGTCGCTACCGGGAACACGTCGGCCAGCCGCTGCCATCTTGGGAACCTCAAGCAAGCGGTGCCGAATGAGAGCGGATGTCTCGAGTTACTAGAGAGCTTCTCGAGGAATTTCTCGTAATGCGTGCCTCATGAAACTCTGGAGAATTTAAGCATGCTTCTGATACCGCGGCCCTCTGAGAGTCTGAGGACCAGAACAAAAAAATGGTTCAAATGGCTCTGAGCACTATGGGACTTAACATCTGAGGTCATCTGTCCCCTAGACTTAGAACTACTTAAACCTAACTAAACTAAGGACATCACACACATCCATGCCCGGGACAGGATTCGACCTGCGACCGTAGCGGTCGCGCAGTTCCAGACTGTAGCGCCTAGAACCGCTCGGCCACTTCAGCCGGCGCGCCTGGGAACGGTTTGTTCAGCCGGCCGGAGTGGCCGTGCGGTTCTAGGCGCTGCAGTCTGGAGCCGAGTGACCGCTACGGTCGCAGGTTCGAATCCTGCCTCGGGTATGGATGTGTGTGATGTCCTTAGGTTAGTTAGGTTTAATTAGTTCTAAGTTCTAGGCGACTGATGACCTCAGAAGTTAAGTCGCATAGTGCTCAGAGCCATTTTTCGATTTGTTCAACGAGTCAATAAGGTTAGGCAGTTACGTCGCATCCACATTAAGCCACTCGCTGAGGATTTGATTGCACAGTCCATGACTGCAGCGCCTTCAGACCGCTCGGCTAATCCCGTGCGGCAACACTCCCTTTCTCTGAAAGTCCGCTTTACTGCATCTCATCTAGCTCTATTCTTTAAACACCAAAGGCGGACAAAACTATTTCCTTTGAAATATATTTCATTGGTTTTCGCGTTTATTTCGAGAAATTTTAAATGTGTCATAGCTGCTAAAGTTTGTATTACATCGTTGTACGAGGAAATTTTTGAATTACGAAGGGTGTTCAATAAGCAATGCAAATGGCTCTGAGCACTATGCGACTTAACTTCTTAGGTCATCAGTCGCCTAGAACTTAGAACTAATTAAACCTAACTAACCTAAGGACATCACACACATCCATCCCCGAGGCAGGATTCGAACCTGCGACCGTAGCGGTCGCTCGGCTCTAGACTGTAGCGCCTAGAACCGCACGGCCACTCCGGCCGGCAGCAATGCAACACATTTTTTTCTCGGCCAATTTTGATTGCAGAAAATGCCGTATTTAATGTGTGACATCGTAGAATATTCCCGCTTCAGCCCCTCTAGTTTCATGAAATTCCGACAGGTGGCGGCGCAATAAGTAGCCTTCAAAATGACGTTAGTAATGGAGGTGCGTTGCAAGCAGAGAGCTGTCACTGAGTTCCTTTTCGCGGAAAACCAGAGCACCGCAGATATTCACAGGCACTTCAGAATGTATGGGGACCTGGTAAAGAACAAAAGCACGGTGAGTCGTTGGGCGAGGCATCTATTACCATCGCAACAAGGTCGCAAACCCGCGTTCCAGGTGGCCGAACACAGCTGTGACTCCTATATCTTTGAACGTGCGGACACTCTCAGTCGAAGTGACCGACGGATCACAATGAAATACTTCACTGCAGGAACTGGACGTCTCTGTTGGTAGTGTTGACACATATCTGTGCACCCGAGAGGAGTCCACAAAACTTCTTTAGGCTGTTCTTCCTCTTTCACCCTATAGCTCGGATCTTGCATCTTTCGACTTCCATCCGTTTGGCCCTATGAAAGATGCGCTCCGGGAGAAGTATTACGTAGACGACGAGGAAGTTGTTGATGTAGCCAGACGTTAGCTCCGACGTCGACCAGTTTGCGGACATACAGGCCCTACCAGTAGGGTGATGTAAGGCCGTCGCCTTGAACAGATGTTACGTTGAAAAGTAGGGTTTAGTAGCCAATCGGGTGGGGAATAATATGGTGTATTGGACTCTCGAATAAAACCAAGCTGCTTTCAGAAAATAAATGTTGCATTACTTATTGATGTCCTCGTACTTTACGAAGTACAGTAACCAGCCCCCTTTTGTACAGTATTATTTATACCTAGACGCTGTTCGGGCTTTTATCAATTTTCAAATGGTGTTACACTTCTATATCTTCGTCAATATAACGCTTTTATCGACTGAATGCCACAGATGGCGGGAGACACCGAAAAAGTTCAAAGATAGGCAACTGCAGCTGCAGCATTCAAAATGCAGTCGATAAAAACGGTGTAATGACGAAGGTATAAAGGTATGGCGTCAACTGAAGAGGGACGGCAGCCCATAATCCGTCTAGGCCCAAAATAAAGCTATAGAAAAATGGTCAGATTACTGTATTTCGTAAAGTAATTCAGTCCATGTTCTCGGAACTCAACCACCACTAAAGTGGACAAATTAAGGGGAATATTTACTCCAAAAGGAAGGAAAACATAATTTCTCGCTCTAATATTGTTGACAAACACTCAGATGAGGGATATATTACATTGACTCAGTTTGTGTAGCTGAGGAATTTGCAAAAAATTTGATTTTACTGCTGTGTTACACAAAAAAGGTGCAAATGATTTTGCAGGTGAATGTAATATAGCCTAACAGGTGTTTGAAGGCTCGCGAGTCATGTCTTAGTGTAACAGGTCGAAGAAATGATATCACAATCGAGAAAGAAGTCTTCTTCAGTCTTCATACGAACAGTGAATTTCAAATCAAACAGAGAGAGAGTGAAGTCTTCAACGTCTATATATATATATATATATATATATATATATATATATATATATATATATATATAATCCTTACAGTGGAACACTTCTATTCTTCACGGTAATCTATTCTTTCTTTAGTTTCTTGACCGATTAAAAACGCTGTCGGTAGCAGGTACAACCTATAATTAAATTCGTAGGTCCTCTTTGCGGAACAGTTCTTTGAACTGACAATAATTTTGTCTTTTCGTTTACAACAAGATAGCCGTTTACGTTGCAATTTCATGTGTTTTGGAAGGAATCAGTATCCTTAATGTGATGTGCTTTGATTCATGTTAGTCTCTAAATGATCTAGAACAGTAGTTCCCGATCTTTCTGGGGCGATTAGCTCAGAACGAGATCAAATGTTATCCACTTTTTCGATTTCTTCACATTTTTCATGCAACCATTTCGCCTTAGTTTCCCTGCACTTCCCCTCTATTCCATTCCTAAATGACTTGTGCTTCTGTGTTCTGTATTTCCCCGAACAATTTTGTACTTCCTTTTTTCATAGATATCTGAAGTATTTCTTCTGTCATCCATGATTTCTTTGCAATTACCTTCTTTGTACCTATGTTTTTCTTCCCAACTTCTGTAATTGCTATTTTTAGATATGTCCATTCCTCTTCAAGTGGACTCACTACTGAGCTATTCATTATTGCTGTATCTAGAGCATCAGAGAACTTCGAGCGTCTCTCTTCATTCTTTAATATTACCGTATTCAATTTCTTTGCGGTTTGATTCTTCCTGATTAGTCTCTTGAACTTCAGCTTACCCTTAATCACTACTAAATTGTGACCTGCTCCCTGGTACACCTTAAATTGAGTGCCAGATTTCGGAATCTCTACCTCACCATGGTGTAATCTAACTAAAATCTCCCCGTATCTCCCGGCCCTTTCCAATTGTACTTCCTCCTCTTGTGGTTATTGAACAGAGTATTCGCTATTACTATTTAAATTTTATTGCGGAAGTCCTACTATCAAGCCCATATACTCTCGTAACCCTTTCTTTTACTCCTTCTCCTACAATGGCTTTCCAATTTCCCATTACTACTAGATTTTCATCTCTCTTTACGTCCGCCCCTGGTAGCTGAGTGGTCAGCGCGACGGAATGTCATACTTAACGCCTCGGGTTCGATTCCCGGCTGGGTCGGGGATTTTCTCCGCTCAGGGACTGGGCGTTGTGTTGTCCTTATAACCATCATTTCATCACCATCGACATGCAAGTCGCCGAAGTGGCGTCAACTCGAAAGACTTGCACCAGACGAACGGTCTACCCGACGGAAATCCCTAGCCACACGGCATTTCCATTTCCATTACATCTCTCTTTACGTACTGAATTATAGACTTTCCGTATCTCTTCAGCTTCGGCTCTCGACATCGGCATATTTGCCTGAACTATCGTTGGTGCTGGTTTGCTGTAAATTTTGATGAGAATAATCCTTTCGCTGAACTGTTCACTGTATGACACTCTTGGCCTTGCCTTTCATTCATAACGAATCCTACTCCCGTTATACCATTTTCTGCTGCTGCTGATATTACCCTACATTCATCTGACTAGAAATCGTTGTCTTCTTTCCATTTCACTTCATTGACTTACACTATATCTAAATTGTGCCTTAGCATTTCTTTTTCAGATTTTCTAGCTTACGTACCATGTTCGAACTTCTGCAGTCCACGCCCCGACTCGTAGAACGTTGTTCTTTCGTTGGTTATTCAATATTTGTCTCATGGTCACCTCCCCTTTGACAGTTCTCTCGCGGAGATCCGAATGGGGACTAGTCCAGAATCTTTCGTTAGTGATGAGATCATCAAGACACCTTTTCAGTTATAGGCCCCCTATCCTACGGATACACACTATGCGTCTTTAATGCAACGGTTTCCGTTGCCTTCTGCATCCTCATGCCGTTGATGATTGCTGATTCTTTCGCCTTTCAGGTGCAGTTTCCTTCCCCAATGGCAAGAGTGGCCCTGAACCCCTGTCCGCTCCTCCACCCCCTTTGGCAAGGTGTGTTCTTATGCCGGAAGTCTTCGGCCACCACTGTTGATGATTTTTTTCAATAATTAAACGGTAACGTGGTTCGAACTTGGGAACAAGTACGTTTTAATTAGTAATTAAAGACTATTCTCCAAGACCCCGGTTGCAGACAACTTTTTTACTACTATATTCAACGGCATATATGGATGCTGTCTATGAAATGTGTTGTGAGCTTCTTTACTACTTACTCTATTCATAACACACCTCGCAGACAGTATCTACATATGCCGTTGAATGTGCTTACAAAAGTATACCATTGTACAACACATATTTCAGAAGTTGTGATGTCACAAAAACTGAAATGTGTGGAAAAGTGCCGCATCATGCATGACTTTTAATTTATTACTTATTTACAACTAATTCTATACACAATACATTTCGCAGACAGTAGCCACGTATATCAGTGGATGTACCTGCAAGGTTTTATGATTGTACAGCACATAGTTCAGGAGAACGACGTCATAAACATTAAACAGCATGAAATTGAACTCCAGGGCGAAATTCGCTAGAGATGCAGGTGAAATATGTGGATGCGCAGGCAAAGCCACGGGTAAAAATCTCATCTTAAACCCTTGGAACTATGTCAACCAGATTTGGTACATATATTAGTTACAGTCTGGAAAGAAATACAGTGAGGGTAAGAACCACCAGCCTTCTGTTGGAATGAGCATGATAACATGGAGACAGATGGGCGAGGAGTAGATGGATAGATGGTGAGGGGAAAGGACGAGATGGGCACAGATAAAGGTAGGATGAGATAGACGGAAAGAGAGGAAAGGAGGAAATTGACATGGGACGATAATCTATCGACATCTACATGTACAAGGATACTCTGCAAATCACATTTAAGTGCCTGGCAAAGGGTTCATCGAGCCACCTTCACAGTTCTCTATTATTCCAATCTCGTATAGCACGCGGAAAGAAAGAACACCTGTAACTTTCCGTACGAGCTCTAATTTCCCTTATTTTATAAGAGTCGAGGAACATGAAAGGGAAGCAGTGGTTGGGTAGGGAGTGAGACAGGGTTGTAGCCTCTCCAAAAACGGCTCTGAGCACTATGGGACGCAACTGCTGTGGTCATAAGTCCCCTAGAACTTAGAACTACTTAAACCTAACTAACCTAAGGACATCACACACATCCATGCCCGAGGCAGGATTCGAACCTGCGACCGTAGCAGTCGCACGGTTCCGGACTGCGCGCCTAGAACCGCGAGACCACCGCGGCCGGCGTAGCCTCTCCCCGATGTTATTCAATCTGTATATTGAGCAAGCAGTGAAGGAAACAAAAGAAAAATTTGGAGAAGGAATTAAAATCCATGGAGAAAAAATAAAAACTTTGAGTTTCGCCGATGATATTTTAATTCTGTCAGAGACAGCAAAGGACCTGGAAGAGCAGCTGAACGGAATGGACAGTGTCATGAAAGGAGGATATAAGATGAATGTGGTGTCACCGCCAGACACCACACTTGCTAGGTGGTAGCCTTTAAATCGGCCGCGGTCCGTTAGTACACGTAGGACCCGCGTGTCGCCACTATCAGTGATTGCAGACCGAGCGCTGCCACACGCAGGTCTAGAGAGACTTCCTAGCACTCGCCCCAGTTGTACAACCGACTTTGCTAGCGATGGATCACTGGCAAAATACGCTCTCATTTGCCGAGACGATAGTTAGCATAGCCTCCAGCTACGTCATTTGCTACGACCTAGCAAGGCGCCATTACCAGTTACTATTGATACTGTGCTTAATGTACCGTCAAGAGCGACGTTCACCATTAATGGATTAAAGTTAAGTATTCCACCAGCTACGTGCGTTTTTCTAAATTCTAATTTCCTTGTCCTGTTCCAGACCCCACGCCAGCCTGCGTGAGCTAAAACGCGTGCCTTTCGGCCTCCTTCTAGTAACACGGTGTTGGCTCTCCTGTGAACCAAAACAATGAAAATCAACAAAAGCAAAACGAGGGTAATGGAATGTAGTCAAATTAAGTCGGATGATGCTGAGGGAATTAGATTAGGAAATGAGACACTTAAAGTAGTAAATGAATTTTGCTATTTGGGGAGCAAAATAACTGATGATGGTAGAAGTAGAGAGGATATAAAATGTAGACTGGCAATGGCAAGGAAAGCGTTTCTGAAGAAGAGGAATTTGTTAACATCGAGTATAGATTTAAATGTCAGGAAATTGTTTCTGAAAGTATTTGTATGGAGTGTGGCCATGTATGGAAGTGAAACGTGGACGATAAATAGTTTAGACAATGAGAGAATAGAAGCTTTCGAAATGTGGTGCTGCAGAAGAATGCTGAAGATTAGATGGGTAGATCACATAACTAATGAGGAGGTACTGAATAGAATTTGGGAGACAAGAAATTTGTGGCACAACTTGGCTAGAAGAAGGGATCGGTTGGTAGGACATGTTCTGAGGCATCAAGGGATCACCAATTTAGTATTGGAGGGCAGCGCGGATGGTAAAAATCGTAGAGGGAGACGAAGAGATGAATACACTAAGCAGAGTCGGAAGGATGTAGGCTGCAGTACGTACTGGGAGATGAAGCAGCTTGCACAGGATAGAGCAGCATTGAGAGCTTCTAACAACCCTACCAAAACAATGGTCAAAATTTAATAATGATTGTGGTGTTGCTCACGCTGCTAAATACTGCATTTTCGGGCAACAACAAAGTTATTATGTGGCAGGTGTTATTAGAGCACAGTTAATAAAGTCATTTCATGTAATAATGAATAAACTAGGCAATCATCTTTTCGTGTTCCCCACGCTGGTCTGGTTGTGAATTCATGGCACAATCGTCGAAAATCTAGGTGGTGATGATTGCAAGCTCGGATGCAAAGAGGCCTAGGTATTATTCTGCTATATTCAAAAGTTTTATAGATGTGTTTCACAAACCATTCTTGAAGATTAAACCTTTGAAAATTAGCACAATACCGGTGATGTAAAAAAATAATCGTCACTTCGAATTTAAGTTACACTTCCTTTTTTATTACTTTTGTTGCAGTTATCACGTAACACACAAAACATCACTTCACAATACAAAACATACTTGCAAACATCTTCCTCACTGTTAAAGTTCACATTTTATAAGCTGACTACAATATTTTCCAACATGATGTCCAAGACTTGACTTTTTGAAAGTCCGCCTCTCTAATTCCAACTGCTTACGCGTCCAAAAATCAGAGTTACAAGTACGTCAAAGATCATAGTAACCAAAGAAAGAATATACATAAGAATAATATCATTGCAATATAAACATATCGATGTATCAAAGTACCTCTACAATAATGAAATCAAATCTGAATGTTGTCTCAGAAATATGTTAACTACTTTACAGGAACACAGTAGAATATTGCTGGTATCGGGAGGTTGAGTTGAGGTGCCGTAATGGTTGCGCAATTCAAGTACCATTACAAGCTGCATCAAACCAGTCTCAGGACTGAAGACCACAACAACAACATGGTTTTGGACGGACGGTGTATTCGTACTCATCCCACACGCAGATGAAAGTGAGCATTGAAAGCGAGGGGAGTCTTCACACCCCATACACTCTTCACACGAGGCGGCGGAGTAAAACCGCTCGAGGGCGGAGCCTGCAAGTGCTCTCAAGTGCCGGCAGCCTCAGAGGCTGCTCGGCTGGCTGCTGGCCGCGGGCGGTCGCAGCCGGAGCCGACACCTGTTCCCGGGAACAGGCGGGCCTCGCCTCACCTCACCTCGGCGCGCTGCTGCGGTCATTTTCCCGGGCCGTTCTTCCTCCTCGGCCAGATTTATACACACCGCAGGCAAATTACACACCCGCCGCTAATAACGCCTGCCCGGACGGCCGCGGCCCTGTTATCTTTGCGCGTCTCGGAACACGTAATTTATGTCAAATAAATCACCGGTGATTTCGCCTCTCAATAGGCGATCCCGCGAGACGCGCTCTTATTACGGCGGCTACTGGCGGCCGACGCCCCCTCCCCTCCCATTCCACCCCCACCCGCCCCCCACTGACAATCCCCGCCCGCCACATCCAAACAGCCGTGTACGCGCGGAGACCAGTGTAGGTGTGCTATGAGCGGTAATAGCAGTGCTTTCGTGGGCAGATTGCCGCGTGGCTCACACGGACAAGCGTCTGGCGCGGCCTCTTCGCCGTCCTTAGTCCCAAATGACCCACGCCGAGTAACAAAAGAGTTATTACGGAATTAGATCAGTCGTTAGATTCGTGGCACTAACGACGCGTATTGCGTTACAGCTGACAGCCTACTCCCGCTTTCCACGATTCTGTAGCCGCTCGAAACACCCTTCCGGAGAGAACTGAATTAGAAAATGTGCCGCTTCGTAACAAGAACGTAAGTTAGGAATATATCCTCAGTGAGGATGAGGAAGAACTACAGGACCTGCTGAGTGAAATGAAAAGTCTTCTGAGCACGTAATATGAACTGAGAGAGAACCAAAACAAGTAGCAGAAACGAGATTAGCGTTAAGCTCGACATCACTACTGAGGACCATGTAGTAGATGAAGTGAAGAAACGCTGCTTTCAAAAATGGTTCAAATGGCTCTGAGCACTATGGGACTTAACTTCTGGGGTCATCAGTCCCCTAGAACTTAGAACTACCTAAACCTAACTAACCTAAGGACATCACACACATCCATGCCCGAGGCATGACTAGGGTCACGCGTTCTCTATATAAGCGGGCAGTGCACGCCAGCGGAACCATTCCGCTGTGAGCTCTATCTGCAACACCACTGAAGCACTATGCCTCGTCGACGTGTGTATCGTCGTGTGTAGCGGTGGCGCGGTTCCAGAATGTAGCGCCTAGAACCGCTCGGCCACTCTGGCCGACACGCTGGTTTCCTGTAAGCAAAATAACGCATGACGGAAGAAGCAAAGTGGTATAAGAAGAAGACAATCAGAGACAAAGAGGGCTTCCTCGTTAAAAGATGTGTCCTAGCATCAAATATAGGCCTTAATTTGATGAAGCAATTCTAGTAGTGGAGCTCACGGACCCGGCATTTTAACGAAGTGGTTCACGGACTACGGGGAGCTCCGAAGTGTGTGTGTTTTTTATTATTATATTTGGCTTTCGGACTGTGTCCATTTAGACATCTCAATAGTAATGTCAATTACGACGATACGAAAGTAAGGACTACACAACGTCCCGTCTCCGACCGGGCCAGGAATTGAACCCGGTCCCCTTCGTTTAGCAATCTACTGCACTGCTACCAAGGTAGACAACCCGAGATGTCTGGCATGCGGTACAAAAGGATTTTATCTAGCGTATGGCTAATACAGACATATGATGAAATTAAAGTACATATACATATGTAAATATTGACACACAAGAAACTTAAGTTCGTCTTTACAACTGAATATCCAGTCCTTCAATCCAGCGCACTGCATCTGGAGTTGCTAGCAGGAAGTCCTCTTTGGCGCCGTCATAGGCTCGAATCCTGCATTCACCGACAATGTGATGAACAGTCTGCTACGGAGCCCCGCAGTCACAGGCTGGATCAGGCAGCTTCTTCCACTTAAAGAGAGCATCCCTGCATCGGCCATGGCCGGTACGGATTCTGTTGAGAGTAGTCCAGGTCTTGCGTGGTAGGTCGAATCCACTTGGTAGTTTAGCACCTGAGAATATGTTATGCAGGTGCATATCTGTCACTGCTTTCCACCGACCTTTCCATTCTTCAAGAGGCTTGAAATCCTTAGCAACCATGCCAGCAGCATCACACAGAGTTGGATGGCGTGATTTCATTCTCTTACGATTTAAAAGTGGCGGGTAGGTTAGAATTCCTGGAGATCTTGTGGAATTCCCTCATAAGGGCAGTATATCTGCGTAGATCAGGAGGCATTATACCGGTTAACAGTGGAAGCCAATAAACTGGAGTAGATCTGATTGCGCCAGATATTATGCGCATTGTCATATTCAGCTGGGTATCAACAAACCTTGTATGATGACTGTTCGTCCAAACAGGTGCACAATACTCAGCACTTGAGTACACCAAGCCCAGAGCTGAAGATGCCAGGGTGGTCGCTGAAGATCCCCAGGTAGTTCCGCATAGTTTATGGAGGATACTGAAGGTAATTAAACTGATAAGATGATAAATAAAGAGGTTCTCCGCAAAATCGACCGTGAAATGAACATATGGAGAACACTGACAAGAAGAAGGGACAGGATGATCGGACACTTATTAAGACATCACAGAATAACTTCCATGGTACTAGCGACAGAGTTTGGTGATATATTGTTAAAGTAATAGGAATATCCAACAAACAATTGAGGATGTGGCGTGCAAGTGCTACTCTGACCTGAAGAAGTTGCCATATTAGAGGAAGTCGTGGTAGGTAGCATCAGACCAGTCACAAAACAGACATAGAAAATGGTCATCCCTTTGACAGTAATTCATGTTCTGTGTTAAATTCTTTGTAGGGTACGAAAGAAATTTCGTTCAGATATAGTCTTGACTTGTCGTTATTTCTTCAGCTTGTATGTGCCTTGACTCGTTTTGTAGTCTATTTTAACAATACTCGTCGTTTCATCTATTGGAACGCAAGTGACAATTGCTAAGGAACAACTGACACTCGCTAAGGAACAAATATCAATTTCTACAGAACAGGCAACAATTGCTACGGGACACCCGACCAAAGATAATGAAAGGTAATGTAGAGGGCGAGACGTGTTAACTGCAGCAAAGCCTGTGCCCGAATGCTGTGTATGCATTCGACAGTTCATACAATGCGGTATTTGACGAGCAGCTGGACTGCTTGAGGTCAGCGAAAGTGTAATAACCAATGTGGCCATAGTAATACATGTGTCCAAAACTCGCGATTAAAAAAGGACTCTGAAGGTGAAAATGTAAGGCGAAAGCATGTTGGTGACTGTATATCGACCAATACATGGCAAGAGGATCGATACATAGCTCTAGTGCCGAAAAGGAATAGACGTCTTACTTCTAGGCAGATTGTTAGAGACTCTCCAACTGCTACAGATACTCGTGACTCTGCCACAACCATTTTGCGACGATTAAATTACGCTGGTCTGTATGCTCAGAAGCCTGTTAAATGAATCCTGCTTCCACCACGCCATCGTCGAGGAAGAATTAGTTCGGGTCAGCAACCGTGGTCCATAGTGATGTACCGGGTGACCAAAAAGTCAGTATAAATTTGAAAACTTAATAAACCACGGAATAATGTAGATAGAGAGGTAAAAATTGACACACATGGTTGGAATGACATAGGGTTTTATTACAACCAAAAAAAAAGTGTTGCTAGACGCGTGAAATATCTCTTGCGCGCGTCGTTTGGTGATGATCGTGTGCTCAGCCGCCGCTTTCGTCATGCTTGGCTTCCCAGGTCCCCAGACCTCAGTCCGTTGGATTATTGGCTTTGGGATTACCTGAGGTCGCAAGTGTATCGTGATCGACCGACATCTCTAGGGATGCTGAAAGACAACATCCGACGCCAATGCCTCACCATAACTCCGGACATGCTTTACAGTGGTGTTCACAACATTATTCCTCGACTACAGCTATTGTTGAAGAATGATGGTGGACGTATTGAGCATTTCCTGTAAAGAACATCATCTTTGCTTTGTCTTACTTTGTATTTTTTTGGTTCTAATAAAACTCCATGTCATTCCAAGCATGTGTGTCAATTTGTACCTCTCTATCTACATTACTCCGTGATTTATTGTTTTCAAATTTATACCGACTTTTTGATCACCCGGTACTCCGCTTCAGTGTGACAAGTGATTCTGGCCACCAGTTACTGTCGGAGAGAGAGGAAAAGGCGCTACACACCACAGAATGTTCATGAACGTCATCAGTATGGCCTACACATTATGATGTGGGCAGGCGTTATGCACAATGGCCGAACACTGCTGCACATCTTTGTGAGAGGTACCGTTACAGCACGTCCGTCCATTTAGGGATGGTGCGGTAGGTCCCTACTTTCTGTTTGTGGACGCCAATGCCAGCCAACACAGGACCGCGTTGGACATATTGGAAAGTGAAGATCTTGAACGTATAGAAGGGGCTGCGTACTCCCCGGACCTAAACACTACAGAACGTCCCTGGGATGTTCTTGGCAGGCGTGTTTCTCAGCGAACACCCCCTGAGCGAATACTGCAAGAACCGAAAACCGGCTTGAGAGAGGAGTGGAGTAATATCCTCAAAGGACTCCTCAACAGTCTGATAGCCAGCATGAATAACAGACGCGAAGCGTGCATTAGTGCTCGAGAAGGGCATATTCCTTACTGAGAGTCGGTATCGACCTGTGTGTTGGGAGTCTGACTTGTGTCAAATATGGGCGTTATTTATGTCTGTTATCCCGCTTTCCCATACGGTGAAATCTGTACCATTTTTCGTTATAAATATACCACTCCATCTCCATTACGTATGTAGTGTGTTTTATGCCGTGCTTATAGTTATTCCTGTCCAGTAATGTCTCTGTTCTTTAGCAAATATCAAGCAGTGAGATTTACTGTCAAATCATGTGAGGGGTTGCCTCGTCTGGGATGTCTACATTCTCAACCTCATCTTCTAATTCTTTGGAGTTTTTCAGGCTCCTGTTATTGCCAGAATGGTATATTTTCTTTAGTAACAACATGAGAAGTTACGAAATAAGGAGGTCTTCAGCAGACTCGGAAAGAAAAGAAAAATTCGGGAAAACATTGCCTGGAACGGACCTGTTGATAGGGCTTGTGTTAGGACATCAAGGATTAACTTCAGTGTTACTAGAAGGAGGCATAAAGAGCAAAAACTGTTGCACGGAACAAAGAATGGAATATCCAACAAATAATCGAGGACGTTGAGTGTAAGTGCTACTCTGGTACGAAGAGGTTGGCGCAGGAGAGGAATCTAATCTGAAAACTGGTGTTCAAAACAAAACAAAACTGAGTTGCAAGTACAGTGACTACTCAAAGAAATTGCACCCAAGAGAACGATGCGGGTGGTGGAAAAGTCATCCAGGCAGGTAAAGGTCGCAGTGTGTCCAACGAGGAAAAATTATTACAGTTTGTCATTTTAACAGTAACATTTATTTCAGTACACGAATAAAAAATACCGGATTTCAAGTAGGCTTGTCTGGAGCTGTAGAGGAGGAGATAGTTGAACTACTCAAATGCCTGACTTATCCGTTATTATTTAACTTATCAGTTGTTATTTGCCAACGTCGGTTGGTTCTCTCTGGATGTAACTATGAGAGTAGTTATTGTCTTACAACACACATCAGGATTACATCGACATGCTGTCATCCTTTTGTTAGCAGCCCGATAAGTTAGAGACAGGAAGGTGGGCCTGACGAGTTCAAAACGCTCGTTGACATTACTGGCCGTTCGCCTGATACATCGGCCAAGAGGTTTTCCACGCTCGTTTAGGCAAATGCAGGGCAGGTCCCGAAACTGCTCAGGAAATACGTCACAGAAACAGCTGAAATATGACAACACACAGGACAAAGATTACACAGTTCACGGAAACGTGGCGCAGAACAATTCCCATTCCTTAGGTTAATTGAGTCTCTCGTAACAGGGAGGGCATATGTCCACAATGTTAAAATAAATTTACTAAATCATGGAGACAGCAGACTCCCCTATGATGGATAAACACTGGAAAAGAGAGGCGCTGAGATTCCACGGAACAGGATTTCTCAGTCTTCGCTAAATCATTGCGAGGCAATGGTACATTTTGGGGCATCCAGTTAGAAATCTGATTCTAGACGTTTAACTAATCTTCTTCTCTTTCTTCCCAAAAAGAAAAAAAAATTATAAAATTTACACGTGACCACTTCAGCCAGGAGCCACTCGTACTAAGCTAACAAAGTAATTATTGGGACGTACGTACCGTCTTAAAGTTCTAAACAGGTTTACCATTGTGAGCTTTCTTCCAAGTGTCACGAACAGTCAGGTGCCTATCCAATACAGAATATAGTTTCAGGATGACTGCTCCGCGACCTCAACTTTTATCTGCGACGTAACTGAGTTTTACACTCTCGCGTTACAAATTAGAAAGACTGAAAATTCTTTTAGGACATCTGCACAGTTCAGAAACTTAATAAACATAACAGTTTTTGTTCAAAAACAGTCTAAAAACGACGCATCATGAAGGATTCGAATGCAACGGAAATTGGTAGATGTGATGTACATGATCAGGCAAACAAATGAATACAATTTTAGAAAAATTGTATGATTTGCTTCACAAATTGAACAAGCCAATAACGCGCTAATTCATCTCTGGCCATTATGTAAGCAGTTATTGGGCTTAGCATTGATTGATAGCATTGTTGGATGTCCTCCTGGGGAATATCGTGCCAAATTCTGTCAATTTGACGCATTAGAGCGTCAAAAGCCAAAGTTGGTTGAGGGTCCTGCCCATAATGCTCTAAACGCTCTCAGTTAGGAAGAAATTCCCTTGCTGGCCATGGTGGGACTTGGTAAGCACGAAGATAAACATTAGAAACTCTCCCTGTGGTGGGCGGCATTGTCTTGCTGAAACGTAGGCCCAGAATGGATTACGATGGAGGGCACCAAAACGGAGCATAGAATATCGTGTACGTACCGCTCTGTTGTACGTGTGCTGCCGATGCAATCCAATGGGGTCCTGCTATGGAAAGAAATGGCACCCCAGACCAACAGTTCTGGATGTCGGGCCATATGGAGAGCGACAGTCAGATTGGTATCCCACCACTGTCCAGGGCGCTTCCACACTCGTCTTCGGCCTGGAATCTCATTGACTGGAGGAGAACTGCCTTCAATGATGAGCACCCTTCTAAATGAGTTCTGATCACTAGCGAAGACGTGTCTGGAGACTTCCCAGACGGCGGTGGGATACCAACCTGACTGTGGTCCTCCATAAGGCCTAACAAACAAGAGAGGTGGTCTGGGGTACCATTTCTTTCCATAGCAGGACCCCTTTGGTAGTCATCTGCGGCACCCATACAGTACACATATTCTATGCCCCGTATTGTTGCCCTTCATGACCTTACTCTTCAGCAAGATAACGCTCTCCCACACAGGGCAAGAGTTTCTATTGCTTGCCTTCGTGATTGTCAAACCCTGTCTTGGCCAGCAAGGCCGCCGGATCCCTCCCCAGTTGAGAAAGTTTGGATCGTTATGGGCAGGGCCGTCCAACCATCTCAGGACTATCTACCGCGCCAATTGGACAGAATTTGGCTCTCCCTGAGGAGAACATCCAACAATTGTGTCATCAATGCCAAGCTCAATACCTGTTTGCATAAGGCCCAGAGATGGATCAAAGCGTTAGTTATTTGCTCAGTTTGTGAAGCTCTTTCTCTTGCATAAATGATCCAATTGTAGTGAAATTGTAAACATTTGTTTGCCTGTGCATATAATATATCATATCTACCGGTTTCCATCCTATTCGGGTTAATCTTCCGTGGTGACGGTTTTTTTCCAAGAGCTGGCTGTTTCGTCGTGCAGCGGCATTACAAAAGATTATTTTTCTGAAGAAATTTCCTGAAGCGCTACTCCTTATGTGTAGTTGTCCTTCTAATGAGCTCTTTGTTGCCGGGTCGTTATACGTCTTACATATTTCGAGTTTCAGATCACGCTGGATGTACAGGTTGTCCGAAAAGACTTTCCCTGATTACATAAATTGATAACTTAGGCTAGAAGTAAGACACAAATATGAAACTTGTGTCGAATTGTTTACAACTATCAAAGTTTTTTTTCTGTTTTAGATTCGCAGTACGTAAGTAGTGGCTGAGGTGCAGTGCCCAAGAAGCCATGTTAACCAATCAGGAGAAGGCACAGTGTGTCCTGTGGAGCCGGCCAGTGTGGCCGAGCGGTTCTAGGCGCTTCAGTCTGGAACCGCGCGACCGCTACGGTCGCAGGTTCGAATCCTGCCTCGGGCATGGATGTGTGTGATGTCCTTAGGTTAGGTTTAAATAGTTCTAAGTTCTAGGGGACTGATGACCTCAGATGTTAAGTTCCATAGTGCTCGGAGCCATTTGAACCATTTTTGTCCTGTGGTACCATGAGACACGATCACCAACCACAGTGCAGAGACACTTCCAGACAACATTTGGAAGGAACCCATCTGATGTCAAGAGAATTAAAGCCTGGTATGAAAAGTTCAAGAACACAGGATCGGTTGCTGACCTTCCGAGGTCTGGTCGACCAAGAACCTCAGCAGACAGGGTGGAAGCTGTAAGGCAGTCTTTTTTTACGAAGTCAGAACAAATCGGTGCGCAGGGCATCACGTGAATTACAGATGCCAAAAAGCTCTCTCCATGACATTTTACACAAACGTTTATTGTTTCGTGCATACAAAGTGCAAATCGTTCAGGCCTTGTTGCCCAATGACAGTACACGTCGATATGACTTTGCGGTCGATATGCTATCACGTATTGAGGACGATGATGGTTATCTCAGACGAATTGTCTTTTCCAACGAAGCGACCCTTTTTATCAGTGGAGTAGTGAATCACCATAATGTGCGCATTTGGGGTTCACAACCCCCTGGCGAGGTCATGGAGTGCACCAGAGGCAGTCCAAAGGTGAATGTTTGGTGCGCGCTATTGCACGATCGAATTATCGGGCCATTCTTCCTCGCTGAGGCTACCATCACATATGCAGTGTATCTGGACATGTTGCAACTGTATGCTGTTCCTCAGCTGCTTCAGTATCACCCCGATGTCTTGTTTCAGCAAGACAGTGCACCGCCTCATTGGGGTTTGGACGTCCGTGCCTATCTGGATATGACCTTTCCTGGGCGATGGATTGGTCATGATGGGCCCACGGTTTGGCCTCCTCGCTCTCCTGACATAACCCCATTAGACTTCTTTTTATGGGGTTATGTCAAGGACGAGGTCTACCGAAAACGTGTGCCAGATCTTGAAACCCTGCGGCAACAGATAACCACAGTCGTTGAATCGATCCCTCCAGTGATGTTGGCTAATGTGTGGACGGAAACTGAATATCGCCTAGATGTGCTACGTGCTACCAAGGGTGCTCATGTGGAAATTTACTGATTTGTGAAAGAAACTTTGATAGTTTGTAAACAATTAGACATCAGTTTCATATTTGTATCTTACTTCTAGCCTGAGTTATCAATTTATGTAATCAGGGAAAGACTTTTCGGACACCCTGTATATTCGAAATTGATGCCGAATGATACTGAAAACGTCATTCAGAACCAGTTATGCTCACGTATACTTTCTTCATTAGGAACTCAGCTTACTTATAAACTTTGTATGTTACGCTTTGGGAGGTATACTGAGGTGACACATGTCATGGGATACCTCGTAATATCGTGTCAGACCTACTTCTGCCGTCGCAGTGCAGCCACTCGATGTGGCATGGACTCAGGAAGTCGTTGGAAGTCCACTGCAGACATACTGAGCCACGTTGCCTCTATACCCATCCATAATTGCGGAAGTGTCGTTGGTGCAGGATTTTGTGCACAAACTGACCTCTCGGATTCATATCGGGCTATCTGGGTACCAAATCATTCACTTGTATGGTCCAGAATGTTCTTGAAAAGATTTGCAATCAATTGCGGCCCCGTGAGATGGCACATTGTCATCCATAACAAATCCATCGACGTCTGGGAACATGAGGTCAATGAATGGCTGCAGATGTCTTCAACTATCCGAAAATAACCATTTCTAGGAGTTCGGTTCAGTTGGACCAGAGGACCCAGTCCATTCCATATAAACACGGCCCACGCCATTATCGAGCAACCACTAGCTCGCACAGTGCCTTTTTTTATTTTTCAGGATGGGGCCCCTCCACGCCCACACCAACGTGGGGGACCAAAGCAAAAGTTCTACTGTCACCTCCGTATAACATGTTAGTTTTTGAATCAAGGGTCACGTGATGCGGGATGTGATGTTATCCATGCGTCTGGGTAAGATTATTCATTAACATTGTCCATGAGGAGATAGAAGTGGATGAAAGCGATCGAAGGGTAGCGGTTGTAAGGGCAGAGGAAAAAAAGTGCCAAGGCAAGCGCCAAGGGAAAAAAACCTCTGCGGCAGTAGGACGAGTAGTTAGGGCATTAGCGGCTTGCTATCTGCGACATTGCATGCTAAGTGTGGTTATGTTAGTGCGAGGTATCGTGCATCGTTACCTTTGTCGTTGCGGAAGCTCGTTGCAGGGCTTGCTGCAGTTGCTGCGTCCCTGCAACAGTTCAAGGTCGCTATACATTAGTGGGCGATCGGTCATAGATCGGCTCACAGACAGTGTAGGGGGTGTGTGTGGCTGGTTTGCGTGCTGTGTACAGTACGGTTTCCCTGCGGTTGCCTGTTTTTCGGCGGGTCGAGCATCTGGGGTTACCAGTAGTTGCAGGGGCTCGCTCCAGTCCGTGAGATATGAGTGAGTGTATGAGAGGTAGGAGCCCGCCGGGAAACCTGCGTCGCTAAGTTTGCGTATTAGGCCGTTGTGCCACAGACGATCGAAAGCCTTTTCGATGTCCAGGAACACCGCCCCAGTTGCTTTGTTTGTGTTGTATCCTTGGGTTATGTATTCATCGACGTGGAGGAGTTGTTGTGTTGTTGAGTGGTGATTCCTGAAACCGAATTGCACCGGTCTGAGGGTGTCGTTTGTGATACAGTGCCTGGTGAGTCGTTTTAGTATTACCTTCTCAACGACCTCGCTGAGAGCGCTCAGCAGACTGATGGGTCGGTAATTTTGTGGGAGGGTGTGGTCTTTCCCTGGCTTCCTGAACATCAGGACCTTGGCCGTCTTCCAAAAGGCGGGGAAGTGTTGGTGTTTGAGTATGGCATTCGTGATGAGTGCACAGTGCCTTGTTGACAAGTTGTGTCCATGGCTTCAGGCGGTCTGCGCCACACTCGAATCCTGCCGTCGACTCTTACCAACTGAAATCGGGACTCTCCTGACAAGGCCACGGTTTTGCATTTGTCTAGTGTCCAATCGATATCGTCAAGAGCCCAGGAGAGGCGTTGCAGGCAATGTCGTGCTGTTAGCAAAGGCAATTGCGTCGGTCGTCTGCTCCAGTAGCCAAATTTCTCTACACTGTGGTAACGGATACGTTTGTCGCATGTCCCACATTGATTTCTGCTGTTATTTTACGCGGTGTTGCTTGCATGTTAGGACTGACAACTTTACGGAAACGCCGCTGCTCTCAGTCGTCAAGTGAAGGCCATCGGTCACTGGGTTGTCCTTTGTGAAAGGTGTTGCCTGGAACATGGTACTCTAAGCACATTCTTGACGCTGCAGATCCTGGAATATCGAATTTCCAATCGATTTCAAAAATGGAATGTTCCATGCGTCTAGCCCCAATTACCAAAGTCCGTTAATTCTCGTCTTGCGTCCATAATCACTTCTGAAATCACATGAATCAATTAGGTTCAAATGAAAGCGCCATCAATACGCTGCTCTTTTTTATGTTGCGCGCGCGATACTGCCGCCGTCTGTCTACAGGGCGACATTTATTGAACTATATGAAAAAAAACATAAATTAATTACAAACTACGGCGTGCACACGCTTTATTCAAAATGTAAACGCCACAACAGATATTCGGATTTAGGTTATGACATGTACAATATGCCTGCCATCATTAACGATGAGCCACGCGGGGTAGACGCGCGGTCTATGACCCTTGCCACGGTTCGCGCGGCTCCTCCCGTCGGAGGTTCGTGTCCTCCCTCCGGAAGCGGTGTGTGTTGTCCTTCGCTTAAGTTAGTTTAAGTTAGAATAAGTAGTGTGTAAGCCTAGAGACCGACGACCTCAGTAGTTTTGGGTTGGTCCCTTGGAACTTAGCCGGCCCGTGTGGCCGAGCGGTTCTAGGCGCTTCAGTCTGGAACTGCACGACCGCTACGGTCGCAGGTTCGAATCCTGCCTCGGGCATGAATGTGTGTGATGTCCTTAGGTTAGTTAGGTTTAAGTAGTTCTAAGTTCTAGGGGACTGATGACCTTAGATGTTAAGTCCCATAGTGCTCAGAGCCATTTGAACCATTTGAACCCTTGGAACTTACCACAAAATTAGCAATGATGTTTCGCAGACGAATAGCGAAATTCTGTTTAACCCTCTGAAATGGCGGAACATCGATGCTGTCGATGACCTCCTGAATGGCTGTTTTCAGCTCAGAAATGGTTTTGGGGTTATTGCTGTACATCTTGTCTTTAATATAGCCCCACAAAAAGGAGTCGCATGTGTTCAGATCCGGAGAAGATGGCGGCCATTTGAGGCCCATGTCAGTGGTCTCTGGGTATCCTAGAGCCAGAATGAGGTCCCAGAGTGCTTCTCCAGGACATCAAACACTCTTCTGCTTCAATGAGGTCGAGCTCCGTCTTGCATGAACCACATATTTTCAAAATCAGGGTTCCTTTGGACAGGCGGCGCTGTGGATGAAGATATCGATCTCGCCTCGGCCAATTCGCAGCCGAGTACAGTCTGCCAATGATCGGACGACAACGGACAGAAGCCTACTCGGAAAATAAAAGGGCATCTCTCGCTCACTTTGTTATAGATCATCTTCCAGGGCTGGCTTAGAGAGGGAACGTCGTTTAATGAACTCTTAGAAGGGAACAGACAGTTGTTATAAATTGCATTTGCCATATACTGTGAAATTTTCCTACGATCATTCGCATTAAGCCATTGAGGACCTGTTTTGTGTTATATTACATGCATTGTTGCAGACTTCATTATTCGACAAGTCATAAAGATAAGCAACTCTTTTTAACTCATTCATATGACTTCGTTGCTAATTTGTTGGAGTGTTGTACAACCTTCGTTCTCCTATCATGTTAACCGACCCTGGGGCATAGCCGCGTAATAGTGGCAGGGAGAAACTGTCTTAGCGGTGTACTGTACCAGAAGCCGTTTCACTAACTCACAAACACGGCCTACCGTAACAACTGTGGCAACTCGGCCTCCACAGCAGTAGCGACGAGGCCTTTACAAAACTGGCGACCAGGGTTCACAAAAAGCATATCGCACTGATTATTCCGTGACTGTACTTTTCACACCACACAGTCATTCCTTGAGAGTGAAGAGACTTCTCGATCGCAAAATGCAGTTTCTCAGTCCCCCAAAGGCGCCAGTTCTGCTTATTGACGAACCCATCCCAATGACAGTGGGCTTCGTCGCTAAACCAAACCATACAGCGCATAATACCGTGACTCCCATCATTCCCCGCGGCCAACCGTGCTGTTTGAACGTCCTAACGCAAACCGCAGAAGTTATGACGATTTTATTTCATCGACCAGGGTTCACAAAAAGCATATCGCACTGATTATTCCGTGACTGTACTTTTCACACCACACAGTCATTCCTTGAGGGTGAAGAGACTTCTCGATCGTAAAATGCAGTTTCTCAGTCCCCCAAAGGCGCCAGTTCTGCTTATTGACGAACCCATCCCAATGAAAGTGGGCTTCGTCGCTAAACCAAACCATACAGCGCATAATACCGTGACTCCCATCATTCCCCGCGGCCAACCGTGCTGTTTGAACGTCCTAACGCAAACCGCAGAAGTTATGACGATTTTATTTCATATAGTTCAATAACTGTCATGCTGTATGTGCATATTGCTATCCCACGACTTTTGTTACCTCAGTGTTTGTACACTCTTTCCGTTAAGAACTGATCGGGTTTCAGTTTAGTTTACCTATAAAATTTTACGTTTTGCTTCGGAGGGCATGTAAGCTCTCTTTCACTGATCATGCGTTGATTATCAGTCGTTTTGCTTTTCCCCGCCTCCTTCTCATGCAACTTATTGCAGCTGCAACTTCAAACGGCGCTGTACTCACGAGAATCCGAGTACGCAAAGTATGAACGACAACAGGAGTTTCCAAAATGAATCTTTTATTCTACGCTGGAGCGTTGTGACAATTCCTGGCAGACTGAATCTGTACATCTGGCTAGGACTCTAAACCGGCACAACGTCGTTCGCCGGCGGTGTGCTTACGGGCAGAGTTCTCCTTGCGCTATACAAGACCCACCCTTGCAGCTTCAGTCCTTCCAGTTGTTCTTTCCTACTTCTTACACCTGGCAGAATCTCAATTGCTTACTTCACTGGACTAGGGCATTGCCTAGATGTTTATTTCCAGAACGAATCTTTCGCTCTTCAGAAGGCAAGGTTCGAGGTTTGAGACCGAGTCTGGCTCGCAGTTTTAATCTACGAGGAAGTTTGACAACAGCACTCGTTTCACAGCAAGACTGTTTTCCAAATGAAACGACCTACTGGCATCCTGACTGTTCTGTAATAGGAATTGTTAAACAACCTTCATAACCTAATTCGTAGTGCAGTAGCTTTGTAGTTCTGATGAACATAATGGAGTTGCCTTTGCGGATGATGTCATGATCTGGGATGAAGCAGACGAGGAAGTTTAGAAAGGACTCAACGTATAGAAACATCAATTGCAGGAATACTACCTCCACATCAGCGAGACCAAAACAGTGGTGATGACAGTCAACAGAGATGGACATCCTGCAACAGTGAAACTAGGAGATCACCAACTAGGTATGTGGTCAGTTTTCCATATCTCAGACGCATAATCTCCAGGAATGACTAGATTAGACAGGAGATTACCAAAGTAATGCAAAACGGTACTGAATTCTACAAAGTTTTTACAGTACATGATTCCAGAAAAAAACAAAAATCAGTGGTATTCAACAGTTACTTCATACCAGTATTCATATATGTTGAGTACAACTTTGTACACAATGGTAAGGAGAGATGGGCTCCAGAATGGTGTGGCAACTGTCATGGCAGGAAAGCTGGACAGGACCAAAAATAGTGAACAAGTACACAGGAAACCAAAGATTTACTTAAACTGTATTTCTCCAAACAACCAAACACTTGTTACAAGTGATTCAACAACAAGTAGCGTCCAGCTATTACAACAGTAGCAACAACGCTGATGGAGCCGTGACTAGGCAGCGTCTGCATAGCTTTTTGTAGCAATGTGGCTCCGAGCACGAATGGGGTGAGTCGCTGCTGCTGGACATCCTACACTGCAGTGGCACAGGGCGCTCATGGTACCGAGCCATTGGAGATGTGCATCATTTGGTCCGCCACATCTCCCACGACTGCTATCGATGTCTCACAGGAACTTGCAGTTCAGTTGCCAACCTTGATATGCCATGGGTTTGTACTACTACATGATACCACAACGAATGGTATAGAAGCATGCATCCTCACAAAGAGAGAGTCATTGAAATCAAGGCGTTAGAAATGAATTCCTTGGATCCAACATTCAAAAGACGGAGATGGACGAGTTAAGAAATGAGGAGGTGAGGAAGAGAGTTCGAATCAGCACATCCAGACTTTGGTGGTACGGGTATTGAATGAGGCTGGAACCTATAAGAACAATCGGAATAAATTTGGAAAGAGAAGTGAAAGAAAGACGTACTGTAGGAAGACCCAGAATCTGTTGAATGGATGTGATCAAGGCTGACCTTGCTACCAGAGGAAGGACAATGCATGGTGTTCTTGATGACAGATTATACATGGAGAGATGGAAGTGGAAATGTACAATGAAGATCATGATATGGTTACTCGCCCTTAATTGAAGGTTGCTTATCTAATAGCTTCATGTAATGTAACTCTCTGTGCAGAAATTACCCGTAGTATATTCATATGGTATTTCAGAATGAGAGCACTTAGTGACTTCCAGCACACTTCACGCATAATCTCATATCTTTTCGAAACTTTTTCTTGCTGATTCCTCCCCCCCTCCCCCCGCCCTCGCAACAAAATAGTGAAAGGAAAAAAAACTACTATCGCTTTGTAGTAATCGATGTCCATGTAGTAAAACTTCAGCATCAAGCATGATGTTTTAATTTGTTACTTCTTAACTACTTACCCTATTTGCAAAAGATTTTGCGAACTATCAAATATATCACTTAACGTAACCGTGAAGTTATATCATTGTACAAAATGTAATAAATGGAATATGACGCCATAAATATTTAGATGCGTAAAAAACTCCACTTTCTTCAACAATAAAGGTTTTACATGCTTAACCTCAGATGTTTATTACACTAACTCATTTGCAAGCTGTTCTATATAGTGGAGTACTCTTCTTTAAGGAATCAGGGATTGGAGTAGAGACAGGGTTACTGGTTCACACGTAAACAGAATGATGAATTTATATTACTTGTTTGATGTAAGGAAGATCTGATAAAATGTCGTACAGAACAGGTATTTCGGAAATAATGATCCCTAATGTGACCTTATGTCACTCCGTTGTACACCTAGACATTTTTGGATCGTAAAGTATGAATCTTACGTCTTAAGTATTAGTGTATATGACAGTGAAGAATGCGTACACAGTGCAGCGTTGTTTTGTGTAGTTGATGAAGGAAAGGGAGAAGGGAGAAAGTGGATCTCACTGGCAGCACATGACATAATCCGATCAGGATATTCTAATTTTTAAAAGGAATGAAGTAGTCCTGTGTTTAAAATTCTGCACAGAGGATCAAAATCCAAAATCCCATCGGGCTATCGGGGTATCGGTTTCCATGGCAGTCGATTGCTACAATGGTTCAGGGTACGACCAAATTCCGTCTCCTTCTTTGACCAATTGAGCCAGTCCACTGCCTCTAACGACCTTGCTGTCGGCGGGGCACTGCACTCTTTAAAATTCCTCAGCTTTTCTTTCGAGTCGACAATATTTCTCTTTCGAGATCCCGAGATCGGAGATTCCAAAAATGGTTCAAATGGCTCTGAGCACTATGGGACTTAACATCTGAGGTCATCAGTCGCCTAGAACTTAGAACTACTTAAACGTCACTAACCTAGGGACATCACACACAGCCATTCCCGACGCAGGATTCGAACTTGCGACCGTAGCGGTCGCGCGGTTCCAGATTGAAGCGCCTAGAACCGCTCGGCCACTCCGGCCGGCTTTGGAGATTTGTCTCACATATTGTTAAAATTGATTTGTGTCTAGAAAATGTTGCGGAAGGTGATGCACATTACGTTTCTGCGTTAGATGTAGCGAAAGACAGTTTAGCGCACACTTGTCAAAGATTTAAATCGAAAAGAAATAAACTCTTTCCAAGTAAAAAGTTTTTTCTTTGTAGCTAGACCTCGAGTTGTCTGTAGAACTGAATATCTATGAGTGAATTATTTATGACTGAATTATCTATGAATCTTTATCTCTGTATCCAATAAAATTGAATGTGATTAGAATCACCAAATCTGGGGCTAAAAATTTTTTCATTCAGGACTCAAGTTAAATAGTGTCTATTGTTGGATCACCCAAATATTGCTGCTTTACCCAACTTGGACGAACTTCTTATTGAGTACATAATGTGCAAACGTTGAAAGAAAAAACAGCTGCCACTTCGATACGAGCAAACATTATGAACAGGGATGAGATTTTGGCCAAGATAAGTCACTCGCATTATCATGTAACTTTTATGTAATATAAACATAAATCTACTCAGGATAAGCTTCTCAACTTGAAAGTTTTAAAGTCGTTGGTGATTATTATGGTTGATAATAACATGTAGCATGTTGTGAAAACATATGGTAGCATAGTAATGGTCTTTAAAATCCAAAATGCGTCGTTCAAAATACTAAACATAAATGAGACAGCTGGAAGAGACAGGGAGCTCTGGGAAATATAGGTTGGGCAAGAAATAAATATCTGTTCAATAGTATGTGGACATCAATTAGTTAATATTAATGTGAGTTGTGTCCACTCTTAACCTTTCAGACGGCTTGAATTCTGCTGGGGACTCTTTCAAGCAAGTGTCTGTACATCTGCAGAGGAGTGGCAGCGCATTCTTCCTCAAGAACCGAAGTCAGAGAAAGTAGTGATGTGGGACGCTGGAGTCTGGAGGAAAATCGACATTCTAACTCATTCCAAAGATGCTACATTGTGTTCAGGACTCTGCAGGCCAGTTCATTATGGGAATGATAATGTCCACAAAGCATTGCCTCATGGATGCTCCTTTTTTAGGGTAAATTGTCATGCTGCCATAAACAATCTTCGTATGCGAACTGTTCCTCTACAGCAGTGGTTTCCAACCTGGGGGTAATTACCCTCTGAGGGGTAAAATGAAATTTTCTAAGGGGTAAAAACAAAACAATTCGATTGCGTTAGGGTTATTTTTTAGAGATCATTGTTATTATCATTATTTCGTATGGTGTGCTGACCACGTGCCCCTCCACATCGGCGTCCGGTGACGCATGTGGGCTGAGGATGACACGGCTACCGGTCGGTATCGTTGGACCTTCATGGCCCGTTCAGGCGGAGTTTAGTTTAGTGTTAGTTTATTATTTGATAAGACTATAATACTGATTACTAAGTTATCAGTTCTTATCTTTTTGCAAATACGAGCATCAACCCATGACACAGTTTGGTCGAGGTTAAAGCTTATGACACGAACGTGTGAACATCTTTTACTCACGTAGTCTACTTTTTACCCACATACTTTTTAGATTGTACCGTGCATCTATAACAGTAAAATTTAGACGTATACATCTGAGTTGTAGGTAGTTCCCACAATGGATCACAAATTACTTTATTATTCATTTGGTAATAGATAATCCAGGTAATTGACGACATGGTCCAACATTAACAACGTAATGGTTAGCAAAATGTTGCAGGGTCTTCACAGAGTTATTATTATTAGTAATAGTTGTCAGACGTGAAGCTTTGGCAGCCTAACGTCTTCCAGTTTCTAACAGTCCAGAAGTAAGGAGTCCAGCAATGAAGTACTTTACAAACAATAAGTCTTGAGCATGTATTTTAATTCGGTTGCTGTCAAATGGTGGTTTGGAGTGTGTGTGAAGCAAGAGTCTGTAGGGAGCGGAGTGATGCAGAGGAAGCATATTACGTAACAAGTGTCCATCGTCAATGTGCATAGTTAGCTTTCTCTTCTGAAGAGGAGATATGGGCAGCACTCGCGGCGCACTGCTAAGCGTTTCATCCTTCTATAGAAAAACGTTTGTTAGAAATAAGCAGAATCATTAGTTCATGAAATAATAAAACACTTACAGAAGCTTTCGTCATTCTAAAATTAAAAGTGTTCAAACAGACTTTATTTCGTTCCAAAATTTAGTTAGGCACTGATGTTGACGACGTTAGTGGTGATGGGATCTAGGTGATATCTGACTGCATTCAGGGGTAATAGCCTGAGAAAGGTTGGGAAACACTGCACTACAGTATACCGTACACATTGGTGTCAGCATGTTTAGATCCTACCGCATTTAGCATTCTGTTGAACATAACAAGGGGCCACATCCTAACCAAGAAAAATTGGCTCTAGACATGATAGCATGTTACATTCTCAAGGCTTTCCTCAAACCTAAACTGATTCATCGGGTTGCTGCAAAACATATCGTTATTCATCACTCCAGATCAGTCGTTTCCAGTCATCCCGGTCCAGTGGCGTCGCTCCTTACATTATCTCAGGCGTTGCTTGGCACTGATAACAGAAATGTGTGGCTTATGAGGAGCCGCTAGCTGGACTACTGGCAGCTCCTTGGAACTCAGGAGTGACTCCTCCAGTTGATTTGATGCTCTTTTTAACAGCCAACTTTGGCAATTTGTTCTACGGTCCCTCTGCTTCAGTAAATTGTAAGTAGCTGTTTGTATGTTGGCAGCGCTGTAGACCGTGTTAATATCGCTGACAGCGCTCTGCGCCCTCGGCAAGAGACTCTGTGGTTGGACGGACTAACAGTTAGCGAGTGGATAGAGAAGTGTATCGACATGTTTTTCTTAGTGGAGACTCCGTGTTGGTAGGACATGCATTGGAATGTGAGATGCAAGAAAATGCGGATGTATGTTGTTGTTAATGTTTGGGTAGTGGAATTATTACCAACTATATAAATTTTGGAACTGGATGTCACAAGAACAAGGTAAAATTTTTAAAATACGTTGTTTGCTCTTCAACAAAATCTTTCTTTCGCTAACCATATGCCTCCTAGTAGTTAGAATCTATAGTAGTTAGTGTTATGAAGATTTTCTGTGAGGTAAGTGTCTCCTAAAAAAAAAAAAAAAAAAGAAATAGGGGGTTCGTGATTGAAATTAATTTAGGCACTTAACAGAGCTGGAGATAGTTTCATATTTCCTTAATTTCATATTTTTTGGGCATTTATTATTGTTAGCATTTCTTGCAATTCAGGGCCATTCTTTTGTGTTCATTATTGGAAGTCATGTTGTCACTGTATAGCAGTCAGACTGAGTTGGGCTTGTATATTGTGGGTAATAAATGAATAAGTTAAGTTTCAGTTGTCTTTGTCAGGGAAAATTCTGTAGATCAGTGTTTAAATGATAAAAATAAGTAAAGGCATTGTTTCAAAATGAGCTCTGGGTGGTCTCGGTTTAACTGTCTGTTCCCTCGCGTTTACGCTTTACAGTCACCAACAGTGGCCTTGGGCATCTTTAGAAGGTGATATCCAATGACTAGTTGCACGTTCGAAGTCACTGAGCTCTCCTGCTGTTACTGCTTTGCTCCTGACAACAAACCTGTGGCATATCAATGGGCACCTACGCGGCACCATCCTATGGCAACCTAACCACCCAGAAATCCCAAACCCACCACATGGTTCAGATCCATTGGTGACATCTTCATTATCTAGACCAAAGTTAAAGATACCATATCTAAATTCCTGCTGAATATCAACACCTTCTCTACCTTTTACTTCACCTGGTTCTCTTCAGCGCAACATGCTGCCTTCCTCAAAGTCGGCCACCACCTCAAGGATGGCTACATCGTTACCTGTTGTGGTGTCACCGCCAGACACCACACTTGCTAGGTGGTAGCTTTTAAATCGGCCGCGGTCCGGTAGTATACGACGGACCCGCATGTCGCCACTGTCAGTAATTGCAGACCGAGCGCCGCCACACGGCAGGTCTCGAGAGACTTACTAGCACTCGCCCCAGTTGTACAGCCGACGTAGCTAGCAACAGACACTGACGAAGACTCTCTCATTTGCCGAGACGATAGTTAGCATAGCCTTCAGCTAAGTCAATTGCTACGACCTAGCAAGGCGCCATTAGCATTATATTGCATTTATCTAGAGAGAGTCTCAGTATCATCAAGAACGCTGTATACAAATGATGGATTAAAGTTAAGTATTCCAGCAGCTACGTACTTTTCTTTATAGCATTCATTACGTATCCTGTTTCAGACCTAACGCCCGCCTGCGTGAGTTAGCGCGTGCATCTTGGCCGCCTCTTTCAATTAGTGTGCGTAGTGTTGGCAAGTCTGCCGACACTACACCTGTTTCCACATCAGTCCTACCAACCACCAACAATACCTTCACTTCAACAGCTGCCATCCATTAAACACCAAGAACTTCCTTCCATGCAGCCTAGCCACCTGTGGTCATTACATCTGTAGTGACAATCAGTCATCTTCCAAACATGCTAAGGGTCTTGCTAAGGACTTCACAGACTGAAATTATCCTCCCTACCTCGTCCAGAAACAGATCATCTGTGCTTTTGTCTCCCCAGTTACATATCATCCCCCACATTTCACACTGCACATCCACAAAGGAGCACCCTCTTGTGACTCAGTATGACCCAGGACTTGAGCAACTGAGTCACATTCTCCACAGCACTTTTGACTAACTCTTGTCGTATCCTGAAATAAGCATTAACTTCCCCACTAACCTTCCTACCCCGCCCATGGTGGTATTCCAGCACTGACCCAACCTTGAGATTGTCTTTTCTGTCCTTCTTCCACCCCTCCTCCCAATTCCTTGCCCTATGGCCCACACCCTTACTGCTCCCGTTATATTGGTGTGTCCGCCTCGTGTGACACCTCGTGGCCCATTCCGCATTGTATAGTGGTGTCCGGATACTTTTGATGAGATAACGTAATACGAAAACACACATTTGTATCAGATACTCCAATACTCGCGCTGTCTCTCGCAAAGACGAAGTTGAGGCATTGAAATGTAACAGCTAGGACTTTTTTCACTTCTTTAAAGTTTTTTGCCACCAGTTTCTCGATCACATTTGGTTAATTGAAAATCTAATAACATGTCAACCGTAATCCTAAGCATAGACAAGTATGGGCATTATAGGTAATACTGTCCTTTTGGATCTGGTATGATGAAATAAGCGTGTACAGTGTATTCCGTATGCTTCAGGCAGACACTGTAATTCGTAGCAATGTGTGAAACCATACTATTTACTTACAGTCAGTAAAAGACTGTTATGAACTTTGTCTGCGACACATATTTTAAATTCGATATTATTTGTAACTAAAGAGCCCAATTAAATCATAATACGAGTCTTACTATGTACTTCCAAAGCATTCTCCTCTGAGCGTAAAATGTAATCACTGTGTTGTTTGCAAAAAAGCTAGTTACAACACCTAAACAAACTACTTTAAGGAACTTCCAGAATGTTTTCCGAAAAACTGTTGTTACTGAAATGAAGTATATTTCTCCTGATCTAGGGAACATGCTACGAAGAAATTATATTCGGTATTTTTCGTATAATCCATTAAAATGTAATGTGAATTGTCATATATGCGTACCTATTTTCATTATGAATGAAACTGTTCTGTACCAAGATTCATTTACTGCCTAATGACATTTTACTTTATAATCCATACTATGTCATTTTCCGCCCGGGTATATGTCGAATTCCAGTTGTATTTCGTTAATTTTCTGGTCTTAATAGTCACCGATATTGTAGCTAAATGTATGTAACGCCCATGCAGGCCCGCTGTTGTATGCCAGCTTTGCACGAACTTTCGACGTGGCCACTGTACCGGTCCGATTTGTAAATACGTAACGATTCTTCAAGGCTCCCACTGTACCAATTCAGCTAAATTCAACTATTGCTTGATCGATATCTGGATGACTTCAAAACGAAAATACATTACCTCAAAATACAAAAATACGTGTGGCACTAATTAATAATTAATGTGAGTAAATTGCTCACTCTGGTTAGTTGTTGTTATAGTCGGATTCTTTACTTTCATTTTCTACAGCAACAGCGGCAGATCGTCTTTTCGACACAGATTACTCAAGCTAAGAATTTGTTCAACAGGGCCCCCCAACGCTTCACTTTTTGCAGATACTGATATTTAACTGAATAACTTCAAGAAATTTTATTACAGCATTATATCAACGTAATTCAGTGACGTTATAAAGCTCAGTGCATTATTTGGCTTTCAAATGTTTGATCCCTGCCAACTTCAGTTACTTTAAAGGCGGTAGGAACATTTTTTTGTGGTTACGGAAACTTTTCAGTATTCAGACGCTGTCCTTGGAAACGGCAGTGCGAAGAATACGCGGCAACAAGTGGAGACGTCAGAAGCGCTCACCAGATGGCCGACTTTCCGCCCGCGAGTGATTTGGCTCGGTTCGGACCCCCGAGTCGGGAATTACAGTCTTTACGCAGTGGCCGGTCATCAGAATATAAGTGGCGGTCCCGGCGCCGCCAGCAAGGGGCATAAATCAGGGGATCTGTGACAGAGGGCCAGGTGGTGTTATCCCGCAAAGCAGGCGCTGCTGAGCGCCTGTTAACACACCCGTCGAGACACAACAGCTGACCACGTCCGTCTCCTCCTCCAAACTGAACCTACGGAGCTCTCGCCTCTCTCATCCCATATCCCAGAGACCTTTGTGTGCGTAATGCAGTCCATTTAGAGTACAATCTAAAACTTTTCCTGCTTATATACTGTTCCTTGAAATTCAGGGTGAACTCGTTGTTGTGAGTAACTTGTTGTAAGATTTTGAGGAGTCAGCACTCAACTCAGCGTTTTCAAAACCAACAGTACTTGGCGATATGTTGATAATACTTTAATGGTTGGCCTCATTTTTTTAGGTCAGTAATCGTTAAACTGGGGTCCGTATGAGGCCCGAATCAAGTGGTTTCAGGAGGTGTGCGGCACACTCAAGTCTTACCGTCAGCTCTTACCAACTGAAATCTGGACTTGTCTGACTCGGCCACGATTTTCCAGTCGTCTAGGGTCCAACTGATATGGTCACGAGCTCAGGAGAAGTGCTGCAGGCGATGTCGTGCTGTTACCGAAGGCAATCAAGTCGGTCGTTTGCTGCCTCAGCTCATCAACGCCAAATTTCGCTACACTGTCATAACGGATAAGTTCGCCGTACGTCCCATATTGATTACTGCGCCGCACGGGATTAGCCGAGCGGTCTCCAGCGTTGCAGTCATGTACTGTGCGGCTGGTCCCGGCGGAGGTTCGAGTCCTCCCTCGGGCATGGGTGTGTGTGTTTGTCCTTAGGATAGTTTAGGTTTCGTAGTGTGTAAGCTTAGGGACTGATGACCTTAGCAGTTAAGTCTCATAAGATTTCACACACATTTGAACATTTTTTTGATTACTGCGATGGTATGTCACGCAGTGTTGGTTGCTGTTAGCGCTGTCCACTCTACGAAAACGCTGCTGCTCTTAGTCGTTAAGTGAAGTCCGTCGGCAACTGCGTTGTCCGTAGCGAGAGGTAATGCCTGAAATTGGTATTCTCGGCATACTCTTGACACTGTGGATCTCGGAGTATTAAATTCCCTAACGATTTCAGAAAAGGAATGTCCCATGCGTCTATCTCCAACTACAATTCCGCGTTCAAAGTCTGTTAATTCCCATACTGCAGCCATAATCACGTCTGAAACCTTTTTACCTGACTCTCCTGAGTACAAATGACAGCTCCGCCAGTGCACTGCCCTTTTACATCTCGATACTACCGCCACCTGCATTCGACAATGTCGCCATTTCATGACTTATCACCTCGTACATCTAGCAACCTACAGCCGAATTCAAAGACATCAACTACCGTTTAGAGCTTCTTAAAAGTATGGCTTCCCTGACCAATAGCAAACAAAGAAACTTAAAGACAAAGTAATATTTTAAGATGCGGTTGATTTTAATTGACGTTCTCCAACGTCTGCCGCTTACTTCAGGGGCACAGGGGTAAGCAGCGTGGCCAGTGCCTGTTAGAGAACCTTAGAGGGGGACTGTTTTATTTGTTTGTCTTCCAGTATCAAAGACACACGGGTGTGAGCTGCAATAGTATTAATTTCAGACTGAAATTACATGGATTCGTGGATGCAGATTACACAGACGGTCGTCTTCAGATGTGGTGCATACAAGGTGATTCCGTTATAATGTTGCAGACTTCCAGGGACGATGGAGAAGAGTAACTGTATCAGTATGACGTAAGGGACCCCAGTCCGACAACGACCGAGACGAAAGCTGTAAGCAAAAATCGTTCTAATCCTTCTGACAGTGGAATACTCGTATAGGTACAGTTGTCGATAAGATTTTAGGGTATGCAACATACACAGGTGGTAGTAGGGCCAAAACAAGAAAAAATGTCCTGCAAACATGGGTTCTAAAATGTAAGAGCTATGAGCACTTGTGTTTTCCTTTTCGATAACATCTTTTCTACTGAAAGATATTTGGTTTCCATATTTTTAGAAAACGTAGTGTAGACTAAACCAAGAAAAAAATTGTACAGTAAATATGGGCTCTAAAATGCATACCCTAAGAGCTATGGGCAATAGTTTAAAAGAAGAGACGTGTTTCACAGAAGCGAAGATGAACAAGTGCTCCCAGCTCTTAAGATATGCACTTTATAGACCATGTTTGCCGAATATTTTTCCTTCTTTTACTCCATACCACTTCGTTTGAAAGTGACCACTATACAGTCTTAGCAAATACTGTACCGGTACATGTATTTAACTATCAGAAACATCAGAACAATTTTCGCTTATAAATTTCGGCTCTGTCCTTAACTCAGAATGATACATTTACCCTTCTGTATCATCCTTGGAAATTTGTAATATCATCGCACAGTGACCCTGTATTTGCAGCAGGGAATATAAAATTAAATTAAGGGTGTTGTAATACGACATAATAAGAAGAAACTTGACACGCAAAACATTTAGTAATAATTTGTGATTTGTATTGCATAACGAAGTTAAATATATTTACTGTTTTTAATGAATTAATCATTCTCTCACACGGAACACACAACACTTCGTCAGCCCATTATAGCGTGACAACTTTGAGGTCGCTGAGGGTGAAACAAAAACTATAACAGAACAAACGACACGAAGTGTTCCGAATGGTGACGACTTTTAACGATCGAAACTTGGGGCCCGGTGGCTAACTTACCACGCTGTTACCACAGCTAATCTATTGGGGGCTCATAACATAGTAATTTATGTACGTGACCAATTAAAAATAAGATCAGTACCTATGCGATCCGCGGTGCAATCCACCAATGTCAGTATTGTCTCTTTAAGAAAATTGTTTGACGACATCTGGTTTAGACAATCTCTGAGATCTCTTACAACATATTAACTCCGTATGTGGAAACACAGAATGTCGTAGGGAGAAGGAGAAAGAAGGTTGTTAGTAGTTTATTAGGCGTGTTAGTAGCTGCGATGGTATACTTGGACATTCGGTATTTTGAAAGCTCACTTTTCCATCCCTGTATTTACAGTTCACTAGTTGGAAATACTGCAAAATGATAATACATCTCAGCAGATAATGAGAGCGCTGCATACGTGGAACCGGCAGAATACAAATCTCCTTCATCATAACCAACATGGATTCCGCAAACAGAGATCATGTGAAACTCAGCTCGCCCTATTTGCCCAAGAAATTCACAGTGCCGTAGACACTGGCGAGCAGATTGATGCCGTATTCCTGGACTTCAGGAAGGCATTTGATACGGTTCCGCACTTACGTTTAGTGAAAAAAATACGAGCTTACGGAATATCGGACCAGGTTTGTGATTGGATTCAGGATTTCCTAGAAGAAAGAACACAACATGTCATTCTTAACGGTTCAAAATCTGCAGATGTAGTGGTAATTTCGGGAGTACCGCAGGGAAGCGTGATAGGACCTTTATTGTTTACAATATACATAAATGACTTAGTTGACAACATCGGTAGCTCCGTGAGGCTATTTGCAGATGACACGGTTGTCTACAAGAAAGTAGCAACATCAGAAGACTCGTACGTACTCCAGGAGGACCTGCAGAGGATTAATGCATGGTGCGACAGCTGGCAGCTTTCCCTAAACGTAGATAAATGTAATATAATGCGCATACATAGGGGCAGAAATCCATTCCAGTACGATTATGCCATAGGTGGTAAATCATTGGAAGCGGTAACGACCGTAAAATACTTAGGAGTTACTATCCGGAGCGATCTGAAGTGGAATGATCACATAAAACAAATAGTGGGAAAAGCAGGCGCCAGGTTGAGATTCATAGGAAGAATTCTAAGAAAATGTGACTCATCGACGAAAGAAGTAGCTTACAAAACGCTTGTTCGTCCGATTCTTGAGTATTGCTCATCAGTATGGGACCCTTACCAGGTTGGATTAATAGAAGAGATAGACATGATCCAGCGAAAAGCAGCGCGATTCGTCATGGGGACATTTAGTCAGCGCGAGAGCGTTACGGAGATGCTGAACAAGCTCCAGTGGCGGACACTTCAAGAAAGGCGTTACGCAATACGGAGAGGTTTATTATCGAAATTACGAGAGAGCACATTCCGGGAAGAGATGGGCAACATATTACTACCGCCCACATATATCTCGCGTAATGATCACAACGAAAAGATCCGAGAAATTAGAACAAATACGGAGACTTACAAGCAGTCGTTCTTCCCACGCACAATTCGTGAATGGAACAGGGAAGGGGGGATCAGATAGTGGGACAATAAGTACCCACCGCCACACACCGTAAGGTGGCTCGCAGAGTATAGATATAGATATAGATAGATAAGTAAGGTGATGATGTCTTTAAGACGAGAGCGCACCATCCATATATTGCAAATGTTTGCGCGAAAGTAGGCAGAGTAATAACAAAACATAACGTCAAAGTGATCTCTACTCCTCCATAGAAAATCTGGTCACTTCTGGAATCGATCAAAGACAAATTAAAGCTGTGAAAGACAGGTAAGAATCTGGCGAGAGCGCCAAATCTTACAAAGGACGTACGACACGCACTACTTGGGACCGCATCGTGGAACACCAGCGACATACTCGCCTCATCGAAGCCAGATAGCGCGCTGTCGCCCAACACTGTATTTTTTCCGGCTATCCGATGAAATACAATGAAAGGAACGTTTCACCTATAGTTCAAACATCTGGAACCCCACTGTCAACGAAGCAGAGAAAATCACTCTGCCTGAACCGAGACGGAGGTTTCCAGTTAGATATTGCATGGAATCTTGTCATAGAAAAACTCGTGTTCTTCGTAGCCTGCTTTGTTCTTCCAAGCACAGCGCATGCACTCAAACATGGCCAGTGGCAACTGGGTACACAATGCAGGCGGTAGCGCATGGCCGTGTTTAGGTTACGTGAGGAAGGGAGGAGGCAAGGGGTTCCGTCTACATTTTATAATAACACAATATTGGAAATTTGGAACTTTGTGGTAAGGTCTTATGGGACCAGACTGCTGAGGTCATCGGTCCTTAGGCTTATACACTACATAATCTAACTTAAACTAACTTACACTAAGGACGACACACACACACCCATGTCCGAGGGAGGACTCGGACCTCCGACTGGGGCAGTCGCGCGGACCGTGACAAGGCGCCTCAAACCGCGTGGCTACCCCAAGCGGTAACACAATATTCAGGGCTTAATAAAAGCACAAAAATTTATCGATCTCAATCTAACAGTCGAACACCTTTACCAAATATTTATCCGTTGTGACAGTTTGGAAAAGTAATTTACTATCTCCTCTGGATCAAGTGGAACGCTGTGATACACAGAGAGGAGAGCAAGACTGCTGAGTCTGTTTTGATCTGTACTGTTAGGTAGGTTTTTCAAGATTTAAAAGGCAAAAATGTCCTTCCTGGCGTTGCTGGATGAAAGTGGAAGGATGAACAGAATTTGAAACTGTGCTCTAATATTGGGAAATAATTTTGAATTGATGTCTCTGACGCTACGAATGCGTTTTTCTGGCTTTGTACTTGGTTCTTCGTTAAGCCATTTTTATTTCCAGGCTGAAAATTCTCCACGGCATTCGTGTTAGTCGATTTACTGAAACCACGGAAAACGCAAATATGGATGGGCAGGTAGGGAACTGCAGCCCACTTCCGAATGCGAGTCCAGTACCTGAATAACAAATCCACCTCGTTCGGTGCCAGGCGGTGCGACACTGTCAAGAGTTCAGCCTCGTAAGTTGAAAGGTGGCTGTGTCGTCGGTAACCTTTCACTATCGCAAAATGGATCCTCTAAAGCTGCTGTGCAGTAGACGATTATTCGCGCGACTACTGCACATATGGACATGTCTTTGTTACTCTGCCTTCCTGAAGCAGACTGCCGCTATATGCACACATAGTATCGCAGAAAGAATGCTCAGTATTTAGTGATATGACAGGAAATATTAATCGAAGCAAAAAAGTATGGCAAACATGGGCACTAAAGTGCATTCCTACAGAGCTATGAGAATTTCCTTACTGCGAAAAAGATCTCTTCCACTGCAACCTCTTTGCTTTCCATATTTTTGGAGGAAATAACATGGACCAAAACATGAAAAAATGTCCAATGAAGATGGGCTTTGAAGAGCTATGAGCACTCGTTCATCTTCGCTAAGGCATGCATTTTAGAGCCCATGTACACAAAATAATTTTTTCGCGTGTTGATCCATACTACCTAGTCACAAAATACGGAAAGCAAAGACCTTACATTAGAAGAGATTTGTTCCACAGTATCGAAGATGCAAAAGTGCTCATACCTCTTAAGGTACTCACTTTAGAGCCCATTTTTACTAGATTTTTTGCTTCGAATGATCGTTCCTGTCATGTCCCTGAATACTGGCCATTTCTCCTTCGACACCCTGTATATACCACAGAATTCCTTTGTTAAATGCTTCGTTGTGATCTTTCGATCAGACTCGTCATAAGGATGGTATGCATAATATTTGTTAGATATAGACTAATTGTGTTACCCTTCACATCACACGGTTATCGATACAATTCGGTTAACACTTCTATGCCTGGTTAACTTGCCTTTCCGGTTAACTGACCACACGTTTTTCAAATACTGTTTAATCAACTTTATTAGTATGTCATGCTTTTAATTGAAAATATATCACCGCAAGTTATACGTTTTCGCATGACAGTGAGCAGAGGAAACTGTCTATCCAAATATTCGACACTTATACATCCGTTATTTCGTAACTTTTCTTTAACTCACTGCCATATTTGTGATTGTTATAAACTGCACGTCAACTAACTACTATGTGTCCTAGAATTACCTGATTTTGCCGGTACATTCAGTGGTATACGTACCTGCAATTGTCTGCAAAATGTGTTGCGAATAACGTTAGTAGTAGTAAATTTAAATTCCTTCTTGATGCTGCAGTTTTATTGCTTGAACAGCAAATATATAATAAGTCATACTTTTTTCCTTTCATCGTTTCGTGAGGGATCTGTATCAACGAGAAAAATGGTCATGAAGGAACCAAATAATATGTGAAGTGCAGTCATTCTCAAATACTACACTACTGGCCATTAAAATTGCAACACAACGAAGATGACGTGCTACAGACGTGAAATTTAACCGGCAGGAAAAAGATGCTGTGATATGCAAATGATTAGCTTTCCAGAGCATTCACACAAGGTTGGCGCTGGTGGCGACACCGACAACGTGCTGACATGAGGAAAGTTTCCAACCGATTTCTCATACACAAACAGCAGTTGACCGGCGTTGCCTGGTGAAATGTTGCTGTGATGCCTCGTGTAAGGAGAAGAAATGCGTACCATCACGTTTCCGACTGTGATAGAGGTCGGATTTGCAACATTATGTGATTGCCTTATCATTTTAAATCATTCACAAATCGAGCAGTCGCTCGGCAACAGCTACAGTTAGCAAATAATGTTGCGAGAATATAAAAGGTGAACGACCTGTGACGTAAATTGTTTATTGTCAAAGCGCCGTCAGAGATGCAGTGAGTTATTGACTTTGAAAACCGCGGCGCGAAAAACGGACAGAAGAAGAACACTTTTACACATTTTTTTTTTTGAGGTACGAGATATTCTCGATGAACAGTTACTCATTCTTCTCTTGTCTCCTGTAACTTGTGCCGGACGCGCATGTCTTGCCGCCGTATTATTATTGTTAAAAATAATATTGTTCTAGTGTAAAGTAAATGTGTAATACTAAAAGTGCCTAGCAGTAGATTTATTGTGCGACGTGTATGTGAAAACGTCAAAGGAATTGTTTTCATTACGAGAAGTGCCAGTCAAAACGGCATCCATGTTAAATCCTTCATTGCAGTGTAAGTTCGTCTATTAATTGCCATAAATTCAGAGTTAAATGGAACTGATGTATGGACTATTCATTTACTATAGAATCTATGTCTCACTTCTTCATGAAATCATTTAATTTTCTATATGTTTCTGCCAAATAGAGAGTTCACAGTCACGAATTCTTTCGTCGAGTTCGGACGGAAGTTGCATGCGGCGAAATATTTTCTCAGCGCCATATTCTACTGGTAAATGCATAATAAACTACGGTCCCTTAGGAAATTCATGTTGAGCTATCCAAAATAATTATATTTTGAATAGGCATTTACTTTCCTCTGCAATGCAACTTCCGACTGATCAGACGATCCAACAAGAAACAGCCGCACACGGTCGGCGTTCGCAAATATGTTTCCACCGCTGATTATAGCTGTATGTTACAGCACAAAAGTAACATATTGTTATAATTAGCGACTACGAACGGGGACATTTATAACTGTATGTTTATGTATACACATTTCGTAAACATATCGTTATAGATTGTAGCCCATCACGATTGCGGTTTATCGTATCGCGACATTGCTGCTCGCGTTGGTCGAGATCCAATGGCTGTTAGCAGAATATGGAATTGGTGGGTTCAGGAGGGTAATACGGATCGCCGTGCTGAATCCCAACGGCCTCGTATCAGTCGAGATGACAGGCGTCTTATCCGCATGGCTGTAACGGATCGTGCAGCCGCCGGCCGGAGTGGCCGTGCGGTTCTAGGCGCTACAGTCTGGAGCCGAGCGACCGCTACGGTCGCAGGTTCGAATCCTGCCTCGGGCATGGATGTGTGTGATGTCCTTAGGTTAGTTAGGTTTAATTAGTTCTAAGTTCTAGGCGACTGATGACCTCAGAAGTTAAGTCGCACAGTGCTCAGAGCCATTTTTAGCCATTTGATCGTGCAGCCACGTCTCGATCCCTGAGTCAACAGATGGGGACGTTTGCAAGACAACAACCATCTGCACGAACAGTTCGACGACGTTTGCAGCAGCATGGACTATCAGCTCGGAGACCATGGCTGCGGTTACCCTTGACGCTGCATCACAGACAGGAGCGCCTGTGATGGTGTACTCAATGACGAACCTGGGTGTACGAATTGCAAAACGTCATTTTTTCAGATGATTCCAGTTTCTGTTTACAGCATCATGATGGTCGCATCCGTGTTTGGCGACATCGCGGTGAACGCACAATGGAAGCGTGTATTCGTCATCGCCATACTGGTGCATCACCCGGCGTGATGATATGGGGTGCCATTGGTTACACGTCTCGGTCACCTCTTGTTCGCATTGACGGCACTTTGAACAGTGGACGTCACATTTCAGATGTGTTACGACCCGTAGCTCTACCCTTCATTCGATCCCTGCGAAACCCTACATTTCAGCAGGATAATGCCTGACCGCATGTTGCAGGTCCTGTACGGGCCTTTCTGGATCCAGAAAATGTTCGACTGCTGCCCTGGCCAGCACATTCTCCAGATATCTCACCAATTGAAAACGTCTGGTCAATGGTGACCGAGCAACTGGCTCGTCACAATACGCCAGTCACTACTCTTGATGAACTGTGGTGTCGTGTTGAAGCTGCATGGGCAGCTGTACCTGTACACCCCATTTAAGCTCTGTTTGACTCAATGCCCAGGCGTATCAAGGCCGGAGGTGGTTGTTCTGGGATCTATGCACCCAAATTGCGTGAAAATGTAAACACATGTCAGTTCTAGTATAATATATTTGTCCAAGGAATACCCGATTATCATCTGCATTTCATCTTGGTGTAGCAATTTTAATGGCCAAGTAGTGTATTTCAATAGTGACTGGGCGTTACGCTGCCGAAAGACATATACGTACATAGTTTCTAACTGTAATACTGGACTTAGTGTGTTAAACCTTTAACATAAGATTACAGCTGTGAATGAGTAGGTTATGACAGCATTTCAAATTTTTAAATTCGATCAATAACTGCATCAATTTTTTTGTTGGCCCCGAAGCCATGAAATCGTCCACTGCAACTGGGGGCATGGCCCGGGTTACCCATTTAGCAACACTGATCTGTATCTACATCTGAGTCTACGTAAATACTCTGTGAGTCACCATGGCATGGCGGAGATATCCTCTGATACTACTAGTCATTTCCTTTCCTGTTCCACTCGCAAATGGAGCGAGGAAGAAACGACTGTCTATATGTCTCCGTGCGAGCCCTAATTTCTCGTATGTTATCTTCACAGACCTTACGCGAAATGTGCGTTGGCAGCAGGAGAATCATTCTGCAGTCAGCTTCAGCTCGCGGTTCTCTTAAATTTTATTTTTGTTCCTCGAAGAAACAGTCGCCTTCCCTGCAGGGATTCCCATTTCACTTCCCGAAGCATCTCCGCAATACTTGCGTGCTGATCGAACCTTCCGGTAACAAATATAGCATCTCGCCTTTGAATTGCTTCGATGTCTTCATTCAGTTCGACCTGGTGCAGATCTCAAACATTCGAGCATTACTAAAGAATGCGTCGCACTAGCATCCTACATGCAGTCTCCTTTACAGGTGAACCACACTTTCCTAAAATGTTACGACGTGTGGAGCCAACTGCCACAGAACAAAGACGCAGATAAACGCGTTGCGCAATTTTTTGCGCCTAAACTAGCACACCAGTCAGCTTATTTTATTATAATATTTATAACTTGTTGTTCGTTAAAGCTAGTATGGGCTTCACCCTTAGTCTTGATAGTGTGTTTAGTGTACAGTAACACTGGGCAATTTTATGACTTAGTTTTTTTAATACACTGTACTCGGGTCAACATTCCACGTATAGCTCAGCTGCAGCGTGTTCTTCCATAGAGTTCTCGTTAGTGACGAAAGATGCCATCACGTCCATCCCACTTGAGCTGGTCACAAAGCCATTTTGTTTCGAAGTGGAAAACCGCATTTGTTGATTTCTCAGAAATTCTCTGCTACTATCGACAAATCTGAAGAGCCGATAAACTGAAGGTATATAAATAAGATATATGTGCAGTCCAGTTTGTGTAAGAGTTAAATATTACAAAAAATTTTCTTCGGCTACTCAAAAGCAAAGAAAAGTTATTTCCGTAGATTACAATGGTAATTTTGTGACAACACACATACCTGCAGAAACAACTGCAACAATTCAACAATTGAAATTATAGGAAATAAGTCCCATTAACAACGTAAGGGACGTTTGTGAGTGATTTAGTAAAGAAGACATCGTTTCATCTCATATCACTAAATTTGTAAGCAAGTGTTTAACAGTTTGAACTAATTACCTTGCTTAAAGGACACTGTATGAAATGTGTCATAACCTGGTTTATCTCATATGGCTCCAATGAAAATCGCATAAATAACTCTGTAAAAGTTTTGCTTAATTGCCTTATGCAGTTTTGTTTATTATTATTTTGTTTCAGTAAAGACAGAAGTACCATTATTTGGTTTTTAAGAAAATTAGAAGAACAAATCTCACTAAAGTGGCAAACTTTGTGACAAAAGTTTGCTTAGTACTGATAAAACAAAATTTATAAAACATTAAATATGTCACAAAGGTATAACTGCATGTCGTAAAGAAACAGTAATTCACCCCATCTTTGTGGCAAATTATTTTAACTCTACTTCTCTATCTTAGATTTCATGTCACAGAGTTATTGTCCTCAAACGTTATAAAATTTCGCATGTGTAAATTAAACGTCGCAGTACACATTTATATACAATTATGTTACAAAAGGTATTGCGAATATCGTTAGTAGTAAAGAAGTAATAAATTGAAATTCCTGCTTGATGCTGCAGTTTTATTGCTTGAACAGCGAATATATAATAAACCCAGTATTACTCTAAATGAAATAATTTACAATAAATAGTTTGGTCTTGGGGTGCCAGTGTACATGATTAAGTGGCACACACTACATGCACGTGGCAATTTTAGAGCTATTATCAGGGAACATAGAGAAATAAAGGCGGGCAGCTTGCAAAGTCTTCGTGGTGTCTCAGGGATGGAGGGAATGTGGCACTGTAACGGTGATCCGTCCTTCGGGTCTTCACCAGATTTCGCATACTCTTTTTTCTATCGTCGTCAGTAACAGCAACAACACAACCCTTTTTTTAGAAACTCAGAAGTGTCACGTACGCGATAATGTGATCGTCAAGGCTCAGTTATAACGTTTGGGAAGGAAAGATGGACAGTGAGAGTAAAACATGAAAACCTTTAAGATTAGGCTAGTGAACTCTCAAGAGCTTTTTCAGTCAATATTAGCTCACAGCATCTTCCCCGTGTAAACGACAACAGCCGCGTGGGATTAGCCGAGCGGTCTAGGGCGCTGCAGTCGTGGACTGTGCGGCTAATCCCGGCGGAGGTTCGAGTCCTCCCTCGGGCATGGGTGTGTGTGTTTGTTCTTAGGATAATTTAAGTTAAGTAGTGTGTCAGCTCAGGGACTGATGACCTTAGCAGTTAAGTCCCATAAGATTTCACATACATTTGAACATTTTAAACGACAGCAAAATAACTTAACTCTGAAGGAGTTTCGGGTATGAATTCCTCTTCGTAGCAGACCAACAGTTTCCGAAGTGGCAGACTCTCAAATGAAAGAGAAGAAAAAAAGCTAGAGTATAACATCCATCGACGACGAGGGTATTAGAGGCACAGCTCTAACACGGAAACGAAATTCGCCGTAATCTCTTCAAAGGAACCACACTGGCATCTGACTTCAGGAATTTAGCGAAATCACAGAAACTCTAAATCTCATGGCCGAAATGGTATATGAACCGTTGACCTTGTCAACAAGGGTTCAGGGTAGAATCGTTATCACCACACCATCTCGGTCAGTCTTTACAGGAATGAGAATGCTTCCTGGCCACAGCCCTACGACGATCACAATCCATGAATAAATATAATAGAGCAATCACCTGTGTTTTTGGATGCAGAAATGTGCTCTCAGTTCACGAATGTTGATCATTTGCACATAGTCAATAAACTGGTAGACCTTTCAAAATTCAGGTAACAAACCTGAAACTGTCAGACATACTACAACTGCGAATAGGACTTGTACTCGAGTCGGGATATCTATCTTCTAGTGCAAGACTGACCTGTCAACAAAATTCAAGTCTTCGGAGCATCAAAGCCGCAACTTTACGAAAGCTGAATCTGCCATTGCTTCTGATGGTCTCCGCCGCACACCTTGCCGTGTTATCACGCACGTGATGATTAACAGAATGGGAAACCAATAGCGCAGAGGATTTCCCCAGAATGATTTTTTCATTGTGCAACGTAACGTGAAATACATCGTGAGCAACTGCCCAACTGAAGCTTTTAATCGAGTCGTGAGCGAATTGATCAGCGGTTAGTGCGTCCCCCATGAAAGGCACACAACATGGCCGAAGTCGCGGCCATGCAAAAATTTTTAAACTCCAAGTATTTTCAGTACAGCGAGCACACCACTGCAGAGGGCAACATTCATGGTGGTTAGAGAATCTGAATGTAACTCCTTGACCAAGAGATATATTTGTCAGTTACAAGAGCAGCTGCTGAAGCTAACCGTTTAATGCAAACGGGTAGATATCCTGAAGCAGTGTGCTGATCTATGTTTGCACTGGGCAGCCCGCTTGATTCACTAGCGGAAAATGACGCAGGAAGAAACTACTTTCCACCCTTGCCAAACACTCCTGCGAAACAGACATGGCAGCTAAAAGAGATAGATAAAAGAGACAGAAATTCAAAATGGATCTCATACTTGAATGTAACACGGATATAGAAACAGCACAATCAGAATAGCCTTAAATATATTGCATGGTTCTTTCAAACAGGTAAGTATTATTTCCGTAAAGTAAACTTGTATGAGGAAATTCTGTACATATTTCATCATTATACGCAAGCAAAAGGTACTGGATTCACGGCTCCCACATTCCCATTAAAATGTAAATATTTTAAGCGAACAGTTGGCTGGGGTTACATGTTGCAGAACAAAAGTCATGGTTACAGCAACGAGAAACTTCGCTTTATGCGACTAGAGGTATTAGTTTATATAGTGTACACAACAGAACAAGTTTGAATGCAACCTGTGTGCAGGAAGATCATGAATGTTTTATTAGTCACTTACTTTACCCGGCAAAAAAATCTCCCTTGAATATTTCAGGTTCCGCTTCTTCGTACCGCCTACAATGCTCGTACAGGACCTTTCAAACCTTGAGTTGGTCTCGAGCTTCTTCTCCCTTCTTCCACTTAACGAAGTACATGGTGATCAGTCACAAACGTTGCGGATACAACATCAAAATAATGCTAGGCAACAGCATTCGTCGGCCCGGACGATATTGCATTGTTGGAGCGTCTTCTCAAACAGATGTTAAAACGGCTCGTCATATTTCCACAGAGTACTCAAAATTGTTTTACTTACCATATGTTATAACCGTTCTTCTATTGTGGTCGTGCTGAATAATAATACGAATAAGAAAAATGATGCAATGGATGGCTCAAGCTATAATTTCTGTTTCTGAACAAGTATCTGTAGAATATACGAGGGTTATTCCAAAAGTAAGGTCCGATCGGTCGCGAAATGGAAACGACTATGAAAATCCGATAAAGCTTTGCACAGATGTGTTGGGTAGTGTCTCTAGTATAACCCCAGTTAGCATCACGTCGCTCTTCTCATTTCTGAGCTCGCAGTGAGTGCGTAAAGATGTCTAGAAAATAGTGTCTGCCGCCAAGTACGAGGGCCTGGTGAGAAATTTCGCCTGAAGCTATGCAGCAAACATTACATAACTGTCGTGCTGTTTCTTCTTCAAGACAATTCTCAGCCGCATTCTGCAGGGGCAATGAAGATGCTCCTGCATCGTTTTCAAATGGAAATGTGAGATTACCCACAATACAGTCCGCAATTGTCTCCCCCTGAGTTTCATCTCTGGTCACATGAACCGCTGTCTTTGAAGACAACATTTTGACACAGACAACGAGGTGTAGGCCAGCGTGGAGAATTGGCGGAAAGCACTGGCGACTGCCTTCTATGATGAGGCTATTGAAAAGTTGATACAACGCTATGACAAAACTCTAAGTCAGAACGGCGACTACATAGAGAAGTAGCTGAAAGGTGTAGCTAATTGTTACAAGTAAAACATTTCTGATGTTCACTGTGGTTTCAATTTGGCAATCAATCGGACCTTACTTTTGGAATAACCCTCGTAAATCTCGCTTACCGGGTATCCCATTTACATACTATGTAACAAAACAATTTCTTTCCTCTAGGCACCACCGCGTCTGACACCATTAAAAATATCAGTGCCAAAAACATAATACAGGGTCGTGTTATCAAAACAGTTTTGTTTGGATTAGGATCGTAATGTGTGGGATCTGTATGATAGCGCAAATGTGCAGATTTGCTCCATCTGCTGTTTTTATTTTCTTTTATTACTGCGACATACTGCCTGGCAAGTTAATAGTCATTACTATTAGGTTACTTGTGCACTCAACATTGAATGTTTTACAGAACCTGTAGTTACAACGAGTGTACCCCAAGAAGGAAAATACGGCTCTTAATTTATGTAATTGTAAATGATATCTCTGATAAGGTTGCCATTGTTCCACATTGTTCGCTTACAGTGCTGTTGTCTACAGAGAAGTATATTCCCAGGATGGAATTGCTAGGGTATTATGTGCTCTTGTTGTAGTGAACGACAGCAGTCATTGTATGGTGTTTAATCGTCATAAAATAGAAAAGGAAACGAACAGTTTCTAGTTACACTATTGGTGGTAACATTCTGGTGCTATCATGTCGTAATCGTAATGGAATTACACGAAGTTTGTAATCCATGGTATGCAAGACGATGAAGGCTTATTATTTGTTCGGAGGCTTTTTGAAAAATGCAGTACTGCCGGTAAGAAAACTGCGTTCAAGACTCAGGTGTTCGGAAAATTAGAGTAATGTCTCAGTGCCTATGATCCTCATCAAGTAAACCCGACGGAAGTAATTTACCAGAGTGCATATTATATACAGAGCAATTGGCTCCATAAATGAAAGCACACATGAAGTACCTGGGCAACGGTAAGTACCGGCAGATCCTTCCACACACCGAGATACGACAAAACGACGTGTATTCAGAATCTAAAACGAAGAAAAGGCCCTTTTCAGAGCCGTGTTTGAGAGTCATATCTCTCAACACTGAGGGCACATCAACTGAAAAAGAAGAACCTATATCCAACACACGTAAACTTCACTCCTGCGACGTCCTGCGCCTCCAGGAGACACATAGAGGGCCATCACAACGCTGTCCAAATATTCCTGGGATGACCTTGGTGAAGGAGTGCCTTCACGACCAATATGGAAGTGCTCTATTTATTCGGCCTGGACATTCAAGTTAACACCGTTAACAACACGGAAATCATTTCTCAAAAAATGTTCAAATGTGTGTGAAATCTTATGGGACTTAACTGCTAAGGTCATCAGTCCCTAAGCTTACACACTACTTAACCTAAATTATCCTAAGGACAAACACACACACCCATGCCCGAGGGAGGACTCGAACCTCCTCCGGGACCAGCCGCACAGTCCATGACTGCAGCACCTTAGATGGCTCGGCTAATTCCACGCGGCGGAAATAATTTCTGTTATCATCGGAAGCATTACCATGTCATCAATATATAAACCACCAGGGGAAAGGTTTGCTTTCAGCCGACATGTTTGTCACCCACAGCTAATAATGGGAGACTTTCACTGTCACAGTTAAGTGTGGGGCTACCAAGACACAAATAAGGACGAAGAATTACTGGAAAGCTGGACAGAACAACACAAGCTGAATCTCATTCATGATCAGAAACAGAGTGCGTCATTCAGCAGTGCAAGATGGAAGAGAGGGTATAACCCAGACCTCATATTTGTTTCCAAAAGCCGCCCGGGGTGGCCGAGCGGTTCTAGGCGCTGCAGTCTGAAACCGTGCGACCGCTGCGGTCGCAGGTTCGAATCCTGCCTCGGGCATGGATGTGTGTGATGTCCTTAGGTTAGTTAGGTTTAAGTAGTTCTAAGTTCTAGGGGACTGATGACCTCAGAAGTTAAGTCCCATAGTGCTCAGAGCCATTTGAACCATTTTTTTTGTTTCCAAAACCTTGTCTGGGTCATTCAATAAATTTTTTCTTAACCCTATCCCAAAGACCCAACACAGACCAATCATGCTAAAGTTTAGACCAGTAATAAGACACTAAAAATACCCGTTAACTTCGAAAGGGCTAACTGGAAAAAATTTGCGGGCACCTTAGATACGGAAATCTTAAATTTACCATCAAACACTGAAAACTACGGAAAGTTCGTCCAAACTGTTAAAAGATCAGCAAGACTCAGCATATCCTGAGGCTGCAGAACACTCTACATTCCTGGAGTTTCCAACGGCATGAAACAAATATATAACGAATACCTGGAGCAGTGTAGCCAGAACCCTTTCAGTGAAGAAATCATAAAACTTGGGGATCAGCTGACTGAAACTAGAAGCAAAGACCGAGAAGAGTCCTGGAAACATAATATGGAGAGTCTTGACATGAAGCATAGTAGCAGAAGAGCTTGGAACCTAATAAAACGATTGTCTAGCGACCCTGCAGACCCCAAGGATCAGGTTTCCGTGACAGCTAATCAGATCGCACTTCAGCTCCTTTTGAATGGTAAACCAACCAGGAACAGCAAGATTGCCACCTCATATAAGAGGCCAAAAGTGACTGAGATACCACCTGAGCCATATTTCACTTCAACAGAATTGGAAGCTACTATCAGTTTCTTGAAACCCAAGGAGGCCGCGGGTCCCGATGGCGTCGTTAATGAATTTATACAGAACATGGGGCCCATAGCTAAGGAATGGCTCTTACAACTCTACAATTTCTGCTGGTCTAGCAAGACGGTACCTAAGCTATGGTTGAAGGCCAAGGTAGTATCTATCCCAAAGCCAGGTAAAGCAAGAGATGATGATCGTCCAATATCGTTGCATTGTTGCCCTTTCAAACTATATGAACGTCTTATCTGTAATAAAATAGGACCACAACTAGAAAGCCAAATCATTCCACAACAAGCAGGATTCAGACCTGATAAGTCTTGCACTGGCCGGGTCCTCTGCCTAACACAATACAAAGAGGACGGTTTTGAGAAGGGAGAAAAAACTGGTGTGGTGTTTGTCGACTTATCAGCAGCATACGACTCGATAAACCGCAAAATCCTCCTGGGAAACATTTGCAAAACGACGAGAAACCTCCATCTTACTGAAGTTGTGAGATTACTGATCTCCAACAGAAGATACTATGTGGAATTTCAAGAGCAAAGAAGTCGCTGGAGGAACCAGAAAAATGGGCTCCCACAAGGTGGTGTTTTGTCCCCTCTACTTTGCAATCTGTATACAAATCACCATCCAGCTGGAACAACGACAAGAAGTTTTATTATGCTGATGATGAAGGCATTGCCTGCCAATCCAGATCAGTCAAACATATTGAGAGAAACCCAACAGATGCCTTAGAAGTACTAACTGAATATTAGAACGGAAACCAGCTCCGAACGAATCCAGCAAAGACGCAGACTTGTTTATTTCATCTGAACAATAAGGAAGCAAACAGGAAATTACAATTGGAATGAAACTCACTTAAACTTAAATACTGCCCAAACCCAGTTTATCTTGGAGCCACGTTAGATCGAACATTGTCTTACAAGAAACATGTATAAAAAACTAAGCGAAAGTCAGCACACGGTACGATATAGTCGGCAAACTTACCAACTCAGACTGGGGAGCAAATCCTGAAATTCTACGTGTATCAACTCTGGCATTGTGTTTTGCTCCAGCTGAATGTACATGCCCCGTATGGAGAAGATCGACACATGCCCAGAAGCTAAATACAGCGCTGAGTGACTAATATCGATTAATTACGGGATGGCTGAAGCCTACAAACCGTGTTCTGAAATAGCCTCCCCTCCCCCTCCTCTCCCCCCTCCCACCACTCCCACACACACATAGATCAGACGGCAAACGTTGGCGATGGCCGAATGAAGCAGGCAGTGCGAAGATAGAAGACATCCCCTGTGCCCAGATCAGCCAGCGGTGGCAATAAATCTAGGAAAGATTTCAAATCAGATGGCTCGAAGCACTATGGGACTTCACATCTGAGATCATCAGTCCCCTATACTTAGAACTACTTAAACCTAACTAACCTAAGGACATCACACACATCCATGCCCGAGGCAGAATTCGAACCTGCGACAATAGCAGCACCGCAGTTGCGGACTGAAGCGCCTATAACCGCTCGGCCACAGCGGCCGGCGGAAAGATTTCATTAAAGTAGAACGTCCACTAAATGAATGTCAATCTACAACCAGAAAATCAATGTGGAAACAGAAATTGGATGAAGGCAGTCTGAAAAATTGGAACATTAAAGAAAAACTTCCTGCTGGATCACAACTGGAATGGAGAGTCTGGAAGAGCCTAAATAGACTTAGGTGTCAAACGGGAAGATCAAAGAATAATCTGTTAAAGTGGGGATACACCGAAGAAGAGCCCTGCCAATGTGGAGGGAAACAAACGATGACACACCTGCTGCTCTGTTCATCCTTGCTGGCCCCATACACTTTCCAAGACCTGTGGTTGGCCAACGACGCTGCAGTGAAGTGTGCCGAACACTGGAGAGAGATATGAGCCTTGCCGTAGACAACAATGACTACTTAAGATATGTGAAGATCATGAATGTATATGTGAATGTATAACTATTATTTAGCTGTATTCGTAACCTAGTATATATAGCCTATCAATGAATTACAGGTGTGGCTCAAACACATTTAAATAAATAAATAAACAGCTGCATTAGAGCTATGACGAGGCGTTTCCATAGGAACATTTCCAAAATCGCGTTATAGACTCGAGAGACAGCTGCGCCGAACGTACAGAACTGTCCAGGATCATCTCACGCCGAGTCTACTACGTAATATCAAAGGTGTTTGCACGAATGAGTGGAAATTAAATGTTTCGGTATTAAAGTTGTTCATTTTTTGTTTTCGCTTCCAATAGAAAATTGAAAATATGAATACCAGGGCAATGTCGGGTTTGTCAGCTGCAATATACAATATAAAAAGAGGCCATCTAAGTATTCTCCAACAGAGCAAGGGTACGTCCACATCTGAATATACATCTACAAAATGTTCATATGTGTGTGAATTCCTAAGGGACCAAACTGCTGAGGTCATCGGCCGCTAGACTTACACACTATTTAAATTAACTTACCCTAAGGACAACACACACACCCATGACCGAGGGAGGTCTCGAACCTTCGGCAGGAAATACAGCGCAATTCATGCATGGTGCCTCTAACCGCGCGGCCACTCTGAGCGGCCGTACATCTACATTCCACAATGCATTGTGTAGTGCACTGCAGGTGGTATTTTCCATTGTACTATTTACTTGATCGCTTAAGCGCTTCTATCCGCTCTGTAACTATCATTATATCTTCGCGTCCACAACGGGAGCGATATGTATTCCTAGGTTCATCACTTACCATACGTTTATGAAAATTTGTAAGCAGGCTTTCGCTGGATAATTTGCGTTTATTTTCGAGCGTCCGTCGGTGCAATTTTTCCAGCAAATCATTGACACCCTTCCATGGCCAAACAAATCTGTGACATATAATAAAATGAATGAAATAAATTCTGACTCGGCTGCAACTACGCTCTGAGGCATTGAAATAATTTCATTGGCGACAAGCGAAATTTTATGCCGGGTTGGGAATCTAATCCGTATTTCCCTCTTCCTTGTAATGTATTCTTCTCCACTGCTATTATCACCGCCTCTTCTTCGCTCAAGACAGATGAGCTATTTGCTCATTTCTCTACAACACTTTTAGCGCTTTTCTATACAGGTTCTTCTTTCTTCCTGATTTTGAAGGAACCACCACTTTGACTCTAAAAAAATAATATCTGCACCACTTCGGGCGTTGACCCCTAACTACATCTAGATCTACGTGATTACTCTGCTATTATCAATAAAGTGCCTGGCAAAGGGTTCAATGAACCACCTTCAAGCTGTCTCTCTACCGATCCACTCTCGAACGGCGCGCGGGAAATCGAGCACTTAAATTTTTCTGTGAGGCCCTGATTTCTCTCATTTTATCGTGATGATCATTTCTCCCTGTGTAGATGGGTGCCAACAGAATGTTTTCGCAATCGGAGGAGGAAACTGGTGATTGAAATTTCATGAGATGATCCCGTCGCAACGAAAAACACCTTTGTTTTAATGATTGCCACTCCATTTCACGTACCATATCTGTGGCACTATCTTCCCTATTTCGAAATAATACAAACGAGCCGCCCTTCCTTGTACTTTTTCCTTGACATGTGTCAGTCCCACCTGATGCGCATCCCACACCGCACAGCAATACTCCAGAATAGGGCGTGGTGTAAGCAGTCTCTTTAGTAGACCTGTTGCACCTTCTAAGTGTTCTGCCAATGAATCGCAGTCTCTGGTTTGCTCTACCCACAACATTATCTATGTGACCGTTCCAATTTAGGTTATTTGTAATTGTAATCTCTAAGTATTTAGTTGAATTTACAGCCTTTAGATTTGTGTGACTTATCCCGTAATCGAAATTTAGTAGATTTCTTTTAGTACTCATGTGAATAACTTCACACTTTTCTTTATTCAGGGTCAATGCCGTTTTTCGCTCCATACAGATATCTTATCGAAATCATTTTGCGGTTGATTTTGGTCATCTGATGACTTTACAAAACGGTAAATGAGAGCATGATCTGCAAACAATCTAAGACGGCTACTAAGATTGCCTCCTATGTCGTTAATATAGATCAGGAACAATAAAGGGCCTATAAAACTACCTTGGGGAATGCAGGATATTACTTCTGCTTTACTCGATGACTTTTCGTCTGTTGCTACGAACCTTTCTGACAGGAAATCACGAATCCAGTCGCGCAACTGAGGCGATATTCCATAGTCACGCAGTTTGGTTAGAAGACACTTGTAAGGAACGGTGTCGAAAGCCTTCTGTAAATCTAAAAATATTGAATCAAATTGATATCCACTATCGATAGCACTCATTACTTCATGAGTATAAAGAGTTAGTTGTGTTTCGCAAGAACGATATTTTCTGAATGCGTGCTGACTATGTGTCAATAAATCGGTTTCTTCGAGATACTTCCTAATGTTCGAATACAGTATATGATCCAAAACCCTACCGAAAATCGACATTAGTGATATGGGCCTGTAATTCAACGGATTACTCCTACTTCCCTTTTTGGGTACTGGTGTGACATGAGCAATTTTCCAGTCTTTAGGTACGGATCTTTCTGTGAGCGAGCGGTTGTATGTAATTGCTAAATATGCAGCTATTGTATCAGCATACTCTGAGAGGAACCTGAGTGGTATTCAGTCTGGACCGGAACCCTTGCCTTTATTAAGTGACAAGCTGCTTTGCGACGCCGAGGATATCTACTTCTATATTTCTCATCTTTGCAGTTGTTCTTGATTAGAATTCAGGAATATTTACTTCGTCTTCATTGGTGAAGGTGTTTCGGAAAACCGTGTTTAATAACTCTGCTTTAGTGGCACTGTCATCAGTGACTTCACCGTTGTTATCGCGCAGTGAAGGTATTGATAGCGTCTTGCCACAGGTGTGCTTTATGTATGATCAGAATCTCTTTGGGTTTTCTGCCAGATTTCTAGACAGAGTTTCGTTATGTAAATTATTAAAAGCACTGAAGTTCGTGCAATATTTTGAACTTCTGTAAAACTTTGCAAGTCTTGGAGATTTTGCGTTCTCTTAAATTTGGCATGCTTTCTTCGCTGCTTCTGCAACAGCGATCGGTCCCGTTTTGTGGACCATGGGGGATCAGTACCATCACTTATTAATTTATGTGGTATATATCGCTCAATTGCTGTCGATACTACCTCTTTGAAATAATTCCACAACTTTTCTGCCCTTGCATGATGAGATCGGAAGGAGTAAAGACTGTCTCTTAGAACAGCGTTAAGCGCATTTTATTAGCTTTTTTACATAGATATACTTTGCGTTTCTTTTTGAAGGTTGTAGGTGTTACGGCATTCTGCCTAGCAGCAACTGCCTTGTGGTCGTTAATCCCTGTATTCTTCACGATACTCACTATTTGTCCAGGATTATTTGTTACTCAGTGCTCAAGTATGACTTCGCAACCATTTACGCTACGAGTGGGCTCATGAACTAATTGTTCAAAATAATTTTTTGAGAAATCATTCAGTACAATTTCGTATGACGCTTTATGCCTGCCGCCGGCTTTAAACACATAATTTTTCCAGAATATCGAGGGTAGATTGAAGCCACCACCTACTATAACTGTATGAGTGGAGTACCTATTTTAAATGAGACTCAAGTTTTCTTTGAACTGTTCAGGAACTTTATCTTCTGAATCGGGGGATCGGTAAAACGATCCAGTTAATAGTTAAGTTCGATTGTCAAGTATAACCTCTACCTATACTATTTCGCAAGAACTGTTACTTCAATTTCACTACAAGGCAAACTGCTTCTGACAGCAATAAATACTCCACCACCAACTGTATTTAATCTATCCTTTTTGAACACTGATAGTTCGTTTGAAAAAATTTCGGCTGAACTTAATTCCGGTTTTAGACAGCTTTCTTTACCTATAACTATTTGGGCTTCAGTGCTTTCTATTAGGGCTTGAAGCTCTGGTTCTTTCCCAACACAGCTACGACAATTTACAACTACGATACCGATCGTTTCTACAACTAGCTTACTGTATTTTACCTGCCCCCTTTTAGACGGACGCACTTTCTGTGGCTTCCTGATACCTTCTAACCTAAAAAACCGCCCAGTCCCTTCCACACAGCCCCCGCTACCCGTGTAGCCGCTTCTTGTGTGTAGTGGACTCCTGACCTGTTAATCGGAACCTGGAAACCCATCACCTGATGGCGCAAGTCAAGGAATCTGCAACTTACAGGGTCACAGAACCGCCTGAGCCTCTGATTCAGTCCCACCACTCGGCTCTGCATCACAGGAACACAGTCGGTTCTATCGACGATGCTGCAGATGGTGATCTCGAAAGCAAGACTGGCATTTCCGCTAGCCGCCTCAAACCAGAGAGACGCCTATCCCAATAGTTTTGGCTGAATCTCCTTTCGGATGAAAGGTTTTTTCTTCTAGTGGTTTTTTTTTTTTTTTTTTTTTTTAACCTCTGCTGTCCGGACGCGACTCCGACCCAAATTCCCATCTTGTCTACTGACGTAGCACGCCCTGTCATAGCTGCAGTATTATGAGTAGTGTATGTCTGAAAGAACAGACACAACACATACTTAAACCTTTGACAGTTCGTGTTGCCTTGGTTTGTATATGTTCGATATCCATCGCTAGTCCTGTTTGGTACGGGCATTAGTACAAATTTGAGCAATATTCTATGCTGGATGACATGAGTGTTTCGTAAGCAATTTCGTTTGTAGACTGATTGAATTCTCATAGTATGCTACCAATTAAGCGGCTCTGTTTCTCAGCGTCACTAACACTAACATAGACTCGTCTGCGAAAATTAAGACCGAAAGTAACTTTCCCATAATGTGTCACTGCGATGTAACATGCTCGATGAACCTTGCACCATGGAGAGGAAGAACTGATATAGCGAAGTGCAGAAGGCAACTGAAATAAATATGCAATGAGACGAACATAAATGACACTTTCATTCAAACACAATAATTAAACTAAAACCATCGCAATTCATAGTTGTTGTTGTGGTTTTTGTGGTCTCCAGAGACTGGTTTGATGCAGCTCTCCATGCTCCTCTATCCAGTGCAAGCTTCTTCATCTCCAAGTAACTACTGCATCTTATATCCTTCTGAATCTGCTTAGTGTATTCATCCCTTGGCCTCCCTCTACGATTTTTACCCTCCACGCTGCCCTTCAGTACTAACTTGGTGATCCCTTGATGCCTCAGAATATGTCCTACCAGCCGATCCCTTCTTCTAGTCAAGTTGTGCCACAAATTTCTTGTCTCCCCAATACTATTCAATACCTTCTTATTAGTTATGTGATCTGCCCATCTAATCTTCAGCATTCTTCTGCTAGCACCACATTTCGAAAGCTTCTATTCTCTTCTTGTCCAAACCATTTATCGTCCATGTTTCACATCCATACATGGCTACACTCCATACAAATACTTTCAGAAAAGACTTCCTGATAAGTAAATCTACACTCGAGGTTAACAAATTTCTCTTCTTCAGAAACGCGTTTCTTGTCATGGTCAGTCTCCATTATACATCCTTTCTACTTCGACCATCATCAGATATTTTGCTCCCTAAATAGCAAAACTCATCTACTACTTTAAGTGTCTCATTTCCTAATCTAATTCCCTCAGCACCACCTTATCTAATTAAACTACATTCCATTATCCTCGTTTTGCTTTTGTTGATGCTCATCTTATATCCTCCTTTGAAGACACTGCCCATTCCATTCAACTGCTCTTCCAGGTCCTTTTCTATGTTTGAAGGAATTATAATGTCATCGGAAAACCTCAAAGTTTTTATTTCTTCTACTCCAAATTTTTCTTTTGTTTCCTTTACTGCTTGCTCAAGATATATATTGAATAACATCGGGGATAGGCTACCACCCTGTCTCACTCCTTTCCCAACCCACTGGTTCCCTTTCATGCCCCTCGACTCTTATAACTGCCATCCGCTTTCTGTACAAATGGTAAATAGCCTTTCGCTCCCTGTATTTAACCCCTGCCACCGTCAGAATTTGAAAGAGAATATTCCAGTCAACGTCGTCAAAAGCTTTCTCTAAGTCTAAAAATGCTAGAAATGTAGGTTTGCCTTTCCTTAATCTATCTTCTAAGATAAGTAGTAAGGTCAGTATTGCCTCACATGTCCCAACATTTCTACGGAATCCAAACTGATCTTCCCAAAGGTCGGCTTCTACCAGTTTTTCCATTCGTCTGTAAAGAATTCGCGTCAGTATTTTGCAGCCGTGATTTATTAAACTGGTAGTTCGGTAATTTTCACACCTGTCAACACCTGCTTTCTCTGGGATTAGAATTATTATATTCTTCTCGAAGTCTGAGAGTATTTCGCCTGTCTCATACATCTTGATCACCAGATGGTAGAGTTTTGTAAGGGCTGGCTCTCCCAAGGCTACCAGTAGTTCTAATGGAATGTTGTCTATTCCCGGGGCCTTGTTTCGACTTAGGTCTTCATGCAGTATCATATTTCCCATTACATATTCACCTACGTCCTCTTCCATTTCCATAAGTATCTCCTGAAAATTACAAAAGGCCCTATTTGATGTTTAATGGTGGCTGTGATCACCACGGATGGCAATGCAGGCTCTGCAACGGGCTCCCAGGCTGCCCACAAGGTTGGTAAGCACTTCTTGGGGTTCGGCGTTCCATTCCTTCACCAGTACAGTTGACACCTGATGGATGGTCGTTGGTACATGTGGACGTGCTACGATGTGCTTCCCCAACGCATGCCACACTTGCTCTATGGGATTTAAGTAACACTTTTCAGTCTGCATTTCTCTATTTGTAGCTCAATGCTTTGTTTTATATCTTTCATGTAATACTTTCTGGTTTTTTAGAAGCTTCTTTATAATGAAATGGCGTGCATAGTTCTACTAGGCACATAAGCGAATACAAGAATATGCGGTAGGGGTCGCGGGGCGTATGCGCAGAACAAGACGCACCCCTGACGTCAGATTGCAGCCCACAGTTACTATAACGTATTGTGTTGTAATTTCGTTTACGACTGAAATTAAGGTTGTTAACGGCAGCGTCAAATTTTGTTAAAGTTTTCATATGAAAAGTTATGGTTTGCTGTGCGATCGACGGTTGTACCAACCACAGCATACAGCTAACACCCCCACCCCCCTCAGATTTAGTGGGGAAATGGCCCACTCCGTCAAAAACTGAATCCATTCAAGCATGAAAACAGGAAGAAGGTGTACTGAATTGTCTAAAAGGAAGTAAAATAAAAACACTGAACGGTCTTAAGATAAAGATATGCAACATCGAGCGAGTGTTCGGCATCACGACCTCGTGGTTATGTGGTCACGGTGTTGGGCTACAAAGTGGGAGATCCATGTCCAAATCTCCCTCATGCCTCTTTTTTTCCACAAAACCATGAACTTTCCGTCTGGTCATTGATGTGTGTGTTCTCCTTATGTAGTCTGGCAATTGTCATACCGTACACTGGTTATAGAATATGAGTCATGTGGTAAGATTATACTACAGTCGCTAGTAAATGTGATAAATAATGAAGTGAGAGGCCGCATAAACCTCTCACAGAAATGAAGATAACAAATAAACGCTTGTGAAATGTGCTACAGCAAACGAATTCAAGAGTCAAAACTTCCAAAACGGAACGCGAGAGCACATAAAAATGTGGTACTTGGGTAGAACAAATAGCAAGTACGTACTTCTCGAGATCCCTTCCTTACACTTCGCTGTTGGAAATTGACGTTGCAGCATTACAAAGAAAAAATTTAAATACAGCGAACGGGCACATTTTTGTGAAAAGAATACGTGTTACGAGGGTGACTCGAACAACGGATCTGCCATGTCGTGACCACATACCCACAACGCCATGATGCCTGATGTTCGCTCGATGTTGCACATCTTAGCCATGAACCGTTCACTGTTTCAAGTTTCCTCCTTTTTCCACAGTTCAGTACATCTTCTTCCTTTTTTCATGCTTGATTTGTGTTCAGTTTTTAACGAGCTATTCACTGGAACACTTACTACCAAATCTGAAAGGTGGGATAGGGAGTTTCCCTTTCAAGAGAGCTGGGCGTTAAGTTTCATGTATTTTCTAAAAACAATGAGAAGAAACGCAAATGTTAAATGCTTGTAAACGTGCGTATTCGTTTTCGGTAGAAAATGCTCGTATCTGCTCAGTACGTTTTAGTGATTTGGATTATGAAAGGGATTTTAAAAGTGAACTGTTGAATATTCCTCCGAAGCGCAAGTTGAAAACAGATGCAGTTTCAACTCTAATCTGCCTCCGGTGCTTATTTAAGCTTATCAATGGCCCTAATTATGAGCAAAATATACGAAGGAACCATAAAGAAGCACAACATAATTTACATGTAAGTATATTACCAACTGACGAAGAAATTACTACTAGACAAAACATTAACAATGAATACAAACACTGCATGCGACAATGCAAGCTTGCGTCAACAGTTAAAAATTATGGGAGTCAAAATAAAAAGACCTTCGGCAAAAGAATGCAGGTTGACAGGATCTCGACGACGCGCTGAGTTACATGAAACTAAAACATGTTCAATAGGTGATTCAGATCTCTTTTTCTGAGTGTTAACAATCAGTAGTTATGAAAGGGTAGTGTACTAAGTGGCCATCTGAAGATACAGCGAAGGCGGCGACTTTACGTTGCCAATCTTGTAAACTGTTATCTTTTGTTAGAGACGTGTTGAAATATCCTATTCCTAGTGAAGTCGCTATTAAAAAGAAGACCACCAAGTTTTATTGTTAAAGCTTTAGTGTTTTGAACACTCAAAATCAATAACGAAATTAGTAAAAGACGCAGTTCGGAGACTGTAATGTCACAATTTAATATGAACAATTTTATTACTGAAATGACTGTTTGACACTGTGCGATGTATGCAGGAATCAAAGACGCCGTTATGTTGCAGAGAAATACGAACTATTGTTCGTAGTAGTAACTATTGTTCTTCTGACTATTATTCCCGTTAAGATTATCTTGAAACTACTACAGCTCTATAGATATATTGTACTGTATCAGAAGAAATAAAAGAGCTCATCTCAACTGATTAATGGGTGAGGCTCAAAACTAATTATTCTCCTACCATCGCATTCACATAAATGTCTAAAGGGTTCCAGATATTTACATCGACGTACATTGAGAGAGACGCTGGAGACGTGGCGAACGGAGCTGCAGTCATGGGCGATTCTTTATAGACCCAAGAACTCGCAATTAAATTCCGTTTTTTACCCTGAAAGATTGATTCGGTGTGGGGCGGCGGACGGGTGAAGTGGACTGCGGTAGTCATCGTGGGGTTGAGGATCACTGCGGCTGCTGCGGGAACCTCTCCGTCGTTTCTAGGCCCCCGGTTAACATACAGTACAATACAAATACCGTTATCAGCACTTTACCAAGATTGCGTTCTCAACATATTACTTAAACAACGAGTTTAGTTAAGAGTACATCGCTTGAAGATCAACAGTACAAACAAAAATCTCGTCCCTACAGTATTCCAACACAACATAAAACACCACAACAAATATAATAACAAGGCCTTACACTATCATTTTATCGACCAGAGAAAAAAAATAGTATAACTAATATAAAGCTTAATACCAAGAGCAGTAACAATAATAAGTATACACTATAACCTGGGAAACTCGATTACATTCATAGCTGCATATGAGTTATACATGTGTGCGGCATGTGCCTATAACATGCAATGCAGTGCGATGTGGAGAGAAGGTTCGTTGTTACGTCACAGCTCACAGCCCACCTGCACATGATCTCTACCGTGGCTACATATCTATCCATTGCTTGATGAAGTAGTCTTGTTACTTGAGCCACAGTTCCTATACATACTCTTGTTCTGAGCAGAATGTTTCAAATTCCGCATCGAGATATGGCACTACAACGTAATTTCTGAAAACAGGCAACAGCAAACGGCAGACATGTGTCATAGGAATCTGGTACAGCGTGAAGTGTAGTAAATGGTATCTGCCACTGGAACTTTCACAATACTGTGACAACATGCAGTCCGATCTGATGGTACGCAGGTGATCAGGGATAACACTCACTTCTTCACTGTCAGCCTGTCGACCATACATTATCGTTTTATTCAATTCAGCTGCCGAGGCGCGCGCCTGTCGGGGAGCATTCAATGGAGTCCAAACGAGCGGCATCGACACTGCATTGTCAGCGGCAGTAATTAGCGCAGGTGGTAGGTAGCCAGGCACCCGCGAGGCTGGGCAAAAAACTCAGGGGATCCGGCACCACAGCCGATACGATCAAAGCTGCTTCTGGCGTTCGAACATAGGCCTTCTCTGTACTGTCGATATTAAGAGCTGTCAGTGCTCCAGAAGTTAAGTGTCCAGACACTCATGGACAGCGCAGGAACTGAAACTGATATAAGCAAAGCAAAGGCAAAAATGCTGATATTATTTCCAAATATTCCTTCACAGTACAAAATCCATAAGCAATGACCCAGTTTAAATGTCACTCTACGGCAAATATGAGTCATAAATAGTGTCAGTTACGTTGAAGAACAGGTAAACTCGGTAAAAATTTAGTGTAACTCCAGAACCCGGATGGATATTTTTTTTTTCTTTTTGCAAATATTTTTGCCAGAAGCCTATTGAATCCCCATAAGATTCCACACAGACTGTGTGGTTGGGTGGTCCACTTTTCAACTCATAACATACTACAGATGCCACAAAAAGAAAAAAGAACCTCGAAAAACTTTGCCCAGTTGTCCGTAGACAGCACAGATTACACTCTCCTACAAGAAGCATAGCGGACGTGATCCTCATAGCTACCGTCCACTATTTTGACATCCATCTAGTGCAGAATTTTGTAACATGTTCTGAACTTAAACATAACGTGAAAAGTAACTCTAGCTTTTCTTAAATGACATCCAGAAACCCATGAACCATGCTAATCAAGAATATTTATTCATCATAAATCATTTCACAACGATATGGGTTTCGTCAATTTGGTAGAAAATAAAGTATACTAGGTGAGTCGCGTAAGACGTAACACCCCCTTTATTCCGGGGGCGATTGCACGTATCAGCATGCGGTTTTCGGCGAATCATAGCGGACTATGGGGCACATACGTTGCTACATGCACAATAATCACAACGTTTATATTGACAGAGATAATGAGGCAAGTACATGTTTTTTTTTTAATGGGACGCTGTACTTTTTTACCATCATTCGAACGCTCTGGAAAAGACGCGTATAGTGATGTAACGCATGTTGCTACTGTGATTCAAACTTTGCTTAAAAGAGGGCGGATGAGGATTTACCTACGTAGCGTAGGCCGTGCATGCTGCATAGAGCACGGCAACTCGGCCTGCGGGTCGCGCGAGGCGTGTTTACAGTCTGCAGCCGCTTCCGACCGCCTCGACCTTCAATCGTACAATATTTCCCAGCGTCTTTTAAGCGAAGTTTGAATCACAATAGCAACATGCGATACATCACTATACGCGTCTTTTCCAGAGCGTTCGAATGATGGTAAAAAAGTAGAGCGTCCCATTTAAAAAACATGTACTTGCCTCATTATCTTGGTCAATATAAACATTGTGATTATTGTGCATGTACCAAAGTATGTGCCCCATAGTCGGCTATGATTCGCCGAACACCGCTTGTCGATACGTGCAATCGTCCCCGGAATAATGGGGGTGTTACATCTTACGCGATTCACCCTGTATACAATGCACAGTAGTACAATATGTAACATTAAATATTAGTTCTACAAAGTTTATGCAGTACATAATAATACAATTAAAAGTAACAGTTTTTAAAAGTTAATACAATAATCTGGTAAATCAAAGTATTCTTTAATATTATAAAAAGGGTGATCTGTTAACCAGTTGTACAACTTATGTTAAAAACTAATTATATCCCAATTTCATACAATCTGATGCAAACTGTGCTTTTTTTCAACCAAGGTACAAGGGAACAGTAGCGCAGCCACAGACAATATTTTTTTCATCCTTCATTACTCGATAGGCATTATTAATAATAATATTAATAATTTGCTTCTGCATGTGAGGATGAGAATACAGATCAGATAATCAATAATATTTCAAAGTATTAAGATTAAACGATATTATTTCCTCACACATTGTCTGGCATATGAACAATGAAATTGGTGGCTGAGGTCACGCATTTGCTAAGTATTTTCTGCATTACTGTGTGAAATATCGGATTTCTTGCAGTAAAATTGCTGTGAAGATTGACTTATGGTTCTTTTATGTTAGGACTTTATAAGTTTCCATCGGGTTGCACGCAAACCTCTGCCATGTCGCAGCCACTTACATCATTGCTACACAACTAAAATGAAAAGAAGTCATAGAGATCAATAAGATATATATTCAAAATATCACATAAATACATAAATTATGAATAGACACTTACATATAAACAATAATTCTTGCTTCGCAGTATATTAATATAAATGAATATGTCGATGCCCCTCTTTAAATCTGCCTGTGTTCAGTATGTAACAAAATGTCTGGAGTTCTGGAGCAATGACAAGATGTGTTCGTACAGAAACAGGTTATCTCACCACTCTTAGTAGGGTGAGAAGAGAAAGAGCTGAAGAACGATATTAAAGCATTTACTGTTTCTTCGCCGCAGTTACATGTTGTTTATCGATAGCGCTTCATATCCTGTCTTTGACAGCGCAAAAAAATTGTATTATCGCTCTCGTGTGCAGATCACCCTTTAAATTGCCCCCTAAATTGTGAGACTGAGGCACTAAATCTGCAGGCGAGCAATTTATTGAATGAAATTTACTGTCAATCGTCATTCCTGTGAGATAGACATGGTAAAATGTACAAAATGAGGTTTGTTTACATGTGAAACATCACATGGAAGACATAGAAAAACATAAATAAATATTACAAAAAATGAGAAAATCCATAAAATTGTCTTGTATCTAAGTCATTGTGATTATTTGATATCAATAAGAAATAAAAGTATTTGCCTTCACTTAGTATAGAGCCTAAGTCGTTTGTCATGACAGTCAACCACTCTACTGTCTTTTTAAAATTATTAATCCACAAAAACAGTAACCAAAATAGCTAGCTTACAATGAAATGACATAAATAAGGTGACAGGTAATTGCAGTCATAAATTACAGCATTCACTGAATGAGGAATGATAGCCAGTCTTTAGCAGCAGCACACATTTAATGTCTTCACTTTCACCTTGAACTGGTGGCAGTTCAGCATGCACATTTTCTTTTTCTGCAGCCTGAGGCTCCTCATCATCATTTCCCAGACCCAAATTAATCATTCAGTAAATCCTTGATGTGTGTTCCTAAGTATCTTCCAGGGTAAATTACACTGACAGAAGAGCAATCACGAACAGCAAGTCCTTCACTGTCTTGTTATTTTTTGTCAGTTTCAGCCTACTAAACACATCCTTATTGAGTTCAAGATATTCCTTTATGACAGACACCAGATGCTTGCTGTCGTATTCCTGTATCTGCTGTACTACTGATTCATTTTTCATTTGTGACTTGCAGGTGAGGCTAGGGCTGGGAAAGCGCTGCAGAAGCAGTGAGGCCTCTCTGCGACACAGCTAGTGCTTTGTGGCCCAACCCATCCCCTCTTCACGAGGAATCCATGTGTTGCTAACCTATATCCATTCTGTTGAAGACAGTTCCGAGCATGTCACCATATTTATTACTTTGATTCTGATACTTAAGTGTTTTCTCGAAGTTATTTTCCATATACATCTTGTGTTCAATATGTTCATCACTCCCAGTCTTACACTAAAATGTAGACTTTCACTGCCGGAAAATCATATCCTTACTACGAGAGCGCATTCAGCAGACCCGACGGGACTTGGTAGGGACAAACTGTAAGTTAATGTCTCTCGATATTACTATCAGTAATAAACTGTGCAGTTGTGACTGGGATAAAATTGATAGACTACCTCATGATACCATGGGGAAGTGTATGTTGACAACGTCTAGTAGACAGAAGAAGAAGTTTGATAATTTGCTACCTAATCAGACTGTTCGGCATTTAGACGTTTCCTGGACCGTTATCAATTTATCCAAACGTTCGTTATCTGACGATGAGACACCTGTGCTTGCCAAGGGAGGAAATTTTGCTGTTAGTCCGCGTTTTGTGCCTACGGAAGAAATTATAGCCAGTGTAGAAGCAGGAATTCGCAGTGCGGATTCTGTAACAGCTGAAGAAATCCGTATAGAAACAGTGAGAATATTAGCCAATGCAAAACCGCCGAAGAGCAATATAACTGTGGGTGAGAGAAGAGCTTTAAAACTCCTGAATGACGACGATAGTATTTTGATTCTCCCAGCTGACAAAGGAAGCGCAACGGTGGTTATGGATGTGGCCGACTATCAGAGTAAAATTACTGATCTACTGGATCCGCAAGCATATACGAAGCTGGACAAGGACCCCACTAACAACGGTCTCAGAACTGTGTCGCGGTTAATAAAAAAAGTCCTCCATTGAAGAGAGTGTACAGAAAGGTCTCTGTAATTCGGTTGCGCTACTACCGAGGCTTTATGTATTGCCCAAAATTCATAAAGAAAAAGTGCCGTTAAGACCGATACTAAGTGCCATTGATTGGCCCACCTACTCGTTGGCCAAGTTTTTGAATACGCTGTTAAAACCACATGTGGGCCGTTCGGGCTCATATATAAAGAATTCGACACATTTCATCAGCAGATTGAGTGGCATAGTGGTCCAGCCGGAGGACATATTGATCAGCTTCGACGTGGTATCGCTGTTTACCATGGTTCCACTTAATGATGTATTGGAACAGCTGGATCGAATTTTTCCTGCCGATATTGCAGAACTGTTTAAGTGTTGTTTGACGACCACATACTTCAGGTGGAATGAACAGTTTTATGAGCAAACGGATGGCGTGGCTATCGGAAGCTCCTTAAGTCTCGTAATTACAAACTTCTTTATAGAGAAATTCGAAGAATAGGCCTTAGGTACTGCCAGCAAAAATCCAAATGTATGGTTCAGAAACGTGGATGACACGTTTGTGCTGTGGAGACATGGCAGGGAGGAACTAGGCCGGTTCCACGAACATCTGAATAGTATAAACTCTAGAATTCAGTTTACAATGGAGGAGGAGGTAGACGGCAAATTACATTTCCTCGATGTGCTTGTTTTTAGAAACGAAAATGGTAGTTTGGGCCACTCAGTATACCGCTAACCCACGCACACGGGCCGTTATTTGCACCGGGATTCGAACCACCACCAACAACATAAGCGGAGTGTTATCAAGACGTTAGCGGACAGAGCTAGAAATGTTTGTGAACCTGAGTTGCTCGACGCTGAGATGGAACATCTCCAAAATGCACTAATGAAGAACGGATATTTGTCCGCCAAAATAAAACGTGCGTTGAGGCAGCCACGCAGAAATCATACTGACGTACAGACTACTGCAAAATCTAAGGTTTTCCTGCCGTTTGTTAAAAATGCAACGGAAAGAATAGGGAGGATCTTGACGAAGCAGAATATTACCGTAATTTACAAGCCCACCAGGAAGATACAGGAATACCTTAAGCTTGCCAAGGACGCTCGCAAACCATTGGAAAAAGCTGGAGTGTATAGGATCCCATGCAGCTGTGGAGATGTTTATGTGGTTACCACTAAAAGAACTGTTTCTAAACGTTTGGAAGAGCACAAGGGCAATTGTAGAAGAGGAGAAACGGAACGATCAGCTGTTGCGGGGCATGCTTTCCAGCCAGGGAACCACAATATTCGTTTCTAGGAGACGCAAGTACTAGCGGCCACAAGCGGATATTATGAAAGGCTCTACAGAGAGGCAATCGAAATCGCTAAACACCCTAAAAATTTCAGTCGAAAGGAGGAGGGCGTGAAGTTAAACGGCATATGGATGCCGGTGTTAAAGAAGATGTGTACCACCCGTCCACTACTGGGTGATGGCAACGGCGATCGACGGCAACGGACAGCGGCCAATTGCACTGACGTTTTCAAAACACGTGACGTGACGCTGCGACTCGGGAGCACGCGGACACGGAATTTAGCGACAGTCAGTAGCGAGCCAGTGGGTGTGTTGGACCTTCCATGGAGCTACGGACGCCCTTGAAGATGTCTCCCGCAGTCGGAGACGAAACGTTGGGAATTGACACAGAATTCATCTACCGACCACAGCATAACAGCCCGGATAATTATAATGGACATTCCCAGTCTTGTTAAAAATGTAACTTGTTTATTTCCCCATTAAACAAATCACAGAGTTATTTTTTGCCTGAGGGTAGTAACTTTCTTCTGGTCTGAAGGAAATGTTATTCAGTACATTGTTTGCTGAAGTTCTTGTTATTTGAGCAGTTTTCTCCCTGGTCCACCTCCAGTTGATAATGTGATATCCACATGTGTACCGATGAGGCAACTATCAACTGAGCTATTATGGTTCACATTAAATGGAGTTTCATGAACAAGCATATGTATTACAAGGTTGCATTACATGTGAAATCTAATATATGAAAAATGAAAATATTTACAAATCGAATGGAACTAAATATTAAAAATGAAAGGATCAGAGATCACAGTTCATTTCTGCAACTCTTTACATGTTTCTCTTTCTTATGAATGTTTGTTTCCATCAAAATATGCACAGTTCAATGTGAAGACCCATAGTCGTGTTCACAAATATTACAGTTTTCGACATAAGAAATGATAGGTCAGTTTTGTTAAAAAAATTAATCACTAATATATTCTTTGCTTATTTTGTCGTGGATTTGCACTACTAGAGCGTATTTTCACATGTATGTTAGCACACATAGCTTAATACCACTTGCACTTTTTGCAGATGATTGAATGCTTTTGGGAGCAAGATTGGCCCTGAAGTGAGTGGATGGGAATTTCCATATATCTGCTGATATGGGAGGTGTGGATGTATAAAGGAGTCTCCATGCAGCACTACTGATGACCATGTCCTTCTTCAGGTGGTATCTAAGTAAAGGCCTGGCATGGTATAGTGTACCTTTTGTCCAGCTGCTTCCTCCTCTGCTGTACGATTCTCCAGGTTACCTTGATGTATACAATGTCGTTTTACAATGATTCTATGCATAATAGGTCATTGATTTGATTCACTTGCAGTGATATATAAATTTAGTGCAAAATGTTCCAAGAGAGACAGCACTTGCTGTGTTTTCATTATAAATATTAAGTTTTTTTTTTTTTGCAGTGGCAGAGAAAAATTGCATAAATAGAAAAACATTCATAAACACAAAATATTCATATTGTCCACTATTTCAGCTGCATTAGCAACATTAGTCAAATTCTGATAGCTAGTTATGCTCAGATACATTCTTCATGTCATAGACATGGATTTGCATAGCAATGACAGGATAATAACATAGATATATAAATACACAACATAAATATATGGATACAAGAATAGAAGAAATAAAAGAGCATACAATGTTATAAAATGTTACAAAAGTAAAGAATATTACTTAAATATAAACGTTTTCATTACTGCCACAAGCAGTGTTTATTTATGTTTCCTTTCATGAGGCTATAGTTTATATTAACAAAATAGTTACATATTGATACCTTTGTCTCCTACTTCATTCCATGTAATATTTTGTTTTCTGGAAATAAAAGGATTTGTGATATTTAAATGGATTAAATCAGGGAGATGCACTGGCCTGAAAAATTCAATGGCCGGTTAGACACAATGTCAAATTTAACATCTACATTCAGTTCCAAGCACACATTTACAATATGAAAACATGAAATATTTCAATGAAAAACAGTAGCATATCACAAACTTCAATGACTCTATTATGAAGAGTGTTGTGAAAATGAGTGCCAACTTGGACTGTGTTGTTTTTGTACTGTGGTTTGTGTCTAACGTAATTTGTGAATATTTGTAAGGTTGTACAGGTGGCTATCAGTCTCTCACTAAGTCTAAATATGTTTTATCTCTCTTTCTTCTCTCAGTCTCATAATCTGTGGTTATACTAAGCATGGTGCATGATGTACTGAGCATTTTGGTAGATGTATCCACTTCTTTCTTCTATTTCTGCTGCAGATGTTCTCAGTTGCTGCTGAAATGTTAAAAATCCTTAAAACTAAGGTTAGCAGTATGTTTCTCTTCTTCTTTTGATCGTCTTCAAGCACTTACCTGCTTGCTGGTAGCTGCTTTACTGTTTGGCATAAAATACTTTAAGATTTTTATGAGGGTGTAAGGCTAAAGTTCTGTTGGTTCTCGGATTGTGTAACAAATAAGCTCCTGGATGAGATATATCAGTCATTGTATATGGACCTTCAAACATAGGATGCCACTTGGCATTTATTCTCAAAAGTACTACTAGCAAACATAAAAGTGGTATACTTCTTGGAGTCAGGCGTGAGAGTTACCTGCCGAAACGAATTTGTCAAGTGAAGAAAAGTACATTGCACAAAAATCGTTGTAGGTGTTCCTCTAAAATCTCCAGTTGTGTTCTGACTCGTAATGTTATCTGGTTAATAGCTCTGGCATCAAGTACAAGGTGTATGTTTCCATTAGGTTTTCTCACTATGTGTAACGGACTAGAATAAGGTCTAGTGGATGGCTCTGTAATTCTCCATGTTAGCATTTGCTTTAACTCGTTCCAAACTGCAGATCGTAGAGATATAGGTATGTTATAAGACTTATCCAAACATATTTGGTGTATGTGTAAGTTTTGATTACACTGGGTCCTTCTGTGAATACATTCATATTTCTCACTAGAATATCCTTTAGCTGTGACTTTTCCTCTTCATCGATCGCTTTGCATTCTGAAAGCTTAGAATTAATTTGTGTTAATTCATCTCCCCATTCATACTCTGTCATGATGTAGGTGTAGTTGTGCAGTGTTGATCAGTCTCATGTATCATCTGTAATTTGTATCCAGTGCAGTGTTTGTCATGTTCAGCTGTTCTCATGTCTAATTTCACTCAGGACTCACAGTCTTCACTTAAAAATTATATATACCTTTGGAGAAATCTATAGTGAAGTCCCTCTAACACAAAAAATGTATACCTAAAATACAATTTGTAGATAAGTGTGGAACGACAAGGAATGGTCATTGTGTAGTTCCATCACCTATGGCCAACTTCACAAACACTTGTTTACTTACCCTTGACTTATTATCTAATGCAGTGGGTATCTGACAGTTCTGAACAGGAAATTTTGCAACTTTGCTCACATCGTTCATCTTTACATAGAAGTTCTGTGGTACTACACTGACTGCAGCACCTGCTTCAATGACAGTAGTAATGGGTAATCCTCCTACTGTACCTGTAGTGGATGATAGCACAATTTGTTTCTTCTTGGATCGACACTGTGAGTTATCACTCATTAGCTCATCAGCCAAGTTTCCTTGTTCGTTGTACCTCAAGAACACTATGTGCGATTTATGTGATGTGAATCTGATCGTATTACTGGGTGGTGTGTTAGTCTTTGGTGTGTCAAATAGTAATTGTGTGTCGAAGCTGCCCCCCAAATATTCCTCAGTCACGCCCTGGGGCACACTAATGACTGCATCTAATTAAACTCTTGGGGTGTTAAATTCTTTTTGTCAATATTAGCTGGAGGTGGCATTTCGCTTTGCATTTCAGTTATATTTACCTGTCAGTACTGGCGTCGCTGTTCTCTGGGTTGATTTTGGTGTTGCTGTTTTATATGAGATGGTGTTGGCATGTTGTTTTGTTTGCAAAACTGTTCTGTTGTATTGGCTGTGGTTCGTGCTTTCCTGTTTGAAAAATGAAATGAGCATATGGTATCGTTGGCCATGAGGCAGGGAAGTTTGGCAGCCAAGTGCAAGTCTTATTTCAGTCGACGCCACATTGGCCGACTTGTGCATCGGTGTTGAGGATGAAATGATGATGAGCACCACACAACACCCAGTCCACAAGCGGAGAAAATCTCCAACCTGACCAGGAATCGAACCCATGCCCGCTTGCACAGGATGTAAGCATGTTACCACCCAGCTAAGGAGGCAGACACCTGTTTGAAGTTTGTCCATTACAGAAGTCGTTAGCGTTTTGTCTGTATTGGTTATTTCACGAGGTGTGACTGATTCGTCGAGGAATCGAATCAGTTGAGATCTTTCTCAAAGTATCGTCTCAGGTTTTCGTTTTTTGGGTTGAAGTGCTCAGGTTCCATTACTTGTTTCCTAACGCGCTCCTGCACAGTCTCTGACCAACATCTATTCAGGAACGCATTTTCGAATTGCTCATATGTGTTACATTTGTCACTCCTTGTATACACAGACGGCAGATTCGCTCTGAATGTAATCAATGATGTGGGAAATTGTCTTCCTATCGCTCCAAGCGCGAGGAAAGGCGTTTTTGAATATTTTGAGGATTATCACGGGATGTACGGTATTCTTTCCTGGAATAAAGGCTTGAAACTTTGTGTGTTTAAACAGGCTTCCTTCTTCCTTATAGGCATTGGCTCTACTGCGATCTGAGAATGTGTAGTGTTCTTGTGGGTGTAGTGAATATATGTCTTCTGAGCAGTAATTGTAATTGTATTCTGGTGTTATGTGTCAGTTCGTGTCACTGTTCATATTTGGTGCTCCTGTGTGCTGTGATTCATGATGATAAAATTGTTCACTACCAAATCTTGAGTTTTCGTGTATCAGACTGTTGTGTAGGTGAAAGATTGTATGTGTGTGTCTGTTCAGATGTGGTATATTGTATTGTGTGCTCGATCACCTGTTCTCGACATATAATCAATCACTTTGTCTTGCACTATGGCTGGTAATTTCTCATTAAAACATGTATCGAAATTTTTATTTTTCTGTGCTGTCCAAGTCCGAAATTGTTCATTGTAGTTTGCGAATTGTGTGTCAGTTTCTTTCTGTACAGTGTCATGTATAAGTGAGTGCACCCCATTGAGTCAACATTCAACATCCTGCACTCTGGTGAGTATTTCTTCATTTGTACAAGTATTAGTCTCAATCTGAGCAACCGTATTTTCACAGTGTGACTAGGTCTTTTATCTGATGCTTGACTGCACTGACATCTGATACAGTCCAATCATGCTGCAAAGTAAGCTCTGAGAATGTCTCCAATAAGTCGTTAACTTGCTTTGTCGAACGAGTGTTCATGTTGTCAAGTAATCGCGTCAGTCTCTCTTTGGTCTTTGTTAGGTGGTTTGCATTCTCTTTCACAGAGAAATGTGTTCGTCATTCTTTGTCTGTTTTTCATTTAGGATAGAAATTCCTTTCATGATTGTGTTCAATATCGCAATAAAATTTGTGTTAGACAATGTCGCTGCCCCCACTGTGTTATTAGCTGATTGGTGCAAACCCAAATTTGGTTCTGAATTTGATCTCTCAGAAGTTGACGGAAAGGAAATGAAATTATTTTCTGTCAGAATCTCATTTTGTATTTGGTTATTCATGGTGTCGTCACACACGTCAGTGTTGGTGTATGTGTATCAATATTCACATTATCTAATTGTTGTTCCATGTTGGATTGTTTTCTGGTTTTGACCATAATGAAAAATGCAAAAGAAAATAACTAAATCCGTAAGTGTGAGAAACAAGTGTATGATTCCTACAATAAAGTCACTGATCCTGTTAATATGAATAAATGAAAGCAAATCTTCACAGCAAAATTTCAATCTTGTTGACTTATCGCATGTTATATGCAATGAAATGGAATACAGACATTTTATGTATTGAAAAGAACCTGTTGTTTAAGCTGATAACTATTGTCGTACTTTCGATACACTCGGGCATTGTCAGGAAATGAAATAAAATGAAACGAATCTGAATTTTGAATGAATTTAACACTAAATTGAAAGATAGATTGTGCACACTGTAAATTAAATGCAAATACGAATATGCTGTGTCTTACTGTAATCTGGAATTTGGATCCACAGATTGCAGTTTTGGCCAGGTCTTGATTGTTTTCCAAATAATGTTTGGTAATTGTTCCTCCAGTTGGTGAACATTGTCGTGGAAAAGAGAACAGTTGGTATAATACATAATAACAAGCTCCTAACATGCAGTCGCCAATATAAATAACAATATTAATAACTTGATTCTGCATGTGAGGATAAGGATATAGATCTGATAATCAATAACATGCAAAGTAATAAGATTGAACAATATTATTTCCTCACACATTGTCCAGCATGTGAACCATGGCGTTGGTGGCTGAGGTCATATGCTTGCTAAGTATTTTTTGCATTACTGTGTGAAATATCGCACTTTTGCAGTAAAATTGCCTTTATAATTTTCCATCAGATTGCATAAAAACCCTTATCTTGCTAGGTGACTTTTCTGTAAAGTATACCACATGGTGAAGTCTCTGGGACCCCTATGAGTAAACCGAGATTTACGGCATAAATCGTTTGAGATTTTTAATTTATGCTATACAACATTTATTTTTACAATTATTTAATCATTGTTTACATGCTTCTAGTTCATTTTATTGCATTAAACAAATCCTTCTGTGTTTCACTATTAGAGTACTGAATTTTACATTCTGAAAAATTATACAATCTCTGTAGCAGATAAATTTTCAAATAAAACTAAATTCCAGAGTTTAAATTTGCACATAAAATTTCCGCCCAGTAGGTACAAAACGAAAGTTTGTCAGACTGACATTAATTGCTGGGACCTACATTTTTTCTTATCACCAGTCAGAACTCATTCGATTTTAACATACACTTGAAGTACTCCATTGAAAAGACAGACAAATCCCTATCACAACTTTCCTAATGCTCTTCCTCTGAATGATTCTCTTGTTCGCTAGCAGAACTGAGAACACTGGCTAATGTAAAATCGTCGTCTTTTTCGTTTATTTCTAAATCTATATCACTTACGTCTTCCTCCATAGTCAGACTAACAATTTCATAAAACTTGGAAAACTTAAAAATGACACATTTTTGCCAACACATTTTGAGCTATACAGTACTGTACTGAAAAAAACAGGTACGTATTTTGTGAGGTGCCGTCTAGGAGACTCCAACACATATCAATAAGACGTGTCAACAATAAGCACAGAAGGCGATAATGCAACAGACAAGAAAACATCTATGCTTGGCAATTTAAGGAGGGTAGTGGTAGTATAAAAGCATTCCACCACAACTGACCTTGGAGAGCGAGTTCGAAAACTTTCGAGTGGTCTGAGAGACCATACCTCTTGAATTAAGGGTTAAAACTACTAAATTGAAAATAAGACATAGAACAGAATAAGAGATATATTCGTGAAGTCACATAAATACATGAATTATGAATAGACACTTACATATAAATAATAATTGTTGGTTGGCAGTATATTAATGTAAATGAGTACATCGATGTGCCTCTTTAAATCTGCCTATGTTCAGTATATAACAAAATGTCTGGAATTAAGGAGCAATAATAAAATGTGTCTGTAGAGAACGAGATTATCTCACCACTCTTAGTAGTGTGAGAGGAGAAAAATATATAATACAATACTAAAAAATTTGCTGTTTTTTCACCACAGCTACATATTGTTAATCAATAGCGCTTCATATCCTGTTTTTGACAGCGTGAAAAAATTATGTTATCGCTTTTGCATCCAGATGAGCCGTTAAAGCAATTCTATTAGTAAAAGGGTGAACGGCATTTCAGATCATGATGCAAAAATTTTGACACTAAAAGGTTTTTGTAGTCTAACAAATATTATATATAATTACAAACTAGATAAAAAAGCTAATCCATTGGAAATAGAGAGTTTTTAAAACCTCATGAAGGAACAAAAGTGGCAGGATGTTTATAGTGCTGATAACATGAATGACAATTACAGTGCTTTCCTTAACACATTTCTCATGCTTTTTGAAAGTTGCTTTCCTTTAGGACGTTTTAAGCAGGGTGTAGTGTCACCGCCAGACACCACACTTGCTAGGTGGTAGCTTAAATCGGCCGCGGTCCATTTAGTACATGTCGGACCCGCGTGTCGCCACTGTGTGATCGCAGACCGAGCGCCACCACAAGGCAGGTCTCGAGATACGGAATAGCACTCGCCCCAGTTGTACGACGACTTTGCTAGCGACTACACTGATGAAGCCTTTCTCTCATTTGCCGAGAGACAGTTAGAATAGCCCTCCGCTAAGTCCATGGCTACGACCTAGCAAGGCGCCATTAGCCTTACATAGTTTGAAAGTTATCGTATGAAATGTCTCATCAAGAACGTTGTAAACCAAAGGACGATAAAAAGTTAAGTATTCGAGGAGCTGCATACTTTTCTTATTAGAATTCACTACTTATCCTGTTCCAGAATTCACGCCCGTCTGCGTTAGATAGCGTACATTTCGGCCTTCTCTATCTACAAGGTGTTGGCGCATTTGCCAACACATCACAGGGTACTAGCAGTAAAAGGCAGCCTGGGTGGCTGACTAGTGGGATAAGGATAACATATAGAAGAAAGTGGGAATTGTATCAAAATGTTAGAAGTAGTCACAACTGAGCTACAGTAGCCCATTACAAACGGTATTGTGAGGTACTTAAAAATGTTATTAGGAATGCGAAGAGTATGTGGTAAACATATAGAAAAGCCAATTCACAGGATAAAATTAAAACCTTATGGTCAGTCATGAAGGAAGTGTCTGATCAGCAGGACAAGGTCAGAGATATAAAGTCAGTTCATAGTAAAAATACTTATGTTAGTGACAAGTCAGTGTATAACAACACTTTCTGAGCATTGCTGGTGAATTAAACAAAGACTTAAACTCTACAGGGAATCATATAACTCTCTTGGAAAATGCCTTTCCAAGGCTGACGTCTGAAATACTCCTCTGCGATACTGACAATGGGGAGATTGAGTAAATAACTAAATCACAGGAAACTAAGGACTGTCATCGATATATGGAGTACCAGCAGAATATTAAAATGTTGTGCCGCACATATTAGCCCTGTACTTAGCCATATTTGTAATTTTTCCTTTAAGAATGGTCAGTTTCCTTAATGATTAAAGTACACAGTAGTAAAGCCACTTTTTAAAAGAGACAAACGGATAATATAGACAATTTTAAACCTATATCTATTCCATCAGTGTTTGATAAATTTATTCAGAAGACTGTGTGAAAGGATAATCGATCAGTTTATTTCACATGATATGGTATCAATTGTACAGTTTGGTTTTAGAAGTGGTACAACTACTGAAAGTGCTATATAATCATTTCTCTGTAAGGTACTGGATGGATTAAACAAAAGGTTTCGAATGCTAGGCTTCTTTTTTTATTTAACTAAGGCTTTTAATTCTGTTGATCGCAAAATATTGCTCCAGAAGTTGGGCCATTATGGAATACAGGAAGCAGCTCACAACTGGTTCGTCTCTTACTTTAATAACAGACAGTAAAACGTCATTCTACACTGTGTTGAGAATGGCTATGATGTGGGGTCTGAGTGGAGCACAGTTAAATGGGGGGAGGGGGGGGACAGGGATCAGCGCTGGGGCAACAACACCTGTTCCTTATTTACATAAATGATTAACACTTTAGTATTACAGGTGATTCTAAAATATGTGCTGATGACACAAGCTTGATTGCAAAGAAAGTTGTGTGCAGCGTTGGCACTGTTTCAAATAGTGCAGATCTTGACATAAGTTCATGGCCTGTAGAAAATAAACTAACGCTAAATCACAGTAAGACTCAGTTTTTACATATTGTAACACACAATTCAACAATACTCGACATTTCAGTTTCACAGCATGGGCATATGATTGGAGAAAATGAACAGTTCAAATATCTAGGTGTTCAGATAGATAGTAAACTGTCATGGGAAGCCCACATTCAGGATCTTATTCAAAGACTTAATGCCATCATTTTTACCATATGAACAACATCTGAAGTCACTGATAGTTTGACACGAAAATTAGTTGCTTTGCTTATTTTCGTTCACTTATGATCTACATTATTGTATTTTGGGGTAACTCTTCCCATTCTCAAAGGATGTTTTTGGCTCAGATACAGGAGGTTTGGGCAACATGTGGTGTAAGTTCGCTACCCTTTTGTCGAGTGGGTATTCTGACATTGGCCTCTCAATATATATATTCCTCATATCGTTTCTTGTTAACGATATCAGCTGATTCCCAAGAATCAGCAACTTTCATCTAGTTAATACTAGGCAGAAATCCAATGTGCATTTGGACTGCTCTTCCTTGACTCTTAAGAAGAAAAGTGTGCATCCATTTTCAATAATCCGTCTCAAGAATACAAAAATCTTAGCAGTGATCCACGCGCTTTCAAATCAAAACTGAAGAGTTTCTTCATCGGTCACTCCTATTCTGTCGAGGAGTTCCTTGAAAAATTAATCTGACTCCTGTATTATATTGTTGATTGCATTTACATAAACTTTTGGCTTGCCTTTTTTGGGTACATAAACATTTTATTTTGTCTGTTATTACTTTTATGTTGTTATTTCATGTACTGACACGTTTCATGACTTTGGAGATTTGGGCCCATGGAACTATATGTATAAAATAAAAAATAAAACACAGGTGATGGCTCTTCTAGTAAACAAGATGGGGAGCATGACATGTGCGAAGCAAGTTTGTTCGCCAGAGAGGACAGAGTGATCCAACAACACACAGCTGAGTGGAATCTAGAAGCTAAGCTGGTTGCCAAGGATAAGTTAGCCATATTAAAACAGTACCATAATTTAACAATAGAAGGCTGCCAGGGAATAGGCCACACTTATAAGAGAATCAAAATATTTTACATGTAGGAAGTTATGAAAGTTGACATTGCAGGTTACATTCGTTGTTGCAAAATTTGTCATAAAAATAAGCTGACAGGAAGCCATATAAAGATGCCCTTAACAACCATACCACAACTCGTTTTTGAGAGGTATGATACAGACATTGTTAGCCCAGTGAATCAGATGCAACAAGGCAATTAATCGATTTAACTTCCCAAGAATCACTAAAGAAATTTTGTTGTTGCTGAACCTACTGAGAAGCGAGATGTAGATACAATAGCAATTTGTAAAAAGATACTATTAAAATTTGGAATACCCTCAATATTGGCAAGTGATATGGGGAGTAATGTTGTTTGCAACACAATGAAAAAGGTATGCAAATTAATATATATTGATACAATTCAGAGCACAGGTTATTGCCCTCAGATGAATGATCCACTTGAAAAAGCTCCTAGAAACCTTATAGAAATATTTGGACAATATGTAAATCTTGCTCAGGTGGACTGTCATACCTGGATCCCCTATGCCACTTTTATATACAACTCCTCCTAACTTGACAGGATATATCACCCATGAATTATTCTTTGAAAGATAGTACAATATTCCCAACATTTTTCAAATAGATCCTGAAAAAGTCTTATAAATTATAATGACTATGTTACAGAGTTGAAAAAATGAATGTAATGTCTACTTCAGGACGACAGAGAACGTAATTCACAATGTAAACAAAGGAGATAAGAACAAAATGACAAAATGCAAAATCCCAAATACTTCATGGGGAAATGCTCATGAAAATGACCAAATATTAGAAAAACGTATTCTTGGCCTGTAGAAAAGTGCATTTCATGCTGATTTCAAAAATGTGTAGTTTACGGGCATTATCATTTTCCGTTCGTTCTAAAATTGAGGTTGAATGTAATGTTGCACAGGGGCCACGCCCATCTGTCAGTTTGAAGTGCATCAGAATATGTAATGCATATTTTGTTCTTCCGTTTTTTCCATCGTTAGTTACAGATCGTTAACACAGGTGTATTCTAGAAGGCACTGACTCCCAGAACCAAAGTACAGGCATGTCTAGAAGGCTATGGTTCGAATATAATCAAGATCTGAGAATATATGAATTTGGAATTTGATCCGTGTGTGGTTTTGTAGTTATTGGGTGTTGTTTTGTTTCTGTGTGTGTGTTTTATGTGCTACAAATGCAGAGAGTAAAGAAATTTAGTCCCAAACAAAAGTTTTGCGGCAACCAGTTCCAAACACAACCGAATAATACACATAAATTGCTTCAAAGTTCGCCCACAGAAACTATGTCTACAGACAGAGCTTGTAGATGTAAACTTTCGCTTTCTGAATATAATAAGAACAACCCTAGTAGTATTGTGAGCAGGAATAACGACGGAAATGTTATTGTGAATCTAAATCTGTGAAGAGTGCTGTGAAATGTAAGTACTGCAGTTGTGAAGATAGTATTGACGTTTCTGAGTACATTTCAACAAGGAATAGACTTTCAAGTCGGTTAGTGATTGCCTGCAACTCGTGTAAGATACACAGTGATACTATGACATTGCCAGTAACTGATAGTCGGCATTACAGTGTAAGTATTCAGCTTGCTTATGCAATGCGATATATTGGAAGGGGAAGGAGAGCTTTCCAGACTTTTTGTGCAGTAATGGATTTGCCTCAACCTCAACTGAGGTTTGACAGATACACCAAATTAATACATAATGCTTTATGCAGTGTAAGTGAACATTTAGTGAAAAGAGCAGCAGAAGTATCAGTAGCCTTGTCTGAGAATACCAGACACTGTAGCAGCACTTGATGGATCTTGGCAGAAGAGAGGTCATACTTCTCTGAATGGGTTTGTAACTGCCACATTTATTGAAGCTGGTAAGATACTCGATTATGAATGTCTAACAAAGCACTGCCAGGGTTGTTCAAGTAAATTTATTGGCAGCAAACAATTGAGCCGGATGGTCTTGCGACTTGGTCGCTCGTTTTCGGAAGAACTTAGAATTCTTGGACAGCCTAAGAGGCTAGGGGTTGACACAGAGATTCTGCACGGCAGAAGTCGGCGCCTACATCATCAGGACGCTGCCTACCGACGATGTGCTGCAGATTTCAGTACTAGTACAGTATTTTGCGGCTCCGGCATTGTAGGACCTTATCAATTTTATACTTAATCCCTCAGCAGCACGCGCGCTCGCTTTGCTGCAAGTCCACCTTGCTTGTTTCTCCATGTGATCCCATTTGAGCTCTCACTACTATTTGCGATATTGCTATATAGTTGGGAGATTAATACTTGATTCATTAGGACCTCGAGTCATTATCGTCAATTGTTTGCATCACAGAGAGTAGGAGCCCCTTGTTCTCGAGCCAACTCTTTTTCTCATAATATTTCAGTATACCCTGTCCTTTAACCCACTGTTCCCACTGTTTGTATCGATAATCATATACATTTGTGTTCCGATGTATAATAAATCTCATTGTAATATTTAATCTGCATATCATTTCGTAGGTATATGCAGAATCCAATTTAGTGTTGTTTATTGGGATAAAGTTCTATTTTTTTGTGAGTAGATTACGATTTTTGTTAAATTATTGTGAGTGTGCACTCCTTATTTTACCAACTAGCGGGGTCCACCATCATTTTCTTCCGTTACCATGGCGCACATAATCGATTAGGTGGTATGTAAGGATGGGGTCGAATGCATGTCCAGTTCTCATGCAAAATTCGTCTGAATTAAAGAGGTACAAACTCTTCTCCACCCCGGCACCTTGCATGGTCTCTCTCACAACGCAAATGAAAGTATATGGGAGAGAATACCCAAAACTGTATTTGTTGGGCTTTCAGTGTTGAAGATTGCTGTAATGGATGCAATAATAATATTCAATGGTGGTGCAATTTCAAGGATCAATGTTATGAAGAAATTGAAGATGCAGATGTGAAGGAATATGGCTTCAGCTCTAACTGTTATTGATAAGTGACAGGTAACCGAAACGGGGACAGCTGCAGAAGCTGCTACCAAGGAGTCAAGGATAAAGGAGAGAATGAAGAGAAAGAGTATGGAGGATAAGGAAACAGGATGGCACCCAGGGTATGTAGCTGGAATGTTCTAGACCAGCACAGTGGTAAGTTAATAAACTTGTAAATCTTCTTTTACGATTTACCAAAAACTTAAATTTTCATCATTCAGGTACACTTTTCTCCTAAATGACTGATATTAAACTCACAAAAAGTGGTACAGACATTTAGAATGACCTCCTCTACCTCTCTTGCCTACTATTTCCTCAAAAATTTATAATATGATAATGATGTTGGTGATATTGGAGCTACATTTTTAAATACTTTTGCTATAGTAAGATAAATTACTTGTCTTTTTTACAGATCAGCAGGGAAGGAAATTGGAGACATAAAACACTGACTCCATTTCCAAGCTGTGCAGTCAGTGGTTCCAAAGAAAATGATACTGCAGTGAAATAGTGTTCCGTTTTTTATACTATTATAAATATTGTTGTCAGTACCAAAATGTAATAAATATATCAATGATTTTTTGGGAAATGCTTTGACTAATGACCCTAATTGTGTGTAGGAATTTTGAGCTATGTGCCATTTATAGATCAGTTGCAATATGAGGGTGAAGATAATGCTAAAAATGTCCCTTAAACCAGGGGCAAGGTGTTATTACATGATGAGAGTGTATATCGACAACGTTCAAAAATTAGATAGCCAGTGGCATGGACCCTAAAAGTAGTAGAAGGGCCTAACACTATAGCACATGTAAAAGGACGAAAATACATGAGAGTACACCCAACTAGACCGAAAGGATTTTTCTAATTCCAGTGATAGGAGAACTGACAAACAGTGGGAACCCCCACAGCGCTGCTCACTGTGAAAACAGTATTATGCGAACTTAATCCTGGGTTACAGCTCACTCACTTCAAATCTTCATCAGACTTGTACTACGATGATATGGGTGAAGATTGCATATACAGTGTGACATGGAGTCTAGTAAGTTATGTCAATTTACAGGAACAAACAGAAGTATTGTCAGAATCAGCAGTAAACTACTGTCAAAAACGATTATCATTAATAAATATCAGCACAATAGAAAGCACTATAGTTCATCATGCACTAACATGGCATATAGAAAAAATGAGAAAGCACAAATGTTAATAGTACAACTGACAAGGTATGAAAGAAGTGTGAAAAGAGGAGTCTTAAATTTCGTAGATGAAGTTAGTAAAGTATTATTTGGTACTGGATGAAGGTGATGTCTTACATTTTAAAGAAATCTGTGTTTTGGAAGAACACCAGAGAGAGCTATTGTCTTTAAGCAAAGAACAAGTCAGCATAGTAAAGGCAACATTAACAAACTCTAAACATATGATAAGTTCGATCTAGAGAAATGAAAAGATATTAACCCAAGGAATGAAAAGGCTGGCTCAGCATATATTGGAAGGTGAAAGCAAATCATATCAGGAACCGCTCATAGCTGTTATCCTAATTATGACAAATGAACAGTTGATCCCATTATATTAATATACAACGAATTGAAGTCTGGATATGGTTTACTGATTAGTGGTATAGTAAATGCGCAAAAGGATATCCTGGAATTCTAGTTGATTAATCCCACACAAGTTGTAAAGTACTTGGAATTAATCAAGGAAGATATAAAAAAAATAATTTCCAATAGCATTAACAGGGCATGGTGGTTACCAGTTATCAAAGATAATTAACTTTGATGTTTATGTGTTAAATATTCCCTTAGTGGATAGTAATTCGCTAAATTTATGTAAAGTCTGGCAATTACCATTTGAGGTAGATGTAAAAATAAATTTGTTTACATATATAGCCCATGAGAAAACTTTTCCTTTGATAGATGATGCAAAGAGACAGCATGCTAAATTAAGCTACGATCAGTTGGTACATAAAAATGTAAAACAAAAGTATAGATTATGTAAACAAACATTTGTATTTTATTCATATATGACCATGAAATATGTGAAGCTAGAATTTTGCAACCAATAAGAGACATACCACAAGATTGTATTCTAAAATTAAAGTCCTTAAAAGAAAGCTTATGGACCCAAATTCGTAATAATTTGTGGATATTTGTGGCTCCAAAAGACAAATGCCTCGCTATTATTTGTTCTTGTAATACACCATCTGACATTATGATTAAAGGAACAGATAAATTACAATTTATAGGAAAATGTCATGGGTACGATGTGATAATATTAATACAGTCCAAACATATAGTAAGAACAAATCCATATAAGAATTATATTCTATCAGATTTGAATTTGGACATTAATTGTTGTGTTGAAGACAAAGATAAGAAAAATATAACTGTATTTACCTTAAACTTACCTGTAGATATGTAGTAAGACAGCTCAATGATCTAAAACCTGCTGGTCATAAAGTGGATGCCTTGCAGAATTAAATAACATACCAATAGAGAACCACCTTTAGTGGGTTTTCAATAACTGTTTTTTCAATTTGGGGATAATGTGGCTCCACTATACTAATATTAATTGGAACATGTAAGTATTGCAAATGTTGTAGAGATTACTTCAGCTTTTTGTTTAAACATTGATTGATAACTGTTGTGGTTAGATTTGTGCCAAGAATATTGTAGTAACTCAATACTCTGATCGAACTCTAGTAAGATACCAACCTACCCAAAGAAATGTAGAGAGTAGTGCATTAGTTATTGAAAGAGAACAAGTGCCAATACGATATGAATCAAAAAGAATGATATAGTATTAACTGAAAGTACTAGATTACCAATTAAGAATGAGGGAGAGAAAATCCATTTTGTGTAATACCACGAACTAATAAAAGATGAAGATATAAAAGCCATTGTATAGACATTTAATAAAGTTTATGAGTAATACTCAAAACTGTAAAATATTCTTGTCAATTTCTAAAAATATGAACCAGTAAGCATAGAAGCAAAGGGATGAGAAAATGTGCTACAAACTACATAAGTGTATAAAATAGTGTGTATTAAGGGTAAAATAATAGTAATGATGTGATTAAAATGTAAATTGATAAAAAATTTTAAAACGTACATGTAAGTACAATTTAACGTATATGAAATATGGTTAAGAGGCTTGGAACATGAAGAAATTATGTAACTCTGGAGAGAGACTGTAAAATTTTTCATGAGGAGCATAAGTGCTGTGAATGTAGTAAAAGGGGTACAGTAATGTTGCCAGAAAGTTACATTACATTAACTAAAATGGCCTTAGATCCATTAGCTGTGCCATTGTGAAATGTCATGTTTCTTCCAGACATGCTTAGTAGAGCTTTCGCTACATGTCAGTGTATTCAGGTATCTTAAGTCTTTATTGAATCTTCATTCATTTCTGCCTTCTCACTGATTTTCCTAGCCTACAAACCTTTCAGCTCTTCAGCTCCAAAATTTATCAGAGAACTCTGAGTGACCACTTCCTCATTCAGGTTTGCTATCAATTATCAAATTACAATTGTCCTTTTTAGTTCTTACAATATACTACAATTCCACCATACATTATTCCACTAACTGTAGTTACAGCTGACCTTTCACTAATAGAAGTATCTAATCTGTACATTTTCCCCTTAGTAGCTAGTAGGACATCTGTATCTGCTTCATGCTTGTAGTCTAAATCCTTATGACCTTATGCTTTTTACAAGCTCCATCTAATGGAGTATGTTTATCTCATCTAACCAATCTTTCTTCTAGTTTAGAACAGACAATACAATAATTATACGAGGGCTATCCACAAAGTACATTACGTTTTGGAATTAAAAATAAATAAAGTATTGTAAATTTTTTTTATTATATACAGATGAAAACCACACTTAAATACTACTTTTCTACATAGTTGCCACTTAAATTAAGGCACTTATCGTAGCGATGGACGAGCTTGGAAATTCCTTCGTCGTAAAATTCGGCCGCCTGTGCCTTCAACCACGTGGCGACTGTCTTTTGGGACAGAAAAGGTGTGATTTTTGTGGATTTCCTGGAAAGAGGCACTACAATAAACTCACAAAGGTATTGCCAAACACTGCGCAACCTCAGAAGAGCAATACAAAACAAGCGCAGGGGAAAGTTGGGCTCAAAGATCTTGCTGATTCACGACAACGCCTGGGCCCACACGGCAAATGCCACTCGTGAAGTTCTCGAATCGGTTAAGTGGGAGTTGTTTCCTCATCTACCGTACAGTCCCGACCTGGCACCAAGCGACATCCACTTATTCCCAGCAATGAATAAGTGGTTAGCTATGCAGCGTTTTGATGACGACACACAGCTTCGAGAAGAGGTAACCACGTGGTTGAAGGCGCAGGCGGCCGAATTTTACGACGAAGGAATTTCCAAGCTCGTCCATTGCTACGATAAGTGCCTTAATTTAAATGGCAACTATGTAGAAAAATAGTATTTAAGTCTGGCTTTCATCTGTATATAATAAAAAAATTTCTAATACTTTATTTATTTTTAATTCCAAAACGTAATGTACTTTGTAGATAGCCCTTATATTCAGATACCTTTACGGCAACAAGAACATGAGTAATCAAACAATTTGCTAATCCCTTACTATGTTTCTCTGGCTTCCATTATATGATGCTTAATTATTTAAGAAACTTATGAACATGAAATACTTTTAGATTTAATGAAACTAATAACAATACTTTCAACAATTTAAATACTGTCTGCATTTTCACATTGACAGTTACTATTTCCAGCCATTTGTTCTCTGTGAATCATCACAATTTGCTAATCCCTTACTATGTTTCTCTGGCTTCCATTATATTTCCATAATTATTTCCATAATTATTTAAGAAACTTATGAACATGAAATATTTTTAGATTTAATGAAACTAATAACAATACTTTCAACAATTTAAATACTGTCTGCATTTTCACATTGACAGTTACTATTTCCAGCAATTTGTTCTCTGTGAATCATCACAATTTGCTAATCCCTTACTATGTTTCTCTGGCTTCCATTATATGATGCTTAATTATTTAAGAAACTTATGAACATGAAATATTTTTAGATTTAATGAAACTAATAACAATACTTTCAACAATTTAAATACTGTCTGCATTTTCACATTGACAGTTACTATTTCCAGCAATTTGTTCTCTGTGAATCATCACAATTTGCTAATCCCTTACTATGTTTCTCTGGCTTCCATTATATGATGCTTAATTATTTAAGAAACTTATGAACATGAAATATTTTTAGATTTAATGAAACTAATAACAATACTTTCAACAATTTAAATACTGTCTGCATTTTCACATTGACAGTTACTATTTCCAGCCATTTGTTCTCTGTGAATCATCACTAGTCTTTTTAATAATTTTCTAATGCTAACCATCCCAAAATATCGGAAGTTGACTTTATTCTTATTGCTTTTAGGAAATGGCTTCCAACAATTTATTTACGAAATATTTTTATATATTGCCTTCAATAGATTTAAATCTGTTTTACTTATTGGCAGAATATGCTGCACATAGATCAAGTAATATGCTTATATACTTCCACCAATCAAAAGTATTAAATTTTACATTGAAGTGGACTATAGTGCATCAATCTATCAATGCCTTCATAAATTACTTCATCCATTGTTAATTTATCTCCATTGAATTCTGTCGATAAGTTACCAATATATTGAAAAATACCATCAGCTATTAATCCAAACAATACACCTGTATTGTTTAGGTATTTTCATATTTACTTACTCATATTTACATTTTTTAATTTTTATTTTCTTATCTCTTGTCTTTTTACATTCAACCTGTTCTTTACAGTTCTTCATCAGATCCGGTACTTATCATTCACTTACTGTACATCATTCTGATATATTGATTGATCTAAAGAGGATGGATTTCTATTGAATGGTACAAGGTGTGTATGAGATTCTTATATAGCCTTAAACATATTTTCATCTAATCTTATAACTTTTTCGTTTAAATGCTCTGATTCCAATAAATGCAGGCTAATAGTTTTTGTTTCTCATAGTCTGTTCTTGGTTATTTTTTCTGTGTATGGAAAGCTTCTTTTAGCTCTCCTCTTTTCTGCCTAACTCTCTTTGATTTTTTTACAACCTATTAATACAACTTTTAGGAAAAATATGAATAATGTTCAATATTTATGATTACCATTTAACTTTTACATTGGGATAAAACGATTATTTTCTTGTAAGTCGATTGTAACAAAAACAAATTCATCATTCTAACAATTACTACAAATTTTTTAAGAAATCAAATTTTAAATATCCATCTACAGACATATGCAAATTATGATTTAAATTCATATCATCCTGTCAAAAGATGTTCTATAAAATAATTTTTCCTCTGATTGACTTTTTTGTAACCTAAAAAAATAGAGATAGAAACAACAAACTCTTTTCTGACTTCCTCTAGTAAACTACTCACTAACTGCATTGTGGAATTAAAAATGAAATCATCAAATAAAACAACTGAATTATCTTTCCATTCATCTAATGGAATAACTTCATATTTATTTTCAGTGAACATGGTTAATTTACTATACAGTTTATCTTCAACTTTATTTCACTTCTCTTAAAATTTTTGATATATAGATTGATATAAACTTTGATAAAAACACAAAGTGATTTTTTTCTAGTTTGACCATACTAGAACTAAAACAGAGTTTTAATAATTAGAAATTTTTCCACTTCTACAGTGTACTATAATTCACTTCCAACTGAATTAGATAGTAATTTAGCGTGTTTTTATTTAATTTTATTTTCCTTTAGCCCAGTATTTGGTTCCTGAATTGTTTTATCCATTTACTTATTAGAAATTGTTTACTTTGTAAATGAGTAGACTACTTCTCTCAATATGAGACTTAAGTTCTGAAAAAACGATTGAATGTCCCACTAAGAAATGAATTTGAACAATTTACATGGGCTAGAATTAATTTCTCATGTCTTATTCCAACCATACATTTTAAAATTATAAACAATATTGCAATTTAGAGGCTACTGTTACCTGTGAAGTTCAATACATTTTAAAAATCTAGAAAATGTTATTCATATAAAGAAATGTAATACAAGTATTAATGCAGAGGTACTTCTAAATATTAGTATTATTGAGAGAGATGTTAAAATACAAGAAAGAAGTATGAAGAACCAGATCCATTAGAAATGCTTGGAGGATTCTTTACAGGTTATAAAGAAACGTTGTGTTCAATAACTTTTAATAAATATTTTATAGAGTTCAACTACAGCAGGTAAATAAGCAATTGAGACTGAAATTCTTGGAAAACTTGCAAAAAGTATAACATAGCTTTAAGAAGTACAGAAATTTGTGTTCCAATACTAAACTAGCGTCCAGAACATGTATTTGAATAGAAACCAGAAACACAAAATGTCTGTTTGTACCCTTCTTTTCCATGATTTACAAAAATATTTTACTAGATTAAGTGATAGAAATAATTTTGAACTAGATGCAACAAATTACTATAGTTCAATATGTCTTGGCATGTCTTACTTCGGATTTGTAGAATAGAATAACCATCTTAGTGGGTTCACAGTTTGACCATCTTCCACTTCAGGATATTTGTATAAGGAGTAGTTCAAATGATATTTTCCCACAAAAGTGTAAAAATTGGATCTGCCACATACGTGTCTGAAGGCATATGATTCGTTTAATGATATCAAACAAATCACCAACTGAAAGGAGACATTGTTGTGAATCCATGCAATTTTATTCTGAATTATCCGGTTTATGTCATAAATACAACTTACAGGAAGAATATTTAGCACCTTAGAAAACATCTAAGAAACTATATATTGTATTTACCGATAAAACACCCAAAAACACTTTAGGTTTTATAGTCACCTATAAGACAGAAATTTTAATTAAGCGTAGGATACTTACTACACATTATAAAATGGATAAATGACTTGTTCAACTTCTTGTGAAGTACTTCGAGACAGGTATATATGCTAAGCATGATATTTTTTCTGTTTTAAAATGCTAACTCTTTTTATTATTTAGATATTTTTTTTTTCAAATATCAGCTTATACATACAATGGTAACAATTTGAAATTTTGAAATTAGCGTATATTTGGCTTATAAAGAAAGGAGTCAAGCATTACTTTCATCTAGTGTTTTTGGAGGTAGAATAGTTGTTCAAAAATGCAGTCAGAATTGAATTATTTCCAAAAATAAGAATGCTCTTAAAAATTAAATATTTGGTGCACCTAAACATACGCAAGTGAACTAGCATGTCAACTGAAGTCTTTCTGTGGTCAAAAGTGTTGAGTGAATTACCTTCAAGTGAAGTACCTTGAATTTAAATTGCGTTATCGGTGAACAGTAGTGAGACCCAACATCACATAATAACCTAAAAATTAAGATTTAGTTCTTCATTTTCAATTTTCTCTCAATATATATCGTATTCAATGTTGAGATGTATCCTGTTTCTGGATTAACCATATGAATGATATATCCTCATATATTTCCTTTTGTCCCTTTTAGTAATAAATGAATTGTTCCTGAAATTTATTAAAACAGTCTTGAAGAAGTCTTTTAAATCAGTATCATAAAATCTAAAACTTTTATAGTGCCAAAATCTGAGTGATAACTATACCAGTTATAAATAGTCATAGGTTGATACAAATATTGCTGTTCACTAGAGTGGCATATTTGGAAAATCATTTCCATCGTCAATTATGTATAACTTATTGTTACCTTGTGCAGTTCTAGAACCTGTGCTTATAGCATTTTCCATGTTTCAGACAAATTAAGAGAGTGTTCTGTTAGAGGCTGTTTCTGTGTCACTCTGATATGCTGAAGGTCTGAGGCCTGAAACTGCTTGCAAATTTACATAACTCATTTGAGTTTACTAAACTGTCTGAGCTTGAGATCAGGAAGATGTGTCAACTTACTAATTCTGAGACTGCTGGAGCCAACTGTGGAAAGAAATTTCATAGTATTTTCGATGTCAAATATAAAGTTAGGGTACTTATTAAGAGTATATGTAAATGTGGTTAAAAGATGTTAAAACATATACCTGCTTTTATAACATACAAATTTGTAAAGGATCTTGGGTCCATCCATGAATTTGAATTATCTTGATGTGTTAACTGGTCTAGTTTTCTTTTTTCATATTACTTTGTACATATTTGGTAACATTCGTTGTGTTTTTATAAATTAGTGGATATTAGTATTATTTTTGTAGCCTGTATTTTAGTTCAGATTCATTCAGAAAATAGCTTGTTAATGTCTCAATTTTCATTTATTTATAAACATATTTTAATATTTTTCTTCAATTTGTGATTATTTCATTCAGACATGTTTCAGTATCTTCAGGTTTTCAAAAATGTGTGTGATTTTGAAGAAAAATGAGGATGTTAACACAATTCTGAAAGAAAATTAGAAAACGTCAACAGTAGTTCAGAAGCCCAAAAATAAATCTTCTTCTATCTGATTCATAATATATTGAAATCTAGAAGCTTGCAGCTTTACTACCCAAATAGACTGCAGTCTGAGTTGCCAAGCGACCTATCAAAATTTGCTCCCCATAAAGTGGTCCATCAAGATGTTTACGTTTGATTTCTAACACCTACATATCTCAATTGCACACTATGTAGTAGGTTTTAACCATATATTTCATTTTTTAAAGAAATTTTACTTTTCAAATGAAACATTTTTTTGGAGTTTGTAAAGTTTCTGTCGATATAAATTGGTATATCTTCCCAGTATTCACATGTCTTTGACACTGCAATTTACACAATAATTTAATTAACTGATACTGCTTTCTTTAAGGGATGCAAGAAAGATAAGGTTTCTTATCTTCTATACTAACAATACAACTGTAAAACTGTCGAGTATGTTTGTCTGTTTGCTTGAACATGCTAATCACCAAAACTACTAAACAAATTTTCATAGGCTTTTCACGTATAACTTGACAAGTTTGGAGTAACATATAAGCCTAATTGCATCAAAATCGGATTTCAGAAAAAAAATGTCGGAATACAATGCGACTCAGGGAAACATATTCACTCTTTGAAGAAGCTGTTTACTCTCTCATGTTTAAACTGTATCATATTTGTGAAAATGCTCTTATTGATTGATATGTGCAGGATGATAGGATATAAAGTCATGAATACAATACTTACACAATCCTCAGTGTGTTTACTTCATATTTCCATGCTAATACCATTAAATGGGAAAGTAGCTCTGTCTCTCATGTTTTCATAGCTAAACTTGTAAACCTGTTTTGATGAAATTTGGTATGCTGATATCTTGTACCGTGAGGAAGGCATAGACCCCTTTAGAATAGTCGATACCTAAGAGTGTGAAATAGGAAATGGAACATCCGTCTTTTGCATCTGTGAACAGAAACTGTATTAAGAAGTTATTAAATCTGTTGCATAATGTCTATGTTCCTTGGTGTATAATTACTTCAATAGCATGATTCATAGATGTTCCTCTGCTCAGCAGCAACACTGTGCATGCTGCTGATTTGGGCATTGGGGCAGTTGTGTGGGGGAAGGGTTGACACTGCTTACTTACCCACCATCACTCATCATAACGTAGCTATTGATATACGAGTGGAGTCCCAGGTCTGTAATATACCTCTTGGCTCCTAGGACAGTTAATATCAAGATATCCCAGTTTCAAAAAAATCTTAGTATTGTGGTTGTATATTCTGTTCCTTCAACAAGTTCTGAGACCTCAATGAATGGTCTTGTTTTATTTTCAGCACTAGTACTTCTTTTATGTATCATTAATATTCACTATTGGAAACAGCTTTTCGCCATTTCAGAGATGAACACATCAAACTGCAAAAAACAGAGTGTACATAGAGAACTGTAACATTTTACTTACATAGTGCCTTTCAAATGACTGCTACATAACAAAATGATACATTACTCACATTTAGTGCCTTCCTACACGTCAATACTTAAAATATCATACAAGTATACATGTATGTGATGCTGTCTGATATGTTCAATTTTAACATGTGCTAAACCACAAAATGTGAATGATACCTAGTTTTATAATGCAACTATCATTTATTTGGATCTATGCAAGTGAGGTGATACAACTCTGCATGTGCACTCTGTTTTTGCAGTTTCACTATGTTCCATTTGATAAGGTCTGAAAGCTGACATTTCAATTGTGGATATCAAAAATAAATGGTTTCATTAATCAAACTTGACATGAAGCATTAAATTTGTCAAATAATGACCTGAAAACCCGTTGCAGTTTAAAAAAACAGGGATTCTTTGTGGAACAATGCAGTGTTTGTCGTTGAATCAGTAGAAATTGTTCATCTGCAGACAATTCGCTCTCTTAAAACCTTATCATACACTGCCATCTGAATTTGAACGCCACCAGTTATTGGGTTCTCTTTGAAGATAGATTTGGAAAACTAAATTCCCTGCTTCAGCTCGGAACTCATGAGATAACAAATAGCCACTACCAGCCACGCATAACCACAATTTGTTAGTAAAATTTCCTTCCATTGCCAGCAGACTGGTTTTCTTTTTTGCTGTTCAGTTGATGCATAACAGGTTTATAGTTTCGTCCTGCCTGTGCTGGACTTCCAATAGTTGTGCTACTGAAGCCATCACTTCTTACTTAGAGACTTTTGGATGCAGATAAGGGGTGGGAATGATATTTGGCAGGGAGTTACACCATGATCTCCCTTCATAAGAGCTCATGATGTTTGGGAAATTTGTAGAGTGTGGTTTCATTGAAAATAATCTACATGAAAAAGACCGAAAAAAAGATACAAGAGACGGTTTGTATCTTCCAGAGAGGTTTTTCAGATAAACTAGTTGAAGTATAAGGAAATGTATTGCATCTAGGAAAATGTAACAGCTGAGAGAAGCACATATGATAACCTCCTTAGCACATTCGAACTACATGTGTCCGATAGTTTTGATGTGATACCCTTGAAGAAGAAGAACGTTGTGCAGATGTAGAAGAATAAAAAGTGTAGTAGTCTAATGAAACCATTCAGAGTAGATAACCGCAAAATGAAGAGTCCTCCTGTGAGGTTGCAGTTGCAGTCTCGTTTGTGGGGCAGTTTAGCAGTTGCAGAAACAATTGTATTCGAGGTACCAAGTCACAAGTTTTGTAAATCTTGTCTTAGCTAGGTCACAGAAAACCTACAGCAAATAAGCAAAGAATACTATGTGCTGATAGATGTGGGACCTGGAAACAGCCTAGTTAAAAAATAAATTACTGTGTGAAATGTAACCCAGACAAAACAGAAGCAGCTACTCCACAAAAATGTGAGTTTCACTTATGTCCAGCAACACCATGACCAGCCCTAACAAAGGAAGACTTCAGAGATGGCCAACGGATTTGGCTCATATTTGGCAAGTCATTAGTGTACAGTCTGAAATTAAGAACTGTAAAACAGGTTCTTTTGAAGTGTGATGTGGCAGAGGGAGGAAATCACTTGATCTAACATCTGTAGAAGATGTGGTCATGGCATTGCAGGAGGGATTCAGCGGTGGTGTGTAAACATGCTCAGCACAGAGAATTGCTCAAATATTTGTTATGCCTGTGACCACAGAGTATAAAATGCTACAAAATATTCTGGATTAGTACCCATACAAAATCATCCATGTTTGGGAGTTGCTTTGTGCTGAACTGCCAGCAAGACAAACATACGTTCACTCTGGAATTTCTTGATCATATGGAAGTGTACAATAAATGGCTGTGGAACGTTTTGTGAACAGGCAAAGCACATTTCCATCTCAAAGGATGTGTCAATAAGCAGAACTGCAGAATATAGGCACCGGAAAATCTGCACACACATGAACTGGTATCACTTCATTTTGCAAAAGTGACTTTGTGGTGTGGGTTGGCAGCATCATTTATCATAAATCCAGAGTTTTTCGAGGGAATGAATTGTGCAGGTCCTTTTACAAGTATTTCACAGGTAAATGCTATGAGAGTCTTTTGCACAACAACTTCATTCCAGCCCTTCAACTGTATGCATGTGTAGGTAGGATCACTTCTATGCCAGATGGCTCTCCTCTGCACATTGCACAGCCGGTGAAGTGATTGCTGCAGAGGCATTTAATTCGAAAATGCTAGAATTATCAGCCAACATTTCCCTACAACTGGCCATCCAGATTACCTGATCTTAATCCATGTGACTTCTGGCTGTGGGGTTATCTGAAAGATGTTGTATTCAGTGCTCCAATTCCGAATGCAGTTGAATTGCAGGCACGTACTGCAAAATGCATTCTGAGTGTGATGCCCAGGACACTCTGATCTGTTGTGGGACATGCTATTTCCCTATTCAAAACTCTTGGCAGAAAACTGTGGACAGCATCTGAGAAGTGCCACAAGAAGACACAAATGAAAAGAGAAGAATTAACCATTCCAAAAGATAGAAGACTTGGAGGCAAAGTAGGTTAAGCCTACTAGGACTCCACCAACCAGGGGTCAGGGGGCCCCTGTTGATGCCCGGTTCGTTCGTTCGTGGACAGCATATTGAACATGTCTTATGCCAGTCTCGTGATAGTTAAAACAGATGTCATTTTGGTTTATATGCGGTTTTTGTCCACAGGATAGTTAAAAACCTGGGTAATTTTGCTTTTTAAGCGGTTTTTGGCCTCAAGATACTTAAAAAACTATTTTCACATCTGGTGTGTTAAGACCCTGCTGTGGTGGATGGGTTTATGTCACAGTGCCACAACTGCTGACTGTCAAACATATGCAGTGATGCACATTGAACACTACGGATGTGCAATGTGCAACTCAAAAGATATAACCATTGTACTGCGATTCATCTGTTGTGTGTAATTGACCCCACTTACATTAAAACGCTTACAAAGCTATCCATTGGTTAAATCTTCATATATCTTTTTTGTTCCATAAGGTATCAGCTTGCATTAATGACATGCTGTTCAAATTTGCAGTCATTCAGAGCAATGGTTCAGTTTCTACAGAGTTTTGAAATTAGAACTTTCGTTATGAACATCCTGTATATTTACAGCAAATTTTTATTTATTGATGTGAGAATATATCGCTAATATTTGTAAATATGTTCCCAGAACATTCTTAAGACAACAACAGCGTTCAATAGGCATGCCTCCATTATCTCCTGCTCCTCAACTTTTGAAGAGGATTAGTCAATGGCGCTTTATGACTGGATTATTTCAGTTGGTCTGACACTTGCAGATTTGTAATTGTTAGTTTTAGTCAAACATTATTGATCTACATTATAAATATTATTTCTGAATACCTTTCAGTTTCATTTTCTGATTTATTCATTTTGTTGAAAACTTACTAAATTTTAAAACATGAGAATACAATTTCATATCATGACTACTACAAACGATTGTACTAATGATGTCATGTACACTTTCTATATATCATGTTAATTATCTGTAAAAGTATGGAATGGAATATTATTAGCCATATAAGCTATGTCAAATTTTGTGTATTTTCTGTCACAGTTACTTCTTAGGATGTGACACATCTTCAGATTCACAGAAAGAGTTCCAAATAAAAGTGGCTGTTTTACAATGTTACATCCCATTCTTAAAAACAAATCTTCTGAAGTCCATAATGTTGTGAGAATGTGTGAATAGACTTCATAGAGGCTCCATCTGAACAGAAAGAGAGAAGATCAGTTAGCAGATCTAGTAGCATGGTGCATGCAGGGGGCCTCCATCCCAAAAAAGCAGAGCCCTGTGTTTTGGGATCAGATGACATTTTTTAGGCTAAATGCAGACAGTCAGTGTAATTCCAATTAACTATTTAGCAATAAAGGACAAAGATACATATTTCAGAGTGACTGAAAATAAAGTAAGTGACTTGTTACTTTACTCAGAAGATCTCTAAAATTGGAACTAAATTATTGTAATTTGTCTGTCTGAGAGCCACATTGGCACAGGGATAGAATATTGGCATAATTCTCTCCCACCTTCCCACCTATGCTCACTCCTTGCCTCTCTCTGTCCTCCCACATCTTTCTCTCTCTCTGTCTCTCTCTCTCTCTCTCTCTGTCTCTCTCTCTCTCTCTCTCTCTCTCTAGGCAGTATAAAGCCAGGAAATATTAAAGACACTAAAACATATACGAAAGTAAGCAATAGTAAAGAATGTTTTAAAAGAGTTGTAGTAGATTCAATAGATTTCTCAAAAATGAAACATCAATTGGGCAAAAGTAGCTTAATGACAATGCTGTTATATTCTGCATAACATGTTGTATAAAAGCTCAGTAGACGGTAAAAATTTGCCACACATATAGCAATCACTTTTCATCACATAAAACAGAGAGCAGATCCCCAACAAAACTGTGAACTGCTCTTTCACCAGCAAGCTAGAGGTACTACTCCAAAATGTAGTGTCCCATCTAAAGGTAAATGAGAAGGCCTTAGTTTCTCTTTATTTTTAACCACATTTTCATCTTATAGCTTCAGGCAAAGATACTGAAGGTCGAGTTATTATGACTGATTTATTTCGCTAACACATCTTATTCTGTCATCTTGAAAATTAAGATGGTGGCACTATTTTAGGGCATAGAAATTTGGAGACTAATATTTTAAATTACACACTGAAGCAATTATAAGGCATTAGTTTCTCACCTTCCAGCAACAGAGTTTAAGAAAAATACAGAGAAAGTCTGTAGAACAGGACTCAAATTCATTAATTTATTTTACAAAAAACAAACAAAAAAACTACAGTTCAGCTGTAGGTGACCTGACTTCTGCAGATGTAGGTGCCACCACATGTGCATGTAATTCTGTTTCCAAAAAAACACAAAATCACTGAATATTAAACAAAACTATTTTTGTATATACACTTCTAATCAGAGCATGGTCTAACTTCTTGCTATGGAGGCTCACTTCATCATGTAACCTTATTTTACAATACTCAACGAATACAGCTTTCTTTCAGTTGGTGAATGTGATTATCAAGGGGAGAACTTGCAACCTCCCAACAGAAAAAATATGTATAAAATGAGATATATATATATATATATATATATATATATATATATATATATATATATATATAACATTCACATTTAGTGTAAACTCCCAACAGTCTATAATACCATAACCTCACAATAATAATATGACAAACCTCCTAATAAAAAAAATATGACTCATATATAACCTTTCAATAATTAACTGACTGTGAATCTAAACTGGTGAATTTGGATGTCAGCAGTGCTGCGCCATGGCCCTGAAAGATCATTCTGAAAAAATTGAAAATTTTTACCTCAATGAAGTCGCCGGATAACGCATATATATCTGCTCCTATAAGAAATTTTTCTGGCGCAGCACAGTGCAATGCTGGCCACTAGATTTGTCATGTATAAAAAGAAACAACTGATTTTTCTTTACGATAATCATGATGACCATGGATTGAAGAAGTCAGTAAATTCTTTAAATTCAGATGAATGATTGTCAAAAAGTTAATTTTATAAAAAAGATTATTATTAAATTATTTTTCTTAAAACATTTACATAGGACTTGATATAACAATAACAAAAATTTAGTTGTAACAAATTAGATATGCACACGGCTGTTTTTACCTTATACTACATTGCTCAGGCACGACCGACCCAACCACCCGATGACAAGCTACCACCACTACTGCCCACACTGCCCCTACTGCAGCTGACACTGCTCTCTGGTCTGCAATTCTATTATAGCTTACATTTCGCAGGTAGCACGTGAGCAATCCATCGAAATTACATCTGTTTGAGTGCGCTAGCAATAAATTCCTGTTTGGGCCTTGTTTATTCAACTGAAAGAACATCATTCCTTATGTCTATTGGCCCATTTTGCACAAATAAACATGATCATTCGATATAACAGATAAGCCAATCCTGTTTTTTTTTTTTTTTTTTTTTTTTTTTTTTGTTCAAGATTCCAGTACTAGAAATTTTAGGACATGGAGAAATTTGCCAAATGTGGCACTTCAGTCTTTTGATCAGTTTCCTAGCCAGATTCAAAGACTATGAAACAGGATGAGGTATGTAAACATAGTCGTTATTTATCACAATGATAGAGCAATTAGCATTAGTAGATGTAGCAGTCCGAATGTGTACCGAAAATTCCTTGGAAGTAGCTTCAGACTGTTGGATTGACAATCTGCTCCTCTACGACTTATCACAGCATTAAAAAACACTTCCTCCAGTACAAACGTCCTTCAAGGTGCAGATCTGCTTCTGACAGCATGATAAACAACTAAAGATAAACGTAAACTGTTGAGTGTATCTAGAAAATCTGTTCTTGTTGAGTGAACCAGATAAGTTCCCTCAGGAGATTCTTCTAACGTAAACTGGCAATCTTTTACTTTCTTTCAATACCTGCACACTAACCAGACCTTATGGTTACAAATGGATTTCACTTCCTATAAAATTTTAACAAAACACCGTCAGAAAAGTAATGTTGCCTGCCAAACTGATATTTTGTGTTCCACTCTTGTGGAAACGTGTACTAAAAGACTAACAGTGCAACAAAAAAAAGTATTCAGCGAAGAATTGTAATTTTATTGCATTTAAACAGAACTGTCAATGCTTGATTTCAACTATGAATGAGGAAAACGGTAAGTGTCAACTCCACTCCACACAGTGCGTAATAAGAGAGACTCTGCGTTCTATCCCGCGCCACGTGACTTTGATGTTGGTTTCAATGTAACGAAGTCACTAGTAGTCATGTTAATCATGGTTTATGTGTGTATATGGCACGAGAGGTACTGTGGCTGCGCTTCTTTCAGCGATATACTTTGGCTTTCTCGAAGGCAATGATAGATGTTTCTGCTGTCAAGGTATCGTTGTGACTGCAGACGAATTAAAGCAGAAGCTCTTTATACATTCTGCTGGTTCATTCATTGTAAATCTGGAACCATTGCTACCTTTTCTTTCTTTGAAAGTGACTTTCTGACAACTTCATACACGTTATTTACATATCACTATGTAGTACAAATAGCACTTAAGAAGCTCCCCCAACGCTAAACAAGTGTGCTGGTTGTATGAAGTGTGTTCTAATTTGTCCAAAAAATTGCAAGTATGCTGTACTTTCTTTCTTTGAAAGTGAGAACCTGTCAAATACATACTAGTCATTTATGTAGCGACAGTACTGCAGAAAGTACTTAAGGATGAGGTCCCCTGCTAAATAAAGGCCCTGGTTGTGTGAAGAATGTTCTAATATGCACGAAAAATTACAATTCATTGCCAGGGAAGTAAACTTCTTATGCCAGGGAAATAAACTTCTTCCTTTGCTCTTGAAAGTAACTGAAATAGCTAGAAAACACCAGCAGAATTGGCTGAGCGGTTCTAGGCGCTACAGTCTGGAACCGCGCGGCCGTTACGGTCGCAGGTTCGAATCCTGCCTCGGGAATGGATGTGTTTGATGTCCTTAAGTTAGTTAGGTTTAAGTAGTTCTAAGTTCTAGGGGACTGATGACCTCAGAATTTAAGTCCCATAGTTCTCAGAGCCACTTGAACCATTTGAACCAGCAGAATTATGCCTGCATCATTGCTAGAATACATTTTGACTACATATGTACTTAATTTGAAGACGTTCTTGTTCGAAAAAGCAGTCTCATAAATTAAAGAGCTTGTAAATTTTCTTTTATATGTTATAGACAGCTGACAGTGAAACTAAGTAGCCTTTAATTTTTTTCCCACATGTGGCAGTCCTGTTTATGTTTGTTTTGTTTTGACGATGAGTGGTAGTTTGTTTCTACCAGACAATCAATATTTTTTGAATATTCACTCCCATTTCCTTGTTTAATGCTCAATTTTAAAATGATTGACAATGAAAAAAGTCACAAAAGCTGTCAGAAACATGAAGATGGATTTTAAAATTTTTCGGGATGGCAGGATGCGGACTAATAATACCTCCTCATCCCTCCAAGTGAGGTGGCGCAGTGGTTAGCACACTGGACTCGCATTCGGGAGGATGACGGTTCAATCCCGTCTCCAGCCATCCTGATTTAGGTTTTCCATGATTTCCCTAAAATCGTTTCAGGCAAATGCCGGGATGGTTCCTTTGAAAGGGCACGGCCGATTTCCTTCCCCATCCTTCCCTAACCCGAGTTGCACTCCGTCTCTAATGACCTCGTTGTCGATGGGACGTTAAACACCACTAACCTAACCTAACCTCCTCATCCACTTTTATTGAAGTTACTCACTACACCGCAGTGGTGACAAGTTTTGTATGACTGTGTTCTATCTCATACTTCTACTGAAACCTTTAAATGCTGATAACTCATTATTTGACATCCATAATCAATAAAGTGTATCTTTTAGAGAGATCCTCAGAGTGCTAGTATTTTGAAACAGCATTTATTTACAGGACATAAGTTATAAGTTGGTTGTAATATAAAACACACAAAATACGAGCTTGACGAAATCCAATATGGGCTCATGCAGTTGCTTCAGCCAAAATACATCTTTGGAAGTAGCACAGCAACAGTTCCTCTCGTGACGTAGATACAAATAAAGGGACGTATAATCTGTAACACTATGTTTGTAACGCAATTAAAAGGTAAAAAATTAAAAAAAACTGTAATATCAAAATTAGAATCAGAAAACAAATAGTGTAATTGTACATATCTGATAGTAAATATCAGTGTTAACTTCATCTGCAAACGATCTACTGTGGAGCCCATTAAACAGCTTCCTGGAGTTTTGTCATGCAAATACTTGTCATATTTGTTGATACAGAGTTAAGTTTCCTGTGGTTTCATGAAACAGTTCAGACTAATCTTGAGTTAACTGCTTCACTATGTTGGTGTAAATTTCTTTCCTTTTACAATTTAAGATGAGTTAGTACTTGGTTTTTGGCCCTTAAGTTTGAGAATGCCACTCGCAGAAATTATTCACACTGCCACTGAGGCTGCTCTGGAGGACGATGAAGGCTCCACGAATGCTTCTGAGTAGTTGGTCTACAGATCTCTACCATGCAATAGCCCTCAGCAGTTCATGTTACGGGAGTAAACCACGATTTCCGTATTAAACACCCTTTATTATGTCTTTTTCGTGAACTCAACATCCCATTCAACTAACGATGCCTCTTGTTTTTGACGGGAAATAGAATTAAGAAACCTAAAGAGTAATGCGACAGCAATATTCCCTGCCAATATAGTTTCTTACTCTTGAAACTGCATCACAAACGTATGTACGTGGGATGTTTTATGTTAGGGAGCAGTTGTTATTCAGTTTTATATGAAACTGCTTGTTATTTACTTTATATGTTTAATTTTTTTCTTGAAGACTTATTTGATATTTGATTACCCTGAGATTTTGTTTGTGTTCTATTCCCTCTTAATTAGCTGTTTCATTTTGTGAAACCCCTTGTATATAACGGACGATTATAGGTGGAATGCTTAACAGAACTAATAGTTATTCTTTTTCGATCTAATAATAACTTTTATTAGTTGGTCCAGTATATCCTAAACGTAAATTATAACAGAGATGTTAACCACTTACTGCTGAAAAGTGATGTCTTTGGCGAAGCGGAGTGTTTCTGCTACCTGCGACCTAAAATCGATTTAGCTTGGGAGAAAGCTGAAACAATGAAATGTGTGTCAACGAGGAGGTTAGTGACAGCTGTGTGTTTTGATGGGTGTGTTAGTGTGTGGTTTATGTCCGTCGTCCGTCTCCAGTTTAGGACTGGAGGAAGGTAAGTTATATTAATAGAAAACATCCGGCTAGGATTTGCATTACATTTAAATAAGTAACATTTATATTTAGATGAACGGCGTAAATATAGCTCCCCCTTTCGTAACTTGCCTTTAAACCGTGCTCGACTTTCCGTGTTGGTATACAGTCTTCAGTAGTAATTGTGTACACGTTTTACAATGCCATGAAAATTTCGTGAAATGGATGAGGTCTGTTGACGGTTCACGTACGCAGGCTGTTTACGTCGCTGTTCTTAGCGTTCGCCAACCACACAGTTGTTTATTTAGTGTTTTTCAACGTGGTATAACTCTTTAAAAAAATGTTTGTTTACATGACCTCACAAATGTTTTTCAGATGAGGGAGCGTCTAGGTTCAGCTGATAGTGGGAGTAAGAAGCTGAGTCTTGCATATTTACATCAATGCAAAAGCAAGAGACAAATGGACAGGGCAAGAAATGGAGCCCGATATTTTCGAAATCCACCGCAGCCTCATATGTGTGTGCAAGATTTTATTCATGTATGTTATATTCTGTTTGTAGTGTCTGCATCCGGATATGTTTTTGATTATGTGTAAGTATTCTAATTAACTTTTTGTTTTTCATTAGGGTTCTGATCGACCATGTTATATTAATGTTATGTCTTGGGTGAAAATTGTGATGCCACATAACACAGAAGATTCTATACCTTTATATGGAGGTATGCGAATTCTTCCTGGGTCTTCCAGCCAGAGAGCACAAAAGAAGCAACCTCTCATATTTGCAGTGATGGCAAATCCTGAGATTCTTAAAATAAGTGGAAAGTCTGCAAAGAATTTATCGGTATGTAATACTTTTCAGTGATCTTACTCATTGTGTGTGTGTGTGTGTGTGTGTGTGTGTGTGTGTGTGTGTGTGTGTGTGTTTGTTTGTTTGTTTGTTTTATTTCCCTTGCCAACAAGGCTAGCTGTCTTTGGTGTTTGTTTGTTTGTGGTGGAAGTGAGATTTGTTGTTGTTGTGATTGTCCTCTTCTGATAAACTGCTGTGTGCTGAGAGAACATTTCATAGGCTGATGTCCCAAAAATTTATATTTGTAGTGTAAAAGTATTTGTATGGTTGAAAAGAACAGAAAGACAGGACGGAAGAGGAGTGTGGGTTATATCAAATATTTCCATCTGAATATGTCAACAAGGAATCTGACGCATATTTTTGTCTCACGTGGTCTTTAAAGTGCTATGCAGGTGTAGGATGAACAAGTTTGCTCAGTCAAGAGAATTGTTCAGTTCTAGTAGTTGCCTGTGACCAGTGAAGTAACATTAATGTCCACTGTGATGTCACCTTTTGGTCAGTATTTTCACAATTTTGTTGTTAGTTGATGGAACCAGTTAATTTGAAATTAACGTATCTGGTTGTGGTGAGAAACTGATCTGTAACTTATCCCATTTGAAAAAAAATCTACACTGGTATCCCATTATATTCCCCATTTTTGTGATGACATTTGTCCCATGTTTTCTACGTCTCTAGTCTAAGCCGACTAATAGTATTAAGTATTCTTTGTTATTTGGTAGCTCTCTCTTTGGGTTTAATGTTGCCACAACAGAGGAGGGGAAAAGACCAAAAGCATTTTAATCTCGCAGAATGTTTTTAAAAAATCAAAGGAGGTAGTAGGACACTGTTGCTGAATTTTGTGCCCAAACTTTATCAGCTATGGCCAATATAGTCAAGCTGCAAAAACCAAATTTGAAGTGGAGTTATTCAGTTTCCATAAATTATAACTACTGGAATCTCCACCAATGCTGTAAGTCCGGAATGAAATTTTCACTCTGTGGTGGAGTGTGCTGTGGTATGAAATTACCTGGCAGATTAAAACTGTGTGCCGGACCGAGACTCGAACTCAGGAGCCCCAAATTGGAGTCTTGGTACTGCACACAGTTTTAATCTGCCAGGAAGTTTCAATGCTATAAGTGTTTATTTAGGAGTTGACTGGTACTCACATTACACATTTCCCAAGTATATTCATCCATCCATTCATTCATACATAGTGTTCTGTGAATCCTATGATGGATAGCCTTCTAGAATGTTTACACATGACAGAAGCTGCAATTGCTGAGTACCCCTGCACAGTATGTTAACAAGAAATTGTTACCATTGCTAATATACTCACACTGATTGGTATGTGAATTACTCCTAAATTACACTACATATCTGTAATAAGAGAAAACAACTACCTTGAAATAAAGTCAGTGCTTTTTCTCTGGTATTACTCAGCTGCTGTTTTATCTAATGCTTCAAGTAAAGCATGCAGTTCACATACAGACAGTATCAAGACCTTTTCAAAGCAAACATCAGAGTTGGAGGGTTGTTATATCCTCGAGTGCAAATATTCTGAAAAATTGTATGAGGAGTGTCTGATAAGGTATTCTCATGCTTCATTTTAGGAATATTTTTATTATTAATTTGCTGTGTTCAGTCACAGTATTTTATTTTCTTGTTTTAGCTCAAAATGTTTTGTAACCACAACTCCATTGTCAAGGACTGCAAAGCCATTTATGGGTGTTACTTCTTCTTCAGTTTCATTTGAGTATAAAATGCTCTTTGTATTGTTGTAAACTTCAGTCACACTAGGTGTTCAAATGACCTAACATGTTTATGGATTTCTACATGTTACCGTGTTTGACATGGAAGTGCTGCACTGATGCAGGACAACAATGCTTTGTGTCCAAATGAAACAGATGTAACACTTGGAAAAATGAAATTGTAGCCCTAGAAAATGGTGTTGTAGCTCCAAAAGTGTTGAACTAAAACAAGGGAATAAAATATTGTGACTGAATGCGGTGTATCAGTAACAAAAATGTCCATGACCAATTACTTCCAGTAATGGGCTGGCCCGAACAAAATATCTGTTATTCTTATCCTTCGTTTTTCAGTATCTCATAAACTCCATCCACAGACCCATCAGTGCCGACCACCCACCATGCAGTCCTTGCTGAGGGGTCATTGGGTGCGGTGTTGAGGGTCATGGGGTTAGCATGCTGCTCTCCTGGCCATTGTTCGTCTTTGTGACCTGGAGTCACTGCTGCTCACTCAAGTAGCTTTTCAGTTAGCCTAACAAGGCTGGAGTACACCTCTTTCCAGTCCTCCCCCAAGAAAAAAATGTCTGGTAGTTACAAGACATCTAACCCGGACTCTTCACATTGCCATCATTTGCACTGACCACTCAGTTATAAGGGTGGACTTTTGAATACGTGGGTGATATGGATGTCTACCAGCAACCTGTTGTATACTTAATCACTGGAGTATAAAACTCCATTATTAACCATAGATAGGTATACATAGTCTGTATGAATATTAGTTTTACTTCTAGTGTTATGGTTGTGAATTACTGATATCATCCTGTATCACTTTTGTCATTAACCACAAATACCATTAGGGGGTGTATGTATTGGTATGTATGCGTAAAAGATCCCTATGTTCCTGAAAAGGCCCGTAAAGGATGTTGAATTACCAACTTTACATGATACTTTCATCAAACACTTGTCTGCAATAAATACTTTTTGACCCTAGCTACATTACCCCAGAAGGTTATGCCATAGGACAGTATTGAGTGAAAGTGTGCAAAGCTTCTAGCAAATTTGTCTGCAGGTCAATGCAGTGAGATATGTTTCTAGGTGCAAAGAAGCTAGAACTTAGCTTTTTGGTTAGTTTGACCACATGCTGTTACCACCTCAGTTATCATCAATCTGGATGCCTAGTAACTTCGCACAAGCAGTCTCATCCAATATATGGCCATTGATCTCTACTTCTGGTACCTGTAAGGGTAAGCCATTTTTGGAATTGCAAAATATGAGTTTTTATTAGACTAAGGGCAAGCCAGTAGTGGATAAATCAACTGCTTTTAAAAAGGGAACATGCCTCGGATCACAGAACGGATTTAAAGGAAACCGACCAAGCAATGGAAAAGGATTACGGGATGGTTTACGACTGGGCACCTTAAACGTAAGGACTCTAACTGGGAAGTTAGAAGAAATTGTAGAAATGATGGAAAGGAGGAAATTGGACATCTTGGGACTTGCTGAGACTAGGTGGAGAGGAGTTGGTGAAAAACCACTAAGTAAAGGATGTAAACTGTACTGGATAGGGAATGAGAGGGGAAGAAATGGAGTGGCAATAGTGGTCAGAGAGGGTCTGCAGGAGGAGGTGGAAGGTATCAATGATCGAATGATAAAAGCCAGAGTACGAGTGAAAGGAAAAAGCATTGAAATCATCCAAGCATATGCCCCACAGGTGGGGTGTACAAAAAAGGAGAAGGAGGAATTTGAAGATGACATGCAAAAGCAGCTAAATGGAGGTAATCAGATTATAATAGGGGACCTCAATGCACATGTTGGCACAGACAGGAAAGGATTCGAGGAGATAATGGGACCAGAGGGCTGGGAAAACCGAAACAGAGAAGGAAAATTGTTGCTGGAATTCTGCAAGAAGAATGGCTTGGCGATCGCAAGTTCCTGGTACAAGAAGGGAAGTAGCCACAAAATAACTTGGTACAGTGGAGACTGGTCCCAAACTTCAGTAGTAGACTATGTACTAGTGGATAGGCAGATGATGAGCAGTCTCACAGATGTTAAGGTCATTCCATCTGAGGCCTTAGACAGTGACCATCGGCTGTTGGTAGCCACCCTGAGAGAGAAAAGAGATAGGAGGGCAACAGATATACAGGAGAAAAGGTTGAAGACATGGATGCTGAAAGAGGATGAACGGAGGACCCAGTATCAGACACTGATCAGGAAGAAGCTGCCAAAGGAAGATCAGAGAACAGTGGAAGAAGAATGGGGAGATTTTAAGAGGGCTCTAGTTGAGGCAGCTGAGACTGTGTGCTGAAGAACTAGCACAAAGAGGAGAAGTAAGGAAACCCCATGGTGGAACAACATATGTAAAGAGGCAGTACTTCGAAAGAACAAAGCCTTCAGAGAATGGTTCCAGACCCGAACAGAGGAAGCTAGGGTAAAATATAAGGAAAGCAAGAAAGCGGCACAGACCATAGTAAGGGCGGAGAAGAAGAAGTGGATGGAAAAATGGAAAAGAATGTTAGAAGAGGACAGTGAAGGGAACAAAAAAGTACTTTACACCATGGTAAGAAATAAGAGGAGCGACAGAAGCGAGTGCCTGAGGATCATGGCTAATAATGGAAGAGTTGTGGAGGAAATGCATGAGCTCAAAAAGATTTGGAAGGAGTACTTTGAAGATCTGTTGAATGCCGCCAAGCGGGTAACTAACAGCGATGAAGAGCCTAAGGCAGCAGACGATTATAATAGTGGGGAAATTGATGATCTAACTTGGAATGAAGTGGAAGAAGCCATAAAGAGGATGAAAGGGGGCAAGGCACCAGGTTGGGACGAAGTAACAGTGGATATGATACGAGCAGCAGGAGAAGTAGGAACCCAGTGGCTATACAGAGTGCTGAGGGTGCTGTGGAAGAAGAACAGAATTCCTGAGGATTGGAAGAAAGGAATTATAGTCCCGATCTTCAAGAAAGGGGATAAAAGGAGATGTGAGAACTACAGAGGAATCACCCTGCTATGCCACTGTGGAAAAATCTATGAAAAGATCCTGGAGAAGAGAATAAGAAGCAGTATTGAAAGTAGACTGCAAGAGGAGCAGTACGGTTTCAGACCGGGAAGATCAACAACGGACCTCATATCTGCGGTAAGGCAACTGCAAGGAAAGGCGCTATGAGTACGGGAAGGACTTAATCATGGCCTTTTTAGATATTGAGAAGGCGTATGACAGTATCTGTAGGGACAAGCTCTGGGATGTGCTGAACGCAAAAGGGATAGATGAAGAGATAACACGAAAAGTCAGAAAAATGTATGAGGGAAGTGAGAGTTGTGTGAAAGTGGGGAGGGAACATACTGCATGGTTCAAGCTGGAAAATGGGCTGAGACAGGGAAGTGCAGTTTCGCCTTTATTGTTTATTATTGTTATGGATGAAATCCTACAGCAAGTATCAGATGCAATTGGAGATCATAAAATGAAAGCAGTGCTTTTTGCCGATGACCTGATGTTATGGGGAAATTGCGAGAAGGAGGTGCAAGAGCAGTTAGATGTATGGGAGGCAACGGCAGCACAATATGGAATGCATTTCTCTGCAAAGAAAAGTGAAATAATTGTGACAACAAGGAAGAAGAATAGGCCAAATGTGGATATAACTTGTGGAGGGGAAAAACTACAAGTGGTAGAGAACTTCAAGTACCTGGGAAGCATGATTGAAAGTAAGGGGGGAAACGCAATGGAAATAAATGAAAGGTGCAGAAAAGCAGGGCAGGTCTACAAATGCATTAGGGGGCTTATTTGGAGCAAGGAGGTGCCACAGAAATCCAAGGGAATTATATACCGAACCTACTTTGTCCCCATATTGGCATACGGAAGTGAGACAAGGGTAATGCACAAAAGTGACAAAAGTAGAATACAGGCTAATGAAATGAAGTTCCAGAGGAGCAGGTTGAGTGTAACAAGATGAGACAGATTGCGAAATGTGTATGTGAGGGAAAGACTAAAGGAGGAACCAGTACAGGACAGGATAGAAAAATCAAGACTGCATCCAAAGAGGATGTTTAATCTGCAACTAGAGGGGAAGAGGCCCAGAGGAAGACCAAGAGATAGATGGGTGAAGGGAGTGAAGGAATGTGTGACGAGAAGAGGAGAGAACTGGACGAAGGTGGAAGAGGGGGAATGGTGGAAAGACAGAACACGATGGAGAGGCTTGTGTTCCCGACAGACCCAGCCAGTGGCTGGAAACTGTCCAAGATGATGATGATGATGATGATTATTAGACTAAGGGTTATACTATTAGCTGTGAACCAGTTGTAACCCTGTTATATTATTCACCTGCATGCATGTGGTCCTTTATTGATATATACCCTACTTGTTTCATCAGCAAACGTCAGGACTAATGACCTCAGCAGTTGAGTCCCATAGTGCTCAGAGCCATTTTGAGCAAACGTCACATTTCGTAAAGAATCCTCCTAGGTCTCAGATAAATCATTTATATAGGTCAAGAGAAGGAGCAGGTCAAGCATAGAACCTTGCAGGATACCACATCTAATTTGTCCCCCCCCCCCCCCCCCCGCCCCCCTTTGAATTTAGTCTTACTCCTGTGACAGGAGAGTGCCTTTAATGTCATAAGTGTAGTAGAACTTCATGGCTATGCAGTCAAAGACCTTTGGAAGATTACAGAAAATGGCAACAGGGTAATTTTCCTCTTTTAGCTGCTCCAGAAAATTTGAGTTCATGAGATTAAATGTAGCTTTCTTGAAAAGGGAAGCCTGTACAGAAGCCAACTGCTCTGAAAAATGTTATTGTCAGAAAGATGGTTCAATATTCTGTAGTAAGGCATCCCTGTCATTTTTGACAATGCGGGAAGAAGGAAGATGGGTATATAATTAGATGTCAGTTGCATATCTCTACTTTTATAAACAAGTGTTACTACTGTGTGCTTCAATTGTTCAAAAATATACATCGGCTTATTTACTGTTTACAAAATTAATTCAAGGGGGCGCTACCAAATTTGGACAACATCTTTAGTCCAGAATGAGATTTTCACTCTGCAGCGGAGTGTGCGCTGATATGAAACTTCCTGGCAGATTAAAACTGTGTGCTGTACCGAGACTCGAACTCGGGACCTTTGCCTTTTGCGGGCAGTTTTAATCTGCCAGGAAGTTTCATATCAGCCCACACTCCGCTGCAGAGTGAAAATCTCATTCTGGAAACATCCCCCAGGCTGTGGCTAAGCCATGTCTCCGCAATATCCTTTCTTTCAGTAGTGCTAGTTCTGCAAGGTTCACAGGAGAGCTTCTGTAAAGTTTGGAAGGTAGGAGACGAGATACTGGCAAGAGTAAAGCTGTGAGGACGGGGTGTGAGTCGTGCTTGGGTAGAGCACTTGCCCGCGAAAGGCAAAGGTCCCGAGTTCGAGTCTCGGTATAGCACACAGTTTTAATCTGCCAGGAAGTTTTAACATCTTTAGTATTTTTGTGAAATAATAGCCGGGAGAATTACTGCTTTTGGTGATTTTTAACACTTTCATGGGCTGTTTAAAATATGATTTGGTAGAGTTAATGTCTGATGGTGGATCATGCTGTGGCTGTCTAAGTGGATCTTCCTATTGTGGACTATTTTTGTCCTTTACTTTCAACTACTGTTACAAAGAATTCCTTGAATTTGCTGACCTATGATTTGAATCTGTTTTGGGGCTACTGTCATCAGAAAGTTGGATATAATTTGCTTTACTGAGCTTATTTGTCTCATGCCAGTAATGGTCCAAATTAGTCTTGCCCTTTTTTTGTGTATTACCTTCTTTAACAGTATAATGGTGTGTGCGTTTTAATTGGACGGTGAAGAATTTTGCCATAGTGCTTGCAATTCACGTCAAAATCTTGATTAGCCTAGAGCTGGTGCTCTGCATTGAATAAAGCTGTCTCTTCTTAGAGCAAGATACTTTGATCTTGGAAGTTTGCTGCTCCTCTTCTGTAATTGTCTGTGACCCACTGTACAGGAAAACTGAATTCGTGGTACTGTAAGAATATTTTTAGGAAAGAAATTTAATTTCTTATGTACTTTGCCATTTTGTACCCTGTAAATCCCCTCTGAAGAGTATAGCTCAAGTCTGCATTTTTCAAATCTGTGAAAATTTACTTTTCAGTTGATGTGGTGCACTATAGCTACCATTTGACCGTGACTGTCAGATAAACCATGTATTATATGTTTCATAACAGACAACTGTATTGAAAAACAAATGATCAAATCTTGGTGGATTATGTTTATCAATTCTCATTTGGAATGTGATTGTGGGTATTAAACCAAATATGCTGCCATTGATCAGTACTGTCTCAGATGAAATAATGATTCAAATCTCTGCATACAGTTGGTTCCCAGTTACTTCTATTGAGTCTTGCTGGTACTGTCTCCAGTTGCTTAATGAAGTTAAAACCATTTTATGATGAGTCCCTGTCTTGCAACAGAAGAAAATTTTTTTGGAGAAAACTGTAAAATTATGAAATGTAATTGCTGGCCATTACCCCTAGAAACGCCAATCACGGGCAAAAATTGCCCGTACATTTTTATTTTTTAAAAATGTCATGGCAAATATCCTGTGTTTTTGGGTCTTTTTCTATTTGTCTGTTACCTTATAATACACTGTGCTGTACGTTTCTATGGTTAAATTTTTATAATTGCATTTACAAAATAGGAATTTTATGCCAAAGGGCACATTTTGCCCGCGGTTGGTACCCCATGAGACCATAATTCTTATTATCTTCCTTACAGCCACCAAGCATGGGCAAAATTTGCCCGTACGTTTTTCTTTCTTTTATTCAGTTGGCAAACTCAAACATGAGTTTTACAGTGGTTTGTTGAGCGTCTAATTGTTGAGTTTCATTTTCATTGTTGATTTTAGACTTGCCATTATTGCTATTAGCAATTTGTCACAGTAGAGCGACGCCTTTATTGTAAAGTGGATTTTGTAAGATGAGTTACAGAGGCTTGAACGACGCAGAAGTTCTTGCAGAACTGTTACTCAACGACGAATTATCAGATTTAAGTGATTTTGAGTCACATCATACAGAAGCGGAGGACAATGAAGAAGAAACAAACCATGGAAGTAACACTCCAAATAAATATCTTACAAGTTCTGGCAAAGTGTATCTTTCAGAAGCTCCGAGGCATAGTAAAAGGGATTTTGGTAACATAGTCCGTGAGCATCAAGGAATAACCAGTGCTGGGAAAGTTACAAGCATATGTGAATCGTTTAAAAAAATTTTCACTCCTGAATTAGTACGGAAAATACTTGACCATACAAATGAAGTAGCTGAAAGAGAAAATGTATCTCCCGTTAGCGATTCTGAAATATATACATTGATGGGAATTTTAATCCTAATGGGAGTTTACCAGGACACCAATATTTCTTTATTTGATTTATGGTCAAATTTATTGGGAAGAGCGATTTGTAGAGGAGCTATGGGTAAGACCAGAGCATATCAGCTATTGAAAATTCTTCGCTTTGATGATAAAGACAGCAGATCAGAAAGATGTGTACGTGATAAATTTGCACCGCTGTGTGAAGTATTTGAAGTATTGAATGGAATATTCCCACGTACTTCAGAAGTGGACCTGACAATACAATTGATGAAATGTTGTGTCTGTCCTTTGAAAGTTTTCCTCAAAGACAAACCTGGTAAATATGGAATATTATTCAAAATGCTTTGTAGTGCAACGGAACGATACATAATAAAAATGGAAGTGTATGCTGGAAAAGACAGTAGACCTGCCAGTGAACGAGGTCTTCTTGAGGTTGTGAAGAGACTGGTGGAGCCAATAAAGAATACAGGCTACAATGTCACAACTGACCACTTCCACACTTCTGTGGAGCTGGCGGACATTCTCTATCAAGACCACAAACTTTCATTGGTTGGGACACTCAAATCAAACAGAAAACATACCGCAGGAACTTAAGACGAAAGCAGGCAGAGAGCTGTATTCCTCCAAATTCGCATTCACAGACCCATCTTCCAAGAAGCCGCCAGTAACAATTGTTTCTTACATCACAAAGGAAAAACCAAAGAAAAATCTGTTGATGTTGTCTACACAACATCGTAATGCAGGCGTAGAAGTTGATATACCAAAAAAGAAAACACACATAAACCTGTACTATAATTCCACTAAGGAAGGAGTGGATGCCGTAGATCAAATGGTTAGGACATACTCTACAAAAAGGGGTACAAGAAGATGGCCACTGACAATGTTCTACAGCCTACTTGATATAGCTGCAGTTAACTCATACACACTGTTCAAGATGAATGTGCCTAAATGGAATGAAGGGAAACCAAACGCCAGAGAACTGTATGTCCATGAATTAAGCCACGAACTTTTGAAACCATAACATAGAAAAGTGAGCCATGGATCTGAAAGGACTCCAGTTGCCTATTATTTGCGTGATGGGAGAGATCTTAGGAAAGAAACTAGAGGTAAACAAAATTACTGCAAATGAAAAACCTACTAGGAAAGCAAGGTGCTACTTATGCTTGAAGAACGCAAGTAACCGGAAAGCTAGAGACAACATCACAAGAACCAAGTTAACATGTGGAAACTGTGGGCGCCCTCTGTGTTAGACTCATTCAGAATCAACCATTTTGTGAGCAGGAGGTAAATGTCATCTGTAAGTGAAAATATTCTGTCCAAGTGAAAAGTGTTTTCTGAGAGTTTTCAATGTACAATAACATGTATTTAGAGCAAGTGTTTTCATTTCTGTTTTTGAAACTTTTTCTAATTGACAAAGCTGTATATAGATCAAAGAGTGCATAGAAACTTTAGACAGCCTTTGTATTCAATTACAAACCGTCTTATCTTCTTTACGCAAACTTTCATTGACCAAGATTTGACCATTATTTGTTGTTATATTCACCCTATGAGTGTTAAAAAAATTAGGCTTTCAATTATGTTGTCACTATTTCCTGTTAAACTAATATCTCAATGGAAACAGAATTACATAAAGTAAATACATATTACAGCAAATTACAAGATTTACAACTTGGCAAAATTTGCCCTTGGTTGGTGCTCCGTGTAGCCTAAAATACCTTGGTGTTTTTAGGGTTACTTACCTTCAGGTGAAATATCAGTATTTTTGATATAGAAGTACATACACTATCCTAGTTTTTGGAGCTGAGAATTCCATCTGTGGAGAGGAGAGAGGGATGGATCTGGAAAGGTTAAAAGGGAAGGGCAGACCACTCAGACCCCAAGGTTAGAGTGATAAAGTGACACACCTGTAGCGAGAATTGGGAGAAAAAAGTTGGAAAAGGGGGTGTCACAATAATTTTTTGCTTGCCATCATTATTGTCTCTGGAATGAAGCTTTCTCAGTACTTAATGTATGTGCGCTCTCTCTCTCTTTCTCTCTCTCTCTCTCTCTCTCTCTCTCTCTCTCTCTCTCTCTCTCTCTCAGTCCAAAAACTGGATAGTTATGTACAAAAATGTGTGTATCAGCAGTACTGCTGTTTCTCCTGAAGATAAGTACTTTCAAATAATTTAATAGAACTACTGTCTTACATGGTCCCTAGTCTCTTACTGTAGTACAGCACCCAGAAAACTGTTCAGTGCAATACTTATTTAAGTCTATAGTCTCAGCCTTTATTCCACATTTTGTGTATGAAAGTACTTTCTCTTTCCTCGTGTTGTGCGTACAATAACATGTTACTAACTTGTATCCAAGTAGTTGCATTAGATCAGTTACTGTGACTACCAAATGATGTTCTCTTGTGCATAGTATGTCTATAGAAATACTTTTAGATTTTTCTGTTTCTTATAGTGATGTGGAATTTTTATCTTCCGATTTTAACAAACTTCTTAGGTTTTTTATAGAAAAGTGCTAATGTATTGTGATATTTAGCCTTTGCACTGCCAGAGCTGCTTTTTTCTCTCTAATTGTTGCATCTGTGTTCATAATAGGCTATTTTCCCATGTTAAAAATATCATTCTGATTGATTATAGCATTTATGGTCAATGTTCTCACAAAATATGTATTACTTTTATGTAATTAAAGCTTAAAAATCATCCAACACCAAGATTCAGGCACATGAACGAAAACACTCTGTTATTAGCTGAAGCTCTGGTGACATCTCAGACTAGGAGTAAGACAAAGCTATACATATGTTAAACAGTGCTTGTAGAAGTTACGAGGATTTTACATACTTTTTCTCCGTACAGTTTGGCTATTTAGTGATGGTAAATGTAGTTAAAGTCTTAAGTAACATTAGAAAGGAACTTTGTGAACACTGATAGTGGAGACCTTGTGAAAGTTGATGCATTTATGCTCCACCCCTTTAGAGCGGTGATATGTGCTACAATGAAATTATCTTCCCTGCTCCCTGCAACATCATTAAACTCACTCAAAACTAAGCAATGGTAGAACTTTTGCAAATGAGTTTGTATATTATAACTAGATTGTCAACTACCAGTCGTGAGCGCGATCCAAAAGACAATAAAATCATTCTTGGCAAATCTTAGCGCTGATTTCCCATATAGAAGAAACTCAGTTGACACGCCCATCCTAACAGGCACTCGCAGGTGTAACGGATAGTGTATCTACCTGCGGTTCAAGAGGTCACATGTTCAAATCCAGGAAGGGTCATTTACTTTTTAAAAACTTGAAACGAAATTCGAAAATTGTGTTAGCAAGAACTGATTGTAGCAGTTGTTTTGATGGTGGGCTGTGTTGCGTATAGCTTCACATTAATCTTACTCTGAGAAATGGACAACAGTGGATAAATACACTAACTCATTCACTTTTTTGGAAAGCATTGCTAGTAATGTAAATATACAACCACAGTACAATGAGGTCTAGGACAATGAGGTTTTCTATATGGAGAGAAATAAAACATGTACAGCATGCAGGTAACACAAACGTAAGGGTGTGGTGTTTGTGCGTGTAAACTAACGTCATTGTTTGAAGCAGATGTAAGATGACAAAAGTTTAAAGAATATGGATTATGGATCGTAGCTGGATAGTACAAAGATAAAAGGAAACATGGTTTCTAATAAAGTAAAAAGCGTGTGGTCACTTTAACTATGTAATATCTTTTTGAATGTGACTTATGTGAACAGCAATTGCATATGTAAGAGCAAGTAAACAGCAAGGAATAAGCATTAATACTCGTGTTTCAGATCATGTTTTGAAGTTTTGTACTTCTGAAGATGAGAGGAATGTAGAGTTTCTTGACAAATAAGTTAATATATTCAATCAGGTTGGACTCGAAATAGCGACCTATAGATATAATCTTATAAAATTCTTCATTTTGTGCTCTGTCACCTGAGCTACCAAATTACATGCATGATATAGCAACAATTTTCACTGAGAGTTTTATTTCCTTGTAACAGTGGGAAACCATATCTCAAAGGTAGATTGATGTTAATGCAATATATGTTTAATTAAGTTAGTGAACTTGTGCATCGACGTGGTGGCAGTTTTCCAGTACCGGCAACCATATTTTTGGAATCTTCTCAGTCTCTGGAAAACTCAAAACAACTTTTCACCAGTTTTTATATATGTATTTGTACAATGTGGTAATACACAATATTTGTGAACCAATTTCCAAAGCATAAATTCCAAAACAAGATATCACTGTAAATTAGCGTTATGACAGTAGGAGCAATGAGTTAATCAGTGACGTCACAGGCATCACGTGACTCGAATAGAGAGTTTTAGCGGACCTTCAAATTATTTAAATTCCATTTCCATTTTTATAAAAGAATACTAAAATTTAAAACAAGCATGTTAGGAGTCTAAAATGAATTCATTAATAATTTAAGACCATTTTCAGAAAACAGTCATATACCCTATTATTTGACAGATCACTCTTGTAGAAAAATTTACCCTTAAAAAGGTCCGATGAAAATGCTGCAAATCACAGGAGTTAAACTGACAGTGCCCTGCATATACTGAATCCTTTTGGAAATTAGTTGTGTACATAAACTTTTACTGGAAACATTCAGATGTAGACCATGCCATATCTGGTTGAGCCATTTAAGAGGTAACACATCACTTGTACCCATGTGTCACTGTTTCTCTGCGTTTAGCAACTCCTGAAACTGTTTTTACACATTCAACAGAACACTTCATCCCAGCACTTACCACGTCACAGAAAGAGTGACAGTCTTCACTTTTGTGTGAGGAACATTCAGAACATTGTTCCTGTTGTCACCCATAATGATATAAGTATAGTATTTTCTACTGTTCTAGAACACAGATGTTCTAGTTTTCAACAAAACAACGGAATATTAACAGTTTTATCTAAATCCCATGTAAATGCTATATTTAAAAAATATCACTTAGTTCAACATCATTTATTGTGATTTATCATATAAAACATTTTCAATGAAACATATTGGCTACAATGTCCACTGTTCATTTTTATTTGTTACATATTACTAACAACAACGTAGCACTTTTTTTTTTTTTTAAGCTTTTGTTTTTTACAGATTGTTGGTTTCAAATGAGGCATTATAATGAATGCATCCTCAAATGTAAATCGCATACACAGTATAGTGTAGCATTTGTTACTGTACTGCACTTTAAAGTTAAAGCAACTGGTTGAGAAGCTAAATAATACTGTAACAATATTATGAGAAAGATAGTTGTTACCATATAGCAGAGATGCTGAATCAGAGATAGGCACACCTAAAATACTTGGAAAATGAGTGAGCTTTCAGCCAACAAGGCCTTCATCAGATAGTACACACACACACACACACACACACACACACACACACACACACACGCGCGCGCGCGCAACTTGCACGAACCGTGAAGTTGATGTTTGTGGATCTAAGGTCAGATTTGATGTTTTATGTGCAACAACCTGACAGAGGGCACCTGCTTTTGGGAAAATTATGCTTTTGTGTCTGGTGAAAATATTGCGTTAGAGTATGGACATTGAATGATCATAGTCTTATGTATAAACTATCATTTTATCTTGTAAGAGCACAACAGCATTGTTTTCGTAGTCTACAAGAAGTGGAAGTAATAACTTTTTGAAGTGAAGATTGTTTTACTGTGTTAAATCATGCGTCAGTGGTGATATGAGGGCTGTTTCGCACAGGAAAAAAGTGTCCATTTACCAGTTTCCTTTTTTAGGAGCATTTGAATCTCTCGGAGTGTAAACAATTAAGAAGAATGGATGAGTAGTTAGATTTGCAAAGATTAATGCACATATGGGGTAGAAATAACACAATGCAGAAATCCAAGTCTTGTTGCAACGCAAAACTCTGTAAGAGAGCTGAAGACTTCTAGAGAAAGCTGTAATGCCCAAAAGAACAGCCAAGGAGGAAATAAGGAGGATACAGTGTGGAAAAAAAACTGCTGTTACGAAGTTCAGTCTGTGTCAAATAGGTATTTTGGTGTGCCACAGTCTTCGATGATGTATTTGTATGATAGAAATGTGATACCTCAGAGAGGCAGAAGAAATCCACATTAGCGGGTAGCTGAATTCCATACATGACTAAACAGTTATGCTATTGTGGTGAGGTTTACACATTTATGTTGCATGACGATCATAGCTTGACATTTACACAGAAGTGAATTAACCTAATAACACAGAAGCAGTCCAAAACTAACATTACTGGTGAGAAAATTTATATAGTACATTATTTGAATTAACTGATCCCTCAGATACTGCTTTGCTGGCTCACAACCAAACTGTCACCTTTCAGTCTAACCTGGAACTCAGGCTGTACTACAGATCAGTATGCCACCACAACGAAGATTCAATGTTCCCATTCATTGACTTCTCCAACCCGCAACCAAATTGCCATCTTCCATCCTAACCTGTACCTCATGTTACACTACAAATTGATTTGTCACTACAACCTGCATTCCAAAAATAGCTTAGACACAAATAAAATGTTGTCAGTTTTCTATTCTCTTATTTGCAAATGTGTGGTTGACATCAAACGCCACAACATCGTAAAGCAATAGGAGGAAGCCAACATCCAATATTAGCAGGTTCAGTTGAAACCATTATTTTAGTCTAAGTATAATCAATTTTCAGACCAGTCAGTTTCCAAATAATTTCTTTCCAGTGCAGGTTAATGGCTATATGCACTATGGGCTGCCAGCTTTGTTTGCTTTGTTCCATTAATATGTGTTTCTTCTTCTGTTCCCTGTTCAACTTCTTTTAGGACTGCCCGAGGTAGTTTTTGTGCAAAGTCACTTTGCCAGATTTCTATTTCGATATCGAATTTTCCATTGTTCTAAGTAAGTGTAATAATAGCTGCAGTATTGCTGTACATGTTCTTCAATATACAAATCCGGTTCAAATCAAAGACTTACGTTTCATTGTCTATTTGTATAAAGTTTCTCTTAATTGATTCGGATTGGGAATTTATACTCGGTTCGTAGTTCTGTAGATATGTACACAATTTACAAATGATCCATTTGTAATGCCAGCCTGTTTGCATAGTTAGTTCGTAGTTCTGTAGATATGTACACAATTTACAAATGATCCATTTGTAATGCCAGCCTGTTTGCATAGTTAAAATTAAATGCTTTTGTGTGTGGATAACCAAAATTTCAGTGAACGAGTTTATGAGTAGAAAGCTGACTACACTGGAGATATTTTTGTTTCCTTGTGGATGTCCATGTGCCATTATTAGGCACATTTCTCATTTTACTTATTTTTTAAGGTGGATAAATAACATCTCTCTTCTTGTCATGAAAAGAACAGTTGATATAAATTTCTTAAGAAAACAAGCTAGAAATTGCATAATTTTTTTCCCAGGTTTGTTAATGTTTTCAGCTTGAGGGACAGATGTTGTTGAAGAACAGGCCGTTTGTAATCTGTGCAACAAATCATGTTCAAGGAAAGACTTCATTATTTGGAATGAACAGACTAGATTTTTTTTTTACCAAAAAAGTTACAGATGTTTTCGCCACTGTGAGAGGGACTCAAGACCTTAAAGATATATGAATTAGTACTTGGGTATCAAGCCTAGAATGGCCATGTGAGAACAATATATCCCATTACTATCCTTTGTTGTTCCTAGCATTGCTCTTTTCTCTAAATAATATACGAGGCACATTCAGAAAGTAAATGTACAAACTTTTTTTTTTTTAGAAAAAGTTTATTTGAAAAGAAATTACAGTGTACTGTTGATGCACCTGTTGACTATCTTTGCACATAATGGACATCGTGTTCAGTCCATGTGGTGAGCCATGGCACAAGCTTCTCTATGTCTCTCTTAAAGAACTCTCCTGCCAACTCCTTCTCCTACTTCACAACCTCTCTCCGTACCTGCTCATTGGTTGAACATTTAATTCCACTCATGTGTGCCTTCAAGGAGGTGAAAAGATTATAATCTGAAGGGCCATGGGAATATGAGAGGGATGGGGGATTCGAAACTTCCCAGCCAGGTGAGTCCAAGGTGGCCTTGGTGGCAGAGGCTGTGTGAGGACAGGCATTGTTGTGCAACAGGTGCTCTGTTCTTGTTGGCATTCCACTCCTTTTGTTTCGAATGCTCCTTATGAGTTTTTGTGCGTCTCATAATATTGTTGTGCATTGATGAACTGCCCCTGAGGCATAAATTTGACCAGAGTGTTGCCTTTTTGGTCCAAACCACTGAGGCAAGACTCTTTGCCCAAAATTTTTTTTTTTAATGTTTTGGCAGTTTGGGAATCGGTGTCACACTACTGTGATAACTGTCTTGTTTCAGACATTAAATGAGCCTCCCACATTTCATCTCCAGTCAAAATAGAACTCAGGAAATTCTCACTTTCTGATTCATCACTCAAAATTCTTGCAGGCACTATTGACCCGATTTTTCTTGTGCTATTCTGTCAGCTGTTTTGGGACTGATATTGTGCACCGTTTCTGGTATCCCAGCATTTCTATTAGTGTCTTGTACAAAAGAGCTCTGCAGAGTTGTGGAAACATACAGAAATTTCATTGACTATCAGTCAGTGGTCTTCAGATCAATTTCTTCCATTTTTTGAACCAAATCATCACTCAGAATGGAAGGTCTCTTCCACAACTCTGTTCATCATGAACATTTGTTCTGCCTCCTCTAAACTCACTACACCACATAAACGCACTTATTCTGTTCATAACACCTTGACCATAAACTGTTGTGACTCACACAAGAAATTTTGTAGACGTTATTGCTTTTGTGAGTAAGATGCAGATCATGGCATGTTGCTCGCACTTGATGGGCTTTCTTATCAGCATCTTCAATGTAATGACACTACAACGTGAGTTTATGTACTGCCCATTATGGTTGTAGTACACTTACTTTCTGAACGTTTCTCGTAGTTACAGTATCAGGAGGCTGAACTCGCTTCAATGATATAAGTAAGTAGGTTTTCATGGCCAGTGTCAATTCCATTAAAATCCTTCCAAGTTTACTTTTGCTTCTGAATCCACAAATAATCTCCCATAAAACTCCTCTCTCTGTTCAATGACACAAAAGTATTATTTTGGGTGATCAGTGAAACTAACATGTCACTGATTAAGGCAGTCCCCCCTGCGGGTTCGGGGGTAAGAATAGGCCCGCGGTATTCCTGCCTGTTGTAAGAGGCGACTAGAAGGAGTCTCAAAAGTTTCAGCCTTATGTGATGGTCCCCTCTCAGGTTTGACCTCCATCTTTCTAAATTCTTCCGAAGAGCGAGCCAAATGGGGAAGGGCGCCTTGCATGGTGCACTGTATCCGCCGTGCATTGAGATCTTTAGCTGGCTTTCTCGTCGTTGCAATGCTGTCCCGCTCGTTTTCCATCTCTTGGGCAAGGATACATCCCTGGGTGTGATTACCATGCTGCACTGTGCAGTGTTGCTTTTTGCTGCGACGGCGACCTTGGACGTTTTTGCACCTAAGATCCAGCACGGTAGCCAGTCCGTTGTGGTGGGGCTGCCATGTACCCTGTTGGTTGTAGCTCCCTGACAATACAGGGATTGCTCTGCTGATGCCTGCACCGTTAACTCCACACGTATGCCAAGGAGTGGATGCCTATCTCCCTGGGGCATCGGGACTCCCGGCAATGGCCATCCTGCCAGGTGGCCCTTGCTGAGGTTGGGTGGCGCCCATGGGGAGGGCCCTTGGTCGGAGTAGGTGGAATCAGGGCGGATGACCCGCAATGAAGCGTGGTAAATCATCTCTCGCTGGTGGCCAGCTGCCAGCAGTCTCTAAGCGTTCTTGGGCTCAATTTAACGCTCAGAAATACGATCCAAAAACGTTCCCCTCCCTGGCCACACCGTGGGAGGAGTGTAAGTCTCAGAATGACAGTGACAGTTATTCGCCCCGGTTCCTAGTTTGTACGAGATCTGATGGGGAGTCTTTCATGCCCACAAAGCCTCGGTTCTTTGCAGAGCATTTAGAGGACAAGTTTGGGGAGGTGGAGGGCTTGTCCAAAATGCGCTCTGGGTCAGTTTTGATAAAAACGGCATCCTCTGCCCAGTCATGCAGGTTACTTGCTTGTGACAAGTTGGGGGATGTTAACGTTACCATCACACCACATAAGAGTTTAAATATGGTCCAGGGTATTATTTTCCATAGGGACCTACTTTTGCAGTCTGATGATGAGCCGCGCGCCAACTTAGATTGTCGAGGTGTTCATTTCGTCCGGCACGTTCATTGGGGTCCGAGGGGTAATCAGGTTGCTACCAGTGCCTTCATCTTGGCCTTCGAGGGTGATACATTACTGGAAAAGGTCAAGGTGATGGTCTGCCGTTGCGACGTCAAGCCCTATATCCCTCCCCCGACCGAGCGAGGTGGCGCAGTGGTTAGACACTGGACTCGCATTCGGGAGGACGACGGTTCAATCCCGCGTCCGGCCATCCTAATTTAGGTTTTCCGTGATTTCCCTAAATCAGTCCAGTCAACTGCCGGGATGGTTCCTCTGAAAGGGCACGGCCGACTTCTTTCCCCATCCTTCCCTAATCCGATGAGACCGATGACCGCGCAGTCTGGTCTCCTTCCCCAAACCAACCAACCAACCCTCCCCCGATGCGGTGCTTTAAGTGCTGGAAGTTCGGCCATATGTCTTCCCGCTGTACTTCCAGCCCCACCTGTTGAGATTGCGGATGCCCATCACATCGCAATACTCCATGTGCCCCACCTCCCATCTGTGTCAACTGTGGAGAGCATCATTCACCTTGCTCGCAAGACTGCAGGATCTTGCAGAAAGAGCACAAAATCATGGGATATAAGACCCTGGACCGACTGACCTGCACTGAGGCTAAGAGGAAATATGAATGACTACATCCTGTGCGAATGACTTCCTCCTATGCCGCTGCAACGACAACTGTGTTAGCACCATCTTTTCCGCGACTTCCAGTCGGATCGCCGAACCGTACAACACCCGCCCTCTTGCCTGTAGGGGGCACCATCCCCCCTGTTGCTCATGCGCCGCCTACCTTGGGAGCAACACCCTCCCACATGTCGGGGACATCCGTCCCCGCTTCTAAGCAGGAGAAACATCCCACTTCTTCGGCTACTCTCACTCGCAAGGTGTCCCTTGGGTCCCTCCTTTCCCTGGTTTCCACAAGCGGGAAGGGTGACGCCCGACAGTGGCATGAGGGCCCACAACCAGCTGGTCATAGGGCTTCGCGATCCTCCTCCGTCCCGGAGTCTGAATCAGTGAAGCTGTCCCAGCCAGTGAAACCCAAGGAGCAGTGTGAGAAATCCAAGCGGAAGACCTCTAAGGCCAAGGGACTTGCGGTGGCACCCACCCCACCGCAACCTTCGAGCTCTGCGTCTGAGGATGAGGTGGAGATCCAGGCATCTGCTGAGCACCTTGATCTCGCTGGTCCCTCAGACACCATGGATAGCACTTGCACAGGGGCTCAATCGGTGGCAGCAGGTGACGCAGCGGCGTAATCTGCCTCCCCAGTCCCTTGACACCTTCTCAGCCATGGACAATACCATCCTCCAGTGGAACTGCAGCTGTTTCTTCCACCATCTAGCTGAGCTCCGACAACTGCTCAGCCTTCACCCTTTCCTCTGTATTGCTCTTCAAGAAACTTGGTTTCCGGCAATGCGAACCCCCGCCCTCCGTGGCTATCGGGGTTATTATGGGAACCGGGCAGCTTATGAAAGGGTATCTCGTGGTGTCTGCATCTATGTCCTTCACTCCCTTCACAGCGAGTCCCTCTGCAAACACCTTTAGAGGCTGTCGCTGTTTGGGTGTGGATGCCACAGGCTGTTACTGTCTGCAGTCTTTATCTCCCAACGGATGGTGATGTCCCGCAGCATGTCCTAGCTGCGCTGATAGCCCAACTGCTGCCATCTTTCCTGTTAATTTGCGACTTCAACGCCCATAACCCTCTGTGGGGTGGGTCAGTGGCAACAGGTCAAGGTGCCACTGTTGAGAATGTATTGACACAGCTCGACCTTTCCATTTTAAATGATGGTGCCTTCACACGTTTCAGTGTGGCGCATGGCACATACTCCGCCATCGTCCTTTCGATCTGCAGCCCTAGCCTCTTACCATCTGTCCAATGGAGTGTGTATGACGACCTGTGAGGTAGTGACCACTTTCCGATCTTTCTGTCACTGCCACAGCGTCACTCTTATGGGCGCCCTTGTAGATGGACTATGAATAAGGCTGACTGGGACGTGTTCTCCTCCACTGCCGCCATTGAACCTCTTTCTAATGAAGCCATTGATGTGGTGGTTCACTCGGTCACCGGCATCGTTACTGCAGCAGAATCGGCCATTCCCCGTTCTTCTGGGTCCCCTTGGCGGAGGACTGTGCTTTGGTGGTCGCCTGTGATCGCCGAGGCGATTAACGATCGCAGGTGGGCTCTCCAGCATCACAAGCGGCATCCCTCATTAGAAAACCTCATCGCCTTTAAACGGCTCGATTCGCGGGCCCGCTGCATCATTCACCAACAGAAGCAGGTGTGCTGGGAACGGTATGTCTCCACCATTGGCCTCCATATCTCTCCATCGCAGGTTTGGGCCAAGATTAGGCGCCTCTATGGCTATCAGACCCCTGTCAGTATCCCTGCCCTCTCAGTGAATGGAGCAGTTTGTACTGACTCCAACATAATTGCAAACCACTTGCCAGACCATTTTGCTCTCAGTTCTGCTTCTGTGAATTACCCACTGGCCTTCCGCTCCATTAAAGAGCGGTTGGAACGTTGGAGCCTTTCCTTTCACACCCGCCATCCTGAATCCTACAATGTTCCATTCAGTGAGTGGGAATTAGACAGTGCTTGCCTTGATACAGCTCCTGGGCCAGATCGCATCCACTGTCAGATGCTGAAACATCTCCTACTGGACTGCCAGCTACGCCTCCTCGACCTTTACAACCGTATCTGGGTCGAGGGTGAGTTTCTGTCGCAATGGCGGAAAAGCATTGTTATCCCCGTTTTGAAACCTGGCAAGAACCCATTGGAGGTGGACAGCTACCGCCCCATTAGCCTCAACAACGTTCTTTGCAAGTTGCTCGAACGCATGGTGAGCCAGCGCTTGAGTTGGGTACTCTAGTCCTGGGGCCTTCTGGCTCCGTCTCAGTATGGGTTCTGTAAAGGCTACTCTGTCGCCGACAACCTGGTGAGCCCGGAGTCAGCCATCCGTACGGCCTTTGCCAGCTGTCAGCACCTCGTCACTGTCTTTTTTGACATGCAGAAGGCATATGATATGACATGGCACCATCACATCCTCTCTACGCATCATGGTTGGGGTCTTCGGGGTCCGCTGCCGATTTTCATACGGAATTTTCTGTCACGTCGTACCTTCCGCTTGCAAGTCGCGGCCTCCCATAGTTCCCCCCGAGTTCAGGAGAATGGGGCACCTCAGGGGTTTGTCTTAAGTGTCTGCCTGTTTTTAATTTCAATTAATGGGCTCATTGCGACGGTGGGAACGTCTGTCTCAGCTTCCTTGTATACTGACAACTTCTGCCTCTACTATAGCTCCATTGGCATTGTAGCTGCTGAACGTCAGTTGCAGGATGCTATCCATAAGGTGCAGTCATGGGGTGTAGTGCATGGCTTCCAGTTTTCGGCTGCCAAGACCTGCATTCTGCATTTCTGCCGGTGACGCACGGTTCACCCTGAGCCGCGGCTTTATCTTGCCGGCGAACTTCTTGCTGTGGTGAAGACACATCAGGTTTTGGGTGTGGTTTTTGATGCCCAGTTGACTTGGCTCCCACATATTCGGCAGCTTAAACAGATGTGTTGGTGGCACTTTACTGCTCTGTGATGCTTGAGACACACCAGCTGTGGCACCGACCGATCTACCCTCTTATGGCTCTACCAGGTGTTAATCCAGTCCCGTCTGGATTATGGGAGCCTGGCTTATGGTTCAGCATCCCCTTCTGCGTTGCAGGTGCTGGACCCAATCTTTCACAGCGGGATCCGACTTGCCACTGGAGCTTTCCGGACCAGCCCTGTGAACAGCAGACTTGTGGAGGCAGGTGTTCATACACTGTGGTTTCAGCGCCAACATTTACTGGCCACTTATGCTACACATGTTTGTAGCTTGACCGGGCATGCTAATTATCGTCACCTGTTTCCTGAGTCGGTTGTCCATCTCCCAGAATGTCGGGCCCAGTCAGGTTATACGATCACAGTCCGCGTCAGAGAGCTTCTCTCCGGGCCTTGGGTTTTCCCTCTTCCACCTCCTTTCTGGGCCCCCCTGTGTACACCCCATGGTGTGTGCCCCGCCCTTGCCTTTGGCTTGAATTGGCACAGGGCCCGAAGGACTCAGTACCACCGGAGGCCTTTCGCCGCCGCTTTCTTTCCATCCTTGTGACATATCGGGTCTCTGGCATTGGTTACACTGACGGTTCGATGGTTGCTGGTCGTGTCGGTTATGCTCTCACTCTAGGGGACCATTACGAACAATGCTCATTGCCGGCTGGCTGCAGTGTTTTCACTGCTGAGCTGGTCGCCATCTTTCGTGCCCTAGAGTATATCCGCTCCTGCTCAGGTGAGTCCTTTGTTATCTGTAGTGACTCCCTGAGCAGTTTACGAGCTATCGACCAGTGCTTCCCTCGCTCTCGTCTGGTGATGGCTGTCCAGAAGTCCCTCCATACTCTTGCCTGTTGCGGCCGCTCTGTGGTCTTTGTGTGGACCCCTGGTCATGTTGGTATCCCGGGCAATGAACATGTTAACCGCCTGACCCAACAGGCCACCAGTGAACCATCTCTGGACATTGGCTTCCCGGAGACTGATTTGCGAGCAGTCTTACGCCGCGAAGTTTTCGTGCTTTGGGACGCTGAATGGCGCGATCTGACCACATCCAATAAACTCCGTGCTACCAAGGAGACGATGACTGTGTGGCGGTCATTCATGCGAGCCACTTGCAGGGACTCTGCTGTCCTTTGTCGGCTCCACATTGGCCACACCCAGCTCACACACAGATATTTACTGAGCCGTGAGGACCCGCCTCTACGTCGCTGCGGGGCGGCTTTGACGGTGTTCCACATTTTGTTGGCCTGTACCCTTTTAGCTGTGCTCAGGCAGACATTTGTGCTGCCTGATACGCTCCCTGCCCTTTTAACAGATGACACGGCCATGTCAGGCTTAGTTTTGCGTTTTATTCGGGCAGGGGGCTTTTATCACTTAATTGAAGTGTTTGTCTTTTTTTGTGTTGAGTCTGGCCTTTGGCATACGGTTTTAGACTGAGTTTTTAATGTGTTTCTCGGTGGTTGGCTTTTCCTTTTTTGTCTCTATGATCGGCCAACCACTGTCACACTCTGTGTGATCTTAATTCATTTTGTCTGGTCTTTGCCTAAGTCTTTCTTGTCCTGTGTTGTCTGTCATCTTTTCCATTGTTCGTTTTTTATTCTGTGTGGGTGTTTGCAATTTTGGAAAAAGGGACCGATGACTGTAGCAGTCTGGTCCCTTCAATCCCACAAACCAACCAACCATTAAGGCAGTAGGAATATGGAAAATGTGGAGAAAACTTGCACAAAAAGAGAAAGGTGACTGGAAGAACAAAGGACTGTAAGGGCTCAAGATGCGGTAAATATGAATGATTACTACGGTTGTTCCTGTTTTATTAGCTAAGTTAAGCGAAAATTAATACCGTTTTGAAGAAACACTCTTGGCTCACACACTTTGATACAGTAGCTTTCTGATAGGTTTGATGCAGCCTGCCATGAATTTCTCTGTTGTCCCATGCTCTTCGTCTTGGTTATTTGTTGGATGTATCCCAATCTCTGTCTTCCCCTGCAGTTTGTACCCTCTACAGGTCCCTCTATTACAATTATTTCACCTAATTTACTGTGTCCTTCCGTATGTCACATCTCAATTATTGTGAATTTATTCTTTTCCGAATTTCCCACAGCCTTTGACTGATTTCCACTCAATGCTGTGCTTCAAATGTATATTCTCAGAAATTTCGTTGTAGTATTAAGGCCAGCATTTGATGCAAGCAGATTTCTCTTGACCAGGAATGCCCTCTTTATCTGTACTAGTCTGCTTTTTACTTTTTTCTTTACTTTGTATGTCGTTTTATTTAGCTTTCAATGTAGCAGAATTCTAAAGCTTCGCCTGCCTCATGGTCACTAATTCTGATGTCAGATTCATTGGAAAACCCACTTCTACCACTCCTTATTAGTTTCATATTCCTTCAGTTTACTCTCAATCAATAGTCTGTGCTCTTTAGACTGATCATTCCGTTCAGTGGATCCTGCAGTTTATCCCCACTTTGACTAAAGATAATAATGTCTGCAGTGACTCTTATCACTGATAGCCTTTCACCTCTTTCTTTTATTTCCATCATTGCTTCTTTGATGTGTAGATGGGACAGTGGGACAGAAATTCCTATCATATGCCCTTTTTAATGTGAGCATTTTGTTCTTGATCTTCCATTCTTATGGTGTCCTCTTGGTTTTGTGCATACAATGTATGAACGGTATTATTGTGTATGTGAATGTAAGCCTTTAACCTATCATCATAAATTTACAGTAATATATTCAGACACATTCAGATAGCAGTGAAGTTGGTATTACAATTAGACTCTGCAACAAAGTAAAGTAATAATCATTCTTGCTTTTAAAGACTCACGATTTAAAAAAATGTTATTTGTCAAATCAGCATTTGTATAAGTTGTGTATGAGAACTTCATAACCTTTATTGACTGGGAAAAAAGGTTATGAAGTTCTCGTACACATCCTAAGAAGCAAGAAGGCATTTACTTGTTATGAGAGGCGTAACTATAACTTTTGACATATTTCCCAAAGAAGAAACAGATAGCTAGTTAGATACTTGTGTACTTTAAGATTTTCACAGTGTGTGCTATGCTCTAATAACAAATCAGAATATGATGGGATAAAGTATCTAAAACAGCCATTTTCAAAGCAAAAATTGTGAAATGTTATTTTAAGACAAGGAAGTTTACCTGTCAAAATATCAGTGGTTTTTGACATGCTTCTGGGCTACAGCTGAAAGCCAGTATGGTGCCTCACAACTTTGAACCGAAGGGAGATGGTGAGCATGTGGTGTAGGTGGCGTTCTGCCAGCTAATTGGTTAACATTCAAATGCACATTAAGAATAAGCTCATTACAAGTGTTTGCTTTTTTAATGAAAGTGACAAAATTGTGTGATAATGGTGTTAGCTGATTTTCATGTCCAGACTATTACTGGTTCTCTGAATTATGAGTGGTAACCCACTCCTTATCCTTGCTCCTGTTCAATTATACCATTATTTGTTTTAGGTGCAAACAAGGCTCAATGGGGAGATGTTCTAATAAATAATCGAAAGTTTCCAGCAACACTATCTGCTTCATAAATTTCTGCTCAGTGTTCTTCCTGTAATTACTCTCCTAACTCTGATCAAGTCATTGTTTATGACTCAGCAATAAAATAGTTTTTTTCTTTGATCTTTGTTTTTAACATTTGTCCATTATGGTCCCGAAGCTGCACTCGACAACTCTGTGTGATTGCCAGTCTTTGGTAAAGCCTCCACAAACAGTGATTCTAGTTAATTCTGCATATCCATATTAAAATTATTTATAGCGGCTTTATGAAGCCTGATATACTCCCTGCTGGTGGCATGTAGATTTTCAGTACAACAAGCTTGTGTGTTTCCTACCCACTGTTGTGGCATAGCATTCAATGATTTGTTCAATATATCATTTGTTAACCAGAAAGGCCTGGAACTTAACAACATTTTTTGCATATAAGCCACTATGCTTTTCTTCTTATTGATTTTGCTGAGCTATTATATGAACTTATATTCATGAAGGTGAATCAGATCTGCACTGGAAATCTGTTGCAAATTCCGTCTATCCTTTCATTTGTGTGTAGTATGAAAACAAAGGAAAGGCAACCACTCAGCTATAGTGGATCAATGCATGGACCACAGTAATGCATAACATGAAACTGCATTCACACTAGCTTTCGAGTGCTAGCTCTTTTTCCAGCAATAGTACACACAATTTACATGTTGTTCCATACAAGAAACTCCATTATTGTTACATATTTCATTTGTTTGAATGGATATATTTAGTTCTTCCATTTTGTTTATGAAACTTCTGTTGTTTCAATTATTTTTTTCATGTCCTTGATTTTACCCAAGCTGCTGTATTTTGTTGGTCTAGTAGCTGTGTCAACTGCAGCTATATTTTGGGTGAACTTGCTATAAAAAGACTAGTGAACACATTGGAAACCAGTGGGATGTGATGGACTGGCTGCTAGTGGTAGTTAGCTTTGTAAGTAGTCTCTCATGAGAATCACTCAGATGCAAACCATGCCATGTATGATGTAACTGTGAAAGAGGTGATGCATCAGTCAGGACTATGTCAGGTGTCAGAACTCACCTTTATCAGAACCAACCAGATTATAGCTGAGCAGGTTCGTAGCAAACAGTTCCAGTCATAATGTAACGAAAACTCATATTATGTGATTTTGTGTAAGGAAACATGACCTGCTAGCACCAGAAATATTAATGGTCAAATAGAAAATGAAACATCACATGTAAAATACCTTATGATCCAACTGAATAACAGGGTAAGATGGAATCAACACAAAAATAAATTAATCAAGAAGCCATGTTCAGAATGTTTACCTCTTAGATGTATCTCTCATTGGGCTGTGTTATTTTGTATACTTTCACTTCTTGTTACCATATGGAATTTTCTTCTGGGAAAATGCACCAAAGGTAATTAAAGTATTTATTCGCAGGGGCAGGCGGTAAGAATATTGTGTAAAATATATAAATAAATGTCTTGCAGAGGCTTTTTTTTTAAAAAAAAGGATCTTAGAATTCTTACACAGTCCTTTTACTCCTTAATGGTTGTTGTTACTGACAGTAAAAATCAGTTTCAGGTGAACAATGATTTTCCAATTGCAGTACCATGCAAACAAATAAGTTCCATGTAGCCTCTGCCTCTTTGTCTAAGATTCAGAGTGGAATTTGTACCTGGTGCAAGGCGTTCAGCAATCCATCTAAATTGCATGTAGAATCTTAGTCTCCTTTCAGCATAATTCAAGAGGGTTTTTTCTGTATGTCTTGCCAGAACCATTTTAAATTAATTACTCTATGGTAGCAGCAGCAATCAGTGTATTTTGAACAGTCTGGGTAGTGTTGAATTGGTTCAAAATTGTTGTGACCGGAGTAATGTACGCTATGCTCTTCACATGTACCTGCAAAAATATACCTACGAGTAGTAAATCAACTGGTTGAGTTATAAAGTATTCCATGTTTGGCAGCAGCAGCAATTTTAATATAAAAAAACCTGTGAAGTTTTGTTCCCTTACTGTATGAGCTGATTGTGCATCAGATACTGTCCTCAATACCTACTTTCTGTACTTGGTGTCTTCTGTTGAGGTATTTCATTAAAACAAGGGCGAAGTGATAAGGAAAATGTCATTATTTGACTCAACATTGTAAAAATAAACAGATTCAGTGTGTACTGACGGGGCAGAGCCTACTAGCAGTACAGTGAGGCAAATCATATTTGCAAATCCTTTGTAGACTGACACATATCCCCATTTCCCCGCTACTGGATGTATACTATGAGGGCGAGGCAAATGAAAACAAGACAGGTAGAAAAAAGTAAATAAATGGTTAATTATTTCAAAAGTAATTGCCAAAACTGTCAATACATTTAACCCAGTGTGAGGTAAGACAGTCAGTACCTTCAGGGAAAAATGTTGGCAGTTGCCTACTCTGACAGTCACATCCCCACAGTTCAAATAATCAAAATGATGAAATTCAAGTTCCAGCAATAACACTTGTTTGTCTGAACTACCAGACACATAAATGCAAATCATTAAACATTGGGAAATGGTGCTCTAGAATAACTGTTCCAAAGCTGGTTTCTTGCATAAAAAAAAAATATATATATATATATATTATTATTATTATTATTATTATTATTATTATTCACGTTTGGGCCCTACTGGACCACGCGAAGTACAATCACGGGGCATTCAGTTATTTTCTTTTAGACTTTCTCTCTGCCCAAATTGTTTTCATTCTCTCGGAATGAGCTCTTTTCCTTTCATCAGACCATGTGGTTCCAGTTTTCTTTGGTTTTTCAGCTTGACCAACTACCCAGTCATGAATTTTTTGCCTAAATAATTTTCTGTCTTGAATTTCATCTTGTTTTATATCTGCCTCTTTCATGTCCTCTTTTATAGCAGCAATCCATTTTATTGTCTCAAATTTAGCTTTACTTCGATTTTCGTAGAATTCCACTACTTGTTTAGTTAGTCTGGTAGCATCCATTCTTTTAATATGCCCGTAAAATTTTAATCTGCGTTTTTTCATATCCGAATATATGCTGGTGTATTGTTGAATTTCACTATTTGCTCTTAGCCTGTATGTTCCTTCTTCAGTATATTTTGGACCTAGAATTTTTCTGATTACTTTTCTTTCTCTTTTTTGGATTTCTTGAATGTCCTTTTTTCTGTTTAAAATTAGCGTTTCAGCCCCATAGAGGCACTCTGGTTTTATGACCGCGTTGTAATGTCTCAATTTAGAGTACCTCGAGAGACATTTTTTGTTGTAGATGTCTTTTGTAAGTCTAAAAGCTGTCTCCAACTTTTGACAATGAATTTCATTTCCAATTTTTTCTAGACCAGTCTCTGAGATTGTTTCACCTAAATATTTGAATTGCGAAACTCTTTTGATGTTTCCATACTTAGTTTCCAAAAGTTTGGGTGCCAGTTTGTTGCTAGTCATATACTGTGTTTTTTCAAATGAGATTTGGAGACCTACTCTTTCTGCTGTTTCTTTAAGAATTTCTATTTGTTTCTGAGCAATTTGGATGTCCTGCGTTAGAATAACCAAGTCGTCTGCAAAGGCCAAACAGTCTATTCGAATATTTGTTCGTCCTAATTTCACTGGTTGGTCAATTTTGAACTCCAATTTTCGTTTGCGCCACTCTTGTATTACTTTTTCTAGAACGCAGTTAAATAGCAACGGAGAGAGTCCATCACCTTGCCTCACGCCTGTTTTTATTTCAAAGGATTCTGAAATTTCTCCTCTGAACTTTACTTTTGATTTTGTACCAGTTAGCGTGTCTCTGATAATTGCCGTGGTTTTAGGATCCACGCCTTGTTCTTTCACAATTTGGAAAAGAGATTCACGATCCACTGAGTCATAAGCCTTTCTAAAATCTACAAAGGTACAAACTAGTTTTTTATTGTAAATTTTTTGATGTCTGAGAATTAGTTTGAGGACTAAAATCTGTTCTGGGCAAGATCTATTTGGCCTGAAACCTGCTTGATATTCGCCAATTTTCCATTCAAGTTGTTGTTGTGCTCGGTTCAGAAGACATTGAGAGAGGATTTTGTATGTGACTGGAAGAAGAGAAATTCCTCTGTAATTATTAACATCAGTTTTGTCTCCCTTCTTATGAAGTGGGTGAATCAAGGCGGTTTTCCATTCATCAGGAATTTTTTCAGTTTGCCAAATGTTTTGCATGATTGAAGTAATTTCTTTAACGGTTTTTGGACCAGCTGCCTTTAAAAGTTCTGCAACAATTCCATCTTCACCAGATGCTTTGTTGTTTTTCAACCTATGAATTTCTTTAATGATTTCCTCTTCATTTGGTGCAAGTGAAACTGGATTGCATTGTTGGGGAATTTTTGGTGGAAATCTTTCTGTGGGCTCGGGGCAATTTAGAAGATTCTTAAAATATTTAGAAAGTTCTTTGCAATTTTCTTGGTTGTTAAGAGCCAACTGTCCATTTTCCTTCTTGAAGCAAAGATTCTGGGGTTGGTACCCCTTTATTTTGGTTTTAAAAGTTTTATAAAAATTTCTGGTATTGTATTTCTGAAAATCTTCTTCAATTTCTAAGAGTTGACTATTCTCATATTGTCTTTTTGTTTGTCTAATTAGTTTTGAAGTGTCTTTTCTAGTTGTCAGGAATGTATCATATGTGTCTTCTGTCTTGTTGCTATTCCATGCTTTAAATGTCTCTTGTCTGGCTTTGATTGCATGATCACAGTTTTCATTCCACCAAGCATGTTTCTTGTGTTTTCGTAAAGGAATTTGATCTTGAGCTGTTTTGATAATCTTGTGTTTGAGTTGTTCCCAATTTTGTGCACTTGTTTTGTCAAATTCGTCTGCTAATAATGATGGTTGGATTTTACTGGTGTCAAATTTGGGGATTAATGGTGTCCTTTTGTTGAAATTTTGGGGTTTTAGCTTTAGTTTCACACGGGTTAAGTAATGGTCTGAGTCAATATTGGCGCCTTTACGAACTTGAACATTTAAAATTTCTTTGTGACATGGATACGAGATTGCAATATGGTCAATTTGGAATTCACCTATGTCCTTGTTAGGTGATCGCCATGTCTTTTTTATATATATATATATATATATATATATATATATATATATATATATATATATATATATATATATATATATATATATATATAAAAAAAACAAAGATGAGGTGACTTACCAAACAAAAGCGCTGGCAGGTCGATAGACACACAAACAAACACAAACATACATACAAAATTCAAGCTTTCGCAACAAACTGTTGCCTCATCAGGAAAGAGGGAAGGAGAGGGGAAGACGAAAGGAAGTGGGTTTTAAGGGAGAGGGTAAGGAGTCATTCCAATCCCGGGAGCGGAAGGACTTACCTTAGGGGGAAAAAAGGACAGGTATACACTCGCACACATGCACATATCCATCCACACATACAGACACAAGCAGACATATTTAAAGACAAAGAGTTTGGGCAGAGATGTCAGTCGAGGCAGAAGTGTAGAGGCAAAGAAGTTGTTGAAAGACAGGTGAGGTATGAGTGGCGGCAACTTGAAATTAGCGGAGATTGAGGCCTGGCGGATGACGAGAAGAGAGCATATACTGAAGGGCAAGTTCCCATCTCCGGAGTTCGGATAGGTTGGTGTTGGTGGGAAGTATCCAGATAACCCGGACGGTGTAACACTGTGCCAAGATGTGCTGGCTGTGCACCAAGGCATGTTTAGCCACAGGGTGATCCTCATTACCAACAAACACTGTCTGCCTGTGTCCATTCATGCGAATGGACAGTTTGTTGCTGGTCTTTCAACAACTTCTTGGCTTCTACACTTCTGCCTCGACTGACATCTCTGCCCAAACTCTTTGTCTTTAAATATGTCTGCTTGTGTCTGTATGTGTGGATGGATATGTGTGTGTGTGTGCGAGTGTATACCTGTCCTTTTTTCCCCCTAAGGTAAGTCTTTCCGCTCCCGGGATTGGAATGACTCCTTACCCTCTTCCTTTTGTCTTCCCCTCTCCTTCCCTCTTTCCTGATGAGGCAACAGTTTGTTGCGAAAGCTTGAATTTTTTATGTATGTTTGTGTTTGTTTGTGTGTCTATCGAACTGCCAGCGCTTTTGTTCGGTAAGTCACCTCATCTTTGTTTTTATATATAATTTTTCCCACGTGGAATGTTTCCTTCCATTATATATATATATATATATATATATATATATATATATATATATATATATATATATATATAAAAAAACATGTTCCAGTCCATCCTTACCACCAAGGTTCTCTCCCGTGACTCTATCACAGTTTTCTATGTGAAACTAAACAGACACATCACTGCCCATTGAAGCAAAGAACCAGTGATGTTTTTTCCCCAGTGAACCTGACTTCATATTTACCAAGAAAATGTGTAAGGTGTAAACAAATTTTAAAGAAGGATCTTAAACATAACTTTATAAAGAATTTTTGTGATTGAATAAGGCTAAATACATAAATACTTGCCAGATAATGATGAAAGAAACAGTTGGAATATTACAGGACAATTAATATTCTTACAAGTCAGAAGATGAAAGAAATGGTTTTGCAAATTAACACAGAAAAAATATAAAAAGAAGGAAGGAATTTGAAATAAATGTCTTCAGACAACATATTGATCTCAAAAACTTCCTTCAATAACAAACGATTTGCAGCTTTTGAAGAAACATCTAGTGGAAAAAAGGATGGAACCAGGGAGTTCATCAAACAGAAAATGTATCATCTGGTATTGAACAGAAGTATCAGTAATACAAATTTGTTATACTACAGGACCATGATTGTACTTGGGATGAACCTCTTCATCTGAAGCAAATCAATGGCCACAAATGTCTTTCTTCAGGGCTCCAAAAATATGGAAATCGGGAGATATTGGGACTATATGGAGGATGTGTAAGAGCGTCCAAGTGAAACTTCTGCAGCATAGTCGAAACAACAGGTATGCCAGCTCCTGGAAAGTCTTTGACTGCAAGGGCCCACTGCTCATTGACTTTCTGGAACATGGTGCCACAATTAACACACAGCAGTATATGGACACTTCGCAAAAATTGAAGTGTGCTGTCAAAGCAAAATGCCCAGGAACGTTGACACATGGCATCATTTTGTGCAGGATACTACCTGCCCACTTGTTACCTAGGTTGATTCTGCTACATCGTAGAAGTTTTGCAGGGAAGCCCTGAAACATATTTCATACAGTTCCCATCTCTTACCATGTGATTTTCATTTTTTAGGAGCCTGGAGAAAGATATGGGTGGTCATCAATTTTCTTCAGATGGAGAAACACACACCTGTGTACAACAACGGTTCTGTAGGCAAGTGCGAACATTATTCCAGGAAGCCCTTGACCATTTTGTCTCATTGCTGGATAAATGTGTTAACAGTTATGGTGATTACTTTCAAAATAATAAACATGTTATGTACTTTTTCCATCTGACTCATTTTCATTTGACTACCTTGGTGCCAATTGCAGCTAAAAAATAGCGATCCCACAGAGAAAAACAGAGAGTAACTGGAACTATTGTAAATAAATCTAGTCATATCAGTATGGTGAAAACCTTTCAAGACCTATTGGCTTTCACTTTATTTCCTGTAGAACATTATCCCTTAGTGTGTAGTTCATTTTCTGTAAGTATACAGATTTTTTATGATGTGCCACTATTAGAGCACGCTATTTAACAACAACTCTTTCATGTTCTGAACAGAAACAATCTTCCATTTCAGGTAGAAATCAGATTACCAATAAGAATTTTTGGTTTGATTGTGGATTTCTTAATGCAACATTAAGAGTGTGAAATTCCATAATGTTAAGATGTTTGGTAAATTTTAGTTTCCTTTATTCTGGAAAAATTGTATAATGAATATGATCATTGATCATCCACACTGCCTGACAAAAAGGTGCAAAACCCACCCTAAGGACTGTGTTCAGTAGCACCAGGTTACAATATGTGCATATTAGGGACTGTAATGCTAGCAATTCATTAGTTACAATCATCAGTGTGTGCCATATGTTTTGACTCTTACGGACAGTAACTTTGCTGTGTTTACAGGTGAACAGTGTGTGCAACATTAATTCTAGGGTACAACCATGTCACACTGATGTGTAATTACTCCTGTTGAACAGATTTAGCTGTTTGAACAGGGTCGCATTGTGAACCTGCAGGAAGCTGGAAGGATATATTGATGAATTGCTGCTCTTGTTGAACACAATGTATCCATGGTGTGGCACTGCTTTCAACAGTAGTTTATGGAACACTGCCACACCTATAGACCAGGTTCTGGATGTCTGTGTAGTATAGACACACATTGTGTGAGTCACAGTGGCCAACCAAATATCACCCAGGGATGAAATCTGGCCACATGTTGCACCTAACTGTGTCGTCAGAGATCACCCGGAACTGTCTGCTTGCAACAGGATTAAGATCATCTGTGCCCTGGACACGTTACCACTGTCACCAGAGCAATGCCCAGCATGGATAAACTCTAGTGCCATGCAAGACTTGACTGGAGGGAGGAATGATGCTCTGTTGTCTTCAGCGATGGGAGCAGGTTCTGTCTGTGAGTGAATGAGGAACATACATGTGTATGACTTGGACATTGTGAACTGCCTACCGGAGCACATTCACACACGACACAGAGGTACCATCCCAGCCTTCATGTTGTGATGAGGCATCAGTTACAACGTACAATTACATTTTGTTTTTCTGCAGGGTAAAGTAACCAATGCCTGCTAGATTGCACAGGCTGTTATTCACATGCTACTGCCATTTCTTTGAAGGAAGGATGGTCTGCTTTTTTTAGCATGCAATGCACAACCACATACAGCTGCTGTGTCACAATGTGCTCTTCGTGGTGTACAACAACTGCCTTGATCATCAAGCTTATAAGATATCTCGTGTCAGTTGAACATGTATGGGATAGGATAATGCGGGAACTTAATAGTTCTCCAGTGCCTGCAGAAACAATTGTCACATTGCAACAAAAGGTGCAAGCTGCTTTGGACAGTGTATCACCTATTGTTGCCTCCAGAGGGGTTACATTGTGTATTGACCCAACTGTTTGAACTCACTTTAGTGTGACATATTTCAATTGGTCTGAATGTATCGTATTTGTTGTTGTCGTCTTCAATTCGAAGACTGGTTTGATGCAGCTCTCCATGCTACTCTATCCTGTGTGAGCCTCATCACCTCCGAATAACTACTGCAACTTACATCCTTCCAAATCTGCTTATTGCATTATCTCTTGGTCTCCCTCTACAATTTTTACCCCACACACTTCTCCCCAGTACCAAGGTAGTGATACTGGAATGTGTCCTTGTCAGCTGATCCCTTCTTCTAGTTAGGTTGTGCCACAAATTTCTTTTGTCGTCAGTTCTATTCAGTACCTCCTTATTAGTTACATGATCTACCCACCTAACCTTCACCATCCTCCTGTAACACCAAATTTCAAAAGTTTGTTTCTCTTTTTGTCTAAACTATTTATCATCCATACAAATGCTTTCAGATAAGATCTAACACAAATCTGTATTCAGTGTTAACAAGTTTGTTTTCTTCAGAAACAATTTCATGCCATTGCCGGTCTACATTTTATATCCTCTCTACTTTGGTCATCATCTGTTATTCTGCTGCCCAAATAACAAAACTTGTCTGCTATTTTAAGTGTCTCGTTTTCTACTCTTAATTGCCTCGGCATTGCCTGATTTAAATCGAGTTTTCATTGTTTTTGTTTATGTTCATTTTATGTCCTCCTCTAAAACACTGTCTATTCTGTTCAACTGCTCTTCCAAGTCCTCTGCTGTCTTTGACAGAATCACAGTCATCAGATACCCTCAATTTTTTATTTCTCCTCCCTGAACTTTAATACCTACTCCAAATATTTCTTTGGTTTCCTTTACTGCTTGCACACTGTAGAGACTGAATAACGTCAGGGATAAGCTACAACTCTGTTTCATTCCATTCTCAACCACTGCTTCCGTTTCATGGTCCTCGGCTATTATAACTGCTGTCTAGCTACTGCACAAGTTGTAAATAGCCTTTTACCCCCTGTATTTACCCCAACTACCTTCAGAACTTCAAAGAGAGTATTCCAGAACTTCAAAGAGAGTATTCCAGTCAACATTGTCAAAAGCTTTCTCTAAGTCCACAAATGCTATAAACATAGGTTTGCCTTTCCTTAACCTACTTTCTAAGGTAAGTTGTGTTCCAACATTTCTCTGGAATCCAAACGGATCTTCCATGAGGTTGGCTTCTACCAGTTTTTCCAGTCTTCTATAAAGGCTTCTACCAGTTTTTCCAGTCTTCTATAAAGAATTCCTGTTAGTGTTTTGCTACCTGTCAGCACCAGCTTTCCTTGGAATCGGAATTATTACATTCTTCTTAAAGTCTGAGGGTATTTTGCCTCTCTAATACGTCATGGAAGAACTTGTCATGGCAGGTTCTCCCAAGGCTGTCAGTTGTTCTGACACAATGTTGTCTACTCCAGGGGCCTTATTTCAACTTATGTCTTTCAGAGCACTGTCAAATTTTTGCAGTATCATATCTCCCATATCATCACCATCTACATCCTCTTCCATTTCTATAATATTGCCTTCAAGTACATCTCCCTCGTATAGACCCTCTATATACTCCTCCCAACTTTCAGCTTTTGCTTCTTTGCTTAGGACTGGTTTTCCATTCAAGCTCTTGATATTCATACGTCTGAGTCTCTTTTCTCGAAAGACCTCTTTAATTTTCTTGCTTGTAGTATCTGTCTTTTTCCTCTTGTTACATGCTTCTGAATTCTTGTATTTACCCTCTAGCCATTTCTGCTTAGCCACTCTGAGCTTCCTGTCAGTCTCATTTTTTAGATATTTGCATTCTTTTTTGCTAGCTTCATTTGCTGCATTTTTATGTTTTCTTCTTTCGTCAATTAAATCCTATACCTCCTGTGTTACTCTAGGATTTCTGTTTGGCCTTGTCTTTTTCCGATTTGGGCCTCTGCTGTCTTCACTATGTTATCTCTCAAAGCTATCCATTTGTCTTCTACTGTATTCCTATCTCCTGTCCTAGTTAACTGTTGCCTAATGCTCCCTCTGAAACTCTTAACAACCTCTGGTTTCTTTCAACCCATCTCCATAATTTCCTACAGTTTCTTTAGCTGTAATCTAACATTCACAACCAATAAATTGTGGTTAGAAGTAACATGTGCACTGGAAACATCTTCCAATTTAAAACTTTGTTCTGAAATCCCTGTCTTACCATTACATAACCAAATGTGAAACCTTCTGGTGTTCGCTTTGATTAAATAATGCTCTGTGCAAAATTCTACCAGGTAGCTTCCTCTTTTCTTCCTTTCCCCAGTCCATATTCACCTACAATTTTTTCCTTCACTTCCCTTTCCTTCTCTCGATTTTCAGTCCTAAATCACAATTAAATTTTTGTCTCCCTTAACTGTCTGAATAATTTCTCTTACCTCATCAAACTTTTTTTTCAATCTCTTCTTCATCTGTGGAGCTAGTTGGCATATAAACTTGTACTACTGTGGTGGGTGTTGGCCTTGTGTATGTCTTGGATACAATAATGTGTCCATTATTCTGTTAATAGTAGCTTACTCACATTACTTATAACTCTGTATGCACGTGCTGTTCCTCCTGCCACCATACTTCTCTAAACACATCAGATGAATTCGCAATTATGAATAATGACTACAATCAGCTGTAGAATGGAATAACGACAATGAAAATTTGTGCCAGACTGGGACTCGAACCCTGATTTCCTGCTTATTGTGAACGGTTGCCTTACCATTGTCATTCCATTCTACGGCTGATGGTAGTCATTATTTGCAATTGCGAATTCATCTGATGGGTTTAGTAATGGCTGTGGTTGCTGCAGTGAATCGTCATCAAAATAACACCGGCTTTGCAGTATCATATTTATCTGCCAGTACCGGGCATGCAACTTTCAAACACAATTGATCAGTATGGGAATATACATAATGGATGAGTGTGTACAGATTGTAGACGTATGGTTGATGACATAAGGAAATTTGGGTCTGGCCATGAGTCGTGCATGGATAGCCAAATGGTAAGGCAACTGCTCACAATAAGTGGGAAACCTGGGTTTGAGTCCCAGTCTGGCACAAATTTTCATTGTCGTCATTCCATTCTACAGCTGATTGTAGTCATCATTCGCAATTGCGAATTCATCTTATGTGTTTAGTAACAGCTGTGGTCGCCGCAGTGCATCGTCATCAGAAAAACACTGGAACTGCAGTATCATATACTTCACTAATTCCCACTATATCTAATTTCAACATATTCATTTCCATTTTTAAATTTTCTAACTTATTTGTGCGATTAATGGATATAACATTCCGCACTCCAATCTGCAGACCAATTTCTTTCTCCTGATTCGACATCCTCCTCAATAGTCCCCACCCGGAGATCCGAATGTGGGACTATTTTACCTCCAGAATATTTTACTGAACAGGATGCAATCTTCATGCCATTGGGAAAAATTACGATTGTAGTTTCACCTGGAATTCAGTTGTTCACAGTACCAGCACAGCAAGATTGTTTTGGTTGATGTTACAAGGCCAGATCAGTCAATCATTCAGACTGTTGCCCCTGCAACAACTGTAAAGGCTGCTGCCCCTGTTCAGAAACCTTACATATACTCCTACTACCTGTCACCTCACTTGTCAGTAAAATGACCTCCTTCTTGAGGGTGTTGCATTTCTTTTTACTGACAGTGTACAGTCATATTTCTATTTTTCTAAATAATATTAGTGGAGTACTTTCATGTGATTTAATTGCAGTACTTATGCGTAAATTAATTTCTTACTATTAAGACTTAAGCATCAGTGCTATGCAGCGTTACATACAAAATATCATCATGCAATAAAATTACTAAATCTGTGAAGTAAACATTTTTAGTGGTTCACTAGTTCACGAGCCATTCCTTGATGAAGACTCTCATTGTTTGAAAACATTGTACGTAGATATTTAAAACAATTTTAATGTATCATTTATTTTCAGTCTGTGTTGCACTTTTTTATTTTAAATATCAGTACAGTTGCTGTCCTCTCATGAAGAATATGTTTGTTATCGTACGAGTGAGAAACCCTGCTCTTTGTGATGAATAATATGTGCTTGCATTATTCTGTGCCTGTGTATAATAGAAAGTTGTCAATTTTGAATTAATTTATTAATTTGTTCAACAGGATCGTGATGGTCTCATTGAAGTAATGCTGGATTTTGTCGAGGCTATGAATCCAGACATTAGGTTCAAACGGCAGTTCTCTGTACTGAAGGACAGAGATCTGACTGGAGAACTGAAAGACATTTGGCTGGCAGTACATATGATGAGAGAGCGGGAGAGAATGGAAGGTGTGAAAGGACGTGATGTTGTAGGACCTGAGGGTGAATGGTTGCAGGTTGCATACGAGACAGAAGTGACATTAACTGAAGATAACCCAGGTGCAACCACAGAACCAGCTGTACATTCTCGAGAGAATCCCACAAGAGATACTCTTGCAGCTGAACAAGTTTCCAACGAAGAATGGTTGTATGTTTCTCGTGAAACTGAATGTGCAGGTGGAAGACATTTGGAGGCTGCATCATCAACATATGGGAGCAAGTCTAGACACAGAGATGCTGACAAAAATATTAGTAACTCTCCACCACCCAAAGTAAAACAAATAGAGAATTGTCATACTGGAATGAATGAAAAATTGACTGACTGTTTCTCAGGTGTTGATGCCACACGGCAGGTGCCCAACAGTTCAAGAACTACTGTGTGTAACTCATCCGAATCTCAGGGCTCGCACCATACATCGAATGTTGTTCCTCATAATACACATCAGGGCTTAAGCAATAAGAAATCTGAGTTTGAAGCGTCAGCGGCTAATGCTCACAGTTACAAACCTAATGAATCTCCAGCAAATGTAATTCACCTTGATCATGATTATAATTTAGTTAAGCCTTTTAAAGTGGAAGATCGTAATGAGAAAAGATCTTGTAAGAATGGGCAGAAGCGTGATCATCTGGTGCATGAAAAAAAGAAAAGTTCAACAGAGAAGGTGCCACAATCTGAGCGTGGTGATTCAGATAAACATAAAATATGTGCAAAAACTGCAGATGGAAGTGCTAGTCACCATACACAGTCAGATACTACTGAGAAGTTGTGTTCAGGGAACCCCACAGACTGTAGTTCTGTTATTAAATCTAAAATTTCAAAACATGAATCACCTACAAACACAGAAAGAAATGAACATTCAAAAGAGAATTTGTGTACGGGTACAGTGACTGTTTCAGTTCCATAGTTGAAATTAAGACAGGAAGTTTCATAGTTGGCAGTATGATACAATTGCCTTTTTTTAATCAGTATTTGTGCTTTAGAAGAATATCACCAGACAAATATGAAACCTACGTGTTGTTAGAGCTGTGCTTTTTGTAATTATGTATATAAAATTTTAAATTTATATGTATTTGGTTTTGAAATAATGTTTACAGGTGGGTGGTAACATGTTTATAAGCTTTCTAATTAGTCAAAGTGCTGATCTACACCTGTTGTTGGTATTTCAGTGTCTATGACAGCATTTATTCATTAATACTACTCAGAAGATAAAATAGGAATAATCCATGCTGAATCCTACCTTCCAATTTTAATGACAATTAAGTTCATGTTAGTGGAAAAGTAGATCATCTAGCAGTTAGTGTGTCAACATTATTTACACCACCACATTCACAATACCAGCAGATGAAGGTATGATATTGTAGCTGTTACTAGCTCTTAAGTGTAATGTTGCACTGTCATTTGTATGTTCACTTATAAATTTCATCAAGGAGGAATTATATTATCACATGTGCTTGGTTCCGATATAAATGATGAACTTTGTCATCAAATGTGTGATAAATCACTCTGATGGCAGGTTACGTAGAACAGGTTTGTGCAGCAACATGATTTGTATTCTGTGAACAGAAACCTGATACTGACAGTGAATTGTGCTTGTTTCATAGAGAATTGTTAATACAGGCTGCATTAGAGGGAAGACTGTGTAACTGTTTGTTTCTTGACTTAAGCTTAGCTGGAGACATTTTGTTGCTACAGTGGTAATAAAAATTCAGTTATGTTATTCATTCTGGTAATACAGAAGACAGTCCCATTTTTGGGAAAAGATGGCCATCTTGACTCTCACAAATTAATTTTTGCTGTCATTAAGGGAGATTTTATTAACTTGAACAGAGCATAGGATGAATGGCTATTATTCAAGATGTTATATTATTTGAGCATTTTTGTTGTGTTTCCAGGGCTTTAAAATTGATCAGTAGTTGGTTTTCATGAAAATAGGTAATGGTGCTTCATATTTGTGGCTGTTGTAAGATTAGGCGTTGATGCCCCATTGATGTGTGATAATTGAGGATTGAGAAATTTGAGGGGCAAGGGTGAATTGATCTCGGTACACCGATTACATGAAAAGAAATTGTTTATGATGTACTCCAGTTGGTCATGTGATCTGAAACTGATGATTATAATTTGTCTGATATTGAAAAAAACTAATATTGTTACTTTAGATGATAACATGTTGACTAATGGGAATATAAAATCTTTGAGCCACAGATACTGTCCGAACACCAGTCCACTTTATTCTCTCTTTGGTAAGATATAGCATGAAGATTCCCTCTCTAACAGTAGGTAAAATATATAACTTGATAACCATAGTCTAAAACTTGTGGGTGCTTCTTGTCATGACGCATCAGATGTGGCATAATGCTATGGCATATTCTCTCACATGTAAACACTGTATTCCTATTTGGAAAGTTTAGATATTTGTGTGCAGTTAAAATAGATGTTAGTGTCACAATACATTCAGGTTTCTGAAACACTGAGAAGTAATAGAGGTGTGAATCTTTTTACCCACTGTGAGGTGTACATACACTATGTGGGCAGACTGTGACAAGTTAAAACGAGAGGAATATAGAGTAGCTACATTAAGTTGGAAGCTGAAGTGAGACCATGATGTGGTTGAGTGCTTCAGTTGGTAAGAGCACTACTTGTGATACACACACATCAGGGTTAAGATTTATGTAGGATGCTGTTTTTAACTGCTCACATTCTGTATGTGGCTTAGCAGTTTGGATGTTAAGGGTATTACTTAGATTTCCTGTATGTTGAAATTGATGGCTATGCAGAGATTTCACCATGTTTAGTTTATGAAGAAAGTAAAATCGAAGATGTGCTTGGATGTACCTTAGCATGTGTAAGAGAGGTACACAACTGCTCATTGAGAGTTGTTTGACTGTCTCTGGCATCTCTGAGTCTTTAATGTAGCGTACTGAAATAAAGTTAGTATTAACTTGATTTTTCATCACAGGATTAATATGCATAAAAACTACAGTTTTATGCAGAGTTCAAAATATTTTAATGTTGTGTTCTGCATTATGTTACAGAGTTTGTAAAAGCATTGTAGGATGTGAGGGTCCTGTTTCCACAAATATTTGGCAAAAGCTGAAGCTGTGCTGAACTAAGTAATCCAGAGACGTACTTTTTATAGGATGTGCTTTTTAAATTGCCACACATAAGTGAGCCTTACAAAACAATTCAGTGCATCAGCTTATCACTGGCTACTCTCCATTTCCCCCAAACTCCTTAGGGGGTCTTCCTTTATTGGCCTGGGGCTGTCAACTGCAGGAGAGTCTGTGGTGAACTCACTCCACTATATCCATTTTTCTCAAGCTGCTGGATGTGGAAATGGGCAGTCTGTGGCAAACTGAAGCTTTTTGTAGGTATGTGAAGTTCATTAGGGTGACCCAATTGGAAGAGTCTTGTGCAGGTTCAAGATTAATTTGAATACACAGTTGTAACTTGTCATATATGGCCTATTCAAAATTTCCACTACCAAGAGTAAAATAATTCCATCAGCCTTAATTTCATCATTAAAGGTATACAGGCACAGTTGTTTTTTCCTAAATTCTTGGAAGTGTACAAAGTAATAACATGTTTAGTTGCCACCATTAGCAATTCATTACTGTGTATGTGTTTTGATTGCACCCAGCTAAATTTAAATCTTATGTAGATTGTTATTTCATACATTCTTAATTACTGGAGAGAGTGGCAAATTAGTGCAGACTTATGATCCCAGGCAATTGTTAAACTGAGTTAAGAGTAAATGTCACAAGAAAATGTTAGGAACTGAAATAGTATTACTATCCAGTTGAAACCAATGGAAAACTTCAGGTGCCTCAGTCAATACTAGTACTGAGCTGTGTACAATTACAATCTTTACAGAGATGACATGAGTGAAATAGTGTATCTGTGCTGACTGTTCTCAACTACTAGTCCTCCCCTATACCCTCCCCTTATACCAGCACACCTCACAAGCACATGTATTTGGCATTTCAGGTTATTGTCAAAGGAAGTCTTAGAATCTGAGTGTTAGATGAATTGCTTTTAGAACACTTTTGTTCAGTAATTGGGGCAATTATTTTTTATGAGACATCTTCGTGTGAAGAGGGATGATTATGTTATGGGAATTTGTTCAGTTTCTGCATCCAATATAGTCCTTGAATTGATAAGAACTATTATTGTTGAACTGTTTTATTAACATTTATGGAAAGATTTTGTTGTTACTATATTGCTTAATATTTGTATGGTAGATTATGAATTTGTCCTGTTGCTACTGTGTCTGTTTGTGTGTGTGTGTTTTCTTTTAATAACTCATATTTTTGGTTCCCTTCAAAATATCCGTTATTTTTTTATGATGGTTGCTCTTACCTCCTCCTCCCCCCCCCCCCCCCCCCCAACTGCCACCATAAACACCTTCAAAGTGTATCCTCCTCGTAATTTACTAAGAAGCTAATGTATTATAGTAATTGACCACATAGTGTGGTTCATATTAAGAGCAAACTTTTTTTTGCCCTCTTATTTCACAGCATCCAAGAGTATGAACATCATTATTATTTGTAATAATAATTTTGAGTTCTTTAAACGTTACTGCTGTTAGATGTTGCTTACACTCTACATTTCCATTCTCATTGCATCCTTCTTCCAAATATCAACATTGCTAATACTAAAAATAAATCTTATTGTGCCTACGAAATGATATAATGATATCCTGTTACATCCCACATTAGCCCTGCTGCCATTTACAAGTTCTGAGTATGCCAATACATGTTCAGTCACTATCCAGTTTTGTAACAAGCATATATACTTTGTGCTGATGCTCATCATGCTGCACCTACAATAAGGAAGAAAACATTCTCTGTTTTGCCTGCCCCTTCACTCACTATTCTCATTTATCATTTAAAGCTTATCGGTTTTCATCTGTGATCTTGGACATGACTCCCCCTCCCACAATGGAAAGATATCATCTGCAGCCAGATCACCTCTACTTTTAATGATTTTTTTATTTATTTTAAATTTTGTATACTAGGTTTTAGTATTTCCCTTCTGTTTCATCCTTTCTTTTAGGATTGGGACTAGTCACAATGGATTTATCAGTATAGTAGTGTTGTTTATAGTAATGAAAATTTTGCTCTTCAGCAAAAAGTTCTGAAATCAACTCTCCTTCAGATACTGATGAGTGTATGTTCAAGTCATTTTTGTATCATTCATTTCCAATATCTTATGAGAGAAGAGGTTTGTATTATTTACAGATAGAGCCATTTCTCACGTATTGTGGGACAGTAACCCACTGTGAAGAAGAATAAGAAATTACTGAAAGACTACATTAAATAGAAGTAACAGTAGATTTCTGTTGGATTTCATTTCTTTGTTCCCTTGAATGAGTAGTTAGTAGTTTTATAAGTAGATAAATGAGTGTGTATAGTGTTAACTTTCTGGATTTTCTGAACAACCCCCACTGCACGATATGTTGAAGTGATTCAGGTGTGTCACTTTGTTTGATTCCACAGTATTGAATATCTCCAATATGTTATCAGTTGGCTGACTTGTGTTCAAGGAGTATAACTAGGTTTGCACATTCACACTGTCGTCAATCTGTGAGTTTTCTCCATAGTGGAGAGTTCTTATGTTACATTAAATATGTTGTGGCGTAACAAGACAGCCATGCCACTCGGAAGTAGCCGAAAGGCACGCGTTAAACTCACACAGGCTAGAGATAGGTCTGAAACAGGATACATAATGAATGCTATAAAGAAAAGTACGTAGCTGCTGGAATACTTAACTTTAATCCATCCTTGTTGTACATCGCTATTGACGATACAAGTGAGGCTCTATAGATACTAATGGCGCCTTGCTAGGTCGTAGCCATTGACTTAGCTGAAGGCTATTCTAACTATCTGCTCTGCAAATGAGCGAGGCCTCGTCAGTGTGCATCACTAGCTAGGTCGTCCGTACAACTGGGGCGAGTGCTAGTAAGTCTCTCGAGACCTGCCGTGTGGTGACGCTTGGTCTGCGATCACTGACAGTGGCGACACGCGGGTCCGACATGTACTAATGGACCGCGGCCGATTTAAAGCTACCACCTAGCAAGTGTGGTGTCTGGCGGTGACGCCACAAAATATATGTCAATAACCATAATGTGTTGTGGTGATTACACTTGTAGACAGCAGTTTCAGTCCTCTGATCATCTTACCTTCTCTTTTGAAGTCAAACAGTGTCTAGACCTAAATTCGATGTGAATACTGTTCATCTTAATGTAACCAGTTTTTCTTCAGGAGCTTATTATTTGACTTATTCATCAGTTGATATGTTTGGAGCCAGAAAAGCATGAATATTTTTACTTTGCACTAGCAAAAACTGTTGTATGCTGTGAAGTTTTATTTACCTATGTGTTAAGCATTGAAGTGGCTTTTTAGGAAGCAGCCCTATTTACTGTATCCCATGTAGGGGGAATCTGAATGGAGCCATTTCTTCCTGTAAGGTCCTAAAGGCAATGTGTATGCCCAATTTGTATTGATGTATAATGAGCAGAGGTGTAACAAATGGTGACAATAACAGAACATACATCGGAACTATTCGAGTTGACATCTCATTTTTTAACATAATACATAAAGAATCTAGTAATGCTGGACATTTAATAAAGTGTGAAACAATAGGTAGAGATTAACTTATTGTAATATCTGTGTCTTGTAATATCTGTGTGCAGCCTGTGTGATATGTTTAAAGGGCATCATTTTCTGCTTATGGCTGTAAAAGTTTTTATTATGGTATTACTGTTTCAGCATTATGGCATTGTCATGTATCCATAAAGTGTGAAATGATGTCTTTTAAATAGGTAGAAAGCTAGTAGACGCATGCTATTGTAGAATAAATTAAAAATATTTTTCCTCTCGTCATTAATATAGTTATTCCTCTCCTGAAAGATTTGTTTATGCACCCACACAGTACTTTATACTTTCATTTTCAAATCTTGTTGTTCATCATTTCCAGTTCGTAATTTCAAATCTTTATCCAGCTCAATAACAGTTTCATTTGAAATGTGATACAATGTGACAATTTAGACATCTTTCCACATTGGTTATAAGTTTGGATTGTTTTACAGCTGAGTGATATGTAAAATATCTAAGTGAATGGGATCTTTGTTTATTGCATTGTATCATACCCTGGAAAATAAACATAAATAAGTTACTTTTTAAATTAGAGATAAGTCTCCAAAATGTTTACTTGACACAACTAGATGTTAATGTTTGTTAAAATCTTAAATGTTTGAAGTGTCTTAAAGTCACAAGAGTTTAGAAGTGTGTTTAGACAATGTGAAATTGCTGGAGGAATATTTTGCAGTTCTCATTTGAGTTTGAGGAATAATTTTCTGATAGGTACAAAAAAATTGCCTTTTTAAACTTCTCTTACTCAATTACGACAGCATAAAACATGATTTTTGTTGCTGATTGGGAATTTAAACACTTTTGTGGATTCTGGGAAGCTCTTGTATGATTACTTAAGATAGCTTTTCATCATCTCATTAATTGAGTGTTAATATGTTTGGATTCATCAACATTAAAATAACAAAGAGATTTTGAATGGCAGTGTGCTTGATACAGTTTGATCAGCTTCAGAGATTTATGCTAGTTGTGCAAATTAGTGGAAACTGTTTGCAAAAAAACATTATTTCCACAACTTAAATGATGTCATTTTGAATTTTTGTGAAGCCAGTCCCACCAACAAAAGGCAATTATAACACAATACTGGCCAATCTAAAAGCTAATATATAGTTCAAGATAATTGTTTTCATATTAGCTGATCACCTGCAGTCATTATTAGAGTAAGTTGTAGTATTAAGTTATACATCTTAGAATTGCTGAATGTGTTAGCCTTCTTATAAATGGACATAGTCTTGTGAATGTTAAATAGCTTTGAAGGAGTAATGTAGCACTCAGTAGATCTGTCTCGCTGTTACCGTATTAGAATTTTCTGTGCAGAAATGATGATGATGCCATTTGATATACTCTGATCTCAGTGTGAAGTAACAACTTGTATATTTACTTTACTAGCTATGAGTAAGTTCAGTGAACAAAACAGGCCTTATGTTAGTTTCGACTGTTTTGCTTTCCTAAGGGGGAGCTAGGTACTTGCCAGATAAACAGTTATTGACTTTAAGAACATTTGAAAGTTTCTATAAGATGATGTATAATGTTTCAGTGAAAATGTGACACGTGTTTACGTTGAAGATATAGTAATTGGATTTCTCATGGTTTTTTATGACCTTCGTACGAATTTTTGCGTTGTAATAATTTTACTTGACATGTGTTGTTGTAACAGAGTTCTATAAACCAACAACTGTGCTATAACTATTGGATTTTTTAAAAAAAATATGTATATAATACTCAGTATTTGTAAGTTCTATATTTTTGAATTTTTTTCATGTTAGACTAGTATGCTGTATTGCATTGGAGTTGCAATGTGATTGGGCAATAACGTCCTGTGCTTGTTTCGGAAACATAATTCGTTGCATGCACTGCAGAATTTTTTTAAGGCTAGTGATCCACAGTGACATGGTAGATGCAAATTTACAATTTGTAATGATCTCACAAATTCATATGATTTGGTGAATAAAAATATTAAACTTTTGTATTAATTAAATTGAGTAGTAAAACTCCTTCCTATTTATGTACTGTAGAACATGTGATATTATTGTAATCATTTTGCTTTGCATATGTCGTGTTATTTTTAATGAGATCGTTGTTTTATTTTTGTTGAAAAATAATTGAACGTGCAATATGTTAGACTAGTGTTGATATTGCTTTTCTTAAACCATTTGTTGAAACATTAACAGTTTACACTTAATTTTCTTTGTTTTATAAGAAACAAATCTTTTATTGTTCACATCTGATAAGGCGCTATGTGAAAGATTTAATAGTGCTTACATGTTAAACTGATGTTCCATCCCATTAGTGCCTAGCTTGGGAGATCTCTTAGGTGATTGACATCAAATCATAAGATTTTTATCACCTCCTTCATTTGTCAGCTTAAGTGGGATTCCATTGTGCTGTACATTTTGTGTCCTTAACATTTGCTGGCTTGCCTTTGTGTAACATCAATACTGCCATAATGATTTAAAATAAGACTCTTGCTCAAACTAATTGTGAGAGTCACTTTTTTTTGTAGGTACCAATATATGTTGACTGGAAATTAACAAATTGCAGGGGTGGTCCACAGATTTCTGGCAACTGTCTCTTCAGCTACACTACATCCATTGTTTCAAATTAATATAGTTCAAAGGTCTTCAGGTTTCAGTTGTGTATTGTACTGAACATTTGAGAGAATATCTGTATTATTTAATTTATTTTGCAGTATTCCACCTTTCTAACATAGCATTATTTTCTTGTGCCTTTGCCAACTATTGTATTTGCACTTACTTTCTCAGTTGCTCATTTTTCTATAACTAATTGTCTTATGGTAATTCATGCAGCTTCTGACTGTTCAGATTTTTAGATCACTCTGTCATTCCTAACTTGTTCTGTTTAAAATGTCATGTTTGACCTGAAGTTCTGAGTGACTATCCAACTATTCTCTTTTGTCATTGTAAAGGCACTTTCCTCCAATGCTTTTTCTCTTTTTAAACAGTCAAATCCACCTCAGGATTTAAAGATCATGAATTTATAAGCAGCTTTTTATTTGTTGGTCTACTGTCTGGTATGAAAACTTCATTCTGTGATATCTCTTGAAATGTGTTTCTGTATTTACCTTTTCATAGTTTTTTGTCATTCGATTTTTATCTTGCTCAACATTGTAGTCACATAAACACACACACACACACACACACACACACACACACACACACAGTTTTGTATTTTTTTTCCCCTTGTTCATAACCAATAGCTCTTAAGAAAGAAAATTCATTTTCTACTCTTTTGTTCTCTGTAGGTGAATTGTATTTATTAGCTGCTTAACCCATTTTTGTCTCATGGAAAGCTTATATTCAAAATTGAAATAAATGCAGTAAACCCTTTTAATTTTCTTAAACTGTGTACTAGTTCTTTTTCTACATCCCCAAAAAAATGAAAAGCAGCAGTAACATGATATTTCATACTGTAATGGAAGATGTATATACATGGTGGTGAGCCCAAAAAACAAACACAATTTGGAAAATTGGTGCCAGTGTGTTTCTGTGTTCACTTCAGTTTTACCTTTACCAACTTTTTATTCGTAATTGTGTGTGTTATTGGTGCCCATTAGCTTCTTTTGCACACTTCATTGGTACAAATTTGCCTGGGCATGTTGGGAGGGCAATGTGTGAACATGGTGCTATCTTCATTCAGGAAGTCATGATATTCTCCTCTACTGGTCATGTTGAAACTTGTCTCCCCCCCCCCCCCCCCCCTTCTCTGGTGTCGGCGAACATTAGACAATTCTGATAAATTGGCTACAGGAGTAATGGATGACCTGTGCATTGTCAGTAAAACATTTATGAGTGTAAGAGCTTGTGTTCATTCGTTTGAAAACTTCACTTGCAGTGTGAAGTAATCTGGGAACTTGAGATTGTTTGTTTTAGGGTTTGAATATTTGCATTCTTTCTTAGTACACAGTGTTCTTATTCTCACTGTTTTATGTTAATTTCCTGCTTTACATTGAATACACTGAAATTTCAACTACACTGGTGTTCTTTCATGATTTTGTGTGGGGCACTGATGGGGCCTGAGCTATTGCAGCCCATTCGTCTTTCCCTGGCTCATTTCCTTCACCCTGCCTTCTCTCCCTATTCTCACTCCTTTCCCATTGCCCCCTCCTTCCCCTCTCTTGGTATTCTGATTTATATCAACCTGGCTATCTGCCTGATCCACCTGGTTCCCTGTATTGCTTACAATTTTGTTCCTTCAGCCTGTTCTTTCATCCTTATTGACATTTAGGTCCTTGCTTGAGGTGTGACCTCCACTTCTAAATGTTCTGTTTTTAGTGTGAGCCTTTTGGGGAAGAACTCCCTCCCTAGCATTTACTGCATGGATTCTTCTCACCCCTTCTTTCCCCTTTCCCTTCCCCATTTTAGCCCCTTCCTCCCTACTAGGTCACAGCATGTGCAGCCAGACCATGTTGTGGGGCTGTTATGTACCCATCTAGCTGAGGCCCCTGACAACACAGGGATCACATTACTTATATCTGAGCTGTTCCCTTCCCATTTATGCCAAGGAGTGATTGCTTGTCTTCTTGGAGCATCCGAATTCCCGGCAACAGCAGCTGTGCCAGGCAGCTCTTGCTGTGGCTGGGTGGTGCCCATGGGGGGAGCCCCTGATTGGAGTGGGTGGTATCAGGGCAGATGCTTGGTGCACGGAGCATATCAAGCTGCAAAAATCTGGCCATTCACAAGTGACCGTCTCTTTAAATGGTGAAGGATCATGGGATGCTACTTCGTGTGACCTGGCAGCCTTCCCTTCACTGGCTGCACCATGGAAGGAGAGCCAGGCTTGCTGTCTTGGTATGAAACACTTTCCCCGTTACCTTGCCTGTTCTAGGATGGATGGGGACACATTCACCACCACAAAGCCATTGTTTTTTGTGGAGAGTTTTTAGGGAAAAATTTGGTGGAGTTTCTTAGTAAGATGCAGTTGGGCTCTCTGTTGGTCAAAGCTTCTTCTGCCATCCAGTGTGCAACTCTTCATGTTTGTGATCATCTTGGCAATGTCCCAATACCTGTTACTCCTCAGCAGTTTCCGAATATGGTCCAGGGAGTGATTTTTCATAGGGACCTCATCCTGCAAACTGATGAGGAACTCCGGGCTTTCCTGGAGCGACACAGCATTCATTTTGTTTGATGTGTGCACAAGGACAACCACACCAACACCGGCACTTCCATTCTGTCTTTCAAGGGGGATACCCTTCAGAGAAGGTCAAGGTTATGTGCTGTAGATGCGGCGTGAAGCTGTACTTCCCTCCACCTATGCGGTGCTTGCATTTTGGGCACGTCTTCCCACTGTATGGCAGACCCTTTGTGTGGTGACTGTGGCCACCCACTCCATGAGGGAAACCCCTGTGTTCCGCTGCTTGTGTGTGTCAATTGTGCTGACCGCCACTCCCCTTTTGCTTGCCGGATTGCACGGCTTAAAAGAGAGAAAAGATGATACAAGAATACAAGTCCCTGGATTGCCTGTTTTATGCTGAGGCTCACCAAAAGTATGAGAGACTACATCCAGTCTCACTATCTTCAATTTTTGTCTCTGTTACACTCTTTCCCCCTCCTACCTCCTCCTTACCCCAGATGCGTCCCCCTCCTCCTCCCCTGCAGTTCCCACGATCTCCCATCCGGGAGCAGCTCCCCCTCCCCACTCGAGGAATTGCCCCATTCTTCAGCACCTGCCGATGATAGGGCAGAGGGTTCATCAAACCACCTTCACAATTCTTCACAATATTGATGGTTACCTCACCCGCTTCAATGCCACTCAGGCAATTTTACTGCTATTGATCTCACGATCTCCTCCCCTGCTCTTGTGGCTTCCTTACATTGGTCATCTCATGATAACCTTTATGACAATGACCAGTTTCTGGTGATTCTATTGTTCTCCTGCTGCCATCAGGCAGACAGGCCCCATTGGGCATTCTGCAGCATCAATTGGCCTTATATATGTCTGTTGTGCACTTCAACACCTCCCTCTTGAATTGCATTGATGTGGTCATGCAAGGGGTCTCTGCCACTACTCTTCATGCTGCTGGCACTACTGGCCCCATATCCGCAGGTCCCCCTCATCGTTGACTGGTACCGTAGCAGACCAAGGATGTAGCAATCACTGTCCAGGATCAGTGATGGGCACTGCAGCGCTTTAAATGACACCCTACACAGACCAACCTCCTTGCTTTTAAGCGTCTCTGTGCTAAAGCTCGTTACCTTATTAAGCAGAATAAAAAGGAAGGCTGGGTGTGCAATGTTTCCTCCCTGGGGATGTATGCCTGTTTATGATTGTTTCGGTCCAAGCTCCGTAGCCTTCTGGGCCGCCTGTGACAATCCACTGTCCAGTGTCTTAACCTCCAAGGTGCTCTGTGCGCTGATCCATTGGTGCTTGCAGAACACCTTGTGACATACTTTGTAATGGCATCGACATCCTCTTCTTATCCTGCTGCCTTACTCAAGTAGAAACACTGAGTTGAACAGACCCCCATCTGTTTCTACCCTAACATGCTGAGCCCTGTAATGAACCTTTCACCAACTGGGAATTCTTGCAGGCTCTTACCTCTTCACGAGATACAGCTGCAGGCCCAGATTCCATCCACAACCAGATGATCCAACACTTGGACGTTCTGCAGAGGCAGTGGTGTCTTCAACCGCATTTGGTTCATGGATGCTTTCCCATCACAATGGCAAGACAGTTTCATTATCTCCATCCTTAAGCCCGCGAAGAACTCAATGTCTCTGGACAGCTACCGCCCAGTTAGCCTGACGAATGTACTTTGTAAACTACTGGAGAAGATGTTTAGCTTCAAATTATGTTGGGTACTCTAATCTTGGGGCCTTTTGTCCCCGTTTCAGTGTGGCTTCTGGGCATAATTATCTCCAACTGACCATTTAGTCAGATTGGAAACAGCAATCTGACAGGCTTTTACTAACGGCCAGACCCTTGTCACGTGTCCTACATAAGGCACATGACATGACTTGTCACCATCATATTTTAGTTACCCTCCATGACTGGGGCTTCCATGGCCCCCTTCGGATTATTATCCACAAGTTTTTATCTCACCGGCTCTTCCAGGTTTGAGTTGGCACTTCACTCAATGCCCTTCAGATTCAGGAGAACGATATCCCACAGTGTTCTGTGCTAAGTGTTCCACTCTTCCTCATAGCCATCAATGGACTTGCAACCTCTGTTGGGCCTGTGGTTACTCCAATGCTGTACGTCCATGATTTTTGCATCTGGTGCACCTCCCACTCAGTAGCATTTGCTGAGTGCCAGCTCCAAGGTGCCATTCGATAGGCCTGTGTGTGGGCCATCTCCCATGGTTTCCAGTTTTCTCCCTCCAAAATGTGGGTTGTGCATTTTTGTCATCGACCCATAGTACACCCCAATCTGGAACTTTATTTAGGCGACCAGCTGCTCGATGTTGTAGCACAGTCCTGTTACTTGGACCTTATTTTTAATAAAAAGCTGACATGGCTGTCTGATATTTGCCACCTAGAGACTACATGCATGTGGAAGCTTAAGGCTCTCCACCTCCTGGCCCACACATCTTGTCGTGCGGACTTTACTGTTCTCTGGTCTCATCCAGACTAGATTATGCACTGGACTCGCATTCGGGAGGACAACGGTTCAATCCCGTCTCCAGCCATCCTGATTTAGGTTTTCCGTGATTTCCCTAAATCGTTTCAGGCAAATGCCGGGATGGTTCCTTTGAAAGGGCACGGCCGATTTCCTTCCCAATCCTTCCCTAACCCGAGCTTGCGCTCCGTCTCTAATGACCTCGTTGTCCACGGGACGTTAAACACTAACCACCACCACTAGATTATGGTAGTCAGGTTTATGGCTTCACAGCTCCTTCCGCTCTTCAGCTGTTCGACCCTGTTCAACATTGTGGGGTGTGGCTAGCCATTGATGCCCTTCGCCCTAGTCCTGTTGACAGTCTCCTCATAGAAACAGGGATTCCCCCTCTACCAATACGATGGAACCAACTTCTGGTTTCTTACACAATCACCATTCGCCGATTCCCGGACCATCACGTGTACACTGTCCTCTTTGCTAATGAGGGATGTCTCCCACCTGATAACTGCCAATGGGTGGGATTGCCGGTTGCCGTGCACCTCACTTCCCTCTGTCCGTATCTCCATCTCCGTTCACTGGAATGCACCCCATGTATTTCCTCCCACACTCCTCGTTGGATGGTGCCTAGACCATGGATTAGGACCAGACTATTCCAGGGTCCTAAGGTCTCTGTCGCTGCAGTGGTTTTCCGGTGTCTTATATGTGCCATCCTTTGCAGAGTTCCAGGGTGCCACCATCTTCTACAATGATGATTCTAAGACAGTCGATAAGGTGGGATATGATTTCCAGAATGAGATTTTCACTCTGCAGTGGAGTGTGCGCTGATATGAAACTTCCTGGCAGATTAAAACTGTGTGCCCGACCGAGACTCGAACTCCGGACCTTTGCCTTTCGTGGGCAAGTGCTCCTTCGCAGGAGAGCTTCTGTAAAGTTTGGAAGGTAGGAGACGAGGTACTGGCAGAAGTAAAGCTGTGAGTACCGGGCGTGAGTCGTGCTTCGGTAGCTCAGATGGTAGAGCACTTGCCCGCGAAAGGCAAAGGTCCCGAGTTCGAGTCTCGGTCGGGCACACAGTTTTAATCTGCCAGGAAGTTTCAGGTAGGATATGCTTTCACGTCTCCTACTGGTTTCTAACACCATTTATTGTCACGATCATATAGTGTGTTCACAGCAGAGCTTCTAGCCATTCACAGAGCCCTCCGTTTGGTTTCGCAGGCCTCTCTCCACAGTGTTTTAATTTGTTCCAACTCAATGAGCAGCCTGCAGGCTGTTGACTGCTGCTACTGCCATCACCCTTTGGTCTCTGTTATCCATGACCCTCCCTCTGCCCATGGCCGTGCCACCTGCTCAGTTGTCTTTCTCTGGGTCCCAAGTCATCTGGGGATCCCAGGAAACGAATTGGCTGACCATTTGGCTAGAGAAGCAGATACTTACCCCTGTTCCCTTTCATGATTCCAGGTGTGGATATGCAAATCTATGCCAAATCTCTCTTTGCCCATAATTGGTGTGCTACTGCTCATTGTAATAAACTCCGCAATCAAGGAGTCTACTGCAGTTTGGCTCTTCCTTCCACTGCTCTCAGAAGGAGTCCACTGTTTTATGCCATCTATAAATCGGTCATACCAGGCTCACCCACTTTGTACTCCTGCGTAACCAATTACGTCCACAATGTGGTTGTGGAGCCAGGCTGACTGTATCCCACATATTGGTGGAATGTCCCTTTCTTTTAGCCCTTCATGCTAAGTATAGTTAGTCTTCCAGATTCCTTAATTTTAATATTAGCAGATGATTCATGGATGGTTAAACTGATCCTCAGTTTCCTCTTTGAAAGTGATTTTTATTTCCAGATACAAGGCTTTGCTTTACTCCTGGTGCAGGGGCAGGGAGATTGTGGTTGGGACCTCTCTTCATGTCTTTTCAGTCTGGGACCCCATGACTACTCCTCCATGGAAAACTGCTTCTTTTTTTTCTAGTTTTTAGATTTGGTTTCACCTTTTATGCCTTTTACTGTGTGTGTTTTAACTGCATTATTTTATAATTTGACTCCCCTGATTGGATCCATCCACTTTTAGTGGACCCTCTTTCTTCTGTGAGTAACTTCAGAATCACGGGACTGATGACCTCTCCGTTTGGTCCCATAAACACTCTCAATTAATCAATCTGTTACACTGTGGTTATTTTTTTTCACAAACTATTCACAAGTCTCTCTTTGCCAATACCCTTCCTGCAGTTTGATTGTATTGTTGTTCTACAAAGCTTATAAAATTTACAGATAGACAGAAACTTTGCATTGACTTTTTTGTACTTTAATTCTCTTAAAATTTCTCAGCTTGTTGCTTTGGGTTTGGAGGTAATAGTAGTTTCAAAAATAACTTTTAGTGGACTACTTTCCATTTCTTAGATTTTACTGGTGTGAAAGTAAATGTTTAAGATGCCTGGGATGCTGGCTGAATTAAATTTGATGCCACAAGCAGTAAAAGATACTTCGTTGTAACATATACAGTGTTGCTTGGAAGGAACATTGGGTCATTCAGAAGACTGTGATTCTAAATAAAACGGTTTTAGTCTGATAGTTATTCACAAAGTGAAGCATTTTAATAGTTAAGACCTGAAGGAGTGGATTTCAAGGACATTCAACCCTTCAGAATTGAGGTTTCGATTTCATTAAATAGCTTGGCACATACATTATTTGGGACTGTTTTCATTTTGTGACTGATTTCTCCTTACTTCTTGTTCAACTAAGTATGAGCTTTTTCTCTAATGCTTTTCTTGAGTAAAGTGTTAACTGTGTATGATGGAGTAACAGCAACCACTGCACTACAGGCTACAAATCCTGGATATTGTAACTGTCTGTCGTCATATTTATCTGTGTGCCATGATTCTGAGAAAGGTGTAAGTTCAGAAACTGGGCTGCACTGGTCAACTTCCCGTTCATGTGACCATCTACTGCCTAACACCAACTCTACGTGCTGAACCTTCATATGTTTGTTAAGCGGTTGTCATTAGTGATAATATTGCTTGTGTGTTATCCAGAATATTCATCTTGAATACTTAAAAATTATCATCAAAATATTTTATTTCACATGAACTTCAACATAATTTTAAAATGACATTGCAGAATTCCAAACCAACTAGTTATGGAAGAGAGATCGTCATAAAAAAGTCACAGCTTAACACTGTATTGAAGTTTAAAGAAGATCCCTTGACATCAAATGCAAGCTCTTTGTGTTGTAGCATTTGTCACATACACATGCATTTATTTAAAATTTTTCAGAAGTCCCCAATTACAAAAATCAAGTCTATTACATTATTAAGCATACTGTCTATCCAAAGTCATACCATTTAGTAAAGGTTTCAGTGCACAGTAAATACTTTTCTGGAGTTTAAAGTTTATCGTTTGGCCCAAACCGTCTTTGTGACATCATGAGAACTTTTCTGATCATTACTTTGCAAAATGATATCATGAATGATTCAGCTACTCAGCAGAGTGGATTTTAGCTAAAGGCAGGTGTGAACCAATGAGAATGCCAGTGGGTGAGAAGCGAGCCATTCATTCTACAGTAATATCACTTCCAGGTTAAAAAGCAATTGTTCAACAAATTGTGGTAGTTGCCCTGAACTCAAAAAATTGTTATGACCATAGACCCATGTAGAATAAAGAAGGCAGTTAAGAATTTCTTCAGTGAACACGTCTTTTAGGGGATACTTGATTTCAAGACAGCAGTATTGCTGTAGTGGTAGCTGATCAGTAGCCGCAACTTTCAAATCCAAGCACACAGTTACTCAGACAGAGTGTTCCTTACAGTTTAACAGTGGCAGGTTAAAGAGGTGGATGTTAGCTGGAAGAGATATAATCAAAGAAATGCACTTTACAACATTCATTCAAGTGAGAGCAAACTGTGTTAGAATCTGTAGTGTTTGAATTTGGGTAACTTTATAAGCTTGATATCTGCTAAACTTTATCAGATTTTCTCTTTACTGGGAATGCTTAAGATACTGCAAAGCATCAGTTGGAGGTTAAATGGAGACACTTAGCATTTCCAGTCCATTTGTCAGATACAGGAACTGGAGTGTAACAAGGTTGCTGAAAGTCAGTGAATGTAAGTTCAAGTAGTTGTGACTTCTTAACCTTTACTGAAAACTTTTTTGAAAATTTAAGTGCATGGGGAGTTGATCTGGGTACAATGGTGAGCAGTTTCTTCACTGCCAGTAGTAAGATTCGGTTGCTTAGAGAGCTAATGTGCCCAGCAAAGGCCAGAAGCACATGGACGTCATCACATGCATGATTTTGCATGGCTGAGAGAGAAACATATAATTAAAAGTGTATTATTTTCTTGCAGTATAACAATTCCAGCCTCTTCAACACAATAATCAATATTTTTTTTATCCCTTGAAACCACACTCCTTTTTTGTTTTGTTTCTTTTGTAACATTAAAATCATTATCTCCCAAATGCTGCTACACTTTAATATGCAGAGAACTGCTTTTTTACATTATTCACTTTGGGAAACAAGCAAATTGTCAGGAAAAATCAATGTTATAGGAAGGCTTCTCAAGGACTCCAAAGCCAACTCTTATGAAATAGAAATGCCAAAATATTTTATCAGCTGAAGAAATGTTCTGATGAAAGAATAAAATTTAGGTAGATGGTTTAAGTAACGGTAGTGTGGAAACAGCATTTTTTCACATAAGTTTGCAGTGCCTGTTATTAAAGAGAGGGCTTACAAGTTAAGGTACTAACCACAGAATGGAGAATTCGAGCAGCATTATCAATTCAGCATGTAGCCTGCCCATTACCTGTACAAATGTAACCTTGGTAGCTGCACTTCTGTCAAAATTGCTGAAATGTTGGTGTTGAAAGGCTATTGTCAGTAATATAGGCTACACCAAGATTACAGTTCAGACAGTTTAATTGCTCTTTGATTGCTGAATGAACTAACGTTTATGGTCATCTCAAGTCTCATATAGATGAATTAGACACACACAAATGGATAGCCACATACTGCAGTGATGTCTTGCAATATTACACCGAAGAGCCAAAGAAACTGGTACACCTGCCTAACATCATGTAGGGCCCCAACAAGCACACAGAAGTGCCACAACATGATGTGGCTCTGACTCAACTAATGTCTGAAGTTGTGCTGGAGGGCACTGACAACATGGATCCTGCAGGGCTGTCTATAAATCCGTAAGAGTACAAGAAATTAGAGATCTCTTCTGAGCAGCATGTTGCAAAGCATCCCAGAAATGTTCATTTTTGGGGAGTTTGGTGTCCAGTAACGGTGTTTAAACTCAGAAGTGTGTTCATGGAGCCACACTCTAGAAATTCTGGATGTGTGGGATGTTGCGTTGTCCTTCTGACATTGTCCAAGTCTTTGGAATGCACAATGGACATAATGGATGCAGGTGGTCAGACAGGATGCTTACATTCATGTCACCTGTCAGAGCCATATCTAGATGTGTCAGGGGTCCCATATCACTCCAGCACACCATTACAGAGCCTCCACCAACTTGAACAGTCCCCTGCTGACATACAGGGTCCGTGGATTCATTAGGTGGTCTCCATAACTGTACATGTCCGTCCACTCGATACAGTTTCAAACGAGACTCATTCGCCCAGGCAACCCGTTTCCAATCATCAACAGTGCAAAGCTGGTGTTGACAGGCCCAGGCGAGGCGTAAAGCTTTGTATCATGCAGTCGTGAAGAGTACATGAGTGGTCTTTGGCTCCAAAAGCCCATATCGATGATGTTTCGTTGAATGGTTCATGTGCTGACACTTGTTGGTGGCCCAGCATTGAAATCTGCAGCAATTTGCAGAAGGGTTGCACTTCTGTCTCATCGAACGATTTTCTTCAGTCGTCGTAGGTCCTGTTCTTGCAGGATCTTTTTCCGGCAGCAGCGGTGACGGAGAGTTGATGTTTTACCGGATTCCTGAAATTCATGGTACACTCATGAAATGGTCATACAGGAAAACCCCAACTTCATGCTGTGTCCCATCGCTCATGCACCAACTATAAAACCGTGTTCAGACTAACTTAAATCTTGATAACCTACCATTGTTGCAGCAGTAACTGATCTAACAACTGTGCCAGACTCCTGTAGTCTTATATAGGTGTAGCCAACCGCAGTGCCATGTTTACATATTTTAGTATTTGAATATGCATGCCTTTACCAGTTTCTTTGGCACTTCAGTGTATTTAAGTGCAGTAATGTAATGTAATGTACAATCACAACTGTTCATGTGTGGTAAAGAAATAATTAATATTGGTACTGAATTACACTCATAAAACACTGCCTTTTTATAACTGAGAGTGAAATCGGTATGAAGAAAATTTTCACGGTTTGCATTAGTTATTTTTGAAGTTTTATGCTGTCTATGTTAATAATTACAAGTTCACTGCCAATCACACAGGCCAACGAAGGAAAAACTTTTTTTGCTGAAAATACCTTATTCTTGTGTTTTTAGGGTGGGAAATCCAAATATGATACTTAAAAAACTGTATCGCCCACCATTTCTTCACATTTTACAGTTACATTGATTAAATTAAGCGATTTTTTAAAGAATTTAGCAGCTGTTATACAGTTAAAATAATTTTAAAAGGAGGTGTAATGGAAGTGGATGACGTTGGTAGCACAGCTGAAAAACATTTGCTGCCAAAAAAAGGTCGATTCTGTTTTTGTGTTAACAGATGGTGTTTTGTTTACTGTCAACCTAACCTCACTTTCCAGTTTAATCATGGTTGTAAAAACAACTGACAGTTTTTGTTATATTTGTGGTGAACTTGTGATTGAAAAACACTAAAGAAACATTACAGACTTTGTGAAAAAGGTTTACCTATCGTACTTTGGATCTAAACTTGGTGATCAAGATAAATCTTGGCCACTGCGTAAGGTATGTTATTTATTTATTATTTATTTATTTATTTCATGTTCTGTAGTCCAGTTAGTGAGTCAATCACAAGGATATGGAACGTGTCAAATTGTACAGGTTTCAATTTAAAATTACAATAAATACAAGGGCAGTTCAATGCCAAATTGTACATAGTTTAAGTAAGACATACTATAAATACAGTAATAGATACAATGTCAGCTAGATAACATATCAACCATTTAACATAAAAAGGAATTTCAAATAAAGCTTAAAGATAAGAGCACAAAGTTAAATCAGATATTTGGCCTACAAGAGTAAATACAGGTACAGCCAATTAGTTGTTACAAAAAGTTTGCTAATGCTCAAATGCACAATAAAATCAATTGAACTACTTCTAGACACAGTAAGTTTAGTGATGGTATACATTTTCTTTCAGATATTCATCCACAGTATAAAAAGATTTCTCTGTCAGGTAACCTTTGAGAACTTGTTTAAATTTTGGCAGTTCTGTATGAACACATTTGATATGTAGTGGTAGAGCATTTAACAGCTTAATGCTGGAGTAGTAAACTTTTTGCACCAGAGTGAGACGTTTCATTTCGAAATGTAGATTGCTTTTGTTTCTGGTGTTATAGCCATGGAATCTACTGTTGTCTTGGTAGATAGAATAATTTTTGCACACAAAGGTCAGCAAGGAAAAAATATATTGTGAGGCAGTTGTTAGGATACCTATTTTCCGAAACAAGTGCCTGCAAGAGTGTCTTTGATGAACCCCACACATTATTCTGATTGCTTTTTTTTGGTTGGTGTGTTGAAGATCTCAAAAATGGTCCAAAAAGGAGAAAAAAAAAGCCTTTAGATTTGCTGTTCCTATGATATGGAGAGAGCCAAGAAATCATTCCAATGATTGCTACTTTTGTAGTGTTCATATTACTGGTCATAATTTGAAAAACAAGAAGGTAATAAGCTACCCTAACCTTCTGTCCGCCATTCGACCAGCAGGGCTTGGTGTTCATTTGCCAGTTCCCGAACCACCAGATGATTTAAGTTCTATTCCAAAATAAGTATTTTCTGATATACAATCTGATTTAGATGAACCAGATGATGATTAATTCCATTGTAATACAGAAAGTCTAAAGCCCAAATTGTTTACTCAGACAGAGCTTAACGATTTGGCTAGGGATCTGGGCTTAACGAAAGAAAAAGCTGAATTTCTTAGCTCTAGATTAAAAGAAAAGAACTTATTGGCAGTTGAAACCAGCACATACATGTATAGAAAGATAGCAGCAATTTTCCAAGTTTTTTCAGCAAGGTAATTTAGTGTATTGCTCAGACATTCCCAGTCTGATGAATGAGTTTGGTATTGAATACAAAAAGGAAGATTGCAGGCTGTTTACTGATTCATCCAAAACTAGTTTAAAGGCTGTTTTGTTACATAGTGGTAATATGTATGCATCTATACCTGTTGGACACGGTGTACATATGAAAGAAAGCTATGAAAACCTAGAAATAGTGCTAAATAAAACAGGCTATTCTGTTCACGGTTAGATGATACAGGGTGTGGTAGATAAGTAATGAGACTGGCCGCCGCGCGGCGCCCCAGTCGCTCGCAGGGCGGTCTCCACCTGTACATCACGTGGTGGGGGATCTGAGCTAACAATAGAACCGGTTCGCAGTCGCGTCGGAGCTCTGGTGCAGTGAGGGTCGAGCTTCGCGTATTACGTTGTTTGTGTGCCCGTGACACTTGTGAAAACGCTGAAGATGGATCGCTCGATAGAACAGCGGTATGCAATCAAATTTTGCTTTCGCTTGGGCAAAACTGCTTCGGAAACTTTTGCTATGATTACGGAGCCCTACAAAGAAGACTCCCTATCAAGAGCTCAAGTGTTCCGGTGGTTTAATGAATTTAAAAACGGGAGTGAATCCGTTGAAGACATGGAACGATCTGGACGCCCTTCAACGAGTCGTGTGGATGAAACGGTGGCCAAAGTGAAAGAACTCCTGTACTCCGACCATCGTTTAAGTCTCAATATGATCGCCGATGAGGTCTCCGTGAATAAATTTACGGTTCACCAAATTGTTACGCAAGATTTGATGATGAGGAAAGTTTGCGCAAAATTGGTTCCCCGAGTGCTCACCGCCGAACAAAAGCGACAACGAGTGGACGTTTGCCGTGAAATGTTGAATGATTTGGAAAATAATCCACACTTTTTAGACAACGTAGTAACAGGCGACGAATCGTGGACATTCCAGTACGACCCGGAGACGAAAGCCCAGAGCTCGGAGTGGCACACACCGGCATCCCCGCGGCCGAAGAAAGCAAGAATGTCAAAGTCCCGCATCAAGACGATGCTGATTGTGTTTTTCGACAAGCGGGGGTTAATTCACAAAGAGTTTGCCCCTCAGGGGAAGACTGTCAATGCCGAATTCTACAAAGAAGTCCTTCAGCGATTGCGCAGAGCCGTCAAACGGAAGCGACAGGACCTTGCTCAACGCTGGCGTCTCCACCACGACAACGCTCCGGCGCACACAGCGTTCCTCGTGACCTCCTACTTGACCCGAATTGGAGTTGAAGTTTTGCCACAGCCACCATACAGCCCTGACTTGAGTCCTCCTGATTTCTTCCTATTTCCGAAGGTCAAAAGATGCCTGAAGGGTCATCCTTTCGACGATATTCCAAACATCTAACGTGCTGTCACGAAGGCACTAACTGGGATAACTCAAACGGACTACAGTGGGGCCTATGAAGCTTGGAAAACACGCTGGCAACGTTGTGTCGACGCCCAAGGCGAGTACTTAGAAGAATATTAACGTTTTGTACAAATTGGATCAATAAATTTGTTTTTTTAGACAGTCTCATTACTTATCTACCACACCCTGTATGTGGCGATCTAAAAGTAACATGCATGTTCCTTGATCAGCAAGATGGCTTTGCCAAACTCCATCTTTCTTGTGTGAATGGGACAGACAGTTGGGCTAGGGGTCAACACTGGTGCAGAAAGAATTGGCCTTTGAGGGAGTCTTTAAACATGGTGTACTTGTACCACCTCTACATATAAAGTTAGGCCTAATGAAATAGTTTGTCAAGGCTTTGCCTAAAGATGGGCCATGTTTTAAGTACCTCTGCCGAAAGTTTCCACACCTTTCAGAAGCTAAACAAAAGAAGGTGTATTTTTCAGACCAGACATTAGAAAATTGATGTTTGACGTTAACTTTGAATCCACAATGACCTTAAATGAGAAAGAAGCTTGGGTATCAATCAAGCAAGTCGTTACAGAGTTCTTAGGACATGAAAAAGACCCAGAATATGTTTCTATTATAGCTACAATGTTAAAGAAGTTTAAAACTTTAGGATGTTTAATGAGCCTGAAAGTTCACTTTTTGAACAGTCACCTTGATTACTTTCCGGGCAATGTGGTATGTGAGATGTTAGTGAGGAGCAAGGAGAGCATTTCAGCAGCACATTAAAGCGATCGAAAAAACGCTACCAAGGCCACTGGAGCACCAACACGATGGGGGCCTACTGTTGGTCGCTTCACCGAGAAGTTCAGCAAGTGATTCATCGTAAAAAAAGCTACACAAGAAGCTTCAAAGAAAAAAGAGAAAGGAAATACAAACCAACTCCAGCTGACAAGTGAAACCTCTATTGACTCTTATCATTGTTTTAAGTAACTTACTGTAAATACAAACAATTCATTAATTTCCCCATTTATCGTATACCATAGGATTTTTATACTATATAGTAAAAATCATATTGCTTGAAAACTATGGGTGATACAAAATAAACTAAGGCTAGATTTGGATTCAGCTCATAAAGATCAGCTATCAAAGTAAAAAAAGTTTTTTTTTAATTTGATTGGCCTGTGACATTAACCATTTAAGACAGTCACTCAATAAACTTCTGTGCACAAAATTTAGATAAAAGGTGATATATTTTCTGATTTGCATCTTATACTAACTCATCTGCATATTTTATATCTCTCAACAGATTGAGTTTAAAATAGCTTTCAACATGTTCCTTTTATAAGTCTTCAATAATCTGAATTTGTCTGTTTTTGTTTGCTGGATTTTCATAAATTGCAATTAGAGACTTACATTTCGGGATAACTGAATAGTAGGTGGAGATTCGTTTTAACAAGGACTTTCAGTTCTAGCAATAAGTTCTGTTGAATTATGCTGTTTAATTTACCTAAATATGGGAGTCTATTTCAGTAATAATGTTTTAACTAACAATGTTAATTACTCTGGAATTAAATGAGCATATGTTTTGCTAACATATTTTTGCAATTGATTGTAGGAATACAATAGTTATTTGTGTAGCTTTGTTGAGAAGTTTGTAATTGGATATTGCTTTAGTTATCAAGGCCATAATGAGCTGTTTCCCTATCATTGTTCAAATGTGTTTGTCAAAGAAGTGTTAATTACAAAGTATCAGTAATTTCAGATTTCATTGTCATTGTCATTGTTCCTATGTGAACTCATACGAATGATGATAACAAAATCAGAAGTTAACGATATTTTGTAATTAACAAAATGAGTAACCCATTTACCTGATAATCAAAGGAATGTAATAGATAATAAAATTAAGTCGGATAAGCCTTGAGTCAATATTTGAAATTTTTAGATGTAAATGCCATATAAATGGCAGTACTAAAGATATCACAAGTTTACTAATTTTTTAACATTTATTTATTTATTTTATTTTTTATTTATTTATTTATTTATTTATTTATTTATTTATTTATTTTTGCCAAAACTGGCCATGAACCTGCAATACAAAGATACTCAAACTGGTTAAAACATTCAAGTACAGAATCACATAACATAGAAGAAAACCATATTTCATTATCAAACATTTGTTGCTGAAGAAATTACATATCATAAGAAAACATATTAAAAAGCCTACGCAATCTTTCTTTTTCATAAAAGGAAGAAATTTCCCATCTTCCAGTCACTTCGCTACTTGTTGGACACCAATACACTTTTCACTGTTGCACTTAGCTGAAGATGGGTCCATGTCTTTTTTCGGGTAACAAATAATTTTCATAACTAAACTCATAAACTATTTCATTTTAATTACATGTTCATTGCATAACATGATATACACATACATATTTCTTGAATTATCACATTTGTATACTTCAAATAAAGCTGAAATGATGGGAACTGTTTCATGAACTCCTGCACTTTAAGTTAAATCACTATCTCACTTCATTGAACTCAAAAGAATTCAGTCAAATTTCCAAAATGCTGGTTAGTATTCCTCATAACATCATTTTCATTAATGTCAAATCCGGTCAGCATACTCAAATTGTGTCACCATTTTGTTTAATTATGGTCACTTAATTAGCAAAACCTCATTCCTTTTACTGATGCTCATTCTTATTGGAAACATAAATAGTAACAACAAGAAAATTGGATATGCAACAGGACATTTTTAGTACCTCATAAAAGTACAGTGTTACTGTCTTATTCAATTTGTTTCTATCCACTGTCATTTATTGTATACAAAATTACTACCTGCTGCCTAACTCATAAAAGATGGTCCATTACACATAAACTATATGTGTCCGTACACAGTTAATATTTTGTTTGTCCTTGCTATTTCTGTTATTTACTTTCACTTTAATTAGTTAATTCGAAGAGCGCATTCACGATAATTACCTTAGTGCAAAGTCAGGCTCCCTTACCATTTGTTCTGTACCCAATATATTTCTCATTACTTTTTGCAATGACTTCATTTATCACTAATGCTTCATTATCTCTATATTCAAAATTCTTGATTATTATCTCATTACTTCATTATCTCATTAAACAATAAAATAAACAGAGCTGCTGGTAAACATTTTGGGATGTGAGGTCATGGTCCAAGAAACTCTTTTGTTGGCACAAAGAGTTTCCTCACTTCCCGAAAGGTTTACCAGCAGCTATGTCATCTGGTCATGAAAGCCTTCATTCTATGAATAAATAAACACCTTGGCTACTGTGGAGTGTTATTAACACTATACATTACTCAAGAAGCGAATCATATTCTTTGTAATACAACAGACTATATACTCACAGAGTTCTGTACTTTGTTTTGTACCCCTCATATAATTTTGAACTAGGGCTTGAAGAGAAGTATAGGTACAAACGTTGCTTCTTTTACTTACTGAAAACTTAGTAACTAGGGTATGACACATTCCTTTACAGATGTACTTTCCCACAAATGCTGTAATTTCATCTCATTTTTTATTAGTGGTTGAAAACCAACCTTCATCTATCACATTTTGCGAAATGTTTATTTGACACTGCCTTACATAAGTGCACTGACCATTTTGTGTCCAGTAAACACAAAAATATTCAACAACACTAACAATTACTGCTTGTACATTTATGTGGAATGTTACTTTTTGCAAACTACTGAATCCAGCATTACATCCAAAAAGTCTTTCCACCAGCACATCCTGTGGGCCCCCTGCGGGTCCGGGGGTTAGAATAGGCCCGAGGTATTCTTACCTGTTGTACAAGGCAACTAAAAGGAGTCTCACACATTTCAGCCTTTATGTGATGGCCCCTGTAGAGTTTGACTTCCATTCTTCAAAATTTTCCCAAAGAGTGAGCCAATTGGGGAAGGGCGCCGTACAAGGTGCATCGTGTCCATCGTGAATTGAGATCCTTAGCCCACTTTCTCATCATCGCATTGCAGTCCAGCCCATTCTCCATCTCTTGCACAAGGACACCTTCCTGGGTGCATTTTCCACCACTATGCAGTGTTGATTTCTGCGTCGACGATGACTGTGGTCTTCTTTGCACCTGATATCCAGCACGGTAGGCAGTCCGTTGTGGTGGGGCTGCCATGTACCCTGTTGGTTGTAAGTCCCCTGACCACACAGGGATTGCTCTGCTGATGCCTGCGCCGTTAACTCCACACACATGCCAAGGGGTAGATGCCCATCCCCCTGTGGCATTGGGACTCCCAGCAATGGCCGTCCTGCCAGGTGGCCTTTGCTGCGGCTGGGTGGCGCCCGTGTGGAGTGCCCTTGGTTGGAGTGGGTGGCATCAGGGCGGATGACACGTGATGAAGCGTAGTGCATCATCTCTTGCTGGTGGTGAAACACCAGCTGTCTCTAAGTGATCAGGAGCTCAACTCAACACTCAGAAGTACGACCTCTGTGGCCACACCATGGGAGGAACATCAGGCTAAGGATGGCAGCGGATCTTATTCGCCCTGGTACCTTGTATGTTCGAGAGCTGATAGGGAATCTTTCATGACAACAAAGCCTCAGTTTTTTGTTGAGCATTTAGAGGACAAGGTCTGGGGGTGGAGGGCTTGTCCAGAACGAGATCTGGGTCAGTCTTGATCAAAACAGCATCCTCTGCCCAGTCATGGAGTTACTCGCTTGTGACAAGCTGGGGAATGTTTCTGTAACTACCACACCCCATAAGAGCTTAAATATGGTCCACGGTATCATATTTCACAGAGACCTGCTTTTTCAGTCCGACGATCAGCTGCGCGCCAGTTTAGAGGGGCGAGGTGTATGTTTCATCCGGCGTGTCCACTGGGATCCAAAGGATAATCAGGTTGCCACCAATGCCTTCATCTTGGCCTTTGAGGGTGATTCATTGCCGGAGGTCAAGGTGATGGTCTACTGATGTGATGTAAAGCCCTATATCCCTCCACCGATGTGGTGCTTTAAGTGCTGGAAGTTCGGTCATATGTCTTTCTGTTGTACTTCCAACGTCACACGCCGAGATTGCGGACACCCATCGTCCATCACGTCCCAATACTCCATGTGCCCCACCTCCCATCTGTGTCAACTGCAGAGAGCACCATTCGCCTTGCTTGCCCTGACTGTAGGATTCTCCAGAAAGAAAAGAAAATCATGGAGTACAAGACCCTGGACAGGCTGACCTACACTGAGGCCAAGAGAAAATTTGAATGCCTGCATGCTGTGCGTGTGACATCGTCTTACACCGCCGCTACAACAGTTCTGGCACCATCAGCTCTGCCAACCCTGGTCACCTCTCAGCACCAGAAAACTACACCTGCCCCCTGGTGGGGGGCATTTCCCTCCCTGTTGCTCCTGCACCATGTAACGGTACTTGAATTGTGTAACCATTACGGCACCTGACCTGAACCTCAACCTCTTGATACCAGTAATATTCTACTGTGTTTCTGTAGAAGTAGTTGACATATTTCTGAGACAACATTCGGATTTGATTTCATTAATGTAGAGGTACTTTGATACATCGATATGTTTATATTGCATGATATTATTCTTATGTGTATTATTTCTTTTGTCACTATGATCTTTGACGTACTTGTAACTCTGATTTTTGAGTGCGTAAGCAGTTGTTAGAGAGTCGGACCTTGAGAAAGTCAAGTCTTGGGCGTCATGCTGAAAAGACGTAAATTGTGGTCAGCTTATAAAATGTGAACTTTAACAGTGAGGAAGATGTTTTCAAGTATGTTTTGTATTGTGAAGTGATGTTTTGTGTGTTACGTAATATTGCAATAAAAGCAATTAAAAGGAAGTGTAACTTAAATTCGGAGTGCTGATAATTTTTTTACATCACCATTGTGCTAACTTTGAAAGGTTTAATCTTCAAGAATGGTTTGTGAAGCGCATCTACAAAACTTTTGAATATCGCAGAATAAAACCTAGGCCTCTTTGCATCCGAGCTCGGAATCACCACCACCTAGATTTTCGACGATTGAGCGATGATTTTACAACGAGACCAGCATGGGAAACACGAAAAGATGAGTGCCTAGTTTATTTATTATTACATGAAATGACTTTATTAACTGTGCTCTAATGACACCTGCCACATAATAACTTTTTTGTTGCCTGAAAATGCAGTATTTAGCAGTGTGAGCAACATCAAACTCATTATTAAATTTTGAACTTTGTTGTGGTAGGGTTGTTAGAACCACCTACTTCGGGAGCAACACCCCCCAACCATGTCCGTCCCCACTTCTAAGCCAGAGAAGCGTGGCTGAAGAGCCCAAAAGCAGCTGGTCGTAAGGCTTCATGCTCATTCTCAGTCCTGGAGACTGAGCTAGTGAAGTCCTCCCAGCCAAGGAAACCCAAGGAGGAGCGAGAGAAATCCAAAAAGAAAGATCCTAAGACCAAGGAAATTGCGGTGGCACCCACACCACCGCTACCTACAAGCTCTGTGGCTGAGGATGGGGTGGAGATTTTGGCATCCGCTCATTGAATGAATGTTCCATGCCTTCCCAGTCTCACGATGTCATCCTCCAGTGAAATGGTGGTGGTTTTTTCCACCGCCTGGCTGAGCTACGGCAACTGTTAAGCTTCACACCTCCCATCTGCATTGCCGGAAACCTGGTTCCCAGCAATGCGAACCCCTGCCCTCCGCGGCTGTAAGGGATATTACAGGAACCATAGTGACGATAATCGAGTTACAGGTGGAGTTTGGGTTTATGTCCTAAACTTGGTCTGTAGTGAACATGTGCCCCTTCAAACCCCTCTTGAAGCTGTGGCTGTCAGAATAAGGACGACGCAGAAAATACGAGGTGTGTTTTTTAAGTAAGTATCGTTTTGAAATTAAAAAAAGACATTCTAAAATATCTCAATAATTTTTTTTGTTACATGAAAACCTGTACCTTAATCTATTCACTGACGCCATTACAGTCTGATTCTTCCTTGTTTACATTGTGTACTGAGTGTTCAAGATGCCTCTGATAATCGTGAGTCCCACCGACTGTGAAGTACGGGCTGTTATAAGATTTCTTAGCGCTAAAGGCCTAAAAGTGAATGATATTCATCATGAGATCTGTGCAGTTTGCGGAGAAAACATTATGAGCGATGGAATGGTAAGAAATTGGGTGAGAGCATTTAAAGATGGCCACACACGTGTGAATGATGAACAACGGAGTGGGCGTCCTTCGCTCATTAATGAAAGTTTGGTGCAGGAAGTGGACAATAAGGTGAGAGAAAACAGACACTATACTATTTCCTCTTTGCGGGATGACTTTCCCAGTGTTCGCATTGTGAGCGAGCACTTGAATTACCAAAAATTGTGCGCACATTCGATACCGAAAATGTTGATGGATGTGCACAAAACCAAACGTTAGACAGTGCATTGACTTTCCTTGAGCGATACCACAATGACGGTGCTGATTTATTAAGCCAAATTGTTACAGGCAATGAAACGTGGGTGGCCTACGTCACACCAGAATCAATGCAACAGTCCCATGGAAGCTGAGCAAGGGCATCGTTTTGCTGCAAGACAATGCCCGTTCGCATGTGGCGAAGCAGACCAAAGATCTCATCACATCTTTTCGATGGGAAACTCTAGATCATCCTCCGTACAGCCCCGGTCTTGCGCCAAGTGACTACCATCTGTTCCTGCACTTGAAGAAACATCTGGGCAGTCAACGTCTTCAAGACGATGAAGAAGTCAAAACAGTGGTGATGCAGTGGTTAACAAGTCAGGCGGCAGACTTCTATGAGGAGGGTATTCAAAAACTGGTTCAAGGTTATGACAAGTGCCTCAATTTTGACATGTAGAAAAGTAGATTAAGATACAGGCTTTCATGTAAAAATAAAATTACTGAGATATCGTAGCACGTCTTTTTTTAAATTTCAAAATGGTACTTACTTAAAAAACACGCCTCATAACTGTCTGCAATGTATGCCTTCCTCCAGATGGTGCAGTACCCCTGAATGTATTAGCTGCACTGATTGATTAACTCCCTAAACTTTTCCTACTTCTGAAGATTTTAATGTCCATACCCCCCGCCCCCCCCCCCCCCCCCCCCCTTGTGGGGTGGTACCATGCTTACTGGCCGAGGCAGAGATGTCTAAACTTTACTGTCGCAATTCGACCTCTGCCTCTTCAATACTGGGGCCAAAACACATTTCAGTGTGACTCATGGTAGTTACTCAGCCATTGATTCATCAATTTGCAGTCCAGGACTTCTCCCATCTATCCACTGGAGAGCACACGACGACCTGTGTGGTAGTTATCACTTCCCCATCTTCCTGTCACTGCCTCAGCATCAGGCGCCTGCCCAGATAGGCTTTAAACAAGGCAGACTGGGGAACTTTCACCTCTGCTGTCACTGCTGAATCTCCCCCACACGGTAACATCGATGTGATGGTGAGCAGGTGGCTAGCACAATTGTTTCTGCGGCATAAAATGCGATCTGCCTGAGGCGCAAGGCAGTCCCTTGGTGGTTGCCGGAAGTCGCTGAAGCAATTAAGGAGCATCGGCGAGCTCTACAGCAACATAAGTGGCACCCTTTCCTGGAGCAACTCAAAACCTATAAACGGCTTTGTGTCCATGTGTTAGCCACCTTATCAAAGAACGGAAGGAGGAGTGTTGGGAGAGATGCGTCTCCACCATTGGGTGCCACACGTCTGGGCAAAGATCAAACGTCTGTCCCTGGTGTTACCATAAATGGCGAGTTATGTACTGACACAAACGCAATTGCCGAGCACTTTGCCGGAGCCTCTGTGTCGGATAATTACGGTTCAGCAGCGCCTTCAGCATTGCATTTACTTGACCCTGTGTACTACTGTGGGGTTCGATTAGCGACAGGAGCTTTTAGGATGAGTCCGGTGACCAGTGTACTGGTGGAGGCTGGTGTCCCTCCACAGCACATCAGACGTGCACAACTGCTCACCAGTTTACACAGTACACATTCATAGTTCCCCTGAGCATCCGAATCACCGTCTCCTTTTCGCACCCGCAGCAGTCCATCGCCTGCATCGGCAGCCCAGATCGGGGCTAACGATTGCGGTTCGCATGCAGTCCCTTCTCTCCAAACTGGGGTCCTTCCCTTTACCACCTCTACTTGCGGTCTGATCACATATGCCTCCATGGTGTACGCCTGAGCCGCAGCTTCATCTAGACCTTTTGCATGGCCCTAAGGACTCCGTTAACCCTGCCACTCTCCGCTGTCACTTCCTCTCGATTCCCTTACCCCTTCCCTTCATCATTGTCAGTAGTACAGATCGTGTCCTCTGTAGATAGAGAGACTAACCTGGGCAAATGGCATCCCATGAAAAGCACAATCACAGGTTCAAGTTGAGAGCATAGCAGCCTCCACTGAAGAAGATCTCATGAGTGACGAGTTGTCTTCTGGGGCTGGGGACACAACTTTAGAAGACAACAGGTTAGTGGAAAGAATAGGACTCTTTTTCAATCTCTCCAGCATCTAGATCTGACTTCCGAAGCACACATAATTTGTAAGGGTTACTCACATATGGCAGAACTACTGACAATAAGTTATTTCAGACTGTAAAATAATTTTTAACAAGGCTATTCATGAAGCAAAGAAACTGTACAGCTCAAGAAATAAATCAAAATTCATTGAGACAGTTGATAAGAGAAGAAAGAGTCACTCAATAACACACATTAAGAACGAGGATAGTGTTACCCTTGTTTCTGAAGAAAAATGTGAAATATTTGTTTCTTGAACCAGCCAAACCATGTGAAATCTGCAGTATTATGACGCAGAAATCCAATTCATGTGGTTTATGTTGGCGTATCTGATTACCTTCTCACACATATCCGCTATTATATCTCTTATGCACTGTCATATTTAATAAAACTGCCCCTTTCTCTCATAATGTTCTTGCTCACAATATAGACAAAAATCAAGTTAAAATTTCAATTGAAAAATTAATTATTTGCAATATCCACATCAGAATATTATAGTTCTTGCCACATGATAAAAGAAAGCTTTAGAGTCGGAAAACATTATATTTATGATTGGTTAGTTATCTTGTTGAATCAGAAGTGACAGGGTGTTCATAGAGGAATGATCAGTATTAAGGTATATCATAGGAACCATCATCTGAAGTTCATGTGGTCATATATAGACACATTTAATGTGCATTATTATTTATTTTCTGTATTATGGAATACATTATCAGGTGTACACATGTACAACAGTTAGTAAACATTACATGTATTTTACAAAGTATCAATTGAAAAATATATATTTTTAACACATTTACCTCCGAGCACTATTGTGCATGCCACATTACAGCTGTTCTTCAACGCATTTTTGCATTCTAGAAAGAACATGTTGTTTGTATGAGTGCCTCTGCACATCCCGTAATGAGAGCAGGAGCATCCATGATGCGATGAAGCAGTTCATCTCCCATATTCACCTTTCATTTATACACTACAAACTTCATCAAAGTCCGTGGCATAAGGTCTGGCTATTTCATTGGCCAATTAATTGTACTGCCGTGACCAATCCAGCTGTTAGGGTAAAGCCAGTTGAGATGTTCCGTCACACATCTGGTGGAGGGGCTTTGTCATGCCAGAAGTGGTGAAAGTACGTCTGTCCCATCATTCACTCTTCTAAAATGACTGGACCTATCAACATGTTATTGATCATGCTGCACCAAACACTGATCGAAAGAGGAACTTAGAAATTGGTTTCCACTGTAGCTTTTGGATTTATTTGTAGCCATTGATGATTATTACTTGTGTTGTGGACTCCATTCCATGTAAACATCACTTCATCAGTGAATAGTATTAATGGAAGCAAATTACAATTGTCGTTTAGCGAGTGACAAAATTCAAATAGTGTGTTTTAGTTGATAATGTGAACATGCTGCATGTGAAATGGTTAGAAGTTTTCTACATGTAATGTTCCACGTGCACATATTCGTGGATCATTGATATGTGCAGAGAGTTGCTCTTTGCTGGTAGTAGAACTACGTTACAGCATTTCAACAATGTCATTAGGTTGGATTCGGTTAGTAACTGTTGTACTTAGTGACTGTGAAATGATTATAACCAGGGATGAACACAGCAATTGGTTGCATGTCAGTCTGTATTTTATTGCAGGTATAGCTAGATTTCAACTACAATACAGCCATCATCAGTGCATTTAGTAGCAAGCCTTGTAGACTCAGAAAGCCTGTATTATCTGATGATGATGATAAAATAAACCCGTCAATATCTCAATTCACACTGTTAAAACAATGTTACACTATCCATAGTTCAGTTTGGTGTAAACTGAGCTCTGGACATTTTAATGTCATTATAATGACATACATTATGTGATCAAAGGTATCCAGACACCCCCAAAAACATGCATTTTTCATATTAGATGTATTGTACTGCCACCTTCTGCCAGGTACTCCATATCAGTAACCTCAATAGTCATTAAACATCGTGAGAGAGCGGAATATGGCACTCCACGGAACTCACGGACTTCGAACGTGGTCAGTTGATTGGGTGTTACTTGTGTCATACGTCAGTACGCAACATTTCCACACTCCTAAACATCCCTAGGTCCACTGTTACCAGTGTGATAGTGAAGTGGAAACATGAAGGGACATGTACAGCACAAAAGTGTACAGGTCGACTTCGTCTGTTGACTGACAGAGCTCACCGACAGTTGAAGAGGGTCGTAATGTGTAATAGGCAGACATCTATCCAGACCATCACACAGGATTTCCAAACTGCATTAGGATCCACTGCAAGTACTATGACAGTTAGGCAGGAGGTGAAAAAACTTGGATTTCGTGGTAGAGCAACTGCTCATAAGCAAGACATCATGCCAGTAAATGCCAAACTATGCCTCGCTTGATGTAAGGAGTGTAAACACTGGATGACTGAACAGTGGAAAAACGTTATGTTGAGATACGAATCATGGTACTCAATGTGGTGATCCGATGGCAGGGTGTTGGTACGGTGAATACCCGGTGGATGTCATTAGCCAGCACGTTTAGTGCCAACAGTAAAATTTGGAGGTGGTGGTGGTATGGTATGGTCTTGTTTTTCATGGAGGGGGCTTGCACCCCTTGTTTTGCATGGCACTATCACAGCACCCCCATGAACCATAGACCTTGCCGTTGGTGGGGAGGCTTGCGTGCCTCAGCGATACAGATAGCCGTACCGTAGGTGCAACCACAATGGAGTGGTATCTGTTGAGAGGCCAGACAAACGTGTGGTTCCTGAAGAGGGGCAGCAGCCTTTTCAGTAGTTGCAGGGGCAACAGTCCGGATGATTGACTGATCTGGCCTTGTTAACACTAACCAAAACGGCCTTGCTGTGCTGGTACTGCAAACAGCTGAAAGCAAGGGGAAACTACGGCCGTAATATTTCCCGAGGGCATGCAGCTTTACTGTATGGTTAAATGATGATGGCGTCCCCTTGGGTAAAATATTCTGGAGGTAAAATAGTCCCCCATTCGGATCTCTGGGCGGGGACTACTCAAGAGGACATCGTTATCCAGGAGAAAGAAAACAGGCGTTCTACGGATCGGAGTGTGGAATGTCAGATCCCTTAATCGGGCAGGTAGGCTAGGAAATTTAAAAAGGGAAATGGGTAGGTTAAAGTTAGATATAATGGGAATTAGTGAAGTTCGGTGGCAGGAGGAACAAGACTTTTGGTCAGGTGAATACAGGGTTATAAATACAAATTCAAATAGGGGTAATGCAGGAATAGGTTTAATAATGACTAAAAAAATAGGAGTGCGGGTAAGCTACTACAAACAGCATAGTGAACGCATTATTGTGGCCAAGATAGACACGAAGCCCATGCCTACTACAGTAGTACAAGTTTATATGCCAACTAGCTCTGCAGATGATGAAGAAATTGAAGAAATGTATGATGAGATAAAAGAAATTATTCAGATAGCGAAAGGAGACAAAAATTTAATAGTCATAGGTGATGGGAATTCGATAGCAGGAAAAGGAAGAGAAGGAAACGTAGTAGGTGAATATGGATTGGGGGTAAGAAATGAAAGAGGAAGCCGCCTGGTAGAATTTTGCACAGAGCATAACTTAATCATAGCTAATACTTGGTTCAAGAATCATAAAAGAAGGTTGTATACACTGAAGAAGCCTACTGACAGGTTTCAGATAGATTATATAATGGTAAGAGAGAGATTTAGGAACCAGGTTTTAAATTGTAAGACATTTCCAGGGGCAGATGTAGACTCTGACCACAATCTATTGGCTATGAACTGTAGATTTAAACTGAAGAAACTGCAAAAAGGTGGGAATTTAAGGAGATGGGACGTGGATAAACTGACTAAACCAGAGGTTGTACAGAGTTTCAGGGAGATCATAAGCGAACAATTGACAGGAATGGGGGAAAGAAATACAGTAGAAGAAGAATGGGTAGCTTTGAGGGATGAAGTAGTGAAGGCAACAGAGGATCAAGTAGGTAAAAAGATGAGGGCTAGTAGAAATCCTTGGGTGACAGAAGAAATATTGAATTTAATTGATGAAAGGAGAAAATATAAAAATGCAGTAAATGAAGCAGGCAAAAAGGAATACAAACATCTCAAAAATGATATCGACAGGAAGTGCAAAATGGCTAAGCAGGCATGGCTAGAGGACAAATATAAGGTTGTAGAGGCTTATTTCACTAGGGGTAAGATAGATACTGCCTACAGGAAAATTAAAGAGACCTTTGGAGAAAAGAGAACCACTTGTATGAATATCAAGAGCTCAGATGGAAACCCAGTTCTAAATAAAGAAGGGAAAGCAGATAGGTGGAAGGAGTATATAGAGGGTCTATACAAGGGCAGTGTATTTAAGGACAATATTATCGAAATGGAAGAGGATGTAGATGAAGATGAAATGGGAGATACCATACTGCGTGAAGAGTTTGACAGAGCACTGAAAGACCTGAGTCGAAACAAGGCCCCGGGAGTAGACAACATTCTGTTAGAACTACTGACAGCCTTGGGAGAGCCAGTCCTGACAAAACTCTACCATGTGGTGAGCAAGATGTATGAGACAGGTGAGGTACTTTCAGACTTCAAGAAGAATATAATAATTCCAATCCCAAAGAAAGCAGGTGTTGACAGATGTGAAAATTACCGAACTATCAGTTTAATAAGTCACGGCTGCAAAATACTAACATGAATTCTTTATGGACGAATGGAGAAACTGGTAGAAGCTGGCCTTGGGGAAGATCAGTTCGGATTCTGTAGAAATATTGGAACACGTGAGGCAATACTGACCCTATGACTTATCTTAGAAGCTAGATTAAGAAAAGGCAAACCTACGTTTCTAGCATTCATAGTCTTAGAGAAAGCTTTTGACAGTGTTGACTGGAATACTCTCTTTCAAATTCTGAAGGTGGCAGGGGTAAAATACAGGAAGTGAAAGGCTATTTACAACTTGTACAGAAACCAGATGGCAGTTATAAGAGTCGAAGGACATGAAAGGGAAGCAGTGGATGGGAAGGGAGTGAGACAGGGTTGTAGCCTCTCCCTGATGTTATTCAATCTGTATATTGAGCAAGCAGTAAAAGGAAACAAAAGAGAAATTTGGAATAGGTATTAAAATCAATGGAGAAGAAATAAAAACTCTGAAGGTTCGCCGATGACATTGCAATTCTGTCAGAGTCCGCAAAGGACTTGGAAGAGCAGTTGAACGAAATGGACAGTGTCTTGAAAGGAGGATATAAGATGAACATCAACAAAAGCAAAACAAGGATAATGGAATGTAGTCGAGTTAACTCGGGTGATGCTGAGGGAATTAGATTAGGGAATGAGACACTTAAAGTAGTAAAGGAGATTTGCTATTTGGGGAGCACAATGACTGATGATTGTCGAAGTAGAGAGGATATAAAATGTAGACTGGCAATGGCAAGGAAAGCGTTTCTGGAGAAGAGAAATTTGCTAACATCGAGTATAGATTTAAGTGTCAGGAAGTCGTTTCTGAAAGTATTTGTATGGAGTGTAGCCATGTATGGAAGTGAAACATGGATGATAAATAGTTTGGACAAGAAGAGAATAGAAGCTTTTGAAATGTGGTGCTACAGAAGAATGCTGAAGATTAGATGGGTAGATCACATAACCAATTAGGAGGTATTGAATAGAATTGGGGAGAAGAGGAGTTTGTGGCACAACTTGACTAGAAGAAGGGATCGGTTGGTAGGACATGTTCTGAGGGATCAAGGGATCACCAGTTTAGTATTAGAGGGCAGCGTGGAGGGTAAAAATCATAGAGGGAGACCAAGAGATGAATACACTAAGCATATTCAGAAGGATGTGGGCTCCAGTACGTACTGGGAGATGAAGCAGCTTGCACAAGATAGAGTAGCATGGAGAGCTGCATCAAACCAGTCTCAGGACTGAAGACCACAACAACAACAATCACAGCACAGACCTACATTGATGTTTTAAGTACCTTCTTGCATCACACTGTTGACGAGCAATTATGGTAGGGCAATTGCATCTTTCACCACAATCAAGCACCTGTTAATAATGCACGGCCTGTGGCAGAGTGGTTACACAACAATAATATCCCTGTGATGGACTGGCCTGCACAGAGTCCTGACCTGAATCCTACAGAACACCTGTGGGATGTTTTGGAATGCCACTGATCTAGTTTAATGGCAGAAAGACATCCTGAGCAAAGTGACTGAAAGTAATAAACAAGGTGGGGCTAGAATAATACATCCAAGAGACTGGGTGGATAATAAACATATTTGTGTGCCACTAGCTCAAAAACAAATTTGCATTAAATGTATTCTGTCTTGGAAACCATTTACATTAGGACATGTCCCTAGGAAGTTCTTTGCTCCTGATAAGTCTTCCTGTCATATCTCTGAGTACTGCCCACTTGTCATGGGACAACCTGTATATTGAAGTCAAAGGGCGGTGAAGGGACACTTCTTTGCAGGATTGGGTTGTGCCAGTCTGTTGTGATGAGGAAGCAAGCCAATGACAGCTCAGAAAAACACCTTCAAAAGTCAAACATTTTATTCAGACTATTGCGTGGTATATTGCGGTGGCTATCTGGTGACCAGCAGCCAGTTGTTTCACCAGCACCCAGAAATGCTGCTGGACTGCTGGTTCCTCTGCTGGAATTCCCAGTTGTTTATATGGGTTGCCAGCCCACATATTGCACCAGTGCACTGTGTGCATCCATGCCTGGGATAGCAAATCTGTGCCCACTGATGGGGAAACTTCTTAGTTAATCCTGTGAAAGCTCCATTGTCCTACTGCACTAACAGAACTATGGCAAGGTTTTTAATATGGCTGTTAATCAGCGACTGTTGTATAATACAAAATTTTGAAAAAGACAGCCCTCGGTTGCGAACACAATTAACTTGTATCTTAGGTTTCGGTGTCACAAGGGACACCTTCTTCAGACAAAATGAAAAGTAAATGTTACAGCATAATGTACCAAAAAATACAAAAGCTGCGGTCATACCTGACAGCGTCAGATAGTCACAATTAAAATGAAATGCAACAGAGGTGCAAGCCGCTAGGGGCTGCCATGTGTCCTCTGCTGCAGTCAACACAAAAGAAGTATGGCACTCGCAATGTTTAAAGAATATTGTTGCTGCAACTTGCATGCCACCCCCTTGTTACCCACTGGCTGCTTATGGTGCCCATAAGCTGTGGCTGAGTTGCTAGTTTCTGCAGTAATGCCCAAAAAATATTGGCAGATCTCTACAGTACCTTCAAGAGACCGAGCCCCTGGATCTCTATCATGGACTGGTCTGCAACAAAACTCATGGTCAACAGTGCATAATATTTAGAATCGTCATCCTCAAGTACTAGGCAGCTTGAATCACAAGGTTCAGAGTTTGCTCTATATGTTTGAGCCCTCTGGCTCCAAATTAATATATGCTTCACAGTTCTCTCAAGACTTCTTTTAGAACCAGTTGGTAAAATTTTCTGTTTCTGCTCTCTTACAATCTAACAGTTCCTCATAAAATCATGCAACAGAATTCACAACTGCGTTTGTCACCTTCAGTTATTCGTGGCATCCCCCCATGTGACATACCTCTCAAGGATCACCGAAGGGCCTCATGCCTTGCGCAATAATGTTTTAAAATATGTTAAATACTAGGAAACATATTCTTTATCATTACTAACACTACTATGTTCATGCACATAATTTTCTTCTACTTTTCACTTTCCACTTACAAACTAAGAAAGATACAGAAAATCTCTTCTTCTCTTAATAAATTAGAAACACATGTCCTGACTCCATTAAACACTTATATTCAGCCTCTCTTTTGTTTATCCATGTTTTCTCATCCCATTGTTTAGGAACATCATTCTGAGTCCCTTTGATGACAGTCTCCCATATGCTTTCCACAAAAACATATTTCCAAACTTACCCTCACACATGAACCACATATGGTACTGCCACTCACAACATGTCAACAGATATTCCCACTTATCTTTCTCTGTTGTGCTACTCACAGACTGAATTCCTCTCAAAAGGCTTGGCTTTCAGCTACCACTGCTGCCCCAGTGAAACTTCCTGTTTTCTTATGGCATTTTTTTGCACAAATTAGGCCTTAGCGGTTTTGTTCACAGTTTAGCTGACTTACCTCTTAACATGGAAGAACCTTGAGACAGTAATCCAATGGCCACAGGTTGTCCTAGCTGGAACTTTGTTCCTTTAGAAGCCCCCACACAGTGCCAAAGGTTAACTTTTGCATGACGTTTGCCTCATATCCTTCTACTACATATGCATGTTACACACATCAGACTGTCTGTGTATTGTTGCTCTGCTAGGCTGTGACGTAATGCTCATGCTACTGCGATCCATGCATTCCTCAAGATGTTCCACCCAGTTGGCTCAATAACTTACTTTCTGAACATGTCTCCTCTGCGTTTTCCTATACTCACCCTGCTCTTGAGAAAATAACCATCTGTACCATTTCTTCTACAACATCTGCAACATAGTTATCAACATTGACAGCTTATTGTGCCATTTACTGTAATGTTACAACAACATCATCATCTGTAGTTGCATTCTGCACAACAACAAAAATCAGTGGCATGTGTACTTTCCTGTACACCTGACTCAGGCTCCACAACCTCTATACAATATCCATTATCATGTGATGGGGCAGGTACTACTGTACATTCAAAATCATCCTTGTTACTGTCAACACACTTATTTGCTTTGGTACAGCCCACATTCACTCTCTTTGGCACTACAGTTACTTGAGACTCCACTATTCTGCACAGTTTTGGGGCTGACACCTCTGTATTTCTCCCATTACTGTCAAAATGTTAGCATCCAGCACATTGAACCCATGCAGCACAAAAATGTTACCATCTTCATTAATGATCTTAATTTCCTTTTCAAGACACTGTCCCACCAGGCATCATATTTTGGTAACCCCCTACAGGACTGACAGATGTAACTACAGCATCAACAGTTAGAACTACCGCAGAACGGGTAAATTAGACATAGGTCTGTTCCTCTCCTTTTCAATTTTCTCCCTCCTCTCTGCTTCCTCTCTCATACTTTGTTTCCTCCTTACTCCATTCCTTGTTTCTTCTGATCTACTTCGAAAAGCCTCCTAATACTCTGGAGAATTGTGAAAAACTATTTCCTTCTACCTAGCCCGAAGTGTTTTTCTTACAATTTTCAATACGTCCTCCATGGTAGACTCCTGTGGTATCAAAATGTCTGCTCCCGTGGTACTGTCCACAACATGATTACCCTCTGTCAACACACACACACACACACACACACACACACACACACACACACACACACACACACACTCACACTTCTCACTAATTTACATGCTTACATACAGAGCTACATACCTTGGTCAACACCACTGCTGTTTCAAATGGAGCAAATCACACAAATTTTCTACAATTCTCAGATTCTGGCATCATGAAAACTCTATTCACTAAACACATCAAAACACCAAAACAGAATCAAACTGTAATGCTGTCATAATTCTTATTGCCCTCTGCACAACACAAAAATCCCATACTTCTGGCTCAGGCTCCACACACTCTGTACAGTGCCCATTATCGCCAGATGGCGATGCTTCTTACTGCGCGTTCCATCCTGGATTTTCTATTGTTTGTTCTTACTGTAATGTAAGTACTCTGCCTGAGTGCCTGCTCATGATGACTATTTCAGATGCTGAAAACAATGAGTACTCATGATTGCATTCAGCTTCACCTCCAGAATTGGCACACATGGTTAACACCTTACATACTCCTAGACAGTGAGCCACACCCGTTGCTCATGATACACTTATTGTAAACTAACATTCTTATTTACATATCTACAGAACATTGTCTATGGCTACCTGCCACATACTGAGCTTACCAACACAATTACACATTTGGCAAAGTACCCGATGCCTCTCCATGATACTCGTAGTCAAACAAAAGTAAAAAGACCTCATTCAGCGCACCATGTGTTGACAAAACTCCAACCCTGAAGTAGTCAAGTCATCTTCTTCATCATCCACAGATGATGGTTGTAGGCACTGTTGATCCTTCCTCTGTCACCAATTGAAGTGGACCCAGCGTGAAGGGCCACTTCTGTGCAGAGTTGGGTTGGTAGCTCACAAAGGAATTGTCCAATCTAACTTGTTGAAACCTGCACAGAAAGTTTTTGTAAAGAAAGAATACATCAAAAGAAATACAATGTCAAAATTTGATCTGCAAGTTTTTTTATGTTGAAATTTGCTGAATTTGTACCTAGCCACACAGCTGTAGAACTGTACATCCCTGCCACAGTTGTAGCAGACAGCATGTGAGCAACACCGTGGGCTTATGTCCTTGATTGATGACACATTGGTAAACAGATAACACAGCACAATGTGATCTTAATTTGCAAAGCACTGCAACTTAGCAGCTAAAATTTTGACAATGCATTTCTTTTGGTGTATCCTTCCTGCAAGAAAAAATTCAGGGTAGGTTTTAGCATGTCGGTTTGGACCTTTCTCTTGTCAGATAAACAACTTCAAAAGTCAAAAATTTTATTAAAACTTATGCTAGTAATCGTGTAGTACAATAATGTGGTGGCCATTCCCCCCCTTCAGCATGTGGCGTGGCTGGTCGGATGGCAGCCAGTGGCCAGCTCTATCATCAGTGCCCAGGAATGGTGACCCCAAGCAGCATGATTAGCAATGTATGGCCCACTTAGCATGACATCACTTCTCAAGCCAGGTGCCAGTGGCATGGAAGATTGTTGTAGTATTTGCAGGGGATGCCAGCCTCTGTTGTTGAATCTCACCCCTGTAAGTGATGGTGCCCTTTCCAGCACAGAAGGGTGTGCAGCTCTACTGCCCCAGTCACACATTAGTGGCTATACCACCCAAGTCATTAATTACTGCCCTCCAGAGTAGGAGACTGGCTACTGCTGGAGTGAGCCTGGAGGTACCTGTGAGGAGGCACTGAGTGGAAAAATGGACTTGGTGCTAGAAGAGGATGCAATGTTGAAGGCCTGAACTCTTGGCAGCTGCTTGCTGCCCCATATCACTCTAGTGCCTGAGGCCATTCAATAATGGTAGGTGCCACTAGACTGCTGATATCTCTGCTGAAATTTATATGAGTTAGCAGCCCACTTGTTGTGCCGACATGCTTTTTCAGCTGCGCTTGGAACAACATATTTGTGACTCACTCTGCAAGAGGTTCACTGTACTGCTGTGGTAGCAGCATTGTGATGCTTGGCCCAGTCTGTCTTGCTATGTTAATGGCATGCCGGTTCCGTAACTCACACTGTCTGCTTATGGCTTCCATAATGCTGTGGCTGAGATTCTAGTTTCTGCAGTAACATCCAAAAATATTGACGGCAATACAATATCATTTTTGTTTCCTGCAGAAGTCGTGAGATGATTTTTCTCTCTTTCTTTTTTTTATGTCTCCGAAATTTTGTGTGTCTCTGAGGATTATTTGTAATAAAAAAAATCTTGTGACAACTCGGTCCCTGTTTTTAACGTTCTTCATTTACTCAAAGTAACTGTTCTGTAATAGACACACACTAAATTCAGACTCACTGACTACATGATTCTCTGCCTCTGACTAGAGGGTGAAAAAGACTTCTTTTTCAGTTGCATTTGTGATCATCTTTATAACTTCTTGACAATGAACAAAAAGTGTACTTTGTCATGACTTTCACTATAATTACAGTTTCATAATTCAGACATTTTTGTTACAATATTAACATTAAAATTTACTTGACATTTGAAATTAACATGATTGCAAAGCCAATTTTTTATCAACATTTCTCTCTTTTGATGAAATTATCAGATTCTTCACATACAACTTTTTTTTATATTTTTTCTTATTTTCTTTGGGTCTTGACATTTGCCCACATGACCTACAATATTAATTAATATGGTTATTATTCCAGTAATTGCAACTTCTTTCCAAAATTAACAAGTTTCTATGTAGCATTAACAATTCAGTGTCTTACATATTCTTGTTATTGTTTCACCTATTATAGTAGTTCATTTACCAGAGAAGGAAAGTTGCTACTCACCATATAGCGGAGATGCTGAGTCACGATAGGCACAATAAAAAGATATTTATTGTGCCTATCGCAACTCAGCATCTCCGCTATATGGTGAGTAGCAACTTTCCTTCTCTGGTATTGTTACATTCCATCCTGGATTTCCCATTGTTTGGTAGTAGTTCATTTTATAGATTAAGGAATATATATAAAAGAATTACAGAAAAATGAGCATAACTGAATAGAACTAATTTGATACTACAGAGCAATATAAGAACTGAAAGATTAGTTACAAAAAATGAAATTTACATTTGTATCGTGATAGGTATTTATCTTGTGGGTCATATTAGTCAGTATACTGTTAAGTCTATTCTGTACAATTTTCAAGGCAGCAAAAAGTTGTTCCTCTGCTTAAAAAAGGTGAAAGGACTGTTGTCAATGACTGCACACCCATGTTGACCATATCAACTGTATCCAAGACTTTGAGGAAGCAGTACATGACTATGGTATTAAGTAGCTGGATGGTAATTGTTTATTGAGCCCTCAGCAGTTTGGCTTTCAAAAAGGGACAACAATAAGTGGGCCCCTGTATCAATTTCTGAATGAGGTTTATAGTGCGCTCAATAACAAAGCATACAACAGGAGTATGACATGATCTTACGAAGGTCTTATCAACGATGAATTACTTATGGAGAAACTGCTACAGTATGGAAATACAACTGCTTGTTTGGATTATATCTTTCAGACAGGTTACAAGGAGTTGTAACCAGCTCAAAAAGATGTTGGAAGTGTACAAACAAATTAGCAAGTTGTAAGACAAGGCATTCCTCAAGGCCCCATACTTGTTTCACTTTTGTTTATTATAATTATCAATGCCAAAAAGTATTCAGAAAGGTCTATCAGTTATGTTTACTGCTGTATGTTTATGCTGTATTCAACCCTTTGTGCTAATGAACATCATACCACAATTTCTGGCTGCAGGGTGGTAAATTGGTTGAACACAGACTGTTACTGAATAAAAGAGAAACCATGTATAAACATTTTTGCCCATCATATATAATTTCATCAATGAAAGATTATGTCAGAATTGAAAATGTGTCTGTAAACCAAGAAATAACCACTAAATTCCTCGGTTTGTGGAAAGATGATACTATATAGTAGGACAAAATTAAAAAAAAAAAATGTTATTGCATAGACTGGGCAGTTTGTGCTATCCATTTAAAGGTCCTGAGTAAAGTCTGTGACATCACTAAGCATCTCCATGTTAACAGAAACAACATTCATAGCTCTGAAACAGAAAACTGCATTGGACAGTGCTCCATGATGAGCAAATATTCGTTATGTGGTGAAAAATGAAAATAGGATTATGGCAGGAAGGATTAAATCTGAAGCTAGAACAATGTTCTCTGTCTTCAAACATTCTTTTAGTACTTAATGTGATGCATACTTTTTCAAACATATTTTGTGCTTATAGTGCGCTCACCTAAATTACAGTTAATTAATTTTATCTATTAATTTTCTTGTATTATTAGTCTCATAGCAATATATAGTCTCGCCTAGTACAACCACTTCCACTGGTTCATTCTGCTTTCTGACTGTTCAAGTCACCAAGCAATTCTATAGTTATTGTGAGTATACTTTTTTTTAAATTCCATCTTCTTTTCACCAGGTGAAAACAATGAGTCCCACATTAATTTGAAAGTGAATCATGAAAATAAATAGTAATTCCTATGCTTGATTCTTTCTAAGTCTTGCATCATTCATTCATTCACTCTCTGCATTCCATAGAACCCGTGAAGGAGAATTTTTGATGATATAAAACAAGTCAAGCTTTATGTTAACAAAAGAGAAAGACATGTTTCTGGGAGGGGGTAATATTTTCCATAATAATCATTAAACAATATCCTTGTATTGTGCTTGATGATGGTTAGCATGCCACTTTGGACTGGGTATGGATTTGATTAAACTGGGGTTCACAGACAAAAAAAGGATAACATACTGGACACGCATTTGGGAGGAGAGCAGAAATCTCTGTCTAGTCACCCAGGTTTAGGTTTTCTGTGGTTTTCTTAATTTATTAAGCACATATCATGATGGTACCTTTGAAAAATCCTTTGGCCTGTCTCCCCTCCTATTCTTCCTCAAAGCAAACTTGCATTCCATCTCTAATGACTCCTTATTGACAGGAAACTGGTTTACAAAGTTCTCATCTACATCTACATCTACATCTACATGGATACTCTGCAAATCACATTTAAGTGCTGGCAGAGAGCTCATCGAACTACCTTCACAATTCTCTATTATTCCAGTCTCATATAGTGTGCGGAAAAAGCAAACAGCTATATCTTTCTGTATGAGCACTGATTTTCCTTATTTTATCACGTGATCATTTTTCCCTATGTAGGTCAGTGTCAACAAAATATTTTCACATTTGGAGGAGGAAGTTGGTGATTGGAATTTCTTGAGAAGATTCCGTCACAATGAAAAACTTCTTTCTTTTAATGATGTCCAGCCCAAATCCTGTATCATTTCAGTTCAGTTGGAACTGGTGAGTGTTTTCAGTCCATTATGACTGTACACTCTGGTCATACTTCAGTGGCTGTGGAACGGCTAGGGATGCAGGAGGGAAGGATGGTATGTGCACACGCTTGGCACGCGGTATACTGGTATGAGAGCCAGTGAGGTGCAGGACATGATGAGAGTGATGTGGAGGCATGGACAGGAAAGGGTGACAGGACAGAGGAAGGGGGAACTGCCGCATGGAGGAGATGGAGAGAGTGTCCTCAAACTCTCCATCCATAAATTTCCTCTTCCTCTGTCCTCTTACACCTTCCCAGTCAGTGCCTCCATGTCACCCTTATGATATGCCACACCTCACCAGCTCTGGTACCTGTATATCACATGTCTAGCATGCTGCAACTTCTACCTCTCCCTGCTGCCTCCCTGTGAGCCCTTAGGTATCCATCCCAACCCCTCTTCCTGCCTCTTTCTCTATCTACCCACCCCATCCTAATTCACCTCTTGAAATGCACTTCCAGCATTGTGTTCAGCCGGCACAATGTAGGGTCACAAATATAAACCAGTTCATCAAAGAATGTATTCTGAAAGTTAGTAAGTGTAACTCGAAACACACCATTTCATTTGTGAGTTGACACTGCTTCTAGTAAGAGGCAAAGTATCTGGAATTTTCTGTCTGCTGTGTAGTTTAAACTTTTAAATTTCAAGCATGTTTGTGTGTTTATCATGCATAGTTTTGTGCTTTAATAACTATCTGAGAGTGTATTAGCACCAGCTTTATTATGTTTAGGGAACGTGACTGGTCTGTTCAGATGCGAGCTGAGTTGGTGACCATTTGTTCACAGCTCCAAGCAGTACTGGCTTCAGTCATGTATCTTGAGTCTATTGCCAATGGGTGTCACCATGAGGGGCCAGACGTGGGGTGCAAGAGACATTCAGCATACCTGGTAGATGTCTCCCAATCAGTCCACTACTGTGTCTGTCCCAGGTATTACCCCCACTCAGATTCACCCCTAACCTTGATTGTGTGGGACATCATTCCAAGGTGTGGCAGGAAGCGAAAAGCCTAGGGGCCTAGCCAGTTTTAGGGGAAGACACATGTGGGCTGTCGCAGAGGGTGAGATTATTGGTGGTTGGGAGCTTGAACATTAGGCACATAATGGGGTCCCTTAGGGATATGGCTGCCAAGGAGGGAAAGAAATCCAGTTTGTACTCTGTGTGCACACTGAGAGGAGTCATCCAACATGTGGAATGGGTGTTTCTGAAAGTCACAAGGAGCTCAGGGTGCAGCCAACTGCAGGTGGTGGCTCATGTCAGTACCAATCATGTGTGTCACTTGGGATTGAAAGAAATTCTCTCTGCTTTCAGGCAGCTATCTGAAGTTGTAAACACTGCCTGTCTTAACTTGCACGATGGTGGAGCTCACTGTCTGTAGCATCATTGACAGGACTGACTGTGGACCTTCAGTACAGGGAAAAGTAGAGGGTCAGAATCAGAGGCTGAGATTCATTGACTTGCGCCACAGTGTGGTGAGTTTTTGCATCCCACTTAATAGGTCAAGGTGTCCAATACAAATAGGTAGTGGGGGCTGAGTGGAGGGGACCGGTCTTCTTTTTTTTAAATTTTTTTTATGTTAGAGGTCCTCAGGAAACTACAGAAATCGTATCAGTTTAAAAGGGTGCACAAAACCTTGCTGAAGCTGGAGACAAGTTCAGTCAGATAGTATGCTAAGGACCTAATGGTGTTCAGAAAGGACAGATTAAATACAGTTGGTGTTGAAGTTTATATTGCTGTCAAAAATACACTCCTGAAAATTGAAATAAGAACACCGTGAATTCATTGTCCCAGGAAGGGGAAACTTTATTGACACATTCCTGGGGTCAGATACATCACATGATCACACTGACAGAACCACAGGCACATAGACACAGGCAACAGAGTATGCACAATGTCAGCACTAGTACAGTGTATATCCACCTTTTGCAGCAATGCAGGCTGCTATTCTCCCATGGAGACAATCGTAGAGATGCTGGATGTAGTCCTGTGGAACGGCTTGCCATGCCATTTCCACCTGGCGCCTCAGTTGGACCAGCGTTCGTGCTGGACGTGCAGACCGCGTGAGACGACGCTTCATCCAGTCCCAAACATGCTCAATGGGGGACAGATCCGGAGATCTTGCTGGCCAGGGTAGTTGACTTACACCTTCTAGAGCACGTTGGGTGGCACGGGATACATGCGGACGTGCATTGTCCTGTTGGAACAGCAAGTTCCCTTGCCGGTCTAGGAATGGTAGAACGATGGGTTCGATGACGATTTGGATGTACCGTGCACTATTCAGTGTCCCCTCGACGATCACCAGTGGTGTACGGCCAGTGTAGGAGATCGCTCCCCACACCATGATGCCGGGTGTTGGCCCTGTGTGCCTCGGTCGTATGCAGTCCTGATTGTGGCGCTCACCTGCACGGCGCCAAACACGCATACGACCATCATTGGCACCAAGGCAGAAGCGACTCTCATCGCTGAAGACGACACGTCTCCATTCGTCCCTCCATTCACGCCTGTCGCGACACCAATGGAGGCGGGATGCACGATGTTGGGGCGTGAGCGGAAGACGGCGTAACGGTGTGCGGGACCGTAGCCCAGCTTCATGGAGACGGTTGCGAATGGTCCTCGCCGATACCCCAGGAGCAACAGTGTCCCTAATTTGCTGGGAAGTGGCAGTGCGGTCCTCTACGGCACTGCGTAGGATCCTACGGTTTTGGCGTGCATCCGTGCGTCACTGCGGTCCGGTCCCAGGTCGACGGGCACGTGCACCTTCCGCCGACCACTGGCGACAACATCAATGTACTGTGGAGACCTCACGCCCCACATGTTGAGCAATTCGGTGGTACGTCCACCCAGACTCCCGCATGCCCACTATACGCCCTCGCTCAGAGTCCGTCAACTGCACATACGGTTCACGTCCACGCTGTCGCGGCATGCTACCAGTGTTAAAGACTGCGATGGAGCTCCGTATGCCACGGCAAACTGGCTGACACTGACGGCGGCGGTGCACAAATGCTGCGCAGCTAGCGCCATTCGACGGCCAACACCGCGGTTCCTGGTGTGTCCGCTGTGCCGTGCGTGTGATCATTGCTTGTACAGCCCTCTCGCAGTGTCCGGAGCAAGTATGGTGGGTCTGACACACCGGTGTCAATGTGTTCTTTTTTCCATTTCCAGGAGTGTAGTTGACCTTGTAATGAAACTGAAGTAAACAGTTCCTTTGAGGTTATACTTCACAACCAGAATAAACTAATAATAATTGATTCCTTTTAATGACCTACTGATTTATATGATATGGTTGCTGAACAGCTCAAAGAAAATGTGAGCCTCATTCCAAATAGGTACCCCACTCATACAATTAGAGTTAATGGTGACTTCAATCTACCCTCAATATGTCACCGAAAATAAATGTTTTTAGTCAGTTGTAGGTGTAAAATGTCATCAGAAATTGTCCTGGATGTTTTCTCTGAAATTTATTATTGACAGTTAGTTCAGGAGCCTACTTGAAGTGTAAACAGCTGTGAAAACATACTTGACCTCTTAGCAACAAATAAAACTGAGTGAATGGGAAGCATCAGGACAGATGCAGGGATTAGTGAGTATAACATTACTGTAGCAAGACTGAATATTAACAAGTCTGAATACTACAACATCCAGATCCACCAAAAATAAACACAAAATTTCTGTTAAAAAAGATAGAAATTCACTTGACACTTTCCTAAGAGACAGTTTCCACTCCTTCCAATCTGACTATGTAAGCGTAGAGTAGATATAGTCTAAATTTAACGAAATACTGATGACAGAAGTTGGGAGATATGTACCAAATAAATTAATAGCAGATGGTACAGATTGACTATGATAGACAAAACAAGTCAGAACACTGTTGTGGAAGCAACGAAAATAACATGCCAAATTTAAAAGAACTAAAAATCTACAAGATTGGTGATCTTCTACTGAAGCCCAAAACCTAGTGCAGACTTCAATGTACGATGGTTTAATAGTTTCCACAATGAAAACCTTTCTTGAAATCTGACAGAAAATCCAAAGATAGTCTGGCCATGTGTAAAGTACACCAACATCAAGACATGATCAATTGATCAATACCTTCAATGCAATAGCAATGGCAATGTTACTGATAACAGTTCACTAAAGCAGAGTTACTAAACACAATTTTCTGAAGTTCCTTCCCTGAAGAACAGTTGCCAATATGATCAACTCAAAAATAGATATCCTTGGTGCAGCACGGCATCTTAAATCACTAAATAAAGGCAAGGCCTCCTGTCTTAAGAGTTTATCAATTAGATTCCTTCCAGCATATGCTAGTACAACACCTCCATACATAGCAATCATATACAACTGTTCATTCAATGACAGATCTGTACCAAGGACTGGAAAAGTTGCATAGATCACACGAATAGTCAAGAAAGGAAACAGAAGTAATCCACTGAATTACAGACCCATACCACTAATGTCAATTTGTCGTAGGAATAAGAATAGCCAAAATGGAGTCAGAAAATATCTTTCTTGTGAAACACAACTAGCTAGCTCTTTATTCACATGAGGTAATGAGTGCTGTTGACTGGGGATCTAAAATTGATTCCATATTTTTGGATTTTCAGAAGTCTTTTGAATACCATTCCTCACAAGTGACTTCTAATCAAATTGTGTGCTTGTGGAGTATTATCTCAGTTGCACAACTGGACTTGATTTCCTGTCAGAAAGGTCACAGTCCGTAGTAACTGACAGAACACCATAAAGTAAAACGGAAATGATATCTGGTATTCCCCAAGGAAGTGCTACGGTGGATCTGCTGTTCCTGATTTATATAGATCATTTAGGAGACAATCTGAGCATCCTTCTAAGACTGCTTGCAGATGGTGCTGTCATTTATGACCTCTTAAAGTAACCGGATGTCGAAAACACATTGTAAAATGATTTATACAAGATATCTGTACAGTGAATTTTTTGTGAATTTCTTCTTCGTTTCTTGTCATGACATCTTTCAGAATCATCCCATCATCTTATGACCATAGAGTACATATGTACAACATGACTTTGACATATCAATTGTGTATTGTCAAGACTAGAACTTATGCCTGTTAGATTTCTTGTTAGCATTAAATTTTAAATGGATGAAGCTTAAGCTTCAATTGATGTTACGCAACTGGTATGTGAAAGTTGTGATGTACATATGTACTCTGTGGTCATCAGATGATGGGATGATCCCGAAATGTGTCATGACAAGAAACAATAAAGAAATACACAAAAAAATCAGTCAATATATTTTAGCAGCATTACAGCATTCTTATAATTACTGTGATAATGATTGCATTCCTCTGTAAGGATTTTCAGTCCAATTTAGGTTAAATTACAATTACAAATAACTTAAATTGAAATGGTCACATAGATAATATTGAAGGGAAAGTGAACCAAAAACTGTGATTTATTGGCAGAACACTTGGAAGATGCAACAGGTCTCCTAAAGACACAGCCTGCAATATGCTTGTCTGTCCTCTTCTGCAGTATTGGTGCACAATGTGGGAACTTTACCAAAGATGATTGACAGACGACATAAAAACTTCAAAGAGGAGCAGCTTGTTTTGTATCATTGTGAAGTGGGGAGAGAGTGGAAATGAAGTGCAAATTGAGGTCGAAATCATTAAAAGTAAAGTCATTTTTCATTGGGATGGGATCTTTTCACAAAATTTCAATCACCAACCTCCTCCTCTGAATCTGAAAATGTTTTGTTGGCACCCGTTTGCATAGGGAGAAGTGATCATTGTAATAAAATACGAGAAATCAGAGCTGGCATCGAAAGATTTAAGTGTTTGTTTTTCTGAGTGCTGTTTGAGAAAGGAATGGTAGAGAAGTAGGTGGAAGTGATTTGTTGAAGCCTCTGCCAGGTACATAATTGTGAACTGCAGAGAAGTTATGCAAATGTTGATGTAAAAAGCCTCTGATGTTTGGTGAGTGATTTCCTCTACTCCTAAATTATTTACATTCTGCCTGAACTTTCCTGACTAATAACAGGGTACATTCAAACAAATGAGAGACTTTATCTGCCATATGAAGTCATCAAAATCCAATGGAAATTATGTTAGTATCATTGAATCCTGTGGTAAACACTGTTTTATTAAGATTACATGGAAGGTTGTTATTTGAGGAGATTATTAACTTTCTATATTGGTATAAAATCTGCAAATATATAAATAATACATTGGTAATTTCCTATGTGAATCTGCAAGTAGGCATAATGGACAATGCCAAAGCCACTAGTAGTGGCTTCCATGACATATCTGGATATGATGAGAAACTCTTCCATCAACTATTCCAATTGTGAATCAGTGTGAAAGCTGCTAACCAGATTCCCTAGTGGAACCTATACAAAACAATGACAGAGTGACTACATTCCCTTGCTGGTCCCATGTATGATAACGAATGCAGTATTGGTAATTCGATAACTGAAGTGTTCAGCATTGTAGTAACCTCTGAGATATCCATTCAGGAAACTTTGACTTAGGGCCAAATATGGATACAGTGGCTTATAATCTGTGACAAGATGAAATTAGTTGCCACAGGAAACTGCAGAACATCTGGATTCCAAAGATAATTTTCAGTATCTCCTTCCCTACCTAGGAATAATTTTTTTGTGCTTTGATGAGCATATTGGAAACAAATACAATGGGCCATTCTGAACCACTCAGAGACAAAATGGCCTCAGCACCATAGGATGATGTGTCTGTGGCCAACACTAGAGGTAAATAAGGCTGATACAAAATCAGGCAAGAGCAGTTTGGAGAAATTTTTTCATCATAAGAAATGCTTGGTGACAATCCCTGGCCCACTGCAAAAAAAGAACCTGTTTGCTCTGCAAATGATTGAACTATAATTGTAATTTAGTTAATAACTTGTGCATAATATATAAACTTTCCTATAAAGACCAGCAGGTCCTTAACGTTCTTTGGTACTGAAGTATATTAAATGGCTGCCACAACCTCTGATGTCAATTTGAGGCCTTCCTGACCAAGGATGTGTAATATTTACTTGATACAAAGCTGAAAGAAGGAACATTTTAATAAGTTGCAGTTTAATCTGGCTTTCAACAAATGGAAAATACATGTCTTAGGTTCAATAAATGTTCCGTCTTAGTTCTTCCTGTCACTGTTATTTCATACACATAATTAACCCACTGTAGAATGTTGGCAAAAATTGTTCTAGAAACTTCTGAAGGACTCCTTTTATGCAAAGAACACTGAAAGTGTAACCTGTTACATTGACAGAGGCCAGCCAAAAGGTGTACTTCATACCAGAATGGCTTTAGAAGCTTCATCAAAAGGAAATTGAAAATATTATTCTGAAATATTGATGTTAGGGAAATACTGACACCTGCCAGTTTTGGAAAAAATTCATTAGGACATGGAAAGGGGTCTGAGTCAATAAGTGACTGCACCTTTACTGTGTTTTTTAATTCCCCACAAGGTGTAACACACTACCTGGTTTATTAACACTGACTAAAGGCGATGCTCATCTGATAAAAGGGATTGACGACAGCACTTTTAACTCCTCTAAGCAATGGAGTTCTACTTTAACCTCATCCAGCATGGTTGAAGTTATTGAGTGGGTTTTGAAAAATTCCAGTACTGTTGACTCCTTTATTGTAATGTGGGTGAAAAGAATTAGAAGCCATTCCCAGGACAGAGAAAATAAGAGTGCATACTGAAAACATATAGAATCTACTTTTACACACGGAACATTGTTAAGAATTGTTTGGACTGAGTGTTGGACAGAAAAGACAAAGACAAAAATTCACATCCAGGCTGAAAATATTTTCCATTGTGGGTTCTTCTACTACAGAGAAAATGAAAGGTTCTTCTTACTTGCTTATATATTAATTTCAGGACTACCTCGCATATATCAGAATTTCGTAATGAATGGGAGTCTACAGCTTAGGTGATACTGATTTTAAGGGTGGAGATCCTTAATCAGAGAAACATAGACTGATTAATAATTTAGACAGAGGCCTCTGTAACAAAAATGAATAAAATGGGAATACAATTAACCAGTGCCAACAGCATAAGATGGTATGGTGCTACCCTTGACTCTGTGATGTTGTTTATTTGCATTAGCACACTTGACTGCTAGTGATGTGGCTGGCTGTGGAAAAACTGTTGACAGATATAATTCATTTATGGGCAACTACTTCTAGCATGTAGAGAAAAACAGTCGGAGCAACTGGGCAGACAATGAAAATATTTTTGAGGCTGTGTGCAAAAACTGTTGTGCTGTCACCTGGATTACATGGCACGTGATATTTTTTGGACAACTCCAAAGGGTCCCCGACAGTGGACGAAATATTGGCAGCTGCGGAATGATTCTAGATACTAATAAAAGTGCTCATCCCCAGTTTTGATCTCGACTCTGTAATTAAGATGGTCAGTGCCTTCACGTGAAAACGTTTGCGGTTGCATATGGAACCATGATTATACCCAGGCGTTCACGTCTTCTTTCAAAGCAAATCGAAGGCCACGAATGTCTTTCCTCAAGGTTCCAAAAATATGGAAATCGCTTGGGGGTAGATCGGTAATGTATGGAGGATGTATAAGGGCTTCCCAACGAAACTTCTGCAGCATAGTCGAAACAACCTTAGCAACATGTGGGCAAGCATTGTCGTGCTACAATATGATGCCATCCGTCAACATTCCTGTGTTTGATGGCGTGTTCAGTTTTTGCGACGTATCCACGTACCGCTGTGCGTAACCTTGCCGCCGTCATCCAGAGATTCAATGAGCAGAGGATTATTTAAACCAAAGAAAAAGGTCTCACAACTTTTACAGAGCTGGTGGGCTTGTTGTTTTGCCGGTACTTCAGACGAAGAGGTGCACGCCTGAGTACAATCAACAACCGCAAACATTTTTCCATGGAGGCACTGACCGTCTTGTTTCACGGTGGGATAAACGTATTCACAATACAGAGATAACTTTCAGAATACTAAACAGTTTACTTTCTTTTTCCATCGGTTTCGTTTTCATTTGGCTGCCCCATATAGGACTCTATACCGGCCTAGAAGGTGGTAAGATTCTGTTGAGTATCAGTGGCGTATTAGTGACAGTCATGCAGTATTGGGTTAAAGTTGCTGAAAAAATGGTAGCATATCTGTTTGCAGGTGAAGACAACGTTGGTGGTATATGTGCAAGCCATGATAAATAATGCGACTAACCGTCGCTTGTTGACATAACAACGGAAAACCTCCTTTTGTAATAAATGGTGGAAGAAATACTGAACGATAATACTAGCCAACAGAATTTTACTTTTTTTCTGTAACCAGCATGAAGACAGCTAAGCTTTAAATTTTAGTGCGTACTGATAACGTAAATATTAATGAAAATGAAAGATTAGCTCTCGTTTTGAATTTATGATAACTTTACGTTATTGCCTCTACATAAGCTTATGAATGTACACTCCTGGAAATTGAAATAAGAACACCGTGAATTCATTGTCCCAGGAAGGGGAAACTTTATTGACGCATTCCTGGGGTCAGATACATCACATGATCACACTTACAGAACCACAGGCACATAGACACAGGCAACAGAGCATGCACAATGTCGGCACTAGTACAGTGTATATCCACCTTTCGCAGCAATGCAGGCTGCTATTCTCCCATGGAGACGATCGTAGAGATGCTGGATGTAGTCCTGTGGAACAGGTTGCCATGCCATTTCCACCTGGCGCCTCAGTTGGACCAGCGTTCGTGCTGGACGTGCAGACCGCGTGAGACGACGCTTCATCCAGTCCCAAACATGCTCAATGGGGGACAGATCCGGAGATCTTGCTGGCCAGGGTAGTTGACTTACACCTTCTAGAGCACGTTGGGTGGCACGGGATACATGCGGACGTGCATTGTCCTGTTGGAACAGCAAGTTCCCTTGCCGGTCTAGGAATGGTAGAACGATGGGTTCGATGACGGTTTGGATGTACCGTGCACTATTCAGTGTCCCCTCGACGATCACCAGTGGTGTACGGCCAGTGTAGGAGATCACTCCCCACACCATGATGCCGGGTGTTGGCCCTGTGTGCCTCGGTCGTATGCAGTCCTGATTGTGGCGCTCACCTGCACGACGCCAAACACGCATACGACCATCATTGGCACCAAGGCAGAAGCGACTCTCATCGCTGAAGACGACACGTCTCCATTCGTCCCTCCATTCACGCCTGTCGCGACACCACTGGAGGCGGGCTGCACGATGTTGGGGCGTGAGCGGAAGACGGCCTAACGGTGTGCGGGACCGTAGCCCAGCTTCATGGAGACGGTTGCGAATGGTCCTCGCCGATACCCCAGGAGCAACAGTGTCCCTAATTTGGTGGGAAGTGGCGGTGCGGTCCCCTACGGCACTGCGTAGGATCCTACGGTGTTGGCGTGCATCCGTGCGTCGCTGCGGTCCGGTCCCAGGTCGACGGGCACGTGCACCTTCCGCCGACCACTGGCGACAACATCGATGTACTGTGGAGACCTCACGCCCCACGTGTTGAGCAATTCGGTGGTACGTCCACCCAGACTCCCGCATGCCCACTATACGCCCTCGCTCAAAGTCCGTCAACTGCACATACGATTCACGTCCACGCTGTCGCGGCATGCTACCAGTGTTAAAGACTGCGATGGAGCTCCGTATGCCACGGCAAACTCGCTGACACTGACGGCGGCGGTGCACAAATGCTGCGCAGCTAGCGCCATTCGACGGCCAACACCGCGGTTCCTGGTGTGTCCGCTGTGCCGTGCGTGTGATCATTGCTTGTACAGCCCTCTCGCAGTGTCCGGAGCAAGTATGGTGGGTCTGACACACCGGTGTCAATGTGTTCTTTTTTCCATTTCCAGGAGTGTATTTACCTTGGTGTTATCCCTCGGAGGAAGGTCATTGTTGGTGCATCCGCTTTGACTGGCGAAGTTTTCTGCTGGTGGTTCCCTGATTAGTTCGAGCAGCAATCGCTGACATAGATGCGCTCCATTTTTCCTGGTATCTCATTTCCACGTCCGAAGTTTTGCTGGTGGAAACGTTCTCCGTACTCGTCGGCTATAGCAACAAAGTTGTCAGCAAAGAAGTTCAGGTGGGTGTCTAGGAAATGTGACGTCCGAAGTTTTGTTGGTGGAAACGTTCTCCGTGATCGTTGGCTATAGCACCGAAGTTGTCAGCAAAGAAGTTCAGGTGAGTGTCTAGGAAATGTAGCTTTAAGGAAATGATGCTCCCTAATTTATTGCAACAGTACAGGAAATTTGCCACAAGATCCTAGTAGTTTTCTGCTCTCTTGTTTCCTAGAAAGTCTGTTGACACTTGAACAAATGCATCCCAAGCTAACTTTTCATCACCTTTCAAGACGGTGTTGAAATGTTCATCTCGGTACGGTCTGAGTATCTGGAAACCGACGAAAATTCCCTCTTTTACTTTCGCCTCACGAGGTCGAAGAATTTCTCGCACAAATAGAGAAATGTTTCCCCAGTTTTTCCAAGGTCTTAACGAAGTTTTCCATTAGGTCCAATTTTATATGAAGAGCTGGGAGAATTATTTGCAAGTGCAAGTGGACAAGTGCTTGGTGCATAACATTGTGAGATCCTGGTCCAAGTGATTGACGCTTATGCCAATCTTTCTTGTACTTTCAATCTTTCTTTCATAATGAAGTGCTTTGGTGCGACTATGCCACAGGCGCAGGAATCAACAGAATTTGGTGTAGCTGTGTTGTAGCCCAAGTAATACGGCTGCGACCTTCAGATCCCCGGAAATCTGTCATTTAAACTTATCACAGATCAATCGTAATAACAACTCTTTCATCTTATCATATGTTTCTTTCGTGTAAGGTGCTTACCTAATCGGAACCGATGGTAACACGTTGCCATTATGCAGTAGCACACACTTGTGACTTACTTTGGAGGAGTCGTTGAACAAACTCCACTGATCACTTTTATAGTCAATACCCATAGCTGCAGCACTATAAAATACCAAGCTCTTTTCACTTTTGATAAATAGGAGGAACAGCATATGACTGTTACGGAACGTAGTCACATTTACCGTCTTACCAAGACGATTCCACTGTTACAGTGCTGATGCAAACAGTTCAACTTTACCTTTCCGCAATTCCAGATGTCTCACTAGGTCATTAAGGTCACACTGTGTTATTTTGTGTATGTCTGTGCACTCATTTTCACACAGGAAGTCAGAATCTTTCGAAGAATTGGGTTTTGAAGATGATGGTACAGCAATAGTGTCACAGCCGCCTTCGCCACTATCAGAATCTGGTGGGACAGGAACAGGCAGTCCGTCTCAGTGAGCGACCGCTCGCGTGGCCGAAGGTATGTTAGGGTACGTCGAGGAAGACTTTTTCTTCTTGGAAATACCATGTGTTAATGGGGTCGTCATACAAACGTAACAATCATTCACGTGGTCTGATGGTTATCGCCAGATCCTAGATATAGCAAAGCCCATGGAAGATCTTTTACGATTGAACCACGAATGAAGACTCGAGACACAAGATACATGAGGAGCCCATGGCTTGTCCTGGTCCCTGTGTTCGCAGCCAAAGTACAGTCTGTACGATTACCTAATGTATGGCGTTATTGACCTCCTTTGCAATTCAATGCAGTCTGTCCGCAAATGCACCAAAAATTGTCATTACTGTTTACGCATTTGCGAGGTACATTCAACCACAGGAATTATAAAGACTACACGCACTAGTTACAGTTTAATAACACGCCTTTTTAGCGCATGAACAGAACACGGTTTGTAACAGGCTGAAACTTCGCTTATGCAGGGTGTTACAAAAAGGCACGTCCAAACTTTCAGGAAACATTCCTCACACACAAAGAAAGAAAATATGTTATGTGGACATGTGTCCGGAAACGCTTACTTTCGATGTTAGAGCACATTTTATTATTTCTCTTCAAATCACATTAATCATGGAATGGAAACACACAGCAACAGAACGTATCAGCGTGACTTCAAACACTTTGTTACAGGAAATGTTCAAAATGTCCTCCGTTAGCGAGGATACGTGCATCCACCCTCCGTCGCATGGAATCCCTGATGCGCTGATGCAGCCCTTGGTGAATGGCGCATTGTATCACAGCCGTCCACAATACGAGCACGAAGTCTCCACATTTGGTACCGGGATTGCGTAGACAAGAGCTTTCAAATGCCCCCATAAATGAAAGTCAAGAGGGTTGAGGTCAGGAGAGCGTGGAGGCCATGGAATTGGTCCGCCTCTACCAATCCATCGGTCACCGAATCTGTTGTTGAGAAACGTGCGGGAGCTCCATCATGCATGAACCACATGTTGTGTCGTACTTGTAAAGGCACAAGTTCTAGCAGCACAGGTAGAGTATCCCGTATGAAATCATGATAACGTGCTCCATTGAGCGTAGGTGGAAGAACTAAAATGAGCTCTAACATGGAAATTGAGCGTTTCCGGACACATGTCCACATAACATCTTTTCTTTATTTGTGTGTGATGAATGTTTCCTGAAAGTTTGGCCGTACCTTTTTGTAACACCCTGTATGAAACCTGCTCCGCACCTTACTCTCTCTACCACTTCGCCTTGTTGCTACGATCCTAGGCTAAAAAAAACGACAGAACACAGGCAGCTGTTGTTGCATCAAATTCATCATTCTGTCTGCCATCAGCGATATTTCGGAACCTATTTAGGAAGTGATTGACAATGAATGTTAATAAAATACGAGCTTTCGTTATCAGCAAGCTTACAAATATTTATTTCGTCCTAGCTGTTTTTTCACTGTTGGCTAATGTAAAAGTTTAGATTACAGTATGGAAATCCTCATTATTTCATCCTGTAACTTGTCAGTGAGAACATTAACGCTTAGGAAGCTATAAATTTCGTCTCATTGGGCAGGCTGGGCTACAGAATGCGATCCCTCACGGAAACAGGCCGTATGTTGCATCTGTTCTCGCTTGCTGGTCGAAGGCTGCCAGTTGCTTACGCTTTGCAGATCGTCCAAATTGCACACCAACCAGTGAATTAATAAAGTCATTTACCTTGCACCAATTGATATGCATTTTTGCAGAGACTTTCGGAATAACAACAGGTAACTGTTGTACGATTCTCAATTTTATACTTGATATAATTTGAAGATGTTTAAAAGTATCTGAAGACTTAAGCCAGTGTCATGTTGGAAGGCGGCCCAATTTTCACACGTTCTACGCATCTCCCTCCACTAACCACTGGCAGCCAATAATATTCATTCTCTTTCAGAGCAGCTAGCAGTGAGTTACAGCTAGACAGCGAGAATCTCGCTCCTACATGCTGAACTGTTGCCGTACTTCGCAACAATCGAATTATTCATTCAACCGTCTGTTTTCTTTTGTTTTTGTTTTTTACTTGTAGCTGTATAGAAGTGAATGTATACCTGTAAGTGTTAAAGTGCGATTACAAAAAAATTTAAAGAGAATTGCAAACGAAAGTGTCAGAGTTCCAGAAACCATTGAAAAAGTTGGTTTCGTGTAGCCTGGAAAGCATTGAAATCGCAAGGAACCTGTAATATAAATGGATGATTTTAAGAACAACGGTGTTTTAAAGTGCTCCATGAAAATGATGAATGACCGACATCACAAAAACGCGTTACAGTTACGCAGGAGAAAAATAACTTCAATGGTGAATACTTCATCAAACTAAAGAGTTTTAAAAAAGCGTTGGTTCCTGTTATGTTAAGAAGAGAGTTTTTAATTTAAAGAAGTGACATAGGTGCAGCACAAACTACATCCCATATAAAGATTCACGATACTAGAGAAGGAGGTAGTTCAATAGTGTATCACCTTGATGAAACGTGGGCCAATTAGAATCATTCCAGGAAGATCTGCTGGAAAATGAGTGATAGCACTGGTGGTTTTAAAATTTTCGTAGGAATAGGTTCTCGCATAATTATTCTGCATGCTGACTCTTCTTCTGGTTTTGTTTCTGAGAGTGAACAGGTATGTACGTGTAAGAAAAACAGCTATGACCATCATTCGGAAACGAACGCTGTCAATTTCGTAACGTGATTCACAATTCTTGTCCTACCTTGCTTCTAAGTTGGCCATTACGTTATAATTCTATTGGTACAGAGAAAACACCAAGTATAAACACCAGAAAAGCGGATATTTTTCCCTGGCTTAAAAATAAAAACATTAAGAACGGTATAAACCGGACTCGTGCCGATCTCCTGCATCTCGTTAATTTATACAAGTTACGTGACAGAACGTACAAACTGTCACACAGTTTTCAGTTTACACACGTGTCACTGTCAATGTAGCCCTAGGGAATTAATTTGGGCAAAGGATAAGGCTGTATGGTAGGGAAAAAACCCATTCAAGATAACATTCACTGATTCAATTGTGCATGAGGCAATAGACAACATCCCATTTTTAGTGTAGGCACATCTGTGTGGCATGCTGAAAAGCTTCAGAAAGAATAATTTGACAGGGAGGTGGTGCTGGATATAAGCCTTGAACCTATCATCGTAAATTTACAACCAGATTGTTCGGAAATACGCTCTAATAGAAGTGACGGTGGTATTACAATGTAGACTTAGGAACGAAGTAATAATATTTCTTAGTTTTAAGGACTCATGGCTTAAAAAATGTTTTTGTCACTTTATCAGTTGCATACATAATAATGAGAACTTCCTGGCCTTTTTGATTGGGAATGTCACATGTTCAACATAGTGACCAAGGAGAAGTTAAGGTCCTCCCGCCATGGTGTATGCTCTAATAACATCCGTGAATGCAGATGGATGAATTCTTCAAAAGTCCGGTATTTCCACATGTAAACTCCTGTTAGTACCTGTTAGTGGTCCAGGTATCGGTGGTTTTCGATGTTATCTGTCGTAATTCTCTGGAGTTATTCGCAGATGATTGTTAATTGCATGAGCCTACCCAGTTGAGAGCCATTGTCACAATTTGTAAGATTATCGGCCAGACGTATTTCCACCGATTCTTTGATTACTGAACCCCAAAAATTGGAAAATGGAGCTAAAATTGTTGTTCTATTGTATTCCATTGTCTCGTGGAAATACAGTGTTCAGCTGATTTTAACGGTTGCCGAAGACGGGTTTATCTTTCGTGTTCTGTACAACGCTCCTGGACAGTTCGTATCGTCTGGCCTATATATACAGCACCACATTCATAGGGAATTTTGTAAATGCACTTTTTTTTTCAGTTGTAAGTCGTTTTTAACAGATCCAACCAGGGCCAAGCTATGAGCTGGTGGACGGATGATATCCTTGAGTTCATTTTTTCCTAGGCCATCTGCCTATTTTAGAAAACATAGTTGATTTGTAGTCGTCATCAGTGTCCTCAGTGCTTTGCGTCTTATTATTATATAGTTGTGCATGGCTGTTCTTATTCGATGTGCAGTGTAGCCATTCTCTTTAAAAACCTTCTCCAAGTGTTCTAATTCTGCTTGGAGGTTTTCATCGTTCAATATTATGTGCTCCCGATGTATTAAGGTACTAAGAACACATGCGGTTTGGGCGGGCTGATGTCAGCTTGACGCCTAGTGATATAGATCTATGTGCTTGGGTTTTCTGTACTCAAAATGTCCTAATGACCCATCATACTACAGCATACTAGCAAGTCTAGAAAGGGTAAAGGCCCATCCTTCTCAGTCTCCATTGTAAAATTGGTGTTCTCATGTAATGAGTTTAAGTGACAAAGGAATTCTCGATTTCTTGTCTGCCATGACCCCATACAACAAAAGTATCGTCTAAATAACGCCAGAAAACCGTGGGCTTTACACCAGCAGACTCAAGTACTTTTTCCTCACAGTCCTCCTCCATTAGAAGATTAGCCACCACAGAGAACAATGGGCTCTCCATGGCGATGCCGTCTGTTTGTTCATAGAATTCGTTTTTAAATAACAAGTAGGTCGAGAAGAGAATATGTTCAAACAACGCCATCAGGTCAGCACTGAATAACTTGCCAATAAGATGTACCGAGTCCATTAAAGGCACTCTGGCAAAAAGTGAGCCACATCAAAGATAACTAGTAAGTCCGAGCTGCTTATCTTAACTGTCCTCAAGTAATTGACAAAAGGCTGGTCCCAGCGGAGGTTCGAGTCCTCCCTCGGGCATGGGTGTGTGTGTTTGTCCTTATTAGGTTAAGTAGTGTGTAAGCTTAGGGACTGTTGACCTTAGCAAAGTCCCATAAGATTTCACACACATTTGAACATTTTTTGAATTGACAAAATCCTGTGAATTACATGTATGAACACTTACCCACATACAGTTTGAGTAGAGAGGCTAGAAGTTTTGCACTCGAGTAGGTTGAGGCAGCAATATTACTTACTATTAATCGCATTGGGAGACCATCCTTGTGAATCTTGGGAAGGCCAAGTGGTCTTGGTGGTACCGCTCTCTGTGGTCTCAGTCTATTGATAACTTGTTCAGGTAGAGAACTATCGTTCAGAAGAGTGGCAGTTTTTCTTGATCTACAGCTAGTTGGGTCCTTTTCGATTTTGTGATACGTAGAATCACTTAGCTGATTATACATCTTCGTGTAGCAGGCTTCCCTTATCAAAAGAACCGTGGCATTACCCTGATATGCAGGGAGTACGACAGTGTTAGTATCTTCTCGGAGGCAGCAGAGAGCAGCTCTTCCAGCTGGCGAGACGTTACTACATTGTGGCGCACATTTCAACAGCGTTCGGCAAGATTCTCGTCGAATCCACAGAGACAGCTCTAATGGCTTCCTCAGTAGAAATGATTAAATCCATTAAAGGAGCTGAAGTATGTTTAGGAGCGAAGTTTAAACGTTTCTAAAGCACTGATATCGTCGCATCGTCAAAAAACTTATTCGTGATGTTCACCGTGTATCATCCAGCACATCTCGCATGCGCGAGGCTCGTTATAAATACGGTGAGTGCCCCTGGGCTCTTCAGTAGTTATCTACTCATCTGAAAATGGTCGGACGTCTCTGGGCCGAAATATCGTGGCAAAATGTCGACGGTATCCGGCTGCGCAGCCGAAAATTATTAGAAGAAGAAATACACCGGGAAAATTTCAGAAATTGCGAAGTGCAGATTAATTTCGGTTTATTTCATTTCAGGAAATACAGGCTCTGGGAACTGATGTAAGTAAATTTAGAATTTAGATTGGTTAAAGAAGGTCATTACCAGGCGGCTCAGCGTGAAAAACAATGAAGCTGGTTTGCTACAATACGTTTCAGCCAATCAGTAGGAAGATCGTTCGCAGTCTGAAGAGCGAGAAATTTGTGGGCTCTATTATCGGGGGGTCACCTACCGTAGCGTGTGGAAGTATGCTTATGCATGCTACCAAATGTTGTAATTTGCTTCCGCTAAAAAGCAGAGTGGTTCAGGAAATGATTACGATCTGGCCTAAACAATGTCTCCAGAAGTTTCCAGATTTTTGGAGAATTTTGCGACTTTCTTACGATGCGCTTAAAAATTTCGTGTGGCCTGCTATGCAGTCGTAATTCCGAACGCAGATTACTGAATGTCTGTGAATTTTGTAGTATTGCGCAAGTGTATCACAACTGACAACCATCATTGCAAATACAAAGCATTTTTTCACTGTTGTAAGACGCGGTTCTTTAGATAGCAGGTTGTTCTTGTATTACTACTGACAGAATGTGCTATGCACGTCGGCGTGATAACGCAAGCTATGAGAAAATATTTGATTTTGCGTCAAGCATTGTGTGTTTTCTGCACTTGGTAGCATAGGGTTTATCGTTCAAATGAGGATATAGCACAAACACTTTAGATCAAAACTTATTTCATTCTGTTGCTTCAGTTGTACATATAGTTCAGCCTTTCTTTTCAACTGATTTTCAGGTTGAAATGCATTGTATGTCGTTCCAGAACAGGTTATGATTCTAAGGGAACTTGTGGAAGTAAGGAATAAATTACAAAAGACATACTAGACCCGCGCTGTTTCAAATAGTTTACAGAATTTCCAATGCGAATAATTTGAAAATAGTAGGTGATTATATACATGAGTAAAGGACAAGCAGTTGCGTAGACTTATGTTTACTTTGGCTTTACTGTGCACATGAAGTCAAATATCCGTGTCCCTGTTGGATGTATTGAAAATATAGGTAATATCCCAACACTCGTTTTTAAGTAACTAGCCAGATCGACATTTTATTAAGTGCTCAAATGCACTGAAAGTTACGTCTGAGAGGTTGCTGATTCACAATTTATTGCATTTGAGTCAAGAGAGCATATTATGCAGTACCAACGCTAGTTTAGAAATTTGTCATTTTGTGTAAGTTCGTAGGCTTCCACGGCCATTGTCATTGTAAAACTCAAAGCTTCAACCTACTTGCTGCAGTCTCCTTCAGGGCGGTTAAACGCCGTGAAGAAAACTGGAGCAAGTCAGTCGAAACATCGGCAGTTTTTTTGTTTTACAGTGAAGCGGCCTAATATCCAAAATTATTTTGTTCAAAATTGACATTTAACGTTAACTATATTACGTATCAGTGCTGTGGATAGATGTCTAGCGGATAGTAATACCCTCCAGAATTACATTTTCACATATTTTATTGAAACCATAGTATAGAAATAACAGCAGTGCTTGATATCCAATCTGACACATAAGCAGCAGTTTTAAATTAAAGGCCGTGCTCGTAATAACAAGCCTAATCAACACAGGAGAACGAGTGTTGGCCGTGAAACAAGAATCCTAAAAATTCTGAGCAAATATTTTGTATGGTAAAAAAATAATTTGTTCTAGGTAACAGTAGTATTCATAATCATGCCATGTCTTTCCTTTAATTTATTGGAGTGTACGTATTGAGAAACTCGATGTTTTACGATCTTCATTACGTCTTGTGTTCATGACGGTCACAGTTGTTGTCCTCTTCACTTTTCTGGAAATAAATTAAAAGCATTAATAGCGTCAAATTAAAGGAAGAGATCCCCACAGCTGATACAGTGCTGCTCACTCTGTTAAGTTTTACTGTAGTCAGCGTAGAGTGCAAAACCGAAAAAAAAAGAATCATGTTACATTTTATCCGTTTATTAATTTAAGCGGCACAGAACGCAGATCTAGTAACATTCATACATAAATTCTTTTAATAGGATCTTGACGCTGTATCAGCAAATTTTGAATATACGAGGTGCGGCTAGAAAAAAACCGGACTGATGCTGGAAAAAACATTTATTTACAATTATTTACAATTTCATGTTATCTCCTTCAATGTACTCTCCTCCTCGGTCTCTACACCGCTCCATACGAATTTTCCACTGTTCATAGCAATGCTGCAGATCATTTTCGGTAAGTCCATACATTACTTCCGTCGCTTTTTCTTTTACTGCTTCAATAGTCTCAAATCTAGTTCCTTTCAAAGCTGACTTGACTTTAGGGAAAAGAAAAAAGTCACAGGGGGCCAAATCAGGTGAGAAGGGTGGATGATCTAAGATGGGAATGTTGTGTTTTGCCAAAAACGTCTTCACTGACAACGCACTGTGAGCTGGGGCATTGTCTTGGTGAAGGATCCATGACTTTTTTCTCCACAAATCGTTCCGTTTTCTCCGTACTCGCTCACGTAGGGCAGCCAGGACTCTAATGTAGTAATGCTGATTCACTGTTTGTCCCTCTGGTACCCAATCAATGTGCACAATCCCTTTGATGTCAAAAAAAAACAATCATCATTGCCTTGAATTTCGATTTTGACATTCGTGCTTTTTTTTTGTCGTGGAGAACCAGGAGTTTTCCAATGCATCGATTGGCGTTTAGTTTCGGGATCGTAAGTAAAAAACCACGATTCGTCGCAAGTAATAACATTTTGTAAGAAGGTGGGATCACTTTCAATGTTTTCCAGGATGTCAGAACAAATCATTCTTCGGCGTTCCTTCTGTTCAATTGTGAGACACTTTGGAACCATTTTTGAACACACTTTGTTCATGTTGAAACTTTCATGAAGAATCTGCCTAACACTTTCATTGTCAACTCCTGTTAACTCAGACACTGCTCTGATTGTTAAACGGCGATCTTGTCGAACAAGTTTACCGATTTTTTCAGTGTTTGCATCAGTTTTTGCTGACAATGGTCTGCCAGTGCGAGTGTCATCACTGGTGTCTTCGCGGCCATCTTTAAATCGTTTAAACCACTCAAACACTTGTGTTCGCGATAAACAATCATCGCCGTACACTTGTTGTAACATTACAAACGTTTCACTTGCAGATTTTCCTAGTTTGAAACAAAATTTGATGTTAACACGCTGTTCTTTCTGTACACTCAACATTTTCCGACGCACAGACAAAACGTCAACTACTTAAAACAGACGCCACGGGCAGACTGAGTGCAGGAGGCAGATGAAACTCGAGCAGTAGGCGGAGCGAGAGTCACGTGACAGGCCACGCGACTTTCAGCCTTATTGCATTCGTTTTATTGTTTCACCAGTACTAGTCCGGTTTTTTTCTAGCCACACCTCGTATGGCTTGAATTCAGTTAGATTTAATCTTAAATCTCCTCGATCAGTGTCTTCCAATCTGTTTTTAGGGTTCTGTATCTGTCAGTAAAAACAGAACCCGTAATAAAATCAGTTTGTTGTACGAGTGTCTAAGTCAAAAGATACGGCCATTAATGTCACATATTTTGATATTCGCAAATTCACTTACCAAAACCTACAGGTACGTCCCATTGGCCTAGAATCACGAAATTTGCCAAGAAGGATGGTTGCACAGCACAGTCAAAGGAAAAAATTCGAAAACTGTAAATCTCTAATTGTACTACAAGAGAAAGATATTTCTTTTGTCATTTGTTATCCAAAGTCAAGCTTGGAATTAATACAGTCTGTAGTTTTGCAATCAGGCTGACGGGTTCGCAATGGTAAAAGTCTAACATCAGACAAGTAATGACTTTATTGCTTTATTTGCAGACTAGTCTGCGAATGTTGGCTTCATATACAACTTGAAACCATACCTACGTGTGGCTCTTGGAAATCTGATAATGGATGAATTCCGAAATGCATCATATGAGCAAAGATGTTTGTCTTTTACCATTGCGACGCACTCGGCTTGAATGCAGAATTATTAATTATTATAATAATGGCTGCCCTGCCTCCTGCATGACTATATGTCACATTTATGTTGCTAAAGTTAGGACATTCTCGACAGTCTTGAAATCTCTGAGAGCGATATCTTGCCAATACCAATGTCGATAACAGGCAAAAATTATCCAGATTCTCGATTCCTGGAATGGTTGAACTGTTTGTGTACATAATTAAGTCTGTACGGAACCACCAGTGTGCGAGTCCTACAGGCACATGGCCATTTGTTTGTTTTAATCCTTGTATTTGTAGTTTATTTTATTTTTGTAATAGTTTTAGCCCTATTCTCTCGCTATCGGTTTGGCGAGCGACCAGCCAAACAATACAGTCAGAATCAGTGGTGTTTTTGATACACTAACGAAAGATGTTATCTGCAGATTGAGCCTATACCTTTGCACTCCCAGCTTAGCATTTCTTTGAAATTCCTCACACAACCAGGCCACGGTTCCTTGTTAACCAGACGATGTATTTCACGGCCCGCTGGTTACACTGGGCGGGAGCTATATGGGTTGCGTTTTTAGCACAGTGACTGCATCCTGACATATAGTCCCTAGCCCTGGCAGGCTGTGGCTATTTTGTACAGGAGCAGAAATGATAAGCGAAAACATAAATGTAGTAATCAGAAGTTGTACGTAACTTGTAAGTTTCTCGAAGCATTGCGAAGAAATTTTACAAGAGAACAAACGGTAATAAGGTCCAGCTACTACCAGAAGCAAACTAAAGAATATGGTACAGTGTGAGGCTCCACTACTAACGCATGAGCAAACTGTCGAAGGCTGATGAAGAGCGAAGACTGTTGAAGACTGCAACTGAGGTGGGTCGTGTAGCTGTCACCAGGCATCTTATATCAAGACGGCAGAGGGTGTTTGTGATGTCACCGCCAGACACTACACTTGCTAGGTGGTAGCCTTTAAATCGGCCGCGGTCCATTAGTATACGTCGGACCCGCGTGTCGCCACTGTCAGTGGTTGCAGACCGAGCGCCGCCACACGGCGGGTCTAGAGAGAGACGTCCTAGCACTCGCCCCAGTTGTACAGCCGACTTTGCTAGCGATGCTACACTGACACATACGCTCTCATTTGCCGAGACGATAGTTAGCTTAGCCTTCAGCTACGTCAATTGCTACAACCTAGCAAGGCGCCATTACCAGTTTATAGTGAGGTTATAACATGTACCGTCAAGAGCGATGTACACCAATTATGGATTAAAGTTAAGTATTCTACCAGCTACGTACCTTTTTTATTAGACTCAACTCCTATAACTGTTCCAGACCTCACGCCAGCCTGCGTGAGCTTAAGCGCGTGCCTTTCGGCTTCCTCTCATAGTGACTTGGCTGTCTTGCCAAGTCACAACAGTGTTCATAGTCGGAGCCACTGAAGACATGGCTCAGCGGGCGTGTATCATTGGATCCGCTTGGTCCCCGCGCGACAGCTATCGCCGTCTGTCGGAAACGTGCGTTTCCAGCTTTGAGACGCCAGTAGGGCTCGTATCGATCTGTGATATCACAGTGGAATATTGCGGGCCGGCAACTGCGCAGCCACATGCACAAAGCCCTGTCCTTCTGATTTCCCTCTACTGTGGGTTCACTGTTCAGCCCGTAAAAGACACAGCCTGCTGCGTCCTAAGGGACTGACCCTCTTGCCAGTCCTTCACTCTCTCTAGTGCTCGTCTACCCCTGCCTCTACATGGTTTAATAAGATACATACGAAATCCCATCAGAACAGAAAACCACAGAGAATTAGTACTGTCCCTGCAATAACTGCCATATCCGTCTTTAAGATTCCAAGTACAATTGGCGTGTTCAGTTGTCGTTAGCATACTAATATGTTCCATCACTGCTTACATGGATGACATGTGACTAACCAGAATGATTACCCACCTCTCAGTTTGTGGACAAAATTAAGCTGTTTGGGTAAACATCATAAGACATAGCAACCAAAATCAACTCTGTCAAACTCAAGTCATGGTCAGCACATCTCTGCATAATAGAGAATAGTACAAAAAGAAAATCTGATAAAAAAAAATTTATTTACTTTTCTATGGCTCTGTCAGACAACGTAACACTGACTCACTGTAACTTTCAGATACATACGCAGATCTTAATTTGTAATCCTATCCATTTATTTCTGCAAACATATTTATTTTTCTATAATATAATTTATGTAATATTTAATTCCTGTAATGTTTATTTATTCTGTAATATTTACTTAACTGCAAAACTTATTTTTCTGTAGTAGACCTAAGCTGTGGATACTTTAATATGAGTAATAGTACTACTTACATAAGCCTGCCCGGCTAGCCGCGCGGCCCAACGCTCTGCTTCCCGAGCGGGAAGGCGTGCCGGTCCCCGGCACGAATCCGACCGGCACATTAATGTCGAGGCCCGGTGTGCCGGCCAGCCCGTGGATGGTTTTTAAGGCGGTTTTCCATCTACCTCGGCGAATGCGGGCTGGTCCCCCTTATTCCATCTCTGTTACACTATGTCGGCAGTTGCTGCACAAACAGTGTCTCCACGTACGCGTACACCATAATTGCTCTACCACGCAAACATCTGGGGCTACACTCGTCTGGTATGAGACGTTCCCGGAAGGGGGGGGGGGGGGGGGGTTCCGGGTTCCACTGGGGGCTGAACCGCACAATAACCCTGAGTTCGGTGTGGCCTGGCGGCTGGGGTTGTAAACCACTGAGGACTATGGCGGAACGAAGCCTATCCGTCGTTTCTAGGTCTCCAGTTTAAATACGTAGTACAATACAATGCTACTTACATAACACCATAACAAATTTGTAAAACTGACGCAGTCCATATCCTGCGATATGTTCACAGCATGGATCATCAGAAAACTAAATAAGAAATAAAGAAAAAATATTCGTATGGTGCATAACCATAGTCTCTTCACAAAGATATGAAAGAGGACTCCCTAATTCTAGTTCGACCTCCGCCCACAAATGTCTTGCGCCTGTCCACTGTGAGCCTCAGCGATGTAACACAAAACCTTGCATATATAGCCATACTGAAGTGATTCTTGTGCCACTTAGTGTTGTGTTGCAAATTGATACATCTCCTGATAAGTGACAAAGCAATTCCGGGACCATCATGGGCTGCACAAGATACTTTTTCCACTACTTGGAGAAGGGTAAGGGGTAGTATTTTACGGTATGGAGCTAGAAGAATAATAATGTTGCGAGCAGGAAAGCGAAAATAAGGTTGCTCCAGCCTCTTCTTAGCAGATGAGACGAATAGTGATGTACGTACAAAGAAGCTAGCTTCAGTTCTGTGAGAAGAATTAGGAATTCTGCTTGGTACCTGTCTAAATGAAATACATTCTCGTGGATCCCATTTAAATCTAACGCATCCCCCAGTTTTTGTTTCCTCTGACATGGATGCCTTGCAGGTCGGAGTCGACCCATGGGCGTCGATACGGATCGCTTTTGGACACACTGCTCTAAAAATATAGCTTGTGTGTAAATAGCCGCAAGAGTAAATATTAGGGAACCATGCAAATCCCTCGTACCATTACATCACTCTAGAGGTGGCAGTAAATTTCTGGTGTCCGTGATTAGTATATAAAGCGATGGTGACCTAAATTGCATGTGAAACTCAGCTCGCCCTATTTGCCCAAGAAATTCACAGTGCCGTAGACACTGGCGAGCAGATTGATGCCGTATTCCTGGACTTCAGGAAGGCATTTGATACGGTTCCGCACTTACGTTTAGTGAAAAAAATACGAGCTTACGGAATATCGGACCAGGTTTGTGATTGGATTCAGGATTTCCTAGAAGAAAGAACACAACATGTCATTCTTAACGGTTCAAAATCTGCAGATGTAGAGGTAATTTTGGGAGTACCGCAGGGAAGCGTGATAGGACCTTTATTGTTTACAATATACATAAATGACTTAGTTGACAACATCGGTAGCTCCGTGAGGCTATTTGCAGATGACACGGTTGTCTACAAGAAAGTAGCAACATCAGAAGACTCGTACGTACTCCAGGAGGACCTGCAGAGGATTAATGCATGGTGCGACAGCTGGCAGCTTTCCCTAAACGTAGATAAATGTAATATAATGCGCATACATAGGGGCAGAAATCCATTCCAGTACGATTATGCCATAGGTGGTAAATCATTGGAAGCGGTAACGACCGTAAAATACTTAGGAGTTACTATCCGGAGCGATCTGAAGTGGAATGATCACATAAAACAAATAGTGGGAAAAGCAGGCGCCAGGTTGAGATTCATAGGAAGAATTCTAAGAAAATGTGACTCATCGACGAAAGAAGTAGCTTACAAAACGCTTGTTCGTCCGATTCTTGAGTATTGCTCATCAGTATGGGACCCTTACCAGGTTGGATTAATAGAAGAGATAGACATGATCCAGCGAAAAGCAGCGCGATTCGTCATGGGGACATTTAGTCAGCGCGAGAGCGTTACGGAGATGCTGAACAAGCTCCAGTGGCGGACACTTCAAGAAAGGCGTTACGCAATACGGAGAGGTTTATTATCGAAATTACGAGAGAGCACATTCCGGGAAGAGATGGGCAACATATTACTACCGCCCACATATATCTCGCGTAATGATCACAACGAAAAGATCCGAGAAATTAGAGCAAATACGGAGACTTACAAGCAGTCGTTCTTCCCACGCACAATTCGTGAATGGAACAGGGAAGGGGGGATCAGGTAGTGGTACAATAAGTACCCTCCGCCACACACCGTAAGGTGGCTCGCGGAGTATAGATGTAGATGTAGATGTAGATGTTATAACTGCAATGAGTCGGAGGAATTCTGTGAGGTTCATAGACAAAGTGATGGTGGAATAAATTGTGATGCTAGAGCCAGAATCAATGCAGCGTGGATAGGATTACATGAAGTCATAGGAATTCTGTGTGACAAAAAAATTCTATGATTCAAGCGCGGAAATGCAGTCACGTTCTCAGTACAGGACGAGTTCATCCCGCTATTCCTAAGGGGCAGCTGCCTTAATTGCCTGTTACCTACTGAGCTATGTGCTTCATCCTTTATGTCGGTTCATTCTCTGTCCATCTCGGCTACATTGTGGGATCGGAGGCGTGCGCTCGCCGGCTGTACTGCAACCTTTCTTAAACGACTTTAAACGATTTTTAAGAAACTATTCGCTGAAAAAAATTTAATTCTCCTTCCATCTCATAACCTCATGCGCCAGCTTCATGATGAACTAATATCATTTTAAGCAAGATACTGCATTAAATTTGAATAATTTTCAATGAAATATACGGTTCACCTGAAATTGTGTTTAATCCGTTTTAGACCACATAATGCTGCCGAAATTTTGACACGCAATGCGTAGGATGCAATGCGGCAGGCAATGCGTAGGATGCATGCAATGCGTAGGATATTTTTCCATGAACGCACAAAACTTTCTTATCTGTTGCGATATACAAGCGACAACAGTTTTTTTCAATGAAGTAATGTAATTATTTTAAGAGTCATCGATAGCTGGTCACATGAGAGAACTATTTTAGGTCTGTGACAATATTAGTGAAGGAGGAAAGGACCGAATAATCAATCAAAGGGTAATGTTCTAGGAGACGGGGCGTGGAATGTCGGAAGTTTGAACGTGGTAGGGAAACTAGAAAACCTGAACAGCGAAATGCTAGGCCTCAGTCTAGATATAGCGATGGTAGTGAACTGAAATGGAACGACGACAAGGGTTTCTGGTCAGAAGGGTGTAGGGTAAAAGCAGCGGCAGCCGAAAACGGTATAATAGGAATATTATTCGTTATGAGTAGGAAGGTAGGACAGAGTGTGAGTTATTGTGAACAATTCCGTGAACTTTTCAGTCATGGGGGACTGAAATGCAGTTGTAGGGGAGGGAGTAGAAGAAAGGGTTACGGTAGAATATGGACTTGTTAGTATGAATGAGAGAAGAGAAAGAATAACTGAATTCTCCAATGAATTTCAGATGGTAATAGCGTATACTCTGTTCAGGAACCACAAGAGGAGGAGGTATACTTGGAAAACGCCGGGTGATACGAGAAGATTTCAGTTAGATTACATCATGGTCAGACAGAGACTCCGGAATCAGATACTGGATTGTAAGGCGTACCCAGGAGTGAGTATAGATACGATATAGTAATGATGAAGAGTACGCAAAAGTTTGAGACATGAATCAGGAAGAAACAATGCGCAAAGAAGTGGAATAAGGACCTACTAAAGAAGAAACAGACACGCTTGAAATTTTCTGAGGCCTTAGCTACTACGATAGAGAATAGCTCAGTAGGCAGTTCAGGTGAAGAGGAATGGACAACTTTAAAAAGGGAATCATAGAAGCTGGGAAGAAAAACATAGGTACAACGAAGGTAAATGCGAAGAAACCATGCATAACTTCAGCTGATCGATGAAAGAAGGAAATACAAAAATTTTCAGGGAAATTTATGGAATGCAGAAATGCAGTCATTTAGGAACGACATAAATAGGAGGTGCGGGAAAGCTAAGGTGAAATGGCTACATGGAAAACGTGAAGAAATTGAAAAAGAAATGATTGTCGGAAAGATTAGCTCAGTATATAGAAAAGTCAAAACAGCCTTCGGTTAAATTAAGAAGCGAGGGAGATAACATCAATAGTGCAACGGGAATTCCACTCTTAAACGCAGAGATGAGCGGATAGGTGGAAAGAATACACTGAAGGCCTGTGTGAGGGGGAGGACTTCTCTGATGTGATAGAGGATGAAACAGGAATCGACAGGGAACAGATTGGGGACCCAGTATTAGAGCCAGAATTTTTTTAAAAAAAGCTTTGTAAGATCAAATAACGCAGAAGGGATGGATAATATTCTATTAGAATTTTTAAAATCATTTGAGGAATGGCAACAAAATGACTACGCATGATGGTGTCTAGAATATATGAGACTGGCGAACTACCATCTGACTTTCGGAAACGCTTCATCCACAAAATTTTGAAGACAGCAAAAGCCGACAGCTCATGCATGAACGCTTACAATAATAACACACAGAAAATGAAAAAGAAAACTGAGGACCTGTTGAATGACCATCAGTTTGGCTTTAGGAAGGTGAAGGCAGAGGCAGTTCTGAGGTTGCGGTTGATTAGTGGAAACAACACTGAAGAAAAATCAAGACTCGTCCATAGGATTAGCCGACCTGGAAAAAAGTTCGACGATGTAAAATGGAGCCAAACGTTCGAAGTTGTGAGAAGAACAGGGGTAAGCTGTAGGGAAGACAGGTAATATACAATATGTACAAGAAGCAAGAGGGAACAATGAGACTGGGACACCAGGTACGATGCTTTCGCATTAAAAGAGGTGTGAGACAGATATGTAGTCTTTCGCCCTACTGTTCAATCTACACATCGAACAAGCGGCGATGGAAATAAAAGAAATTCAAGAATTGGATTAAAATTCAGTGTGAAAGGATATCAATGATAAGATTTGCTGATGACATTGGTATCCTCTGTGAAAGTGATGAAGAATTACAGTTACTGTTGAATGGAATGAACAGTCTAATTGAAACTAAGTCGAAGACAGAAGAAAGTAATAAGAAGTAGTAGAAATGAGAACTGCGAAAAACTTAACATGAGGATTGGGGGTCACGAAGAAGACGAAATTAAGGACTTTTGCTACCTAGGCAGCAAAATAAACCATGACGGACGAAGCAAAGAGGATATAAAAAGCAGGTTCGAATCCTGCCTCTGGCCCAAGATGTGTGTGATGTCCTTAGTTAGGTTTAAGTAGTTCTAAGTTCTAGGGGACTGATGACCTCCGATGTTAAGTCCCATAGTGCTCAGAGCCATTTTGCTGGACTAGCACTCTTGGAAGAAAGGATATTGTGGAGGAATGGCTTGACCGCAGCCTGGGGATGATTCCAGAATGAAATTTTCACTCTGCAGCGGAATGTGAGATGATTTCAAACTTTCTTAGTGGATTAAAATGATGTGCCTGACCTTTTTTCTTGTTTGGGTATCTCTGCTGGTAGAGCACTTGTCCGAAAAAGTTAAAGATCCAGAGTCTGATTCTCGGTACGGTACACAGTTTTAATCTGCCGGGAAGTTGGATTCCTTCACGTTTGACGTCTTCCCCGACGGTGATGGCATCTTCGAGCAGGATAACTATGCATGTCGCACTACCAGAACTATGCTACAGTACTTTGAGGAGCGCGATAGTGATCTGATACTGATGACTTGGTCGCCAGAACTATCTGATCTCAACCTGTGTCAGCTCCACCCCATAAACACCGGCCCATAATTTACAGGAAGTATATGAACAGAATGTACACATCTAGTGCTACATATCTCCTGAGAGGATTTGACGAATCCACTCTGCGCGGGATCGCTGTTACACTGCGTTCCACATTAGGGCACGCGAGTGGGCTGGTGGTCGTAATGACTTGGCTCAGCGGTGTAGCTCGACGAGTGTTCACATACCTCTGGTAATCCATCAAGCAAAGTGGGGCTGCAGCCGGACGTGAAGTACTTGAATAATGATAACGAAACTAGTGGTTGAATTTGAATCCAACGTCGTTTATTCTTTTTATTCTTTTTAGCACATGCTACCTGTTTCGACAACAAGTGATGTCAATTTCAGGCCCTAAAGCATAGCATGCCATCCACAACAGTTTTGGCCCGCTGTATATGATTCTGTTCATTGCGCAAGTAAGCGGTTGCGGATGGCAGGTTATGCTTGAGGTCTGAAGATGACACCACCTGGTGTCGAAACTGTTAGCATGTACTAAAAGGAATGTTGGATTCAAGTACAGTGACTGGTTTTGTTATCACTACGCGAGTATTCACATAGTTTTGTTCAAGGAGGCGCAACGTACCTGCGGTGGAATAGTATCTCGAGCAAGAGGGCGAAGACGGCGAAGGCGACGCCGTAGACGGGCACGAGCAGCGCGGGGTAGCAGTCGGCGATGCCCACCGACACGAAGCTGCTGCCGCGGCCTGCGGCGCACCGCGGCTTCCGCGTCGTGTACAGCCGGGACAGCTGGCGGTGCTGCAGGCCGCGCTCCCAGATGCGCCGGTACCTGCAGGGCACGGACAGCATGTGTCTCAGCGAGCCGAGCGCCACGACCGAGTGCGGCGCACACTGCTCAAGCCACTGGACTAGCGTTCGGGAGAAGTGAGGCGAAGTACTGATGCTAAGCTGTGTTCGCATCGACCCTCTGTCCATAATTATGTTGTATAAACGGAGATTATGTTTTAACTACTGACGACGCCTTTGGCGCAATTGTTTTATGAATCTCCACTGCAGGGTATGATTTTAGTGTATTTTACTTCTGATGAAGGTATATTTAGGTATACCGAAACTGTGGTCAAGAATTTTAATAAATCTATAAACTGTTTTGGCTGTCATCATTTACCGTTTGATGGCAGTTCCTATTGATCGGGATGGAGGCTTTGAACTGGATAAGGCATGTGACCTGGCGACTTCCTTAGTTTCTTTGGAAAGGTAATGTTTTACACTTAATGACAAATCTAGTTACTATTAATGTTATTATGATGACATCTGAATTTTAAATCGGACCCGTAATCTGACAGAAGGCATACAAGCAATATCATCATTATGCAGCGACTGCACGCCACAGATGGAGCAGTACTCTAAGAGGGACGGCGCTAATAATGCAATAACCTAAGTACACACATCAAAAAAGTTTTGCATCACCCTGGTTCCCAAAACTCCTGAAGATAGACGTTAACTGTGGATACTGTATCACAGACACAGACCTTTTGACTATTCAGAGATGTCACTAAACGCGCCCAAAGATATAAAAAACCATGCATGAGCAGCGCCTATTAGGCGGAGGGAGTCCGACAGCCGATCAGTTCCAGTCATTCCACCAGGAAGGAGGTACACGGCTCGTCTTGTCTGTAGTACAACCATGTCTAGACAGCCAATACCTCGGTTCGATCGCGACCGCATTTTACATTGTGCAAGGTGGGAGTAGAACACAGTACGTCGTACTCGATGGTAAGTGTTCATCGGAGGTGAGGTTATCATCTGTAGTGCCCCAGGGAAGTGTGGTAGGTCCGCTGTTGTTTTCTATCTACATAAATGATCTTTTGGATAGGGTGAGTAGCAATGTGCGGCTGTTTGCTGATGATGCTGTGGTGTACGGGAAGGTGTCGTCGTTGAGTGACTGTAGGAGGATACAAGATGACTTGGACAGGATTTGTGATTGGTGTAAGGAGTGGCAGCTAACTCTAAATATAGATAAATGTAAATTAATGCAGATGAATTGGAGAAAGAATCCTGTAACGTTTGAATACTCTATTAGTAGTGTAGCGCTTGACACAGTCACGTCGATTAAATATTTTGGAATAACATTGCAGAGCGATATGAAGTAGGGTGGTTCATCTGTAAAGGAGACCGCTTATAAAACACTAATACGGCCTATTTTTGAGTGCTGCTCGAGCGTTTGGGATCCCTATCAGGTCGGATTGAGGGAGGACATAGAAGCAATTCAGAGACGGGCTGCTAGATCTGTTACTGGTAGGTTTGATCATCACGCGAGTGTTACGGAAATGCTTCGGGAACTCGGGTGGGAGTCTCTAGAGGAAACGAGGCGTTCTTTTCGTGAATCGCTGCTGAGGAAATTTAGAGAACCAGCATTTGAGGCTGACTGCAATACAATTTTACTGCCGCCAACTTACATTTCGCGGAAAGACCACAAAGATAAGATAAGAGAGATTAGGGCTCGTACAGAGGCATATAGGCAGTCATTTTTCCCTCGTTCTGTTTTGGAGTGGAACAGGGAGAGAAGATGCTAGTTGTGGTACGAGGTACCCTCCGCCACGCACCGTATGGTGGATTGCGGAGTATGTATGTAGATGTAGATGTAAATGGAAGACGCCGACACCGCTGTACGATACGTGAATCCATCCTCCGACCGATAGTGCAACCATATCGGCAGCATATTGGCGAGGCATTCGTCTTCATGGACGAGAATTCGCGCCCCTATCGTGTATATCTTGTGAATGACTTCCTTCAGGATAAAGACATCGCTCGTCTAGAGTGGCCAGCATGTTCTCCAGACATGAACCCTATCGGACAGGCCTGGGGCTGATTGAAAAGGGCTATTTATGGATTGCTGCTGACGCATGGAACAATCTGGACAAAGAGTGCCTTGATGAACTTGTGGATAGTGTGCCACGACGAATACAGGCACGCATCAATGCAAGAGGAGGTGCTACTGGGTATTTGAGGTACCGGTGTGTACGGCAATCTGTGCCACCAGCTCTGAAGGTCTCGCTGTATGGTGGTACAACATGCAATGTGTGGTTTTCATGAGCAATAAAATAAGTGATGTTTATGTTGAGCTGTATTCCAATTTTCTGTAGAGGTTCTGGAACTCTCGGAACCGAGGTGATGCAAAACTTTTTTTGATGCGTGTACATACGCCCCCGCACAAACTATGGGTATAAACTTAGTAACGTGCACCAACATTCTCCAGTGTAAAATTTTCGCGTCAAGATGGCTGAATCATTGTCAGCCGAAACATGGTGCCAAGACGTCAGCGATATCTGGGTGCAATCGCAAAACTTCATCTGTGATGGTCGGTGGTGTAAGATGACACACATCACCGTTCCCCTACTAAGGTATTACGTTTTTGATAAAAGAAAGGAAAGAACATTCTTTTCTCCTGCTTAATCTTTGTAAAAGTTCAGTGTCAGAGAAAACAGAACCAAATCCAGAATGAGATTTTCACTCTGCAGCGGAACGTGCGCTGATATGAAACTTCCTGGCAGATTGAAACTGTGTGCCGGACCGAGACTCGACCTCGGGACCTTTGGCTTTCACGGACAAGTGCTCTACCAACTGAGCTACCCAAGAACGACTCACGCCCCGTCCTCACAGCTTCACTTCTGCCAGTACCTCGTCTCCTACCTTCCAAACTTTACAGAAGCTCTCCTGCGAACCTTAAAAGAACTAGCACTCCTGAAAGAAAGGATATTGCGGAGACATGGCTTAGCCACAGCCTCGGGTATGTTTCCGGAATGAGATTTTCACTCTGCAGCGGAGCGTGCGGCACAGAGTTTTAATCTGCCAGGAAGTTTCAGAACCAAATCGTCTGGTAATTTATAATCAGAAGCACAATAGTTTTTTTTTTTTTTTGATTGATTTTGGTTGAGAGCGGCGGCGACACTCACGCTATCTTGAACATCTCCTTGTAGGCGCCGTTCTTCTGCACGGCGATGTAGGGGTGTATGAGCTGCAGGAAGGGGATGGCCTGCAGGCCGCACTTCTCCTCCTCGCGGAACGTCTCCTGCACCAGCTGCCAGGCGGGGCTCAGCTCCGAGTGGAAGGCGAACGGCTCGGTGCGCATGCGCCGCACGCCCTCCTCCAGCGTCATGAAGTGCGGTTCGGAGCCCGGGGGCGCCACCTTCTGCCGGTACAGCGCGCGCCGCACCGGTTCATCTGCCGCCTGCGGCACACGACGGTGGTTTGTACGGTGAGGATACAGTCTCAGATCAAGGCGTACCTTTCTACTTAGATCTGATGGATTAACACTTGGATAGGAACAAACACAGTGCGCTCAGGGGAACAACCACATGGGAGGTGGATGGGCGGTTCGAACATCCGCCTCTGGGGCTAATATAGCTTTTTTCTGCCGTTTACTAAGCCATTGTTGAATTTTGGATTTACGTAAAAAGTTTTGTGCAATATTTTACTTACACACAAATAACGAAGAGAGTCACTTCAGTAATCCTGAGATAAACTAATTCCTGCATGTCTCAGTTTACAGAGCGTATTGCTTAAAAGCTGCAAGTGTTACATGTAAACTTACTTAATTAAAACAACTTAGTATTAATAAAACTCCATAATACATCGTAATATACATTATCAAATTTAATTAGTCATTCATACATATTGTAAATGTTCAGTATCGTCATAGACGTATTAATGAAACAGAAGTGCTATAGTAAAGTAAACATCAGTCCAGCTGTGCTCCAAACGGACATTGGCAGAAATTTCTTCCTCAAATTAAGAGTTAGGTTTGACACTAGTAGACTTCTCCTGGCCAGGAATTCCCTTATTGCCAGTGCTAGTCTGCTATTACACGACAATAATTCGGCAAAAAAAAAAAAAAAAAAAAAAAAAAAAAAAAAAAAAAAAAAAAAAAAAACTTATTGCCATCTTCAGGTGGTTCCTAATGACCGCTACTCCACTCCTGTCGGCGATCTATGTATGCTGGCCGTTAGCCCCTCCACCACTCCGCTCCTAATGCTATCCTCGAGGCGGCCAAGTTGGACGGTGGCGGTGGTCGGGGTAGCTGCCCGCGGCTCTGAACGATTCCAGTGTACGCGCTATCGCAGTCGGATACGGACCTCACTGTTCGGAAAGATTTTTTTTTTTTCTAGGCTCAGTGCAGGGTTCCACGTCCGACTCTATCGTACGCCACTATCTTTATTGATTACACTATATTGGACCCTGATTTCAAAGACGTTTTTATCACGCACTCCCAGAAGGAGGAAGATTCCCTAAGTATTTTAGTGTTGTTGTAGTCCATAGTATGGCCATGGAGTCATTACGAGATGACCCTCCTGGACTGCCGAGAATTCTACAACTCAGAAATACGTGAGGAGAGCGTGGGATACCTTCGGGATGAGTTAGAATGTTGACTTCAGTCCAGACCTTATCGTCCTACGTCACTTCTTTTTCTGGTTTTGGTTCTTGAGGAGGAATGGGCCGCTATTCTTCACCAACACCTCACGGAAAAAGTATCCCCAGTAGAGTTTTGATACTGTGCTGGTGGTTATAATGCTTTGCCATTCATTTCGTAAAACATCAATACTTAAATTGACAGAAACTCCTGGTTTACTTGACTAACTGGTTTCATCGACTTCTTACCAGGAAGAAGTGCCTGTTGTAGACGATGTCGTGGACGCCAAGCCCGAGCGGGCTGTAGAGCAGGTCGGCGAGCGTTCGGATGGAGGTGGTGGTGGACTGCAGCAGCACCACGATGCTGGCCGAGTAGGAGGTGTACAGGAACATCACCGTCACCAGCAGGGACAGCGTCACGATGCGGCCCGGCACGCCGCGGCTCTCTGCTGGGGAACCTGTGGAAGAGGAGACGGAGCCAGTGCTGCCGGATTCTCGCGATTCCCACTGCCACGGCGTCATCCCGAAATACTGGCGCCTGCAGAAGAATATTCGGCACTGGTTCAGAGTACGAAGTGTGAAATACCGCGACGCGGTATACGTGGGTCGAATGAGATGTCTGCTAGAGGCGTTCCGGGCTAGAATTTTACATTAACGTAACTAAGGGCGGAAACGCTCAATTCAGACTCAAAGTAACTGGAAGTGATGTTAAGGTGAAACAGAAAACGAAACCATTTTTCTGTCTCACACGATAATCTTAAATGAACTCTGTTTCACAAAGTGTGAGAAGTACAGAGAGAATGTCTGAATGTAGCAAAGCACTCAGTCTAAAGGCCACAAGTGGGCCATCGGCACCATCCGGCCGCCGTGTCATCCTCAGTTGAGGATGCGGATAGGAGGGGCGTGGGGTCAGCACACCGCTCTCCCGGTCGTTATGATGGTTTTCTGTGACCGGAGCCGCTACTATTCGGTCGAGTAGTTCCTCAATTGGCATCACGAGGCTGCGTGCACCCCATAAAATGGCAACAGCGCATGGCGGCCCGGATGGTCACCCATCCAAGTACTGGCCACGCCCAACAGCGCTTAACTTCGGGGAACCGGTGTATCCACTGCGGCAAGGCCGTTGCCTCTGAATGTAGACTTTCGTGTTATATTCTACTGACGAAAAGCCCTTGCGTTTCCAGGTGTGACATACGCAATATCTTTCCACTTTGGCCGGCTGGTGTGGCCGAGCGGTTCTAGGCGCTACAGTCTGGAACCGCGCGACCGCTACGGTCGAAGATTCGAATCCTGCCTCGGGCATGGATGTGTGTGATGTCCTTAGGTTAGTTAGGTTTAAGTAGTTTTAAGTTCTAGGGGACTGATGACCTCAGATGTTGAGTCTCATAGTGCTCAGAGCCATTTTTTTTCCATTTTGCGTGAAGGTGCTGGGTACTACACTCGTCGAAACGTCCCGATATCTCAACACTACAACCCGGCTGGTATCCGTAGAGATTTTTGTTGGCAAGGAGAGAAGTCTGCAAGCAACCTTCGTCAAAAATAGCAGGAATTCGAGGAGTAGTGAACCAATGAAACCAGTAAGCCAGCGTGGCAGGTAGCAAATCTCTCGCTCGTCAAAATTAAAGGGAATGCCTTTGGAGTACGTGAAGGATCAGTAACAATAAGAACCCGCAGTAACGTTCTCCTGATTCGGAGGCTAATGGGTGAAACACACTGAGCGAGGGAATAAGAGAACAAAGTTAGGCGATGAAGGTTGTCCAATTATAGCTGTCTAATCAAAATTATCCGGACACCTATTTGTGGACGTTAACATGGGATGTGTCCACTCTTCGTCTTTATGGTATAACTCTGCTGAGGTACACTCATTGAGGCATCTTAAAATCTGTTGAGGAATGGCAGTCCATTCTCTCACTGAGGCATCTTAATATCTGCGATGGAATGGTAGCCCATTCTTCCTCATGAGCGAAAATCAGCGAAAGGAGTGATGTACACTGGGATCTGGAGCGAATTCGACATTATAACTAATCCCGAAGGTGCCTGATTGGGTTGAGGTCGTAACTCTGGGCAGGTCAGTTCACTTCAGGAATGTTATCGTCGACACACCATTGCCTCACAGATGCTGCTTTATGACAGCGTGCATAGCTATGCCAATACAATCACCGACTACGAACTGTTCCTCTATTGTACTTAATACAAAATTTTGTAAACCGTGTTCATATCCTTCCGTATTCAGTGTTTTCTTTAGCGGAATAAGCGGATGACACTGTAACCACTAAAAACACCAGCATACCGTAACACCACTTCCTCCTTAATTCAGCGTTGACACTACACATGATAGCAACTAACGTTCTAGGACAGTCGTTCTCAACCCTTCTGAGACCATTATCCCCCACCCCCCTCCCCTCCCTCTCCCAAAGTGCAATCAGATATTAGCTAGTACCTTCTCCCCCCCCCCAACCCCTCCCCACACTATCATCAACATTAGCGCCTAACTTAACTTTAAAAATAAAAAAGAATTTTCTTTCAACACAGTCATTTTTAAAATTACGAAAGGTATGTATTTAGTTTTTCCAGATGTTTATTTAAATGGAGCTGATGAATAAATGAGATGATTGGTACTGTTTATTTCCAACAACCTATTTATAGAATGATGAAGCTAATCTCAGGAACGACCCGCCAGGGTAGCCGAGAGCGCTCATGCGCTGCTTCCTGAACTCGGATAGGCGCGCCGGCCCCAGATAGAATAAGCCCTGCGGATTAACGACGAGGGCCGGTATGCCGGCCAGCCTGGATGTGGTTTTAAGCGGATTTCGACATCCCGCTATGTGAATACCGGGCTGGTCCCCAAGTTCTGCCTCAATTACACGACTCACAGACATTCGAAAACGTTCGCACTATTTCATGACTTACACTAGACGCAGACAGCTGGGGTACACTACTTCCGTCCTGGGGGGTTCGGGGTGTCGGCAGGAAGGCCATCCGGCCACCCTCTGCAATTAACACTGCCAAATCCGTCAAAACAAAGCCGACCCTGCGTTGGAGCGGGACGAAGACCCGAGAACGAAAGAAAGAAAAGAAGCTAATCTCAGGAGCAGACAGAGGGCAGGCAGTTGTTACGAGACAAGCTTCCCCTACACAGGCCCTCTCCTTAACGACAATTGCTTCGCTCACCCCCTGTACACAACCTAATATCAACCACATTAAAAGGTGTCTACTATGCTTTGACCTACTGTTTGGAAATCACGTGATTGGCGGAAACTGGAAGACTTGACGCTGGCAATGTTTTGTGTCTGACCACCGCCACTAATAATAATAATAGTAATAACAGTACGAGCCCCACAGCAGTGTAGTACAGTAGTCTGTCTTGTGTTGTGTGTCAGTTTAATTTTGTGGAGTAAATAATGAAGCAAATTACAATGCATTGTTGGAACTACCTACAACGCGGGGAAGGCATTTCCATGCGCTATTTAAGCATGCTCCATGTGATGTATATGTTTCAATTTCACTGCCGTAGATGCATGGTACAAATTATGTGTGTAGCACATGGACTGTGTCAGGAAGATGTTGTTCATACATTCGTTTCACAAGAACCTCCACCAAACTGTGTTATAGGCTAATTCACGCATTTGGAAAAAAGGTAATTATCAGGTCACTTATATAATCAGTATTACAGTCTTACAAAATAGTGATAATAGTACTGAGCGTTTAAAAATCATTCAAATACAGTTGAATCCTTTTGTTTTTACCCTCAGAAAATTACATTTTACCCTCCAGGGGGTAATTATCCCCAGATTGATAACCAGTCTTACAAAGGCTTTCGCTGAACACAAACACTTTTTGTAGCTGGGATTCACAGTCATAAAAGATTTTTTGAAGGACATCATCTTTACGCCAGTGCGTGGTATAAGTTTTTATTACACTATTACAATTTCGGTCTTATGTCACTATCAAAGCCATAATATCAGCACTTGATAATGGCCTAAGGCCCAAATTGCAGTAGTGTAATAAAAACTTAAAACAGTCACTGGCGTAAAGATGATGTTCTTCAGCAAACACTTCCATCGGACTGCCACACGGTCCAGTGGCTTTTCTCTTTACACCACCATAATCGTCGTTTTTAGCACTGCCTACAGAAATGTGTGGCTTATTACGACTTGCTCGATCATTTTGTACTACTGTTTTTAACCCTTTACGCGCAGTTACTGTGCTAGCTGGACTACTGGCAGCATTCTGTAACCTATGAGTGAGTCTTTCTACTGACTTCATCTGATTTTTATAGCCACAGTTTGCAATGCTCGAGGATCCCTGTCGGTCAGTATATCACGACTGGCAGGTGATGCTTTAGCTGTGGTTGTTCCCGCGCTTTACACTTCACAGTCAGATTACCGACAGTCTACTTGGGCATCTTTAGAATGGTTGAAACGTCCCAGATGGATTTGTTGCCCGTGTGACGTCCAATGAAAAAACAGGTCAACTTTCGAAGTCACTGAGGTGTTCTGACCGACCATCCTGCTGTTACTTCTGTTCTGCTGGAAATACAATACTCCCCATCTCCTTTCATACTGAAAGGATTGCCTGTAGTGACATCTAGTGATCAATTCCGCATCAAAATGGGGACATTTATGATCATATCGTACATAAAATTTGACTGTTTCTTTTTAAGCGCGGACGTTCGTAATCTTTCCCTGACCGTAGGAGAAGGAAGGAAGTGAGATTACCTGAAATTTAAAACTTTCCCGGCGTAAAGACTGTTCTATAAAATTTCGGGAGAACTGCCGGATGCCTGTAACTTGCTGGTACGGTATTTCGGCGCAGAGTCTTGTGTCTGTCTTCAGGTGAATACTGACGAGCAAGAAGACTTTAAGCTCCTCTATTTAAGATCCCGCCGGGACATGCGTGGTGTTCTAATTGGCAGTGCGCATGCGTTGCTTGAGCACATGTGCTTGTGTTGTAAGTCTGTGCGCTGCTCTACGTACCTTCCGTGGTGAAAAATGGTTCTGAGCACTATGGGACTTAACTTCTGAGGTCATCAGTCCCCTAGAACTTAGAACTACTTAAACCTAACTAACCTAAGGACATCACACACGTCCATGCCCGAGGCAGGATTCGAACCTGCGACCGTAGCACTCGCGCGGTTCCGGACTGAAGCGCCTAGAACCGCTCGGCCACCACGGCCGGCTTCGTGGTGAAAGCTCGCCTCTTCGACAGCAAAACGATCGATTGTTTCGCACGGTAAGATCGCAGGACTACGTCGATTACACAGAGCACGCAGCTTTCCTGCAGTAGTGTCCCATGCAGAATTTGACTGGACACCGCCGTCATGATTGATTCATAAGGGTGTGAGACAGTCGTATTTCCACTGATTCATTGCTGATTGAGCTCTAAAAGTTAGACTATGGTTCACAATTTTTGTTTCATTATATGCCATAGAGTGACCAGTGGAAATACAGTGTTCAGCGATAGCGGACTTAATTGCTTGGAGAAAGCGAGCAGCCTCCTGATGTTCTATAATGCGATCCTCCACACTGCGCGTCGTTTGCTTTGTGCAAGATTTGCCGCATCCACACGGAACCCTGTAAACGCCGGCTATGCCCAACTCTAAGCCATCTTTAATAGATCCCAAAAGCGTCGGAATTTTGGAAGGAGGTCGAGAGATTACTTTAAATTTATGTCTTCTTAATATTCTGCCTATTTTAGCCGAAACATTTATAGTATGTAGTAGGCAAGCAGTCGTTTTTAAGGCTTCATCTTATTCCTTGTTCTGTAGCTTGTACGTCTGTAGCGCTCTCTGTAGTTGCCGAGACGAATATCCGCTGTTTAGGAACACAGTTTTCAGGTGTTCCAGTTCTGTCTGCCCGCTATCGGCTTCTGAGATGGTATGGGCTCGGTGGATCAAGGTCTTTTGAGTGCCCATCGTTTGTGCAGGGTGGGGGCAACTAGTAGACTGTAAATAGAGGTTAGTATGAGTGAATGCCCAATTGAGCCATCGGTCTTACGTCGCGTCAAGACCTCCGAAAACGACAAGAAACCATCTTTCTCCACTTCCGTAGTAAATTGTATTTTTACATGTGTGGAGTTCAGATGTTAACTCTCAGAGACTGTCCAAACCATGAGGCCAAACTAGAAAAGTGTCATCAACGTACCACCAAAATAGTGTTGGCTTTAAAAGAGCTGAGGCGAGTGCTCGCTCCTCAAATTCCCCCACAACAATATTGACCACCAGGGGAGACACCGCCAGATTGTTAAAAAACTAATTGTTGAACAAAAATTACGTCGAGGAGGGAATATGCTCAAACAACGCTGAAATGTCAGCCAAAAACCTATTGCCATTGAGGTGTAATGAGTCCACGAAAGGCACATTTGTAAAAAGCGAAACCACGTCAAAACTGATCAACAAATCACTGCTCTCTAGGTTAAGCGACTGGAATCTTCTGATAAAATCACTCGAATTTCTTATATGATGCGGACAGTTGCCTACAATGTATCTGAGTAAAGATGCCAAGTATTTGGCCAAATCATAGGTGGCTGCTTCATTAGTGCTTACTGTAGCACGTAAAGGTCCACTTCCTTTATGGATCTTGGGCAGTCCATACAGCGGACACAATCGTTTTGATATCGAAGAGGCGAGCTTTCACCACGGATAGCAGCGCACAGGCTTATCGCAGAACCACACGCGCTTCAAAGCATGCGCAGTGCTAATAGGATTTTCAATAGGGGAGCTATCCTCCCCCGGTAGCTGAGAGGTCAGCGCGACAGAATGTCAATGCTAAGGGCCCGCGTTCGATTCCCGGCTCGGTCGGAGATTTTCTCCGCTCAGGGCCTGGGTGTTGTGTTGTCCTACTCATCATTTCATCCCCATCGACGCGCAAATCGCCGAAGTGGCGTCAAATCGAAAGACTTGCACCCGGCGAACGGTCTACCCGACGGGAGGCCCTAGTCACACGACATTTATATTTACAATAGAGGAGCTTAGCGTATTGCTCGTCAGTATTCACCTGAAGATGGCCAGAAAACTCTGGTCCGAAATATCGTACCAGGAAGTTGCAGACATCTGGCAGTTCTCCCGAAATTTTGTAGAACAGGAAGATTATGGTTTAACGTACAGTCAACGACGAAATTATTAGAGACGGAACGTAAGATCTGATTGGGGACGGAAATTGGACATGATCTTCTCAATGGAACCATCCCGGCATTTGCCTTAAACGATTTAGGTAAACCAGGTCAAAGCAATGAGTGAAAGAGGACTTTCAGTAACAGAAGTTACAATTTATGGAGAGAAAAAAACTGTGTTAGGAAGTTAAGAAAAAAGGATATACTTGGCACTCTATTCCTTCACTTGCGTCATTCACCCATGCATATTATTGAGCTTTCTGCTGTACAACGGAACAAAGCAAGGCGGAAAAACAGCCACTCCTTTGCACTGTGCCGATTTGTTCCATTACCTTCATCGACTTATTGGTGAGAAGTTAGCTATATATTCCTGCTGTTAGGGTAATCAATTTCCCCAACGCAGTGCTCTTACCGAAAGATAATAAAGTGAAAAAAAGAATAATCTGAAAACAATTCAATGTGCCAACTATGGTAACTGACTACACTTCAACTTCGAAATCCAATTCTTCAATAAAAATTAGCCGGTCGCGGTGGTCTTGCGGTTCTAGGCGCTGCAGTCCGGAACCGTGGGACTGCTACGGTCGCAGGTTCGAATCCTGCCTCGGGCATGGATGTGTGTGATGTCCTTAGGTTAGTTAGGTTTAAGTAGTTCTAAGTTCTAGGGGCTGATGACCTAAGATGTTAAGTCCCATAGTGCTCAGAGCCATTTGAACCATTTGAATAAAAATTTAGCAACATTTTCTCAAACGTCAGCTTTGCTTTCAGAATATTTTGTTCCCTCTCTGTATGTGTGGCTCAGCCTGAGGGATCGTTTAACACACTGAAAAGAGTAATAAATATTCTTCGTCTCACACTTCATTCTCAGTTATTTTATGGTGCAATTGACATTTATGCCAACGAAAAATCCAGGAAAGTGGTTTTATTAGCTTAATAATCTATTTCATATAATGCTCTGTTACAATCATACCACTGTACCTCCGTTTGTTGAAATAAACTGTGTCACTAAATAGTAGTATTGAATGACAGGTATTCCCTCTATCCTAGATATTGTTTTAATGTGAGTTGTTTGATTTTATTTTGGAAATTTGTGGTAATTTCCTATGGGACCAAACTGCTGAGGTCATCGGTCCTTAGCCTTACACACTGCTTAAACTAAGTTACGCTAAGGACAATACACACACACACACACACACACACACACACACACACACACACACACACACACACACAAACCTATGCCCGAGGGAGGACTCGAACCTCCGACGGGGGCAGCCGTGCGCACCGCGGCAACGCGCCCAAGACCGCAGGGCTACCCTGCGCGGCAGTTGTTTGCTTTGTATATATTGTTATACTCAAATGATGTACTATTTTTAACTGAATTTTTCCGTAGATGTTTACCAGAACATGCCAATCATATTAAATAGGTAACTCTTTCCCAAAAAATTGTATTTCTTTGGTTATGAACTAGCTCTTCGCTTCAATGGAAATCTTCAGGTTATAACTGAATGTGGCAAACACAAGATAAAAATGACGTGCGGCTTACAAAAAAAAAAAAAAAATACTTGTACAGAGGATGCAAAAGAGACATAAGAGATGACATCTAGCGTGTTTATAATGGAAAGTATTGCATTATTATTTCATGTAGAAATATTTACATGCGACTAAACTAAAAACTGCGTCAGTATTTGAGTAAGTAAATTTTACAGAGGAGAAGAAGGAAATCTGGTTTGGTCATTTAATGCTAAGTTAGCATACTGGGTCATATATTTATTGATTTCAAGTTTTTCCAGGAGGGTCATCTTTCTTTTTTTCTGAACAGTATGTAGAACGTAAGAATATGCAACATATGGGTATTTTTCAGTTAAAAGATGTTCGAAAAATGTTGAATCTACTTCAGTCCACGTTCAGCGTCTCTCATGACACCACACATACCACATAGATTGTGAAGTTTTACAAACAGTTAAGAAAGAGTTCGACAGTGTAAAATGGTGCAAGATGTTCTAAAATCTGAGAAAAATATGGGTAAGCTATAGGGAGAAACGGGCAATATACAACATGTACAAGAACCACGAAGAAACAATTCGACTTTTCGCACCATACAGAAGTCTTGTCTAAATCATTCTGCAGTTCATTTTGTTCATCTGGTGAGTTTACTAGAGGGCAGCTTAGATTACCTCCCAAATTGTTTATGTAGATCAGGAGCAGCATACGTCCTATGTAACACTTGTTTGGGGAACGTAAGATATTATTTCTGTTTCACTCCACGACTATTCGTCATTTACTACGAACGTGATCTTTCAGGCAAAAAATCACGAATCCAGTCGCAGAATTGAGGCGATAGTCCACATGCACGCAATTTGATTAGAAGTCGCTTGCGCGACATGGTGTCAAAAGTCTTCTGGAAATCTAAAAATATGAACTCAGTTTGACATTCCCTATCGATAGCACTTATTACTTCGTGAAAATAAAGAGCTAGTTGTGTTTCAGAAGAACATTATGTTCTGAATCTGTGTTGGCTATTTGTCAATAAATCATTTTCTTCGAGGTACTTCATAATGTTCGATCGCAGTATGTGTTACAAAATGCTACTGCAAATCGACGTTAGCGATATGGGTCTACAATTCAGTGGTTACTGATATGGGTCTGTAATTTAGTGGATTACTCGTATTTCCATTATTTGGTACTGGTGTCACCCGTGCAGCTTTTCAGTCTTAAGGTATGTACGGATGTGTTGACGAGTGAGCGGTTGTATATGACTGTCCAGTATGGATCTATTATATTAGCATAGTACGTAACGAACGTAACTGGTATTCAATCTCGATCGGAGGCCTTGCCCTTAATAAATGATTTAAGATGCTTCGCTACACCGCGATATATACTTCTAAGATACCGATGCTGGAAGTTGTTCTTGATTTGAATTCTGGAATAGTTATTTTTTCTTCTTTAGTGAAGGAATTCCGGAAAAGCGTGTTTAGTAGCTGTGTCATCATAACATCACCACTGTTATCGCGAAGTGAAGGTACTGATTGCGTCTTGCTGCTGGTATACTTTACATACGACCAGAATCTCACTGGGTTTTCTGCCTGATTTCGAGATATACTTTAGTTGTGGAAGCTCTTAATAGCAATTCGTCTTGAATTTCGCGCTAAATTTCCAACTTGTATAAAACTTAGCGAATTTTGGAGAATTTGAGTTTTGTTAGATTTTTCGTTGCTTCCGTAAAGTGTTGTGGCCTGTTTTGTGTGCCGTTGGGGATCGGTACCGTCTCTTATTAATTTCTTTGTTATATGTCCTTCAATTCCTATTTATCTGAATTAAAACCACATCTCGCCTACCCTTACATAGGTTACATAATGCAGTCTGACTTAACATCTTAATCAAGTCCTTATTCACAAACTATCCCTCCAACCTCTTTATCTGGTCATCGAACTTCCTGATGACCGTACCAATCGCCATCACCACCAACCTCAATGGGCTCACCTTTGATGCGTTCATCATCATTACAACAATTGAAAGAGAAATCGCAGCGCCTACAAGAAGTTTCGTGTCGCAAACGAAAGCTGGTTGGCGTGATAAGACACTCATGCTCATAAATTAAGGATAATGCTGATACATGGTGAACCAACGCTCTGGTGGGTGGTTTGCGGGTTTAAATCACCTCGGCGTATGACCATGCGGTGCATTTGACCTGCTGTCGTCGCACGGTGGCGCTGGCAGCAGTCCACATACGCAGAGGTGTGTTGGTGCATGTCAGAGTACGGTGCAGCGAGTAAGTGTGGAGACGTTTACAGGCGTGCCAATGGCGACTGTGTGTTGAAAATGGCTCAAAGAACACATATTGATGACGTTATGAGTGGTAGAATACTAGGGCGACTGGAGGCTGGTCAAACACAGCAGATAGTAGCACTGGCCCTCCGTGTGCCACAAAGTGTGATCTCAAGATTATGGCAACGATTCCAGCAGACAAGAAACGTGTCCAGGCGCTACAGCACGGGACGTCCACAGTGTACAACACCACAAGAAGACCGATATCTCACCATCAGTGCCCACATATGGCCACGAAGTACTGCAGGAGGCCTTGCTCGGGACCTGACCGCAGCCACTGGAACAGTTGTCTCCAGACACTCAGTCTAAAGACGACTGAACAGACATGGTTTATTCGCCCAGAGACCTGCAAGGTGCATTCCACTGACTCCTGGTCACAGGAGAGCCCGTAAAGCCTGGTGTCAAGAACACAATACATGGTCATTGGAACAGTAGTCCCAGGTTATGTTCACAGACGAATCCAGGTATAGTCTGAACAGCGATTCTCGCTCGGTTTTCATCTGGCGTGAACCAGGAACCAGATACCAGCCCCTTAACGTCCTTTTTGAAAGGGACCTGTATGGAGGTCGTGGTTTGATGGTTGGTATTATGATTGGTGTATGTACACCCCTGCACGTCTTTGGCAGAGCAACTGTAACAGGTCAGGTGTATCGGGACGTCATTTTGCACCAGTATGTCCGCCTTTTCAGGGGTGCAGTGGGTCCCACCTTTCTCCTGACGGATGATAGCGCACGGCCCCACCGAGCTGCCATCGTGGAGGAGTACCTCGAAACGATATCAAGCGAATGGAGTGGCCTGACCGTTCTCCAGCACGTCTGGGATGCTCTCGGTCGTCGTATAGCTGCATGTCTTCAAACCCCTACGACACTTCAGGAGCTCTGACAGTCACTGGTGCAAGAATGGGAGGCTATATCCCAGCAGCTGCTCGACCACCTGGTCCACAGTATGCCAACCCATTCCGCGGCCTGTGTACGTGTGCGTTGTGGTCATATCCCATATTGATGTCGGGGAACATGCATAGGAAACAGTGGCGTTTTGTAGCATATGTGTTTCGGGACGGTTTTCGCAACCTATCACCAATACCGTGGACTTAAAGATCTGTGTCGTGTGTGTTCCCTATGTGCCTAAGCTATTAGCGCCAGTTTAGTGTAGTGCCACGTTGTGTGGCACAACATTCTGCAATTATCATTAATTTATGACCATGAGTGTGCATCTGAAAGATGATATCTATTCAGATTTCGCGCCAGTCGCATAAGAGTGTTGCTATGGGGATGCAAATCAGGTTTGCTTTAAATACATGCTGAAACTCCCGTGAGCGTTAGTTACCTTTGAGACTGGACGTAGTAAGTTTATGTTAGTCTAGTATGCCATTACAGTGACAAAGACGCCGTTATCAACACCTCACTGAGTTTGAACGAGTTGGTGTAACAGGGCTACAAGAAACTGGATGTTTCTTTTGCGATACTGCAGGAAGACTTGGCAGGAATGTAGGCACTGCACACGGCGGCAAACAGCAGTGATCAGGGGAATGTACGGTCGCTAGAAGACCGGGCACCGGACGGCCGCTTGGCACCACCGAGAGGGAAGACCATTGTACGGCTCTGGCACGTCGAACTGCATCTGCAGCAGCAGTCTGAGCAGCAGTTGGCACCACAGGGACGCAACGAACTGTTACACATCGGTTGCTTCAAGGACATCTCAGAGCCAGACACCCTGCGGTGTGCATTCCACTGACCCCAAACTACCGCCATTTGCGACTTCATTGGTGTCAAGCGAGAGCTCATTGGAGGGCAGGATGGAAGTCTGTTGCGTTCTCTGACGAAAGCTGGTTCCGTCTCGGTGCCAGTGACGGCCGTGTGTTGTTAGAAAGAGATCAGTTGAAGGCCTGCAACCACTCTGTCATCGTGCTAGACACACTGGATCTACACCTGGAATTATGGTCTCGGGGTGCGATTTCTTACGGCAGCAGCAGCACTCGCGTAGTATTCCCCCAACCATGATTGCAACTTTGTACGTCGTTCTGGTGATTAGACCAGTTGTGCCGCCGTTCGTTAGCAGCATTCCAGGGGCAGGTTTCCAACAGGATAATGCACATTTGCATGCTTGCGTTCAACATTCTGGCGGTTACACAGGCAATAAATGTACCAGTATTTCACATCTGCAATGGATTTTCTCGCGCAGACATTAACCTGCGGTCTTGCAATGTTAATCACTTAAATAAGTTATCTGACAAATGTAATCCCGAAACTCCATTACTATTGAATGAGATTTTCACTCTGCACCGGAGTGTGCGCTGATATGAAACTTCCTGGCAGATTAATACTGTGTGCCGGGCAGAGACTCGAACTCGGGAGCTTTGCCTTTCGCGGGCAAGTGCTCTGCCATCTGAGCTACCCAAGCACGACTCACGCCCCGTCCTCACAGCTTTAGTTTTGCCAGTATCTCGTCTCCTACCTTCCAAACTTCTCCTGCGGACATTGCAGAACTAGCACTCCTGCAAGAAAGGACACTGCGGAGACACGGCTTAGCCACAGCCAGGGGGATGTTTCCAGTATGAGATTTTCACTCTGCAGCGGAGTGTGCGCTGATATGATATGAAAGCTGTGAGAACGTGCTTGGGTAGCTCAGATGGCAGAGCACTTGCCCACGAAAGGCAAAGGTTCCCGAGTTCGAGTCTCGGCCCGGCACACAGTTTTAATCTGCCAGGAAGTTCCATTACTCTTCATTAATTTTTTTTGGTGTGGCGATTTTTTCCCGTCAGTATATAATTACCACCAGTTTCAAATATTATTCATCCTTACCAAAGTTTAAGGTTTTATTGACAAGGGGAGGCCACGACGTTTGGAACGCGGATATACTGTAAACTTCGTACACTCGTAGTAATCCATGAGGAGAACAAAATGTGTAAGCAGTAGCGCGTACTTCTCAAGCGTTACTGAGAAAATCGCAAGATAATTTCGGCCGTCAAGTATATATCTGTGCATGGCCATTTCAACCATAAAGCGGCTACAGCCGAGTGGTGCCGGCGCGGTAGCTCAGCGTGTTCGGTCAGAGAGTTAGCTTTCCTTTCCAATAAAAAAGCTGAGCGAACGGATAAACGAAAAAACTGAACGGCTGTCATCGGACGTCAGCCCTGAACAAATTCAGCGAACAATATAGAACAATTCTTTTTTCTTTTTTTAGGTGGTTGGCGTTCAAGCCGCTAGATCGCTGGATCGAGTTCCGTTCGTCAGTTTTTTTTATTTTTAACGCAGTCGTTTTCTTTACTATTTATATTACAATTGACATAATGGGAAAAATACGTGTAATCGGATGGACTTCAATTAAATTTACAATGCTATTTGGCAGTCTACTAATTTTTATTATCACGAACAATACAATATTCATAACTATCGACTAGTAAAAGACCAAACGCATAAAGTGATACTGAAAATGCATGCTTGTCCGTGTCTTCAAAACTGTTCATATTTAATCGAAAGAGAAATGACTTCTTCGAACACGCTATTAAAATACACTCGATACTGCATAACCAATTATCAGCGCCGATTTTTAAGGAAATACTGCGTTATGCATGGTTTGCTTCCAAACTATCGTCTGAAAGAGAGGTTTTTGAAAATGTTAACGAGGTTTGTTTTTCCACGGAAAACGTCAAAAGACCTTGCGTATGCGGCCGGCCTGAGTGGCCGAGCGGTTCTGGGCGCTACAGTCTGGGACCGCGCGACCGCTACGATCGCAGGTTCGAATCCTGCCTCGGGCATGGATGTGTGTGGTGTCCTTAGGTTAGTTAGGTTTAAGTAGTTCTAAGTTCTAGGGGAATGATGACCTCAGAAGTTAAGTCCCGTAGTGCTCAGAGCCATTTGAATCATTTTTGTACCTTGCGTGTGCGGAAACATAGCATTTATTCAATTCAGCTGGTGCCGTTTAACTTTATGTTTTCCATGTTTTTACGAAAAATACCATCCTGCAACTTGTACTCGTAAAGTCGAAAGCGACGATTAATTGTACAACTTTCGAAAGCCGTCTGTGCCGGCCAAAACTTGGAGGTAACAAGTCGTTTCGGGCTCCTCCCAGGTATAAGGGGTTTCTCAAATCACGGACAAGCATACATTTTTAGTATCACTTCATGCGTTTGGCCGTTTACTAGTCGATAGATATGAAAATTACATTATTTGTGATAATAAAAATTAGTAGACTGCCAAATAACATTGTAAATTTAATAAAGTTCTTCCGATTACACGTATTTTCCCCATTATATCAATTGTAATATATATAATAGAGAAGATGGCTGTGTTGAAAATAAAAAAAAAGAACTGACGAACGGAATTCGATTCAGCGATCCAGCGGCTTGAACGCCAACCACTTTCTTTTCTTTTTTTTTTTTTTTAAATTTGGTCTGACCTATTCGTTGAATTTGTTCAGGGCGGACGTCCGATTATACCCGTTCAGTTTGTTCGATGGTCCGTTCGCTCAGTTCTTTTATTAGAAAGGAAAGCTAACGCTCTAACGGAACACGCTGAGATACCGTGCCCCCACCACTCGGCTGCAGCCGCTTCACGGTTAAAGTGGCCGTAATCGCGATGTGATTGACAAGTAAGTGTCCCTCTTGATAAGTATGGAGGTGTGATTACACATGGCAATCACATCGCGATTACGGGCAGCGTGGGGTTCACGCCTGAGCCTCAGGACGTGCGCTAGGAGCGCATGTCGGGTGTTTCAAGCGTCAACTTCGCGTCTCATTATCTCGGGATGTAAAGGGAATATTGAGATGCAATCAACGCCATTGTGTATGTGCTTTGTCATACTATGGATTGCTGAAGCAAAAATATAGGAGGTCCATCTAAAAAAACATAAGTTTGTTTTTAATAATACATATGCTTTCGTTTTAGAATGTTTCCAAATATGCACATTCATGGGCCCCAGCCCTACATTGATACCGGTGAAAGTCGTTTTCCAATAGCTGTTATTGTTCCAGAGATATTTTGGGTGGGCAAGATAGCGGGGACACCCTGTATATTTGACGACAGAAATTATCTTGCGATTTTCTCAGTAACGCTTGAGAAGTACGGGCTACTGCTTATACATTTTGTTGTCCTCATGGATTACTACGAGTGTACGAAGTTCGCAGTAAATTCGCGTTCCAAACGTCGTGGCCTCCCCTTGTGAGTGTAACGGTTTTTAAACGTGCATGGGCGACGAGTAACCACATTGTTGCGTCTTATATTTTCACCTGTTACAGAAAGTCCCTGGACTGACTCACCCTGCTGGCAGACGGCTCCCACGGCGAGCATGGCGACCTCGCCCCACTTGTCTCGCAGCTGCGCGCCGGCCGCGTGGAACTGCTGCAGGTAGGCTGTCAGCTGCGGGTCTCCGCGGCGCCACTCCCAGCGGGTGGCGGCCAGCAGCAGAGCGGCGCACATAGCCACCAGCGCTGTCGCCGAGGCCCAGACGGCGCGGCTGAAGGGCAGCGTGAACAGGTTGCTCACCAGCGACAGCGGCGGCTGCCGGAACACGAACGCCGCGCTGCAAACACCGCAGCAGGTCAGTCACAATACAGGAACACTTTGCAACCAGACCAGACGGATTCAGTCACAAAACAGGAACACTTTGCAACCAGACCAGACAGAGTCGTTTTAGACGATCCATTACTGAAGTGGACGTGGGATGGCTGCTGGTCATAAACTTGTAGAAACGCCAATGGTTCAAATGGCTCCGAGCACTGTGGGACTTAACATCTGAGGTCATCAGTCCCCTAGAACTTAGAACTACTTAAACCTAACTGACCTAAGGACATCACACACATCCATGCCCGAGGCAGGATTCGAACCTGCGACCGTAGCAGCAGCGCGGTTCCGGACTGCAGCGCCTAGAACCGCACGGCCACCGCGGCCGGCAGAAAGAAACGCCAATAGCCGTACTTTATGAGCCGTAACAAAATTTGCTCGCTGTGGCAATCGCAGCTTTGGTGTCTCCCTCTGGTGGGAAAGGGGAAAGGCTGCCTGTTCACGTGCATTGAAGGGGCGCTATGAGCTCCGCAGTCGGGCATTCGCGCGCCGGAGATCAACGCCTCGTGTTCTGTGTGTGTCGTCGTTTTGTGCTTAAGTGGTTCAGTGTTATTCGTTTTTGTGCACCTACGTTCACGTGTGACACTGTTCGTCTCTGTCCAAGTGTCGGAACAGATTTTATCTTGGACTCTACGCCCGTGAACGGCTTCATGTATTTTAAAAAGTGTTTGTCTACGTTTCTATGTCCACCATGTTTTTTTCTCTCGATGTCTTCATTTGTATCTTGTGTGTTCTCTGAGGCCAAAGAGCGGCGTAGCATGCTGCTGGTGGCCTGCCTGTTAACAGGTTTGAAAATAACAATAAAGAAAAAAAAACTCCGCAGTCGGTCAGTCTGTCAGTCTGAGTCTAGTCAATTGGTCAGCCGGCTCAGTGTCGCGCAGTCAGTCTCTGTCTGTCTGTCTGTCGGTCTGCCGTACATTAAGGCAGTCAGTCGGAGTGAGGCTAGGTCAGTCTCGCGTCTCCAGTTGCTGGTCTGTCTCTCGTTTGCTTTTGTGCGGCAGTTAGTGTCTGTCTGTCGTAGGAGTGGTAGTATGTCTGTCGTCTGGATCAAACTTAAAAGCCAAAAAAAAAGTCTTGCCACTCCGCCAGTAACGGAACTCGGCTAGTAGTCACCCGGTCGGGGCTGAGTTCCTGCATCTGAGTCTGCGCGTTAGGGAACGGTCATTGGCGGTTGGATCAGTCGGTTGGTTGGTCGTGCACTGAGACACGAGATGACTTGTCCGCCTTGAGCGTCGGCGGATGTGAGGTCCCCACGTGAGTCCAGTGGGCAGCGCCATATAGAAAGGGGTAGTGGCTTCGCGGTTCACAAGAAAGCAACAGGAGCGGAACCACGACATCGGGCTGGCCGGTGCGAGCTGCGACGCCGTGAGACGGGAGATCGGCGCGCCTTCCTGCGTCCGTTGAAGCGGCTGGCAGCGGACGGTTCGGGAGAGCGTTGGGGGTGCTGCGCCAGGTCTTTGCCAGCAATCGCAGTTTATTAGAAGTTAAGTGAATGCTGATAAGTTGTTTCATTTACTTGTTAAATTCGACATGTTTTCTTGGTTAGTCTCGTCCCCAGCTTGCTCGCCTGTCTTTCATTCGCATTTGTTAGGCAGTGTCTGTCTGTCTGTCTGTCGGTCTGCCGTACGTTAATAGCTGCCTCTGTCATGTTTGTCGGATTCGGTGTTAACGAATTTATTGCTTAAACGCCGAATTCTTGAAATATGTTTTTATCTTGCCTATCATCTTGCGAGGTGGTGTATGTGTATTGCAGAGTATGTTGTACATTTTATGTAAGTCTGCATTTCATGGGTTTTATTTAAATAGTAATTTAAGTTATAAGGTTGTAAGAGTCCTTAAAAAAAAGAGAGAGAGAGAGAAAACAAATTGCACTTTCGGTGGCGAATAATTTGAGTGTTGTACCATTTCCATCCCTCTTACGGGGTGCATAGTTTACGTGTTTGTGTGAGTTGTTAAAAATTTTTTAGTTTAAAGTAATCTGGTGTGTTGCAGATTTGCACCAGTGTACTCTTTCAGAGGTTGTTGTGAGCGGTCATGACTACGGCCGTGTTGAAAGGGAGCCGAAGGCTCCTATTGTTAATATTGTTCCTTCTGCCTCTAAGTAAAATTGTAACTTGATATTTCGAGGGTGCTTTTCTGCTTATAATTTTAAATCTGTTTTTGAAAAGGCTTTTAGGAATAAAAATTACATTTGTTAAAAGTAATTTCATTTTCCATCGGTTACTTCCTGGCAACTACTTCCACGCTCAACTAGTGTGATTAAATATGTTAATGTTCTCGATGAATCGCTAGTAAATAAAGAAAAATTCTTTAAAACAATTTTTTTGAAAGTAAATTCACGGTTCACTTTAAGTAAAACATGTTATTATGTGACCTGTTTCTACACTAAATTAGTGTCGTCTTCAGGCACCTATGTAAATAAATGGTGAGGTACGATGTATGTTCACTGGTTTTATGGATTTCTATTTACACAACACGTGCACTTCAGCCATCTAACAATACACTAATGTACATGATACCTGTCCTAATGCACTGGGGTTTTGGATATCACTATTGGCTTTGCATAGCGGTCTGAAGATGACGGGAATGTAGTGAAATAAAATGAAATGATCGTATGACATTGGTGGTGGGGAGGCCCAACCTGGTGTAGTTCGGCCGCCGAGTTGTCTTCTCAGGTGACGTCATACTGAACGGTTTGTGTGTCGATGATGATGAAATGATAATGAGGACCACGTAACACCCAGTCTCCGAGCGAAAAAAAAAATCCCGACTTGGCCGGGAATGGAACACAGACCCGCTCGTGACAGCCAGACACGCTGAGCACTCGGCTAAGGAAACAGTCGAAACTGCGCGTAATTCATATGTTTTATAAACACTATGGTTGTTGGCATACCCAATTCCTCAAAAAAAAAAAAAAAAAAAAAAAAAAAGAGAAAAAAAAAAAAAACGGAATCGTGTATGTTGACTTGCGTAGGGTAGCAAATATGCGAAAGCCACAAGCTGAAGTGGTGAATTGGCGGTCTCACAAGATGCCCGAGCCACGGACGCCGTTCGGCCAGCAAGTCGTTTGTCGAAATACGTCGGCAGACCGATCAAAAACCGGAAAAAAGCCGAAGTCGTCAAAAGGCAAACTCTTAAGTAGCAAGGGAGTATTCCGAAAGTGTAATCCAAGATAAAATATACATGATCGCTGTGCTGGTACCGTTAAGGCTCCTGTTCAATAGCGTTACAGACATACTGCAAGTAAGCCTACTGGTTTTTCAAGCTGCGTGATTCTTTAAGAGGGGACGTTAATGAAAAACAGACACTATTTAGAACACGCACCAAATCCACAATTGTGAAGATACGGCAATGAAATTTTGTCCCATGCTTTACGAGAAATTAACACATTTACATGGTGTCCATAAATGAACATCCAATTAACGATCTATGCCACATTCGCTGGTGTAAATATTTACAGACTCACAGGGATAACAACCTCTCCTTAGATTATACATATTTAACTTATTATGAAATTTAAAAATTTTATTATCAGAAATGTGTGTACCATTTTCTCAGAAACTAATCAAGAGATTTCTAGAAAATTTTCTTTGTTTAATTTATTTATGTATGTTGAGCGTTTTGAATATGTCGAATAGGACAATTTTAATAATTTTTTTAATTATAGTTCTGCAACTTCAATAGAAAATTCATGCAAAAGTCCAAGCCCTTTGTTCCATATCTCAGAATTTGAGACAACATTTATGGTTCAAATGGCTCTGAGCACTATGGGACTTAACATCTGAGGTCATCAGTCCCCTAGAACTTAGAACTACTTAAACCTAACTAATCTAAGGACATCACACACATCCATGCCCGAGGCAGGATTCGAACCTGCGACCGTAGCGGTCGCGCGGTTCCAGACTGTAGCGCCTAGAACCGCTCGGACACCCAGGCCGGCACAACATTTATTTTGCTTATCGAAAGAGTGTACAAAATTTCATAATTCTGGCCTTCATAGATCCTGAAAAACGGTACATAAATGTAAGAAAACATAATATTTAGGAAATGCAGTTTTTGAAGTTCAACTTAACCTTTTTTCTTCTGGCACCTCTTCCGAAGGTTCCAGATTTGTACTCAGGGTCCTCTTTCCCTTCAAGGCTTCTCTTCTGTTTTCTCGTTTTCTTCCTTCTTTTGTTTACCGGGTCTTCAACTGACTTTTCAGGTACAGAGAGGCACTATAAACGTATTTCTCTCAATAACTCTCGAGTGAAATTTCCTGTCTTAAAGCTCATTCTCTCTAACACATTTATCTTCTCTACGTTCCCGCCACTTAACACAAGAACTGCATCGTAAATTGCAATTCTGACAACTGTAGCAAATGAAAATGTGGTTTTAGGGACTCGCTTCCATAGCAGTGAATTTAATGAATAATTTGGATTACGGGTTTTGCTCTTAAGAAAATTTTATAGAAGTTCTGGATCCGCCAAAAATCTGTAAGTGGGCTTGACAACATCGAGGATACAATTTGGCAGCCTGTCCTTGTGGATGTGGAAGTTGTTACCCCATTGAACCCGTAGATATTTACACCAGCTGATGTGGCACGGATGATGAATCGGATGTTCATCTGTTGACACCGTGTAGAAATATTTAGCTCATACTGCAAGGAGTTCTGTCAGATAGCCTTTCCGTAATACACTTGCAGAACGTCTATCGTCTTCTTTGTGTGTCTGTTGTGTCCACCAGCGGATTTGATTCATCATAAACAAAGCAGCTGATTTGTTATTGTTTCTAAGATATGGAACAGAGCCACAGATGATATATGAAACCAAAGAGTGTAACAATACCACAGAAGGAAAGTTGCTACTCACCATATATCGGAGATGCTGATTCGTGATGGGCACCACAAAAAGATTCACACAATTTCAGCTTTCGGCCATATACAATATAGTACTCAACATACTCGTCCATCCTTACACAACCCCTGCTCCCAATCCCTTACCTCATGGCTCATACTCCTGTAATAGACCTAGATGCAAGACCTGACCCATACATACTCCTACCACCACCTACTCCAGTCTGGTCCATAACATCACCTATCCCATGAAAGGGGTAGATGACCTCTCCTGCCCTCTGTCTAAACTGCGACACTTGAGTGTCCGCCACTCCCACCATACATCCCTCCCCCTCCCTGCCCCAGCCTCCTCCTTACCGCACCCATTCGCCACTCCCATCATGCACTGGTGCTGCTGCTCGCAGTGTGGTTTCAGTTCTCTGAGACTGCAGACGTGTGTACAAGTTGCGTTTGCGTGTGTGTGTTTGCATGTGTGTATGTGTGCCTACTGCTGACAAAAGCCTTAATGGCTGAAAGCTATAATTGTGTGTATCTTTTTGTTGCGTCTATCGCGACTCAGCATCTCCACTGTATGGTGAACAGCAACTTTCATTCTCTGGTATTGTTACATTCCACCCTGGATTTTCCATTGTTTGAAACCAAAAGTGTGAATCACAGCCTTCTACATGTATCCTGTGCAAGTTTAATTGAAAGTAATCCACGGAATGTTGTTCACCAAGCTAGTACTGAAGTGTTGCTTCAAAAAGAAGGCGTGGCAGGAAATTCGTGTCATGTATTTAATTATTTTTCATGTACTTCAAATGCGATTTCAAACCTGAAATTTAGGGGAATTATAATCGATGAGTTCTACAAATAAACAAAACATAAATTGGAAATTTATGTTTTTGGGCAATTCCATGAACGTTTTCTCATAAAGCTGCTCGCCTGCTTGCTTGTGGCCGTGTCCAACATACCTGTCACTGGTGCCTCACGTCTATGATCTTAAGGTTTCGACCCTGACTAAAGTTTATGTCTCTGAGTTAAGGTACTAAATCCTCGCTCCTTTAACAGGCACGTAACGCTCTAAAGTTCCAGCGTGATGACGTTGGAGGCGTGACCAGTCGGTGCACTGGATGGCTGTGGTTTATCCAGTGTTTGCGAGGCATAACGTGGGCTGCATTCAGGGAAGTGCTTGCCAGGAGAGGCCAGGGTGGTGGGCATAGTTCTGTCTACATTGGCTACCATCGTCCCTCAATCGTCCTTTCAAGGGTGCAAGTGGCTTGTGGTGGGTTCGGGGGTGGCACTGCCACCGTGCCATCGGCATTGGTGTGAGTGGCGGTGGTGGCAGCTTGTACCTGCGCCATATGGGCTACGGGACTCTCTGGGATCATGAGTGTGTGTGTTGCTGACTGGATGATGTGGAGGCACTGTATAATTCTGATTCTTATAACGCACTAGCTTCTGCAGTCCGCGACGTCCAAACACTGGCCACCATGTGACCAGTTACGTCGCTTTGTATACACCCCGAGGCTCGGCCAAAGGTGCGAGCTCAGCCTTGGAAGCCCGCACAATGTCTGTAAGGAGCGTAACGATGTTTACCCATGTCAGATTAATGTTAAGTGCAAGCACAACAGTTTGATAATAAATACGCACCTATCCTTAATGAGTGTACTTCTTGCGAGGGGAAAAGCCAATTGGGAACAAGGGAAACCACCTACAAAAATTAACGAAATAAAAGGAATTCCCAGATACGTAGTATAAGTTAACACAATATATACTCAGTATTCTTTTCAGTCCTCTCTTCACTGAAGTACTGGTCACACGTTTACACGATGTACATGTCAAACATTGTATTTCTTGACCTTTGGAATAGTCATTAACTGCAATGTTATTCTCATATATCACGTTATAATAACATACTCATGATGATCTTTGCTATGATAATACAAATACTAATAAAATTGTGTAAGTTACTAAGTTCTAACGGCATAATGCATCAGTTTTATGACCTTCGTTCTACTTGTCTGGTTATGAACGATGAAATGTTATACAAATGAAGCCGGCCGCGGTGGTCTAGTGGTTCTGGCGCTGCAGTCCGGAACCGCAGGACTGCTACGGTCGCAGGTTCGAATCCTGCCTCGGGCATGGGTGTGTGTGATGTCCTTAGGTTAGTTAGGTTTAAGTAGTTCTAAGTTCTAGGGGACTTATGACCTTAGATGTTGAGTCCCATAGTGCTCAGAGCCATTTGAGCTAATACAAATGAAATGACACAATTTCAGAGACTTTACTGGTCTCCTGAAGCGACGAGTGAAAATTTGTACCAATGCCGGCGAATTTACAGTAGAGTGGGGCGGCAATGAGAATTTGGATCGAAGAGGGAGGCACGCCGGGATAATCCGTGTAGGTGTGTGAACCACTGTGCCATGGTGGCTTAGTGGCTAACGCGTCTGCTTAGTAAGCAGTCTGCTTTCCGCAGCCGTGCTGCCCGGTCGTCTGTTTACGTCCCTGCCGCGGAGCTTCGCGCTTGCGCGGTTGTTTACTTCATGTTAGCCTTCGCTAGTTCTTACACTTTCGAACAAGAATGGTTCATTCGTGCCGACAATCTACTATCAAACCGAGCGAGGTGGCGCAGTGGTTAGACACTGGACTCGCATTCGGGAGGACGACGGTTCAATCCCGCGTCCGGCCATCCTGATTTAGGTTTTCCGTGATTTCCCTAAATCGCTCCAGGCAAATGCCGGGATGGTTCCTTTCAAAGGGCACGGCAGACTTCCTTCCCCGTCCTTCCCTAATCCGATGAGACCGATGACCTCGCTGTCTGGTCTCCTTCCCCAAACAACCCCCAACCCAACCCCCCCTACTATCAAGATCAGCTTTAATAATGTCTTTGCACGATCGAAGGCATTTGAAGTAGAACGATTTATACGTGAAGAATTTAAAAGTGAACCACAAGATATGATTAGTACCCACTTTTCTATCACAAGCAGTGTGGTCTACTTCAAACTGATCAACGATACTGTGTGTAACAAAATCTTACGCGACCATAAAGATGGACTTAAATGTAAACATTCAGACGACCATGTCGGAACGGTAGCCATTGATCATGCAGGACTTGGACTGAGAACTGTAAGAGTATTTGAGCTACCATTCGAGGTTCCGCCCAAGATCGTGATTATCGTGCTACAACTCTATGATCGGGTACTTAGTGACATAGCCGAAAAATGGACAACCTTTACCATACCCGGTACTTAATAATGTGTCCGCCCCCCGTAAATGAGTGGTCAGCGTGACAGAATGTCAATCCTAAGGGCACGGGTTCGATTCCCGGCTGGGTCGGAGAGTTTCTCCGCTCAGGGACTGGGTGTTGTGTTGTCCTAATCATCATCATTTCATCCCCATCGACGCTCAAGTCACCGAAGCGGCGTCAAATCGAAAGACTTGCACCAGGCGAACGGTCTACCCGACGAAAGGCCCTCGTCACACGATCTCCCTCTCTCACTTAATAGTGTGCGACAAATACGGATCGAACTATCAAAACATGTGCCACCTTATCTCATAATTGGAGGCTGCAGAGCGATAGTCATTTACGATGGTCAGCCGAAAACTTCCTCAGGTTGTGGTCAGGAGGACCACGTTCGCTCAGCGTGTCTCCAACGATGAATTTCGCAAATACCGACAGGTGAAGCTCTAGCAACACCTGTGGCGACTTCTCTCCCTGTCACATATGCAAATGTGTTCCGGAAGAACGCCCCACCGAGCAGTGACAACGCCCAACAGCTGGACAGGCCAGTCGAAAAGCCGACGACGGCGGCGACGCCCCCCCCCCCCCCACCCCCCCACCGAGCAGCACCGACCGAAATCACCCGTACAGAGATCGGATGAGCAGATGGTCATCGACAGTCGAATAGTGCCAACGGCTGCCTTCGTGTCAGACTGCAGTGGTGACAGAGACACTCGCCCGCATTCGGATACGGAAATGCACACGCGGAGGCAAAGGTCTCCGAAACGGCGCAAGAAACGACGTCTATCGCCGTCGGACGGCTCCTTAATACGTATAGAGGGCGACGATCAAACAACGGCTGAGGAAGACGGCCACCTTACAGAGGGTCCGTAGACTCCTCATCCAGAACGCTATCGTCTCGACAGCAGCGTCCGAAACTGGCAGCGGCATAACAATACTTCTTAAAGAAGGCATCACGGCAGAGGATGTACTGTACCTACAGTCGGCACGGGGATTAGCAATGACAGTACTTCGTGTGCGACACATCAACACGTATGCACCGTCAGGAACAGACAGGAGGCGAGAGCGTTCCCGCTTCTTCGCAGACGAATTTGCCCCGCTCTTCACGACCGATTAATCCTAGGCGGAGATTTTGATTGTGTGCTAGCACCGAAAGACCAATTCCCGCGATATAACCCGTGCCCAGAACTACGAAGCTTGGTGCAGAGTATGCATCTGGTTGACATCTGGGAGTACGTCCACGGCCTCCGTCCTGGATACACTCGTACAACGAGTCACTCCGCTCGTCGTCTTGACCGAGTATATGTCACATGCAATCTTAACACTGACGTGCTGGAAGCAGAGCTGTGGGCTACAGCCTATACCGACCATACAGCATTAATATGTACAGTCTCCCTCCGGCGGCAGCAAGTGTGGCGTAGCCGCGGTGCTTGGAAAATGAATGTCGCCGACTGCGGGACCCAGCTTGTCGAGACTTCATTGAAGATGGTTGGTGATCTTGCGAACGACGCCTTCGGTCGTATCCCACTACCCCAAGTTGGTGGATGGGTTGCTCCAGACTGGCACTGTGCCGTGCAATGATGACATATGGTCGTGAGCAGGCAGTGTGGCGACGTCAGACGATGGACTTCTATTTCACGGTGCTACAGGAATGCGCCGAAGAAATGCCTTCTCCGGAGCGGCAAGAGGCGGTACAACGAGCAAAGGCCAAAATTATATCTATCATTCGACGCCACCCGAAGGTACGACGGTCACGACACGGACACTAGATGGGGTTGCAGGGGAACGCCCATCGATGTGTTACATCATCGACGAAAACAAAAGACGACGAACAGCCCTAGTACATACCGTGGACACGGGTGATGCCAGACACCTAACATCGCAACAAGAAATAGGCAATGCCTTTGTAGAACATTACACTCAGCCATTACACTCAGCCATTTACGAAGTTAAGCATACTATTCTCGGCACCATTGATCCAGAGGCGAAAGCACAACTGATGGAGGAGATTACAGAGGAGGAAGTGATGGAGACCATTGGTAGGGGAGCGGTGAACAAATTGCCGGGACCAGATGGCCCCCCTCTGGAATTATACAGGACCTTTAGCTAGGTGATCGCACCACGATGGACTACTATCTGCCGCGAATTAACGTCTCCTGACTTACCTTTACCACCGGCTTTTGTGGAGGGGCTGATCATCCTGACACACAAATCCTCAGGTGGTACATGGATATGGGACTGCCGATAACTGACGCTCCTTAACTGCGAGTTTAGCAGCAAGTGTCCGAATAGTATTGCGCCAAGTACTCTCTCTCGATCAACCTTCGCTCGGCGGAGATCACCCAGACGGCGCTTGTTGAATATCGTGATTTGATCACCCTAGATGGGTACGCCTCGGTGGCGCACTATCGTCAATAAGTTTTGATCAAGCCTTTGATAGAGCAGCCATAACTATCTTGCAGACGTCCTGAGACACATGCGTTTTCCACGACTATTTATCGCTGTCGTGATGCGGCTACTCAGCAGTGCCTCCTCCTGCTCGTCAATGGCTGTACGATAAAATATCTAGTCGTAGCGAGATCGGTCAGACAAGGATGTCCCTTATCACTGACGTTACATGCACTGGCTCTCGACCCGTTACTTTGCGGTCTACAACGCCGCTTGACAGGACTGGCTTTGCGAGGATATACATTTACGTACAAGTCTTACTCGGATGACCTGGTGCTGATAGTACAGAATGAAGACGATATGAGTGTGGCTTTAGATTGGATACGCAAATATGGAACGGCCACTGGCAGCCGTATAAATATGAACTGACGGAAGAATGTGTAGCACCCTTAAGCCTCATGGATACCTTGAAATGCCTAGGTATTGTTTTTATCAACGACATATGTCGCACAGCAGCGTACAGCTATAAGAGACGATTACAGTCTGTCCGGATGGGCGTTAGAGGCATCACACGGGCGTCAGCCATGATCCAGCGGGTCACGTATGTTAACACCTACCTGTCGTCACGAAATCCGCATTTTGCTCAAGTTCTCCCAATGTCGGTGACGATAGCACGACGAATACTTGTTCAAAATGGTTCAAATGGCTCTAAGCACTATGGGACTTAACATCTGAGGTCGTCAGTCCCCTAGACTTAGAACTACTTAAACCTAACTAACCTAAGGACATCACACACATCCATGCCCGAGGCAGGATTCGAACCTGCGACCGTAGCAGCAGCACGGCTCCAGACATAAGCGCCTAGAACCACTCGGCCACATCGGCAGGCCGATGAATACTGGCGGCGTTCGGTTCCTTTGTGAGTGCAGATCTACTTTTTAAAGTAAGATACAACGCCCATACCCTCCCTCTTAGTAGGGGTGGGCTTGGTCTTGCGCATGTTCGTGATCGAGCGGTGACACTATATAACAGCACAGTGCTGAAACTGTGGAGACGACATCAGACTTGTCTGACAAGAATCTTAATAGGAGAACTAGCACCAGTTTCTCGAATGGCGCCAGTGGCGGTCTGGGACATTTCCCAGTCACTCCAGCACATACGCACTTTTTTTTATAGAGTACAGCTACGTTCATAAGGCTCTGTCGGAAACCAGACCTGCAACGGCGCGTGACGTACGAGGCGTGTTTTTCAAGCAAGTACCGTTTTGAAATTACAAAAAGACCTGCTAAGATATCCCAATAATTCTTCCTTGTTTACGTTGAGTACTAAGTGTTTAAGATGCCTCCGATAATCGTGAGTCCCACCGACTGTGAAGTACGGGCTCTTATAAGATTTCTTAGTGCTTAAGGCCTAAAAGCGATCGATATTCATCGCGAGATCTGTGCAGTTTACGGAGAAAACATTATGAGTGATGAAATGGTAAGAAAGTGGGTGAGAGCATTTAAAGATGGCAGCACAAATGTGCATGATGAACGACGGAGATGGCGTCCTTCGGTCGTTAATGAAAGTTTGGTGCAGGAAGTGGACAATAAGGTGAGAGAAAACAGACGCTTTACGATTTCCTCCTTGCGGAATGACTTTCCTAATGTTTCTCGTAGTGTTTTGTATGGCATTGTGACCGAGCACTTGAATTACTGAAAATTGTGCGATCGTTTGGTACCGAAAATGTTGACAAATGTGCACAAAACCAAACGTTTAGGCAGTGCATTGACTTTCCTTGAGGGGTACCACAACGACGGTGATGATTTCTTAAGCCAAATTGTTACGGGCGATGAAACATGATTGGCCTACGTCACACCAGAATCAAAGCAACAGTCCATGGAAGTTGAGCAAGGGCATCGTTTTGCTGCAAGACAATGCCCGTCCGCATGTGGCGAATCAGACCGAAGGTCTCATAACATCTTTTCGATGGGAAACTCTAGATCATCCTCCGTACAGCCCCGATCTTGCACCCAGTGACTACCATCTGTTCCTGCACTTGAAGAAACACCTGGGCGGTCAGCGTCTTCAAGACGATCACGAAGTCAAAACAGTGGTGATGCAGTGGTTAACAAGTCTGGCGGCAGACTTCTATGAGGAGGGTATTAAAAAACTGGTACAACGTTATGACAAGTGCCTCAGCATTGACGGAAATTATGTAGAAAAATAGATAAGGTACAAGCTTACATGTAAAAATAAAATTATTGAGATATCTTAGCACGTCTTTTTGTAATTTCAAAACGGTACTTACTTAAAAAAACACGCCTCGTATATCGGATACTAACGACTGGACGACTCAGCAAAACTATTGAGAGGAAGCATCCACATATCAATTGGCACATAGTATGCTGATCGGTACTCCATGTTTCCATAGACACAGAGACGCGTGCAACGCGTTAATGGTAAAAATGTCACCCGGTCCAGACTCCATGCGATTCATATGACAGATTCACCATTGTACCCTCAGCGCCAAACTCTGGACAACGACGAACACCGCATCATATGCGGCCCTTCGGCAGAAGTGTAGCTTTTGGCGACACAAATGATCGCTTTCTTTCTTCGAATGGGACAAGATTGAACCAGGGATTATATTCTTTCCGGACGGACGTAATACCCACGTACCAAAACGAATTCCGTAACGTGGCTTCGAGGCCAGACGGTGCTCTATTTGTTCAGAGATGACCCACAGAATGTAATAGACTTTTGGACCTTTTTACAGGAACGACATCTAAAGATCGTGAACAATCCGAAATTCCGACAGCATTTCCCTAACTTCCTATGGAGTGCGTTTCAAGAGCCCCGCATACCTGGAACTTTCAGGATAGGAGAAGTTAAATTTTCGATGCGAAGAAATAATGAACAGAAGATAAGAATCGATGGATACATTATACTTATACCGGGATGACGTAACAGCGGGGGGGGGGGGGGGGGGATTGTAAATACGATTCTCCGTTGTGATGTGTGTTTCTTTCTTTATGTAATGCGATAATAATGTTCAGTTTACTAGCTTTCAAGCAATACTGACATATTATTTGTAGTATGACAATGCAATGGCTGTTACCGAAATTTAACTTCACTTAAATGTTATATGTGAACCAGGATTTGCTTTAATTTGTGAAAGATATTGATTGAAATTTGAAGCATAATTGGAGAAGCATTTCTTTTTAAGGTAATGTGTCTTTTATTTTTGACGTATGATTACCTTTCCAAAGCTTACTGCTTATCACAACGTTAATTTTACGTCAGTCTGGTTTATAGTTATCCTCTCAACTTATATGTGTATATGATAAAGAAATTGTTAATTTCATTTTGTAATACCAACATAAAGGTAGTTTTTTGAGTTCTGTTGTTCCTGTTTAAATGTTAAAAAAAGCGGTAGAGCACTTGCCTGCAAAAAAAAAGAAAAAGAAAAGAAAGATAAGCAGGTGACACGGATTCGATTCCCGGCCATGGAACAAATTTTCACTCGCCACTTCAGTCTACATACATAACACGAAATGTTATTTTACTTATAACTTCTATCTGGATGATGTCAGTTTTAAATAAGGTTTTAACGATGTCTTGAGCTGTCGTGACAATTAAACTAACCAAGAATGCTTTTATGATCTGACGATTTTCACGTGTAGCTGAAACTAGTAATAAACTAAAATAAATTATTTGCGATCTTGACTCATAGGATATTCAACGCTTCATGTACCAAATGCGTCAGTCGATTTTGGAGCAATGTTAGTGTAAGAGCCTACTTGTTTGTAAATTAACTGTCCTCTTAGTGGTATCCGCTGACCATTGTAGGATGTCACTTGTCTCTCTGTTCTCCGAAGCAGAGCGGAGCCAGTCGGTCGGTATGTGCGCAAGTTGATTAGATACGACTTTCTCTTTCTTTTTGAGATGTTTGAGAAATACTACTACCTTTGGTGGCTGGACTTCCTGGATGAGTGGTTTAAGAGTAATTTTATTTCTTCTTCGTATTTAGTTGGCCTATGGGCCCAGTGGTCCTTTTACACCTACCTTGGTAAGGTTACTACATATTTTAAGTTATTGGGATTCCTGTTTTATTTTTCATGGCACTTTAGTTCGATGCTATCCTTCTGATGCAACAGATCCTGTATAATCAATATGTCCGTCTTAGTAAAACTGCTTTTTCCGGAAGTTTCTGTATACGCTTTGTGATTTGATTCTGGGTTATTTCCCTGTCTAATTTTTGGTGCATATCTTGTGTTCGTGCCCATCTTATCATTCGGAATCATTCGTTCTGTAGAACGTGTTAAATTTTGATGTTGGTGCTGCTGGTTGTCCCTCCACCTACAGCAGCAACAGGAAATGGCCGGAACTATTGTTGTCTTGTATGAACTTACGTTTCTTCTGATATTCATTTGTGAACACATTGAGAGCGTGCACATTTTATGTAGTAGGCTGGTGATTTTTTCCCTGTAAAGGTGAGAGAGGTAGGCTGCTAGGCTGTGGGCTGGGTTCTCTGTTGATGGTGAGGGATGTGGACAGCAGCAGAGGCGGGTCATGTGTAAGATACAACAATCCTTTATTAGTTCTTTACTAATTGTGCTCCATCCTCTAGTGCTGCATGAAGTCCCCTCGTAATATTCTGACGTCGTAGATGCAGACGTTGACGTATGGCAAGTTGCACGCACGCGCTGCTCCGGAGACAGAGTGCTGCGGTGGTGTCTCCGTTATGTGAGGATGCGTCCACCAGGTCTTCTCTAACTCAAGAGGTCGCACGGTGCACGAAGATGACGTTTCCCGAAGTCTGGATCGACGGTGAGGGGCAGACAGGCAGAGGTCCCTCCTTTGTGGTTCGGTGCCGGCAGAGTTCACAGCGAGGATTCCCGGCTGACACATGGCAGGAGCCGAGTGTGGCCCTGCCATGCCGAAGTGTTGTGCTCGGCTGGGTCAGCGTTTAAATGCTAAATTCTGGTTCCCGACACAGAATTTGTGGAAGGGCTGCGTTTGAGAGCCATTGAGCATCATCTGGAACAGGGAAATGTTCGGGTCTGTTGTAAGTCGAGCCAGAATGGCTTCTCGAAGGCTGGCCCCGGAGCATTGACACCCGGGACGGTGTCCGGGTCAGCCGAAGTGGCCGAGCGGTTCTAGGCGCTACAGTCTGAAGCCGCGTGACCGCTGCGGTCGCAGGTTCGAATCCTGCCTTGGGCATGGATGTGTGTGATGTCCTTAGGTAAGATTTAAGTAGTTCTTAGTTCTAGGGGACTGATGACCTCAGAAGTTAAGTCCCATAGTGCTCAGAGCCATTTGAACCATTTGAACGGTGTCCGGAAGTCTTGATGCTGCTCAGGGGTGCTGATCATACAGGAGCGACGGCCGCCTGCGGCTGATGTCCGTGGCTTGATTTCGGCGCTCGTGGTCCGACGTCCAGCATCTGTTGTCTGCGTGCGGCCTCGTTGCAGTTCTGGGCCCTGACTACTATAGTTTTGTCCTGTTACATCCCCCTTGTTTTGTATCTGCGTGTTATACACTACTGGTGATTAAAATTGCTACACCACGAAGATGACGTGCTACAGACGCGAAATTAAACCAACAGGAAGAAGATTCTGTGATATGCGAATGATTAGGTTTCCAGAGCATTCACACAAGGTTGGCGTCGGTGGCGACACCTACAACGTGCTGACATCAGGAAAGTTTCCAGCCGATTTCTCATACACAAACAGCAGCCGACCGGCGTTGCCTGGTGAAACGTTGTTGTGATGCCTCGTGTAAGGAGGCGGTTTATCGTATCGCGACATTGCTGCTCGCGTTGGTCGAGATCCAATGACTGTTAGCAGAATATGGAATCGGTGGGTTCAGGAGGGTAATACGGAACGCCATGCTGGATCCCAACGGCGTCGTATCACTAGCAGTCGAGATGACAGACATCTTATCCGCATGGCTGTAACGGATCGTGCAGCCACGTCTCGATCCCTGAGTCAACAGATGGGGACGTTTGCAAGACAACACCCATCTGCACGAACAGTTCGACGACGTTTGCAGCAGCATGGACTATCAGCACGGAGACCATGGCTGCGATTACCCTTGATGCTGCACCACAGAAAGCAGCGCCTGCAGTGGTGTACTCAACAACGAACCTGGGTGCACGAATGGCAAAACGTCATTTGTTCGGATGAATCCAGGTTCTGTTTACAGCATCATCGTGGTCGCATCCGTATTTGGCGACATCGCGGTGAACGCACATTGGAAGCGTGTATTCATCGTTGCCATACTGGCGTATCACCCGGCGTGATGGTATGGGGTGCCATTGGTTACACGTCTCGATCACCTCTTGTTCGCATTGACGGCACTTTGAACAGTGGACGTTACATGTCAGATGTCTTACGACCCGTGGCTCTACCCTTCATTCGATCCCTGCGAAACCCTACACTTCAGCAGGATAATGCACGACCGCATGTTGCAGGTCCTGCACAGGCCTTTCTGGATACAGAAAATGTTCGACTGCTGCTCTGGCCAGCACATTCTCCAGATCTCTCAGCAACTGAAAACGTCTGGTCAATGGTGGCCGAGCAACTGGCTCGTCACAATACGCCAGTCACTACTCTTGATGAACTGTGGTATCGTGTTGAAGCCGCGTGGGCAGCTGTACCTGTACACGCCATCCAAGCTATGTTTGACTCAATGCCCAGGCGTATCAAGGCCGTTATTACGGCCAGAGGTGGTTGTTCTGGGTACTGATTTCTCAGGATTTATGCACCCAAATTGCGTGTAAATGTAATCACATGTCAGTTCTAGTGTAATATATTTGTCCAATGTATTTTTTTTTTAACTAAGACACCAATGTACGTGACTTCGTGTGTCCACTTAATCGCTGCGTTGTTAATGATCGTTCTGTCACACAGGGTTGGTCTACGTCTTATGAACATTATAGCTTTAGTTTCCTCTGCATTTAGTTTGATTAAGTTTTCATTTGCCCATTGATCTGTAATGTTGTCTTTGTAGCTGCGTAATTGTTGCTTTTATCCTTCTATTGCTTATTTAGAGAGTAGTGCCACCGGAAGACTGGGCTAATACGACGAGAGGTATTACTGATCAGTCGTTTATGTACATTATGAACAGTGGAGAAGTGGGGGAGTGATTGAGAGAGCCGGCCGGAGTGGCCGTGCGGTTCTAGGCGCTGCAGTCTGGAACCGAACGACCGCTACGGTCGCAGGTTCGAATCCTGCCTCGGGCATGGATGTGTGTGATGTAATTAGGTTAGTTAGGTTTAATTAGTTCTAAGTTCTAGGCGACTGATGACCTCAGCAGTTAAGTCGCATAGTGCTCAGATCCATTTGAACCATTTTTTGAATGAGAGAACCTTAGTGACACCACCGACACTTTGGCCACCTGGATATCCATCTGCTGATTGCTGATGACTAGCTGAATCATTAGCCTAGTTGGAGCTCCATATGCTGGTGCTAACGGTGTGCAGCGCTACGCCGAGCGACCGTCGACGGCTTCTTGATCAGGAACACACTGGCTAGGCGGCCTGATTGGCGGCGTACGTCACACTTGACGTCATGATACGGGCCCTGATAGACTTCGTGTTTTGCGTAGAACGTTACCATTTACATAAACTTACATTACAGAGCCGTGAAAGCGACGACGGGGAGGAGGAAATACGACGTGTCGCAAAGGCTGATTACCGACCGTAAACTGTACACTCCTCTACTGGCGCATCTACCAATGTAGTACTGGGAAAATTATTCGCTACTTTGTGGCGCACCGAGAGACTTAGAACTACCGAATCTGAGGATGATATCCATAACTGTGTGTCATCAGTTGGATAACAACTTTGGCTTCTGAATAATATATGGATATTAACGTTATTTTAGAAAGAAAACAGGATGTTGTAAACATGTAAACAAGATAACTTTCTAACTTTCCATTTTTGTTGTTGCACCTGTTTTTCGCTTTGTTTTTCATTTCATTCACGTACGAATGGAGAGGAAAGACAGCAGACACCACCCATATTGCGGCTCTTCAGCCTAGTGCTTTTAAAAATAGTCCCATTAATTGTGATATAATTCTGTTGAACTGACTTCTCTTTTCATCAAATATCGATTACAAGCAACTTATTGATTGCTTCAGACTTAAAGCCTTTTGTCCCTTATAACCTAAATACCCACATAATAAAAGGTGGTTCTGATGTCTAACATTGCTGACAATTATTAAAAGTCAGAGGCACCTTTTATTTACAGTGACATAATAACTTCGGTGGGACATTACTTCCATGATATAATGGCAACCAGCCTGGCAGAAACGCGATGCTCTCTTTTTTTAAATAGTTAGTTGAAGACATCGAGTTATCTCGTTTAAAGCAGCAGTTCAAATACCTCGGCTGAGACAATCGTTTCACATGAAACAGGTCTTCATTAATATCAATTAATCGGTCCGTGTACGAAAGAGCACAGAACCAGCATGTTCCATAAAATTTCATTCTTCAGGGGGTCATATCTCGCCTTCCGTTGATCAAGTTTTTTGGATAGCTCTGAATAGGAGTGGCGTGGACTGGGCGGTTTTCTAGGTTAGAGGTTCTCGGGAAAACACAAAGGGTGCAAGTTGAACACAGGAAGAATGTAGATACAGGAACCATCGGTATAACAGTTGTTATATAATAATAATTTTTATAGAAAAAACATGCTGAAATCGTTATAGGCACTGAAAGCTGGCTAAAGTCTGAGATAAGCTCCGCCGATATTTTTGCGAAGAACCTAACAGTGTTCCCAAAGGATACGCTAAACACGGTTAGCGGTGGCATGTTTGTTGCTGTTAGAAGTTTATCTTGTCGCGAAATTGAACTAGGTAGTTCCTGTGAGTTGGTATGGGCAGAGGTCATTGTTGGCAACCAGGATAAAATAAAAACTGCTGAAAGGTTCAAAGAAAACTTGAGTGCGATTTCAAACAAGTACCCGACTCATACGATTTAGTTGATGGTGACTTTAACTTACCCTCGATATGTAGGCGAAGATACATGTTTAATTCCAGAGGTACGCATAAACATCATCCAAAATTGTGCTAAACGCATTATCTGAAAATTATTTTGAGCAGTTAGTTCATGAGCCCATGCGAAGAGTAAACAGCTGTGGAAACACACTTGACCGCTTAGCAACAAATAATTCTGAGTTAATAGCGAGCATAAAAACGGATACAGGGATTAGTGAACACAGGACTGTCGTAACTAGATTAAATATTGTAACCCCCAAATCCTCCAAAAAGGAATAAGGTTAGTAGGAATGCTTGAAAGAAATCAGGGTTTGAAAGAGTACCTATTACCTACGATACGTTGTATTTAATTATCACAGGTGGAATTTACAATACGTTTAATGTCTGGAACAAAATTTCTACATACAGACAAACGCAAACAGTTACGTAAATTTTCATCACTGATGTTTGCTCTTAACCGAGACTTATTAATTTTTATAACAGAAAAAAATCTCTCACAAACGTACGTCGAGCTAAACATTGATATTATCTTTGCGGCTTCACGAGAAGACGAGGAAACTCTTGCTGTGGAAAGTCGTGATAAACGTCTATTACACGTCTTGCCAAAAGGAACTTGTCTCCCAGACGAGAATTACACTGTAGATCTATTAATTCCATTTGCAAATTGGGATGAATATCATCTACAGAAACAGCAAATGGTCTCGAGAACCATTCAAAAGCTTGGGATAAATATGATATATCCCCAAATCGCTTGAGAAATTCCTCTTTTATTGCACAAAGTACGGAAACATATTCTTTGCAATTCTGTTCTCGCACAGTAGACAGAGTAGGGAAATGCACTGCGTTCCCTGACGAGAGCTGTCGTTCCCACAGCTCAAGCTGGCTAGTGAAAGCTTGCACCTTTTCACTCATTTCACAAATTAGCTGATTTTCTCCTTGCAAACTTGTGTTCAATGCATTCGTGTGTCCGGTAATGTCCACTAAAAATGCAAGGGCGGCAACCCACTCTGGATCTTCTAACTTGGTGTCGTACCTTCCTTTGTCCTTTAAAAACTGATTTATTGGTACTCTCAGATCAAAAAATCTTTTGAGTACGTTACCGCGGCTAGGCCAGCGGACTCCACTGTGGTATGGTATGTCACCGACTCTTCCCCAATTTCAGCTAAATACTTGTGAAACTGTCTATGTGTAGGCCCGTGGGATCTCAAATAATTAACTGCCCTAATAATCACTTGCATAACGTCCCCCAGTTTTGCTGCTTTTGTACAGAGTACCTCTTGGTGCAAAATGAAGTTGATGCTGTACAATGGTTCTTCTGTACGCTGTAGCTTTTTTCTTAGTAATCCAGCAAATCCCATTTGTTCCCCTTTCATTGCAGGTGCACCAAACGTTCCCAGTTTAAGCCATCTGAATCGACAGTTTCTTAAACGGATTTTAGGATGTCCGCGCCGGTGGTCATGCTTTTTAAAGATATCATATCTAAGAAATCCTGTGTTACGTGCAGAGCAGTGTCCACGCCGCGGACATAAATCACTAATTGCGCGGTGTCTGAAATATCTGTGGACTCATCGAGTGCGATGGAAAATGCAATTAACTCATGCACTGCACTCCTTAATTGACGGTAAACGTCACCTGCCATGGCACTTGTACGACGAGAAAGAGTGATAGCTCGAAACTGTGGGCAAAGTAAATCACCAGCGTCACTGATGCACTCCTTTATAAACTCACCTTCAGCAAATGGTTTTCCAGCTCTTGCTATATTAAGCACAATTTTATAACTTGCACGTACCTCTGGGCTATCATTGTTGTCATCCTGAAAAATTGAAAACAGTGCTCCATAAAATGATAAATCAGTTAGATGAGAGGCATCACGAAAGAAAGTCGCAGATCTCTCGTGACAACAGCAACTTACGTCAGAGTCATCTAGTGTCGTCAGATCGCTCTTCCTAAGCTCAATCACTTCACCCATCCGCTCAGAATTCGACAATACGAGTTCATTGTCAATACGTCCGAGAGATGGCAGCACCATACGGCAGATGGAATTTTACCGCCAGCGGCGAGAATGAGAACGGTTTTAAATACTTAAAATGGCGACGTTTTCCTTACTTGAACAGCGTGCAATCATTCGTTTTCTGAATTTGCGTGGTGTGAAACCAATTGAAATTCATCGACAGTTGAAGGAGACATGTGGTTATGGAGTTATGGATGTGTCGAAAGTGCGTTCGTGGGTGCGACAGTTTAATGAAGGCAGAACATTGTGTGACAACAAACCGAAACAACCTCGGGCTCGCACAAGCCGGTCTGACGACATGATCGAGAAAGTGGAGAGAATTGTTTTGGGGGATCGCCGAATGACTGTTGAACAGATCGCCTCCAGAGTTGGCATTTCTGTGGGTTCTGTGCAGACAATCCTGCATGACGACCTGAAAATGCGAAAAGTGTCATCCAGGTGGGTGCCACGAATGCTGACGGACGACCACATGGCTGCCCGTGTGGCATGTTGCCAAGCAATGTTGACGCGCAAAGACAGCATTAATAGGACTTTCTTTTCGTCGGTTGTGACAATGGATGAGACGTGGATGCCATTTTTCAATCCAGAAACAAAGCGCCAGTCAGCTCAATGGAAGCACACAGATTCACCGTCACCAAAAAAATTTCGGGTAACCGCCAGTGCTGAAAAAATGATGGTGTCCATGTTCTGGGACAGCGAGGGCGTAATCCTTACCCATTGCGTTCCAAAGGGCACTACGGTAACAGGTGCATCCTACGAAAATGTTTTGAAGAACAAATTCCTTCCTGCACTGCAACAAAAACGTCCGGGAAGGGCTGCGCGTGTGCTGTTTCACCAAGACAACGCACTCGCACATCGAGCTAACCGTAGGCAACAGTTTCTTCGTGATAACAACTTTGAAGTGATTCCTCATGCTCCCTACCCACCTGACCTGGCTCCTACTGACTTTTGGCTTTTTCCAGCAATGAAAGACACTCTCCGTGGCCGCACATTCACCAGCTGTGCTGCTATTGCCTCAGCGATTTTCCAGTGGTCAAAACAGACTCCTAAAGAAGCCTTCGCCGCTGGCATCGAATCATGGCGTCAGCGTTGTGAAAAATGTGTACGTCTGCAGGGCGATTACGTCGAGAAGTAACGCCAGTTTCATCGATTTCGGGTGAGTAGAAAAAAAACCGGAGCCCTTAGAACTTGAATGCACCTCGTAAATTGTACTCGTCCTTGTGAAATTTATTATAATTGCGTTCAATACTAAACTTCCGCTGACCAGCGAGAATACTACCACATATTAAACATTTCGAATTTTCACGTTTATGTACAAAGAAAAACTGATTCTCCCATTCCTTTTTAAAATCTCCACTTCTCCGTTTCCTTTATTCACTCTGCATTTTCCGATTCTTGAAATACAACATTCACTACGTAGTGGTCGCTTCGTATCGACGTCCGCAGCTTAGCCTGGCACTACACTGCCGCAACCTGCCGGCTGTCGCCACTGCCCCGGCCGACGATTGCACGCGAGCAGCACACGTGCAGCGCTGTGCGCTCATGAGCCGCGTGCAACGTTTGCCCGCCCCTGGTATAGACGTTATAATAAGCATATAAAAATAAAATAAATAGTAATAAATTATACCCAGAGCGGTGGATGGACACAGCTAGATGAGTCTCGTCGACCCTCGACGCTCGTGTAACTGCTGATTGTGCATGGAGGGAACGGGTATTAATAGGGCTGGTCACACCCACCGTTCTGAGTATGACATCATAAGTAGCCAATCAGAAAACACGTTCATGATTAGCCAACTTAATACATAACTGCGAAGGAACAGTTACAGTTGGAATATATCGTAATGTCAATTATTTATCATTATTCGTCAATGAATATAAATTATACTACTAAAATAGTTCATTGGTATGAAATAAGGCTTAGAGTATGCTGCCCTCTAAACTCAGACCCACAAAATCTGCATTAAAGATTGTCGTTGCCCAGCGATTACGTGGATAATCGAGGGTTACCATGGAAATGGCGTCCTGTTCCTCTGTGGACGTTAGTGGTGCTGTCAAAGATTGTACTAGGGGGAGATACGTCGTAAGTTACGGTTATGTGATGCCATAGAAATACGGTTAATTTTGCTCTCTTCTGATGTCAGCGCCATGGAAAATAACTGTGCTATGGAGGAGTCACATCAACATTTCTGTAAGAACAAGATTGCGATCAAGATTGTTTTAAATTTTAATTTTAACTACTTTTAAGATCGCTGACCACGTTTTCAAAAATTTCAAAAATCTTCTGTTGTCACGCCTACTTGATAAGGACTCCAAACAGTGGAACAGTAGTCTATAATTCGTGGCATTAGTATTTTGTACGCAATTTTCTGTACAAATACACTGAATTTTCACAGAGCCTTTGCAACAACTCTAAGATTTACACTAACCTCCTGTAATATAGATTATAAGTGATCTTCCCTTTCATATCGCTTCTTAGTATCATGATTAGATTAGATTAGTTTAGAGTAGTTTTTCGTTCCATAGATCCTTGCTGAGGAGATCCTCGTGGATGTGGAACATGTCAATTTATTTTAAAGCTGAAATAACAATACTAATAATATGAGTATATACAATACATTATTTTTTTAAACTGAAATAACAATACTAAGAGTATGAGTATATACAATAAATCATTTGTTTCTATTAAAAAATTCATCAAAGGAGTAGGAGTTGGCCACTAGTAAGTCTTTCAGGCTCCTTTTAAACTGATCTTTATTTGTAACTAAATTTTTTATGTTTGGTGGCAAATTATTGAAGACGGGTGTTCCTGAGTAGTGGACCCCTTTTTGAACTAAAGTAAGTCCTTGTGCAGATCATTTTTGTTCCTGGTATTGTATGTATGAACTGAACTGTTTGTTGGAAAAAGAGATATATTATTTAGGACAAATTTCTTTAAGGAGTAAATATACTGAGAGGCAGTAGTTAGTATACCCAGTTGTTTGAAGAGGTTTCTACAGGACGTCCGTGAATTTACTCCACAAATAATACGTATTACACGCTTTTGGACTCTGAAAACTTTTATTTGACTTGAAGAGTTACCCCAAAATATTATACCATATGACATTATGTCTGCTAATACTCTAATTGCAAATACAGATTTGTTAAGGCGTTTCTGCAGTTCTGTGGTGTGCTCCTCCCAACTGAATTTATTATCAAGTTGTAATCCCAGGAATTTAAGACTGTCAACCTCTTCTATCTGCTCTTCTTAATACTTTATGCATATGCAGGGTGGAAACCTCTAACAGGTTCTGAATTGCATATACTGAGTCTTTTCGAAGTTTAATGTCAGTGAGTTGGCTCTAAATCATTTATTAATATCCATGAAAATATCATTAGCAGATCTTTCTAGAACTACACTCGACATACGAGGGCTATCCACAAAGTACATTACGTTTTCGTTTGTGTCCGTTAGGGGCGGGGCTAGCGCGGCCATCTTGGTGTCATGGATATCCGTCGCTCAGTCGGCATCCTGCCGTGCTAGTGAGAGGTTCGTGCTGTCCTCCGTTGAGTTACTGTGACAGTTTGAAATGTCAGCGTTAATTGAAAATGCCGCGAAGTGTGAAGTGCGTGCTGTAATAAGGTTTCTGACTGCAAAAAACTGTACACCGATAGAAATCTATCGGCAGCTTTGTGAAGTGTATGGGGACAACATAATCACTGAAGGTGGAGTGCGTCAATGGGCCATAAAATTTAAAAATGGCCGAACTAACGTTCACGACGAAGAGCGAAGTGGAAGACCCAGCATAGTGACTGCCGAACTTGTCGAAAAAGTCGATGCCGTGGTCCGTGAAAATCGTAATTTCACAATAACGGAACTCTCTATGAGTTTTCCACAAATTTCACGAAGTTTGTTGCACGAAATCATTACCGAAAAGCTTGGTTTACCACAAGTTTTGTGCAAGATGGACACCAAAAATCTTGACAGAGATTCAGAAAAATCAGCGAATGGCTGCAGCGTTAACGTTTTTGGACGCTTAGGAGAAAGATGGCGACTCATTACTCGATCGCATCGTTACTGATGACGAAACATGGGTTAAGCATGTGAACTGCGAGACAAAATTGCAGTCAATGCAGTGGGGGCACACAAATTCCCCCAAAAAACCCAAGAAATGCATGCAGACAATGTCGGCAAGGAAGGTGATGGCGACTGTCTTTTGGGACAGAAAAGGTGTGATTTTTGTGGATTTCCTGGAAAGAGGCACTACAATAAACTCTCAAAGGTATTGCCAAACTCTGCACAACCTCAGAAGAGCAATACAAAACAAGCGCAGGGGAAAGTTGGTCTCAAAGATCTTGCAGATTCACGACAACGCCCGGGCCCACACGGCAAATGCCACTCGTGAAGTTCTCGAATCTTTTAAGTGGGAGTTCTTTCCTCATCCGCCGTACAGTCCCGACCTGGCACCGAGCGACTTCCACTTATTCCCAGCAATGAAGAAGTGGTTGGCTATGCAGTGTTTTGATGACGACGCACAGCTTCAAGAAGAAAAAAATGGTTCAAATGGCTCTGAGCACTATGGGACTCAACTGCTGAGGTCATTAGTCCCCTAGAACTTAGAACTAGTTAAAACTAACTAACCTAAGGACATCACAAACATCCATGCCCGTGGCAGGATTCGAACCTGCGACCGTAGCGGTCTTGCGGTTCCAGACTGCAGCGCCTTTAACCGCACGGCCACTTCGGCCGGCTAGCTTCAAGAAGAGGTAACCACGTGGTTGAAGGCGCAGGCGGCCGAATTTTACGACGAAGGAATTTCCAAGCTCGTCCATCGCTACGATAAGTGCCTTAATTTAAATGGCAACTATGTAGAAAAGTAGTGTTTAAGTGTGGCTTTCATCTGTACATAATAAAAAAAATTTCCAATACTTTATTTATTTTTTATTCCAAAACGTTATGTACTTTGTGGATAGCCCTCGTACTATTTATTGCAATACTTGTGTCATCCCTAAATGTTTCGGACACTGTTTGGATTAAAATTCTTTTGACTAACGAAATTAGGTGGGTCTGTTTTACAGGGCTAACGAGGCGTGACGGTGACGTGGGCGAGCGAGCGCTACTCACACGGAGGGCGTGGTCATGGCGATGTAGTCGATGAGCCGCATGCGGTCCGCCGTGACGAACAGAGCCGTGCCGCCCACGTCCGCCTCCGACCGCTGCAGGCTGCCCACCATGCCGCTCCACGAACCGTTCGCCTCGTAGCCCCACTCGTCCGCCACTATCAGCTCCAGGCTGTGACAACACACAGGCAACATGCTCGAAACGCTTACACTACACTACTGCCAATTAAAATTGGTACACGGGGAAGGATACTTATTGTACACCTGTAGGCCGGCCGTTGTGGCCGAGCGGTTCTAGGCGCTTCAGTCTGGGACCGCTACGCTCGCAGGTTCGAATCCTGCCTCGGGCATGGATGTGTGTGATGTCCTTAGGCTAGTTAGGTTTAAGTAGTTCTGGGTTCTAGGGGACTGATGACCTCAGATGTTAAGTCCCATAGTGCTCAGAGCCATTTGAACCATTTTTTTGTACGCTTGTGGCTGCGCTCGCATACCAGTAGTGTTGCATGCTAACTTTGTATAGGGCAGTAAAACGAGTAATATTTTCAGAGTCTCAGAGCGAAGCTATTTCACTACATTACGCCAACGACGTTACGATGCCACCGAGACTGGGTCAGGGCAGAATACAACATCGACGTTTCTGGCGAGCCAGGCAGCAGACTTAAGCAAATTCAAGTGGTTCAGAGCAGCCAAACAAGGTCACGTCCGTCACCTTCGTGATCAAAGAAAGGCTAAGATAAATGCGACAAATGCAACAAATGGTAGCACGGGCTTTTACGGACCAGCTCTGTAATGTAACAGACTCATTAAGCGAGCACGGCAGCAGGAAAACCGTTCATACCTTCGCAATAGCAAGCAAGCCCTATGCGATCATGACGAATGACCGGTAAGGGGGGTGGGGGGGGTGGGGAGGTTACACATTAGCCACTACTTTGCTCCATAAGCACCCTAGCAGTTTATCTCTCAAGGTAGTAGTCAGTCAGATGGATCAATGGTGTACATGAAGTTCGCACTTGATTCCCTGATTGCAGCGAAGTGACGTCTGGCACAAGATTGTTGTAGATTTACTGCACGCTACGGATCACAACAGCTGGACATGGCTACCTCGACATAATCACCAGTCGCAGAGTTCAACACCGCCTCTGTCGCAGATGGGAGGACTTGGACATATTTTCCATCCCACCAGGATCAGGACTTCAGGGTTCCTGACTTTCTGGCAGACTGAATAGGGCCTATCTGGACGACAAAACAATATCCTGGAACTTCAAGGCTACACTGGACCATTGCGGTACGGCGGCTGACAAAGAAGGGTGGTAAGAGGGAGGGGGCAGTGCACCTCCCAAGTTGGCGTGTTCGACGTTCAATACACGCGCAGCCGCCACGCACTGCCACGGGGTCGCGATACAACTGGTGCCGCGGCCACCGCAAGCGGCGAACCGCCAATGCAGCAGCCCTCTGGAGCGAAGCGTGCTGTGGCAGCTGTTTTGAGCGGGCTTGAGGCCGCTTACGACGTGACTCCTTGTCGGGCATTGACAGACGATATCAACTACAAGGCAGGCCACTACCTGTATTTTTATGGAAATAAATAACTAATTCTGAATCTTCTTTCACTGCGCCTACCGGTGACCACAGGTCTCTACCTTCAGATGTTCAAACGGCTCTGAGCACTATCGGACGTAACATCTGAGGTCATCAGTACCCTAGAACTTAGAACTACTTAAACCTAAGGACAGCACACACATCCATGCCCGAGACAGGATTCGAACTTGCGACCGTAACGGTTGCGCGGTTCCAGACTGAAGCGCCTAGAACCGCTCGGCCACATTGGCCAGCAACCTTCAGAGGAAAACTGGCAAGTAGCCAACTGGGAGAGTGCCTCCTGACACAAAACCTACTGACGCCCTCTCTATAGTCGCCACTTGCAGTAGTTTTGTCATGATTAGTTATGGTAAGTAAGCTATTGTACATGCAATAACGTCAGCTGTGCTTACATGTTTGCCAGTTCATATAAGCGTACCTCGTGATGTATGCCTCCCCCCCCCCCCCCCAACCCTTTGCTCCAATGCACGATGTAGCGACGTGTGCAGCATCGTAGCCGAGCGATGCTTGTAGAGGCATGTGGGTAGAAGCGAGCATTTATGCTTAATGCTATTGAATTAACTATACATTTTACAGTGTATTCATTGTGCAAAAAATGTTACAATTTTTTAACGTACGAAACATTCCAGAATAAAAGTTTTTTGTCTAGATCGCAGTTGGTAGGTAACCTGATTGCTAGTTTCAGCAAAGTTACACTTTGTGATCAAAAGTGTCCGGAGACCCCCAAAAACACACGTTTTTCATATTAGGTGCAGCGACCTCAGTAGTCATTAGACACTGTGAGAGAACAAAATGGAGCGCTCCGCGGAACTCCCGGACTTCAAACGTTGTCAGGTGATCGGGTGTCACTTGTGTCATACGTCTGTACTCGAGATTTCCAAACTCTTAATCATCCCTAGGTCCACTGTTTCCGATGTGATATTGAGTGCAAACGTGAAGGGACACGTACAGCACAAAAGCCTACAGGCCGACCTCGTCTGTATACTGACAGAGACCTCCGACAGTTGAAAAGAGTCGTAATGTGTACTAGGCAGACTTCTATCCAGACCATCACACATGAATTCCAAACTGCATCGGGATCCACTACAAGTACAATGACTGTTAGTTGGGAGGTGACAAACTTGGATTTCATGGTCGAGCGGCTGCTCATAAGCCACACATTACACCGGTAAATGCCAACCGACGCCTCGCTTGGTGTAACGAGCGTAAGCATTGGACGATTGAAAAGTGGAAAAACGTTGTGTGGAGTGACGAATCACGGTACACAATGTGGTGATCCCATGTCATGGAATGTGTATTGCGAATTCCCGGTGAACGTCATCTGCCAGCGTGTGTAGAGCCAACAGTAAAATTCGGAGGCAGTGGTGTTATGGTATGGTCGTGTTTTTCATGGAGGAGGCTTGAATCCCTTGTTGTTTTGCGTGGAACTATCACAGAACAGGCCTACACTGATATTTTAAGCATCTTCTTGCCTTCCTCAGTTGAACAGCAATTCGTGGGTGGCGATTGCATCTTTCAACACGATCGAGCACGTGTTCATAATGCACGGCCTGTGGCGGAGTGGTTACACGGCAATAACACCCCTGTAATGTGCTGGCCTGCACAGAATCGTGACCTGAATCCTATAGAACACCTTTGAGACGTTTTGGAATTCCGACATCGGGCCAGGCCTCACCGTCCGACATCGATACCTCTCCTCAGTGCAGCACTCTGCGAAGAATGGGCTGACAATTCCCAAGAAACCTTCCAGCATCTGATTGAACGTATGCCTGCTCGAGTGGAAGCTATCATCAAGGCTAAGGGTGGGTCAACACCATACTGAATTCCAGCACTACCAGCCGGCCGGGGTGGTCGAGCGGTTCTAGGCACTACAGTCTGAAACCGCGCGACCTCCTACGGTCGCAGGTTCGAATCATACCTCGGCCATGGATGTGTGTGATGTCCTTAGGTTAGTTAGGTTTAAGTAGTTCTACGTTCTAGGGGACTGATGACCTCAGAAGTTAAGTCCCATAGTGGTCAGAGCCATTTGAACCAGCACTATCGATGGAGGTCGCCACGAACTTTTAAGTCGTTTTCAGCCAGGTGTCCGGATACTTTTCATCACATAGTGTATATTCCTATCTTCAGATCATTAGATACGTGAATTATATAGCTTCTATTTGTGGCACTTTGGCTTCTGGCCTTTGAAAATATGGAGGTAAACTTACAGAAAAAAAGTTTCACATGCAACACTAAGTATAAAAACCATAACCGTATCACTTAGGCACAGAGGTGTCAAATACATCATCCACTGCTGTCAGAGGTGTGGATCTTATAACCGACTCCATACTGTCGGAAAGTTGTCAACAGAACTTTCCAGCAGTGCGGAGCTGGTTACCAGCATATACACTTGTGATAGCAATAGATGTGCTCTATTTGATGTATCTGCCATCTCTGTGCCTTGCTGATACAGTTACGGATCTTATTTTAGTGTAATTAGTCTTGCACGGAGTGTCTTTTATGTAAGTTTACCTCATTGTTTTCAATGGCTGGATGGCAGTGTGCCATACGTATGAGTTTTATAATTCACTTGGTACATGATCTGAAGATGGCAATATAACTTTGCTATAACTGGTAATCAGGATATATATCAGCTGCGATCTCGGTAGTAAAATTTACATTTCGGAAGCTTTTTTACACTGATATAGAGATCGCTCTCCTTCTCACAATGCCAGACGATAGTAATAATTTTTAACAGTGTTTATGTTCACTGATATAAAAAAAGGTGTTTCATTTCCTACTTCATCCTATTAAGGGACGATGTGGTTTCTACCTTCTAAAGTAGCCTGTACTCTTCCTCATGATTCAAGCTATGTCCACACTAAATTTAATCGAAATCGGTTCATCGTATTAGTCATGAAAACGTAATATACAGGGTTTGTTTCGCATTCGGTAACAGTTGCATGGAAGTATGGATTAAACATGTTGAGGATTGTATATTGTATTCACTGCGCTGAATCGTATTAAGTAGAACTTATCAACAACAAAATCATTTTAAAAAATACGAAAAAGTTCAAAAACCAAAGACAAAATAGCTTTTTCAGAGTAAATGTGTAAATTTGTGTAACTTTGAATACATTTGTCACTGAGTTAAAAAAAATTACTAGTGTCATCTATTTGTTCCTCGGTACACTACGCCGTGACGATCGTATCACTGAGATAAATATCCATATTACTAAGCTGCTCTGACTATTTTAGATACAACTTTAAATTACGATGTCTTCTTTTCCGTGTTCCGATTTTGATGAAATAATGCCTGTTTGTTGCCCCAAGCTATGCTAACGTTACCTGTGGAAGCTCCACGAAAATTCCTCTATTAGTTTTGGAGAGTAGCGTGTCAAACAGGCAAATAGACAGACACGACGAGTTCAGCGGTGGAGGGGTAGACAGTGACAGTGAGAGAAGACAGTGCTAGTACGACAGAACGAATGAGACGGTGGCTGTGAGACAGTTGCCGGTGACAGCTGGAGGGCCACAGAGACATGATGATGACAGTGAGTTGGACTCAATTAGTGAGTGAGGATGGGCAAGTGAAGTGGACGGATATCAGCGACTTACAGCTATGGACTAGTGGTCGTGAGCGAGTTACGGTTAGGGGAGCTTGTGGAAATGAGAGGTGAGTTGCATGTTAAAAAGAACGCCAACAGGTTCGCATGCCAGAACTTTTGGAAAATTTTTTAAAACTGCTGAGCAAGGTAGAATGAGGCAGCTGGTGTCCCAGTTTCCAATCAGACTTGTTTAATAAACAGGACCATATTCGCCTTTTTTTCTACTCCGATAGGAAACACTTTTCTGCTGATCTCTTACTCTTATGAAAATGATCCTGAAAAGAAACTACGAAGGTACGTATAATGTTCGATAGGATTAAAAGGAGGCTCGTGAACAAAACTAGGGAAGGAACAGTGCTTAAATTCTGTAATACAGGGCTATCTAAAAAGAAGGAACAATTTGAAACATTTGTTGCTCCCAAACTACAAAATATAGAAAGACAATTCCAGCGTTCTTCGAAGGAGAAAAGTTCAGATTTATATACATTCAGTGTGAGAACCCTACATTACACGACAAATATAAAAACTGTGGCTCATTTCCTACCACATACGAAACAGCTGTGGATAGAGGTCGGGCGGAAAGAGGCAAGTTTATGAAAGATGGAGAATACAATTCAAATGTTGGGACTCTAGGTTGTGGGAGATTTAGGCCGGGAGTTCTAGGCGTTTGAGGAGGTGAGCTGACAGGATACAGGTGGCAGAAAGTAATCGGTTGAGGAATTTATGGCAGAATGCACGTATTTCAAGGATTTGGAAGGAGTTCTTGGGAGAAGCAGAGGAACATCAGTGGCGGGGGGGGGGGGGGGGGGGGGCGGGCGGCCGGGAGGGTGGTGAAAATTAGAGCCTTGTGCGTGTGGATGATTGTCGTACCAAAATAATGTTTGCTGTTATGTGGTCTTAGGTAATTCAGTGTTTTAGTCCGCTGAAGTGGGCGGCTGTAAAAGATTAGAAAAATTCTAAGGAGTGGAATGCATAGGTGATTTATTCTATATTTATTACTAGGTTTTTCAAAGGGTAGATGAAAGACTTCTGCTGGTTACACTAGAAGGTATTTTAGGCACCCTTCGCATTTGAGTGATTTCATTTTTATTACGTATAGTGTGTTAGATATTTAATTAATTATGACAGTCACAAGATATGGAAACCAGTAGTAAAGGTATGAATTTATACAACGAGCATTGTTCCATAAACTATTGTAAACTAGCTGACGAACCTGGCAAAGACAGGGTGTTATTTCCCGAATTTCTATTAGAAACGAAAACAATAAATAAACTGTTTTTGTTGTGTAATTTCGAAAACATTTCATTTGCATGTATTCGTAAAGACACCACTGAAATCAAGAAACCTCCATACAAAGGAATATGCATAATGTACAAAAGTATAAATGTAGTATCCAAATTAAGAAACGATCCTGGAAAATAATGTTGCAAGCAGATGATTCGCGTGTCTACAATATGATTTTATAAACATCTCTAAAGCACTGCATTTTCATAGCTCTGTAACTGGCTACTGTTTTTGCCTACATCACATTGCGATTTACGTTTGAAAGGTGTTATAAGAGCTGCCAGCTGTCAAAGATTGCCTTATACTGAATCGACTGTGGGAGTTTCTCAGTAGTAACGCATACATGTATAAAACTTCATGCATGATACTGCAGTTTTCATAAATCGTAGTGTTTATGAGGTCATATCTCCTGAACTGCGATAGGTAGGTAGTTCTTCCCCCCCCCCCCCCCCCCCCCCCACCCCCCCTCTCCCACTCCAATTTTTACCTGATAGGACGATGTGTGTGTGTACCAAGTTTGGTTGAAACCAGTTCAGTGGTTTATCCTCTACTGTCCCCAGGTATCATATATACCTACAGATTTTAATTTTTTTTCTCGGGTGCGTGTGCAGCTGAACCTCTTCTGTAAATCCTTGCGCTGAGCACCACAAAGTAGCAAGTAGCAACACTTTCTGCAAAATTCGGATTCTGCAACTGCACAGCTTGTCTCGGCGAAATTAAGGTAAAGACATTTCTTTTTCCAATTAAAAATGTTTTCACATGCTTTAATAATTTATTAAAGCTGTACGGACATTCCTCAGTTACTAGCTAACTGTGAATTGATGATATAATGGATTTATAAGCATTAAACTTTTGGGTATCATGTATGATACCTCTGGACTCAATGCTAAATTTTTACCTCAGTGGAAGTGAGGCTATTTTCTTTTTAGTCTGATTACCAGGCTTCACTGCCATTTTGAGAAGAACAGGTCAAAATGCCACGCAGAAGGCTGCAGAGGCCTTACCTTCGTACGGTGTGAGGAGAACGAAGTATGTTGACAGGAATTGCTTTACATATACCAAAAAACTACAATTAAATTAGCACTAGTAATGTTAATTTAATACAGATCCATGTGATAATACCAGGAAAAACAAAAATTCTTTGAAAAATTTTTCTACGGTAATTTTGTTTAAGGATTTTTATCTGTTTATTTACAATTGTTGAAAGTTTTGATACCAAGGGTGTATTTTGATCAATCTTGAAATCTACAACAAACATGAGGAATGTGTGTATGAATATGTATATTTTTTTGTAGTAAAGCAACATGAAGACGCGGGGTTGTATGTATAGTTATCCTGCCTACGTCCTGTGGTATAATATATGATACGATCCATAAAAATTTCGCAGTGGTTTCAAAAAAAATTTTGATGTCATTCATTGTTAAGTAGCATTAATGCAAAGTTATTAACAAAATAGTAGCGCACTTTTACTTTTAACATGTGCTTGGAACTGAGGTTAGGAGGAGGTATGGAACATAAACACACATACGCACACGCACAAACGCGCACACACACACACACACACACACACACACACACACACACACACACACACACACGCACACGCACACACACACTTTTATAATATGTATGGGTATATGAATTTAACTTCGTCTGATGGAAAAATAACTCAAAAGATATTTAATTTGATTAAGTAGAAGAATTTTATTGTGTATACAATGCAAACCAAACGTTGAAGATTATAATAACATAGGAACACACGTTCGTTTTCCGCGATAAAGAATTCGTGCGTAAGTACTCACCTAGCATTCAAAACGTCAGTTGCGTGCAGGAGGAGAAGGTAGTTGAGCTTAGTGACTGTATCGATGTGCCTGTTGTGAAGATCATTCAGGTGATCTAGCGTCTCTGGGTTGGTGACCTGTAAAAGGCAAGTCCTGAAACGCAACAAAAACTCGAGAAAATGTTGCTTTTGGACTATTGATAAATGTGTGAACACCATGAAAGCATGTCTAAACGTTACACGGCAGACTGAGTTTGTTTCCCATTAGCGACAAGAATATTTCCTTGGTCTAAGGAGCCACTGAGCGGCTTGTTGGTGAGAAGAAGTAACTGGTTCAGTTCACTGAGTGTTTTTTTAAAATTTGTGTTACGGACTGAAAACCCATGAAATCAAGATCACGCACGAAATCTTCTTTATTTGGATTGATTACTATTTTCGGCTACCAATCTAACCATCTTCAGATCATAAAACATTCTTGATTAGTGTTGGTGCCACTATGGCTTCACACATCGTTAAAATCTTTCCTAAAGTGACAACAGATATACACGACATAATTAAAAACAGTTTTTCATCGTTCGCAGCCAGTGTAATTGAACGACGGTCGTATAACAATGGCGTTATGTCGTTATTATTCAGTAACTGACACAATCAGTATTTACATAATTTCGTAACAGAGATCATGATATACAGTAACGTATATATGATGACCTCTGTTACGAGATGATGTAAATTCTGATTGTGTCAGTTACTGAGTTGTAACGACATAGCCGGCCGTGGTGGCCGTGCGGTTCTAGGCGCTGCAGTCCGGAACCGTGGGACTGCTACGGTCGCAGGTTCGAATCCTGCCTCGGGCATGGATGTGTGTGATGTCGTTAGGTTAGTTAGGTTTAAGTAGTTCTAAGTTCTAGGGGACTGATGACCTAAGATGTTAAGTCCCATAGATCTCAGAGCCATTTGAACAATTTTTTGTAACGACATAACGCCATTGTTTTATGACCATGCTTCAATTACATGGTACACGAACGATGAAAAGCTGTTTTTAATTGTGTTGTGTATGGACGCTGTCATTTTAAGAAAGATTATAACGGTATGAGAAGTAGTAATGGTACCAAACTTAGTCAAGAACGTTTCATGATCTGACGTTAGCTTGATTGTTAGTCGAAACTAGTAATCAATCCAAATATAAAGAAGATTTCATGTGTGATGTTGATTTCATGGGTTTTCAGTCCATAACAAAACTAAAAAAAAAATTGCAGCAGTTGCTCAACTGTGACAGACACACAACGTTATTAGGAAGCCTAAATTAGATAGGCAAGGGAGCAGTTGTGCCTGCGGTGTAGACCGACAGTTGCAGGAGGCATAGGTAAGGACTGCTGCGTCATCATCATTTTTAAACTAAATGCTGGGGCCAATTAGGTGGTCAGCAAATTTTACTGCTGAAGGCCGCATACTGACATTGCAGGGTAGTGCCTCGGGCCGCCTATGTACCTATCTTATTATTAATTGGTAACTTACAGAAATTAGTATATTATGAGACCCTAACAGAATAGGTATAGTAACGGCACGGTAAGATGGCCGCCTCTTCTGCCTTATTTGATATGAAGCCCTGCAAAGCTCTTTCAAAATCTGATTCTAGTACTGGATCCCCTATTTCTTCTAAATGCACTCCTGTTTTTTCTTCTGTCACATCAGACAAATCTTTCCCTCATAGAGGCCTTCAGTGTACTCTTTCAATCCATCTGCTCTCTCCCCTGCATTTAACAATGGAATTACTGTTGCACTCTTAATGTTACCACCCTTGCTTTTAATTTCACTGAAGGCTGTGTTGATTTTCTATATGCTGAGTCAGTCCTTGCTACAATCATTTCTTTTTGAATTTCTTCACATTTTTCATGCAGCCATTTCGTGTTAGCATCCCTGCACCTCCCATTTATTTCATTCCTCAGCGACTTGTATTGCTGAATTTCCATGAACATTCTTGTACTTTCTTCTTTCATCGATCAACTGAAGTATTTCTTCTGTTACCATGGCTTCTTCGCAGCTACCTTGTTTGTACCTATGTTTTTCTTTCCAACGTCTGCGATTGCCCTTTTTAGAGATGTCCATTCCTCTTCAACTGAACTGCCTACAGGGCTATTCGTTATTGCAGTATCTATAGCCTTAGAGAACTTCCAGTGTATCTCGTCGTTCCCTAGTATTTCCGTATCCCACTTCCTTGCGTACTGATTCTTGCTGAATAATCTCTTAAACTTCATCCTACTCTTCTTCACTACCGAATTATGATCTGAAACTATATCTGCGCCTGGATATGTCCTACAATCCAGTATATGGTTTTGGAATATCTGTCTAACCATGATGTAACCTAACTGAAATCTTCCCATATCAGCGGGCCTTCTCCAAGTATATTTCCGCCTCTTGCGGTTCTTGAACAGAGAATTAGGTATTACAGGATGAAATTTATTACAGAACTCAATTACTCTCCTCTCTCTCATTCCTTGTCCCAAGTCTATGTTCTCTTGTAACCTTTTCTTCTACTCCTCTCCCTACAACTGCATTCCAGTCCCCCATGACTATTAGATTTTCATCTTCCTTTATGTACTGTGTTACTCTTCCAATATCCTCCTATACTTTCTCTATGTGTTCATCTTCAGCTTGCGACGTCAGCATGTATACCCGATCTATCGTTCTCGCTGTTGGTTTGCTGTCGATTCTGATAAGAACAACCCTATCACTGAGCTGTTCCCAGTAACACACTCCCTACTGATTATTAATCAGTGTTTCGAATCCGGGGCCAAGGATGATTTGATTATCAACCAAAGTGGCTACCCCCCCTCCCCCCTTTTCTTAAATGAACCTTCCCGGCGTCGAAAGGGAGGGGTGAGAGCCAAGTGGGCAGGGGTCGCAACCCAAGGCTTGGCCACCATGCCCTGCTCCCATCCACCAGGAACCAAGGAAAGCGTAGGGAACGTGGAGCAGAGGTACAATGAACATCGTTTATTTACTTATTCTCCTTTTCATTCTTCTTTTATTTTTATTTATTTATTTATTAATTTTTTCGTTAATACCACCGAAAATATCAGGAAACCGGCGTCACGGGGGGAGGAAGGCGCAGTAAGAGGTCAGACTAATGGAGACTATCAACGTAGAGTTCTTCCGAGAAGAACATTCCGGTGACCAGTGAATATATCGGTTCTAAGTGTGGAAGAGGCAGAGATGAACTCTTCATGACCGGAACACCTCAGGTCTGAGGTGGGTTAAAGAAGACATCAAAGGAAACTGGAGAAAAATTGTCAGTATTTTGGATTGCAGATAACTGCACAATGGCGTTCATTAAGGAACTGTCACAAGTCAAGTATACATTTCGCGCCATCAACAAACCTCACAGTCTTTGGTTGCGGTAAGTATCCCGCGTCCGAAAAGAGGAGCAGTTGAGTAGGTATCTGATGAGGAGTCGTACGGGTAGATAGGTCAACATCTGTCAGACCAAGAACCAGACACCTCTCGTCGATGTTCACTCCGTAACATCACAGTAGACATACAACAGGATGCCTGCGAGGTGAATCCTGTGAGGGCGAGACCGGCGTACTTGCTTCCCATTGACAGTAAGGTACCATACTGACTGGACGTCAGTGTCAAGATAAGGAGCGCACACCGATTGCCAAACGGCACGCCAGTCGACGTTGGGAAGCTTCCTCCCAACCACATTCGGTGAAATGCGCTGCTGAAGGAAACCATAGATCGCCTTCGTGGATGTCAATTGCGCCGGCAGTAGCTCAGTTCAAGGAAGAACAGGCGGAAGTAAAAGAAGGGCAGCGAAACTTCCGAAAGCTGGATAGGTGTTGAGAGAGAGTGTGGTGCTAGGGTCTCCAGCAATAAGCTGGTAAAGAACGTAGGACTACGGCGTCACAAAGTCACAAGGGAGCAAATAAATGGGCTACCGTTCTGTCAGGCACGTGACACAGACCTAAACTCACTCTGCACCAGGGCAGGGTGAGGGTCTTGTTCCTTATCTTGAACAGCAAGCCGTGGCAAACAAACGAACCCAATGCCGCGAGCATGGGGTGGGCAATGGATGGCGGAATAGGAAGTGTCTGTGCTACGTGGGGGATACGTGACGCCAAATATAGATTTACGTATCTTATGCGTTGTAGAAGATCGAGTGCTCGTAAACGGTGACCTAAGAGCCCAACTCGTAGATGGAAAGCAGACGTCTGCAGTTGAGGGCAATTGTCCGCCGCAGATCACTTGCGAAATCGAGTCCTAAGCATCGGAGAGTATCAGCTACAAGGAAAGAAGCAGGACTGTTCTCAGGAAGCCCCCACCCATAGCCATGGCGTTCTATTCTCGTACGCTACGACAGCTACTTGAAGCTTCGCCGTAGGTGGTAACCCATATCAGTGACTCCCTGCCCTCAGCACCGCTATGGAGAACGGTGACGAGATCGTCTGCATAAGCAGTGCAACTGAATACATGGTCACCAAGAGACATCCCAGAGAGGCGTTGACGGAGGCTGCACAGCAACGGTTCCATGGCGAATGCATGCAACAGTGGAGGGAGCAGGCAGACTTGATGCACTGATCGACGGATAGGGATGGGAGGAGTAAGACGGCCACTGTGGATTACACGAGGCGTAGCTCCACGGAGGAGATGGATTACGACGTCGACGGTAGTATCAGGGTAGCCCATATTGCGGAGTACACTTTCCAGGAAATCGTGATCAACTCGAACGAACGCGTCTCTGAATTCAAGAGCTGCCAAAATTCCAGGCATACCACGAATGTGAGCAAGAGCGATTAAGTCCAGATGCCGACAAAGGGGAGTGCGGATGTTATTGGCAGTTCCCAATGAAGTTTGATCGGGAGAAACCAGGTACTAAGCTGTTTATTTAAGCAGCGCAGCCAACAACCGGGTAAAGGTCTTTGTATCAATGTTGAGTAATGTCAAGAGGGGATAATCGCATATCCGTGAGGTACCCCTAGGCTCGTGGCTGGGAATGAGGAAACCATCTAGGAAACCGTCTGGAATCGGCACAAAAGGTGACATAAGTTTCTGACAAATTTCCGTCCACACTGGTGCCAGATGGAGACGAAATATCCGATAAATCTCCAGTGGGAACCCGTCAGTGCCAGGCGACCTGTTCATAGAACCCTCCTGCATAGCGACATAGACTTCGTCCTCGGTGACGTTAGCAATCAGATCCATCGTCGTATCTACGGGAACCGAGCCAAATGAGAGTCTGGAGACCGCCTTAATGTTGGCAGAGTGATGACGTTGTTCAGAGCACAGCGTAACGTAATGGGCATGGAGGAGAGAACCAATATCCCGTTGGGTATCAAAACGTAGCCCATCATCAATCGTAAGAACATTAATCAAATTCCTCCGACGGTGGCGTCGCTCCGCTATGACATGATACATAGATGGACGCTCTTGCACTAACCCATCGTATGTGCGCGACCTGACTATAGATCAAGGTGGCGGCCAGAGAGGGACCTGGGCTGTGCCTTGGCACGATTCTCTATCACCTGGCGCTCTGACGAATACGGCATCATAGTAAATTCCCGGATAAAGGTGAAATAGAATTCCTGAGTTCTTCCGTAACCAACGAACACAATGCGGAAAGCAGGCTGTACACAGAGCACCCAATACGACAGGGCAGACTGACAGGCATCATGACGTCGACGACTAGCTGCTCACGTGGTCTCCATGAGCTGCCGGCAGTTGGGTGAGGTAAGGTGGATCGTGTCCCGTCTCCGTGGTCCACGGCCGTGCTACACCCTTTGGCGGCAGAGATTGATGGTGCAGATATATGCGTCATGGTCAAAGATCGCAATGGGCCAGACGTCAGTAGACTGAACCCCACAGACAATATCGCGGGAAATGTAAACACGATCGAGTCAGCTGAAAGAATGGCTCCTGAAATTGCTAAACCCCGGATGCCACTAAAAGTGAGAACCGTACCTCTGGCATCAGGGATATAGTCAACTGCATCAGATAGGATACCGCCACGTTAGAGGATCGTCACCTCACTACTTCTAGGGGAAGCATGAGACACATGTGCCGTAAAACCATGAGGAGCACAGAAAGTTGCAACATGCACCTCCTGAAGGAGAGCTACGTCATCATCCATGGCCTGCAGCTTGTCATGGAGTAAAATCAGGACGTGGTAGATACAGCTTGCAGGCTTTCAAATAGAAAATGAATGAAATGAGGTGGCCCTCAACTATGTACCCTCCGACTCAGAGTTGCAATATTGAAAGTTTTGGATGGTTTCGTTGTCTAGGGGCTGGGATACGTAGTTGCCGCATTACAAGCCCAATACTGCTGAGTCTACAGTATATGATAAGAATACACACATGAGTCGATTGGTCGAACATTTCTGTCACTACGCAATTGCGAATTATGAATGTAACATATAAATTTATAAATGAAAAACTGCAATTAAATAAAATCTGCAGGTACTATCTTAACGACTTTAAATGATGAGTACGATAGTAGAAGTACTTTTAAGAATGCGGTATATTTCGGCAATACACTTATTGGTGTCGATGGTCCAGCAATTAAATAAAATACAAGTTGAATAACAGGGCACGGCCGAGCGGTTCTAGGCGCTACAGTCTGGAACCGCGCGACTGCTACGGTCGCAGGTTCGAATCCTGCCTCGGGCATGGATGTGTGTGCTGTCCTTAGGTTAGTTAGGTTTAAGTAGTTCTAAGTTCTAGGGGACTGATGACCTAAGAAGTTAAGTCCCATAGTGCTCAGAGCCATTTGAACCATTTTTGAATAACAGGGAAACGATAGATTCCTACTGCATGTAATAAGTTACGAACAACAACATAGCTCGCAAGATACTCACTTCCAAATGCGTACTACGTGTTCATTGCAGAAGCCACGGAAATCTCACAAATACACAAGTCGGCACTACGAAATATTTGTATCTCTCGCGATCAAGCGCGAACTGATCCACTCCAAGTCTTTCCCGCGACTGTCTGTCCGTCGCGCCATCGCGTTCAGCACTTCCCCTGTCCTGTGCCGTACTGTCCCCCACGCCACACTCTTCCGAAATCCCCATCCACAAGCGCTGGTATTGGCTAGAGCGCTCGCGCCGTGTCTTCAAGCCAACGCACCCACACACAAACGTATTGAAACATATACGAATACTTCAGTCGACGCCACATTGGGCGACTTGCGCGTCGGTGATGAGGATGAAATGATGATGACTACAACACAACACCCAGCCCTCAGTAGAGAAAATCTCCAGCCCGGTCGGGAATCGAACTCGGGCCCACTTGCATGGGAGGCGTGCACGTTACCACCCAGCTAAGCCGGCGGACACTTTTAGGTATTTTTGCCGATTCCCCACATGTGTATGTTACTATATTATTCTTATATTTGTAGTTCTGTTTGTATATATCTTGTGAGCCGCACTTACGTAAGCAGACTGACCAGTAAACTCCCGTTTCCCGCTCTCTGCAGCTATTTTCTTTGGTTCCCCTTCTCACTGGCTCCTACTTCAGTCGTTTCCGTCGCCGCTGTCATCTGGCTTCTGGGCCGCCTGCACTAGTTACTGCCATGCGGGGTAGCCGAGCGATCGAAGGCGCCTTGTCACGGTTCGCGCGGCTCCCCCTATCGGAGGTTTGAGTCCTCCCTCGGGAATGGGTGTGCGTGTTGTCCTTAGCGTAAGTTAGTTTAAAGCTTCCAGAATGAGATTTTCACTCTGCACCGGAATGTGCGCTGTTTTGAAACTTCCTGGCAGATTAAAACTGTGTGCCCGACCGAGACTCGAACTCGGGACCTTTGCCTTTCGCGGGCAAGTGCTCTACCAACTGAGCTACCGAAGCACGACTCACGCCCGGTACTCACAGCTTTACTTTTGCCAGTACCTCGTCTCCTACCTTCCAAACTTTACAGAAGCTCTCCTGCGAACCTTGCAGAACTAGCACTCCTGAAAGAAAGGATATTGCGGAGACATGGCTTAGCCACAGCCTGGTTTCGCAGGAGAGCTTCTGTAAAGTTTGAAAGGTAGGAGACGAGGTACTGGCAAAGTAAAGCTGTGAGTACCGGGCGTGAGTCGTGCTTCGGTAGCTCAGTTGGTAGAGCACTTGCCCGCGAAAGGCAAAGGTCCCGAGTTCGAGTCTCGGTCGGGCATACACAGTTTTAATCTGCCAGGAAGTTTCAAAACAGCGCACACGCCGCTGCAGAGTGAAAATCTCATTCTGGAAACATCCTCCAGGCTGTGGCTAAGCCATGTCTCCGCAATATCCTTTCTTTCAGGAGTGCTAGTTCTGCAAGGTTTCGCAGGAGAGCTTCTGTAAAGTTTGGAAGGTAGGAGACGAGGTACTGGCAGAAGTAAAGCTGTGAGTACCGGGCGTGAGTCGTGCTTCGGTAGCTCAGTTGGTAGAGCACTTGCCCGCGAAAGGCAAAGGTCCCGAGTTCGAGTCTCGGTCGGACACACACTTTTAATCTGCCAGGAAGTTTAGTTTAAGGCTGTTTGGTCCCATAGTACCTTACCACAAATTTCCATATTTGCACTAGTTACTTCCGTGTCGTGCCGTCCAAGCGGTCGCTGCGACTGCTGGTCCTACTCGTGATTTCAGTTACTTATATTTACAGTATTACTGAATTCATTTCTGTCGAGAAGTTAGTGTTTTTGTTCGAGTCCCATGTGGTGTGATTCCCCATGACTCAATGGCCCGACCGCCACACATGTATGTTCCGATAATTAATGCGGGTACACCACTTCCCGCAACTGTAGCTTTCATTCTAGTATATTAGCTACATGTTACCTGTACGTTAGTAGCCCCTCTTGTTGTTCATATTGGGTGCCACCTGAAGAGAAGGCTTTAAGCTCCGAAACCGACAGTGGAATAGATTAAGAAAATTACTGGCAGCTGAAGCGGATATTATATACAGGGTGTTACAAAAAGGTACGGCCAAACTTTCAGGAAACATTCCTCACACACAAAGAAAGAAAATACGTTATGTGGACATGTATCCGGAAACGCTTACTTTCCATGTTAGAACTCATTTTATTACTTCTCTTCAAATCAGATTAACCATGGAATGGAAACACACAGCAACAGAACGTACCAGCGTGACTTCAAACACTTTGTTACAGGAAATGTTCAAAATGTCCTCCGTTAGCGAGGGTACATGCATCCACCCTCCGTCGCTGCTGATAGTGCCTGCACACGCTGTACATGGTACGGAAACAACTGGTTCTCCCGTAGCACTCTCCATACAGTGACGTGGTCAACGTTACCTTGTACAGCAGTAACTTCTCTGACGCTGACATTAGGGCTATCGTCAACTGCACGAAGAATTGCCTCGTCCATTGCAGGTGTCCTCGTCGTTATAGGTCTTCCCCAGTCGCGAGTCATAGGCTGGAATGTTTCGTGCTCCCTAAGACGCCTATCAATTGCTTCGAACGTCTTCCTGTCGGGACACCTTCGTTCTGTAAATCTGTTTCAATACAAACGCACCGCGCCACGGCTATTGCCCCGTGCTAATCCATACATCAAATGGTCATCTGCCAACTCTGCATTTGTAAACATTGCACCGACTGCAAAACCACGTTCGTGACGAACACCAATCTGTTGATGCTACGTATTGATGTGCTTGATGCTAGCACTGTAGAGCAATGAATCGCATGTCAACACAAGGACCGAAGTCAACATTACCTTCCTGTAATTGGGACAACTGGCGGTGAATCGAGGAAGTACAGTACATACTGACGAAACTAAAATGAGCTCTAACATGGAAATTAAGCGTTTCCGGACACACGTCCACATAACATCTTTTCTTTATTTTATTTGTGTGTGAGGAATGTTTCCTGAAAGTTTGGCCGTACCTTTTTCTAACACCCTATATATATATATATATATATATATATATATATATATATATATATATATATATATATATATACTCACATCTCCAACTCACTGTCCACACACATTTGTAGTGCCCTAACCACTGTACTCATTACTCATGGCAGTCGATATATATATATATATATATATATATTCCTCAGTTGCGAATATTCACCTGATCAAATATTTAGTACTTGCTGTTTATGTTGTAAAATTGTGGGATACGGGAAAAAACTCAAAACCGGTTCACTTCGCATCTACAAAGTAGGAAGAAGACGGTTATTCTCCATTGTCAACGAGATTTATTTAAAATTACAGCAAAATCCAGACCTTTAGCCGCTTACAGGCGTTGATAAATATCAAGGTGGACAGTTGAAAATGTGTGCCCCGATCGGGACTCAAACCCCGGATCTCCTGCTTAGACGACAGACGCTCTAGACGTCTGAGCCACCGAGGAGACAAAGGATAGCGCGACTGCAGAGACTTAACTCTGGCACGCTCCCCGTGAAACTCACATCTCCAACTTACTGTCCACACACATTTGTAGTGCCCTACCCACTGTACTCATTACTCATGGCAGTCGATCTACCGATTCCCGTAAGAGTTTGGGTAATGTGAGTACATCCGCACTGAAGAAGATCATTGGCCGGTAAGCCTCATACGGTATCTGTTCTTTCGGAGAGTAAGAATTATCACCACTGTTTCTGACGCCGAAACTCGAAGACTTATTGTTTACTTTGGTTACTTTCACTCAGTTACTCGTATGGTGTTGCGGTTTGCGGAACTCTGTTAACCCACCAAGAATGCTGTCAGCCCAGAACCGCGCGGTCACACCGATCGGTGCTGTCAGTTTGGTAACTTCGTGTAGGTCGTTGTTCAGACGTTTCGAAATTCTAACTCTGCTGTCCCTGCACACGTACTGAGTCATGGCATACGTTGTTGACAATAGTGACTCATTAAGAATAAACTGCAGTATTCATTCAGTGAGCACTAGACGTAAAAACAGTATACGGTTGCATAGCACTGTACATTGTTCAGAAATGGTTGCCTCAGCCATTGTAAGGAAAGGTGTGCATAATTCAGCCGGTTTCATTTTCAGTAGGCTTACTCTGGAATGGAATAAAGTGTGATAAACACATAAGTACTCAAAACCAAGTTGAAAGGTTTCCTCGCGGTGCGAGTCTGGGCGAGAGAATTGAATTCTACGTTGTACTCAGAGATCTATGACATCACTAACTGCCTGAGAGCCGGCAGTGCAAGGAATGTGGAATTCTGCGTTGTACTCAGAGATCTATGACATCACTAACTGCCTGAGAGCCGGCAGTGCAAGGAATGTGGAATTCTGCGTTGTACTCAGAGATCTATGACATCATTAACTGCCTGAGAGCCGCCAGTGCAAGGAATGAGTTCCCAAAAATAGTAATGTCAGCTGCACCTGTTGCGTAGAACTGTACAGGAGTTGTTCGGAGTATTACCTATAACGAGTTACTTATTTGTATAGCCCCAGTTTTTGTTGTTTTGTTAATTATTTAACTCTTCGTTAATAAATGTTGCAATCACCATTCCGTAAACTACGTGATGACTCTTTCCGTAACTAAAAAGCTGTGGTTCGCATAGTCCGACGGAACGTAAGAAATAAAGAAATAAAAGCAATGCTCTGAGATGAGTAAGCTGACTGCGTGCCCCCCACCCCCCTCTTCCCGCCTCGACCCATTTGTTGTTCCCACTGATGCACAGGGCAGAAGCTGAAGCAGAAGTCATTCAACAAGGTGAAGACCTCCATGATGTTTTCTGCATGGAATAGATGGATAATGTTCAACGTCACAAGTCAGGGAACGTAATTGAAGTCTACGCTGCACTCAGGAACCGATGACATTACCAACTGTCTGAGGGTCGTTGGTAAAACAAATGAATTCTCAAAAATAATAGTGTCAGCTGCACCTAACGCATGGAACTATGTAGCTTTTTAGTAACGGATGAGACTTAAAAGATATCTACTTTGTAATTATGTTGAAACTTACCACAATGGATGCCACCACCTTTGTGCGCTTCAGGTCCAGTCTCCTGACCGCTACTTCGCGGACAGCTTTCCAGACGACGGCAGCTGACCTATCCCAGTACCCCAGCTCCGAAACAACGAGTTCGCCGTGTTTTCTACGCCTGTAGGCTTCCAGAATTGTGTACTTACTATCTGCATCCCTTCTGCCTATAAGCACCTGACTGTCAACGAGGATGTTCAACTCACGAAATACTTCACAATAAAAACAAGTTTCTACAGTCTCATCCACTGAAGTATCGTCACTAATTCCTTTAAAGTTGAATTCAGAGTTTTCCTTGCTGGTGCGAAAAGGAATTTTAGTTACGTGCATACTGTTACTGTTTGTGTACCCCGTGCTTCTTATTGAACTGGTCCTATCACTTAAGTCATAGACTTCCGTTGAATTGCAATCTTTATCTCCCAGCTTTATTAAATCCGTCGTTATTGTATTGTTGAAAGTGGGCACGGTAATATGTTGTTCTTTTACGAAGTTTTTTCCGTTGTTTATCCGTGTTGATACAGGTAACTTAATGTCAGTGGCAGTATCTGTGAGTCCCAGAGCACTTGCAGGAGAAGCATCGTGCAGGATCAGCCAAACATGTGGAGGTTTGAAGAACTCCTGTAAAGAAAGTGGTAAATGACTTTTAGAAACCGTAGCCATTATTTTACTATAAATTACAGATTTAGATTATCATGATAAGCATATAAGAGAAAAGGCGGATTATCACTGTGCACATTCAGGCCTCAGAACAGTGTGAAAACATAAGACAATTATTTGATTCAATTTTTGGTGTTTGATTTCCACGCCGTCTCTCTGGAGATCCTGCAAATATCTCACCATTTTGCTTAAAAAAGGCACTTGGAAGTAGAGTGGATCACTGCCTCTGAAAAATGCTCGTCTGCTCAATGTTTTCATGTTTTTGTTGTTGTGGTCTTCAGTCCAGAGACTGGTTTGATGCAGCCCTCCATGCTACTCTATCCTGCGCAAGATTCTTCATCTCCAAGTAACTACTGCAACCTACATCCTTCTGAATCTACTTATTGTATTCATCTCTTGGCCTCGCCCTACTATTTTTGCCCTCCCTGCTGCCCTCTGAAACTAAATTGGTGATCCTTTGATGCCTGAGAATGCGTCCTACCAACCGATCCCTTCTTCTAGTCAAGTTGTGCCACAAATTCCTCTTCTCCCCAATTTTATTCAGTACCTCCTCATTAGTTACGCGATCTACCCATCTAATCTTCAGCTTTCTTCTGTAGCACCACATTTAGAAAGCTTCTGTTCTCTTCTCGTCGAAACTTGTTATCGTCCATGTTTCACTTCCATACATGACTCCATACAAATACTCTCAGAAAAGACTTCCTGATACTTAAACCTATACTCGATGTTAACAAATTTCTCTTCTCCAAAAGTCGCGCGGGATTAGCCGAGCGGTCTATGCGCTGCAGTGATGGACTGTGCGGTTGGTCCCGGCGGAGGAGTTCTCCCTCGGGCATGGGTGTGTGTGTTTGTCCTTAGGATAATTTAGGTTAAGTAGTGTGTAAGCTAAGGGACTGATGACATTAGCAGTTAAGTCCCATAAGATTTCACACACATTTGAACATTTTTTTCTTCTGGAGCAAGGCTTTCCTTGCCATTGCCAGTCTACATTTTATATCCTCTCTATATCGACCATCATCAGTTATTTTGTCTCCCAAGGAGCAAAACTCATCTACTACTTTAAGTGTCTCATTACCCAGTCTAATTTCCTCAGCATCACCCGATTTAATTCGACTACGTTCCATTATCCTCGTGTTGCTTTTGTTGATGTTCATCTTATATCCTCCTTTCAAGACACTATCCCTTCCGTTCAGCTGCTCTTCCTGGTCCTTTGCTGTCTCTGACAGAATTACAATGTTATCGGCACACCTCAAGGTTTTTATTTCTTCTCCATGGATTTTAATTCCTACTCCAAATTTTTCTTTTGTTTCCTTTACTGCTTGCTCGATATACAGACTGAATAACATGGGGGATAGGCTGCAACCCTGTCTCACTCCCTTCCCAACCACTGCTTCCCTTTCATGCCCCTCGATTCTTATAACTGTTATCTGGTTTCTGTACAAATTGTAAGTAGCCTTCGCTCCCTTTATTTGATCCCTGCCACCTTTAGAATTTGAAGCAGAGTATTCCAATCAACATTGTCAAAAGCCTTCTCTAAGTCTACAAATGCTAGAAAGGTAGGTTTGCCTTTCCTTAATCTTTTTTCTAAGATAAGTCTTAGGGTCAGTATTGCCTCACGTGTTCCTACATTTCTACGGAATCCAAACTGATCTTCGCCGAGGTCGGCTTCTACCAGTTTTTCCATTCGTTTGTAAAGAATTCATGTTAGTATTTCGCATTCGTGACTAATTAAACTGATAACCTGGTAATTCTCACACCTGGCAACACCTGCTTTCTTTGGGATTGGAATTATTACACTCCTGGAAATGGAAAAAAGAACACATTGACACCGGTGTGTCAGACCCACCATACTTGCTCCGGACACTGCGAGAGGGCTGTACAAGCAATGATCACACGCACGGCACAGCGGACACACCAGGAACCGCGGTGTTGGCCGTCGAATGGCGCTAGCTGCGCAGCATTTGTGCACCGCCGCCGTCAGTGTCAGCCAGTTTGCCGTGGCATACGGAGCTCCATCGCAGTCTTTAACACTGGTAGCATGCCGCGACAGCGTGGACGTGAACCGTATGTGCAGTTGACGGACTTTGAGCGAGGGCGTATAGTGGGTATGCGGGAGGCCGGGTGGACGTACCGCCGAATTGCTCAACACGTGGGGCGTGAGGTCTCCACAGTACATCGATGTTGTCGCCAGTGGTCGGCGGAAGGTGCACGTGCCCGTCGACCTGGGACCGGATCGCAGCGACGCACGGATGCACGCCAAGACCGTAGGATCCTACGCAGTGCCGTAGGGGACCGCACCGCCACTTCCCAGCAAATTAGGGACACTGTTGCTCCTGGGGTATCGGCGAGGACCATTCGCAACCGCCTCCATGAAGCTGGGCTACGGTCCCGCACACCGTAAGGCCGTCTTCCGCTCACGCCCCAACATCGTGCAGCCCGCCTCCAGTGATGTCGCGACAGGCGTGAATGGAGGGACGAATGGAGACGTGTCGTCTTCAGCGATGAGAGTCGCTTCTGCCTTGGTGCCAATGATGGTCGTATGCGTGTTTGGCGCCGTGCAGGTGAGCGCCACAATCAGGACTGCATACGACCGAGGCACACAGGGCCAACACCCGGCATCATGGTGTGGGGAGCGATCTCCTACACTGGCCGTACACCACTGGTGATCGTCGAGGGGACACTGAATAGTGCACGGTACATCCAAACCGTCATCGAACCCATCGTTCTACCATTCCTAGACCGGCAAGGGAACTTGCTGTTCCAACAGGACAATGCACGTCCGCATGTATCCCGTGCCACCCAACGTGCTCTAGAAGGTGTAAGTCAACTACCCTGGCCAGCAAGATCTCCAGATCTGTCCCCCATTGAGCATGTTTGGGACTGGATGAAGCGTCGTCTCACGCGGTCTGCACGTCCAGCACGAACGCTGGTCCAACTGAGGCGCCAGGTGGAAATGGCATGGCAAGCCGTTCCACAGGACTACATCCAGCATCTCTACAATCGTCTCCATGGGAGAATAGCAGCCTGCATTGCTGCAAAAGGTGGATATACACTGTACTAGTGTCGACATTGTGCATGCCCTGTTGCCTATGTCTATGTGCCTGTGGTTCTGTCAGTGTGATCATGTGATGTATCTGACCCCAGAAATGTGTCAATAAAGTTTCCCCTTCCTGGGACAATGAATTCACGGTGTTCTTATTTCAATTTCCAGGAGTGTATATTGTTCTTGAAGTTTCAGGGTATTTCGCCTGTCTCATACATCTTGCTCACCAGATGGTGGAGTTTTGTCATGGCTGGTTATCCCAAGGCTGTCAGTAGCTCTAATGAGATGTTGTCTGCTCCCAAGGCCTTGTTTTGGCTTAGGTCTTTCAGTGCTCTATCAAATTCTTTAAACGGTATCAAATCTCCTATTTCATCTTCATTTACGTTCTCTTCCATTTCTATAATATTGTCCTCAAGAACATCGTCCCTGTATAGACCCTCCATATACTCTGTTGTGGATTGGCAAAACAGCCAACCCACTATGAGAGGAAGCCGAAAGGCACGCGTTTTAGCTCACGCAGGCTGGCGTGAGGTCTGGCACAGGTCAAGGAAACGAGACTAGCAAAAAAGGACGTAGCTGTGGAATACTTAACTTTAATCCATAAATGGTGAACATCACTCTTGATGGTACATGTTTTACAGCATCAATAGTAACTGGTAATGGCGCCTTGCTAGGTCGTAGCAAATCACGTAGCTGAAGGCTATGCTAACTATCGTCTCGGCAAATGAGAGCGTATTTTGTCAGTGAACCATTGCTAGCAAAGTCGACTGTACAACTGGGGCGAGTGCTAGGAAGTCTCTCTAGACCTGCCGTGTGGCGGCGCTCGGTCTGCAATCACTGATAGTGGCGACACGCGGGTCCGACGTATACTAACGGACCGCGGCCGATTTAAAGGCTACCACCTAGCAAGAGTGGTGTCTGGCGGTGACACCACATACTCCTTCCACCTTTCTGCTTTCCCTTCTTTGCTTACAACTGGGTTTCCATCTGAGCTCTTGATATTCATGCATGTGGTTCTCCTTTCTCCAAAGGTCTCTTTAATTTTCCTGTAGGCAGTCTCTTACCCCTAGTGATATGTGCCTCTACATCCTTACATTTGTCCTCTAGCCATCCCTGCTTAGCCATTTTGCACTTCCTGTTGATCTCATTTTTGAGACGTTTGTATTCCTTTTTGCCTGCTTCATTTACTGCATTTTTATATTTTCTCCTCTCATCAATTAATTTCAATATCTATTCTGTTACCCAAGGATTTCTACTAGCCCTCGTCTTTTTACCTACTCGATCCTCTGCTGCCTTCACTATTTCATCTCTCAAAGCTACCCATTCTTCTTCTACTGTATTTCTTTCCCCTGTTCCTGTCAATCGTTCCTAATAATCTCTCTGAAACTCTCTACAACCTCTGGTTCTTTCAGGTTATCCAGAGATAGCCAACATGCTTAAATTCCCACCTTTTCGCAGTTTCTTCAGTTTTAATCTACAGTTCATAACCAACAGAGTGTGGCCAGAGTCCACATCTGCCCCTGCGAATGTCTTACAATTTAAAACCTGGTTCCTAAATCTCTGTCTTACCACTATATGAACTACATGAAACCTTCCAGTGTCTCCTGGCCTCTTCCACGTATACAACTTTCTTTCATGATTTTTAAACCAAGTGTTAGCTACGATTAAGTGATGCTCTACGCAAAATACAACCAATCGGCTTCCTCTTTCATTCCTTATCCCCATTAGATATTCGCCGACATATTTTCCTTCTCTTCCTTTTCCTACTATCGAATTCCAGTCCCCCATGACTATTAAATTTTCGTCTCCCTTAACTATCTGAATAATTTCTTGTATCTCATCTCGTCGTCTGTGGAGCTAGTTGGCATATGAACTTGTACTACTGTTGTAGGCGTGGGCTTGGTGTCTGTCTTGGCTACAATAATGCGTTCACTATGCTGTTCGTAGTAGCTTACCCGCGCACCTATTTTTTATTCATTACTAAACCTACTCCTGTATTACCCCTATTTGGTTTGTATTTATAATTCTGTTTCACCCGACCAGAAACATTGTTCCTCTTGCCACCGAACTTCACTTCCCACTAATTTTAATCTATCCATTTCCCTTTTTAAATTTTCTAGCCTACCTGTCCGATTAAGGGATCTGACATTCCACGCTCCGATCCGTAGAACGCCAGTTTTCTTTCTCCTGATGACGACGTCCTCCTGAGTAGTCCCCGCCCGGAGATCCGATTGGGGGACTATTTTACCTCCGGAATATTTTACCCAAGTGGACGCCATCATCATTTAACCATATAGTAAAGCTGCGTGCCCTCAGGAAAAATTACGGCTGTAGTTTCCCCTTCCTTTCAGCCGTTCGCAGTACCAGCACAGCATGGATTTCGAAAACATGGTTTATGCGAAACTCGTATAGCTCTTTTCTCACACGGGTCAAGGCAAGCAGACGGATGCAGTATTCCTGGACTTACGAGAAACATTTACTCAGTATCACACGAGTACTGATAATGGTACGACCACATAGGATGTCAAACGAAATCTGTGACTGGATGAGGATTTCTTGGTTGAGAGGATGCAGCTTGTTATCTGGGATGGAGAGACGTCGACATACGTAGAAGTAGCTTTGGGCGTGATCCTTGGAACTGCTTCGGGACCCTTGCTGTTCGTGTTGTATATTAAAGATACGGGAGACAATTAATAAGAACCTCAGATTTTTACGGATGATACAATTGTCTATAATGAAGTATTCTCTGAAAAAAAAAAACTACACAAATATGCAGTCATATAATGACAAGATTTCAAAGTGAAATAAAAATTAAAACACCTGCATTTAATTTATTTATGCAATAGGTTCCGGTGTTCCATAACAGCATCTTCAGACCCCTTGATCAACGTAAATTGGGTGGAATCCAATCTCGCGTGCCCTCACAACAGGAGTAAATAATGACTCGTCGGTTGATGAACGAAGGGATAGTGTCGTGCAAACTAGAGATAATAGTGGCTCCTGTTATGACTGCACACGAGATTGGATTCCTTCCAATGTACTATCGTCAAGGGGCGTGAAGGTGGTGTAACGGAACACCGAAACTCCCTGCCTAAAGAAATGAAATGCAAAAGAGACGGCTGCAGTTGTTTTTAAATTTCATTTCATGTTAATAAATAAATGGTTCAAATGGCTCTGAGCACTATGGGACTTAACATCTGAGGTCATCAGTCCCCTAGAACTTAGAACTACTTAAACCTAACTAACCTAAGGACATCACACACATCCATGCCCGAGGCAGGATTCAAATCTGCGACCGTAGCGGTCGCGTGGTTCCAGACTGTAGCGCCTAGAACCGCTCGGCCACCCCGGCCGGCTTTCATGTTAATAGCCTGCGTCCTTGTAACCATCTATTACAAGGAGGGACATACAAACAGGTTTCAGAGTGTTTCTAAGACCGGCTGAACTAAACTCTGCGATCGGGCCTGGAGGGGCGCGCAGTGAAGATCGTCCGCCGTGCCATATGGCGTCATTCGGCCGGGCTGCTGTGTGGGTGGGCGTGTTGACACACACCGGCCTCCCGGTCGTCGGCTATTCAGACTGTGGAGGAGCTGCTTCCCATTCAAGCAGCACGTCAATTGGCATCTAGAGGCTGAGCGCACACAGTTCAAGTCTTTCCACGAAGAACAAAAATTCCTGGCAGTAGCGGAAATTGAACCAGGGTGCTCCGTATGATCCTTAGCCGCACTGATCACGCAGCTACTGAGGTGTACTGCAAGAGTGGCTGCTTGCTTTAGAAGTTCAGAAATGTAAAATGTGCCCTCCAAAAAACGTAATATCCTACGATGAGAACGAGTCACTTGTAGAATCAGTCAGCTCGTATAAATAACTGGGTGTAATAGTTGGTGAGGATTTGAAATAGAATGCTCTCATAGGTTCAGTCATAGGTAAAGAAGGTAGTTATCTTCGCTGCATTGGTGGACTACAGAGAAAATGTAATCAGCATGCAAAGGATTCTGTTTACAAAACATTCGCACGACATGCCCGAAATATTGCTCAGTTGTAAGGGATTCATGCCTAACAGGAATATCGAGGGGGCGGGGGGGGGGAGAGGGTCGAAAGCATACAGACAAGGGCAGGGCGACTGATGATACGGGAGAGCCTCACGAAAACCTGAAGTGGCAGACGCCTGGAGATAGCCGACAACTATCCCAAGAAAACCTACTTGCGTAGTTTCAAGAATTAGTATTAAGTGAAGACTGTAGGAGTATAGTACAGCCCCCTACATATCGCTCTTGTAGAGACGGCGAAGACAAGATTGGACTAATCACGGCGTGTACAGAGATCTTCACGCAATCATTCTTCCCACGCTCCATTCGCAAATAAGGGAGAAACGCTAATGAACGACACCAACGAAAGTGCCATCTTCCATCCATTCCTCATTATTTTGCAAAGTATGGATGTAGATGTAGATCTGATAACATTCTAATTGAGTACAATACACTGTAATACGGACTACAGAGCCATCTAGTGTACAGACATAGACGTTGGTTATACATCCCAATGATGCATCAGAATAGTTAACTGTAATACTTAAATGCTGTATGTTATAATACAAACGACGTTAAAGTCAGTGAAATGAAACAGAAACACACAGCAGACATGCCGAAAAAATAGACGACAGCATACACTTATACGTTTTTCTGTCGCTCTATTCATTCATAAAATTATTTTATTCTAATACTTACCCCGTTTTCCCCTGCTTTCTTCAGGAGAGCGGAAGATTCTTTACATTCCAAGTCAAGAATGAAGAGCAGGGGATTCCCGTCCATTTGAAATGTGGGAAGCTGTTCCCAGTGCTGCCAACCATTGTACACTGACGATAGTACTCCATCGTGTGAGAGCGCCTTCAGTAGTTGGAGGTCACCTGCAATATGTAGGAATCACGAAGTCCCATACGAGCAGAAACGCATTTTGCGTGTACAGAGACATACTGAATGTAAGTGATTTAACCCTTTGAGTACCAGTGATTTGTATCTGAAACCATCATTTTATTAATTTTTTCTTGAAGTACCAGTGCCTTTCGCATGAAACTACCGATGCCATTACAAGACAGGGACACTTAGCGGTAAACGGAGGCACTTTTACGAATGTAGTGCATTGTAACACTCACAACGTTCAAAGCAACGGTCGGCGTGAATAATGTGCAACATGACTGTAGGAGATTGTGACAAGTGGTTTTTCATATAATGATCATATTGAGGAGACCACTGACAGTGAGTGTAGTGTATCTATAGTTACTGTAAAGTAAATTTGAGTTTGTATTAATACTTTTATGAGCGGTTTGGAAATGAAAAGACTGACGCAGTATGTGCTTTTAATACAAATTTATTAAATTTTAGGCCCATTTTTGCTTGTTATTTAGGACCATAATTTGTTTTAATCATTATAAGCCTATGGAAGATACGAGATGTGGGATTGTTTCTAGGAAACATGCGAAATTGCTTTTTATTATATATCATGAAGTGAAAGCTCTATGCCCCATTGGCTACAAAGTGAAACCACCCGCTTCAGGCAACTGGTCATTTACTTTTTGCCAGTTTATTCCCGTATTCATTGCTTACTACGATGATTACGCTCAGTTTTGTGAAAAGATTTAAAATGAATCTTTTTCTATATTTTTCGGCTCACAGGGTTAATAGAACATTAGGAAAGTAAAATTTCGACCAGAAACAGCAAACAAATGAATTGTTATATAAATAACTCATATTCAAAGAAATAAGCTACTGATTGAACAGTAACAAAGTTTACTAGTAGTTTCAATTGAACAGATCATCATCAGCTACCGTGAAATGTCAGTCAAGTTTACATACGATGTATAATACAATGTTGTAAATCAAATGTAGTCTGTAGGATACAACAATCATAGTTACCATGCTATGTGGTCTTTTACTGGTTACATTATAACAGGACCTCACATGTTATATTTTGTGATTGGCAATAGGGTGTCATAGTATACGGTAGCTATTGTCATTGCAGGCTACTAAAATAGAAACATTAGGAACGATAGCGAATAGGAAAATTTTACGTATTGTACGTGTACACTGTAGTAGGTAGAATTCATAAATTTGTATCTGATTTGGGGTTATGCATAACTTCGAACTCCAGCTATGGAGTCGAGTGACCGTAGATGACAGACAGGAATACGTCACTGCTTCAGCGCTATACAAGAATACATAGATAGTAGTGGCTGACGAATGCTGGGATGTCAGCCTCTCCGCTGCCAAAGACCAGCTGTTTTCAGTGGGTGAGAGATTCGGAAATCGTGCTGGGCAGGGTTACAGTCAAACATCCTCTCTATCGAGATAGGTCAGGACAGCACGGAAACATTATGTCTTGCGTTATATTGTTGATAAACGATGCCACGGAAACCTCGTAGATAGGTCATAGCCACTGACCTTAAAAGTGAACTCAGCTGTCAAAAGTACCGGCTGCATGAAACAAAAGTGATCGTATTGTGTACCGAATGGCATCCCATACCATAGCGCCAGGAGCTGGGTTTGTATGGCAATGGCAAACTCAGTCTGGCAATGTTCGTTCTCTTCTGAGCATCCACACGTGGGCACCTGTATTGTGATGATTTACACAGAACCGGGAATAACCTGTGTCCTGTTGCACGAGGCGTAACACAATTTTCTCAGAAATAACCAATACTCAAATCCAGTTTCTGAAAGGAAAACTCGCTGCTTAGTTTTTTCTTACATACAAAACGTGATGGTGCTACTCTTACCAATTATGTCATTTCCCTATCCAAGCATGTAGTACACTACATGTCAATATGACCTTTGTTTCATGCCGCCTCAATGCAGTTGTAATTTTGGTTTATCATTGCGTATCTTTTGTATGCTCGAAACCGATAGTATGTAATTTTTTTGTTCAATCAGCAGCTGACCTTAAGGGGTATGATTTTCTTTACACATTTACATGCTTGAATACTTCGTTCATAAAGAACAGCATCATGACGTCTACAGTTGGTGAAAAATATAAATACAACAGTTTACTGCGTAGGTCATTTATTTATTTTTCCAATACACATTTCGTTGCTTCACACTATCATAATTCAGTTGGAGAACTGTGTGGCTACATCGCAGGCGTTAGTGAAGAATGCAGACGCTTTTTCACAACAGAAGACCAAGTGCAAGGCAGATTATGTGCTGTTGACAGAAATGTCTTTTCAAAAAAGACTCTGTTAGTGTTAAAAACATGAATTTGCCAGAGTAAAGGGTACTTACAGGAGAGGTAGAGTGAAAAAAAAATACTGCATACTGCCGCTCAACCACTTTGAGCACACACGTTTCACAAAAAACCCATCATTGATTCAAAAAGCTCAGTTATAGAGAAAATATGTAATTGTTGAATTGAAAAACAATGATTATGTCCAGGACATTCTCCAAACCTTCAATGCAAACTTTCATCTGTGAGCATGAAATAAATAATACCATTGGATTACTTGATCTAACCATCACGAAGAAAGTTGAAAAAGCCTTATAAATTGGCAGGAAACCAATCACCACTGACATACATGTACATGCCCCTTCCCGCCTCTCAATTTGCACGAACTACCAGCATAGCACTAAATGATTCATTAAGCTCTGAAAATCCTATTGACTGATGTGAGCCTTCAGAATGAAATGAGAATCAGAAAACAACTAGCTGCAGCTAATAGACATAAACCCACACCAATGAGCAGTTTAGCTATAAAAGTGAAAGAGAAAGTGAACAAAATAGCCATCAAGAAATACAAAAATACAATGACAACATGCATCTTCTTCCTTGGTTATATCCTAAGAAATTTCCCATGTCTTCAAAGAACGTAAAATGAGAATTGCATTCCAAATAAAAAAATAAATTAACAACAGACTACATCATGATAACCTAAAAACTAACCATGATAAATTTAAACCTCTAACATATACAAACTCAATTGTATTACATGTCCAGCTAAGTACACAGGACAAATTGGCTGTAGCTTCCACACCAGATTCAAAGAACACATCAATTCCTGCCAGTACAACACGCTACACAAATCGCCAATAGTCTCCTTTATAGAAATACAGGACATCCATTTGATGGTGTACAGAGCAATCTTAAGATACCACATGCAGTAAACAAAAGACAGAAGATATATCTCAGTGTGGAGAACTAGAAACCTGAATGCACAGTAAGAAACGTGGTTAAAATCTAGTCAGTGACAATAATGAAACTTGCTGAAGCCACATTTTCAAAAGCTTTGACAAAGCACTTTAAACATTATCCTAATTTATGATGAGTTTCAATGCACAGCAATTTATTTAGTCTCTTCCATTTCCATTTCAAAAACTTCCACCTACAGTATTTATACAGAACCTGTTATAACCAGCCGTGCAACACAAGAAAGATCTTCAAAAATATAGACATGCAACACATAGGAATACGTTTTGTTAATACAACAATGCAAATAACCAAAGTATGGAGCATGCAACATTATATTGTTAGATGTTTAGCGTTTCTTTCTTTAAATCCACAACGCATTTATAACTAGCAAGATGCCTAAATTTAGAAACAAGTCAGTAAATAAAATTATTTTTGCTTCTACCATTGATGACAAGTCAGTAAATTATTATTGCTGTTACCATTGATAACTTTGTCTCACGCTTAGGCACAGAGCCATCGTGTTTTGAAAATGAAAGAAAAAATATTTATGTATACATAACCATTTAATATAATATCTGAAGTGTGATGTATAGCAAACAAGTAGCCAAACTCTAGAAATTGCACCATTCATTTGTATTCAATGTAGGCAAGCATAACTCTGACATGTACTCGTATAACATCTTTGAAGTGATATTTAAACAAATGTACAATGAAGAGAACATACAACAAGCGGCAGTATGCAACATTTCTTCGACTCTGCTTAACTTTTAAGTACACTTTACTCTTACAAATTCATGTTCTTTAACTTTAACAGTGCCTTTTCTGAAAAAATAATTTTGTCACTAGCAAAAGGCGTACCATAACCTACCTTGGACTTGGTCTACTGCTGCGAAAATACGTCTGTGCTCTCCACAGCAATGTAACTACACAGTTCTCCACCTAAAGATGATGATGTGGAGCTACGTAATGCTCAATGGAAAAATATATAAGTGATTGATGCAGTAAAGTGTTTCATTCGTGTACAAAAGTTTTGTGGCATCTTATAAAGGGTATGTCAATAAATCAGAGTCTCGTAATTATTGAGTGATCTCTTCTCAAGCTCATTACCCAAACCAGGTTTAGTCTTTTCAGATGTTATATACAGTATAATCTACTCCACTATGCTGTTCTTGTACACGTGGTGCGATTTCAAAACCAACATCAAACTCAATGAGAATAGAATAATCAACGACTTTTACGCCCCGTCGAGATTGAAATCATTGGAGTCGGAACACAAGGACAGATGTATACAGCGAGACAAGGCGATTGTTGTAGACACCGTACGGGCTTTATTCTCAAGTCGTTTATAGAAACCACGTAAAACGAAAATGAGTGTAACGTAACGGGGACTTCAGCAGCACTCTTCTGGAGTATGATATCTTTATAGGTTAAAAACCGCGGTTTTGTGGGGCTGCAATATTTTTCCAAACATTAAAATTCATTAGCACAATACACTTGACCAATCTAAAGTAATAACAAAAAGCTACCAAAAAGACATACCTCGAAAGTGGTTAAACTGGCCCATCTTGATATATCAATAAATTTGAATTTTTGGCAGAAGATTGCAGTCCTGACTAAAACATGGTTTTATCAGTTAACAAGTTTACAGCAGGTGCGGAAAGTAGCGTGAAGACGTTGAAGCTAAAAAGTTTATTTCCGTCAACTGTCCACGTAAATTTGTTAGCCGATGGCTGCGTTTATGAGTGCCAGAGCTCAAAATTTCATTAAGGCTCTTACTAAGAGTCACCCTGAGCAATGTCCGCCCCTGGAAGCTGAGTGGTCAGCGCGACAGAATGTCATACCCAACGGCCTGGGTTCGATTCACGGCTGGGTCAGAGATTTTCTCCGCTCAGGGGATGGGCGTTGTGTTGTCTTTCTCATCATCATTTTATTCCCATCGACACCCAAGTCGCCAAAGTGGCGTCAACTGGAATTACTTGCACCAGGCGAACGGTCTACCCCACGGCAGTGCCTAGCCACACGGCTGAAACCCTAAGCAATAATGTCGCAAATATAAGGGGCACTCAAAAAGAAATGAGCCAAAGACTGTAAAATGAAAACTACTCTAATGATCGGGAAGGGAAGGGAAAGGAAGGTAGGGAAGGATAGGGAAGAAGGTATTGTCTCTCTAACAGTGATGAAGCCCCATACTCGCCGCTAGGGGGACATGGATGTGCACCGACGTGACGAGGGAGCGAGTGCATCTACGCGTCGACCGTCTACTGCGCTCGGTATTGCCGAATGCAGAGAAATGGAGGAGTCAAAAGAAGAGCAGTGGTGTGTAGCAGAAAGAGAGAATGCAACAGAAATTCCTCCAAGAGCGGCGCAAGTATGCGGAGACTACTGAAAGTCTGTTCCAATTCCGACTCTTACTCCAATCTCTGGGACAATGGCTGCCACCGTAACTCACCGGTCTTCATTACTGAGGGCATCCACCTGCTGAACAATGGTAACGCCGTGTGGCGTTCTAGACCGTGTGTCATCTACATCCGCCCTTCTGCCACGGCTTAACCCTTATAACGGACATGTGTTGCTCTTGGTACACCTATTCTTCGATGAATTTACATTGTCCTTACTCCGTTAGGAAATACAACGCACAACCTCTGCTCTTTATGAAGTCTCCATTTTTTCAGCACTGCTGATTGCAGTGGACGATCAAAGCGTACACGTTCTCACTCTATCGACATTTGGGTATGCGCCCATGTCCATTTAGCCTCAGCTCTCTTATAGGGGCCACAGCTTCTTCCGTCGGCAATCCCTTCAGCCGTTTTGATTTTACAGCGCCAACGGCCTCGCCACATTGGTAACACCGGTTCCCGGTCACGGAAGTTAAGCGACGTTGGGCTGAACTAGTACTTGGATGGGTGACCTTCCGGGGAACGCCGGATGCCGTTGGTGTTCCGGACACGCAAGTCGCCGAAGTGGTTACCAATCGAAAGACTTGCATCAGGCCGCGGTGCCACACGACATTTACATTATTTTACAGCCTCTGACTTGTTTCTTTTTGAACAAAAAAAGAAATTGATCTCGAGTATGGGCACTGCTCTACCACTACGATCTCTCAACCACTAACATAAAAAATTAAGATTCTAATAACAATAATAAATTATAGTCAAAGTCAGTTTTGTTTTTAATAACGTCATGTTTACGTGAGTGGTATAAGTTCTTGAACAGGTTTTGAGGAGAGGAAGTGACTTATCAATATATATATATATATATATATATATATATATATATATATATATATAGGGCTTTTACAAATGATTGAACCGATTTCATAAATTCACTGTAGCTCCATTCATTGACATATGGTCACGACACACTACAGATACGTAGAAAAACTCATAAAGTTTTGTTCGGCTGAAGCCGCACTTCAGGTTTCTGCCGCCAGAGCGCTCGAGAGTGCAGTGAGACAAAATGGCGACAGGAGCCGAGAAAGCGTATGTCGTGCTTGAAATGCACTCACATCAGTCAGTCATAACAGTGCAACGACACTTCAGAACGAAGTTCAACAAAGATCCACCAACTGCTAACTCCATTCGGCGATGGTATGCGCAGTTTAAAGCTTCTGGATGCCTCTGTAAGGGGAAATCAACGGGTCGGCCTGCAGTGAGCGAAGAAACGGTTGAACGCGTGCGGGCAAGTTTCACGCGTAGCCCGCGGAAGTCGACGAATAAAGCAAGCAGGGAGTTAAACGTACCACAGCCGACGGTTTGGAAAATCTTACGGAAAAGGCTAAAGCAGAAGCCTTACCGTTTACAATTGCTACAAGCCCAGACACCTGATGACAAAGTCAAACGCTTTGAATTCTCGGCGCGGTTGCAACAGCTCATGGAAGAGGATGCGTTCAGTGCGTAAATTGTTTTCAGTGATGAAACAACATTTTTTCTTAATGGTGAAGTGAACAGACACAATGTGCGAATCTGGGCGGTAGAGAATCCTCACGCATTCGTGCAGCAAATTAGCAATTCATCAAAAGTTAACGTGTTTTGTGCAATCTCACGGTTTAAAGTTTACGGCCCCTTTTTCTTCTGCGAAAAAAACGTTACAGGACACATGTATCTGGACATGCTGGAAAATTGGCTCATGCCACAACTGGAGACCGACAGCGCCAACTTCATCTTTCAACAGGATGGTGCTCCACCGCACTTCCATCATGATGTTCGGCATTTCTTAAACAGGAGATTGGAAAACCGATGGATCGGTCGTGGTGGAGATCATGATCAGCAATTCATGTCATGGCCTCCACGCTCTCCCAACTTAACCCCATGCGATTTCTTTCTGTGGGGTTATGTGAAAGATTCAGTGTTTAAACCTCCTCTACCAAGAAACGTGCCAGAACTGCGAGCTCGCATCAACGATGCTTTCGAACTCATTGATGGGGACATGCTGCACCGAGTGTGGGAGGAACTTGATTATCGGTTTGATGTCTGCCGAATCACTAAAGGGGCACATATCGAACATTTGTGAATGCCTAAAAAAACTTTTTGAGTTTTTGTATGTGTGTGCAAAGCGTTGTGAAAATATCTCAAATAATAAAGTTATTGTAGAGCTGTGAAATCGCTTCAATCATTTGTAATAACCCTGTACATATATATATATATGTATATATATATATATATATATATATACAATATATATATATATATATATCCACTTATGAAAAGGCATATTGCACTTCATATCTTCGTAACGAAGACATTTACAAGAAAGGCAGTCATGCTGGTTAACATGCTCCTGATAGCTAAACAACATTTACTTCATACTTTTTCCGTTTTACTTCTGGACAAACGGTTATTTGCAGTGTTCTAGATAGATGGGGACATCCAATACATCTCATCACTTTTCGAGTCTCTCTTTCTCTCTCTCTCCCTCTCTCTCTCTATCTATACGCTGACACCAGTCCACTCACACTACTTCCCAGCTCACTTCGTCAGCTTCCTGCCTGCCCGACTATCCGACTATCTGAAATAATCGAAAAAGAGAAACGAAGTACCTTTCTTGAATATTCAAAGCATACAGCGTAGTTCCAGAAGGCGAAAACATGATACTTGTTACGCGGAATCTGTTGAAAAACTTATAGAAAACATGGAAAATAATTATGTGATGAAATAAAAACTCCTTTCCATCCTAACAACTGTCCGCCCCCGGTAGCTGAGTGGTCAGCGCGACATAATGTCAATCCTAAGGGCCCGGGTTCGATTCCAGGCTGCGTCGGAGATTTTCTCCGCTCAGGGACTGGGTGTTGTGTTGTCCTAATTATCATAATTCCATCCCCATCGACGCGCAAGTCGCCGAAGTGGCGTCCAATCGAAAGACTTGCACCAGGCGTACGGTCTACCCGACGGGAGGCCCTAGTCTCACGACATTTACATTTACTTCCTAATAACCATAGTCACAAGTTTGGGACAATCTCGTTTGACGCATGCCACGGTAATCGATTTGCTACAGCAATTACAAAGTCACATTGAGTTTATATTGCTGTTAGATTCTGGTATGACCGACAGACTGATCAAATACATTCAATAAGAACTGATGTGATAGCTTTTTCCCCGTGAAAGTCCGTTTGTTTCTTGTTTCCTGTCCACCTCTGCCCCTCCCCTCTCCACAAGACAGAGTGATCTTCTACAACGCCAGCCACTCATACTGAGGAAACACCGGAACAACAGCAACCGCACAACTGACAGGACGCTGAAGGGATGCTCATCAAGCAGCGACAACCAAAGCACCAATCAAATAAATCTTTAAGTGTGTTAATACCGGCTGCTAAAGGCAACACAATGCACACATACGAAGTAACTATTACAGCGTTTTGGCGCTGAACATACCTGCATTCCAGCAGACGAAAGCGTGAACTCCCTTAATGAAGGATGCTGTGCTCGTGTGGCGGATGAATTCGAGAATAAAATTAATATTGCTACTGTGATCATTTAGACGTTTACAGAGAACTGTGGACGTTAAACAAAGAATGAATACCACCCTTATTATAAATGTGTTGCCAAGTTGTGCCATAGTTTCCAAGCCCATTCAGCACTACATACGTAAACCTTAGACAATGAATGGACTCTCCGTCTGTGCTAGTCCGTTTCTCACATCAAAAGCGCTTCCAGGTGCTTCCTCGAGACCTTTCTCTTCCTCCATTTTTAACGAAAATTAGTTGGCATAGGGCAACGTGGCCGGTAATAAGACGGGGAGCGAGAGGGACGACAGCCCGAGCATTACGCATTCGGTAACAAGCAACGCGAGCTCTTTGTTATGGAGATGACAGGGCTGCTCACTGAAAGCTGAACCACTGCCATGTAATTTTTGTCATTGTCATCGGAAGCAGTAGCGACTACGTCTGCCGTGTCGTGTGCGCGGTTTCGAGTAAATTATGAATTTCCAGTGACCCTGAGAATCACCACAACGGTATACATGGAGCAGAAAGCTTGTAAAATGACATATCTACGTCAGTACTCTGTGACTTGCAAATTTTAATGATCCTAATAGCAATATAATGTAATTACAACTAGATGATAAGCGGTTTCGGTTAACTAGCAGCCACCGCAGATCATGCTTACAAAATAATTGTTTCAAAATGGTTCAAATGGCTCTGAGCACTATGGGACTCAACTGCTGTGGTCATAAGTCCTCTAGAACTTAGAACTACTCAAACCTAACTAACCTAAGGACATCACACACATCCATGCCCGAGGCAGGATTCGAACCTGCGACCGTAGCGGTCGTGCGGTTCCAGACTGTAGCGCCTTTAACCGCTCGGCCACTCTGGCCGGCTCAAAATAATTGGTACCTTGGAACTGTGTCAACCACAGCAACTATGCGTAACTTACCAATATTTAAAGGCTGATAGAACTACGTCTGTTGGCGTACGAAACCAGTATGAGATTCTAAACTGTAAGCATGAACGGAGGGTGGCTATTACTCAGGTGAAACAGGTTATGAGAAGTTTTAATTACATTATATTGCGAGTAACACCACTAAAATTTGTAATAAATAATAAAGATCACTATTGAAAAGAGATTCTGCCAGGGCTAGAGTCAGAATTACGAGTAAAATGTGTATTTGTTTTTTGAGAAGTCTCTACTCCTTTCCCGATTTTTAAAACCAACAAATGCGTGCACATCAAGACAGTACTTCTACCTGTTTAGTTTACTCCTCCGATTACTGCAGTTTCACGTTTCAAATTTTTTTTAAATATACATATCCACTGCTAGAAACCGACCTCGGAGAAGATCAGTTTGGATTCCGTAGAAATGTTGGAATACGTGAGGCAATACTGACCTTACGACTTATCTTAGACGGAAGATTAAGGAAAGGCAAACCTACGTTTCTAGCATTTGTAGACTTAGAGAAAGCTTTTGACAATGTTAACTGGAATACTCTCTTTCAAATTCTAAAGGTGGCAGGGGTAAAATACAGGGAGCGAAAGGCTATTAACAATTTGTACAGAAACCAGATGGCTGTCGAGGGACATGAAAGGGAAGCAGTGGTTGGGAAGGGAGTGAGACATGGTTGTACCCTCTCCCCAACGTTATTCAATCTGTATATTGAGCAAGCAGTAAAGGAAACAAAAGAAAAATTCGGAGTAGGTATTAAAATCCATGGAGAAGAAATAAAAACTTTGAGGTTCGCCGATGACATTGTAATTCTGTCAGAGACAGGAAAGGACTTGGAAGAGCACTTGAACGGAATGGACAGTGTCTTGAAAGGAGGATATAAAATGAACATCAACAAAAGCAAAACGAGGATAACGGAATGTTGTCGAATTAAGTCGGGTGATGCTGAGGGAACTAGATTAGGAAATGAGACACTTGAAGTACTAAAGGAGTTTTGCTATTTGGGGAGTAAAATAACTGATGATGGTCGAAGTAGAGAGGATATAAAATGTAGACCAGCAATGGCAAGGAAAGCGTTTCTGAAGAAGAGAAATTTGTTAACATCGAGTATAGATTTAAGTGTCAGGAAGTCGTTTCTGAAAGTATTTGTATGGAGCGTAACCGTGTATGGAAGTGAAACATGGACGATAACTAGTTTGGACAAGATGAGAATAGAAGCTTTCGAAATGTGGTGCTACAGAAGAATGCTGAAGATTAGATGGGTAGATCACATAACTAATGAGGAGGTGTTGAATAGAATTGGGGAGAACAGGAGTTTGTGGCACAACTTGTCAAAAAGAAGGACATGTTCTGAGGCATCAAGGGATCACAAATTTAGCATTGGAGGGCAGCGTGGAGGGTAAAAATCGTAGAGGGAGACCAAGAGATGAATACACTAAACAGATTCAGATGGATGTAGGTTGCAGTAGGTACTGGGAGATGAAGAAGCTTGCATAGGATAGAGTAGCATGGATAGCTGCATCAAACCAGTCTCAGGACTGAAGACCACAACAATCCACAATGATCTCCTACTTTTCTGGTATTCATTGATTAAAACACAGGGCTTCGACCAAAACATCGAAACACCACGAGAAATGTATGCTTCATTAGAAATGCAGATGCTAGCCGAGCCTGCAGGTTGCACTGTTGATCACGAAACGGAGGCTGTCCGATATCCTCAGCACGTTGCAAGTGACGGTCGTGGTCAGAACAGTGGCTTTATATTGTTGTAAGTGCTTTGTCAGACCTGAAGTGGATTTGAAAGTGGGGAAATTGCTGGTGGTCGTTTGGTGGGTACTTCCGCAACGAATGTAACCAAAGTGTTTGGTGTTTCAAAAGGCACGGTGTCGGAGTTTTATACCACATACAGGGAAAGCAGAAAGATATCTTCCACTAAGTCACAGCGCGAACTAAAGTTTGTGTTGGGAGATAGTGACAGACAGTCATTTAAGATGTTTGTGATGAAATTAAGAGGACGACAGTTGTAGAAGTCACTTAAAAACTGGATGTCACACTCTCGAACCAGGTCAGCACCAAAACAACACGCAGAGAGGTTCGTATGCAAGGAATTAGAGGGCGAGCTGGAATTACACAACCACTCATCAGTGATGCAAGTGCCCTTAAAAGGAAAACGTGGTTCCGAAGCCATAAAACCTGTACTATTGTGACGTCCCCTCTCCCCTTTTTGTTGTTGCTGTTGATGTTGAGCCGCTACTGCTACAGCTCGGTCGGTGCAATGGAGACGCGACGCGCAGTGATGGTTGTCCCCGTCGGATAACGTGGAACAGCACCTGAAAATCTCTAAAGACAATTGTTCCTCGCGTAATGTATGAAAGTCCATTTGCGAGTGCGTAAAGTCTTCTCAGCGATGCGAACTGCTGATTTTAATTGTCTGTTATGGTTTTATGATGATTTGCTATGCCCGGTTAGTTAGTTATTGCCGTATTGAGTGAATCATTCATCACCGGCGTCGTTTCACTCCACTGAAGCGAGGAAAAATTCATTTGCGGTTCAGTATCAGTAGTTGTTACGTTGCTAGACAGAATTGTTCACTACGGCACGACGCAAACCCAGAGATAATCTATAATGAATGCTATCTTGCTTTCGTGCGTCGTAATATTATTTTGGAAAAACACTCCTTTCAATGCTCAATGTTCATCAAGTCACTCTTTCAATTAAAATGTTCACAGTTAATTGATTTTGATCATCAGCTATCACACAGTTCAATTAATCATGGAGCCAAGACGTGAGATTTCCATCACTGACGAACAATTTGTATTGTTCCTTCTTCATTTCATCACACTACACGCAGACCGATGGATCTGATCAATTACAATTCTTTTCAGTTCGGTGATCGTGACAATTACGACAACTTTTACAATCGGTGTAGTATTATCGTCGTGTGGTCGTATTAACGTTTCCTACTCAAGGCTAATCAGGTATTGCAGTCTTCGATACTACGTCCATTCTTCGTTGTAACTGTTCACTTTGATGAAGGTTGAGTCCAACAATAATATCTCCAATAATTAAAGTTCATTAACTTGTCGTACACTATTAGAATATCGCTTCATTTCAAGTTCTCGAGTCAGAAAAACTGAGAACAAAGCCCGCGCATCACCATCACGCAATAATACTTTTTTTGAACAGAAACAATCTCGTAGCGTTCCGTTTGTAGTACTATAACAAACGATGCTCTCTGACGACTTGATAGCAAGCAAGCTAGCAAGCGACCAACATTTCCATGATCGAGCATTTTAGACGCATTGAATTACCTTCCCGCAGCGTTTACAACTCTGTTTCACAATAAACGTTATCTCTGACCGATATATTACCTTGGACTTAACTTTCGTCGTACGAATTTGCAGTTATTACTGAGATGTTTGATAGCTAATTAAAAATAAGCTTTCTTTCTTTCTACCTTTATATCGTGACGTACTCAGTAATTACTGAAATTGGTGTTCATCAAAACTTTAAGGTGTTATGCTATTGTCAAAGTTGTCGTACCTGTCAGGATAACACTGTTCCCTACTTTAAATTATCATGACATTCGTATCTGGGTTTTCGGGTTTCTTGGGGTGTTACACTATGGAGCAATGGAAGAAAGTAACTTGGTCGGTCGATTCTTGTTTCACCAACTTGTGGACGATTTTACGTGCCAAAAGTGAAACGTGATGGGCGTTCGATGAGAATTCGGGTACAAATATCGCGGTAATCGAAGTGCCCCATGGTTACTCTGCAAGGCCTTATTACAGACAGGGATTATGTAACCGCTTTGGCTGATGAGCTCCAGCCCGTGATACAACGTTTTTCTCCAGTGGTGATGCTGTACTGCAAGACGACAGGGTTCTCTTTCACTCATCTCGCATCGTCCGCAACAGATTTTGTGAGCAAGGAAATGAATTGTTGCATCTCCCTTGATCACCAGATCACCAGATTTCAATATTACTATCTGTGGTTTACTTTCTAGAGAAGGATGCGTGATCGCTCTCCATCATCGTTATCATCGTTACCTCAATTTGCCTTTCTTTCGCGGAAAGAATGGTATAAGATTCCTCTGAAAACAATATGTGAGCTGTACTTATCCATTCCGAGGTGACTGGAAGGTGTTACGAATGCCAACGAGTTTCCCACAACGTATTATGCACGGTAATGTCTTGCGTTTTTGGTTTCCATATTATTGGATAGCCCTTCAATTCTTCCACGTTTGAATATCGACAACTTCCATTACATATAAATGAATAAAAATATCTGGTTTGAGTAGTGCTAAGCTCGTACTAACTAAAAGTTTTACGTAAGTTATATTCTTGCTAGTATTTCTGCGTTTCACATCCGTGGAATGACACACAGGTGGGGGTACTCTGAGGTCCTCCTTGACACTCCGTACGATGTTGGTAGCTCCGTGCTACACCAACTATGATATAAAGATTTATGTTGTTGAATTCAACTAGCCACTCGCTGACAAGGAGTACCTCAAATAAATAATAAAAGTATAAAACAGACATTTTAACAAATCTATACGATTTCATCTATATGTAAATAGCAGTTTTTTGTATTATTTAGCTATTATTATAATTGTGGTAAATTTAGTTTGTGCACGCTTACTTATTTATAGACGAGGAAGGTGTAGAAACTTTAGCACCTCTAACGTTTATGAGGAAATTTAATTCAGCTGAATTCTATACCTTCACATTGCGTCTCTCGCAGATAGCGATGTAATGACTTAAAAATACTCTATGAATTAGTATAAACATTTTGCAGAGATACAATAAACTGCGTTTGTGTTTTACACATGGACGGAATGCGAGAAGAATGGGTCTGAACGTATCTTGGTTCGACCTTCACATCCTCTGGAGGGAACTGAAGAATATTTAATCTTCGTTCATCCATATTTAAATTGGATGATGGTGGGACATCAGATGGTATAATTTTTATTAAATATGAAACTCCTCTAGCTGTACTTAAGATTTCATATTTATTTGGCTACTAGTTTCGACGTTGCGTCAACGCCACCTTCAGGCCCTATATAAAACACCATACATAAAACAAACAATGTGAGACATCGGTAGTCTGTGAGCTATTGTACAAAATAAATATATTATAAACATATTATATAGAGGATGACTTCATTAAAAGTAGTTACATTCCGTTTATTTTTATTAAGATGCAATTTACCTTGACATTAGCAGTTTTATGGAACAAACAAGCACAAATGCGGTTATATGTAGACGGTTATTTCCATTACAGATCAATACCAGACATTTGCATAAAATAGGGGTATACATAAGTCTAGGTGACAAACCGTTACTCTTAAAGGTAATAATATAAGCACGAAACAGTACTAAAATTGTGTTAAAAGCGAATGGTAATACGCTAAACCCTTCTTTGTGTGCACAATTCAACTAACAGGAAAGAAAATATGCATTGCCAATCAGACATATGTAACGTATGATCCCATTGTTTATAGATACTGGAAGGTGGACAGGAGTTACGTTTGCATAACACTGTATCGTCATCACTATTAAGTAACAAAATGACATAGGTTGCTTAAACCACATCATTTACAACGATACGAAACACAAGTGAGGAGGAACTGGAAGAATGGTATGGAACCCATTCAATTCATTAAAAGTTAGTCAATGGTGTAAAATAGATACACATGAGTCAATTCATGAATCTACTCATACCAACAAGAGAAATGTAAGCTAATATGCCACCAAAATGTACATTCCATACTGAAAACAAGTCGTTGGAGTTTAATAAGTCTCATTTCTACTATTTTTTCATTTTGTTTCTTTAAGCACGTGTCTACGAGCTGAGCTTTCCTCAGTTTTGCTTCATTCTCCCACCAGTAAGTCAAATGAGTGGCCATTTGCACTGCCGTATTTTGTGTGCGTTCGACGGTCCTTTTAGTCTGTCCTAACGTTGACTGCACATGTTTCAAAAGTATTCCAGTGCATCCCTTACAAGTATTTTGTATGTAGTCCGCCATTTGCCAGCATCCTGTCAGTAAGTGAAGGTTCAACATTTTCTTTACCTGTCACTCGTCTATGTAATCCGTTCACACCTTACCCAAATACATTATTATACCGAGGTATGTGTGTGTGTGTGGTTTGAGGTTTTCGGGCGCTAAACAGCGTGGTACCGAGGTATGACAGGACTTACTACAACTATGATTCGTTAACTGTGTAGTCAAAGTCTGTCAGCGCTTCACTTTTCGTGAAATTCACAAGTTCGCCTTTCTCCAAATTAAGTGCTGATTAGCAGTCTCTGAACCAAATTCATACTTGTTTGAAGGTGCGGCTGTATCTTACTACTTTATAGTAAATAATCAGATGGTTTGAGAAAAGCATGAAACTGCCTCTTGTATGTTTCGATAAGCCATGACTGTACTCCGTGAACCGGCCGGAGTGGCCGAGCGGTTCTAGGCGCTACAGTCTGGAACCGCGCGACCGCTACGGTCGCAGGTTCGAATCCTACCTCGGACATGGATGTGTGTGATGTCCTTAGGTTAGCTCGGTTTAAGTAGTTCTAAGTTCTAGGGGACTGATGACCTCAGAAGTTAAGTTCCATAGTGCTCAGAGCCATTTGAACCACTTTTTGTACTTCGTGAACAGAAAATACAGTATCATACTTGCACACAGTATCATACTTGCATGGGTCTAATCCAAAATCACGTCCGCTTCTGTTGAAGAGTCTCCACCTAGAATAACGCGCTACGTTGTGCCAGGCAAGAAATTCTCAGTTTATTTGGAAACCCGGTTGAAGGATTTGTACGACCTTATTTTCTTCGCTAGAAGTTGGTTGGTACTAAACGAAACGCATTTCGAATGTCAAGAAATGCCGAATCGTCGTGTTTATCGCAGTCATGTGAGCAGATCAGCGGTTGAGGTTTTAAAGCTCGGAATTGCGGAATCCATGCTGGTCCCATGGAAACGAGGGTTGTCACGTATCCTGCTTTACGCGAGATTGTCACGAATTTCTTGTTGAAAACCCGACACCCGATTACACCTTGTCGGGATAGGTAAAAATCCCGATCACAAACAATCGACAGCATTTCATATAATATTGTAGTCTCCCCTTTAAGTTGTTCATTGTGGATTAAAAACTGAATGGAAGTCTTGTAAAAGTTACTAAAACATCAAATTTTGTTTTTAGTTCAAGCGTTTTTGGTTAGAGCACTAACTTGGCAAACCTGAGCCAACAGCCGTTGTTTTCGGGTAGCGAGTCAGAAGCCGGGCGTAACAGTGCTTAATCGTTCACTGCAAGAACAACTAAGTAGTGTTGTGCAGTTTGCTCCCTCTGTGGCATCCTCGGTCGTCAGTAACAGATGATTGTGCCAAACCATTCAAAGGAGAAACGGCCGATTACTTGCAGTGTGGTGTGGACTACCTTGACAAAGGATTAGACTTTTAAGAGAGCTTGTACAAAGCTTACAAACCATTTTCATTAACAGGTAAACAGTGCCCAGTTTCAGAATTCACGGAAGTGACTTCTCGATATGAATTTCGTGTGGATGAGGATTTGATGTTCGCAGAATGTGTACCTTCAAACACTTTTTTCAAGAAAGAAGAGCAGACGTTTTATAAGCTGAAGTATGATAATAAGTGGGTGAACTTTTTTCGTCGTTATGAAAACTGTGAAAACCTGTTGAAAGTTGTCTGTCTTGTCTTTCCTATATCCCACTGCAAGGGGATGTAGGCGAGTTGAGAGAAACCGTTTGTCTATGGCGACATTAAAATCAATGGTGAAGAGAAATTATGGAGTTGCGTGCCTGCAGTTTCGTCGTTTTCTAGACGGGGAAGAAGGGACGGTTCTAATAAGGAGAGGGCGGAAATATTGAAAAGGTAAACTGCAGTGCTTTGTTATATTGTATTTTTGAATTTTAGACCTTGTCTTTTGTCTAGATTTTGTAAAAAATTCCGATTTTGTTCAGAAAAATTCTGCAACCTGATGGAGACGCCGCAAGAAGGCCGTTATGCCAAGATTTAGAAACTGTTCTAGAATAATGATAAGGACAGTATTTCTGCAGATTAGTTTTACTGCCCATTCTGCGTATAGATGTGACCAGTGTGTTTTTCACGTCACTCGGAACATTTCCCCGTTCACAGAAATCGTCGTGAATAATGAATAACAACAGCCTCAGCAGCTCGCGGTAGCTGGCTCTATATCCTGGGGCCGCGATTTCGATTCCCAGACGGGCCTCGGATTTTCTTCGCTTGGGACTGGATTAGAGATCATTTATCTCATCTTCATCAGACGCGAACGTCGCCGAAGTGGCGTCTAATAAAAGGACTTGCAGCTGGCGGCCGAAAAACCCCAGATGGCGTCTCCCTGCCAATAAAGCCACAGGAGCCTTTAATTTCATGGGGAACTTTTGAGTTAATTTATTGGTAACTCCTGTATAGAAACTGATACGTACTACGTAGGAGATTCGTATCTCTATCTAAGTCGATATCTCTTTTGTTTGCTGTGACATGCCAGATGAACGATGGAAACATGATTTTCGCTTCTGAAAAAGCTTTTGCAGAATTAAACTTTTAATGTTTCGTATTGTCATAGGTTTTCGAGGCCAGAGTCAATTTCAATAGAATTCTTGTATGTTGTATGCAGTCTCACGTTGTAAAACGTATCAATCAGCCGGTTACTGTTGCAAGTGGATCTCACCAGGCTACACATCCTGATGAAGGCTACGTCTAACAGTGGCCGAATCAAAGGTACATTTTACAACGTGAGACGGTCTAAGACCTAGAAGGTTTTTGTGGAAATATCGTCTTTTGTTTGTCATTTTCTTTTAGGTACCTGTCACATCAGCAGGTGTCCTGGTATTAATTTGTAATACCTCTGACTGACTGAACGGTCCACCAGTCCTTATTTGCGTTTTTGAAGGTATCCTACCATACGATTTCTATGATAGGTTTTACTTTTACCAAGTTTCGACACCGAATGTGGGTGTCGTCATCAGAAAATCCGCAGTTACACATAGTAACTAACGAACAACTTTAATAGGAACAATGCACTCGTCACGTAAAATACTTCATTAATAATTTAATATTAAAACTACATAAAATTAAAGACACAGAAACTGCGATAAATCTGACAACTACAGTAAAATTATAACTGCCTGACGTAGCACAGTACACGCCGCTCAATGCTATGATAGCTATTAATTTACTAGCAGTTACCAGCTTTATGTCAGTTTCAGTGTCTTTAATTTTATGTGCTTTTAATATTAACTTCTTAATGCAGTATTTTATGTGGCGAGAGCATTATTGCTCTCAGATTTGTTCGTGGGTTTTCTGATGAAGACACCCACAGTCCGTGGCGAAACCTGATAAAAGTAAAATTTTGTTGAAACCAGTTGGCTGTTTTATACTTATCGTATTCTCGTACCGGAGCTGTCTAACAGCCATGTTAAATAATCATACACTTTTTTAAAGTCACTCAAACTGCCTGTTTAGCTGAATGATTAGTGTCAGTGACTTTGGTCCAGAAGGGTTCGTGTTCAATTTCCGGTAGCTTCTCGGATTTTTCTAAGGCAGGGAGGTCCAGAACGGAGTCTTGTGGGGCTGTTTGAATATGTTTATGTTGCTTATGTTGTGTCGGCTACTGTCGTAGTCAGCACCGACGCACACAAGGAACGAGGGAAGTTGTGACGGCCGGTGGCAGGTAACTAAATGATCTGCACATAACATTTGCAGATTAATGGAACACTTTATTTCTGAAAGGAAAGAAACATAACATCTCGATATGAGGTGGCTAGAAGTGCTTCATGTGCCTCCTACGTGCAGTTACATTTACAAACTATTACTACTCACAGAAATCAGGCTAAATATCGTCTCCCTATTACTCAGTACAGATGCTCTCGAAGTCTGCGACCGGACTGGGGTCCACCAGCGATAGGCGGCTGGGTAAGTCAGCGTTGACAGGGGGCGCTGAACTCTCGTCCTCCTGGAGGTGTGGCGCTACCCGCTCTTTCCACTGCCTGACGGGTCAGCGACTTCTCGATGCCGTCTCACGGCACCGCGCTGGTCGGTGTGCAGTCAGCGCTTTAGGACTGCACAACTTATTGGTGCCTTCACGCATTTCTCCTTTCTGATGGCCTAGCGAGTTTCGATTAACATCTTCCTATTAACGTACTGAAGAAACTGCAAAAAGGTGGGAATTTAAGGAGATGGGACCTGGATAAACTGAAAGAACCAGAGGTTGTACAGAGTTTCAGGGAGAGCTTAAAGGAAATGGAAGAGGATGTAGATGAAGATGAAATGGGAGATATGATACTGCGTGAATAGTTTGACAGAGCACTGAAAGACCTGAGTCGAAACAAGGCCCCCGGAGTAGACAACATTCCATTAGAACTATTGTCAGCCGTGGGAGAGCCAGTCCTGCCAAAACTCTACCATTTGGTGAGCAAAATGTATGAGACAGGCGAAATACCGGCAGACTTCAAGAAGAATATAATAATTCCAATCCCAAAGAAAGCAGGTGTTGACAGATGTGAAAATTACCGAACTGTCAGTTTAATAAGTCACAGCTGCAAAATACTAAGGCGAATTCTTTACAGACGAATGGAAAAACTGATAGAAGCCGACCTCGGGGAAGATCAGTTTGGATTCCGTAGAAATGTTGGAACACGTGAGGCAATACTGACCCTAAGACTTGTCTTAGAAGAAAGATTAAGGAAAGGTAAACCTACTTTTCTAGCATTTGTAGACTTAGAGAAAGCTTTTGACAATGTTGATTGGAATACTCTCTTTCAAATTCTGAAGGTGGCAGTAGTAAAATACAAGGAGCGAAAGGTTATTTGCAATTTGTACAGATAGCAGATGGCAGTTAGAAGAGTCGAGGGGTATGAAAGGGAAGCAGTGGTTGGGAAGGGAGTGAGACAGGGTTGTAGCCTATCCCCGATGTTATTCAATCTGTATATTGAGCAAGCAATAAAGGAAACAAAAGAAAAGTTCGGAGTAGGTATTAAAATCCATGGAGAAGACAGCAAAGGACTTGGAAGAGCAGTTGAGCGGAATGGACAGTGTCTTGAAAGGAGGGTATAAGATGAACATCAACAAAAGCAAAACGAGGATAACGGAATGTAGTCGAATTAAGTCGGGTGATGTTGCGGGAATTAGCTTAGGAAATGAGACACTTAAAGTAGTAAAGGAGTTTTGCTATTTGGGGAGCAAAATAACTGATGATGGTCGAAGTAGAGAGGATATAAAATGTAGACTGGCAATGGCAAGGAAAGCGTTTCTGAAGAAGAAAAATTTGTTAACATCGAAGTTAGATTTAAATGTCAGGAAGTCGTTTCTGAAAGTATTTGTATGGAGTGTAGCCATGTATGGAAGTGAAACGTGGACGATAAATAGTTTAGACAAGAAGAGAATAGAAGCTTTCGAAATGTGGTGCTACAGAAGAATGCTGAAGATTAGATGGGTAGATCACATAACTAATGAGGAGGTATTGAATAGAATTGGGGAGAAGAGTAGTTTGTGGCACAAATTGACAAGAAGAAGGGACCGGTTGGTAGGGCATGTTCTGAGGCATCAAGGGATCACAAATTTAGCATTGGAGGGCAGAGTGGAGGGTAAAAATCGTAGAGGGAGACCAAGAGATGAATACACTAAGCAGATTCAGAAGGACGTAGGTTTCAGTAGGTACTGGGAGATGAAGAAGCTTGCACCGGATAGAGTAGCACGGAGAGCTGCATCAAACCAGTCTCAGGACTGAAGACCACAACAACAACAATTAACGTACACCAGTATGCGGATTTATTCTTTCCCTTTTACCTACTGTGCACCTGGCACCGTTTCAATGTTACAGTGCTATAACACAGTCTTAGTACACTAGGTAGCACGAATTGAATGAAATGTTTTGTTTACATGGAAAATGGAGCAATATACACTCAAACCAGTATGTAAATAACCATGTGTGTGTTTGTCCTTAGGAGAATTTAGGTTAAGTAGTGTGCAAGCTTAGGACTGATGACCTTAGCAGTTAAGTCCCGTAAGATTTCACATACATTTGAACAAAGTCTCAGAATACTGTATTAAGATGCAGGTTGAATAAGGGCAATAACAAAAAACAGGAAATATATTTCAAACTAATGAGAGCAGGGTATATTTTGCTGTTGAAGAGACATTAGAATGCAATTAAGTGTATCAAGTTGTATACTAAAGATTGTCGATACACGTGTCATATGTCAATGATAAATGTCAATATTCTGTCCCTTTTAACAAGACTGAATTGCTGCATTGTATTTAAAACATAGATTAATGAAATTAACTTATATGAACAAACCCTTTTATAATAAAAGAAATAATATTTTGTACAGAAATGAAATGGGGAATCTATCTTTGTTTTTTTTTTTTTTATCAACAGGATTGGAAAAGTCTGCTAAGTAACATCTAATATTTAAAATTTGAGGCCATATTGACAGTTAATCGTCTGTGACCTTTTCAAAACTATGAAAATGTTGTTCAGAGACTGCTACCAGTCAAAAACTCTTGTTGAGTTACTTAAATGATTTAATAAACATTATTGTTGAGGCACTGATCTCATCTTCAGGCAACTAAGGCAATTCAAGGACACTTAATAGAGGTGCACATAGATACTAAACTTGTTTCTTACAGTCTTAACATGTGCTGCCATCGTTATTGTTCGTATGAAATGGTTGTCTGCTTGTGGTGTGCTCAGTTAGATCCATTGCTACAGCTCCTGTTATAAACTTGCGAAAGACACTTAAAACACATCATCACGATCAACTCTACTATGAAGTAGAAGCAAGTTGGCGGTCGAACTACCGATGCGTCGACCCTGGTGTTATGTGTCACATGCAATGTCTTCTTCACACTTCCCTGATGCATCTCAGATTTGGTCGACGAAACATATTACAATAAGAGAAACTCTGACAATGTAACGATAATAACGACAATATGAAAATTATTTTAAAAACTGCAAAGATATTCTTATTGGAACTCAGGATCATATGTACTCTCATCGGTACGTATTTTCCGTTTTAACAATACTGAACTGAAGTTTGTGAAGACATGGGATATCTTGAAATCTCCAGTATTATAGAATCTTGTATTTCCGTATTTGGCAGTGGCTGAAGATACGTATTTCCCCAAAGGTGACCAGTCTCCAGCTGTTCTCTGGAGTGTACAGTATTTTGAAATCGTTATGTATTGCAGTGCTGGGTCCTTTCTCATCTGTGTGGTTTGTTATAATTGATTTGTTAGCAGTCAATATGTTTCAGAAACCAGCTTTTAAAATTTATGCCCATTTGACCAACATAGTATTTGTTACAATGAATGCATATCACTTTAGATTCCTGACTCGCACAGTTTTTCAGATAGTTGTGAGATGTCATGAGCAGTTTCGTCTTTAGGTTGTTGTTGGTGGTGCCAAAAGTGATTCTGGTATCCTCGTTTTTATACAGTTTGTTTATTTTGTCTGGAACGACCACTAAATATGGTATTTTTATAGACTGAGCTTTTTGTATGTTGCTGGGTAGTGGCCTTGTCGGTTTATTTGTTCTGTTTTTTCTTATGTGTTGCGAAAGTCCTGCTGCTAAGCAGCAGTCACGCGCCAAATACTAAAGGAAAAGCAAGGTGGAGATTACCAGGTTACAAGCACCACGAAACTTAGTTCCAATCTTAGCCAGGTGACAGAGAACAAAGGGGCTTTGTGCAGAGACTTTGAAGAATAGGACCACGTACTTATAGCAGGAAGAGCGGGAAATAGCCTGTCTAGCAATTCAGAGTATAGCAATAAAGGTGATCTTCAGGAAAGAGTTGCAGCAACAGCACATTCTTTTGTGGGGTTTGTGGAGGTTTCCAGCACGGTGACGAAACCTTAGTTAACACAACTGTCTGCAGTGTAAGAGCTGGCAGGATTGACTGAAACAAAGTTTTATATCTGTGCTCTACTTGTTACTGCAATTGGGAGATGGGGCTTAATAAATCATGGCCTGCACATGAATAGACGGAAGAAGGACAGATTAGCTGACCATCTTTCAGAAAGGGTAAGGGAGGCCACAAGCACATAAGGATAAATCCCTGTGGTTACTGGACACAGAGAGGCGCAATTTTAGATTATAGTCAGGTTATAGACGGGCTGTCTTGAAAGAAGTTACAGTAGAATAGGACTATAATACATGTAACAGTTACCCCGAAAAAAAGTTAGTTTGTTTCACCAGAACAATAGGAGGCTAAAAAACAAGCTTTTGTATGCCTAGAATTTGTGAAACTTTCTGAAGTGATAGATGTTCTATGCCTCTCTGGACTCGATATAACGACAGGGATAGAAAAATTAAATATAAGGGATTATAAACTGTTGTGACTGACAATTCGCAATTTTTCACAAACACAACTTTTATTGATGTAAGTTCACAAGGTTGATGACAGAACAACAAACGAAAGATAACAATAACGATGCCAATACAAGCCTCCTATTTCAGGCAAACAAAAGTTCACTTCTAATTTTCCACGAAAGTTCGTGGTAACAAACACACACACTAGTAACAGTCCAATTCAGAGACGAAGACGTAATATTCAGCGGTCGCAGTACACGAGGTCGGCACCCGGCGTGAACTGAAGTTTGGGTCTGGTTCTAATCCCTAAATAGCTGTCTCCAGCCAATCAGGTTTTGGAGTAGTGATACTTCCTGCAGGCCGTGGCTCGAGCTCTCCATGCAGGAAGTAGTGCTCGGAATGTCTGTTTCCGTTATCTTGTATGTAATTAGCCGGTGTTTACCATGGTGCTTTTGATACACCTTGGGCATAGACAACCTCGTCCTCTTTTGTGTAATGTGGGTTGCCGGCCCACAGGGGCTACCTAGGCTCCGGTATAACATAAACTAGCATCATTTTCATGTTGAGTAAATATGTTAAGGAAGAGTTGCAATTGTACTACCTCACTGCCTAGTCCTTTCGGTAACTAACCTACTTCGATATGTAGATGCCCAATGAAGACTGTAAAGTATCATTTGTTACGTAAAGATGTTTTTACTACCGCTAAATTATTGCCCTACAGACTTCAAAAGATGTTGGACTAGTAAGATAATAACTACAAGGAATATCGTTAAACGGAAAACAGGAGAGCCAATCAGTGAGCAAGGTATCATAACAATTAAATTAAATGACAGTGTTGCGACTAATAATTCACAAGTTCCAAGTACTTTTAACAATCCATTTCTAAATGTATCACCAAAAGCAGGATTAAATTACCTACTAAAAATGTTATTCCACAAAACTTCAAGCAACTTTCAGTAGCACCAACATCCTTGACTGAAATTTATAGAATTATTAAAAGTCTAAAAAACAACGGCCCATATTGTGTTGATGGAATTTCAAACAGAATTGAAAAAAGTTGTTCTAATGTAATAAGTAATGCCCTTAGCAACATAGGTAATACATCACTGGCACAGAGAATTTTTCCAAACAGGTTTAAATACCTTATGCAACTGCTCAGCCTATTCATATGAAAAGGGACAAGAAACGCTTAAGTAATTATAATCCAATATTCCTACTCACAACTATTTCCAAAATGTTCGACAAAGTAATGTACTTAATATTAGTCTCACTTTAAGTTACAAACAATTTACTTGGGTTATCGCTGTTTGGATTCCAGAAGGGCTACTAAACTGAGAATGCTGTACATACATTCACCCGTCCAACACGAGGGGCATTCAATAAGGAATGCAACAAATTTTTTTCTCTGTCAATTTCGGTTAACAAAATGCTGAATTTGTTGTGGGAAATCGTGGAATATTTGCACCACAGCCCTTATAGTTTGATGAAGTTGCGATCATGACTTCTCAACAGGAGACCATAGAGAGGAACGAAGAAACATCTGCGCGGAATTGGTTGCGCGTTACGAGGCTGACGATAATAATTTTTGTCGATGGGGTGCATCACTTCGAACCAAAAACAAAACGGCAATCCATGGAGTGGCTCCATACCACCTCTCCTCCGAAGAAAAAGCTCAAAACCACGCCATCAGTCAGTAAAGTCATGGCAACGGGGTTCTGGGACTCTGAAGGAATTAATCTGATGTCCATCCTCCTGGTGCACCGATAAACGCAAAAGATATACCATGAGGAAACTGAATAAACGACTTCAGTCTGTTCGTCGCCACATAGAGGCAAACGAACTTCTCCACTTCATTGGACTATTTTTTCTCATCCACATTACAGGCAGAATCTCGCAGCTTCCGGCTTCCATCTGTTGGCCAAATGTAGGATGCACTCCGCAGGAAGCAATACGTGGATAATGGGGAGGTTGTTGATGCAGTAAGACTTTGGCTCCGTCATCGACCGTGCGGGCATAAAGGCCCTCCCAGTAAGGTGGCGTAAGCCCGTCGCATTGAACGGAGAGTGCTGGAAAATAGGATTTTGTAGCCAAAAGAATGGGGAATAATATGGTCTATTCGAATCCTGAATAAAACGTACCTGCTGCCAGAAAAAAATGTGTTGCATTACTTATTGAACGCCCCTCGTACTAAAAGCCTTAAACATAAAATTTCGCAATTTGATATTTTTTGTTATCTTTTCAAGGTATTTAATTGTGTAGATCACGTTACACTCATAGAAAAACATTAGTATTATGGAATTGATGGTTTTACACACAGCTGGTTTGAATCATACTTAAAAAACAGAAATTGTGGTGAGTAATACAGATATTGTAAGAAAGAAAATTTTAGTGACTGGGAAGAAATCACCAAAGGAAGTCCGAAAGGGTTCAATTTAGTATCCACTCCTATTCCTTATATATGTAAATTATCTTCTAATTAACATTCAGCAGGCAGAAACGGTACCTTTTGCAGATGAAACTAGCGTTATAATGAATCCCATTAGAGAAATCAAGGTAAGAGATTGTTTATGATTTTTACAATGAATTATCATGTGGTTCTCTCAAAACTGATTACACCTAAGTTTTGAGAAAACACACTATATTCAGTTCTGTTCAAGAAGTAGAGTCATACCAACAACTGATTTGGGGCATGAACAGGAGTCAGTAAACGGGTAGATTGATTCAAATTTTTTGGTGTTTATACTAATGAAAACTTGAGGTGGAAGAAGCATATTTCTGATTTTCTCAAACAGTTAAGTTCAATGACTTTCACTCTTCCTGTAACTGTTAGTCTTGGAAACAAACAAATCAACCTCCCGACTTATTTTGCATATATCCACTCACTAATATCTTATGGAATAATTGTCTGGGATAACACATCACATAGAAAGATAGTACTGACTGCAAAATAGCGAGCAGTGCGTATAATATGTGATGCTCACCCGCAGTTGTCATGTAGGCACCTTTTCAATCAGCTGTTCATTTTAAATGCACCATAATACATACATTCGCCAGTGAAATTCGAGATTAATAATCCATCACGACCTGAGAAGGATAGTGATATCCGTATCTACAACACTAGAGAAAGCAGCCGGCCGAGAGACAAGCAGCAGCAGGGAAATAACCGAATTTGTAACTTTAACGAGTTCCTAACCAGGAGCGAATTTTATAATACCATCTGTGTGATTTAATATTTTAGTTTCTTGCGTGTATATTTAATATCTAATAACCACAGTTCTCGGGTTTTCGTTTCCGTCGGAAAGTAAATCGATTTTGTGACATATTACAAGTTTCTAATCAGGGGCGAATTGTTTAGTTTCAACTGAGTGCTTAGGTAGCTAGGTTTTTGAATCTCTGCGTATTCATCAAATTTATTAGAGACAGTTTCTGCGTTTTTGTCAGGTTCTGCAGTAGAGCTGCGCTACACGTGCCAGTAGTCTGTTTATCTGCATAGTTCAGTTTTCCATGGTCTTTAGTATGGACAAGGACTGCGATTGTTGTGTGCGGATGGTAGCCGAGTTGATGACACTTTGCTCTCAGCTTCAGGCTGTGATGGCTTCGATTACACAGTTTGAAGCTGCAGTGGATGGGCACCACTGCTGTGGGCCGGCCCTAGGGATCCAACGGACGTCCAGCGCGACAGAGTCCTCCGATCGGTCCTCACCGGTGGCCAACCCAGTTACTGCTCGCACTGAGGCTGACCCCTCGCCTGTGGTCGATGGGAAGTCTCCCCGGAGCGTAGCAGGCGGCGAAAGACGTCCCAGGCGGCCGCACGTAAGGCCTCCCCGGTTTGTCTGACAAACAGGTTCCGGGTGCTGTCTGTGGCTGACACTGTCGCTGAGCCAGATGCTGACGCCTGTCCTGTTTCAGAGAAAACCTCTCAGCCTGCAAGATCCGGACGACCAAGGAGGGTGGGATTATTGATAGTTGGGAGCTCCAACGTTAGGTGCGTTATGGGGCCCCTTAGGGGCATGGCTGCCAAGAAGGGAAAGAAAACCATTGTGAACTTCTTGTGCATACCGGGTGGAGTCATTCCAGATGTGGATCGGGTCCTTCTGGATGCCATGAAGAGCGCAGGGTGCAGCCAACTGCAGGTGGTTACTCACGTCGGTACGAATGATGTGTGTCGCTTTGGATCAGAAGAGATTCTGTCTGGTTTCGAACGGCTAACAGATGTGGTAAAGGTTGCCAGTCTTGCTTGCAAGATGAAGCCAGATCTGACCATTTGCAGAATTGTAGACAGGAACGATTGTGGACCTCTGGTATAGAGCCGGGTGCAGGGTCTGAACCAGAGGCTGAGACGGTTCTGGGGCCGTGTAGGCCGCAGATCTCTCGGCTTGCGCCAAACGGTGGTTGGGTTTCTGGTTCTGCTGAATAGTTCAGGTGTCCACTATACGCAGGAAGCGGCTACGCGGGTAGCAGGGGCAGTGTAGCGTGGACTGGGCGTATTTTTAGGTTAGAGGGTCTCGGGAAAATACAAGAAGGGCTTCAGTTACGAAGGGTGCAGGCTGAACACAGGAAAAACGTAGAAACGGGAACCATTGGTATAACATTGTAAATTGTCGTAGCTGTGTTGGGAAAGTACCACAACTCCAAGCGCTAATAGAAAGCACTAATGCTTAAATCGTTATAGGTACTGAAAGCTGGCTAAAGCCGAAATTTTTGCGGAGAACCTAACGGTGTTCCGAAAGGATAGGCTAAACACGGTTGGCGGTGGCCTGTTTGTTGCTGTTAGAAGTAGTTTATCTTGTCGCGAAATTGAAGTAGATACTTCCTGTGAGTTAGTATGGGCAGAGGTCATTGTTGGCAACCGGAATACAATAATAATTGAATCCTTTTACCGACCTCCTAATTCAGATGATACAATTGCTGAAAGGTTCAAAGGAAACTTGAGTTTGATTTCAGACACGTACCCGACTCATAGGATTATAGCTGGTGGTGACTTTAATTTACCCTCTATATGTTGGTGAAGATACATGTTTAATTCCGGAGGTACGCATAAAACATGATCCGAAATTGTGCTAAAAGCATTCCATGAAAATTATTTCGAGCAGTTAGTTCACGGGCCCACGCGAATAGTAAACGGTTGTGAAAACACACATGACCTGTAAGCAACAAATAATCCTGAGTTAATAACGAGAGTCAAAACGGATACAAGGATTAGTCAACACAAGGTTGTCGTAACGAGACTGAATATTGTAACCCCCAAATCCTTCATAAATAAACGAAAAATACACCTATTCAAAGAAGCAGATAAAAATTCACAGGACGCCTTCCTGAGAAATAATCGCCACTCCTTCCAAATTAATAAGTGTAGACCAGATGTGGATTAAATACAAAGAAATAGTATCGGTAGCAATTGAGATTTGTTGTTGTTGCTGTGGTCTTCAGTCCAGAGACTGGTATGATGCAGCTCTCCATGCTACTCTATCCTGTGCAAGGTTCTTCATCACCCAGTACCTACTGCAACCTACATCCTTATACCAAATAAATTAACTACCGACGGAGCTGATACTCCTTGGTACACAAAACGGGCCAGAACACTATTGCAGAAACAACGAAATAAACATGCCAAATTTAAACAGACGCAAGATCCCTAAGATTGGCGATCTTGTACAGAAGCTCGAAATTTGGCGCGGAATTCAATGCGAGATGCTTATAACAGTTTCCACAACGAAACTTTGTCTCGAAACCTGGCAGAAAATCCGAAAAGATTCTGGTCGTATTTGTATTACATTAGCGGCAAGAAACAATTTCTTCTCTGCGCGATAGCAATGGAGATACTATTGAAGACAGTGCTGCAAAAGCAGAGTTACTAAACACAGCCTTCCGAAACGCCTTCACAAAAGAAGACGAAATAAATATTCCAGAATTAGAATCAAGAACAGCTGCCAACATGAGTAACGTAGAAGTAAATATCCTCGGACTAGTGAAGCAACTTAAATCGCTTAATAAAAGCAAGTCTTCTGGTCCAGACTGTATACCAATTAGGCTCCTTTCAGAGTATGCTGATGCATTACCTCCATACTTAATAATCATATACAACCTATATACAACCTTTCGCTCGACGAAAGATCTGTACCCAAAGACTGGAAAGTTCCACAGGTAACATTAATATTCAAGGAAGGTATAGTAAGAGTAATCCACTCAATAACAGGCCCAGTTCATTAACGTCGATATGCAGCAGAATTCTGGAAAATATATTATGTTCGAACATTACGAAGTACCGCGCTGCTGCTGCGGTCGCAGGTTCGAATCCTGCCTCGGGCATGGATGTCTGTGATGTTCTTAGGTTAGTTCGATTTAAGTAGTTCAAAGTCTAGGGGACTGATGACCTCAGATGTTAAGTCCCATAGAGGTCAGAGCCATTTGAACCATTTGTATTTTGGTAGCTTATATTTCCATGCCTACCTTGTGTTTACGTAGGTGAGTTTCATCAGCCAGCCGTTCGTGTCTTCCTTACAGCTACGTTTTCATTCCCGCACGACGGTTAAGTGTGTACCGTTTCCACCTCGTGAAGTGATTTGAAGCTGTGTCTCGGTTGTCCACTGAACTTCTTTACTATCAGGTGTAAGTGGGGATGGTTGTCTTGGCCAGTTATTGTACTACCTTTTAGCGGCTTTTCACATGTGTTTTGTCTACGCTGCCAGCGCATAATCTGATGACTTCACTTTTACTCGTTTTACTTAAAAATTACTTCTCTGTTCATTAGGCTACCATTGTATGTTTGTGCCTTCGGTGTGTTCCCACTGGTTGCTTAGAAAAGGATGAATGTAGTGAGCAGCGCACTGGGCCATCCCTAAGTAATTTCACACTTCCGACGCATGATGTTTTCATATCAGGCCAGTTTAATTATTTTTGTTTCCTTTTTGTGCACTCCTTTTTAGGTAATTTCGAATTATTTGTTGTATTTTAGTCAAAAAATTTGTAAAGATGTTTGAGGCCTATCTATTTGAAGAACGTTTTCTTATAACCTTTGGTGAGATTGTTATGTAACTTCAATGGTGAAACGTTGGCTTGCTTCTCTTATTAAAATTTGGTGTAAATATTTCAACCATAGTAACCAGTGCCACAGAAGATTTGTATATCTTTCGAAAGACACTGATGTTATGCAATAAAGCGGATGACCTGGAGCCGTCCTTACGATGTTATTTATTTTTTTGAGTACCTTCGGTGTTCGGTGCTTCAGTACACCATCGTAAGTCCCTAACCGACGCTGAGGCGGTTAACTCCATCCGTATACACGATTAATCACTGATCAACATCTATAACTGGTTTTACCAGACTACCTGTATCAACGATATTGTCTCTCTACCTATCAACATTTGTTGTAAATTTAATGTTTAATACTTCATATTCCCATGAATCACTTCTGGGGAGTTGAGGGCAAGTATCTTAATTAAGTCTGCAACCTTTTGTAATTTAATCTCACTGAGATGTGTGATAACATAGCTGACAGATTATCAATAATTTTTGTTACTTAATTTTATATAAGTAATAGTTCTGTCTTAATATGTCAGGGTCCTATTGGCCTAATTCGTAAAGTTATTTTGCTGAGGAGTGTTAATAAAAATCTTAATACAAGTGATGTTCAGCCTTTATTTGGCCCGGTCCTTTTACATATACTGCAAATACTGGCATTGCTTTTGGCTAGGCACAGTTTGTTGTTTTCTGGCTTTGGGTTTCAGGTGTATTCGTCTGTCATGGAGCCTTGAGTCGTGGTGGGGTGAGCAACTTTCGCAAGGACCAGTTGAGATACGAAAATATAATCCGAGGATTGGCAGAGGAAGGGAACGTCGTTGAGCTGTGGGTGAGTCCTTGCACAGCGTTTAACGTTTCGCTTTGTAAATAAAATTCGCCTTCTTTTGCTGCACTGAATTTTGTTCTCCAGACGCGTTTCGCCTTTTTTCTCTTGAAGGCATCATAAGCGGTATCTATAACGATACCGTTATGATACACTTTTGTTTTGATATGTATTATTAGTAGAATATAAAACAGTTCACTTTTCGCTTATTATGTAAGTGAGTGATTACTTACAGTTCTGTGTGTCTTTAGTTGCCTTCTGCGTTAACTCACATCTGGTCACCTGCTGGAGATCGCAACACCGCTCTGTTTACGAAATATAAGCATGGAATTCCACTATGAAATGCAGAGGAGTGAGCGGATAGGTGGAAAGAGTACACAGAAGGCCTGTGTGAGGGGGAAGATTTGTCTGATGTGATAGAAGAAGATAAAGGAATCGACTTAGAAGAGATAGATGATTCAGTATTAGAATCAGAATTTCAGAGACCTTTGGAGAACTTAACATCAAATAAGGCATAAGGGATAAATAACTTTCCGTCAGAATTTCTATAATAATTGGGGGAATTGGCAACAAAACGACTATTCACGTTGGTGTGCAGAATGTGTGAATCTGGCGGCGTACCATCTGACTTTCGGAAAAGTATCATCCACACGATTCCGAAGACTGAAAGAGTTGACAAGAGCGAGAAATATCGCAGAATCAACTTAATAGCTCATGTATCCAAGTTGCTTACAAGAGTAATATACAGAACAATGGAAAAGAAAATTGAGTGTTAGATGACGATCAGTTTGGCTTTAGGAAAGGTAAAGGCGCCAGAGAAGCAAGTCTGACGTTGCCTTTGATAATGGAAGCAAGATTAAAGAAAAACAAGACACGTTCATAGGATTTGTCGACATGGAAAAAGCGTTCAACAAAGTAAAATAAGAAAAATTGGGGCAAGTTATAAGGAGAGACGGGTAATATACAATATTTACAAGAACCAAGAGGGAGTAATTAGAGTGGACCAAATACGAAGCTCGGATTAAAAAGCGTGTAAGACAGGGCTGTAGTCTTTCGCCGCTACTGTTCAATCCGTACGTCGAAGAAGCAATGATGGAAATAAAAGAAAGATTCAAGAAAAGAATCAAAACTCAAGGTGAAACGATATCAATGAAACGATTCGATGATGACACTGCTAACCTGAGTGAAAGTGAAGAAGAATTACAGGATGTGCTGAATGGAATGAACAGTCTAATGAGTACAGAATGTGAATTAAGAGTAAATCGAAGAAAGACGAAAGTAATGAAAAGTAGCAGAAATGAGAACAGCGAAAATCTTAACATCAGGATTGATGGTCACAGAATAGATAAAGTTAAGGAATTCTGCTCCCTAGGCAGCAAAATAACCAGTCTACATCTACACCTACATCCATACTCCGCAAGCCACCTGACGGTGTGTGGCGGAGGGTACTTTGAGTACCTCTATCGGTTCTCCGTTCTATTCCAGTCTCGTATTGTTCGTGGAAAGAAAGATTGTCGGTATGCCTCTGTGTGGGCTCTAATCTCTCTGATTGTATCCTCATGGTCTCTTCGCGAGATATACGTAGGAGGGAGCAATATACAGGGTGATTCAAAAAGAATACCACAACTTTAGGAATTTAAAACTCTGCAACGACAAAAGGCAGAGCTAAGCACTATCTGTCGGCGAATTAAGGGAGCTATAAAGTTTCATTTAGTTGTACATTTGTTCTCTTGAGGCGCTGTTGACTAGGCCAATAAAGTTTTTGGTCCCTTTTTCTTCGAAGGTGCTACTGTAACTGGACAACAGTATCTGGAGATGTTAGAGAATTGGCTGTTCCCTCAGCTCGAACAGGAAGCACAACAATTCATATTTCAGCAGGATGGAGCGCCACCACATTGGCACTTATCTGTCCGTAACTACCTGAACGTCAACTACCCGAGGCGATGGATCGGCCGCCAGGCAGCCCGTGACAGAGCACTTCATCACTGGCCTCCAAGAAGCTCTGATCTTACCCCCTGCGATTTTTTCTTATGGGGGTATGTTAAGGACATAGTGTTTCGGCCACCTCTCCCAGCCACCATTGATGATTTGAAACGAGAAATAACAGCAGCTATCCAAACTGTTACGCCTGATATGCTACAGAGAGTGTGGAACGAGTTGGAGTATCGGGTTGATATTGCTCGTGTGTCTGGAGGGGGCCATATTGAACATCTCTGAACTTGTTTTTGAGTGAAAAAAAACCTTTTTAAATACTCTTTGTAATGATGTACAACAGAAGGTTGTATTATGTTTCTTTCATTAAATACACATTTTTAAAGTTGTGGTATTCTTTTTGAATCACCCTGTACTGCTTGACTCCTCGGTGATGGTATGTTCTCGAAACTTCAACAAAAGCCCGTACCGAGCTACTGAGCGTCTCTCGTGCAGAGTCTTGCACTGGAGTTTATCTATCATCTCCGAAACGCTTTTGCGGTTACTAAATGATCCTGTAACGAAGCGCGCTGCTCTCCGTTGGATCTTCTCTATCTCTTCTATCAACCCTATCTGGTACGGATCCCGCACTGGTGAGCAATATTCAAGCAGTGGGCGAATACGTGTACTGTAACCTATTTCCTTTGTTTTCGGATTGCATTTCCTTAGGATTCTTCCAATGAATCACAGTCTGGCATCTGCTTTTCCGACGATCATCTTTATATGATCATTCCATTTTAAATCACTCCTAATGCCTACTCCCAGATAATTTATGGAATTAACTGCTTCCAGTTGCTGACCTGCTATATTATAGCTAAACAATAAAGGATCTTTCTTTCTATGTATTCGCAGCACATTACACTTGTCTACATTGAGATTCAATTGCCATTTCCTGCACCATGCGTCAATTCGTTGCAGATCCTCCTGCATTTCGGTACAATTTTCCATTGTTCCAATCTCTCGATATACTACAGAATCATCCGCAAAAAGCCTCAGTGAACTTCCGATGTTATCCACAAGGTCATTTTTGTATATTGTGAATAGCAACGGTCCTTCGACACTCCCCTGCGGCACACCTGAAATCACTCTTACTTCGGAAGACTTCTCTCCATTGAGAATGACATGCTGCGTTCTGTTATCTAGGAACTCTTCAATCCAATCACACAGTTGGTCTGATAGTCCATATACTCTTACTTTGTTCATTAAACGACTGTGGGGAACTGTATCGAACGCCTTGCGGAAGTCAAGAAACACGGCATCTACGTGGGAACCCGTGTCCATGGCCCTCTGAGTCTCGTTGATGAATAGCGCGAGCTGGGTTGCACACGCACGGACGGAGTAAGGAGGACATCAAAAGCAGAGTAGCATTGGGATAACTGACCAAGAGAAGTCTGCTAGTATCAGACATAGGCCTTAATTTGAGTAAGAAATTTCTGAGAATGTACGTTTGGAGCACACTATTGTATGATAGTGAAACATGGACTGCAGATAACTGGAACAGAAGAGAATCGAAGCATATGAGCCGTTGTGCTACACTCGAATGTTGAAAATTAGGCGGACTGATGATGTAAGGAATGAGGAGGTCCTGGGCAGAATCGGAGAGGAAAGGAATATGTGGAAAACACTAACAAGGATTAGGAAGAGGATGATAGGAGATCTGTTAAGAGATCAGGGAATAATTTCCATGGTGCTAGAGGGAGCTGTAGAGGGCAAAAACAGTAGGGGAAGACAGAGACTGGAATACATTCAGCAAGTAACTGATGACCTAGAATGTGAATGCTACTCTGAGATGAAGAGTTTGGCAAAGAAGAAAAATTCGTAGCTGGCCGCAATAAACCAGTTAGAAGATTGATGACTCAAAAGAAAAATGCATTATTTTATATTTCCTAAACAGAGCAGTAGTAACTGTAAATGTCGTGTGACTAGGGCCTCCCGTCGGGTAGACTGCTCGCCGGGTGCAAGTCTTTCGATTTGACACCACTTCGGCGACTTGCGCGTCGGTGGGGATGAAATGATGATGATTAGGACAACACAACACCCTGTCCCTGAGCGGAGAAAATCTCCGACCCAGCCGGGAATCGAGCCCGGGCCATTAAGATTGACATTCTGTGCGCTGACCACTTTTTTTTTTATAAGTGGACTTTTTTTCATAATGGTGTAACAATAACAAACATAAACATCAGTTTTTTATATAAGACGATGACCTTTATAAAATAATATATTTCCAGGAAACGTAAATAAGTGGACATTTTTATATAATAGTGAAAAAATCCTCCTTCTGCTAGTACAAAACAATAAAGCGCCACGTTCATCTTCTTGGGCGCGTACCTCGCTAATCCCGTTATACCTCGCGTTGGTGTCGGGTACGTCTTCACGTGTGGTGGTGGATCCCCTCCGCTGTCCTGGTCCTTTCTTGTTCTGATACTTATAGTCAATAATTACATTCTACTGCCCGGGACACCCCAACTGGATGGGGGATCAAGGAAGGCACTCCCTAAAAAATTTGCGTAATATGTTCGATATCTCGGCTGTCTCATAAGCTGTGAGTGATGTTCTTGTAGTACGGCCCAAAAGTCGAGTACATTCTTACTGCCGTCTCGGAAAAGATAAAGCACAGTCAAACCTCGAATCCAAGTCACTGCGTTTGTCTTTGTTCGGCAATCACAGGTCATATCTGGGAAAAGTAGTATCCGTGGTTCTATTGCTTCCGACTCCACCCGAAGGAGGAAGGCGATCATTTTTTGGACCAAACACCTACGTCCGCCGAAGGCCCGCATATCAGGCGATGTTCCTCTGTGTCTATAACATTGCACTGCGGACACAATGGCTCGCCCGCCATATGAATTGTATGCAACCTGGAACGAGTTACGTATTTCCCATTTACCACCTGATACCACAGTGCGCGCGTTCCCGTATCATGGTGTGGGTGGTGAACTGTACGCCATGCCACTGACCACGTAACTGTTGGTTGGCGGCGCTCTACGGCATTATTCGGCCGTCGTCGAGTCAAGATGCGATGTATATCACGTGTCGTTGCCGTTCTGGTAGTCGGTAGTTCCATATGTACATAACTGTGTTCCACAAAAAAGGTTCGCATATGGGCAAGCGATAGAGATTTGAGACACTGCTACCGGTGCCGAAAGAGAACGTGAAGCCAGTTCGCCTATCAAGGTACCCGTCAGACTTGTCCGGTGTCGTGTCCACATCTCTAGCATCGTGGTTACTTAAATAGCCACTGCTCGGTCGCGTACGTGGACTAGTTCAAGGCCTCCACGACTACGAGGAAGGGTGAGGGTTTCGTATCCGACCTTAAAAAGCAGACCTGTGCTCACAAAATATCCTAGTGCCGCCAGGATTCGGCACGCCAACACCACCGGCATAGGAAGAACTTGTGCCAGGTGGGGGATGCGAGAAGCTAGATAAGTGTTGGCAGTGCCCTTAACCTGTGACTTCGGACACTCACACGAATTGTTTGCACATGTCTGTAGCTCAGTGCCGCCGTGCGTCGAACGTCTGTAGTGAAGATAATTCCAAGGCATTTCATCTTGTTGATCGGCTGTAATGGTGCTGCATTTCCTGTCGGGAGTCCCCTCCCGATACTCATCCCTCCCGACTTTGCCATGTTCAGGCGACTTCCCGAAGCCATAAAATACAAATTAATCCAATGCATGGCCGCTCTTGCCTCGTCACCTAACCGTGCTAAAAACACTAGGTCATCTGCGTATGGTCCGCATCTCGTGGTCTTGCGGTAGCGTTCTCGCTTCCCGCGCCCGGGTTCCCGGTTCGATTCCCGGCGGGGTCAGGGATTTTATCTGCCTCGTGATGACTGGTTGTCGTGTGATGTCCTTAGGTTTGTTAGGTTTAAGTAGTTCTAAGTTTTAGGGGACTGATGACCATAAATGTTAAGTCCCATACTGCTCAGAGCCATTTGAACCATCTGCGTATGTTCCGCATATAAACTTGTTGTGACTTATGGTCATTCCTTGGAGTCGATTCCGGAGGCCGCAGAGCAGCGGCTTGACAGCGATGGCATACAATATCGTCGACAGCGGGCACCCTTGTCTGACCGATCGTGAGATGGTGATGGGCCCCACCAAACGTCCACTAATGAGCACTCTGGATGCGTCTCCGTGGAGTAGTCTCATAACGACGGTGACATAACTTTCTGGAAAGTTCATTTGCGTCATCACTTCTAGGAGATAAGCATGGCTCAGCCTGTCAAAGGCGCGATCGAAGTCTATCGATACCAGTGCACCCCGGAGAAGACATGTTGATGCCAGTGCGATAACATCGCTGTAGTCGCTGAGTGCCCTTTGTTTATTGCTATCCCCTCCTAGCTGGGTTTGGTCGAGTGACATAACTTGGGTATTACGCGTTTAAAGCGTGTTGCAAGCATCCTGGTGTAGATCTTGTAGCCGCAATTAAGAAGGGTCAGTGGCCGGTAGGCCTGTATCCCTGTGCCGTCGGATGGTTTGTGGATGGTGATGATCATTCCTTCCACGAAGGAGGGTGGAAGAGGCACATTGGGAGACATCAATTCGCAGTACATGGCAGTCCATCGTGGAGTCGTGAGATCTTTAAATGTACGATAAAACTCTAACGGAATCATGTCGGGCCCCGGCGATTTGTGCGACGCTCCCTTATCAAGCGCTTCCATTACGTCGTGAACTGTGATTGCACCTGTTAACTCCCGGTTGGCCGTCTCGTCGAGACACGCAGAGAGCGTTCGTCGGACCTCATGAAAAGCTGCCTGATTGTGTTCCGCTTCTTAATAGAGATGACCGTAGTGTTCCACAAAAGCGTTGGCAATGTTTTTTGCCTTGTCATACGGCGATTATCTGGCAGTACGACCGTCTGTGTTAAGGTTCTGCGGCTACGTTGCTTTTCTCTGATAACGTGATAAATCTACGGTGATTCTCCACGGTCTCGTTCAAAGTCCCTTGCATGGATTGCGACACCCTCGAGACGACGGCGCGTTACGGAAATTATTCGGACCTGCGCTCGTTTTAAAGCAGCACTACGATCCTGTGAAAGCGCTTGTACAGAAAGATCGCGGAGCATCGTGAAATAAAATTCCGTCGTGTGTCGCCTCCACATCATCTGCTCTCTTCCGTATGCAATTAACGCGCCTCGCAATGTAGGCTTAACGCATTCCAGCCACCACCGCAACGTCGTCGGATATGTCGGGAAGCGTTGTTCACACATGTGCCAAGTGTCTTCGATTAAGCGTCTGCACTCAGGTTCCCTGATGTGTGCTGTATTCAGTTTCCAAACACTGCGACTCCTCCACACTCGTTGACGACTCAGGGAGACAGTGCGTATATATTCTATGTGATCTGAAAAGGCGACTGACCATAATTCCGCATCGAGGATCGCAGATTTGAGACGATGTGTTACGTAAATGTGATCGAGACGACATGCAGATTGACTTGTCGGTGTATCCGCGTCTGTCGCCATGTATCGTCTCCCATGTATCAATGAGATTCATGTCCTGTATCAGTTGCCGCAGATCCGGGCATGAATTATAACGTGGGTGTTGATATTTTAATGCGAGCACGCAGTTGAAGTCGCCTCCAAATAAGACATGTTCATATCGGCCTAAGAATAGTGTTGCAATCTCCTCTGCGTAAAATCGGGATCGAGCGCGCCGCCTGTCGGACCCCGACGGAGCGTAGATGTTAACGATCCGTACACCCAGCACTGTGAGCGCCAGTCCTCGCGCTGACGGCAGTTACACCACGTCCTCGGCTACTATGCCGCTACGTAGAAGTATCGCTGTTCCGCTGCCGCCGTCGGTAGTAGGTGTAATGTATGTATCGTACTCACAGAGGTCGGGGAAGCTCTCAACACATACTTCCTGCAGCAGAACGATGTCGATGTCTGACGCATGCAACATGTAATAATTGCAATTTGACCGGCGTTCTGGTTGTATTAATATTAATAGAGGCTGTTCGATACGCCTGCCGCTGTTCCTCAGTGCGTAAAGCGCACATTAACGCTTATGTTAATTTGTGTGCCGTTGCTCGGCGACATGTTGTCTGTGCGGCAGTCTGCATCTTCTGCGTGGTTAACGTCCGGTGGACGCAGCACTCGCCATTGCGGGTGCGTCGTCGGTCTGTGGGTCAGTATCGGATTCGTCGGCCCAGTTCCTGTGCTGGAGGTCCAGCTCCCGTCGTGGTTCTCCGGCCGGGCCGACCGAAGGCGGTGGCGTTGCTGCGGTGGGTGGAGGGACTCCTTCCGTCGGCTCTCGGTCCGCTGTGTCTGCATTCAACCCCTGTCTAGAATGATTCGCGTCGTACTGCTGTGAGGGAGGTAGAACTTCCCGTTGCGCAATCGGATGCACTGTATCGACATTACACCCAAGTCCGTCTGACGTGGACTGCAGTAAGCAGGTATCCGACGGCGCTAGCCGTCGTTTCTTGTGGCGCTTCGGCGATCGTTGTTTGCGCGTGTGCGTCTCCGTGTCCGAGTGCGGGAGTGACTCCCGGTGCTCAGGGACGAAAGCAGTTGTCGGCACAACTGTAGAATCAATTTCCATACCTCCAACCGATCCCTTCCGGTCGGTTAACGGCGTCGTCGGCGCCGGAGTGGCAGAAGTGTACGTCGTTTCGTCACAGGTGGCGGTCTCTGCTGCAGTCGGTTGCCGTAAACTGTCAGGATGTTGGAGCTGGTCATTCTTCGGGATGGGATCTGTTCGAAACGCGTCCGCATACGTTAGTGTCAGCGGCGTCAACGTGGACGTAGGGACGGGTTCGCCAATTGGTACTTGCACAACCCTTCGCTGCATACATTCGGAACGGACGTGGCCCTCTTTCCCGCAGCCTGAGCATGTTTTGGGTTTTCCATCATAGATAACTATTGCTCTACATCCGCCGATGAACAAGTATGGCCGGCCGAAGTGGCCGAGCGGTTCTAGGAACTCTGGAGCTACGCGACAGCTACGGTCGCAGGTTCGAATATTGCCTCGGGTATGGATGTGTGTGATCTCCTTAGGTTAATTAGGTTTAAGGAGTTCTAACTTCTAGGGGACTGATGACCTCAGAAATTAAGTCCCATATTGCTCAGAGCCATTTGAACCATTTTGAACAAGTATGAGGGTACATGTTGTGTCAGTTCTATTCTGATTTCACACACCCCATTGAGAACTGGTTAAGTCGTGAAGTTGGACCATTTTTCCTCTACGTGGCTAAGCAGTCTTCCATATGGGCGTAAGGCGTCAATGACCAAGTCAGACGGAACCTCGAAGGGAAGTTCGAAAATAATATGTTTCGTAAGCCCAGCCCTGCGTGATCAATAGTTACTTCTCCAACATGTCAATGAGAGTGACGAAATTTGAGTCCATGTTTAGTATCTCGGATGATTCTGTCACACACTGCATCGTTAATCAGTTTGATGTAAACGACACTGCTCACTATGGAGAGGTGTTCAAAAAATGGTTCAAATGGCTCTGAGCACTATGGGACTTAACATCTGAAGTCATCAGTCCCCTAGAACTTAGAACTACTTAAACCTAACTAACCTAAGGACATCACACACATCCATGCCCGAGGCAGGATTCGAACCTGCGATCGTAGCGGTCGCGCGGTTCCACACTGAAGCGCCTAGAACCGCTCGGCCACTCCGGCCGGCTTGGAGAGGTGTACTCCAATAAGTTCGTTGTAGTCAAGTTTAACTTCGTCTCATAGGCTTTCGGTCTCGCATATTCATTCGAAAAACTAATCTTGAGAGTCGACTTTAGGTATGCATGTGCCACTCTATATCGAGTCGTCGAAAATGCGAGTACGCCGAATAGGTAAACAACTGCGCGAGGGCTAACTTCCCCGACAGGGACGTAAACAGACGTCCGTGCCGTAGCAGCGCCGAAGGCAGACTGACCACTCAGCTACCGGGGGCGGACGGAGCAGTAGTGGCAAGTCGTTATCTCACCTCGAACCTACCTCCGGCCCCGTTTCCGCTAATGAGCTGGAGTTCTCCCAAGGTAGGTGTTATCGCTGTGGTCGGCATTGTCATTTTGCTCGACAATGCGAGGTCAACGGGAAGAGGCGTTCCGACAGCTCACGCCATAGGCAGGGACGGCGTGGCACCTTTTTCACCTTGCCGTGCACGTGCGATAAAGTAACAGGAGTGACACATAATTCTCTTCCGTTTGTGTGCTCGTATGTCAATCATCAGCCGCCCTGTGCGCTATTGGATTCCTGCAGCAGTCTTTCCGTAATGAGTCGTACGTGGTACTCCCGGTACCGGATCATTAGTAAGTTTCCCAATTTAAAGTCCATGGGTAGAACTTCTAGAACTGATAATGGTCAAGCTTTTCCTTTGATAGGATACCTGCGCATTTTTTGTCGGCTCGGTGAATTTTCTTTGGCCATGGAGATGTTGGTGGGGGAGGGATTAAGCACCGACCTACTCGTAGGGCATGAGGGCATGATTTTGTAAGTAAAGTGCGACTGGTTTTGGCGTATGGCTTTGGGAAATTCTATTTTGTGTTTCGGTTTGCGGTGAAATTTCGCTTGTGTTGCCATTCTAGACGGTAATACTAACATTAGTGGGGCGGAGGTTGACATGGCGCCCTTATCTCCTGATCAGACTGAGGTTCTCATTCAGATGTTGAGTGCTTTTCCAGAAGTGTCGACAGATACAGTAGGTGTGAGTAATCCTACTTAATAGCGGATTTTACTTTCTGGCCGTCTTACATTCAGACAATCATCCTACCAACTGTCTTCGCCTGGGACGAAGGTATTGCCTGAGTTGGTAGATAAACTCCTGGCTGTGAGGGTTTTAAGGCTGTCCGCTGTCCACCTCGCCGTATGCATCGCCGATATTTCTGGTGACTAAGAGTAATTAGAGAGGAGGGATTCAGCCCCGTTGTGGACTGTCATGTCCTTAATCAGAAAGCAATCTTGGAGTCTGTCCCTCTTACTGATCTACATAGGTGTTTTTCATGGCCTTTCGGAGCTCACTATTTTTCCGTTTTCGATCTTAATCACATGTATTCCCAGATTCCCTTTGCCGATGAATCCAAGGCAGCCAATGGCTTTTTTGCTAACTGGAACTTGTATGAATTCAACAGGGTGCCTTTTGGCGTTTCTACTGGGGTGGCAGTACTTTCTAGGTTACTCGGTTGCATGTTCAGAGATCTAAAGTTCAAGTGTGTGTGCCACGTTCTCCGAGCATTTGGAATACTTGCGACTGGAGCGTATGTGGCAAGGGGGCTAACTGTCCAACCGTCTCAAGTTGCCTTAGGTCGTTGTGAGATATCTTTTCTCGGGCATCTAATCTCGGCTGAGGGGATCAGGACTGATCAGTCTAGGACCCGAACTTTTTACAGTTTCCATCTTCCAAACGAGGGGTAACTCATTTCGCTGAAATGACTAAGGTCGTCCGAAAATTTGTTCCGAAGTTTTGCTGAACTAGCCGCTCCGTCAAACCTGTTCCAAAAGAAGGGCGATCAGTTTGTGTGGACCGATAGCCAGCAGACTGTATTTGTTGAGCTTGAGATAGTTTTGAGTAATGACCCTCTTCTGGCCATTCCTGATTTCCGTCAACGTTTTGTGGTCAAAACTCAGGGGTTGCCGCCGTGTTGCTTCAGGAGCAAATTGGCGAGCAGAGGCTCTTAGCCTACGCCTCTAGGTGCCTGTCTCCAGCTGAGAAGAAATTACTTACGAGTTGGAAGCGCTGGCTGTCCTCTTCGCTCTAGAGAAGTTTAAATACTACCTCGAACACCGTGAATACACACTGGAGATGCACAACGAGGCCCTTAGTTCGGTTCTGGCTTGCCGACGTAAAATTGGGCGTATTGCAAAATAGGCTGTCCGAATTTCCATCTTCCGCTTGATAGTGTGCCACATTAGGTGGGCCGGCCGAAGTGGCCGTGCGGTTAAAGGCGCTGCAGTCTGGAACCGCAAGACCGCTACGGTCGCAGGTTCGAATCCTGCCTCGGGCATGGATGTGTGTGATGTCCTTAGGTTAGTTAGGTTTAATTAGTTCTAAGTTCTAGGGGACTAATGACCTCAGCAGTTGAGTCCCATAGTGCTCAGAGCCATTTGAACATTAGGTGGTGCGATAACATTGTAGCGGATATCTTGAGCAGATGTTCGAAGAGGAATGGAGTTCTTCTCTCCACTGTGACGAGGACGGACTTGTTAAATCAGTGCTAATCGAGGCTCTGGTATTATTTGCTGACTTTGCGCAACAACAAGAGCAGGGCCCCAAGTTGGACTCTATTAGAAAGCAGTTGAGAACCGGTCAGGAAATTCCTGGGTACAAACAGCGGAAAGACATTCTTTGCCGCTACGGGCGCCGCTATGAAAAGCTAAAAATCTGTCTGCCTACCGCGTAATGGGCCAGCCGTTTGTTCTGCTGCCCTCGTGACTTACCAGTTGGTCCGGTTGAGCATCTTCGGACACGTGAGACGTGCACTGGCAACTGGAGTGGACACATTGTTCCTTTGGCCGTCCAGGTCTGGAGGTGAGCGGTGGGTCGTCGTCATCCACACCTCTCATGGCGGCTTCAAGTTTTTCCACTGTTTGTCATACCACAGCGGCTCTGTATGCTCGACGAGCTACTTTTAGTTCGTTGCTTTGGTGCCGAGACTACGTGACATTCGATCTGATCTTCTTCCCCGCTGTGAAGGTAATAATTATGAGTGGTTTTCTTCCTGTACATGATTTGTGTCCTCTAACTTCCATACTGGATTCGGTTTAGCCACCTGTTGTTGTTGTTTCCTGTTCCTGTGTCTGGCCAGGCTATTTGAGGAGCCTGTCACTTGTATCAAAACTTAATAGCTTCTGTTTGGTGGTGGTCATGGAGTTATAATTTGACCGTGTGTTTTAACTTAATGGGGTTTTGTAAATTTCTTTTATCTTAAATTTCATTACTTATGAGGTATAAAACATTTTCCCTTCCAAGTACCTTGTGTACTAAATGGCCAAGTCGCTTTCGTTAGTTATTTGGAGCCCGCAAGCTTAATCGCCCCACCGGGGCAAATTTTGTTGCTTTTATTTTGGTGGCTTATACTTTCAAGCCAAGCTTGTGTTTAGGTGGGAGAGGTTCATCAGGCAACTGTTCGCGTCTTCCTTCCATCGACATCTTCCGTCCCGCGCGACGGTTAAGTATTTACCGTTTCCTCCTCGTGGCTTGATTTGAAGCTGAGTCTCGGTTGCCGGCTGAACGTCTTAACTATCAGATGTAAGTGGTTGCCTTGGCCAGTTACGTTGTTATCTTTTAGTGACTTTTTACAAATGTTTTGTCTACTCTGCCACCGTACAATCTGACGACTTCATCTCTTCTCGTTTTAATTAAAAATTTCTTCTCTGTTGATTAGGTAATAGTTGTATATTTATGCCTTGGGGCTTAGAAAAGTAAGGGTGGGGTGATCAGCGTATCGCGACCGCCCTAGATAACACCGGGTCCATCCCGAAGCGCGTTGTCTTCATATAAAGCAGTTTCACTGTTTTTGTTTCCTTTTAATGAACTCGTTTTTAGATAAACCTGAATTATTTGTTCTACTTTAGTCAAGCACAGTCCAGCTACCCGATGATGTTTTCTTAGAACCTATGAAGGGATTATTATCTAACTTCAATTGGTGAAGTATTATCTTGCTTCTTTCATTAAAATTTGCTGTAAATGTTTCAGCAATAGTAGCCAGAGGCACGTAAGATTTGGATATCTTTGTGAAGAAAATAACATTTGTTGCAAATTTAAATTTTCGTACTTCATGTTTCCATGAATGATTTTGGGAAATTGAGAGCAAGTGTTCGAATTAGCACTTTAACATTTTGTTATTGTATATCACTGAAATATATGTGATAACTTTGTTGATCAATTATCAGTAACTGCCATTAAATAATTTTATTTAAGTGAACAGTTTTGTCTTAATATGTCAAGGTCCTGTTACCCTAATTGACAGCGTAAGTGTTAATGAAAGTCTTGATAGCAATCATGTTCAACACATATTTGGCCTCTGCATGTCCATCTTCTCAGAGATGGTCAGTATCAAATATATTTCAGCCGTTTAATTTCCAAACTGTTATTTTACTTGGCTACCAGTTTCGGCGATTTACTGCGCTATCTTCAGGGCCCCTGAATGACATGCAGGAAGATTCTAACATCGGTTCTGATCAATATAGGGGCCATCATTTAAATACTGCTATCTGTAGATTTCTGATTGATACATCGATCAGTTCAACCATCATATACCTGTTTCTTCCACTCCCAGGCAACCTTACGCCAGTAGTGCGTACCACCAACCATATCTCCTGATTGCTGCACATTTTTATCAGGTATTGTACCAGATGATCTCAATGGCCCAGAACACCGTCATCGTCGTTGTGAAATGAACAGGAATTCGTGTAGATCGCGTGCGCGGCGCTGGCAGAAAACGTACACTCACGTAAGACGTGTCCCTTTATTCGTTTCTGAAAAAACAAAACGTATCTGTGATGTTTTATTGCAGCATCGGCTGGCGAGCTAATGTAGAGCCGACGCACGAAGGCCTGGATCGTAATAATAGGGGAGTATGGCAAGAGCTGTACTGTTCGGAAGAAATCGATTGTGACTCGGTGCGCGTGAGGCCGAGCGATACGAGTGTGGCTGCGTTATTCGTCTCTTATTTCAATAGACTAGCGAAACTTCTCATTTCAGTACACAGCTCCACTCTTCACGAGCGACGGGGATGTTGTTTAAGTGATGTCAGATGACTCGTTCTCACGTTATAATGAAGTCAACATTAACTCGGCTCCTCATCTTGTCTTAAATGAATGATTCTGCTAACTGTGCGTTGCCAGGCAGCAGTCATGCACAGTAATTGGAAAAAGGAAAAAAAGTAATTTGTCCATCTCGGTTCAAGAGTGCTTGTAAATTACAACAATGCTACTAAACTAACAATTTTTTCTCATTTTGAGCGCAACGAGGCACACAATTGATTTGTAATTATTGAACCAAAGCAGATCGAGAAAAATAATTATAATAATTAATTTTTTCTTCTATTTAGAGATAAAAGTTAGAGCAATTTCAGCACGTCCTTAGAAAACGTTTTTCCCACTGGTGTAATGAATTTCCATACAACTGTTGCAGATGTGCATCTTCTATGCGAATGAAACTTATTAACAGATGATTGTATAACACTCATATGCCACTTCTGCTCACGACAGACTTTTGTTTTCTTTCCTTCAGATCTAAGAAGTCGCAAATTCGTGTCTCACACTCTTGCTTTATTCTGGACGTCCTCTACCGCCTAAAAGTCTCCCTGGCCCTGCCACTCCATTTCCCAAAACGACGGTGTCAGCTTTCGTACACCTTAATATTAATCAGGATGAGATGTTGGTCAAATCGTGCTAGCCGGCCGCGGTGGTCTAGCGGTTCTAGGCGCTCAGTCCGGAACCGCGGGACAGCTACGGTCGCAGGTTCGAATCCTGCCTCGGGCATGGGTGTGTGTGATGTCCTTAGGTTAGTTAGGTTTAATTAGTTCTAAGTTCTAGGCGACTGTTGACCTCAGAAGTTAAGTCGCATAGTGCTCAGAGTCATTTGAACCATTTTTGAAATCGTGCGAGCCACACCTGAAACGTCAAACAAAGGACAGGGGTCATTACGTCTCACCACGACGATCGAAAGTTCGTCATAGCCTCAGCATTGTGTAAGTTACAATGATTCTCGCATATGGATGTGGTGCTGTTTGCCGTTGTGGTCTTCAGCTCAGAGACTGGTTTGGTACAGTTCTCCATGCTATTCTATTCTGTACAAGCCTTTTCACGTCCCAGTATCTACTCCAACCTACACCCTTCTGAATTTGCTTACTGTATTCATATTTTGACCTCCGTCTTTGATTTTAACCCCCCCCCCCCCCCCACATGATAAATTGATGATCTCTTGATGCCTCAGAATGTCTCCTACCAACCGATACCTTCTTCTAGCCATGCTGTGCCACAAATTTCTTTTCTCCCCAACTCTATTCAGTTCCTCCTCATTATTTACGCGATCTACTCATCTAATCTTCAGCGTTCTTCTGTAGCACCACATTTCGAAAGCTTCTATTCTCTTCTTGTCTAAACTGTTTATCGTCCATGTTTCACTGATACATGGCTACACTACGCACAAATACTTTCAGGAAAGGCTTCCTGACACTTAAATCTACACACGATGTTACCAAATTTCTCTTCTTCAGAAACGCTTTTCTCGCCATTGCCAGTCTACATTTTATATCTTCTCTACTTCGACAATCATCAGTTATTTTGCTCCCCAAATAACAAACCTCCTTTACTACTTTAAGTGTCTCATTTCCTAATCTAATTCCCTGAGAAGCACCTGTTTTAATTCGACTGCATTCCAAACGGATATCGTTCTCCAACGGCAGACCGTCAGTACACTGTATTACTGATAATTTGTGGAACACAATCTGAGATCAGCTTTAGAAAGGGGCAGTGACCATTTCTGCGAAGCTCACCCATCATTTTGCAGGACAATTCTCGGGTGCACGTGGCGCAAGCTGTTTCTGATTTGTCCGATTGAAAGGGCTGTCCCATCCACCGTACTCCCCGGACTTAATCCCTTCTGTTGAAAGAACTACTTCATAGAAATCACTTCAGTACTATTTCCCTGTCGTTAGCATAAAGTTCCATAACTCGTACATTAGTGTAGACTGAAGTAGCTCTGGTATTCTCCGCACGCAGTGTCCTAATGTGTTGTGAACCTTATTTATTTGTACAGTAGATACTGGCAGATGTAAAGCTGTGTGGGTGGGCCGTGAGTCGTATTTGTATAGCCCAGTCAGTAGAGTAAATTAAAACATAATCTTTTATGTGAATCACCGTTGTCAGTGTGTGGGTGTTATGTTGACGAGTTGCGCAACCCTTTGGCTCCTGCAAGAAACAATTTCCACCCCACACTATTACAGAAGTCAAGACAGACGCTCCTAACGTACCAAAAGGAAATGCCTGAAAAACTTTCAGCAACAAATATCTTCTGGAGTCGTCCGTTGTAAGGAAAAGACACAAAAATATTATATTTTCTTATGTAACTAGTGGGATACTTGGGTACTGGAGTATTGCAAGTTAGTGTAAGAAAACATTAAACGAACGGAAAATATTATTTATTGCAAAATTGAAGAAAAATCAAATGAAACTTTTATTTATAAACTGATACAAAAACTTCCACGTTCTTTTCGAAATAGGAGGTTACCTCTTAGGGACAGGAATCCTATTAATGACATTTATTTAAAAAGTGTGGGAAAGCTCTTTTACCCGGGTTCCCGGGTTCGATTCCCGGCGGGGTCAGGGATTTTCTCTGCCTCGTGATGGCTGGGTGTTGTGTGCTGTCCTTAGGTTAGTTAGGTTTAAGTAGTTCTAAGTTCTAGGGGACTTATGACCACAGCAGTTGAGTCCCATAGTGCTCAGAGCCATTTGAACCATTTGAAAGCTCTTTTATCCCTTTTCTTTAAGGCCGGCCGCGGTGGCCGAGCGGTTCTAGGCGCTACAGTCTGGGACCGCGCGACCGCTACGGACGCAGGTTCGAATCCTGCATCGGGCATGGATGTGTGTGATGTCCTTAGGCTAGTTAGGTTTAAGTAGTTCTAAGTTCTTGGGGGCTGATGACCTTAGAAGTTAAGTCCCATAGTGCTCAGAGCCATCTGAAGCATTTTTTTCTTTAAGAAAAAAGAGTGGCTGACAGCCGCGCCCACTTAACTTGAATAATTATCCGATTGAATTTTTCTAAGTACGGTCGAGGCTGTCACATGAGAAATGTAATGGAGTGACGTGAATGAAGTACATTGTTTCTAATGGAGAAAAGATGGGGCTCGCCCATACTGTAGCGCACAACAGCGTGAGCTGCGGCGACTGCTACCTGCGTCGTTCGCCACTAAAAAATAACAAAATTATCGCTTTCTATCTGGATTGACCTTCGCCAATCGAACTCTCACTACGCCTGGATGAAGTCAAGGACTCCTATCTGCCCCTAGTCTAACTTTTGGGGTGGTAGACCGGTCAGATAACCAGTCCACCGAGATGCCACTCAATGTTCACTCGCAGGCGCTAGCTAATACTCTGTGTTCACACCGCACATTAAGTGTCGTGCCAACGCAGTGAACAAACGCTTAATCGCGAGCGACTCAATATAGAGTATCACTACGATCCGCTAGCGACTAGAGACTTTGTTCCTTGCTGTCTGCGTACACGCACGAGTGCACTCGCTCCCACTACGTGTTCCCACTACAGGAGCGTCACCGGAACGACTTCCCTCCACGCAAAAAGTGAAAGGATATATCATCCGCTGTCTTTCACTCTCTCCTCCAGCTCATTGCATCGGAAGTAGTCCAGCAATCAGCGTTACTCTTACAAACGGGAGAATGGCTAAGCCGACCAATCCGGGAATATATAGCATCTGCATTAGGCGTTTACTGTCCACTCTGAATCTGCGCACTAGGTCTGTCAAAAAAATGTGTGTGCTGGGGCTCTCTACAATAATACAGCGGGTTTTGCTTTTAACGTGAACATGCAGGCTATTATCCCTTTTTCGGGCAGAGACTGTTTTCGTCCATGGGCGGTCAGCCGGCCGGCGCAGCTGCATTCTAACCCATCCTCGTACGGACTTTCCAGCGGGCTGGTTGCGTCCGTCGAACAAAAAATCCTGTGGCCATCGTGTATTGAGTGTTTGTGTACGCCAGCCTCGACTTTTTAATCTCGGTCCGCACTTGCGATTTATTTACTAGATTTGCATATCGACTAAATGGAAATATGTAAAATTGACTCTACCCTATCGAGTCCGGGCTCGAATGAAACGTCTTGATACGCAGAATACGCTGGTGAGGACGGAATATGTAAGAAATGAAGCTCAGGAGACCACGCCACCTTACAATGTGTTTTTTTTAAGGAAATTGTCGAAAAATTAGATGGACAGTGCTCTTGTATCATCTTGGTGGGATTGGTTCATGGAAGCTGTCCCACGAAAAACAGTTACGTCACTGCGAACAAGAGGTGATCACGAAATTCCATAAATGATATGAGGGGTATTTAGTAAGAAATACAACACTTCTTTTTGTGAAAGTGCGCTGGTTTTATTCTGCATTCCAATAGACCATATTATTCCCCACTATTTGGCTATAAACCATATTTTTCAATATATCGCCATTCAATGCGTCTGCCTTATGTCGCCTTACTGGAAGGGTGTGTGTGCTTGCGTGGTACCCCTCTATTCGTCGATGTCAGAGCGTCAATAACCCCCCCGTCATCCACGTACTGCTTCTTGTGAAGTGCATCCTTCACTGGACTAAATAGATGGAAGGTGCGAGGTCCGAGCTGTAGGGTGGATGAGTCCTCTCGGATGTGACGGCTTGTGTGAAGCCTCGCGTTGTCATGGAGAAGGAGAAGCTCGTTTGCATTTTTGTGGTGACGGACACACTGAAGTCGTTTCTTCTGTTTCCAGAGGATAGCACAGTATGATAGTTGCATCATGAGGAAGGAGATCAAGCAGAATAACCCCTTCAGAAGACCATCGCAGTGACTTTACCTGCTGGGGGTGTGGTTTTGAACTTTTTCTTTGGCGGAGAGGTTGGTGGGGCCACTCCATGGATTGATGTTTTGTTTTCGGTCCGAAATGGTGAACCTATGTTTCATCACCTCGTCGATGTTCGACAAAAAATTTCACTATCAGCCTTGTAACACACAAGCAATTCCACACAGATTGTATTCGTTGCGCTTTATGTTCTTCTACTAGGTGGCAAGGAACCCAGCGGACACACACCTTTGAGTACCCAAACTGGTGGACAAGAGTGTCAGTGATACCAACAGAGACGTCTAGTTGACCAGCGAGGTGTCTGACTGTGATATGTAGATCACTTAATGAGTGTGTCGGCACCTTCCAACATTTCAAGAGTCACGGCTGTGTGCAGCCGACCGGGACGCGGAAGATCGGACAGATCTGTACGACCATGTTGAAAGGACGACAGACGCCTGTCTCAACGACTCACCGTGCTTTTGTCCACTTCCAGTTCTCCGTGGACATTCTACAAGCGTCTATGAATACATGCGACGCTTTGGTTTTCCGCCAACTGAAAGTCAGTGATAGATGTTTGCTTGGAACGGACTTCCATTATAGATGCCACATTGAGGGATAAGTATAGCTCTGCTACGCATTGGAAATTCATGGAACTGTAGTGGCTGAAACGAGAACATTCCACGATGTCCCACAGCAAATTCTGAATTTTTTCAACTGAAATTGGCGGTGAAAAGAAGTGTTGCACTACTTATTGAACTCCCCTAAAAAGAGGAAGTTGAATTATACAATGCGGGCTCTCAGAGTAAATAAGAGTAATGACTCAAATGAAAAGAAACGCACAATTCAAGACAATTTTATGTTGTAGTTCCCGTTCATACGTGAAAATTTTCGCCGTGGTGAAGAAACGGCTTTTCGTCTGAAGCAGTGTATTAGGTGCAGAACGAGCCCTGGAAACCGACTTTAGATTGGTAAAAGAAGCACGGAATTCAGTGAATTACATCACAAGTTGTGGCGGCGGTGAGCGGTCGTGCATCTGGATGGTTGCTCAGTCTTTTCGGTGTCCAGCAGATCCCCATTTATCGATGTGACCTCACTGTCCACAGCACCAAAAAGGATGCTTTTGGATAGGTGCCTATAATTAAATTTCCTGTGAGTATCAATACCTCGAGTCTTAAACCTTTCGTGGCCAGTTGGACGTATGTGTCCTACATACAAAGTTCACTGCGATATGAAAGTCCCACGTTGTGTGGTGCTGCGATCTAGCATTGAAGGTATCAACTGTTTTCAGCCAACAGGCTCATTAGTTGGCCCCTAATGCGAGAGATGACGCTTAGTTGTTTGAATTGTGCGTTGTATGCCTTTTTTTTGGTGGTTTTATGTTTTTTCCTGTCTACAATAGATAAACTCAGTAAAGGTATTTATTCTGTTTTCTACACTGTTTGCTAGAAACAGACAGATTTGTGCGCATATTTATTGCTAAAACACTTTTAAATTCGTTTAATGGTTTTGTCTTATGGTCACTGTGTGTGGAGAGCTTTTATTTGTGCCTTTTGTTCCTATTTGTGTCTAAAATTTCACATTTATATATTTCATTGGATGCTGTAATGTTATGTTATTTCCCTTGTTTTGATATGAAACGGAAAACTCCACAAGCTCATGGACTGTATTTTGTGATGATTTCCTTGCCTTCTCCTTCTCTTTATATTTATCCCATTACAGTGCCATTAACTGAAACTGTTAACTATTGTAACGTTTAAAAGAAAATAAGAAGGATGATGTCATCATTTGAGTGACCTACTGCCGATAGCATATCTAGCAAAAAATTATTTTAAATGGGACGTACATGTCTCGCTGGACTCGAGGAGGAATAAATAAACTCCTCGAGTTCAACAGGACATATACGCCCCACTTAAAATAATTATGAAACTATAAACAAAAATCTAAATTTAGGAAAATGGCTTTATTCAGTTTCCATTCCAAAAGCAGAAAACCAAATTAATTCGGTCACGAAATCATTAATTGGCCTGGTATATGGATTAGCATCCACGTCTGTAGCCGAACAGTCAGTGTGCTTGTAATGCATAAGGCAAAGGGTCAGTTGTTTGTTATTTTATGCATCGAACTTGTAACTAGTTTGATGTAGCTGTCTGTGACTGCCTATCCTGCACCAGCCTCTTCGCCTCAGAACTGCACTTACACCTAACAGTCTCAACTATTTGTTGGACATATTCCAGTATCTATCTTGTCTCAAAATTTTTACTTTATACAGCTACCACAGATATCATACAAGTTATGCTTGATGTCTTAACACATGTAAACTCAAACTGTCCCATCTTATTATCAATGTCTTCCACATGTTCCTCTCCTCACTGATCCTGCGAGTAAACTCTTCATTTCTTACCAGTCCACTTAATTTTCGAATCTTAATCGATTCATGTCTCTCCTTTCTTTCCCGATTTTACCACACCCCATGATTCATTTCTATACAACATTCTTTCACAGGAACGTTTCCTCAAATTACGAGCGATTTTTGATACTACTAAACTTCTGTTGCTAGTAACGTGCTGTTTACCTTCTATAGTCTGTTTTTAATGTCTTCTTCGCTTCACGTGCTGTACGTTATTTTGTTTCCAAGATAGCAGAATTCCAATAGTAATGTTAATCTATCGCTATTCTCATTTCTTTCATTAGCCTGCACACTCCGCTGAACGGATCCCACAATTTTTCATTACTTCACTGAAGGTAGTGAGGTCATCAATGGGTCTTATCATTGATACTCTTTCGTCTAGAATTTTGGTACCGAACCTGAATCTTCCTCTTATTTCTGTCTTTATTTGTTCTATGTATAGACTGAACCATATGTAATCCTACTACTTGGCTCTTGGTCTTCCTGTCTTTGCCTAATGCTTGCACTTATTTTCCAAAAAATTTCGATCATCTTGCGCCATTTCACATTTCCATACGCTTTTCTTACTTGCCATATTCTAAGAAAATGTTTTGATTTTTCTTAAGTTTTGTTTCTGTATTGAAGTGAAACATTGGAAGTACCTCTCTGGTGCCTTTACCTCCGTTAAACGAAACTGATCATCACCTAGGATTGTGGCATTTTCAGAAGCCATCAAATGGAGCAAGAGGAAGAGATAGTTGTTTCTATAGCTAGTGGGAGCCGGTTGACTGGGTGAGAAGGCCGGTGGGCTAGCGGCTGATATGCGTAGGGGTTTCCCTTGGTGTTATCAGTACAAACCTATCACAAAACGACTGGGTCTGTTATAGTTCTCCAAGACTGAAGAAGCTGCGAATGTGACGTATGAGTTGAACAATATCCCAAAGAAGGACTTTTATGACAGTTTGACACGATTGTACGAACGTTCTGTGCACTTTAAGCAAATTGCGGGAAACTATGTAGAGCACCTGAAGCACTAAAACCAACATTTTAACTTTTATCTATTTTTGTTAATCCGGTACCAGAACTTTTTGGACTGACGAGGTAGGCTGGTAATTGTCGTTATCGATCAGAAGGCCTTACACTCCCTCCAAGAACGTAAATTACTGAATAAATTGCTAATGCAGTGGACTATGTTCCTGCAGCAGTTCAGGTATGATGTAACATTTATAAAAGGATATCTTGTGTCATCTACCTATAGGTTATAGTGAGTATGGGGATGAAATAGAAGATGATAGAGAGTTCGAAATACCATGCGTAAAAGCACCTGGAGAAGAAATAGAGATGAAATCCATATCCAAGGATACACACATAGTTCAAAATGGAGAGCGACTAACAAGATTTATTAACGTTAATATTTAAAAAGCGAAAGGGGCCGAAAGACACCGTTCAAAATTTATTTATGTAGTTAAGGAATTTTTTAATATTTTTACATCAAATGTTGTGAATTTTCCTTATTTATGCCACTTTCGAAAATTATGTACTGCAGTTTGCTGAAATTTCATGATTTAACAGAAATTTAATGAATTATACCTTGAAGTGCAGGAGGGTTCAGTTGACCCCAGGTGTAACTGCTTTTTTAAAATATTGCTGTTTTCATAATTACAAAAACATTTGCGCTAAATTTTGATTCAGTCAAGTATCATTGCCTCAAATTATGATGTATGCATTGTGGTGAAGGTTTGCACCCTGGACACTGTTATGTAACTTTTCAGCTATGATTTACATGTTGCTGTCATTATTCATCTCATCTGATGGTGTTTTTTGCCAGCAACATGCATTATAAATTATGTCGTCTCAGGGTTGTTTCACATATGTGAATTATATTATTCTGAAGAACTTAAATACTAAATAAGAAAGTGGTTTACTGGATTCAGATTTTTAATTTTTTGATAGAGTTCAACTGTTGATATGAGACTGAAGAGGAGTTACCGTAAGTAAATGCCTCACCAGCTTATGTCTCCCTACAGTAGAGACTAAAGGACGTCCTGGAAACTGCTGCAGAATGCAAAAAGAATTCAAAACGATAAGAACACGCAGATCTCAAACAATAGAAGCAAAGCAGTTTGGAATATAATAAAGAAAAAAACTGATACTTCAGATATAAAAGAGATCAACATGGTGATCTAGAAGTAAAGATGGTTTAATAGATAACCCTACAGAGCTGGTAAACTTTGCAAACTTGCAAAAAAATCATCAAAAAGTACAACATACAGCTATAAATAAAAAACAATACAGTTGCTACAATCACTGGTGAGGAAATCAATGGGATCATATATAAATCCTTTTATGGTAACATACTACTCTAATCGTTCTTCTTTCTTTCATGCATAAATTTAAGAATAAAATTTCTACAGATATAGATGGGTTACCAATGTGTATATTAAAAGACAGTATAAAACCACCCTTAACTGATATTATAAATCAGTCATCCGCATCTAATAGCCTCCAGTTTCATTACTGTCTTCTTTTTCAAAAATAAGAGAATTTATTACTACAGACTTGTGTGTTATTTAAGTAGTTATAATCTTTTGGGCAAAAAAGCAGGTTTGGGAAGAGAATAGAACCAGAACCTGCTAAAGTAAAATTAATAAAAGAGGTTTTAAAAGGCTTAGCTGAAGGGTAACGTGTAACAGTTATCTTCCTAGACCTAAGTAAAGCATTTGACACTGCTGATCATTAAATACTTATAACTAAACTTGAAGCACTGGCAATTGGCGGGAGGGTGGAGGGGGGGGGGGGGGAGGGAGAGGACTGTAAATAAGTTGTTCAGGTGTTACCCAGCAAGTAGAATGCAGGGGGTAGAGGTCTCCCAGATTTCAAGTGGTACAAAATATATGGTTGGCCATCTTCCAGACCCATAATATTTGAACGTTGGAGCCCCTCAAAGAAGTATTTTCGCCCCAGTACTGTTTCTCATCTACATTAATGACTTCCTACTGTGGGTCACACAATATGGAACAGTGTTATTTTTGATGACAGCAACATGATAATTACAGACAGGACATTAGAAATGTTAGAAGTAAAAGCTGACAAGGAGCTTATGGCTTGTGTAACTGACCAACAAACAATAGGACAACTAATATAAAAAGGTTAACAACTTGAACTTATATATAAGTAAAAAATCTAATAGAATAAGTCCTAATACACATAATGAGACCATAGAGTTGTGCAGCTAGCACAAAATTTTTAGGTACGTAAGTTGATCAGCAATTAAAATGGGATGAAGATATTAGAGTACTTGGAAAAAGAATTAGTGTAGTATGCTATGCCCTATGAATACTAGCCACAGTGTCTAATGACTCATACCTAAAAACCATATTCACACATATACAGTGTATCATCAGTTATGGCATAATATTCTGGGGTGCAAATGCTCGTAATAAGTAAAAATGCAAAAATGGCCCATCAAAATAAAGAGCAAGAGTAACAAAAGGCCCACTGCATTCAGCTGTGTAAAAATGAGGTTTGACAGTTCCAAGTGAATACATCTTTGAAACTACAGCTTTTATACAGAAAAACGTAGGGCAATATTCAGCGGACAGCTCTAAACATGATCCCTGAACCAGATACAAAAGCTGCTGGCACCAAAATAAAAAGAATAAACCTCTATGTTTCACCAAGAAGTCAAGCAATATAATAAAGTTCCAGAAAAATCCAAAACGTAAGAAACTGTATAAACTTGAAACATATATCAGAGTATATTTACTAAAAACTAGTTTTTCTGGCTAAAAAGTTCATTCAATGAAAAACTATTACAAATAAATAATTATCTTGAGCCATAAAATGTAGCCAAAAAAGATGGGGTATGTAAGTTACACAGAACATGTCTAGTAATATTTTTTTTTTTTTTTTTGTCATCAATTATTTGCTGGATGTATTCCAGTCTCTGTCTTCCTTTACAGTTTTGGCCCTCTACAGCTCCCTCTAGTACCGTGGAAATCATTAACAGATGTCCTATCATCTTATCCTTTCTCCTTGTTAGTGTTTTCCACATATTCCTTTCCTCTCCGATTTTGTGGAGAGATTCCTCATTCCTTACCTTACCAGTCTACCTATGTTTGGTACTAGTGGACGTCTCTTGGCCAGGAGTGTCCTATTTGCCAGTGCTAGTCCTTTTTGCACGTCCTTCTTGTTACGTCCATCATTGGTTATTTTGCTACCTAGGTAGCAGAATTCCTTAACTTCATCTGCTTCCTGATCCTCAATCCTGATGTTAAATTTCCCGCTGTTCTCATTTCTGCTACTTCTCATTACTTTCGTCTTTCTTCGATTTACTCTCAATCCATATTCTGTACTCATTAGCTGTCCATTCCATTCATTAGATCATGTAATTATACTTCACTTTCACTCAGAACAGCAATGTCATCAGCGAATCATATCATTGATAACCTTTCACCTTGAATTTTAATTCGTCTCCTGAAGCTTTCTTTTACTTCCATCATTATTTTTCCGATGAACAGATTGAACAGTAGGGGGCAAGGACTACATCCCTGTCTTACACCCTTTTTAATCCAAGCGCGTCGTTCTTGGTAGTCCACTCTTATTATTTATTTAGCGTATGGCAAGTACAAATCACGTTTATAGAGAAATAAGCTGCTACAATAACTTTATAACTTTGGCACTAAAAAACAAGACATAAAGAATTAAATACAGTTATGTCATGAACAACATATATATAATTACAAATTAACATTTAGGTTTTTAATATATTGAACTGCACTTCGAGTGGCATCCAGGGCAGAGGGCACTCTGCAATGATGTGCCGGATCGTCTGCTTCTCAGCGCCGCTGTCGCACTTTGGGGATGGTGCTCTTCCCCATTTGTGTAGAGAGTCCGCACATCGACCGTGGCCCATTCTGATCCTGTTGAGGATGGTCCAGGTTTTACGTGGTAAGCCAAAGCCTGGAGGTTTGTTCGACGGTTTCAGTAAGGTGTTTACCTGTGGTGGTGCTGATTCTTCCCATTCCACTTTCCAGCGTTCTTCAAGACAGAAACCATTTTCCTCCAGATCTTTGGCCCTTATAAGAGGTGGATGTCTAGAGCGCAGTCTATCTCTGTCAATGCCATTGCTCAAAGCGTGAATCGGAAGTTGCGGGTTACCTTGTATTTTTTTAAATTCTCTGAGAAGCGCATGTTCTCTTCGTAAGTGAGGTGGCGGTATGTAGCTCAGTACAGGTAGCCAGTGAATGGGGGCTGATTTTATTGTACCTGAAATAATCCTCATAGTTTGGTTCAGTATTGTGTCCACCATCTTGGTGTGAGCGCTCTTTAGCCAAACAGGGAAACAGTACTCTGCCGCAGAGTAGACAAGTCCCAAAGCAGAGCATCGCAAGGTAGAGGCGGAGGAGCCACAGCTGGTACCACATAGTTTCTGAATGATATTGTTCCTAGTACGGATTTTTGCAGCAGTGTTGATGAGGTGTTTAGCTCAGGGTTCTATCTAATGTCACTCCCAGATATTTTGGATTTTTATTATAAGGCAGAATATTGTTATCAAAATATATCTTAAGGCGTCTATTAGCCAATTTATTATTCATGTGGAAACACATAGCCTCAGTTTTAGTTGGACTAGGTTGTAGCCTCCATTCACGAAAGTACGTTTCCAGCAAGGACAAGTCGCTTGTCAGGACAGTCTCAAGTATGCTCCATATCTCGATGTTGTGTAGCTGTGGCCCAGTCATCTGCATATCCAAACTTTTCAGACTCAGTATTAAGCATATCGGCTATATACATGCTGAAATGTAGCGGTGCCAGGACTGATCCTTGGGGAAAGCCATTATTGAGCTTCATTGTTTTACTCCTATAATTCCAAGTATCACCTGGAATGGTCTGTTGCAGAGCATCTCGTTGGTAATGTTAGCCATTTTCAAACATGGCACGATGCGGAGTAGTTTGTAAATCAGGCCTTGCCTCCATACAGTATCATAAGCCGCTGTCAGGTCTATAAATACCACGGATGTTTTTTCTTGTCTTTGGAAGCCTGCCTCGATGTAGGAAGTTAGTGAGAGGACTTGATCTGTGCAGCTCCTGTTTGGCCGGAAGCCTGCTTGTTCCACAGGGATACACTTTAGGATATCTGGACTTATTCTGTTACATATAAGTCTCTCCAGTAGTTTGTAGATCATGCTAAGAAGGGCAATTGGGCTGTATCTGTTTGGTTGGTCATTCGGTTTACCTGGTTTCAGTATCGCTATGATTTTTGCTTTTTTAAGGGTATTTGGTATTCTTCCAGTTTCCATCATGCTGGAGAAGAACTGTGCAAGCCATAATTTTGCAAATTTACCGCAGTGAATCAGAAACTCTGGATGAATTCCATCAAAACCTGGGGCTTTCCGTGGCTTGATGTCTCTCAGAGCCAGTGTTATCTCTTCGATTGAGAAGGGCTGCGACTGTAGTGAATTGTTTCCTACTAAAGATTTCAACTTTTTAAGTTCCTTTTTAGCTTTTATGGTGTGAGCTCGATCCACTGGAGCTCTAGAGGTTTTACTGATGTGCGCCGCAACTGTGTTTGGAGAAATAGAGCTGGTTGGTTGTTGGTTCCTGCTACTGCCACCAAGCTTCGGAAGTAGCGACCACGCCTTTCTGCTTGATTTTGTGAAGTCCATTTCCTCAACAGTCTCTATCCATTTAGTGCGCCTGGCAGCGTCCAGACTGTACAATAAGTCAACTGCAATCTCCCTATCCCCATGCTCTAGGAACTGTTTATAGAGGCGCTCACTCTCTTCGTTCCACCCCGGCACGTATTCTTTTCTAAATCCCCGGGGAATGCTGTTCTTAGCTGAGCTGATGACTGTTCCCACGAATCTTTTGTAATTTTTATAAAAGCTAGTTCGCAACCGTAGTTGAAAACTACACGTGCACCCTGGGTAACGCTAAATGAACTAGCACCATACTGGCGACCAGACAATCGGTAAACGATCTCCTGGTCATAATCAAATCACGATGACTCACAGAAGCCGGCCGAAGTGGCCGTGCGGTTAAAGGCGCTGCAGTCTGGAACCGCAAGACCGCTACGGTCGCAGGTTCGAATCCTGCCTCGGGCATGGATGTTTGTGATGTCCTTAGGTTAGTTAGGTTTAACTAGTTCTAAGTTCTAGGGGACTAATGACCTCAGCAGTTGAGTCCCATAGTGCTCAGAGCCATTTGAACCATTTTTTTGACTCACAGAAAACGGAATGCAGAAGGCCTTATCTTCAGTCAGGCTGAAGGCCCCACATAGTGTGATACTTGAAAGACAAGAAGTTCAGTTTAAATACTGCTGAAGGCCGATTACTTAAAACAACTAAAATAATTTTTAGTAGGCAGAAGGCTCAAGGCTTTATCTTTAAACAATATTTTATACAGGCTGAAGGCCCAAACAATGTAAGATTTAACAAATAAAGAATTTAAACTTTAAAGTGGCTGAAGACCCATTACTGAAAAACCCAATTCCAATAAATTTTCAAAAGGAAGAATTCCCAAAGCTTAATCCAAAAAAATATTTTAAAAGAGGCTGAAGGCCCAAACAATGCAAGAATTGACAAGTGAGGAACCTCCAATTTTAAAGCGGCTGAAGGCCCACTATTTAAAACCATCGGCTATAAGCCATTAAAATACACAATCAAACGCCAATAAGAAAGGCAGTACACCAGCGGCACTCAGAAGTTTCCGGGTATCGGTCTGCACTTGAAATATTAACGTTCACTTGGGGGAGGCAGGTAGTCGGCCCAACTATATCCGATCCGCCGACAACCCAACCAAGAGACAGTCAACGGACCCACCGACAAGACGACTTGCTTTCCACCTGACCAGTGCACAAGAAACTCCAAAGGTAAAATATAAAAGGCGGGGCCACCCACAACCAAGTATGCATAAGCTGTCAAAACTACACACACGTGTTGGACAGCGACAACACGGTGAGGAAAGTACACTGCCTGAATTTTACGTCAGCGACCAGGGCAGGTAACCGGAACGCTAACGGCTACAAGGCAGAAATTTCTGCTGGTGCACTTGGACTTCAAATATCCAAAATGCAGTTAAACTCCACTGGACTGTGACCAAACTTCCGCTAACACGAACATTCGCTGTTGCTCACGGGAATACCCAAACATCCAACCATGAAAACCAACCGCACAATGTAAACAGTCTGGCTTCAGTAATTACATAACCACTCAACTTTGATGTCCTGGGTCGGTGAGCCACGAACCCCGTAGCAATCGGAACAGCTCCCACACACTGCGACACTGCTAGAGACTGCCAGCGGGCTCGGCCCACTGCACCGCGCGGAGATTTACTGGCCGATCTACACCAAACGACTGAGGCAGTGACAGTGCAATAACAAGGACGAATCACGATTCAGCACACGCAGCCAACCCATAAGCGATCACCGGCCAACACACACGTCGTCCGACCAGGCGACCGACCGACGATCAACCAAGGTGGTCCACATTCAAGTGATATGTATCGGCAACCATCCGGTGAGTTATAGCTGTCCGGACCTCACTGCAGCCGTGCCCCAACTGAACTTCTGCCGCATCCCAACTCAAACACTGCCAGGTCCGAACTCCACTGCTAGCACCTTCCAGCTGACTGGCAGAGCCGAACTTACTCCGACATCACAAGAACCAGGAAGTAATAGCAGTGAGCATAGATAATACGCCATGGCTTATATCGATAAGCGCCACTGCTGCCGCTCACGGGCAGGCAAGGCGGCAACTCAGTGACGCCAGTAATTGAAATTAATATAACAAAGTGGTAGTACAGTAAAAACAGGATGTCAGATGAGATATGGCACGAACACAAGTCACACACGGCTCAATCTCCCCCCCCCCCCCTCAAACTCCAACCTGGGGGCCAAATGCCGGAATGAAATGGCTAGCAGCTGCTAATGAAAGCAAGACAAAGGCCGAGAAAAGTCGCAAGCGAAACACTCGCTCGGACCCACCCATGCAGAGGGAAGACGCCCACTGGCTACCCGACATCCCTGCACCAGGAAGGGACCGACCTAAGTCCCACAAGACTAGCAATTCAAAACCATTGCTAAGTCAACAACGAAAATAGCGCGATAGCCGCTCTGACTTCAACACTCCAGAGGATACATGGTAATAGGCACCCCAACATTCCTACACTGAAGAAGGCACCGAGATAAGGCTCACATGATGACGAAGTTGAACTATTCGAAGTTGACACACAAAGAGCTGCCAAAACCTTAAGACCAGAAGAAGATGTCTTGGACTAACGCACTAACAGTGCCCGCACCCTGTCCACTTGACTGTCCGTAGGTTGCGTTCTTTGCAAAACACAATAGTGTCTTCAAGGCCTTAAGCAAAATTTCAATTGCCACTCCTGTCTCACCCACCACCGCCGACGTGACGTCAACCGGTTGAAGAACGGCAGCGCCCAAACGGCTGCCAATTTCGGAAGACTGCCCTCAATCGATTGGTGCCTTATTGCCCTCTCCTAAACAAGGTGGTCCTTTGTTAGCAAGCTGATCCCCGGGCACTGTCTGACTGCCATTACGGTAAGCACCTGAAACACGTAACAGCCAAAGCAATACGGTACCACCAAACACAAACAGAAACAGGAGTGAAACTGACAGCAACTAGAATGGCAAGCACAAGCGCAACCACGCTCTGCTACCAGTGAGATGCCAAGCTTAAACCCGCAGGACAATTTTAAAGTGGCTGAAGGTCCATTATTTAAAACCCAACTAAAAGTATACAAATTCAAACCATCGGCTGTGGGACATTAAAATACACAATCAAACACCAATAAGAAAGGCAGTACAACCAGCGGCGCTCAGAAGTTTCCGGGGGTCGGTCTGCACTTGAAATATTAACGTACGCTTAGGGGAGACAGGTAGTTGGCCCAACTATATCCGATCCGTCGGAAACCCAACCAAGAGAGAGTTAACTGACAAGACGACTTGCTTTCCACCTGACCAGTGCACAAGAAACTCCAATGCCAAAATGTAAAAGGCGTGGCCGCCCACAACCAAGTATGCATAAGCTGTCAAAACTACACACACGTGTTGGACAGCGACAACACGGTGAGGAAAGGACACTGCCTGAATTTTACGTCAGCGGCCAGGGCAGGCAACCGGAACACTAACGGCCACAAGGCAGAAAATTCCGCTGGCGCACTTGGACTTCAAATAACCAAAATACAATTAAACTCCACTGGATGGTGGTCAAATTTTCGCCATCGCCATCGCCATCACTTATGTGATTTCGACCACTATACTGGAATATTACTGAGCACTTTCCCTTAAGAAGAGACTACTGCATTTATTTGCTCGTCCGGAGCTTCGAACGATAATTCGAAAATCCTTACAGTTCTTATACGAAACCGACAAAAGTAACACTAACTTCACTAATGTTTCCGACAGAATGCTTGAATCTAATGGTTCTGCCACTAGATTCGACAATTTTATCACAAAGATTGGTATTTATCAGTTTGACATACACAGCAGTACTCACGATCGAGAAATAGACACCGACTAAATCTTCATAACCTATTTTCACAGATTCTTCAAGAAAAGGTACAAATTCTTAAGAGTTCGGTTTAATAAAGTTTCGATCGAAAATGAACTTCAAAGTGGCTGCTCTATTAAGCTGACTCATAATTCTATCTTCTGATATTAACGAATAAACAAGCATCGCAGTAGAAAGGTGTTAACAAGCGCTCAGAGTTACCGTAGACGGCCATAGCTTGCAGCAGAGATCCGTACGCGACCGCCGCCGGAATCAAATTATGCACTCGGCCGCGTCACCGTTGCAACTGCTCCTCGGAAAATCCTCATAGTCTACACCTGCACAATACGTGACACGCACTTTCAAAGGTAAGTAATGACCTGGTGCAATGAGCTACATGCCATTCATAGTGCCGGAATGGATGACGTCTCAACAGAGCATGCGCTGTGGAAAACAGACAGACGCGTCCCTTCTCTGTCGAGGAGAACACGGAAAGTGCCATAATCCTTTGTCCTAGGATGTTCGCTCAGTGTAATAAGCGGACATGTGTCTTGGCTTATCCGTAGATACTCGACCGTGTCCGGTAATAAGTGAACATGTGTCTAGGCTTATCCATAGTTACTCGACCATGTCTGAGGAAATGACTGACAAGTCTTTTGACGTAATTTAAATGCCTTGCAGCGGGAAATAACCTTGGCACAGGTGGTGCCGTAGTGTGCAGCGTTGTAGCCTCTCATTTTTTCCTATGTTTGAAACCCGATTATTGTTCATTTTTTTTGTTCTTTGGTTTCATTTCTACCCTTGTCCATAGAATGTTTAGTTAGGGAATACTAAGACGTTGTATTAATTGTAAAATTACAACTGGGTTCCACGACAAGTGCCATACCTTTATTATATAACGTATGCATGACTGGTACTTGCAAGGGTTACAATCTTCTTAAATTCTCGTATTTTTATATTTAATTGTTATAACAGGTCTTAATTCTTATATTATGTTTATTTTGCAGGAAGATTTCGTGCATTCCCTTGGGTGATAACGAACGTAGAAACACTCGAAACATAGAAATGCTGAACACTATGAAAGTCGTGCAAAGGCAGGTTTGCCACAGCAACATCTCTTCAGATGAATTTCGCTCGAGAAGGACACATCGTTAACACTGCTAAAGATTTCAGACGCTGCCAATGCTACTGCGGAAAACTATGCATTACGGATCACTTCTCAGAAAAATGGTGCTTGCAGCTGATCACGAGTCATGATACACTGCAAAAATTTCACTGAAATAAAATTAAAATAATTTTTGCATTTATTTTTTTTTTTTAATTCATTCAACAGACGTACAGTTAGTAGACGAATACGAACAACGTTATTTCAGTATATACTGGAAAACATTCGCACAGTATTCTCTTACGGACTTAGGTTGTAAGGTGGCGTGGTCTCCTGACCTTCATTTCTTACATATTCCATCCTCATAATCGTATTCTGCACATCGACACTTCATTCGAAACCGAACTCGACAAGGTAGAGTCAATTTTGTACGAATTCATGTAAGCGATATGCAAATCTAATAAGTAAATCGCAAGTGCGCACCGTTGTTGAAAAAGTCGAGGCTGGCGTACACAACATGCCGGCCACAGGAATTTTCGTTCTAAAGAGCCAACCAGCCCGCTCGGAGGACCTTGCCTTCAGAGGGGTGTCAACACACACCTACTTCGCCTGGAGCGACCCCATGTTCAACTTAAAAGCATATTCCACTACATTGTGTGGGAGCGTCCAGAAGACGCATTTGTTGCCGGACTGACTGTGTAGTTACGGAGTTCTCACAGGAGGACAGTATATGCCTAAAGGAGATGCTACATATTTCTGCATTGGTCGCCTTAAACGAAACGTCATTCTCCCATTTAAAAGAGCAACGCTGATTGGCGGAATATTTCTGATGCAAAGAGCCAGAGGAGTGAGGGAAGGCAGTGAATGATATATGCTTGCAGTTTTTCCACAAAAAGGAGCTGATCCGTTGTCGCTCTCGGAGCGGGAACACATAACGAAAACGAGTGCACTCGTATGTCTACGCAAAGAGCGAGGAACAAAGCCTCTCCTCAGTACTTCACTGGGAGAGCACCTCTGTCGTTAGCAAATCAGAGTGATACTCTATATTGAGTAACTCACGATTAAGCATTGTTCACTGTGTTGGCTGCCACACTTATCGTGCGGTGTGAACATGGACAGAGTACTAGTTAAACACCAGCGAGCGAATATTTAAAAAAAATGGCTCTGAGCACTATGGGACTTAACATCCATGGTCATCAGTCCCCTAGAACTTAGAACTACTTAAACCTAACTAACCTAAGGACAGCACACAACACCCAGCCATCACGAGGCAGAGAAAATCCCTGACCCCACCGGGAATCGAACCCGGGAACCCGGGCGTGGGAAGCGCGAACGCTACCGCACGACCACGAGATGCGGGCGAGCAAATATTGAGTGGCATCGTGGTGAACTGGTTATCTGACTGGTGTACCACGCCAATAGTTACACTAGGGGCAGATAGAGTCCTGGACTTCATCTAGGGAGAGTTTGATTGGTGACGGTCAATCCAGACAGAAAGAGATAGTTGTGTTATTTGTCAGCAGCGAGCAACACAGGCAGCAGTCGTCACAGCTCACAGTATTGTGCGCTACAGCGTATGCGAGCCCCATCTGTCCTCCATAACAGTACATGGCGTTACATTCTCAAGTGACAGCTTTGACCATACCTATAAAAGTTATTCAAGTTGTGTAGGTGCAGCTCTCAGCCATTCTGCCGAGTAAATAACATTCTGAAAGAACAGGGAGAAAAGAACCTTTCCATACTTTGTAAAATAATAGCATTTCTTCCCTGTAAGAGGCAATCTACTGTTCCGAAGAGAACCTGGAAATTTATTAATTTATAAGAAAAAGTTTCACTTGATTTCTCAGATGATATTTTTCGTTCGTTTAGCGTTTTTCTTACATTAACTAGTAATACTCCAGTACCCAAGTGTTCCACTAGTTACATAAGAATATAGAATATTTTTGTGTCTTGTCCTTACAGTAGATGACTCCAGAAGATATTTGTTGCTGAATATTTTTCAAGCAGTTCTTGTTGGTGCATTAGTAGCATCTGTCTGACTTCTGTGGTAGTGTCAGGTTGAAATTGTTTCTTGCAGGAACCAAAGGGTACTTGTTAGATCAATCCATTGCGCAACTTGACAAAATAAAACCCACACACCCAGAAGGTACATAAAAGAAAAATAAGATTGGTGATTTGCTGTCAGAGAGGTCACAGTTTTTAGTAACAGACGGAAAGTCATCGAGCAAAATAGAAGTGATTTCTTGTATTCCACAAGGTAGTGTTATTGGCCCTCTGTTGTTTCTCATCTATATAAACGATTTAGGAGACAATCTGAACAGCCGTCTTAGGTTGTTTTCAGATGATGCTGTCATCTTGTGTCTAGTAACGTCATCAGAAGATCAAAACAAACTGCAAAACTATTTAGAGAAGATATCTATATGGTGTGAAAATTGGCATCCCAGTGTGGGGTCATCCACGTGAGTCCTAATCCATTAAATTTCGGTTACACGATAAATCAGTCAAATCTAAAAACCGTAAATTCACCTTAATACCTAGGAATTAAATTACGAACAACTTAAATTGCAAATAAAATGTTGTGGGGATGGCTTATAGACAACTGCAATTTAATTGGCAGAACACTTTGAAGATGCAACACATCTACTAAACAGACTGCCTACACTAGGCTTGTCCGTTCTCTTTTGGAGTACTGCTGTGCGGCGTGGGGTCCTTACCAGATAGGATTAACGGTGTACATCGAGAAAGTTCAAAGAAGAGCAGCACGTTTTGTATTATGGAGAATTAGGGGAGCGAGTGTCACTGACACGATACAGGATTTGAACATCACAAAAAAACAAAGGGGTTTTTCGTTGCAGCGGAATCTTCTCACGAAATTTGAATCACCAATTTTCTGCTCCAAATGCGAAAGTACGTTGCTGACGCCGACCTACATAGGGAGAAATGATTATCATTATAAAATGAGGGAAATCAGATAGGTGTTCATTTTCTCTGCGCGCTGTTCGAATTTCGAATAATAGGGAATTATTGTGAAGGTGGTTCCACGAACCCTCTGCCAGGCATTTAAGTGTGATTTGCAGAGTATCCATGTAGATGTAGATGTAGATGTATATGAAAACTAATTGCCGGCGTAGGTGGCCGAGCGGTTCTAGGCACTACAGTCTGAAACCTCGCTACCGCTACGGTCGCAGGTTCGAATCCTGCCTCGGGCATGGATGTATGTGGTGTCCTTAGGTTAGTTAGGTTTAAGTAGTTCTAAGTTCTAGGCGTCTGATGACCTCAGATGTTAAGTCCCATAGAGCTCAGAGCCATTTTTTTTAAAGTAATAATCGGGTTTCGAACACGGTGGAAAAAAGTGTAAAGCCCTCTAGCCACTGTGCATCCACTTCAGTTGAATTATTTACTCGCTGAAAGGCACGTAAGGAAAGTCGAAAACTCTGACCTTCGTTTCCACAGAAATATCTATGGATAAATGGAGACACGTGTTAGCTTACTTTGACCCCTCTTCCACTGAGCGAAGTTTCTGGGAAATCGTGTTATGGCACTTGCCGTGCTCTCCTCATCAATTGATAGTAGCGCGACTGACCCTCACTTCAGCACTCGGCACTTGTTTCTAGTTACGGAGGAGAGAGCGCTACGAAACATGTTTTCATCCGTTTCATTTTCATACCAGTACGCAGTACAGGAGAAATGGTATAATTTTAGTGGTATTTCAGGTATGCATTCTAAGAGGAAGGGCGCTCTTCACCATACTCTCATTAAGGATTTGCATCTATATGCTTACAATATCCAACTGACACGTAAAATTCTGCCAGCAGACCATTCATGGCGAAGAAATTTCACCAATTTGATTACTGAACAACAAGTATTCGCCGATGTTGTGGACAAAATCGTCAACACTGACGAATCCTATTTTCACCTCGATGTCTTTCTTAACAAGCAAAATTTCCGTTTTTAGGTATCAGAAATTCGCTAATGACTGATGAGAAAATAATGCATACCCAACGTGTCTCTCTCTGGAGTGCTTCGTGGTCTGGAGGAAAATTCGACCATTACCTTTAAAAAAAAAGGAAGATAATTTATTAACGGGAATTGACGAACGTTGTCCTAAGATAATAAACCAGTTCCTTGTATCTCAATTCGAAGATATTGCAGCTGAAAGCATGTGCTTAAAGTAGGAATAACCGCACCGCCCGCGAAACGTTGACGGTCTTGCACGAGTCTTCTCCTTGTCGTGCTCTCTCGCGTTTTGGTGACCAAAATTGGCCATCACGGTTTGCGATTTAAAGATCTATTCTTTTATTTTCTACAGTGTTTCCTGAAGTATCAGGCTAGGTTCACGCCAACAAGGCCACGACCTCCCAAGTTTAAAAATCAAAACTGATCGCTGTACCAACGAAATACGACATTCATTAAAAATCGTAAGTGCTCCAGGAAAGTACGCGTGTGTCACCTAAGCCGTTGCGGCCATTTAGAGGATATGTTGTTCCATATCCCCCACCCCAAATGTCTAAATTATAATTCAGTAAATATTATAATGCTTCGCTACTTAAAATTCAAATTTTGCGCTTTAGTTTTAACACCTTTGTTATGGTTCATTAATTGTTTATAACTTGCCAACAGGTAGTATAAAACTTCAGGCAATAAAAAGTCTTCTTTTGTTGCTGCATATGCTGTTATTCTTTGCGTTTGGTACGATGGCGGCTAAGGTGGAGGGTGCCAGAAAAGTATAACCACTAGATTCCTTTCAGCACGTTGTCTATTCGGAGCAGAGTAAGTAGTTCCATTTCGAGAGTGTGGCTCGTTAATAAAACTGCCTAACTTCGATCGTGGCACGTTTCGCTGGACAAATTTCCCTGGCTTCGTGTAACCGTTCCCTCACAAGTGGACATTGTCACCTAGCCTAGAGCAGAGCAATAACTAAGACTGAATGCGAAAGTGACGCATGTCACTGAGGAACATGTGGCAAAATCTCGGTGTACTCTCAGATCCAAAATAGCTTCGCAACGTATAGGTGATAAGACTGGCGGACTCAAGACTCAGAAGATAAGATACTTGTAAGAGTTGAATAACACATCCTTAAGATAAAACGTTCCATGAATTGGCGGTTCTGAACGAAGGTGACGGACAATTCACAGCTTTAAGCACTCCCCAAATTAGCCACACTTCTCTATCTGATGCCGGATGCGAGTTGTAACTAACAAAACAGTTGGGTCGTTTTCTCGAAATATCAGTCGTGAGGTCTTTGATCCTGGATGTGTAATATAATTGTCATTTCGTACAAGTTTTTTCAGTGTAGGAAAAGACTGGGTGGACATCGTCAGTCTTATCATATCTGAAACGCTTAGAGAAGGGAAAATACAAGTCATGCTTAAATGCAATGTTATATAGCTAGGGAAGGCCGAAATGCACGCTATAAGCTCACCGCAGGATGGTGTGAGGTCTGAAACAGGATACGTAATGAATGCTATAAAGAAAAGTATGTAGCTTCTGGAATACTTAACTTTAATCCATCATTTGTATACATCGTTCTTGATGAGACATGCTTCATATGATAACTATCAATTGCTATGGCGCCTTGCTAGGTCGTAGCCATTGACTTAGCTGAAGGCTATTCTAACTATCTTCCCTGCAAATAAACGAGCCTTCGTCAGTGTTGCATCGCTAGCTAAGTCGTCCGTACAACTGGGGCGAGTGCTAGTAAGTCTCTCTAGACCTGCCGTGTGGTGGCGCTCGGTCTGCGATCACTGACAGTGGCGACACGCGGGTCCGACATGTACTAATGGACCGCGGCCGATCTAAAGCTACCACCTAGCAAGTGTGGTGTCTGGCGGTGACACCACATGCAATACACGAATTGTAAGAGCAACTCAGTTTACAAAAGGAGCACAAGTTATTAGATAATATCGTGAGACCACACTCATCGAAAATGAAGATCAGTGTACCGGTTGATCACAATAGTGGCAACAGACACAGGTGAAAGTACCGTATACGGTAATAGAAGTAAACATGTAGGAAACACGGGCGTGAAAAGGAACTGTTTGTAAGGTAATATCCACTGTGTTGTTGAGAGGAGGTACTGACTCCAGTATGGTGTGCTATACCATTTAACACAAATGTATCTGAAATGTAAAGTTTTCGATTAAGTCTCCATGGAATTGGTCTCAAATTTCATACAAGGTCTGTCCAAAAAAAATCAATTTTCCTATAATTATTGACCGAATTTGATAATTTAAAATCTGTCATAATTTATTTTTAGGAGGCATAATCTTATGTTAAAGGTTCAACACATTAAGGCAAATATTACAGTCATACTCCGATTAATATATGCGATTGACGTTTTAGCGTGTCGATTGGTAGGGGCCAACCGCCATCCAATCGTAGTTGTTTTTGTAACTCATGTACTCATTGTGTTTCCTCTTTTGTGGGTATGTCAGTGCCTCGCGAAGCGTGGCTGGCTGCACGCGCCAACACTGTCGTCGTCCCCCCTCCCCCAATGCAATATGCCAATCAAAAAGCAGTTTTAATCGGGGTACAGAAACTGTGTATACAGGGTGGTCCATTGATAGTGACCGGGCGAAATATCTCACGAAATAAGCATCTAAGGAAAAAACTACAATGAACGAAACTCGTGTAGCTTGAAGGGGGAAACCAGATGGCGCTCTGGTTGGCCCGCTAGATGGCGCTGCCATAGGTCGAACGGATATCAACTGCGCCAGTGCGGACTGTATTTGCTTCGTGATACATTACCCGTGTTAAAATGGACCGTTTACCAATTGCGGAAAAGGTCGATATCATGTTGATGTATGGAAATTGTGATCAAAATGGCCAACGGGCGTGTGCTATGAATGCTGCTCGGTATCCTGGACGACATTATCCAAGTGCGTGGACCGTTCGCCGGATAGTTACGTTATTTAAGGAAACAGGAAGTGTTCAGCCACATGTGAAACGTCAACCACGACCTGCAACAAATGATGCCCAAGTAGGTGTTTTAGCTGCTGTCGCGGCTAATCCGCACATCAGTAGCAGACGAATTGCGCGAAAATCGGGAATCTCAAAAACGTCGGTGTTGAGAATGCTACATCAACATCGATTGCACCCGTACCATATTTCTATGCACCAGGAATTGCATGGATACGACTTTGAACGTCGTGTACAGTTCTGCCACTGGGCACAAGAGAAATTACGGGACGATGACAGATTTTTTGCACGCGTTCTATTTAGCGACGAAGCGTCGTTCACCAACAGTGGTAACGTAAACCGGCACAGTATGCACTATTGGGCAACGGAAAATCCACGATGACTGCGACAAGTGGAACATCAGCGACCTTGGCAGGTGCGGCATTATGGGAGGCATTATGGGAGGAAGGATAATTGGCCTCCATTTTATGGATGGCAATCTAAATGGTTCTGCCAGGAAGTTTCATATCAGCGCACACTCCGCTGCAGAGTGAAAATCTCATTCTGTAAATGTTTCAATGTATGCTGATTTCCTACGTAATGTTCTACCGATGTTACTACAAGATGTTTCGTTGCATGACAGAATGACGATGTACTTCCAACATGATGGATGTCCGGCACATAGCTCGCGTGCGGTTGAAGCGGTATTGAATGGCATATTTCCTGACAAGTGGATTGGCCCGCACGTTCACCGGATCTGACGTCCCCGGATTTCTTTCTGTGGGGAAAGTTGAAGGGTACTTGCTATCGTGATCCACCGACAACGCCTGACAACATGCGTCAGCGCATTGTCAATGCATGTGCGAACATTACGGAAGGCGAACTAGTTGCTGTTGAGAGGAATGTCGTTATACGTATTGCCAAATGCATTGAGGTTGACGGACATAATTTTGAGCATTTATTGCATTAATGTGGTATTTACAGGTAATCATGCTGTAACAGCATACGTTCTCAGAAATGGTAAGTTCACAAAGGTACATGTATCACATTGGAACAATCCAAATAAAATGTTCAAACGTAACTACGTTCTGTATTTTAATTTAAGAAACCTACCTGTTACCAACTGTTCGTCTAAAATTGTGAGCCATATGTTTGTGACTGTTTCAGCGCCATCTATCACAAAGCGAAAAAAGTGGTCCAACTAAAACATTCATATTTCTTTACGTACTACACGAATATGTAATAAAAATGAGGGTTCCTATTAAAAAAAACGCAGTTGATATCCGTTCGACCTATGGCAGCGCCATCTAGCGGGCCAACCATACCACCTTCTGGTTTCCTCCTTCAAGCTAGACAAGTTTCATTCTTTGTAGTTTTTTCGTTTGACGCTTATTTCGCGAGATATTTGGCCCGGTCACGATCAACGGACCACCCTGTATATTTTTAGGCAAACTACCCTGACTATATTTATCCGGTAATTAAGAATGTGGGCGCTTCGCCACTTTCATCGAAATTGAATCATAATTTCAAATAATTATCAAACGTTTTTCTCCCGACACCCGCTTAAGATGATGAAAGGAAGAAAGTTATCGCTTACTACATCTTAACTGTTCATGCTGTAATACCTCGGCATCAGGCGTGAGGTATTAGTTTCTTACTTCTTCACAACTAATACTATCTGCGACACGCATCGCAGATAGTGTTCACATATACCACTGTGCTCCATGTTCATCGTTCCTGCGGTTTGATCTGCTCGCCCGTCCGCCCGACGGTGGCGCTGGCCTGCAACTCCCCTCTACGTTGTCGGCGGAGAGGCCTCTGTAAGAAGCGTGGGCAGGCAAACAGCGGCAGTTGGCCATGGGATTTATTATCTCCCGTTTGCGAGACGCTGGTGTGGTGTACGGCAGTATGGTTGGTACACTGATTTGTTGAAGGGGACCAAACAGCGAGGCATCGGTTTCATCGGCTTAGGGAAGGATAGGGAAGGAAGTCGTCTGTGCCCTTTCAAAGGAACCATCCCGGTATTTGCGTGGAGCGATTTAGAGAAATCACGGAAGACCTAAATCAGGATGGCCGGACTTCAGTCTGAACCGCCGTCCTGCCGAATGCGTGTCCGGTGTGCTAAACACTGCGTCAGTTCGCTCGGTACATCAGTACGGCGTCGTAGTATGGAGCGTTAAAATGTTTTTCTTTTCGAGAACACAGCATTGGCCGGAAATAGTGAACTGCGGAATCCACTTAGTTCATTGAACTATCCGACTAATGGAATTGTTTTATTTCGCCTGTGGTACTGTGGTACTAATACTTATTAATGCAAAAGTGGACATTACGAGTTGAAAGAAGTTTTTTTCGTTTTTCTTTTGTTGACTCATATTTTTACTGTTTGTCGGTGAGAGTTCTTAACGTCGTTGTAGCAGTCATTCGGATTTGTCCAGGCACGCTTTCTAAGGTGATATTGGGTGATGCATACAGATGCATTTATTACACTGTGTTCCGTTACTGAAGCCTTCACTTTCACTCTGTCTCAGAGTCCTCGCTGTTGATGTAGAGTCGGAATCGGTACTGCAAAGTAGTATGATTGTTTTCAAATAGTTAAAACGGCTCTAAGCTCTATGGGAGTTAGCATCTGAGGCCATCAGTCCTTTAGACTTAGAAGTACTTAAATCTGACTAACCTAAGGACGTCACACACATCGATGCCCGAGGCAGGATTCGAACCTGCGGCCGTAGCAGCAGCGCGGTTACGGACTGAAGCGCCTAGAACCGCTCAACTACAGCAGCCTGCTCTGATTGTATTACCGACAGCCCACGTTGCAAAATGCGAAAACTTCTGGACAATGGGCACTACAAAACAAATACTGCTGGCTGCTACGAGTTTTGTGCAGCACCGATTGGCGGCGAACAAGGCTACAGTTGTTTGAGTCTGATGTGAAGTAATATGACGAAGTGTGGCCCTTTCAGTTGTTCCGTCGTTGTCCTGTCACTTGCTGCTACTGGTCTGGTATGCCGGAGTTACAGAAAGTTGTAGTTGCAGTCTTACTTTACACCCTTAAATGGTAATGTGGTTACACACATCTTCCCAGTGTGTTTGCAAACGGGTATACAATTTTGCTAAATTATTGATGAGTTTGCATCTTGCTCCCCGTAGGAAATGCAGTGAAAGTTTTCCCAGTAACCCCAACAATGGTTAAGGTGTTATACGCCGTAAGGATCGTAGGGATTATACATTAACTGTGGGAGACTGGCACCCCGCATGATTCTAAGTAAAACCAAGGCGTGCTGTTCCACAGCTGGTCAGTGGGTATTCAAATTAAAAAAATAAATAAATATAATTTAGAATCACTGGTGCCTCAAGGGGCCACTTCTGCAGTCTTAGAAATGGTGCAGCATGGTGATTTAAATTATTGTGTTTATAATTTTAGTGATTCAGTTAACCACTTTGATGTAAGATAATTCAAATCAGAAGTAAGGCTGTAAAGAAAGAATTCTTTAGCATAACGTTATCTTAAGCTGCGCCCGGCCATCAAATACCACTGTGCGATTTGTTTGGGTTGTGGTGTTTAGGCAGTAACGAATTAAACCGCAAAGCTGCATGACAATCCGGTGGAGTGGGCATTAGTAATTGTGTTGTACGTGTGTGGGTTGTAGTGATTCACGTCCAATGTGTATGTGTGTCCATTGTATTTGGTTTGCGTGTATTGTGACTCTTGTTCACGGGATCAAAGTAATTAAATCCAGATTTTATTTCTGATTAATTAATGTTTTATCGAGTAAAACTTTTATTAATGAATGGATGTGATACGTGTGACAAACCGGACACAGTAGGAAGGACCAGGCGCCCTTGCTTTTTTCTTTTATCACTCGTTTATTACATCAGAGAAATACACATTTTAAGACAAAATTTAACTACGTGAAATATTGCTCCCAGTAAAGGTTAACATAAGCAGTGACAGAACTTAGTTCTCTTAAGGGTTTCTGCTGGCAACAAATTTTAAGGAGGCAATGTAAGGTTTATATCAGTTTAGCTCAAACGCGTAGCTAGTGATTGAATCACGACACAGACACTTTAACAATTTCGGCAACAAATAAATAGCGTGAATTTGTACTCACAGTAACCAACTAATCAACAGCCTCGCCACTGAATAAGTAGTAGGCCATTTGGAACGAATTAGCAACACCCAGCAACTAGGGGAGTTAATACCAACAGTCTTTAATCGTCTTGCTCCCCATTAAATAAACAAACTTACAGTAATTAAATGAATCACAAATCAAACACACTACGCTCCACTCAAACTCTTCAGTGGAAGCCAAGCCAAAATGAAAATACCATTAACTGACTAGCACTGAAGTCACACTAAAGCTCATTTCTGTGTTCCCAGACACACAAGGGGCAAACTTACACAAGACAAGATTTTGAAGGGAGCAGATCAGTAAAAGCGGTAGTGGAGCTAACTCGTGCCACTGAAAATTAAGGTACTAGACCGGGGCACAAGGTGGTACACAATGAGATTGCCTTAGTGCTATACTGCGCTCCAAAATATTAATTCAAATGGCCAATTCAAAATTGAAATAGACCTCTAAAATGTCAGCATCAGGCACAACTTTTAATTTACTACTTATTTATTACTATTCCTATTCACAAAACACAATGCAGACAGGATCCACATAATGAGACCACTTAGCTACTTCCAACAAACTTTAAACATTATTTCAAACATTTTCCTATCTTTTCTCGCTTAGGTGCTTAGCGTTAAATATTTAACAAATTAGCTTATTTCAAAAGTATTCTGACGTTTGTAGCTGTTTTATGCAATGGAGTTCGATTGTTGAAACAATCGGGGGATCACTGGCATAGAACTATGCACTCGTCTTTGCAGTGAATGACGGATTCCTTCAAACACCCCCGCATCACCTCTTGAAGATTGAGAAGAGAGTACAGTTTTTTGTTACAGTTCACCTACCGTATCAGTCGGTGTTCTGAAGTGATCACTTTTGTGGTGACCCAAAAACGGTTCAGATGGCTCTGAGCACTGAGGCACTTAACATCTGAGGTCATCAGTCCCTTACAACTTAGAACTACTTAAACCTAAGTAACCTAAGGACATCACACACATCCATGCCCGAGGCAGGATTCGAACCTGCGACCGTAGCTGTCGCGCGGTTCGAGACTGAAGCGCACGGCTGAGGTGACCCAAGGCGCAAAAATCCAGAAGATCGTGGTGTCCAAGGTACAGATCGTGTCAAAACTATCCATCTGTGACCATATTTGCGCATTAGATATCATCTTACGCCGGCAACAAAATGTGGCGGTGCCCCAGCGTGTTTGTACCACATTGCCCAACCATGGTCCACAAATGAAATTTAATCCCGATTAAATGGTGACTTAACCCAAAGTTCGCATTTCAAATAATTTTGTACTCAATACGTCAGTAGTTCATACTGGTGTCAAAAGCGGCTCTTAGTAACACTTTCGAAAAAGGCTCGTTTGCCAACTCATGTCTGCTGAAAGATTTCTGCATAATCGTGTATTGCCACCCTATAAGTTTCAGTTTTAGCTGTTAAATATGATTTCTGAAGACTGTCACCTCGGATTGAATGCCGTAAAAGAGTAGCCCTTGGAAGTTCGCTAGTTCCTTCCGCATACTCACGGCAGCGATGTGACAAGTCAGATTAGCCGAGGTCAGGCCGGAGCCTTTTATCGCAGTGGTGTCGGCGTTTACGTCACGCAAGGGCGCGGCTATATATAGCCGCTAGCGCAGACGTGGTCCGCGCGAAGCGAGCAGTAGCTCTGAGTCGGCGACCCGTACGGGCAGGGGACTGCGGGGTATCCAGCATGGCCGACGAGACGGTGGTGTTAAAAGTGAGACAGGGCGAAATGCGCGGACGGCGCAGGCGCACAGTCTGGGGATTCCCCTACGTCTCCTTCCAGGGAATCCCCTACGCCCAGCCACCTGTTGGGCCTCTCCGCTTCAAGGTGGGTAACGCAGGGTATGTTTTAATGATTTCATTATTGGAGTGTGATATGTACTTACCCCAAAACTGTTGTACTACTAGAATAATTATTTGCAATGCAGATCTGGCCCAGCACAGATGATACAAAAATTAAAAATAAATGCTACCGCGCTTGTAGCCTGTACCCGATCTTTTTCAATTCGTACAACTGAGCAAACAGTAAACGAAACCAAGGCGAGAGAACTTTCATGTTTGCCTATGAAACTGTAATTCAATGACAGACGGCAAAGGACTTGGAGAGCAGTTAAACGGAATAGATAATCTGTTGAAAAGGGCTGTACAATTAACATCAGCAGAAGTAAATCAAGGATACTGATAGAATTAGGTTAAGAAATGAGACACTAAAAGTAATCTATGAGCTTTGATCTTTAGCCAGCAAAAAACTGACAGCGGTCAGAGAAGAAAATGCGGCCTGGCAACAGTAAGAATGCATTTCTGAAAAATTTGTTTACGTTGAATGTAAATTTAAGTCTAAGGAAATTTTTCCTGGAGATATTCTTTTGTAGTGAAGCCTTGTACGGAACTGAAACGTCAACAGTTAGGACAAGAAGAGAATATGCGGTTTTGAAATGTGGTACTATGGAAGAATGCTGAAGGTTAGAGAGTAGCTTGGATAACTAATGAAGAGGTATTGAAATGTATTGGGAATAAAATAACTATTAATACGACTTGACTAAAGGAAGGGATCGATTGATAAGGAACATCCTATCAGCTTAGTAATGGAGGGGACTGTGATGGCACAAATAGAAGAAGAAGATCAAATATTAACTTTCATTAAGCAGATTCAAATGGATATAGATTCCATCCAGTCAGTTATGCAGAGATGATGAGACTTCGACATTTTAGGCTCACCTCGTAAGCAGACCATAACATCAACAGCATACTTTCTTTACTTTCTTTTCACAACGTCATACGCGACCTTTTTCTTGGGGCAGGGGGGGGATATTTCTTATCAAGCCAAGTTAATGTTTCCCCATTTCAGAAGTGTGCATTAGGAATTATTTCTGGTGTGAACTCTGGAACACCCTGTTCCTGTTCAGGAACCTGGGGATACTAACTACTGCTTCCCCACATTTATACCTTAATGATGTTTGTTGTAAATAGTTACTCTTTTTTCATACCAACAGGTCGGTTAATGTAATCAAGACTAGAAATAATTGTATATTCCTGGCATGGATTGTCTGGGGGCGATCTGCAATGTAGGGTAACTGAAGAAACCTTCGCAAGTCAGGATCGCTACAGAAGCATTTTACCGGATTATCGGTTTCGACAGAGCTATGCTGTGATCACCGGATCTTATGCTTTTGAATTTTTACAACATACTGTCCTTCAGTGTGGCGAGTCGCTTCACTGGGATGTGTATTTGCAGTGTGATGCGACTGTAACACTGAGAGACAATACGTTGTAAAAATTCAAAAGCGTAAGATCCGGTGATCACAGCATAGCTCTGTCGCAACCGATCATCCTGTAAAATGCTTCTGTAGCGAGCTTTGTTTCTGAAATTTTCTTCAGTTACTAGAAATAACAATAAACTACATACATTTTTAAAGCAACATAGATTGGCTCAGAAAGATGTCCGTTATAATGTGCCAGCAGCTACAAAAATTAGCTATTAATAAAGGATAGTTTAAAAAATGCCAAATGGTTTATTGGTGCGAAACTTCACCTACTCCATTGGTTAACTTCTTACTAGAACCACTTTACGTATAAAATTATTAATAATATCAACGTGGATGTTCTAAAACCTGACTTTTGCACATCTTCAACGTAGTAATGTGATGAACGTAAAATGAGTATTGTAAACTAATTTTCTGCTTTATGATTTGTGGCTACAACAACCTAAGATTTATCATACGCGCCTAAGACTGCGATTTATTTAAATGTTTTGTGACGAAATCGTTATTACCTCTGAAGGGAAAATACATTATGGTTTTTTGACTTATTTCACAACCACGAGGGACATTTCATTTGAGGATTGTTTGTGAAACAATAGCATAGGTTTTACATATGTATTATGCTAGCTCCGCAAGATTTACAGAGGAACTTCAGTGAGGTTTAAATAAGTTGGATGCTCTGCCCGTACGAGCATTGCTGTTGAGAGACAAGGTTGCGGAACCGAGTCGCAGTCTGGTACGTTGGCGACTTGCGTCGAAAAATAAATGAAAGCACTAGCTTTTTAAAAATGTGAAACAACATCTTTACATAAATATATGAAGACGACAGTTTTGTACTTCAGGGATACACAGAACGAGGTTGCGCTGTTTTAAACAGACTGTTCTTGTAGTCACGAGTATGTCGGCTCCAATCTCTATACGGCTGTCATTAATTAGATTTTCTGTATTTTTCGTAAATAGCTGTGGTCTTCACTTGGTACAGCCTTCTAGACGTTTCTGTACTGTGCAAACTGCTTCGTTTCTCAGAACTATTGCAGCAACCTACATCCACCTAAGCCGGTTTTGTTTACTCTAGCCTTCGTTTGCATGCGCAATTTCTAACCTTCATACCTTCATCCATTACCAAACTAAAAATTCCTTGATATCTTAGTATCTGTCTCATCAACCGAACCATTCTTTTAGTCAAGCCGTGCCACAAATTTTCTTTTCCCGTTAATTCGAGTGAGCATTTCCTCACTAGTTATTTTATCTACCATCTAATCTGCAGCATTCTTCTGTAGCACCATATTTCGAAAGCTTCAATTCTCTTCCTGTACGAACTGTTTACCGTCCATGTTTCGCTTCCTTGCAAGACAAGCTAGACAAATACCTTCAAAAAGTACTTCCGAACATTTAAATTCATAATAGATGCCAACAAACATCTTTTTGATAAAAAAAAAAAAATGCTTTCCTTGCTATTGCCAGTCTGCTTCGGCCATCAGCAAAACTCTTCTACGACTTTTAGTATTTTATTTCATAATCTAATTCCCTCAGCGTAGTCTAATTTAATTGACTTACATTTGATTACTCTTTTTTTACCTTTGTTGATGTTGATCTCATAATTTCTTTTCAAGACACTATCAGTTCAGTTTCACTGCTACTCCCCGTCCTTTGGTGTTTCGGAGAGAATTACTATGCCGTTGGCAAACCTGACAGTTTTAATTTCTTCTCCATGAACTTTCATTCCCTTTCAAAAGTTCTCCCTGATGTCTCTTACCACTTTCTCAATGTGCCAACCAAATAACATGTGGGATTTGCTACAACCCTGTCTCTCTCTCTTTCCAACTAATGCCTCTGTTTCATATCTTTCGACTCTTATAACTGCGGTCTGATTTCTGAACAAGTCGTATGTAATCACTCGCTGCACGAATGTTATCGCTGCTACCTTGAGAATTTCAAAGAATGTATTCCAGTCAATATTGTGAAAAGATATCTCTAAATCTACAAATGCAATAAATCTAGATTTTAATTTTTTTTAACCTAAGTCGTAGGGTCAGTATTGCCTCTTATATTCTTACATTCCTCCAGACTGATCTTCCCCTATCTCGGCTTCCCCCACTTTTTCCATTTTTCTATAAATAATTCGTGTCAGCATTTGACAAACATTACGTATTAACGCAATAATTCATTAACATTAACACCTATCAGCACTTGCTTTCTTAACATCAGGAATCATTACATTCTTATTGAAGTCTGAGGATACCGGGTGATCAAAAAGTCAATATAAATTTGAAAACTTAATAAACCAAGGAATAATGTAGATAGAGAGGTAAAAATTGACACACATGCTTGGAATGACATGGGGTTTTATTAGAACCAGGCGCTCCACCCCATATTGCTAAACACGTGAAAGATCTCTTGCACGCGTCGTTTGGTGATGATCGTGTGCTCAGCCGCCACTTTCGTCATGCTTGGCCTCCCACGTCCCCAGACCTCAGTCCGTGCGATTATTGGCTTTGGGGTTACCTGAAGTCGCAAGTGTATCGTGATCGACCGACATTTCTAGGGATGCTGAAATACAACATCCGACGCCAATGCCTCACCATAACACCGGACATGCTTTACAGTGTTGTTCACAACATTATTCCTCGACTACAGCTATTGTTGAGGAATGATGGTGGACATATTGAGCATTTACTGTAAAGAACATCATCTTTGCTTTGTCTTACTTTGTTATGCTAATTATTGCCATTCTGATCAGATGAAGCGCCGTCTGTCGGACATTTTTTGAACTTTTGTATTTCTTTGGTTCTAATAAAACCCCATGTCATTCCAAGCATGTGTGTCAATTTGTACCTCTCTATCTACATTATCCCGTGATTTATTCAGTTTTCAAATTTATACTGGCTTTTTGATCACCCGCTATTTTGCCTGTCCCAAATATTTTGCGCATCAAGAGGAATAGCTTTGTGATGGCGTGCTCTCCAGAGGATCTCAATAATTCTGAGGAAATATCTACTCCAGATGCCGTGTTTCGACTTAAATCATTCTGTGATTTGTCAGATTCTTCTCGCAATGTCACATCTTCTGTCTCATCTTCATCTACTTCGTCTCGTTTCTGTATAATATCGTCATGATTCTTATTTGCGTTGTGTGGTTTTTATATATCTCTCTCTTACACCATTCAACCACCGGTTATTTCTTAGCACCAGTATAGGTATATGATATTTTCGTTTTTGCCTACTACATCACCCATGTTTCGCGGCATACACAGCTATACACCAAGTAGTGTAAGTTCTTGCTCCAGTATGTTGACTGATGTCTACATAAGTGTAATTTTATTATGCAGACCTACATGCTTTCCTGTGTTGTTCGTGTGTGCAGGGCACTCTCATTAAGATCTGAAACTGCAACCGTCTTAAAACAGTGATTTGTTTTCAGATAGACTGAGTTCCATGATCTTTATAAAATATTTATTCGCTGATGGTAACTACCTTATGAAATTTTTTATAAAAGGTACATTGTGCGTGACGTCTGTTGCAGCCGCCACAACCTGCAGGAGACTGGTCCGGCGTGCTGGATGCCACCAGAGAGGGAAACATCGCAGCACAGATGAACCTGACTTTGGGCAAGTACGAGGGGGAGGAGGATTGCCTCTTCGTCAATGTCTACACTCCGAAGGTGAGCAGCCGAACCCACTGGTACTTGAGGGAGCTGTGCAGGGTAAAAACTGTAGGGAAAGACAGAGTCTCGGAATATATCCAACATACGAGTGGGGCACAAGGGAGATAATCGTAATGTATGGCACCAAAGGAGAGAGAAGATTTATAACCTAAAAAATGTGACCCCCAGCTTTTCTTGACCCCAGCAGAGATAAGTGTGGTGCGATCACAGGTAATAAACCCTACCCAGCAAGCAGACCGCTGGAGGAAGAGGAGTGGTGGGAAACAAATTCTACCTGCCCCACGCAGTACAGCCACTATAGGGAATCCTACACGGGTAGGCTCAGTATTATAATATTGGAGCAGGATCCTAACGTGGATACTCTGGACTGAGGACCTTCCGGTCAGAAATGAATGTTAAGCTCTTTATAAAACTAACTTACATCTAGCGACAACAAAATCGTAGCACCTGTTGAAGGTGATGACTTCCAATCTAAAAGCTTACGTTACAACAGGTCATAAAATTTGCTGCATACTTTGCTGTGTTGTGTATTGTACAAAAGTTAAACCAGCAGGGAATGACTTGTATAGTACTTGAAGGAGCTGTAAAGGATAAAAACTGAAGGGAAAGACAGAAATGGAACAATGCAAGATTCGCTGACCAGTCACATTAATGTGATCACCTGTCAAAAGCCTGAATAACCATCTTTTGCAGCTCGGACTGCTGCGAGAAGTACAGGAAGAGAATCAGTGAGGTTTTGGAATGTACCGACAGGTATGTGGAACCATCCTGACTCTAGTGCCGTTGCCATCTGTGCCAGGTTTCTCGGGTGAGATGGTCTCTCAATTTCTCGACTGCGTCTAAATCCTGTCACTTGTGTGGCGAGGAGAACACGGTACAGTCGTCGGGGTGCTCTTCGAACCATGCACGTACACTACGAGCGTTGCGACATGTAGCATTGTCCTACTGGTAGACGCCACCATGCCGAGGAAAAACAAACTGCATATAGGAGCGGACATGGTCCCCAAGGATAGATGCATACTTGTGGTAATGCACTGTGCCTTCCAGAATGATGAGTTTACCCAGGGAATACCACGAAAATATTCCCCAGACCATATTCCTCCCTCCCCCAGCCTGGTTCCTTCTGACGATTCTTGTCTTGTAGGGTGTTTGCTTTCAGACGTTTCACGCCGTGGAGTATAAAACGTGTTTTATCTGAAAAGGGTGCCTGTAGTCACTCAGTGGTCAGTTGCTCAACAGCTGCACGCCTGAAAATGGTCTGTAAGGCCGAAATTGGCAAATAGTGCAAGCTGTAATAATCTGAATACTTGTCAAAAACAGCGGAGGTGGAAAACTTCAAAATTTCCTTTAACAAACATACGGCTGTGGTGCTCCACATGAAGAAAGTGATCGAACTGTAGTTAAGGTGAGAATAAAGGGACATAAATTCACGTTCCCAGCGCGATCTTCTTCCCTGGCACGGAAAATATAAGACTGGAAAATAGTGGGAAAAGCAAGCAGAGGAAAAGATACTCGACAACCTTGATAAGGTAAAACCAGCAACATTATATGAGACGGACTGACCGACGTGTTTCAGGGTTGTCAGAGGACTGCCACATAATATCCCTGTGACAGACATTTCTTATTTTACACTCTCACTATCGTGACGATGTCTGCTATACTACACTTTTGCCCTATTTTGTTTTATGAGGTTTCTTTCTGGCAGCACGTGGTCGGACTTCTTTTCCTTTGGTTCGTTATTTATTTTTCGGTAGACTAGTCACAAACTATCGACTTTGGAAGTCTGAATTTTTCTACTTATTGGTCGCACTTACATATATTGTTAATATGTTTGCAGGTTCGGCAGCTGGAGGTTACGAATCATGCGAAATATACATTTGTGCAGAGGCTTCAGTTCATCGTGGCCGTTCACAACGGAGCCTCGCCACCCTACCCCGTCTCCCCTCTTCCCCTGCTGCGCCGTCCAGTTATTTTGTGCACACTCTATCACCCACAATGTTTCTTACCAGTGTGCACTTCACAGGCAAATTGACTAATCCTTAGTGAGGATTTAACGACCCAACACCCTCACCTCAAATTCTACTATGCAAACAGTCCTCTTTCAAGAATCTTGCCCTATTCTCTGTGGTTTCATCGGCCCACGACGAAACATTTCTTGCAGTTAATATGATGCTCGTTGAGTAACTTTTCTCTGTACTTTTCTTGATCTTTCCGGCCACTACAGCCTGCTACACTATACATTAAATGTTTACCTGCATGCTTCCGTAACGTGGAATGCTCCACCTTCGACATCGGTCATGGCTGCAAACAATTCTAAACACCAGGAACATAACATTGGCGCTTGTGTGAGGCGTGTTTGAAAAGAAATTAACTTTTCTTATAATGCCTTTATTGCTTGTTGTACAATACTTTAAGGACTACCCCCTCAAAATAGTCTCCTCTAATGGCGATACACAGTTATTTTGTGCACAATCATCCACCATGCTTCTTCCCACTGTGCACTTCACAGGCAAGTTCTTCCAGCTCTTTCGTTCCCGTCATTTCTTCCATTTGCGGACAGCCTCCTGGAACCTGGAACCAACGTCATGACATAGTCGTAAGAATAATTTTGTAAAGAAACATCTAGTTAAAATTTACAGTTGTGGGGTTTACGATTATTTCACTTTCTGAGGACGAGGTGCGTTCCTTTGATGTCGTAACATTGTCACATTGTTAACTGTGTAAATGTGTGTACTTCTGTGATAAGACTGCAATATTAAATTAAAGACATTTGCAGCTTACACAGTTGTTGTTCTGACCTCAAGCACTATCCTCTAATGTGGATCCTGTCTCCTCTGCAGAAAGTACAGGTCCTGTCATTACTCGTCGACCACGAATGGCGTGTCAATGGTAAATCTAGGCGACCTGTACAGGGTGGATGGGGCAAAGGGAGGACTCAGGATATTGTACCGATCCATCTAACCAATACGTCTGAGGTGCTGCATTTCACTGGAACTGAAACTGAGTAAGTGGGACTCACTTCACTTGTTTTGGGGAAAACTGTTTTGTCCGGTGTCAAGATGAGGCAAATGGAAAGGGTACAGTTCTATTAATCATTGGAGGTTCAAACGTATGGCGCATGATGGTATCCCTTACAGAAATGGCTGCAAGGGACAGGAAGCAACACCAGATGCAGTCAGTGTATATGGAATTCAAGGAAGAAGCTATTCCAGCAACCATTGACGGAACAGGGTGCAACAAACGGCAGATTTTGGCGCACGTTGGAATAAATGATGCCTGTCGACTGGGCTTGAGGTCATACTTGGATAATTGAAGAGACTTGCAGAGAAGGTTGAGGAGACGAGCCTTGCGTATTGAGTTTCAACGAAGCTCACAGTTTACAGTATTGTCCCCAGAACTGATCTTGGCGTTTTGGTTCTTAGTCGAATGGAAGGACTGAACCAGAGACCAAACTTTCTGTGACAAACTAGGCTGCGATGTCCTGGACTTGTGCCATAGGGTTGAGAACTGTAGGGTCCTCCTAAATGGGGCAGGTGTGCAATACACATCAGAGGCTGCTGGCTACTACTCAGGCGGCTGACTGTGTGTGGGCTGGACACTCCGGATAAAGATGGGTGCAGGACACCCAGAAGTATCAGAGAAGATCGAAAGAAATGCGTCCCACAGGTGAGAGTATTAAAATCCTCATGTTAAACTGCCGAAGCATTCGGGATAAAGTTGAAACGCTCATAAAAGCTGTGTAGCTCACATACTGCTAGGCACAGAAAGGTCGTTGAAACCTGAAATTGACAGCAATGAGGTTTTTGAGGAAAATTAAGTGTGTATCGAAAGGACAGGCGAACGGGAAATACAAGTGGTGTAATTATCGCATTAGACAAGAAATTCAAATCCACCGAAATAGAAATTGAAGCTGCCAGTGAGATTCCTTGGGCAAGACTCAGTACCAAGGGTGGGCATAAAACGATAACTGGAGCCTTCTATCGCCCACCAGCCTCATCTCCTGATGTAACCAAAAACTTTGGAGGAAACCTCAGTTCACTTGTAAGTAAGTTCCCCAAACGTTCTGTAATCGTTCGTGGGGACTTCAATGATCCAACAATAAACTGGGAAAATTACCGTTTTGTTAGTTGTTGATGTAATAAGACATCCTGTGAAACATTATTAAATGCCTTCTCTGGAAATTAACAAGAAATGATAGATAGTAACCACACTCATGATAGAAATATATTGGATCTAATGGCAACGAATAGCCATCTCTTTGAGGATGTCCACCTCGAAACTGGTATCAGTGGCCATGAAGCGATTGTGGCAATATTGATTACCAGACTACAAAGGGCAACTAAAACGGAGAGAAAGATGTTTATTTTAGTAAATAGATAAAAAAATCAGTCATGTAATATCTCAATGAGGAACATGAAACTTCCAGCGCGGGGCAGGAGCATGTAGCGGAACTACACACTGGAGAGGTATGTACCCAGTAACACAGTTTACAATGGGAACGAACCTCCATCGTATACAGTCGGTGTAAAGAAACGTATAAAGAAACAGAGATTACTGCATAATAGCTGTCAAAGCGCAGGGCTATAGACAGAGAAATTCGGAAGGAAATTCGTTTGGCTGTCTAGAGAGCAATCCGTGATGCCTTCAATGACTACGGTAGCTGGGTATTTTTAAATGATCTTTCACGGAACGCAAAGAAAATTTGGTCGTATGCAAAGGCTGTTAGTGGCGCCAATGTTAGTGTCCAGTCCTTAGCGAATGAGGGTAGCAAAGCAAAATCTGAAATGCTTAACTCCATTTTCAAATGTTCCTCTACAAATTTTCACCCAGAAGAGTGCCAGAATTTAATTCTCGTACCGCTGAAAAGAAGAATGAATCAAGTATTGGTGTCAGTGATGTTAAGAAACAGCTGACATCGTTAAAACTAAACAAAGCTCCAGAGCCCAGTGCAGTCCCTGCAGATTCTATACTGAATTTGCAGATGAGTTAGCCCCTCTTCTAACTATAGTCTATCGTAGATTTCTCGAACAGAAAACCGTGCCCAGTTCTTGGAAAAAATTACGGGGCACACATCCGTCTACAAGAAGGGTAGTAGAATTGATACACGAAACTAGCGTCCAATATCCTTGATATAGATTTGTTGTAGAATCTTGGAACATATTCTCTGTTCACATATAATTACGTACCTTGAAAGAAAATGACCTCGATTCCTACGTGCATGGATTCTGCAAACATCGATCATGTTAAATTCAGCTCACAATTTTTTCTCACATGACATACTGAAAACTTTAGATCAAAGAAGTCAGATAGATTCAGTATTTCTTGATCTCCAAAAAGCGTTAGACTCAGTACCAAAGTTACTCTTGCTGTCAAAACTACGATCATATGGACTATCAAGTGGAATTTGTGACTGGGCTGAAGATTTTTTGGTAGGAAGAACGCAGTATCTTATCATGAATGGAGAATCATCGTCGGATGTAGAAGTAAATTCGGGTATTTCCCAGGGAAGTGTGTTGGGATATCAGATGTTCATGTTGCATGTTAATGACCTCGAAGACAATATTAATAGCAACATCAGGCTTTTTGCAGATGGTGCTTTTATCTGTAACGGACTACTGCATAAGTATTCAGTCATATCAGGATAAGGTTTCAAGGTGATGCAAAGACTGGCAGCTTGCTTTACATGCTCATAAATGTAAAATTGTGTATTTCACAGAACGAAAGAGCATAGTATCCTATGACTATAGTAACAATGAGTCACTGCTGGAATCGGCCAGTTCATACAAATATGTGGGTGTGGCACTTTGTAGGGATGTGAAATCGAATGATCACGTAGGCTGACTCGTAGGTAAAGCAAGAGGTAGACGTAGGTTTCTTAATAGAATACTGGGAAAGTGCAATCACTCCACAAAGGAGGTTCGTTGCACCTTAGAATATTGCTAAAGTGTGTGGGACCCCTACCAAGTAGGAGTAACGAGGCATGTTGAACGTATACAGTGAAGGGCTGCACGAATTGTCACAAGTTTGTTTAATCCGTGAGATTTTCACAGAGATACTGAAGGGACTGGACTGGAAGATAGACTGAAACTATCCCGAGAAAATCTGTTAACAAAGTTCGAAGAACCGGATTTAAATGATGACTCTAGGAATGTACTAAAATCCCTACGTATCTGTCGGCATAGGATTGTGAGGATAAGATTAGAATAATTACTGCACGCACACAGGCATTCAAACAATCATTTTTCTCGTGCTCCATATGTGAATGGAACGGGAAGAACATCCTAAAAAACTGGTGCAATGGGACGTATCCTCTGCCATGCACCTCACTGTGATTTGCAGAGTATAGATGTAAATGCAGATGGATGCTATATAAGCAAAGAGTGGCATCGCCTACACAGATTTTATTCTCGCAGTAACGTTTGTTCCGCTGCCGCAAATATACTAATATTCTAGCGCGCATCTCCGCATATACCGAACAGTTATCCTGCCTGCCCTCACGTATGGATTTGCTGCATGGGCCACGATTAGTGTCACCAGGATGCGGACATTGCAGCGCCTGCAGAACAAGGTGCTCAGGTGGAGCCTACACGCCCCGCCACTCACGAGAATTGTCACTCTCCACGAGGAAGCGGATATCGTCCCCCTAAAGACGACCATACGCAACAACGCGCGGCGGCTCTATGAGAAAGTGGATGCCTTGCGGGACACTGTCCATGGGCTACGCCACGTTGGGACCACACTTCCACGCCGCTGGCATCGACATCCGGTTCCCCTAACCATCCTAGAGGAAACGGATTCCGACCATGGCTAACGATAGGTCTGACGCGCCCACCACGGACGCATCGTTTGGCGGGACTAGCCCCCATTCTACGTCCAATACTTTCCAATCATACCTGCCCATGTTAGGCTAAATTTTTCTGCCTGACTCATGCAGTACTGTCACCGTCAGAGGGTGGTACGGGACTACAAGTCCCACCGCCACACCTCCAAAGTGAATTGCAGTGACGCAGTCACTGCCCTGTGGAAATTTACTGCCTCACCAACACAGTTAGACCGCAATAGACTGGTGATGCTGTATTGTAACATATCAAAAAAAAAAAAAAAAAAAAAAAAGCGCATAGGGCGCAGTCTGTGCCGTGAATCGTTAATCACTGTTAACACAGCTGATCTGTACAACCCATCTCAAAATTAACGCATTTCTTGTCTGTGAAGTTAAGTTTGAACTACAGTGTGTGCCGCAAAACAATGGCAATAACACAGCTCTTGAACTACAGGCTGTGGCACAGAAAGCGATTAACACAGCCGACAAACACAATCCATCTCAAAATTAGTACTTTTCTCATTTCTTACGTCGATTTTGAATTACCGCTGTGCCGTAAAACACTGTCAACATTGCTGATATACAATCCATCACAAAAACAACACTTTTCTCACATCTTAAGTCGATTTGTGTCATTATGCGTGGATACGTCATGAAGCAGATATTCATAATTCAAACGGCAAGTTACTGCGAGCTAACTTGAGGACCTGGATAGAGCAGACTGTGTCAGTCACGCGCTGTATTGGAAGGCATCAGAACCACACCTGTCTCGTAAGATGGGCCATGTTAGTGCCATGTGTGCTGCTCCAGCCTGACGGAGATAAGGGTGGATTCAGTACGTTACGTAAGTGATCAATATCGGTACCTTTACACCTGGTAGCCGCGCGGTATAGTGGCGCCTTGTTACGGTCCGTGCGGCACCTCCCTCGGGCATGGGTGTGTGTGTTGTCCATAGTTTAAGATATATTAAGGAGTGTGTAGGCTTAGGGAACGATGACCTCTGTAGTTTGGTCCCACAAGACCTTACCACAAATTTCCTTTACACCCTGTACGAGGCGTATTCAAAAGAAACCGAACTTTTGAAATAGCACGCCATCTGGAAGAAGGAGCGCGCTGCTGTTACTGAGTGCATGTAGCAGTAGGCTTAGACAACATCCTGCCGCCTGTAGCGTTTCGCTGTGATCGTTAGTAGGCGAAGTACAGCCGCTGACGTGTTCGCGTGCGGAAGCTCCTCATCGGGTTAGTACCAAAGTCGCAACGAAAGAGCTCGAAGAACAACGTGTGTAAAACTTTGCTACAAACATGGCAGAACTTGTTTAGATAACCATGCAAGGAGGACTGTGTGTGTCAAAAGCACTGCTGTGAGTAGTTCGAGCTTTTTAAGCAGGGCAGAAAGTCGGTCCACAACGATCCTAAGCCTGGATGACCTTCCACATCAATGAATGATGTCGGAAGATTTCTTCCTGTGATTAGCAGAAACCGTCGTTCCACTGTTCTAGAAGTTGCTGACGAATCCTAGTGCGCATGAGGGATGCTGTGCGCAAGAAGAGGACTGAACTGTGGAAAAAACAAACTTTGTTGTCGCATCATGACAATGCAGCGTCTCCAGTGTCATTCCTTGTCCACAGATGTCTAGCAAAACATCATATTCCCATTGTGCTCCATCTATCGTATTCCTCCAGACCTAGCCATAGCTGACTTGTTCCTGTTTCCTAGACTGAAGCCGGCCGCTGGTGGCCGAGCGGTTCTGGCGCTACAGTCTGGAACCGCGCCACCGCTACGGTCGCAGGTTCGAATCCTGCCTCGGGCATGGATGTGTGTGTTGTCCTTAGGTTAGTTAGGTTTAAGTAGTTCTAAGTTCTAGGGGACTTATGACCTAAGGTGTTGAGTCCAATAGTGCTCAGAGCCATTTGAACCATTTTTGAACCTAGACTGAAAATAACCATAGAGTAGATTCAAGACGAAGTGACAAGAGACCACAATTGGAGTTCAACGACGCTTCACCTAATATCTAGCTGAATGTCAGCCGCTGTGAACGCAGTGTTCACACAAATTTCTCCTCCGCGTCGTACAGAGCTTTATGTGCCCCGGTCTGCACTAGACGCCAGATCAGAGAAAAGTCCTCGAAAATTTCGTTGTCGTCTTTCTTGTAGCTGAACTCTCTCCCCTCCTGGGTCCATTCGTTTTCCACGTCACGACTTTTTTCAACCAATAGGAGCTTTCATCTTATTTTGTGGATACTCGCTCTGCCAGTCGCAAGGGCCCTACCATTAAACTGCGTTGAAATATCGGCACTTTACTCTTTCCTAGTTCGTTTCCACCAATCGGACGTTACGTGTCCGCTCACATGTGTACCATTCGCTGTTGTTCTTATCCATTTGGAATTTCGAAACTTAGTTTTCTAAAGCTTCTTTCTGTCCTACTTCTGGTAGCCTATTACTTGCTCTGCAGTATGCGTCACCTGTCCTGTCCTGTCGCTGACACCTGCCGTAGAATGCCCCCCAAGAGCTTTTTCTGGTGCTTCCCATGGTGCAGCCTCTGCGTCTGCCTGCGCTGGTTTCCACACCAAACGTTTCCTCTCGCTGCTTGTTTCACTTTCCGCTCATTGACATGCATTATATAGGAGCGGTGTGTTAATACCGTCGATTGAGTGTCATGCCTTTTGCATTACAGAGCTTCTGTAAAGTTTGGAAGGTAGGAGACGAGGTACTGGCGGAAGTAAAGCTGTGAGGACGGGACGTGAGTCGTGCTTGGGTAGCTCAGTTGGTAGAGCACTTGCCCGCGAAAGGCAAAGGTCCCGAGTTTGAGTCTCGGTCCGGCACACAGTTTTAATCTGCCAGGAAGTTTCAAAGGGCGAGATGTAGGTAAGGAGGGGTTCGATCCTGTGACACGTCCATGGTAGCGCTGGGCAGAACGGTGTTAAAATTTAGTGCCAGTGTGACATCATTAACCCACCTTACACGTCAGATGAAAAAATGGTTCAAATAGCTCTGAGCATTATGGGACTTAACATCTGAGGTCTTGAGTGCAATAGAACATAGAACTATTTAAACCTAAGGACATCACACACATCCATGCCCGAGGCAGGATTCGAACCTGGAACCGAAGCGGTAGCGCGATTATAGACTGAAGCGCCTAGAACCGCTGGGACACAACGGCCGGTCGCGTCAGATGAACTTCTGAGCTGTGGCCTTTATTTTGCATGTGTCGACACCTTGCTGTTTGTTGCGTCTTCGAGCCCCAGAATGACGTCATAGGGCACCACGCCTTTGCAACTTTACAGAGCAAGGTCGTACCCACCTTTGTGCCAAAATTCAAAGTTAACCATCACAGTGGGTGGGAATTAACGGGGTTTGAAAAAGTGAGGCTTTAATTCTGTTACTCAGTGTAGAATTCTTTGGGCCAAGAATGCCTCCTTTGCCTGTGCTACTCTGCTTTTTGTATCCTCTTTGCTTCATCTGTCTTGCATTATTTTGCTCCCTGGTAGTGGAACTGCTCCACTTTGTCTAGTGCGTGGTTCCTAAATTCTGAGAAGTTTCTCGCTGATCTGATTTCTGCTACTCCTCATTACTTTCGTCTTTTTTCGGTTTACTCTCAATCCACGTTCTGTTCTCAGTAGACTGTTAATTCAACAGCTCCTTTAATTCCTCTTCACCTTCACTGAGGACCGCAAATGTCTTCAGAGAATGTGATCACAGATATTCTTTCATATTTAATTCTAATTCCACTATTGACTCTTCCTTCTGTTTCCGTCATTGCTTATTTAGTGTACAGATTGAACAGTAGGGATGAAGACTACATAACTGTCCGAGTACTTCGTCCTTGGTATTCCATTCTTATTGTTCATTCTCGGTTCTTGTTCGGTTCTTGTACGTATTATTCGTCTTTCTCTATGTTTATTTTCCCGAGAACGGCAATCAGTTTTCCACACTAGCGTTGTCAGACGCTTTATCGAGGACGGTGAGTCCTGCGATTTGTCGAAAGTCTTGTCTTCATTATCAAGCATTATGCCAGTACTGATGCTCTGGTGCCTTTACTTTTCCTAAAGCCAAATTGACCATCTAACGGGTCTTCAATTTTCTTTTCGATTTTCACGTATATTATACGAGACTCCAATTTGGATGCATGGGCGAACAGCGATCTTCCACTAAAACGCGCTTATATAAAGATATGCACCATCGCTACTGAATATGACGTAAGATGGTACGTAACTGTTTCCATTTGTACTGCAGTAGCATTACGTCTGAGGAGCCTAGTTATATACTGCTGCATTAAAGCTAAACACTGAAATTCTGTAAGTGCCCACCTACCTGGTGCCTCAAAGGATGTTCTTATCGCAGTATATAAGTACCGCCGGCCGCTGTGGCCGAGCGGTTCTAGGCGCTTCATTCTCGAACCGCGCGACCGCTAAGGTCGCAGGTTCGAATCCTGCCTCGGGCATGGATGTGTGTGATGTACATAGGTTAGTTAGGTTTAAGTAGTTCTAAGTTCTAGGGGACTGATGACCTCAGATGTTAAGTCCCATAGTGCTCAGAGCCATTTGAACCATTTTTGAACAGACGTACCACGTAGACTGTATGTCTCAGGCTCTAGCTTGAGGCTTTATGGAACTCTTGATCTACTGGATACAGCTCACCGATACTAAAATGAAAATCCGTAAGTATGTTGGGGTGCTATCGGATTTTAATTTCACATTTCACTAGACAAAGCCGAAAACTGATCACAGGCATTATGTCATAACAAGCGTACGCCAACAAAAGCCACGTGTCCATGTTACTCACAAATCCAATGCTTGTGCGTTAATGAACATTGTAGAAACTATTATACATGTTTCACAAGTAAAATTAAACATCATAAGCTCCTCCATCGACTATGCACCTTTCCGTTTGTGGGGCGACTTGCATGTCTCAGCGATACAGACAGCCGTACCGTAGGTGCAACCACAACGGCGGAGCATCTGTTGAGAGGCCAGACAAACGTGTGGTTCCTGAAGAGGGGCAGCTGCCTTTTCAGATGTTGCAGGTGTAACAGTCTGGGCGATTGACTGGCATGGCCTTGTAGCATCAACCAAAACGGCCTTGCTGTGCTGGCACTGCAGTTGGCTGAAAGCAAGGGGAAACTACAGCCGTAATTTTTCCCGAGGGCATGCAACTCTATTGTACTGTTAAATCATGATGGCATCCTCTTGGGTAAAATATTCCGGAAGTAAAATAGTCCCCATTTTTTATCTCCGGGCGGGGACTGCTGAGGAGGATGTCGTCATCAGGAGAAACAAAACTGGCATTCTACGGATTTGAGCGTGGAATACTAGATCCCTTAATGAGGCAGGTAGGTTAGAGTATTTAAAAAGGGAAATGTATAGGCTGAAGTTAGGCTGAAGTTCGGTGGCAGGAGGAAAAGGACTTCTGGTCAGGTGAATAAAGGGCTATAAATATAAAATTAAATAGGGGCATTGCAGAAGTAGATTTAAAATAAATAAAAAATAGGAATGCGGGTAAGCTACTATGTTATTATTATTATTATTATTATTTATTTTATGGCCTTCATTGGACCACTGTAGTCAAAAATACAAAGTTCTGAACAAGTTGTTACACATGGATACAATTTGGTTCGACAATAACTTAATATATTTAGGTAATATAATTATTAGAGGCTTTTCTTATATGAAAGGTGTTTTGCTCTTCTGTCTGCCCAATATTTCTTCATTTTTTTCAGATATTTTCTTTCTTTCTTCATCTGAGACAGCTCTTCCTGTACTCCTTTTATTGATTTTCATTTTTAGTCTGGTTTACGGGTCTTGCAGTATTCTGGTTTTCTCTGTCTTGGTTTTTAGGTCATCTACTGTAATTTGAAGTTCTTTTATATCTCCATTAATTTCTGTGATCCATTTAATGTCGCTCTTGCTATTCCACAATTTTTGTATTATTTTTTTACTAATTCTGTTTTCTGGAGTTCTCATCATATGTCCAAAGAATGAGATGCGTTTCTTCCTGATTGTGCTTATGAATGGTTCTATTTTCTTATATACTGTTTCATTTGATGCTATTCTCCAATGTCCATTTATTTTATACTGTTTATTTATACATGTCCTAATTATTCTTCTTTCTATTTTTAGTATTCTGTCAATTTCTGCTGTATTAGTTGTTTTTAAGATAGTTTCAGCTGCATACGTTATTTCTGGTTGTGTAACTGTTTTATAGTGTTTTAATTTTGCATCTATAGATAGGCTTTTTTTGTTGTATGTAGTTTTGGTAATGTAATTTGCATAGTTCAGTTTTTTTATTCTATTTTGCCATGATGGCTTCTCATTTAGATTGTATGTTATTATTTCACCTAAATATTTAAATTTATCAACAATTTTGATTTCCTGTTCTCCTATTGTAATTTTGTTTGCAAGTGGTGGATCAGTTGGCATAATCTCTGTTTTTTCAAATGATATTCTAAGGCCTACTTTTTATGCTATTTCTTGTAGTGATTTCACTTGTTGCTTGGCTTCTTGAACGGTGTTGGCTAGGAGAGCAAGATCATCAGCGAATCCCAAGCAGTTTAAGCTAATATCATCTTTTGCACTTCCAATTCTTATCCTCTTTGGATTGTCCTTGTACCATTCTCTCATTATGTATTCCAGTGCACAGTTGAAAAATAATGGTGATAGGCAGTCTCCTTGTCTTAAGCCTGTTTTTATGAGGAATGGTTCCGAAATTTCTCCTCTAAACTTCACTTTTGATTTGGTGTTGGTTAGAGTGAGTTGTATTATTTTAATTAGTTTTGGATGGAGTCCTAGATTTCTTAAAATTTTTAATACTGAAGGTCTGTGGAGACAGTCATATGCCTTCTTAAAATCTACAAATGTTATTGCCAGAGGTTTGTTCCGTTTCTTGTAGTATGCCATAATCAATTTTAAACTAATTATCTGCTCTGCGCAGCTTCTCCATGGTCTGAAACCTCCCTGATATTCCCCTAACTCCTGTTCTAATTGCTCCTTGATTCTTTTATATAGGATCTTGGATAGAATTTTATATATGCAATCTAGGAGAGAGATTCCTCTGTAGTTGTCTGGGTTGCTCTTATCTCCCTTTTTGTGTAGTGGGTGGATGATAGCTGTGGTCCAATGTTCGGGAAATTGTTCTGTTACCCAAATTTTTGTTAGACCCATGTGTAAGGAGGTCTTGACTATGTCACTTGCATATTTCCACATTTCAACAAAAACATGATCTTCTCCATATGTCTTATAATTCTTTTGTTCTTTAAGAATTTCTTCTACTTCTTGGAAAGTTGGAGGGTCTAGTTTGTTAGGTTTGGTTTTTATTGGGGTATTTATGTTGATTTGTAAGTGTTCTTTGGGTTCCTCGCAATTCAGAAGTTTGTAAAATGCTTTTGCCATGATTTCTGCATTTTCCTTGTTACTGTGTGTCATTCTTCCATCTTCATCTTTTAGTATTACTGTAGGGGCCTCATATTGTTGTAGTTGTTTCCCAAAGATTTTGTAGTAGTTCCTGGAGTTGGTTTTATGATATTTACCTTCTACAGACTTTATAATATCTTTATGAAATCCTCTCTTGATTCTTCTAATATTTTGAGGGAATTTTTTTCTTTAATTTTTTAGGTTGATGGCATTTTCTTCAGTTTTATGTGTTTGAAACTTTAACCATGATTGGTGTCTATCTTCATGGAATTTGTCACATTCTGATGTCCACCATGCATGTTTCCTTCGTGGGTTCAAGGGAGCTAGATTCTCTGCTTCTTTTTTAAGATTAGGCACTAGTTGTTCTAGATCATCTGTTAATTTGATGGTTTGTGTTATTTGCTGGTACTTATTATTTTTAATTAGCTGATGTGGGTCAAACCTCCTTTTTATTTTATTAGTTTTTCCGGTCCTCTTCTTTGACGGTGTGAATTTGATTTTAATTTTAACCATATAACTATGAACAGCATAGCGAACACGTTATCGTAGTCAAGACAGACACGAAGCCCACACCCACCACAGTTTGTATGCCAGTTAAATCCGCAGATGATGAAGAGATTGAAAAAATGTAATGCGATAAAAGAAATTATTCGGATAGCTAAGGGAGACGAAAATTTAACTGTGATGGCGGACTGGAGTTCGACAGTAGAAAAAGGAAGAGAAGGGAAAATAACAGCTGAATATGAAACGGGGGACAGAAATGAAAGAAGAAGCCGTCTGTTAGATTTCTGCATAGAGAATATTTTAATCATCGTCAACACTTGGTTTAAGAATCATGAAAGAAGATGGTACACGTGGAAGAGACCTGGAGACTGGAGGGTTTCAGATTGATTATATAATGGCAAGGCAAAGATTTAGGACCCTGATTTTAAATTGTAAAGCAATTCCAGGGGCACATGTGGACTCTGACCACAATTTATTGGTTAAGAACTATCGATTAAAATTGAAGAAACTGCAAAAAGATGAGAAATTAAAGAGATGGATCTTGAATAAGATGGAAGAACCAGAGGTTCTTGAAAGTGTCATAGGGATCATTAGGCAACGTTGGGTACAACAAGGGAAATGAATACAGAAGAAGACGAATGGGAAGCTTTACAATATGAAATAGTGAAGGCAACAGGGGATCAGGTAGGTAAAAAGACAAAGTCTGTAAGAAATTCTTGGATAGCACATGAGATATGGAATTTAAATGATGAAAGGAGAAGATATAGAAGTACAGCCAATGAAGCAGGCGAAAGGGAATACAAACGTCTAAAAATGAGGTAAGAGGTGCAAAATGGCTTAGCAGGAATGGCTAGAGGACAAACATAACTATTTAGGAAATATTTCATGTCATGAAAGATAGATACCGGCTATATGGAAATTAAAGAGAGCTTTGGAGAAAAGAAAAGCAGCTGTGTGAATATCAAGTAGCATAGAGAGTCATACGACAGAGAGGAATTTGAAAGCAATATTATAATACTGGGAGAGGTTGTAGATGAAGATAGGAAGGGGGATATGATACTGCGAAAAGAATTTGATAGAGCAATGAAAGACCTAATTCGAAACATACCCCAGGGAGTAGACGACCTGCCGTCAGAACTACTGGTAGCTTGGGATGGCCAGCCACGACAAAACTCTTCCATCTGCTGTGCAAGATTATGAGACAGGAGTAGTGCCCTCGGACTTCAAGAAGAATATAATAATTTCAGTTTCAAAGAAAGCAGGTTATGACAGGTCTGAACATCAATTTAATCAGTCGCGATTGCAAAATAATAACCAGAATTATTTACAGAAGAACGGAAAAACTGACAGAAGCCAGTCACGAGGAAGAGTAGTTTGGTTTCGGGACAAACATCGGAACACGCAAGACCATACTGACCTTACGACGTATTAGAAGATAGGTTAATCAAGGGAAAATCTACGTGTATAACATTTGTAGACTGAAAGAATGATTTGACGATGTTGACTGGAGTAGTCTCTTTCAAATTACGAAGGTAGCAGCGGTAAAACACGGGGAGCGAAATGCTATTTACAGCTTGTACAGAAACGAGACGCCTGTTATAAGAGTCGAGGGGCGTGAAAGGGAAGCAGTGTTTGACAAGGAAGTCAGGCAGGGTTTCAGCCTATCTTCCATGACATTCAATTTGTTCAAGAACAAGCACAAAAGGAAACAGAACAAAAATTTGAAGTTGTAGCTAATGATAAGGGAGAAGAAATAAAAGCTTTGAGGTTTGTCGACAACATTGAAATTCTGTCAGAGACAGTAAAGGACTTGGGAGAGTAGCTGAACGGATTGGACAGTGTCTTGAAAGGAGTATGTAAGACGAATATCAACAAAAGCAAAACAAGGATAATCGAATGTAGTCGAACTATCAGCTGATGCTGAGGGATTTAGGTAAGAAACGAGACACCTAAAGTTGTAGAGTAGTTTTGTTATTTGGACAGCAAAGTAACTGATGATGGCAGGGGGAGGAGGATATAGAACGTAGACTGGTAAAGGCAAGAAAAGTGTTTGTTAACATTGAATATAGTTTTAAGAGTTAGGAAATCTTTTCTGAAAGTATTTGTGCAGCCATGTCCAGAAGTGTAATACGGACGATAAACAATTTAGACAAGAAGAAAAGAGAAGCTTTTAAAATGTGATGTTACAGAATAATTCAGAAGATTAGGAGGGTAGATGACGTAATTAAACAGGAGGTACTAAAGAGAACTGGGAAGAAAATAAATATGTGGTTCAGCTTGACTAAAAGAAGGGATCGGTTCTAGGTGCTTCAGTCTGGAACAGCGCGCCCGCTACGGTCGCAGGTTCGAATCCTGCCTCGGGCATGCATGTATGCGTTGTCCTTAGGTTAGTTAGGTTTAAGTAGTTCTAAGTTCTAGGCGACTGATGACCACAGCTGTTAAGTCCCATAGTGCTCAGAGCCATTTGCACCATTTGAAGGGATCGGTTGGTAAGACACATTCTGAGACATCAAGGGAAATGTGGTGGGTAAAAATCTTAGAGGGAGGCCAAGAGATGAATAAAGTAAGCCATTCAGAAGAACGCATGTTGCAGTAGTTATTCGGAGGTACCGAAGCCTGCACAGGATAGAGCAGCATGGAGAACTGCATGAAACCAGTCTTCGGAATGAAGGCCACAACAACAACAAGCTCAATTACTCTCTGCTTTTCTGGCGGACTTCGAGTTTGTAAAAGCAATGATATATATTCAACAGTACTGTTCGGCCACTCTATAAGACTCGTTTGGCGCGCAAAGTGCTGTACCACGTGTTGTTCAGATCTCGCTCCTCTTCATAACGTAATGCGTCAGCTACCGCATCTTCGCTCAACTGGGGAGTGAAGCATGGGAATAATTCTTACGGCTCCCTGAACCGGACATGTTACAAGCTGTTAAGCCTGTTGTGCTTCAGTTGTCGCTTTTATTTCCCGTCACTGGCTTTGGGATTGTCTGAATGATAGTACTAAGCATTGATAGGAGCTCTACCAAAAGTAAATGGACGATCAGGCGAAATCAGCATCATCAGACAAGCTACATCACTGCGGGTGGTTGCTCCCCCTAGACTTTTCCACGCATTACATACTTAAGATTTACGCATCCACGTTCCAGTGCAATGTAACCATCTTCCAATGTGTCTTCGTTTAGGTCATATCTTATTTTTCGGAATCCAGCGAAGTACTTCTTGATCTAGCCACCATCCTTTCCGCTTCCGCTACATGTGAAGCCTATGACTATTTCATTTATATTACAGCCGTAATTACCTTGTCTAGTCCACGCCGTTCTGTGAACCATCTGTTAGTTTTCTTGAGTCTACTAGTAATTTTGAAAATACAGCTCTCGACTGAATTCTGAGCACCACTCATTTTGTGAATGTTTTTCATATAAATAATCTGGATGTCGTGGCCACAAGCCAAAGCTGGAGAAATACTCACTATAAACTTGTCGCTTCAGACGCTTCGACTAGCTTTTAAAACTCATTTTAGGCTACCAGAAGCATTGCAGTTATTTTTTACTCTTCTGTTCATTTCTTTAACTGTCCATCCATCGGCTGCTTGTTTCTTATCCTGTCCATCCGTCAACTGGTTTCGTTGTTTTAATTCACACTGAGTCCCTCCTACATTATTTTAGGTAATCACTTTCTGAGGATTCTTCCAAAGAATCTCAGCCTGACATCTGGCTTTTCTGCCATTAGTTTTATTTTCCAATTTTAATCGCTCCGTACGCAGACTCCCCAAGTACACTACTGGTCATTAAAATTGCTACACCACGGAGATGACGTGCTACAGACGCGAAATTTAACCAACAGGAAGAAGATGCTGTGATATGCAAATGATTAGCTTTTCAGAGCATTCACACAAGGTTGGCGCCGGTGGCGACACCTAAAATGTGCTGACAGGAGGCAAGTTTCCGACCGATTTCTCATACACAAACAGCAGTTGACCGGCGTTGCCTGGTGAAACGTTGTTGTGATGCCTCATGTGAGGAGGAGAAATGCGTACCATCACGTTTCCGACTTTGATAAAGGTCGGATTATAGCCTATCGCGATTGCGGTTTATCGTATCGCGACATTGCTGCTCGCGTTGGTCGAGATCCAATGACTGTTAGCAGAATATGGAATCGGTGGGTTCAGGAGGGTAATACGGAACGCCGTGCTGGATCCCAACGGCCTTGTATCACTGGCAGTCGAGATGAAAGGCATCTTATCTGCATGGCTGGAACGGATCGTGCAGCCACGTCTCGATCCTTGAGTCAAGAGATGGAGACGTTTGCAAGACAACAACCATCTGCACGAACATATCGACGACGTTTGCAGCAGCATGGACTATCAGCTCGGAGACCATGGTTGCGGCTACCCTTGACGCTGATTCACAGACAGGGGCGCCTGCTATGGTGTACTCAACGACGAACCTGGGTGCACGAATGGGAAAACGTCATTTTTCCGAATGAATCAAAGTTCTGTTTACAGCATCGTGATGGTCGCATCCGTGTTTGGCGACATCGCGGTGACCGCACATTGGAAGCGTGTATTCGTCATCGCCATACTGGCGTATCACCCGGCGTGATGGTACTGAGTGCCATTGGTTACACGTCTCGGTCACCTCTTGTTCGCATTGGCGGCACTTTGAACAGTGGACGTTACATTTCAGATGTGTTACGACCCGTGGCTCTAGCCTTCATTCGATCCCTGCAAAAACCTACATTTCAGCAGGATAATGCACGACCGCATTTTGCAAGTCCTGTACGGGCCTTTCTGGATACAGGAAATGCTGCCCTGGCCAGCACATTCTCCAGATCTCTCATCAATTGAAAACGTCTGGTCAATGGTGGCCGAGCAACTGGCGTGTCACAATACGCCAGTCACTACTCTTGATGAACTGTGGTATCGCGTTGAAGCTGCATGGGCAGCTGTACCTGTACACGCCATCCAAGCTCTGTTTGACACAATGCCCAGGCGTATCAAGGCCGTTATTACGGCCAGAGGTGGTTGTTCTGGGTACTGATTTTTCAGGATCTATACACCCAAATTGCGTGAAAATGTAATCACATATCAGTTCTAGTATAATATATTTTTCCAATGAATACCCGTTTATCATCTGCATTTCTTCTTGGTGTAGCAATTTTAATGGCCAATAGTGTATTAACTGTATGTGCCTGTTACCAGTGATTGACTGCCAATCTCACTGTCAACCCCCTATATTGGAGCAAAGTGTTGCATTTGTTTGTGTTGAGAACCAGCAGCTAGTCGCTGCACTAAGCGGCGCCCCTCAGCATATCTACATTTCATTATGTTTATAAAACTGCGACTTCTTTGCATAGAACACATCCAAAAAAGTTGGTTCAGATGGCTCTGAGCAATAAGGGACTTAATGTCTGAGGTCATCGGTCCCCTAGAACTTAGGACTACTTAAACCTAACTAACCTAAGGACATCACACACATTCATGCCCGAGGCAGGATTCGAACCTGCGACCGTAGTGGCCGCGCGGTTCCAGACTGAAGCACCTACAACCGCTCGGCCACTACGGACGGCCATAGACCACATTAACCAAGATTTTACTCCCTAAGCCATGTAACACACATTTAATTAAATGCCCTTCGTTTGGTCCACATGATTATATTAAAAATTCCGTATCACACATTATGCTGCGTACTGAACTGACGCTTCGACAGTCTATCGTTACTGTGGTGCTTCCATTCCACTAACGTCTGCCCGATAACATGTTGAGAAGTGTGCCAGGTTCTTCCTCTCAGATGTTCTGAACTTTCATCTTTCTCCCACAGTTGCCTTCGGAAGGCGCCCGCGGCCTGCCCGTCATGTTCATGGTGCATGGAGGCGGATTGTCTGCCTTCTCGGGCAATGAAGACTGGTTCGGACCGGACCTGCTTATACAGCACGGCATCATCATGGTGTCCTTCAACTACCGGCTGGGGGTGCTCGGTATGTAGAGCAAGAATAATCATAGCAACTACAATAACAATAATTCCTTGTTTCATCTCATAAGGAGGTATACAGCACAGTGATTGTAGATAATGTTATATGGCAACAAATTTGTTTGCATTAAGTTGTACATTCGCTGTAAAAAATGAAAAATAAAAATGATTGTCGGAAAGCTTTTACTTGCAGAAGTAAACGTTCAGCATTAAATTTCTCTGATTAAAGATTCCCTCTTTCCAGAATGAAAAGAGCGCCAAAGAAAGCAATCTGAATGCCTTCAGGTACGATTCGTTGCAGATACACATACTTGGCACAGCGGATATTTTTGAAGGTTTCTTGATTTACTATTGGTTATTGGTTAACTTTCTCTTTGCTGAACCTAAATTTGAATCTCAGAAGGAACACCTAGATTTCACAAAATCGAGAATTCAATTATCAACCTATAAACCTTGGTTGTTGTGAGCTGGTAATGTAACGTTATCATAAAACATATTATTACGATGACGAAGCAGCTTCTGGTGTGAAGTTCTCGAGACAAGTTTATCTTTCGCGATCTGAATATAATTTCGTAAACGGAAAGAATTCTTTCCTGCCTGAATAATTCATCTGAGAAGTAGTCCTGAGTGCACTATTGACTGAATTAAAAGTACGAGATTTGTTTAGTTACGTACGCATGAGGCACTGGTGCAAGACCTCATATCTGCGCAGTGTCGCCATCACGCAAAAGTAGTTTATATACTTAACCTGACGAATGAATTAAACTTAAATATAGACAAGAGATTCTCTTGAACATTGTAATTAGTAATGGATCCCACTAATACAAACGTCTTATACAAAACATTAAGTTTAATGGTACATGACTCACGCATTGCACTTGGCACAGTTACAAAACGACTTTGCATGTTCTCTGCTTGTCTTGTGGGTGGTTGGTCTGTGGTTCAGCAGCGTCTAGCACACTTTCCAACTCAACACATTCTATTTAATGTTACGCCTTGTAGGCAAAATGGCTCTGGGCACTATGGGACTCAACTGCTGTGGTCATAAGTCCCCTAGAACTTAGAACTACGTAAACCTAACTAACCTAAGGACATCACACAACACCCAGCCATCACGAGGCAGAGAAAATCCCTGACCCCGCCGGGAATCGAACCCGGGAACCCGGGCGTGGGAAGCGAGAACGCTACCGCACGACCACGAGATGCGGGCCCTTGTAGGCAAAATAACACCATAAAACGCACTGGCTATGAAAGATCACACACTCTACTCTGTGCACTTGTAGGTGACGCTCAGTTACTCAAAATGAAATAATTATATCAAACTTCTTCGACTTGGGAATGTTCCCAATAATGGCATCTGTTTTAAAAGGGAAAACACCGTCACAGCGAACCACAGTTTAGAAATATAGAAATGTACTGACGATATTTGTTAAACATTTGGTCTCAAGGAAGGAAAGATGACACATAAACCATTCATACCCTATTACAATATTTAATTATTTAACTGAATTACAAGACGGCCGGGGTGGCCGAGCGGTTATAGGCACTACAGTCTGCAACTTCGGGACCGCTACGGTCGCAGGTTCGAATTCTGCCTCGGGCATGGATGTGTGTGATGTCCTTAAGTTAGTTAGGTTTAAGTTCTAGGGGACTGATGACCTCAGAAGTTAAGTCCCATAGTGCTCAGAGCCATTTGAACCATTTTTGAACTGAATTACAAATTGTTGGGTACGAGATCAACATTAATGGGGGTGCAAGTACGCAGGAATTATTGACATCAGTCAGCAGTACGAGATTATTCAGACCTGCTGATTGTGTTTATACACTCCTGGAAATGGAAAAAAGAACACATTGACACCGGTGTGTCAGACCCACCATACTTGCTCCGGACACTGCGAGAGGGCTGTACAAGCAATGATCACACGCACGGCACAGCGGACACACCAGGAACCGCGGTGTTGGCCGTCGAATGGCGCTAGCTGCGCAGCATTTGTGCACCGCCGCCGTCAGTGTCAGCCAGTTTGCCGTGGCATACGGAGCTCCATCGCAGTCTTTAACACTGGTAGCATGCCGCGACAGCGTGGACGTGAACCGTATGTGCAGTTGACGGACTTTGAGCGAGGGCGTATAGTGGGCATGCGGGAGGCCGGGTGGACGTACCGCCGAATTGCTCAACACGTGGGGCGTGAGGTCTCCACAGTACATCGATGTTGTCGCCAGTGGTCGGCGGAAGGTGCACGTGCCCGTCGACCTGGGACCGGACCGCAGCGACGCACGGATGCACGCCAAGACCGTAGGATCCTATGCAGTGCCGTAGGGGACCGCACCGCCACTTCCCAGCAAATTAGGGACACTGTTGCTCCTGGGGTATCGGCGAGGACCATTCGCAACCGTCTCCATGAAGCTGGGCTACGGTCCCGCACACCGTTAGGCCGTCTTCCGCTCACGCCCCAACATCGTGCAGCCTGCCTCCAGTTGTGTCGCAACAGGCGTGAATGGAGGGACGAATGGAGACGTGTCGTCTTCAGCGATGAGAGTCGCTTCTGCCTTGGTGCCAATGATGGTCGTATGCGTGTTTGGCGCCGTGCAGGTGAGCGCCACAATCAGGACTGCACACAGGGCCAACACCCGGCATCATGGTGTGGGGAGCGATCTCCTACACTGGCCGTACACCACTGGTGATCGTCGAGGGGACACTGAATAGTGCACGGTACATCCAAACCGTCATCGAACCCATCGTTCTACCATTCCTAGACCGGCAAGGGAACTTGCTGTTCCAACAGGACAATGCACGTCCGCATGTATCCCGTGCCACCCAACGTGCTCTAGAAGGTGTAAGTCAACTACCCTGGCCAGCAAGATCTCCGGATCTGTCCCCCGTTTAGCATGTTTGGGACTGGATGAAGCGTCGTCTCACGCGGTCTGCACGTCCAGCACGAACGCTGGTCCAACTGAGGCGCCAGGTGGAAATGGCATGGCAAGCCGTTCCACAGGACTACATCCAGCATCTCTACGATCGTCTCCATGGGAGAATAGCAGCCTGCATTGCTGCGTAAGGTGGATATACACTATACTAGTGCCGACATTGTGCATGCTCTGTTGCCTGCGTCTATGTGCCTGTGGTTCTGTCAGTGTGATCATGTGTTGTATCTGACCCCAGGAATGTGTCAATAAAGTTTCCCCTTCCTGGGACAATGAATTCACGGTGTTCTTATTTCAATTTCCAGGAGTGTATGTGCCGAAGCCGCCTGAATTTCATGTGACTGCTGCAGGATAAATCAAACGACTAGTCTAAATCTGAGCACCTCACAAACTCTACTAAACTGGGCATGATTGGTTCACAACTCCTATAGTGAAACATATGTATGATAAAAAAGAAGATATCTCTCGTTGCTGAATAATTACGCAAATTGCAACCTGCGCAGAGTGTATAGCAGCGTAAATCCTAAATACGACACTTACTCAAAATAATTGCATCGAAATATCGCCAAGCGGCAACTGGAAGCCTCTGGATCTCCCAAGTTTACGTTCAACATGTGCCCCGAAGTTGCGATCTGTGTCTCTTGCGCTTCGTCCCACTCCCGAACGTATCCCGTGGAGGGGAGGATTCGCAAGTTTTGCGACACTGGCAAACGAGAATTTCTCTGTTTCCTTCGAAATAGCGCGAAATAACGAAAAAGGCAGCTATAGTATATTCGTAAACACAGTAGCGGTTGGCGCTATACACAGCTCTCGCCGTCATTGGCTGAGAATTCTTCTGGGCAAGGAGGCAGCTATTTCCCACGCTGTGTAGGGAACACCGACGGAGGACCTAATATGCATACTTGAGTGGGAGAGTCCGTGGCCCGTTCTAGCTTCGCTCAGGGCATCTTAAGTGTCTACAACTATATCTACATCAAAATAGATACTCCGAAAGCCCCCGTATGGTGCGTGGTGGAGGGTGCCCTATACCGCTACCAGTCATTTCCTTTTCTGTTCCACTCGAAAATAGAGCGAGAGAAAAACCATTATATATATGTCTCCGTATGAACCCTGCTTTCTCGAACCTTATTTTCGTGGTCCTTGCCCCCATTTTATGTTGGTGGCATTAGAATCGTTCAGCAGTCAGCTTCAAATGCCGGTTCTCTAACTTTTTCCAGTAGTGTCCCTCCAGGGAGGTTGCCGAAGCATCTCTAAATTTTCTCAATAGTGTCTCTCGAAAAGAACGTCACCTTCGCTCCAGGGATTCCCATTTGAGCTCCCGAAGCATCTCCGTAACACTTACGTGTTATCCGAACCTACCATCCACAAATCTAGCAGCCCGCTTCTGAACAGATTCGATGTCTTCATTCAATCCGACCTGGTGCGGACCCCAAACACTCGAGCAGTACTCAAGAATCGGTAGCACCATTGTCCTGTATGCGGTCTCCCCTCAGGCGAACCACTCTTCCCTAAAATTCTCCCAATAAACCGAAGCCGACCATTCGCCTTCCCTACCACAGTTATCACATGCTCGTTCCATTTCATATCGCTTTGCAACGTTACGCCCAGGTATTTAAATGGCTAGCAGAAAACTAACAATACTGTAACCGAACATTACAGGTTCGTTCTTATTACAGATGCCCATTTACTTACATTTCTCCACAGTTAGAGCTAGCTACCATTCATCACACCAAACGCCTTTTGGAAACACACGTCATATCATCGGCTTAGGAATGCCGCCACCTGAGGCGAGACCATTCAAGTGTTTTGGTCAGGGAAGCACGGGTGCCATTTCCCTGTTCTGTGCGCGCACTGCCCGTAGGTCTGCAGCTAACTACTTCCGCATCACACCAACAGTGTAGAAATTCTGGTCTCACTGTCCAAACTTTGCAAACCTTGTGTCTTTTCCTAGTAAAGTTACACATTATTCTACAGCAGTCAATTTATATGGAATCGATTTGTGACATGTGATTAAACAGTTACGTCACAACTTGCTGCATAACGTAGATTTGAAGAACATAACCAAAAACCATTAGGTGAATGAAATCCGATCACGAATCAGATACAGTATAAAACAGAATGGACTCTGCCCCACAGTAATCGCAATCGCAAATACCACTCTACTATTCATTTGACATCGGTTGTTAAGAAATCTCACTAGTCTATCAGGTCCCTTGAAGCACATATTTGCAGAAAAGTATAACTCTGTGTTCCGGATGGAAGCATGGAGAAGAGCTATATGTAAGATTATAACATAACCAATATAAACCAACAGCTGCTTTCATAAATAGATCTCTCTCTTTCTCAAGATAACTCAGAATAGCCACACTCATTAGCAAACCTTGTGTAGGGCTCCCGCGAGCACGCAGAAGAGCCGCAACTCGACGTAGCTTGGACTCGACTAATGTCTGAAGTAGTGTTGGAGGGAACTGATACCATGAATCCTGCAGGGCTGTCCATAAATCCGTTAGAGTACGAGGGGTTGGAGATCTTCTGAACAGCATGCTATAAGGCCTCCCAGATATGTTCAGTAATGATCATGTCTGGAGAGTTTTGTAGCCAGCGGAAGTGTTTAGACTCAGACGGGTGCTTCTGGGGCGACTCTGTAGTAATTCGGACGTGTGGGGTGTCGCATTGTCCTGCTGGAATTGCCCAAGTCCGTCGGAATGCACAGTGAACATGAATGAGGTGATCAGACACGATGCTTACATACGTGTCACGATGAAGATGATGATGCTGAGTTTGTGGGGCGCTCGACCACGCGGTTATCAGCGACCGTACAAATTCCCGATCTTTACTCAGTCCAATCTCGCCATTTCCATGAATGATGATGATGAAATTATAAGGACAACACAAGCATCCAGTCCCCGGGCCCAGAAAATCGCCAAGCTGGCCGGGAATCGGACCCTGGATCCCAAGGTCCAGAGGCAGCAACGCTAGCCACTAAACCATGAGCTGCGGACTCATCTGTCACAGTCGTATCTAGACGTATCAGGGGTCCCTTATCACATCAATTACACATGCTCCACACCATTAAAGAGCCTCCCTGCTGACATGCAGTGTATATGGATTCACGACGTTGTCTTCATACCCCTACGCGTCCATCCGCTCGATACAATTTAAAACGAGAATCATCCAACCAGCAACATATTTCCAGTCATCAACAGTCGAATGTCAGTGTTGACGGGCCCAGGCAAGGCGTAAAGCTTTGTGTCGTGCAGTCATGAAGGGTACACGAGTGGGCCTTCGCCTCGGAAAGCCCATACCGATGATGTTTCGTTGAATGGTTCGCACACTGACACTTGTTGATGACGCAGCATTGACATCTGCAGCAATTTGCGGAAGGGCTGCACTTCTGTCACGCTAAACAATTTTCTTCAGTCGTCATTGGTCCCGTTCTTGCAGGATGTTTTTCTGGCCTCAGCGATGTCGGAGATTTGATGTTTTACCGGATTACAGATATTCACGGTACACTCATGAAATGGTCATGCGGGAGATGCTGTGTCTCATCGCTTGTGCACCGACTATAACACTATGTTTAAGCTCACTTAAATATTGATAAGCTGCTAACAGCACAGATCTAACAACTGCGCCAGCAGTTGTTGTCTTATGTAGGCGTTATCAACCGCAGCGCCGTATTCTGCCTGTTTAGAAATATCTATATTTGAATACGCATGCCATGTTTTTTGCTTTTTTTATTGCGCTTCAGTGTATATGGAGGTTAGCAAATACAAGGTTATCGGGTATAAGTGCAGATATTTCTGTTGGTGACTGAAGACGATGTACTGAACAACATTACATCAGTATTTATTTACCGACTAATAATCGTAGCCATTACAAGTCGTATGTTTTTAGGTTGGTTGGACTCTCCAAGTACGTGGGGTGAGAGCAAGCCTTCAGTGCTTAATTTCCAGTGGACAAGAGATCAGGTGTTGAAGTGAGGATGCATGGACGCTAAGCAGTTAGTCTATTCTACTAGGAGTAGTCCACATACAAGGAAACATCAACAACTTTATCGAATATTTTGAAGAGAAAAAAGTACACTTGCAAGATATCAGCCCTGACAATCGATCCCATGAAAAAATAGGGCAACAATTTTGATAGTATGCAGCTGTGACCTTCCTAGAATATAGCTCTGGAACTTTCGCGTGCACAGGTTGTCAGACACTCCGTTCCATTGAAGTCACTCAATGCCAGAGCACGATGTACTGCACGCCAGAGAGAAAACAACCAACCCTCTACCCATTTGCGAGTGGAGCAGGAAAGGGAATACAAAGCAGCTGCACAAGGTTTCCTCCGCCACGCTATTTCTGGCGGCTTGAGGAGTTGACTGTAGATAGCTGTCACCGAAGCTCAATTGGATTCAATGGCCAACTTCAATATCAGTGTCCCTACAGATGTAAGTTCAGTGTACAGCTTGTATCCCCGAATCAGCTACTATACAGACAAAGATGTAAATTTTATTTTCTCTCTATCCTGGTGTCGCAATTTTTATTACCAACATTGTATGTATCCACTCTATTGCAGGCTTCCTGAGTACGGGTGACAATGTGGTTCCTGGCAACATGGGCTTCAAGGACCAGGTAATGGCGCTGCGGTGGGTGCGGGACAACATCTCCAGCTTTGGCGGAGACCCCGACAACATCACCATCTTTGGGTGCAGCGCAGGAGGCTGGTCCTGTCATGCGCTAGTTCTCTCCCCGATGGCGAAAGGTAAGCAAATGGTGGCATCAGGGTTTCTGGCTGTTGATGTTACCAGGCATACTCTAGAATATAACCAGATGTCTAATGCGCTCAGAAAATCTTTCTCTGATGATTAATTTGGGTATAATACGGTGGTGCGACAGTGAGTTGGCATCGGATCCTCTTTCGGCAATCCTGATTTCTCTAGATCATTCTGGGTATTCGATGAGATGCTTCTTGATGCAGCCAATGACGAATCTAAACCTTCAACTGAGATAGGTGTTGCACAGGTTGAAGCACCGTACTTGTAACTGTGAGCGATGGAATTCAAATAACTATCGCACCACACATTTCTAGTTCGTAGTACTTATAAAAGATCGCTTAAAATGAAAGGCAGGTCGGTATCTTCGAGAAGCCCATAGAAAATTTCCTTCCTCCTTTTTTACATTATGAGCTAGTGGTGTCAGATTCTTAAGAACGGGAGACCTTCAAATTTTCCTTCATGCGTTATCACGTTTTCCCTATTTTTATTCGTTAAAAAACTTCAAAATTCATTCCTTGACTAACTTAGTCTCAGTCGTTTACGTCACTCGTTCACGCATTTAATCCCTACCAACTGTTCACGCTTTGAATTATTAATTCGTTCTCACATTCTCTTATTTGTCTTCATTTATTCACTTCCCAATTAATTAATTTCTCCATTCGTTCGTTAGATTTACTCAGTTCATTTCATGCCCTTATGCCGTACCAACTGCTCAGTCTTCTACTCATTAATCTAGAAATTAATTCGCTCAATCCCCTTTGGCTATTCACATGTCTGTTCAATAACTACGTTAATTTAGTTTTTCGTCATCTGTTCATTTACCCACTTCATTCATTCAGTTCATCTGCAGACTTCTCCATTCAATAATACTTCACTCATCCACTTACACCCTTTCAAATAGTTAGTCCTCAGTTTAATAATCATATTATTTCATGGATTCATTCAAGTACCCTATTCTCACTTACACGTACATTCCATCGTCTTATCATTTATTGACTTATTACTTAAACCAAACACTCATTCATTCCTAATTTAATTACAGAATGAGTGAATGTAAATGAAGGAATGAATGGGCAAATGAATGTATGAATGGTAGAGTAAATGCATGAATGACTATTTCTAACAACTCCTTCTGTTTATTACAAAGAAGTATAGATACTGCTGTCGCTTGATAGTCCACAATTCCAGTCTGCACGAGTCGTAAATATTAGAACATCCACAAAAACACAGTCGTGTTGAAATCCATGGAACAGCAACGTCAGGGAAGTGTGCTGTCAAAGAAATGTAAACTTATTAGAGCACAACTCAAAGTAACTTGTAGCAACCTGATGACCAGCTTTCATCTTTGGGTTGATGTCAGCGGCCAGGTCCATGTGACCGTCCCCTGCGCCTCTATCCATCACCGGAGGTGTCGTTCATACCAGACCATGCAGCGTATCGTCCTCGCTGACACATGACGGAAATGTTGCAACACTCCCCCATCTAATGAGCACATAGGGCCGTGTGTATTCTGTCGATATTATGGTCGCCGTACTGATAGCGAGCAACAGGGGCTATGGTTGGTCTGGAGTGGGAGTGTTGTATACTTCAGGCCGGCCCGGCGACCATGCAGAAGTTCCACCTGAGTGGGCTAAAGTGGGCGTTTTAGATGTGTATGCGAGGGACTGTTCATGCATGCCATCTGTTTTGTCAGAACGATGAGATCTGATGGCATGCTGAGAAGGCTCAAATGGCTCTGAGCACAATGGGACGTAACATCTGAGGTCATCAGTCCCCTAGAACTTAGAACCACTTAAACCCAACTAACTTAAGGATATCGCACACATCCACGCCCGAGGCAGGATTCGAACCTGCGACCGTAGCGGTCACGCGGCTCTAGATTGAAGCGCCTAGAACCGCTCGGTCACAGCGGCCGGCCATGATGAGATACGTCAGCGGCCAGGACAAGGAGTTTTGATGCGTTGCAGGTCACCGGACAAGGAGCAGAGTTTAGGTAATGTCTTAATGCCACGAAAGCAAGCTGTGACCTTTCGTACTTTGGATTTTCTTGCACAGATTATAAGGGGTGTGGTGCTCTGGGCGGCATCTAGTATAAATTTAGCATAAAAATTTATTTTACCAAGAAATGACTAAACCCTTTTTAAGCTTTCCGTTGGTTTTTCTCTATCTCTTCGATGACTACTATCTGGTAAAGATCCCATATTAAGTGTCAGTCAAACAAGCTCCTTATAAGCCACTTGCTTTGTGGATGATTTCCTTAAGAGCCTTTCTGTCAACTCATTTTGGCAGCTGCTGTTCTTACTGTTTGTGCTGTGTGGTCATTCCACTTTGGATGATTACTCCTAGATATTTTACGGCAAATACTGTTTCCAGCAGTTCCTCATCAATAGCGTAGTCGACCACGTCGTCTACAGATATAAGAAAACGATTGTGCATATACAACTTCATTTGTATTTAGTGATACCACGTAAATGGCTAATGTCCAGAGTGTGCATATACAACTTCATATTGTGCATATACAACTTCATTTGTATTTAGTGATACCACGTACATGGCTAATGTCCAGAGTGATGGTATTTTAACGGAAATGGCCAATAATATAATTAGTTTCATTAAAATTATCCATTATGTAATATGGTTATAATAGAATTGTTTTGCATAGTAACTCATAAATTACTGTTGTTGCTGTTGTGTCTAGACAAGACAGCCTAGACACAATGAGAGGAAGCCGAAAGGCACACGCTAAGTTAAAGCAGAGTGCGTGAGGTCTGAAACAGGATACGTAATGAATGTTATAAAGAAAAGTACGTAGCTTCTGGAATACTTAACTTTAATCCATCCCTTTGGTACATCTGGAGATTGTGGCGATACAAGTGAGACTCTTTAGATACATGCAATGTTACTAATGGCGCCTTGCTAGGTCGTAGCCATTGACTTAGCTGAAGGCTATTCTAACTATTGGCTCGGCTAATGAGCAATGCTTCGTCCATGTAGTCGCTAGCAAAGTCGTCCGTACAACTGGGGCGAGTGCTAGTCCGTATCTCGAGACCTGCCTTGTGGTGGCGCTCGGTCTGCGATCACACAGTGGCGACACGCGGGTCCGACATGTACTAAGGGACCGCGGCCGATTTAAAGCTACCACCTAGCAAGTGTGGTGTCTGGCGGTGACACCACAGTTGCATCGGTTGTTCATGTATGGTATGTTGTATTTAGGGCCTGAAGATGATGTCGTAACAACATCGAAAATAGTTGCCAATAAAACCAACATCTCAATACAGCTGGGAGAATTTCGTCATTTTTTAACATATATTACACTACCTGACGTCCCAAGTCGTCCGTTTCAATTATGGATATACGAAGAAGAAATATGTTATACGACCCTCGCCGGAAAGTGTTCTCTCGATATGTCAGTAGTATACCTCTCCGCAGTGCACAACGCCTCTCTTGTAACGCCCACCAATGGAGTGTATTCAGCATCTCGGTAAAGCTCTCTTGCTGATTAAAAAATCTCGTAAAGAATGGCATCGCTTTCCATTGGTTTTTCTGTATCTCTTCGATGACTACTATCTGGTAAAGATCCCATATTAAGTGTCAGTCAAACAAGCTCCTTATAAGCCTTTCTGTCAACTCATTTTGGCAGCTACTGTTCTTACTGTTTGTGTTGTGTGGTCATTCCACTTTGGATGATTACTCCTAGATATTTTACGGTAAATACTGTTTCCAGCAGTTCCTCATCAATAGCGTAGTCGACCACGTCGTCTACAGATACATCAGCAACGACCTAACCACCGCAAGCAGAAGCGAGACTTATTGCTGAAAACCACAGAGTACCACTCATGGTCCCAGTTAACTCTACATCATGCAAGTCTCTGTTGTCTGTGGTATCATGTCAGCTGTAAACTCCGCATGACAACGTTGGATCTCAACCCACTTCCCAGTGCCATATGGTTCGTAGTGACACTTTGACAGTAACGTCTGGATGTATTTAATCTGTTATCATGTCTATTCCTCAGAGCCAGTTGAACAATCTTCTGGTCTCCTGCTGCAGCAATGGTGCCTTCTCTTCTTTCACACTGTTGTGAGTCCATGTTGCGAGTCCACTTCGTCACCAATTGTGCAGTCATTGGACTACAGCCAGCTTTCTATGCTATCTGTCGGTAAGATATTCCCATGTCTGTCAAGCCAATGATTTGACTTCTCTGAAAATTCAAAGGATGTTGATGGGTTGCACTTGCACGTCCTCTGAGTGTGCTGTGTTGTGGTGTCCATATGATACGTTCCAAAAACGTCAATCGCACCATCATGTACTCACCTTATTCTTCTTCTGTATGAGCAGCTTCTCTCGGTATTGAAAATACTAAAAATAACCTCATATAAGGATGAAATTTTGATTAATTTGTCCCACAGGCGTTTTCATTCCCCTCAGTGTAGTTGAGTTTATCGGCATCGGATGTACAAGTTATGATCTTCCATTTTATAGCGCAAAAGTGGCTATGTCTGTACTTCGCGGTACCATTGAACTGATTAGCGCCGAAAGTAATAAATATGTTCACATAGCTAAGTAGAGTGCATACTTGTTTATCAGTACTCATTACAGGCTTCGATCAGTTGATCCACGTACAGGCAACCATACGCCATTGGAGCCTCCGACCGACCAACTATAGCTTTTATAGTTTCCTGAGGTTTGTTCAGAGTCACTATTGAGCTGAACTAGTAACTTGTTCATATTTATCTCAAGATGATGCTTGATACAGTGATTCATATGTATTGCCTGGACTGCTGATGACCACGAACCGTCCTACCATATTACGTTGCAATATTTATCGAAAGTATGGTGATTTAAAATCGAAACTAGTTTAAATACGAGTGTAATAGATTTCTATAGCTTTAAATGTCTTTTCCGAATCATTGAAGAGGTGTTTAATACGGCCTGCAGAAAGCTGTTGGAGAAGTATAGGGAAACTCCATTCGTGACACAGAGACTTCTTTCTGCAAAGTACATTTAGCTTAAGGACTGTAAGGATATTAGGGACCATACAGAGGCATACAGGACATCATTTTAGATATATAAGAAACTATCAGCCTCGATTGCGGTAATGAAACCAACCTTTACCTAGGTTTCAGCCCAAATAATTGAGCCTTCTTCAGAAAAAAATGGTTCAAATGGCTCTGAGCACTATGGGACTCAACTTCTGAGGTCATTAGTCCCCTAGAACTTAGAACTAGTTAAACCTAACTGACCTAAGGACATCACAAACATCCATGCCTGAGGCAGATTTCGAACCTGTGACCGTAGCGGTCTTGCGGTTCCAGACTGCAGCGCCTTTAACCGCACGGCCACTTCGGCCGGCCTTCTTCAGAGGATATATCTGAACCTATAATTTTTCTAAGAGGGCATGGTCTCGATATAAAACTAAAACAGACCATGTCCTCTTAGACAAATTACATATTCCGGTATATCTTCTGAAGAAGGCTCAATTATTTGGGCTGAAACCTAGGTAAAGGTTGTTTTCGTTACCGCAATCGAGGCTGATAGTTTCTTATATATTAAATTATCACGATTGCTGACTGTGCTGCAATGTTGGAAGTACATCATTTTTGGCCCATTCCCTTTGTGGGCGAACCAGAAAACGGAATGACTAGCAGTGGTACAAACCACCGTCCGCCACGCACTGTAAAACATCTTGCTCGATGAGTAGAGGTAGACTTCAAAAATGGTTCAAATGGCTCTGAGCACTATGGGACTTAACATCTCAGGTCATCAGTCCCCTAAAACTTAGAACTATTTAAACCTAACTAACCTAAGGACATCACACACATCCATGCCCCAGGCAGGATTCGAACCTGCGACCGTAGCGGTCGCACGGTTCCAGACTGAAGCTCCTAGAACCGCTCGGCCACCAGCGGCCGGCAGGTAGCCTTATATCCAGATGTAGAGATAGATGTAGTTATAGATGCAAATATATGTGTACATGTAGATGAAGTAGACACACAAGTAGGTGTAGATGTATTCATAGATAGAAAACATAGATTATACATAGATATAAACAAAGATGTCGATTTCGGCAAGGAAGTAGCTCTAAAAGTAGTTGTGGCTGTAGACATAGATGTAGGTAAGACGTAGGTGCAGGTATCCCTTTCAGGAACTTCCACTTCTGCAGGCCTATTCCGGAGAGCCATCGCCCAGAGTGGAGTAGCGACAGGCGATGGGCTCTTCTCGAAGGACGTGCGTACGAGGTCCTTTCTGCTGGGAGAGCACCTGGGCCTGAAGACGCAGGACTCCAAGGAGCTTGTGGAGTTCCTCAGCAAGCAGCCTGCTAGACTGCTACAGGAGAGCGCCATGTTGGGTCGCACAGAAGAGGTACGGTATTTCAAACGCTCTACATATGCTTAGAGTTCAAAATTTAAAAATCCGATTAAAAAAGCACATTTGTCGATTTGGAGTGCTGTCGATAGTATATAACTTGTAGCTGGTGGTCATGTGACCCTTCACTGCTGGCATGCGTCATGATGGCAAATTGATTGTATAGAAACATTGTATTAAGATGGGTCGACGTGGGCATATGACAGAGAGGCATAAGGGAGTTATCGTGCCACTGACCAAATCGTGAACAAAGCAGCCAGAATTACTGGTGTTTCAATGCAGACCAAGCAATGTGTCTACAGCGAATGGTGTACTCCCCACAGTACCGCACAATGACATAAGAACAGTGGTTGTAGAAATTCTTAAATGACAGGGACCAGAGTTGAGTGTCACGTGTTGGCAGTGACATATTAGTTTCAAATTAGACAGGAGTTGCTGCTGTCAAAGATTACAAGTGCAGCTTAATCAGTTTCAGAGCGAACATTTCTAAGGGAACTGCAGGATAGACATTTGAAGACTGTTACCTTGCAAATAGCCGTCGCTCGCTTAAGCACATAAAACTGGATGATTTCAATGGGCCAAACAACACAAAACTTAGACAATAGTTGATGGAAGGTGTGTACAGTGGTCCGATGGGTCGCGATTATTTCCCTTTTTAAATGATGGAACTCGCAACGACCCAATGAGACGCTTAACATCTTCCGTGTGTATAGTGTGTAGTGCAGGCTGTAAACGGTTCTGTGATATCAATAACATCATTATGAAAAATGCTGCACGGACTGCAACATTTCATTTAAATGAAAAAAAAATATTGTGCACCAGTCAGGGAGCTTTTACGTCATCCATAATGCTATTAGACAGCATCACCAACAGCAGATGGAGAGAATTTTTTACGTAGCTGTTACTAGTGGCAAGTATTGACTATTTGTTGCATCTTTTAATAACCAAGTGAATTAGACGTAGTATTTATAGATGTGAGATGGCAAATAGTGCAAAAAGAACAGTATGTGCGGTGCATTCTGGCGCGGGAAACCCCGTATACATTTCATTGTACATTCGTATTTCATTGTACATTCGTCATACAAATTTTTAGTTTTGTAGCACAGAAGCTACATTTACGAAGATCTTAGGGTCAGTAGTTTAAATAACAGATTCGTAGTGAACATAAACGGGATTAGGATATACATGTACATTTCTTGTGGTATTGAGGCACAGAAACAGTAATATTTAGTTGTGTGACAACAGTAGGAACTGATTAAAATATTTCTGAAAGTCATATGTTTTTGAGTATGTTAGATTTTTATATCTTTTTAATATTATAATGAGGAATACATTTAAGTAAATTGTGGAACTATTTAAAAGTACATATTTCATGACCACGTTATGGTATTTATGACTCCAATGAAATAGGATTTAAGATATATATAAGAAAATAGTTACCTTTACGATTAGCACAAAACTTACAGATATTACGTTAGTAGTAAAATTTATGACTATAATGTATGAGTACTGAGAGTTAAGATGCATGTGAGAAAACGGTTGCACTACTGATAAGCGTATCGAAATCAATTAGAAATTTAAAAAATTATTCAGCGTTATGTCATAAATTTTAAAAAGTTGCTTGATTTAACTATTAATAACGTAAGTTACAATCTAACCAATCTAACCTTTTGATCTCCCCAACGGTCTTACAAGAAATCGACAATGTTTGTCACCAAGAGCAGCTATATAAACTATACTTTCCACGTGATGATGATGATTAATCAACGACGCATGTAGTGGGTGAGGTAAAAATTTTGAGATTGATTTATATTTTTTTCATTTTGCTTTTCTTACGTTTGGAGGTGTTTCTCGTATCGTGACTTGGGCCCAGACATTTAGGTTACCGTGAATAGGAATCATGATGTTTTCATTAACATTTTCAGTTACCAAGTGTTGCCCTTACTTCTACATCTTCATGTCATCATGCTGTAGACATTCCCATCTTCCAAGATGACAGATAACTGCTATGTTCACAGACTTTCACGGACACTTATTTTGTCTGACGAACACTCAGGCAGCCTACCATATCTCAGATGACCATTTAAATCATTTGATCCTAATTCCTGAGGAAATGTCTAGGACTATTTGGAACAACGGCTGAAATGTATCAGTCAAACATCCACGCAGTTTGGGATCTCTAAGGGATATAATCATTAATAAGTAACATACTTGCAGAAACGTATGGACTTCTCCCTCGCCAAATTCAGGCCAATGTTAACGAAGTTTCTTTCCCGACTATGACTCATACGAATAAATGTCACTGTGGCAAACCTGCCTTCACGCGACTTTTGGTGTTTGGAATTTCTGGGATTCGAATGTGTCTACGATCGGTATCATCGAAGGGAATGCATCAAATCTACGTGTCAATAAAATATAAGAATTGATATGAGAGTGAAATATCAAAATTTGAGAATTTAAAAAGATTGTAACTCCGCAACATACAATACACACATTCATCATATAATAAATCTGTGCCACTTATTATGAAATCCAGTTGTAATTATAAAATTGATATAACGCCATCGTATTCTTTATTTTGATAAGAAACATTCGTGTAGTAACCTTCTACTATCAAGGGTAGGTAAATGAAAACAATAAAAATAAAATAAATAAAAACAATAGTCGGATTTCGGACATGGGGCGAAAAAAAAAAAAAAAAAAAAAAAAAAGCCTTGATGGTATCCTCTGACCCATCATTTCGTCTGAGGATATCACGTGGTAAAGGGCACATAAATTACCTAGAAAACTTTGACCATCACGTTTTCAGAAACGGTCGAGGATCTACGAATAAGCTGAGACAGGTGTTCGCTTATTTTGACGCCTCTTCCACTAAGCGAAGTTTCCGGGAAATCGGGTGATGACACCGTGTTCTCCACGTCAGTACAGCTCGACGTTTCGCTTAGCAGTGCAATGTTGCAATGTGACGCTGTTTTTGCCGGCATTTGGTATGGTATGTTTTGATCAGCAAGAATTTCTTCATTTCGCCAGAATAGTGGCGTCAGCTATGTTTATCCTTCGCTATTTGTTCATGGTGTAAAGGAAGTTTACATGTGCAGGGGTTGTTTGCAGAAAAAGAGGAAGTCTAGCGATCTATCGTCACAAGCCTTTAAGAATTAAAGGGTATTGCAGAAGGATAAGAACTCTCAGCAACAAAATTGCAATGGAATAGCATTAGAACACCATAGAGATAGAAATTAAGTATTTAGCTTTTGATGACAGACGATTTATATCCGCAGTCATCTACTAAACGGTTGCATTCATGCTGCTCTGTGTTGCATCTTGTCTGTCTCCTGTATTACTCTAACCTGGTAAGCCTCTGAGACTGAAGGACACTACTCAAAAAATCGGTCGAATAAGTCTTTTGTGAGCCACTTCTTTCGTGGATGGATTACAGTTTCTAGAATGTCCCGATGAACCTCAGAATGGCATCTGACTTTTCTGCGAGCTGTATTATGTGATTGTTCTACTTCATGTTAGTGCGGACAGTTACTCCTAGGTATAACATGGTTGTTACGATTCGCACTGGGTTATTTTCAGTCGCATAATGGACAGTAACGGGCTTCTTCGCGTATTCGTCTGCAACAGTTGCATTTATTTACGTTCGGGGATGATTGATAGTCCCTGCAACAATTATCCATCATCTCCAGGAAACCAAGTCTAATTATGAAGTATCGCAAAACGTCTCTCTATTACATAGCAATCGTTGTCTGAGTGCCAAAGTGTCTTCCGTACGGTGCAGTTCCTACAAAATCGAGTGTTGTGTGGAATCATATTTCATATATATGTCTTCTTGACTATGTAGCACACTAAAAAACAGTTTGCTATAGAATGGCTTATCCGTACAAGAAACGGAGTAAACCACTCCCTACTTCAATATTTACAGAGCATTACCGCCCTGCCAATGATTCCTCTGCTTAGAAAAGCAATAATTACACCAGTTTTAAAGAACGAGGTTGACGCTGACTCATTTTTTTTAACCTTGCATTTAATGTTGCTATATAGTTCCCATACAACACGTAGTGGCACAATTAGAATTTGCATCAGGTGCAGTATTCGACTGCAAAACTCCAGCACTTTAACAAAGATTTCACTGCACTCAGAGTAGGTGGTACACGTCGAAGTATGTAGTAAACTGTAGCAAATCTGTTTGCTTATCTGTAACCGGGAATACTATTGAAAACCCTAAAACAATCTGTTATACGAAAAGATTTTGATCTAAAATTCTTTACTGTCAGTATGTAGTCGTTGATATCAAATTAAACCCATGGGAAAGGTGTTTAATGCATATTTCAGATATCTCAATTGTTGTGGCGTAACAAGCTTGCTACGCCACACTGGGAAGGGAGCCGAAAGAAAGGCACGCGTACACACACGCCGACTGGCGTCAAGTCTGGAACAAGATACGTTATGACTGCTATCAAGAAAATACGTAGCTTTGGAATATACTTAACTTTATTCACTCCTTGTGATACATCTCTCTTGACTATACAAATGAGACTCGTAAGATACATGCACTGTTACAATTGGTGCCTTGCTAGGTCGTAGCCATGGACTTAGCAGAAGGCTATTCTAACTGTCTCTCGGCAAATGAGAGGAAGGCTTCTTCCGTATTGTCGCTAGCAATGTCGTCCGTACCACTGGGGCGAGTGCTCGTCCGTATCTCGAGACCTGCCTTGTGGTGGCCCTAGGTCTGCGATCACAGTGGCGACACGCGGGTCCGACATGTACTAAATGGACCGCGGCCGATTTAAGCTACCACCTAGCAAGTGTGGTGTCTGGCGGTGACACCACATCAATAGTTTCTGATATTAAGTTATGTTCTTTACTTTTACAAAATATGGAACAAACTTTTAACATCGTATATTTATTAGGGTATACATTTATCGTGTCATCTCCGTTTCATATATCTAGTGTTTACAATGTGTAACAATAAGGAACGGGAAAACAATATACACTATGCTCTGTTTGCCTACAGTTTTAATTATTTACCTATAAACAACATGGAGATTGTTAACACAAACTCCAACAGAGATAATGTGAGTATGAAACGTAAGTGTTACAGTAAAACTGGAGAAACATGTTTTGCTTAATTTAGGGCATTGTTCTCCACAGTACAGTCAAATATAGATATTGCCAAATTATAAATTATTGGCTCTATGAAAAAGAGCCAACGTATCAAATAGACAAGCCAGTCCCTATTCAAGAAATCACTGTGCTATGTGTTCGAGGGAGGGAACTGGTAATGGAAGAGAAAGAAGGCAAAAAACCAGTCTAAAGTAGAATCATCACATAATTCACCTTGTAGGAAAATCAAATGCCATGCTAAGAGAACCTTGAAGAAATGTAATCCATCCATGAATTAATTCACTTAAAAACACCATTTTTTTAGTATTGTATGACAGCCTGCTGTAGCACAGGCGCCATTTAAAATCTATGTGGAAAAAGCACAGAAAGCCTGGAGAAACACATATGGAGGCATGAGACTCCGTGTGAGTGATGAAATCTTGTACCCACTTCTCTTCACAGATGACCAGGTGATCTTAGCAGGAGACCAGGATACTGCCGAGTACATGCTTTGGGAGTTAAAAGTGGACCCTCACAATAAGCATGACAGGAACCCAATGTCTGAAGGCTGGTTGCAATACCATAGAGGATCTGGGGGTTAGAGCCAGTAGGATCAGGGGATGTAAGTCTTTTAAGTATCTGTAGGTTATGATATCAGTGAAGGTGACATAAACAATACAATAAACTCAATCGTTTGGAATAACAAACTAACGGAAATGACCAAGCAGGTGATAGATCGTTCAGTTGTTGAAACCTTCGCTATGTACGGAACAGAAACATGGATAATAAACAAGCCTCAGAGAAAAATGTTTCTTGAAGTCGAGAGGGACTTTGGAGAGGAAGTTGTGGAATCTCCACTCTGGACAGATTGCCAAATACCGACGTAAGAGAGGCTGTGCGTGTCGATAAATCAATAAGAGACACCATAGACATGAAACATCTAAAGTGTTATGGACACCTGTAAACGATGGACGATGGCCGAAGATAGTGTTGCCAATGGAGAGAACGCGGACAGTCTGTGATGAGCTGGAAGCGATAAACCTGGAACGTGATGGCTGCCAGAAGACGTCAGCAACGATTCTTGACGAAAGGAAGTGGAAAACGGGAAGCGAGAAGCGGAACCAGGCGCAGAATACTCGCAAGATGATGAAGACAGAGCATCCCTGTTCTCTCAGGATGTTCGAATAAACATGTCATATCCTCGTAACCTGAATGAGTCGGCGCATGTCATGATACGAAAACAACCCCTGACTATCACAGAACCAGCCCTTGTCCAAACAACAGCATTCACTGCAGGTTAAACGTCTCATTGAGCCTCCGGTGCAGTCAGCACGTTTAATCACTTGACAAGAGGAAAAACCACAGCTAGTCGGACCACACTACACGCCTCCAGTCGGCTACTTTCCATTTTCTGTGTTGCTTCGCCCACTGGAGACGTGCACCTTTGTGTGTCTCTGTAAGCAGCGGCTTTTTGCGACGTGCCCGACTCCAGATATCCATCGCATCCAGTTCCCTTGGCATCCAATCTTGGCGCACAAACTATTAGATATGGAACTGTATTCACTGATAGCTGCAATTGCTGTTAGGTTTGGAAACGATTATCTTTGACAAGGCTTGACGTTAGCTGTCCTTCGGTCGGGTTCTTCTTACGACCAATGTTCTCACACCATGTTATAAGGCCACAAGTGGTGCATCAAGCTTTATATAGACGATGAATCATCTGCACTGATACACATACATGTTGAGCAAGTTCATTCACTTCGTGATACGTCCAAACACGTCGGCTCATCTGTTGCTGCGCTGATTCCATCCAACCGACAGGTACAAAGACCACCTCACTGCCACGGCATAGCCAGAGAGGGCTGCAAGGGGGCTTACATGAGCACCTTATACCGTTCCCAGTTCTACACCAACTACAGCCCTCCAAAGCGACTGGTGTGCTCTTTCAGAGGGAATGACTAACATTTTGTAAAAATGCTGTAGTGTAGCTAGTGATGTTCATTGTCCTTGGCGTTTTTGGGCACGATAGTAGTATACACTCCTGGCCACGAGTGGTATGGTCAACTCTGTGGGGTTCAGCGGACCTCTGTGTGTCTCCAGGACAAGGTTCGCTGTTGGATCTTCAACTTCGCGGGCACGCTGGAGGCTCCAGACGCTGAGGGGGGAGCGTTCATGACTCGCCATCCCACGGACATCATGCTCAGTGGAGATTTCGAGGCGGTGCCGTTCATCGCCGGCGTCTGCGACTTCGAAGGGTCAGTAACTGCCACAGGTGCGTAGAGAGGAAGTACTGGGGGCTGGGAATGAAGCTGTTGATATTGACGTGCCTTATTGCGTTAACGACCTCAACTGCCGATCATCTACCACGCCGCAGAGACCTTGCTCTATGGTTGGTGGAAGAAGCGTTCTGTAGAGATCAAGACATCGTTCAGCTCTCCATAGTCACTGGCATATCAACAGGACTAAGGTGACCATCATCTATTCATATACAATAGTGATGTTGTTCGAGCCACTGGACAGGGTCGAACATCAGCCTTGGTGTGCGTCTAGGATGCTGAACACAGCACTCACATTTTGCTGGCGTAGTCATTTCATGGCATACGCTGACGGTACCGGACGGCATCCAGCTATCAGCAGTACGAGGTGCATTCAAGTTCTAAGGCCACCAATTTTTTTTCTGATTTACTCACCCGAAATCGATGAAACTGGCGTTACTTCTCGACGTAATCGCCCTGCAGACGTACACATTTTTCACAACGCTGACGCCATGATTCCATGGCAACAGCGAAGGCTTCTTAAGGAGTCTGTTTTGAGCACTGGAAAATCGCTGAGGCAATAGCAGCACGGCTGGTGAATGTGCGGCCACGGAGAGTGTCTTTCGTTGTTGGAAAAAGCCAAAAGTCACTAGGAGCCAGGTCAGGTGAGTAGGGAGCATGAGGAATCACTTCAAAGTTGTTATCACGAAGAAACTGTTGCGTAGCGTTAGCTCGATGTGCGGGTGCGTTATCTTGGTGAAACAGCACACGCGCAGCCCTTCCTGGACGTTTTTGTTGCAGTGCAGGAAGGAATTTGTTCTTCAAAACATTTTCGTAGGATGCACCTGTTACCGTAGTGCCCTTTGGAACGCAGTGGGTAAGGATTACGCCCTCGCTGTCCCAGAACGTGGACACCATCATTTTTTCGGCACTGACGGTTACCCGAAATTTTTTTGGTGGCGATGAATCTGTGTACTTCCATTGAGCTGACTGGCGCTTTGTTTCTGGATTGAAAAATGGCATCCACGTCTCAACCATTGTCACAGCCGACGAAAAGAAAGTCCCAGTCATGCTGTCGTTATGCGTCAACATTGCTTGGCAACATGCCACGCAGGCAGCCATGTGGTCGTCCGTCAGCATTCGTGGCACCCACCTGGATGACACTTTTCGCATTTTCAGGTCGTCATGCAGGATTGTGTGCACAGAACCCACAGAAATGCCAACTCTGGAGGCGATCTGTTCAACAGTCATTCGGCGATCCCCCAAAACAATTCTCTCCACTTTCTAGATCATGTTGTCAGACCGGCTTGTGCGAGCCCGAGGTTGTTTCGGTTTGTTGTCACATGATGTTCTCCTTCAACTGTCGATGAATTTCAATTGGTTTCACACCACACAAATTCAGAAAACGAGTGATTGCACGCTGTTCAAGTAAGGAAACGTCGCCATTTTAAGTATTTAAAACAGTTCTCATTCTCGCCGCTGGTGGTAAAATTCCATCTGCCGTACTGTGCTGCCATCTCTGGGACGTATTGACAATGAACGCGGCCTCATTTTAAAACAATGCGCATGTTTCTATCTCTTTCAAGTCTGGAGAAAAAAAATCGGAGGCCTTAGAACTTGAATGCACCTCGTATGGTGGCGAGAAAACGCCGAAAAGGACTTTGGCCTGTGTGGAAAGCAGATGTGATGGCATCAGGAGTAGATGGCCGGGCTTGTGCACAGGCTAATGCAGGATGCTTGGGAACATATGGAGACGAACCGTTGACACTGACATGGACAGCAGTGACCTCATCTTACAGCGTTAGTGTGGCCATGCAAGGTAAACAGGTGGCAGCAGCGTGTGCCACTAGAAGGCAGCTAGGCAGGCTCAGAAGTTAACCAAGAAATACAATCTGGCGACCTCTAGTCAATGGAAGCCATCCGGTAAATGGCGTAGTACTGGGGAACACCAGTTCGATCCCAGTGCCAGCTCGATTTGAGACAGTGTCCTACAGCAGAAACTGGATGTCCTATTTTGGAACGATGACTGGCATAGACTTTCTCTTAAAGCTGGCTGCATGTTGTAACTGATACAGACTGGATAAAATGGGTATTATTTATGGCAGTTAGATCCACCAGTGGTTTGCCAGTCTATCAATCCTTGCCACATAGGACAGAAAGGGGCTCAGCGACATGCAGAGTGTATAATAGACCCAATCAGTGTTTCTCCACACGACGTCCCACTTCCGCAGTGTCAGTGAGAGCTAGAAATGTGGTAACTTTATAATATGGCCTGTGTGGTGACGCCTGCTGCGTCAGTTCTGGACAGTCTTTTCAAACTATGCCTTGGTGGTATCCCTATGTACTGCTTCACTGACATCTCTAGCATCAAATAAAGCTGACGATTTTCGTTTCTTTTTAGTCACATCAAGTAATTCCTAATTCCTGTTGTTGACCTGGCCGACTGGTAGCTGATACACAAGGAGTTCAGGTGCATGGGCATGCCAAATGGACATAAATGTACGAAGAGGAATCCAGACCACACTTATTACTTCAGCTCTGTGGTCTTGGTCACTACGACAATCCTCCACATGCTGGAACATCAGCTCCACAGTAATTCATCCATCCTCAGTTGCTGTCAGCTCACTGAATCTCCCTCCCCTTTCCGACATAGCCATCACTACAACGACACATTACATAATTGGCTACAGCTCAGTTTGCAGTTATGTAACAAAGGACAAAACGGCTTCATCAGCTCTGACAGGAGCTGGGGTTATCATCTCTGGAACACTGAACTTTGATAGCCATTTATTTACCACTGCATGTGCTACAGTGTCTGTCTGTTGGTTTGTAACAATTATCATTGTTAAATTAAAAGGAAGGTCAGCGTTGGCCGTAATATTGATGTTTCTGCTGAATCGATTTTCGATCACATAGTAATCATCTTCAGTGCTGTACAAATTACACTCGGACACTGGTATCAAATTATCAATAACCAAAACTGATTTATTGTGATCGCTTCTCAATTTGCAAGACCAAGGCTTCTAATAGTAGCATGAAGTGAAAGTTTATCTAAAAAAAACCACATATATCAGATTACAGCTATAAGAGCTGGAGTTTATGAGAGAGATGCAGCAGTAGAGAACGGAGTGAGATCAAGGCTGTAGCTTGTCCCCTGTGTTATTCGGGCTATGTACACAGTAGAGGAAAAAAAAATCGAAATGGGGTTTACGGTTGTAAATCTAACAGAGACATCAAGGGCCTTACGAGTTCCTTTGAAATGAATGAATAGTGTCTGGAGAAGAAGTTATAAGAAAAACGTTACCAAATAATACAAACGTGGTAAGTGGTTCAGTTAAACACAGTGACGCTGCAAGTAGCATCACCGACGATGGACCAGACAGAGACGATACAAAATGTGGACTGGCAGCAGCAAGATAATCGTCTCTGAAAAAGAAAAAGTGCTGATATCTTATATAAATTTAGGAACTTTTTCTGAAAATATGTGTCTGTCAAACAACTTCCGGGAATTCAGCCAGGTAACACTTTCAGCGACCGCCGATATTTCGGCGGGAGAACACCCCGCCATTTTCAAGGTGCGAATCCTAGTTCGGAAGTGAAACATGGGCGATAGACAGTTCAGACAAGAAGAGAATAGAAACTTCATAAATGCGATGCTGCAGAAGAATAAATGTTTGAAACGGAAGATGACAGCCGACTCTTGAGGAGTGGTGGAAGTAGTATCACTCAAAAGCGATTAGAAATGCTTGTGGAAATTACAAAAAAAAAAAAAAAATGGTTCAAATGGCTCTGAGCACTATGGGACTTAACATCTGAGGTCATCAGTCCCCTAGAGCTTAGAACTACTTAAACCTAACAAACCTAAGGACATCACACACATGCATGCCTGAGGCAGGATTAGAACCTGCGACAGTAGCAGTCACGCGGGTCCGGAATGATGCGCCTAGAACCGCTCGGCCACCGCGGCCGCCTCGAAATTACAGATCAGTAATATATGCATGAGTAAATAATAGCGTACTGAAAAGAGTAAATGGGGAAAAATGCTTTGAGAAGACGACAACCATGCAGTGACAATATTACAACAGTGCAGCAAATAATTAAAAAAATACGAAAATACAGTCTGAGCACACGTATTGCATTCGTAGATTATGAAAAAGCCTTCGACAGAGGGGCAGGTATATACAGCGGTATGTAATGGAAAGACAAAGTTATTCTAAGCATTTAATACAAGTAATAAAATGTTTGTATTTAAATAGCGAAATTTTAATTACTACAGACAAAGAGAGAAGAGCATCAATAGCGGTTAACAGGTGATGACCATAAGGGTGCAGTCTTACACCCACCTTGGCGCTGTAATTGTAGGAATAGAAATGGGTGCAGAGCCATAATTTACGTGACCGAGCCTTCTCCGGCAAACGCTAGTCATACAAAACAACAGCAGCTTCAACATTTATCCCATGTTATCTGTAAAGCAGGATCATTTCAATTTTTTCTTGGTCGCAACCGTCCACTTGCACGTCTGTTCTCCAAATGGGATGTAGGATTGCAGGCAATAAACACTGCGCAAGTATTGTATGGTATACCAAAACCCAGGCGATCATTGTAGGCAAAACCACCCCTTCCTTCCGCCTCCTTGATTTCTACATCACCATCTATGGCCGTCCTATCGCCCTCACTCCCACCCTTAAGTACCTTGACGTCACCCTCGACCGTCGCCTCTCCTGGACTCCCCACCTCCGGACAATCCAAGCCAAGGCACGCTCCCGACTCAGTCTCCTCAAGCTCCACTCCGGCCGTACGTCGGGTCTGGACCCCTCCACCATCCTCCACACCTATAAATCCCTCATCCGCCCTATCCTTTGTTATGCCCATCCAGCTTGGATCTCCGCTCCCCCCAACTTTTATAAATCCCTCCAAACCCTTGAACGCCATGCTCTCCGCCTCGCCTATCGCATCCGTCTCCCCTCCCCTACGCGGATCCTGTACGATCTCATCCCCTTCCCCCACCTCCTCCTTTTCCTTGAAAGGATGCGGATCCTGTACAGCTCCCGTAAACTCGTCCTCCTCACCCGCTCATCTCCCCGATCCTCTCTCACCCCCGCCCGCTGCCGGGCCTGTATTCCCACGTCCCACCCAGTCTCCATCTCTCCACCCTCCTTACCCTCTCCCAAGGTGGCTTCCGCCAGCTCGCCCTCCCTGATGATGTGCTCCTCCCCTCCATCTACCCCTCCTATCAACTTTGACCCTGCCCCACCTCCCACTTCCGGTGTCCTTTCCTTTAGGCACCCTCCCTCCCTTCTCTTCCCTTCCCTTCTCTTTCCTTTTCCCCCATCCCCTCCCTCCACCCCTCTTCCCCTGGGCTTCCCCTCCCCCTTCCTCCCTCCCCCCCATCTCCCCTGCCCGTGGTATCTCTGCTCTCCCCTCTCGCTCTCCCACTCCCCTTCCTCCTCCTCCTCTCTTGGCAGATTCCCGGACTCGCACACGCATAGTGAACATTCGCGCGCCGGAGGTCATCGCCATTAGTGTCTCGTGTGTGTGCCTTCGTTTGTGTTTGGTGTTTGTTCGCCGAAACGCCGCCACTGTTCACGTGTACCATCGCCATCATCCCTGTTTTGTGCGCCGTGTCGACTAGTGTCAGTGTTGTTTTCTCGTCAGGTGTGAACGGCTCCGTGTTTTTTGTTTTTTGGTGTCCACATTATTTTGCCCGCCATTTTTGATTGTATTCTCTGTGTCCCCTCTATTTATTACTTACTATAAATCTCAAGGCTGTAGAGCGGCGTACTCAGCTGCTGACAGCCCGCCTTGTGTAAGGCGATAAAAATTACAATAAAGAAAAAAAAAAATGTATGGTATAGAGCCGCTGTCTGTTCAGCGTCTGCACGATACATGAGCTCCGGTCGCAGATTACCACCTGACGGGTTGTAGTTCGGTACGCGGCCACAGAAGGGCCATATTCGATATGTCAATGGAATACGACGTTGCAAATGGGGTTTCCAATTAAAAGTTATGAAATACTCACCTGTCCTACCCTTGCAGCATGGAGATGGGGTAACACGGTGCAATTGGATATTCAAGGGCCGTTGAGTTGCATGTCAGAAATTGCGATTGTGTACCCATTTCTATTCCTCCGATTGGATGTAATATAACAAATGAATACGCATCTCCAATAAGACAAGCAAATTTAAATTTTATCTGGCATTATACATAGACCATTTGCCAGTAAAACCAGGAGAGACATAAAGACAAAATTCGACAAAGTAATGGCAACGCCTACAGTGGTCCATGGAAGTGAGACCTGGACAATAATAACAGTGAGCTGCAAATAACAGAGAGCTAAAAATAAATTTTTAAGGAAAATGACAGTGTGTCCTCTGAGAAATGAAATTTCTAAGGAAAATAACAGGATGTCAACTGAGAGATCAAATAAAGAATTGTGAAATAAGCAAAGAAATATATTTTGCATGAATGACAGAATAGAATATGTGGTAACAGAATGGAAGTAGTATACTGAAAGAACGGGAGCAGAAGGAACAGTCAGATAAGTAATAGGCTACGGACGTACGGGCGAAAGAAATTCAGGAAGACCAAGGAAAAGGTTGCGCACGTGAAATCAGAACAGGCTATAAGCCTAATCCTTGAACCGAGGAGGATAAAGAAAAAGACTGAAGAATGCTGGCTATTAGATGGGGTGATAGGGTAAGTATATTTACTGAATCTAATTGAGGAGATAAGAAAGTTACGAGAAAACTTTACTTAAGAGAATGGTAGGACACATTCTGAGGTACCAAGGGATAGTCTGTTTGGTGCCGCAGTGAAGTGTGGTGGGTAAGAATTGTATAGGAACAAGGCTGTACAGTAGGCAGAGATGGAGAGGCTTGTACAGGCTAGACTAGCGTAGAAAGCAGCATCAAACCAGTGTTCGGACTGGTGACCACAAGAACAATTAAACTCTATTACTACCCTGCGTAGTTCGTTAGCACTTCTAAGCCGTTGACATTTACTACCAACACGAATGTGGTAGGTGCTGTTCAGCCTTTGCTTCCTCCGCAGTTGCGCTCGTGGAGACGGACATGATGTCCAACATGGCGCGCAATCCTCGCTTGTTGGTTCCCGTCGACCTGAGATGCAGCGAATCCGAGAAGGACGCCGTGGCAGAGGAGATCCGTCGCTTCTACTTCGGCGACCGCGACATCGGGCCCGAGACCGACAAGCAGCTTTACGACGTGAGTCCTGACAATTTCCTTCTCACTGACTTGTCTACTTGCCTTGTACGAAGGTCAGACTCTGAGCCTTTTTTTACCAGCAATTAAATCAGCACTGGAATTGCTATTATCTTAAAATAAGCGGACCATTTTGCGTTCTGCACACAGTGAGGTAAAATGAAGAAAATAATTTATTTTAGAAAATAACTTTACAGCCATTAGTATAATCTTCATTCTTGCTTATGTCAGCTTCCCAACGTTTTGACAACTTCTGTATTCCGGATAGGACCATTGTTGAATTGTCAGATTATTCGGGTCACCTCACTGGAAGATTCATTACTTGTCTCGAAACGTTTTACACGTTGCTCCTTCAATCTGGGAAACAAATCAAAGTCTGGTAGGCTCGTATCAGGACTTTATGGTGCGCAAGGACGTATTTCCCATCCATATCTGTCGAGCGTTTCTCTCACTGGTAAGGCAATATCCTGCGTTATTTATTGTAATTTGGCTTTCCATACCTCTAAAGTTAGCGAAGTGGCAACGAGGAGCGAAAATCTGCTCCGTGGTACAATTCGCAGCGATATCCGAGATTAAGACGTATATTCAATTCCCATACAATTTAGCAACTAAGTATATGTGCTTGCATCCTAAGGAAAGTTAAGCAAGAATCTTTGCATACCATCGCTTTTTAAGGTTCCATACTTCACTCCGTAAAACAGGAATCCTTATAGGATCACTTTGTCAATAAAGCAATTAAGTCATTTTTCTGAGTCAGGGAGTCTAAAAGGTTCAAAAGGCTCTGAGTACTATGGAAGTTAACATCTGAGGTCATCAGTCCCCTAGAACTTTGAACTACTTAAACATAACTAACCTAAGGACGTCACACACATCCATGTCCGTGGCAGGGTTCGAACCCACAACCGTAGCGGTCACGCTGTTCCAGACTGAAGCGCCTAGAACCACTCGACCACAACGGCCGGCTCAGGAAGTGTAATACGAGTATAAACGAATCCTATCGAAAGAAGTAAAGCAGTTTCATTAGGTTTTTAACACACGAGGCGAAATCAGTAAATCCTTATTTTCTAGCCAAGTAAATTCAATGTTAGTTTGTACTTCTAAAGATAAGATAGCGGTGCTTAATTCTGTCACTGACGAAAACTACCGACAGGCGATGTAAAACATTTTACAACGCCATCTACTGGTTCTTGGGTGTACTACGAAAATAACAGTTTCATCTATTGTTCTTTGATGTACTACGCCGTCACTAGAAATCGAAACACTAAGCTTATCAGGCTCTTAAAATTTTGAATTACGGTATCTTTATTTGCTTTATCCGATTTTGATAGAATAAAACCTATATGTTGCCTCAAGCTACTCCTAAGTTAACTGTGAAAAATCTCACGGAAAATAGTGTAGTAGTTCTCGAGATTACGTATTAAAACAGAAAAACAAACCGAGGTGATGGTTTAAGATAAAACCTGTCATATTTTTTTTCTGTGACACGGTTTTGATGAAATAAGGACTACACGTTGCCGCAAGCTATTCTAAAGTTACCCGTGAAAACCTAATGAAAACTCCTTAGTAGTTTGGAGGATAGCTTATTCAAACAGACAGGTACGATGGTTTTGCAGTGTTTTATTAGGTTAGATATACACTGACGGTAAAAAGATCGCAGCACCGAAAAATAATTAGTATAAGGTAATGAAATTTCGGGAAAACGTTCGTCTAGATAAAATATTCAAAGGGTCACACGTTAATGTTAGTGCGAGATAATCAATTGCAAATGTGAAAGCGCCAGAATGTTGAATGCAAGCATGCAAACGTGAACGCTTTGTGTTGTACAGGTGGCGGATGTCAGTTTGTGGGATGCACTTCCAGCCTGTTGCACGTAATCGGTCAGTGCAGCGAAGGTTAATGCTGGCCGTGGATGACGCTGGATTGGTCTTTCGAAGTGCCACGCGGGGTAGCCGCATGGTCTCAGGCGCCTTGCCGCGGTTCGCGCGGCTCCCCTCGTCGGAGGTTCGAGTCCTCCCTCGGGCATGGGTGTGTGTGTTTTTCTTAGCATAGGTTAGTATAAGTTAGTTTACATAGTGTGTAAGTCTAGGGACCGATGACCTCTGCAGTTTGGTCCCTTAAGAACTCACACACATTTGAACATTTTGTTACATCTCTGAGACAGAACCAGAGTTCATTGAGAAACACAACAGACATCCAGTGAGCTCTCACTTGACACCACTGGAATAACAAGTAGTGGTGGTTTAGGGTCAATGGAATGCACACTACAGAGCATCTGGCTCGGAGCTGTCCTTGAAGTAATCGACTTGGAGCAGTTTGTTGTGTCACTGTGGTGGCAACTGCTTCTGCAGATACAGTATGATGCGCCAGATAGATTAGCCGAACACAATTTTCTTATCTCAAGTGGCTGTCAGGACCCTGGTCTTCTTGCGATCATACCTTTTCCTGATCACTGCTGCCACCAACCATGTACAGTGGTTACATTCCTGCCATGTCTTTCTCTAGTATCACAGATGGAACATTCAGCTTCTCATAGCCCTATCACATGACAATATTCAAACACACTAAGGTGTTGATAATAGCGAGTTTGTGTCTTTAAAGGCTTTCTTGACCAATATGAACTCCACTTTATGTGCTTTCTGACAATTTTCTACACTGGTTTCGTTGTCTATACCAAAATTGTCTTTATAGCCAGTGATTCATTTGAGCCAAGTCCGGGCTGTATGCTACAGTGTGCCCAAAATGCAACGGCTGCTCGATACGCAGTCACCTGCAGAAGAGTGGGAAGAGCGGCAGTGGTGGGGGTCGCGCAGAGCGCTGTATGGGAAATACCGAGCGCTGGAAGGGAAGTACCGTTCTAAACTGAAGCCTGCACTCACTTCTTGGTAAATATTAAGTGGATCCTCTCCATGACCAAACTTTCACAATGACCATTCAAAAAGATCTGTTACCTCATCTTAGCTTTTCTCTAAAAAGAACTCCGCCGAAAATGCGGCGATTTATTTTCACCTTGTTTGTAACCATTTGTAACGTTCAGAGAAGAGTAACGAGCAGGGAATTTTGAGTAAAACCGACACATTTCTCTTGCTGCCACGTTAAAATTTGCTTCTTTTGCCGAAACACAGCAGACTTCACAGTCTCACCTCATTAACATGTTGTGCAGACGCTGTTGCGAGAGAATTCTGAAACTGTGGTTTATTAAGTGAGGAACTGAGAAAAAGTAAGGTCAGCATCTTATAAAGAAGCACATCCTCGGTACAAAATAAACATGTAATGACTTCACTTATTTTTCTCCAAAACCCCTAGCATTTCTCGTTTCACCAGCTGTTACTGGCTCTTAAAAATTACATTCTCTCATCGTAAAAGTCTGTTGTTAGTGGAATAACACGGTATATAATGCAGGTTTTCACAATAACCATGTGGCAAAATACTCTCCTCTTTCTGTGCTATCATTTGCCAAAATCTCGTTTCGATATTTCAAACCGTTTATGAAATACGAGAAATGTTGTGGATATCTCACTCTGGCTTTATCGCTGGCGCGGTGCGATCGCCAGTTCAATTTTCTCGAGACAGATAGACCTCCAACCAAGAAAATTTCAATATATTAGCCAAATTTCCTACGCAGCAGGACATGCATGACAGTTATGTTGTGTGGGGTTGCATGAAACCAGGGGAAATCTCTCGCCAGGCACCCCCACGACGAAAAAGGCAAGAGGCACTATTTTCTAGGCATCTTTATGCATTAACTGAACACTCAGAACTGAAAAAGGAATGTGACACTATCTATGGGCATACTACAGACACTGCCCAGCACATCTGTGAATAGTTTCATGGGATTCTCACTGGTTCCAATTGCGCGACCGATTGTTCCTTACTTTTCGAATAGCCCTCGTGTATTCAATTTATAGCTTTCACAGAACAATATTAATACACTGACAAGTGACATGAAGGTCTCGTTGAGCTATTGGCGTCCTGTGTAGTTCAATGCTTCAAGAAACCTCGCTAAAGAACAAACGTAGCTATTCAGATTGCAGCTATCATTTTCAGCGTGAAACCTTGGAATACAGATTTAAGGGGCCTCATACCGAAGTTTGTCACCAGTTTCCTCATAAAAGGACATCTGTCAAGGTTCTGAAAATGAGTGTGGCGGGTTTTGTCTTCATTACAAACATCAAACTAAGCTCGTGGAATTCACCTCAACCACAGAGGCAACAGAACCAGTGCTCAGATGATTGTAACCAGTGAAATATGTCGAAAATCTGTTTTTATACTGTGTGATTAGTTTTATGATGTATATACGCTACATTCAGGAGTTTTTCTGACAACTATTGATTCTTACACCTCTCACGACGATTTTTTACGTGAAAAATACCGTTGCCTTACTATTCGTGATGTGCACTAACCGGAAACTTTCCATACTGCTGGCTGAGTAATCAGTTCGCAGGCTGTAAAAAGGCACGTGCATACTAAATCCTGTAGACCGTACCTAGTAAATCACTGTAATTTCAACCCGACTGTCATCTTAGTGTCACTAAGAAACAGATTATTGAGATGTGTTGTTACGTGATACATATATTGTCAGGAGTTGTGTATGCAGTACTTGGTTCTCGATACTGTCACAGCTGTTTGGGGACACGGTGTTCACCTATGCTGCAGTCAGGGCGGCCAAAATCCACAGTAATAAGTCTTCCCAGCCAGTGTACTTCTACAACTTCGACAGACCGCGAGAACTTGTTCCTCAAGGACCTCTCATGGGTGAGGCTGCCAGATCCAACGAGAAATTCAAAGGTACTGTATTTCATATATTTACTTTGCAATGACTTTTGACACTATGAGTAAGTCAGCATGTATGCTACCAACAACAGACATACAGGAATAGACAGATGAAGACATATACATGGGTACAGATATGTAGATAGAGAGACGGAGATACATAGACAGAAGATATATGACGGAAAACAGATAGTGTTACAGCTGTGGACGGATAATGATAGAAAAATGTCAGATATACAGGGCTATTACAAATGATTGAAACGATTTCATAAATTCACTGTAGCTCCATTCGTTGACATATGGTCACGACACACTACAGATACGTAGAGAAACTCATAAAGTTTTGTTTGGCTGAAGCCGCACTTCAGGTTTCTGCCGCCAGAGCGCTCGAGAGCGCAGTGAGACAAAATGGCGACAGGAGCCGAGACAGCGTATGTCGTGCTTGAAATGCACTCACATCAGTCAGTCATAACAGTGCAACGACACTTCAGGACGAAGTTCAACAAAGATCCACCAACTGCTAACTCCATTCGGCGATGGTATGCGCAGTTTAAAGCTTCTGGATGCCTCTGTAAGGGGAAATCAACGGGTCGGACTGCAGTGAGCGAAGAAACGGTTGAACGCGTGCGGGCAAGTTTCACGCATAGTGATGTGAAAGATTCAGTGTTTAAACCCCCTCTACCAAGAAACGTGCCAGAACTGCGAGCTCGCATCAACAATGCTTTCGATCTCATTGATGGGGACATGCTGCGCCGAGTGTGGAGGAACTTGGTTATCGGCTTGATGTCTGCCGAATCGCTAAAGGGGCACATATCGAACATTTGTGAATGCCTAAAAAAACTTTTTGAGTTTTTGTATGTGTGTGCAAAGCATTGTGAAAATATCTCAAATAATAAAGTTATTGTAGAGCTGTGAAATCGCTTCAATCATTTGTAATAACCCTGTATAAATGACCGCATACAGATATATACGAGGGTTGGAACCTAAATAGTGGCAACTATTTATTCACAACCGATACAAAAGAATTACATGTTTGCGCCTGTTACTGTTCTTCAAAGTAGTCACCAGCGTTATGTAGAGCCCGTTGGCAGCGATGTGAAAGGCGTAGTATACAGTTAGCAAGGCCTGTTCTGTTGATGGTGCGAATGGAGCGGTCTACTCCCTGTAGAATCTCTGGAACATTTCTGAAGCGAGTTCCACGAAGTGGTTCCTTCATCTTTGGAGTCAAATCAGAGTCACAAGGACTTAAGTCCGAGGAGTATGGTGGATGGTACAGTACTTCCCCATCCCATCGACTGAACAAAGCAGCCACAGCTTGCGCTGTATGCGCCCGAGCATTGTCGTGCAAAATGATGGGTGGGTTGCAGAGAAACTGTCGCCGCTTCTTTCGCAAAGCTGACCCCAAGTGATGCTCCAAAAATGAACAGTAATACTGTGCATTGACGGTCAGCTGTGGAGGAACGCAGTGCTTTAGGATGACACCATCACAGTCCTACACGAGAATTACCATAACTTTCACCATACTGGGGCTCCGACGCACTTTCCACTTTCGCGGCGACCCATAAAGACGCCATTCGTTTTATTGGCGTTTTAGTTTTGGCTCGTATGATGTGGCCCATGTCGCATCCAGCGTTACGATACAGCGTAAGAAAGCCTCTCCTTCGCGCTCCAAGTGCGTCTGAGCAGCGTCGTAATGCATCCATTTCTACATTTCCATCAAGCCCATCGTGATGCAATTTTTGACATGCCCAGGCATTCCTTCGATTGTGCGCACATTGGTGATGTGGGATTGGCGAGTCCATTTGCTCGGAAGTAAGGAAGGTATGTCAACAATGTGTGCTATCAGCGACAATAGTAGATTCCATTGCATAGTGTCTCTAAAGCAGTGTTGCCACTATTTAAGTTCCAACCTGCATAGACAGGAATTTAAAGATAGAGTTAAGTCGCACAGAGGTGGGGCTAGCCACACAAATGTGGGGCCAGTTGCGGTGAGGTGGCGCCAGTCGCACAGAGGTGGCGCCCCTTGCACAGAGGTGGAGCCAGTCGCACAGAGGTGGGGCCAGTCGCACAGAGGTGGGGCCAGTCGTGCAGTCACACAGTGGTGGATTATAGACACAGAGGTAGGCCTGTAAGTAGAGAAGAGAGGAATGTAGAGATGCAGAAAAAAATTGCAATAAAGAGACAGATGGATATAGAGGAAAGTAATGATACAAGAAAAGATGGAAATGTAGTGAAACATAAAGATATAGAGAAAGAAAGATGTATAGAGAAAGGCTTATAGAGAAAGATATGTACAGAAACAAAGTAGTAGCATACATACAGAGGTAGATAGATGAAGTGGTATGAATACAGGTAGAGAAACAGGTAGAAATATATAAATGTAAATAAAAACGGATAGACACAACGACTGAGCAACATGTACGTATCTTTACTTTATACTATAATTTAGTATAATGAATTTGTTTACCGGCTGCTTAAAAAACTCTAGGCGATTCACTGTCTGAATAGGTAAGTGCCAGATTAATTACTTCATCGTTTATGATCTGGTGGGAATTCTGAGTCTCGCTTCAAGGAAAGGAATATATAACACATTACGTTGTTTGCACCCTGACTATACTGCGGTGTTTCGTTTATTGTGCTTGATTCCGAGTGTTTCCTGTGATAATCCTGTCTTCATATTTTCTCCCACTTTTGATAAGTCTGCATGTGGTAATAACTGTTTATAAGCGTAAAATATTAAAGATCTCTCGAAAATTTTCAATTCTGTACTCGAAAGTTCCGTCAGGACTACAGCTCCATATTTTGCATGATGGGCTTTAGCAAGAGAGTTTAAACAGAAGGAGATTTTGGAGTCGCTCCAGAATTATTTTCCATCAGATATTGATACACAAAATGACGAAAATAGATTATGAAATAGATCACCATCTTGAAGCATTCGGATTCAACTACTCTCAGGTCAAATAAACTAAGTCAGACCACAGCATATTCCAGTCATCAAGAATATACTTCCACTTATTCTACAGAAACTGCAGAAATTAAATTTGAAGAGAGCAGTGAGAGCAAGAAAAAAAGAGCTAAGAAAGGTTTTTCACTTTCAAATGAATGTCAAACCTAAAATCTTATAGCTCGTGGCCAGATTGGATTTCTAATCGTCGAATATATGAAAATTGTGCTACTTATAATATAAAATCAAGACTTCAGCCCGAAAGCCTTAACTAACGAATCAAGACTTCATTTCAAGTATTTCCAACGCAAGGAGTTTTGTGTCACTCAGAGGGAAAGTTGCTTCTCGTGGAGTAACGTTCGTCGATGAGTGCGCTATTGTGAAATGAGACGACTCCTAAATCCCATTTTGAATAAAACAAAAATAGGAAAAAAGAAATAAAGGTCTTATGTTTTTCTATTTTTGTTTGTACTAAAATAATATCCAACCGACTACAGTGACATAAAAAAAAACTGAGAAGTGTCAAAGTTAGAGAACAAAAATTAGGACCATAAAGGCTATGGGATTTCTGCCCCTTCTCATTTTTATCGCCTTCAGCAAAGACTTATTAATGCGAAAACACGCCATGCCAGGTTGTTGTTCCGTGATTGAGTCCCCCCCCCCCTTCCTGTAATTGGCTCGCTAGGTCGGTTCAAAAGTTCGGAGGAAGGCAAGGGCGAACCATCTTCAGCAGTGCAATGCTGGATAAGCACAAAGGGCGACAATACGTTTCTTGACACAGAATAAATTTTTGAAGAGAAGAATACTGATCATTATGGTAAAAATCTGTTACAGCAGAAGAGCGTAATTATTTTCGTAACTGACGCCATGTCGTAGGAAGCCCTGAACTCTATCGTTTTAATTTTAGGTTGGTGCATAAGTTCGTAGACTTTTGGTTCTTCTTGTTGGCCTGAGAATGGCTGAATCCGAACTCTTCAAAAAGGTGTTGCTATGGTTTTATCAAGCGATTGGCTTTTTTTATTTGTAGCTCATGGTTTCAATTTGAATTTAAAAATTCTCATTTTGTCGTTTGGAGATAGAATGGAGCTGTGAATGCTAGAAAATTGTATGCCAAGGGGAGAAATCGGAACGTTTCTGACATATTCTTCTTTTTGAGTTCAAAACAGGGGTGACAGCAGCGGAATCGGCCAGAAACATTTGCGCCGTCCGTGGAGGTAATGCCATTAGAATATTAGTAACTCTCCACGTTCAGGAACACCTTCGTGGTTTGATAAACATAGGTTAAACGCATTAATCCACTATGATCTACGTCACTGCACTCGATAACTGGCAAATGTGATGAACTCTAAACATTCCACCAGCGGCGACATTTGCATGCAATGGCGAAAGTTCAAAAATCGGGTGTACTGATATCGCTTGCTTCAAGTCAAAATCACAAAAACCAGTGGGTGGCCATATGTGCATCTGTGTTTATTCGTCATCAGTTGGCTCGTGAATAACACCTACCATTTATATCCTTTAGCGTTACTGATGATTGGAAATGATGCCTTTACGGCAACATAAGGAAAACAAAGGAATGGTTGAGCCCAGATAAAGCAGCAACTCCCCGTACAAAGACATGCACGCATACACAGAAGATAATCTTATGCATCTGGTGGAACACCTTCTCCACTCTCTGACGAACAACCTTAAAGGAACTTCCTTTCCGGATGAAAATGCGCTCCAAACAATGCTCGACAAGTTCTTAGAGTGAAAACCACGTTATTTCTAATCGTCGAATCGAAATGTTTCTCTAGCGTTGCCAGACTATTGTAAATAGCGAAAGAATGTTTTATTGATGACTAAAGTCTCAGTTAGGTGTATCTGTTGTGTTAATTTAACTTACCCAAAGACGCAACGAACTTATGCACAAACCGAATGAATAAATAAACACCGTCTCAATCACTTCATTTATCACCGAATACCAGTTTCAATCTGCACTGCAGATCATCTTCGGGTCTGGCTAAAAAAAGGGCAGTTTATTTATTGTAATTCTTTTTTTAGACATAAAAATACCTCTGCAATGGGTACTCACCTTTTGCTGGCGTTCTTTCAAACAAGTGACTGTTAGACACTTTGTGTTATAAGGTAACTGATCAGAGAGTTTGGTTGCAACGTAATCTATTCGTTTCTGAAAAAAAACTCAAGATTAGCATTATAATTATGAACATTTTGATCTAAAATTAATTTACTGAGGGATATATAAGCAATGTATGCCAATAAAGAGATATCTGCAAAATGATTATGGGTGAACGGTGCACATTTTTGTCAATGCTCACTGACAACTACATTAAAAATTCTTTCTACTTAGAAAGATCAAAAATTGTCAGGACAGAATAATTTTTGATAGCTATAAGGGCAAACGAGCATCTTTACAAAAACATAAAAGCTCTTGGGTCCATCCCAACTGTCTGAAAAAATACTTCATTCAATTTTGGTCTGGTGCAGCAACGGTAGTGCAACGTTACAAAAATAGAAAACAGTCTCTTTTGCAAGTTTTATTTAATAGTGACGCGTTTCACGCAGTTAGCGCATCTTCAGATTATCTGTGAGTAGTAACAATAATCTTGTTACACAACATTTTATTCCCGAACCTATCTTGCACCGATCGATGGATCAGTTAAGCTAAAGAAGAGAAGTAAAGTGATACACTTGCCTTGAACAGAGATCAATTCAGTCAAATTTAAAACCAATGATATGACAGTGTCACAGTGAAAATCGCTATATTCAAATAAGAACATAGGAAAGGCTGAAATGGAAAGTGAAAACCTCTCACTTAAGGACGTAAAATTACAACATCAATAAGAAATTAGATCTGTGTAAGCGCTGGATTAGGAACCAAGAAATAAACTCAACAAATCATGGCAATATGTGGTGCGAAGATAGGTTGGCGATCACAACCATGTACCACTGTGGTAAACAAATACTGCTGTAGACAACTCATATGCTGACGCGAGAACGCCGTGCGGTGGATTGACGTGAGAACGAAACTTAATTAAAGTGCCGATTGGTGGTGCTAATAATAAAAAGCAATTGAAATAAAGTAAATCCTGAACAGAGCCAATTAAAGATGACGAGATAAAATAAAATACTCTTTAAAGATAACACAGGCCAACGATAGAAAAACGTTTTTGCTGAAACTACCTTACTCTTATGTTTTTTAGGGTGGGGAATCCAAATATGATACTTGAAAAACTGTATCACCCACCATTTCTTCACATTTTACAGTTACATTTATTAAATTAAACGATTTCTTCAAGAATTTAACAGCTTTTACACTGTTAAAATAATTTAAAAAGGTGGTTAATGAATGTCGATGACGTTAGTCGCACTGCTGAAAAACATTTGCTGGCAAAAGAAAGGTCGGTTCTATTTTTGTGTTAACAGATGGTGTTTTGTTTTCTGCCAACCTAACCTCACTTTCCCATTTCTTGTACATGTGCTTAGTACAATATCTAATCGTGATTGTAAAAACCCTGCTGACAGTTTTGCTATATTTGTGGTGAATTTGTGATTAAAAAACACCAAAGATCATTGCAGTCTTTGTGATGATCAAGGTAAATCTTGGGTGCCGCATAAGGTGTGTTATGTGTGTGCTGAAGATCTGAGGAAATGGTCCAAAAAGGAGAAAAAAGTCTTTAGATTTGCTGTTCCTATGATATGGAGCGAGCCAAGAAATCATTCCGATGATTGCTCCTTTCGTAGTGTTTATATTACTGGTCATAATTCGAAAAACAAGAGGGTAATAAGTCATCCTACCCTTCCCTCCACCATCCGACATGGTGCAGATTTGCCAATTCCTGAACCACCGGATGATTTAAATTTTATTCCAACAGAAGTATTTTCTGATGTACAATGTAATTTAGATGAACCGGATGACGATGAATTCCACTGTAATACAGAAAGTCTAGAGCCCAAATTGTTTACTCAGACCGAGCTTAACGATTTGGTTAAGGATCTGGGCTCAACAAAAGAAAAAGCTGAATAGCTTGGCTCTAGATTAAAAGAAAAGAACTTACGGGCAGTTGGAACCAGCATCTACATGTATAGAAAGAGAGAGCAGCAATTTACCAAGTTTATTCAACAAGAAAGTGATTTAGCGTACTGCTCAGACATTCCCCATCTGATGAATGAGTTTGGTATTGAATACAAAAAGGAAGACTCGAGGCTGTTTATTGATTCATCCAAAACTGGTTTAAAGGCTGTTTTGTTACACAATGCTAACATGTATGCATCTATACCTGTTGGACATGGTGTACATATGAAAGAAAGCTATGAAAAACTAGAAATAGTGCTAAATAAAATAGGCTCATGGTTGCATGATATATGGGGATCTAAAATTAACATGAATGCTCTTTGGTCAGCATGGTGGCTTGACCAAATTTCCATGTTTCTTGTGTGAATGGGACAGTAGGGACAGGGATCAACACTGGTGCAGAAAGAACTGGCCTGTGAGAGTGTATTTACAACCTGGTGAGAAGAACATTCTATACAAAAACTTTGTAGATCCAAAAAACATACTCCTACCACCTCAACATACAAAGTTAGGCCTAATGAAACAGTTTTTAAAGGCTTTGCCTAAAGATGGACCATATTTTAAGTATCTCTGCCAAACGTTTCCACACCATTCAGAAGCTAAACTAGAAGAAGGCGTCTTTGTAGGATCTGACATTAGAAACTTGATGTTTGATGTTAACTTTGAATCCACAGTGACATTAAATGAGAAAGAAGCATGGGTATCATTCAAGCAAGTCGTTACAAAGTTCTTAGGACATGAAAAAGACCCAGGATATGTTTGTATTATAGCTACAATGTTAAAGAAGTTTAAAACTTTACGATGTTTAATGAGCTGGAAAGTTCAATTTTTGAGCAGTCACCTTGATTACTTCCAGGACAATGTGGGAGATGTTAGTGAGGAGCAAGGAGAGCGTTTTCACCAGGACATTAAAGTAATGGAAAAAGGCTACCAAGGCCGCTGGAACCCCATTATAATGGTGGGCTACTGTTGGTCACTTCACCGAGAAGTTCAGCAAGCGACTCATCGTAGAAAAAGCTACACAAGAAGCTTCAAAGAAAAAAAGAGAGAGAAAATGCAAACCAATTCCAGCTGACAAGTGAAACATCTGTTAACACATATCATTAAGTAGTTTACTGTAAATACAAACCATGGTTATGTTGTAACAAAGCATTTAATTAATTTCCACATTTACCGTATAGCATAGGATTTTTATACTATACAGTAAAAAGGATGGTTCTCGAAAACTATGTGTGATGCAACAAAACTAAGGGTAGATTTGGATTCAGCTCATAAAAATCTATAAAAATCAGCTATCAAAGTAAAAAAAGTTTTTAAAAAATAGGTTTTCTTTGGCCTGTGTAACATGAAGATGTGCTAACCGCGCGAGGCGCGTCATGATTAATAAACATTTGAAACAGAGACTGTTAGCTATTTTTGGAAGATGGTTTACCAAAATTCTAATGAAATATAATGAAAGTGAATAAAATATCTTATCTAAGAGAATTATTTCTCCATGTTAAAAATATTTTTTATTCAGTCGGCAACTTTAAAATACACGATAAATAATAATAGACCTAAAACTGAATCTTCAGGATTTCAGTATAACAAACCAATTTCGAGAACTTTCGCTTACCTACGTACTGTCATGAAATTACTGGAGGCAGATATTCACTTTTTTTTTTGGGTCATCAGTCTTCTGACTGGTCTGATGCGGCCCGCCGCGAATTCCTCTCCTGTGCCAACCTCTTCATCTCAGTGTAGCACTTGCAGCCTACGTCCTCAATTATTTGCCAGGTATATTCACATCTCTGTCTTCCTCTACAGTTTTTGCCTTCTACAGCTCCCTCTAGTAGCATTCCTTTCCACTCCGATTCTGCGCAGAACCTCCTCATTCCTTACCTTATCAGTCCACCTAATTTTCAACAATCGTCTGTAGCACCACATCTGAAATGCTTCGATTCTCTTCTGTACTGGTTTTCCCACAGTCCATGTTCCACCACCATAAATGCTGTACTCGACGTACATTCTCAGAAATTTCTTCCTCAAATTAAAGCCGATATTTGACATTAGCAGACTTCTCATGGCCAGGAATGACCTTTTTGCCATTGCTAGTCTGGTTTTCATGTCCTCCTTGCTCCGTCCGTCTCTCGTTATTTTACTGTCTAGGTAGCAGAATTCCTTAACTTCATCTACTTCGTGATCATCGATCCTGATATTAAGTTTCTCGCTGTTCTCATTTCTACTACTTCTCATTGCCTTTGCCTTTCTTCGATTTACTCTCAGTCCATACTCTGTACTCGTTTGACTGTTCATTCCATTCAGCAGATCATGTAATTCTTCTTCACTTTTACTCAGGATATCAAACTCATCAGCGGATCGTGTCATTGATATCCTTTCACCTTGAATTTTAATTCCACTCCTGAACCATTCATTTATTTCCATCATTGCTTCTTCGATGTACAGATTGAACAGTAGAGGGGAAAGACTATATGCGTGTCTTACACCCTTTTTAATACGAGCACTTGGTTCTTGGTCGTCCACTCTTATTATTGCCTCTTGGCTATTGTACATATTGTATAAGACCTGTCTCTCCCTATAGCTTAGCCCTATTTTTCACAGAATTTCGAGCATCTTGCACTATTTTAGATTGTCGATCGCTTTTGCCAGGTCGACAAATCCTATGAACGTATCTTGATTTTTCTTTAGTCTTGCTTCCATTATTAACCGCAACGTCAGAATTGCCTCGCTCGTGACTTTACCATTCCTAAAACCAAACTGATCGCCATCTAGCGCATCCTCAATTTTCTTTTCCATTCTTCTGTATGTCATTCTTGTCAGCAACTTGAATGCATTAGCTGTTAAACTGATTGTGCGATAGTTCTCGCATTTGTCAGCTATTGCCGTTTCGGCATTATGTGAATGATATTTTTCCAAAAATCAGATGGTATGTCGCTAGACTCATACATTCTACACACCAACGTGAATAGTCGTTTTGTTACCACTTCCCCCCAACGATTTTAGAAATTCTGGTGGAAGGTTATCTATCCCTTCTGCCTTATTTAATCTTAAGTTCTCCAAAGCTTTTTTAATTCTGATTCTAATACCGGGTCCCCTATTTTTTCTATTTTTCTAAATCGACTCCTGTTTATTCTTCTACCACTTCAGATAAATCTTCCTCCACATAGAGGCTTTCAATGTATTCTTTCCACCTCTCCGTTCTCTCGTTTGCATTTAACAGTGGAATTCCCGTTGCACTCTTAATGTTATCACCTTTGCATTTAATGTCACCGAAGATTGTTTTGACTTTCCTGTATACTAAGTCAGTCCTACCGACCATTCTTCGATTTCTTCAGATATTCATGCAACCATTTCGTCTTCGCTTCCCTGCGCTTGCTGTTTATTTCATTCCACAGATACTTGTATTTCTGTATTCCTGAGTCTCCGGCAACATTTTTGTACTTTCTCCTTTCATCGATCAGCTGAAGTATGTCTTCTGTTGCCCATGGTTTCTTCGCAGTTACCTTCTTTGTACCAATGTTTTCCTTCACAACTTCTGTTCTCGCCATTTTTAGGGATGTCCATTGATGTTCAACTGTACTGCCTACTGAACTATTCCTTATTGCTGTGTCTATAGCCTTAGAGAACTTCAAGAGTATCTCGTCATTCCGTAGTACTTCCGTATCCCATTTCTTTGGGTATTGTTTCTTCCCGACTAAGGTCTTAAACTTCAGTCTTCTCTTCATCACAACTACGTTGTGATCTGAGTCTATATGTGCTCTTGGGTACGCCTTACAATGCAGTATCTGATTTCAGAATCTCTCTCTGACCGTAATGTAATCTAACTGAAAGCTTCCTGTATCACCCGGCCTTTTCCAAGTAACCTCCTCCTCTAGTGATTCCTGAACAGAGTATCAACTATTACCAGCTGAAGTTTATTACAGAACTGAATTAATCTTTCTCCTCTCTCATTCCTTGTCCCAAGTCCATATTCTCCTCAAACTTTTCTTCTACTCCTTCCCCTACAGCTGCATTCCAGTCCCCCATGACTATTACATTTTCATATTCCTTTACATACTGCATTACCTTTCCAATATCCTCATCTACTTTCTCTATCTCTTCACCTTCAGCTACCGTCGTCGGCATGTATACCTGAACTACCGTTGTCGGTGTTGTTTTGCTGTCGATTCTGATAAGAATCACCCTATCACTGAACTGTTCACAGTAACACACTCTCTGCCATAACTAATCTGCCCTTCCTACTCTCGTTATACCATTTTCTGCTGCTGTTGGTATTACCCTATACTCTTCTGATCAGAAATCCTTGTCTTCTTTCCACTTCACTGACACCTACTATGTCTAGATTGAGCCTTTGCATTACCATTTTCAGTTTTTCTCGTTTCCCTACCACGCTCAGGCTTCCGATATTCCACATATATTGCATAAAATAGTTCATCAGCAATTACATATTTTTCATTCTTTTATACAAAAGCGTTAGCGATCATATAACTGCTCCACCAGCCCGATCCACTTCTCCCTGTCTGAGATTCAGTTGGCTGCCCTTATACGGCTATTCTCCGCAAGACATCTTATGGTGTCTGGCGGAGGGTACTTTGTGTAGCAGTGTGTCTTCCCTCCTTTCCTGTTCCACTCACCGATGGCAGCGGAGAGAGCCATTGCTGACCTCTTATGTCCCTAAATGTATCTTCATGGTCTTTTTGCGAAATGTGCGCACGAGGAAGCCACATTGTGGCTGACTCTTCTATGAACGTACGCTCTCAGAATTGTAGTAGGAGACTACACCGTGATCCACGATGCCTCTCTTGTAGCGTCTGCCATTGGATTTGGCTGAGCACCTTCGTGACGCTTTTACGCTTACAAAACGCAGCTCTGACGAAACTTTCTGCTCTCTTTTCTATCAGACATGTCTGGTAAGGGTCCCAGACTGGCCAACAGTACTCAGATAATGGTCGAAGGACGGTTTTGTTAGCTGCTACTCCTTTGTGGGTGGGCTACGCTTCCCTAGAATTCTTCCAGTAAATCTCACCCTCGCATCTGCCTTCCTTCTTCTTCTTCTTATTCTCCTTCTTTCAGCTAATCTTTCCTCAGACAGGCATCAACGAGAAATCCTCCCCATTTCTTGTCCTGAGCATCCTCCTTCATTTGCTTGGAATTTTTTCTTGTCTTCACATCCATTACCCCTCCAAACCTTCTTCTTCATCTCCCTCTTTTAACTGCTACTTTCACCTCCGTGATTCTACGCAGCAGACAATTCGTGCGCAATATGCGTCCCATACACGATGTTGACCTCTTCTGTATCATCCTCACAAAGTTTGTCTCCTCTCCTACCCTGTTCTACAACTCTTTTCTCATTGTCTGTTCATTTGATTTTCTCCATTCTTCTCTGTAATCACATTTCCGAATTTTATAAATAATTTTATTCTGTCTGTCAGACTGAACACGTTTCAGAACGATAAGACACCACACTCCACACAAAAAATTTGGCGAACCTCTTCCTATGTGTAATGGGGATGCTTTTGGTTGTTAGGAAACCTTTCACTTACCCGAGACCTTTAATTCCCATGGAGATTCTGTGTCCCACTTCCTCTTCCTCTATCGAGCTTCCCAAATAGTAGAATGACTGAAACCGATAGAAAACCATTCCAAATAGTGATGTATTAATCGTGTACTCTTCTTTTTCGATTCTCATCACTTTTGTCTTGACAGTGCTCAGCTTCATTCGAAACTCTTTAACTACACTTACAATATTCCCCAGCTCTTCCTCCGTTTCTGCTAGCATATTGATACCAGCATAGTACTTGATGGTTTTTATTCTTTTCCTCCAACTACAAGTCCATTTGATTTTTCCAAGGCTTCATTGATTAGCTCTTCGGCATATGTACTGGAAAGTGCTCGTGATATACAACGACCATTTCTCACACCTTTTCCAGTACTCATGTCTTCAGTTTCATCTTCTTCTTCTCCAACTACCACTTTCTGTCCCATATAGAGTTGCTTTATCATCCTTCTGTCTTTCCAATCTATCTCAATGTCTTTCAGAATCTTCAACAGCATACACCAATCAGTGCTGTCAAATGCTTTTTCGCAGTCGAAAAACCAAACATATCTTTCTCTGTTCACTTCCAAAAACCTTCCTGCGATTAGTCTGATGTCGTCGTTCCACTTTAAATCGTTCCGTAGACACGTATAATGGATGTGACTGCTTCCAGTTCTCCATACTTCTCATTACACAATAACGGATCTCTCCACATGTTTATGCTTGATACGTTACATTTGTTTATGCTGAGGCTTGACTGGCGATCCCTGTGCCAAACAATAAATGACAGTGTGACAGAGGCGTATGCCTTCATGGAGCCCTTATGTATCCACTCTAATTTTAGGGGGATTTACGAATGACTCATTTCGTTGCAGCAACCAGCCATGGGGCAGACTTGGCGTTCTTGTTCCGCATCGCCATGTATGGAGAACCGCCGGAGAAGGATTCCGAGGATGGAAAAATCGCCATGAAGATGACTCGCCTTTGGACCAACTTCGCCAAGACTGGGTGAGTTTTGGGATACACACTATCTACGTTTGCGTACAGTTAAATTCTGCTATGGGGCGCTAGTCACTTAGTTACATGTTCCACATATCATTTGAAGGAGTTTTTATCGCAATAATACGGAACTAGTCAGTTTAGAAGATATTTGACAGCACTGACTGGTGTATGCTGTTGAGGGTTTTGAAAGATACTGGGAGAGATTGGGAGGACAGAAGGCTGATAAAGCAACTCTACATGGGACAGAAAGTGGTAGTTACAATTCGTCCATGGAATAGAGACAGTTATCCAGAAGAAAGGATTTTACGTTAACTTTAAAACTTTCTTTGCTATCTGTCAAGCTTTCTGTGTTATTAGGCAAAGCATTAAAAATTTTTGTTGATGCATATTGAACACCTTTCTGAGCCGCTGACAGCGTTAATAATGAGTAATAGAGGCCATTTTAACAAATTTGTTCTATGTAGCCTTTTTGTCTGTTCCTTTGGTGCAAATTTTGCTGTTGATTTTAAACTAAGTTAGAGACTTGAAACTTTCAATATAGCTCAGAACTGGCTATGCAATTTTAACTCGCTTTCTTGGCTAGTGTATGGAGGAGGGTATTTTGTTTACAACTGCCATTTTACAATGAGCTAAAGACGTAACTTTCAACGTAACTCAGAACTCTGTGGCGATGCAAAATTAACCCGGTTTCGTTGCTGGTGTGTGGTGGAGTACTTTGTGCACCACTGCTATTTTCCCCTTTTCCTCTTCCATTTGCGAATGCCTCTGGGTGAGAACGGTTGCTGGTAAGTCCCCGTGTGAGCTCGACCTTCGAGATCATTCTGTGAAATAATCGTAGAAGAAAGAAATGTGCTGGTTGGCTCAGGTGAAGAGAAACTGAAATACTCCTGAAATTTACCACATGTCTTTGCGGGTCTCTGTTGTAATATCGAAATATTCGAAGTCGACTGAAAGATTTGACACACAAGACTAAACAGCAGAGAATAATTATTTAAATAGAAATCTTTTTAAAATGGATTAAAAGATATAAAATACTTACTCTTAGCCCCACAGTAATATGTACTTCTGAATTTTTAATAGCTATGATAATACTTTCAGAATTTAAAACGAAAAACGTGGCGTGCACGCTGTACCAAAGTGATGCATGAATAGTTCATCTCTCTAATGTTATCTGTTGCATGAGCTCCATATTCTCCGTTTTAAATTGTACAAGTATTTTCACAGCTATTAAAAATAGCACAAGCACAAATTTCCACTACTACTTTTTTTGTGGAATTAGGAATGTGTATTGGGTTAGGAGAAATTATTTTATAATTAATAGTCCGTTTTAAACATTTGTTGTGTTAAAAAAATTAATTTCATTAATTATTTTCTTTTAGAGTTGCAGATATGGGTCTCACTACTCTTCTCAGATTGTGATGTATTATTTATAACGTATTTCACTAAAACACACACACACACACACACACACACACACACACACACAGACACACAGACACACACACACACACACACACACACACACACACACACACACACCTCTGTAAGTTACGAAGTAATAGGCGAGCGAAATATTTATTGCGATAGGTCACCATAAGAAACGTTACAATGTCAGCGGAGTTATGAACGTAGTTTATAGTGTTATTCTCCAAAGAGTTACAGCAAAAAGATACAGTTTTCTAAATGGAACAATAGTTGTTTCTATCAAGCACTGCAATCAGTAACACGAGCTATTTATACATCAATTTAAATTACATTCATATCACTTTTAGTTTGGGAGCTACAACCCATCAAAGTTTCAGGGGCAGATACCACACGCTGTACATAATACATGGCTGTGTGGTAGGTGAGTGATGTTCTGGCGGTGGGAAGTTGATTTAAATGAGATGTTCAAATGTGTGTCCATGTTCCCGAACGCACAATGCAGTGCGCCTTCTAAAGGACCTGCGGACGAGATGTAACATCACCGGTGTCACGGAGCAACATGCGTCCTCGATGCGCCGTTTTACATCATCTGGGGATGTGGGATCAGTGGCATAAGCAGGATCCTTTAGATATCCCCGCAAAAAGAAATCTAATGGTGTTAAATCGCGCGACCTTGCGGGCCATGAATGAGAATCATGGCGCCCCAACCACCTTCCTGCAAACCTGTTGTTTAGTTCTTCCACAACAGCACGCACAGGATGGGCTGGGTGACCATTGTGCTGCATCCACATATGGACTCTCGCGTCTAGACACACATGTTCAAGGAGACCACCCAAACTGTCGGCTATAAACGCGCGATGTAACTCACCTATCAGTGTGCTTGGGTAGTAGTGTGGACCGATGATTTCATCCCCAAGGATTCCACACCATACATTACTAGACCACCTACGTTGACGGTCGACAGGTCGGACCAACCGAGGTTTGTCTGCGACTCAGTAATGCACGTTATGGCGATCCACTGCACCATAATTTGTGAACGTGGACTCATCAGAGAACATAAAAGCTTGTAAAGACTCCAGCGTGAAATTACGCATGGCCCATTCACAGAATGTAACTCTCGAACGGAAATCGTTCCCATGCAGCTCCTGAGTCAGTGACTGGTGAAACCTGTGGACGTGTACTATACGCCACACAGATGTGACACTGACACCAGCTACTGCAGCAACGGCTCGTAAGCTGACATGAGGATCGTGGTGTACTGCAGCTAAAACAAACACTTCCCTCTCCTCAAAAAATGGTTCAAATGGCTCTGAGCACCATGGGACTTAACTTCTGAGGTCATCAGTCCTCTAGAACTTGGAACTACTTAAACGTTACTTACCTAAAGGCATCAAACACATCCATGCCCGAGGCAGGATTCGAACCTGCGACCGTAGCGGTCACGCGGCCCTCTCCTCACTTCTTGCAGTTCTTCGTCTGCGGCGCATTACCAAGCTGCCTTTCTCCCGAAGTCGTTGTTCGGCACGTAAGAACGTAAGGGTTGCCGGAGCTCTACGCCTAGGATGTCTCACGGCGTGCGCCATGGCTGCTTGAGTGGCATCGTGTCGGCACTCGCCGAGCATCAGCAACATGTCAATGTACGCGTTGTTCGTTTATGCCATCTTCATCCGATGGCAGTAACTGTGGTTATATTGAGCTCCGTTTGTGTGCCTCGAACTGTAGGGTATGCGGCCGTGTGCGGCGACAGTCGGCAGTATAACAGCGCATCGAGGAAGATTCTCGCTCACTGACACCGGCAACATTACAACTCGGCCGCACCACATTGAGAAGGCGCATTACATTATGCGTAGCGTGTGTGGTATCTGCCCCTGAGACTTTGAAGGGTTATAGCTCATAAACTAAAAGTGATAGGAATGTAATTTAAACTGATGTATAAACAGCTGGTGTTACTGATTCCAGTGCATGATAGAAACAACTATTGTTCCATTTAAAAATGTATATCTTTTTGCTGTGACTCTTTGGATAATAACACAATAAACTAAGTTCATAGCTCCGCAGACAGTGTTACGTTTCTTTTGGTGACCTACCGCAATATATATGTCAGTCGCCTATTACTTCGTAACTTACAGAAGCAAACACATTAAGTGAAACGCCCTGTATATATAGTCCTAAGAGTCGGCAGGTGTATTCTCTGCGATGTTTCGGCAGCTATTTGCAATTTCATTTTTCCAGTGTGGAGTGGGAGTCGGCCCAAGCAAATACAGGTGATCTGGTCTTTGGTGTGACGGCCAGTGTCGTCGGAAAGCCCCGGTTTGTTTCCCGTTGCAAACAAAATGAATTACGTGCCCATCCGACAGAGCGATCCCAAATTAGTCTAGTGTGCTATCCGCTGGTATGAATTAACACTGACGTCACAACACGATGAATAACCAACACTGCAGCAGCGATAGGACTGCTCTGGCTCGCACTGACTGCTACCGCCGTGCAGCAGCGCTACTCCGCCGTTGCTGTAGTACTGGTTATTCTTTGTGTTTTACTATCCATGTTAATTTATTGCGACAACACGGATGTCGCACTAGAATAATGTGGGACCCGTCTGTCGAACTGACACATGATATTCAGTTTTGAAAATCATTTTGATTGTGATGGGAAACCAACGCCCTTTTATGTCTACAATGGGCGTCGCATGAAAGACGTGATGAGCAAAATTTGTTTGGGATGACTCCAACTACAAACTACAAAACCTAAATTACAAATATCTACCGATACATGAGAGACAATGCGCCTGACGACCCGCAGGAGATGCAGCTAGAATGCCGAACTCCTTGATAACGTATTATTAAGATCTGCAAAGTATATCAGAAGGTCAACTCATTTGTTTTCAGGAGCATCAATTATACGAATAGTAAAAGCAGCTGAACTTAGTTGTTTCAGCAGCTCAGTAATATGCTTCTCAGTACAAATCTTCATCAGTGGGACGAATGATCGCATAATCCCCCCTCTCCCCCCCCCCCCTTCTCCCCCCCCCCCCCTATGCACGCTATAGGTAGTCTAATATTCTCTTCGCGACTGCTACGCAAGTCTGACAGCGTTCAGTGATGTATTGTCTGTGGCATTCGTAATGTAGTAGCTTGCGTTCGTCTTTTAACAAGTTTTGTAGCGCAAATCGTTGTCGAAAAGACGACAGGAGGTGTTTAATTGTTTAGTTTTTACTTATTGTTTTCATTCGAATTTTAGTAGTAGAATGGAGTATGCCTGTTGTGTGGAGGTGATTTAGAAGCTTGCCCCAATTTGCGAACAACTGAAGACACAACTGGCCACGTTCAGGCATCTATCGGCTGCTGCCTCGGGTTGTGGCATCATTGGGGAAAATGGGGCTCCGTGAGCACCTGAAGTGACGCTTGTTTCGCCCATGGGCTCTGCTGCCGATATACCTCACAGCGTACACGACACAGGGGAACCACGCTCTCCCTAGGGTGAGTGGCAGGGGCTGTAACACAGTATGAGATTTTCACTCTGCAGCGGAGTGTGCGCTGATATGAAACTTCCTGGCAGATTCTAACTGTGTGCTGGGCCGAGACTCGAACTCGGGACCTTTGCCTTTCGCGGGCAAGTGCTCTACCAACTGACCCAAGCACGACTCACGCCCCGTCCTCACAGCTGCCAGTACCTCGTCTCCTACCTTCCAGACTTTACAGAAGCTCTCCTGCGAACCTTGCAGAACTCCTGAAAGAAAGGATATTGCGGAGCACTTGCCCGCGAAAGGCAAAGGTCCCTAGTTCGAGTCTCGGCCCGGCACAAAGTTTTAATCTACCACTAAGTTTCAGGCTGTAACCCGTTCGCGTCGATCGAGGCGGAGGGCGAATGTATGGACTCGCCGTCCGGACTCACCCATTCATCCTACAAGCGGCTGGTCCTTCAGCAGTGTCTGAATAGGCACTCGGTGGAAGGAATTTACTAGTTATCGGGAGGTCAAATATCTGGCACGCTATGGAGCGCTCAGGGTATTAGGGTCCATCGCTAGAAGCCGTATGTGCACTTGGAACGTCTACTGCATATCCTCACCCGAGATGTGGAGGCGATCCTGCCCGCGGCTGTCGAGGATGCAGGGTACAGTCATGAGCGAGTTTTAGCTCATGTTTCAACCAGTGGCCTTTGTGATACAGGTTCTGAGGCCATCCTCAGTTCGTATGAGCGTCTGGAGGAAGTGGTAAGGACCATTGGCCTTGCTCGTGTAATGAAAGCAGAGTTTACAAATTGCAGCATCGTACCCCGTTTTGTTCTCTCGTTCTTTGTAGAGCTCCACCCCTTCGTTTAACCGCCTAAACAAAGATATTCATTTCCTGCTGCCTCTTCCTGTCCCCCTGCCTCTGTCTGTACCTCTTAACTGAAATTAACTTGGTCGCCAGCCTTACTATAAAAATTTCACCCCGTGAATCAGATGCCTCTCTAACTGTCTGAAGATCCCTCGTCGATTCCTGGATCAGTGAACTTCAGTGGATATCAAAGTCGGGAGACTGGAAACTATGAGTAAAATTAGGCCAACACCTCTTCCGTTCATACAAAAAATATGGCGCATATGAACAAGAAATGAAAACGCAGCCGAAAACACATAAAAAGGAAAAAAAAACTGTTAAAATGAACATGCCAATATAAAGTAAGTATGAAGGAGGTGTATTATATTTTCCTATTGACATCTCGATACCTTTACACACTTTAATGTGTAGGGTTTAACTTAGCCTCAATAACATTATGAAATAGTGCCCTGCAAGTTAGTCACTCTAATCGAAAACTACGAGCCCTCCAGTCTGCTAATGAGCAAAATACCTTCCTCCCATCCGTAATTATAGCAAATTGCATTCGGAACTTCACCTTTCACTGCGAAAGCTGCGTCTCTTCACGTTCCAGTGCTCCATGTAGGACTGCCAAACTCTTATTTCGTGTTGCTCTCACGCTATTCCTCTCTCGGCGCTCACGATTCACGCTTGCGGCCGCCAAAACCAAATTAATACCGACTGCCGGCACCCCCCACCCCCATGCTCCCTCACTGGAACACACCTTTCACCTTCTTACTCCTTTAACTGGTTCTCACTTGACGATCCCTGAAACTCAGTCTCCAACAGTTTTCTGCTGACTAGTTGATCCCTAACCAGCACTCCATATGAGTAAACTAATTGCAAATTTACCTGTTGTTGCTCGTACTTCAGGTAACTGGGCTATGCTTGGCTCTGTCTGAAAATGACTAGCTCGATAATGTTGTAGGGTCAAGCTGCACACGTCCCCGAGAAGCTAACTTGCTCCAAATAATTGGTTATAGCAGTGGTCCTGCAGTGAAATAGTCTGCCGGCCGCTGCGGCCGAGCGGTTCTAGGCGTTTTAGTCTGAAACCACGCTCCTGCTACAGTCGCAGGTTCGAATCCTACCTCGGGCATGGATGTGTGTTATGTGCTTAGGTTAGTTCGGCTTAAGTAATTCTAAGCCTAGGGGACTGATGACCTCAGATGTTAAGTCCCATAGCACTTAGAGCCATTTGATTATTTTAGTAAAATAGTCAATGCACTGTCTACATTTACCAATTAATAAAATAAACAGACATATTAAACGAAGAGAAGTGAATTTTATTCTAACGTCTGCAATTGACATAGATGATAGAGAATTATGTTGAAAAATGTATGTTCAGAAAGTACATTTCAAATAAATGGAAAGTGGTCCTACGATATGCAATAGGCAGAAAATAGCTTTATCGAATGCAGTAAAGTTGTGTTGAGAGGGTTACGAGAATGGTCGCACAGTACCCAAGCTATATAGTTATCAAAACTAAGTACATTCGCCAACTCAAAATAATTCACGGTTCAATATAACAGATTGCACAATAAGAGACTAGAGAAAATTAATAGAAGCTCATTCTGTGTCTATTTTCAATTAAGTAATGCAGTCGCGAAAAGCTCTGCACTGGAGCACATTCAGATCTCGCAAAAACTAAGTCCTTCCAGAAGTTGAAGTGTGGTAGTGGCCATTCACTGCGCAGAATCTATCACCCACTCGACCGAAGAGATGCACTTTATCACAGGCAGGTTTGCCTTCTTCAAGAACAAACTTAAGAATGGCCAGAATCGCTTCCTTGAGCTCACCACCCGAAAGAAGTCTTTCCACTTCACCCACTGGTGTCTCGCCACTCTCTGCTTCTCCATTCGCTGAAGGCCGTCTCCATCAAAACACATCTTTCTTAAGTTCTACTTATGTGATTTGGCTCAACTTGGAGACTTTCTGCACTAAACTAACATACTAAAACAATATTTAAACGAAGAAATGTACACTCTCAGCTCATTTTCAATTAATATAAATAAGTTATTTCTAAATAAGGCAGCATTCTTGACAGTGCACTCTCATTAAATGACAACACACTGTTGGTATTATTGTTTAAACAATTATTTATGCCCCTTTAAGGTATCTTCTCCTGTCACTCTTTACAAAAGTGGTGTCAGCCAAACCATGCAACTGACCACTTCTTAAATTACCATAATTTCGTACTAGGAATTGAATTGAACCGTTAAATAAATATCTGTCAAAACTAGTAATGTATATAGTAAGTACAATCACAAGTGCAACAAAATATGATGTATTTATCCTGCATTCAGTTGATATGTAACTGTGGAAAATACGATGTTCTGACAGGCGTTTACATAATGAAAAATATACAAATATATAAAAAATCCATAAATAAATTAGATAAAGATGATTGGCTTTCAGGGAAGATACCTATAGCGCAATTCTACTGTCCAAGACAAGATTTGTTCAAATTTAAAAGCTGTCAATTCCAATCTTCACTGCGAAAATGTTTAGTATCTGTAAATTATTAACTTTTGTAATTTTAAAGATATTGAAAATATCATTGTTCCATTGAAAGTGCCCCATTTTTCTGAGCTCGCAGATGTATTCAGGTCGCATTTTTTATGTATCTGTGATTTATTGTCGAATTGCTAAGAGCAGTAAGCAGCCATATTTCAGACTGTCTGATGCTGGTGCATCACTGGTCCTCTTAAGCAAGCGACCACTGTCCAAATTCGCCGGTCTGGGTTTTACCTGCTTCCTGTTACTCGCTCCACATCTCTGTACCTGGGACTGGCTAGTTTTCAATTGCACACACGAATTCACCTCCCCTCCTGCCAACTCTATGCAGCCAAACTGCTCGCCCTCATATGCGAAACGCTACGCTCGCCTCTCGTGCTGTCTCCCACTATTTTGATGGCCACTCAGGGATGACTCACCAAAACAGCTGTCGTCCAGGCACTTTATAACTATATAAATAAAAAAAAAACACTTTGCAGCTATATACCCAACTCCAGCTGGCGTTCACAAATAGCCCCCGAGTTTCCAGAGACGCTACGTTCCAGAACTGCTCCAGGTATCGTATACCCAAACATTGCCATGGACGGATTTACTTTATTGCAACCTATAGTCCTAAGACTTTTGAATCTGAGCAGGTTAGATACATCTGTCTTCTGACTATGTGGCTGCACAATTCACACATTTCACCTGGAACCACTAGCCAGAAAGGTGTTATTTCCCCTGCGGTCGAGATGTGGCCAGAATCCATAGCAGATTTCTCCGTTTGCGCTTAACTCTGCAATGACTGACACTAAGTTAAACATTCCCACAAGGTCCCCCTAAATGTAGGATCACACATAGTTTTGTCCTGCCTAATTCTATGGTGGTCTTTCAAATTCAGGAGGTGCTTTGCGTGAAAAATGCGGAGTGGCCTTTTGTAGCCACTTCTTGGTGTTCGGAAACGGCACCCATTCGTACCGTAGTGCGTACTCTTACTCCCACACTGCACTTAGTAAATAATATGGATTATCATAATTGTCTGCCTCAAGCAGATTGTTGGTGCGTTTTCCGAATCATTCTCACCACAATACCTCGTCGTCTCCACACGTTAACTGTGATAATTAGTTTGACCTTTTGATATATGCGAGGCTTTTGGAGATGAAATATCGGTTGCCCTTTGCACCTTAGAGGTATTAGTGGTCGGGGAGAGCGTTGTACATGGGAAACTTTTCAGACTTTCACTTTTAGCCACCTCTGAAATATTAGTTCAATAATTTTTTTATTTCAGTTATAAATTTACGGCATTCGTTTTTGTGTTCTGTAGTCTTTTTTCGAAAAATTAGAAAAATTGCCCCAGAAAATTAGGCTTTCTCCTAATGTGAAAACATGGTCGAAGGGCAACATGCTTGTGCATCAAAGAACAAATATTCTATCAGTATTTTAAAGCGTTGCACGCACAAAAAATTTGTAACTGACGTCACCACTGTCCACGCGTCATATAACTACTTTTAAAAATAAATAGAATTTTACTTGCCAAACAATTCTGTAACTGAAGAATTAATAATATGTTCCATACAGCTTCAGTATATTAGACAGCACTCAAATGGATGAAACTCGCAATATCTCCAAGTGCTGCACAAGGCGCAACCTGAGGTTTAGCAACATCAAAAAGCTGTGTAAAATGGCGGAAACTGCATGTGGCGATCTCTACTGCACGTTAGTTCATGTAATTCTAAAATCGGTCACTAGTGAAGCATCGACCAAAATACGTTTTCCTAGGTACGCTATCCCACAGGAACAATATTCTCCGCTGTACATAGTTAATACCATCAACTGCATGGCTCAAATCGATGGCCAAAGTCATATATTTGGGGCAGAGCACATTGAATTTTTGCTCAGTCGTAGAATAATCAGTGCTTTGTAATATCTTACACGCTTTTGTTAGGCAGATAGCACTGAAATGGACGCTCGGATGTGCAATTCCATAGTACAGTAAGTGTAAGAAGATCCCTGACAGCAGCTGTGGGCTGGGTGAGGCAATTTCGTGCACCTACATCAGCAACGTGATAAGATTTTGTAAACGTCTATCTGGCAACGTCTCAGATGTCGCAGTTACATAGTGGACTATTGCCTTCGCCTGCAGCCATTAGCTACAACATCGCTTCTAGCTGGCAAGGAAATTCTTACAGCGACTCGACTATAGCCTACCATTTGCTACGGTTTTTATGAAAGGGTGTAATTACTTTGCTAGTTTAAGAATGAAAGTGTACTGGTGATTGGTAGGTGAAAGTTGCATGCAGTTCACAGCCCAAACACGAATAATTCTCATGTGCATATACTTTCATTCCCTAAGAATAAACTTCTTCTTAGAAATCTGTGGCCCCTGTGTCGACAGTATGGGTTCTATTTATACTGAAATTGCAATCTGTGGGAGGGGGTAGGGAGCCGCAGTCCTGTAATTTGCACCGGCCTGGTCTCTTAACTCTACGTAGCTTCCCAGTACAGTGATAGATGAAGTGTTAGCTTTTCACGAGATATTATTATCCGACATGGATTGCTACTTTCTTAGGCAGATTATCACGTGACAAACCATAGTCATTACAAAGTCATACGCTCACATCGATTGGTGATGTGCAAATGCACACACAAAAGAGTCAATACATCTAAATGATATGGTATTCACACACTAATTATTAATAAGAAACCTTCCTAGTATGTAACTGGTCAACACAGCTGGCACACTCTCAGTTCGAAATACATCTCTACACGTAGCCAACCATGCTTGTCTATACATTACCTGAGAAAAAAAGTGAGTCATCCATAGGGAAGGAGGAAACGAAATGAAACTTCACGGATTGGGATGGTACGTGATGTTGTTTCAGTGACTACCAAATCGAGTCAAATTTACAAAGAACTTGGCAGTAAGGGCCCACTTATTACTCTGACATGGCAACCCCTATGGATTGGATGCATCCACTCATTCAGTTGAGAAGATGTCGTAAGATAAGTGTCTCCTATCCTGAGGCAAGCTAGTTCACTACTAAGGAATTCGTGCTTTATATCCTGTGTATTTATCTTGGGACGCATTTTATATGGGAGTATGTTCCACACATACACTGTTGGACGCAAATATGGGGATTTTGTTGACCATGGGAGTGCCTCAGCATCACGCTGACAATCCACAGGGACGTGTCATTAGTGTACTAGCCTTGTTCTGCTGAAAATGGCACCACGATACTGTCACAAGAGAAGTAACACATGAGGACAGGGAACATCTGTGATGTACTGTTGTGCTATCAGAATTCATTTAGTAATTGCCAGCCGTGACCTGAAATGGTTCCCGATGGCTCCCCACACCATGACGACAGGAGTAATACCTCTGTGCCTCTCCAAATCATTGGAAGAATCGTACCTGTCTCCAGATCGTCGCTATACTAACCGACGATGGTCATCCATGGTTGCGCAGAACACGTTGTGATACCAAACAACAGCAATGCATACTACTTCCCTGTCACTCCAGGTTCAACCATTTGTGTTGTGGTGTTCATGGCATCCTGTACATGGGAAGATAACTCCCTAATCTGGCTGCTGATAGTCGCTGATTAGTGGTGCAGAATAACACAGTGTGCTTCGGGGAGTCCATTACCTGTTCTCGGCTGGCATGCACAGATGTGAAGTGGTTACCAAGTGTTTAGGGCATAATATAGTGGTGCTGCTTTGCGGTGTTTAGATTAGGTCGACCGGAAACTTGACGATAAGTAGGCTCTCTCTGACGTGCCCATGCAGTTCAGTATGCACCCTCTATCACATCCAAATGCCCCCCCCCCCCCACCCTCCCAATTTCTGAATTTTGCATGATTCGATCAGCCAGCAAATGTAGACCCAAAAGTAGGCCCCTTTCAAACGTTGTTTGGTGTCGAAAACACAGTCTCCCACGAACACTCGGTACCTCCGTGTACTTAGTGATTGCTCACCATCTTAAAGTGTTCCCGTTCCTTATAAAGGCTACCAGGACTGGTTACAACACTATACATGATGAGCACTAATGCATTCTGGTTGCTATTTTACCTGTCACAAAGAATAGGACCTCTAATCATTTACAGACCTATCAGTGGTGTGCATGTGTATGAAATTGCATTGACATGCCACTATGTCCTCTGAGTACTTCACTCTGTCAGTCAGTATAGCTCCCTGTCTACTGGATAGATTTGTTTGCAGATCAGAGCAGTAGGACATCGTTCATAACAACACGACAGCGCCAGAGTGATTCGGTGCTTCATAAATTTCTAAATTTTTTAAATTTTATTGTCAAATTATTTTCAGTAACAGTTTCTAGTGACTGTATGTTTAAGAAACCCTTTAGACACATGAAGATTCCTATTTGGCATTTTATTTAACAAGTAATAAGTAATGAAGTTACATGTTACGGCATGCATGCAGCAGCCGAGCAGCCATTAGAATTGTAGCATCGCCCTGGTAGTGCCTTGATAGCTAAATGTAGGAGCTCAACGATATATCGTTCTGTGCGCAAATGACATGACTTTCGTGGCCACGTATACCGATCAATGCTTTCTAACGGCAACAGCTGCTCGCTTCTGTACGTTGTTCTCTCCGCTTAGTAATAATCATGACTGCAAGAACCAGAGATGTTAAACATTATTCAGAGGTGTCGTGATGCCGCTAAATGTTATGTCAAGGTCGTTCGCACGATATTGCGCCCACCCGCCGCTACCAACAAACCTCAACAAGACTTTTGGGTACTGGGAACACTGTTGCGTTATTCTAATAGTTAGTAGATAAGTAGTTGTCGATAAAAAAAACGCCTTTTGCAGCATATCGAGGTTTCTTACGTGCAATCGATCTCCCATCTCTTCCCGATCTACACCCATTTCTCCTTCTATCACGTCAGCAAGCAGGTACTTCTCCATATGGAGGACCTCAGTGAATTTTCCATCTATACTCTCTCATGGTCAGACAGAGATTCCGAAATCAGATACTGGACTGTAAGGCGTACCCAGGAGCAGATATAGACTCAGATCACAATATAGTAGTGATGAAGAGTAGGCTGAAGTTCGAGACATTAGTCAGGAAGAATCAATACGCAAAGAAGTGGGATACGGAAGTAGTAAGGAATGACGAGATACGTTTGAAGTTCTCTAACGCTGTAGATACAGCAATAAGGAATAGCGCAGTAGGCAGTACAGTTGAAGAGGAATGGACATCTCTAAAAAGGGCCATCACAGAAGTTGGGAAGGAAAACATAGGTACAAAGAAGGTAGCTGCGAAGAAACCATGGGTAACAGAAGAAATACTTCAGTTGATTGATGAAAGCAGGAAGTACAAACATGTTCCGGGAAAATCAGGAATACAGAAATACAAGTCGCTGAGGAATGAAATAAATAGGAAGTGCAGGAAAGCTAAGAGGGAATGGCTGCAGGAAAAATGTGAAGATATCGAAAAAGATATGATTGTCGGAAGGACAGACTCAGCATACAGGAAAGTCAAAACAACCTTTGGTGACATTAAAAGCAACGGTGGTAACATTAAGAGTGCAACGCGAATTCCACTGTTAAATGCAGAGGAGAAAGCAGATAGGTGGAAAGAATACATTGAAAGCCTCTATGAGGGTGAAGATTTGTCTGATGTGATAGAAGAAGAAATTGGGGTCGATTTAGAAGAGATAGGGGATCCAGTATTAGAATCGGAATTTAAAAGAGCTTTGGAGGACTTACGGTCAAATAAGGCAGAAGGGATAGATAACATTCCATCAGAATTTCTAAAATCATTGGGGGAAGTGGCAACAAAACGTCTATTCACGTTGGTGTGTAGAATATATGAGTCTGGCGATATACCATCTGTCTTTCGGAAGTGCATCATCCACACAATTCCGAAGACGGCAAGAGCTGGCAAGTGCGAGAATTATCGCACAATCAGCTTAACAGCTCATGCATCGAAGCTGCTTACAAGAATAATATACAGAAGAATGGAAAAGAAATATGAGAATGCGCTAGGTGACGATCAGTTTGGCTTTAGGAAAAGTAAAAGGACGAGAGAGGCAATTCTGACGTTACGGCTAATAATGGAAGCAAGGCTAAAGAAAAATCAAGACACTTTCATAGGATTTGTCGACCTGGAAAAAGCGTTCGACAATATAAAATGCTGCAAGCTGTTCGAGATTCTGAAAAAAATAGGTGTAAGCTATAGGGAGAGACGAGTCATATACAATATGTACAACAACCAACAGGGAATAATAAGAGTGGACGATCAAGAACGAAGTGCTCGTATTGAGAAAGGTGTAAGACAAGGCTGTAGCCTTTCGCCCCTACTCTTCAATCTGTACATCGAGGAAGCAATAATGGAAATAAAAGAACGGTTCAGGAGTGGGCTTAAAATACAAGGTGAAAGGATATCAATGATACGATTCGCTGATGACATTGCTATCCTGAGTGAAAGTGAGGAAGAATTAAATGATCTGCTGAACGGAATGAACAGTCTAATGAGTACACAGTATGGTTTGAGAGTAAATCGGAGAAAGACGAAGGTAATGAGAACTAGTAGAAATGAGAACAGCGAGAAACTTAACATCAGGATTGATGGTCACGAAGTCAATGAAGTTAAGGAATTCTGCTATCTAGGCAGTAAAATAACTAATGACGGACGGAGCAAGGAGGACATCAAAAGCAGACTCGCTATGGGAAAAAAGGCATTTCTGGCCAAGAGAAGTCTACTAATATCAAATACCGGCTTTAATTTGAGGAAGAAATTTCTGAGGATGTACGTCTGGAGTACAGCATTGTACGGTAGTGAAACATGGACTGTGGGAAAACCGGAACAGAAGAGAATCGAAGCATTTGAGATGTGGTGCTATAGACGAATGTTGAAAATTAGGTAGACTGATAAGGTAAGGAATGAGGAGGTTCTACGCAGAATCGGAGAGGAAACGAATATGTGGAAAGCACTGATAAGGAGAAGGGACAGGATGGTAGGACATCTGCCAAGACATGAGGGAATGACTTCCATGGTGTTAGAGGGAACTGTAGAGGGCAAAAATTGTAGAGGAAGACAGAGATTGGAATACGTCAAGCAAATAATTGAGGACGTAGGTTGCAAGTGCTACTCTGAGATGAAGAGGTTGGCACAGGAGAGGAATTCGTGGCGGGCCGCATCAAACCAGTCAGTAGACTGATGACAAAAAAAAAAAAAAAAACTCTCTCCTCTCTGTGTAATTAGCACTGGAATTTCTTTTCCACTCTTACAACGGAACTAAAGCAGAACAACACAGCTCTCTAAAAACCTAGAGACAACTGCCTTTAAAGATCAGAAGACTTCCAGACTGCAGAAATTTTTTAAAACTTTTATTTAATTTCCACACTTATTAAGCAATTTAAATATTAATTAACAAATAATGAATCATATTTTTAATAAAAACTGCGTCTTATTGTTTTTAATTATTAATCCCATAAAACTGCGAGTGTAAAGGAAACACTGCGGTCAGGCCTTGAAGACTAAACCGAGCCGGATAGCGCAGTGGTTAGCATACTGGACTCTCATTCGGAAGGACGACATTTCACACTCGTGTCTGATCATCCTGATTAAGGTTTCTCGTGATTTCCTTAAATCGCTTAAGGCAAATGCCAGGATGGTTCCTTCGAAAGGACACGATCGCTTTCCTTCTCCACCCTTCCCTAATCCGCGCTTGTGCTCCGTCTCTGATGACCTCGTTGGCGACTGGACGTTAAACAATGACCTCCTCCTCCTTCTGAAGACTAAGGGATAGCCGACTGACCACCGTTTTATTCTCGGTCATTCATCATCAGATATGGTATAGAATGGTATGCATGGATCAGCATACCGTACTCTCGGCCATTACCGACATTTCGACCTTGGAGTCGCTGTGTCTCAATCAGGTAGCTGCTCCGTTGGTATCACGAGACCAAATGCAGTCCAATTTAGTCCTCCCACCAAGGAGAAATCCCTGATAGCGCTGGGTCCCCCTCCCCCCCCCCCCCTCACTCCAGTGACGGTCTGTCAAGTTGAACACTTGGCTGCAAAGGTGGACAACTGGGAGCATTCTCGATAAATTAAAATTTGTCACATGAATGGGAAACAACAAACAAAATATATTTTTTTCTATTTCTAGAGATTCAACAGTATTATTGATTATTGATGTATGTAAGTTTTCTCATATTATTCGACAAGTAGGTAAAAATAACAAGGTGTCACTTTTATTAAAAAATTACAAGTTAGTACCTGTTAACTAATATTCAGATTTATTCATACACATGGAATTTAAACAAAACAAAAATTAAGCTGCTAGTACGATTCGAACCAGCATTTACACGATTGTAATACTTCTGCCCGACTCCGCAGCTACTAAAGCCATTACTGATAAACTCGAGAACTTCTTTACTTAAGTGATTTGATTTTAAATTTCCCGAAATCTGTTCCATATGTGACGTTCTGATGGTCTGGTGTCCACAGGAAGCCCACGGACCCTGAACTGGATGTATCATGGCCACCTTTCACCGCAGACGACGCAGCCTACCTGTACGTAGGCCGGCAGGGATTCAGTGTCCAACGGCGGCCGTTTGCCGAAAGGGTAGCGTTCTGGGACGACCTGTACAAACGCTATGGTGGCTAGAGAGACTGCACAGTACTTCCACACTACAACAAGAGGTATTGGCCTCACATCACACACAATGAAACCCTCAGCGCTCTCTTCATACCGTGCACAGATGCCAATAATCAACTATAACGTCTCTTAAAGTATTTGTAGTTGTAAAGGAAGCCATTGTTCGAAGAAACGACACTTATGCTAAATTTGTAATAAAGAAATGCAAACAAAACACACGTATTACGTTATTATTTCAGCCTTTATCCTGAAACGGAATTTGCTATTAGATTTCAACACGGAAATTTGTGATCTGTCTGAATTGCATCAACAAGGGAACTAAGGCATGGCGAATAAGATACATTTGAAAAGATCTATTAGAAGGTGGTCTCATGGCCATAACAACAAAGAAGTAAAGGAAACAAAATTAAATTGTCTTTACTGTACTACGATCGATAATCTATTAACTTTTATTTCATATTATCACATCGTTTTAATACATATGAAAAGATGCATAACAATGAAGCTTTATTTCCTTAATAATATAAATACTCATTCCTTTTATATAACAGTTTGAAATTAAACCACAGTTAGTTAAACCTGAAGAATTGAACCGCAAAGGGGCAATTCAACAACTTACTTTCTGAAGTTAAGGTTCCAATGGCCATTTCAACACTGGATTTTAACTTTTGTCCTGTCTTCCATCTCCTCCCGTGAGACATCAATCCTCGGTCAAATTCTTTTTTCTAGGATACCATCCCACCTTCATTTGAGTTGGATCTAAGCATTATTGCGTGAGAAGCGATGTTGGAAAATAAGGAAAGGTAGAAAACGTAGAAGAGAAGTGAAAGTAAAGGAAACGAGGCAATTGACTTTGGAGAAATGGAGTATGGTTAGATGTGAGGGAGGAATGAAACTGGAAAGTGGGAAAGGGGGAAAGGAGGAAGTGTGAAAGACAAAGCAGAGCAAAAAGTGAGGGTGTAGAGGAAAAAACAGTGGAGAGAGGGAAATGAAAAAGGAAGAAAATATGAAAGGATGGAGAATGGAAGAATGAAATCGTAAAGCAAGATGTGAAAGGGAAAAAGAAGCAATTGCGAAAGATAAAACCAAAGAAGAACAGTAGAAAGAAGGAAAAGGACACAAAAGAATATGTGAAACAAGTAAGAGGGAAATAATGAAGCATGACAAGAAAGAAAGTGGAAAGAAGGAAAGGAGCAAAGAAGAAAAATTGAAATAAGAAAGGTAGAAGAAGGAAACGGGATAGAAATGTGGAAAGATGGAAATGTGAATGAAGAAGTATGGGAAAGAAGGAAGAAATGAAAGGAAAGAAGTAAGCCAGGAAAGGAAGAGGGAATGAAACAGTGAGTAGGAAGGAGAGAATGAATGAAAGAAAGAATGAAACATGGATGGCTAGTAACAAAGAATGGAGAAAACAGAAAAAGTAATCAGTAAAGAACGGAAAAAAGAAGGCAGCAAAAAAAGAAGCTAAGAAATAAAAAGGGAATGAAATTAGACAGGAAGGATGAAAAATGTGAGGAAGGATAGTACTAAGATAGCCAACCAAAAATCAAACAGGAATTATATAGGAGTAGGCCTAATAATTCATAAGAAAATAGGAATGTATGTAACCAACCACGAGCAGAATAACTGAACATATTATTGCAGTCAAGATAGTCATACAGTCAACCTGCACCACAGTTGCAAAAATTTATATCCCTACTAGCTCTATAGGTTATTAAGAGTTAAAACAATGTATGATGTGATAAAGGAAATTGTTCAGTTAGTTAAGGTAGATGAATGCTTAATTGTGATGGGTAATTGGAATTTGACAGGAAAAGGAACAGAAGGAGGACATGGGTGGGAGAGAAAGCAATGAAAGAGGGGGCTAGCCGATAGAATTTTGCACATGGCATAATTTAATTATCCCTGACAACGAGTTTAAGAATCATGTATTCTGCTTTATACATGGAAGAGAGGGAACACTTGAAGATTTCAGACTAATTACATTATATATATATATATATATATATATATATATATATATATACATATATATATATATGTATATGTATATGTATGAAATCTTGAAGATACACTCCTTAAATAATGAAGAATAATGAAGAATGTACTAAGCTCAATTTCAAAGAAGGCAGACGCTATCAAATCACCAGTTTAATGTGTAATGGTTGTAGAATAATTACACCAATTATTTACAGAAGAAAAACTGGTAGAAAACGACTTTTGAGAAGATTAGCCTGCGTTCTGAAGAAATATAGGAACACTTAAACCCATACTAACCCTACATATTATCTTAGAATTAGGCAGATGAAAGGCAAACATACTTTTGTAGCGCTTTTTAATTGTGCATGAACATTTTAATAGACACATACATACATAAATGAGCACTGACATACATAACTAACATTTGAAAAGAAATAGGTGCTAGATTCACAAAGGAAGTATTTTGTACTGTAACCAACAGTTAAATGTGGAAAATGCACCTTAAGTTTACTTTATATGAAAATGTTCTTTATATGTGAACATACAAATATACGCTGAATGCAAATATTGCTAACACTTCATCAGAATTAAGCATAGGATTCATCAAAATTAGTGTTGCACTGTATCCCTAAACTGTTCCATTTCCAACATTGAACCACAGTATAAATTTGTCACTTGTGTGCAGATGGCGACACATGGATCTTATGAAATAGTCTTTAGAATCTTTAACATTCCTCACACCAGTGTGGGGGATGTTTCCAGAATGAACAGTTCTGCAAGGGTAGCAGGAGAGCTTCTGTAAAGTTTGGAAGGTAGGAGACGAGGTACTGGCAGAAGTAAGTAAATGTGCAAGGAAGGTGGCAGAATTTACGGATATGAATTATTGTGCCAACGCCCTCTGAAAATACATGAACTATATTTCCATAAATCACTTCTAAATAAAATCAAAATTTAAATATAATGCTCAAAAATTCGAAACACACGACGAAGCCAAAGACAATCAAACTGATCAAGCACCGTTTCAGGGTGGGAAGAAAATGTTACTTAAATCTTTATTTCATTGTAGCAATTACACTGCAGGTATTCGTAACAGCCAAGGAGACTGACATAAAGCACGGAAAACGAATGTAATTATGGCGAAAGACAGCGGTCGAACAAGGTTCCACACACAGAGATTAAACTTAGATAGCTCTTTGCACCAGAGATCACTGAACACGAACAAAGATTCAATATTTGTACCAAAATAAATTTTTTTCAAAATACATAAGATTTGAAGCAGAAAACACACATGGCACAACCAGCGTAACTTGCTTTCTAACGTAGTAACACTAGTAATGAAATTTACCGGTTAATGTACTATGACGACAACCAAAGTTAATTGATACCACGCTTTTCGAGTCACTATGGTAATCAAACTAAATATTTCCGTATCTACATTGTCTGCGTTATTTATCAAAATAAACGTGAATCATTTATTGGCACTACTCAAATAAGCTACAGACTAGTTGACAAGCATATTACGATTTTTGCCCCAGACATTAAATTTATTAAAATGCAAGGATGTTTTGCGTTAGTGTTAGCATTACCAATGCAGATATTTCTATTGTTGACTGGGGACAGTGTACTTAATAACATTACTTCAGTATACGCTTAATTTGCAGACTAATAATTATACCTATTACAAGTGGTAGGCTTTTATGTGTGTTAGTATGTCCGAGTATGCATGGCACAAGAAGCCACTAAAATTAATTTTTCCCTGGGTAGCAGGTCAGATGATGAATTGTGGGTGCGTGGACACAATATGGTTAGTCTATACTGACAGATGTACTTCATGTCACGACATAGTTACGACCATGCAGAAACATCAGATAGTAAACTATGTGATGTGTTTGTGGGAAGACCATTTGACACAGAGAAAATAAGCAACATTCTGAAGTGCGTACATATCAAGGCACCAATGATCATAATATCTGTACCTATACCAATAACACCCTGTAAATAAAAATTTGTACTTTAACATTATAAAACACACGTCTGTACCATTGCTGGTCTAACTTTCAGCTGTAACGATCTGGCAGATACCAAGCCACTACGCATCAGGATGGGCGAGAAAAATGGCGAGGGAGAGCAGATTCACGACAGGATGTGCGGGTAAACAGCGTAGTATTTACAGGCATTTAGCCCACTGCGGAATGCACTGATACCCTGATGGCGCCTGGGACTTCCATTGTCCTATGTCGTGGCCGGCAGCTACCGCGGTGCCATGTGTGTTTCTAGCGCTGAAGAATGAGCACTGCCCGCAGAGGTCCTCGGAAGTTGTACCGGAGTTCCTCAGCGGGTGGTGGCTGGGTGCGCACGAGCTCCAGACAATGGTGAAATTCTCCAAGTGCCACAACAGCACCGCCACAGTCGTGGCGAAACTCGTGGCGAAGCCTGTCAAGTTAATCAGCGAGCTGCCAGCCAGCAGAGTTTCATCACCAAGGATTAGCCGTGGTTTCTCTGAAGCTCAAAAGGCTGTCACTCTCCCCGTTTCTCAACGCAGACGGAATAGCGAGATGACTGAATGCTTTGAACGCCTACGCTCGCTTATTTATACCGTTATACCTACACTTCTGAAGCAGCCCTACTGGGGTGGCGTGGAGACGAAGGGGTAGGGCCTACAACTTGGATTGCTGTATTCTTGTTCTGTCAGCTTTTTCTAGCTCCACCTACTCAGAGCACGGGTTGCTCACTCACGTATGCAATGTATGAGTTTCTCGGTAACACGCTAGTGCTGCGAGTTACAAAATGTTACTTCACTCCTGGTCGCCCTGTGGTGCGGCGTTAGTGATTCTGAGCTCCTCGGCCGTGACCGATGTGGCAGACCGTGTCCGTCCTGAGTATTTTGATGTGATGTCAATTGGAATTTTGTGGTAAGGTCTTATATGACCAAACTGCTGAGGTCATCGGTCCCTAAGCCTACACACTACTTGAGCTAACTTTAACTAATTTACGCTATGGGCAACACACACGTCCATGTCCGAGGAAGGACTCGAACTTCCGACGGCGCACGGACCGTGACAAGGCGCCTCAGAACACGCGGCTATCCCTCGCGATTTGTGATGTGGCTGGCTCTGAGCGCTATGGGAATTAACATCTGAGGTCATCAGTCCCCTAGAACTTAGAGCTACTTAAACATAACTAACCTAAGGACATCACGCACATCCATGCCCGAGGCAGGATTCGAACCTACGACCGTAGCGGTCGCGCGGTTCCTACTGAAGCGCCTAGAACCGCTCGGCCAAACCGGCAGGCGATTTGTGATGTCAACAATACTGTGCAGTAGCTTACTTTATTAGCACACTGGCTGCACTGGCTGCATGGCCGGAAAAAAACTTTATAGAATTTACAGTCACTTGCCGAACTTTTTCGGGGCACAGCACACCCCGCACCTCCCCCTTCCCTCTTTCGAAACATTTGTCCCGAATCCTCCAAGACTAGTCTTCCCTCGGAACTACTATTACCTATTAGACTCTCAACCGCTCTGACAGCTTTAACTATGGTTTGTCCGATAAGGGTCTCCCCCTCATCGACAAGTACATGGGCTGGTCCCGGCGGAGGTTCGAGTCCTCACTCGGGCATGGGTGTGTGTGTTTGTCCTTAGAATAATTTAGGTTAAGTAGTGTGTAAGCTTAGGGACTGGTGACCTTAGCAGTTAAGTCCCATAAGATTTCACACACATCTGAACATCTGATAAGTACATGATATTACTTCTTAAGAGCAGTTTCCAGAACCTTATTACAATTAATCTAATTTCAACGACGGTCAAACTGTGACAGAATACCCACAGCTACACTGCTTTCAACCATCTGTGTTATAATTAGTTCCATTACGGTACTTTTCGTCTGTGAGGGAGGCTGGTGACTCAAGCAGGAATAGAAGTGCTATGCATAATCAAATTCAGCTTAGTCAGGTATGTAAGCAATATTTTTTTTCATTTCAACACGATATTTACTTACAATAACCTCAAACCACGGCGTAAAGGGTTCTCACCGACACTTGTAGGGAGTATTATGTACGCATTATGGATTTACCTTTCAATTTTCTTTTCAGTAACTTTTGTGAAATAACTGTGAAAGGTCTAGAATGGCAGGAGAAGCTGATGCCAATGAAGGCAATTCTTGTGAGTGGATGAGCTATAAGGTCTCTAGTGCCATTAAAAAAAAGAGTAGAAACGCTATAGCGGTTAGCGCTTTTGGCCAGTAACACTGTGGTCCTGAGTTTGATTCCCGGCGACCACTTGAAATTTTTCTGTAATACTTACTTTACTTTACTTTTCCGTGTCCAGATCAAATTTTATTTTTCCAATAGTTAGCCACCACAACGACTTTGTCGTTGGCTTGTAGCAGGTCACTAAAACTGCAGGGCTCCGGCAGTAGTCGGCACATGAGCAGATGTGCCTCGTCTTGTACCTCTCCGCATACGCAAAGAACGTCGTCATCGTTAGTCAGCAGTCCCCACTTACACAGATTAGTTTTGCATCTGGGTACACCAGCTCTCAGCCTATTTAGTGTTCTCCACACTGTATAAGGAAGTTTGTTTCCAGATGCCATTTGCTCTTTCGGTATTATCTGCAGTGCGGTTTGTTCATTCTCCCATCTACGGACTCTATTATCTTCCTGTGAACCGTCAAGCATCTTGGTTCTTGCAATGAAGCTATTTCTAGACTTAAGCCTCCGAGCCTGAGTGACGTACCCTTTCAGTGGGTGTCGAGAATCTGTTTCTTTCTTTGTTCTTTGAGCGTCTGCTGCCATCTGCCTTCTGATCTTGGATGGGGCAATTCCAGCAAGTAGGTACAAATTACCCGTTGGTGTGGGTCTGAGACAGCCTGTAACAATTCGCATTGTCTCATTTACACTTACATCAACCTGTTTAGCATGTTCAGATGCTTCCCATACTGGCGCTGCATAGTCTGCTGCAGTAACACACAGAGCAAGTGCTGATGTTCTCAGTGCTGATGGTTGAGCTCCCCATTCATAGTTTGTCAGCCTGCGGATGATGTTATTCCTGGAGCAGACTTTAGCCTTGGTGTTTTGGCAATGCTGCTTGAAGGAAAGCGTTCTGTCAAGCACAACCCCAAGGTATTTAGGTGTTGGACAGTGCTTTAGCTTCTTACCTTGCCATGTAACGTCGAGCTCAACTCCAGCATCTCTATTGCGCAGGTGGAAAGCACATACTTGGGTTTTGTCAGGGTTTGGCTTGAGGTGATTTGCGTCATAGTATTGAGCCAGTTCTTCAAGCGCTCTAGAGAGATTTCCAGATGTTGCATCAAAATTGGACCCCTGGACCACCACAGCAGTGTCATCAGCATATACGAACAGTCTTGCATCTTGAGGTATAGGTTGGTCATTTACACATTATAAAGTATGGGAGAAAGTACACTTCCTTGTGGTAAGCCATTCTTCTGCAGTCGCCATCTACTGTTCTTACCATTTAGGGCGACATAAAATCTTCGATTCTGCAGAAGACTACCAATAACCATCGTCAACCTACAGTCCCCTGTGAGGTGATATAATTTGCGCAATAGCTTTCTGTGGTTTACCGTGTCGTATGCAGCAGTAAGATCTATGAAAGCTGCTCCAGTTATTAATTTTTTTTCAAACCCGTCTTCTATATGGTGCGTCAGATTAAGTATTTGCCCATAACAAGATCTTCCTGATCTGAAACCGGCTTGTTCCTTTATGAGCTTTCCATCTATAGCTTCTGCCACCCGGTTGAGAATCATCCGCTCCAGTATCTTATAGAGATGGCATAGAAGTGACACTGGTCTGTAACTTTCTGTAATAGAAAGGACCGGGAGCAAGGGCCACTCAGTCTTGTGAAGTGGACTGAAAAACTACTTGAACATATATCGGCCTCCGGGTCACTGCGACCACACACCGAGTGACTACCTGTGTAAGTGGTACACCTCCACCAAATGGCAACAACCTCTTTAAAGGTGGACGAGCTGTGGAAGTGCAGAGTACCCTTATTCCCTTGAAATGAGAAATCGCTTCTAAAAGCGGAAGAACCTATTCAAAATCACATAATGCGGAAGACAAGGGGAAACCACCGCATTAATGTCCCTTGTGGTTTACCTAGTTCCACTGGTAAAAGCCTTTCATGGAATGGCTGTCTCTGAAAAGAAATACTCCGAACTAATATGCTCACACCCGGATCTCTGGGTGGACACTATCCCAGTAAAACAATGGCACTGAGAGATTATACAAGAAGAAGACTCAAATTTCTCACCTGAGGATTGGAACTTGGAATGTTAGAACAACAAATGAGAAAGGTTGAAAAGTATACACATAGCGTCAAGTAATTTAAATTTTGTAAGAAAATTTGACATTGAACTAGACCAGTAGCGTCACTGCTCAACAGCGATCACTGGTTCTAAGTTTTACGGCTAATGTGTTTGGGTAGCTTTAGATAGGGAGAAGTATGGAGGACTCTCAAGTGTAAAGACGTGTTAGAGTAACTTCAGATAGACAGAAGTGTGGAGGACTCTAAAGTGTAAAGATGTGTTGTATGTCATGTGTACTGGATATATACTTACTTGCTACGGGCAGTAATGATTGTATTTGTAAGATACAATACTGAAAATAATTGAGGTAAAGAGAGTTGTTTTGTTATCAGTGCAGTGCGGATATTCGTAAGTGATGACTGGAACAATGTATAGACTCACATCCAATGATTTTGTACAGATAATTGTTAACGTATAATCAGTTTATTATGTGTTAATTGTGAGCATTATTAATTTTCAAAGAGTCAAAATACAAGTTTTAAAGTTAGTGCCGTATTGTTACTTACCACAAGTCAATACCAATTCCCACATCCATGTCGTTTTTAGTTAACTATTTTGCACAAGAAGTTATTGTCTGTCATATTCGATGTAATTAAAATGTATGCTAAGCAACAGCTTTGCACAATAGCTGTATGGTAACTATATAATTTAAAATACAAACAGAGAGCAGTGCGAAAAGCATTACCATTGCCTAGATAAAGGTAAGAAATTTTATTATTCCAGGGGTAGCACTCAGTAAGCACAGGGACCACTACCTTGAAATGGATCAAGTTTTACTTAATTACCAGGGCCAATTTAAGATCAATAGTGTTTAATCAGATTCAGTTTTTGTGTTACGTAAATTCAGGCAGTTTTGGTTTGGTTTAAAGTTATTGACAGCTTACACTTTCGCAGTTCAGTAAAGAGCAAAGCGCGCAAGCATGCACGTTCGCACGCCATACCCATTCTAACATATGTGCTGCAAACTACTGCCAGTTACGCTAACTTAAACGTGTTTGTTTCAAGGCAAACTATAAAATACCAATAAATAAATGAAGAGATATAATTTGTGCTTTAGTACGACGGGAAGGAGAAGGAGCATTGGTTTTAGGAGAGTACGGGATGAGATTCCGGAAGAAGTTTGTATACTGTACAAGACGTTTCTATTGATACGTCACGCCACTTTGGCGTCAGCATAATGAGCTGTTAGATGGAAGAGTCAGGTCGCAACAAGTATATAATGTAATTTTTCAAACGCATTTCACAATCAAATAACAAATGACAACAAACACTTATTTTAAAAATCATTTTACACATTACTTGCAATCAAGTTATTTGCACATTGATTGTAAACGTTTTCACAAGGATCAGAGAAATGCGTTGCACAGTACAGAGCGAAACGGCACGGCCCAGTAACCACGCAGACGGCTCAGTATAAAATCCAGGGCGGCTAACCACCCAAAATCCACTTGCCTTGTAGGTTGATTTGGGGGAAGGGGGATTTTCTCTGCCTCGTGATGACTGGGTGTTGTGTGATGTCCGTAGGTTAGTTAGGTTTAAGTAATTGTACGTTCTAGGGGACTGATGACCATAGACGTTAAGTCCCATAGTGCTCAGAGCCATTTTGGGGGGGGGGGGGGGGGGGGGGAAGGGACAAAGCAAGGCCTTCGGTCCCATCTGTTGTAACTGCGACCAGGATGGTCGCGGGGTATCAATGACGGAAAGCGCGACAGGACCCGCGGAGAGGCCCGCGAACAACAACAGAACGGGAGAGGACGGACACGACCAACGAACGACGGAACAAATACAACAAGATCGAACAACGGAGTCACAAGGAAACAAACACGTCCACTCGTACACAGGACAAGGAAGTAAGCTGTCTAGCGCGAAGCGAGGTGTAAACCGACGTACGCGAGATTATACTGGATGGTTGAGCTTTTATTCTTTTCTTTATTGTGATTTCATTCCCCTGCCCAATATGGGCAGGGGAGGGCTGTCAGCGGCACAATCCGCCGCCCTTCAGCCGAGTGACATGGCAACTAATACAAGGATAAAATGTGACATGTGTGAGGCGATAAAAAAGGGGGCCATAAAACAGAGTAAGGGGAGAAAATGGAGGTAAAAATACACTGACATGAAGAGCTGCCTGAGCGCGAGGCAGGCGCTCAAGTACGCTATCGGGGGCGCCGCTTTTGGCCGCTGGGACCACGTGTTCCCCTGTGGCGCCCTCACACGCCCTCACACTAAAAGCGGGCCAGGAGGCGTACGCCGTCACAGCTTACGGCGCGATGGTGCAGAAACCTCTATGAGTCTTCGACATCCATGACGTCTGGCGCGGTTTCAAATTCCGTGGCGCTCGGTACCAGACCATCGAATTAGGGAAGGATGGGGAAGGATGTAGGCAGTGCCCTTTGAAAGCGTCCATCCTGGCATTTACCTGATGCGATGTAGGGAAATCATCGAAAATCTAAATCAGGATGGCTGTACATGGGTTTGAACCGTCGTCCAACATCCACTCAGTCAGCCACATGTCAGCAACTGGCCCTGGATTGCCGCCCACGCACTCGCCATCACAGTTCACTTCTTGATGCCTACTAGACCCATCACTCAACGACTAAGCCACTGGCCACTCCGAGACTGCTCGACCACACTCCCCACCGCTATCTGTGCATGTCCTCTAGAACACCAAGACACCGACTACTGCAGGCAAACAAAATCGATGGAGTCCAGCACGGTTCATCCTTCCCCACTTCAGGCTAGGGAAGTCCATATCCTTGGTGAAGGACTTGAAAAAAAAATAGTTAGATACCATCTTTATCCTGAGTGATGTGCCCCCTTTGATGTCTTGCTGTAACGAGATTGCATACCGGGAGACTGACTGGTTTTCACAAAACAGCGTGACAACTTGCGCAAAATGGCATCACCCTGCTCTCGTACACCAAAGTAACGGATGAAGGCTTTGTTACTGACCTTTGTCTCCAATGCATGCCGCCGTTTGTGATGACGCTGTGCCTGTCGTCGGTGTGCAAGATCAGAGTGGTTCTTAATTCGCCTCCACTTCTGTTGCATAATTTCAGGAGTGACTTTGTCCGGAGATTGTTCACGGACCACAAACTGGCCAAGGGCTAATTGAATGTGTAGGTATAAATAGATGATGTGGGTGTTGCCCTGATGACTTCATAATGGATCGAGTTAAATGCTAGATTCCGTCAAGGGAAGGATGTATTCCATTCGTTCTGAATGCGTGAATGGAATATTATCAGTGCAGAGTGAGTTGAATGTTGAATATTGACCCTCTCCGCAAATGAAGGCTGGGGACAGTACATAATCGTCGTGAAATGCGTTTTCAGAATAGAGCCTCTTGAAGTTTTTGCATAAATTTGCCGGATCATTGTTACTAGCAAAGGTTCTGGGAGGGCCAAAGATGGAAAAGATTTTAGACAAATGGCTGATGGTTGAAGTGGCAGTAACTGCGACTCTGTATGAGTCACAAAAATCTGGAAAAGACACCCACAGAAACGAAAATATAACGGTTGCCGTCCCGAATCCATGGCAACGGCCCGACGTACTTACTAAATAATTTCTCCATGGGATTGCCGTCACGCGTGGGCTGAATAAGACCTTTCTGAGAGGTAAATCTGGCTTCGCTGCCTTGTACTTCTCGCGCTACCCGATCAATCTGAATCTGCACATATCCTTGGCCATGTCAAGTGCTCTTTAACCTTCATAGTCGTTTTATGCACATTGAGATATCCCCAATTAAGGAACGATGAAAATTTTGAAAACAAATCCTAAACTTGGTCATATAGCATACGATTCCTTTATTAGACTATACCCAGACACCTGCTCTCTGGGAAGGAGCTTTTGTTTCATATGCTGAATTAAAGGGTCCTGGCTCTGTTTCTTTCCCTGCTAACACGGCCAAAACAATCGGCTTAAGGGTTCTTCGCCAGTCTCAAGTGCGAATTGGCGGTGCTTCAAACATGAATTTTTTCAGGGCGAACATTACTGCCAGGGCCTCTCTTTCATAGATTGAGTGCCTCACCTCAGCTTGGGAGAGGGCTCTAGAGGTGGAAGCCAATGGCCGACAACCACCATCTTGTTCTTGCAGTAGATCAACAGCAATCCCAGAACTGGAAACGTCGATTGGAACAACGAAAGGTTGCTCGAAGTCCAGGATGGCCAATGGATTACTGAGGGCCGTCTAAATGGCGTCCAGAGCGGACTGCCGACTTTCCTTCCTCTGAAAAATTCCTTCCTTCTTACATCAATTTTTCAAAGGGGCGGCCAGTGGGGTGAAGTTAGGCACGAAATCTCTGAGTAAATTTGCCATGCCCACAAGATGGGTGACTCCCTTCTTATTCTTGGGATGGGTGAATCTACGCATATCGCACGTGTTTCCTGATCACCATCGGGTCATACCATTTGCCCCAAAAAGGATATTTGTTTGGGGGGCAAGATTAAACTCGGATGGCTTAATAGTGAAACCGGTGGTCTGGAAGCGGATTAGGATCTGATCCAGATGATGGATCTGCCCTTGGAAGTTCATTATGCACACAACCTCATCGTCCAAATAAGTGTACACGATTTTAAACTTTAGATCATCTAAAAGTCGCAACAAAACGGATGGCTGCGTGAATAACCACAAAGAAACTCTGTGAAACACATAAATATTGAAGATAGTGCAAAAAGCGTTGACATGCTTCCAATCTTCGGTGGGCGGAGAGTGTTGAAGTGTCTGGTTTACAACTATGACAGTGAACCATCGTTCAGCAGAAAACTAAGTAAAACAATTGTGTAGATTCGGTAGCAGCACTAACTCTTAAATCACCTTCTGATGAAGAGCTCTACAGTTCACTATCGGGCGGAAAGCGGCCCCTTGATATTTGGGGACCAAAACATCGGGGAGGCATATGATGAATTAGATGGACATTTAATACCATTGCGGAGCATGTTACCCATGGGTTGCTCAAAACTTTCATCTTAGGACATGAAGCCTATAAGGTAGTTGTCAGACAGGTATGTCATCAGTCAAGCTTATTTTATATTTAACCCTATCCTTGTCCCCCAATTTCTCATGTAAGACGTCTTTGAAGCGACCGACCACCACTAGTAATTCCTTAACTTCAATTGCATCCAAGTGACTTACCTAAACCCTGTACCTAGCACCACAGCGCCCTTGACCCCTGATACCCATTGACAAGAACACGAATGAGACTTCCTTCCAGGAAAAAATTTGAAGGAAAAACACCTATTAGCATAATTCAGAACCAATCCCATTTAGCAAATGAACCCTTAACTACGATAAGCTCCGTGGGCCTGGAAAAACTTCAACACAAAGACTTCACCGAAAAAAGCCCACCGGAGGCAACATCTGCCATTGGCAATACATTTCTGAGCCATAGTTCGTGAGGGAGGAAGCTTACATACAGCATGCACCTCAGATATCAAGTGTAATCAGGTAATGAAAGACTGCTTCCAGAACCAAGCAAGGTACATTAAGGTGATTTAACTTCGCGCAAAGAAAGGAAGGGACTGATTCATTACCGTCACAATGCTTTGGTGCTAATGGAGCCTTGCGCGGTTCACCTGTTCGGACGCCCATCGCACCTTACCGGACATTCATGTACAAAGTGTTCCGCTTCCTACAGCAAAAACAACCCCTCTCATTCGACAGCACGGGACCCATTTCTTTATTCCCTTGTTGTCTGCCGCCTCCGGTAACAAGAACAATTTTCCCAAGTTACGTTTTTTGTCTGCAAACCATATACCTTCAATCTTAGAGACCAGTCCGTCTAATTACAGACGTATGGTGGGTTTCGGGGGAAACATCACACTCAAGCTATCTGTCTTCATTCCTTCTAAAATATAGTCCATTGCATCCAAATCTAAAGCAGAGATAGCAGTTCGAATTTACTCAATATAGGGTACACGTATCAAACAAGGCCCGGTTCCTAATAAGGCCCACTCTCATTTTCCAGCATAGAAAGTTTGGAAACAGCGCTAAATGTCTTCGGTAGTGATAATTTGTGACATCTAGCGGCCAAGGCAACATGTATTTCCGCACCCACACTCGTACCGGCCATTTTACTATCGGTTGTTCAAATGGCTCTGAGCATTATGGGACTTAACTGCTGAGGGGATCAGTCCCCCATAACATAGAACTACTTAAACCTAACTAACCTAAGGACATCACACACATCCGTGCCCGAGGCAGGATTCGAACCTGCGACTGTAGCGGTCACGCGGTTTCAGACTGTAGCGCCTAGAACCGCTCGCCCACTCCGGCCGGCCTATCGGTTGTGCTACGCCGATCAACGGAGAAGGGCTGCTTCTCACTCTAACTGTAGGTCTCATCTAATGTAATCGTTTCGATTATGAAGCAGTTTTAGCGTATCCTGAGAAACGTATCCTGAGAAACCTCATGTAACACGTATTTACTATCTATAAATTAAATATAAATTACTTTGTACATTTTTACTGAGCTATTAGTTGGTTGTTGCAAGAAATGTCAAAAGAAAACATTTTAAATTCCTTCTTGGTAATCTTTGTAAAGGGGCGTTCTGCATTTAGATCAATAATTTTTAGTAGCTATAATTGAAGTATGGTACTTCAAATATATATATATAATCATAATTTTACAGTCCTAATTCAGGAACGTCAGACTTACTGGAAATGCTTGTTTTTAGATAGAGCCACAGTTATGGAATCTGTTGGTGAAGGGATACCTGTCAGAGCCGCTTCAGAAACATACAGAATTCCTCGATGCACGTTACGCAACCTCGTAAGTTCTGGACTAACAACTAAAAGTTCGGGACGAAAAACGTGTTCGCCGACCCCTGTGGCCGAGCGGTTCTAGGTGCTGCTGCTGCGGTCGCCGGTTCGAATCCTGCCTCGGGTATGGATGTGTGTAGTGCCCTTAGGTTCGTTAGGTCTAAGAAGATCTAAGTCTTGAGGACTGTTGGCCTCATATGTTAAGTCCCATAGTGCTTAAAGCCATCTTAACCATTTTTTTGAAAACTTGTTGGGACGAAGCTCAGAGGAGAGAACTTTGCCAAAGAATTTTTCCACTCGCTGAAGTTGGGTATCCAATTACAGCAAAAGTGCTCGGAAAATGTGTATATGTATATTGTCAAAAACTAGTGTGCAGAATTCTTTTAATGAGACAAAGAGATTGGCTGGACGGAAGTGGCTCAAGCTCTTCCCACAAGGGCACCCAGACATTGCAAGAAGGAAGGCACAACACCTGAATCCAGGAAGAGCTGCAAGCTAAACAAGAACATTCTAAACGATCATTTTCAGAAACTGAAAGCGGTCTTGTCCGAATTACAGTTATTTGACAAACCCCACCTTATCTACAATATGTACGAAAAGGGACGTCGCCTCTCATTTCACCAGTATCCTGAAGTTTTAGCGAAGAAAGGTGAGAAACGCTTGCACTATGTTGTCCCAGAACGTGGGGAAAATGTTACCATTGTCTCATGTGGGAATGCAATTGGGCAGGTTATTCCCCCTATGATACTTTTCAAAGGAAAGGGACACAGCCAGAATGGGAAGACTAGTTGCCACCTCGGACAGCAGTAGAAATGACAGATATGGGGTGAATTAATACTGTGACATTCATCAGATGGATACATCATTTTGCCTAATTGAAGCTTGCAAAAGTTGTTATTTTGATATTTGATGGGGCATCGTTACATTTGGATCCTGAAATAAGCGACGTTGCTGAAGAGCGCAATATCAGACTTGACTGCTTGCCCAGCAACATGACACATGAACTGCAACTCTGGATAAATCAGTATTCTTACTGGGATGACGAAGTTCAGCTGTACCGGTCAACACATGAAAGGGAAGAAAACAGAGCAATTAATAGACGTATGTCTGGAAAAATCTTCAGCAAGGCGTGGCCAAAAGCAGTATCCCCAGTAAATATCATGTATGAGTTCCATGAAACAAGGATCTATCCTTTTGACCCAGAAGCTATTCCAGACACTGCATTTGCTCCCTCTCGTCCATCAAAGCGTCCTGACCCAGAAGAGGACATGACAATTGCCCCTGAAACAGAGAAACTGCTAGAGACTCAATCAGTCCCAAACGCTTCCCGAAAAAAGAGATGCCAGTCCATTGATTCCAGTTCATCACAAAGCAAAGTAATTCAGTAAAGGATAGTTCAAGTTACTTCAGTTTTCAAAATAGTGATGCAGCTGATGATATCGATTGTCCTTTCAAGGAAATTTTGCAAACCCCAAAGCTGAAGAAAAAATACCAAACGCCACGGAAGAAGGCATTAAATTACAAGGCGCAAGTCGTTTGCAAGACACTGTTCACGCAGAATCAAAAGAAAAGTGGTACCAACGAAAGCACTGGGTCTAAGGAAGATACACGTCGCAAAAAATTTCACTGTCAGTAAAGAATATTCAGAAAAAATGCGAAAATATAGACTCCGCTGAAGCAAGCAGCAGCTCTGCCTCTAAGAAAGTGTTGCAAGAGGTTGGCTGGTTTTGTCACGCGTGGTGTGAAGACAGGGTATTCGACACGAGGCTTTACAAAAAAATGTATGAAATATGCGCAGACCCAGAATCTACTATGTAGGAATCAACATGGATTCCGGAAACAGCGATCGTGTGAGACCCAACTCGCCTTATTTGCTCATGAGACCCAGAAAATATTAGATACAGGCTCCCAGGTAGATGCTATTTTTCTTGACTTCCGGAAGGCGTTCGATACAGTTCCGCACTGTCGCCTGATAAACAAAGTAAGAGCCTACGGAATATCAGACCAGCTGTGTGGCTGGATTGAAGAGTTTTTAGCAAACAGAACACAGCATGTTGTTATCAATGGAGAGACGTCTACAGACGTTAAAGTAACCTCTGGCGTGCCACAGGGGAGTGTTATGGGACCATTGCTTTTCACAATATATATAAATGACTTAGTAGATAGTGTCGGAAGTTCCATGCGGCTTTTCGCGGATGATGCTGTAGTATACAGAGAAGTTGCTGCATTAGAAAATTGTAGCGAAATACAGGAAGATCTGCAGCGGATAGGCACTTGGTGCAGGGAGTGGCAACTGACCCTTAACATAGACAAATGTAATGTATTGCGAATACATAGAAAGAAGGATCCTTTATTGTATGATTATATGATAGCGGAACAAACACTGGTAGCAGTTACTTCTGTAAAATATCTGGGAGTATGCGTACGGAACGATTTGAAGTGGAATGATCATATAAAATTAATTGTTGGTAAGGCGGGTACCAGGTTGAGATTCATTGGGAGAGTGCTTAGAAAATGTAGTCCATCAACAAAGGAGGTGGCTTACAAAACACTCGTTCGACCTATACTTGAGTATTGCTCATCAGTGTGGGATCCGTACCAGGTCGGGTTTGACGGAGGAGATAGAAAAGATCCAAAGAAGAGCGGCGCGTTTCGTCACCGGGCTATTTGGTAACCGTGATAGCGTTACGGAGATGTTTAATAAACTCAAGTGGCAGACTCTGCAAGAGAGGCGCTCTGCATCGCGGTGTAGCTTGCTGTCCAGGTTTCGAGAGGGTGCGTTTCTGGATGAGGTATCGAATATATTGCTTCCCCCTACTTATACCTCCCGAGGAGATCACGAATGTAAAATTAGAGAGATTAGAGCGCGCACGGAGGCTTTCAGACAGTCGTTCTTCCCGCGAACCATACGCGACTGGAACAGGAAAGGGAGGTAATGACAGTGGCACGTAAAGTGCCCTCCGCCACACACCGTTGGGTGGCTTGCGGAGTATCAATGTAGATGTAGATGTAGATGTAGAGATTGTGTAGGGATGACACTCAAAGTGCGAAATTCCCTGTGCCCTACATGTCAAAAATGATTTAAACAAGCCAAACCAGTTTCATGAACCATTACTCATGTGATGATAGAATATGCAATGATTATAATTATTTTTCCTATTACGATAAGGAAACTTACTGCTGTCAGAACAATTTTGATTGCTGATTAAATTTACTAATCTGAAGAGTTAATAAACAGTAAGTACCAACAGTTCTGTATGAAGCGTTTGTAGAAACAAGTAATTATAAAAGTCTATGTATCATCCCATTCCACTTATTTCTAAAATAAAATTACATTACAACTCCTGCGGTGATTTCAAACAGTCTTTCTGCCATTTACACGGCCCAGGTAACATATGAACAAGATGTGGCTATGGGCCATATTAGGTACAAGGTCTCCTAACACGACCCATTTGCAAGAGTTAAACATTTTCTTTAAAGTGATGATATTAATTAAATAAACTTTCAATGTTCATTTATTTTTGAACTGAATGTAGTTGATGTTGCACGTACGATCTTGGAATCTTACTACTTACACATACTGAATACGAAATTCCTAAACATTAGATGGCCTTATTTGATACACGTACCTTATTTCTCGATGCTCTCGTCTCAGGACTAAACAGGCAAAAGTTACTTATTAATAGGCTCACTCCTAACCCTTGGTATCAATCTTCCCTGAATGATCTTTTTCTTAGAACCCTCAGCGTTCGCTGCTCAGGTAATATTTCATAGACACTTTTCCTCAATGAATCCTGAGTTATGGGCTAAAGTAGCTGAAGGACGACCTGATGCGAAATACCAAGTGCGTCAGCATGAAATTCGAAACGGATGGTAAGGCATAAAAGATCCGCCACTTTTCAAAGACCGGTAATCGATAAATCTGTAATCCCTCGAAGTACTTGCATCATTGGATTCGGCAGTCTAGCAAATGATTCTCGTCTCGGTTGACCATTTCCCCCTTAACAACCTGATCCACTCATCTCTCTCAGAATTGGGCTACCCTCTTGGTGTATTACCCTAATATCGGCCCAACCCAGCATATTAAGCCAAACTTGTAATTCCTTGGCTCGCACGAGTAATTTTTGAATAACAAGAGCTTGTTCCTTACTGGTCTTGCTTCAAAAACAGAAACCGATTAACTCAATGATTAATTTGAGTTCACACTCTACGTACTTGATTATAGGTGGGAATACTGACTTCCAAAATCTCAGTGTTCTCACACACACCAGAGAGAGCAGCAGAGTATGTATCAGGAGATGATCCTATCTTGCCAATGTTGCCAGCAGTAACGCATAACAGACACTCCAAAGCGTGGCGCAAGCGCGCTCCAAGTTACGCAGTGCATCCGCCACCTGACTGGCCGTGAATTTTTAGTTCATAAATGCATGCTATACCCAGGAAACCTCATGGTTCCGTTCCCTCTGCACTATTATCCTGAAACGTTGGAAGAACGGTAGTGTATCCACAAGCAGAAACAAATATTTTCTTTTCTTTTTTAACTGTGAATAATGTTTTTAAAGGACAATTAATTAGTCACACCCAATAAACAACCCCGTTCTGCAGCTATCATTGGTATGCTACAGTATTTGGCTCAGCATAAATAGCCAGGCAACAACAAGTAAAGGAATTAATTTTTCAAACACTATTCACAATTAAATAACAAATATCAAGAAACCTCTATTTTGAAAGTTATTTCTAAGTAATCAAAATTATTCCTTCCAATAATACAACTGAACATTATACTTCTGCAGACTCTACAATCATTCTCAAAATTGAGTCACACGTCAGCACACCATATAAGTACTGGAGCGCCAAGGTACAGAAGCGACAGAAATGTACACTAAAATAATAACTGTCAAAATTCCAGGAGGGTTAATACATGCACATTCCCGGCACGGGCAACTGACAGGAAGTACTGAAACTCAGAGCAAGGGCCGGCCGCGGTGGTCTAGCGGTTCTAGGCGCTCAGTCCGGAACAAGTCCCATAGTGCTCAGAGCCATTTTTTTTTCAGAGCAAGGCGTGCCTCTATCTAGTCACACGGTGCATCGCAATAACCACCCAGGTGACTCAGTATGGGCTCCACAGTGGCTAACAGCCATTCGTACAGCCACACGCCAAAACTAGCCTTGGTTCGGCACGCATGTGATCGGTATGGCAGCTCACTTTCTAGTGCGTAGCAGAGCCGTCACTGCACTTGAGTACCGCAATGGCTGCTCCGAGACTGCCAGACCCCCCTCCCCCCCCCCCCCCACCCCTCTCGGGCCCTCACCTAGAGCTCTCTATGCACGCCCTTTAGTACCTTTGGCGCAGCACTCAGTCAAAGATAATGACTAGTGGCGGCAAGCAAAATCGATAGGAGCCTGTACTGATCAAATATCTATCAGCGACAGCAAGACAGAAGTGAGAGTCTTGAAAGAACCAGTGAATGCGTTATTTGTTCAAGTGTACATGCCTATATCGGAAGCAAATGTGGAAAGGAGGTGGACAAGGTGTATGAACAGATAGAAGGTAGGAAAAGAGATACTGTCAGAAGTAAAGCTGCGAGTATGGTGCGTGAGTCGTGCTTGGGTAGCTCAGTTGGGCTCAGTTGGTAGAGCACTTGCTCACGAAAGGCAAAGGTCCCGAGTTCGAGTCTCGGTCTGGCATACAGTTTTAATATGTATGGAAGTTTCAGATAGAAGAGGTGTTTGAAGATAATGGAAATGCTCAAATATGAGCAGTGATAACTATAGACTGGAAGAGTGTGGTAGGGAGATGAGGATGTGGAAATGTTTTTGGTGCCTATGGACTAGGACAATGGAATGAAGAAAATATAGAATGATAGAATCCTGCTTCAGGAAGCATAAGCGAAGACTGTACACACGGAAAAACACTGGTGATAAAGTCATATACATTTTAACCAATCAAGATTTAAAAACACCATGAGGGGGACTAGAACTTTCCCTGGAGTAGATGCCAATACAGATCACAACTAGATTGTAGCAATCGTAAGTAATACCCTGAAACATATTAAAAAGAAACAAACTGAAAGAAGTGGAATCTGACAAAATTGAAAAATGAAGATGCTTTACAAATAGCATGTAACACAGCTTGAGAGGGATGAGACCGTTTGGATGTATGAAAAGAATGAATTACTGCCAGAGAAGCACTGCTAGAAACTTTAGAGAATGAAGTTGGGGAAGCAGAAAAAAGGAGGATCAGAAAGGAATGAATCAAACACAATGTAATATATAAAATGGGTGAGTGGAGGAAGTGGAAAAATTACTCTGCAGGAGAAGGAAAGTAACAATGTAGAAAATTGAACAATGAACTGAGGAGGACTACTGACAAAGGAAAAGCAGACTGGAAGAAAAAGAAATGTGAGGAAACAGAACAACTAGAAAAGCAAGGAGAAAAAGATTCTGCAAAGTGTTTACCAAAGAAAGAATTGCGACAAATTAGCAAGGAATACTAAACAAGCAGGGCAAGATAACAATGAGCGCATATACGTACATAGATCTATATGATTTTGCGGCTGATGATGAACAATTAGTCTTAGAAGATGCCCCAAAATGTGTCGAACATCAGTGGGGACCACTTACTTTTACACATGAGAGCTTCTTAACGCTTCAGCAGTTGTTTCGTATTCTCATTCGCTAGCTTTCATGTACATGGCAGTCTTCTTCTTTCAGATCTCCCTTCTTCATCATGGTAACTATTCCGACCCTCTATGTTTATCTCGGCGTCCGCGCTTCCTCCTCCCTGGCAGCGATAATTCTAGTATTGCTTTTGGCCATCGTTCTTGCTCCGTTCTCCGTACATAACCATACCACTGAAGAGCCCTATTCTCAGTTCTTCGCACGACTGGTTGTTCGATATTCATTATCTCCCTAAGTTTCTCATTCCATCTTCGGCCTATCCTGGATATCTTGGCTGACCGTCTTATTCCGTCCCTCTCTACTGCGTGTATTCGTCTTCTCTCCTGCTCGCCGGGGATCCGTCCTTCCGTACCGTATGTTAGTATATTTTCAACTACCGTTTGCAGAAACCTTTTCTTTGTTTCTTTTGATATTGCTCGGCTCTACAGAATTACATTTGACATTTTAATTGCTCTTCTTGATTGCTGTATCTTGCGTTCTACATCTGCTTCACAGCTTACCGGGGAATGGATAATCGATCCTAAGTACTCTATTTAAACTGCTTTACAGTTTTAATAGTATAGATTTAAGTGTCAGGAAGTCGTTTCTGAAAGTATTTGTATGGAGTGTAGCCATGTATGGAAGCGAAATATGGACGATAACCAGTTTGGACAAGAAGAGAATAGAAGCTTTTGAAATGTGGTGCTACAGAAGAATGCTGAAGATAAGGTGGGTAGATCACGTAACTAATGAGGAGGTATTGAATAGGATTGGGGAGAAGAGAAGTTTGTGACACAACTTGACTAGAAGAAGGGATCGGTTGGTAGGACATGTTTTGAGGCATCAAGGGATCACAAATTTAGCATTGGAGGGCAGCGTGGAGGGTAAAAATCGTAGAGGGAGACCAAGAGATGAATACACCAAGCAGATTCAGAAGGATGTAGGTTGCAGTAGGTACTGGGAGATGAAGAAGCTTGCACAAGATAGAGTAGCATGGAGAGCTGCATCAAACGAGTCTCAGGGCTGAAGACCACAACAACAACAACAACACAGTTTTAATAATTCCTTGCGGCAGCGCTATATTCCTTCCATTTCCTCCCACTACTAGATATTCAGTTTTGCTCGTATTTATTCTACGCCCGCCTCGTTAAAACGTTGCCATTAACTTCTTTATCATAAATTGGACATCCTCTCTACCTTGTGCTATCAGTACGTGATCACTGGCATACAACAATAAGTAACGGAAAGGAAATCCTAATTATCCATCGTTCCAATATGTATGCATATACGAGGGTAATCCCACCTCGTCGTCGGAGCTGAATCGCTTTCCGGCCAAATGTTCGTTTGACCTAGGGAACGGGTGATGGTCACTGGGCGCCAAGTCAGGACTATAGGGTGGGTGGGTGATTATGTTCCACTGAAACTGTTGCAGGAGAGCAACGGTTTGCCGAGCGATGTGTGGGCGAGCGTTGTCATGGAGAATGTGTACGCCCTTGTTCAACATTCCTCTTCTCCGGTTCTGAATTGCCCCTTTGAGGTTTTTCAGAGTGTCATAGTACCTGGCAGCATTAATTGTGGTCCCTGCAATTCAGTTCCGACGACGAGGTGAAAGAAGAGGTACGTAACTTTCTAAACAGCATGGCGGCGAGCTGATATGCCATAGAAATACAAAAAATGCCACAGCGTCTACAAAAATGCATCGACAGAAATGGTGATTAAGTCGAAAAATAGCTAAATGTTCAAGCTGTAAACTGATGTAAACTATTGCAGAAATAAACAAGTCTATGTACTTATAAAAAGTAGACCTTACTTTTGGGATTAGCCTCGTGTGTTATAAGCAGGGTCGGCGAAATACTGCAGCTCTGTCTAAGTTGATGTTTGGAATTTCTCACTCAACTTTCTCCCTAACTTAACTACTATTTACGACTGGTGGTATATTCTAAGAATTATATTTTTGTGCTTCTACACTTACATAATACCTCACTTCCCATGGTGCGTCGATGGGTACAGAATCGTAAGGTTTTTCTAGGTCTGTAAATATTAGGTGTACTTTCTCATTCTTAGAATATGCCTGCTCACTTATTTACCTAAGGCTGACAATATGATCCATACAAGATCGTCCAACTGTGAAACCTGCCAATTCCTCCCGCATATTCCTCTCAATCCTAACAGAGGACCAATAATAGAAAAATGGGAGGGGAGAAAGCGATTCCGGATCTTAAGGAAAGGAAAAGGATGGGCTGTGATCAAATACCATCTGAGGCACTGAAGGCGTAACGGAGTGATGCCACAACTAGAATTACAAATCTAATCAAATGAGTATACGACACAAGTATCTGGCCTGAAGATAATCTTTCCTTACCAAAGTAACCAAATGGCAACCAATGTAAAGGTTATAGGACAATTAATTTCATATGCTATGTCTCCAAGGCTGCTATCAGAACAGTGCTGAGAAAAATAGGAAGGAAAGTAGAGGAGAATATAGGAGAAGATCGGACTTAGTAAAGAAGAGGGACTAGGATTATGGCAGAAAGATTTTCGGAAGTGAACCGAGAACTGATTGTTTCTTTTGTCGACTGGAAGAAAGCATTTGACACAATTAACTGTCGTATGCTGTTGAAGATTCTGAAAGATAGTAGTATAGATTAGTAGGATAGAAGGCTGATAAAGCAACTGTATAAGGGACAGAAAATGTTAGTTCGAGTGGAAGAAGGTGAAACTGAAGAGATGCGTATTGAAAGAACGTGAGACATGGCTGCTGTATGTCAGCACCACTTTTCAATATAATTGGTGAAAAATTAATCAATAAGGCCTTGGAAAAATCAAAAGGGGGCGGAGACAGGATAAAAACCATCCATCAAGCCTGCTGACGATATTGCCGTGCTTGCAGATACAGACGAAGAACTGCAGGTAATTGTGAGGAACGTTGTAAGTGTGGGTAAAGGGTTTGGGATGAAACTGAACACTGGCGCCGGCCGCTGTGGGCAAGCGGCTGTAGGCGCTTCAGTCCGGAACCGCTCTGCTGCTACGGTCGCAGGTTCGAATCCTGCCTCGCGCATGGATGACCTAAGATGTTAAGTCCCTCAGTGCTTAGAGCCATTTGAACCATTTGAACACTGGCAAGACTAATGCCAGGAGAAGCGGAAAAAAAGACTACACGATTAACGTGTGACTAGATGAAATGGTATTAGAAGATGTTCAGTCATTCCACTATTTGGGAAGCTTGATAACTTCCGGCGGAAGTTGTGCAGAGGAAGTGAGATGCAGGATCTCCATGATAAACAGAGCGTTCGACAGAGTGGAAGGTTAGCTGACAGCCATTACACTTAGGCAGTGGTTTGCCAAACGTTCGCCAAATTTTCAACAAATGTTTTATGTGGAGTTTGTGGTCTTGTGGTTTGCAAACGTGGATAGTCAGACAGAAAGAACGAAAATATTTAGAAAGTTCTGAAATGTCGTTGTAGAGAAGAATGGAAAAAGTGAAGTGGATCGACCAGAATGAGAATGAGGAGGTGCTGAGCGAGGTAGGAGAGGAGAGGATCTTCATGAAACTGATACAGAAGAGGAAAACATCTTGGATGGAACACATATTAGCTAGGAATTGTCCACTACAGAGAACCCTGGAGGGGGAAAGCGGAAAGAAAAAGAGGGAGAGGAGGAAGAAGGTTTGGAGTACTAACAATATGTGAAGAGGGGAAGAAGTTACAAATAAATGAAGGAGGATGCTCAGTACAGAGAGATATGGGAGATGTTCAGTTGATACCTGTCTGAGGACAGATATACTGGAAGAAGAGGTACCGGAATGAAAAATGTTCCTATTGTGGCACTGAAAAGGCGGAAGTATCCTTTTACTAAAATGTAGACTTTCACGGCCGGAAATGCCGTGGTCGGTTGATGAATTCTGTGTCAAGTAGTAGCGAGCCACTGGGTGTGTTGGACCTTCCATCGAGCTACGGACCCCCTTGAAGATGTCTCCCGTAGTCGGAGACGAAACGTTGGGAATCGCCACAGAATTCATCAACCGACCACGGCATAACAGACCGGATAATTATAATGGATATGAAAGTATCCTTTGCAGAGTTAGGGAGGTGAATGAAGGGAACTAGTTTCTTGACTTTCCTGACAGCTTAAAAGACATTTAAATCAAAACATCTTGAAATATTTGCGCTTCTTTACCTCTTAGTATTTGTGCCCATTTTATGTAATGCAGTGCATCGCGTCAATTAAAGTAACATAATGCTTGATTTCATGTCGTATAATATGACACAAGCCATGTCCTGCATTATGACACAACGTGTCATTAAAGTTTAGGATGCATGCATCCCCACTCTGGGATACTAACTGTTATAGATGTACTCCCACATTCCGGATACGTTTTCTTGTAGATGTATCCCACTCTCTAGAAGCACATACATTTGTGTCTATTTGCTGTTACACCCCTCACCGTAGATGAAACAGGGGGTGGGTCTAAGAGAGTAGGATTAACTCGTATAAGAGTGCGAATACGTATGTCAAGATGTTTTGATTTATATGTCTTTGAAGCTGCCAGATAATTCGGAATCTGATTACATTCTTTTACCTTTTTAACTCTGTCCAGGGCATATTCACCTTTTTTGTGCTAGGTAGGAGAATTTTTTTGTTTTGGTTCCCAACTTAAGTCTAGCATAATTTTAGACATTAGACAACCGTAGCTTGACAGCCGATGTAGATTTTTACTCGGGCGACGACTGATCTGGTACAGATGCTTTTTTTCATTGTCTTTCGAACTATTTTGCTTATATCGTGGCAACGGATAAATTTTCCACAAAACAAATCTGACTTTCGGAGAAATATCGTTCACAGAATTCCGAATACTGCAAGAGCTGACGAATGTGAGAATTGTCGCACAATGAGCTTAACAACTCATGCATCAAAACTGCTGACAAAAGAAAGTTGAGGATGTTGTTAGATGACGATCAGTGTGGCTATAGGATTGGTAAAGGCACCAGAGAGGTAGTGCTGAAGTTGTGGTTGATAATGGAAGCAAAACTAAAGAAAAATAAAGACACTTTCTTAGGACCGGGAAAAAGTGTTTAACAATGTCAAATGGTGCACGATGTTCGAAATTCTGAGAAAACTAGAAACAAGCTATAAGGAATGACAGGTAGTACACAATATCTACAAGAACCGAGTGTGAACAATAAGAGTGGTGGAAGATCAAGAGCCGGCCGCGGTGGCCGTGCGGTTCTGGCGCTGCAGTCCGGAACCGCGGGACTGCTACGGTCGCAGGTTCGAATCCTTCCTCGGGCATGAGTGTGTGTGATGTCCTTAAGTTAGTTAGGTTTAAGTAGTTCTAAGTTCTAGGGGACTTATGACCTAAGATGTTGAGTCCCATAGTGCTCAGAGCCATTTTGAAGATCAAGAACGAAGTGCTCGGATTAAAAAGAGTGCAAGACATGGATGTAGTCTTTCGTCCGCTGCTGTTCAATCTATACGTCGAAGAGGCAGTGACGGAAATAGAAGTTCAAGAGTGGAATTAAAATTCGAAGTGAAAGGAAATCAGTGAAATTAAAGAAGAATTACAGGATCTGCTCAGTGGAATGTGCAGTCTAATGAGTACAGATATGGATTGAGAGTAAGTGAAAAAAAAAAGACTAAAGTAATGAGAAGTAGCAGAATTGAGAACAGCGAGAAACTTAACATCAGGATTGGTGATCAGGAAGTAGATTAATTTAAGGAATTCTGCTACCTAGGAAGAAAATAGCCCATGACAGACAGAACAAGGAGGACATAAAAAGCAGACCAGCACTGGCAAAAACTGCACTCCAGGCCAAGTTTAGTAGTCTACTAGTTTCAAACACAGGCCTTAATTTGAGGAAGAAATTTCTGGGTATGTGTGATAAGATCACTGCGTTGCATTGTAGCGAGACATGGACTTTGAGAAAAAGGGAGCAGAAGAGTATAGAATCATTTGAGATGTGGTGCTAAGGAAAAATGTTGAAAATTAGTTAGACTACTAAGGTAAGGAATGAAGAGGTTCTTCGCAGAATTGGTGAGAAAAGAAGTGCATGGAAAACACTGGAAAGAAGAAAGGGTAGGATGATAGGACATCTGTTAAGACATGAGGGAATGACTTACACGGTACTAGAGGGAGCTGTAGAGGGTAAAAACTGTAGAGGGAGAGAGAGATTGGAATACATCTCCAGTACATAACTGAGGACGCAGGCTGCAGGTGCTACTCTGAGATGAAGGGGTGGCACAGGAGAGGATTTTGTGGCGCGTCGCCTCAAACCATTCAGAAGACTGACTTAAAAAAAAAATAGCGGTCACTGCACTACTTCCTCTCACGACACTGGGCGCTGTTCCCTCTTGCTCTCTTACTGCTACTATTTCATTCACTTGTTCAAATGGCTCTGACCACTATGGGACTTAACTTCTGAGGTCATCAGTCCCCTAGAATGTATGACTATTTAAACCTAACTAACCTAAGGACATCACACACATCCATGCCCGAGGCAAGATTCGAACCTGCGACCGTAGCGGTCACGCGGTTCTAGACTGTAGCGCCTAGAACCGCTCGGCCACCCCGGCCGGCATTCACTTGTGCCCCTTGCTGTCTGTGGTTATGGCGCGATACACGAGTGTAAGACCATTGTAATCTGCATACGGCACAGATGGACGATGAATGGTTGGGAAAACGTGTTTTGTAAACCACCACAAAGGAAATTACTAGAAATGAAAATGGCGTCCCTTCAAAAATCGTGAGTACTAATATGTGATCACTAGCTTCTGTCAGACTTCTCATCATTCTAAACCGTTGCAGCCGTTCTTCTATATCCTCAGTCCAGCGAAACCACTACCAGTACAGAGTCGATCTGAAAGATGCAAGTCAGTGTATTTCAGCTACCTACAGCGAGATATGTGTCTCCATGAGCAACCTCGCTGAGTTCAGCTGATCTGTCATCAATAGTTCTGTGACCAATGATGCTAACGGAAGGAGAGTGCTGAAACGCCTAACGTACAGGTAACCAGGTTGCGATCATGACTGACCAAAGCTAGTAGGAAAAGTATCGTACCTACGCTTACTTAAAATACTCTGCCGAAGCCTATTCAACTTGTCAAAAAATGGTTCAAATGGCTCTGAGCACAATGGGACTCAACTGCTGAGGTCATTAGTCCCCTAGAACTTAGAACTAGTTAAACCTAACTAACCTAAGGACATCACAAACATCCATGCCCGAGGCAGGATTCGAACCTGCGACCGTAGCGGTCTTGCGGTTCCGGACTGCAGCGCCTTTAACCGCACGGCCACTTCGGCCGGCCTTCAACTTGTCAACCACGTTCCTAATTCATTACAGTGTTCATTCTCCTAAAACGTGAAAATTAGACGGAAAGTACAGCGTTACAATTTTATCTACAGGTGTATGTGGGGCCGTCATAGAAGTGAGCTGAAAGAGCGACAAGCTGCGCAAGTTGTGAGCTGCGGGCGACTTTGAGCTAAGTCTGGTGGGTGCGGGCAGGAGGGAAGCAATTAAAATTACTCGCCACTCCACTTGAGCGCCGTTCGCGGCCACGGCCGGTGTCGTTATAAAGTTTTAGCAATTTGCGGCGCGTAACGAGCTGTCAAGCCGGCGCCGGCGCCGCCGACGGCCGCCCTAATTGTTTACGAGGCGCGCCATTGGCTTAGAACAACGGCGGGCAGGGTGGGCGCCGCGTGGAACGAGATTGAAGTCGCCGTTCTCGTGCCGGCGCCGGGCAACTGGTCCCAGGCCGCACCGCCGGCGAGCGCAGAAGCGATAAACAAATTGCCCGCTCGCTTACTGCCGTAATTTGTTTACTGCGCTGCGTCTTTACGCGTCCGCGTCTCAGCGTAAATAAGGAAAGAAAGCTGCATCGAGGGCTCCGCCATATTGCCAGTTCGCAAACAGAAAAGGGGGGCCATACATACTGCCATATTGTGGATAGGAGTGGGGAAAACCGTCGATACCGGTATTCCAGTTTGGGTTACCGGCATTTTTTAGTGTTTATTTGGTTTCTGTTATAACAGATGTATTACTAATAATTATGTAAAAAAACAAACTATCGATTAGTCATAGCAGCTATACTGAAATTTATCGTTTTTAAATAAACCCTAATTTTTTTGAAGTGCTCTTAATTGGGGAAATTTGCTTTGGTTTGAAATATTCTGTCATTATAGAAAATAGGAACACCTATCTGTACTATTTAAACAACAATGCAGTCAGAAACTAGCAACAGTCTGGTACATAAAAATAAACATTATTTACAGCAAAATTGTAACTGTCAATGTTTTATTCGAAGTTAATTGGTCTTTAAAATGAAACAGAGGGAAGTTGTAAAAACAAAAATCTATCTACCTATACCCGGATCTCGCTCCAGCTACTGCCGGGTCTGGGTGCTGACGAATCCTCTCTGTTTGGCTCGGTCCTTCCACCACTTTTCTTCCTCCACTTGCTGCCAGGTCACATTTCTCCTTTCCACAGATATTCTCACTCCCATTTTCCACCGTGTTCTTGGGCGCCCTCTACGTCTTTTCCCATTCATTTTTAGTTCTTCCATAATTTTAGGGAGTCTCTGCCCATGCATCGCTTTTAACATTCCCCTACCATTTTAATGTCTTGTTTTCAATTTCTTCTCTCATACTTTCTTGTTTAGGGTCCTTTCTAATCTCTACATTCCGTACTCTGTCCATTCTTGTTTTTCCCTTAGCTGCTCTGAGAAATTTCATTTCCCCTGCTTGCAGTCTGCTCCAGCCCCTTTCTGTCATTGTCCATGTTTCTCCACCATAAGTGACAATAGGTGACAAAACAAAAATAAAAAAAAACCACAGGTTTATCACATAGCGCTAGAAAATGCAATTTCCTCAAAAAAAGGCAAAACGAAAACATATCAAACGTCGCTTCAATATTTTGTCAAGCTTATATGAAACATGTTTTCGTTGTTACGAAAAAACTTTCTCATCTGTCAGTAATAATAGGAAACTTTGGCCTTTGGTCGTGATGAAGAACATTCTATTTAATACAAAATGACAACAATAATTATTTACGGTAATTACTTCGGTTGAATAAAAGTGCAGAAGGTACTCGAGCAGCTAATTTTTACTACTTTCAAAATATAATTTATATTTTGTAAGAATATAAAAATCGTGGTGGAGGAACACTGAAAAAGTGCTGTTCTAATGATGCAAACAAAAAAAAAGAGAGAAAGAAATCGTTGGCTCTCACTTCCTCTCCCACACTTTCATTTGTGTTACTCTATCTACCAATGCTAACAATATTAATAATTGGCAACCAATGCTGCACATTCGCAATAAAGTCATGAAACGTGAAAGGTGGCTACACTGAGCTACAGCGCCAGAGATTGCGCCAAAGAGTATTATTCCGCCGCCTCCACTGGCAGTGCTTGTCGAGAACTCGTAGTAGGGAGTGCTTGCTGAGATGTCGTAGTGAAGAGTTCTTGTCGAGAAGTCGTGGTGGAGAGTGCTTGTTGAAATGTGGTAGTAGCGAGTCGGTGTTGAGATGTTGCAGTAGGGAGTGCTTGTTCCATGTTTTATGCAGTTGTTTGATGGGATAGACAGCAGATGTTGTTCTAATGGAGATATTGTAATAATCAGAGTGCTTTTCGTCAATATATATCAAGGTAAAAAAAAATTCCTTTTCTTTTTATTATTTCAATGTCTTAAATAATGCGTCATTACAGGTTCAGTCAACAAAGCATCTGGCTTGTGTTCTTGTATTAGATTGTAATTCTGGTTTTCTTGCGCAATTATAGTATTTCTATTTTTTTAATTACTTCAGTATAAAAGGTATTTAAAATTTCTTGTCTTATTGAAGATGAACCGCGCCAGATGTGTACGTTGAATCACACATCCACACACAGAACAATTACACTTGTGTTTTGGTTTCGTAGGTTTTATAGTTGCTGGGGACTTAATTAATTAATTAATTGTGTTAACGAAAATTTTCTTTCATTCTTTGTTGTTATTCTATGCAGTCAGATTGCGTACAAATACTAGTCAGGGCCAACCGTTTACGAGACTTCGTAACGGGACAGTCAGCTACTAAAAAATTAAAAAATTATTTGCATAATATATAATTAAGCCCCCATGCACGTGGCGACCACTGCTTCGGATCGTCCCTTGGAATTCTTCTGATTGTAAAAATAGTAGACAGTAGTATTGTTGTAGTAATTTGTAGTTTATTAATTGTAGTCTATTTTGCATGTGTAGATTTGGTAATTGGCATTCTTCTAATGGTATTTTGCAAAATTTATTTTTTTGTTGTCTTGTCTACGGGTTTGATAATTTAGTGCAATTATTTCAATTGTTCGTTAATCGTGTTTGAGGGAAGCATTTCGTGTGAATGGTATTGTTGGTGATAACGTGTTATATTCTCTGTAATTTCCGTATTGTGACGAGTTTTGTATGTTTTGTAAATGATTACGCGATCGATGAAAAAGGCGAAAATGATGAATAGTGAGAATGACGAAATTGTTGCCATGGCGAACTCGCCAACACAGGACAACAGTATGATGAATAATGAAGTTGAAAACAATTTAATAAGTCGGGAAAATAGTCCGGAAACAGTTCAAAATTTTTCACAATCCAAAAATTTTCAGAATACGTGGTTAACGACAGAAGATATGGAGCAGTTGATGAGTGCAATATTAAATTTGGGATCTGAATTAAAAACACGGTTAGACACACTGGGATCACGGATGGAAGCAATGATAACACGGTTAGGCTCACAAGTAGGAACAAGTAAAACCGAGATGGAAACAATGGAAACACAGTTAGGCTGACGAACAGGGACATGTTTCAAAAACATGAAAGATGAATCAAAGAAAGAAATTAGAGAAGTACAACCGATTTTGAATGCTCACAATAATAGTTTAATTTCAATAGAAATCAGACAAGAGGAACAGGATAGAGAACAGGAAGAAAAAGATCGCGTGATAATACAAAAATTTTCAGAGTTAAATTTACAACGTGCACACGATAAGGAGGAAATATTTGAGAGAATCGAGGAATCCGTACCAAATGACAGAATAAATAACTTAACGCAACAGTATGAACAGTTAACTACTAAATGTGACAATACCGAAACCCGAGTCGCGACACTTATGGCAGACGTAAATAAACAGAAAGAAAAAATAGGTGACTCATCGGAAAGAGTTGAGGAGATCTCAGATAAACTGATAAGTCTTAGTTTAAATGGGGACAGAGATTCGGATGATACTGCTCCATTACCATTTGCAGAAACCGAAGAGTACCAGAACATAAATAATCATGTTGAAAATCAGGGAAAATTTAATGAACGCGTTAAATGGGAATTTGAGGCATTACGATAGCAAGTCAAACAAATTGAAGGCGAAATTGTAGGAAAAGACAGCAAAAGAAATTTAGAATCACAGATAGCAGAGGGCTTTGAAGAAAATAATTTATTTCATTTACGGGATGCAACAAGAGAGCGCCAGGCGCGCGAACTTGACAATAATCGACATTCGGACTGTGACAGACGCGGTAGGTCTTTGTCGCCACGAGGCGAAAACTTTGACTATAAACACTTTTTGACTGTTCGGAAATTTAAGATCTTTCGCAATTCTAAGAATGACATACATCCATGTGCATGGTTACATCAATTTACGTACGCACTTCCACCAAATTGGCCACTAAGTCACAAACTGGAAATTATGTGCGGCTATTAAAGTCCTCAGGAGATTCACTACACTAAGTGAATATGTGCCGTAGCGTGCATAGGGCCCCGAGCTGTAGTGGTGCTATTGAGTTTATTTTTCAGGTAACATATTTCCACTTAGGTACGTACTTTAGACGTAATTTGCTGCTCGCGATTACGTGATTCATACTTTGTGCTAAATTTCATGTTCTATGAATTTACTTGTGAAGCGACGTGCTTGCGTACATTAACTGATTTGACAATGATTGATTAATGAACAGGGTTGTTACTTATGTATATTATGTATCGCTTGGCTGCACTGCTTTTTCACTGATGTCATATTTTTCTATTATGTGCCTGCTGTGCTTATTTATTTAAATTATAATTGTCACCTGATTAATCGTGCTGATATGGTTAGTATGCAGGTTATACTTTGTGATGTATCTGCTTGCGCCTTCATGTTTACTTATTAAGATTACATATGAACATTTATTTGCTTATGCTGATGTGATGCTAATGATCTGTTTATTATGTAAGATATATGTTTGCTGCTGAGCGTGTGGATTGCATATTTATGCATTTCTGTTTGCTGTCATAACTATTCTTTAATTTGCTATATATAGAAATGCTGATATACATTGTACGAACATGGAGTTTAGGTTACACTATGGTATTAATTATTGTTCGCTTGGCAGAGCCTCGTTGTAGGGATTGTGCTGCATCCACTTGTTGACATTCTGTTCTCTACTGGTATATTTACTCGCTATTGCATGTTTTGCTTACGCTCAGTGCCTTATATTTTTAAGATAAGAAAATGAACTGCTATAGTTCGACGAACGACATTAGTACAAGAAACTTCATAGAAGTCACATGAGCTGGAGGTTTTATGGAAGCTGTAGAAATTTATGCTAATAGGAAGGAAGCTAACGACATGACATACCAACACTAGATTTAGACCATTAACAGTTATAACACTGCATTCTTCGTGAGCAATTGAAATAGGAAGTGACACTTGACACAAGAAATACTCCACATGTATGTTTCTGATTTGCCATGATTCTTGAAGTGGTGTACACACTGTGAAATATTACGATTTATTCACTCAAAGTCTTATGTGATCATTCATACTACGTAATCGTACTTAATTACTGAGAGTTATTCGAACTAAAGTCTGTTAGAGGTCATGTATGCATTTCTTTTATTTAATGATGGACAAGGTAACCAAAATGTACTTTATAATTCATAATGAGTAGAAGATTTGGCTCAGATGGATTACACAAAGGGTGTGTGTGGACATTGTGCCTTCGGATTGTATGGGATGATGAATTGAAGTTTGCACTAGGATTTTATCTGTACTTGTTCGAGGAGACTGACTAGAGGAAAGAGTTCTTATGCAAGTGAAATGATATTGGTAATAAGGTTTATATGTATCGACGTATTGAAGAGGTATTATTGAGGTATTGAGATTATGTGAAGTTGATGATTATTGGAGTTTTGGTGGACAAGAGGTAAGGTAAATGATATTGATGATAAGGTTTATATGTATCGACGTAAGAGGTATTATTGAAGTATTAAGATTATGTGATGCTAATGATTATTGGAGTTTTGGTGGATAAGAGGCAAAGTAAGTGAGGAGCATATTTTTTTTTGTTGGTTTATATGGAACAAGAAGGATGAAGATGGCAGACTAGAACACTCAAGTAGAAGGAAGATTGTCTACACACACACTTTGTTAAATCACTAAGCAGTAAATACTTTTTTTTGAGAGAGGAAGCATTTGCATATCTTGGCTCACTGACAGTTGTTCAGCAACCGTACATTTGATTTGGCTTGGCAAACATTGTTCTTGACATGATGACTGTGACGCTGACTAACTATTATTGACAGTTATACACTGTGCCACTACTACTTGATACACAGGTTGAACATAATTTTGGACAGAATTGCATTTACACAGTTAACACTATTCAATTACACAGTAGTACTTAATGTGGATGAAAGATGAGTGAGTGTGTTTTGTGTGTTTTCCCTTCCTAATCCCAGAAAAGTGATACCGACTTACCTCCTAAATATTATTTTGCTTGTTTGTTGTGGCTTGCACTGACACCCATAAATATTATAGGTTTACTGATATTTGTGTATTTGTAATAGTTAATATGACAATTATCTGATATGATTTGTGTGTTTCTCATAATTTGTATGTTTAGTGTAAGAACATTGAGAATAATTTTGTAAAAGCAATTGTGTGTGCATTCAAACTATTGTTCATGCCTGAACTGTCTGATTAGTGATAGTGAATATTATGGACTGTTACCTGCACTTGTTCAACATAATGCGTGCCACTTAGAAATGTTTAATTTCTGCTTATGAATTGTGTGATCAGTGATAGTGAATATAATGGACTGTTACTTGCACTTTTTCTACATGATTGGTGCCACTAGGACATGTTCAATTTCTGCTTATAAACTCTGATGTGATTAGTGATAGTGAATATTATGGACTGCTGTCTGGACCTGCTCTTCATTGCTACGTGCCACTGATGGACTGCTTTTACTGAGATAATGTCACTTGTTGGTGTTTGCACCTGTTCAACATTGCTGGGTGCAACTGATGGAACTGCTTCTATTGAAATGATGTCACTTGTTGGTGTCTGCACCTGTTGAACATTGCCAGGTGCCACAGATGGAACTGCTTCTACTGAAATGATGTCACTTGTTGGTGTCTGCACCTGTTCAACATTGATGGGTGCGACTGATGGAACTGCTTCTATTGAAATGATGTCACTTGTTGGTGTCTGCACCTGTTCAATATTGCTGGGTGCCACTAATGGAACTGCTTCTACTGAAATGATGTCACTTGTTGGTGTCTGCACCTGTTCAACATTGCTGGGTGCCAGTGATGGAACTGCTTCTACAGAAATGTCACTTGTTGGTGTCTGCACTTGTTCAACATTGCTGGGTGCCACTAATGGAACTGTTTCTGCTGAATGATGTCACTTGTTGGTGTCTGCACCTGTTCAACATTGCTGGGTGCCACTGATGGACTGCTTCTACTGAGATAATGTCACTTGTTGGTGTCTGCACCTGTTCAACAATGCTGGGTGCCACTAATGGAACTGCTTCTACTGACATAATGTCACTTGTTGGTGTCTGCACCTGTTCAACATTACTGGGTGCCACTGATGGAACTACTTCTACTAAAATGATGTCACTTGTTGGTATTTGCACCTGTTGACCATTGCTGGGTGCTACTGCTGGAACTATCAACTACTTGTTTAATCATTGAAAGCATTTTACGTGAACATTTGTATAAACTGATTTTCTGTGTATTGTGTAAACTATTATGTAAAGTCACATGTATGAAAGAATTTATATTGCTTACTGTATTTTATATGTTAGGTTATTGAAAGGTCAGTGCAAAGCCAAAATTTTATCTAATTATGTGATATTTACGTATTAATATTATCTTTTATTTTTGTCTGTATTTTGTGGACGAATTTGGTGGTATTTTCACCACCAATGCTGGCAAAAATACCATCAAATTCTGGCCCGTGGAGGAGGGGCATATGAAAGGTGGCTACACTGAGCCACAGCGCTAGAGATTGCGCCAGAGAGTATTATTCCGCCGCCTCCACTGGCAGTGCTTGTCGAGAACTCGTAGTAGGGAGTGCTTGCTGAGATGTCGTAGTGAAGAGTTCTTGTCGAGAAGTCGTGGTGGAGAGTGCTTGTTGAGATGTGGTAGTAGCGAGTCGGTGTTGAGATGTTGCAGTAGGGAGTGCTTGTTCCATGTTTTATGCAGTTGTTTGATGGGATAAACAGCAGATGGTGTTCTAATGGAGATATTGTAATGATCAGAGTGCTTTTCGTTAATATATATCAAGGCAAAAAAAATTTCCTTTTCTTTTTATTATTTCAATGTCTTAAATAATGCATCATTACAGGTTCAGTCAACAAAGCATCTGGCTTGTGTTCTTGTATTAGAGTGTAATTCTGGTTTTCTTGCGCAATTATAGTATTTCTATTTTTTTTAATTACTTCAGTATAAATGGTATTTAAAATTTCTTGTCTTATTGAAGAAGAACCGTGCCAGATGTGTACGTTGAATCACACTTCCACACACAGAACAATTACACCTGTGTTTTGGTTTCGTAGGTTTTATAGTTGCTGGGGACTTAATTAATTAATTAATTGTGTTAACGAAAATTTTCTTTCATTCTTTGTTGTTAATCTATGCAGTCAGATTGCGTACAAATACTAGTCAGGGCCAACCGTTTACGAGACCTCGTAATCGGACAGACAGCAACTAAAAAATAAAAATTATTTGCATTAAATTTATAATTAAGCCCCCATGCAAACGTTCAATTGACTCTTTTATTAGAACATGTTACGCGTTTCGGGATGACAACCATCTTCAGACATCACAAACTTAAACTCCTTCCTAATCAACCAGGCGTGCAACCTTGACAACTCAAAGAAAGTGACCAGTAACATATATATATATATATATAACAGCAACACAAGCAGTCTTGAAGCAGAGTATACGCTCTGAGGAATGGCAGCCCATTCTTCACGGAGTTCTGCACTGACGAGAGTTACCGATGTCGGTCGGTGAGGCTTGCAAAAAGTCGGCGTTACAAAACATCCCAAAGGTGCTATATAGGATTCAGGCCAGGACTCTGTGCAGGCCAGTCCATTACAGGGAAGTGCCACAGGCCGTGCATTATGAACAGGTGCCCGTTCGTGTTGAAAGATCCAGTCGCCATCTTAGAAATGCTCTTCAACAGTGGGAAGCAAGAAGATGCTTAAAACACCAATGTAGGCCTGTGCTCTGATAGTGTCACGCAAAACAATAGGGGGTTCAAGCCCCCTACATGAAAAGGACGACCACACCATAAACAAACGCCCCGAATTTTATTGTTGGCACTACACACGCTGGCAGATGACGTTCACCGGGCATTCGCCATACCCACACCCTGCCAATCGGATCGCCACATTGTTCCACTGTTCAGTTGTCCAGTGTTTACGCTCCTTACACCAACCGAGGCGTCGTTTGGCATTTACCGGCGTGATGTGTGGCTTATGAGCAGTCGCTCGACCTTGAAACCCATGTTTTCTCACCTCCCGCCTAACCGTCATAGTACTTGTAACGTATCCTGATGCAATTAGGAATTGTGATTGTGTGGATAGATGTCTCCCTATTACACATTACGACCCTCTTCATCTGTCGGCGATCTCTGTCGGTGAACAGACGAGGTCGGCCTGTACGCTTTTGTGCTGTACGTGTCCCTTCACGTTTCTGCTTCACTATCACATCGGAAACAGTGGACCTAGGGATGTATAGGAGTGTGGAAATCTCGCGTACAGACGTATGACACAAATGACACCCAACCACCTGACCACGTTCGAAGTCCGTGAGTTCGGTGGAGCGCCCCATTCTGCTCTTTCACGGTGTCGAATGACTACTTAAGTCGCTGATATGGAGTACCTGGCAGTAGGTGGCAGCACAATGCACCTAATATCAAAAATTTTTTTTTGGGGGGCTTCTGGACACTTTTGATCACATAGTGTATGTTAGCACAAAATACGTCGAAGCAAATAATCGATTGAAACATAACCAGCATGGCTTATAAAAATAACATTCTTCCGAAATAAAATTGACTCTTTATTCACCCGTAAAGTAATGAGTGCTACTGACAGAAGCTCTCAATTTGATTCCAGATTTCTAGATTATTAGGTGGCTTTTATGAACGTGCTTCACAAGCGGCTTCTTATCAGATTACGTGTCTATGGAATACCGCCTCAGTTGTGCGACTGGATTTGTGATTTCCTGTCACAAAGGACACACCTCGTAGTTTTGGAAAAGGTATTTGTTTCTGTTTGTGTTGGATCAGAAGATTAGTTGAATTCCTTAAAATATTACGAACTATTCAACATTGTTAATAATTTTCAAAATTATTTACAAGATGTAAACAATGTTAAAAAGTATTCAGGCTTATCGTTTAGAGATAGCAAGTAAAATGTTTTATTACCATGGGCTACGTAAAACCATTTCTTAAAAAATGTGATGAATATTTATATATTAATTGCAAATACATATGGCACCAGAATTTTCTCCTGAGTACTTTATCTTACTCATGAAAATGTCTAAGCCTCGGTACCCTAAGTCTAGCTACGGCTAAAATTAAAAAAAAAATCAAGTTTCGTCCGCTGTTTTTCCACTGTTTTCACTGTTCTCAGTTAACATTTGGCTTTCTAATAAAAAGTAATAAGTCCCACTTCTGTTATTGACACTAAATGCCCTACTTTCCGATGTCATACAAATAATAATAACTTTGCTTTATGAAAAATCTGTCAATTCTCTGGCACCTACATAAAACGTCCTATCTGATTTTCTTGATTAGAAATAACAAAATGCACGACAGACTTATGAACTCCGTTCAGTTAAAATCAAATACCTCTGTTTCTCGGATGCTCTAGTCGGGTACTGGGAAGAACTAGAAGAAGTTTAGCAAAAAATAACATAACAACAACAAAAGTCAGAGCCATGCCATAGTATTCGTAGTTGAATTTAGGAATCTTTGGAAGCCGGAGCAGCTTTCGCTCGCACTTTGAGCTCTGCTGGTGCTGCATACACTTGGCGTGCTCGCTTTTCAGCATCTACAATCCGCACTAACAGAGAACAGTATAAAGGGACATTTGTCATTGTACTAATTTTTACAAACGAAAATTACCGTAAATTAAGATGTGATTCTCTACTTGTTACTCCGTGTTTAAAACTGCAGCCAGTTCAAAACTTATTACGAGTAACTTTTTGAAGATAAACGCTTACAGCCTACTTGTCTAATACGCGAACAGCACTTGCTGCACCTTCGCCAGTCGACATAAAGTCAGTCAGTAACAGTACAGATTTGTTGAAACCACCAGTTTTCTTCAAGCTAGAGCAAAGGCAATAGAAATAAAAACCTTCGTAAAATACGTGAAACAGAATACACAATAACTAACCTGCAGAGATCTGGTGATTAATAAAAGAAATTTAAAGAAGTAGATATTGAAAAAAAGTAAAGAAAAAGAATTAGCTGCCGTCTTTAGAACTGTAAAAACTGGAGTAACCATACCATAGTCAGAATGTTCGAAAGCACTTAGTGTAGTGAGAACTTTTTCATATGCTGCAAGTGTCTTCTCATCTAAGCTGCAGTTTGTTTGACTCAGATTTCAAGCATCACACGCATTGAATGTCTTCAATTAAATCCAGCAAGGTTACGTCACATGAAAGGGTAATTTTGCAGTAGATACCAGTTTTCACATTTTCGATGCTCTAAATCTACAACACATCCGCAAGCCACCTAATGTCGAGTGGTAGAGGCCACTTCTGGTACCACTAAGCGATCCCCATACCCTGTTACGCTCGCTATTGGCGCGTGGAAAGAATGATTATCGGTAAGCCACTGTATTGGCTCTAATTCATCGAATTTTCTCATCTGGTTACTACGCAAGATGTATGTGGGACGAAGTAAATGTAGTCTAACACTTCCCGGTAAGTGCTCTCTCTCTCTCTCTCTCTCTCTCTCTCTCTCTCTCTCTCTCTCTCTCTCTCTCTTACTCTCTCGAAATTTCAGTAGCAAACCTTTCCGTAATACACAATATCTCTACTGTAACGTCTGCTAATGGGGTTTGCTGTAATGCTCTCGCGACGACTAAGCGATCCCGTAAAGAAACACGCCAATCTTGGTTGCAATCATGTCAATCTCTTCTGAGTATTGCTTGAAAAAGAATCCCTTACTGATAAACAATACACACCAGTATGGTCGAACACGCGCCTTATAAATCACCTGCTCTGTGGATGTGTTACATTTCCTTACGATTCTTCCTACGAATATGAGTTGGGCAGTAGCATGGCAGCGCTGATTCTGGAAAGTATTCATATAATTTACGACTTGGCCTCTGACCCCTGAGAAGGTAGCAATTTATTTAATAGGTTACTAATTATTCTCTTTCGTAAGAGTGCTCTGTGTCTATTTGTCTCTCACTCCATCCCCAGCGTTTTAGGGAGGGGCTTCTGAATATCGGTGCCTTTCAGCCAGTGGGACTCTTAATTCAAGAACTGTGTGTTAGTATCTTTTTATACTATCAGCACCAACGCCACCTGAGTCCATTACTTGGAGCTGTAATCATGATTAAGTCCATTGAGCAGTAGGGAGCAGCCTCGAAGAATAACAGGAAGATTGCATTTGAAATCAAGTACTAAATCATTATTATTGTTGCTGGTTATTATTATACGTTTCTGCATGTATACTTTCACTACTGCTGCAGAACCACATGACTCCATGCAGCCACTATCAACAGCAGCAGCAGCAGCACTAGAGGCTGTGCTCCGCGGCCTGTTAGTGTCTGACCGGCAGCAGCTGCATTCTGCATCTGAGCTCCCTGACCTGATGGCGTTTGATCGAGCCACATCATTTTCCAGTGGCAACCTACAGATATGACACTCAACGGGTTTATTGTACAATTCCCAGTTCTTCTCCAAGTCAGTCATTGGAATGTTGTCGCTGTAGTAGTGAGCCGGCCGCTGTGGCAGAGCGATTCTAGGTGCTTCAGTCCGGAACCGCGCTGCTGCTACGGTCGCAGGTTCGAATCTTGCCTCTGTCATGGATGTGTGTGATGTCCTTAGGTTAGTTAGGTTTAAGTAGTTGTAAGTTCTAGGGGACTGATGACCTCACATGTTAAGTCCCATAGTGCTCAGAGCTATTTGAAGCATTTTTGTTATGGCGCACAAGATTGTACCACCGGCATCACCGGATGCAGGTACGGAGGGGCATATGGTCAGTACATCGCTCTCCAAGCCGTTGTCTGTTTTTATGACCGGTGCCGCTACCTGTCAGTCAAGTAGCACGCCAATTGGCCTCACATGGGCTGAGTACACTTCGCTTGCCAACAGCACTCGAGAGTTCCAGACCGTGACCCATCCAAGTACTAGTCAAGCCCGACAGCGTTTAACTTGGGTGATGGCGGGAACCAGTGTTACCACTGCGGCAAGGCCGTTGTCTCAAGTTATTAAACAGATATAAATTTCTCTACCGAAAATGAATATATCTTTTTTTTTTTTTGGTCATCAGTCTACTGACTGGTTTGATGCGGCCCGCCACGAATTCCTTTCCTGTGCTAACCTCTTCATATCAGAGTAGCACTTGCAACCTACGTCCTCAATTATTTACTTGACGTATTCCAATCTCTGTCTTCCCCTACAGTTTTTGCCCTCTACAGCTCCCTCTAGTACCATGGAAGTCATTCCCTCATGTCTTAGCAGACGTCCTATCATCCCGTCCCTTCTCCTTATCAGCGATGTCGACATATTCCTTTCCTCTCAGATTCTGCGTAGAACCTCCTCATTCCTTACCTTATCAGTCCACCTAATTTTCAACATTCGTCTATAGCACCACATCTCAAATGCTTCGATTCTCTTCTGCTCCGGTTTTCCCACAGTCCATGTTTCATTACCATACAATACTGTACTCCAGACGTACATCCTCAGAAATTTCTTCCTCAAATTAAGGCCGGTATTTGATATTAGTAGACTTCTCTTGGCCAGAAATGCCTTTTTTGCCATAGCGAGTCTGCTTTTGGTGTCCTCCTTGCTCCGTCCGTCATTGGTTATTTTACTGCCTAGGTAGCAGAATTCCTTAACTTCATTGCCTTCGTGACCATCAATCCTGATGTTAAGTTTCTCGCTGTTGTCATTTCTACTACTTTTCATTACCTTCGTCTTTCTCCGATTTACTCTCAAACCATACTGTGTACTCATTAGACTGTTCATTCAGTTCAGCAGATCATTTAATTCTTCTTCACTTTCACTCAGGATAGCAATGTCATCAGCGAATCGTGTCATTGGTATCCTTTCACTTTGTATTTTAATTCCACTCCTAAACCTTTCTTTTATTTCCATCATTGCTTGCTCGATGTACAGATTGAAGAGTAGGGGCGAAAGGCTACAGCCTTGTCTTACACCCTTCTTAATACGAGCACATCGTTCTTGATCGTCCACTCTTATTATTCCCTGTTGGTTGTTGTACATACTGTATATGACCCGTCTCTCCCTATAGCTTACCCCTACTTTTTTCAGAATCTCGAACAGCTTGCACCATTTTATATTGTCGAACGCTTTTTCCAGGTCGACAAATCCTATGAAAGTGTCTTGATTTTTCTTTAGCCTTGCTTCCATTATTAGCCGTAACGTCAGAATTGCCTCTCTCGTCCTTTTACTTTTCCTAAAGCCAAACTGATCGTCACCTAGCGCATTCTCAATTTTCATTTCCATTCTTCTGTATATTATTCTTGTAAGTAGCTTCGATGCATGAGCTGTTAAGCTGATTGTGCGATAATTCTTGCACTTGTCAGCTCTTGCCGTCTTCAGAATTGTGTGGATGATGCTTTTCCGAAAGTCAGATGGTATATCGCCAGACTCATATATTCTACACACCAACGTGAATAGTCGTTTTGTTGCCACTTCCCCCAATGATTTTAGAAATTCTGATGGAATGTTATCTATCCGTTCTGCCTTATTTGACCGTAAGTCCTCCAAAGCTCTTTTAAATTCCGATTCTAATACTGGATCCCCTATCTCTTCTAAATCGACTCCTGTTCCTTCTTCTATCACATCAGACAAATCTTCACCCTCATAGAGGCTTTCAATGTATTCTTTCCACCTGTCTGCTCTCTCCTCTGCATTTAACAGTTGAATTCCTGTTGCACTCTTAATGTTACCACCGTTGCTTTTTTTAATGTCACCAAAGGTTGTTTTGACTTTCCTGTATGCTGAGTCTGTCGTTCCGACAATCATATCTTTTTCGATGTCTTCACATTTTTCCTGCAGCCATTTCGTCTTAGCTTCCCTGCACTTCCTATTTATTTCATTCCTCAGTGACTTGTATTTCTGTATTCCCGATTTTCCCGGAACTTGTTTGTACTTCCTCCTTTCATCAATAAACTGAAGTATTTCTTCGCAGCTATCTTCTTTGTACCTATGTTTTCCTTCCCAACTTCTGTGATGGCCCTTTTCAGAGATGTCCAATCTTCTTCAACAGTACTGTCTACTGCGCTATTCCTTATTGCTGTATCTATAGCGTTAGAGAACTTCAAACGTATCTCGTGATTCCTTAGTACTTCCGTATCCCACTTTTTTGTGTATTGATTCTTCCTGACTAATGTCTTGAACTTCAGCCTACTCTTCATCACTACTATATTGTGATCTGAGTCTATATCTGCTCCTGGGGACGCCTTACAATACAGTATCTGATTTCGGAATCTCTGTCTGACCATGATGTAATGTAGTTGAAATCTTCCCGTATCTCGCGGCCTTTTCCAAGTATACCTCCTCCTCTTGTGATACTTGAACAGGGTATTCGCTATTACTAGCTGAAACTTGTTACAGAACTCAATTAGTCTTTCTCCTCTTTCATTCCTTGTTCCAAGCCCATATTCTCCTGTAACCTTTTCTTCTACTCCTTCCCCTACAACTGCATTCCAGTCGCCCATGACTATTAGATTTTCGTCCCCCTTTACATACTTCATTACCCTTTCAATATCCTCATACACTTTCTCTATCTGTTCATCTTCAGCTTGCGACGTTGGCATGTATACCTGAACTATCGTGGACGGTGTTGGTCTGCTGTCGATTCTGACTAGAACAACCCGGCCACTGAACTGTTCACAGTAACACACCCTCTGCCCTACCTTCCTATTCATAACGAATCCTACACCTGTTATACCATTTTCTGCTGCTGCTGTTGAATATATCAACATTTCCTTTTTACTAGAAACTCTGCTTACCGAAAAGTTACTGCAGGAAGTAAATATGGAAACTCCAGCGCACTTATCAAAACTATATGATGTGTATTAACACGAGATTGAAACGTGAGAGGCGCTCCTGATGGTGAAAAATTGCAGAAACCATCCACTGCACACAAGGATATGCACAAAGATTTCCGGAGAAATGGAAACTTGGGGTAATTTATTCACACTAGTATACACAGTAAAATACACAGGTACTTACCAGAACTAAGTGAAAAACACTCGAACTAAACAAAAATACTCTGTATCAGACAATGCTCCTGCTGCTACCGCTACTGCCGTTCGTGTCCTCTAGCCTTGCACTCCAGCGTTTTTGGATGAAGTTCCAATACGCGGGTTCCTTTTGTTTATTAGTCCTCCAGGAGCATTTCACCATTTCTGGAACTTTCGGTACTGTTTCGATTCGTCCTCTGTGTTGAGAAGGAGAACTAGTATAGCTCGTTTATGCATTCGCAAAAATAGCTTGTTAGTAGTTGCAATAAAACTCTTGTCTGGACCGCCAACTACTTATTTTATTTCTTCCTTACCCGTTTCGGCATTCACTATTGTTAAAGGAGCTGAACTTCAGAGGAGAAGTACACAGTGAGACACATACCTATAAATGGCAGTCAAATGAAAACGAGGCATATGGAAAAAATTGAGTAAACCGTTAATACCTTTACCCTGTTGTGAAGAAAGACGGCCAATGGCGTCATGGAATAAAGTTTGCGGTCGCCTATGGAACCAAGGCTCTACTCACGAGTGCATCTCTTTCTCCGAAGTAAATCGACTGCCACAAATGTTTTCCTTGGGGGTTTCAAAAGTACTGAAATAGCTTATGGAGAAATCGGGGCTATGTGAATGGTGCATGTATAAGGGCTTCCCAGCGAAAATTCTGCAGCACAGTCGAAACGACGTTCATAACGGTCTGTTGGAAGAAATTCCAGCCTACATGATGCCAAGGTTGTTTCAACTACGCTGCACAAGTTTCGCTGAGGAGCCCTTACACTTCCTCAGTACCGTCACAATCACTCCAAATGCAATTTACATACTTTTTGGAGCCCTGAAAAAAGGAATTCGATTTGCTTCGGATGAAGAGGTGCACGCCAGGGCGGAACAGTGATTCAGTAGGCAACAGAAAACATTTTCCAATGAAGGCACTGATCGTCTTGTCTCGCAGTGGAATAAATGTATTAGCAGTTGTGGCGAATACTTTTGAAATAATAGACTTGAATACTAGAAATACTTACTTCCATATGAATCTTTTGACTACCTGTGATAAATAACAAACTGCGCACATTAGTGCAGACAGTAAAACTGTTACTAAGTATAACTGCAAACTGGTTCTAGGCGACCCTAGAAAGATAAAGAAAACAGTGCCGCTAGATGGTGCTACAGTTGATGGCATCATCATGAAAGGAATACGTGTTGCTCTGCATTTATATATATATATATATATATATATATATATATATATATATATATATACACTCCTGGAAATGGAAAAAAGAACACATTGACACCGGTGTGTCAGGCCCACCATACTTGCTCCGGACACTGCGAGAGGGCTGTACAAGCAATGATCACACGCACGGCACAGCGGACTCACCAGGAACTGCGGTGTTGGCCGTCGAATGGCGCTAGCTGCGCAGCATTTGTGCACCGCCGCCGTCAGTGTCAGCCAGTTTGCCGTGGCATACGGAGCTCCATCGCAGTCTTTAACACTGGTAGCATGCAGCGACAGCATGGACGTGAACCGTATGTGCAGTTGACGGACTTTGAGCGAGGGCGTATAGTGGGCATGCGGGAGGCCGGGTGGACGTACCGCCGAATTGCTCAACACGTGGGGCGTGAGGTCTCCACAGTACATCGATGTTGTCGCCAGTGGTCGGCGGAAGGTGCACGTGCCCGTCGACCTGGGACCGGACCGCAGTGACGCACGGATGCACGCCAAGACCGTAGGATCCTACGCAGTGCCGTAGGGGACCGCACCGCCACTTCCCAGCAAATTAGGGACACTGTTGCTCCTGGGGTATCGGTGAGGACCATTCGCAACCGTCTCCATGAAGCTGGGCTACGGTCCCGCACACCGTTAGGCCGTCTTCCGCTCACGCCCCAACATCGTGCAGCCCGCCTCCAGTGGTGTCGCGACAGGCGTGAATGGAGAGACGAATGGAGACGTGTCGTCTTCAGCGATGAGAGTCGCTTCTGCCTTGGTGCCAATGATGGTCGTATGCGTGTTTGGCGCCATGCAGGTGAGCGCCACAATCAGGACTGCATACGACCGAGGCACACAGGGCCAACACCCGGCATCATGGTGTGGGGAGCGATCTCCTACACTGGCCGTACACCACTGGTGATCGTCGAGGGGACACTGAATAGTGCGCGGTACATCCAAACCGTCATCAAACCCATCGTTCTACCATTCCTAGACCGGCAAGGGAACTTGCTGTTCCAACAGGACAATGCACGTCCGCATGTATCCCGTGCCACCCAACGTGCTCTAGAAGGTGTAAGTCAACTACCCTGGCCAGCAAGATCTCCGGATCTGTCCCCCATTGAGCATGTTTGGGACTGTATGAAGCGTCGTCTCACGTGGTCTGCACGTCCAGCACGAACGCTGGTCCAACTGAGGCGCCAGGTGGAAATGGCATGGCAAGCCGTTCCACAGGACTACATCCAGCACCTCTACGATCGTCTCCATGGGAGAATAGCAGCCTGCATTGCTGCGAAAGGTGGATATACACTGTACTAGTGCCGACATTGTGCACGCTCTGTTGCCTGTGTCTATGTGCCTGTGGTTCTGTCAGTGTGATCATGTGATGTATCTGACCCCAGGAATGTGTCAATAAGTTTCCCCTTCCTGGGACAATGAATTCACGGTGTTCTTATTTCAATTTCCAGGAGTGTATATATATATATATATATATATATATATATATATATTACGATTTTATATCTGCAATTTTCATATAGTCATTCACATGTCGTTATACAGGATGAGTCACTAACTATTGCGACCTAGAGTAACTCCTAAAGTATGATAGTAGCTGAAAACTTTGTGGGACAAATGTTGCATGGGACAACGAGGGCCACATTATGACGTTGGTTTTTTGTTGCTAGGTGGGGTCGCGTCAGAGATATGAAGGTCAACTTTGTTTTTTTAAGTGGGATCCTATAGTTTGGTACTTATTTTCTGATAGCGGCTATCGAGACGGATCCAATGATGTGTAACAGCAAGGTCTTTGAACGTAAACGAAGGTCAAAAAGGTTGCATGAACGTCGATTTACAGAAGGTGTTCGAAATGATGACCATTGGTATCAACACAATGCTGTAATGTTCTTATCATAGACTGAGTGGTATTCCTTATCACTTCGGCACTTATCGAAGTACATGCCCTGACAATTCTCTCTGCCGGCCGGGGTGGCCGAGCGGTTCTGGTGTTACAGTCTGGAACCGCACGACCGCTACGGTCGCAGGTTCGAATCCTGCCTCTGGCATGGACGTGCGTGATGTCCTTAAGTTAGTTAGGTTTAAGTAGGTCTAAGTTCTAGGGAACTGATGACCTCCGAAGTTAAGTCCCATAGTGCTCAGAGCCTTTTGAACCAACAATTCTCTCTGTATGTCGTGCAAATAGTAAATGTACGCCGAATACGACGTATCCATCTAACGCGCAATTGTCACGTAAACATCATTCGACGGTTTCATAATACAACACTATCAGGAACGGTAAGAGTAGTATCGTCGAATCAAGCGAATGTGAATGATGTACTCCTTCGAAGAACAAGTCGATATGGTTCTCATTTACGGAGAACGCCAACGACATTCAGTGAGAGCTAGAGACGTATACACTGAAAGATATCTTCTACACACTCACTGTCAGGTGGCTTGCGGAGTATGGATGTAGATGTAGATGTAGATACACCTCGTTCATTTAAATATGTGTAAAACTGAGAGCAACTGGATATTTAATGCATCGGAAATTTATCCGGCAAAGGAAAATTATTAACGAGGAAACGGAAACTGGTACTCTTGCCACTGTGGTTCGAGATCCTTCTGTTAGCTCGCGTCAAATCGCAGGGGAATCTGGCATGAGCCAGAGTAGTGTTGTTCGTGTCCTGCATCGCCATAAATATCGTCCTTACCATGTCAGTCTCCACCAAGAATTAACTGGTACGGATTGTATGAGTCGCATTCGATTCTGCCGATGGGCTCAACTTCAGATTCAGAGGGATGACACATTTATTAATTCGCTTTTGTTTATTGACGTGGCTACATTCACGAATCATGGAAATGTTAATTTGCATAATATGCGCTACTGGGCAACTGAAAATTCATGTTGGCTGCGGCAAGTTGCACCGTGGTCGGTGAATGAATGGTGTGGAATTCTGGAGGACAGAATTATAGGCCCCTATTTCATCGAAGGAAATCTTAATGGTAGGAAGTACACCATATGCCTGCAAGAAACATTAGGTCTGTTATTGGGAGAAAAACCTTTAGGAACAAGGAACAGAATGTGGTATCAACGCGATGGGTATCCGGCACATTTTTCGCTGATGGCTAGAGATCAGTTGCAGAGACAATTCCCAAATCGTTGGATTGGACGCGGAGGAGATGTGTAGTGGCCGGCTCGTTCGCCAGACTTGACGCCTCTGGATTTTTTCTTGTGGGGTGTCGTGAAAGACATTGTTTATAAAGAAGTTCCATCTACACCTGAAGGGGTGTGAAACAGAACTGTCAGAGCATGTGCCGATGTGATATGGAATACCACGATAAGAAGATTGCAGCAGTGCATTGATATCAAAGGTCATCACTTCGAAAATCTTCTGTAAATGGTCGTTCATGCCACCTTCTTGACCTTCGTTCACCTTCAAAGATCTCACTGGATTCGATCGATAGCTGCTATCAGAAAATAAGTACCAAATTATAGCATCCCATTTAAAAATAACCTTCATATCTTTGATGTAATATATATGTATTACTGATATGTAATATATATACACTCGTGGAAATTGAAATAAGAACACCGTGAATTCATTGTCCCAGGAAGGGGAAACTTTATTGACACATTCCTGGGGTCAGATACATCACATGATCACACTGACAGAACCACAGGCGCATAGACACAGGCAACAGAGCATGCACAGTGTCGGCACTAGTACAGTGTATATCCACCTTTCGCAGCAATGCAGGCTGCTATTCTCCCATGGAGACGATCGTAGAGATGCTGGATGTAGTCCTGTGGAACGGCTTGCCATGCCATTTCCACCTGGCGCCTCAGTTGGACCAGCGTTCGTGCTGGACGTGCAGACCGCGTGAGACGACGCTTCATCCAGTCCCAAACATGCTCAATGGGGGACAGATCCGGAGATCTTGCTGGCCAGGGTAGTTGACTTACACCTTCTAGAGCACGTTGGGTGGCACGGGATACATGCGGACGTGCATTGTCCTGTTGGAACAGCAAGTTCCCTTGCCGGTCTAGGAATGGTAGAACGATGGATTCGATGACGGTTTGGATGTACCGTGCACTATTCAGTGTCCCCTCGACGATCACCAGTGGTGTACGGCCAGTGTAGGAGATCGCTCCCCACACCATGATGCCGGGTGTTGGCCCTGTGTGCCTCGGTCGTATGCAGTCCTGATTGTGGCGCTCACCTGCACGGCGCCAAACACGCATACGACCATCATTGGCACCAAGGCAGAAGCGACTCTCATCGCTGAAGACGACACGTCTCCATTCGTCCCTCCATTCACGCCTATCGCGACACCACTGGAGGCGGGCTGCACGATGTTCGCGCGTGAGCGGAAGACGGCCTAACGGTGTGCGGGACCGTGGCCCAGCTTCATGGAGACGGTTGCGAATTGTCCTCGCCGATACCCCAGGAGCAACAGTGTCCCTAATTTGCTGGGAAGTGGCGGTGCGGTCCCCTACGGCACTGCGTAGGATCCTACGGTCTTGGCGTGCATCCGTGCGTCGCTGCGGTCCGGTCCCAGGTCGACGGGCACGTGCACCTTCCGCCGACCACTGGCGACAACATCGATGTACTGTGGAGACCTCACGCCCCACGTGTTGAGCAATTCAGCGGTACGTCCACCCGGCCTCCCGCATGCCCACTATACGCCCTCGCTCAAAGTCCGTCAACTGCACATACGGTTCACGTCCACGCTGTCGCGGCATGCTACCAGTGTTAAAGACTGCGATGGAGCTCCGTATGCGACGGCAAACCGGCTGACTCTGACGGCGGCGGTGCGCAAATGCTGCGCAGCTAGCGCCATTCGACGGCCAACACCGCGGTTCCTGGTGTGTCCGCTGTGCCGTGCGTGTGATCATTGCTTGTACAGCTCTCTCGCAGTGTCCGGAGCAAGTATGGTGGGTCTGACACACCGGTGTCAATGTGTTCTTTTTTCCATTTCCAGGAGTGTATATTACTGATGAGCCAGTCCATTATGACTACCTACCTAATAGCCGGTATGCCCACCTTCGGCACGGATAACAGCGGTGACGCGCCGCGGTACGGAAGTAATGAGGCTTTGGTAGATCACTGGATGAAGTTGGGACTGTATCTACATGAAAATGTCAGCTAATTCCCGTAACCTCGGGGCAAGGGGGTGACGAGCTCTGTTTCCTCGTCTGATCGCATCCCAGATGTGTTCGATTGGTATCATTGGTATCAGATCTGGCGAGCTGGGGGTGCAGCACACCAATTGGAACTCGTCACGATCTTCTTAGAACCGCTCCATCGCACTCCTGGCCTAGTGACATGGTGCATTACCTCGTCGAAGAATTCCACTGTCGTTGGGAATGATGATCGTCATGAAGGGGAGTACGAGGTCTGCAACCGATGTAGGATACTCCTCGGCCGCCATGGTGCCTCGCACGAGCACCACTGGACCCATGGATGTCCACTTGAATGTTCCCCAGAGCGTAATGGAGCCGCCGGCAGCTTGTCTCCGTCTTGTAGTACAGCTGTCAAGGAGTTTTTCCCCTAGAAGACGACGGATTCGGATCTCCCGTTGGCATGATGAAGAAGCTATGGATTCATCAGATCATGCAATGCTCTGCCGCTGCGCCAACGTTCACTGCCAATGTTCACGTGCCAATTTAAGTCGTAGTTGGCGATGTCGTGGTGTTGACATTGGTATATGCATCGGTCGAGGGTTTCGGAGGCCCATCGTGAGGAGTATTCGGTGTACTTGTATTCTCTCCAGCGTTAAAAGTCGATGTTAGTTCCGCCACAGTTCGCCATATGTCCTGTTTTACCAGTCTGCCCTGACAACGACGTCCGATATCTGTAATGAGGGGTGACCGCTCTGGACGTGGTTTCATTTTGGTTTCGTCACGTGATGAAGACATTCACCACAGCACTCCTCGAACACTCGACAAGTCGCGCAGTTCCGAAATGCTTGTGCCAAGTCTCTGGGCCATCACAGTTTGCCATTGGTCACACTCAGATAGATCGCACCTTCCTCAATCTGCACATGGATAACACGCTCGCTAATACTACATGCGCGTGTCTAACAGTCATTCCTCCACTTGTGACGCTGCTATCGCCTGGACGGGTTTATATCGATAGTAGATCGGTGGTCATAAAGTTCTGACTGCTCAATGTAGATGGAAAACAAAAACTGCATGACGTGGATTTATGTCCTGGTGTGCAACGTATGACATCGTTTACTCAAACATACTCGAACAGTTACAACTGCCAACAATGTCATAGGGCCTTCAGGAATACAATCCAGTCTATACGAGACAGATTAACATGTACTCTGAATGGATTTATTGAATTCAAATGAACCGACACTTGCACTCAGGGTCACTCATCTTACTGACTCTGATATGGTTTCTGTATCACGCATTAGCAATTATGTATGCCCATTATGTGTTTTATACTTTATGGTTATTATAAATTTAGGTAAAACATACGTTTCAGTACATCCTATTTCAAAGTACGTTATGACGTCTATACAATGATTAGATTATTTTATGATATATGGCAACGGTCTGTCTCTAGATTGTTGGCTGATGCCACAATTTCCATTTCACTAATAAAGTACAAGTTGTTGTGACATACTGTTTTAACATTGATGAAGTCTTCCTAAACACGCAGCAGCACACATTCTTAGAACGTTTGTAGCCATTTTATATTGCATTTCAATTTATGATTGGCCAGGTCCTGGGAAGCTCTATGATGTTGTTGGAAATTTCAATGCTTTTATTGTATTTTGTTACACAGTGTCGTTATGTTTATGGAACTATTTATGGAACTATTATGTATTTCGCAACAGAGCATTAAACCACATTATGCAATGTCTTTTGTTATTATATATATGTATATATATAAAATAACAAAAGACATTGCATATATATATATATATATATATATATATATATATATATATATACTCCTGGAAATGGAAAAAAGAACACATTGACACCGGTGTGTCAGACCCACCATACTTGCTCAGGACACTGCGAGAGGGCTGTACAAGCAATGATCACACGCACGGCACAGCGGACACACCAGGAACCGCGGTGTTGGCCGTCGAATGGCGCTAGCTGCGCAGCATTTGTGCACCGCCGCCGTCAGTGTCAGCAAGTTTGCCGTGGCATACGGAACTCCATCGCAGTCTTTAACACTGGTAGCATGTCGCGACAGCGTGGACGTGAACCGTATGTGCAGTTGACGGACTTTGAGCGAGGGCGTATAGTGGGCATGCGGGAGGCCGGGTGGACGTACCGCCGAATTGCTCAACACGTGGGGCGTGAGGTCTTCACAGTACATCGATGTTGTCGCCAGTGGTCGGCGGAAGGTGCACGTGCCCGTCGACCTGGGACCGGACCGCAGCGACGCACGGATGCACGCCAAGACCGTAGGATCCTACGCAGTGCCGTAGGGGACCGCACCGCCACTTCCCAGCAAATTAGGGACACTGTTGCTCCTGGGGTATCGGCGAGGACCATTCGCAACCGTCTCCATGAAGCTGGGCTACGGTCCCGCACACCGTTAGGCCGTCTTCCGCTCACGCCCCAACATCGTGCAGCCCGCCTCCAGTGGTGTCGCGACAGGCGTGAATGGAGGGACGAATGGAGACGTGTCGTCTTCAGCGATGAGAGTCGCTTCTGCCTTGGTGCCAATGATGGTCGTATGTGTGTTTGGCGCCGTGCAGGTGAGCGCCACAATCAGGACTGCATACGACCGAGGCACACAGGGCCAACACCCGGCATCATGGTGTGGGGAGCGATCTCCTACACTGGCCGTACACCACTGGTGATCGTCGAGGGGACACTGAATAGTGCACGGTACATCCAAACCGTCATCGAACCCATCGTTCTACCATTCCTAGACCGGCAAGGGAACTTGCTGTTCCAACAGGACAATGAACGTCCGCATGTATCCCGTGCCACCCAACGTGCTCTAGAAGGTGTAAGTCAACTACCCTGGCCAGCAAGATCTCCGGATCTGTCCCCCATTGAGCATGTTTGGGACTGGATGAAGCGTCGTCTCACGCGGTCTGCACGTCCAGCACGAACGCTGGTCCAGCTGAGGCGCCAGGTGGAAATGGCATGGCAAGCCGTTCCACAGGACTACATCCAGCATCTCTACGATCGTCTCCATGGGAAATAGCAGCCTGCATTGCTGCGAAAGGTGGATATACACTGTACTAGTGCCGACATTGTGCATGCTCTGTTGCCTGTGTCTATGTGCCTGTGGTTCTGTCAGTGTGATCATGTGATGTATCTGACCCCAGGAATGTGTCAATAAAGTTTCCCCTTCCTGGGACAATGAATTCACGGTGTTCTTATTTCAATTTCCAGGAGTGTATATATATATATATATATATATATATATATATATATATATATATATATATATATATACACTCGCCTATATAGGCGAGTGTCCATATATGCGATTATAAAATATACACTTGTCATTTTTTTCTAAATGCATAAAAATGGATACCGTTCACGACAATGCCATCTACTGTACATTAGCGCCAACTAGATGCTTTTTTAAAATATCATTATACGGCCACACACGAGTCAATCGCAACTACGTTCAGTAAAACGTAGCTGGACGCGACATTTTGTATCAACAGTTTTCTGGCATATGCACGTTTTACGGTCTATACTATTGTATTCGGTTTGTGCTGCGGACAGGTTTCTCATTTTGTGATCCTTCTTTTACATTCAGTTCATTTAACAGTGTCAAAATGCCGAAATGCATAAGGAAGAAGTAAAATAAGTATTTTGTGTTCAAGACAATAGTTTCATTTTAAGTGCAGAATATGACCGTGACAGCTCATAAAGGTTTTATCCAATATCTATTTTTTAGTAGTGAAAATCAATCACCCAGGATAACGAACTGGCGTCAGAGAGTGAGTTATCATTTTATTCAAACATGTAGTTATCAGTAAACAGTGTGTGGAATATCTTACGGCCTTCTAAGAAAGTCTGCATCCATAAATCATAGTATTTGATAAGAGTAACATAGAAGCGTATTCGAAGAAATGTTTAGTGGCAGTACTAGAGGAAAGATGGGAAGAACGGACTTGCAGTGTTGCAATCATTTAGTGTCTAGAAGCAAGTGAGATGCATATAACCAGGCGCTTAGTATGTAGGATATATCAATCTTTAGCCTTACATCGTTGTTCAGTGTGAAATAGTGGATGAATTGTCAAGGAAAGAATGAAAAAATGTTTTCCGAAAAGCAGCTGATAGTGCGATGCGTAGCAGCAAAAATTCTAGAACCGAAATTGGTCCAATCATCCATTTTACACCGGCGGGAGCGTGACGCTCCGAAACTGCGTCAATTACGAGCACTTTTTTTCAGGAATTTATTTGTCTGTTGCGTTCCTCTCTCCGACAGGAGAAAGTTTCCTGTTGTCTGATGACGCTGCATGGCCGGCGAGAGCAATTATATTTAGTGCTTAACGTTCAGCCAAACAAGTAGGAAAGAATCAGTAGTCACCGTTTAGCGATACATCACGCACGAAGTGTCACGCAATCAAAGTATAATTATTGCTTACGTCTGCCTGCTGCGTGCACTACATTTCGTAATCGAGTTCCTCTTAATAGTCTAACATGTTAGATTGCACCGAAGTACAAGAAATTACATGTAATTATAGAGCAACACGGACATTAAGACAAGTCGGATCGTTGGCAGAGAGAAAAACAAGAATCACGAGAGAGTTGAGAGATTTGTTATAGACTCTAGAAAGAAAGTAAGCAATGAGGAAGTTTTCGTGGTGTTTGTTAGGTAGCTGGTTGTTGGTAATCACAACGGTGAGTCGGTGTTATTAATAGTGCTCGTATCAAAAGTAAATCCAATCTTGTGATATTTTTAAAGAGTGTGTTGGCGTTCATTTGATATTATCGATGGAGAAGAAACACGTCGAACAGAAGTTGAAAGCCTACCACATCTTGTAAAAGTTTAACTGAATGTTCGTATGAATTTTTAAGCAAGTTTAATTTCGATTAGTACGCAAAATTTTCGAATGCGGAACCCTGGAAACGCAATTTCACTCGGAAAATTAATACAGGCGCAACAGGGATTTTGAAAGCATTTGTAATTAGCACAGAGGCTGAATATTAAATAGTCTCTCTCTCTCTCTCTCTCTCTCTCTTTCACACACACACAAACACACACACACACACACACACACACACACACACACTCCCTAAACAAAGACTATACATCTAATGAACTTTGCCTTATAGCCTCGGTTCGTTCAGTGTAAATATGTTTGCCAACTTAATATTTATCACTACAAGTATTAATAAATCGTGAACTGTGATGAATCTAAAATCAACCTACAGCTCTAAGTTGCATCCCGTGAACTGTTTCAAGGCGTCCTTTGCCTGATCGCTGAAAAATACTTAGAAAGATAGCTGGCGCCGGCACTGAAAAGTGAATAGGTGCCCTTCATTTTCTTTCTTTTTTTAAAAAAATAAACATGAAAATGAGATCAAATTCAGTACCGCTACGTGACAGTATGTACAGCAAGAACGCCTTGAAACACGTCACGGGATGCGACTTATCACAGCTCATGTGACAGTAAGGAAATCCTCTAATGTGATATGTATATGTTCGCAAAATATGACAAATGAACCTTATAATTTTCAAAGTAAATAGCAGTCCCACATAGACAGTATAAATCATGAGTACATGTCTCGCACGAGTTCGCAAATCACGCAGTCAGTGGATGAATCCCACAACAGAAGCTATTAAACGTTTCTCTTGAATTTTAAGAGAGAGAGAGATAGATAGATTTCCAAGCTATTTATATATTCAGATGGAGTAATTATAAGTGGATACTGCTGCCGATGTGTGCGTGTGGGTTCAAACGTATCACAAAGGAACACTGATGTCCGAGTCCAAATCGAACAAATAACAAGCCACGAGAAACTTTTGAATAAAGATAACTTGAAAATGTGCTTGAAATGCAACAAACAGAAATGAGACGCGAACGAATACACGCGGCTACAGCTTATAGCTGACATTAGTTTCAACAGTTGTACCAAACATTACTCTGAAAGACTGAAGCAGCCACACCATTCGCCAGAATGCTCAACCGCTACCCTGTCGATGGAATGATGAGATGAACTGTACAGGTATCTTCAATGGTTCAAATGGCTCTGAGCACTATGGGACTCAACTGCCGAGGTCATTAGTCCCCTAGAACTTAGAACTAGTTAAACCTAGCTAACCTAAGGACATCACAAACATCCATGCCCGAGGCAGGATTCGAACCTGCGACCGCAGCGGTCTTGCGGTTCCAGACTGCAGCGCCTTTAACCGCACGGCCACTTCGGCCGGCCAGGTATCTTCGAATAGCTGTTGGAAGCACTCTACAATACCGCAAACTCTTCCAGTTTCCATACGTTGCGATGTCTTCCATATTTCTGTCAATGAAAAATATCGCCTCTGTGTTTTATTTCTACCAGCCTGTGTTGTGGTAGCAGTATAGTTTATGCCATGCTATGTTCAGTTTTCTGTGAGAGCCAGAGCATCGAAACGTGTTAATGTCGGTTTAGCAGCAGCTGGCACGGATCTTTAAGTCATGGTAGGAAAAACAAAGTGTATGGCGGTGTACACTGATTCGGTGTGTTACAACTGCAAAAACAAAGTATTAAACTGCCTATGAAGGAACAATGCAGGAACCCTCTCGTGTGATTGTTGGATATGGTCATCCTACAGTACAGGTGATGAAACTTTACAACGGTCTGTGGAAGTGACTTCCATCACGAACCACCTGCTCCAATGAACCAATACCTGTATATTTAATAGGATCGCTACATATGTTTGGGTGATAGACATGAATGCGCCCTGAGAGACACAGATCTCCTTTGGACTGCAGTACTTGTAAGTAGTTTGGAGACGTGTCACAATGCAGTAGCAAAATCTTCGTCCTTCATCCATGCTATGTATGATGTGTAGTCTTTATGACTTTCCCTAGACCACTTAGATGCTCGTACTATCTCTCCTACTACCTCGTGTTGCAGGGGAAAGCTTCGTTTGGCGCTGGCCTTTGTACATGGTTGGCCAAGCTATTACAACATGTTCCAATTGCCGCAGAGTGGTCAAAATGCGTTCATTTTGCATTAACTCAGCTCGTCCCGTTTCCCCACAGGATGCAGGAGGTCTTAGATATAGTGCTCTCCGGTTTGAGTTCAGGTCAGACTTACATTGGAAAGATCACATGGACTAAGCTGCAGGGAGGGCGTGTCAAAGACTTAGGAGCAGTTACAAGATGCAGAGGGACTGTTTAAAAAACAGCGCTGGACTTCTTGGTGTATGGGATCCTTAGCAGATAGGTTCGAAAAAAAAGGTAACTCGTTTCGAGATACGACAGTGGCACGAATATGATTCACCAGTGGCTGTAGTCATTAAAAGACGTCTCTACAGGACCCAACGCAAATATGGTTGAATGGATACACTTGATTACAAATTGCGGACAGCATTTCGGACAGCATTTCTGCATGAAAGTGTAACACTTGCAGCCACCTGTGTGTGCCTGTAGACTCAAGACTGCTTTTCATACAGGGTGATGGTAACATAGGCATTATGATCGCGGTTTCAATAGCGTGGTCCTTACGCGAAATGTGTCATGGACTGTGGAATCCTCTGTGGTCAGATGCAGATATCATTCTCAATAGTGTTCCTCGAAAAGAACGTCATGTTCCTTCCATGGATTCCCAGTTGTCCTACTTGGCGAATGTAATCCGACTGCTGAAAAAGAAATTATTCGCCATGCAAAGTGACTCTCATGATCCATTTAATTAATCAGCCTATCCAATTGATACCAATGACGTGCCGCCTGGTGAGTGAAAGAGATGGCTAGGGAACCATGGAATAATTCTTGACAAGCATTTCTCTTTTTTTCGTTCCGACGATATTTAACAAAATTTCAGTCTCCCACCTACACAGGGCTAGACAGGCTCTCGCGATTTGTTTCGCAAACGCTAGTATGATACAGCATCGTGTTGGTAAAAGGGGACCTGTCATTGTGTACAAAATAGCTATGTTCTCTTGAATTATAGCTTGTAAGTAGGCTGTTTAGGTTTTTTTTATTGGTAACGCCACGTAGCGCTCTATATGAAAATCACTGACTGTGCTGTGTGCAGTCTGAGGCTGGTCGGCATTGTTGCAATAGTCGCTATTGTAGTGTTGGGCAGTTGGCTGTTAACAGCGCGTAGCGTTGCGCAGTTGGAGGTGAGCCGCCAGCAGTGGTGGATGTGGGGAGAGAGATCGCGGATTTTTGAGAGCGGATGATCTGGACGTGCGTCCATCAGAAACAGTACATTTGTAAGAATGGATGTCATGAACTGCTATATATTATGACTTTTGAACACTATTAAGGTAAATACATTGTTTGTTCTCTATCAAAATCTTTCATTTGCTAGCTATGCCTATCAGTAGTTAGTGCCTTCCGTAGTTTGAATCTTTTATTTAGCTGGCAGTAGTGGCGCTCGCTGTATTGCAGTAGTTCGAGTAACGAAGATTTTTGTGAGGTAAGTGATTTGTGACAGATATAGGTTAATGTTAGTCAGGGCCATTCTTTTGTAGGGATTATTGAAAGTCAGATTGCGTTGCGCAAAAAAAATATTGTGTGTCAGTTTAACCACAGTCATGTATAATTTTTCTAAGGGGACGTTTCATGCTTGTTGTTGTCGAATGTTAAATGATTGTGTTTTTTTCCGACATGTGTGCCAATGGCTTGAAAGATTGTATTCCCTAACGTTATTTCGCGTGTATGACAGTTAATTTACAGACACTGAACGAAAGAGACGCTCTCAGTTCGTGCAATTTGTTCAACAATCTGGGTTTAATTTCTCGCTTTTTCTTTACTCTGATGACAGTTTCAAAATAACGAGGACATTCTGCCAGTGATCGGTAGTTTTCGCATCAAAATAGTCAAAGTTCTTTTTACTGATTTTACACGGGGTGGGCATGTCTCTGCTGATCGTTTGTGATCTGTGGCAGTGCACTTCGCTGGACGTCACGAAATAATGAGATGTGAGTGCAGTCGAACGTGAACACTATACCGAATTTGCTCGTAAAAATAAAAGGAAATGGACTTGCCTATTTTCGTGGAAAGAGGACATTTATTATCATTGTGAATTTGTTTTCCTTTTTTTATTGTTGATTTACTATAGGAGTCGCGTTGATGTTAAATAGTCCAATGCAGAATGGAGCTCCCTAACAGACCGCGGCTCTCACTCAGTCGAGATTGCAATCATTCTTCACGCTTCTAAGGGATGTTGCCGGCCGAAGTGGCCGTGCGGTTAAAGGCGCTGCCGTCTGGAACCGCAAGACCGCTACGGTCGCAGGTTCGAATCCTGCCTCGGGCATGGATGTTTGTGATGTCCTTAGGTTAGTTACGTTTACCTAGTTCTAAGTTCTAGGGGACTAATGACCTCAGCAGTTGAGTCCCATAGAGCTCAGAGCCATTTGAACCATTTTCTAAGGGATGTTGGCGTGAGGCATCTCTTGCCCTAGGCGGAAGGGGCTTTCTGTTTCGCAAGCAGTCAACTTTTGAAATAGCCATCTACAGCGTTCTCCAGATGGGCGGGATTATGCTAGTAAATTTCCTTTTGTGTTGTCTAGGACTGTCGCCTTAAGGTGCCTCCCCCCCCATATGTGGATGGAGGGAAGGAGGAAGAGGGCCTCGATTTTCGGCAGTTTGTGGACGCCTGTCGAGGAGAACGCACGTTCAACTACCGTCCCGTTTGCAGTCTTTTAGCACAACGATTTTCCCCAGTACATGTGCTGCATTATGACCAGTTTTTTTACGCTAATTTCGAAGTGTAATTAAATCTATGACGCATTTTTTTCCATCAGTTGTGGTGCCGTGTATCGGCTTTGATTAACTGGGCTGCAGGCGTCTGTGGCGAACTCTAACGTCAAACAGCGATAGATACTGGATACTGTATGCTTACAGGTAATACACACTTTAAACTCCTCTCTGCCCAACACCAGCATCTTGTCAGTTGAACGTATTTCCTGCCAAAAAGAATAAAGAGAGTACCTTTCACACCCGCCTTTTCCCCGCCAGCTTGTAGGTGCAGGGTAAAGTTTGAGTGTATCATTCGCTAGTTTCCAGTGGTAATACGAAATTTTTTCCCAGTAGGATAACTTCAGTTGTATGGTATCATCAGTTTTTGAGCTGTATTGCGATTTTATGCCATCCTTGTGAAGCACTATGCATATGGTTGTGTAATTAGGCCTGATAATTGTGATTAATTATGCAATTAGGATTTATCTTTGCGTCAGTTACCTGAGAAAAATAAAGTACACCAACCTAAACTTCCTCACCTGCATGTGGACGGTTTGGATGTGTTTCGGGGTACACTTGGCCTTCCATCCAGTAGAATCAGAATTCGAGTCCCAGGAAGGGAACCACCATTTTTAATTACTTGTCAATTCCAGTTGCCTCTGGTGGTAAAATTGAGTAGGTGGGGGGGGGGGGGTGCAATTGGGCTCTATGTCCAGGAGCACCACGGTTTGGGTCCCGGAAAGGGCACTGCCAAGTTTAATTTCCCATCAATTCCTGGGTGGGGTGGGATGTCAGCACAGCTCTGGGACAAAGAAATTCCAGCCAAAATTCGAAATTCCCAGCAAATTTTAAGTTCCCACTAAAATTCAAAATATCCACCAGTAGGGTAGGTTGGTGTATGGCGGGTGGGGTAGTGGAGGGGGATTGGCTGGGACACACGTTCAGGCTGAGAAAAACACCTGACGTCATACGATGGGGGGGAGGGGGGAGCGCAGGGCGTGGCTAGGGGCTGAGGTGGATGGGGGCGGGGAGGGGGCAGGGGTGATTAATTGATCAATTTCATTGCTTTGCTTATGAATCTGATATCAAAAGTGGAGTAGTAGCCCCACTACCCTACTACTGCTGCGGATCACTATCAAATATTGAATGGTTTGAGCGGTCCCTAGTGGTTATAACCTGTACACGAGCTCAGAAATTGCGGCCGCACTGCACTCCAAAGTGGTGTAATAACGTTCAATAAAGATTAAGCCCCACAATGTCCTTAGAGAAGGACTAATGTGGCCGAGGGTGGCAGCAATGTCAAGGGTCGTCAAGAATATTTTCCTGTTGCTCATCGCACTGGGAACTGTCGTTTCCGACAGCGAAATGTGTGGCAATCAGCGCCCCAGGAAAAGTGGTGGTTTCGTTTGCATCTCCGTGCGACTACCTGAGACCTTTTCGTGTCGATTCTGAGCTGCTGTGAATCTGAAATGTTTCACTTGTCCACCCGTAAGTAAACCGCGTGATTTCAACACTGGTCATAGGGGTACTGACCACTATCGCAGAGGCGTCATAGAAGGTGTTACATGTGGCTAAGAGGGGCTGTGACGAGCTTCTCATCGTGTGCCATGCCCCAGTTTGGACTGAGTTGTGTTGATATTTGGTGCCAACGTGGCGTCATTTTCTCACCTTATATTTCACGTGAATCTCTGAGCTGTGTCTTTTTTTCACGTGTGTTGACACCTCGCTATTTGAGCGCCCTAGAGTGACGTCGCAAGGCGCCAAGCTTTTGCCTCATTACAGAGGAAGGTTGTATCCACCTTTGAGCCAAGTTTCAAACTTCTGCAGTTAGAAGATACATTTCATTCATCATAAATCAGAATCATACTAGACGTACATTGCTGCATTCAAACATAAAATGTGAGCTGCAGTCAGGTCTTAGAAAGTAAATAAAAATATTTTATTATATCTTCTCACTCTACATATACGAGGTGTTCAAAAAAAGTGTCGGGTACTTTAAAAGGTGGTAGTAGCCATCGAAATATGAAGAACAAGTCCAATAAACATGGCTCCGTAAATGCGTACTTTCCGAGATAAACACGTGCGACGCTTGCTTGCGTGTATTAACACAGTGGTTGCAGCGGCGCATCGTGAAATGTGTCGGCAGGGTATTATGATGTCTTACAGTACTCTACCTACCATGAAGTAGTCTCCAGTCAATTGTATGTGTCGAGTCATGTTGTTAACTACGTTAGCTTTCGCGGTCTTTGTATGCCTTGTTGTGCACTACTGTCAATCTTGGGTCCGTATCGTGGTTTTACCTTCTTCCAAACGCGGATGCATTTGTGTGTTTATTGTCATTGCGCTCTTTATACGTGTAAAACGTGTAGTATATTTACATTTTCTCTCTTCCACCACTTGTTAGCAATGGGAGCCTAGTACTCGACAAGTGAAATGTTGGGTATGATATGAAGGGCTTATTTCAATAGTGGTACAGGTCCATTACCTTCACTTTTCTGTCTATAATGCTTCTGAAATTAATGGTCCAAACAAACAGAAAGAAAGGTTTATCTCTAGCAAAAAGCCATATGCTTGAATATTTCTGGTATATCAACTGCAGATTTTTCAGCGCTCATTTAACTATAGGACACTGTATCTCAGAATGAACAAAAATGGACTTGTACCACTATTGAAATAAGCCCTTCATATTTTGCTATGGTTTAGCAAAGGGATGTAGCCTACGAGCCCGTGCCCTCTATATTGAAAAATATTCAAAGCGTATATTGCTCTCAAATAAGCTGTTCGGTAGACTTTTCCAGTCTCTGAGTGAGAGAAGTAACGTTGCACCTCGGAAGACTGATGGTCGAAGGCCCCGCACAAACGTCACGCCTGACATGGAGGAGACTGTGCTACGTTCGGTGGAAGATACCTCTGGGACCAGTGTGCGACGATTAGCAGCAGCAGAATGCGTGTCTCATCCTCTTATCCGGAGGATACTTCACGAATAGTTGCTGTACCCGTATCATCTACAACGCTTTCAGGCCCTAAGGCTATAGGATCATCATAGCAGACGGTGGTTCAGTCAATGGCCGTTGCAGAAGTATTCCTCAGATCCACTATTCACATCCAAGATTTTATTTACCGATGTGGCAAGGCTCACAGGAGATGGTGTTGTGAATTTCCATAGCAGCGGGCTTGGGCGGATGTAAACCCCAAGTAATTCGGGAAAGAGGGCATCCATTCTTAATCGACGTATGGGCAGGCGTACTTAGCGATCGGTTAATAGAGCCATACATGCTGCCACAAAGGGTAACAGCGGCGCACTGCTTGGAATTTCTAATTAACGTGTTGCCTACCTTGCTGGAGGCTGCGCCATTGCAGCAACAAATACAAATGTAGTTCATGCATGACGACGCACCAGCACACTTTGGCCACAATGCACGCGAACATCTGGCGCAGACATTTCAGGACCACTGGATTGAAAAGGGGGAGGGGGGGGGGGCGGGCACATCTTGGCCTGCTCGTTCCCCAAATCTGAATCCGCTAGAATTTTTGAAGTAATTGGTCTACGCCACGCCAATCAACGATATGCGAACACTACAAGGTCGCGTCTTCAATGCGTGCCAGTAGGTGCAACAATCGGGTATTCTTCAAAGGTGCCTGAGAGTAGAAGGTGCCTTTGAACACCTCCTGGAAACACGTGTTTATTTCAGAAAGTATACGTTTCCGGACCTATGTGTATTGGATTTATGTTTCTTGTTTCGATGAGTACTACCACCTCTCAAAATATTCGACTTTTGAACACTCTACATAAACTGAAGTCCTTTCTTCGCTTTTTTCTGTACGTCCAGGTTAGTCTGAGGAACTACTGTAAAGAAATGATGTAGTCTTGGAATTCCTGGGGACAATACCTTGCCAGTATCGATATCTGTGATAATGATGATTATGATATTTGGTTTGTGGGGAGCTCAACTGCGCTGTTATCAGCACCCATACAAATTCCCAATTTTTACACAATGCTGATGAAGTGGTGTGGAAAACACAAACACCCAGTCCCCGAGAGGAGAAAATCCCCAACTCGGCCGGAAATGGAACCCGGGACCCCTTGATCCAGAGAAGGAACGCTAGCCACTGGACCATTAGTTGCGGAGAGTATCGACATCGATAACAAGTAAAAGTCGTTGAAATTCTAGATTCCCAGAATAGATGAATTATATACATACATAATTAAGTTTGTGTCGAATTATAAGTACGCGCGTCTTCCTCGCTCTTTCCCAATTTCGTTTTAACTGCTGCTTTGAAAGAGTATCAAATCTCCCGAGATGATGGAAGACAGACCCTCTTTGATTATATATTAACCCTGCTGTTCTGTTCGGGTCTATATGACCCGAAACGAATATGAACGTTATTTTACATTATGTAAATACCAATATATATTTATGAAACTTTGTGACTTTGTCTGAAAATGGATGAGCAGCATGTGTTTTAAAAGGTTTTAAAAAAGTTTAAGAAGTTTGGGCTTCAACTGTAATAGTTGCATATGTAATGTTCGGGTCATAATGACCCGACACAAATATGTTTAGTGTAACTCGTATTTATTTCTAAAATCTGGAAATGGCGAAAATTATTTTTGTTGTGTTGTGTGGGAATAGTGACTGCATCATTCCAACTTACTCTCAACAATCACCTAAAGCTCCATGCGTTCACAACAATGGGCTTGTTTGTTGCTTTCCCCAGGAAATAATAATTGGCAGTTCTCAATAATTGGAATGCTTTGTTTCTGCCCAGTTTGACTTGTGACACCATGGCGATGAGACCATTGAATGATCGTGAGTTGGAAGAAATAGTAAATGCCTCACCAGATGAAGGATCACTTTCTGAGTTTGAAGATCACATCAGCAATGCATCTGAAAGCGAGTGTTCCGATGACAGTTACGACAGTCCACAGCCCATACAAAATAGTGTAGAGACTTTTCTTTCTAAAAATGGGAATATAGAATGGCAGTTGCATCCACCAGCACAACATGGTCGCCTACCAGCTTCGAACATCATCAAGAGTACCCCAGGAGTTACCAGGTATGCAGTCAGCAGAATATCTGATGTAAAATGTTCATTTGAAGCAGTATTTCACACAGCGCTTCAAAATGAAATAATAGAGATGACAAATATTGAAGGGCAGCGAGTTTATGGTGAACAGTGGACAGATATTGATGGTTCTGTTTTCCATGCATACTTAGGACTCTTACTCCTAGCGGGTGTATATCGATCTCATGGGGAGTCTACAAAAAGTTTGTGGGATAAAGATACTGGGCGAAACATATTTCGAGCAACCATGTCTCATGAAACATTCTGTAAGATATCACGTGTCCTGCGATTTGACAAGAAATCTACTAGAGAGGAAAGACGACGTACTGACAAACTTGCCGCAATTCGTAGTATTTGGGAGAAGTGGGTAGAGGTCCTTCCTAAACTGTATAATCCAGGAGAAAATGTTACTGTTGACGAGCAGTTAGTAGCATTTAGAGGTCGCTGTCCATTCAAGCAGTATATCCCAAGTAAACCGGCAAAATATGGGATCAAAATATGGACCATGTGTGACAGCAAAACTTCATACGTACTGAAAGCCCAAATTTATACAGGAAAGGTGAGTGGAGCGGCACCAGAAAGAAATCAGGGAATGAGGGTGGTATCTGATCTCACTTCTGAGTTACGTGGTCAGAATATCACGTGTGACAACTTTTTTACGTCGTACAATTTGGGGCAGCTGCTTCTGAAAAGGAAATTGACTATGTTGGGAACTATACGGAAAAATAAGCCGGAGCTTCCACACAAAATGACCAACAAGGAGGTACACAGCTCTTCATTTTACTTCACAAATGACACTACTGTGGTTAATTATATTCCTAAGAGACACAAGAATGTTGTACTTATGAGCACTCTCCACCATGATGCGGAAATCAGTGACAGGGCTGATAAGAAGCCAAAAATGATTTTGGACTATAATTCAACCAAAGGTGCTGTAGACACGCTTGATCAGTTATTAGGTACATATACATGCAAACGAAAAAGTAATAGGTGGCCAATGATAGTTTTCTACAATATTCTTGATGTTTCTGCTTATAATGCATACGTTTTGTGGATTTCGGTTGACCCTAATTGGAATGCAAGCAAATTGACTAGAAGGAGAATATTCTTGGAGGAACTTGGAAAGTCACTGATAAAAGAACATATTGCATCAAGAACGCATTTCCCAAGAACAGAAGATTCTTTGAGAATGGTCACAAGCATCCAAAACCCGAATGATGTGGGTGGTGTGTCAGAATCGGTAACAACAAGAAAATCTACAAAACGTGCACGCTGTAAGTTCTGTCCATCAAGTAATGACAATAAAACAAACATGGTGTGTGGAAAATGTAGTAAACATATTTGCAAGAAACATGTAACCTACTTGTGTCCACAGTGCAAGCAGTAAGAAAAGAACTGTAGTATTTTATAAGATGATTGTATTGAAAATTCTGTTGTTTCAAATTTATGTGAATACTTGTGCCTAAACTACAATCAGTAAGAAGAGAGGATTCTAAAGTTGTAGTGCTTTCTATGTTGGAATGTAATAAAAAAACTGTAGTGTGTTCTGTACTGTAGTGTGCTCTAAGATGAATATCTGTAATGACAACTGTCTGTTGTTAGAAAATGTCAATACTTACGTCTAAACTGTCAACAATAAGAATAGAAGTATGGAAAAACTGTAGTGCTTTCTAAGTTGAATGCCTGTAATGGAAACTGTCTGTTGTTTCAAATTTATGTGCATATTTAAATGAAAAATATCCCTCAATAAAGTTGTATGCATTGTTATTATTATTATTATTACCATTATTATTATTATTATTATTATTATTATTATTACTAACAAGGTACTGGAATAGAACAACAATGTCGATAGCTAAAACTGTACCAAAATTTATGTTTCTAAAGCATTTTGATATGTCGGGTCATATTGACCCGAACAGTATATATGTCAAGTAAAAGTGAACAGAACAGCAGGGTTAATCATTATTTACAGTAAATAGGATACAGACAGTTAAAAGCAGGGCTGTGATCGATCAATTTCGTTTGCTAGCGAATACGAGCCTATCTGGGACGAACCGCAGCGTGCCCTGCAGTGAGCTACTCACCTTCTCTTGCGCCATAATGACACTGAAGTTTAGCTTTCTCTAATACAAGAGAGTTTTCGCGAGCTTATGCTGGAGAAATGGTAGTGCTGAATAAAATTCCAGTGGCTCCCATTGGTGAGAGATCGTCGTTGGATATAAATTGATTTTTCCCTCACAGAAGAAGAATTATTGGTTAAAATTCTTCCTTCAGCTGTGGGAGGGAATCCATCACTGAGTAGAAGCGAAACGAGAGAGCAAGAGAGGGAGAAAGTTATCAAAAATATTATTATCCGCAGTGACGACTTCCAGGACACTATTTGCGTTACTTGCGCAACACGGGCCACGTATTCACTTCGTTGGTGGCGGGAAAGCCTGTAGCTGACCTTTTATTGAAATTAAATTGACTTTAACATGTAAAGCTATAGCCTGTGAAGCTTTGACAGTTAAACCATGCTTTAACAAGTGGAACTATAATTTGTGAAAGTTTGTAAATAATAACTATTCCTTAACTTTAACACGTGAAGCCTTTTACGCTTAACCTGCCTTTAATAGCTAATCTGATGATTCTACTTGGGAACTTATGACGGACTGAATACACGTTCTGTCGCCATAAAACATACAAAATAATTTTTCCTATAACCCTGAAATAAAAATGTTATCCGCACAACAGCTCTGCAACAGTACCTAAAGTAGTATATAATAGTCTTCATTTGACTAAATCACGCAGCTGTGCAGTACGAATGCGCTTATTCGTGCAACGTGGTTTTTCAATAGTAAACTGAAAGTATGGAGTCGTGTGGTAATATGAATCAAAATTATACGATCTCTTGGCCGGCCCATGTGGCCGAGCGATTCTAGGCGCTTCAGTCTGGAACCGCGCGATCGCTACGGTCGCAGGTTCAAATCTTGCCTCGGGCATGGATGTGTGTGATGTCCTTAGTTTAGTTAGGTTTAAGTTGTTCTAAGTCAAAAACGGGACTGATGACCTCAGATGTTAAGTCCCATAGTGCTTCGAGCCTATTGAACCATTTTGACTGTATTATGTTCTGCTGCTTTAGATGCTGTTACTAGCTTTTTCCTTCAGTTATTTGTATAAAAGCAATTTTTAATATTAATTTACAATAAAATATTTGTTGGCTTATATGAAAGTTTCTCAAGTATGATATGCTCCTGTATTGAACGATCGACCTCTTGAACACAGAGGTGGCGAGAAGTTACTGGGCGTTTGAAGCTTCAGATGGCGTTAAACTCACAGCATTTGGTCACTATTGGAAAAGATAAAATCACATCAGTGATTGCTTTGATTGAAAAATCTGTCTATAAGTTATAATTATCATGATAAGCTCTCGTGTGGTATTTGTGGTACCGTGGTGCCACAGCACAGGCAGCAAATCTCCACGATACCGCAGACATCAGGGATGTCTTGCTGCAATCCACAACGACGAATGGGAGGTGCCCCTCAAGATTCTCCCTCTCTCAGCACCTCGGGGCCATAGTACGGAGGTCGCTATAGAGCCGGGGTGGACTCGGTCTGCTCCAGTTCGTGAACTCCGATGAAGAGTAACGTCATCCAGTTAGAACACAAGTGCTGTTCAAGTCTCAGATGGAACTGTTGTAAATGTTAAAATTTTACTTCAAGAGAAGAGGCTGTAATTGTTTGCACGAAGTGGTGCTTCATTCTTCAAAGCGAGTTGTAAATATTTGACACATTCCTTTGGCAATGGATTGTATAAAGTTAAGAAAACTTCTTTAACGTTCATGTAATAAAGTGAGCTAATGTTTCATATATCATAGTTACAATAAACCGTGCCCAAGAGCAATCATAGAACCTTGAGTTATGACTAGACGATTGTAGTTTTGCATGGTCGTAACAGGATCTGTATATAGGCCCAAATGGACTTATCGAACTTAATATTTCGGGCCACGCCGCTACCTTGAAGTGACTACCACGCCAATGATTTTCTAATCATCAATCTGACATTGAAAACATAATTCGTAACGTTATTATTCTGCCTTAATAATATTACAATATATTAGGGACTGTGGTGCGCACATTCAACAAGTAGAGGCAGACCGCACGGCCACCGCAGTACACTGCGAGCAGCGTTTAGAAAGCAACTGAGGCTGCCTACCAGAGTTTTGTACCAATACAAGCTTGGCGAGAAACCCTCTGACGTTAGCTACTCCCAAACTAATTCAGACATATCTTACACGTGTATTCGGAGGCAACGCTCTTTGGGTGAGTTAGTGAATGACAGCTAGTGCCACAATGGCGAAGATGGAAACAGCCACCTCTCAACACCTACAGTTAAACAACAATACGAGGGGCACGTTTGAAGATGCCGGATGCAGCAACATGTATCGCGCACCGCGCGCGAATTGGGTATCGATAACGTCAGAAAAAGCTCGAGGCACTGTAATGAGTACAGTTGGATTCAAGGCGCTGATGTTTCAACGGATCTAGCTGGGCGATTTCCTGTGGAGGACGTACGCCAAGCAGCCTCACACGTGGTGTTACAATCTACTACTCTGATAAGGATAGACTTCTATCGGCATGCTCTGTGAGCAGTCTTGAGTACTGTCAACCGGAATTCTACAATTGTTCCAGGTGACGCCGGACGACAGGACGTGGCGCCGACTGATGGCTCGGCTTGAATCCTCCGCAGCTGTGGCCGAGCCGGCAGTGGTGGCTCTGCATCCGCTGCTGGTAGACTGCCACTGTCTGCAGGTGGCCACAGACCACAGCGACTTTGCTGTCGCTACTGTCACTGCCATCTCACGCAGAAGCAACTGGCCGCCATTGCTCGTCGGTCGTGACCACGACGACAGGTCAGTCTCTTTGTCTTCTTTCCCCATGTTAGGGATGAGCTGGCAGCTACTATGGCTGTTCTTGGCCCCTAACAACAACAAGGCATTGAATGGACAACATCCGAAGAAGATTTTGTCAGTGTCGTCCACGATAAACTGTAACCAGACACATATTGACTGTGTGATTAAAAATAGACCGCAAGTTACAACTCAAATGCAGTTCAAAGGACAACGTCAAGAATATCACAACAAAGTCATGTTAAATGAAACTTCCTTTGGCAAAAGTACTCACAGCTATGAAATTCTCAACAAGTTCCTGATGCTTGTATGTGTAGAAACAAGATAATTGAATCTAAAGTTGCGCCACATGCTAAAGCCATTTCAATGACTCGCATCCAATTGAACATGTTTGGAGTGCTCTTAACGTATACGCTAATCAACCAAAACATTGTGACTACCTGCCTAATAGCCGGTATGTCTGACTATGGCATGGATAACAGCGAGGACGCGTCGTGGGATGGAAGCTCCGTTGTCTTGGTAGGTCACTGGAAGGAGTTGGCCTCACATCTCCACACACACAAATCACCTAATTCCCGTTAATTCCCGAGAGGGGGACGATGAGCTCCGACGCCAAGTTCAATCACTTCCCAGATGATTTCGATCTGGTTCAGATATGAAGAGATCAGGGGCCAGCACATATATTGGAACTCGCCACCGTGTTTCTCGAACCACTCCACCAATCTCCTGACCATGCCACATGGCGTATTATCTTGATAAAAAATGCCACAGCCGTCTGGAAACATGATCGTCATGAAGCGGTGTACGATACTCCTTGGCTGCCGTGGTGTCTTGCACGACCTTCCCAGAATCCGTGAATGCTCACGTGAATGTACCCCAGAGCCTAATGGAGCCGCTGCTAGCGTGTCTCCGTCACGCTGTACAGATGTCGAGGAGCTATTCCCATGGAAGACGAAGGATTGCGTCCCCAAATGGCACGATGAAGGAGGTATCGGGATTCACCAGACCATGCAACGCTCTGCCAACGTCTAGTGCCTATAGCCATATGCCCGTTTCAGTCGTAGTTGCCGATGCGTGGTGTTAACGTAGGCACATGCATGGGTCGTCGGCTGCGGAGGACCATCTTTAGAAGTGTTCGATGGACTGTGTGTTCAGACACACTTGTACACGACCCAGCATTAAAAGCTGATGTTGGTTCGGCGACAGTTCGCCCCATGTCCTGTTTTACCAGTCTGCCCAGCCTTATGTTCGACATCTGTTACGAGGGGTGGCCGCGAAAACCCACACGTCTGAACTTGATTTCACCTTGTTTTCGGCACATGTTTAAGAAACTCACCACAGAACTCGAACACCTAACTAGATGTGCAATTTCTGGAACGCTCGTGACGAGCTGGACGATCATTTAGTAGATTCTAGATCAGTTCTAGCTCATTGGCTCAATTGTACCTCGTGAGGTAGCTCACTAAAACCTACTAAATAATCCCACTGTAATCTATTTTTCAGGTCTAACTCACATGATTTCATTTAAATTACACAGAAAAATTAATAAAATAGAATATTTTTGTATCGATTTAACCAATTTCCAAAGTAATCATTTTTTCATACAAAAAGTGAACGTAAAAAAAGATTAATTATGGTGAATGCAAGAAATCTATTCCTTACCCATTTTTTCTAATTCTTTCTTTTTGAGCAACCACAAGTTTCTTATGAACCGCCTATTGTAAATGGGTTTTAAGGGAAGGTTTCTTTGCAGTCATACCACATTCACAAGTAACTTTAATTTTCGGATAATATTGTTTACATTCTTTACAAATCCAATGAAATCCATCTTTTCGATACTTATCTTTATGAAATTCATTAACATTCTTTTTCTGTAGACAGTCACCATACTGTTTTAGCCGTTCGTTTTTCTTCATTTAAAGACTATAAAATTTAATAGGAAAAAATGAAATATTTACAGAGTGAATTCAATATCAAGAAATTCATTAAAAACTTATTCTCAGAAAACAGAGTGTTCCATTATTTCAAGCTGAAATACACCACAAACTCTTTAGGAGAGGTCTCAAACCCATCCGAGGGATGTTGAAGAGTCGTACAGAAGCAATAGTTGAAAAAATTTTGTCAAACGGCTAGCTCTCCTCAACACCAATGACGCTTTGATGACTTCAGGAGAGAATGACCAAAATCTTTCAGTCTACATACTCAGTTTAAAGGTTTGACAGAGAAAAGAAGCTCGAAGATTGTATACAGGGTGAGTTAGCTAAGTCATAACACCACTTGTATCTCCCCAACAGTAATAGATACAAGGATGCCGTTTCGACAGTGAATTTCAGGGACAGGAGCCACTTGAATACATCACTTTCCAGGTTTGTGCTATTATTTATTCCAGCGATATGAGGCCATCTTTTTTTTTTTTTTTAAACGGAACCCTATATTAAATTTTAGCTTAACATGATGGGCATAAAAAGACGGTTTCAAATTTGTGTATACCATAATTTTTAGGCGAATAGTTTTTGAGAGACAGACATTTTCTCATATCGTGTTCGTCCTCGAAGCGGCGTTGTCCAATGCGGACTTTCTTGTTGACCACTGAGGAACGTAACAGAGAAGGCGTTGTTTTCCTGCTTCTTGATAACGCCGCACGAGGTAGCTGGAGAGAAGGGTATAAATGTGCTCCTGGGGTAACGATACATCGCATTTCCGTCACTTTTTCTTGGAGCAGACACGTACACCAACGAAGAAAATTTAGATATGCTTCTAGTGAATGGCGAAAGCAGAAGAAATGCAGTTAGAGCAATAAAGCGATGTGGAGAGCTGTATCCTGATCTTGAGCGTCCTATGTGCCAGCTTCTTGCACGTATTTGCAAGAAACTACTTGAATCTGGATCATGGAACGCCACACAGAAGATAAGGCAGAAAACTGCAACTGTCGAGGTACATGAAGATGGCGTTCTAGCGTTGGCGCACAACGACCTGTTTCGTCACGACGTATCCCCTCGGAATGTGATACAAGTCAGAGAAGTGTTCTACGCATATTGCATCTACATCTACATCTACATTTATACTCCGCAAGCCACCCAACGGTGTGTGGCGGAGGGCACTTTACGTGCCACTGTCATTACCTCGCTTTCCTGTTCCAGTCGCGTATGGTTCGCGGGAAGAACGACTGTCTGAAAGCCTCCGTGCGCGCTCTTATCTCTCTAATTTTACATTCGTGATCTCCTCGGGAGGTATAAGTAGGGGGAAGCAATATATTCGATACCTCATCGAGAAACGCACCCTCTCGAAACCTGGCGAGCAAGCTACACCGCGATGCAGAGCGCCTCTCTTGCAGAGTCTGTCACTTGAGTTTATTAAACATCTCCGTAAACGCTATCACGGTTACCAAATAACCCTGTGACGAAACGCGCCGCTCTTCTTTGGATCTTCTCTATCTCCTCCGTCAAACCGATCTGGTACGGATCCCACACTGATGAGCAATACTCAAGTATAGGTCGAACGAGTGTTTTGTAAGCCACCTCCTTTGTTGATGGACTACATTTTCTAAGGACTCTCCCAATGAATCTCAACCAGGTACCCGCCTTACCAACAATTAATTTTATATGATCATTCCACTTCAAATCGATCCGCACGCATACTCCCAGATATTTTACAGAAGTAACTGCTACCAGTGTTTGTTCCGCTATCATATAATCATACAATAAAGGATCCTTCTTTCTATGTATTCGCAATACATTACATTTGTCTATGTTAAGGGACAGTTGCCACTCCCTGCACCAAGTGCCTATCCGCTGCAGATCTTCCTGCATTTCGCTACAATTTTCTAATGCTGCAACTTCTCTGTATACTACAGCATCATCCGCGAAAAGCCGCATGGAACTTCCGACACTATCTACTAGGTCATTTATATATATTGTGAAAAGCAATGGTCCCATAACACTCCCCTGTGGCACGCCAGAGGCTACTTTAACGTCTGTAGACGTCTCTCCATTGATAACAACATGCTGTGTTCTGTTTGCTAAAAACTCTTCAATCCAGCCACACAGCTGGTCTGATATTCCGTAGGCTCTTACTTTGTTTATCAGGCGACAGTGCGGAACTGTATCGAACGCCTTCCGGAAGTCAAGAAAAATAGCATCTACCTGGGAGCCTGTATCTAATATTTTCTGGGTCTCATGAACAAATAAAGCGAGTTGGGTCTCACACGATCGCTGTTTCCGGAATCCATGTTGATTCCTACAGAGTAGATTCTGGGTTTCCAAAAACGACATGATACTCGAGCAAAAAACATGTTCTAAAATTCTACAACAGATCGACGTCAGAGATATAGGTCTATAGTTTTGCGCATCTGCTCGACGACCCTTCTTGAAGACTGGGACTATCTGTGCTCTTTTCCAATCATTTGGAACCCTCCGTTCCTCTAGAGACTTGCGGTACACAGCTGTTAGAAGGGGGGCAAGTTCTTTCGCGTACTCTGTATAGAATCGAATTGGTATCCCGTCAGGTCCAGTGGACTTTATTGAGTGATTCCAGTTGCTTTTCTATTCCTTGGACACTTATTTCGATGTCAGCCCTTTTTTCGTTTGTGCGAGGATTTAGAGAAGGAACTGCAGTGCGGTCTTCCGCTGTGAAACAGCTTTGGAAAAAGGTGTTTAGTATTTCAGCTTTACGCGTGTCATCCTCTGTTTCAATGCCATCATCATCCCGTAGTGTCTGGATATGCTGTTTCGAGCCACTTACTGATTTAACGTAAGACCAGAACTTCCTAGGATTTACTGTCAAGTCGGTACTTAGAATTTTACTTTCGAATTCACTGACCGCTTCACGCATAGCCCTCCTTACGCTAACTTTGACATCGTTTAGCTTCTGTTTGTCTGAGAGGTTTTGGCTGCGTTTAAACTTGGAGTGGAGCTCTCTTTGCTTTCGCAGTAGTTTCCTAACTTTATTGTTGTACCACGGTGGGTTTTTCCCGTCCCTCACAGTTTTACTCGGCACGTACCTGTCTAAAACGCATTTTACGATTGCCTTGAACTTTTTCCATAAACACTCAACATTGTCAGTGTCGGAACAGAAATTTTCGTTTTGATCTGTTAGGTAGTCTGAAATCTGCCTTCTATTACTCTTGCTAAACAGATAAACCTTCCTCCCTTTTTTTATATTCCTATTAACTTCCATATTCAGGGATGCTGCAACGGCCTTATGATCACTGATTCCCTGTTCTGTACATACAGAGTCGAAAAGTTCGGGTCTGTTTGTTATCAGTAGGTCCAAGATGTTATCTCCACGAGTCGGTTCTCTGTTTAATTGCTCGAGGTAATTTTCGGATAGTGCACTCAGTATAATGTCACTCGATGCTCTGTCCCTACCACCCGTCCTAAACATCTGAGTGTCCCAGTCTATATCTGGTAAATTGAAATCTCCACCTAAGACTATAACATGCTGAGAAAATTTATGTGAAATGTATTCCAAATTTTCTCTCAGTTGTTCTGCCACTAATGCTGCTGAGTCGGGAGGTCGGTAAAAGGAGCCAATTATTAACCTAGTTCGGTTGTTGAGTGTAACCTCCACCCATAATAATTCACAGGAACTATCCACTTCTACTTCACTACAGGATAAACTACTACTAACAGCGACGAACACTCCACCACCGGTTGCATGCAATCTGTCCTTTCTAAACACCGTCTGTACCTTTGTAAAAATTTCGGCAGAATTTATCTCTGGCTTAAGCCAGCTTTCTGTACCTATAACGATTTCAGCTTCGGTGCTTTCTATCAGCGCTTGAAGTTCTGGTACTTTACCAATGCAGCTTCGACAGTTGACAATTACAATACCGATTGCTGCTTGGTCCCCGCATGTCCTGACTTTGCACCGCACCCGTTGAGGCTGTTGCCCTTTCTATACTTGCCCAAGGCCATCTAACCTAAAAAACCGCCCAGCCCACGCCACACAACCCCTGCTACCCGTGTAGCCGCTTGTTGCGTGTAGTGGACTCCTGACCTATCCAGCGGAACCCGAAACCCCACCACCCTATGGCGCAAGTCGAGGAATCTGCAGCCCACACGGTCGCAGAACCGTCTCAGCCTCTGATTCAGACCTTCCACTCGGCTCTGTACCAAAGGTCCGCAGTCAGTCCTGTCGACGATGCTGCAGATGGTGAGCTCTGCTTTCATCCCGCTAGCGAGACTGGCAGTCTTCACCAAATCAGATAGCCGCCGGAAGCCAGAGAGGATTTCCTCCGATCCATAGCGACACACATCATTGGTGCCGACATGAGCGACCACCTGCAGATGGGTGCACCCTGTACCCTTCATGGCATCCGGAAGGACCCTTTCCACATCTGGAATGACTCCCCCCGGTATGCACACGGAGTGCACATTGGTTTTCTTCCCCTCTCTTGCTGCGATTTCCCTAAGGGGCCCCATTACGCGCCTGACGTTGGAGCTCCCAACTACCAGTAAGCCCACCCTCTGCGACTGCCTGGATCTTGCAGACTGAGGGGTAACCTCTGGAACAGGACAAGCAGCCATGTCAGGCCGAAGATCAGTATCAGCCTGAGACAGAGCCTGAAACCAGTTCGTCAGACAAACTGGAGAGGCTTTCCGTTCAGCCCTCCGGAATGTCTTTCGCCCCCTGCCACACCTTGAGACGACCTCCCACTCTACCACAGGTGAGGGATCAGCCTCAATGCGGGCAGTATCCCGCGCAACCACAGTCATAGTCCGATCAGGGGATGCGTGGGACAAGCTGGCCGTCCCCGACAAACCCCCAACTGGACCCCCACAGTGATGCCCATTGGCAACAGCCTCAAGCTGTGTGACCGAAGCCAACACTGCCTGAAGCTGGGAGCGAAGGGATGCCAACTCAGCCTGCATCCGAACACAGCAGTTGCAATCCCTATCCATGCTAAAAACTGTTTTGCAAAGAACGTCTGAACTAATCTACAGAGAGCGCAAACAAATCGACAAAATTTAAACGGTTATTAAAATACAAGATTGCCTAGTAAATGCAGTAATGCTGCTACTTGCGCACTGCTGACACTGCTCGGCGGCGGAAGGAGACTACGCGAATTTACACTATTCAGGTACTAAAACGCGATGCTACACTCTCAAATACTATAATACGCCCGAAATTTATGAATTAAACAATGCAAGTACCAAAAACACGCAGAGAAATTAAAAATTAAACTATGTAACAAATGAGTGAGCTAGGAGTATACAACTTGCTGCTGCAGCTGCTTATCCAACGGCGGCAGGGAGCACACTGACTGTGCACCGGCACAGATTTCACCCGTTTCACCTCTCATTACATCAAGCACTCTCCGGTGTGGATTTAGATTTTTTCAGCGGGTGCTTTTTACTGATGAAGTGACTTTAACCAACCATGGTAATTTGAATTTGCATAATATGCCTCACTGGTCAATAGAGAACCCTCACTGGCTTCCACAGGTACAGCATCAGCAACCATGGAGTGTTAACGTCTGGTGCGGCATTGTCCGAAATGTCATTGTGGAGCCGTACGTCGTTCTGGGTATAGTAAATGGCAGTACCTATCCACAATCCTTGCGAAACGCTCTGTCCGTTTTGCTGGAAGAGGTACCACTAACTACGCGTCAGTGCATGTGGTTCCAACACGACGGCTGTACTGCTCACTCTTCCCGTGTGGCTACAGAGTTGTTAAATGAAGAGTTCCCGGATTCTTGAATAGGACGACGTGCTGAAGTGGAGTAGCCATCCCAGTCTCCTGATTTGACCCCTACTGATTTTTTTTCTGTGGCGAGCAATCAACCATAATGTGTATGCTCAAATACCAGCTACACCAGATGATATGAAGCAACGTATCATCGAAGCGTGCGCTGATATCTCACGAGACACCCCCGCAGCCATTCACAAATCATTCGAATGGTTAAAATGGCTCTCAGCACTGTGGAACTTAACATCTGAGGTCATCAGTCCCCTAGACTTAGAACTATTAGAACTACTTAAACCTTACTAACCTAAGGAGACATCGCACACATCCATGCCTGAGACAGGATTCGAACCTGCGACCATAGTGGTCGCGCGGTTCCAAACTGAAGGGGCTAGAACCGCTCGGCCACAGCGGCCGTCACAAATAATTCAAACAGCGACTACAAATGTGCATTGCAGCAGAGGGAACGTATTTTCAGCACATGTTTCAGTAAAGTTTTGTATCATATACAGTATGTATTTTGCATCTTTGTGTGTATTTGCTTTGTATTGTCATCAATAGCAAATATTTTCAAACAAAAAAAAAATACATACGAAATAATTGTGACCAATAAGGGCTTCCTATTTATATATGTATTTCTGTTATTTATGTATTAACATCTTGTAGTATTCTAATGCTGTATGTTGTCTACTATTTTGGTATCACAGTTGTGAGATAACTGCATAATATTAGCGCGACATCATCAGTTAATTCTTGCGCAAAATATCGCAGTATGTATTACTATTGTCAGTTAATGGGCTTGTTTGTATAAGGACGGACTCCTGACGTTTACCATGTACTCTACACAACAGGAAAAGTCGCATTAGACAACGCCGCTTCGAAGGTCGAAAACGAAACGAGAACATATCTGTGTCTCAAAAATTATTCTCGTAAACATTTCGATGTACACATATTTGAAACCGTCTTTTAAAGCCCACCATGTTACGCTAAAATTTAACACAGGATTCCATTAAAAAAAACCAAAGATGGCCAAATATCTCTGTAATAAAAAATGGCACAAACATGAAATGTGACGTATTCAAGTGGTCCTTGTCCCTGCTATTCACTGTCTAAACGGCATCATTGTATCTACTACGGTTAGGGAGATTCAAGTGGTGTTATGACTTAGCTGCCTGACACTGTATATAGTTGGTATCTGAGTGACAAAATACAGTTCATTTTGAACGCAAATATATGATTTTCTAGAGATTATAGAATTTCATTTGAAGGGACGAAGTATAAAATACATGTAAATGTTAATATGAATGCTAAAAACAACTTTAAAAAATAATTAACCTCTAAACTGCTTAGTTAGCGGCGTGAGAGAATGTTTATGTCAGTCAGGTAGGGCACAACCTTGCCAGAACTAACACAAAGTGTTGCACTAGGTCAGTAATATCTTTATCTACAGGCCACATGCTGGAAGATAAATACGAGTTGTAAACTCTCAGCACCAGCTGAAGCAGACTTAGACCTGTGGCCCGAGCTGTCCATCGATCTCACACAAATATAAAATGCTAACATTATCTACATAAAAAGAGCTATTCAGAAAAAATATAATGAATAAGTGTCAGACTCGGAGGTCGATGTGATTTTTGAATTAACGTACTAATTTTTTTCAGATTTTATTTCCTGTATATTTCCAAAAATACTTCAAAATCAATTTAAAACTTTTTATTAATAAGTAGTTAAAAATTTTCTGTAAGTATTCTGTGCTGTGCATTGTAAGTTAAATTTTTGTTAATTACATCATAACATACAGTGAAATATCTGAAGGAATTTTTTTGTTACATGTTGCCCTAAGTTTCATAGTCCTTTTCAATGTTCTTTCTATGAACCATGTTAATCACATAGATAGGATAGTTTGTAATGAAATTACATGGAGTTATGTCACTATCTGATCTGTGTAGCTCATTTAATATCGAGAAATGCATCATGTGCTTAATGTATGTTTAACAAACAGTCCAGTAGCTACATTAAAATTTAAGTTTATTAATTTGAGTGGGATACTTTTAGGAAGATTGCTCTTAACAGTCTTTTTATTAGCTTCAATAATTTAATTTTTTAATCCTAGCACACTTGTGATATTATTTTCTTTCATATCCCTATACAACTTTATATAACTTTTGTCAAAAATCCTATTTAAAATTTCATTTGCTCTAATAGGAATATTAGGATTTTATGAATTAATGAATTTTTCGAAATTTCTTAAAATATACTGACCAACAGGAAATTTTATCATTTCTCCATCACAATATAGTTTATTATTTTTAGATATAATACTTGGAGTTAAAAAAGTTGAATAAATGCCAACTAATGAAACATTTTTGTAAGTTTATCTCACTGGAAAAGTTAAATAGAATAGATGAATTACCACTCAATTGAATTAGACATTCCACTTATATTAATAAAAATTGATTTAAATAAATAACAGATTGGGAACAAAAAAAGAATTCCAGATGATAAATTAAAAAATAAACATGATGGAATTTTGCCAACTTATTGTCGATGTGCAATAATAGGTCCAAGTGGCTATGGAGAAACAAGGTTATTGAGGAACAATTATATTGTAGCTTCAAGATGGTTGAATTGGAATAAAATTAATCATTTGTATGTTTTTTTGAAATCGATTAGATCAATCGAAATATCAAGAATATATAAAAGGCTGTGGAAAAATTGAAAATAAAATTAATGAAAAATTGCTAATTTTTGGAAAAAATAATGAAATTAGTCTATTAGATCAGTGTCTAGATAATTCTGTAGTAGTATTTCATTCTTGAAAATATAGTTAAAGAAAATTTTACTAGAAGAAGACATAAAGGAGCAGTTTTTTAATTTAATCTAAAATTATTAAACAATCCCAAAATTATTAGATAATATTAAATGTTTCAAATATTTTCAGACACAATGGCACAAATTTAAACCATATTTATCATGAGTTCATTATTGGTGATTTAAAGCTTGATGATTTTAAGAAAATGTGTAATGAAATTTTCAATTTAGATCTTCTATGATAGATATGATTAGAAAATGGAATGAAGGTAAGTTCAGAAATAATATGCAGAATTTCTTAACAAAATAAACCTAAAATATAAACATTAAACGAGCCAAGTGTGAATCATAGCTGGTGCAAAAATGTTAAACATAAATGTTAGACATTAAAAATGAGTAATGTTTTTCATCTCTAACGAATATTTGCAAAATATGACCCTGAAGTTGTTAAAAAAGCTATACAAAGTAGAAAGAAAGCTGCAGAATGGAAAGAAAAATTCAAGCCTTAGAAGAAAACAATGAACAGAGTATTGAAAAATTTAAATAGAAGATCAAGCAGTTATTGATGCTATTGAACAAGTAAAACAAGGAATCGAAGGCTGGGTGACAATGTTTTGAAATCTCTTGAAAAAATTGAAAAGTTGAAAACCAGATGATTCCATATAATTATCAACAATAAGATTTTGGAGATATTAGAAATTAAATCTTATGAAGTATCAGCTTATACTGACTTACGTCAGTGACAAAGTCCACAACGTGATTATGTATTAAGTAGATCAGACACAAAGAGTGTATTGGAGAAGTATGAATAAGAAACAAAAAGTAAATACAAGACAGTGTTAAAAAATAATGGATAGTGATCCTAAGAAACTAAACGTGAATGAAAGAATGTTAAAGTATATTAGGCATAGTAAAGGGGAAGTTTTGGATTTAAACCTGTTTGTATATTTAAATATGTTGGTAAATTATCAGTTTAATTCAGTGGAGATCAATTAATTATTTATAGACAGGGAAATGAAGGAAGAGATGGATTAATGGATCTTTTAAGTGAAAAACAGATTACTATAGATCATAATAAGTGAGAATTTTGATGGTATTGTTTTATCTATTTGTGCAAGTATATTATATTACTCAGGAGTATTTTATTCTGAGAGTAACCCAAATATAATTGAGCAGAGGTAATGAACATAAATATTTGATAAAATGAAGTTTTGATGATGAAAATCAAGTATTGATTCTCCAGATTATTTAGAAATAAGTTCACTTGAGAAAATGGGCAAGATTTAGTAAAGATATTTACAGAATGACCAGTTGAATATGTTTGGTAGAGTGACATTAGAGGTTTAATTCATATATTAACAGCAATTCATGGAAAAGAATTGGTTGGAAAAAATTATCATAATGAAAAAGTTGGAATAAGACACATGTTAACAAATAAATTTAATGATTCTATTATTAATAATGGCAAAGCAATTCCACATTTTATTAAATTTTTGAATAAGCTTCATCACACAATGGACTATTTACTGAACGTGAAGACAGACTAGCACATGGAGATAAGGGAATTAATCCACTAGATGAAGTATGCAAACAACATGACATTCCTATCATGATCATAAAGTTTTAGAATCCAGGTCAAAAAGTGGCATAAGAAGAAATGGTCAGTTCAGATGCTAATTTGAAAGAGAAAATTGCAGCTACTCCAGTTAGAGGAATAACATATGGTAAAAGAAAACTAGATAAGGGCATTGATATTGTGGCCACTGGAGCAGGCTTCAGCCTGTAGCTTGACGAAAATGGATGAGGATTATAAAATTAATTTTTTTTTGTTCTAATAAAAAAAATATTATTCCAATGAATGTAATACATGGCACAATATAAAAGATTACAAACAGAATTAACAATAAAATGTATATTGGATGTACAACAACAAAATTGTGTTTAAAAATAACAGGTCTTTGGGATGATGCTAGAAAAAACCAATTTAAGGTCATAAGAGAAATTTAGGAATATTATAATTGAACTTGTAAGATCTGTTGTTGTTTCATCATGCAAAGAACTTAAAATTGAATAGCATAATGAATTAGAGAAGTAGGATACATCAGTTTTATCGAATGTACTTTTAACATATTCTTACAGTCATGAAAGAAAAGAATCAAGGTAAGATATGTAAAGTTAGGAGAGATTATTATCATAGACATTTGCAAGATCCACAGTGGTATGAAAATAAGAAAAATGGATATGAACTGAGAAAGACAATATTCTATAGCAAGCACAAGCTGTTAAAAGACGTTTTTATGTTGTTATGTAGAACAGACTACAAAAGTTATTAATCCTTATAAATTTTTAACCTGTATAAATGAATAACTTTTTTATTGACTATACATTGCTACCAAGTGACAAAACTACACCAAAGTCAATTAAATTTAAAGTAAATAACGAGTAATTAAAAAGCATTGAGCCGTTTTTAACTGATGCTCAAAAAAGGAAGAGAGGTAAAAGAAATTGGTGGAAACTGACTTATTATACTGAGTATTCCTGTTGTGAATAAGATTATCGAATATCCAACAAAAATGAAAGAAGGTAAAGGAATAACACAACATGAAGGTGGATTTCTTCCATAATAGCAATTATTTGTTCAGTTACTGGTGGTTCTGCTGCAATCGCAAATGCAATAATAAAAGTTAAAAAAGCCAATGCAGAATTGGAAAAACAGAAAATATGTTATCAAGGTGCTGGAGTAAAAAAAAATCAAAGAAATGACTACATAATTTCATAACCCTTTTTCTAATTTTGACATACAAGAATTAGTCAAACAGTAAAAAAATTGAATTGTTTTGTGACATTTCTCTGATTCATGGATTACCTAATGAATCAAAAAATTAAAAATACTTGTTATTATTGTACAAAAGATATAAAACTTGTTTCTGACTCATTTGGTGGTAATATGCCACACAATTAATTGGTTAGTTGGGAGCAGTGACCTAAACTACAATACTGAAAGAATACAAAATGTTGATGAAGTAACAGACAGATATTTATGTCTATTTGTTTTAAAACTGTTATGTCTACTTGCTTTAAAACTATTATGAATGAATTATATGTTAAATGATATTTTAAATTTAACAAATAGACATTTTTGGAAATTATTGATAATGAATTTAGAAAACATAAAAATGAATTAGAAGCAAACATTGGTAAGAAAATAGAAAGTTTAATTAAACAAAGCCATAAAGAGTTACATGTCGTTTTTAAAGTGTGTAATTGTATATTGATTTTTTAGCTTGAAGAATAATAGATTTAAAAGATTCAGTAAATGGTTATGGTGCTGTTACTAAACAACACTAAGAAAAATAATATGTTACAAAACCTAAATATACAAGTATTCAATTCAATAATTATGACACTAAAACACAAATGAAACTTCCACAAGTTAATGCAAATAATTATAAACCAGTTGTTGTTGTAGGTAAAGATAAAAAAATTGAGAAGGAAACAATGTTGGAATCGGTAAAGTTAAGGGCCTTTTTTAAAAAGGATGAACAGCCAGTTGGTCAAGAGAAATTTTCGAAACTTCAGATAATACTCATTCTAATCCAGTAACATATAAATTAAGACATTAAAATGGGGAAGAAGTAAAACAAAATTTTTCTGAGCTAGAATTGCAGGAAAAATATCCTGAAGATGCTTTAAAAAAGAAAGGTATTTAGGTTTATGTTAAATGGTTAAATAGTCACGATTTGGTAACTCATATAACAAGTGGGTGAATAAAAATATTATCTTATAAAATTTTTTGTACATAAATGGAAGCCATTATTGCATCTTTAAATCAGTTTGATATTAATTATCATATTCATTCTGCCAATTGTTTTGTTAAAGAAGGCAGAGTATATAATTAAGTAAATGTTAAGAAACTAATTCAATGTTAGAATCATTTGAGGATTTTAATTTTCAGTTGGTGATGGATTTAGTGAGTTTTGCTTATTAAACTGATATAAAAAGGGGTTATGAATGTATTATAAAATTTAATTCTGATAAAAGTAATTGGAAATTTAATTTTATTGAGACATAGTAACATCACACATTCAAAGACTCTTGTTCTTTGTATTTCCATCATTCTCATTAACTACATAAATTTAAAAATAACTTATAAATTTTGAATATAAGTGTATCAAACTCTAAGAATGGGAAAACTAACTCTAATTTTTTCCAGGTGTATGTTACCTAAGTGACAAAGAAGATGTAGTCGGTAAAGTAATAAATTAATTAATTGATGAAAATAAGAATTATTTGTACAATCTCAGTGGAGAAGAAATTTGTGCTGCTTATGAATAAATTGAAAAATAAGGCACAGTGTGATGGTTGCTTTTGCTGGTGCTGATTATAAATATTTAAATTTTGCAGTCTATATTTCCAATCACTGACTTACTTTATAATTACAAAAGTTGAAATTTGGTGGAGGGACCAAATAGGGAATCACCTGTTTTTGTACTAAAAAGTTTAATTTTTATGAGGCAGATGAATAGATACGTTTATAAGTCCAACTCAGTCCGGTGTAGGTTGATTACATAATTAATCAATTGTTATTGTGTATAGTCATCCATAATATTAAAATTGTTTAGTTCCTTGGTATAGAGTTATTGAGGTAGGATGTCTATCTACAATTCCACTTAACTGTCTCTGTAAATTTCTTCTTTGTATTCTAATGAAATTATAATTATATTCACAGTCATCAGAGAATAATTTTAAAGGGAACAACCATATGTGAAAATATTATTATCTTGTGGTGGTGTAACTACATGTGGTTCTATTTCTCTAATTATTTAATTTTTCTCATTAATTTGTAGTTGTGGTTGTTTTTTGTTGTTCAAATTCACAGCTCATTGTTTACCTTGAATAGTTTCAAACATTTTGGTATATTTCAAATGATGTAGAAATACTTTTTCTATAGTTAAACTTGTTTACAGTGTTTTGTATTATATGTCATTACCGATTCACTAAAATTATCAAGTGCTAATAATAACCACTTCTTTTGAACAAGATTATTTGGTCTTGAAGTTTTAATCTCGTTTAGAATAATTTTTAAAACCTGAAAATAATCTTTTGTTATTTGTTGAAAATTTCTAAGGAGGAAATTTTTACCCTCTGGAATCCACACAGAAAACATTAAATACTATTTGCAGTTAATAGATTCTTCTCGTCAATGGAATTCAAATGTAGTTAAAACAAGTACCCAAGTTTAATTGGTAATTATTCATTTCAATAAATTCAAATATATTCATCATAGGTGTTTCTGAACTAGTGACAACTGCATTAGGAGTAAATGAGAGTTTTTTACTAGCTTATTAATTTTTCAATAGTAATTATGGTTTGTATCATTCTTATTTCAGTGATCATAGTATAAAGCCACTGATATTTTGAACAAATTATCTAGTGTTATGTTTTTGATTTCAGTTTGAATATATTCACATTATAAAGTTAGTGGATCGTTACATTCTGTTTCAATGGATTCTAAATTCTAATTTTTTAAAGACCAGATTAAATCTCATTTTGTATTTTTTAAATTTTTGAGGTGCCCCTCAGCACATCTGTGTTTTTCAATTATTCAGGATTCTGCTTGGAATGCCTGGATTATTGTTATAATTTTCAGCCAGGATGCTCATTCTGCCTGCTGTTTCATAGTATTTAAAACATAAAATTTTTATATGAATATATTTCTATTCATATTTTGGGATACTGACAATAATTAATGTTCATTTGTTTAACATCTGCAATCGGAAAATTTACCCACACCTGAAATTCCATATAGAAAATCTAAAATCTCATTTGTAGTTAAGGCATCTATTTGTTCAAAGAATGGAATAATTGTTTAAAAGGTCACCTTTTCGAATTATTATTTTTTAAAAACTTAATGAAAATTATTTCTCATAAATTGTGAGTGTAGTCTGAATGTGAACAATTTGAAAGAAGCTAAATCAAATCTATTACACCTGAAAAATATTCAAAAATGAGAGAACAACAACTTATAGAACCTATTAACAATAATAACAAGTGTGAGCTCTTCCCAGCACAATGACCTGAATGAAATAAAAGCTATAGAAGATCAATTCATTTGGGTTATTCTTCTGAATGTGTGTAAAAGATACATAAATAAATAAAGTTTTCAACAATTATATGACTGGAATTTAGCAAATGAAATATACATAGGTAGCATTGTTACTTATACCAAAAAGGAAAAATTTATTTAGTAAATTTGAATTGAAAGAATCAGTTTCGGGATTTTATAATATACCCAAATAATTTATGAGTTAATTTTATTATAAATTAGATTGAGAATGTATCCTAACATGGCATGAAATATCTGAAGATTTTACAAGAGAATTTCAAGATAAAAAAGATCTGAGTAATAAATATATCAAAATTAATCCGAAAATTTAATGAAAAAATGATAAGTTAAATTTAGTTGCAAGAATCAATACATCTGTGTCCCCAAAAAATCTGCAGATTTTATAAGAGAATTTCGAGATAAAATAAATTGCAAAGAAATATCACATAGACAAGTACTGTCTGAAGATTTTATTACAGAGTTTCAGGATAAAATAAATTGTTGAATTCACATCAGATGATCAAAAATTTCCAGAAGTTTTTATGAGAAATTTTCAAAGTAAATTAAACTGGGATGGTATACCATATGGACATGAATAGTTTGACTATTTTATTAAAGAATTTCGGGATCAAGTAAACTGGGAAAGTATATCAGGAGAACAAAAATGATTAGAAGGTTTAATAATAGAATTAAAGATAATATTAATTGGGAAATAATCTGAAAGTATCAAGAACTATGTGAATCTCTTTTATACAAAAAGCACCCCATGAAATATTGATGAACAGTCTAAAGATTATGTATGTCCTATATGCTTAAGTAAAGAAAATCATCAGCCTGTAAAAGCAAGATGTTATCATAATTTTTATAAGAGAATATTGATGAATGGTTAAAAGAAAAATGTATGTGTTCAGTGTATAGATGTGTAAATAAAATATAATGAAAACTTTATTACAACTCAATTTGATGATGGTTTTTTAGTTGTTGATGGTGGTGCTGTTAATAGATATATCATCCAATATTTTACTTTTTCCCAAATCTAATAAGTTTTTTTCTATATGGAGCAGGTTCAACAACAACCAGTCAAATCAAAATATTGTAAATCTTGTAATGCTGAGAAGCCAAATGATAATTTTATTTCACAGAAATGTACAAAAGATGGATATACAACAATGTGTAGACAATGTGCAAATGAATGTCATGCAAAAAGGTACAGCAATAATCGAATTCCTTGTGTATGTGGAAAAATGTTTCTAAATATTATTATGAAATCATTTTAAATGATTTACAAGTGAATAACATTCGAAAATGTTATTGTCAATGGAAAATGGTAAAGAATTGTAAACCTTGTCAAGTGATGAGAGATTTACATTCTCTCTGTGTTAATACATCACATAAAGATAAACATAATAATAAATGTAAGAAAGAATCTTAGAACATGTCACACATTGAAAATAAGTTTAATGATGTAAAATCACCTTGTACTTAGTACTTCAATGTTTTTCAAATAAGTAACATCAAGAAGTCTCAAAAATTTTATATATATATATATATATATATATATATATATATATATATATATATATATATATATATATAAAGGCTAAATGGGCGAATAATGACTATACAAATTCAAGATTATTGTAAAAGAAATCATTTGCGAGGATATAGTAAATTAAATAAAGCCAGTCTAATAGGATTTATTAAGAGACATCAATTCACAGTAGGAGGTAGTCTTTGGAAACAATTAAATTATAAAATAAAAAATGGTGGTAATGTTTTCAGAAGTAATGTAGATAAAGCATTCCAAAGATATTTCCATTTTTAATGACATCCTTGAAAAAACAAAAAACAACGGAACTAATGTAGGAATATTATTTCCTATTTATATTAATTTATTAGTGAAATCAAGAGACAAAAGAACAATTAGAGATTATGTATTTGATACTGAATTTGAAAACAGATTACAAACTATAAGTTTATAAAATATAAATAACTCAATAGAACCTACTCATTTCTTAGCTGTGGGAAAAGTGAAAACCATGAAAACTATAAAAGAATCTAAGAACACATTACAGATTGAAAATAAGTTTAATATTTTTTTGTGAGTGTCAGATACAGACAGACTGTCTTCAGAATGCATCTAATAGAAATATTACAGAATTTCAGTTCTACACAGAAAACTACAGGATGAAAAATCCGAGAGATATAATTAAAAAATTTAAGGTTGGTAAACAAAATACATGATGAAGAATGAGTGATTCTCAAGTACACACATCAGGCTAGACATTAAGTAAAACCATTGGTTTACAACTAGGAATTAACTGACTTGTTTCATTAAGAGGGTCATCTTACATCCAATTGCCAGATAAAATAAAAATATAGAAAAAACGTGTACTAATGTAGAAAATAAACAGGAAAAATGTTTTCTGTGGTCTATAAAATCTGTTTGTTTCTGTAGATAAAAATCCAGGGAGAGTAATTAAATAAAAAAATGTTGGTGTTGGTCTTGATCAGAAAATTAAAAATTTTGACTCTCATGTGGTTGTTAATCATATTCCAAAAACAGAACATATAATTAATTTCTCTATAAATGTTTATTCGATTGTTATAAAATTTCAAACGCATCCATTAATAACAATGATAATTAAGGAAGATAAATATGCAAATTTCCTTTATTTCAAGGAAGGAAATAACTCTCACTGTTGTTGTATAAAAAATTTATGTAGTCTTGCTTTGACCCAAACTAATAATCATAAAGAAGTAAAATTTATTTGTCATATGTGTTTACACCATTTCACTAGTAAAGAAAAATTAGATAATCACACATCGAGCTGGTTAGTAGAGGTAGAAATGCCAGAGAAAGGTTCCTATTTAAGTTTTTAAAAATTATCACCATATGCAGAAAGTTTTATTTGTATTTATGCTGATTTTGAGAGTTTACATTTGAAGATAGGCAACAGTCAACGAAACCCAGAAACTGCATATACAATGAAATATCTGAGATGTGAACCAAGTGGATTCTGTTACATTAAATATCTTAATGGGCACTGTAAAGATCCTGTTGCTTATAGAAGGCCAAATTGTTATAAAAAGTTTATTGAATGTATAAAAAAAGAGGCTGAAGTAAATGGAAGAAATTATTCAGAAGTTGAAGAAATAAAACCGTTAACTCCTGAAGAACAATCAGGATATAGAAGTTCAAAAAATGTTCATTGTGCAACTGTCATTATTCTCCAAAAAATAAAATGGTTCATCAACATGATAAATTGACTGGATAATATATAAATCCATTACATATTATGTAATTTACAGTCAAAACAGCCAAGTTTTGTGCCAGTTCATTCACAATTCGCATCCGTTTGTGAAAGAACTTGTTTGTGATAGAAAAGAAATAGATTTAATACCAAAAAATTAAGATAGATAGATTAGTTTTGGTAAGAAGACAAGAAGTTAGAAAATTAGATTTACTGCTGCATTAAAATTTTTGGCTTGTTCACTTGATAAACTTTCATGAAATTTGAAGAGTGATCAAATGAAAAACATTAAAAGATATTATCCAGAAGAGTTATTGTAATTAATGATAAGAAAAGGTGTATATCTATATAATTACATGGATTGTTGGAAAAATTTTTAAGAGGCATAATTAGTAGCAAAGGGAGAATTCTATATTAAATTGAATGACTGTGAAACAAGTGATAAATATTATAAACATGAAAGATAATGGAAGAATTTGGTGGTTTGAAAGCAAAAATGTATGCTTATAAAGTTGTTCATCAAGTAGAGAAAAAATCTAAAAGAGTTAAGTAATGTATCATAAAAAATAGAATAAGCTTAGAAGATTATAAAGATTGTTGTATAACAATAGAGAATTTACACAAGAATTATTGTGTTTGAATGTGGATAAAAACGAAAGATACAGAGTTGAAATAAACAAGAAAGCATTGAGCCCTCATAATGATGAATGGAATATTTTGGAAAATAAAATGGAATATTACCGTACAACATTACAAATTATAAAAAAAGTAATAAAATGTTTTTTGTATACATGGAAACTGTAATCAAGAAGTTTGACAACATAAGTGATGAAAGAGAAATATGAAGGAATGACGGAACTTAAGTACAGAAACAATGAATTTCAGGTATTGAATTCACTTTGTGAAAATTTTGATAATGAATTTGTTTATTTATTCGGTTTTTTACATTCACCAAAATTAATTTTATTTATTTTAGTATGTTCACATTTCATTAAAAAATTAAATTTATTATCTTTCAGTAACCTTCTGTGTGAAAAATATAATTATTTTGAAAATTGGTGAATGTGATATTAAAAAAAATATTCATTTTTCTAAGTAATTTTAATGAAATTGTGTGGGCTAGACCTGAAAAACGAATTATAGTACGAATAATTAGTAGATTATAGGTAACTGAGCCAGAAACTACTTTGCCTCTGGGCCCTCATACTCTGCCCTCAGTAAAACTCAGATAGATCCTGCCTTTTCCATTCTACACATACACAATACGCTTAGTAATTCTACATGCAGTTGACACTGCTGTCATCTGGGTGGGTTTATATGAGTACTAGGTCGGTGATATGTTCTGGCTGATTAGTGTATATTAACGCTAATTTGCACATCTGTTTATGAGGCTGCTGTTCCTGTTTTTCAGAAATGTCCCTGTGAAGCTAACTTACACCTTGCCACAATACATCATTTGATAGAAATTGCAGAATGGTATGATGAGTAAGAGCTACCACTTTTTATGGGACACCCACTTTTGAGAAAACTTTTGAATCAATTTCAACCAAATTTGTAATAATATCCTTTGAACATACGTTAGTATACTGAGAAATATGTATGTCAGCGACATGAGTCTGCTTTGATTTCATGTGGGTAGTGAGAAATAAGTCATTGGAAAAAAAAAGAGAAAGGAGTCTTAGACAGGGAGTTATTTTACCCATGTTAGTAAAATGGTTGTCATCAGTACTAGAGAAAGCATTGACATCCCTAAGGTGGGTAAATGAAGAAAGAGTGCATGGTTATGGAGCAATTTTGAACAATATTTCTCTTACTGCTAACACTATAGTGTTTATCTTTGATACAGGAAAACATCAGCAACAAATAAATAAAAATTACAGCAAATTGGAAAGCGTGTTTGAAAATCTGCTCTAATAAGACTGAAGCAACTTGTAATCACATCTAGAATAAAAAAAGTACATATAGACACTGACACTGTAGAATAAATTGATTATCATTTCTTCTTAGGGCAATTGAAGACAACAACTGGGTAGACAGTAATAGAAACTAGCGGAAAAATGAAATGACCTGTAGTGCTTTGACATAGGACAAAAAAGATGTACTTATTTGAGAAAACAATTTAAAAAACGGAAAGAAAAACAAAGGAGATATGCATATTGGGAATTACCATGGCAGAGAAGAAAGCAGGCTTATGTATTAGGGGACAGCGTAGAAAGGAAAATGTAATTATGACAGTGATGGAAATGGAATTCAGGTGGATGTTTTACGTGACCAGGTTATTAAATGATAGACTGACCAAGGAATCTCTTGACTGGACCCCAGGAGGTAAGTGTAATCTACACAGTGACTTGATTGAAGGTGTGTAGATGATAATACTATGCAGACAGCGGGAACATGGATTTATATACCTGGGGAACTTATGCTCTGGAAAAACAGGAGATGTCCTTTATTCTGAAGTAGATGTTAAATGACTGATACTGACGGAATTGTCCCTTAGGATCTGATCATTAATCTGACTGAATCCATACTATGCAGATATAAACCTCCGTTTATCGTTCATGGTGATTATGCACCTTTTTAGGGACATTAACTGTGGTGGCCTTGTTGTTATTTTGGTAACCTCTCATGTCTCCATTCGTATAAAAACTGCAGATTACCAATATCAAAACACAGTACATTGATCTATATATAAATATACACGCTCCTTTATATTATGCCAAGGTCATTTAAAATAGTGAATTTACCGACTATGTTATATCTAGTCTGATCTCATTACTATTGTAATCACATTTTCCTGGAGACATACTGAGTCTGAGCTTCACCTTCGATAAGGATAGAATTGTACTAATGAATTTAAATTGGTGCCAAGGCCGGATTTTGAATTCGGGTCTTCTCATTACGAAGCAGTTGTGCTATCGACTCCTTTTTTTTACAACAATGAAAATTTTGTGCCTTACTGGGACTCAAACCCGGATTTCCCACATATTACGAGCGGTCGCCTTAACAGATTTTCTTTTTATTTTTTAGCCAGGATTCCCTACCAAAACATTTAGGTTCCTAGCCACACATTCTACCGCTTTTTTATAATAAAAAAAATTTATACTGGCAGGAAAGAACGGACACAACAAAGCTTCAGGCTAGGTGGAGACAAGGTGGGCATGGGTCGTATACCGAGGCCTGGACACGATGTTCCCCCCCCCCCCCCCCCCACACCCCCCCTCCCTTTCACATGGTACTAACATGACTTCCGCCAATTAGAAAAGAAAATAACCTAATTTACAGTCGTTGAATCCATCAACTTTTTGTTTACTTTCTTTTTATTTGTAAGAAAAGAAAAAAGACAAACAGATCCACAAAAATGAAATCAACCACGTTACAATACTCCTGAAAAGCGACCATTACGAGGAGCGATTTACTCAACGTATTGGCGAATACGTCAAGATAATATGGCAGGTGCAAACAACCCCAGTATGCAGCTACCGTACTTTGATGGAAAGCAAGCTACCGCCATCACGATTAGCAATGCACTGAATATAGAGGATGGTATTTGTCTTTGCTCTAGGAAAGTAGGACGAGTGTAGACGCAAAAGGACATCAGCTGAAAAGTGGGTCTCAACGGATCGAGTTAAAAACGATAATTCTCTTATAAGCCAGTGTCAGTTCGCTTCGTGGCCGTGACAGGTAAATCTACGTTGTAGCGTGTCTCTGGCGGGACAATGACTACATTGATTCGTGACATCACGTCCAATGCGTAACAGCCGCTCATTGGTGGATAACATGTTGTGTACTACATGATACCACAAAGACCTGGTAGAACAGGAACGCTAAGATGAAACCACGCCACCCTGCAGGAAGTTTGCGGTGAAGCCCGTCCAACCGGCGCAGTACAGTCATTCCCTCTCCCACGCATTAGCAAAAATGTGGTAGTCAAATGCCGCCTCTGTAGAATATTACCCCCCAAAATAACTGACAGCAAAACTCATGGACATGTTTTAATTTCAAATTAATCGACCAACACCGACTGGTGGATCAAGACTGTGCGGCCCCAGACAGTAAAATAACCAAGACATCGATACGTTGATTGAGTGAGAGATAGCACGATATGCCGAACAAATAACACAGACTCTTTCCTTTAAATATCGGAAAGTCCCAAACCTCCGAGGGAACGCATACGTGCACCAGCTCGTATCGTAATAGAAAAACGTAATACTTCGATAAAAAAACAGCTTAGTTTCCTAGGCATCATCACGAGAAGGTAAAGATCTGAGAGAAGTGATATGCTTTGCACAAGACGTAGGTATCCAGAATCAAAACTTTCTGAAGCAGGATCAGGAAACGCCGTTCACATCACAGGATTGTCCCTTGCATCTTCGCCGTAACTGACTTCCAATTAAGTGTAGCCATTTGGAATGGAGATTTATGTCGATCGATCACTGTCGCCCACGAAATTACAGCATATGTAAAACTCACAGTCTGATCAATCTACATTCGCTTTGTTTGGTATGGGCACCAAATCCAAAGAGAATGACGTCCAGCGTAGCCCTGAGCAAACAAATCTCAGCGGGAGAACGGAGTAACACAATCACACCATCCGCATATGCCCACACTGAGATCCTCGTACCCAAGAGTGTCCATCCTTGTAAGTGAGCGACGATTCTTCGAAGAAGGGGTTCAAGCTACAGCACAAACATGACACTGAAAGAGGACTCGCCTGAGGAGAACCCCTGTGGATGGTAACAGATGACGTCAGTTGGTCATTGACAGCCACCGAAGCTTGGATATCAGTAAACGAATTATAGAAGACCATGAACGCGATCATGTGAACCCAACGACATCTATTACCTGCGACGGGAAGCAATGGCTCATCCGGTCGAACGCCTTGTCAAAATCCAAAAATCCAGAGCACAAGGAACAGAAGTAACAGGGGCCACTGATGTGATATCACGGCATTCTGCTACTGCGGTGAGAATAGCACGACCAGGAAGACAACTTTAATGGTGAACAACAACTTTCCCGAGCAACACAGTCGACTATTCACCGTCCTCGCCACAATCTTATAATCAAAATCTGATAAGGTAATAGGACGAAATTTATCAGCTGCTGCCTGAACAGAGCTTTTAGGAATCAACACAGTTTTTCCAACCTCAAACGAATCGGGAATCAATCCTCTCAACATTTCGTTCAAAGGCACTGTAAAAGAAGGATCCATGAATGGTCAGAAATGAACATAAAACTCCTTAGACAGAACATCCAACCCCAGCATCTTGGTAGAAGGCGATCTGACCATTAGGTCATGAACATCGTCACATTGAAAAGCTTCTAAAATCGCAACGTAATGAGCATGTGTAGTATAATATGCAGAGTATGAACAAATAAACCCGATGATGTATCGTTACGACTGGTGTCTCATACAGCCCAACATAGAACTGTTGTAGTGCATGCAATATGTACTTTTGTGCTGTCAAAACATTGCCGTCTTCTGTCAAGAGACGAGATAGACGCAAGCCGATGACACTCTCGAGTCGAATTAGATGATATAAATCCATCCACTACCACGCCACGTGGTTTGGATCGCATCCTTAACCTTTTCACTTGACACTGCTTCAACCGTTACAATTGCTCCTTTATACACCTGACGTCTGTAATTCGTAGCGAAGTCTGATGCGCACTTTCATGAATATCAGCGGAGAATAGGATCAACGTTTGTCTGAGACATGGCTTTGCCAGCCGAACCCACCATTCCAAAACAGAGGCACACAGCTTATTTCAACGGAGAATACGGTTCCACACTTGTCGGACCATCCCATCGAGAGAGGGATACTCCTAGTGTGCCAAATTCAGCTTCCAGTGCGATCGAAACAATTTCACCATTTGTCATGTGCGATTTAAAATAACAGTGACCGCTGGTCAGTGTAGCTGGTGGGACTGACATCGACAGCCAAAATCCTATCACACATCCTATCTGAGAAATAAAATCTGTGAAGCCTACTGCTAGAAACAGCAGTCAAATACACTCCTGGAAATGGAAAAAAGAACACATTGACACCGGTGTGTCAGACCCACCATACTTGCTCCGGACACTGCGAGAGGGCTGTACAAGCAATGATCACACGCACGGCACAGCGGACACACCAGGAACCGCGGTGTTGGCCGTCGAATGGCGCTAGCTGCGCAGCATTTGTGCACCGCCGCCGTCAGTGTCAGCCAGTTTGCCGTGGCATACGGAGCTCCATCGCAGTCTTTAACACTGGTAGCATGCCGCGACAGCGTGGACGTGAACCGTATGTGCAGTTGACGGACTTTGAGCGAGGGCGTATAGTGGGCATGCGGGAGGCCGGGTGGACGTACCGCCGAATTGCTCAACACGTGGGGCCTGAGGTCTCCACAGTACATCGATGTTGTCGCCAGTGGTCGGCGGAAGGTGCACGTGCCCGTCGACCTGGGACCGGACCGCAGCGACGCACGGATGCACGCCAAGACCGTAGGATCCTGCGCAGTGCCGTAGGGGACCGCACCGCCACTTCCCAGCAAATTAGGGACACTGTTGCTCCTGGGGTATCGGCGAGGACCATTCGGAACCGTCTCCATGAAGCTGGGCTACGGTCCTGCACACCGTTAGGCCGTCTTCCGCTCACGCCCCAACATCGTGCAGCCCGCCTCAGTGGTGTCGCGACAGGCGTGAATGGAGGGACGAATGGAGACGTGTCGTCTTCAGCGATGAGAGTCGCTTCTGCCTTGGTGCCAATGATGGTCGTATGCGTGTTTGGCGCCGTACAGGTGAGCGCCACAATCAGGACTGCATACGACCGAGGCACACAGGGCCAACACCCGGCATCATGGCGTGGGGAGCGATCTCCTACACTGGCCGTACACCACTGGTGATCGTCGAGGGGACACTGAATAGTGCACGGTACATCCAAACCGTCATCGAACCCATCGTTCTACCATTCCTAGACCGGCAAGGGAACTTGCTGTTCCAACAGGACAATGAACGTCCGCATGTATCCCGTGCCACCCAACGTGCTCTAGAAGGTGTAAGTCAACTACCCTGGCCAGCAAGATCTCCGGATCTGTCCCCCATTGAGCATGTTTGGGACTGGATGAAGCGTCGTCTCACGCGGTCTGCACGTCCAGCACGAACGCTGGTCCAACTGAGGCGCCAGGTGGAAATGGCATGGCAAGCCGTTCCACAGGACTACATCCAGCATCTCTACGATCGTCTCCATGGGAGAATAGCAGCCTGCATTGCTGCGAAAGGTGGATATACACTGTACTAGTGCCGACATTGTGCATGCTCTGTTGCCTGTGTCTATGTGCCTGTGGTTCTGTCAGTGTGATCATGTGATATATCTGACCCCAGGAATGTGTCAATAAAGTTTCCCCTTCCTGGGACAATGAATTCACGGTGTTATTATTTCAATTTCCAGGAGTGTACTTATATTTGACAAGAGACGGTTATTTATAGATCCAAACCTCTCGGAGGAACAAGAACTTGCAGTTCCCGACAGAAATTAAAACTTGGAGACTGATCTACAGGACGCGACATACAGTTGACATCATCTGCACAGGAATCATAGACAAACTGACGCACCATCAACACCCCATTAACATTCCAAGAAAGAAAGTAACAGTTAGGAACAAAATTCGATGTGCTGATAAACTAAATCACGTCATCAATGAGTATCAAGATCCATTGCTGAGTCCAGTGACGAGTCAGAGGGTGGTGGGCCTCTGGAATCTTTATGTTTCTTCTTTTCATGAGCCACTGCCCGCTCGGGGTGGACACATTGTTTACAACAATTATGAGGTAATACAGCATCAGCAGTCGGGGATGTAGGCCGTTCTTGAACATTAACCAAAGTAGGTGACAAAGAGCCACAGGGACCAGCTCTGTAGGATGGGATCCTTGCAGTTCAGATAGACACACAAGAGACGGGTCAGGTACCAGAATATCTGAGTCACCAGATAGGATTTCACGGCCATCAATCTGCTCCCCTGGAGTAACAACAGTTGGTTGTTCTGATTCACCTGAAAGGATGACACCAAGGGAGTAGGTAATTTTCACGGTCGCCTCAATTTGCTGCTGTTGAAGCTTAAAGACTTCGCCATCCTTGGGTGGTTCCTGAGGAGTTACCTCAACTGCGGGAGGAATACTAGGAGAAATACCACAGATCTCAGTAGCTGTTTTCGCACAATCACCCCTATCGGGAATGCATGACTCAGCAGTACAAGATACATCAACACACAAAGTTACTTCACGGAGGGGCAGATGAGGAGTAGACATATCTGATTCCTCATCATCCTGTGTACGATTTCTCGTATGTTGCATTGCGGACAACTGCCGGCTTGGGAGCAACAATTTCAGGACCGTGCTGAAAGGGTAAAGGCGAAAAAGTCGGGAGCAGTAAATTGCGCATCCCTCTGTTGTTCCATCGCACTCGGGAAAGACGTGGCACCAACCTCGCAAACAGTAGGATAGAGATCAGCTAACGTTAATTTTCGACACTGTTTAAGTGAGTAATTCAATACAAATATCCACCGCGGTCAATTAGATCTAAGGGAGCCATTTTCATTGAAGAGAAACCATGTCCCCACTTGTCCACTATACGTTATATGAATGCGGTAACCACTATTTAAGTAAATTGTCAACTCCTGCTGGGAGAGTGAACATTCTGAAATTGACATTACACAGTTCCGCGTTATCGGGAAGCACCATACTCATGGGACCACCACTGTGCTTCAAGGGGATTTGACACCCATGACGCAAAAGCAGTCTATCTACTTGTAGGGGATACAAAAACTTTAGAGAAAGGCATAGTTACCAGACTCAAAATAGACAGTATAAACCACGCATAATGGCCTTCCCACAGCCATGCTATCCGTTGTGCAACAATCTGTCAATTCTGTCCCAGTCACCATTCACAATTTATTGCTGATACTATTAGAAAGCTTTTGCTGACAATGTCTAATAGACAGAAGAGGAAATTCGAGAGTTTGCAACCTAATCAGACGATCCGCCATTTAGACGCTTCCCACACGGTTATCAATTTATCCGGACATTCGTTATCTAACGACGAGTGATCTGTGCTTGTCAGGGGTGGAAGCCATCATCCGCAAATTGTACCCACGTAATAAATAGAAGCAAGTGTAGAAGTAGGCATTCTTAGTGTGGACACGATTACAGCTGAAGAAATAAGGCGTGCCATAAAAAGGCTGAATGAGGACAATAGTATTATCATTATTCCCGCTGGCTAAGGAAATCCGATGGAAGTTTCGTATGTGACAGGGTATCATAGTAAGATTAACGACTTATTAGATTCGCAAGATATAGAGAACCAAGTAAACACCCCACCGATAAGGTTTTTAGAAACATTAGGCGGTTGATGAAGAAGTCTTCTACCGAACAGAGCGTTCAAAATTATGTTCAATTCAGTTGCGCTTTATGGGTTGCTGAAGGTGCACAAAGAACATATTCCTCTAATACCTATAGTGAGCACTACTGATTCGCCCACCGCCGGCCGCTGTGGCCGAGCGGTTCTAGGCGCTTCAGTCCGGAAATGCGCGACCGCTACGGTCGCAGGTTCGAATCCTGTCTCTGGCTTGGATGTCTGTAATGTCCTTAGGTTAGTTAGGTTTAAGTAGTTCTACGTTCTAGGGGACTGATGACTTCAGATGTTAAGTCCCATAGTGCTCAGAGCCATTTGAACAATTTGATTCGCCCATCTACTCGATTGCCAAGTTATCGAAAATATTATTACAATCGTACGTAGGCTTGTCGGATTTCTATATCAAGAATTCGGCGTCATTGCAACGTACTAGGGTTCCGCTCAATGAGGTGTTTCAACAAATGAAACGTATTTTTCCTCCTGATGTTGTAGAACTGTTTAAATATTGCCTCACAACCACGTATTTCGATTGGAATGATGAGTTCTGTGAACAGACGATGACGTGGTTACGACGTTCCCCTTAAGCCTTGTGCAAAGAATTACTTTATGGAAAAATTCGAGAAGGAGGCATTGGAAACAGACAACAAGAAAATGAATATCTCGTTCCAGTACTTGGATGATACGTTTGTTTTGAGAAGGCACGGCAGAGAGGAACTTGCTCCTCAAAGGGATTAATCCGAAGATTCAGTTTACCGTAGACGAGGAGGCAGGCGGAAGGTTAAATTTTCTTGATGCGCTGGTTTTCAGGGACAAGATGGTAGCCATACGGTTCACCGAGAACCCACGAACACAGATCGTTACCATCACCGGGATTCGAACCACCACTCACAACAAAAGCGAGGCATCATAAAAACATTGTCGGATAGAGAAAGGAACATTTGCGAACCAGAGCTGCTTGACGCGGAATAAAGGGGCGCTGTGGTCGAGCGGTTTTAGGCGCTTCAGTCCGGAACCGCGCTGCTGCTACGGCCGCAGGTTTGAATGCTGCATCGGGCCTCCTGCTACGGTCGCAGGTTCGAATCCTGCCTCGGGCATGGGTGTGTATGATGTCTTTAGGTTAGTTAGGTTTAAGTAGTTCGAAGTCTAGGGGACTGATGACCTCAGATGTTAAGTTCCATAGTGCTTAGAGCCATTTGAACCATTTTTTTGACCTGGAATAAAAACATCTCAACAACGCATTGCTCAAGAATTGCTATTCGCCCGCTGAGATAAAAGGAATGTTAAGACTACAGTGCAGAAGTCACAGGGATGCCTGTGAATTCGAAAGTTTTCCTGCCACCTGTTCAGAACGTTACTGACCCCATAGGAGAAATTCGCGAAAAAGACGGAACATCGAGGTAACGAGGTAATCTACAGTCCAATCCGGAAAATACAAGATCACCTAAAAATTGGTCAAGGATGTCCTCTAACTGCCGGAACAAGCAGGAATTTATAGAATTCCGTTTAGTTGTGGGGATGTATACGTGGGTACTAAGAAAAGAACAGTTAAAAAAAAGAAACGACTAGGAGAGCACAAGGACCATTGCAGAAGGGAGGAGACTGACAGATCAGCACTTACGGAACATGCTTTGCAGCCACAAGACCACCACATTCATTTTACTCTGACTCAAATATTAGCTGCCACAAGCGGGTATCATGGAAACCTATACAGAGAGGCCATAGAGATTTCAAACACCCCAAGAGTTTCATTAGGAAAGAGGACGACGTGAAACTGAATGACATGTGGATTCAGGTGCTGAATAAGATGGGTACCAGTCTTCCAACAAGGTGTGATAGCAACAGCGGACGTCGGCACGCGACGGGCAATTGCGCTCGGACATCAAAACATCTGACGTCAGGCCAGTGCATGGAAGTAAGCGTATAGGAAATTTTGCTGCACTCAGTAGCGAGCCAGGACATTCAAATGGTTCAAATGGCTCTGAGCACTATGGGACATAACATCTGAAGTCTTCAGTCCCCTAGAATTAGAACTACTTAAACCTAAGTAACCTAAAGATATCACACACATCCATGCCCGAAGCAGGATTCGAATCTGCGACCGTAGCAGCAGCGCGGTTCCGGACTGAAGTGCCTAGAACGGCTCGGCCACAATGGCCGGCTTAGGACATTCAAAGAAGCTACGATCTCCATTGAAAATATCCTCTGCAGATGGGGACGAAACGTTGGGTCTGAATGTGAAATCCGTTCGGCCACGGAATAATATCCCGAAAAAATTTATTAATAGTTAATTAAGCGTCTACATCCCTGGACGACTGTATTATTTTCTGGTGCTTTAGATGCTGTTACAAACTTTTTCCTTTAGTTATTTATATAAAAGCAATTTTTAATATTAATTTACCATAAAATAATTGTTAGCATATATGAAAGTTTCTCAAGTATGATACGCTCCTATATAGTTCCTAAACGGAAATAATATTTCTTTGAACGCATGAGACACGGTTTCTGGAGCTATTGTTTCATGACAACCCTACAGAGACATCTGTGTCCTCAGCTACGACAGACCGGATGAAGGAGGAACTTGTTTCTCGACCTATAAACACAAACTTAGAAGAAAATGATGCGTGGTATAAAAAAGAAATCTGCAAGGGCTAAATGAGTGCAGTACTGGCCATTAAAAGCGCAACACCAAGAACGCGGCACGGAACAAATGTGTAACTCGAAGAATATTACTACACACTTGGCGCTGCAAATGATCGGCATTTCAGCATAGTGTCAAAGCAGACTGGTGTAACCGCATCCAACTGCACGTTGGCAAAGTGGTGTAGCTTTACCTGAACTGATGAATCCCGATACGTTCTTCATCATCCCAGAGGGCGCAAATCCGTCGACTTCCTTGACACCGGTGCTGCGGGACAGAGACAAGCTGGCGACGACTCCATTATGATCTGGCCCGTGGGCATCCACTGGTCCCGTGGACTTCGTGAAAGGCACTATGATAGCCAAGGAGTATTGTACTCTAGTTGCAGACCACGTACACCCTTTGATTATGATCTAGTTGCCCGACGACAGTGGAATTTTTCAAGATAATGCACCGTGACATAGGGCCAGGAGTAATATGGAGTGGTTTGAGGAACACAGATGCGGGGTGTGATTGGATGTGGCATTAGAGCTCATCGCCCTCTCGCCGGAATTATGGGACTTAGGAGACTTGTTTGTGCAGACGTGGTGTCAACTCACTTGTTTGTGCAGATGTGGTGTCAACTCACTCCGGGCAACAACCCATCGCCGCTGTTATACGTGCCAAAGGGGGACTTACCCGCTATTAGGTATGTGGTTGTAATGTTCTGGTTGATCAGTGTACTGTGCCAGTCCCATGGTTATAGGAATGAAACTTGGTTGGTAGGTAGTAAGAGAGTGCACAGGATAAGGTTACGATTGTGGATGGGGCCTTAAACAGTTACTATGAGTTCCACAAACCACACACACAACTTTATTTTTCTAAGAACCACTTATTTACACATTGCGTTAAAAGATCACAATTCGACAATACGGCTGAAGGCCTAGTTAAAGAAAATTTGAGATGTTTTCTGGGCTGAAGGCCCAAAACCACACCAAAATCAAAAACGGCTGAAGGCCTGGCTCATAAATCAAAAGCAATTAAAAATAGAAGGTAAATTTTTTTAAAAAAACATGCAATTGAAAATAATTAGCGGCTGAAGGCCTACACTATACGTCTGAAGGACAACTATAATTAAAACATATAAATAAAAAAAAATTTCTAACCAAGAAATTTATTTTTGAACTTGCAAAAGAATGGCTGAAAGCCTAATTAAAGAAATATTAAGGCCACAAACAAATTTGAAACAACGGCTGAAGTCCTGCACAAGTAAAAATGAAGAAAACAGCTAGTGTGACCTACTGAAGAGGGTGATCAATATTTAGTCCAGTGAGTCGACTGAAGCTAAAGCTCCGCCTAATCAGCCTATAGTACCGACCGGCCGCCGTGTTAGCCTCTACCAAAAAATTGGTTCAAATGGCTCTGAGCACTATGGGACTTAACATCTATGGTCATCAGTCCCCTAGAACTTAGAACTACTTAAACCTAACGAACCTAAGGACATCACACACATCCATGCCCGAGGCAGGATTCGAACCTGCGACCGTAGCGGCTGATAAACAATTTAAAATAAACCCCTTCCTTCTCATAAAAAATTCTCCTTTAAAGAATACACACAGTTGAAGGCCTTATTAAAAGGGTTTCAAGTAAATCCTCGGCTGAAGGCCACACATAGCACAGCGAACAAATAACGGTTTAGGACCTGGATTACAAACAATTTCAGATAGGACAAATTTTAAGGAAAAAATGTTTTTTTTAAAATAAATTGAATCTTCAAAATGTTAATTTAACCCGGCTGAAACCTTCATGTAAATTTTAAAAAGAACTGAATTAATACACGGCCAAAGACCTCACACAATACTTCAAACTAAAATCAAAATCACAATCTAAAACAAACAGAGCACGTGGTGCTCAGAAGTGCTCCAAGGGTCAGCCTGAAAAGGTAGCTCAAACGTAAGGTGAGGTGCGACAGGCAGCCAAGAGTTGAAGTTAAATAATTGGATGGCAGTCCAAACTACGGATGGCCCAAGGACCAACCAACAACTTAACCAATTCCCTTCTGTCTGACCAATGGCACAATGATGGAAACTACCACCTGAGGACGAGGATACAAACAGCACTACGCGTTCAGAAATTGGTGTCTAAAAACATCCAAGGGAACAATAACCACTCTAAGCAAAATATGAACCAAACAACTTAAAAGGCTGTCTAACTACATGCTGTGCTGGACAGCATCAACACGACGAGGAAAGGCAAACTGCCGGCAAACTATGCTAACCACCAGGGCAGATAACTGGGGCGTTAACGGACACAGGGCATAAAATACCGCTGGTGCACTTCACTGGCAAGTAACAGTCAATTTAATAATTAACCTCAATATAGGAAGACGACTGCAAAATTTTCCCGACTCCAACATATCATATGTCGCTGCTAGCCCGAATTGCCCAGGGAGCAACAACCCACAAATGAACGAAGAGATGTCACAGTAGCTGAGGTTTCATAACAGGTTAACTGATCACTCAACTTCAGCGTCCAGGTTCGGTGGGCAACGAACTTTGTCACTCTCGCATCTAGCGCCTCACAATCCGACAGCGTGTGCATGCCGCCAGCTGTACCGGCCCGGCCCCGCGCCCCGGAGACTCCCTCGTTGCCCCGTCCCAACTGACTGACCTCCACACACACCGCCACCACTTGGAAATACAGGCCGGCCGTTGTGGCCAAGCGGTTCTAGGCTCTTCAGTCTGGAACCGCGCGACCGCTCCAGTCGCAGGTTCGAATCCTGCCTCAGGCATGGATGTATGTGATGTCCTTAGGTTAGTTAGGTTTAAGTAGTTCTGGAAGTTCTCCGATGTTAAGCCCCATAGTGCTCAGAGCCATTTGAACCATTTGGAAATACAAGCGGTCACACCAAAGATAGTACTACAGTACTAGTATCGATAAGCGCTGCTGCTGCCCTGCCACTCAAGGAGCCAAGCCAGCAACTTCGTTACACCAGTAAGTAAGGAAGAAACAAGACGCCACCCGATGTGGCCGGCCGGGGTGGCCGAGCGGATCTAGGGGCTACAGTCTGGAACTGCGCGACCGCTACGGTCGCTGATTCGAATCCTGCCTCGGGCATGGATGTGTGTGATGTCCTTGGGTTATTTGGGTTTAAGTAGTTCTAAGTTCTAGGGGACTGATGACCACAGAAGTTAAGTCCCATAGTGCTCAGAGCCATTTGAGCCATTTTGAGCCACTCGATGTGACAAAATGCCAAGGAATAAACGGCATGAACATGAGCCGCACACGGCTCAAAGAAAGCAGCAGGTTCAGGGCCTACAATTTATTACTCCGCGATATTTAGCTCACTTTGGTTGGGATCCTACGAATGTCATGCGAATATGGAAACATGGATCAGAAAGGCGTTACTCAACGCTATGCCAGGGACGGCAGCCATTGTTCACTTGTCGGTACAGTAACGACCAGCTACTTACCTCGAGTCAGGGAGTTGACTTGTTTGCAGCAAGATGTCCATCTGTACGGACAGTGCAACGATGCCTGGAAAACTACGAATTGTCAGAACAGCGACCATTTTGACGGCTCACCTTGAAGCAGGGGCAAAGACAGGGGCGCGAACGGTGGTTTTCCCAACAGCAGTACTAGACAGTGGAGTGGCTACATGTCGTCTTTTCAGACTGCTCCAGCTTCCGCATGTAGCATCATGATGGACGTATCCATGTTTGAAGGCTCCAAGGGGAACGAACATCGACAGATTCCACTCCTCTTCATCTTACGGCCCCAGAATCTTGCGTGACTGTATGAGCTGACTTTCGGTGCACCTCTGGCTCGCACATAGTTGTTGCAGCAGGCATTAAATTTCCGACACTTTAAGTCCAGTGGCCCTCTCTACGATTTCTCTATAGAATTATATTTCAACAAGATAACACAAAACCACATAGTGCATGTCCTATTCTAATGTACCTCGATAGAGAGGGTCCTCCACTGTTGTTCTTGACAGCGAGTTCTATGAAGTTGTCGAGAGACAGACACACGACTTCTCACCAGCCGCCATGTTTGATGAACTCTGGCGTAGAGTTGGAATAAGCTGGAGTGACGTAGTTGTATCTGGTATGCAACTTCGGTTCGACTTTATACTCATACGGGTTAGAACTATTCTTGCTGTTATTCGCCGCGCAGAGTGGCCGCGCGGTTTGAGGCGTCATGTCACGGACTGCGCGGCCCCTCCCGCCGGAGGTTCGAGTCCTCCCTCGGGCATGGGTGTGTGTGTGTGTGTGTGTTGTTCTTAGCATAAGCTAGTTTAAGTAGTGTGCAATTCTGGGGACCGATGACGTAAGTAGTTTGGTCCCTTAGGAATTGACACCATGAATATTCCCGCATCTCCGAGAAAATTTGCTAATGCATTCTTTCTACTATACTGTATACGCGTAATGTGTTAAATTGTTTTCCATCCTTCCTCCTGCTGCAGATTGTATGACAAGCAGTGCAGTGTCGTTCGTGGGACGTTCAGTCATTATTGTAACATTTTTTTTTCTGAATGCGGGTTGGTTTTGTTGAGGATTCCAATACACCACTTTATTTCTCTTTCTTTGGCTACAAAACCATCCCTTCAATGCGACGGCCCTACGCCTCCTTACTGAGAGGGTCTGTATGCGTGCATGATGCAGCTCTACTGGTCAACGTCGGAGCAGACGTATTGCTGCGTCAATAACCTCACCATCATGCAAGTACCCCTTCGCGAGGACTGCGTCTTTCATTGGGCCAGTCAGATGTAACTGGGAAGGTGCGATGTCCGGGCTATACGGTGTATAAGGGAAAACAGCCCCATGAAATTTTGTGAGTTTCTCTTTGTTGCGCAGACTTGTTGAGGCACTGCGTTGTCATGGAGAAGGGGAAGTTCGTTTGCATTTTTGTGGTGACGAATACGCTGAAGTCCTTTCTTCAATTTCCCTGGGGCACCCCCCACTTTACCATACCCCACTCAGACCACACATCACAGCCATTCTCAGCATCGTAAATAATGAGCTTTTGCTGTCTGTTGCTAAAGTAAGAGGTCAACCAATTGTGAGCTGCTCGCCGTATTCCGTAATGCTCCAACTTCTGGAGCAATATTTTGTGGTCAACACAATCAAACGCCTTAGTAAAATAAAAAAAAAAAATAAATAAATAAATAAATAAAAAAAAATAAAAAAAATGCCTATCGTTTGAAACCTTTTGTTTAATCCATTTAGTACCTCACAGATGCTACAGTCTGGAACCGAGCGACTGCTACGGTTGCAGGTTCGAATCCTGCCTCGGGCATGGATGTGTGTGATGTCCTTAGGTTAGTTAGGCTTAATTAGTTCTAAGATCTAGGCGACTGATGACCTCAGAAGTTAAGTCGCATAGTGCTCAGAGCCATTTGAACCAACCTCACAGACAAAAGAGAATATAGCATTTTCAGTTGTTAAGCGACTTCTGAAGTGGAACTATACATTTGGTAGCAAATCGTCTGATATAAAATAATCAATTATTCTTACATACACAGCCTTTTCAATAACTTTAGCATACACTGATGGCACAGAAATAGGTCTAAATTATCTACATTTTCTCTTTCTCCCTTTTTCGAAAGCGGCTTTACTACTGAGTACATTAATCTTTCAGAAAATTGACTATTCCTAATGGAAAAATTACAAATATGCCTAAATACAGGGCTAACATGTGCTGCACAGTACTTTAATATTCTGATGGGCACTCCATCATAACCGTGAGAGTCCCTAGTCTTCAGTGCTTTAATTATTGACACAATCTCCCCCTTATCTGTATCACAGAGGAGTATTTTAGACATCGATCTCGGATAGGTGTTTGCCACGAAAGTTATATGATTCCCTGCAGGAACTAAATTTTTATTTAGTTCACCAGCAATACTCAGAAAATGATTGTTGAATACTGAACATATATCTGATTTATCAGTAACAGAAATATTTTTACTACGAACTGACTTTATGTCCTGCTACGGTCGCAGTTTTGAATCCTGCCTCGGGCGTGGATGTGTGTTATGTCCTTAGGTTAGTTAGGTTTAAGTAGTTCTAAGTTCTAGGGGACTGATGACCTCAGATGATAAGTCCCATAGTGCTCAGAGCCATTTGCAGCAATTTGACTATATGTCGTCAACCTTATGCTGCTGACCGGACACTTTCTTCACAACTGACCATATGATTTTAATTTTATCACTTGAATTAACTATTCTATTTGCATATCACATACTCTTTTCCTTCTTAATAACATTTTTAAGCACCTTACAGTACTGTTTGTAATGGGCTACTGTAGCTCGATTGTGAACACTTCTAACGTTTTGATATAATTCCAGCTTTGTTGAACGCCCCAGTATAAAGTAGTCGTCGTCCATTGTTATGAACTGTAAATGAGATTCGTCGTCTAAATGGGCCACTGTTTACACGAAACATGTGAATATAGTGCTCTTACTGTAGGTCAGCAAAGACCGGGTAGCTGCTTTTGGGGCACACGCCTAGGACGGCGACGTGCAGACTGCGCTGCGGTGCGCCGCGGTCTGGCAAAGGGCCAACGCTTCGGACTGGCTGCTCTTTTTCTCGTGGCCGGAGCAAGCGCAGGCTCACTCCAGACTTATTGTAGGGTCCCTAAAATTCAACAGCGCCGTTGCTTCTTGTGCTCGGAACTCAGGACAAACGATTTGCTTTTCTTGGCTTAGCTGCGTCCAGTGTACGTAAAATATTATGCGCATTTTTCAAATTATTTGCTGTAAGTGCATACTGCAGAACCCGACAGGAACTACGTATATTTAGCGAGAGATAACTATTGTTCCTTGTGAACAAGAAGAGTTAGAGTCAACATGTTCCGACGTCTCTTTTTTGGTGATAGAGATATGAAAGTTTGTGTCGGCTCCCTTCTCTAAAAAATCTGATTAACGTTTGCGACCTGAGCACATAGTTGAAGGTTTTTAGTAGTTTGATTCGAGTGAACCGCTGCTATTACGGGACTGTGAAAAACCACAGGAAATATTAATTTCACAGCACAAAAATCTATGCCCTCGAATACGCATCTAACTCTGATAATAATGTTCGTTGCTCAACGTCTGACTGGATAACACTCATTTCACAAGACTTTTTGCGAACGTAACGTCATTTTGACGTCAAGAGCAATATCTACACTGCAGGAATTGCTATTGACTTTGTTACAAGGTACAATCTGATTGTTACTGTTCCTCGTTACACTCGCCGCAATTTAAACTGTCCTCTCAGGTTCCTCACTAGCCACACACTCGGAAATCCCACATTTTCTAAAATAAAGAGCCAAATATTTACGAAAAGGGATACTATGAAAGCGCCACATATTACAGAACAAACAGTGAATCATTTTTGACAAGAAAGAATATAAATATAATTTACCGTGTCAGTCGTAGTAGTGTTAGCTTTCATTTTAGGTTCGTGCCTAACCACGCACTCGAAAATAGCCAAATGTTTATTTTGTCCTCCGTTCTCTAATCAGACAGAAATGTAAATACCATCGAATATTGCAGGACATACTCGTAAACATTCAGAAAAAAGTTCCAGACTGTGTTAACAGCACAACAATGAAAAAGAAACTGCAACTAGAAGGATGCGAACCTACGTTCTAGAGTCTACAAACCACAGCGTTATCTATCACTTCATGTGATATCAGTTTTCTGTCTTAGCTATGATAATATTTCTTAAAGATTTATATTGTTGATGCATTATTTGCTGACATTTAATGATAATAGCGATACGTAATTTTTAATTCATTGACGATGACAACTCATCCGTGAGAGAGCATTCTTATAAGAAAGCATTAACTGGCGATAACCATTGTGTCTCGTTTAATTATAACAGTAAATTTAATAAATCGTACCAAGAACGGTATGACTTTATAAATATTCGTCAAAATGACGTCGCGTTTGCAGGAAGTTTCGTGAAATGACTGCTAACTCGTGCGGCCTCGTAATATTGACTCTCTAATCATTTTTTGAAAAATAATGACACGTATCGACAGTAATTGGTGCACATACATGTCAGTCAGTCCAGAAGGGATACAAAAGAAAAGAGTGACGAATATATTAATTATAAGATTTTTCTTGTTTCAGCACAACAACAGCTATTTGTGGACTCTTTGTTGTTTGATCCATTGTTCAGCGTCTTAATCGGATGTTCATCTGTCTTGTGCGTACTGTACTACACGGAACTCGAAGTTGAGCGGTAGTTCAGAAATTCCTAGTCGACAACAATAAAGAACTTTTCCAGACATAATTAATAAAAATGATATTCCCCCCACTTAACGCCATTATCCCACTACTCAGCAACAATTTGAAATTAATATTTTTACTCACTCACATCTGAAATTCCAGCGAATAATAAATACAGGGTAATTCGAAACGAAAGAACAGATTTCATTTGTTTACTACGGGCAAACTATGAAAGATAGAAACACACTGTGCATGTCATTGGATAGAGGAAGGTTTAAAGTCTTACGTTCGCACAGACGTTACACCAAATACTCAACATGAGCGGTTTGCATTGCTGGCGAAACATCGAAACGATACTCCATTTCATTCCAGACACTAATCACCAGTCCCTTTTTATTGAATAGACAGCTTCAGCAATTCAGTTTCTCAGCTCATGAAAGTAGCTGCAGCAGTTGGGACAAAGACCCATTCTTTCACGTATCCCCACAGAAAAAAATCGCTAGGTGTGAGGTCCGGTGACCTGGGAGGCCAAATTCAATGAACAGCATCTCGTCATCCATCTCTTCCAATCCAACGTTGTGGGATGGTGTTGGTAAGATTACGCCGAACCTGAGGGTCAAAGTGAACCGGGCTGCCGTCGTGCATAAAAATGAAATCATTGCAAATTTCGTCAAGTTGAGGAAACAACAAATTTTGCAGCATGTCCTGGTATGACATATCTGTCGTAGTTTCTTCCGCAAACAAGAAAGGTCCATAAACTTTGTGAACAGAAAGGTCAGAAAATACATTCAGTTTCCGTCGGTCTCTTTCATGTTCGACGACGATGCCAGGATTTTGTGAGCTCCAAATTCTTACATTATGGCAGTTGTCTTTACCATGTAAATGATACGTCTGTTCTTCCGCCGGGAAGATGAGTCGTTCGGAGAAAGTGTCCTCTGTCAAATCCTGGAGAACTGAAATGCAAACTTCGTTCTTCTGCTACAGTCGTCGGGACGCAATTGCTACAGTATCTGCAACTTGTAAGGCGTCATATGCAGGCGCAGTTTCAGACTACACTACACCGTTGTTGAGGAAGTTAATGTTCCTAGCCTGCATGTCCTGTGGATTTCCGAGGGCTCCGTGTGAACGCATCTCGGATACGCTCGAAATTTCCACGAGACGTCCGTCGCCGACCAGTAGGAATTTTGTACGCTAGTGCAGAAGCGGCTTCTTGCTGAATCGATGGTGGAATGCACGTTGTATTTAAACAACGGATTGACTTAGCGCAGATTTCAGCACACATGTTGTTACAAAGAAAGAACAGTGCAGCTATATCAAAACGTAGACCCTTCCTCTGTCCAGTGAGATGCTGAATGTGTTTCTATCTTGTATAGTTTGTCTGCTATAAACAACTTCAATCTGTGCTTTCTTTTTGAATCACCTGCTTTGTAAGTATACCGTTACAAGTTCCATCTGTTCCTATGTGAGCCACACAGTCACACCTAGAAGAACTTCGGTTATCAATTGCAGAGCTATACAAAACATGTTGCTTCTGATCGTTTAACAAAGAAAAGAGGCCTTCGTTTTTCCCGTAGTGCGACCTGTATTCACAGTTGTGCGTAAGAGAAATTCTATCCTAGTAATTGAGATGAACTAATCTTTCCAAATAATGATTCTTTAATGCGTTTTTTAGCTGTTCGCGACACAATTTAGTTCACAGTAATTCGAATAACAGCAGAACGTCACAACACTAGTACTGAGAAGTTTAATAAAACGATTATAACAGTAACTTCAGTACGCAATAAAATTCGGTCGCATTAGAATGTTTTAATAATAGATATACACCCAATCACAAATTTGCAGTACGATCTAAACAAAAGTAACTCATTCTACACAGCCAGTCAAATACTATATCGAAGTTAGCGGTTCACGTATTTGTCTGTGCAACTGAAAGTCTTTGCTTTGCTGCTGTAAAGATTAGACTGACAGTGAAGCTAGACAGACTTTTCGGATAGGCATGGAAGATGAGATGTATTTTGCTTATGGCAGATGTTGTCGAACTGTTAAAGCAGTGGTGCTCTTGCATCGTGAAAGGCATAGTGAGAGTGCCAATACCTCTCAATCTGTCTTTACCAAACTCATTAAAAAAATTCAAAGAACTGGAAATATTAAAGGTGTGAAGAATAAAATACATCGACGAATAAGAACAGCACCTGACGAGAGAAATACAACTAACGTTTTAGCTGTGGTGATAATACCCGTAGTTGAGAAGAGCGTGAGCCAGACTCTCCAAATGGAAACGCTCTTCTTGCTATTTCCACTCTGCGTTTTATATCTTCTTTCTTTTTACCGTTTATCAATTTTTTGCTGCCCAAATAGCAATAATCGTCTACTGCTTTTAGTGTAGCGCCCCCTAACTTAATTCCATCTGCATCACCTGATTTAATTCGGCTACAGAGACAGATTCTCCAAATAAAAAGAACTTTTTAATATTGTTTTACGGTTTTTCGTACACATACTATTGAACTTAGCATCCTGCCGCTCCTGTCAACGGCTCCAATATCTCGAATGTAGCTTAAGAGGAAACATGATTTTTTTTCTTTTTGCTTCAGTTATGCTTCTGTGAATTTTAACAGTCACTACTATATAGAGTGAAGAGAAATTTGTTGACACTGGGTATAAACGTAAGTGTTTGGAAGACTTTTCTGAACGTATTTGTCTGGAGCTTAGCCTTGTACAAGTGGAACGCGGATAACAATCACTTCGGATAAGAAGAGAATAGAAGCTTATGAAATGTGACGAAATATGATGCTACAGAAGAATCTTGAACATTAGTTGGGTGGATCGAATAACTGATGAAGAGGTACTGAATCGAATTTGGGAAAAAAGAAATTTATGGAAACAATTTAATAAAAGAAAGAAGACATTGGTAGGACCCGTCCTGAGGAATCAGGTTACTACCAGTTGTGTGTGAGCGTGCGCGCGCATCTGTGTGTTTGTGTGAGTGGGGTCAGCTGAAAGTGAGTTCTGCGAATACTACATTCCAACGAATTTCATCCTGTCGACATTTCGCTCCAACTGCGGCTGCCTGGTAACGGTTATCCGAATTGTAAGTAAGAAAACTGCAAGTTTCGTGGAATTTCTTCGCAATATTTTGTTTTCAGATAAAGCATTGCTTAGAAACCCTGGGAACACTAATCATCGAAATATACACTACTGATAAGTTAGAAACACACGCTATCTGAGATATATGGATAGTGAACAACTTAGCCAGTCAAAGCGTGGTGAGGTCTCTTCTTTGGTCCCTCTTTCATTGATTCACGCCACAAGTATGTTCGGTTCACGAGAGATGTGCTGCTGATGTTATTGGAAGGTAGCATGCTACACAAAGGGAATCCGTGTGGTACCAACATGAGTGACAAGCGGCCTTCCATTCTGCACAGATAATTACAGGTTCTCTTAACAGAACACCTGGAGATCTTTCCGTCAGTCGCTCGGGAAACACAAAATAACCTGCCCGCCCACCAGATGGAATTTGGGGAAAATTAAAAGAATATGTCTAGAAGGAAACACCAACGACTACAGATGAGATGAAATGTCCGGACCTATAATGCAATAAATCCACATGGAATTCAGATTTTCGCGCAGTTCAAGGTCCTAGCCCACGTAACAAATATAAAAAATGTCGACTGGGAGAAAAAATTCGGGTACCTGCACATATTTGTACAATGAATGGCATGGGGGGAGTGTTATCAACAACGTACAAAAAACCAGTGGGGGGGGGGGAGGGGGAGGGGGGGGGGAGGCAGGCGTGGAGATGAGGCGTGTAAGGTCACCTTTTTAGGTTTTTCTTGGCAGTCTTGAAAACCGCAAAGTCTAGTGAAAACGTGTCCAACACAATATCAAACTACATTAAAATTCCTTCAAAAAAGTTAATATTCACATATTCCTAATCATTTACCAGTTGCAGGGAATGGAAAAATTGCAGAATAAGAATAATTGAAGTTTTAATCGTATGAAATTGATGTTTATTATTAATGAAGAAGGTTAAGAACAAATGTTAAATGTGTGTACCGCATTTAAGTGCAGTAGAACCGTATTAATGGATAAATTATGTCCTGGGGGTGTAAAGGCGAGGGTAGAGGTTAGAAGCGTGAGGGAAGGTAACTCGCCGGATTGTGGTCGTGGGATTCCCTCCTTCATAGGTCTGAAAAATAATATGTGAGCAGAATTTCCCTTTCTCTCTATTACAATGCGTCACAAAAAGCAACTACGGGGTATTTCACAATGTTGTACCGGCCCTTCTGCAATGGCCTTATGCGTAATTGGTGAGGCAATGTAAAGGGATTCCCGGAGCGGGTGTGGGAGGAAGACTGGGGAAGGGCTTATTTTCCATAAAGTGTCTCAATAGCACACTGAATATAGATATGAGTTGCTAATAATACAAACGCAAAAAAAGCATATGGACAGATTCTACGTAAATCTCCGCACATTGGTTTACGCTGCTAAACTGGAAATTGAATTTAGTCATCCGTTACGGCAGGGTTTGGCAATGGTAGCACTCCGCTGGGAATCGAATTTCCTTCACCGTGATAGCTAATCGCTGTTCACATTACAGACAGACTGTACCACCACAGCATTTCTCGTCCAGGTCTCTCATGTGAGTAGACAAAATAACTTCATTGAGCTGGTTCAAATGGTTCAAATGGCTCTGAGCACTACGGGACTTAACATCTGTGGTCATCAGTGCCCTAGAACTTAGAATTACTTAAACCTAACCTAACCTAAGGACATCTCACACATCCATGCTCGAGGCAGGATTCGAACCAGCGACCGTAGTGGTCACGCGGTTCCAGACTGAAGCGCCTAGAACCGCACGGCCACACCGGCCGGCATTGAGCTGGTTTTTATACAAGTTTAGTGGTATTATTTTCAATTTATTACGTGACTACTTATCTGCAGCTGTTAAGCGACCGTTTATGAAACTAAGTCCCTATAAACAACAGTTGAGAAGTGCACAGTTTGCAAGTGTGATGTTGTCAGTGGGCTGTGTAATGTTGGTGGGAAAGGGATTGGATTGTTAAACGTGGCATCTTGCTCTGGTCTGTCATTAACAGCGTATTGTAATTTTGTGTAGCCGTGTTGTAATAATTGGTGGTGAATAAATGAGTGACCAGAAAGTTAATGCACTAATCTCACCACCAATTGTGTTACTCTTACATTTAGGAGTTGATGGCAATTGTAGAGTGGGCTGCATTGAGTGGGGAGACACTTGCGACAAATCCACAGTACATATTGCAAAGTGAGTGTCATTATGTCTGATAGAGTAAGTCTGGTGATATTTAAATCTAACACAGTAATGTGCTTCACTGCATTGTTTGATTTGTGTCTAAATTTCCAAAGTTTCGCAGGACCTTGGTGAGCTACTTCTGTTACAGAGAGTGCCAGTTTAAGCCTCTGGTCCTCTTGAGGTGTTGGGAGAGCTGAGGCTGGGGTGATGCATTTTACACTCTGAAAAGGTGAAAAGTATTCAAGTCATTAATAGAGGAGATAATGAAATCGGCATGATCGAATGCAATGTTGGCACCATGTTGCTCCTGAGTGTGGTAGAATCGTCCAAGTAAACACGAGGTCAGGTAAATTATTTTATCCAGTCACAAGAGAGAAATGGACTGGAAATACTGGAGATTTACTGTCTGTTTCTAAAGTGAAAAGCGAGTAGTACTAATATAGGGAGAAGTTGACTTTCTAGGAAGAACACTACGGGATGTTTGAGAATCAACTGTACAGAGATTTATGTAGATCCTTTCGCTGTGCGCTTCTTGCGTTAGTATGATTAGTAATTCATATCTGTATTCCATGTAGTGTTAACGCTCTTTGTGAAAAATAGGCACCTCTGGACATGTCACCAGTGATTTATAAATGTAACTCCATCTTCTGGTGGAGTATGGGATTACGGCTGTTCAGTTTTCAATAAAAATCACCGTTGTATAGGTTTATTTCTAGGTAACCACTTTCGACGTTACACTACGTCATCTTCATGTCTAATCTGCTCCAATTCAGGAACCTTCGTACCTGATATATTTGTAACACGAAGGTTACGGAGTTGGAGCATTTTAGACCTGAAGATGACGTAGTGTAACGTCGAAACTGGTTGCCTAGAAATAAACCTATACAACGGTGATTGGTATTGTTTTTATTGAACAGTGATTAATAAGGTGAGCTGCAGAAGGGACGGTATAAATTTGTGGTACACCCTGTACTTCCTTTTTTTTGACGTAGTGCAGACAGAATGGGAATTGCCTGCTTGCTCTTCATTTCTGATTCCTATGAAGAGGGGAAGTATATGACAACAATCCGGAGACCTACTTTCCTCCACGTTTCTTATCTCTACACCCACCTTCCCACCCTGTTGAGACGCCAGAAAACAATTTAGCCCTTAATGCGGCTCTTCTGCACTTACATGTGGTGCAAACATTTAATATTTGTTCTTAACTCACGTTATTTAACAATATCCGTTAATATTAAAACATTATTTTTAATAATCTGCGATTTTTTCATCCCCTTTAGTTCAGGAATTATTATTCCTAGAGAACAAATGAATAGGACCTTTTTTGTAAGAAATTTAATCCAGTTTAGCTGTTAAACATTTTAGCTAGAAGACGCTGTTTTCGAGATAGTCGAGAACAACCTAGAAAAGTGGCCTTTAAACGTCCCCCCACCCCCAACCCCCTTACCAACCCCACGCTCACACACGGCCGGTTAGGTTTTTTGGCATTTTGTTTATGACATTCGCTCCTGTCAGTTTACAAAAATTTTCGACTACATGAATTCTTTCCCATGATTTTCCCTCAGTGATTGTCCGAGTACGAAATCACTTTATAACATGTGTCAAAGTTCAACAAACTGAACACTGTATAGGATGTCCATAACAATTAACACAGGAATACCTTAGTAAATGTAAAATAATTCATGGTCACTTAAGTAACCAGACGGGCCGTAACCAAACGTAGAAGCGTAATTCCAGAGAGACATTTCCTGAGGCCACTGGAAGACTATTTAGCTGGTTATGTATTTCCAGCTTGGCGAACATCTTCCTCATTACTGACATACGGCAAAGAATCATCTCTTCAATTTAATATTTTTCATTTACAGCAACAGTTGTGGTAGTGTATGTTAATCACTGCCCATGCGGTATGTCCAGATGTGTATTTCTAGCTTATTTTTGGTTTCCAAGAAAAGTGATGTAAGTTGTATTTTCATTCGTTGTGTCATCTATAGTTAGTATATTTTTCAAACAATAGTTTTCTGTAGTCGATGTGTTACGCCATAGAGGTTCTGAGTACAAACAGTATGATCTTTCGTTGCTAGTTGAGTGGGGCAGGGGGGTGGGGCGTTGATTTTGGGGAAGAGGCCAATCTGCGAGGTCATCGGTCTCATCGGATTAGGGAAGGATGAGGAAGGAAGTCGGCAGTGCCCTTTCAAAGGAACCATTCCGGCATTTGCCTGAAACGATTTAGGGAAATCACGGAAAACCTAAATCAAGGTGGCCGGACGCGGGATTGAACCGTCGCCGTCCTGAATCAATTAGAATTTATACACTCCTGGAAATGGAAAAAAGAACACATTGACACCGGTGTGTCAGACCCACCATACTTGCTCCGGACACTGCGAGAGGGCTGTACAAGCAATGATCACACGCACGGCACAGCGGACACACCAGGAACCGCGGTGTTGGCCGTCGAATGGCGCTAGCTGCGCAGCATTTGTGCACCGCCGCCGTCAGTGTCAGCCAGTTTGCCGTGGCATACGGAGCTCCATCGCAGTCTTTAACACTGGTAGCATGCCGCGACAGCGTGGACGTGAACCGTATGTGCAGTTGACGGACTTTGAGCGAGGGCGTATAGTGGGCATGCGGGAGGTCGGGTGGACGTACCGCCGAATTGCTCAACACGTGGGGCGTGAGGTCTCCACAGTACATCGATGTTGTCGCCAGTGGTCGGCGGAAGGTGCACGTGCCCGTCGACCTGGGACCGGACCGCAGCGAGCACGGATGCACGCCAAGACCGTAGGATCCTACGCAGTGCCGTAGGGGACCGCACCGCCACTTCCCAGCAAATTAGGGACACTGTTGCTCCTGGGGTATCGGCGAGGACCATTCGCAACCGTCTCCATGAAGCTGGCCTACGGTCCCGCACACCGTTAGGCCGTCTTAGGCTCACGCCCCAACATCGTGCAGCCCGCCTCCAGTGGTGTCGCGACAGGCGTGAATGGAGGGACGAATGGAGACGTGTCGTCTTCAGCGATGAGAGTCGCTTCTGCCTTGGTGCCAATGATGGTCGTAAGCGTGTTTGGCGCCGTGCAGGTGAGCGCCACTATCAGGACTGCATACGACCGAGGCACACAGGGCCAACACCCGGCATCATGGTGTGGGGAGCGATCTCCTACACTGGCCGTACACCACTGGTGATCGTCGAGGGGACACTGAATAGTGCACGGTACATCCAAACCGTCATCGAACCCATCGTTCTACCATTCCTAGACCGGCAAGGGAACTTGCTGTTCCAACAGGACAATGCACGTCCTCATGTATCCCGTGCCACCCAACGTGCTCTAGAAGGTGTAAGTCAACTACCCTGGCCAGCAAGATCTCCGGATCTGTCCCCCATTGAGCATGTTTGGGACTGGATGAAGCGTCGTCTCACGCGGTCTGCACGTCCAGCACGAACGCTGGTCCAACTGAGGCGCCAGGTGGAAATGGCATGGCAAGCCGTTCCACAGGACTACATCCAGCATCTCTACGATCGTCTCCATGGGAGAATAGCAGCCTGCATTGCTGCGAAAGGTGGATATACACTGTACTAGTGCCGACATTGTGCATGCTCTGTTGCCTGTGTCTATGTGCCTGTGGTTCTGTCAGTGTGATCATGTGATGTATCTGACCCTAGGAATGTGTCAATAAAGTTTCCCCTTCCTGGGACAATGAATTCACGGTGTTCTTATTTCAATTTCCAGGAGTGTAGCTTTGCCACTCCTTTGCCATTTCAAAAATTAATTTAATGGCACAGTCATAATTTCAATAACGAGTCATTTTTGTAAATATGAGTCTGGTAGTCATATCGTGTGTTTCGGTATTCACAATAAAGTTCTTTAAAAAAAGGTTAGTCTCTTTTCAATCATTTCGAAAGTTTAAATTCTAACACTGTCTCCTCACGAAAGTTTATTTTCTGGTTATGTGTGTCGCCTCTTTGCATTGAGCGGAGTTCAGTGTCAGATGCTAACACTGAAGTTGAATCTGCTGGGAATAGTTTCATGTCCTCGCATTGCATAGCGCTACGCTTTCTTTCTTTTCATTAGCTGGTTTGCTGCTGCAGTGCATTTTTTATGGTCATCACTTCGAGCAGTACCGAGTTTCCATCGCCACAGTCAAGTCATGAAAATTAGTGAGTGCTGTTCACTTTACGGTCAGGACACAGTTACATCATTTGCAGTTAGGGATTGCGTTTCAAAATTATCGTCAGGTCCAGATTAGTGAAGGTTCACATCAGAACTCATTTTGTCCTTACAGAGTAGTGTTACATTTGTGCGTGGATCATTTAGTTTTCGGAATTTCATTTAGTCATATGGCGTACGTGAAACTCGCAGGAGGGTTTCACTGAGACGTTTTTGATTATTTATTCTTTCAAAATTCAGTTGGTATTTTATGTAGTATTTTTGTTCTGTTAGCTGTGTGTGTTGGAATAACAAGTTACGTATTATGACTTCACGCATTCTAACTCTGCTCACTGCACAGCACAATACAGAATCTCACAGGACAGTTTCTTTTAACTTTTTCCAATTCTTTTGGTAAAGGTCTATTCAGATAGACACTAAATTACAGATAGGAAACCAATCCACGTTTATTTCACATCAAATGAACATTTTTATTTCGGAAAGTTACCGAAGTGAAACTCTAGAATTATTGTTTGTAGGGGTGTGTAAATGGTCTGAGAACGAATTAACGTAGCGAACTACTTTTTGTCGTATATGTTGTTAAGTTGCGAAGGAACATCTTTTACAGTTGTTTTGTAAATATGCTGATGGAAGTAGCGAAACGTTTTAAATACGGTTAGAGGCTCCATGTCGCTGATTGCGCGGACACTCCCGCCGGAGGTTCGAGTCCTCTCCATCGGGCTTGCGTGTGTTTGTTGTTCTTAGTATAAGTTAGTTTAAGTAGTGTGTAAGTCTAGGGACCGATAACCTCAGCAGTTTGGTTCCTTAGGAATTCACACACATTTGAACATTTTTTAAATACTAGTTTTTCTGTACATGAGGTAGCTCTCATTAGTAGGCTAAGTTTACATATCAAAATCTGTCACTACCAAATGAAGATTAAGCGACATTTCCGTAAATTTTACATTCAAATAGCTAAGTGCTAACAACTATTGAGAGCATGTCATAATTTAACACCGAACTTATTTTTCTTCAAAAGAGTCTTGACAGTTCTTACCTGCTTTAATGAGGAGATAGGGAGTCGTGTTCTTCAGTGACTTAAACCGTGTTTACTGAGAAACTACACCCTACCCCTGTTTTACGAAAGTTACCGCTTAGATGACGGAGAAATATACTGCTTGGCAAAAAAAGCTGAAGCACCCGCTACACATGTGTCAGCGTACTTCGTATAAGAGCACACCATCGACGGGTATGGAAATGATTAGAGCTGAAATTATCTGACAGGTTGAATGACCACCGAAGTGCATTAGTTTGTCCGAGTTTAGTGTTGTTACCGGGCCTGGTAGCCCGCGAGCAGCGTCAGATGTTGGGTGACCGCTCTGACGGACACAGAGATGCCGCGTACTCGTGTGAGACATTGTTATTAGCACCTGGTAGAAAAGGGATCCGCTGTGAAACTCCGTTTGGCCGCCTCGTCGAATCGTGTAGTATCGTTATTTGCAGGTTTTCGTAGGTGACAGTGCACCGCTGTTGGACTACAAGGGAACGATAGGGTTGGCATACTCACTGTTGAAGTTCCGGTCAACCAAGTCAGAACACGATAAGGGAGGATCGTAGTATGCACCAACCACAAGTAACCTCTCCACATCTGCTACTGCCATAAAAGAAAAAAAAAGTAATGAGGTCTGTGTCACTGGTTGGAGACTAGCAGTAGCTGAATCGACGTCCCATGTGTAGGCTAGTATTAACACCACAACCAAACCGCTGTGTCTGACGTGGAGCCATAACCGGGAAGCATGAACTATTGATCAATGACGTTGTAATGTGTTCAGCGACGAATTGCAGTTGTGCACACGCGGTTATGCACTAACCCAGTGACTATCATCGGCGACTATGGCAGTGACTTCGCGAGAAGTTCAATACTTCCAATGTTTGGAGAGGCACAGTTGGCACTCCTGGCATCACGGTGTGGTGAACCATCGGGAATGACTTTAGGTCAGAGCAGGTAGTGATTGAGGAAACTCTGGCGGCACAGTGATTCGTCATGGACAAGCTGCATACCGCTGTGTTATCTCTCATGTGTCAGGTTCTTGGTGCCATTTTTTAACAGGAAGTGCTGGTTCACACATGGCACGTGTCTCTACGACCTGTCTGCGTTAAGCTGAAGTATTCTTGGCCAGCAATATCCTCAGATCTGTCCCGTGTTTGGGACCAGGTCTGACATCAACTGTTTCCCAGTGCCAGCATCCAGGATATCAAGGACCAGTGACAACTGTTATTAGCCAGTTGGCATCAGAGAGTATACAACAGTTTTATGACGTCCTTTCCCACCGAATCAGTACATGCGTCTAAGCCAGAGGCGATCATACTGAGAACTGGGCTCATACTGCTAAGATAATTGAAAATCTGATTAGATTTTGTAATTACTGAAATCATTTCACATACTTTAAAATTGTGAAAAGCATAGTACGGTGTCACCACTTTTTGTGGGCATTGAAATTAATAAAGGAATATCTAAAATATACTCACGACATTACAAGATAATAGGCGTATCCATCGCTCTAAGTCAAAATATACTATTCATAGAATATCGTCAACACTATGGTGATAGAAAGATCAGTATTGACGATATTCTCTGAGTAGTAAAATTTGACATGGAGCGTTGGGTATGCCTACGATCTTTAACGTTGTGAGAATACTATAAACACTCCTTTATTAATTTTAATATCCGCAAAGAATGATGACACTGCGCTTTGGTTTTTACCTTGTATGGTGCGTCTAATGATTCGGCTTTAAGCCACGAAACCGTCTGTGTTTTAATAAACAACAATTTTCCAAGCTATTAGAGGAGTTCTGTCTAATATCATGCCTTTCAACAGCTGCGGTTGTCCAGAATATAAAATAGTTCTTAGCAATTGCAAAACTAACATTCCAATCATTTTGCAGTATTCTATTAAACTACCTTATCGTCATTCTATTCTATTTCGAAATGTCTTCCTTCAAACGAACACCTGTTCCGCTGAATTGGAAGTTATCTTTACTATCGCGAACAAAATTATCTTTTAAATGGTAGATGAAAAGAACTTCGGTGAAGAAGGAAGTGGGAGGAATACTACTGATACGTGGCAAATTAAATATTAAATTTAGTGGAGAAGAACTTCACAAAAACATGAGCATTGTAATTTGCGAGACACAAAATAACAATTTTTTTTTCAAGTACTGCACTAAAATATGCTATGTAAGTTTCCGAGGAATAATCACACATAAATCAACCTATGTACTAGAGTGAAGTTTCTTTTCAGTTAATTGTACCAAGCTCCTCAAATTGAAGAAAATGAATACGCGAAATAATATAGTAACTGGGAATATTTTTCCTTGCGAAGGATATTTTAAAAATTGTCTGTCTGTGTTTCACCAACGTGACGAAAACTGCGCTTTCACTAGCACAAAATGTTGCTGCTTGTGCAACCTCACGTGGACGGCATTGAATATACAAGTTTTTAGAAATTGAAACAACGAAGTCTGATCGTTTGAGGGTAATCTGTGCAGACCGCTCTTTACATCAAATGTTAGTTGGAAACATAATGTCCGGTAAACTTCCGCTCGTTTACCTGCAAAAGGAAATGTTTCTGTGTCTGTTGATCCAAGTTAAAAGGGTGTATATTTTATCAGTTCGCTTGTTGTTCTTTGCCACGCAGTGTACATTGCTCCTGTCTGCTCGTCGTGACATCTGCCGGAGAAAGAACGCTGCAGACGATGTGCGCCAGTGGTAGTAGTCACCCGCCCCGCCACATTGTGGCGCTGCTGGTCCGGCGTGGTGTACAGCGCTTTCTGGAGGCCGCAGGACGAATCTGCGGGATTCCACGCTTTGTGGCAGCTGTGGGAGCAAACCTGTTAGCAGAATCACACGGTCAGAAGGTGATAACGTCCGTTGAAGTCTAGTTATCATAGATTCTCATGATGTTACAGAAGCAGCTGATTATATCAACTGTAACAAACATGTGAACTGTCCAGTAATACGTGTATATTACACACACCTGTCTGTTACGAAAGTTTTGCTCGTGTATAAACACATGGAACAAAGAAATTAATCAAACCCAAGCAGAAATCACAATATTATTATGTAACACTGCCTCAGGCCTCGGCAAGTGGTTCTGTTCGGTGAGGATGAAAGTAAGACCAAAAGTATCTTCAGGTGTTGCTGTGTCCATTTGAATCTACAATTATGATCAGATTCCGCAAAACTTGCAAACTGCGGGGAAGCTGATTCCTACGTTCCACCTTCTGTCACAAATAGACCAAGACATTTTCCATGCGACGATTTTTGGGTGATTATGTAGTCCGATATAGTACCCGCGTTTTCGTCAATTTAATGATGGTTCCAAATATCAAGAAGACTGCTTTCAATCCAAGAGCGAGATTTTTATTAATTCCTCATACCCAGTGCTTACGGAAGTCTGGATGGGTGTAACTCTGAGAGCAAATTATTTAATTCAACGTCATTTATTTGTTTTGTGCTTAATGTAATTCGCTTACAATGAGATGTTTAGGACCCTGTTTTCACTGAATCAGGCTCTATGCACATTACAGTGCACGGGACTAACGATTATGACAGTAAACGAAAGAAAGGTTCAGAAGAGAAATTTTAGAGTGGAAGTACAGGGTGATTGTAATTAAAGTTAAACTTTCAAACCACTGTAGGAATAACACCACTGGTCAGAATGATATCAAACAGCAACGGAATATTATCGGAACAGGGGGAAAACGTATGGCAGAAGAAAAATAAATATTTACAAAATGTAGCAATAGATGGCGCTGTAAGCATCATAATTTAATAGTCGTCGACAACAAATGTCAAATGAATCATACAACAATGTCTAAGGTGTACGTTTGATGTTAAATAAACTGGGTGCATGGGTGTACAGTCGTGACAAAACGAGCGAGACCCCTCGCCTTTTCGTTATGCTGATCCACACAGCTTTAAAGTCTGCTACACAGCATAACAGGCAAGGCGACCAAGTGGTCCCAACATACTATGCACAGGCGTGAATTTGACAAACTATCTGAAATTTGTCAGACTGTTTTCAATCATGTGTAAGACTATATTAATGCTGATTATAGTGTTAACCACAACACCTAAATATAAGATATAAATGAAAGAAGAAATGCTAATTAGTATGAACTGTAGCCTACTAATATAAATGAATTTCAGCTTATCGAGATAACATAACTGTTTTAGTAAGACGAAGTACCCCGGATCGTTACGAATTATCAAAATATTGTGCGCATTCGGCCGCGAAATGGTCTGTGTCAACGTTCAGACCAGTCATACTGGATTACCGTTGCTGACCTACCATGAAAGTGTGCAAATTTAGCAATGCGTGAAGATTCATAACGAAATTCAGTTAAAAATCATTCAGTGCCACATTTAAGTCAATTCAATTATTAACAGAAACGGAAAAAGTAGGCAGTAACAAGTATGAAAATCTACAACGGTTTCATATCGACATCCACAGGGAGCCGATACAGAATAAAGGTAGCAATAAAACGTATTGGGGGCGCGAGAATTTCTTAATATTCCTTTACTGATAGTCTATCTGTCTCCATCGAGATTAGAACCGAATACAAACCAGACCTCCCTTGCAGTAGCAAACACCTTTCACTACGCTAGCAGACAACCGAGGCAAACAGCACTCTATTATTACCCCAGACATCAATAAGCCGGCAATTTCGCATTGAAAATGGCAAAATGATCTGCAGTTTCTGTTGCATAGAGCTTTCTGCACTCAAAAACATGAATTGTCTGCCTTTATGTCACCGCTTATGTGACAATTATTCGGTGTGTTTATCGAAATAACAAAAAACTGTTATTAGCGAGTAAATTTAGTAGGATAATTCTGCACCATACCAGGAAATAAACGGCGACGTAGCTGCCAAACGTATTCTACAATGTTTCGAATTCTCCATTAGACGTGCCCCAGCCAGAAAACGTTCATTAGCCAAAGTGTTCCTTAAAGTAGCTAGCAATGGGAATGCTCGCACATCTAAAACAACGCGGTGGCATTAATAATGGGATCTGATTTACCACGTGTATAGGCAAATGGATTTTATTTGCATTCCTGTAAACGTGATTTGGATCGAAAGCGTAGCTACGGCTAATATGGTGATGTATCGACTACAACTGGAACATTTCGAAAATAGAGTAGGGGAAATTATCATGCGGCCCTCATCTTCAGTAACTGTAGTAGCAATTTTCGTTGTTAGGATTTCATAACGTAAATCGGTAAAAATGGAACCCTACCAGTCTCACTTTCTTGACCGTCTATCTACCTACCCAACCCTTAAAACCCGTTTACCTCGAGTACCGGTGGACATAATAAGCGGAAATGTATCTCACTTCCTGCGGTATACGGTCCCTTGGTGGTGTAAAAAAGTGAGCTATGTCAACGAAATCTAAAGAAACGGCCGTTTACGTAAAGAAAATTTGTGTGAAAGGTCTAATGGCTCTGAGCACTTATGCGACTTAACTTCTGAGGTCATCAGTCGCCTAGAACTAATTAAACCTAACTAACCTAAGGACATCACACACATCCATGCCCGAGGCAGGATTCGAACCTGCGACCGTAGCGGTCGCTCGGCTCCAGACTGCAGCGCCTAGAACCGCGTGAAAGGTCAAAAAATGGCTCTAACAACTATGCCACCAAACTGCTTAGGTCATCAGTCCCCTGGATCTAGAACTACTTCAACCTACTTAACCTAACACACATCCATGCCCGGGGGAGGATTCGAACTGACGGCGCAAGGAGCCGCGCGGTCTGCGATATGACGCTGTTGAGCGCACGGTTAACCCGCGCCGGCAAGCTGTTAATATCATATGGTGTTGCTAAAAAGTTATTCACTTCTGGTGAATGATTTTCTGCGCAGTTCATTTAAGTAAGAATAACTAAAATGTATTTGATGTTACGGAAGAGGAAGGTCGCCTAATTCATTTTTCCTTGTCTTTATTCATGGTGTTAGATTCGCAATCTGAGCATACGTACTGTGGTGTCACCGCCAGACACCACACTTGCTAGGTGGTAGCCTTTAAATCGGCCGCGGTCCGTTAGTATACGTCGGACCCGCGTGTCGCCACTATCAGTGATTGCAGACCGAGCGCCGCCACACGGCAGGTCTAGAGAGACTTCCTAGCACTCGCCCCAGTTGTACAGCCGACTTTGCTAGCGATGGTTCACTGACAAATTACGCTCTCATTTGCCGAGACGATAGTTAGCATAGCATTGAGCTACGGCATTTGCTACGACCTAGCAAGGCGCCATTATCAGTTGCTATTGATATTGTAAATAATGTACAGACAAGAGCTACGTTCAACATTAATGGATTAAAGTTAAGTATTCCACCATCTGCATCCGTTTTTCTAAGTTCTAATTTCCTTGTCCTGTTCCAGACCTCACGCCAGCCTGCGTGAGCTTAAACGCGTGCCTTTCGGCTTCCTCTCACATTAGTGGGTTGGCTCTCCTGCCAATCCACAACACGTACTATCCATAACCGCACTTTAGATCCAAGTAATAGTCACAGATATGTGAATACAACACATTGGCTTATACTTGAGGTATTTCGTTTCCCACGAAGTGGTGGTAGACGATGCTGTGGCGTCTTCGAAGCGCGAGTTTCTCTCAACACATCAGCTGAGCGAACTTGCATAGTATGTTGGTAGCATCTCGTCGCCTTGCCTGTTATGCTGTGTAGCAGACTTTGAAGCTGTGCGGATCAGCATAACGAAAAGGCGAGGGGTCTCGCACGTTTTGTCCACGACTGTAAAGGTGTGATACTGTTGGTTACGTAACACAGCCACCACGTCACGGTCATATCACATCGGATGGAAAAAATCAGTTTTTAATTGTCTTGAGGCCAAAAACCGCATAAAAAGCACCAATCACTCTGGTTTTTAATTGTGCTGTGGCCGAAAACCGCATAAAACGCATCAATCAAAATCAAATCGGATTATTAATTTCCATGTGACTGGCGCAAAACTTGTTCAATATGCTGTCCACCGTTTTCTGCAACAAGTTGAAATCGAAAAACAGAATGTTCCACTACTGATCGAAGTGTTTCTGGGGTCACGTTCAGAACGTCTTTCGCAATGCGTGCCTTCAATGCAGTTAAGTTAGCAATCGGAACACTGAACACAGTATCTTTCAGACAGCCCCACAGCCAGAAATCACACGGATTAAGATCGGGTGACTGGGACGACCAGGCTGTACGGAAATGGCGGCTGATAATTCTAGCATTTCCGAAATGGCACTTCAGCAGCTGCATAACTGGATTTGCAGTTGCGGAGGTGAGTCATCTTGCATAAAAATAATCCCATCCACGCTGTTGGAGAGCTGGAATGACGTGGTTGCGCAAAAGACACTAGTAGCGCTTACCAGTGACGGTACAGGTAACAGGACTCGAAGCACCTGTGTATTCGAAAAAATATGGTCCTATGATAAATGATGCAGTAAACCCGCACCACACAGTAAACGTTCCAGGAAGAAGTGGTACTGACTGATTTTCGTCTGGATTTTCCGCTGCCCATATTCGACAGTTCTGTGTTTTGACATATACTGTCATATGCAAATGGTCTTCGTCTGTCCAGAAAATCTTCCACGGCCAGTCGTTGTCCACTTTGATGCTAGCAAGAAATTATAAAGCAAAGGTCTCTCTCGCTAGCAGGTCAACAGGAAGCAACTCGTGCACATGGGTAATTTTGAATGGATAGCAAAGAAGGACGTTTCGTAGGATTTTACGCACCGTGCTCACGGGTATGCCCAATGTTGGGGCAATGCCCCGTCCACCACACGTTTGCACACAACCACTCGTCTCTTCCTGCATTGTTGCGGCCACTGCCTCCACTGACGTCGAATCTATTCGTTTCCTCCCTCTACCAGGTTGCACACCAAAAGAACCTGTCTTTTCGAATTTCCGAATCATTTTCTTCAGACCCACGGCAGTACCGGACCAAATCCTTTTATCAAACCCTACAGTGTCTGGAACTTCTGCAAAGCTTCGCGTGCAGTTATCATTCTCGTAATACAGCTGTACAAGCAGAGTGCGATCCTGAATTGAGACAGTCAAGGCGTACGCCTCAGACGCGAAAGGAGGAAAAGCTGTGTAACCGGCGTGCTTATACCAACGTCAGTGGGTCGTGTGCATAACAGGTGTTTTCATTTACGTTCAAATATGTTCAAATGTGTGTGAATTCCTAAGGGACCAAACTGCTGAGGTCATCGTCCCTAGGCTTACACACAAAATAATCTATGCTAAGAACAACACACACACACACCCATGCACGAGGGAGGACTCGAAACTCTGGCGGTAGGGGCCACGCGGGTCCGTGATATGGAGCCTCAAACCGCACGACCACTCCTCACGGCCTTCATTTAAATATACAGCGCCATCTATTGATCAATTTTCACACTACTTTTTCTGCCATACGATTTTTCCTTCTCCGGTAATATCCCGTTGCAATTCGACGTCATTCTGACCAGTGGTATTATTTTTATAGCGTTTTTGAAGTTTGATTGTAACCATCCTGTATATCAAAGTTAAGATACGCTGATGACATTTTGGTTGGGAAGAAGATCTGTTGAATGGGATGTTCAGTTTTCTAAATACAGAACGTGGAATGACAGTAAACCAAAGAAAGAAAAATGTATTGAGGAGTAACAGAAAAGTAGCATGAAAAGTGTGGACTACATAGAAGACGAAATAAATTATCCTGCTATCGTGAAACCAAAACGCGCTTAACGGACGAAATAAGGACAATTAGAAGGAGTGTAAGAAAGCCAAAGAGATCACTCCTCCGTAACACAAGTGTGACAGTGTCAGACATCTGGGGGAACGGAACTGTATGGAAGTGAGTCACGGACTGTAGGAAAACGGGAAAAGGAGAGTTTCATAGGATTTGACTTTTGGAGTTAGAGAACGATGCTAAAATGAAAGTAGAATGATAAAAAGTGAGATCCTCCAGAGATTGAGAAAGAAAGGAGGACGTAGGGTATACCAAAAAGGGACGGGATTATAGGATTCCTGTTAAAACACTGGGGAATAACTTCATCGGTACACTCAGCAAGGTGAACAGATGACATGGCTTCGGTAGCAGGTCCTTTGTAGAGGTGGTAAAAGTGGACAGTGCAGAACGTTTACATGTGTTGCACTGTCACGTGCTACACTTCTGTACGACAATGTTTTGCGAAGCAAAACAATTAAACACTGAAAAACTCTTCAAAAACTACCAATGTGACCGCCTCTGTTCACTATGTAATGCGTATAAATCCATGTTTCGCTGGAATAATGTAATTTTGATGATCTACACACATCAAAAAAAGTTTTGCATCACCCCGGTTCCCAATACTTCTGAAGATAGACGTTGACTGTGGATATTGTATCGCAGACACTGTCGCTTTGACTGTTCAGAGATGTCACTAAACCCGCCCAAAGATCTAAACAATTATGCATCAGCAGCGCCTATTAGACGGAGGGAGTCCGACAACAGATCATTTCCAGTCATTCCACCAGGAAGGAGGTACACGGCTCGTGCTGTCTTTATTTCAACCATGCCTAGACGGTCAATATTGCGGTTCGATCGCGTCTGCATTGTGCCAGGAAGTGCTCTCAACAAGAGAAGTGTGCAGGCGTCTCAGAGTGAACCAAAGCGATGTTGTTCGGACATGGAGGAGATACAGAGAGACAGGAACTGTCGATGACATGCCTCACTCAGGCCGCCCAAGGGCTACTACTCCAGGATTATGGCTCGGAGGAACCCTGACAGCAACGCCACCATGTCGAATAATGCTTTACTTGCAGCCACAAGACGTCGTCTTACTGCTCAAACTGTACGAAATAGGCTGCATGATGTGCAACTTCACTCCCGACGTCCCTGGCGAGGTATATCTTTGCAACAACGAAACCATGCAGCACGATACAGATGGGCCCAACTACATGCCGAATGACCCGCTCAGGATTGGCATCACACTCTTTTCATCGATGAGTGTCGCATATGCCTCCAACCAGACAATCCTAAGAGATGTTTTAGGAGGCAACCCGGTCAGGCTGAACGCCTTAGATACACTGTCCAGCGAGTGCAGCAAGGTGGAGATTCCCTTCTGTTTTGGGGTGGCATTATGTGGGGTCGACGTATGCCACTGGTGGTCATGGAATGCGCCGTAACGGCTGTACGATACTTGAATGTCATCCTCCGACCGATAGTGCAACCATATCGGCAGCATATTGGCGAGGCATTCGTCTTCAAGGACAACAATTCGCGCCCCCATCGTGCACATCTTGTGAATGATTTTCTTCAGGATAAGGACACCGCTCGACTAGAGTGGCCAGCATGTTCTCCAGACATGGACCCTATAGAACATGCCTGGGATAGATTGAAAAGCGCTGTTTATGGACGACGTGATTCACCAACCACTTGAGGGATCCACGACGAATAGCCTTTGAGGATTGGGACACTGCCTTGATGAATCTGTGTATAGTATGCCATGACGAATGCAGGCAGCCATTAATGCAAGAGGACGTGCTACTGGGTAATAGAGGTACCGGTGTGTACAGCAATCTGGACCACCACCTCACAAAGTCTCGCTAAATGGTGGTATAACATGCAATGTGTGGTTTCCCTGAGCAATAAAAAGGGCAGAAATGATGTTTGTGTTGATCTCTACTACAGTTCTCTGGATAGGTCCCGGAACTCTAGGAACCGAGGGGATGCAAAACTTTTTTTGATGTGTGTATCAGTTTGAAAATACCTAAGGCAGAGAAGCTTTTGGAAACTGTGTCACCTCGTTGGCACTTGATGACACCTTTATTCTGCCGTATTCTCAAGTGTCATACACTGGACAATGTTTCTCCGTGTTTCCTTGCTGGCCTTGACGTGCACTTCTGTGTGGCAAAAGCTGGAAAGTTTTCGTAAACTTATTATTTCCTTGCATTGTTCCGAATGTCGGAGAAACTGCTGCTTATTAACGCATTTATCCACATTGTCAATGGGATATACATTTTTTGCTCCTCTTCTGTGGAGAGTAGATATACCAATCACGTCCTGCATAGTATCGTGTCCCTCCAGTTAGCTGTGACACACTCAACTACAACACTTGGCTTGCACGTTCCGCCACATTTCGTTAGTGCTTTCTGTGCTCTGTCTTTACGGTAAATAAATCGAATGACCTTGACAGCAAGTGGAACTGTAGCCGAAGGCATATCTGCGGGAGCCTTCTGTTCTTGCACTGCGACGTAAGAACGCACGTTACTGTGTGCTACGGTGACGAAGTTAGGTCCACCTTTTCGCTTTGTCGGATGTTACTATAGGGAGTGGTACAAGGAAATAACTGCAGTGGAAGAGAAAGAATTCAATATATCCAATAATTAACTAAAAATATTGGGCTTAAGAGATACTCTGAGACAAATTAGGGGTAGGCCACTAGAAACCATTCAGACGATCGATGACCAAAATAAAAAATCCATACAATGTGCCATAAATGATAGAAATAAAAAAGGAACAATGATATAAGGAATAGCTATATTGGTGTGGTATTGTCCAAAGACCGCGGTGCCATACCAAAGCCGGCATCTCGCATCGATACTACAGAAGTACAATCCGCATCGATGAATAGGAGGCGCTGGCGGAGCTACATTCTCGCTCCCAACTTCACAGTGCCACCGCATCGAGACCGAATATACAGCCGAGCAGAGGAAGTCTCTGCCCAGTTCGTGACCTCAGATCCTTTGACAAATGTTCAATACGCCTCCACAGGACGCACGGGAAAACATCTAACCGATAGTGAAACCCGTCCCATACTTTTGCGACCGCACTAACTCCTGTTGCGATGCTGCATCGTAGTTCGAAATTGTTGGAAAGGATGGCATAGACGAAGCGTTCAAAAAATCCCCACAAAAAATCATGTTGTGATATACGGTGAAGTCTTTCGACTATAGACGCTATTGATGCAATGCGGAATACGTATGCCCCTTAACGGCCGATCTGCCCTTGAGACAGTTCGTTGTTCACAATACTCCTAGACGGCTACGCAATGGTGTCCCGTCCTGCTGAAAAATGAAATTTTCAAAATGTTATGGCCAGGAGCAATAGATCCAGGTAGGTGATTCATGAGCGAGCAAGTTGCACAACCTAGACCACCATCCGGTAACCACATGAAGCGCTAACTAACAACTGAATCCAAAGTACACTACTGGCCACTAAAATTGCTACACCAAGAAGAAATGCAGATGATACGCGGGTATTCATTGGACAAATATATTATGCTTGAACTGACATGTGATTACATTTTCACGCAATTTGGGTGCATAGGTCCTGAGAAATCAGTACCCAGAACATAATAACGGCCTTGATACGCCTGGGCATTGAGTCAGAGCTTGGATGGGGTGTACAGGTACAGCTGCCCATGCAGCTTCAACACAATACCACAGCTCATCAAGAGTACTGACTGGCGTATTGCGGCGAGCCAGTTGCTCGGCCACCATTGACCAGACGTTTTCAATTGGTGAGAGATCTGGAGAATGTGCTGGCCAGGGCAGCAGTCGAACATTTTCTATATCCAGAAAGGCCCGTACAGGACCTGCAACATGCGGTCGTATAGTATCCTGCTGAAATGTAGGGTTTCGCAGGGATTGAGTAGAGGGTACAGCCATGGGTCGTAACACATCTGAAATATAACGTCCACTGTTCAAAGTGCCCCAAGGCGAACAAGAGATGACCGAGACGTGTAACCAATGGAACAGCATACCGTCACGCCAGGTGATACGCCAGTATGGCGATGACGAATACACGCGTCCAATATCCGTTCACCGCGATGTCGCCAAACACGGATGCGACCATCATAATGCTGTAAACAGAACCTGGATTCATCCGAAAAAATGACGTTTCGCCTTTCGTACACCCAGGTTCGTCGTTGAGTAAACCATCGCAGGCGCTCCTGTCTGAGATGCAGCGCCAAGGGTAACCGCAGCCATGGTCTCCGAGCTCACAGTACATGCTGCTGCAAACGTCGTAGAACTGTGTTGTCTTGCAAACGTCTCCATCTGGTGACTCAGGGATCGAGACGTGGCTGCACGATCCGTTACAGCCATGCGGATAAGATGCCCGTCATCTCGACTGCTAGTGATACGAGGCCGTTGAGATCCAGCACGGCGTTCCATATTACCCTCCTGAATCACCGATTCCGTATTCTGCTAACAGTCATTGTATCTCGACCAACGCGAGCAGCAATGTGGCGATACGATAAACCGCAATCGCGATAGACTACAATCCGATCTTTATGAAAGTCGCAAACGTGATGGTACGCATTTCTCCTCCTTACACGAGGCATCACAACAACGTTTCACCAGGCAACGCCGGTCAACTGCTGTTTGTGTATGAGAAATCGGTAGGAAACTTTCCTTATGTCAGCACGTTGTGTGAATTCTCTGAAAAGCTAATCATTAGCATATCACAGCATCTTTTCCCTGTCGGTTAAATTTAGCGTCTGTAGCATGTCATATTCCTGGTGTAGCAATTTTAATGGCCAGTAGTGTAACTTGGAGTTTCGATGCGTAAATAAAGGAATGTGTTGAGTTCAACTGTCGTCGGGATGCTTGTTGTATGTCCGGTGGAGGTCACAATGAACATTTGTGAAAGTATCCCAGGGATGTATTGTAGTGCCCTGAGAGCCGATCGCGATAGAAGCTGACGCTATTTTCCAATTGTGAAGTGGCTTATCCAATTTGCAGTCCTTGTGCCTGGGAATAAAAGTTACAATATTTGCAGATAAGGAAACTCGGTGGGAATAGGACGAGTAACTGTGATAAGTAACTGAGACTGAGCAACTATGTAGCACAAGAAACTACTCTCGAATCTCACGAGACATTAACACTGTACGTTGTGAAATCCTGCATGTACGCTGTGCAGCGAAGTCACAACAGAAGTTATGTCTCACCATGGGGGCAGAACAAAAAACAGTTCCAGCGTCTGAGGTAGATCGCTAACGGAATCTCTAGCAGCGCAGGCGGCTCCACTTCTAAAGGCTCGGATGTGCGCTTCCTGTACAATTACGCGCTGTCCTCCTGACTTCTGTTGCTTCCAGATGCTTCTCTACTAACAGTAACGTAGACACACAGTCCCCCCTGCTTTCTAGGCCCCTCGTCGTATTAGGTTACTCTTTTACCCACAGACATTGTGCAACATTATGGCTCTTGCTATTCACTTTTAATACCTCACGTGACTCATTCGTGAAACTATGAGCAAACATGCAAAAAAAAAAAAAAAAAAAAAAATATGATTTCAAATTCGGCTGATTCTTTGTAAAATAAATAAATTTGCTCCTGTGCCTGAGTTGAAACTGATCCATGGCGGGACTGGCCCCTGGGATATCTTTGGCTTAGGCACTATCGATTCCCTCTAGCAGAAGCTTGTCTTTGGAGCCTGGGCCGGCTGAGGATATAGTGGGGCAGTACGAAGTGGAAAGGGGCAACAACTGTTGTGACTTGGCAAGACAGCCAAGCCACTATGTGGTAGCCGAAAGGCACGCGTTTAAGCTCACGCAGGCTGGCGTGAGGTCTGGAACAGTTAAAGGAGTTGTGTCTAGTAAAAAAAGTACGTAGCTTCTGGAATACTTAACTTTAATCCATGATTGGTAAGCATCGGTCTTACGGTACATGCATCACAAGATACATAGCAAATGATAATGGCGCCTTGCTAGGTCGTAGCAAATGACGTAGCTGAAGGCTATGCTAACTATCGTCTCGGCAAATGAGAGCGTAATTTGTCAGTGAACCATCGCTAGCAAAGTCGGCTGTACAACTGGGGCGAGTGCTAGGCAGTGTCTCTAGACCTGCCGTGTGGCGGCGCTCGGTCTGCAATCACTGATAGTGGCGACACGCGGCTCCGACGTATACTAGCGGACCGCGGCCGATTAAAAGGCTACCACCTAGCAAGTGTGGTGTCTGGCGGTGACATCACAACAACGTTGGGCACGACACGCGGAACTCCGCGGTTAGCGAGACGTTGGAGAGACGGTGTGCCTGAGTACGGGCGGCAGTTAGCGCTTGATCGTACTGGGGTCAGTAACAGCGGGCCGTAACTGTGGCTTCTTGGCAATCTCGTGAACCTATGCATGTGCTCGCTTCCGTGAAGGAAAACGCTGTCACTGTCGGACTAAGCAATGTCTGGTGTCTTCGCCACATTGATCCAGCAGCTGGCATCAAGTTAAGTATTTCAAGTCCTACCAACGATTAGTGAAATATAATGATTTACAGAAAGACATTTTTACTCTGCAGCGGAGTGTGCGCTGATATGAAACTTCCTGGCAGATTAAAACTGTGTGCCGGACCGAGACTGGAACCCGGGATCTTTGCCTTTCGCGGGCAAGTGCTCTACCAACTGAGCTACCCAAGCACGACTCACGCCCCGTCCTCACAGCTTTACTTCTGCCAGTACTTCGTCTCCTGTGAGGACGGGGCGTGAGTCGTGCTTGGGTAGCTCAGTTGGTAGAGCACTTGCCCGCGAAAGGCAAAGATCCCGAGTTCCAGTCTCGGCCCGGCACACAGTTTTAATCTGCCAGGAAGTTTCATATCAGCGTCCACTCCGCTGCAGAGTGAAAATCTCATTGTGGAAACATCCCCCAGGTTGTGGCTAAGCCATGTCTCCGCAATATCCTTTCTTTCAGGAGTGCTAGTTCTGCAAGGTTCGCAGGAGAGCTTCTGTAAAGTTTGGAAGGTAGGAGACGAGGTACTGGCAGAAGTAAAGCTGTGAGGACGGGGCGTGAGTCATGCTTCGGTAGCTCAGTTGGTAGAGCACTTGCCCGCGAAAGGCAAAGGTCCCGATTTCGAGTTTCGGTCCGGCACACAGATGTGCCAGGAAGTTTCAAATATAATGATGAGTGCTCTTGAGGCAGCAAAGCGTTGCAAGGACTGTGATGTGATATTTCATGCCCCTTATTAAGTGTGTGCTTCGCTCCTTAGTAGTATTATTCTTACTTCAGCTGGCAAGTGTCTAAAACATTGATACGTGTGCGCAGCCTTACCGAACGATCCATATTCCGTGTCTAAGGATTGCCGTGTGATACCTACAGGCCCACATAAGATGCTCCATGTGATGCTTGGTTTTTAATGAGCCAGTTCCGTTTGAATCATCCGTGTACGTGGTTCTGCTTAAAGGAATGAAATCAGTTTTATTATTGTTTTCTGTATAAATCTGAGTATTAAGGTGAAGGAAGGGTTGTTTGGTTCCCTGTTGTCGCTTCTGATTTATGTTTCAGAGATCGGAAGCTGTGGGCCACCGAAGTGCAGAGCCTCCCCTTTTAAATTCCTAGCGGGCGTACGGGCGGTGGACTTCGCCTGAGCTCGCGTGTGCCGTTTGGTTCCGATTTCGGTGCTCTGAGCGGGGTGGAAGAACAAACGGAGTCCACATCTTAATTCGAAGATAGGTACTCAGTCGCCTCCACCGTTCGTGGCCAAGTCGCGGCCTCACAATCTCGGGCCTCAGTTATTGTACAAGCTGCAGTTTTCTAAAACTTGTGATTGCTCTGCAAGGTTTCCCGGGTTAAATGTTTTAAATATTTGTCTTAAGAATTTTGAGGGATTTCTAGAAGAATGTGTCTTAATTGAAACCGTTTTCTAAAATTGCGGTGCAATTCAGCCGTAGTGGCGTACGTCAACTTTGATGGGGAAATAACTGGGTTATTATTGATCAAACTGTCTACAACCTTGTAAAGTTGTTCGGTAATATCTCGCCCGGGAGGGGCGGTTTTTAATCTATGTGAAAATAATAATTGATTTCCTGGTTATTTGATGTAAAGTTTATTTTAAATGATTTACTTGGCCCGAGTGGCGTTTTTTTTTTTTTTTTTTTTTTTTTTTTTTAATGTTTGTAAAGAGATTAATTCGCTTGTGGTTTCATATAACAAGTAGTTTGTAAAATTGGCCTGAGTAGCGGGTTTTTAAAGAGATTAATTCATTTGTGGTTTTATATAACAAGCAGTTTGTAAAGTTTGCCTGAATGGCGTTTCTTGAAGAAATTATTATCTGATTTATGATTGTAATTCTCTTAATGATTTATCTATAATGCAAATAAATTTGTTGAAATGAAATGGTCACTGTATGGGTCAAGTCCTTCCACTCCCTTTATATTAAAGGTTAAGGAAATTACAGTCCAAAAAGAGAAACAACGACCCAGAAATTAACCCGAACTTTATAACTACATTCATGAAAAAGATATATTCTCATGAAACTGGATGGACTCTGTTGAAACTTCGTGTACACTGTACATTACTATTTATTTAATTCATTCCGATCTCTTTCCCCACTTCTAAACTGGGCGGTTGACACGAGGAAACTGATCTCAGGATTGTAACGTGTGCAGGGCGTGTTTTTGCTGGACGACGCCGTACTCCCGAGTGCAGATCGGCGGTTCCGAAGCGTGCATCCGGCCGAGCTGGGGTCCACAGGCAGTGATGCGAGGCTGCCTAACGCCCAGGGGCGGCACATTACCCTGTCAACCTTCCACTGCCCTCCCTTCTCCTACAGGAATGCCTGGGGTCTCGACGTAAGTATCCTGTCCACTTCGCACTGCAAAATTTCCCCAATGGTCTCTGGAAATGCTGGAAAGTATCGACTAAAATAGTGTTTTATTGATAACTGATACTAGAAGGTATCAGATAGATTATATAATGGTAAGACAGAGATTTAAGAACCAGGTTTTAAATTGTAAGACATTTCCAGAGGCAGATGTGGACTCTGACCACAATCTATTGGTTATAAACTGTAGATTAAAACTGAAGAAACTGCAAAAAGGTGGGAATTTAAGGAGATGGGACCTGGATAAACCAACTAAACCAGAGGTTGTACAGAGTTTCAGGGAGAGCATAAGGGAACAATTGTCACGAATGGGGGAAAGAAATACAGAAGAAGAAGAATGGGTAGCTTTGAGGGATGAAGTAGTGAAGGCAGCAGAGGATCAAGTAGGTAAAAAGACGAGGGCTAGTAGAAATCTTTGGGTAACAGAAGAAATATTGAATTTAATTGATGAAAGAAGAAAATATAAAAATGCAGTAAATGAAGCAGGCAAAAAGGAATACTAACGTCTCAAAAATGAGATCGACAGGAAGTGCAAAATGGCTAAGCAGGGATGGCTAGAGGATAAATGTAAGGATGTAGAGGCTTATCTCACTAGGGGTAAGATAGGTACTGCCTACAGGAAAATTAAAGAGACCTTTGGAGAAAAGAGAACCACTTGTGTGAATATCAAGAGCTCAGATGGAAACCCAGTTCTAAGCAAAGAAGGGAAAGCAGAAATATGGAAGGAGTGAGTATATAGAGGGTCTATACAAGGGCGACGTACTTGAGGACAATATTATGGAAATGGAAGAGGATGTAGATGAAGATGAAATGGGAGATATGATACTGCGTGAAGAGTTCGACAGAGCACTGAAAGACCTGAGTCGAAACAAGGCCCCGGGAGTAGACAACATTCCATTAGAACTACTGACAGCCTTGGGAGAGCCAGTCCTGACAAAACTCTACCATCTCGTGAGCAAGATGTATGAGACAGGCGAAGTACCCTCAGATTTCAAGAAGAATATAATAATTCCAATCCGAAAGAAAGCAGGTGTTGACAGATGCGAAAATTACCGAACTATCAATTTAATAATTCACAGCTGCAAAATACTAACGCGAATTCTTTACAGTCGAATGGAAAAACTGGTAGAAGCCGACCTCGGGGAAGATCAGTTTGGATTCCGTACAAATATTTGAATACGTGAGGCAATATTGACTCTATGACTTATCTTAGAAGAAAGATTAAGGAAGGGCAAAACTACGTTTCTAGCATTTGTAGACTTAGAGAAAGCTTTTGATAAGGTGACTGGAATAGTCTCTTTCAAATTCTAAAGGTGGCAGGGGTAAAATACAGGGAGCGAAAGACTATTTACAATTTGTACAGAAACCAGATGGCAGTTATAAGAGTCGAGGGGCATGAAATGGAGGCATTGGTTGGGAAGGGAGTGAGACAGGGTTGTAGCCTCTCCCCGATGTTATTCAATCTGTATATTGAGGAAGCAGTAAAGGAAACAGAAGAAAAATTCCGTCCGCAGCTCGTGGTCGTGCGGTAGCGTTCTCGCTTCCCACGCCTGGGTTCCCGGGTTCGATTCCCGGCGGGGTCAGGGATTTTCTCTGCCTCGTGATGACTGGGTGTTGTGTGATGTCCTTAGGTTAGTTAAGTTTAAGTAGTTCTAAGTTCTAGAGGACTGATGACCATAGCTGTTAAGTCCCATAGTGCTCAGAGCCAAAAGAAAAATTCAGAGTAGGCATTAAAATCCATGGAGACGAAATAAAAACTTTGAGGTTCGCCGATATTGTAATTCTGTCAGACAGCAAAGGACTTGGAAGAGCAGTGGAACGGAGGGTATAAGATGAATATCAACAAAAACAAAACGAGGATAATGGAATGTGGTCGAATTAAGTAGGGTGATGTTGAGGGAATTACACTCCTGGAAATTGAAATAAGAACACCGTGAATTCATTGTCCCAGGAAGGGGAAACTTTATTGACACATTCCTGGGGTCAGATACATCACATGATCACACTGACAGAACCACAGGCACATAGACACTGGCAACAGAGCATGCACAATGTCGGCACTAGTACAGTGTATATCCACCTTTCGCAGCAATGCAGGCTGCTATTCTCCCATGGAGACGATCGTAGAGATGCTGGATGTAGTCCTGTGGAACGGCTTGCCATGCCATTTCCACCTGGCGCCTCAGCTGGACCAGCGTTCGTGCTGGACGAGCAGACCGCGTGAGACGACGCTTCATCCAGTGCGAAACATGCTCAATGGGGGACAGATCCGGAGATCTTGCTGGCCAGGGTAGTTGACTTACACCTTCTAGAGCACGTTGGGTGGCACGGGATACATGCGGACGTGCATTGTCCTGTTGGAACAGCAAGTTCCCTTGCCGGTCTAGGAATGGTAGAACGATGGGTTCGATGACGGTTTGGATGTACCGTGCACTATTCAGTGTCCCCTCGACGATCACCAGTGGTGTACGGCCAGTGTAGGAGATCGCTCCCCACACCATGATGCCGGGTGTTGGCCCTGTGTGCCTCGGTCGTATGCAGTCCTGATTGTGGCGCTCACCTGCACGGCGCCAAACACGCATACGACCATCATTGGCACCAAGGCAGAAGCGACTCTCATCGCTGAAGACGACACGTCTCCATTCGTCCCTCCATTCACGCCTGTCGCGACACCACTGGAGGCGGGCTGCACGATGTTGGGGCGTGAGCGGAAGACGGCCTAACGGTGTGCGGGACCGTAGCCCAGCTTCATGGAGACGGTTGCGAATGGTCCTCGCCGATACCCCAGGAGCAACAGTGTCCCTAATTTGCTGGGAAGTGGCGGTGCGGTCCCCTACGGCACTGCGTAGGATCCTGCGGTCTTGGCGTGCATCCGTGCGTCGCTGCGGTCCGGTCCCAGGTCGACGGGCACGTGCACCTTCCGCCGACCACTGGCGACAACATCGATGTACTGTGGAGACCTCACGCCCCACGTGTTGAGCTATTCGGCGGTACGTCCACCCGGCCTCCCGCATGCCCACTATACGCCCTCGCTCAAAGTCCGTCAACTGCACATACGGTTCACGTCCACGCTGTCGCGGCATGCTACCAGTGTTAAAGACTGCGATGGAGCTCCGTATGCCACGGCAAACTGGCTGACACTGACGGCGGCGGTGCACAAATGCTGCGCAGCTAGCGCCATTCGACGGCCAACACCGCGCTTCCTGGTGTGTCCGCTGTGCCGTGCGTGTGAACATTGCTTGTACAGCCCTCTCGCAGTGTCCGGAGCAAGTATGGTGGGTCTGACACACCGGTGTCAATGTGTTCTTTTTTCCATTTCCAGTAGTGTAGATTAGGAAATGAGACATTTAAAGTAGTAAATGAGTTTTGCTATTTGGGGAGAAAAATAACTGAGAATGTTCGAAGTAGAGAGAATACAAAATGTAGACTGGCAATGGCAAGGAAAGCGTTTCTGAAGAAGAGAAATTTGTTAACATCGACTATAGATTTAAGTGCCAGGAAGTCGTTTATGAAAGTATGTGTGTGGAATGTAGCCATGTATGGAAGTGAAACATGGACTATAAACAGTTTGGACAAGAAGAGAATAGAAGCTTTCGAAATGTGGTGCTACAGAAGAATACTGAAGATTAGATGGGTATATCACACAACTAATGAGGAGGTATTGAATAGAATTAGGGAGAAGAAGAGTTTGTGGTACAACTTGACAAGAAGAAGGGACTGGTTGGTAGGACATATTCTGAGGCATCAAGGGATCACCAATTTAGCATTGGAGGGTAGCGTGGAGGGTAAAAATCCTAGAGGGAGGCCAAGAGATGAATACACTAAGCAGATTCAGAACGATGTAGGTTGCAGTAAGTACTGGGAGATGAAGAATCTTGCACAGGAGAGAGTAGCATGGAGAGCTACATCAAATCAGTCTCAGCACTGAAGACCACAACAACAACAACAACAACATCAATAACTCTGGTGAACCTTACTGGCAGATTAAAGCTGTGTGCCGCACTGGGACTCGATTCCGCAACTTCGCCTTTTGTGGGCAATCGTGCCATCGATTAGCATCCAGGTTTGATTCACGAGCCACACTCATAGCACTACTTCTGCCACTACCTTTCAGACAGGACATATGTTTACTTTGCGGCTCGTGAGTCCTGACTGCATAGCTCTGGCGGTAAGAGCATTGCCTACAAAGGGCAAAATTCCGTATTCAGGTCCCGCTTTTAATCAGTTAGCAAGTATCACAAAAGTGCGAACTCCGCCACAAAGTGAAATACCCATTCTTTAATATCACAAGAAAACCAACCTGTGAAATCCAAAAAGTCGCACAGTACGCTGCAGAGTGAAAAATGCATTCTGGAAAACAATATCCTGGGCTGTCGATAACCCATTTCTGCGTCATATCCCTTCTTCCTGGAGTAATGACATCGTGACAGATAAAGCAGAATTTCTTCGTAATTTGGAAGGCAAGAGAAGAAGCGTTGGCGGAAGTGTAGTTGCGTGGGTGGGGGGTCGTGAGAGCGCCTGCTAAGAGCCCGTGAAAAACAAGGTTCCCAGTTGGAGTTCCAACCTGGCACACGATTTTAAACTATCAGCCAGTTTCGAAAGGCTGTGCAACTTTTGATTAACACATTGCCCTGTGGAATGATTTAGTTACTGTCTGAGAGATCTTAAATACCGTTTCTTAACTGCAAGAATCTTATACAAATGGAGACCACTGGAGAATTGAGGACACGTAACACAAGCAGTGATGTTGTAAACTATGCAAAGTGTCACGGACCAGCAATATCTATAGCGTACTGCATTGCGTACATCAGCAACAACAGTCTGAAATCATTACGTAACTTTCGAATAACACTGTTCGTTTATATTTCGCGTCAAGGCCGAAACTTTAATAATAACGTTGTTGCCTCGTTTTTAATGAAAGCCTACCACACCTTGAAGATTTAAGAGTGATTGTCTATGAAACTTCCTGAACATGGATTGCCTCACTGCAATTCAATCTGCACCGCTGCAAACGTGGTGAGGCTTGAATAATAATATTTCTGGTCTGACAGAACTCTCGCAAGTGTAACAGAGGGACTATTTTGAAATTTATACTTAAGTATTTTAAGTTTGAACAGTGATTATAATTACTGTACAAAAAACTACCATCGCGTATTAAATTGTTTCTTATAAACTCCGCTTGTGTGGAGCAAATAGCCCTGCCCTCTGTAGCCTTTAATGCATGCAAAACTTACTAACCTATGAAGTGATGTGGTGGAGAATGTGAAGTCCTGAGACGTTATACATGCGTTAAGCAGATATCCTAGACACGGGAGTGGCCGGACAAAGCAGTTAGGTGTTTTTTTCCAAAGAGGAAGGTTAATTTTTCTATGAGTGCTGAAGAATTTACTGTTTTCTAAATAAACGGAATCATGTACTTTAGCACCTACACTGAAGAGCCAAAGAGACTGGTACACCTGCCTAATACCGCATAGGGCCCTCGTGAGCACGCAGAAGTGCCGGAACACAACGTGGCATGGATCCGACTAATGCCTGAAGTACTGCTGGAGGGAACTGACACCGTGAATCCTGCAGGGCTGTCCATAAATCCGTAAGAGTACGAGGGCGAAGAGATATCATATGAACAGCACTTTGCAAGGCATCTCAGATATGCTCAATAATGTTCATGTCGGGGGAGTTTGGTGGCCAGGGAAGTTTTTTAACTCAGAAGAGTGTTCCTGGAGCCACTCTATACCAATTCTGGACGTGTGCGATGTCCCACTGTCCTTCTAGAATTGCCCAACTCCGTCAGAATGCAGAGTGGTCATGAATGGACGCAGATGATCAGACAGTATGCTTACGTTCGTGTCACCTGTCAGAGTCATATCTAGAAGTATCAGGGGTCTCATATCACTCTAACTGCACACGCCCCTCTCCATTATAGAGCATTCACCAACTTGATCAGTTCCCTGCTGACACGCAGAGTCCATGCTCGTACACGCCCATACGCTCGATACAATCTGAAACGAGACACGGTTGACCTGGCAACACGTTTCCAGAATGGGATTTTCACTCTGTAGTGGAGTGTGCACTGATATGAAACTTCCTGTCAGATTAAAACTGTGTGCCGTACCGAGACTCGAACTCGGGACCTTTCCCTTTTGCGGGCAAGTGCTCTACCATCTGATGGTTCAAATGGCTCTGAGCACTATAGGACTTAACATCTGTGGTCATCAGTCCCCTAGAACTTAGAACTACTTAAACCTAACTAACCTATGGACATCACACACATCCATGCCCGATGCAGGATTCGAACCTGCGACCGTAGCAATCGCGCGGTTCCGGACTGAGCGCCTAGAACCGCTAGACCACCGCGGCCGGCCTCTACCATCTGAACTATCCACACACGACTCACGTCCCGTCCTCACAACTTACTGGCAGATACTGGTAGAAGTGAAGCTTGTTTGTGCAGCCGTCAAGGGTAAACGAGTGGGCCTTCGGCTCCGAAAGCCCTTATCGATTATGTTTTGTTGCATGGTTCGCACGCTGACACTTGCTGACCGCCCGGCACTGAAATCTGTAGCAATTTGACAAAGGGTTTCACTTCTGTCACGTTGAACGATTCTCTTCAGTCGTCGTTGGTTCCGTTCTTGCAGGATCTTTCTCCCGCCACAGCAATGTCGGAGATTTGATGTTTTACATTCCTGATATTCATAGTACACCCGTGAAATGGTCGTATGGCAAAATCCCCACTTCATCGCAACCTGGGAGATGCTGTGTCCCACCGCACGTGCGCCGACTATAATACCACATTCAGATTCACTTACACCTTGATAATCTACGACTGTAGGCAGCGGTAGCCGATCTGACAACTGCGCCAGACAGTTGTTGGTTTACATGGGCGTTGCCGACTGCAGCGCCGTATTCTGCCTGTTTACGTACCTCTATATTTGAAGACGTATGCCTATATGAGTTTCTTTGGCGCTACAGTATATATTCCTCAATGGCTGAGGTTACCTGTGATGCCGCAATCAGATGTAGAATCACATGTGCTAAACAGTAACGGCCCTCTAAAACTCGCTTGGGGTGCTCCTGTCGATTTCATTCTGTTAAGAACGACGTGTTGAGCTGTATCTCCTAGGAAGCTCTGTATGCAGTGACAAAGCTGGTCCGATACTAAACTGCATTTTGCTCGTCGAGCGACAGTGTGGAACTGTATCGAATACTCTCCGAAAGTCTAGGGACACGGCATCAGCTGACCGCTATGGTATGAGGCGATCTGGATCCTATGGACGAACGTTCGCCATAAACTCATCCCACATAAGGTTAGAACATACTCCATAACTCTACTACAGTTTATCAGCGATACAGGCCTGTAGTTATGTGCATGTGCTCGATACCCTTCTTGTAAACGAGAAGGACCTACGCTTTGTTCCAGCGCATTCGTTGCTCCAGCGTCTTCCCCGCTGCCACAAAGAGCAAGTTGTTTCGCAAGATGTCTGTGAAACTTCACAGTCCGATCAAGGTGGCCTTCCGTTATTAACCTATTTTAGTTGATGTTTATTCCGCACTCACATATCTCAATATCTGCCGTTACGGTGTTCGTGTCGTGTTGTAAGAACACTGTATTAGGTAGCATGGCAATGAAACCATTTCGAATGACCGAGTTCAGTGATCCGGCCTCCTCCCTGCCATCTTCCGTTTCGGTGGCAGAATGCTCATTGAAAAATGAAATGTTGACTATTGAAACACAACTGCAATTCGCGTTCTGTGACTAGTCGTGGGTCAAAACCATCAAAGTCTACTCTCTTTACTTTCCTGCTGGTGTTCCTAATCCTTTAGCGTAGTGCAGCGACTTCAGTTACTTTATAATTAACAACTGCTATTAAAATTGTTTAACTCCCAAGGTGGGCCTTGAGAATATCTGGCACCATAGTGTGTAAGTTTGTTTATCTGGTTGATATGTATATGCCATTTTGTGCTATTTACTAACAATTATGCAAGTAAACGTGGTAAATTAAATTAATTTGTTTATAAAATCTGAATCGTTAGATTATTCCATGTACGCCATATAATTTCCCTCAGGTATTAGAAAGTTCTTACGTCGGCCGACTTCCGGAAGGCGTTCGATACAGTTCCGCAATGTCGCCTGATAAACAAAGTAAGAGCCTACGGAATATCAGACCAGCTGTGTGGCTGGACTGAAGAGTTTTTAGCAAACAGAATACAGCATGTTTTTCTCAATGGAGAGACGTCTACAGACGTTAAAGTAACCTCTGGTGTGCCACAGGGGAGTGTTATGGGACCATTGCTTTTCACATTATATATAAATGGCCTAGCAGAAGTTCCATGCGGCTTTTCGCGGATGATGCTGTAGTATACAGAGAAGTTGCAACATTAGAAAACTGCAACGAAATGCAGAAAGATCAGCAGCGGGTAGGTACTTGGTGCAGGGAGTGGCAACTGACCCTTAACATAGACAAATGTAATGTATTGTGAATACATAGAAAGAAGGATCCTTTATTGTATGATTATATGATAGCGGAACGAACACTGGTAGCAGTTACTTCTGTAAAATATCTGGGAGTATGCGTGCGGAACGATTTGAAGTGGAATGATCATATAAAATTAATTGTTGGTAAGGCGGGTACCAGGTTGAGATTCATTGGGAGAGTCCTTAGAAAATGTAGTGCATCGACAGAGGAGGTGGCTTACAAAACACTCGTTCGACCTATACTTGAATATTGCTCATCAGTGTGGGATCCACACCAGGTCGGGTTGACGGAGGAGATAGAGAAGATCCAAAGAAGAGCGGCGCGTTTCGTCACATGGTTGTTTGGTAAGCGTGATAGCGTTACGGAGATGTTTAGCAAACTCAAGTGGCAGGCTCTGCAAGAGAGGCGCTCTGCATCGCGGTGTAGCTTCCTGTCCAGGTTTCGAGAGGGTGCGTTTCGGGATGAGGTATCGAATATATTGCTTCCCCCTACTTATACCTCCCGAGGAGACCACGAATGTAAAATTAGAGAGATTCTAGCGCGCACGGAGGCTTTCCGGCAGTCGTTCTTTCCTCGAACCATTCGCGACTGGAACAGGAAAGGGAGGTAATGACAGTGGCACGCAAAGTGCCCTCCGCCACACACCGTTGGGTAGCTTGCGGAGTATAAATGTAGATGTAGATGTTGATTAGCTGTGAACATGTGATTGAAGGAAAATGAGCAGTAAACTGAAGCAACCCTCACCACATGCCAACAACGTCTGGTGCCGTTCACCTCATGAAAGCTGTGTGCATCTATGTTTGTGCAAGGTAGATAGTGTAGCACTGACCTTAATGAAAAAAAGAGTGTTTTCAGTTGAGGTAGAGGTCGACATAATCTATAATGATGCAAGGCACTCAATGGACGAACATCAGAAACCTAGAAGGAGGACGAAAATCAGAAGCAGGGTTTCCATTAACTACTCTCATCGTCAAAACTGGTCACGATGTAGGCAACATGGGAAAATGTACTTCAAGGTACGATGTCTCGATAAGAGGATGATGGTAGTCAAAACGGTTCAGAATCATGTACACAGAGGTGGCCAGGACAAGGGTAACGAGTATGCAATTGGTTTTTCTTTTTCCTAAACAGGAAGGTTTTCTTTTTTTTTACAGTCAGTATGAGGACTTTGCTCTAAATGCTCTTAACCACGTATAGTAGGATATTTCCTGGTCGCAAGTGTAATGTTTCATGTGTGTCCACTTTAGCTTGAATTGTGTATAACCTTATTCATCTCACTTTCTTCGCAGGTTGTTTCATAATTTACTGGTAGTTTTATTACTTTATAATTTTTCATGTGCATTTCCTACACATACTAGCCGGCCGAAGTGGCCGTGCGGTTAAAGGCGCTGCAGTCTGGAACCGCAAGACCGCTACGGTCGCAGGTTCGAATCCTGCCTCGGGCATGGATGTTTGTGATGTCCTTAGGTTAGTTAGGTTTAACTAGTTCTAAGTTCTAGGGGACTAATGACCTCAGCAGTTGAGTCCCATAGTGCTCAGAGCCATTTGAACCATTTGAACCTACACATACTGACGGAAAAAGTTACAATACCAAGAACGAGTTGTGCTATATAATCGAAAGTTGCTGGGCGTGTTTCTGCGTTTTAAAGATGAAGTCTATTCAGATTTCGCGCCAGTCGCATTAAGAGTGACGCTGTTAGCGCCACTGTGAGAACGCAGTCAAGTTTCCTTTAAATGCACGATGTAACGGTCGGGAGCATTAGTTAGCTTTGGACCTGGTCAGTTGATGTTTGTCAAGAATGCTTTTAAAGCGACAAACACGCCAATAACAAGACCTTCATTGAGCTTAAACGAGGTCCTGTAGTAAGGCCATGAGAAGCTGAAAGTTTCTTCTGCAATATTGCACATAGATTTAGCAAAATTGTAATCACTGTACTGATTTGGCAGCGGTGATTACGAGTATGAATGGTCGCAAGAAGACAGGGCTTCAGACAGCCACGTGGGACTACCGAGAAGGAAGACAATCGTGTTCGGCGTATGGCTTTGGAGCATCGTACTGCATCTGCAACGTCAATTTGAGCAGCAGTTGCAGAACTGTGACACAACTGTTACAAATCGTATACTTTAAGGACAGCTCCAGGCCAGCCGCCCTCTAGCGTGCATTCCAGTGGCTCGAAACCACTGCCTTTTGCGACCACAGTGGTGTCAAGGGAGGACTCACTGGAGGTCAGCGAGGAGGTCTGTTTTCTGATGATAGCTGGTGCTGCCTCGGTACTAGTGATGGCCGTACATTGGTTAGGAGGCGGTCAGTTGGGGGCCTGATACCAACCTGTCTGTGTGGTAGACAGACTAGATCTACACCTGAAGATACGGACTGCGGTGCGATTTCGTATGGCAGCAGAAATATTCTCACCCACTCTAACTGCAATCCATTGATTCGACCTGTAGTACTGCCATTCATGAACAGCATTCCAACAACAAGGTAACGCTCGCCCACATAGCGCTGCAGTAATCCAACATGCTCTACATGCCTTGGGCCTGCTGCGTCAACCAGATCTGCCTTCAGTCGATCACATACCGATCATCGGACAGCAACTCCACCGTCATCCATTAACCGTCGCAGTACTGTGAAGCAGGCATGGAACTCCGTCTCACAAACGGACATCCGGCTCCTGTAGAACACAACACGTATGCATTTGCATAATTAAATTCAACATTGCGGCGATTACACTGGTTATTAATGTACAAGCATTTCACATTTGCATTGGTTTATCCGGCTCTTACATTAACCTGTGATATTGCCATGTTAATCACTTGAATATGTTACCTTTGCAAATACACTACTGGCCATTAAAATTTCTACACCAAGAAGAAATGCAGATGATAAACGGATATTCATTGGACAAATACATTATACTAGAATTGACATGTGATTACATTTTCACGCAATTTGGGTGCATAGATCCTGAGAAATCAGTAACCAGAACAACCACCTCTGGCCTCAATAACGGCCTTGATACGCCTGGGTGTTGAGTCAAACAGAGCTTGAATAGCGTGTACAGGTACAGCTGCCCATGCAGCTTCAACACGATACCACAGTTCATCAAGAGTACTGACTGGCGTATTGAGGCGAGCCAGTTGCTCGGCCACCATTGACCAGACGTTTTCAATTGGTGAGAGATCTGGAGAATGTACTGCCAGGGCCGCAGTCGAACATTTTATGTATTCAGAAAGGCCCGTACAGGACCTGCAACATGCGGTTGTGCATTACCCTGCAGAAATGTAGGGTTCCGCAGGGATCGAATGAAGAGTAGAGCCACGGATCGTAACGCATCTGAAATGTAACGTCCACTGTTCAAAGTGCCGTCAATGCGATCAAGAGGTGACCGAGACGTGCAACCAATGGCATCCCATACCATCACGCCGGGTGACACGCCAGTATGGTGATGACGAATACACATTTCCAATGTGCATTCACCGCGATGTCGCCAAACACGGATGCGAGCATTATGATGCTGTAAACAGAACCTGGGTTCATCCGAAAAAATGACGTTTTGCCATTCGTGCACCCAGGTTCGTCGTTGAGTACACCATCGCGGGTGCCCCTGTCTGTGATGCAGCGTCAAGGGTAACCGCAGCAATGGGCTCCGAGCTGATAGTCAATGCTGCTGTAAACGTCGTCGACCTGTTCGTGCAGATGGTTGTTGTCATGCAAGCGTCCCCATCTGGTGACTCAGGGATCGACACGTGGCTGCACGATCCGTTACAGACATGCGGATAAGATGCCCGTCATCTCGACTGTTAGTGATACGAGGCCGATGGGATCCTGCATGGCGTTCTGTATTACCCTCCTGAACCCACCGATTCCATATCCTGCTAACAGTCATTGTATCTCGACCAACGCGAGCAGCAATGTCGCGGTACGATAAACCGCAATCGCCATAGGCTACGATCCGACCTTTATCAAAGTCGGAAACGTGATGGTACGCATTTCTCCTCCTTACACGAGGCATCACAACAACGTTTCTCCAGGCAACGTCGGTCAATTGCTCTTTGTGTATGAGAAATCTGTTGGAACAAAAAATGGCTCTGAGCACTATGGGACTTAACTGCTGTGGTCATCAGTCCCCTAATACTTAGAACTACTTAAACCTAGCTAACCTAAGGACATCACACAAATCCATGCCCGGGGCAGGATTCGAACCTGCGACTGTTGCTGTCGCGCGGTTCCAGACTGTAGCGCCTAGAATCGCTCGGCCACCCCGGGCCGGGGAAATCTGTTGGAAACTTTCCTCATGTTAGCACGTTGTAGGTGGCGTCACCGGCGCCAACCTTGTTGAATGCTCTGAAAAGCTAATTATTTGCATATCACAGCATGTTCTTCCTGTAGGTTAAATTTCGCGTCTGTAGCACGTCATCTTTGTGGTGTAGCAATTTTAATGGCCAGTAGTGTATATTCGCCAAACGTCATTACACTGTATTAATTATTTTTCAGTGCTACGATTTTTTATCCTTCAGCGCATTTGAATTGTGATATGCTTTCATGACCAGCCAGATGGTCGCGTACCAGAAGGAACCCCACTGGGGGTAGAGATGGCTCTGTTGGTGGAGGCCAGTGAGGTGCTGGGCCTCCGCTGGCGGCTGCAGTACCTTCCCGGGGGCGAGCATTGGGGACACCTGCTGCCTAACGGCTCCTACAGCGGCGGACTCCTCTGGGACGTGTCCACGGGCAGCGCCGACGTCGCCTTCTGCGCCGTCTTCCTTCACCCGGAGCAGGCACGTCTCATTGTAGCGTATACATTAGCGACTCGTTCTGGCTTACACCCAGTACACAAAGTTACGCAAAGCTAAATAGCACTGGACTACACGGTAGCACGACAAGAAACGCGCGATCTGTTTTAAGTTGTGCTAACCATGATCAAAGACGGTCCAGACGAAATCCATTGAGTAGTGCAACACGGTTAACAGCTCAGTAAGCATCCAGTCACGGTGCAAGTTGTCGGCAGCCACTCCTGAATTTGACTATAGGAGAAAAAGTGTGACAACGAAGCCAACTTTGAAATGAGTCGCCAGATCAAATCTCCCACGACCTAGAGTTAGTTCGTTAGCTTCCTCTTTCGTGGGTCATTTTCCACGATATTTTATTTATTTATTTATTTAACCTGGCAAGATTAGGGCCATCAGGCCCTCTCTTACATCTAACCAGGCATTCTACTTATTTTACATTCATATGTTTTCGTAGGCATGTTAAACTACATCTAGTACAAAAAGTGAAATAAACAATTACAAAGGCACACTTGGAAAAAATACATACATATAGGGTTTATATTCTTAGCTGATAAGTACTTTTATAATTAGACATTATGAAAGAGGCAGATTGTAGGTAGGGGTGTTAACAGCAGGGAGTATGAAGGGGACTGATGGTGAAGGGAGGAGAAGAATAGAGACATAGTTAAGGAAATATAAAGGAAAAGAAGATTGCGTGGCGAATAGAGATAGATGAAGAGGAAGAAGACAAAGGAGCAAGACAGGAGACACTAGCTTTGCTATTGGCCTTGTACATTAACTTAGTGGAAATCGTTATGAGGATGATAGTAGGAAATGCTTCAGCTTCTTCTTAAAAGCAGCAGGTGATTGAATTTTGCGCAAGGTAAGGGCAGTTTGTTCCAGAGGCGGACAGCGGCAACTGAGAAGGATTTTTCAAAAGTTTTTGTTTTGTGAGTGGGCACAGTTATGATACCAAATAAGAGTGACCTCGTGTTTCGATTATGATGGCATCAAAGGTGTTTAATCTCTGAAGCAAGGTACTGGGATGCTTGCGCCATGAGGAGTCGGTGAAGTAGACATAGAGTGTGGTAATCACGCAATTTGTCTGACCGCAGCCACCCTGGCTGGGAGTATGAAGCACTCACATGATCATATCGGCGAATGTTGCAGGTGTAACGCACACAGGCATTCATGGTTAGTTCTAACCGTCTTTTGTTTTCACTACTCATGCCTTGTTGAATTACATCACAATAGTGGAGGTTCGGTAGAACGAGTGCTTGCACGAGCTGGCGTTTCAAGTCCTGTGGAAATACGTTCCTAAACTTTTTGAGAGCATAGAGACAAGCGGACGTCTTCCGGCACACCGCGACTGTATTCTCAGCCAAGTTGAGATGCTCATCCAAAATTACACCCAAGTTCTTAACTGTTTCCTGATACATCGTGATTATGTGGAAATAATCGTTTTACATTCACATCACAGATTAAATTTGTATATATGACCAAATTCTGAACATTTCTAAGTTTTTTTCAAAAAGAAAAAGAATATACGGACGTTGTGTATTAATAAGTCCTGATACTATAATGCAGACTTTCACGGCCGGAAATATCATGTCCATTATAATTATCCGGGCTGTTATGCCGTGGTCGGTTGACGAATTCTGTGTCGATTCCCAACGTTTCGTCTCCGACTGCGGGAGACATCTTCAAGGGGGTCCGTAGCTCAATGGAAGGTCCAACACACCCACTGGCTCGCTACTGACTGCCGCTAAATTCCGTGTCCGCGCGCTCCCACGCCGCGGCGTGACGTCACGTGTTTTGTTAGAGCTAGAAATATTTGTGAACCTGAGTTGCTCGATGCTGACATGGAACATCTCCACAATGCACTAATGAAGAACGGATATTCGTCCGCCGAAATAAAACGTGCGTTGAGGCACCCACGCAGAAATCATACTGACGTACAGGCTACTGCAAAATCTAAGGTTTTCCTGCCGTTTGTTAAAAATGTAACGGAAAGAATAGGGAGGATCTTGACGAAGCGGAATATTACCGTAATTTACAAGCCCACGAGGAAGATACAGGAATACCTTAAGCCTGCCAAGGACGCTCGCAAACCACTGGAAAAAGCTGGAGTGTATAGGATCCCATGCAGCTGTGGTGATGTTTATGTGGGTACCACTAAAAGAACTGTTTCTAAACGTTTGGAAGAGCATAAGGGAAATTGCAGAAGAGGAGAAACGGAACGATCAGCTGTTGCGGAGCATGCTTTCCAGCCAGGGAACCACAATATTTGTTTCGAGGAGACGCAAGTACTAGCGGCCACAAGCGGATATTACGAAAGGCTCTACAGAGAGGCAATCGAAATCGCTAAACACCCTAATAATTTCAACCGTAAGGAGGAGGGTGTGAAATTAAACGGCATATGGATGCTGGTGTTAAAGAAGATGTGTACCACCCGCCCACTACTGGGTGATGGCAACGGCGATCGACGGCGACGGACAGCGGCCAATTGCACTGACGTTTTCAAAACACGTGACGTCACGCCGCGGCGTGGGAGCGCGCGGACACGGAATTTAGCGGCAGTCAGTAGCGAGCCAGTGGGTGTGTTGGACCTTCCATTGAGCTACGGACCCCCTTGAAGATGTCTCCCGCAGTCGGAGACGAAACGTTGGGAATCGACACAGAATTCGACAACCGACCACGGCATAACAGCCCGGATAATTATAATGGACATTAATAAGTCCTACCCACCGTCTTTTACACACTACATTAATAGAAATTCTTGTATGGAATAGAGCGAATTGTGAAGAAGAAATTTTCTGCATTTGTTTTCAAGTTTTACTTTGCTGTCTGTAAGACATTTTATATCACAGGGTAGTGAACAAAAATTTTTGTTGCAGCCTTGTGAACCCCTTTTTGTGTTGCAGACAAACTTCATGTGGGGTAATGAATGTCATTTTTCCTTCTGATTTTGTAATTAAGTACGTCATTGCTCCTTTTGAGCTGCAGTGGATTATTTGCAACAACCTTTATGAGGAAAACGGATACTGTGAAGCAGTAGTCAGAATGCCAAACTTTCGTTCAATTTATTACATCCGTTTAATTTGGAGACTACAACCTTTATGAGGAAAACGTATACTGTGAAGCAGTAGTCAGAATGCCAAACTTTCGTTCAATTTATTACATCCGTTTAATTTGGAGCCTATCCGCTGTATGTCTTGTTTGGGGAAAAGAGTGTTAAGCAATTGCAACATCAGTGTTTATTCCTGTTAAATGACAGTTATGATGATGATTATTAGCGGTTGTAATCCAGTGCGCTTCCGGATTATATTTATACTAAACGTTCACATTAAAGTGATGTACACCTTTAGATACGTACTGGCTATTTAGTCAAATGTAATATGAAGCCTTAGGAGTGCGAAAAGTACTTCAAAATGATAAACAGTTGAAATTAGTTAATAGCAAGAACAATTAATATATTACAGCCTGTTTGGACCATGTTTCTTTCAGAAGTCAGTTTTACTGCTCATGTTTTCAACGTTTCTATTTTTTTAAACTACGTAATTTGCCTCAAAACGGATATGTTAATGAAATAGCGTGGCCTTAAATATTTGTTCTTGAGCACTGAATTCCGTCTGGAATTCAAAGAGTGTCATAATCTGTCTTCCATATTTGAAGAAATGTTCTCGGGAGCATGTGAATAGTGTGTTGTTTTACCTAAAAGCTAATCGTGAGTTCCTCTACTTTTGTAATCAGATATACCGAATGAGGTACTGATTACCGGTGTGAATTTAAATGTTCATTTACAAACAAGAATTTTTAATAATCTGTATAGTAATGACAATATGAGATGAAATCTGAGATCTCTGAGAATATGGTTGTGAGCGTGGGCAACGGATTAATCTGAGATGTACCCTTTAACCTGTGGCTCCTGCAAGATGCAATTTCCACCCCCACACTACGACAGAAATCAGACAGACGCTCCTAACGTTCTAAATAGAAATGCCTGGAAAACTTTCAGCAATAAATATCTTCTGGAGTCGTCCGCTGTAAGGAAAAGACACAAAAAGTCACAAAATTTCTTACGTAACTAGTGGGATACTTGGGTACTGGAGTAGTGCTAGTTAGTGTAAGAAAAACATGAAACTAACGAAAATTATTATTTATTTTGCAAAAATTCTGAGAAATCACAACGGCGCTTTTAGTTATGAACTGAACAAGTTATATCCTGGTTCTTTTCGGAATGTGAAGTTACCTCTCAAGGATAGGATTCGCTAATGAAATTTCTATACAAAGTTTAAGGTTGTTACTGACTTGGCAGAATTTCTGAGAGGCGCGCCTACTCAACTTGAATAATTATCTGTTAGAATGTTGCTAGGTACAGTCGAGGCTGTCGCGTGTGAAATGCAGTGAAGGGTACTGTTGTGGAGGAAATATGGGGCTCGCAATAGCTGTAGCGCACAATACCATAAGCTGCGATGACTGCCGTCTGCGCCGCTCGCTGCTGACAAATAAGATAACTCTCGTTCTATCTGGATTGACCTTCGCCAATCAAACTCTCCCTACGCCTTGATGAAGTCAACGACTCCTATTCGCCCCTAGTCTATTGGCGTGGTACACCTGTCAGATAACCAGTCCACCGCGATGCCACTCAAAAATTCGCTCGCAGGCGTTTAACTATAACTCTGTCCGTTCACACCGCACAATAAGTGTGTCAGCCAACACAGTGAACAACGCTTAATCGCAAAGACTCAATACAGAGTAGCTCTTCGATTCGCTCTCGACAGAGGTGCTCTCCCAGTGAAGTACTGAGGAGAAACTTTTTCCTCGCTCTTTGAGTACACGTACGACCTCGCACGCTCTCGTTACATGTTCTCGCTCCAAGAGCGACAACGGAACAGCCCCTCTCCACGCCATACGTGAAGGGGTATATCTTTTGGTCTCTTCCATTACTCCTTCAGCTCAAGACGTCAGAAATATCGTCTGCCAATCAGCATTGCTCTTCTAAAAGGGGAGAATGACGTTTCGTTTAAGGCGACCAATCCGGAAACCTGTAGTATCGGCGTTTGGCGTTTGCTGTCTCCCAGTGAAAATCTCTGAAACTGCGTGCGATGTGTAAAGAATGCATAGGCTGGCCGCTCCCACACAATGTAGTGGAATTTGCTTTTAAGCCGAACATGGGGTCGTCCCCCTTTTCACTCGGGCCAACGCTGTCTGCTCTACTGGCGGTCACTGGCCGACATAGATAGGCTGAGTCGTCCTCTGAAGGGACCGGCCCCCTGGCGTGCGGTTTGCGTCTCCCGAACTAAAAGCTCCTGTGACCATCGTGTCTGGAATGTATGTGTGTACGCCAGCCTCGAGTATTTCAACCCCAGTACGCTTACTTGTTATTTGCATGTCATTTACATGAATTCATACAACATTGACTTTATCTTATCGAGTTTCGGTTAGAATGAAGCGTCTTGATGTGTGGAATACGATTGTGAGGGCGGAATATGTAAGCAATGAAGGTCAGCAGACCACGACATCTTACATGGTCAACCTACAATGGAATTAGCTGTTGACAACACTTTCGCCCAATCCACTCTCCGTGCTCAAGGTTGCATTCAGTACTGGTGTGTTGTGTCTCAGGTTCGTTTATTACGCAGTATGAGTTTCACGTTTACAGCTGTACACAGAATTATTAATATTTTTACTGATGAGGATCTTCAAAAATTGCAGATGCAAAAATAGTGTGGCGTTGTTGCCGTCGTTGCGGAAACACCTTAGCATAGCACCATAGTGCCGCTCTTCCATTGCATTCCTTGAAACTTTACACAAGCTGCATATAAACCACCTCTTCATTAGTAAACATATCCATAATGCTGTGTATCACAGATGACATGCAACTAACAAAATAAACCCGAGACAGGAATGAGTAGTACTGAACGCAACATTGAGGGTAAAGTGTAATGTGGGCATTACTACTGTCACTAGAAAGTACCACAAATGAACGGAACTGTTTGAAAAACAGACACAAAAGACACACCGTTGATATTTGCAGCATAGTGCAATATTTTTGGTTTAATACAGATACAAAAATAAAAGAAAATAATAAATCAAACGAAGTGCAATTACTCTTTAAGGAGCTATCGAAGATGACAAGTTCCTTTGTAAGCCCCCTGTTTTTTTTACAGGTTGAATCACACGCAAATGTGAACCTTGAATTGAAATACCCTCTTACAGACCGATGAATCAATATAACGAAGCGATCTATCTTCACTATGAAGTAAATGTGACAAGGAACTGGAGTAACGTATTTTGTGCGATGTGTTTATAATGGGCGAAAGTAAATAGTTAACTCAACTCATCTAGTCATAAAGTGTAGATTTTCACGGCCGGCGTCTTCATTAGTTAAAACGTCCGGAATGAGAGGCCGTGATTGATCTGTAAAACTTCTTCTTCCTGACGTTTCGTTGCCAACTGCGGGCAACATCTTCCGAGGTGAATCAACGACTTGCTGCCAGGCCGTGGAGGTCCCGTTTATATACAGTGCATAGAGGGCAACACCATACGTCTCGTGGGGACGACTGTAAGTCTGACTAACGTCACTATTCTCGATTGAGGGTAATCGATTGTCACATTATTGGTGCAGAGTCGACTACCATATCGTCTCTAACTTTAAGCCTGCCTCTTTTCTATTAAAATTATTGTGGTTTTTTTGAATCTCTATAGCTTCCCTATACATACGTGCATAATAGTGCGATGACCTAGCTAGCACGCTCATCTCACTAAATTATACTTCATGATAATCCTGCGATTAGCGAGATTACATAACGCTCTTAAGCGTAAGGGATTATCACCATCAGTCGATCTCCTTCCACGACGGCCATCTGTTTGAAGTCGTTGGTGAATCTCTAGCCTCTCTTTGAAGAGTTTCTGCTGGACATCAGATACAGAAGTATTTATTTCCTTTCCAGTTTTCCATAATATTTGCGCTTTAACTGAGATTCTCGAATTGAAAGAAAATACTTTTTGTACCGTTTTACGGTTTTTCGTACACATTCTGCTGAACTTAGAATCTTGTCGCTCCTATAGGCGGTCCCCATATTTGCAGTGCTGCTTACGATGAAAGATGTTTCCTTTTTGCTTCTTTTCTCAATTTTAATAGTCGCTATTATGTTGTGTTTATGAAGAGTTGAAAGCAACTTCACTTCCCGCTTGCCTTGTCACTTGAGAGCGAGAAGTTTATCTGTGGACACAAACTCGATCCCACCAATTTTAAGTTTATTTTGCTAAAGGAGGCAAGTCCTTTAGGGTTTTCGGTACAGTTCACAAGCATTAATCATTCTGTCATGCGGCTAATAAAATAACGCCGTGCTAATGTATCAGTCGTCAACATACAGTGTATGACCTTTACGAAGGTAGCGTACCAGTAAAGTAAGAACAATGCATGTAGATATTCCAGTATTTCTAGTAAAACCAGTTTCTTTTTTCTACGTCCGCTACTGCATCCTCATTAATAAAAAGTCAAGTATATATCCAGTTTCACACTCACACAACACAAGAACCCTTACGCCAGATATGTGGCGTTTGGATGGACCGTACTGTCTGAAGAAGACACGACCTTTGTGGAGAACTAACCCTTCCTCAGTGCACAAATTTTGAAAGGGTTATACAAAATCAGGAAATACATTTCTTACGTGATGGACAATCGCCTTATTTTCCACATTTTTTCACCTTCAGCGTCGACATTGTTATTAACGAAGTGGAACATTCTTAGTAACAGGAGGTACCTATCTCTTGGCGTGGTTTGCGCAAGCACTGGAGTAGACAGTAACGGATCATTGGTCCAATAATTGTTTTTTTTTTTTTTTTTTTTTTTTTTTTAATTCAAGACATCCGAAAATTTACGGTAGGGAACAGCCAGTTTCATCACTGTTGGTGTTTTTGCAACGTCGGAGTGAAGATTTTTCACTGACCTCGTCGCATAGGTGCTCGTAGTATAAATTTCTTGCCTACAAAAACTTGGAAGCAGTCATATACAGTAGATGAATTATCTGAACTGTCAATTTTGCAACCAGAATGACTTTTATCAAAATTATATATTTTTTGGCCCATATCAGAGTCTCTCCATGTAAAATCACCAGATTTGTGTCTTTTGACAGATGATGATGAATTCCCATATTCCCTGACAGAGAGTTGGGGAACGATGCGGAAGACCCGCACCGCCGTACTAGGCAAGGTCCTAATGGAGGTGGTTTGCCGTTGCCTTCCTCCGACCGTAATGGGAATGAATGATGATGATGAAGACGACACAACAACATCCAGTCATCTCGAGGCAGGTGAAAAACCTTGACCCCGCCGGGCATCGAACCCGGGACCCCGTGCTTGGAAAGCGAGAACGCTACCGCGAGGCCGCGAGCTGCGGACTGTTAACAGAGACGTCACACATGTGCTAATGCTCCACTTTCGGATTCAGAGGAAGAAGCGATGGTTACCGTCAAAATCTGGATCTGCATTTAGTGGTTCGCCGTTTGCTGGTTCACATATGTTTTTAATATTTGTGGTGATGGGTCCACCTACAGGCTCTGTCGAACCATAATCAGTTCGGTTGGACGTGAAGTGTTCGTCGTCGCTTGATTTAGAGTACTCAGCGCAGCACACAAACTAGGCAATGTTGCAATACCAGTGACCTCCAAAGAGAATTCAGCATTCACTGAGCCGTTCGGGTAACTGCCAGTATTCCAACAATTAGACCGCGTAATTGTGCAACTATCACCTCCGACGCACTGGCCGTCGTAAACGTTACTCACATCTATATGATTGTAACAGGGAAGCGTTGTAAATATTTTTCGTAGCAAGTAACCGTTAGCGTCTGTATGTATACGTCTGGAGCAGTGAAAGGGTTAAGGACACATGAAAGAAAACTTTTACTGCCAGTCGTGAACATATCAGAAGGAGGTGATTGGAGTTTAACGTCCCGTCGTCATACAGATTACTTGAGAAGGAGTACAAGCTCGGATTAGGGAAGGTTGGCGAAGAAAACCGGCCGTGCCGTTTAAAAGGAACCATCCTGGCGTTTGCCTGAAACGATTTAGGGAAATACAGAAAATCTAAATCGTTATGGCCAACGAATGTGAGTCCAGTGTGCTGACCATTGCGCCAATTTGCTCGGTCAGCTTTAGCTTTATAGCGAAATATCCAGAAAATATCGATAGGTAATTTTTGTCGGTGGTGTTCCTGTCCCCCCCCCCCCCCCCCACCCCTACCCTGTACAATGTGTGCTATTGTACTGTATGATGGAGAAACGACAGGGCAGTTGCTTTTGTGAAGCAGGCTGCGGTGGCGGACATCGGCTTCCCCTGGGGGAACGTGTGCACCGGCTTCCTGGTGCCGCGCCTGCTGCCGAGCGCCGTGTCGGCCGTGGTGCAGCCCTTCTCTGGACCTCTGTGGGCCTCGCTGCTGGCGGCCACGGCCGCCGTCTCTGCCACCCAGTGGGCGCTGCACGTCGCCCACCACAGCATCACGGGAGAACGATCCGGTAAATCTCTCTCCGTTCATAGTCTTCAGTTTTGTGTGCTGCAGGCACCTGTTAAGAGTTTCTGTACTTCTAGTGGCGATCCCTAAAACCAGATTACTCTTGAGAACAACTGAAACAGAAGCAATCCATGTTCCTGCAATGGAGGGTGGTTGATTGCTCGCTAATCCGAGGCAAAAACTGCAGACCTTGTTGCGGTATCCTTCATGACCTAGTTACCAAATGTCATATTCCAGGGGAATAACGTAAGACCTCATACTGCTGTTCGCATCAAAAATACCTTGAGGAATGTAAATACCTTTGACTGTCTTGTCTGGCCCCCTGATTTTCTAAACACAGAGCATGTCTGAGGAAGATATACTTCCATAGCGGTTTCCATCCAATAGTCTTCATGAATTGGCAAAGGCATGACGAGTAATTCTGAAGATGACATTCGGAAACAGTTTCTTTCCATATCAAAACTAACGTAAGAGTATATATTTGCGCCTGTGAGGCTGACATTTCATACTGAGCTTGATAGAGCGCCTCAGTTTCGAACGGACTTAAGGTGCCGGCCGCTGTGGCCACGGTCGCAGGTTCGAATCTTGCCTCGGGTATGGATGTGAATGATGTCCTTAGGCTAGTTAGCCTTAACTAGTTCTAAGTTCTAGGGGACTGATGACCTCACATGTTAAGTCCCATAGTGCTCAGAGCCATTTGAACCGTTTGGAGTTAAGGTTTAATCATTTACTGTCCGATATGTGGTTAACATTTCCATATATTTTGACCTATGTAGCACCTACGCTTGATGTAATAATTTGCATTTCCGATTGTGCTTTTTGCTGGGGCTCGCGTTTAAAGATGTTTCTGAAATAAATTGCTTTCAGCTGTATATTAACTTCTACAGGAACAGGAACGGTTTGTTGATGCCAAATCACACCTTTAGGTGTACATCTTCCTATAGGAAACGTAGAGTCGATATTATGATAAAAAACAGATACCTATCCTAATTGTCTGTACTGTATGCCGGCCAACATGAAACACTCACATGTCAGTAAAACATAGAAGCCTGATACGGGAATGAAGGGGAATCAAGCTTCTCAAAATAAAGTACTGTTACCCACAACAAGCAGTGCGTCAAAGTTCAGACTGACCAGCTAAAAAAACTGACATGTTAAAAGCGCGTTTACCTCCAATCAAAAGAGCAAAGAGAAGAAAACAAAAAGTCGTGAATAGCTCCAGCCAGCAATAGTGAAAGCCATTGGTTAAGAACACTCACCTCCTACCAGGAAGTTTATATGGTGGTGCCGTACAACGGGCTCCTCGATCATTCCCATGATATTTGTATACCGGGAAAATGTTTGTAACTTTCTCTGCTATCTGTGCGGTGGCGCTAGTGCCCTGCGTGACACTCCTGAACACATTGACTAGCGGTGTGGCCCTGCACGGTGAGGTAGTTGGAGGATTTCTGCCGGCCGCTTCTGGAAGGAAATGAGTGTTCTTAACCATGGGCTTTCTATGTTGCTTGCCGTGGCTTTTTACATATCCTTGTGTTCTTATTTTGCTCTTTTCACTTTAGGTAAACGACCACTTAACGTTTCAGTTTTTCAACTGGACAGTTTAGAAACATGAAGCCTTGCTTGTTGCGGGTCACGCTATTTTATTTTGAGAAACTTGAGTGTCTCCATCCCCCATTCTCGTATCAGGGCTTAAATGATTAACTGACGTGTGAACGTTTCATACTGGCTGGGACAGAGTAGAGATTATTAGGACAGATTGTAGATTTCCCATCTTGTAGAGATACCCCGGAAGATGTGATCTGAATCACGAAACCGGCAGTGTTCCTGTGAAATACAGCAGAAAGTCGTTTATTTTAGAAACATCCTTAAGCCCAGGCCTGCCCAAAAAATACAAGCGGAAATGGAAATTGTTGTAGAACACATAAACTCTTAAAGTGATGAAAATAAATTCTACGCTAAAAGCCCGTGTTAAGAGAACTTCACAGTGAACTAACTGAAAGCGTGCTGAGAATGCAAGTGAAGTGAGCGATACACTGAAAATCCATTGTCACTACATGTATCAGAAATGTACGGAGGTTTCAAGAGGTCTAACTGAAATATACGATTGGCAATTTATATCTGAGCACAGAGAACTCCAGGAACCTTGAACGAACCCTCACCGAGGACGTTCAGGCGGGAATAATTTCGTAAAGTGTTAAAATACACAGGTACTGCACGTTCTTGAACAATATAGAAGACGGGAATTGCACGCTAATGAAGCAAAACATGGCAACCGCTGGCCACCGCGAGACTAAATATCTCCTGCTGGTATTGTGAGCAAGTGACGCGCTAAGGAAAGTATTTAGGCAGAGACGAGTGAGGAATAATTCAAGCGATGATACGGGTTGCAAATGGGGAAATCCGCTAACATGACTTGGAAAACGGGCAGAATGTTATGACCCGCCGCCTGGGAACGAACATTTCGGAGCGGCGAAGTTAGTCGGCTATTTGTGTGCTTCTGTCGTGAGCATCTATGGAAAGAGGCTGAAGAGCGGTGAAACCACGAATAGGCGACAAGATGTTGTTGGACGTTCACGCTTCACGCCAGAGCGAGGAGACCCGATGGTTGGCCACTTTTTATAGGAGGATGGGCGCCGACTCGTGGCAAAATCAGACGACGGTGTACAATGATGGTGCATAAAAAGGGGTTTCGGAGCACGCCCTTTGTTGCACATAGTTGAACGTGCTTCTCTGCAGCAGACGATATCCATGTGTTTTCATGTTTGATCCAACGACAGCATCAATTACAATTAGAGTGGATACTATTGGGTAATTGAAACTAACTTGTAGATCAATGTTGCCTGGTCGGATGAATGGCGTTTCTTGCTACTCCAGGACTATCTCGCGTTCAGTACGAAGTCACTCAAGTGAACAGCTGCTCAAAACATGCAGCACGCCATCAGTATTATGCTTTGGAAGACATTCACCTGAACTTCTGTAGGACTTGAAGTAGTAATCAAAGGCACCATGACAGCGGTCAACTATGTGAACGCTACTGTAGACAACATAAATCGTTTCAAACTCGATGTCGATGGCATCTTTCATCACTGTCCGTTTCGCAAGACCAGAGTCGCGTTGGACTGGTTTCGAGAGCATAGTAGTGAAACCACGAGGATGCCTTGGGCACCAAATTCGTTTTCTCTGAAACACGTCTGGGGTGCTACAGGAACTGCATAGTCATTGAGGGCCAAATACCTTCGGAAATCTACAAAGGACTTGTCGAATACACGACACGCAGCAGCGGCTGATGTACTGCGTTCCATAGATCTATCACCACGCTAGTCGGTAGATGTTCATAATGGTTTTGGCTCTCCGGTTTAACATCTTTATACCTGAGGGGATTAATTTGTTTTGTTCAACCAATAGTATACTCAGAAAAAACGAAGCACAATGAAGGAGTTATCAGAATGGGAGGGAATTCGATAGATGTGATATACATGTACCCACAAAGGTTCAGAAAAACTGAATGATTTATTCAGGAAAAAGAGTTGCACAAATTGAGCAAGTAAATAACACGTTGGTTCACCTCTGGTCATTATTCAAGCAGTTATTCGGCGTCCCACTGATTTATAGTTCTGGGATGTCCTCCTGAGGAATATCGTGCCACATTATGTCCAATTGGAGCGTTAGATCTTCAAAATTGCGAGATGGTTGAAGGCCCTGGCCTTAAGGCTACAAACGTTCTCCACTGGGGTGAGACTCGGCGACTTTACTGGCCGAGGTATGGCTTGATAAGCTTAAAGACAAGCAGTACAATCTCTCGCGGTGTGTAGGTGGGGATTACGTTGCTGAAATTTAAGACCGGGATAGTTTGCTGTGAAGAACAACAAATCAGGATGTAGAATATCGCCAACGTCCCGCTGTGCTGCAATGGTACAACGGATGACAACCAAAAGGGTCCTTCTATGAAATGAAATGGCATTCCAAACCATGACTCCTGGTTGTCGGGCCGTATGGAGGGCGACAGTCAGTTTGGTATCCCACCACTGTCCGGGGCGTCTCCAGACACGTCTTCTGCCTGGAATCTAATTGACTGGAGTAGAACTGTCTCCAGTTATAAGTCCCGCTTCGAACTGAACCACGATGACCAGCGAAGACGTGTCTAGAGACGCTCCCAACAACGGTGGGATACCAACCTGACTGTGATCCGCCATAAGGCTCGACAACCAGGGGTGACGGTCTGGTGTGCCATCTTTTTTTCGTAGTAGGATCCCTTTGGTTCTCATTCGGGTCATCTTTACGAAACAGCGATTCGTCGACGATATTCTACGCCCAGTTTTGTTCCTCTTCGAGGCAAACCATCATGGATTTACATTTCAGCACCCGCATAGGCCGAGAGATTCTGCTGCATCCCTTCGTGCTTGCCACGCCCTTCCTTGGCCAGCAATGTCACCAGATCTCTGCCTAAGCAACCAGCTCGGGATATTGTCAATATAATGCAGAAACTGGACAGAATTTGGCACGAAACCATTCTACCAGTCAATGCCGTGTATCTGTTTGCATAAGGGCTAGAGGTCGACTAACGCAATATTGACTTGCTCAATTTTTGAAACTCTTACTCTTTAATGAAACATCCAGTTTTTCTAAAATTTTAATCATTTGTTCGTCTGTACATGCGCATCAGATTCACCAACTTTTTTTTCGTTAGAGTGTAGTACAATGTTTAAATGGCCACGTTCTTTATGAGCAGACCCTTAGGCACTCACTTTGCCCTCCGCGAGTTAATAAAATCCGCAAGAAGCATCCAGAATCCAAAATATTATGAAACTGCCTGGCAGATTAAAACTGTGTGCCCGACCGAGACAAGAACTCGGGACTTTTGCCTTTCGTGGGCAAGTGCTGTACCATCTGAGCTACCCAAGCACGACTCACGCCCTGTACTCACAGCTTCACTTCTGCCAGTACCTCGTCTCCTACATTCCAAACTTCACAGAAGTTGTCCTGCGAATCTTGCAGAACTAGCACTCCTGAAAGAAAGGATGTAGCATAGTTGTAACACAGTTTGAATCTGCCAGGTAGTTTCATATCAGCGCACACTCCGCTGCAGAGTGAAAATCTCATTCTCCAAAATATTATATTTGAATTTTTTCACTAACATACTTTCGTAGTAAAAGTACACATTTTTGTATAAAGAAAATTTGGGGATATAGGACTGTAATACTGAATATTTTAAGGAGATTTGTATTCGAACGTTTTAATAACTATTCGGCAACGTTTTTCAGTAGTTATATTTCCTTAATTATAAAAGTCGGGGACAAGGCAAGATGTTCTTTACGTAGTACAGTTACAAGAATTACAATTGATGTAAGTCAATTATAAAACAAACACTTGTAGTGGTGTCGGACTTGTGCATCTGGTTTTCATGAGTCTTCAGTTATGAATATCTCCTTAAATAAAATTTTTCTACATGAATTTTTATTTTACCATGAAGCACACGCTAATTATACTCCGGAGACTAAAATTTAAAATATTATGCATTAATAAAAAACTTTGATATTTGGTGCGTATGTGGTGTATGTATTAGATGTATAAAAGTAAGAATAAAAAGAAACGAAACAATAGTACCTTGGTGTCGGGGCAGTGGAGATATTCCACCTTGCTGCGTTTCAAGTTGTGTGTGTGCCACAGCCTTTTGATGAGCGCCGTGAGACGCGGAGCGCCGTGGCAGGCTGTTGTTGCAACAGAATCAGACTGATTCTTGGAGGTAAATATAGCAGTTCACTTATTTCAGTATCTTATCAACAGGAGTTATTATTTACATTTTATGCAACAATCAGTGTAATAAATTTGTTTCGTAATGGAACAAGTACAGTTGTTATTGTGGTCTTCAGTCCTGAGACTGGTTTGATGCAGCTCTCCATGCTACTCTATCCTGTGCAAGCTTCTTCATCTCCCAGTACTTACTGCAACCTACACCCTTCTGAATCTGCTTAGTGTATTCACCTCTTGGTCTCCCTCTACGATTTTTACTCTCCACGCAGCCCTCCAATGCTAAATTTGTGATCCCTTGATGCCTCAGAACATGTCCTACCAACCGATCCCTCCTTCTTGGCAAGTTGTGCCACAAACTCCTCTTCTCCCCAATTCTATTCAATACCTCCTCATTAGTTATGTGATCTACCCATCTAATCTTCAGCATTCTTCAGTAGCACTACATTTCGAAAGCTTCTATTCTCTTCTTGTCCAAACTATTTATCGTCCATGTTTCACTTCCATACATGGTCACACTCCATAAGAATACTTTCAGAAATGACTTCCTGACACTGGTTGGTTGGTTCGTGGGATTAAAGGGACCAGACTGCCACGGTCATCGGTCCCCTGACACTTAAACCTATACTCGATGTTAACAAATTTCTCTTCTTCAGAAACGCTTTCCTTGCCATTGCCGGTCTACATTTTATATCTTCTCTACTTCTACCATCATCAGTTATTTTGCTCCCCAAATAGCAAAACTCCTTTACTACTTTAAGTGTCTCATATCCTAATCTAATTCCCTCAGCATCACTCGACTTAATTCGACTACATTTCGTTATCCTCGTTTTGCTTTTGTTGATGTTCATCTTATATCCTCCTTTCAAGACACTGTCCATTCCGTTCAGCTGCTCTTCCAGGTCCTTTGCTGTCTCTGACAGAATTACAATGTCATCGGCGAACCTCAAAGTTGTTATTTCTTCTACATGGATTTCAATACCTACTCCGAATTTTTCTTTTGTTTCCTTTACTGCTTGCTCAATATACAGATTGAATAACATCAAGGAGAGGCTACAACCCTGTCTCACTCCCTTCCCAACCGCTGCTTCCCTTTCATGTCCCTCGACTCTTATAACTGCCATCTGGTTTCTGTACAAGTTGTAAATAGCCTTTCGCTCCTTGTATTTTTACCCCTGCCACTTTTAGAATTTGAAAGAGACTATTCCAGTCAACGTTATCAAAAGCTTTCTCTGAGTCTACAAATGCTAGAAACGTAGGTTTGCCTTTCCTTAATCTTTCTTCTAAGATAGATCGTAAGGTCAGTATTGCCTCACGTGTTCCAATATTTCTACGGAATCCAAACTGATCTTCCCCAAGGTCTTCTTCTACTAGTTTTTCGATTCGTCTGTAAAGAATTCGCATTAGTATTTAGCAGCTGTGGCTTATTAACTGATTGTTCGGTAATTTTCACATCTGTCAACACCTGCTTTCTTTCGGATTGGAATTATTATATTCTTCTTGAAGTCTGAGGGTATTTCGCCTGTCTCATACATCTTTCTCACCAGATGGTAGAGTTTTGTCGGGACTGGCTCTCCCAAGGCTGTCAGTAGTTCTAATGGAATGTTGTCTACTCCCGGGGCCTTGTTTCGACTCAGGTCTTTCAGTGCTCTGTCAAACTCTTCACGCAGTATCGTATCTCCCATTTCATCTTCATCTACATTCTCTTCCATTTCCATAATATTGTCTTCAAGTACGTCGCCCTTGTATAGACCCTCTATATACTCCTTCCACCTTTCTGCTTTCCCTTCTTTGCTTAGAACTGGGTTTCAATCTGAGCTCTTGATATTCATACAAGTGGTTCTCTTTTCTCCAAATGTCTCTTTAATTTTCCTGTAGGCAGTATCTATCTTACCCCTAGTGAGATAAGCCTCTACATCCTTACATTTGTCCTCTAGCCATCCCTGCTTAGCCATTTTGCACTTCCTGTCGATCTCATTTTTGAGACGTTTGTATTCCTTTTTGCCTGCTTCATTTACTGCATTTTTATATTTTCTCCTTTCATCAATTAAATTCAATATTTCTTCTGTTACCCAAGGATTTCTACTAGCCCTCGTCTTTTTACCTACTTGATCCTCTGCTGCCTTCACTACTTCATCCCTCAAAGGTACCCATTCTTCTTCTACTGTATTTCTTTCCCCCATTCGTGACAATTGTTCCCTTATGCTCTCCCTGAAACTCTGTACAACCTCTGGTTTAGTTGGTTTATCCAGGTCCCATCTCCTTAAATTCCCACCTTTTTGCAGTTTCTTCAGTTTTAATCTACAGTTCATAACCAATAGATTGTGGTCAGAGTCCACATCTGCCCCTGGAAATCTCTTACAATTTAAAACCTGGTTCCTAAATCTCTGTCTTACCATTATATAATCTATCTGATACCTGCTAGTATTTCCATGATTCTTCCATGTGTACAACATTCTTTTATGATTCTTGAACCAAGTGTTAGCTATGATTAAGTTATGGTATGTGCAAAATTCTACCAGACGGTATCTCTCTTTCATTTCTTTCCCCCAATCCACATTCACCTACGATGTTTCCTTCTCCCACTTTTCCTACTCTCGAATTCCAGTCACCCATCACTATTAAATTTTCGTCTCCCTTCACTACCTGAATAATTTCTTTTATCTCATTATACATTTCATCAATTTCTTCATCGTCTGCAGAGCTAGTTGGCATATAAACTTGTACTACTGTAGTAGGTGTGGGCTTCGTGTCTAACTTTGCCATAATAATGCGTTCACTTTGCTGTTTGTAGTAGCTTACCCGCACTCCTACTTTTTTATTCATTATTAAACCTACTCCCGCATTACCCCTATTTGATTTTGTATTTATTACCCTGTATTCACCTGACCAAAAGTCTTGTTCCTCCTGCCACCGAACTTCACTAATTCCCACTATAACTAACTTTAACCTATCCATTTCCCTTTTTAAGTTTTCTAACCTACCTGCCTGATTAAGGGGTCTGACATTCCACGCTCCGATCCGTAGAACGCCAGTTTTCTTTCTCCTGATAACGACGTCCTCCTGAGTAGTCCCCGCCCGGAGATCCGATTGGGGGACTATTTTACGTCCGGAATATTTTACTCAAGAGGACGCCATCATCATTTAATCATATAGCAAAGCTGCATGCCCTCAGAAAAATTACGGCTGTAGTTTCCCCTTGCTTTCAGCCGTTCGCAGTACCAGCACGGCAAGGCCGTTTTGGTTATTGTTACAAGGCCAGATCAGTCAATTATCCAGACTATTGCCCCTGCAACTACTGAAAAGGCTGCCGCCCCTCTTCAGGAACCACACGTTTATCTGGCCTCTCAACAGATACCCCTCCGTTGAGGATCCCAAGGTAAAAAATAATGATTCAGGAAACAAACGCGTGCAGTCATAAATTATTTACGATATGCTCCTTTGTTTGGTCAATGCATTTTATCCAAACAAGTGTAAGCCAAATCATGGAAAAACATTGACAAATATCCATATGCTTGTGGGTGTCGTTAAGGCTTTATTCGACTTCAGCTGTTTTCGCGTGATCTGCCTATCAGCATTCAACAAACGTGGCTCCTATCTCACACAGAGATTTCTTATCGATAATGCATCGCATTTTCTCGTACAGTATAACTGTGGCGTTAGGTATTGCAACCTTTCTATGATCAATCACTCAGTATCAGATTATACACATTATCGATGTGCAGTTTTAGGGCACTTTTCATGTGAATCACGTTCAGATATGCATTTCACTACTGATAACGATATCCAAGTCACTACAGGACATGTAGGCATGGGCTCTTCATAAACCACTGGCAACTTTCGATGAATTTGTGTTGGTGATAACCAAATAATTAGATTAACGCACGGGATTCCTCAGTTAAAATTGACGGCTGAAATACATCAGCCGTTGAAAATTTTGCGAGAGTGATTTCAATCATGTCGTAAAACTACCTAAGCGCAGTAATTACGGTGGTAGGTTGAACTAGGGAGCGTAAGCAACAGATGTGCAATCTACCAATCAGTTGTAAGCAGGCATTAGTGGAAACGATGAAACAACATTTCTAAATCAGTTGTTCGAGACATCCTCCAGAATGTCCTGAAGAAGAGAAAACTGTGTGACACCTGCCGCGACTTAATTGAAATGCAAAACGCGGACTGTTCTTATCTTGTAAATGTCGTCACGGGCGACGAAACTTGGTGTTATCAAGACGAATCTACCACAGAACGACAAAGTAAAGGTATTCTCAGGAAGGATCAACACCCTAACGTTAAAACCAACGGTCAACCCAATGTGACGCGTAAGTTGAACAACATCCCTCAGACGAACTTTCTGACAATTTGACGTGGTTGTAGGAACGTTCTGTGCATTGTGATCAAGTATGGGGAGGCGATGTAAAACACCTGAAACATTAGCACCACCAGCTTAACGTTTCTCTGATTTTTATCAAACCAGTCTTGGAAGTTTTTGGACTGACGTGGTAAGTTATTATGTAACGAGTACCAGGAGAACAATAACAAAACTTCGCTGATGCCTACGCCATCTCTGTCACATCGCAAGTGATGTTCTAATTGCTCTGTATACCGATATAAATATTTAAATCGCAATGTAGCTATTGAAATTCCATTAATGGTAATAGGCAACAATCACGCACATTTCATCCGTATTTACGGTAATGCGATTAGGTATTTTCCCCGTTTTATGTCAGGGCTAAATCGTGACGAAATTGGAGCGTATGCTTTCGCTGCCTGAGTTAATCTGCAAAAAGTATATCATTACCATGTTGTTGCAACACCAAAATAATTTTATTAAAATGTGGCGCTATTCATTGACTTATTCCAAGGTGCGTTCGTCAGTCATAAATATATGGGACGACACGATAATTGTCAGGTGCGGAGTTACACTCATTCCCTGAGTATGGGACCACTTTGAGTTTTTGATTGGAAATTTGGCAATGAAATACCGTAAACTGTAAAAATCATATATAGAAGTAACCACCTGGAGTGACTTATATTGGACTGACCACATCAAACTGACTGTAGAGAAATTGGACGCCAGGCTGAGCTTCACTGGCAGAATCCTAAGGCAATTATTTCATCCACGAAACACATGACTTACAAAACACTTGTAAGACCGATTTTTTATTATTGTTCACTATTATGGGCCCCATAGCAGTGTACATTAATAGAAGAATATGGGAGATCCAATGAAGGTGGACCTCGCTTCGTCACAGGAGCGTTACGAAGATGTTGAACAAACGCCAATGGTAGAAACTACAGGAGAGGCATTGTTCATTACGGAGAGGTTTTACTATTGAAACTACGCTCGCGTTATTTCAAGAAAACGTATTTCTTGTTTCAATACATATCTCGTGAAATACTCACGACAAGAAAATGTTAGATGTTGGCGCTCATACAGCCGGTAGACAGACGTTGTTCGACAGACGTTCTTCCCATGCACCCTTCGCAAATGGAACAGATACAGTAACAACAATTTTTTTGTCAGTATTACCTGTTGAAATTACCTTCTTGAAAGGATACAATCCCAGTGACGTCTATGTAACCTCTGTTATGAATACTTGGACCATTTACTGATAAAATTTTGATATTTAAATTGTCTTTACACTGAACTTGGTCTCACTTTCGTTGCTGAATACTGACTGACGAGTGTTTTTTCACAGTACCTCAAAATACCGCCTAGCCGAAAAAAACCTCATGTGTAGCCTACAGGTACTCTACTACCCGAGTAGCGGCTTCCTTTGTGCAGTGAATCCCTGGCATATCAAGGGACGTCCTACGATCAACAATCGATAAGTAGAAGGCTGCATTTGAGACTATCACACGAGTTGGCGAACCCTTTGGCTGAGACTCTGCTCCAAACCAAAGGACCCTGACCAACTCTGAGAACAATGCTGCAAGTTGCGAGCTCTGCTTGTTCCCCACATGTGAGATTATCAGCCGTCGTTTCTTCTACCAGCCACCTGTATGAAACGAGTACGGCCTCAGAACTCATATGACAGGTGCCATTGGGGCCAACATCGGCCACAAATTGCAGACGTCTGCACGCTGTATACTCAACAGCTGCATGCAGGGCTGTCTCCACTCCTTGGATGAGGTCGCTTGGCAGATGTACTGAGTGCACTTTGGCTTTCTTTCCAGCCCTGAACACTATCTGCCTTAGGAACCCCATAATATGCCCAATGATGAAGCTCCCGATAACTAGTAAAGCCGTACCCCAGTGTGCCTGCTTGTAGTCTTCTGAACGAGTGGACGCCTATGCACTCACAGGGTGAATGGGCAGTCACCACATTGCCTCTATATCTCAAGTGATGTGAAAATGTTACCACCTGCCACTCACTTTGCTAGAGGGTGGATCCACTGTGTCATGTACAGTAGGAGGGGTTTTGGTAGCAGAGCCCATGGGCGAGACAAACGACATCTGAGATGTTCCATGTGATGCGCCATATTCTTCACCTCTGCTACGCCGGCCGAAGTGGCCGTGCGGTTAAAGGCGCTGCAGTCTGGAACCGCAAGACCGCTACGGTCGCAGGTTCGAATCCTGCCTCGGGCATGGATGTTTTTGATGTCCTTAGGTTAGTTAAGTTTAACTAGTTCTAAGTTCTAGGGGACTAATGACCTCAGCAGTCGAGTCCCATAGTGCTCAGAGCCATTTGAACTATTTAGCCACCTCTGCTACACTTCAAGGCAGAAGCCTGAAGGTGAGTGACTGTAGCCAAAGCTGCCTTCAGCTGTTCACGAACTGCGGCTGGCTCCTCCTGTGTCTGCACGCAGCATGCACAAACCTACTGATCCTAGCAGGCCTAACTGAAGGATTTAACTACACTGGTGTCCAAAATTTATGCAACAAACCACCATTTCCACGTCCTGTGTCTAATTTACGATATAATCACACAACTTGTGAAACGTCCCCTTAGAAAAATTTGTGAATTACTGTGCTGATAAACCTCTTACATTATTTGATTTTCAAAGAGCTGAGCAGAACTAAACGTACTCAGACATTTCGCTCTTTACCTATTCTGATCAACATTAAACTGACACACAATATTTTTTAGCGCAACGCAATCTGACTTTCAATAATCCCTACAAAAGAATGGCCCTGACTAACATTAACCTTTCATGTATCACTGACCTCACAAAAATCTTCGTTACTCGAACTACTGCAATACAGCGAGCGCCCCTACTGGCAGCTAAATAAAAGATTCAATCTACTGAAGGCACTAACTACTGATAGGCATAGTTAGCAAATGAAAGATTTTGATAGAGAACAAACAATGTATTTACGTTAATAGTGTTCCAAAGTCATAATATATAGCAGTTCATGACATCCATTCTTACAAATGTACGGTTTCTGATGGACACACGTCCAGATCATCTGCTCTCAAAATTCCGCCATCTCTCTCCCCACATCCACCACTGCTGGCGGCTCACCTCCAACTGCGCAACGCTACGCGCTGTTAACACCCAACTGCCCAACACTACAATAGCCAACAACAATGCAAAGCAGCCACAGACTGCACACAGCACAGCCAGTGATTTTCATACAGAGCGCTACGTGGCGGTGGCGTTACCAATATAGGAACCTAAACAGTCTACTTACACCTGTCCTGTGCGGAAGATGGCATTCTGGTCAAAAGACAACTACGCCAACGATGACGCCAGAGCACCTATTAAACGGGATACTGTTTGTCGGGTAGTCCCTCATCCACAATCGCCGTGTACACAGTCATAGATGGTGCAGTATGACACAGAGAAGACGCTTACATCTGTGGTGGAGGGCTGTGGGAAGAATGGAAGCAGGACAGTCGCAAACTGATGTGGTCCATTGGTTTACTGTGAATCATTCTGTTGTTTTCCATATGTGCCGACAGTTGATAGAGACAGGAACTGTATCCTGAAGACCAGGGTGGGGCCGACAACGTGTAACATTAGAAAGAGAGAACGGTTATTTGGCTGTAGCGGCACGACGGTGCCGCATTCCTCCTGCATGGAAACTGGCATCTGACCTCGCACCATCCACTGAACGTGTTGTATCGAGGCGAACGGTGTACAGAAGGCTTCAACAGAGTGGTCTTCATTGTCAGAGACTTGCTGTATGATGCTGTGTTTCATCTTCACAGAAAGGAACGTCTAAGGTGGAGCCGTCAACAAGCCACCTGGACGGTCGAACAGTGGACCAAAGTTCTTTTCAAAGATGAGTCCTGATTTGGTCTCGACAGTGATTCTCGACGGACTCGCATCTGCAGGGAACATGGAACACGATTTCGGAAACCAAACGTTGTGGAAAGAGATTGATATCGAGGATGATCCCTAATGGTGTGGGCAGGGATTATGTTGACCACTCAAAACTTCTTCATGAAATTCCACGGTGAAATTAGTAAGGTTTAACTGCTTTCAGGTGTCGTGACGAGATCATGGGACCTCATGTGTAGTTGTTGTGAGATGCTGTGGGCCCAGACTTCGTACTACTGGACGATATTGCTCGATCTCGTAGCGGATGCGTGGTTGATGTTTTCTTGGAAGATACAGCACGCATGGCGTGTCCTGCTTGCTCCCCGATTTGAATCCCACAGAGAATGTCCGGGATGCACTAGGGATAAGGACTGCATCATGTCAGCATCCACCGACCACTCTCCAAGACTTGCGAGCAGCGCTGCAGGAAAAACGGGCGTTGTTGCCTCAACATGAGATTGATGGCAACGTTCGCAGCATGCCCCGTCATTTTTCGGGCCTGTATTGCTGCCATAGGTGACCACACGCCCACTGAGTGCATTCACCAGTTGTCAGAATGTGTGTGTAAATCTGTTAAGTTGGAAAAAACAAAGAAAATTTTTGTCTACCATTATGCACGTTGCAGTTGTTTACATTCTGTATTCTTTATATTGTTTCATACTTTACTATCACCTGATTATGCTGTTTCGTGGTAAAATAAACACAACCTTGCAAAGTTTCGGTTGAAGTTCTCTGAGGCTGTAGATACTTTGATAATGAAAAGGCTCAGTAGGCATTTCAGTTGGAGAGGAATGGACACCTCTGAAAAGGGCAATCACAGAAGTTGCACAGAAAAAGGTAGATACAAGGAAGATAAATGCGAAGAAACCATAGGTAACAGAAGAAACACCTCACCTGAGTGACGAATGAAAGGAGTGCAAAAATGTTCAGGGAAATTCAGGAATACGGAAGTACAAGTAGCTTAGGACTGGAATAAATAGGAACTGCAGAGAAGCCAAGGCGAAATGACTACATGTAAAATGTGTAGCAATCGCAAAGGAAATGATTGTCAGAAGGACTAATTCAACATGTAGAAAAGTCAAAACAATCAACGCTGAAACTAAAAACAAAGGCGGGACCATTTAAGAGTGCAGTGGGGGTTCCACTGTCAAATGCAGCGTAGAGTGCGGATAGGTGGAAAGAAGACATTGAAGGCCTCTATGAGGGAGAGGACATACCTAATGACGTGATAGAAAAAGAAACAGGAGTCGATAGGGAAGAGATGTGAGATCCAGTGTTAGAATTTGGAAGAACTTTGTAGAGGTAAAATCAAATAAGGCAGAAGTGATTTCCATCGGAAATCCTAAAATCGAGGATACGGGGAGGGGGGCGGAAGCGGCAACAAAACGAATTTTCACGGTGGTGCGTGAAATGCATGGGACTTTTGGAGAAACATCATGCAAGTAATTCCCAAGACTGCAAGAGCCGACAGATGCGAGAATTATAACACAATCAGCTTAATAACTCTTACATCCAAGTTACTGACAAGAATGAAAAAAAAATTGATGATCTGTTAGGCGACAATCACTTTGGCTTTAGCAAACGTACAGGCATCAGAGAGACAGTTCTGATGTTGTGGTTTATAGTGGAAACAAGACTGCAGGAAAATTAAGACACGTTAATACGATTTGTCGACCTTAAAACAGCGTTCGACAATGTAAAATGGTGCATGATGTTCGAAGTCGTAAGAAAAATATGGGTGAACTATAGGGAAATACGGGTAATATGCAATATGTAAAGAATCAAGAGGAAGCAATGAGAGTGAAAGCCCAAGAGCGAAGTGCAAGGACTAAAGAGGGTGTAAGATGTGGATGTAGTCATTCACCCCTGCTGTTCGATCTATACATCGAAGAAGCAATGACAGAAATAAAAGAAGGGTTCCAGAGTGGGATTAAAATCCAAGGTGAAAGGATATAAATGTAAATATTCGCTGATGACATTACTATCCGCAAGGAAAACGAGGGAGAATTACAGAATTTGTTGAATGGAATGAATAGTCTAAAGAATACAGGACATACACTCCTGGAAATTGAAATAAGAACACCGTGAATTCATTGTCCCAGGAAGGGGAAACTTTATTGACACATTCCTGGGGTCAGATACATCACATGATCACACTGACAGAACCACAGGCACATAGACACAGGCAACAGAGCATGCACAATGTCGGCACTAGAACAGTGTATATCCACCTTTCGCAGCAATGCAGGCTGCTATTCTCCCATGGAGACGATCGTAGAGATGCTGGATGTAGTCCTGTGGAACGGCTTGCCATGCCATTTCCACCTGGCACCTCAGTTGGACCAGCGTTCGTGCTGGACGTGCAGACCGCGTGAGACGACGCTTCATCCAGTCCCAAACATGCTCAATGGGGGACAGATCCGGAGATCTTGCTGGCCAGGGTAGTTGACTTACACCTTCTAGAGCACGTTGGGTGGCACGGGATACATGCGGACGTGCATTGTCCTGTTGGAACAGCAAGTTCCCTTGCCGGTCTAGGAATGGTAGAACGATGGGTTCGATGACGGTTTGGATGTACCGTGCACTATTCAGTGTTCCCTCGACGATCACCAGTGGTGTACGGCCAGTGTAGGAGATCGCTCCCCACACCATGACGCCGGGTGTTGGCCCTGTGTGCCTCGGTCGTATGCAGTCCTGATTGTGGCGCTCACCTGCACGGCGCCAAACACGCATACGACCATCATTGGCACCAAGGCAAAAGCGACTCTCATCGCTGAAGACGACACGTCTCCATTCGTCCCTCCATTCACGCCTGTCGCGACACCACTGGAGGCGGGCTGCACGATGTTGGGGCGTGAGCGGCAGACGGCCTAACGGTGTGCGGGACCGTAGCCCAGCTTCATGGAGATGGTTGCGAATGGTCCTCGCCGATACCCCAGGAGCAACAGTGTCCCTAATTTGCTGGGAAGTGGCGGTGCGGTCCCCTACGGCACTGCGTAGGATCCTACGGTCTTGGCGTGCATCCGTGCGTCGCTGCGGTCCGGTTCCAGGTCGACGGGCACGTGCGCCTTCCGCCGACCACTGGCGACAACATCGATGTACTGTGGAGACCTCACGCCCCACGTGTTGAGCAATTCGGCGGTACGTCCACCCGGCCTCCCGCATGCCCACTATACGCCCTCGCTCAGAGTCCGTCAACTGCACATACGGTTCACGTCCACGCTGTCGCGGCATGCTACCAGTGTTAAAGACTGCGATGGAGCTCCGTATGCCACGGCAAACTGGCTGACACTGACGGCGGCGGTGCACAAATGCTGCGCAGCTAGCGCCATTCGACGGCAAACACCGCGGTTCCTGGTGTGTCCGCTGTGCCGTGCGTGTGATCATTGCTTGTACAGCCCTCTCACAGTGTCCGGAGCAAGTATGGTGGGTCTGACACACCGGTGTCAATGTGTTCTTTTTTCCATTTCCAGGAGTGTATATTGACAGTAAATCGAAGAAACACGAAAATGACGAGAGGCAGCAAACATGGGAACAGCAAGAAACCCAACATCGGAATTGGTGATCACGAAATAGATGAAGCAAAGGAGTTCTGCTGCCTATGCAGCAAAATAACTCATGACCGATGGAACAAGGAGTACATAAAAAGCAGACTTGCACAGGCAAAGAGAGCATTCCTGACCTGCTAGTACCAACGTAGGTCCTAATTTGAGGAAGAAATTTCTGAGAATGATCTTTTAGAGAACAGCATTGTATGGCAGTGAGACATGGACTGTGAGAAAATAGGAAGACAATGGAAGCGTTTGATCATTGTTGAAAATTAGGTGGACTGATAAGGATTGAGGAGGTTCTCTGAGAAACAGTAAAGAAAGGAATGTATGTTATACACTGACATGTAGACGGGGCAGGACGATAGTACAACTAGTAAGATATCAGGGAAAAATGGTTCAAATGGCTCTGAGCACTATGGGACTTAACATCTGAGGTCATCAGTCCCCTAGAACTTAGAACTACTTAAACCTAACTAACCTAAGGACATCACAAACATCCATGCCCGAGGCAGGATTCGAATCTGCGACCGTAGCGGTCTTGCGGTTCCAGACTGCAGCGCCTTTAACCGCACGGCCACTTCGGCCGGCTGCATCAGGGAAAACCTTCTGTGGTATAAGTGGGGGTTTAGAGGTTACATCCAGAAAATAACTGACGACAAAGGTTGCAAGTGCTAATCTGAGATGAAAAGATGAAAAGATTGACACAGGAAAGGAATTGGTGGCGTGCCGTATTAGACAAGTCAGAAGACTGCTGAGCATTATAGTGTTAGTGCGCGCAGTCCGGAACCGCGCGACTGCTACGGTCGCAGGTTCGAATCCTGCCTCGGGCATGGATGTGTGTAATGTCCTTAGGTTAGTTAGGTTTAAGTAGTTCTAAGTTCTAGGGGACTGATGACCACAGCAGTTGAGTCCCATAGTGCTCAGAGCCATTTGAACCATTTTAATGTTAGTGATAGCAGAGATCTTATTGAAAACGACATTTTTGAATCATTACTAATCCATTATAATCTATAATTGATCCCACTATGTTTTTATCTCCAAGAAACTTTGATTTACTCTCCCCACCTTTCCCAACACTACTTGGACAATTATTACAACAGTTTTTGAATCACTTTCTAAGGCAAATTCGTGACAACCGCCACAGACAGTGTAGCGGAGTAACGAACGACACCTTAACCTATACGGCAAGCAGTCGCTTACCATGTTCTACTTTTAGTGCATTAAGGCGAATTTGTTTACTTACAAATACGAGTAGTGTTGAGTGCTCAATATATTTATAATAAATTTAGATGGCTGCATTACACGTATACTCTGAAAATCAGTGAGAAGTGCTTGGCAGAAGGTAATTCTCATTATCTCAATTATTAGTTTTTCTTCCCATTCCATTTGCGAAATGGGCGAGGGAAGACTTATTGTTTGAATGCCTCTTTGGGTTCTGTAATTGATCAAGTCCTGTCTTTGGGAACTATGAATAGGAGATTGTGATCGCACATGCCTCAATTAATACTGCCCACTGAATCCTTGTAGGGAGACAGCCACTGGTTAGTTGGTGCCTGTCTTCGAGAGTCTGACAGTATAGACTTTTTAGTGTTTCCCACTGCTGAAACAGTCCTGTGACAACTAGTGCTGCCATTCTCTGTATACATTCAACAGCCCACGTCTGAACTATTTTGTACGGGTCCCTCAAACTTGAGGAATATCCTAGAATCGGTCGCACGAGTGTTCTGTAAGCAGTCTCCTTTATAGACTGCATTTCCTCAGTATTCTGCGAGTGCAATGAATTCTGCTACCTTCTCTGCGTGCGACTGAGTCAATGTAAACATACCATTTCATATGCCCACAAAATGTTACTCTCTGGTATGTGTATGACTACAACTGTGACTCACTGATACTGTATTCTTCGTTTTCTCAAATGCAAAGTTCTAAATTTCTGAACATTTAAAGTGAGGTGCCAATATGTGTACCATACTCAGATCTAATTTACTGTTTGCATAGTTTTTTTCAAAAAATGGTTCAAATGGTTCTGAGCACTATGGGACTTAACTTCTGAGGTTATCAGTCCCCTAGAACTACTTAAACCTAACTAATCGAAGAACATCACACACATCCATACCAGAGGCAGGATTAGAACCTGCAGCCGTAGCGGTCGCGCGGTTCCAGACTGGAGCGCCTAGAACCGCTCGGCCAACCCGGCAGGCAGTTTTTTTTTTTCAAACAGCAGTTAATTGTACATAACTGCATCATCTGCGAAAAGTTAGAGGTTACCATCAGTATTGTCTGACAGGTCCTTAATGTATGGCATTAACAGTAAGGATCCAAACACACTCCCCTGAGACGCACATGAAGTTACTTCTACATCTGTCGTTGACTGTCCATCTAAGATAATTTGCTGCGTCCCCTTTGCCAGGAAATCCTCAATCCAGTCCCAAATTTCGTTTGATATCCAGTTATGTTCCTATTTTTGTTAATAAGAGTAAATAATGGTAAGGTGTTGGACGGTAAGCAGGGCACATGGGCAGCTGGAGTGGAATACTAAACACATTTGAGGATACAAAATTTTATTTTCACCAAGTTAATTAAAACAGAGCACTGGTAACAACACAATGATTAATTAGCATTTGCAAATGGCGGTGATCTACACCAATTATTCAATCTTATAAAAGTAATGGGAATAATCAAAAAATTTTAAAAGAGAAACAGCCTTATGGCCACAACAATAAATTAATAAAAAAATTTCTTCACACAAATATGATTTTAACATTACTGCAGATCTGAGCTCACTGGTAGTGAATATGAAAAATAAAAATTTGTAAAAGCTACTAGGTTTCAAAAATACTCAAATAGCAAGATCTCGTAAATACTTGAATTAACTATTATGGAAAACATTCGGCAATATGATGGTATGATAACCTGAGAGATCTACGCAACAACAAGCACATTATCGACCTTTGGCGTTCACATCGGCCGCGAGTCTGAATTCCGTGCTCGAGAGCTCAAGTGACAACAGGCAGGAGGGCCTGCGCACACCAATAACGACTTCTAGAATACACAGTTCACTAAGATACTAAAACGAACAGCCAAGTACTGGGTAGCGCCAAATGCAGGAAGAGATCTTAAACGTTATAGTGTGACAACCGCAGTTACTATTTAAGCAATAGTTCATAAAAATTCTCCAATGACGTGAAATGTCCCTTGATAAATTTATAAAGCACAGCTAGCTCAAGATGACAATGACTAGACACAACCATAAATGTCAACGCGCCATTTGCAAAATTGTTACTATGGTAGTTGACAAAAAGAAATTTGCAATCCCAATATAAATTGGCGGCTGTAATTTTATATAGAGAATAAACTTTGATTCATAAAAATCAACGCTTAACATATTAACAATAATTAATAAAAAATCGCTGAATATCGGTCGCACTTGTAATGCGACGGAACCAGGACACAGGGCACTTAGATGGACTTGCAATACCAAGTATCCCGGACCCACGTCCAGGTGGTTTATGGAACGACTAGTGAAAATCAAAGTGGCTACACGGAGCAATGATGTCCAAAGGTTCCACCACAAATGTCTCACCATTTAAAGTTAGTCCAGGAGCTCGCCGTTAACATGCACGCGGGAGGGTAAACTCCCGCGCTCTCCTCAGGATTGCAGATACACACGAATCTTAAGCAGGGCCTACGTTGAGCGGTGACTGCTTCCGCAATCCACTTCCGCTCGCCGCCACACCCACTCGCCGCAATATCATCACCGTCCCTACTCGCATTACACCAAGCAACGACTGACTACTCGCGACGCTCTGTGCGCTGTATTCCCTCTGCCACTGCCGCCAATCGAGTCTGCGTCACTGGCCCTGACCTAGTCTCTTCTCGCGAGCCGCGGCCGCCTAAATAGAGGGCGCTAGCCAACCAGGACGCCGCAAAGCGCTTAACTTCGGTAGAGAAACTATCCTGCCAAGAGCATCACAGGAAGTCACAGCTCACATACATTTCGGTAATCAAGAAATACAGCCCCTGTCTGATTTTCTTGGTTCATGCGTTTTTGAAGATCTCAGGTGAGAAGGTGCGAGTTGGGATTCGCATAACAAATGTTTTCGGAATCCATGGTGATTGACCTGAAGGAGGTCATTTCGTTTGAAGTAACTTATTACGTAGCCCGGACGAGTTCATTTCGTTCGAAGTACCTTATTACGTAGTCCACCCAGCTAGCCGCGCGGTCTAACGCGCTGCTTCCCGAGCGGCAAGGCGTGCCGATCCCTGGCACGATTCCGCCCGGTGGATTAGTGTCGAGGTCCGGTGTGCCGGCCAGCCTGTGGATAGTTTCTAAGGCGGTTTTCCATTTGCCTTGGTGAATGCGGGTTGCTTCCCCTTATTCTGCCTCACTCACACTATGTCGGCGATTGTTACGCAAACACTGTCTCCATGCATAGGTACACCTAAATTACTTTACCACGCAAACATTGGGGGTTACACTCGTCTGGTATGAGACGTTCCCGGAGGCGGGGGTTCGCTGGGGGCCGAACCGCACAATAACCCTGGGTTCGGTGTGGGGCGTCGGTGGGGTGGGTGGACTGCTGTAGCCTGTTGTGGGTTTGTGAACCACTGAGGGCTACTGCGGGGACAGAACCTCTCCATCGTTTCTAGGTCCCCGGTTCAATACACAATACACACACCTTATTACGTTGCGGCTCAGAATAGTTCAAGAAAACATGGATGCCAATAACAGTGGAAGGTTTGTGGGTGACTTCTGCTACACTTCTACTCTTTTGTGACTAGATCTTCGTCGAGGGCTCTATGATATAGTTAAAACTGGGGTAATTGAGCAGCGTATTCTTTAGAGCAAACGAGGTTTCGGTGAAAGATTTAATTTCTTTTTCCAATACCCCATTTTGGAGTGGTGGAGGAATTGGAGCGTATGAAAACGGAATTCAGCATTTATGTTCTAACTTTACTATTCTCAATTTCCATTCCTGTGTCGTCGATGAGATTCACGACACTAACTTCGGTCAAGTTACCTTCCATTACGAGCGTGGGTGCACTCAGCGACGATGGTATGACTTTCAAATGATAGAGCACAGCGAGTACTTGAACGAACTCTGACAGAAGCCCGAACAACAAGAAATGACGTTTCAGAACATGCATTGATACTATGAAATGGTGGATTGATAATCGCTAGGCACTAGCCGAAATCTAAATTTGCCGAATAAAACCTGCAAGAAAAGGACGACTGATTGCTGTGCTCTATTTGAAAACAAACTTTGGTGTCACTGATAGTTTATTAATAAGACCATGGTTTCTTTGGGGTTTGTGAGAGATCTTTTGATCGCACTCGGTTATGGTAGATGTTGAAGACTTAATGTACTGCTCTTTCTAAATGCAAACACGTTTCATTTGCGTCTCTATATACTTCTAACATTTGTTTTACAGCTATTCTGGAGTAGCCGCTGTTTTTGCTACAGAAACCGCGCAGGAAATGCATCAATTTGATGAAATATACCAGTGGCAGAATAGTTCAAGAAAACATGGACACTAATACCAGAGATAGGCCTCTGCTTTCGGGTGAACAGATCTGTAGTCTTTTCCGGGCTACTCACACCAGCAGGCTCGTGGTGGAAATCCGTAGGTTAGGTTATGACTCTTTAGTCTCCTTTCTATAGGAAGGTACGGTTAATGTCTTCAGTATTGATTTTTATTCTCAAGTACTGTTTTCGCCGCTTCTTAATATAAGTTCCTGAAGTACTTTGAAACATAAATTATTTGAAATAACAATGACAGCTTTATGAAGTATGTTTGTAGAGTTTCACAGGTGGAGTCAGTTCCCATATAATTCTTCTGAAATGCAGACGGCGTCACACTGCAAATCAGAAGAATTTTACAGATTCTTTTACAACATTAATTTTTCGTACACAGTGAACAAAAGCACCCCTTCCAGACAACACGCTAATGGGTTTAATAATTGCAGCAATAAATGATTGGTAAACAATAATTCTTACATGTACTATTTGTAAACAGCAAATATAATTAATGTGAGCAACTTCCCAAGTGGAAAGGAATAATAAATCTATTACCACATAAATGAATTTCTCTAAGTCACCTTAATAAAAGGCGATACGTGTAAAATAGGTTCCCAATATAGAAGTGACAATTTGTTCACTTCAAAACCTTTTCCAGTTGAAAACTATCGTTACAAGACTCGGAAAGAAACGTTAAGTGCTCTTGTGTTCCGACATTATGATACTTGCAATCGCCTGCAATCTGTTTATGTTATGCGAACGCCTGCTAATAGTAGCCCAACTATTTACCTTTAAAATCATAGTGTCACATTAGAATTTTCCATGTTGATATAGATAAATATTCTCTTAAGGAACCGAGAAACCACATCAGCATATGCTTCGAGATTAAGAAATTACCAGATAACCTGTATCACGAAACCAGAGTTACTCTTAAAGCAGCATATCATACCGCCTATACTTGATGCAGTCACATTATTATATGAATTACGTACATTTTATTCCGACTGCGCCACACGAACCACGTATAGGTTATAAGGAAGGAACAATTGCCTCTTATAAATGTTAGGCAACCTAAGACCGTCTCGACGTCATTGTTTTTATTATTCTCGTGAACCATTAGTCTCTCACTGACGCGCAAAAGCTTCTGTAAACTGGATCAATTTGTACTTGTCTCGAGAAGCAACTTGTTTCATATGTCCACAGTCTGTCTCACCATCTTCTCCTTTTCTTTCTTTTCCCACAGCATCGTCAGTTCTGCGGTTAGTTTCTTCTATTTCTCATCTAATGTTCTCAAGACCGACCTACTCACCGTCATTTCCCTGTTTTAAACTGACACATGTTTTATTTCTTGTCAGTGGTTCTAAATCTGTCCCTTTGCTTTCGTTTATCGTGTTACTTTCCTGCTATCACTGTGCTGTCTGATTTTTCTTGTTCTTCTACTGTATAAAATAACTGAAACAACGAGGTGGCTACACGTATGTGAGGGTAGAATGCATAGAGTTAAGATGTTTGTCTTTAGATACCAATTGAAGGTTTTCTTCGTTCAAAATCACAACCTACGGCTCTGCATCCAGGACAACGACGAGCCTAACACCCGCCTTAAGGTTTGGTGATTTCTTTTAGCAACGTTGCCATCTAGGAACTCTAAAATCACTGGATGTACAGCTGGCTATCCTTCTGCTTGCCTGTTTTTTTTCTTTCCTTTTCGTTTTCTTTTGACAGATGGAAAGCAGCTAAACAATTAGTAATCTGAAAAATATCCGAAAAGCTGCGGTGCCTGACGGGGTGGGCCACATTGTTAAAAAGGGCTACATAAATTGAGAAAGCTAATTTTAACTATGTAAAAGTGTATTGAGAGAAAGAAGAACTTATTTGCACTACGATTTACGTGTTGAGAGTGAAAAATTAATTACACATAATAATTATAATTTTTAAGAAAAATTCGTTATTACTACCGAGACAAGTAAAATCAGTCAGAAACCACCTATTTCCAGCCATTCTGGTCTTCTTATTAAAGTTTTAAGTAAGATTAATGTTGCCATTATTTGCAGCTATTTTCCACGAATGCCAATCATAACTTTAATTATATTATGCCATAAAGACAGAAAATTTCGTCTTTTGCAACTGAAATTTATTCTTGACTCCCAGACATGATTCGCCAATTCATGTTTGTGTTTTCTACTTACATTCATTTTTGTGACCTGTTCATCCGGCCATTTGTTGTTCTATATTTGCTAACTGCACATGGTATAGGTTTCTTCCACTAAATACTTCTCGACGTAACCTGTACTGTAGAAAGCTGCACATGTTTGCTCTACTCTTGGTTACATGCTATAGAGTTGTCTGAGGGATCATGGGAACTGACTCAAGGATCGTGGGAGACTGGAGTAGGGTGTTGGTTCAAATGGTTCAAATGGCTCTGAGCACTATGGGACTTAACATCTATGGTCATCAGTCCCCTAGAACTTAGAACTACTTAAACCTAACTAACCTAAGGACAGCACACAACACCCAGTCATCACGAGGCAGATAGGGTGTTGGGATCGAAATGGAATAAGAGTGAGTACTGGGGCACTGTGTGTTCGTGTGTATGTGTGTGTGTGTGTGTGTGTGTGTGTGTGTGTGTGTGTGTTTGTTTGTGTGTGAGTGTGCGCAAAAAACTCAAATATGTAATTGGAAATAGATGTAGCTAGATCTAAACAAACTGCCAAACAATCACTACAAATCTCACAACACTATATATATAATTAAACAATTTCATATGTATTATAGGCCACTGAAGGTGCCTAACATGAATAGGCAAAACACGTCCAGTCGTCAAGAAAAATTTTCAGCTGCAAAAATGGAAGTTTTCTCATCTTTATGATAAAAAAGTAATTGAACTTTAGCGTAAGATCATTGCTCTTGAGCATTTCAACTGCTGCGCATCTATGTGACATGAAGAGAGCAATACGGGTAATAACAGACGACATGGGTTTCAAAACTGGTGCAATCCCTTATCAAATTCTACGGAATACGTTGTAGAGAAATCTGTGTGCTGCTGACAACAAGGTGGTATTTGGAAGGTTGCAAGTCGTTCACCCCAAAACAAGAAAAGGAAATTTACGAGGTGCAAAACCTTGTCTCTGACAACACGAGATACTCCTTAATATCCTCTTCTTGAGGTTAAAAGTATTGGAATCCTCTAAATACTATCTGGTTGTCGGCAGCACACAGATTTTTCGTCAACGTATTTCGCATAATTCGGTAAGGGATTGCATCAGTTTTGAAACCCATGTCGTCTGTCTCAGTGACACATACATCCCAGGATTAACTAGATCTTTTGTGCGTATGTGTGTACACCATCGCTATATGAGAAAATTAATAATTTTTATATTTATTGATGGTAATATCTTAACTTTATTGGTTGATTGTTGTATTTATTGTTATTATTATTAATTATTAGTATTACTATTATTATTTATTAAAGCTCAACGTGTATTACACAGCAGTTGCAGTCAATATTTGTTGACACGAATACCAGTAAAGACAGAAGAAAAAATCTTAATTGGGATGGGACATTCCAAAGCTGCTGGCGCATTGGTCACTTGATGGCCACTGTCCACTGGCTGGCCGCCTGGGGTTGAACTGTGTAAGCATTCACTTGAACATGAACTACTGCTACAATTCCGCACTGCATTGATAATGACCTGACAGGTCGAAATCTGATCTGAGATGTGACTATAAATGTCATATTAAAGCAACTTAATTCCACGACTGATTGCTGCTCTATCTAACCCAATGTAACCACAGTCGTTGCGTGCACCCACCCCATGGAGGGCAACCTGATAATTAATCATGTGCTTTCTCTCATGGATTAACTTGTATAAATCTGTAGAAATGGGATTAAATATAAGAGACACAGTGATGGCGCTAAACGTATCGGAATACCTATACCACTCTATAAAACACGACGTTGTTACTAAATATCTCGACAAGTCCTTGACCGACTTACTTCCCATTTTTGCATGATGCTCTAATAAAGATTAAGATGGACATCCGCTTAATTTTCTTTGAACGATAATGTACAGGTTTTCTGTTAAAACATACCGCCAGAAAGAAAATGCTGTTCTTTCCTTTGCTGTCAACTTGTGCGGTTTTAGTTTTCTTTCTCGCTTTCATTAACTATGATATGTCTGGTGCGTGTGTGTGTGTGTGTGTGTTGCTTTGTTTTCTTCCTCGCAGCCAGTTTCAACAGAAATTATAAAAGTGTTATTTAGGGCTTATGGCTCATGACTGGAACACTAATACAGAATTTGAATCTGCCAAAACTTTGTAATCGTTCTCATTTACAGGTTAAAACTATTAGAAATAATCTCACTGTAGCTACTGTTCTCACAGATCCAGCAGCTGGAGAGGTCTCTCGTACCACGTATACCAGCGATCCCAACCGATTTACCCACTCGTTTTACGTGACTTCAGTTCCCCGTCAACGTTTTGTCTGGAATAACAATAGCTACGGCTCAACATGAGAGGGAAGTGTGCGTGTGTGGGTGTGGGGGGGGGGGGGGGGGGGGGGGTGGGGGGGCGCGGGAAAGGAGATGAATAGGGAGGGAGGGGCACACGAAATGAATATAGAAAAAGGAAAGGTGATTACAGATGGGGAAAAAATAGAGAGGAGGGGAGGAGGTAATGGACAGAGGATGAGTGCGAAAGAGGATGAGAAGATTGGCAAAGGGAGTGGAGAAGATGGACAGAGAGAGAGATGCGGAGGAGGACATGGAAAGAGGAAGGAGGAAGAGATGGAGAGAGAGAGAGTGGGCAGGGAGGTGGTGGACAGAGAATGAGTAGGAGAGAGATTAAGGAGATGGACAGACAGAGGGAGCTGATGGCATGGACAGAGAGAAGGGGGTAGACGTATACACAATTCCAATAAACACTGAAGAGCTAAAGAAACTGATACACCTGCCTAATATAGTGGTAGCGCCACCGCAAGCACGCAGAAGTGCCGCAACACGACGTGGCATGGTCTCGACTAAAGTCTGAACTAGTGCTGATGGGGACTGGCACCATGAATCCTGCAGGGATGTCCATAAATCCGTAGGAGTACGAGGGGGTGGAGATCTCATCTGAACAGTACATTGCATCTCAGGTATGCTTAATAATTTTCATGTCTGGGGAGTTCGGTGGCCAGCGGAAGTGTTTAAATTCAGAAGAGTGTTCCTGGAGCCCTTCCCTTCACTCAAAAAAGGGGGTAATGAAATTTTGATAGCCATATCTTTTCTGCGTGCTGTGCTTAGAGTCTGCTTTAATCCCATTACATCAGTTAATTTCATTTATGTTTCGAGTAGCCGTCATCAGTTTTTTCTTGCCTCGAACAATACAGTCGATCCATGAAGAATAGAACAAACAAGCATCAATTAACATTATACATTTTTTTGTTCGAGCCCCACGTTGGGCGCCAGTTTAATACTACTGTTTTCTTTAAAAAAAATAATGTAATACTACATTTATTGCTTTTACTGGCGGAAAATTTCTAAAATGATAAAATGGTGCATAGAAAAATTATGAAATTATATATTCCACCAACCAGCATCAGATTCCCGTCAGACCGAAGAGAACGTTGAGCAACGACATTGTTTAGAGGCCAGTGACCGATCTAAACATTACGCAGTTTGCGTAATTACATTTCCAGGATACTGACAGAAAAGACCGCTAAAAGATATCTCAGGGACGCTGAAACAAATGTTTTATAAAGTAATAGCCGATTGAACACTAGTAGCGTTTGGCTGTGGCCACCAAACAATTCGTCGGCAACTCTCCTTCGCTGCAGCCTGAAAAATTTCTAAAATGTAGCATAGTAATTTTATATGTGGAATTAAGGGTTCAAATAGCTCTGAACACAATAGGACTTAACATCTGAGGTCATCAGTCCCCTAGACTTAGAGCTACTTAGACCAAACTAACCTAAGGACATCACACACATCCATGCCCGGTTCCGGGCTGAAGCGCCTAGTACAGCTCGGTCACAACGGCCGGCTAGGAATTAATGAAAAAGGAAAGTACAGTCTTCATCAAAACACGGATTTTGAAATTAAATTACCATAATTATTTGCCAAACGTTACGGAGCGACACATTTGTGAAACAGCCATCGGAAACAAACGAGAGAGAGAGAGAGGTCACAACTCTTGCTTTTATATAATCCAAAAACAAATTACGGCAACTCTCTTCAACTTGCTTTACAGTTTCGACACATAAACATTTCTCTCGATCTTTCTGTACATTAAATCGTGGCCTTTCATACTTACTTTATAGATTTATTTACATAGAAGAAATAATGTATTTTAGCCTTAATTAAAAAAAATTGGGGCGTATTCTATTAATTAATCAAAATAGCAACATTTCACCACTCTGTTGCAATTCTGGAGGTGTGGTGTGTCGCATGTCCTGCTGACATTGTCCAGGTCCATCGGAATGCAGAATGTAGATGAATGGATGCAGGTGATCAGACAGGATGCTTACGTGCGTGTCACCAGTCAGAATCATATCTAGACGTATCAGGGGTCCAATATCACTCCAGATGCACACATCCCACATCATTGTAGAGCCTCCACCAGTTTGAACAATCCTCTGTTGACATGCAGTTTCATGAGGTTGTATCCTTACCCGTACACGTCCATCCGCTCGATACAACTTTAAACGAGACAGACGATGCAACATGTTTCCAGTTATCAGCAGCCCAATATCGGTGTTGACGGGCCATCCGAAGCGTAAGGCTTTGTGTCGTGCATGAACGGCACACGAGTGGGCCTTCGGCTCCGAAAGTCCATATCGATGCTGTTTCGTTGAATGGTTCGCACGCTGACACTTGTTCATGGCCCAGCACTGAAATCTGCAGCAGTTTGCGGAAGGGTTAGACTTTCGTCACGTTGAACGATTCTCTAAAGTCATCGTTGCTCTCGTTCTTGGAGGAACTCTTTCCAGTCGCAGCGATATCGGTGATTTGATATTTTACACGATTCCTGATATTCACGGTACACTCGTGAAATAGTCCTGCGGGAAAATCGCCACTTCACCGCGACCTCGGAGATGCTGTGTCCGATCGTTCGTGCACCGACTATAACATCACGCTCAGACTCTCTTAAATCTTGATAACCTTCCAGTGTAGCAGCAGAAACCGAGCTAACAACTGCACCAGAGAATTATTGTCTTCTATATGCGTTGCCGACCGCATCGCCGTATTCTGCTCGTTTACATTGTATTTGAATACGCATACCTATACGATTCGATGGCGCTTCAGTTTCTACACTACTAGCCATTAAAATGGTAACACCATGAAGACGACGTGCTACAGACGCGAAATTTAACCGACGGAAGAAGATGCTGGGATATGCAAATGATTAACTTTTCAGAGCATTCACACAAGGTTGGCGCCGGTGCGACACCTACAACGTGCTGGCATGAGGAACGTTTCCAACCGATTTCTCATACACAAACAACAGTTGACCAGCGTTGCCTGGAGAAACGTTGTTGTGATGCCTCGTGTAAGGAGGAGAAATGCGTACCATCACGTTTCCGACTTTGATAAAGGTCGGATTGTAACCTATCGCGATTGCGGTTTATCGTATTGCGACATTGCTGCTCGCGTTGGTCGAGATGCAATGACTGTTAGCAGAATATGGAATCATTGGGTTCGGGAGGGTAATATGGAATGCCGTTCTGGATCCCAACGGCCTCGTATCATTAGCAGTCGAGATCACAGGCATCTTATCCGCAAGGCTGTAACGGATCGTGCAACCACGTCTCGATCCCTGAGTCAAGAGATGAGGACGTTTGCAGGACAACGACGACGTTTGCAGCAGCATGGACTAGAGAGACCATGGCTGCGGTTACCCTTGACGCTGCATCATAGAGGGGAGATGGTGTACTCGACGACGAACCTGGGTGCACGAATGGCAAAACGTCATTTTTTCGGATGAATCCAGGTTCTGTTTACAGCATCATGACGGTCGCATCCGTGTTTGGCGTCATCGCGATGAACGCACATTGAAAACGTGTATTCGTGATCGCCATACTGGCGTATCACTCGGCGTGATGGTAGGGGGTGCCATTGGTTACACGTCTCGGTCACCTCTTGTTCCCAGTGACGGCACTTTGAACAGTGGACGTTACGTTTCAGATGTGTTACGACCCGTGTCTCTACCCTTTATTCGATCCATGTGAAACCTTACATTTCAGCATGCACGACCGCATGCTGCAGGTCCTCTACGGGCCTTTCTGGATACAGAAAATGTTCGACTGCTGCCCTGGCTAGCACATTCTCCAGATCTCTCACCAACTGAAAACGTCTGATTGTAAAGTGTCAGACACAGACACCACGCAGAATGTTAGATGGTCAATCGTGGCCGAGCAACTGGCTCGCGACAATACGCCAGTCACTACTCTTGATGAACTGTGGTATCGTGTTGAAGCTGCATGGGCAGCTGTACCTGCACACGCCGTCACAGCTCTGTTTGAGTTAATGCCCAGGCGTATCAAGGCCGTTATTACGGCCAGAGGTGGTTGTTCTGGGTACTGATTTCTCAGGATCTGTGTACCCAAATTGCGTTATTTGTCCAATGAATACCCGTTTATCATCTGCATTTCTTCTTGGTGTAGCAATTTTAATGATCAGTAGTGTATTTATCAACTACGAAGCATTATCGAATTTGCTAGTGTAAACAGACCATCATATCCTACTTTCACAAGCAAGTGCAGCGCAGGTTGAAGAGCATTGTGTCGAGTGTATCGTTGTTTATTTTAAAGTATTTTCGAAAGAGTTTTTCTAATGAGATTTTGGAGCACTTGAAGAGATGTCAATATTATATCCAGTTGAAAGAATTTTACAAATCTCATGATTTTGTTTTGTCAGCAGAATCTGTGTTTTAGTTGTTTGAGAGTGTTCCGATTTTTAGGGACAGCGGTGTATAGAGGGAGTTTTTGGCGGCGTTGATCGCTGGCGAGGCTTAATCTCGTTGGCCGCCTTGGCCCACGGGAGGCAAGGCAGGCAGGCAGCGGTGAGCCCCGGGCTTAAGACGGCCGCGCGGCAATTGTCGGCGCCCGCAGCGCGGCCTTTGAGGCGGCCGTGTAATCAGCGGGACGAGCTTTCCTAATCCGGGGCGCCGTGCGATTAGCCCAGCAGCACAGCAGCCGCGGAAGCAGCAGCGGCGGCTGCAGCAGCAGCAGCAGGGCAGCGAGGCGGCGGCGGGGCCCCCGATTAGCGGGATCAAGCGGCGGATTACCTCGGGGGCGCGCACTGGGACCAGTCGTTGGCGGTGCAGGGGCAGCACTAACCTGCAGCTCCAGTGCGTCTGGAAACGTCTGCTGTATCCGAGTTGTTCATCTCTTGGAAAAATCGCTAATTTACTGACAGCACAAAGTTTGATTTATGTGTAATACACTGTCGAAAAAAGTCACAACAGTAAAAAGGAGTTGTGCGACATAAACGAAGGTTTCTACAGCTTCTAACAATACCACCACTTACAAAGTGGGTTACAAATCAGATTAATAATGAAACTTCCTGGCAGATTAAAACTGTGTGCCGGACCTAGACTCGAAATCGGGACTTTTGCCTTTCGCGGTGTAATGGATCTGGGAGATGTTATTTTTTTACCGTATTTGTCGATACTGAATTGAAAATGTTTTCTTATATTTTTTGTCAGAATTTATTATAATTTGTCTTATTATATGTTAATTTACTTCTGTTTTTGAGAGTAAAAGCATATTGATTACTATTAGAAAATGTATCGAAGAATAGCAAAGAAACTGATTGTGTAAAATATCTTAGACGTTGGAGTAGTCTTTGAGTATAGTCAGTCCGAGTCGGAAGCTAACTCTTGGTGTGTGTTGACGGAAGAACAATGTGAAGGTCGCAGTCATAAATAATTTTGAATTATGTTAACTATTATTTTTGTATTATCTGAAAAGAAGAAACTACATTGGAAGAAACTGTATTTGAAACACCAAAATGAGAGAAACACGTTGAACCACGTCATTTTCTGCAGCCGACAACGATGCATTGTGGAATCATACTTAGACAACTGAAGCCAAGACTTATATTTGCTTGCAAACGTCTAATGGAAAAGGTACTGTCACGAAATATGACAAATTTAAGTTTATAAAAAAAAATAGTGACCATATTTTCAACCTGTGTAATAGCCGGGAAGCCATATTTCAGCGGGCAAGTGCTCTACCAAGGTAGGAGGCGAGGTACTGGCAGAAGTAAAGCTGTGAGGACGGGGCGTGAGTCGTGCTTGGGTAGCTCAGTTGGTAGAGCACTTGCCCGCGAAGAGCAAATGTACCGAGTTCGAGTCTCGGTCCGGCACACAGTTTTACTCTGCCATATCGGCGCACACTCCGCTGCAGAGCGAAAATCTCATTCTGGAAACATCCCCTAGGCTGTCGCTAAGCGATGTCTCCGCAATATCCTTTCTTTCAGGAGTGCTAGTTCTGTAAGGTTCGCAGGAGAGCTTCTGTAAAGTTTGGAAGGTAGGAGGCGGGGTACTGGGAGAAGTAAAGCTGTGAGGACGGGACGTGAATCGTGCTCGGGTAGCTCAGTTGGTAGAGCACTTTCCCAGGAAAAGCAAAGGCCCCGAGTTCGAGTCTCGGTCCGGCACACAGTTTTAATCTGCCAGGAAGTTTCATATCAGCGCACACTCCGCTGCAGAGCGAAAATCTCATTCTGGAAACATCCCCTAGGCTGTCGCTAAGCGATGTCTCCGCAATATCCTTTCTTTCAGGAGTGCTAGTTCTGCAAGGTTCGCAGGAGAGCTTCTGTAAAGTTTGGAAGGTCGGAGGTGGGGTACTGGCAGAAGTAAAGCTGTGAGGACGGGGCGTGAATCGTGCTTGGGTAGCTCAGTTGGTAGAGCACTTTCCCACGAAAAGCAAAGGTCCCGAGTTCGAGTCTCGGTCCGGCACACAGTTTTAATCTGCCAGGAAGTTTCATATCAGCGCACACTCCGCTGCACAGCGAAAATCTCATTCCAGATTATTAATGTTGCTCACGCAGCGTATGTTCGCTTTATCGGGCAACAACGAAGTTATTGACTGTATCGTCAGAATGGAAATAATGAAATCACTATAAAAATGTCATTAATTTTGGCACTTACCTTGAATGGATTCCCACGTAAATTTCGTCGAAGTTGTTATGGCTCGTCTTGTTGATTCTAGAGAGATTCCACTATGACTGCTAGAAAGTCCAGATTTGTATTTTAGTAATATTTGAAGACCTAACAAATGCGTTTTTCTGGAATTTCTTAATGATCAAACAATCCCAGATCAGAACTACAGTATGGTAAAAATAATTTTTGACTTGGTGTTTACGATCCACATCGATAAATCGTATTAACGTGCCTTAATTTTTCTACACTAATCAACCACAACATCAGAATTGTCTTTCTGGTGCCTTTACGATTGCTAAAGCCAAACTGACCGTCGCCTAAGAGTTCATCAATACTTTCCTTTCCATTCTTGTCAGCAACTTGGATGTTAGAGTTATTAAACCGACTGTGTTATAATTCTCGCCCCTGCCGGCTCTCGCAGTCCAGGGAACTACGGGCATGATATAACTGCGTAGGTTTGTTACATTATGACGCGGTACCAAACCCAGAAAACTTTTATGTCGTACGTGCATGATGTTTCTCCAAAACTATCCTCCATTTCACGCATCACCGTTAAAGTTCGTTTTGTTCCCGCTTCGCCGGCCGCTGTGGTCGAGCGGTTCTAGGCACTTCGGTCCGGAACCACGCGGCTGCTACGGTCGCTTGATGTCTCCTGGAGAAACACTGGGCCATGCTGCCTCTATAGCCGTCAGTAATTGAGAAAATGTTGCCTGTTCAGGATTCTATTCACGAACTAACCTCTCAGTTGCTGTTGTTGTTGTTGTTGTGGTCTTCAGTCCAGATACTGGTTTGATGCAGCTCTCCATGCTACCCTATCCTGTGCAAGCTGCTTCATCCCCAAGTACCTACTGCAACGTACATCCTTCTGAATCGGTTTTCTGTATTCATGTCTTGGTCTCCCGCTACGATTTTTACTCTCCACGCTGCACTCCAATACTAAATTGGTGATACCTTGATGCCTCAGAACACGCCCTGTCTACCGATCCCTTCTTCTAGTCAAGTTGTGCCACAAATTCTTCTTCTCCCCAATCTATTCAGCACCTCCTCGTTAGTTACTTGATCTATCTATCTAATCTTCAGCAGTCTTCTGTAGCACCAAATTTCGAAAGCCTCTATTCTCTTCTTGTCTAAACTATTTATCGTCCATGTTCCACTTCCATACAAATACTTTCAGAAAAGACTTCCTGACACATCTATGCTCGATGTTAACATATTTCTCTTCTTCATAGCCGGACGGTGTGGCCGAGCGTTCTAGGCGCTTCAGTCTGAAACCGCCCGACCGCTACGGTGGCAGGTTCTGATCCTGCCTCGAGCATGGATGTGTGTGATGTTCAAATGGCTCTGAGCACTATGGGACTTAACAGCTGTGGTTATCAGTCCCCTAGAACTTAGAACTACTTAAACCTAACTAACCTAAGGACATCACACACACCCATGCCCGAGGCAGGATTCGAACCTGCGACCGTAGCAGTCGCGCGGTTCCGGACTGCGCGCCTAGAACCGCGAGACCACCGCGGCTGGCTGTGTGTGATGTCCTTAGGTTAGTCGGGCTTAAGTAGTTCTAAGTCTAGGGGACTGATGACCTCAGACGTTAAGTCCCATAGTGCTCAGAGCCATTTGTACCATTTTTTGTTGCCTCTCCCGCCCCCCCCCCCCCCCTCCTCCTATCAATGATTTTAGAATTTCCGATGGAAATCGCTTCTGCCCTATTTGATTTTACCTCTCCAAAGCTCTTCCAAATTCTAACACTGGATCTCCCATCTCTTCAGTACCGACTTCTGTTCCTTCTTCTGTCACGTCATCAGGTAAGTCCTCTGCCTCACAGATGCCTTCAATGTCTTCTTTCCACCTATCCGCTCCCTACCCTGCATTTGACAATGGAAACCCGCACTGCACTCTTAAATGTTCCAACCCTTGCTTTTAGTTTCAGCGGTGATTGTTTTGACTTTCCTATAAGTTGAGACAGTCCTTCTGGCAATCATTTCCTTTGCGATTTCTACACATTTTACATGTAGTCTTTTCGCCTTGGCTTCTCTGCAGTTCCTATTTATTCCAGTCCTAAGTTACTTGTACTTCTGTATTCCTGAATTTCCCTGAACGTTTTTGTACTTCCATCTTTCGTCACTCAGTTGAGGTACTTCTTCTGTTACCTTTGGTTTCTTCGCAGTTACCCTCCTTGTGTCTACCTTTTTCTTTGCAACATCTGTGATTGACCTTTTTAGAGGTGCCCATTCTTCTCCAACTGAAATGCCTACTGAGCCTTTTCATCATCAAAGTACCTACAGCCTCAGAGAACTTCAAGCGTATAAGGGTATCTCTTCATTCCGTAGTACTTCTGTATCCCAATACTTTGAGCATTGATTCTTCCTGACTAGTTTCTTAAACTTTAGCCTAATCCTCATAATTACATATCTCTTCCTGGGTACACCTTAGAGTCTAATATCTGAGCCGCGTGGGGTAGCTGAGCGGTCAGAGGTGTCTTGTCAGTGTCCGTGTCGCTTCTCTCGTCGGAGGTTCGAGTCCTCCCTCGGGCATGGGTGTGTGTGTGTCGTCCTTAGCGTAAGTTAGTTGACGTTAGATTAAGTAGTGTGTAAGCTTAGCGACCGATGACCTCAGCAGTTTGGTCTACACAAATTTAAAAAAAAAAAAAAAAAAAAATGGAAGTCTTTGACCAAGATGTAATTTAACAAAATCTTCCTGTCTCTCCCAGCCTTCTTCAATTATACTTTCTTCTCTTGTGATTCTTAAACAGATTACTCGTTATAAGTATCTCAAACTTACTGCACACCTCAATAGTCTTTCTCATCTCTTATTCCTGTTACCAAGCCCATATTCTCCCCTAATCCTTTCTTCTATTCCACCCCTTACAACCGCATTTCAGTCCTCCATAATTATTATATTTATCTACCTTTATGCACTGAACTACCTATTCACTATCCTAATATACTTTGTCTTTTCATCTTCTCCTTGCAATGTCCCCATGTATACCTGAACTATTGTTGGCTGCTATTTATAGCTGAAATTTATTGCAGAACTCATTTAGTCTTTCATCTGTCTCATTCCTAGTGCCAAACCAATATTCTCCCGTAACCCTTTCTTCTACTCATTCACCTGCAACTGCATTCCTATCCTCCACGGCTATCAGACTTTCCTCTCTGTTTACGTTATGAATTACTCATTCAGTACCCTCATGTACTTTCTCAGTCTCTTCATATTTGGCCATCGACGTCAGCATGTGTACCTGAAATAGGCGTTACCAGCGTTTATTTGCTGTAGATTCTGATGACAACAATCCTATCACTGAACTGTTCACAATGACTCACTTTCTGCCATACATTCCTATTCATAATGAACTCAAAGCTCGTTATTCCATTTTGTGCTGCTATTGATATCACCCTATACTAGTCTGACCAGAAATTCTTGTCTTCTTTCCATCCACTTCAGTTACCGTCACTTGAGCCTTAGTATTTCCCTTCTCATATTTCCTAGCTTCCCTACCTCCTGACATTCCACCTCCTGCCATTCCACGCCCTCATTCATAGAACATTATTGTTGGGTTATTTGACATTTTCCTCGTGGTTACCTCCCCCTTGGCAGTCCCATCACAGAGATCCAAATGGGGGACAAGTCCAGAATCTTGTGCCAAAGGAGAGATCATCATCACACTTTTTAATTACAGGCCATATGTCCTGTGTATACACGTTACGTGTCTTTAATGAAATGGCTTCCATTGCCGTATCCATCCTCATGCCATTGATCATTGCTGATTCTTCCACTTTCGAGAGGCCGTTTCCCACCCCAAGGGCAAGAGAGCGTCCTGAACCTTTACCCAATTTTCCGCCCCCTTTGACAAGGTTGTTGGCAGAATGAGGGTGACTCCTTATGCCGGAAGTCATCAGTCGCCATTGCTGATGATTTTTATTCAAAATTGAAGAGGTGGCAGTATCTGAACCCAGGACCAAGAACGTTTCGATTATTAATCAAAGGCCCTACTCAAGATCACTAACCATCAGTGAAGCATCACGAAGTAAGTTCGGTGTTGACACCGCTCCCACACATCCTCGACTCGTTGATGACATCCAGAGGCTGCCAACAGTGACAAATTGAGCTTCCATGTGCTGTGGCTTCTGAACACATGTTCTTGAGGGAGTTATATGGTACACAGATAAGATAGATGGTCGGTAAAGGCACTGGGCCAACGTTCCACATCGACCATCCTACCTCGTGGGCCACCAGAAATATATATCCGATCAAAATGGCTCAAATGGCTCTGAGCACTATGGGACTTAACATCTATGGTCATCAGTCCCCTAGAACTTAGAACTACTTAAACCTAACTAACCTAAGGACATCACACAACACCCAGTCATCACGAGGCGGAGAAAATCCCTGACCCCGCCGGGAATCGAACCCGGGAACCCGGGCGCGGGAAGCGAGAACGCTACCGCACGACCACGAGCTACGGACCGATATCCGATCACGTCGGCTCGGCGAGTGACTAGTAAAAAATGTATATCCCTAACGATTCCCATGGATTTTGTCACATATATCTGAATGTCCATTTCTCGGAATATTGATTGTAGCTCAGGACAGATATTGTAATGTGAAGTTTGATCGTTTGGGGCTAATGCACAGTTGAAGTCACCACCCACCAGGAATTCATCGAACATGCCAGTAAATAATGGCGTGGCTCGTCTGCTTTCTGTGCCAGATTCCATGAACTGGCACAGTCCCTGTGCCGAAGGTATATAAGCCAGGTAACGAGCTGGGATCCTCTCTTAGACCAATATCGCCATTCCACTGTCACTGTCTGAGTATGGCGCGGTGTAGGAGATGTAGCAGTGAGCTTCCTGGATCGCAGTAATACAGATTTCCTACACCATCACTATCAGAAGCATACAGCATATCCCAGAAAAGCTGTTTTTTCACAGGCGATCTAATAGTGTTTTCCGCAACTGTCCCTATATCGTATGCCTGGATGCGCGTACCTGTCCTCTTTGCAATATGGTGAATGGCGGAAACCCTTCACAATTGCTTTAAAAGAAGACCAATCAGCTAATTGGATACCTCTGAGTTTGGTATCAAAGGTTGGATCTTTTAGCAATTTTCTTATTTGTGGTTCAACAAATGTACCCTCTTTCAGCTTTACCGGACTTAATATGGGAAACTTTTCTTTTAAGTGATCGAAGGCTTCACATTCTTTATCCAGGGCTTGTAAAAACTTCCTGATAAGGCGCAACTTGATATGAAGAGGAGGCAAGATGATTTTATCGGGCTCAACCAATGGGGTACTGTTCACATTTACGTTTCCAGGAACATGTGACTTCCTTACAGGCCATTCCTTGACTGTATAGTGGTTCTTGGTTTCACGGCTGCTCCAAAGTCATAAAAAGCAGCAGCATTTCGTTAATCCAGCCTGTAGACCTGTAAGGGGTGCAACAACTTCTAAATCACAGCAAAGCTGCCACTCATGATCCTTACATTTGATTGCCTCTTGCAGCAAAGCCATGGTTTCATAGGTTTCTTTCATGTCTAGTGTGTAAGCCAAAGTACCGATGGAAAAGCATTGCCATTATGCAGTAGTACCGCTTTCAAGCTGGTTTTACTGGAGTCAATAAATATTCCGCCACTCCTGTGTATTATGTTGTACACCTAGCTGCATCATCACACCACTGAATTCTGCATATCGAAATATTGAGCGAAGGAAGCACCTCTTGATCTGAAATAGGAAATTTTTGTCCCTGGAGCTAGAAGGTTCCGTTGTTGCAGTCTCGACCCCAAGAGTTTAGCTTGCTGTTTTGAAAGTTTTAGATCGCGAACCAAATCGATAATCCATTTTGATTAAAGAGCTGAGGTGAAGTGTTATGATATTGAGGGCAGTACTCTTCTATATGCTCAATACTTCCTGATTCACTTGACATGGTGTCTGGTTCCGTGGCTTTCAAGTTACAGCAAGGAACAGGCAACCCGTCATCATGGGGCACAGACAAATTCACTGAAGATAAATTTGGATACGTTATTTTATGTCTAGTTTTGCTTGAATGTCCCGAAATATTTGTAAGACAGAAGTAACAGTTTGAATAATGGTAATTAGCTCACATCACACCATCGGAACAGCGAATGGCATGGCTTGGCGTTTTCCTTTCAACCTCTCGGTTAAGCTTGTAGTACAGGCTATGCAGGCAATATGAGGTGCAAAATTTTTTCTTGATCACCAATAGGACAATCAAAATACAATTTATATGCCTTCTTAACCAAATCAGTGATTGGTTTTCTTTTGGCTTTTGGAGTGAATTTCTCACACACATAACAAAACTGGTTGGGGTGGTTCAGACAGCAACGAGATTTACTAGATGCCATTCTTTTTAATGTATGTTTTAACCACAAAAAGTTTGCACTATTTTCACAGGAAACAATCACTGAGGATCTCTTTCACACCACTGGATTACCACACCAACCATTTACTGGCGGTTTGTAGATCTTCTACCTCTACTCCGCAAATCAAAAACAAACAATTAAACATCAAAACAAAAGAACAACAAAAAGCGAAATACTGAATAAGAAAAATAAAAAGAAACCATTAAAAACTCAAAAATGGTACGTGCCAGAAGATTTTGAAAGGTATATTCGGATTCTATACACCTAAGTAAACGCTAGTTGATGTATCACATCCCAGATGCAGTGTTTTCCACATATTCCTTTCCTTTCCGATTCTGCGCAGAACCTCCTCTTTCTTTACTTTATCCATCCGCCTCCTTTTCAAAATTTGTCTGTAGCACCACATCTCAAATGCTTCGATTCTCTTCTGTTCCGATTTTCCCACAGTCCACGTTTCGCTACTACACACTACTGTACTCCAGACATACATCCTCAGATATTTCTTCCTCAAATTAAGGCCGTATTTGATATCGGTAGACTTCTTTGGCCAGAAATGCCCTTTTTGCCATTGCTAGTCAGCTTTTGATGTCCTCCTTGCTCCGACCGCCATTGTTTATTTTACTATTTCCTTAAATTCATCTACTTCGTCACCATCAATCCTGTTCTCATTTTCTCTACTTCTCAATACCTTCCTTTCTTCAGTCCATACTGTGTCCTCATTAGACTGTTCAATCTATTCAGCACCTCATGTAATTCTTCTTCACTTTCACTCAAGATAGCGATGTCATCAACCAATCATATCATTGATACCCTTTCACCCACTCCTGAAACTTCCTTTTATTTACATCATTGCTTCCTCGATGTACAGATTGAACAGTAGGGGCGAAAGGCTACATCTTAGTCTTACAGCCTTTTTAATCCGAGTACTTCGTTCTTGGTCGTCCACTCTTATTATTCCCTCTTCGCTGTTGTACATATTGTGTATGACTCGTCTCTCTCTTACCCCTACTTTTATCAGAATATACAACTTGCACAATTTTACATTGTCGAACGCTTTTTCCAGGTCGACAAACCCTATGAACGTGTCTTGATTTTTCTTTAGTCTTGCTTCCATTATCAACCACAACGTCAGAATTGCCTCTCTTCCACCTTTACCTTTGCTAAAGCCAAACTGATCGTCATCTAACAGATCCTCAGTTTTCTTTTCCATTCTTCTGTATATTATTCTTGTAAGGAACTTGGATGCATGAGCTGTTAAGCTGATTGTGCGGTAATTCTCGCACTTGTCAGCTCTTGCCGTCTCCAGAACTGTGTCGATAATGCTTTTCCGAAAGGCAGATGGTATTTCGCCAGACTTATACATTCTACACAGCAACGTGAATAGTCGTTTTGTTGCCACTTGCCCCAATGATTTTAGAAATTCTGATGGAATGTTATCTATCCCTTCTGCCTTATTTGATCGTACGTCCTCCAAAGCTCTTTTAAATTCTGATTCTAATACTGGATTTCCTATCTCTTCTGAATCGACTCCTGTCTTTTCTTCTATCAGACAAACCTTACCCCTCATGGAGGCTTTCAATGTATTCTTTCCACCTATCCGCTCTCTCCTTTGCGTTTAACATTGGTATTCCCTTTGCACTCTCAATGTTACCACCCTTGCTTTTAATGTCACTGAAAGTTGTTTTGACTTTCCTGTATGCTGCTCTACCGACAATCATTTATTACTCGATGTCTTCACATTTTTCCTGCAGCCATTTAATCTTAGCTTCCCTGCACTTCCTATGTATTTCATTCCTCATCGATTTGTGTTTCTCTATTCCTCAGATTCCCGGAACATTTTTGTACTTCAACGATCAGTTCAAGTATTTCTTCTGTTACCCACGGTTTCGTCGCAGATACCTTCTTTGTACCTACGTTTTTCTTTCCAGCTTCTGTGCTGGCCCTTTTTAGAGATGTCCATCCCTCTTCAACTGTACTGCCTACTGAGCTTTCCTTATTACTGTATCTGTGCCCTTAGAGAACCTCAACCGTATTTCGTCATTCGTCAGTACTTCCGTATGCGACTTCCTTGCCTACTGATTCTTCATGTCTTAAACTTCAACCTACTCTTCGTCACTACTATTTTGAGATAAGAGTCTATGTCTACTCCTAGGTACGCCTTGCAATGCGGTATCTGATTCAGGAAATTCTGTCTGACCATGATGTAATCTATTTGACATATTCGCGTATCACCGGGCCTTTTTCAAGTATACTTCCTCCTCTTGTGACTGTTCAACAGAATATCCACTATAACTTGCTGAAACTTGTTACAGAACTCAATTAGTCTTTCTCCTTTCTCATTCCTTGTCCCAAGCCCATATTCTCCTGTAACCATTTCTTCTTCTCCTTCCCCTACAACTGCATTCCAGTCGCCCGTGACTATTAGATTTTCGTCCCCCTTTACATATGCATTACCCTTTCAATATCCTCATACACTTTCTCTATCTGTTCATCTTCAGCTTGCGACGTCGCCATGTATACCTGAACTATCGTTGTCGGTGTTGCTTTGCTGTCGATTATGACAAGAACAACTCTGTGAGTGAACAGTTCGCAATAACACACTCTCTGCCCTAGCTTCCTATGCATAAGGAATCCTGCTACTGTTATACAATTTTCTGCTCCTGTTGATATTACCCTATACTCATTTGACCAGAAATAGTTGCCTTCATTCCATTTCACTTCACTGACGCCTACCATATCTAGATTGAGCATTTACATTTTCCTTTTCAGATTTTCTAGTTTCCGTACTACGTTCAAGCTTCTGACATTCCACTGCCCGATTGGTAGAACGTTATCCTTTCGTTGATAATTCAGTCTTTTTCTCATGGTAACCTCCCCCTTGGCAGTCCTCTCCCGGAGATCCGAATGGGGAAAATTCCGGAATATTTTGCCAGTGGAGAGATCATCATGAATATGAAGTTGAAAGGAGTGCAGTTTTCAGGTAATGGGGACCTTCTGAGTGCTTGGGACAACGAGTGTGCCTCACTCTCTACAGAAAGTTAGGGAACTGGTATAGGGGTCGGTTTCCGAGGATGGAGTTCTGTATTCAATGTGGCGGAAATTATTTTGAAAACATTAAATAAGTAAGGCTGTATTGCAAAACTTTCCTAGTTTTGTGTTAGCAGAAGAGCCAACACCGTGTTACTAGAGGAAGCCGAAATGCACGCGTTTTAGCTCACGCGGGCTGGCGTGAGGAGGGAAGGACTATACTGACGTGAGGTCTGGAACATGACAAGGATTAGAATTCAGAAACCGGACGTAATTAGTTTGATACTTAACTTTAATCCATTAATGATGAACGTCGCTCTTGACGGTACATGATTCACAATATTATCTGTTGAGAATACATTCATAGTAACTGAATATGGCTCCTTGCTAGGTCGTAGCAAATGACGTAGCTGAAGGCTATGCTAAACTGTCGTCTCGGCAAATGAGAGCGTATGTAGTCAGTGAACCATCGCTAGCAAAGTCGGATGTCCAACTGGGGCGAGTGCTAGGGAGTATCTCTAGACTAGACCTGCCGTGTGGCTGCGCTCGGTCTGCAATCACTGATAGTGGCGACACGCGGGTCCGACGTATAGTAACGGACCGCGGCCGATTTAAAGGCTACCACCTAGCAAGTGTGGTGTCTGGCGGTGACACCACACCTAGTACCCTTTGCATGTTGTGCTTGTGAACTCGGGGCTCGCTGGAGCGTATGTTACGGGTGAAGGATTCTGACAATGTGCTCTGCAGCGTACGCGTCTGCCACGGTGAGCGCGCTGTCCGTGGCGGGAATGCTATGGTGGTCGAGCGCTCCGCGCCCGCGGCCGGTGGGCCGGCCGCTGCTGACCTGCTGGTCGCTGACCGCGCTGCTGCTGGGCTGCCTCTACAGCAGCCGGCTCTTCTCCACGCTCACCGCGCCGCGCGAGCTGCCGCCCCTGGACACGGTCGCGGCCATGATGCGGCACGGCTGCACCTGGGGCATGCCCACCAAGATGACCAGGGACTATATCTTCAACTCCGAGGTGAGCAGTCTGCCAGCTGTGCCTTGTCTTTTGCTGGTGCCTTGTCCAGCGGTTTCGAAGGGTTGGCATGGTTAGGAACGGATTTGGCAAGGTTAGTTTTAAGGGGGGGGGGGGGGGCTGGATGCCCTTCATACCGCCACCCCGTTCCCCCCCCCCCCCCCCCAGGACGGAAGTAATGTACCCCAGCTGTCTGTGTCTAGTGCAATCCATGGAATAATGCGAACGTGTTCAGATGTCTGCAAATCGTGTAACTGAGGCGTAACGTGGGGATCAGCCCGGTATTCACCTAGTGGTATGTGGAAAACCGCCTAAAATCCACATCCAGGCTGGCCGACACACCGGCGGACATCGGTAACCCTCCGGGTGGACTCGACTCAACACATCGCTGGATGTTCCCTAGAGAAACATTGATCCATGCTGCCTCTATTTTTTTTTGGTCTGATAGACTGGTTTGATGCGGCCCGCCACGAATTCCTTTCCTGTGCTAACCTCTTCATCTCAGAGTAGCACTTGCAACCTACGTCCTCAATTATTTGCTTGACGTATTCCAATCTACGTCTTCCTCTACAGTTTTTGCCCTGTACAGCTCCCTCTAGTACCATGGAAGTCATTCCCTCATGTCTTAGCAGATGTTCTATCATCCTGTCTCTTCTACTTATCAGTGTTTTCCACATATTCCTTTCCTCTCCGATTCTGAATAGAACCTCCTCATTCCTTACCTTATCAGTCCACCTAATTTTCAACATTCGTCTATAGCACCACATCTCAAATGCTTCGATTCTCTTCTGTTCCGGTTTTCCCACAGTCCATGTTTCACTACCATACAATGCTGTACTCCAGACGTACATCCTCAGAAATTTCTTCCTCAAATTAAGGCCGGTATTTGATATTAGTAGACTTCTCTTGGCCAGAAATGCCTTTTTTGCCATAGCGAGTCTGCTTTTGATGTCCTCATTGCTCCGTCAGTCATCGGTTATTTTACTGGCTAGGTAGCAGAATTCCCTAACTTCATTGACTTCGTGACCATCAATCCTGATGTCAAGTTTCTCGCTGTTCTCATTTCTACTACTTCTCATTACCTTCGTCTTTCTCTGATTTACTCTCAAACCATACTGTGTACTCATTAGACTGTTCATTCCGTTCAGCAGATCATTTAATTCTTCTTCACTTTCACTCAGGATAGCAATGTCATCAGCGAATCGTATCATTGATATCCTTTCACCTTGTATTTTAATTCCACTCCTGAACCTTTCTTTTATTTCCATCATTGCTTCCTCGATGTACAGATTGAAGAGTAGGGGCGAAAGGCTTGTCTTACACCCTTCTTAATACGAGCACTTCGTTCTTGATCGTCCACTCTTATTATTCCTTCTTGGTTGTTGTACATATTGTATATGACCCGTCTCTCCCTATAGCTTACCCCTACTTTTTTCAGAATCTCGAACAGCTTGCACCATTTTATATTGACGAACGCTTTTTCCAGGTCGACAAATCCTATGAAAGTGTCTTGATTTTTCTTTAGCCTTGCTTCCATTATGAGCCGTAACGTCAGAATTGCCTCTCTCGTCCCTTTACTTTTACTAAAGCCAAACTGATCGTCACCTAGCGCATTCTCAATTTTCTTTTCCATTCTTCTGTATATTATTCTTGTAAGCAGCTTCGATGCATGAGCTGTTAAGCTGATTGTGCGATAATTCTCGCACTTGTCAGCTCTTGCCGTCATCGGAATGGTGTGGATGATGCTTTTCCGAAAGTCAGATGGTATATCACCAGACTCATATATTCTACACACCAACGTGAATAGTCGTTTTGTTGCCACTTCCCCCAATGATTTTAGAAATTCTGATGGAATTTTATCTATCCCTTCTGCCTTATTTGACCGTAAGTCCTCCAAAGCTCTTTTAAATTCCGATACTAATACTGGATCCCGTATCTCTTCTAAATCGACTCCTGTTTCTTCTTCTATAACATCAGAAAAATCTTCACCCTCATAGAGGCTTTCAATGTATTCTTTCCACCTGTCTGCTCTCTCCTCTGCATTTAACAGTTAAATTCCCGTTGCACTCTTAATGTTACCACCGTTGCTTTTAATGTCACCAAAGGTTGTTCTGACTTTCCTGTATGCTGAGTCTGTCCTTCCGACAATCATATCTTTTTCGAATTCTTCACATTTTTCCTTCAGCCATTTCGTCTTAGCTTCCCTGCACTTCCTATTGATTTCATTCCTCAGCGACTTGTATTTCTGTATTCCTGATTTTCCCGGAACATGTTTGTACTTCTTCCTTTCATCAATCAACTGAAGTATATCTTCTGTTACCCATGGTTTCTTCGCAGCTACCTTCTTTGTACCTATGTTTACCTTCCCAACTTCTGTGATGGCCCTTTTTAGAGATGTCCATTCCTCTTCAACTGTACTGCCTACTGCGCTATTCCTTATTGCTGTATATATAGCGTCAGAGAACTTCAAACGTATCTCGTCATTCAAAATGGTTCAAATGGCTCTGAGCACTATGCGACTTAACTTCTGAGGTCATCAGTCGCCTAGAGCTTAGAACTAATTAAACCTAACTAACCTAAGGACATCACATACATCCATGCCCGAGGCAAGATTCGAACCTGCGACCGTAGCGGTCGCTCAGTTCCAGACTGTACCGCTTAGAACCGCACGGCCACTCCGGCCGGCATCTCGTCATTACTTAGTACTTCCGTATCCCACTTCTTTGCGTATTGATTCTTCCTGACTAATGTCTTGAACTTCAGCCTACTCTTCATCACTACTATATTGTGATCTGAGTTTATATCTGCTCTTGGGTACGCCTTACAATCCAGTAACTGATTTCGGAATCTCTGTCTGACCATGATGTAATCTAATTGAAATCTTCCCGTATCTCCCGGCCTTTTCCAAGTATACCTCCTCCTCTTGTGATTCTTGAACAGGGTATTCGCTATTACTAGCTGAAACTTGTTACAGAACTCAATTAGTCTTTCTCCTCTTTCATTCCTTGTCCCAAGCCCATATTCTCCTGTAACCATTTCTTCTTCTCCTTCCCCTACAACTGCATTCCAGTCGCCCATGACTATTAGATTTTCGTCCCCCTTTACATACTGCATTACCCTTTCAATATCCTCATACACTTTCTCTATGTGTTCATCTTCAGCTTGCGACGTCGGCATGTATACCTGAACTGTCGTTGTCGGTGTTGGTCTGCTGTCGATTCTGATTAGATCAACCCGGGCACTGAACTGTTCACAGTAACACACCCTCTGCCCTACCTTCCTATTCATAACGAATCCTACACCTGTTATACCATTTTCTGCTGCTGTTGATATTACCCGATACTCATCTGACCAGAAATACTTGTCTTCCTTCCATTTCACTTCACTGACCCCTACTATATCTAGATTGAGCCTTTGCATTTCCCTTTTCAGATTTTCTAGTTTACCTACCACGTTCAAGCTTCTGACATTCCACGCCCCGACTCGTAGAACGTTATCCTTTCGTTGATTATTCAATCTTTTTCTCATGGTAACCTCCCCCTTGGCAGACCCCTCCCGGAGATCCGAATGGGGGACTATTCTGGAATCTTTTGCCAATGGAGAGATCATCATGACACTTCTTCAATTACAGGCCACATGTCCTGTGGATAGACGTTACGTGTCTTTAATGCAGTGGTTTCCATTGCCTTCTGCATCCTCATGTCGTTGATCATTGCTGATTCTTCCGCCTTTAGGGGCAATTTCCCACCCCTAGGACAAGAGAGTGACCTGAACGTCTATCCGCTCCTCCGCCCTCTTTGACAAGGCCGTTGGCAGAATGAGGCTGACTTCTTATGCAGGAAGTCTTCGGCCGCCAATGCTGATTATTTATCAAAACTTAGGCAGTGGTGGGGAGCGAACCCGGGACCGAAGACGTTTTGGTTATGAACCAAAGACGCTACCCCTAGACCACGGGTACGAGGTCTCTTTAGCCGTCAGTAATTGAGAAAGTGTTGCCGGTTCAGGATTCTGTGCACGAACTAACCGCTCAGTTGCTATTGTTGTTGTGGTCTTCAGTCCAGAGACTGGTTTGATCCAGCTCTTCCTGCTACCCAATCCTGTTCGAGCTGCTTTATCTTCAAGTACCTACTACAACCTACATCCTTCTGAATCTGCTTAGTGCATTCATCTCTTGGTCTTCCTCTACGATTTTTATCCTCCAAGCTGCTCTCAATACTAAATTGGTGATACCTTGATGCCTCATAACATGTCCTTTCTACCGATCCCCTCTTCTAGTCAGTTTGTGCCACATATTCTTCTTTTCCCCAATTCTATTCAGTACCTCCTCGTTAGTTACGTGATCTATCCATCTAATCTTCAGCAGTCTTCTGTAGCACCACATTTCGAAAGCCTCTATTCTCTTCTTGTCTAAACTATTTATCGTCCATGTTTCACTTCCATACAAATACTTTCAGAAAAGACTTCCTGACACATCTATGCTCGATGTTAACAGATTTCTCTTCTTCATAGCCAGCCGGTGTGGACGAGCGGTTCTAGGCACTTCAGTCTGGAACCGCGCGACCCCTACGGTCGCAGGTTCGAATCCTGCCTCGAGCATGGATGTGTATGATGTTCTTAGGTTAGTTGGGTTTAAGTAGTTCTAAGTCTAGGGCTCTTACGACCTCAGATGTTAAGACCCATAGTGCTCAGAGCCATTTAAACCATGTTCTTCATAAACGCTTTCCTTGCCATTGGCAGTCAACGTTTTATATCCTCTCTACTTCGACCATCATCAGTAATTTTGCTCCCCAAATAGCAAAACTTATCTACTAATTTAAGTGTCTCATTTCCTAATCTAATTCCCTCAGCATCACCTGATTTAATTAGACTACATTCCATTATCCTAGCTTTGGTTTTGTTGATGTTCATCTTATACTCTCCTTTGAAGACACTGTCCGTTCCGTTCAACAGCTCTTCCAGGTCCTTTGCTGTCTCTGACAGAATTACATCTTCATCGGCAAACCTGAACGTTTTTATTTCTTCTCAATGGATTTTAATTCCTACCTCTCGATTATATCCCCTAAATCTTCGATGGTAACGGCCAAACCATTCTCTGCAACTGTCCAGAAAGTTCTTCTAACAAATCGCAAACAGTTGCAGCCCAGTGACATGGCACATAGTCATCCACGAGAATTCCATCGTTTTTTCGCAACTTCTAGGCCTGGAATGGCTGCAAATGGTGTCAGAGAAGACGAACGTAACCATTTCCAGTCAACGATCGGTTCAGTGGGACCAGACGATCCAGTCACTTCCATGCAAACGCAACCCACATAATTATGGAGCCAACAGCAGCTTTCAAAACGCCTTGTTGACAACTTGGATCCATGGCTTCGTGAGGTCTGAGCCACACTTGATCCTTACAATCAGCTGATACCAACTGAAATCTGAAGTCATCCCACTAGGCAACTGTTTTACAGAGGCTGAGGGTCGAATCGGTACGATCACCAACCCAGGAGAATCGCTACGGGCGATGTCGTGCTGTTAGCAAAGGTGTTCTCGTCGATCATCTGCTGCCATAGCACTTAACGCCAAATTCTGTCGCACTCTCCTAACGGATACCACAGACAGCCCTACGCACGCGCTGCTGCTATCGGACGTCAATTGAAGGCTGCTGGTCACTGCGTTGTCCGTGGTGGGAGGTAATGCCTCAAAATTGATACTCTCGGCACACTCTTGACGCTGTCGATTGAATTCCTCTACGATTCCCGAAATGTAATGTCGGATGCGTCTAGCTCCAACTATTACTCCGCCTTCAAGATCTGATTATTCTCGTCGTGCGGCCATAATCAAATCCGTAATCTATTCACACGAATCACATGGGTACAAATAACAGCTCCGCTACCACACTGCACTTTTATACCTTATGCACCGATATTACTTCCATCCGTATATGTGCGTATCTTGAGTGTAAATCAGTCTTGCACCTCCTTAACTAAATGGTCAGTGTGTGTGGCTGCTGAATGGAGGGCCCACGTTCCATTCTTGTCATAGCCACGGACTTATTCTTCGTGGGAGGACTGGAACAGAGTGTTAAAAGCCTCCTGAGGCAACTGAGTGGGTGAGAAGTAGCAGCCGCAACGCCTGGGAAGCTGACAACGACCGAGAGAACGATGTGCTGTCCCCAAGCCCCTCCATACCACATCCGAATGACGTCACTGGTAGAGGCTAACACGGCGGCCGGTCGGTGCTATAGGCTGATTAGACGGAGCTTTAGCTTCAGTCGACTCACTGGACTAAATATTGGTCACCCCCTTCAATAGGTCACACTAGCTGTTTTCTTCATCTACGTCTTCATCTACTCTGCATGACATCACAATTAAGTGCCTGGCAGAAGATTAATCGTAACGGCTGCAAGCCGGCAGAGGTGGACGAGCGGTTCTGGGCGCTACAGTCTGGAACCGCGCGACCGCTACGGTCGCAGGTTCGAATTCTGCCTCGGGCATTGATGTATGTGATGTCCTTAGGTTAGTTAGGTTTAAGTAGTTCTAAGTTCTAGGGGACTGATAACCTCAGATGTTAAGTCCCATAGTGCTCAGAGCCATTTGAACCGCTTGAAACGCCTGCAAGCTACGTCTCTACCGTTCCACTTTCTAACAGCGAACAAGAAAAACTAACTCTTAAATCTTTCCGTGTGAGGTCTTATTTTATTACGATGATCATTCCTTCCTGCGTACTTGGGCACCAACTAAATAATTTCTCATTCGTGAGAGAAAGCTGCTATTCAAACTGTTTGAGCAGATCTTGCTGCAATGAAAAAACACCATCGTTTTAATGACTGACAGCCCAGTTCACCTATTCCGGAATATTACAGAGCGAGCTGTCCTTCTTTGAACTTTCTCAAGGTCCTCGGTCAATCCTATCTGGCATGGATCCCACACCGCACAGCAACGCTCCAGAAGAGGATGGACAAGCATAGTGTAAGCAGTTTCCTTGATAGACCCGTTACATTTTCTGTGTTCTGCCACATAAATCACAGTCTTTGGTTCGCTTTTCTCGCAACACTATTTACGTGATCCTTTCAGTTAAAGTTAATCGTAACTGTAATCCCTAAGCGCCTAACTGAATTCACAGCCTTTAGATTTGTCTGGTTTATCGAGTAACCGAAATTTAACGGATTCCACATAGTATTCATGTGCATGACTTCACACTTCTGATTACTTAGAGTCAATTGCCAGTTTTTGCAACATACAGATATCTTGTCTAAAACATTTTTCAACTAGTTTTGATCATCTTATGGCTTTAGAAGGCGGAAAATGACGTCATCGTTTGCTAACCGACTAAGTGGGCTGCCCATACTGTCTCCTAAATGGTTCCTGAACATCAGAAACAGCAAAGGCAATATAACTCTCCTTGGGGAAACGCTAGATATTACTTCAGTTTTACTCACTCACTTTCCGTCAGTTACTACGAACTGCGACCTTTCTAACAGCAAATTACGAATCCAGTTGCACAACTGACACGAAAGCCCATAGTCACCCTATTTGATTGGAAATCGCTTGTGAGCAACGGTATCAAAAGCCATATGGAAATCTTAAAATATGCAATCAATTTGACATCTCCTGTCGACAGCCCTCATAAAATAAAGAATAAAGACCTGGTTGTGTTTCACATGAACGATATGTTCTGAATTCGTGATGGCTACTTGTCAATAATTCGTTTTCTTCGATGTAATTCATAATGTTCGAATACACTATATGTTTCAAAATCCTACTGCAAATCGACGTCGGTGATATGTGTATGTAATTCAGCGGATTACTCCCTTTTCTTTTCTTGAGTACTGATGTGACCTGTGCAACTTTCCAGTCTTTAGGTGCGTATCGTTTGATGAGCAAGAGAACACTTGTCTCAGTGTATGTTACATCTACCGGGTGATCAAAAAGTCAGTATAAATTTGAAAACTTAATAAACAACGGAATAATGTAGATAGAGAGGTAAAAACTGACACACATGCTTGCAATGACATGGGATTTTATTAGAACCAAAATGCAGGATGGCGCTCCACCCCATATTGCTAGACGCGTGAAAGATCTCTTGAGCGCGTCGTTTGGTGATGATCGTGTGCTCAGCCGCCACTTTCGTCATACTTGCCCTCCCAGGTCCCCAGACCTCAGTCCGTGCGATTATTGGCTTTGGGGTTACCTGAAGTCGCAAGTGTATCGTGATCGACAGACATCTCTACGGATGGTAAAAGACAACATCCGACGCCAATGCATCACCATAACTCCGGACATGCTTCACAGTGCTGTTCACAACATTATTCCTCGACTACAGCTATTGTTGAGAAATGGTGATGGACATATTGAGCATTTCCTGTAAAGAACATCATCTTTGCTTTGTCTTACTTTGTTATGCTGATTATTGCTATTCTGATCAGATGAAGCGCCATCTGTCGGACATTTTTGAACCTTTGTATTTTTTTGGTTCTAATAAAACTCCATGTCATTCCAAGCATGTGTGTCAATTTGTACCTCTCTGTCTACATTATTCCGTGATTTATTCAGTTTTCAAATTTATGCTGACTTTTTTATCACCCGGTATTTTGATACAGTTAGTACCTGTGATCTAATTGCATGGCTTGAGATCTTCGATTTCAGTGTAGGCAATAATTAAAATCGTTTCACACATACTGGCTGCGTTAAGCATTAAAGTGTCGGTACACACACATATAGCAGTTGTCATCTGTGGACGTTGTAGTTTACAAAGCGCAATCGATTCGATATCTTAATGCAGTGCAAGTTGGAAGGGCGGTCTGTTTGATGCAAAAAGTATTGAATCTCGGTCATGTTACTGCAGATGCCAATATCCTCTCCATGTGCCAAGCACAGGTTATTGACGCGCTACATGGAGACAGGTCAGTACACAAGGTGAGTTGGACAAGGTCGCCGACGCATTATAACCACACGTTATAGGCCATTTCTGATTTAAGGAGTCGTACGGACATGACCACAGCACTGCAAGACTATCTCACAAGGACCATCAGCGTCCCTGTATAGGATCAAACTGGAATGAACAGGCTGCGAGGAAGGACATTACGACCCAGGTATCCTGGTAGAGTACCACGGTTGACATGACAACATCTTGCAGCTAGCCTTCAATTCGGCCGTGACAATGTCAACTGGCAACTTCGTCACTGGCGAAACGTGCTGTTCACAGGCGAGTTTAAACATCCTTTGACTCAAGGTCCTGTGGTGAGCGGTACCTGCCTAATGGTGTCTAGGAAATCGACAGATTCCCAAGGTTCTTTGACGTTGGAAAGAGGCTTTAGTATTGTCAGCTGTCTTGTCGTTGTCCATAGTTGCCTTACTGTCAGGCATTACATCGAACAGATACTGGTGCTCCATGTGGTGGTTGGTGAATACGGTGATGGCCCTGAATTCCTTCTAATGCCAGGGTGTATCCACATACTGTGCTATGCGAAGCCTCGATATTGAAGTAATCGACTGGCTGGCGGTGAGTTCCGACCTAAACCGCATCTTGCATCTGTGGGACACACTTGACAGACCTGTCCGTGATCGGCCTGATCCACCACATACTCTCCAACAACAGTCACGGGCTTTCATTGTAAAACTGGAATGGATACGACAAGGTATGGAAATGGAATCTAGCGTTTGGCGTCATTGGCCGGGAGGCCCCTTACCGAGCAGGTCCGGCCGCCTTGGTGCAAGCATTATTACATTCGACGCCACATTGGGGGACCTGCCCACCGGATTGGGATGAAATGATGATGAAGACAACATAACAACCAGTCCTTGAGCGGAGAAAATCTCAGACCTAGCCGGGAATTGAACCCGGGTCCCTTAGCACGGCAGTCCGTCACGCTGACCATTTTTTTTTAATGGCAGACGCTCTATCCATCTTTTTTTTTTTTTAGCGCCTAGTACCGCTTTTTTTTGTGTGGACCGGTGGGGGCTCGGGGGGCAAAGTGGGCAGGGGTCGAAACCTGAGGCCTGGCCACAGTGTCCCCCTCACCACCACCGAGCCTGTGGTGCTTAGGGAAGTGGGAGAAACAGGAATCAACAGTAGTGGAAGGCGTTGTTATTTATTTATTTGCATGTGTTTTGGTAATATTCACTAATAGCATGAAATTATGGGAACACATATGCGAAAGAGAAAAGAAGTATAAATTATGGGTAAAGAAATAGAAAGGAAAAAGGAAAAGCAAAAAGAAATAAAATCCGCGCAATCTGCGACGCGCTCTCTCATCCGCGGAGGTCAGAAATAGAATAGATCGTAGGCGGTTGAAACTCAGACACCGCCGGGGGAGGAGGGGTGGGTGCCCTCTGTGCCAGGCACCCCCCAACTCAGTGGAGGTCTAACAAAGACCGCTCGAAGATAGTTAGCAAATAATGTTCGGTAACGTGGCGTGTTTTCGAGAGCTGCATGGGCTGTTCGTAAATAGGTCCAGAAGTCGAGGCGGGATTTAGGTCCCTCACGAAAGAGATAAGCGACCGCCCACCCTTTGACCCACGTAATAGCACGACATTTGGCGGCGGGAAAATGTCGGTCCTCCGGGTATAGAAACATTCGAGGCTCGACTGTGTCTGGTGGCACCCGGAGATAGCAGGCAATGATTTGCTGCAGGAAGCGCCATACATCTTGCGATGAGGCGCATGTCAGACGGTGATCATCAGTGTCCAGTTGCTGGCAAAGGAGACAAAGAGGGGATTCTGACAAGCCAATGTTGTGCAGGCGCTGCTTCGTGGCAAATATCCTGTTGACTATGTGATACCACAGTGCCCGGACGTTCGTAGGGAGGAAGGGCTGGTGGACGGTAGTCCACACTATGGGCCACTGGATGGAGGGGTGTTTGGTCTCCATCACATTCCGGGGAACACAGCGCAGCAACAGGCTGTAAAAATCCTTAGTCCTAGGTGGGCGTGTATCTGGGAGACTGGTATGTATGTAACTGTAGTCGAGGAAAAAGGTCGAAATATGGGACAAATGAGGCACGATATGGCCGACAGACACCGGTGGTACCATTCAGCTGTCGGGGCGGACTACGACAAGGTGATCTCCGTAGACGATTATGGAGCACGCCACGTAGGTGTCAGACAGTTGTAAGTGTTCGCGTAGGGCATACACATTACTGAAACTGAAGCGAAGTCCAATGGAAAGCACCCAGGATGATGGGATGAGTAATTGTTTCCAGTTTGTTTTCGGCAGCTGTAAGACATTTCGTTTCTTTTATGTAATCGATGGAGGATGTAATGATGTTTTATTGTGCATATGATTTGTGAAAGGTAAAAGTATAATTTCGTGTCATATCCAGTCGTCAGTTATTGCTCAGTGGAGTATGGCAGACGAGCGAAATCATGTTCCCCTTCTTCCTTTGAGCAGTCTAGTACATCTGAGGGTGTCTGTCCTGCCTCATATGCACTGAAGCGCCAAACTGGTGTAGGCATGCATATTCAAATGCAGACATATGTAAAGAGGCAGTATACGGCGCTGTGGTCGGCAGCGCCTGTATAAGACAACAAGTGCCTGGCGCATTTGTAAGATCGGTTGCTGCTGCTGCAATGGCAAGTTATCAAGATTAAAGTTAGTTTGAGGGTACTGAGAATATCAGGAATCCTGTAAAACATCAGATCTGTGATATCGCTGCGGCTGGAAAAAGATCCTGCGAGAATGGGACCAATGAGAACTGAAGAGAATCCTTCAATGTGACAGAAATGCAACCCTTCCTCAAACTGCTGCCGATTTCAGTGCTGGGCCATCAACAAGTGTCAGCGTGCGAACCATTCAACGGAACATAATCGATATGGGCTTTCTGAGCCGAAGGCCCACTCGTGTACCCATGATGGCTGTACGACACAGAGCTTTGCGCCTCGTCTGTGCCCATCAGCACTACTCTGGAAACGTGTTGCCTGGTCGGACGAATCTCTTTAAAACTGTATCGAGCAGATGGAAGTGTACGGTTATGGAGACAACCTCATGAATCCATGGACCCTGCTTGTCAACAGGGGACTGTTAAAGCTGGTGCAGGCTCTGTAATGGTGCGTGGCGTGTGCAGTTGGAGTCATATGGTGCCCCTGATACGTCTAGATATGACTGATAGGTGACACGTACTTATGCATTCTGACCGATCACATGCATCCTTTCGTGTCCATTGTACATTCCAACGGACTTGGGAAATTCCAGCAGGACAATGCGACACCCCAAACGTCCATAATTGCTACAGAGTGGTTCTAGAAACACTCTTCTGAGTTTAAACACTTCAGCTGGCCCCCGAACTCCCCAGACATGAACATTATTGAGTATACCTGGGATGTCTTGCAACATACTGTTCAGAAGATATCTCCACCCTCTCGGACTCTAACGGATTTATGGACAGCTCTGCAAGATTCATGTCTGAAGTAGTGCTGGATGGAACTGACGCCATGAATCTTGCAGAGCTGTCCATAAATCCGTTAGAGTACGAAGGGGTGGAGATATCTTCTGAACAGCACGTTGCAAGGCATCCCAGATATACTCAATAATGTTCATGTCTGTGGAGCCTGGGGGCAAGCGGAAATCTTTAAACTCAGAAGAGTGTTTATAGAGCCATTCTGCAGCAATTCTGGACGTTTGGGGTATCGCATTGTCCTGCTGGAATTTCCTAAGTCCGTTGGAATCCACAATGGACATGTAAGGATGCATGTGATCAGACAGGGTGCTTAAGTACATGTCACCTGTCAGAGTCTTATCTAGACGTATCAGAGGCCCACATCACTCCAACTGCACACGCCCTGCACCCTTACAGAGCCTGCACCAGCTTGAACAGTCCCCTGTTGACAAGCGGGGTCCATGGATTCATGAGGTTTTGGCAGTCGGTTTGGGGCGGCTGGTGAGACTGGCGGAGTTGTGGCTCGGGCGTTAGCACATATGTAATGTCTGTTACGCTAGGGCTGTTCGCTAATCGTGAAACTCCTGCTGCGGTTATTGGTTGCCTGGAAGGCATTTGATATAAACTGTGCCAAGCCTCGCAGTGAGAGGGAAGTCCGGAGTTGGTGTTGGCCTAGATGTTTGTACAAACTGAGGTGCCTGTGTTCTGTTAGGATGTGCTCCCAGCCTGACTCTTAGTCTGTGTTATTTGTGGGTGCCGACCCCTTGTCTGTAACTGCTTCTAGGTGTCCTGTAAGATTTCACGATATTAAGCAGGTGTACCAGTATCTTTGGCTTGTCAATGTATCTTGCACAACTGCTGGAATAGTTTGGTCGTGACTTCGTCTCCCAAGGATCTCAGTAATCCATATATGGAACAAAACATACATTTAATTGTACCTAATGTTTAAAGTGAAACTTCAGTAGCCCACCGATAAAGTGCTCTGTCAATATACAGGGTGTTACAAAAAGGTACGGCCAAACTTTCAGGAAACATTCCTCACACACAAAGAAATAAAATATGTTATGTGCACATGTGTCCGGTAACGCTTACTATCGATGTTAGAGCTCATTTTATTACTTGTCTTCAAATCACATTAATCATGGAATGGAAACACACAGCAACAGAACGTACCAGCGTGACTTCAAACACTTTGTTACAGGAAATGTTCAAAATGTCCTCCGTTAGCGAGGATACATGCACCCACAATCCGTCGCATGGAATACCTGATGCGCTGATACAGACCTGGAGAATGGCGTATTGTATCACAGCCGTCCACAATACGAGCACGAAGAGTCTCTACATTTGGTGCCGGGGTTGCGTACACAAGAGCTTTCAAATGCCCCCATAAATGTAAGTCAAGAGGGTTGAGGTCAGGAGGGCGTGGAGGCCATGGAATTGGTCCGCCTCTACCAATCCATCGGTCACCGAATCTCTTGTTGATAAGCGTACGAACACTTCGACTGAAATGTGCAGGAGCTCCATCGTGCATGAACCACATGTTGTGTCGTACTTGTAAAGGCACATGTTCTAGCAGCACAGGTAGAGTATCCCGTATGAAATCATGATAACGTGCTCCATTGAGCGTAGGTGGAAGAACATGGGGCCCAATCAAGACATCACCAACAATGCCTGCCCAAACGTTCACAGAAAATCTGTGTTGATGACGTGATTGCCCAATTGCGTGCGGATTCTCGTCAGCCCACACATGTTGATTGTGAAAATTTACAATCTGATCACGTTGGAATGAAGCCTCATCCGTAAAGAGAACATTTGCACTCAAATGAGGATTGACACATTGTTGCATGAACCATTCGCAGAAGTGTACCCGCGGAGGCCAATCAGCTGCTGATAGTGCCTGCACACGCTGTACATGGTACGGAAACAACTGGTCCTCCCGTTGCACTCTCCATACAGTGACGTGGTCAACGTTACCTTGTACAGCAGCAACTTCTCTGACGCTGACATTAGGGTTATCGTCAACTGCACGAAGAATAGCCTCGTCCATTGCAGGTGTCCTCGTCGTTCTAGGTCTTCCCCAGTCGCGAGTCATAGGCTGGAATGTTCCGAGCTCCCTAAGACGCCGATCAATTGCTTCGAACGTCTTCCTGTCGGGACACCTTCGTTCTGGAAATCTGTCTCGATACAAACTTACCGCGCCACGGCTATTGCCCCCTGCTAATACATACATAAAATGGGCATCTGCCAACCTCGCATTTGTAAACATTGCACTGACTGCAAAACCACGTTCGTGATGAACACTAACCTGTTGATGCTACGTACTGATGTGCTTGATGCTAGTACTGTAGAGCAATGAGTCGCATGTCAACACAAGCACCGAAGTCAACATTACCTTCCTTCAATCGAGCCAACTGGCGGTGAATCGAGGAAGTACAGTACATACTGACGAAACTAAGATGAGCTCTAACATGGAAATTAAGCGTTTCCGGACACATGTCCGCATAACATCTTTCCTTTATTTGTGTGTGAGGAATGTTTCCTGAAAGTTTGGCCGTACCTTTTTGTAACACCCTGTAGACTGTGTATGTGAAGCGAAGTGAATTTATTGGAACATAACAAGTAAACGTATGATACAACGACAGCTGGAGAGCCACCAGGAGCTGGCGGCGCATTTCCGCCTGGAGGACCGGGGCCTGAAGACGCGGCTGGAGCGGCTGTCTGGAGGCAGGTATGCGGTGCCGGGCGTCTGGATGGAGCTGGGCGGCGAGCCGTTCTTCCAGGAGAAGGGCGACCCTCTGAACTCCGCGGACGCCGGCGTGCTGCGCCGCCTGCGGCTGTGCAGGGAGTGCGTGCTGCGCTACCCCGTGGGCGTGGAATTCCGCAAGGGCTCCCCGCTGAGGCCGGCCTTCGAGGTGGTGCAGCGCCGCCTGCTGCAGTCCGGCATCCTCGACCACTGGCACCGGCAGGTTGTGCGCCGGTAAGTCCGCTCTATACAGGGGCACGTTGCCAGCATTGTGGTGCAAGTACTCCCGTCAACGACATGTTTAGACGGAGAATATCTAGGGTTTTAGGTCTGAACACCAATCATAATACTGCTAGTACAATATAAAATCATCAAGGATAATGTTGACTTGAAACTTCACTTGTCTCTGCCTAACTATCTAGTGGATAAACCGCCTTTAGCGTTTCGGTATTACGTCATTTCCAGAGAGGCAACAGGCCGGTGAGGCCTAGGCGCTCAGTCTGGAACCGCGAGACCACTACGGTCGCAGGTTCGAATCCTGCCTCGGGCATGGATGTGTGTGATGTCCTTAGGTTAGTTAGGTTTCAGTAGTTCTAAGTTCTAGGGGACTGATGACCTCAGATGCTAAGTCCCATAGTGCTCAGAGCCATTTGAACCAGAGGCAACAAAAAGTATGTTGGGGGTTGTTTGGGGAAGGAGACCAGACAGCGAGGTCATTGGTCTCACCGGATTAGGGAAGGAGGGGGAAGGAAGTCGGCCGCGGCATTTACCTGGAGCGGTTTGGGAAATCACGGAAAACCTAAATCAGGATGGCCGGACGTGGGATTGAACCGTCGTCCTCCCAAATGAAAAATATGTACAAGGTATAATGCATAGGCAATTAATTTTACAATGGATCTGGCAGATTTGTGGAGAAACATTATTTAATCATAGAAGTGCAATTATTTTCATGTTAAAATACTGTTTACAATTGTGACTTATTGCTACATCGTATCTCGTCATCTGCTGTGAACCTTAGTCAAGTACACAGTGATCATAATAGCACATGATCTTAATCCAAGCCGGTCGCAAGAGGGCAGTCGTTTAATAATACCAGTATGTCTCATAATTACGTATAGACTTACATGTAGATATCTTTAAAAATTAAGTTAACGAAGTAACTATGACATTTTCAGATTTTTAATTTTTCTTTAATTTTTTTAAAATTTCTATATGCAAGTATGTAGTGAGCCGTGGCACCATTACGTCAGTAGACCTGTCGGGCGCCACTAGCTCAAGGGTAGTATTGACTGTCCCTCCTGCGGCCCCGTTGCCAGTATCTATGAGGAAGAGTTGGTACCTGTGGGTTGTGTCCTCAGAAGCTCTTTGCTTGTCGATATACAGGGTGGTCCATTGATCATGACCGGGCCAAATATCTCATGAAATAAGCATCAAACGAAAAAACTACAAAGTACGAAACTCGTCTAGCTTGAAGGCGGAAACCAGATGACGCTATGGTTGGTCTGCTAGATGGCGCTGCCATAGGTCAAACGGATATCAACTGCGTTTTTTTAAAAACAGGAACCCCCATTTTTAATTACATGTTCGTGTAGTACGTAAAGAAATATGAATGTTTTAGTTGCACCACTTTTTTCGCTTTGTGGTAGATGGCGCTGTAATAGTCACAATCGTTTAAGTACGTGGTATCACGTAATATTCCGCCAGTGCGGCATTATCCGTGTTAAAACAGACCGTTTACCAATTGCGGAAAAGGTCGATATAGTGTTGATGTATGCCTATTGTGATCAAAATACCCAACGGGCGTGTGCTACGTATGCTGTTCGGTATCCTGGACGACATCATCCAAGCGTCCGGACCGTTCGCCGGATTGTTACGTTATTTAAGGAAACAGGAAGTGTTCAGCTACGTGTGAAAGGTCGAACACGACCTGCAAGAAATGATGATGCCCAAGTAGGTGTTTTTGCTGCTGTTGCGGCTAATCCGCACATCAGTAGCGGAAAAATTGCACGAGAATCGGCAATCTCAAAAACGTCGGTGTTGAGAATGTTACATCAACATCGATTGCACCCGTACCATATATCTATGCAGCAGGAATTGCATGGCGACGACTTTGAACGTCGTGTACAGTTGTGCCACTGAGCACAAGAGAAATTACGGGACGATGACAGATTTTTTGCACGCGTTCAATTTAGCGACGAAACCTTATTCACCAACAGCGGTAACGTAAACCGGCATAATATGCACTATTGGGCAACGGAAAATCTACGATGGCTGCGACAAGTGGAACATTAGCGTCCGTAGCGGGGTAATGTATGGTGCGGCATTATGGGAGGAAGGATAATTGGCCCCCATTTTATCGATCGCAATCTAAATGGTGCAATGTACGGTGATTTCCTACGTAATGTTCTACCGGTGTTACTACAAGATGTTTCACTGCATGACAGAATGGCGATGTAGTTCCAACATGATGGATGTCCGGCACATTGCTCGCGTGCGGCATAAGCGATATTGAATAGCATATTTCATGACAGGTGGATTGGTCGTCGAAGCACGTTCACCGAATGTGACGTCCCCGGATTTCTTTATGTGGGGAAAGTTGAGGGATATTTGCTATCGTGAAAACAACGTCGGCGCATTGTCAATGCATGTGTGAACATTACGGAAGGCGAATTAGTCGATGTTGGGAGGAATGTCGTTACACGTATTGCCAAATGCATTGAGTATTTATTGCATTAATGTGGTATTTACAGAAATGATAAGCTCACAAAGGTACGTGTATCACATTGGAACAACCGAAATAAAATGTTGAAACGCACCTGCGTTCTGTATTTTAATTTAAAAAACCTACCTGTTACCAACTGTTCGTCTAAAATTGTGAGCCATATGTTTGTGACTATTGCAGCGCTATCTGTCACAAAGCTAAAAAGGTGGTCCAACTGAAACATTCATATTTCTTTACGTAATACACGAATATGTAATAAAAATGGGGGTTTCTATTTAAAAAACCGCAGTTGATATCCGTTTGACTTATGGCAGCGCCATCTAGCAGGCCAACTATAGCGCCATCTGGTTTCCCCCTTCAAGCTAGACAAGTTTCGTTCTTTGTAGTTTTTCGTTTGACGCTTATTTCATGAGATATTTGGCCCGGTCACGACCAATGGAACACCCTGTATAACATAGTAGTTGTTTGAAAATTTGTCCTGATATTATATTGCCCTTCCTTTTTTAGTTAAAACTCGATCATTAATATTTTAATGAATCAGCTCCTGGTCGGATGTACAGTCGGAACAATTGTACCAAGGCACAGGTTGCTGTTAAACAAACACGGGTCATGTGGTAAAAGTTTGATGTTAACTGTTTCAGTTCCTTAATTGAAATTGTATTGGAGAGAATCTGAACTACCTGTTGTACTAAGCAATTTAACTTTTGACATATTAAAAGGCGACTGCCACCAGGGCTTTAGTCAGAATAAGATCGTCAAAAGGGACAGATTGGGATCTAATCGCACCTTGTTGCTGATTGAAACAAAAAGGTGGCTCACTTTGAAGCAAACCTTATCATTGTCAGAATTGTTTCCTAAAGTGTTTAACCTTTAAGCATAGGTGCACATATTAACCCCGAACCTTTAGACATACAGTTTCCAAAGAAAAGAAAAGTATTCTGCCTGAGTAATTGAAACACTCTTGTCATAAATATTACTTACGTTTTCATGCAATGCAGAAGAGCATTTAATAAGGGAAATTGTGTCCAGCGTGATAGTAAACACCGCGGTTGCTCCCGATAACGGGCGTGCTGGAGATCCGGGCCCCTGCAATTATTGTCATGTTGTTTTTGTTTTGATTTCTCTTGTAAAAGCTTATTCATTTCACAAATTTGTTAATTTGTAAAGAAAACAAATTTATGATTATATATTGTTAAATAAACAGGTTGTATGAAAAGAAAGTTACATTGGCGGGTCCTCCCTTCCACGTTTCCTTAATACCAGTAAATATCACGTCTCATATAGGTGATTGCCAGACATATAATAAAGAAACGCCCTCTTGGGACCGGCTTGAGCGAAAACCGTGTAGAGTTACGATTAGTTGGCACTTGACAGGGGTTCACAGCAGATGATGAGATACGATGTACCCAAATGTCAGTATACTTAACAGTATTTTAGGATGAAATTTTTTTATATTTTTAAATTTTTTCGACAAGATTATCAGCTTCATTGTGACATTTATGTAACCAACGCCTATTTGTGTTACCGTGTGTATACTTAATTCTAGCCTTTGAAAACGATGTAATGTCGGAATGCGTAAGGCAACTTCCATTCAATAAAAATCGTCGCTGAAACAAGTGAAATTTAGACCCGGTATTCAGGGGAAGGTAGGATTCGTTTACGATTGTAGACGGGGCCGTAGTCCGTTACTATTGGTTGCCTTTTAGTTATACACATTTATTTTAAACCAGTAATTCCAGACTCAACCATAAATAAAAAACTACATGTTATTAATGAAGGAATGAACAACTGTATAAAATAATAGTTTTCAGTGCGATACAACTTAGCAAATCACCATAAAATACAGATACAACAGATAATGTTTTAAAAACAAGCTACTGTGATCACGGCTGAAGGCCTTATACGCGAAGAATGGCAGTAAATTAAGAATGTTTAAGAACTCGCAACAATTTACAACTTACAAATATAAAAATATTACAGCTAAGTAGCCAAAAACATAGCAGAAGGCATCAGACGCCAGACATGGCAGTAAATAGGGTTTTAAAGCTTACTGCAAAAAATACCAATACAAATTAGAATTTTAAGGCAAATAACCACAATTACAGCTGAAAGCCTTACACGCCAGGAACGGCAATTATATAAAAAATTTAGAAACCTGCCGTAAAACATCGAATACAGTAGCAAAGGTTAAAGAAAACAAGCAACTGATCAGCAAATGGGTGAAATAAAGTGGTGGTAAACCTTGTAAGACAATCCTCACACTCCTAGATTTATTCCAGAAGGCGAACAGAATTATTAACAAGGCATACATAACATTTAATGTAACCATTACAAGGTATTATAATGAATAATACTATAATACACCACAAGGACAAGTCATAGACGGTGCTCAAGGAATCGACCTCTGAGAACAAACACTTTCGCTAGCGATGAGATATGAAGCCAAGAGTTGCATTCACTTCACAAGATGGTGACTCAGACTAGCGGCAGTCCAACGAATGATTAACGATAACTTGCTGAAGCTACCTGACGTACGACAAACCAAATGCAACGATAGAGCAATATACCAAGGGTGGAACTGACAGTCTGCGCCGGCCGGGGTGGCCGAACGGTTCTAGGCGCTACAGTCTGGAACCGCGCGACCACTACGGACGCAGGTTCGAATCCTGCCTCGGGCATGGATGTGTGTGATGTCCTTAGGTTAGTTAGGTTTAAGTAGTTCTAGGGGACTGATGACCTCTGAAGTTAAGTCTCATAGTGCTCAGAGCCATTTGAACCATTTTGACAGTCTGCACTACGTCCGCAGAATACTGTCTTTAGAGCGCACAGAACGAGAAAGGAATCACTACCACCAGAGTAGAAAAAATCGTCAACCGGCCTACAAGCAAGAAAGCTGTCAAAACTACACGCCTTTCCGGACAGCGGCGGTAAGGCGAGGAAACGTACACTGCTGTTACACACAGAAACCCCCAGGGCAGGGAACTGGAGCGTTAGCGGCCACTTGGCAGGAAAAACACTGCTGGTTGAACTTGACAAATTGTAACAAACTGAACGCAGTAAATAGTAATAAGAATTCGAGGGAAGCTAATCAGATCCACCTTCCCCAATCACTTCACTCCGTGCTCTTCGCCTCAGCGACATTATGAGCCGCAACACGACCCAAGTCACTGGAAAATCACGAGATATCACAATGATGGGAGTTTCCCTACTTGGATTCAAGTGCACTCATCTTAAAGCTTGCAGGATTCGGTTTACGACGAGGTTGTGCACCCTTGTGATCACAGCCCTTTGATCCGGCAGTCCATGCGCTCCGCCATCGGTCCCGGCGTGTTCTCACACTGGCTCCTCCTCAGTCCCCAACCGATGCCACACCCACACCACTCGGAAAAAGAACGACGTCGACCCAAAGATACGGCAACACTTACTACATATCGATAACCGCCGCTGCTGCCACTAGCGGACAGGCAACGGTTGCAAAACGGAGTGGCGGCAGTCAACACGAGAACAGCACCAACGCGAGCCGCAGCACTGCTCAGACATATTTTACTGCGTTTTTGCAGATTAACAAGATAATATTGACAATATCAATATAAATTGTCTGTTGAAAACTCTCCAGAAACCGCTATGAATTGCGGTATTCACCACAAGATATCATGACAGGAGTGCCCGCTAGTATAAAAGGCAGCGGGGAGTATTGTCAGTAGAGGAGCAGTAAGAGCAAAATGGATCGCTGAGGACAGCTCGGTGGCTTTAAAGGCGGACTAGTTATGGATGTCATCCGAGTAACAGATCCATTAGGGACATTCCGACCCTCGTCTAGCAGCCTACGTCGAGTGCTTGTGACGTGATTGTGAAGTGTAAACGCAAAGAAACAACTACAGGTAAACAAAGAGGAGGCAGATCTCTCGCTCTGGCGACAGTGACCGTCGAGCATTGCTAAGGGCGGTTGCAAAAACTGGCATGAAATCCGAAGCAGAAATCACTCATAAGTGCCAAAGTGCTACCGGCAGTCGAGTTAGCCCAGTGACTGTGTAAAGTGAGTTAATGTGAATGGGGTGTGGTGGTCGAGCATCTCCTTATAATACAGACGTTTCTGTCGTCAGTGGTGGACTAGACTAGAGGTGCTGCGAAGACCTGCGCCACTGGACAGCTGCTGAATGGAAACGAATAATTTGAACTGATGAAGCACGCTGCATCCTGTGACAGTCCGATGGGAGGTTGTGGATTCGTGTCATACCTGCTGAAAGTTACTTACCAGCAAGTATAGTGTCAACTGTGAAGTACAGAGGAGGTGACGTTACGATATGAGGGTGTTTTCCACGCATAGCGTGCAGACCCCTTATTGTGCTTAAGGAAACAGTAAAGGTGAAAGCATATGAAAACGTTTTGCGGCATTGTGTATTGCGTACAGTAGGAGGACAACCGTAGACGATCATTTGTATCAGCGAGACAGCGCAAAATGCCGGAAAACAGCATCTGTGAGTCAATGGCTTGTTCACGGTAAATGATGACAGCCAAAACAGTTGCAGGATAAATATTTATTAAAATTCTTGACCACGGTTTCGGTATATATAAATACACCTTCATCAAAAGTAAAATACCTAAAATTACATCCTGCAATGGAGATAATAAAACAGTTGTGCCAAAGGCGTCGTCAGTCCATTTATACAACGTGATTATGGACAGAGGGTCGATGCGAACACAGCTTAACACCAGTGCTTGTTTTATGAATCTCCATTGCAGGATGTAATTTTAGGTATTTTACGTCTGATGAAGGTATATTTATATATATTGAAACCGTGGTCAAGAATTTTAATAAATCTTTATCCTGCAACTGTTTCGGCAGTCATCATTTACCGTGAAGAATTTCAACAGTTGCTGTTTCAGCCATGTTTAAAATCTTGTCAATGGTTTGTGTTTAGAAAACTCTAAATGCAGTAGGATATGAACACAAAATACGAAGTTGTGTCATGCGCACAGTATAGGAACAGTTCGCAAACGAAGAGTGTTCGAATCAATATAATAATGCATTACGTCATCAAATAGCACGAGTGAGACAACGGTTTGTGGGTAAAAACATTCCTGAAATGGAGTGGTCAGCCCGCAGCCCCAACCTAAACCCAATGGATCACCTTTGGGATTAGTTAGAACGTTGTTTTTTCTCCAACATCAAACAAAGGTCTTTCATACCGGGCTGATACAGCGATCTTAAGTAGCAGTTTAAAGACCAACTGTGGCAGACAAGAATAGAACTGGAATCGATTCGTGGCACAGAATTTGCATCTTGATCCGTGCTTTTCGCAGCATAAAATCGTCTGTCAATTGGTAAAACCTCCGACAATGTTATCAATTCTAAAACGAGAATACGGCAACATGTCAGAAAACTGGCGGCTATCTGCACAATCACAGATGATAACACTCTTCCCAGACGATACTGCCGAATTCGATGAACACAGAGATTTGCGGAACTAAAGTAGGGAAACATACTGTGGAGACGGGAGCAGTTTGTCCATTTTCGCAAGAGAAGGTGAAGAAAGAAAGCCTGAAAATGAAAAGGAATGAATCACCTGGTTCTGACGGGATCCCTGCTAAAAATATAAATCTAATTCATATGCACATAAGATTGTATTAGTGCCAAATATATAATTTGTACTCTGTGTACATCTGACAAGCAGACCCATCCACTATATTGGAATCCGGCTGTTTTACTCTGTTGTTCTGAGGGGCAACGAATGTTGGGTAAAAAGCTTCCGAGCGATTCCGCTCTAATGTTTAATCGTAAGTTCACCTGAAGATGTGGCTTTCATTGTCACGAAACCAGTAGTGGCCCAACCAGTAATAAAAGACTAAATACAGCATAAGGAGTTAATACCCAAGATGACTACTCATAGCTGTGGTTGCCCTACATACAAAGTTGTCCTGAATTTCTGTGTTGGTTTCTTCCATATTTGGAGACAAAAACACAGAATGGATGAGGTAACACTGCCTGCTGTCAGCTAACCACTCCACTCTGAGCACAGATTGCAGTCAGCTGGTCGCTCTTCGCAAACCTACCACATCCCCCGTAAAAACTGCACAGATGGATTTCGTAAAAGTACGCAGCTGCCGCCACGCGATTTCCACCCCGAAATGGGAGATCAGGCTGGCAAGCGGCAAAATTCCGCAACTGCAGATGTTGCACCACGTGTGGACTACGGCATCTACCTTGTGCGCCCTAACAGTATATCCATTTACTGCACAGCTGCCGTTCTGCTAACATTCCGCCCGTGTGAACCCAGCCTGAAAGTGTTCACCATATTGGTTGATGCTCTAAGAAGCGATAACTACGCCGTGGCATGCGCAGCACAGAGCACCAAAATATCAGAAGTGCAAGACCCATGTTACGACAGCAGTGCTAAAAGTAACTTGGAGGTGAACTTTGAATACGAGGAATATAGCGCGGAAATCCGTGTTATTGTTTTTCGAAACACCAGTACTAGGTATAATATTTTTCATTTATACTTTATGGGTGGGTCTGGTGGTAAAGTGTATTTATTTGTGAAATCCAGTATTGCAGTTTCGATCGTGTGGCTGTTATCAACTGGAAATTATGTTCCTGATTACGACATTCTCATGCACATTGCACTATTTGAGTTGCATCGTAAATATGTATCTCGTACTATGCTTAACGTTTACTCTCATCCGTGATATTGGGTAGAGTAATTGATTCCATATTTGTTTTTGTTTCATATGAAAAAGGTAATGGTTTCGTCTCATTGTTTTCTGTGGACTCATGTCTATTTATTACTGCTTACTAATCCGTGTGTGAATTGCTCGATTTAAATGCACTGTAAGTATATTGCTCGTATTCTACGTTCTTTTTGTCACCGTCCGTTTTTCCTACTATCTCATTTAAGGAGGCCACCGAAATTTTCATTGACTTGTGCTAAAGTGTAGCGTTCGTAGTATCTGTTAATAATGTGTGAAAACATTTGCGTAACTAGTGTTGCATTCTTAGCATTCGTAAGGAAGATTCTTCGCCCGCATCTCGTGGTCGTGCGGTAGCGTTCTCGCTTCCCACGCCCGGGTTCCCGGTTTCGATTCCCGGCGGGGTCAGGAATTTTCTCTGCCTCGTGATGGCTGGGTGTTGTGTGATGTCCTTAGGTTAGTTAGGTTTAAGTAGTTCTAAGTTCTAGGGGACTGATGACCATAGATGTTAAGTCCCATAGTGCTCAGAGTCATTTGAACCCTTTTTTTTGAAGATTCTTCTAGTCACCAAGGCCAGAAAGCATAGGGCCTACTCATCTATATCTACATCCATACTCTGCAAGAGACTATAAAATGCATGGCACTGAGTGGCAAGAATAAACGCCATTCAAAGCAGAATTACATACTCATTCCGTGGTAAGGTATAATATAGTTGAATACCAATACTGTCAAAACCTACAAACATGGAGCTCTCCATTAAATGCGAGAAAGTACTGAATATGAAAGCAAACAAAATCAGCGTAGAATAAGAGCAATATACATAAACGTATTTTAATCGAGCAGTTCACACTCAGATGCGTTTAAGTCCGCATAACACCGTGCAACGAAAGCCGTTTCTGTTTCACATGAAACAAGAAACAATTAAATTTTATTTACGACAGCGACGGCGTAGTGTGCTGACGTTGCCAACGACCGTTAAATGATCGGAATTACACTATGTGATCAAAAGTATCCGGACACCTGGCTGAAAATAACGTACAAGTTCGTGGCGCCCTTCATCGGTAACGCTGGAATTGAAAATGGTGCTGGCCCACCTTTAGCTTTGATGACAGATTCCACTCTCGCAGACATACGTTTAGTCAGTTGCTGGAAGGTTTCTTGGGCAATGGCAGCCCATTCTTTACGGAGTGCTGCACTGGGGAGAGGTGTCGATGTCGGTCGGCGAGCCCTGGCATGAAGTCGATGTTGTAAATCTTCCCAATGTTGTTCTATAGGATTCAGGTCAGGAGTCTGAGCAGGCCAGGCCATTACACGGATGTTATTTTCATGTAACCACTCCAACACACGCCGTACATTATGAACAGGTGGTCAAATGGTTCAAATGGCTCTGAGCACTATGGGACTTAACTACTGAGGTCATCAGTCCCCTAGAACTTAGAACTACTTAAACCTAACTAACCTAAGGACATCACACACATCCATGCCCGAGGCAGGATTCGAACCTGCGACCGTAGCGGTCACGCGGTTCCAAACTGACGCGCTTAGAACCGCACGGCCACACCGGCCGGCAACAGGTGGTCAATCGTGTTGAAAAATGCAATCGGTATCCCCGAATTGCTCTTCAACAGTGCGAAGCAAGAAGGTGCTTAAAACATCAGTTTAGGCCTCTGCTGTGATAGTGCCACGCAAAACAACAAGCAGTGCAAAAACTCGACCACACCATAACACCACCGCCTCCGAATTTCACTGTTGGCACTACACACGCTGGCAGATGACGTTCACCGGGCATTAGCCTGTCATCGGATTGCCACATTGTGTACCGTGATTCGTCACTTCACACAATGCTTTTCCACTGTTCAGTCGTCCAATGTTTACGCTCCTTACACCAAGCGAGGAGTCGTTTGGCATTTACTGAGTGATGTGTGGCTTATGAGCAGAATGCTCGACCATGAAATCCTTCTCAACTCCCGCCTGTCATAGTACTTGGAATGGATCCTGATGCACATTGGAATTCCTGTGTGATGGTCTGGATAAATGTCTGCCTATTACACATTACGACCCTCTTCAACTGTCGGCGGTCTCTGGCAGTGAACAGACGAGGCCGGCCTGTACGCTTTTGTGCTGTACATGTCCCTCCACGTTTCCTCTTTACAGAAATGGAAATGAGCGTTTGGCATCATTGGCCTGGAGGCCCCTTACGGGGCAGGTCTGGCCGCCTTGGCGCAGGTCTTACTACATTCAACGCCACATTGGGCGACCTGCGTGCCGGATGGGGATGAAATGATGATGAAGACAACACAACACCCTGTCCCTGAGCGGACAAAATCTCCGACCCAGCCGGGAATCAAACCTGGGTCCGTAGGACGGCAATCCGTCACGCTGACCGCTTTTTTTTCATTTTGTTCGTTGTTGATCGTTGTTTGTTCGTTGCGGACGTCACATGCCATCCGGTGAAGTTCGTTTGTTGATCCTTCCACTCAGTTTTTTATTATGGAGGCCAACCAGCTCTCTACCGCTGAGCTACCGTGCTGGCACCAATCAGCTATTGGGGCGGACTCCACTTCACTATCACATTGGAAACAGTGGACCTAGTCATGTTTAGGAGTGTGGAAATCACGTTCGAAGTCCGTGAGTTTAGCGGAGCGCCCTATTCTGCTATCTCACGATGTCTAATGACTACTGATGTCGCTGATATGGAGCACCTGGCAGTAGGTGGCAGCACAATGCAAGAATATTAAAAAAAACGTAGGTTTTTGGTGGTGTCCGGATATTTTTGATCACATAGTGTATGTGACGTTCATATTAAGGCAAACATTTTCTTATGAAATGTTCACTTTACGAGGATAATTTATTTACTGAGTGGACGAGGACACATACAAGATACTGTCAACCATAGAGCAGGAACAGCATTAATTATATACTTCACGGCCGGTTGTTGCCAACATCAATAACGGCGCCGCTGCCGTAAGTAATATTTTACCCAAAAACCAATTTAAATTGGATTTTTTTGTTTTCCTTTATTGTATTTTGATTCCCCCCCGAAGGGGGTGGGCTGGCAGCAGCTTATTATGCTGCTCTGCAACCTACAGACTTTTTTAAAACGTAAGAAAGAAGAGAAGAAACAATAAAACCAGGCGATAAAATGGTGACTGAAATTGTAAAACTGCGGAAAATTGTGAAAAGTTAAAACATAAAGCAAAGGGTTGGCAAAGCTAATAAAATACACAGGAAGCAAACAGGTAACTTATTAGACAGGCAATTAAAAAACATGGCGACAGTCTGGTTTCTGTTCGCAAGAGATATAAAAATCACACCCAGCGACAGTATGATGTCCGTTCGCAACACTTCGGAGAAGACACACAACACTGAATACTCACTGTAAACGCTGTACTAAAATGTCGGCACAAAGATAACATACCATAGCCGAGGGCAGATGGGGGGGGGGGATGACCTGGGAGGGAGGGGGGGGACAATGAAGGAGGAGAGGAAAAACGATAGGGCGGAACCAAAGGAGGGAGAGGACTCATAAGGGGGGGGGGAGGGGCAGGGCAGACGCGAGAGGGAATGGGAAACGGCAGAGGAGGGAAATGCAAAAGGACTCGGGGGAGAGAAGGGAGGCAGAGAGAGGGTAGATGGGGAAAAAAAGAGGATGGAAGGAGGGGCGGATTAAATTGGAAAAAGAAATTTGGATTCATGTACCCCATCCAGTATTACGGATGCGAGAAGAACGCAGTCAGAATACGGGTATCGTATTTACAACGCAGTTCAAAGAGAACAATACACACGGGATGTCATAATCAGACGCACAATGTGATCGAACCTTGTTTTGTTAAGTGTAAAACAATAGAAACATGGAAGACTATAGCATCAGCCGATAAGAAAGCGAGAGGTTGGATTGATAAACTAGCAGCGCTCCAAGTGGCGGGACAGCGAACCAGAAGTCTCTATCCGAGTTTGGTGCCCCCTTGGCGCGCAGGTTCGGCGACCGGCGGTACCGCTGTGTGCTGCGGCAGGAATGGTGCGAGAGCCCGGGGGCCGCGGCGCCGCTGGCGCTGCAGAGCCTGGGCGGACCGCTGGTGGCGCTGGCGGCGGGCTGCCTGCTCGCCATGGCAGCGCTGCTCTCCGAGCTGCTGCGCGCCCGCCGCGCCTCCAGACCGGCGTCGAGACTCTGCAACCCCGAAGGACACCATTTAAAAAAAGTCAGGAACGCACGAGGGCTCTCACAGGTATATCCATTTCTACCCTGAACACGCCTTGTAAGAAAACGGTGAATTACGTTGAATCCTCTGAATATTTTGGGGTATTACACGATTTACAGGACAAAAAAATAAGTTAAAAATTTTAATACCAAAGCACTAGCGCGGTAGTGTGGGTGAGGTTTCCTTTCAGCTTAATTGTCCTTTGATCTACTGTAACATATTCGGTATTGTGAGGAACTTAAAAATAAACTTGTTAATTTACTGTTGTGTCTTACAAATGCTAGCAAAATTTTGCACTATTGACAAGTCATATTTTATGGCATAAAAATGTAATACAACTTTTGTAATAAAAATATATAATGCAGACTGCTTCAGTCTTTGAGAAACAGTTTCAAACAAGCCTTTTCCTCTACATTTTATGCAATTTGTTTTAGTTAGTGCTTATTATAGCAGCTTGTAGTGACAAAATATCAGCTACTGTGGGCAATTGTACCTCGTGTACAGATCTGGCTTAGCATGGAATTTTCGCCTTCTCTCTCTCTCTCTCTCTCCCTCCATCCCTCCCCCCTCTCTCTCCCACTCCCTTTCCCTCTTGTTCTTCTTGACCCAACTTCTAACTGTGCCTCACACTATTGCTCTCCTCTTTCTGTCTGGACGAGCCTAGCAACCTTCGCTAGAGACATTCTGATTTTAAAAAGATCCTTAAAGATGTTTTTCACAGTCTTGTGCTCTCCCAACAGAAACCAACAGTTGACAACTTTATTATTCTCGAGTCAGAAACATACAAATTTACAGTAGCCATACACATCAAAATATATATATATATATATATATATATATATATATATATATATATATATATATATATAAATTTTATTTATATTACATGTGCCCAGTACTTTGCAACCTCCAAGGCGCTTAGAGTGGCTTGCAGGAGATCAATCTTCGTGCAGAATGTAGGGCACAAAAGGCACTGGAGCATGTGGCTTGTGGTTTGTTCATGTCCACAATCACAGAACGTATCTTCTGTTATGAAGCCCCATCTCTTCAGGTTGTCTCTGGATCGTCCAACTCCTGATCGTAATCTGTTTAAAGATTTCCACACCAGCCAGCTCTCGTTGTGTCCATGTGGTAGTTCTTCAGCTTCTGGCGTCTGCAGGTGAGGCGACGACTTCTTCCATAACTCCAGCCTTGCCTTCTCTGGTGAAATGGTGAGCTTCTCGGATGTTCTCAGGAAGCTCTTTCGCGATCTCAGCCGCTGCTGTGGTGGATTATGTCCGTGCAGTGGATGGGCGCTGTCCTGTTCCACTTTCAGTCTCGCCTTGTTGGCAGCCACAGTTCTGCGTACCCATGGTGGCGCTATTCCAGCCAGGCAGTAGAGCTTATCAGTTGGGGTAGGTCTTAAGCAACCTGTGATCAACCTGCAGGTTTCGTTGAGAGCGATGTCTACTTGTCTGGCATGAGATGACCTGTACCAGACTGGAGAAGCTTATTCAGCAGTAGAAAAGCACAGTGCCGTTGGAGAACAGCGAATAGTTTGTGGGTGTGATCCCCACTGTGTCCACGCTAGTTTGCGAATTAGGTTGTTTCGAGCGGAGATTTTCATTTTGGTGTTCTTGCAGTGAGTTTTTAATGTCAGAGTTCTATCGAGAGTGACTCCGAAGTATTTAAGTGCGTGATTCCTGACCATGCAATTTGTAGCTCACGATTTGCTTCCCTGTTCCTTAAAGGAAAGGCACACACTTGTGTCTGCGAAGGGTTTGGTCTGAGTTGGTTCCGATTGTAGTAGCTTGACAGTGTTCTAAGTGCTGTTGTCAGGTTTCTTTCCACTCTTTCAAAGCATGAGCTCTGCGTAGCAAGGGCTAGGTCATGTGCATATAAGAATCTCCTTGTACCTGGGGTCGATGGCTGGTCCTTGGTATAAATGTTGAAGAGGAGCGAAGACGCTTCCCTGAGGCAGACCATTTTTCTGCGCTCTCCAGCGACTGCGTTGTCCTTGAAATTCAACAAAAAAACCTGCGGTTTTGGAGGAGGGTGCTGAGTAGTCTAACGAGGTGGGCGTTCTTGATCATATTGTATAATTTTGGATGGAGTAACCGATGATGGACAGTACTATACGCTGCTGTGAGATCCACGAAGACCACGCCCGTTAGTTGACGGGTTTCAAAGCCATCCTCTATAAACTGAGTGAGATTCAAAAGTTGCCCTGTGCAGCTTCTGTTTGGTCGAAATCCTGCTTGTTCGGGTATGAGAAGAGGGTCTATTACTGGCAGGATTCTATTCAGAATCATACGTTCGAACATTTTATAAAGGTGACTCAAAAGGCTAACTGGTCTGAAATTCTTAGAATGATTTGCTTTCTCTCCAGGTTTCAGAAGAGCTATCACCCTGCTCTTTCGCCAGATCTTTGGTATTTGGCACTGGTTCATGCAGTTGTTGAAAAGCTGCAGGATCCACTTTCTTGTTTCTGGGCCGAAATTCGTGATTTGCTCCATACGGATGTCATCTAGACCGGATGCTTTACCAGTTTTGCTCTCCTTAATAGCCTTGTTTAATTCAGATGTCTCGAATGGGAGAGTCAGATCCCTCGTTTGTTCTTGGGCCTCTTGCGATACTTTCGGAATTTTGATTCTATGACTTCCTTTCCCATTCTTGCTATCTGATCTGCAGTAATGTTGCAGTGTGCTGTGGATCTGGTTGGGTCGCTATTGAGGCGTCTCAATAATCACCACGCTTTATGAGTGTTTCTGATGAGATCATGTTCTTCCATAGCTTTAACCCAAGAATATCTTTTGAATTCTTTCAGAGGTGCAATAAGTTTATTCCCAGTCGATAGCGTTGTCTCACCGCATGGATCTTCTTCGAATAGTACCTTATACTCTGTAAATTGAGGACTGAGTTCTGAAGTTAGACTAGGAATGTATGATGTTCGACAACCCCGAGGAATTGCAGTTCTGGAGCACCTCTTTACAGCCTTCACAAAAGTATCATACGAGTCAGGTGAAGGTTCAATATAGGGAACTGCAGCGTCCAACGTTTCTGGAAACTTCGGCCAGTTGGCTTTCCTGAAGTTAAACCTCCTTCTGAACGTAACTGTGGTCTAACTGCTGCGTAAATTTCACACATGATCGGTCTGTGCTGTGTATTTGGAATAGAGTTGCAGACAGTTTTTATGCACTGTTGTGAGACGTTTTCCCTGCAGAATATAAGATCGGGGTTGTATCCGCATTTCCATCTGCCACTGTTGAAAGATGCAGGTTGCTTAGGGTCATGTATAAGGCTCAGATGATTGCCTTCCGCCCATTCTTGTAATGCTGTGCCATTCTCATCATCATGCTCATAGCCCCACGTGGTGCTGTGACAGTTGAAGTCACCAGTCACTACTGTTGTGTGTTGACTATTGATTTTGAGATCAACGTCCGGTGGTTTGTATACGGATGTGACTGTACAGCCCTTGATTTCCAAAGCTAAGATTTCAATATCATTTTCTTCAGTAAAGGCTGATGATATTTTCTGTAAATCTGGTTGGGCAAATATAGCACTTCTATATTTTGGGTGGGGTCTTTCCGTAGCCAGTCGCATTCCGTTTATTTTTAGCCTGCGCATTTCACAGATTTTGTGGGTCTCCTGTATGCAGAGTACATCGCACTTGGTTTGTCTGCAGAGCTCTTGTAACAGTTCTTCTTTTGGTGATGATATACTTTCTATATTCATCGATATGATGGTCAACTGTGGTCCTGAAAAGGACCAAGATGATGTTTCTGGTGTGAAAGGATCAGCCGCCAGAGAAACCTAACGCCCAGGGTACGCCCGACTGCAAGTCTTATCTTGGTCGGAAATCATTGCAATCTTTGTGGAGGCTCCTTTCATGTACCCCAGTTGACAACTGACAGATCTACAAAGCGCGGTTAAACTGGTAAAAAATCACTCAATTCAGAATCCTCTCACAGAGAAAGAATTTGATCTTCTGTCACACTTACATATAGCAAAGCTAATGTGCAATAAATCTTTCCCTGGAGATATGTGCAAAAAGTGTTAATAGAGCAGGCGTACAAACGAATCCTTTCAAGGATAAAGCTATGCAGTAAACACCTATTCGCACAATCGTTTTAGCACAAATTTATCGCAAAGTTTGTTTGCATGGATATGAGATTTCTGCTAATTGTCGATAGTACTTCATTATACACTTTTCTTCGAAACAACAAGACCATCAGACCGACACCAGAAATCAGTTCAACGTAATTAGGAGTTACTGACGTGGTGACGGCATGACGCTTTCTTCCTCAGAAATCTCAATTACAGATACTGCGATCTATTGGTGTAGAGTTATAGCGTAATTGATGGCAATACGTAGCACACAACGTGGGACAATCGTACAGGTCTGTTGGAGGCAAGACAAGAGACTCAATTCGGCAGAAAAAATAAAATTGAATTCACAAGATAATATGTTCTCGGGTGGAAAGGCATATAAATACTCAGCTTGTATGGAATTCAATGTCTGTAATCTGATTTAAAGCTGGACTGCTGCTATTTGTGTCTACCAGTTCTCAGCGTACCGTATAGTTTCACTTACCACATACGACGTGAGGTGAAACTAATCGGAAGAGGGACACAGGGTATGCGCGACAGTCATCTATGCCACACATGACTTACATAATTACTTCGTGGTTTTTGTAAAAGATAAAGACTCAAATTTATGCATTTGTTACGAGTTGTACATTGATAGAAATGCAAAGCATTGTCTTTTTCAGAAGCTTGTACGAATCAAACTCAAAAGCGATATACAACACTGCAAACAACCATTTCCATTGGCGCACGTTCCCGCCCTCGAAGCACCATTGCGCCTGGCTTCTTCCACCTCTGCCTTATTTGGAGAGGTATGTGATTGTCGGTTACATGCTGAAAATTAGAAATCTTGAACCTCTGTAGTGGGTAGTCACCACACAGTGGGAGTACTTTTGGGTGGAAAATACTGCAAACAGTTTTTATAATTAGTTCCAACATTCCAGCCTTCTACCAGTACAATAAATTAATCCCCATAATTGAGTAAGATCAGTAGATAATATGACAATGCGAACTAGACAAAACACACTGCATACAGACATTTACATTCGACACGGAAATATTTTTGTGAGTTTGTACCCATTTCGATTTTAAAAAATGGAAGAGATCTGGAATTAAGATCCGTCAAACAGCCAAACCCCTGCACTGAGCTCCATTAAGGCAGGACGTTGTATGTTACCACATAAAATCCCTGGGATCACACATAGAGGGCCGAGCGGCGACAACCCTGCATGAAATCAGGAAAGCTGTTGGGAACTGTGAACTGGCAACGATGCTGTCTTTTATTCTCAATGTTTACAAGCCCCCATTCTTCTGCACCAGCGTTAGCTGTCGCTCGTTCAGCTAGGTGCTGAATTCTAGTTGACGTCCGTCGAGTCTGCTTACCAGTTGCATGCCCTGGATTGGTTTAGCGACCTCGGTGCTGCAGCTGGGTGCCTGCGAACAGACGCGGCTGTTGTTTAGCGCCAGATGGAGTCGAGCTGGCTCCACGATGTGCCTGGAGTTGGTAGTCATGTGGTCGGTTGATCTTCTCCCTACCCCAGTTCGTTTCAGCAGTCGGAGACATCTGAGTGTTGAAGAGAAAAGTGGACCACAACAGGCGCTGTTGTTGGTTTCCGTGTTGAATTTCAGTGCTGTCAGCACCTTGCGATGTAGCGTTGTCGGAAGACAGTCTGTTCCTCCATTAGTAGGTGGTAGGCAGATAGCAGCATGAATTTCACCAGGTGAATGCCATAACCTCGAGTACATTTTCGGCTAATTTCACGTACTGCAATGGAGCGTCTAGGACATAGATTTACTAAACCATCGTAATCATGTAATCGAGTACTATTACTGCGAATGCCATCCATACCACCGATCAGCTCATGACAATAGCAGGAGTGCTGGGGTATTTAAAGAGAGGCTATGATACAAGGTTCGGTTTGTAATGACCGCATGTGTTGTCCATATCTTTGTTCTTCTGTCTATTAAAGGCAATGTTCTGAATGACTGACTGACTCAACATCGCCCAGCTCGAACCGCTAAGGATATGAAGTCGAAATTTGGAGAATATGTGAATCTCGTACTGTAGGCGTCGTTTAAGGAGAGATTTTTTTCGAAATTTCAACCCTAAGGGGTGAAATAGGGATGAAGGTATTTCTTAAAAAATGTCGCTATTAAGGTAGTTATGAAGCTATACCTACGAAAATTGGTATATGGTTTGTCAGTGACGAATAAAGAAATCCGTGTTTCACCATTTTTGGAAATTTAACAGTATGGGGGTGATACAGTGGGTGTAAATCTTTTTGAAATTATATCATTATTGAAGAACTACTTAAGTATTTTTAAAGGTACATCTATGAATATTGGTTTCTGACTTCTCGGTAACAAATAAAAGAAAAGAAATACATGTTGTAATGTTTTTTGGAAATTCAATCCCTAGGGGCGTGAAAGAGGAGATGAGATTTCTTTATGACATTATATTATTATGAAAACATTTTTAAAGCTAAATATATGAAAATTTAAATTTGGCTTCTCAGAAACGGGGGAGGAGAGTTTTTATGGAAATATTTCATTTTATAAGCGTTTTTGAAGGTATATCTATGAAAATTGGAAAATTTGTATTTGGCGTTTCTGTCAGAAATAAAATATACGCATGTCGCTGTCTTCAGAAATTCAGTTCTTGAGAGGCGAAATAGGAGTATGGGAGCGAAATAGGGGGTGAAACATTTTGTAAAATTATTTCTTTGCGAAAGCAGTTTTAAAGCCAAAACTTTGAAAACTGGTGCTTGGCTTCTCGCTTAGAGACGAAAAAAATACTTGTTTCACTCTTTTTGGAAATTCGATCCCTAAGTGTGGCAGACTCTTTACTGCCCAGCCCAAGGATAGAACCTTAAACTTTTGGAGAGGGTGTGGATCTTAGGCCGTAGGAAGCATTTAGGAAGGTATTTTCCGAAATTACACACCCAAGGGGGTGAAACAGGGGATGAAAGGCATTTTGATAGTATATGGCTAATAACAGACTTCTGAAACTAGAGCTACGAAACTAGTATTTGCTTTCTCAGTCAGAACATAAAAAATACCTACGTGTTTCAGCATTTTTGGAAATTCAACCTCTAAGTGGGTAAAATAGTGGATGGAAGTTGTTTTGAAAATGAATAGTTACTAATGAACTATTAAAAGATTTTTAAGGCTACATCTATGTCAGTTATATTTGACTTCTCGGTTAGAAATGAAGAAATACGTCCGGAATGAGATTTTCACTTTGCAGCGGATTGTGCGCTAATATGAAACTTCCTGGCACGTCCTCACAGCTTTTATATCATATAAGCAGAGTGAAAATCTCATTCTGGAAACATCCCCCCGGCTGTGGCTAAGCCACGTCTCCGCAATATCCTTTCTTCCAGGAGTGCTACTTCTGCAAGGTTCGCAGGAGAGCTTCTGTGAAGTTTGGAAAGTAGGAGACGAGGTACTGCCGGAAGTAAAGCTGTGAGGACGGACCGTGAGTCATGCATGGGTAGCTCAGATGGTAGAGCAATTGTCCGCGAAAGGCAAAGGTCCCGCGTTCGAGTCTCGGTCCAGCACAAAGTTTTAATCTGCCAGGAAATTTCAAAAAAATAAGTGTTTCAATGTTTCTGCAAATTCAACCCCCAAGGGAGTGCAACAGAGAATGAAACTTTTTAAGAAAATATTACGTTACATTAAAAAAAATTTAAAACTGAATTTATGAAAGTTGGTATTTCACCTCCCGGTTAGATCTAAAAAAAAAAAACCTAGTTAGGTGATGAAAGTTGCAATGGAAATATCTCCACAAGAACGCAAAATGCATGATTAACAAAATTTTTGGACACCAGATACTAGAATCACTTTTTGGTCAGAAGTACACTCTGAAAAGATCTTGCTTATAAGGCCTTAATTGGCATGAAAGCCTTAGGTTTGTAAATAACATAAAAATTCGATTAAATAAAAACAAAAACTTTCTTCTGGCCATACAGCTACGCGAGCTAAGCAGCGGGCGCTAAGTTAGTTGCGTTATATTCACTTAACAGGCTGTTAACTGCTGTGTCATTTCATTGCTATGAGATAGAGTTCCTGGCCACGTGTCTTACGAGCTAACGAATGTGCTTGTCTTGCTTCTTTGGTTTCCTGTCGCAGTCTCATATCTGCTCAGTGCATATCCTCACTTGGTGGAAGGTGTTGTAATGTGACGTTGAGCTGGCCAACTTCCGACATACTGGCTCGCTTTCTGCTTTCGCTTCTGTCTCTGGCATGACCTGAGATTACCCGCGGCCATGTGAATGGTTTTTAATAATATTTTTTTTTTTTAAGTTTCTACCCCTTACTCTTTTGTGCCTTAACGCAGAAGTCTTCTTAACTAATTTAGTGAGGAAAGAATTGACCTACTACAGTATTGTGATCAGATGTTTTCTACATGTATGTTTCAAAATCTCTTTGTAGCATTCGTCAAAGTACTTACAGAGGTATTACATTATGAAGCACCGTATCCAACTTACATCATAGACGTGCGAAGAATAATTCAATAACTTACAATTTTTTGGTTATTACACTAGTGGCCATTAAAATTGCTACACCAAGACGAAATGCAGATGATAAACGGGTATTCATTGGACAAATATATTATACTAGAACTGACATGTGATTACATTTTCACGCAATTTGGGTGCGTAGATCCTGAGAAATCAGTACCCAGAACAACCACCTCTGTCCGTAATAACGGCCTTGATACGCCTGGGCATTGAGTCGAACAGAGCTTGGATGGCGTGTAAAGGTACAGCTGCCCATGCAGCTTCAACACGATACCACAGTTAATTAAGAGTAGTGACTGGCATATTGTGAAGAGCCAGTTGCTAGGCAACCATTGACCAGACGTTTTCGGTTGGTGAGAGATCTGGAGAATGTGCTGACCAGGGCAACAGTCGAACATTTCATGTATCCAGAAAGGCCCATACAGGCCCTGCAAATTGCGGTCGTGCATTATCCTGCTGAAATGTAGGGTTTCCCAAGAATGAAGGGTAGAGCCACGGGTCTTAACACATCTGAAATGTAACGTCCACTGTTCAAAGTGCCGTGAATGCGAACAAGAGGTGACCGAGACGTGTAACCAATGGCACCCCATACCATCACACCGGGCGATACGCCAGTATGCGGATGACGAATACACGCTTCCAGTGTGCGTTCACCGCGATGTCGCCAAACGCGGATGCGACCATCATGATGCTGTAAACAGAACCAGGATTCATCCGAAACAATGAGGTTTTGCCATTCGTGCACCCAGGTTCGTCGTTGAGTACACCATCGCAGGCGCTCATGTCTGTCATGCAGCGTCAAGGGTAACCGCAGCCATGGTCTCCGAGCTGATAGTCCATGCTGCTGCAAACGTTGTCGAACTGTTCGTGCAAATGTTTGTTGTCTTGAAACGTCCCCATCTGTTGACTCAGGGATCGAGACGTGGCTGCACGATCCGTTACAGTCATGCTGATAAGATGCCTGTAATCTCGACTGCTAGTGATACGAGGCCGTTGGGATCCAGCACGGCGTTCCGTATTACCCTCCTGAACCCACCGATTCCATATTCTGCTAACAGTCATTGGATCTCGACCAATGCGAGCAGCAATGTCGCGATACGATAAACCGCAATCGCGATAGGTTACAATCCTACCTTTATCAAAGTCTAAAACGTAATGGTAGTCATTTCTCCTCCCTACCCCCGAGGCATCACAACAACGTTTCACCAGGAAACGCCGGTCAACTGCTGTTTGTGTATGAGAAATGGGTTGGAAACTTTCCTCATGTCAGCACGTTGTAGGTGTCGCCACCGGCGCCAACCTTGTGTGAATGTTCTGAGAAGTTAATCATTTGCATATCACAGTATCTTCTTCCTGTCGGTTAATTTTCGCGCCTCTTCGTGGTGTAGCAATTTTAACGACCAGTAGTGTATTTTCATTAAACACCACGTAGAGGAATACTGATAAGAAAACAAACCCCAAGAATATGTGATTAGTTTACTGACTGCCTTGTGTTTTGTGGGCACGTTGCTGTGTGAAAGTTTTGATTTCAAGCAATGTCACGATTGCGTAGGAAACTGAAACCTGAGGTCTAAGGGTATCGTGTGAAATGGAAATCCCACCGCTTTATAAATTTTGAATAAAAATCATCAGCAATGGCGACCAAAGACTTTCGTCCTAAGGATTCACCCTCTTTCTGCCAGCAACCTTGTCAAAGAGGTAGGAGGAGCAGACAAACATTCAGGACACTCTCTTGGCCTTGGTGTGGGAAACTGCCCCTAAGAGGTAGCTGAATGAGCAATGATTAACGGCATGAAGATGCAGAAGGTAATGGAAACCACTGTATCAAAGACACATAAGTTTTATCCACAGGATATGTGGTCTGTAATTTAAAGAAGTTCTCATGATATTTGTCCATTTGCAAAACATTCTGAATTAGGCGCCGATTTGGATCTCTGAGGAGAGGACTGCTAAAGGAGGAGGTGACCATGAGAAAAATATCCAGTAAAATATTCTCTCTTTACAAGTCACGTTACTTCCAATAAAGCATTCGAGCTTTGAATAGCTGTCTCCACCATCCTCATCAGGAATGAAAACCACCGACCGCCGAGGCTAGTACGATGTTGTGCTTATGTAGATTCTATGTGCAGGGCCTGAAACCATCCAGATAGTGCCCGAGTGAAGCATGCACTGAAGGCATGTTGGGCAGCTCGTAGTATATCCGTCCCACCATGGGACAGGGGTCTACGCACACGCATGGAACTTAGAATGTAACACTTAGTCACCTCGCCCGATATGATGACGAATGGTCAACTATGTGCAAGGCTCTTGGGAAAATATCATGTCGATGAAAAGGTATCCACTAAAGGTCCTCACCTTACGGTGTGTTATCGAGAGCTTGCATGAATTTAAATGCGCAATTAGGAATTATTAAACTTGTCGGAAATAGTAACTATCCCTCCGTTGGAGACGGGCTGCTAGCACTCATAAGACCTGTGCTGTAACGCACGACACTGTGTTCGTACATCCCGTTGGCCTTGCCGTAGGAGCGTTTGGAATTAGATGGTGCGAGGGATCGTCTTGTCTTGATAGTAGTTGCTCCAAAATATGCAAGTAATGCTCCCGGTTTGGCTTCTTCTGTCGATTCCCTAAGCGCTTTTCGTCAGTGGCACATGAAAGCTTTCGCAGTTTCTTCCTTGCTGTAACAATTTTCTCTGAACTTGCTGAAATTCATACTCTAAATCAGGTGTAATCAAACTTATTACTTACTACCCACTTTTGTATCTCTGGTAGTAGTAAAATTTTCTAACCGCCCTCCAGGTCCACTGTAATGGTGAAGCAGGGAAGTAACTTCACGTTATAAAATTTATAGAGCAGAGTTGCAGCAAGCTACAGCAGGCACCTTTCCTTGGCGAGGAATGAGACCTGTGTCCGGAAGGGTACCTCTTACGCAAATGACGCGATAACAAAACAATTTAGTGCACCACACATACCAAATTCTCAATTTACATGTTACAGTACAACAGGCCGTATACCGTAGGTCAATATGAAGCAAGTACAAAGACAAAACACTGATCCAGTAACGGGAAATTTAAACGTATCTTCCAATCCGATACACGAGGAACGGTACGGTTTAGATAATTGCATGCCACTGCGTAGATGCGATGCTAGATGGGACTCAAATATGTCGTCTCTGGATCGAAAAGTTGTAGTACGAATAAAGAAAAACATGATGCAATTGAAGGGAACGGAAAATGTTGCGAAAACACAAATGCCTTATGGTGCAATAGAAAAATTTTACAATAGTAATTTTTACAGTCAGAAAATTCCAACATTACAAAGAAAACGGGAACAGCTTACACCTCCGCATGTTTATACATCAATTCCAAATAGTTTTATCAGAACATTGGCCACTTTGGCATAAACTTGATTTCATTTTTGGTCATATGGAGAAGCAATAGCGGAAACGATCCAGAGTCACTGCAAACTGTCAGTCGCATGAACAATTCAAGTCATCATTCTTGGAGTGATACTGGTCTGCGGAAACCAGAAATAGGATAAATATGAATTGTTACAGAAGGCGTCATTTGAAAATTCGGGAGAAAAGAAGCCGGTTAGATTTTCGGAAGAAGTGACGAAAAAGGGTCAGTGCTTAGACAATCCATACAGTGATGGGGAACTGATACTTCCGTGCACAATGAAGTTACCCTTGACTTATCAGCAATCGTTGGTTGGCAGAGCTGGAGATTATAACAGGCATTTAAAGGGATGTTAAGAGAACTTGAATTTATCTTCAGTGAAGAAACAACGTGCAGTGAGAGAAACCAATGGTAGGTGGAATATCTGATAGTGCTTACAATGGCAGTAGTAATCTTGGGAACGGTAATCCCTCTGCGGAGAACAGTAATCGCCAATGAGATAATAATAGCTGTGGTTTTGGCAATTCGCAGAGGTCAAACAATAATTATGGTTTTGTTGAGTCGTGGAATTACAATAATGGCTTTGGTTCCAGAAATGATGGTGGTAACTGTACTTCGCGGTATGACCACCATGCAAACGATGCAGAACTGACGAGATGAACGGTTCGAAGACCAGTCACAAGAGATTCAGTCGCCAAATGAAGTTGATTTTATAATTAAATACGTAAACAGACTTAGCGTTGATCAAAAAGATTCTGAAGTAGGTTTAAGGGGTAATCAGATACAAATACCAGCAAGCTGGGAGGCAATTGACTGGGAATAGTCCGATGATGAGGATCAAGATTTGTCAACAGTTACTGTAGGCAGCTGTACAAAAACTGATGATGACCAAATTGTGAAGGATGTAGTTCATTTATAGGAAACCGAGGGAGAAATGGTATGTCGTGAGAATAATGCGCGATTAGCAATACCAGTATTGATACACAATTCAGGTGATGTATATAGGACAGGGACTTATCTGGGAAATAATTAAATTCCCAGCAGTACCCAGAGTACAACATCAACCTCTACTAAAATTGGCACTGAGCAATTTGAACGCTGTGTTGTTAAAAAGAAGGAACCGAGCGGACAAAACGGCAACCTCACGAGTATTTTTACTAGGGCAAAAAGTACTTGTGAAAACCTACTATCTCTCTAGCAAGAAAAAACATCAAAGTCATAAATTCTTTTCGGTACATAATGGCTCTATGGAAGTAGTTCATGATATTGCAGTCGAATTGATTAACCCAACAGGAAAATCACTGGGCTTGCACCATGTGAGTCACTTGAAATGGTATAAAGGAAAAACAGTAAATATTATCTCCACTAGAAAAATTAGATTTATAAAATATCCAGATATCAATAAGAGCAAAATCTAGAGGTCAAAGAGTGGGGAAGGTAAGAAAATTTATACAAATAAAAATTTATAATTTGTACTTATTAAAGAAAATAATTGAGCTTTCTCAGTATATCAAAAGGATACTCGTGAAGGAAGAACAATAAAGTAAGAACTAAATTAACTCTTCTGCAGACGAAATGTGTGATGGGGAAAGAGCAAAAAGCAAGGAGAGAGATAGAGATTAGCATGTGGATAGTTTGACGAAATAGTTTTAGATTGTCTCTTAAAATGTAGTGTGAAGTAGAAAGAAGTTGATTTCTTGTGGACGAAAGGAAGCCAAGAAATTAGGTGAGTACAGACTTAGGTAAGAAGGAAATATTCGTTCGTAGTTTGTTCCGTCGCGCACGGTAGATATTTAGTTGAGGAGATATTTTGAGGGAAAATGAGAAGCATTTATGATTTGTGGAAGATACAACAAGTTGATATTATATGGAGATGTGAGGGAAGTAGGAGATAAGACTTACGTGAGAGAATTGAATTATTAAGGAAAGTGAGAACGATGTTATTTCTTGGAAGGATGTAGACAGAGGGATGTGATTTTAACATAGAGATGATTTGAACAAGGAAGAGTAAGATAGGGGGAGAAAGTAATTTAAAAGTTTACTGTTTAAAAGAAGGAGATAGGGATAACTACAACTAATAAAAGTACGAGCTCTTAAATAATGGAACTTGACATTGGAGAAAGTTTTAAAAAAAGAAATAGAGGTATATTGTATGTTTAAATTCTGCTACAGCTTATAGCGGAAAGAAGAGACTGTAGAGAAAAAGATGCTGGAGTCGGAGTCAAGGTGCGAAATTTTTATGATAATATTATGTACCTGTAGTTAGAACAATACACTAAATACAGTAAACTTCATCACCATCAATTTTTCTCACACTACTCATCGTGATGGATATGACGAAACCAAAATCTTTATGCGAATAGTGAAAAAAAGGGGAAAAAGAAAATGTACATACAGATTAGGGATAGATGTCGGTGTGTTGAAATAAATTTAAAGTTATGAAGAGTATGATAAGGAGAAACTTATGCATAGTTTAAATGCGGAAGTTTTGTAAAGTCTCTTAGTAGTTCAGTGTTTGCAGAGCTTGTAATGTATCTTAAGGGAGAAAGGTTTGTGATAGGATAGGTAGTAATACCATGTAAATTAGAGAATTTTGGGGATATAAGATGGACAAAAGTGTGCACAATGTTGCGTTATATATGACGTCATCAAAGAACGATGCATCATCATTGTGGTCAGATCGACAGCAGAACTGAGTACAGCGGTTAGGCATGAGAGAAAGGTAAATTGAGTGTGGGTGCCTGGTACGTCACCTTTCGAGATGACTAAAGGAAATGCCTTGGTGGAAGCAACAGTCCAAGAGGATAACACCTGTGGGGAAAAATAGGGGGATCTACGACGAATCCTGTAACGGTCAACATGTGCCATGACGCGATCTTTATTCATAAGAAAGTCACATGCAATCTTCAGAACAGCAATTTTTCTATATGGCTGCACTTTTGTCACAAACTGCTTAGAGCAACATAAGGACATATGATGAATGTCTAACAAACCAGAATGGAGGCGTACATGTTACATAAAGGACGAACGAATGTTTCAATTCACCAGTAGAAGAAGAGGGGCATTTTTGCAACCCAGGATCCAGAAAGGCTGAAACTATCGTCATACAATACGATGCCAGTGACTGCGAAACACTCCCTGAACACTCATGGGAGAAAGCAAGAGAACAATGGAAGGCTGTCAAATCTATCCTGATGAACAACCTGATATAATAAAGGATACACAACGATTTGAAAGAAAATACCATAAGAACGGATTATACAATAACAAGGTTAAGCAGGTCTTAAATCCCAATTCCCAGTCCAGAGAAGAACGAAGGCACAAGTGAGAAGACAGTAAGGTGCAACAAGAAAGTAAGATTCAACACAGGAGTAGCTTTGTTAACATACAGTTGCGACTAGGCATAATTTCTGTAAACGTGTTTTTCTTCTTTTTTCGGTAATCTAACTTTTTGTCACTAAAGTAAGTTTGTTTACATACGATTGAGACCAGACCTAACCTTCTTAAACGTGTTTTCTTGTTTTTCAGTAATTTAATTTGACTTATTCGCACTAAAGTCAGATTTTTACCATGAGTAAAAAGTGCCTGACGTGCCATAGAATTGTTAGCTCTGGAGTTTAGTGTGATGGCTGCAGTAGTTTTTTCCATTGGGGTGCCAGTAGCGGCGTGAGAAATGGAAAGTGGAGTAGACTCATCAGTGGTTCTGTAGGATATGCAGTAGAGATAGGAAAATAGTGGAACAGGAGGGGAAAATTGCTGCCCTTCAGGCACAGTTAGAGCAGGCTAGGGAAGATATGAACAGATTAAGAAGGGAGAAGGGTAAAGAGAGGTGGGAAGTGACAACAGGAGGAACAGACTTAGAACTTTGTCAGACAGCTTTGTGGTGAATGTAAAGAATACGTTTGACCTGTTGCTTCATTCAGAAACTGATGATCCTCAGATAGAGGTAGGTATAGAGAGGGCACAACAGACTTTCAATAGAAAACTGAATAAGAATGTAGGGTAGTCAGCAAAGACAAAGAAAGTTTTGATATTAGGTAGTTCACATGCCAGAGGTGTAGGCAAAATTTTTCAGGACCAGTTAGGGTCAGAATACCAGGTCACAAAATTTTTTAAACCTAGTGCTGCTCTGGGTTAGGTGACAGAGGAATTAGGTTCACTCTGTAAAGATTTTGCCAAAGAAGACACTGTGGTTATTGTGGGTGAGCCAGGCAATAGTATTGACAGAGATCCTGGGTACAATATAGAGTGTGACCTGGCAAAGATTGCATCAACAACGAGACAAACCAGCGTTGATTTTGTGTCTGTTCTGAGACACCATCACTGACCTCATTTAAATTCTTCTGTGGGAGAGTTAATTAGGAGTTGGAACTGTTACTTGTGTCAGGTGCAGGGTCACATTTTGGTTTGGTTCCTCTTGATTCTCTCAGTAGGTGAGATTATTCTAGACATGGCCTACACCTCAACAGGAAAGGGAAGGGTAAACATTCTGGGCTAATAGCAGGAAATGTAAGGGGGGAGACACTGCCATGAGTGGTAATATATCAGTAGTCATAGGTGTTGGAGCAGCTCCTTTTTTAGGATAGGTGGGACAGAACAAAGTAAAGTTATGAGAGAAGTAAAGATTGAAACAAACCTTCAGTTTGAGAAAGAAGTCAAACAGCATAATCCTGGCACATTGGATCAGGAAACACAGCTATTGGTTAAAAATTTATAGCAATCAGCAGAAATTTTATTTCCACCCAATTTCATCTCGATAAATGTGAAATGCCAACTATCTTTAGTGCATCAAAATATTCGAGGGCTTAGAAGTAAAATTAATGAACTACTTATGTGTATTGATGAATTAGAGTCATCGAACCCAGTTGATATAATCTACCTCTTTGAACATCATGTTACCACTGGTATAGATATGTTAAATCTTACAGAACTTAAGTTAGCCTCTTACTTCTGTAGACAAAATATGGAGAATGGAGTGAGTTGCCACATTTTTTTAAAAACAGTTTTGAATTTGAGAATACTGACATTAATAAATTTTGCTTAGAGCAGCACTTAGAAGCATGTGCAACAGAGATAGAATGTCATAATAGGTCCTTTATAATAGTAGCCATATACAGAGCACCTTCAGGAAATTTCAACCTGTTTCTAAATGGTCTTGAAGATTTACTATCTTATGTGAAATTAAAAAACCAAGACCTAGTGGTTGCTGGTGATTTTAATATAGATGTCCTGAAAAACACTGTCAGTGAACATTTACTGAAATCAGTTACATTGTCATTCAATTTAATTTCTACTGTAAATTTCCCAACTAGGGTATACAAATGCTCTAAGACTACCATTGATAATATCTTTATAGACAATTCTAGGCAACTAAGCAGCATTACAAAACCAGTAGTAAATGAGCTATCTGACCATGACATGAAACACCTAACATTAAATTTTGAAAATTGTTAGGGTAAAACATCTATCGGAACTCAGTACAGAAGCCCAATAAAACAGTCAAAAACTGAGAAATTTAGGCGATTGCTCAAAGAAATTAACTGGATGGATGTTTACAGCAGTCAAGACACAAATGAAAATACAAAACATTCATTATTAAAGTTAGCACCTTATTTTAAAATTGTTTTCCCTTGAAGGTAACTCAAATCAAGCAGAAGTCTGATAAGAAACCATGGATTGCACAAGGGATAAATACATCATGTGAGACCAATAGGAAACTATTGATACGTAGGGACACCTTTGATACTAGCATTATAGCTCATTCGAAAAATTACTGCAAAATATTGAAGAAGGTTACCCAGAAATCTAAACACCTGCTTTGTGAGAAGAAGATAAATACATCCAGAAATAAAATAAAAACAATATGGGATAGAGTTAAGTCAGAAACTGATGGGACCAGAAATGAGGAAGAACAAATAGCTCTAAAAATAAAGGAAACTTGGTGACAAACGCATGTTGTGTTACAAACCATTTAAACAACTATTTTGTCTCTGTTTCTGATAGCATGGGGTTGTCAGGTTCAGTAAATAATGCAATGGAATATCTGTGACCAGTGCACACAAGCAATCTCAGTAAAATGGAATTGACACTTACTTCACTGAAAGAAATAGAATCCATCATAAAGTCCCTGAAATCAAAGCATTCTAGTGGTTATGATAACATATCAACAAAGTTAATAAAAGGGTATTCATGTGAGCTTAGACATATCTTAAGTTATTTGTGTAATCAATCACTTATCACAGGAACATTCCTGAACTGGCTTAAATATGCTGAAGTTATACCTCTCCACAAGAAAGAGGACAAAGAAATGCCGTGAAATTACCGACCAATCTCACTTTTGCCTTAGTGAAAATAACATACTGTCAAAGTCACAGTTTGGGATTGTAAGGGTTCTGATATTGAGTAGGCTATTTATACTTACAGTGAAAATGTCCTTAATTAATTAGACAAAAATTAGAGGCAACTGGCATATTCTGTGACCTGTCAAAGGGTTTTGACTGTGTGAATCACAGCATTCTTTTAAGTAAATTAAAATGTTATGGGGTCACTGGTAGTGCTGCAAAGTTGTTTCAGTCACATCTTACTAATAGGAAACAAAGGGTGTCATTATGTAACACTTCAGCAGTAGACAATCAGACATCATCTGACTGGGAAGAAATTACATAGGATGTTCCCCAAGGTTCAATACTAGGTCCACTACTTTTTCTGGTGTATATTAATGACCTGTCATCTGTTACATTACCAGATACCAAGTTTGTCTAATTTGAAGATGGTACAAACATTGCAATAAACAGAAAATCAAATATAAATTTACAAAGGCAGCTAATCAAATTTTTACTGACATAGCCAATTCATTGTCATTAAACTTTGAAAAGAGATTTCCTTCTAGTGTGTGTATAAAATATGTGGACATGGATACAGGAGAAGTTGAGAGTGTAAAATTCTCGGGATTACAAATTGATAATAAATTCAGTTGGGGGCGATATACTAATGAACTGCTAAAGCGCTTAAACAAGTCTGTGTTTGCAATGCGAATGATGCCAGACATAGGAGATAAAAATATTAAAAAAACTGACATTTTTTGCTTATTTTCACTCCATTATGTCATGTGGTATCATATTTTGGGGTAACTCCACAAACTGAGAAAAAAATTTTTAGAGTACAGAAGTATATGATAAGAGTAATGTGTAGTGTAAAGCCAAGAACATTGTGTCGAAACCTATTCAAAGAATATGCTTCTCAGCATATTTATTCCTTAATGAAGTTTGTTGTAAATATTACATCTCTTTTTCCAATTAACTGCTTAGTGCACAGTCATCAACACCAGGAATAATAACAATATAGACAAAGATTTAAAATCACTTACTCTTGCTCAGAAAGCAGTTTAGTATTCAGCAACACATATTTTCAATAAGTTACCAGCAACCATTAAGAGTTTAGTTTCAGACAAGGCACAATTTGACCATAATTTAAAAGAATTTTTGGTGGCCAACTCCTTCTATTCCATCCATGAATTTCTCAACAAGTGTAGTAGACCATTTTAATGAAAATATATTATACTTTAATTTTTGACAATACTTGGTTGTAACAGCCATGTAACTACCTGCTGTGTGAATGATGAATGTATGGAAAGCAGATGTATGTCTTAAGTCTGTAAATAGTGGAATTTTAATTTTAGATCTTGTATATAATTTGACTGTTCTTAACTGAGGATCAATGAAGTTTAATTTTAATTCATATACATAATTTTACTTTTTATTGACTGAGGGTCATTAAAAATAATGAAACTCAAGTTGATCTCACTACATTTTTGTAATGTGTTTATCTGACATGTTCCACACCTATGAGGATCCCCTCTTTTGTGGGTCTGTAGAATGAATAATTAAATTAATCTACTCTAATTAGGAAGAAAGAAGAGCCTGGACCAGAAGAATTCAAGAAATCTTTCTAAATCCCTTCCCATGCAACACTATTATTGCATCTACCTACCAACAAAGAATCCAATTTTAACTCTTCCAGCAATACAAGATAGCGATGCAAAAACTGGAAAAGGGACTATAGTAAGGGCCTAACCTGAGCCAAAGCCTCAGCAGTACTTGCGGTATCTTCTACGCTATATTATACCTGACACTAATTGTATATGGCGGGCTGCTTGAATCTGCGCTCGCAATGGCCTGGTAGGCTAACTTCAATGTTAATTAACTTGGAAACTGCACAACATATCGGATTCTTTTCTGAACAATTATTTCTCAGCACAACCTATCTTCCAACACCTTTACAAGCAATCAGTAATTTCTCCTCCTGCTCACGTTGGCAGAGACAGCTACCGAAATAGATCAGGTGTTTTATTCGAAGTGATGCCGGTTGTAAACGTAGATTTTATTGAAGCATGGCACACCGACAGACTCAGAAGACTTGAGAAAATGATGTAATAGCGAATAGGGTGACATATGTTGTGGTTGGCAGGAGAGCCAACACCGTGTTACTAGAGGAGGCCGAAAGGCACGCGTTTTAGCTCATGCAGGCTGGCGTGAGGTCTGGAACAGGACAAGGAAATTAGAATTTAGAAAAACACACGTAGCTGGTGGAATACTTAACTGTAATCCATTAATGATGAACGTCGGTCTTGACGGTACATGATTCACAATATCAATAGTAACTGATAATGGCGCCTTGCTAGATCGTAGCAAATGACGTAGCTGAAGGCTATGCTAAACTATCGTCTCGGCAAATGAGAACGTAAGTAGGCAGTGAACCATCGCTAGCAAAGTCGGCTGTACAACTGGGGCGAGTGCTAGGAAGTCTCTCTAAGCCTGCCGTGTGGCGGCGCTCGGTCTGCAATCACTGATAGTGGTGACACGCGGGTCCGACGTATACTAAGGGACCGCGGCCGATTTAAAGGCTACCGCCTACCAAGTGTGATGTCTGGCGGTGACACCACAACATACTACGAGTCGGGGCGTGGAATTTCAGACGTTTGAACGTGGTAGAAAAACTAGAAAATCTGAAAGGCTCAATCTAGGTATAGAGGATGGTCAGTGAAGTGAAATGGACAAACCTTTCAGGTCTGACGAATGTGGAGCAATATCAAAAACAGCAGAAAATTGAAGAACGGGAGCAGGATTCGTTATGAACACGATGGTGATCAGAGAAAGAGTTACTGTGAAAAATATAGTGATAGGGTTGTTATCAGATTAGACAGTAAATCAATTCCGACAAGGAAGGTTCACGTACACATGCCTATGTCTTAAGCAGAAGGCGAAGAAGTAGGGCAAGTATATGAGGATACTGAGTGGGTAATTCAGCACATAAAGGAAATGAAAGTATAGTAATCATTGGATATTTGAATACAATTGTATGAGAAGCAGTAAAAGAAAGGGATGTCAGAAAATGTTGTCTTTATACCAGGAATAATAGAGGTGAAGAGCTATTGAGTTATGCGATGAATTTCAGCTGGTAACAGCAATTACTCTGTTCAAGAAACACGAAAGGGGGAGGTATACGTGGAAAATACTCGGAGGCACGGGAAGTTCTCAGCTGGATTACAATGTGGTCAGAAATATATTTCATAATCAGATCGAGGACCCATGGTCTAGGGGTAGCGTTTCTCATTATTAATCAAAACGTCTTCAGCCCCATTTTCGATTCCCGCCGCTGCGTAAATGTTGATTAATAATCAGCATTATCTGCAGAAGACTTCCGGCATAAGAAATCACCCCACATTCAGCAAACGGCCTTGTCGAAGAAGGGCGGAGGAGCGGATAGGGGTACAGGCCACTCTCTCGTCCCAGGGGTGGGAAACTACCTTTAAGGGCGGAAGAATCAGCAATGATCAACGGCAAGGGGATGCAGAAGGTAACAGAAACCACTGCATTAAAGACACGTAACGCGTATCCACAGGACATGTGGCCTGTAACTGAAGAAGTGGCATGAAGATCTCTCCATTGGCAAAAGATTCCGGAATAGTCCCCCACTCGGATCTCCGGGAGGGGACTGCCAAGGGGGAGGTTACCATGAGAAAAAGATTGAATAATCAACGAAAGGATAACGTTCTACGAGTCGGGACGTGGAATGTCAGAAGCTTGAACGTGGTAGGGAAACTAGAAAATCTGAAAAGGGAAATGCAAAGGCTCAATCTAGATATAGTAGGGGTCAGTGAAGTGGAAGGAAGACAAGGATTTCTGGTCGGATGAGTATCGGGTAATATCAACAGCAGCAGAAAATGGTACAACAGGTGTAGGATTCGTTATGAATAGGAAGGTAGGGCAGATGGTGTGTTACTGTGAACAGTTCAGTGGTAGAGTTGTTCATCAGAATCGACAGCAAACCAGCGCCGACAACGATACTTCAGTTATACATGCCAACGTCGCAAGCTGAAGATGAAGATGAAGAGATATAGAAAGCGTATGAGGATATTGAAAGGGTAATATAGTATGTAAAGGGATATGAAAATCTAATAGTCGTGAGAAACTGGAATGCAGTTGTAGGGGAAGGAGTAGAAGAAAAGGTTACATTTGAATATGGGTTTCGGACAAGGAATGAGAAAGGAGTTCTGTAACAAGTTTCAGCTAGTAATAGCGAATATTCTGTTCAAGAATCACAAGAGAAGCAGGTATACTTGGAAAAGGACGGGTGATACGGGAAGATTTCAGTTAGATTACATCATGGTCAGACAGAGATTCTGAAATCAGATACTGGATTGTAAATCGTCCCCAGGAGCAAAAAAATGGTTCAAATGGCTCTGAGCACTATGGGACTTAACTTCTTTGGTCATCAGTTCCCTAGAACTTAGAACTACTTAAACCTAACTAACCTAAGGACATCACACACATCCATGCCCGAGGCAGGATTCGAACCTGCGACATTAGCGGTCGCGCGGCTTCAGACTGTAGCGCCTAGAACCGCTCGGCCACTCCGGCCGGCCCCCAGGAGCAGATATAGACTCCGATCACAATATAGTTGTGATGAAGAGTAGGTTGAATTTTAAGACATTAGTCACGAAGAATCAATTCGCAAAGAGGTGGGATACGGAAGTACTAAGGAATGACGAGATACGGTTGAAGATCTCTAAGACTATAGATACAGCAATACCGAGTAGCTCAGTAGGCAGTACAGTTGAAGAGGAATGGACATCTCTCAAACAAAGGCCATCATAGACGTTGGGAAGGAAAACATATGTACAAAGAAGGTAACTGCGAAGAAACCATGGATAACAGAAGAGGTACTTCAATTGAGTGATGAAAGGAGGAAGTACAAAAATGCTCTTGGAAAGTCAGGAATAGAGAAATACAGGTTGCTGAGGAATGAAATAAATAGGAAGTGCAGGGAAGCTAAGGCGAAATGGCCTCAGGAAAAATGTGAAGTAATCTAAAAACAAATGATTCTCGGAAGAACAGATTCAGCACACAGAAAAATCAAAACAACCTTCGGTGACATTAAAAGTAAGGGTGATAATATGAAAAGTGCAACGGGAATTCCACTGTTAAATGTAATGGAGAGAGGTCGAAAGAATACAGTGAAAACCTCTGTAAGGGGGTAGATTTGTCTGATGTGATAAAAGAAGAAACTGTAGCCAATTTAGAAGAGATAGAGGATCCAGTATTAGAATCAGAATTTAAAGGAGCTTTAGAGGACTTCAGATCAAGTAAGGCATAAGGGATGGATAACACTCCATCAGAATTTCTAAAATCATTGCATGAAGTGACGCAAAACAATTATTGACGTTGGTGTGTAGAATGTACCATCTGACTTTCCGAAAAGTATCATCCACACTATTCTGAAGAGGGTAAGAGCTGACAAGTGCGAGAATTATCGAACAATCCGCTTAACAGCTCATGCATCCAAGTTGCTTACAAGAATAATACACAGAAGAATGGGAAAGAAACGTCAGGATGCGCTAGAAGACGATCATTTTGGCTTTAGCAAAGGTAAAGGCACGAGAGAGGCAATTCTGACGTTGCGGTTAATAATGGAAGCAAGGCTAAAGAAAAATCAAGACACGTTCATCTGGAAAAAAACATTCGACAATGTAGAATGTTGCAAGATGTTCGAAATTCTCGAAAAGTAGGTGTAAGCTATAGGGAGAGACGGGTCATATGCGTACAAATGTACGAGAGCCAAGAGGGAATAGTGAAAATGGATGACCAAGAACGAAGTGCTCGTATTAAAATGGGTGTAAGCCAAGGTTGTAGCCTTTCGCCCTTACTGTTCAATCTGTACATCGAGGAAGCAATGTTATAAATAAAAGAAAGGTTCAGGAGTGGAATTAAAATTCAAGGTGAAAGTATATCAATAATAGAATTCACTGATGACATTGCTGTCCTGAGTGGAAGTGAAGAAGAATTACCTGATCTGCTGAACGAAATGAAAATTTTAACGTGTACAGAGTATGGATTGAGAGTAAATCGAAGAGAGACGAAGGTAATGAGAAGTAGTGGAAATGAGAACAGCGTGAAACTTAACATCAGGATTGATGGTGAAGAAGTAGATGAAATTAAGGAATTACCTAGGCAGTAAAATAACCAAGACGGGCGGAGTAATGCGGACATCAAAAGCCGACTAGCAATGGCTGAAAGGACATTCCTGACCAAGAGAAGTCTACTAATGTCAAATATCAGTCTTAATTTGAGGAAGAAATTTCTGAGAGTGTGCGTTTGTAGCACAGAATTGTATGGTAGTAAAACATGAACTTGGCCGACGCGGTTCTAGGCGCTTCAGTCCGGAACCGCGCGACCGCTACGGTCGCAGGTTCGAACCCTGCCTCGGGCATGGATGTGTGTGATGTCGTTAGGTTAGTTAGGTTTAAGTAGTTCTAAGTTCTAGGGGACTGATGACCTCGGCAGTTAAGTCCCATATTGCTCAGAGCCATTTGAACCATTTTTGAAACATGGACTGTGGGAAAACTGCAACAGAAGAGAACCGAAGCATTTGAGATGTGATGCTACAGACGAATGTTGAAAATTAGGACTGGTAAGGTAAGGAATGAGCAGGTTCTGTGCAGAATTGGAGAGGGAAGGAATATGTGGAAAACACTGATAAGGAGGGGGGACAAGATGATACTAGAGGGAACTGTAAAGGGCAAAAACTGTAGAGGAAGACAGAGATTGGAATACATCCAGCAAATAATTGAGGACGCAGATTGAAGTGCTACTCTGAGATGAAGAGGTTAGCACAGGAGAGGAATCCGTGGTGGGCCGCATCAAACTAGTCAGAAGATTGATGTCATAAAAAAATCAGATAGTGGATTGTAAGGTGTACAATTTAGTAATGATGAAGAGTAGACTGAAGTTTAAAAGAATCGCATGGAAGAATCAGTGTGGAAGAAAGTGAGATACTGATTTTCTAAAGAATGATGAGACTCGTTTGAAGTTCGCTAAAGATGTAGACACTGAGACGAACAACGACACAGTCGACAGCTCAATTGGTGTGGACATGTCTAAAAAGAGGGGTCTTCAAGTGACCGCCGAAAATAGGAAGTATAACATAAATGTTCAGGGAAATACAGGAACACAGAAATGTAAATCATTTAGAAATGAAATAAACAGGAAGTACAGGGAACCCAAGGCGAAACAGCTGCAGGAAAAATGTGGAGAAATCGAGAAAGAAGCTATCGTCGAAATGACTGCCTCAGCACACAGAAAAATCAAAAAACCTTCTGCTAAATTAAAAGCAAGGACGGCAACATTAAGAGTGCGATGAAAATCTCACTGTTAAACGTACAGGAGGGAGCTCAAGTGTGGAAAGAGTACATGGAAATCCTCTATTGTTTGATGGCGGAATAGAACAGGAGCCGGCCGGAGTGGCCGAGAGATTCTAGGCGCTACTGTCTGGAACCGCGAGACCGCTACTGTCACCGGTTCGAATCCTGCCTCAGGCATGGATGTGTGTGATGTCCTTAGTTAGGTTTAAGTAGTTCTAAGTTCTAGGGGACTAATGACCTCAGATGTTAAGTCCCATAGTGCTCAGAGCCATTTGAACCATTTTTGATAGAACAGGAAATTGGAGTCGATATAGAAGAAATAGAGGATCCAGTGTTAGTCAGAATTTGAAAGAGCTCTGCAAGACTTAACATCAAATAAGTCAGAAGGGACAGATAATATTCACCGAAATTGCTAAAATCACTTGGGAAAGTGTCAAGTATTCAAGTTGGCGTGTAGAACCTACGAGACTGGCATCATACCATCAGACATTCCGAAAAATATCATTAACATACTAGCGACGATATCAAGGACAGGTAAGTGCGAGAACTATAGTACAATCAGCTTAACATCTCATCAAAGCAAGCTGCTGACAAAGAAATGGAAATGTACAAAGAAATGGAAATGAAAATTGAGGGCTTTTGGAAAGGGATCATTTTGGCTTTAGAAAAGATAAGCGTACCAATGGGTCAGTCCTGACTTTGCGCTTGTTAATGTAAAAACGACTGAAGGAAACTTAGACCATAAAATGAGCAAAAAATTTCTGAGACTTTACATTAGGAACACATCATTGAACGGTAGCGAGTCATGGAGTGTGGAAAACCGGAACACAAGATATTCGAAGTGTTTAAGATGTGATACTGCAAAAGAATGTTACCAATTAGGTGGACTGTTAACTTATGGAATGAGGAGGTCCCCCGCAGAATCGCTGAAGAAAGAAAAATGTGTAAACCACTGACAAGAACAAGGGACAGGATGACAGAATATACGTTAAGACATCAGTTCATTATTTGACAGTAACGCTGGAATGACACATTATTTACATGTACCACAAGAAACTGGGATGAAGCCGGTTATACTTTTTCATCATCTCGACGACTTTATGGCCGAAATAGTCGAAAAAAGTTACTTTTAATTATATTTTATTGCAGGTTTTGCATGTAGTCTGCAAAATGTCTCACATGTACCAGTGGTCAATACATTCCGCATAAAATTTCATAATTAAGGTACCCTCTTAACTAAGTGAATGAAGCCCATATACGTAATGTCTGACTGACGATCTAGCTGCTCTTCAGGTATGAATCTCTACAGATACACTTACTTAGCACAACGGATGTCCTTTGGCTACTGAAACTTATGATCCCATAATCATCACCTAGATTATGCCTTCGTAAGAAAATTTTCCATCGTAACCGTGTATTCAATTATGGCTTTCAATATTTGATTGTTCATATCTGGTAATAGATCTTTCCCCCAAAACATTGTATCGGAATGACTGCTGGTATGAAATTCTCTAGGTAAACTTACCTTCTGGAATCTGAAAACAAATTATTAGAGAAATAGAAAACCTTCCTGTCCTCATGTCACTATGCGAGAAGTGGTTATCATCTAGTTAATAACTGAGCTGAAGTCACAAGATTATTACTTTTTATTCCTGTGCAGGGTGTTACTGCAAGTCTTATGGTTACTCACTGCTACCATCGTCGTGAGCTGGAAGGCGTATGTTATTTTCGTAACTGTTTCATAATGTTGGCTTTCCATGACTTACTGTTTCATTCAGTATTTCTGTCGGGTATATATTTGTCTGCTACTTGCCGCAGTGCATGGAGGAGGATTTTTTGCAGGACGTTTGATTGTAATTTATTTTCTCTTTAGTTATTGCTATCAATTTCTCTCATTCCTTTTGAGCTTAATAGCTGTAGGCGTATTCACCTGATTGAGAAGAGAGCCTAGCGACATAGCTTAAGTTAGAGGACGTTCCTTTCTTTGTTTTCCTGGGAGCCATGGGAGAATTTCCTTATGCCTGTCTGGCGGGAGTGGGTCTGTAGAGTGCTATACAGTATTTTCTACCACCTTCTGTTCAGAAAGAACCTGGGGGCAGCGTCGGCCCACTTTCCCAACCCCTCTGCTTAGTTTAGTGGTTCATGTCGGTCATAAGTTTCCTTTAATTTACGTTGAATGGTGACAAACTTTTTTTAACAGATTACCGGCTTCGGTCTTTAGTGACCATCATCAGATCTGTTTCGTAAGAACAAGGTCCTAATGTTCTGCAGCCATAGTGGCATCGTAAAATGTTAAATCCGGAATCAGCACCAGCATCGTCAAATACATATAAATAACATCACATGCACGTTATTTGCATGTATTTGACGATGCTGGTGCTGATTCCGGATTTAACATTTTACGATGCCACTATGGCTGCAGTGCATTCAGACTTTGTTTTTATGAAACAGATCTGATGATGAATGTTGATGGTGTTAGGACAGCAACCAGCCACAAATTTGCTTTCAGTTCCTTTATTTAAAGGTTACCGTTACGTTTCGAATCGTTGTGATTCATCCTCAGACGGTTTACATGCTTTCTTTATGACATGTGCTGTGTTTTTTACAGATTAATTGTCCTAAAATATAAATAATACATAATTATAAACACGCCACACACAGATGGTTGCGTTACAGAGTTTCGTTGCATGTGACTTACGTGAAACGTCGGTGTCGAGTGTCTGTTTTCATAAAATTCGTCCAGCAGATGTAAATGCATTCCCACTGCATTCTTATTGTTGCACACGTAAATTGTTCTCACTGAACACTTAAGATTTTTCACTGAGATGGTTTCTACCACGCACCACATGTTTTGATACATACAAAGATCTGAGGATGAATCACAACTATTCGAAACCGGTAATGATAGCCTTTGAATAAAGGAACTGAAAGTAAATTTGTGGCTGGTTGCTGTCCTAACACCATTAACATCTGTCTTCAAACAACAGCCACGGTCTCCATCATGTCATTATATGAGAAAATTGCAGATCTGATGATGGACATTAAAGACCGAATCCGGTAATTTGTTAACAAAAAGTTTGTGACCACTGACGTAAATTAAAGGAAACTTATTACATATACGGGTCACTGTTTTTTCGCGACATTTTCGCAGATTTTGAATCATTTTGGTCAGTTGTCACTCCTCTATAAAGAAGTGACTTGGTGAATATCCGTTAGAGAGACACCTAGACCAGTGCAGCCGGTGAGCATCCATGTCCTGTTGGAACGTGGAGTTGAACATTGTGTCGGGTTGATTTTTGCAAGACAGGTAGCAATCAAGCCAGTTGATATCAGGGTCATCAAGAGTAGGGAATGATTCGCGTGTAAAGTTAAATTATTCGGCGAGGAACTTAAAAACCTGTATTCAGGTCGTTGAATTTTCTTGTGCTTCTTCCCTTGGTCATGCCATTAGAGCGGTGATTAATTGATCCTCAGTTATAACTAGGTGGCTCAAGCAAAAATTTCGATTGTTCTGAATTCATTGTTGTGCGAATCTTGTGGATTTTCTTACCATAATATCTAACGCCACGTTGTCACTGACCATATCATCTATAACTGATCCCCTCCCCACTCCCCCCAGCGGAAGAGGACTCAGGGCCGTCAGTCTAACGAACATCAATAGTTATTGTGTTAAATAAATAATTTGCGGCTCCCCAGAGTTCATAGTAGTTTGGGATGACAGCTTTTCCCATCCTGTCAATCTCTGTCTGAATTCCCGCTGTGTGTGTTTCCTCGTATATCCAGTCGCAAGCAGATCATTATCCCAAGTAAATAGTGAGCCTTTTCGAACTGAATGAACGTGTAAAATTGACGGAATTCATCCCTCCCTTGTGTATGCGTAAGGGAATAAAGAAGCGTAACAATGTCTATGTTTTGCATATGTCCGACCTAGTACCAAACTTTGTAACAAATAACCGGCTACCTGAACGCTAATTGGTATATTAGCGGTCCAAAAAAGAAAAAAAAAAAAAAAAGGAAATGCATTCTGAATGAAAGTCACTATATGCTCGTAGCGTATCTTAGCGTTTCCGTTTGCTTGTTGTTTTGTTTTTCTTTTGCCATATAACCTTGAAATTGTTTCCCATTAACAATCCAGGATTCCAGACAACCCTTGCACGTGCAGTGAACGATTTATCCTCCCGACAGACGAGATACGGCAGGTGAAGCCGCATCCTTTAATAGAATTCCCCCTAGTTTTCGTGACAAAAATGCTCACAACTGGCCAATTAATGACAGAGTATGGTACAAATAGGCTCACTCTAACGTCATTAGGGCTAAGGACAAAAACAGCATACCACCTTTTCATGGAGCGATTCTGACTGGTTTGTATCAGGGAATGTAGAACCGCACCGTAGGTCAAAATTAGGGCACCCCCCTTTCAAAGAATATTTAATTTGATGAAACTCGTGAAATGACCGAAGTTCAATTAAAGATAGGGGTTTATGTTTTGTTATATGATAATTATACGGACACATATTTTTCGTAGAGAGAATAAGATAAGTATTACATAAACCACGTGGCCCGCACGCCACTATCATACAAAGATCTGCTCCTCAGGAAAGTTGTGAAAAATAAAAAGAGTAAAAAGCCTTTGGTGATAGAAATATCGGTTTGCTAAACTCGGTTATGATCCATTACAGCATATAAACAAAACGGAAACTGCCCAACATTAATCGTAATCACGAACACCAGTCTGCTTTAGTAACCACGGAAGTTTTCGTTTCCAATATGGCTCACCCAGTTTATAAACACAGGAAACATTCCTTTGCCTCCAGAGTAGACGAATAGCGAAAAGTTGGATATAATTTCCGGTATCTCTTCATGAATATAAACCAAAGGTTGCTTTCATATATCGCTCTACATCTCTCTCAGTGTCATTCAACACAGACACGTGCTTTAGAGTACACAAGCAAAGGCTTGGCTTCGCTTCAGACTTATGTCATCTGTAAATGCACCCTCTATCTCCACTGGCTGAGCCCACTCTCGGAGTAGCGATGTTAGCCAAGATGAAGTAGTGTAGCAGAATCGGCAGCGGCTATACGGAAATTCGGTCAGTGGGCGCATATATCATAGCAAAGATTGTTGCTCACGTGTGGAAGACACGTGGATAATAATTTTGGGAAACTGACAAATAATTACAGACCACTTTCATTAGAAGCGCTTGGAATTCGAGAGGAGACTTAGAATTTTTCCGAAGAGTAATTAGCAGAACACATTTCAAGCTGGTCGTTTAAACTATTCTATTAAGTAGACAGTCGATCAACACTCAACGAAATATGATACAAGTTAACATAGCTCATAAATCGTAGCATTAAAAATAGGCTTTAGGGCACATAACATATAGTCCTGTTAATCAATAATGTTGTAATACATCAGTCCTCTGGATGTTTGTAAAACGTTCAGTTATATTTCTTTATAAAACCAATGTTAAAGTACTACGGTGGTCAAAACATTTTCACATTAGAAATTGAGTTATTAATACAAAATTCTTATTGAGTAAAAGTGGGTGCGCCCTTGGACATCAGCCATTTAAGATCACACACGTCTGTTAGCATGTAACTAAGTTCAATTCAACAAATAGATGTTGTCTTCGCACAAGCTGTGACCATGATGTGATTGGAATGGTTACATACTAACGAAAAAATAATCTAAAACTATCAGTCTGAAAATATATTGGAAAATATCTCAAATTTTCAACACAGATATGTGTTCACTAAGCTAATTGAAAAAAATGTATAAAAATATTTTAAAATATGGTCTCTGTATGGCACTGAGGAATATACAAGTGCCTGTGAGTATCCTTGAATAATGCACAAAAATGTGTGTAATGGAGATATCGTAGCAAATTATTTCTTTTACTGGCAGTAAGTTTTGAATGTACGGCCTCAAAACTAATACCACGCACTGATATTTTCCTTAAATTAGGTATTTCTGGACCTTATTTCTTTGAATGATTAGAAATTATAATCACACAGAGAACAGACAAATTATGGCAACATGTTCTGTATAAAAGTAAATGAAAACGTATAACGTACAAAAATCATTAAGCTGACAGAACTCATCCCAGGATAAAACAATACAATTATGGCTTCTGCGTACTTATGAGAGGTTGAATAGAATTACATTACTATAACAAAGGGCTATGTTAGTTACACTTATCCTCTTGAAGACTTGCAGGAAGTACTAACAGTCTACAGAATCCTTTTTTATACGCCCCCACAAAATCAAATAAGTGGTTACTAACGTGAGATAGTGAAGCACAAATGACAGTGTATAACACATTAAAAATGTATTTTCGATTAAATCTAATAAGATAAAACGCTGATCTTCATTTTTCTTATTAACATACTACTTCAGCAAAACAAATGCCATACAATAGATTCTGATTTTATCCAAAAGTACAAATGAGGTCCTGATAAACTTGTTCAGTGGACTAATTATGCTCACATAGAGCACTATGTAGCACATAGCGAATTTGTTTTTTAATGAAATAGTTTACATAACTGATTACCGACTTACTGTGAGTGTTCATAGCGGTAAAAAATTGTTCTTTGGATTATTTACTGTGAGGAGATGAAGTTATAATTGTGGTATTAAACAATAGTTCATCGTGGTTTGCAACACATAGAGGGCAACAGAATGAACTATCAGATATATGAGCTGCATTGCTAGGGTTCCAAGCAGAAGATGCGCATTGTTCCTGCTCCACAATTTTCACCATTTTCATTCAGAGAAACTGGCGCTTCGGTTTTAATTTTCGGCAGTGTAGAATCGGCGAAAGGATCACCTAAGTAAAAAATAAGTAGAATTCGCATTTTCATTTAGATATATAAGACTAATTCACAATTTTCCTTTGTGTGACATAACATGTGTCAGATCAGTGTGCCAGTTCTAAATGATATGTTATAATATTGCACTGTTGGTGTCACTTCTGCATAATATTCAATTCTTGTGTGTGTTGTAACATATTGCGTAATTTATGTACATTTTTGTGAATTATTGGAAGTTACCATTGTTTGTGCATGGCTATTTGTAGTAAATCAGCGTTTGTGATTTAGTTACTGTAGCACATATTACAACTTATATCTCGTTTTACATACAGTTTTCCTTTCAGAAGGGGTTGTATTGTTTGATCTACATTTATACTAAACTGAAGCTATTTTATATTTTGTTAATAACAATAACCTCAAAAACTTTAGGAAACGTAATTTTTACCACAGTTTATTTATGATGCCTTATTATAAATATTGTATAGTGAATTAACTGCTTGAGTTTTATAGGGAATTAGTAATATTTCAGCTTAACAGATTACAGGAAAATTATCACACTTAGTTTACAGTTATTTGTTTACTATGGTATAAAACATTGCAACAGTCACAATGCAACCCCTTGTGAAAGCAATTGTTGAACAGAGGATGAGTTAGTTGACTTTCGTAAGCAGCTGGAAATCGCAGTGACCATAGTCAAACGATTGGGAGCCGCTGCGAATCTGTGTGTTAGGAAAGCTCCAGAAAATCAGGCACTATAAGTACCACAGGTAACTCAAGTACTGTTTTTTCCTGAAGAAGTATGGGATCTGACCCTACTTGACTGTAAGTGGAGTGTCAGTGGTGGGGCTGGGCGTCCTGCACAGGGGATCTGGGGTCCACGGACAAGTCATGGTGTTATAATAATCTCACTAACCAGCAAGTTCGAGGTGCTCTCTGTCACTAAAACTTGTACTGAGCCGCTGAGCCAATGAGACCCACTTCACCTGTTGGGAAACATATTATGTCCTGTGTCAAGAGGAGGCAACTCAAAATCTTGGTGCGTGTTGGTACTCTTTAGACAAACCACAGTAAGGACCAGAAGCAAGACTCAGTGTATCAGCCTGGAAGCCTCATTAAACGTGTTGAAGAGGCTATGCCGGCACCCATTGAGAAAACAAGGTGCAAACATGCACAGATTGTGGTACACGTTGGAACAAACGATGGATGTTATCTCGGCTTTGAGGTAATACTTGGATCTTTTAGACACTAGCAAAGAAGGTTGGGAAGGCCAGCCTTGCACATGGAGTTTTAACGAAGATCACAACTTGCAGATTTTGCCTTTTTTTTATAACTGTTCCAAGTGGGAAAACTTTTCATCAATTAAATTAGTTACTTGCTTATCTTTTCTTTATAGCTATGTGGCCATTTCGTCTTTTGTCACTGAGTGGTGACGCTGTAACTGTTCTGATGTTATTCTTTCATAATATTTATTGATATTTTCTGTCTTGTCTGGACTTTAGCATTAGCGATAGATAACTGTTCCTGCGTACGAGACGTTTCTTCTTGCTTATGCGAAATCTGTTCAATTTTAGTTAACATATCTGTCTGCGCTTCGCACGTTCTTTCCTGTGACTGAGAAATTTCTTCCTGAGTGCGAAGAATTAGTTCAGTTCTAGTTAGTAATTCCATTTTCGTCTTGGCTTAGGTGTTCAAAACAGTTTTCATGCAATAGTTCCAAGTTTCGAGTTTCCTCAACATTCGTTAACTTTTTCAGCGTCAGTCTGTTCTTGCACTGGATTTACATCTGCCTGATAGTGCACCTTCAATTCCACAATTCCATTTCTTAAAAATCTGTTATTAATTAAATGCAAAACTACTAAAGCAATACTAGGGATAAAGAAGCGTCTCCTGTTAAAAATGTCACCTAATGATTGCCAATAAACATGAAACAGTTTCAGAGCGCTTCGCCTTTTAGAAGCTACTCTCTGATTCACACTTAAGCGGCTGGTAGAGTGTTCATCGAACCAGTTATCGAACCACCTTCATACTCGCCCTGCTTCTCTAGCGTTCCGCTCTCGAACACCGTATGGACGAAATGAAGACTTAAATATTTGCGTTTGATGATCATTTCTTCCTATGTAAGTTGGCGTCCATAACATATTTTCGCAGTCACAGGACAAAGCTTATGGTTCAAATAGCTCTGAGCACTATGGGACTCAACTGCTGAGGTCATTAGTCCCCTAGAACTTAGAACTAGTTAAACCTAACTAACCTAAGGACACCACAAACATCCATGCCCGAGGCAGGAGTCGAACCTGCGACCGTAGCTGTCTTGCGGTTCCAGACTGCAGCGCCTTTAACCGCACGTCCACTTCGGCCGGCCAAAGCTTATGACTGAAAAGATCTCGCCGTAACGAAAAACGCCACATCAACTTGCTTATCATGTCCGTGATAATCTCTCCCCTCACGACAGTACAATACAAGCTGCCCTTCACTGGACTTTTTCGATGTCCTCCGTCAATCCTTTCTTTCATACCACACCGTAATACTCTTGCGAATGGCGGACAAGCGTAGTGTACGCAGTCTCTTTACCCGACCTATTGCGTCTTCTAAGTGTTCTGTCAAACTGCAGTCTTTGGTTTGCCTTCCCCACATCATCATCTATGTAATCGTTCCAGTTTAAGTTGTTCTTCATTGTAATCCCTTTGTATTTAACTGCACTGACAACCTTTGAATTTGTCTGGTTTATCGTGTAACCGAAATGAAACGAATTTCCAGTAGTGCTCATGTGGACGACCTCATCCTTTTCATTATTTACAGTGGATTTCCGCATGTTGTGCCATACAGACACGAAAGCTAGACGACAGACTAACGTCAACAGTATAATGCTTACATTATTTAGTTTGGATCCTCAACGATCAACTACTGAGCATAATTTACGTACACTCACATTAAAAGTAGCAATGGATACTACAAGTTCCCTGTTCAACACCGTGCACTGAACAATGTGCACCGAAGCACTTATACCTGGCCGGCCGAAGTGGCCGTGCGGTTAAAGGCGCTGCAGTCTGGAACCGCAAGACCGCTACGGTCGCAGGTTCGAATCCTGCCTCGGGCATGGATGTTTGTGATGTCCTTAGGTTAGTTAGGTTTAACTAGTTCTAAGTTCTAGGGGACTAATGACCTCAGAAGTTGAGTCCCATAGTGCTCAGAGCCATTTGAACTTATACCTGTACCAGCGTAGTAGTTTGTCATCACATCCAGCCCCAGTTCCAAAACATTTTTCCATGAGAGCGATATATCATTTGACGTACCTCGCATCCTCCCTGCCGCCTTTCTTCACGAGGTAGATAATCGAGACTGGCCAACGGCCTAGCCGCAGTTGTAACATCGGTTCCCGTCAGATCGACGAAAGTAAGTACTGTCGGGCTTGACTAACACTTGGACGGATGACAAGCGGGGTGCGCTCAGCCCTTGCGAGGCAAATAAAAGAGCTAATTAACTGAGAAGTAGCGGCTCCGGTCTCGTAGACTGACATATGGCAGGGAAAGCCGTGTGCTGACCACACGCCCCTCCACGCAGCATCCAATGACGCTTCTAGTCTGAGGTTGACACGACGGTCGGCCAGTACCGTTAAGATCTTCCGAGACCTCTTTGAACGGGCATAGTGGAGATGGTCGATACTACAGTATTCGTCTTTCTTTAAAGCTCTTATCATTTTCGTTCCTCTTATTAAAAATCTGCCTGCTGATTGTAACAACAAAGAGTTGTTGTTGTGGTCTTCAGTCCAGAGACTGGTTTGATGCAGCTCTCCATGCTACTCTATCCTGTGCAAGCTTCTTCATCTCCCAGTACCTACTGCAACCTACATCCTTCTGAATCTGCTTAGTGTATTCATCTCTTGGTCTCCCTCTACGATTTTTACCCTCCACGCTGCCCTCCAATACTAAATTGGTGATCCCTTGATGCCTCAGAACATGTCCTACCAACCGATCCCTTCGTCTGGTCAAGCTGTGCCACAAAGTTCTCTTCTCCCCAATCCTATTCAATACTTCCTCATTAGTTATGTGATCTACCCATCTAATCTTCAGCATTCTTCTGTAGCACCACATTTCGAAAGCTTCTATTCTCTTCTTGTCCAAACTATTTATCGTCCATGTTTCACTTCCATACATGGCTACACTCCATACAAATACTTTCAGAAATGACTTCCTGACACTTAAATCTATACTCGATGTTAACAAATTTCTCTTCTTCAGAAACGCTTTCCTTGCCATTGCCAGTCTACATTTTATATCCTCTCTACTTCGACCATCATCAGTTATTTTGCTCCCCAAATAGCAAAACTTCTTTACTACTTTAAGTGTCTCATTTCCTAATCTAATTCCCTCAGTATCACCCGACTTAATTCGACTACATTCCATTATCCTAGTTTTGCTTTTGTTGATGTTCATCTTATATCCTCCTCTGAAGACACTGTCCATTCCGTTCAACTGCTCTTCCAAGTCCTTTGCTGTCTCTGACAGAATTACAATGTCATCGGCGAACCCTAAAGTTTTTATTTCTTCTCCATGGATTTTAATACCTACTCCGAATTTTTCTTTTGTTTCCTTTACTGCTTGCTCAATATACAGATTGAATAACATCGGGGAGAGGCTACAACCCTGTCTTACTCCCTTCCCAACAACTGCTTCCCTTTCATGTCCATCGACTCTTATAACTGCCATCTGGTTTCTGTACAAATTGTAAAAAGCCTTTCGCTCCCTGTATTTTATCCCTGCCACCTTTAGAATTTGAAAGAGAGTATTCCAGTCAACATTGTCAAAAGCTTTCTCTAAGTCTACAAATGCTAGAAACGTAGATTTGCCTTTCCTTAATCTTTCTTCTAAGATAAGTCGTAAGGTCAGTATTGCCTCACGTTTTCCAGTATTTCTACGGAATCCAAACTGATCTTCCCCGAGGTCAGCTTCTACCAGTTTTTCCATTCATCTGTAAAGAATTCGTGTTAGTATTTTGCAGCTGTGGCTTATTAAACTGATTGTAAGAGTTATACCAATAGAATTAAATTATTCATATAAAATTAGTAGTTAAAAAAAAGAAACTAAGTTTCACAATAAGTAAATAAAGAAGCTGTTAGATGCTGTTTAACTGGTTAGACCTTTTAGCGGCACGTACAGTGTTTCTGCTGAGAGGAGTGACATTATTACAAAATTTTCTGCTGGTTGTAGCGGGGGTCATGAAAAGACTTCCATCAGCTTAGCTTTCTTTCAGACAAATTTCAATCGGTTAGTTCGTCAGTATGAGCACTGTAAAAATACAGAGTAACTTCACAAAAGTGATGGAGAAGTGGGCCATGAACAATTCACTTTATAGCAAAAATCAATAACACTCTACTTGCCCAGTTAAACAGTTCAGATGGCTCTGAGCACTATGGGACTTAACATCTGAGGTCATCAGTCTCCTAGAACTTAGAACTACTTAAACCTAACTATCCTAAGGACATCACACACATCCATGCCCGAGGCAGGATTCGAACCTGTGACCGTAGCGGTCGCGCAGTTCCAGACTGAAGCGCCTAGAACCGCTTGGCCATCACAGCCGCCAGTTAAACAGTGAGCAGCGGTCTGGAACGTGGGATCATATGCTGCTCTCCATTGTTTCGATATCATTGGCGGCTGCACAGTGGTTATGGTGAGGAGGGATACGCCACAGCTGGCTGGGCGCCTGATACAGTGACCGTAAATACTTGACTCCTCATCGCGGAGCTCCTCGGCTGAACCGCTACATAACTTGCTATTAAGAGCAGTTGCAATTTATTAGTCATAATGCTCTCAGGCTAATAATACACAAGGTGTATCTAATTAATGACGCAAACGCATTCAGTTGAAAGTACACGATAGGAGAAACAACAAAATCCCAGTTGAAATGGGCAATAAAACGCATTCCTTAAGAGCTATGGGGACATCTTCATATCTACTCTAAGGCAAGCACTTGGCTTTCAATATTTTAGGAGCAGATGGTATGAGTAGAAGAAATGTGTTTCACAGTAGCGAAGATGAAGAAGTCGTGATAGTTCTTAAATTGTTCGCTTTAGAGCCCATGTTTACTGAGATATTTTGCTTCTAGTGTCGCGTGCTTTCAACTGTATGCGTTTACGTCGTTAATTATGACACACTCTGTACAGTGAGGAGAAGTCACTTAAAGTCATAAATTCGATAATTTCCCTCTGTACCTGAACGGCAGCTTTCGCGCTTTTCATGCAGTGTTCCTGGGTTCGATTACTGGTAACAACATGCATTTCAGTTTAAACTCTCACTCCCCCTCATTGAAGTTGTGCCAGATACACCAAGATGTGAGCGACACGAATTATTTTTATTCATAGACATAATAAGGCAAAATTTCTTTTTGTATGTACGAGTTGGGTCGCAATTATTAATTGCGAAAAGTGGGACATATGAAAACGTAGGAAAACAGAGCCCAAATAGAAGGGGTGTAAATGGAAAAGTTGACATGCCGAATACATATGTAAGGACAATATTTAGCACCTAAGTTCATGTCGGCAAGTACTGAGACATTCACAATTATCTCACACCGGTTCGTTTTATTGGAGATTGTTTGCTTCTTTTACCGTATACTTCCGCCCGTGTCAGTTTCCACTAGTGAATGTGATACACCCTGTGTACGAATTCCGCACTTGGATGACTTTAGCGCCCCTCTTATCTCGCTCTCCCCCGCGCCAGGCGACCGCTTAGCCTTAAGCCGACACTCGTCATATCTGCGACCTCTGCCACAGATCGCGCAAACTTCTTACCTCGAGATTCTGCGATCAGAGGTGGACGTTCAGCTACTCTTTCGTGGCTTCGTCGTCGTCCAGCCACTAGCTCCTGACGGTAGCACGCCAATAGTCGTCCAGCTTCGCTTTCCCGAGATGCTCGTCCCTAGTGCCAGGCCATAACATTATGCCGTAGCCAAAGCCACTCGTGTCAGTAGATTTCCCAGTTTGCGGAGCGTGTTGTCGCTATTACTTCTTCGCCACCGCTCCGGTTATATACTTCCCTCACTACTGTTAAGCTCCTTCGAATTTTACATATACGACGAACGTTGAAGAAATAATGAAACACATTTTTTGCCGGCGTCTGTGGCCGAGCGGTTCTAGGCGCTTCAGTGCGGAACCGCGCTGCTGTTACGGTCGCAGGTTCGAATCCTGCCTCGGGCATGGATGTGTGTGATGTCCTTAGGCTAGTTAGGATTAATTAGTTCTAGTTGAGGTTCGCCGATGACATTATAATTCTGTCAGAGACAGCAAAGGACTTGGAAGAGCAGTTGAACGGAATGGACAGTGTCTTCAAAGGAGGATATAAGGTGAACATCAACAAAAGCAAAACGAGGATAATGGAATGTAGTCGAATTAAGTCGGGTGTTGCTGAGGGAATTAGATTAGGAAATGAGACACTTAAAGTAGTAAAGGAGTTTTGCTATTTGGGGACCAAAATAACTGATGATGGTCGAAGTAGAGAGGATACAAAATGTAGACTGGCACTGGCAAGGAAAGCGTTTCAGAAGAGGAGAAATTTATTAACATCAAGTATTGATTTAAGTGTCAGGAAGTCGTTTCTGAAAATATTTGTATGGAGTGTAGCCATGTATGCAAGTGAAACATGGACAATAAATAGTTTGGACAAGAAGAGAATAGAAGCTTTCGAAATGTGGTGCTACAGAAGAATGCTGAAGATTAGATGGGTAGATCACATAACTAATGAGGAGGTATTGAATAGGATTGGGGAGAAGAGGAGTTTGTGGCACAACTTGACCAGAAGAAGGGACCGGTTGGTAGGACATGTTCTGAGGCATCAAGGGATTACAAATTTAGCATTGGAGGGCAGCGTGGAGGGTAAAAATCGTAGAGGGAGACCAAGAGATGAATACACTAAGCAGATTCAGAAGGGTGTAGGTTGCAGTAAGTACTGGGAGATGAAGAAGCTTGCACAGGATAGAGTAGCATGGAGAGCTGCATCAAACCAGTCTCAGGAATGAAGACAACAACAACAACAACAACAAGTCTAGGGGACTGATGACCTCAGATGTTAAGTCCCATAGTGCTGAGAGATTGAACCACTTGAACACATTTTTTCCCGCCAATTTCGGTGGAAAAAATCGGTGTTTGCTGTGGGACTTCGTGAAATTTTCTCGCTACAAACCCTATAGTTTCGTGAAGTCTCGGTTGGGGGCGGGGCTAAACGTAGTCTTCAAATTGGCGTCTGTAATGGGGATGCGTTCAAAGCAGGGTGCCGAGTCTCTATTGGCGGAAAACCAGAGCGTAGCAGATATCCATAGGCGCTTGCAGAATGTCTACGGGGATGTGGCAGTGAACACAAAAGCACGGTGTGTCGTTGAGATAGGGGTCCGTCATCATCACTACGAGATCGTGCAAACCTCTCCGATCTCCTGAGTGCCTGCTGGCCGCACACAGCTGCGACTCTTACAATGCTGGAACGTGCGGACACTCTCATTCGACGTGATCGACGGATCACAACCAAACACCTCACTGCTCATCTGACATCTCTGCTGGTACTGTTGACACACTCATCCACCAATTAGTGTGTGCCCCCTGGGTTCCTCGCCGTCTAACAAAGGAACATAAGGATCAATGGAGGTCCATTTGTGCAGAATTACTTCCGCGTTGCGAGGCTCATCGTGGCAAATTTTCTTTTTCTAAAATCGTCACAGGCCATGAAACATGAGTTCATCACTTCGGACCGGAAACAAAACGGCAAGCCATGGAGTGTCACAACGCCATCTCTACTCCGAAGAAAAAGTTCAAATCCAAGCCTACCCTCAGCCGGTAAAGTCATGGCGGCAGTCTTCTCGACTGTGAAAGGGTCATTTGATTTTCTTCCTCATAGTGCGACGGTCAACTCTGAAGTCTATTCTCCTAGCCTCAGGAAACTGAAGTAACTACTTCAGCGTGTTCGAAAGCACACAAATGGAAACGAAATTCTCCTTCTCCATGACAACACATGGCCTCACACTAGTCTGCGCTCCAAACGCTAGCTCTCAAGACGTTATTGAATTGTTTTTCTTCGTCCACTCTACAGCTCGGATCTCGCACGTTCCGGTTTTCATCTGTTTGGCAAAATGGAGTATGCACTCAGTGGGGAGCAATACTTAGAAGATAGGGAGACTATCAACGCAGCAAGGTGTTGGCTCCGACGTCGACCAGGGAAGCGGCACCGTGTGGGGATTTGGGCCCCAGCAATAAGGTAAGGCCATCGCACTGAAGCAAGATTATGTTGAAAAATACGGTTTTATAGCCAAAAGAGTGGGTAATACTGCTGTCTATTGGAATCCAATACAAAACCAACCTGGTTTCAGAAAAGATGTGTTGCATTATTTATTGAACACCCTCATACTGTTTATGCAGCTGTTCGGCGATCGGACTTGCAAGGGAGGCGACTTTCGACAGTTCACGCTCGACACAGAAATAAACCGCCTGTCTATTTGTTTGTGACATGTCTGTAATTAATGGACATCAGCTTGGTGATTACACATGATAAATATTTGTTATACACTGAAGCGTTAAGGAAACTTGTTTAGGTATGCCTATTCAAATACAGAGATCGTGGCAGAGATACAGCCAGAACACGGCGCTGCGGTCGGCAACGTCTGTTTAAGACAATAAGTGCTGGCGCAGCTGTTAGATCGATTACTGCTGCTACAATGGCACGTTACGAAGATTTAAGTGAGTTTGAACGTGGTGTTATAGTCCTTGCACGAGCGATGGCACACAGTATCTCCAAGCTAGCGATGATGTATGGATTTTCCCGTACGACCACTTCACGAGTGTACTGTGAATATCAGGAGTCTGGTAGAACATTAGACGTCCAACATCGCTGCGGACGGGAAAACATCCAGCAAGAGCGGGACCAACGACGACTGAAGAGAATCGTTCAACGTGACAGAAGTGCAAATTGCTGCAGATTTCAATGCTGGACCATTAAGAAGAGTCAGCGGGCGAACCGTTCAACGAAACATCATCGATATGGTCTTTCGGAGCCGAAGGCCCACTCGCGTACCCTTGATGACTGCATGACACAAAACTTTACGCCTCGCCTAGGCCCGTCAGCATAGACATTGTTGATGACTGGAACATTTTACCTGGTGGAACGAGTAGCGTTTAAAACTGTATCGAGCGGACGGACGTGTACCGGTATGGAAGAATCAGCAATGGTCAACGACATGAGGATGCAGAAGGCAATGGAAACCACTGCATTAAAGACACGTAACGTGTATCCACAGGACATGTGGCCTGTAATTGAAGAAGTGTCATGATGATCTCTCCATTGGCAAAAGATTACGGAATAGTCCCTCATTCGGATCTCCGGGAGGGGACTGCCAAGGGGGAGGTTACCATGAGAAAAAAGATTGAATAATCAACGAAAGGATAACGTTCTACGAGTCGGGGCGTGGAATGTCAGAAGCTTGAACGTGGTAGGGAAACTAGAAAATCTGAAAAGGGAAATGCAAAGGCTCAATCTAGATATAGTAGGGGTCAGTGAAGTGAAGTGGAAGGAAGACAAGGATTTCTGGTCAGATGAGTATCGGGTAATATCAACAGCAGCAGAAAATGGTATAACAGGTGTAGGATTCGTTATGAATAGGAAGGTAGGGCAGAGGGTGTGTTACTGTGAACAGTTCAGTGACCGGGTTGTTCTAATCAGAATCGACAGCAGACCAACACCGACAACGATAGTACAGGTATACATGCCGACGTCGCAAGCTGAAGATGAACAGATAGAGAAAGTGTATGAGGATATTGAAAGGGTAATGCAGTATGTAAAGGGGGACGAAAATCTAATAGTCATGGGCGACTGGAATGCAGTTGTAGGGGAAGGAGTAGAAGAAAAGGTTACAGGAGAATATGGGCTTGGGATAAGGAATGAAAGAGGAGAAAGACTAATTGAGTTCTGTAACAACTTTCAGCTAGTAATAGCGAATACCCTGTTCAAGCATCACAAGAGGAGGAGGTATACTTGGAAAAGGCCGGGAGATACGGGAAGATTTCAATTAGATTACATCATGGCCAGACAGAGATTCCGAAATCAGATACTGGATTGTAAGGCATACGCAGGAGCAGATATAGACTCAGATCACAATATAGTAGTGATGAAGAGTAGGCTGAAGTTCAAGACATTAGTCAGGAAGAATCAATACGCAAAGAAGTGGGATACGGAAGTACTAAGGAATGACGAGCTACGTTTGAAGTTCTCTAACGCTATAGATACAGCAATAAGGAATAGCGCAGTAGGCAGTACAGTTGAAGAGGAATAGACATCTCTAAAAAGGGCCATCACAGAAGTTGGGAAGGAAAAACATAGGTTCAAAGAAGGTAGCTGCGAAGAAACCATGGGTAACAGAAGAAATACTTCAGTTGATTGATGAAAGGAGGAAGTACAAACATGTTCCGGGAAAATCAGGAATACAGAAATACAAGCCGCTGAGGAATGAAATAAATAGGAAGTGCAGGGAAGCTAAGACGAAATGGCTGCAGGAAAAATGTGAAGACATCGAAAAAGATATGATTGTCGGAAAGACACACTCAGCATACAGGAAAGTCAAAACAACCTTTGGTGACATTAAAAGCAACGGTGGTAGCATTGAGAGTGCAACGGGAATTCCACTGTTAAATGCAGAGGAGAGAGCAGATAGGTGGAAAGAATACATTGAAAGCCTCTATGAGGGTGAAGATTTGTCTGATGTGATAGAAGAAGAAACAGGAGTCGATTTAGAAGAGATAGGGGATCCAGTATTAGAATCGGAGTTTAAAAGAGCTTTGGAGGACTTACGGTCAAATAAGGCAGAAGGGATAGATAACATTCCATCAGAATTTCTAAAATCATTGGGGGAGGTGGCAACAAAACGACTATTCACGTTGGTGTGTAGAATATATGAGTCTGGAGATATACCATCTGACTTTCGGAAAAGCATCATCCACACAATTCCGAAGACGGCAAGAGCTGACAAGTGCGAGAATTATCGCACATTCAGCTTAACAGCTCATGCATCGAAGCTGCTTACAAGAATAATATACAGAAGAATGGAAAAGAAAATTGAGAATGCGCTAAAGTGCGCGTCATTTATGTTGGCGGCCGAGTTTAGGTTCGTTCTGCGCATCTGACGTCACAAAACACAGTCAGTCAATGAACAGAGAACGAAGTTGCGAGATCTCGACTGCAGTGCAGAGCATGGACGAGTGTCTTCAGTTTTAGAAATGATCAGTCATAAATAAAGTAATAGAACAAAAGCAATGTCTTGAAAGCAGACTTTCTTTTATACTGCTTTTTCGCAATAAAGAACAGCGGTAATTGTTTATTTCCTATTGTACTTCGACGAAGCGTGAGTAATTCATAGTTATACCAACAGTGTTTGTCAGTATTTTGCGTGCGTGTTAGAGCCCTCATGGCATCCTGCCGGCGGTCGAGCCGCGATAGCGTAACGGTTAAGGTGTTTGGCTTCTATGTGAGAGGTTATGAATTCAAACCTTGTGCGGTGCTTAATATCTCCATTATTTAAAAACAATATGGAAGTGCCTTACTTCACGAATTATATTCGTTTGAATGCAATTTTTTGAAATTTCTAGTGCTTTGTCTCTTCATTAACCCTTTCGCTGCTGCAGACACGTGCTCCCCGCATTCCGCTCTGTGGGCGATTTTGACATCACTGCACTGCTCGCCTGTGCAGACACATGGTGTTCCCACTGCTTTGACACGCTTATCATTCGATTTCACAAAAACTATTTGGCCCAAATATTTGATTTTTACACGTCTTCTTGACTGATACCTTCCCCCGATAAATGAATTAATTTTGTTTCGATGTTCAACGCAGTTATTATGCAGCATTAAATGTAGTAAACCATTGCACGAAATTTTGAAGAGTTTGCAGAGGTAGAAGTCCATAGCGTATACTTTCCGTATGGTCGATTTTAGTTGCCACAATGTTGAGAATGAAATGTGGACAAGATACTTAAATTTCATATAAAATTTACTGTATAGCAATATCTCATTTAATTTAAGTACAACATAGGTGTCGTATGTTATATTGAGAAATAATCAGTCTTTCGCGACTGTAATAAAAGTTTTATTTACACCGGACGCGTTTGGCTTTATTTTAAAGCACTTCAATCAATGAAAGGTATGGCACATACACAATGGTACTCATGTTCTCTATCTTGTTTTTGTTCCACAGTCACAGTTTTACCAATGGTACTGAAATAAATTCCTCTTCTGCAACTGTAATAAGCGACTTATTTAAACCAGACGCGTTTTTCTCTTTTGAAGCATCTTCAGTGGACAGTATTTTGTCTCCTCCATTGCCAAGTCACCTTTCGTAGTTTTGTGCTGCGGCAACACAATATTCAACGTTTGTGTTGCTGATCAGTGTTTTAGCAAATAAATGTTGTTTGTGTGTGCCACACACAAAAATTATATTTGACATAGCTCAGAGCACTTCACTGATAGACGGTATATTCAAGTCCTAATGTTTTTGTAAGTCCACAGTTTCGTTTAATGTATTTTGTCTACTTTCTTTTGATTGATTGAAGTGCTTTAAAATAAAGCACGCTCAGTGTAAATAAAACTTTTGTTACAGTCGCGAAAGACGGAATATTTCTCAATATTACATATGACACCTATGTGGTACTTAAATGAGATATTGTTATACAGTAAATTTTATATGAAATTTAGGTATCTTGTCCACATTTCATTCTCAACATTGTGGCAACTAAAATCGACCATACGGAAAGCATACTCTATGGACTTTTACCTCTCCAAACTCTTCAAAATTTCATGCAATGGTTTACTATATTTAATGCTGCATAATAACTGCGTTGAACATAGAAACAAAATTAAGTCACTTATGGGGGGAAGGTATCAGTCAAGAAGATGTGTAAAAATCAAATTTTTGGGCCAAATAATTTTTGTGGAATCGAATGATAAGAGTGTCAAAGCAGTCGGAACACGATGTGTCTGCACAGGCGAGCAGTGCAGTGACAAAATCACGCACAGCGCGGAATGCAGGGAGCACGTCTTTGTAGCAGCGAAAGGGTTAATGCGGCCGTGGTGGCTTTACTTCATGAACTGCGCGCTCCCACCTAAACGTGAGCTTGCGAACTATGCTATACTATGGCGCTGCTTCTAAAAAAATGGTTCAAATGGCTCTGAGCACTATGGGACTTAACATCTGTGGCCATCAGTCCCCTAGAACTTAGAACTAATTAAACCTAACTAACCTAAGGACATCACACACATCCATGCCCGAGGCAGGATTCGAACCTGCGACCGTAGCAGTCACGCGGTTCCGGACTGCGCGCCTAGAACCGCTAGACCACCGCGGCCGGCGGCGCTGCTTCTATTGGCGCGTGCGTCGTGTGCAGCTGGCAACGCAGCAATCTCCCGCGTCTGGGCGGGCATGCGCGAGCCACCAAGATAAAAGAATTGAACTATAGGTGACGATCAGTTTGGCTTTAGGAAAGTAAAGGGACGAGAGAGGCAATTCTGACGTTACGGCTAATAATGGAAGCAAGGCTAAAGAAAAATCAAGACACTTTCATAGGATTTGTCGACCTGAAAAAAGCGTTCGACAATATAAAATGGTGCAAGCTGTTCGAGATTCTGAAAAAAGTAGGGGTAAGCTATAGGGAGAGACGGGTCATATACAATATGTACAACAACCAAGAGGGAATAATAAGAATGGACGATCAAGAACGAAGTGCTCGTATTAAGAAGGGTGTAAGACAAGGCTGTAGCCTTTCGCCCCTACTCTTCAATCTGTACATCGAGGAAGCAATGATGGAAATAAAAGAAAGGTTCAGGTGTGGAATTAAAATACAAGGTGAAAGGATATCAATGATACGATTCGCTGATGACATTGCTATCCTGAGCGAAAGTGAAGAAGAATTAAATGATCTGCTGAACGGAATGAACAGTCTAATGAGTACACATTATGGTTTGAGAGTAAACCGGAGAAAGGCGAAGGTAATGAGAAGTAGTAGAAATGAGAATAGCGAGAAACTTAACATCAGGATTGATGGTCACAAAGTCAATGAAGTTAAGGAATTCTGCTACCTAGGCAGTAAAATAACCAATGACGGACGGAGCAAGGAGGACATCAAAAGCAGACTCGCTATGGCAAAAAAGGCATTTCTGGCCCAGGGAAGTCTAATAATATCAAATACCGGCCTTAATTGGAGGAAGAAATTTCTGAGGATGTACGTTTGGAGCACAGCATTGTATGGTAGTGAAACATGGACTGTGGGAAACCGGAACAGAAGAGAATCGAAGCATTTGAGATGTGGTGCTGTAGACGAATGTTGAAAATTAGGTGGACTGATAAGGTAAGGAATGAGGAGGTTCTACGCAGAATCGGAGAGGAAAGGAATATGTGGAAAACACTGATAAGGAGAAGGGACAGGATGGTAGGACATCTGCTAAGACATGAGGGAATGACTTCCATGGTACTAGAGGGAGCTGTAGAGGGCAAAAACTGTAGAGGATGACGTAGATTGGATTACGTCAAGCAAATAATTGAGGACGTAGGTTGCAAGTGCTACTCTGAGATGAAGAGGTTAGCACAGGAAAGGAATTCGTGGCGGGCCGCATCAAACCAGTCAGTAGACTGATGACCAAAAATAAATACCTTGAAAGATGTTTATGGGATACATGAGTAAATCATATAAAAAATGTTTAGATCGTTAAAGGGCACGAAAATGAAGTTGCAATGGCCAACTGGAATTCAATAGGAAGAAACGGAAGAGAAGAAAAATTAGTGGGAGAATATAAATTAGAGGGAGCGAAGAGGCGTGGGGGGAAGATATAAATGAAGAAGCCGCATCGTAAAAGTTTGGCTTAAGAATGATCTGTGTGGAAGGGATCTGGAGACAGTGGAATGTTTAAGACAGATTAAATAATGATAGGAGATTTTTCAAAACCAAATTTTAGAATGAAAAATATTTCCTGTGGTCACTACAAACCGACCATAATTTATTGGTTACGATCTATAAATTAAAAGTGAAGAAAATGTAGAAAAGAAGGAAATTAAAGACATGGGATAGACGCAAAACTCAAAGAAACACTGAGTATCTCGAAAGGAGCGTTAATCAAGGATTTATTGAAACAGCGGGAATGAATACGAAAGTAAACAAAAGTGTAGCTTTTAAAGATGAAGCAGTGGAGGCAGAAGAGAAATCTTTGTTAGCACTTAAGATATTGAACTTGAATAATTAGAGGAGGTAACACGAAAATGCAGCAAATCAAACTGCCAAAGTATAAAACGGTTGACACAAAGCGTAAAGTGACGTAGTGGGAAACGTTAGAGAGGTATGCATGACAATGGGGAAAGTATACTGTTTAGTGACATTACTGTGACCATGTCTCAAAATCCTGAATAACCACCTTCTGCAGTGCGGACGCGCAGGAAGAGTATCAGTGAGGTTCTGGAAGGTACCAACAAGAATGTGGAGCCATGCCTATTTCAGTGCCGTGGCCAGCTGCTCCAGGTTCCCAGGTTGTGGATCCACTGCGCGAACGGCCCAGTCGAGGTGGTCACACAGATTCTCGATTGTGTTTAAATCCGAGAAGTTTGGTAGCCAGGGAGTAGGGGAACTCGTCAAAGTGCGCTTCAGAACGAGTTCGTACGCTGCGAGCTGTGCGACGGGTAGCCTTCTCCTGCTGGTAGATGCCATCGTGCCGAGGAAAATAAGCTGCATGTGGGTCTGAGCATGACCTCCCAAGGATAGATGCATACCTGTGTTGATCCATCGTGCCTTTCCGAGTGACGAGGTACGCAGGAAACTCCTCCCTCCAGCCGAACCCCTCCGACGATTGTTGCAGGTTGTCCATTACCCGATAGAGCACTGGAGCATAAAACGTCATTCAGCTGGAAAGATCACCTGTCGCCACTCAGCGGATGTCCAATGGCGCAGATCATGAACAGCAGTCGGCAAGGGTGCACGAACCAGATGCCTGCTGCACAGGGTCATCAGGAGGCAATGTTGGTATCCCCATGGTTCAGCTGCTCAACAGTTGCACGTCTGTTCGCCTGTACACATCTCCCAGCCGTCCTTCACTCCCGCCCTCTATGATCTGCGGTGCACCACAGTTGTCTTGCGGTCGGTTTTGGACAGCGCCATTTTGCCATGCACGGGGTGCGTTAACCATGGCGGCATGTCAACAGCTTACTCAGTTTGCCGAAGTCACACCAATACCCAAAAAGAGAAGTAGGAGTAATCCGCAGAATTACAGGCCTATATCACTAACGTCGATTTGCAGTAGGATTTTGGAACATATACTGTATTCGACCAGTACGAAGTACCTCGAAGAAAACGATTTCTTGACACATAGCCAGCAAGGATTCAGAAAATATCGTTTTTGTGAAACGCAACTAGCTCTTTATACTCATGAAGTAATAAGTGCTATCGACAGGGGATGTCAAATTGATTCCATATTTTTAGATTTCCAGAAGGCTTTCGACACCGTTCCTCAGAAGCATTTTCTAACCAAACCGCGTGCCTACGGAGTATCGCCTCAGTTGTGCGTCTGGATTAGTGATTTCCTGTCAGAAAGGTCACAGTTCGTAGTAATAGACGGAAAGTCATCGAGTAACACAGAAGTAATATCCGGCGTTCCCCAAGGAAGTGTTATAGGCCCTCTATTGTTCCTGATCTATATTAACGACATAGGAGACAATCTGCGTAGCCGTCTTAGATTGTTTGCAGATGATGCTGTCATTTACCGTCTTGTAAAGTCATCAGATGATCAAAACGACTTGCAAAATTATTTAGATAAAATATCTGTATGGTGCAAAAAGTGACAATTGTCCCTGAATAATGAAAAGTGTGGAGTTATTCACATGAGCACTAATAGAAATCATCTAAATTTCGATTACGTGATAAGTCACACAAATCTGAAGGCTGTAAATTCAGCTAAAGACTTAGGGATTACAATTATAAATAACCTAAATTAGAACGATCACATAGACAATATTGTGGGTAGAGCAAGTCAAAGACTGCGATTAATTGGCAGAACACTCAGAAGGTGCAACAGCTCTACAAAAGAGACTGCTTACACCATGCTTCTCCGCCCTATTCTGTAGTATTGCTGTGCGGTGTGGGATCCGCATCAGGTGGGACTGATGGATGACATCGAAAAAGTACAAAAAAGGTCTGCTTGTTTTGTATTACCGCGGAATAGTGGAGATAGTGTCACAGACATGATACGTAAATTGAAGTGGCAATCATTAAAACAAAGGCGTTTTTCGTTGCGACTCGATGTCCTCATGAAATTTCAACCACCAGTTTTCCCCTCCGATTGCGCTGTTGGCACCCACCTACATAGGGAGAAATGATCATCACGATAAAATAAGAGAAATCAGGGCTCGCACAGAAAAAATTAAGTGCTCGTTTTTCCCGCATGCCGTTCGAGAGTGGAACGGTAGAGAGGCAGCCTGAAGGTGGTTCATTGAACCCACTGCCAAGCACTTTATTGTGAACAGCAAAGTAGTCACGTAGCTGTAGATGTAGATGTACAAACTTAGCTGTTTCGGAAATGCTCCCACCCTTGGCTCGAACGCCATTGACCATGCCTATTTGGATGTCAGCTACATCACTTTGTTTCCGCTTTACGACAGCTACTGCACTGTTCCTGCATCCCATGGATGCTCTATATACTCTCCACAGCAAGTGCTGCCACCTGCCATCTGTTAGTGGGTATTGCATGTGGACGTCGGAAATAGGCGCTGCTCACATTAATGCGACTAGACCGTGTAGACGAAGCCTCTAGGAAATTTAAATAATCCTTTGGAGAAACGATAAGCAGGTGTATGAGTAGAAGGAACTTAGATGGCAAGCCAGTACTGAGCAATGGGGAGAAGGCAGAGGGTAATTATTGAAGGATCCAATTTGAAAGACAACATCAAGGAAAGAGAAGAGTAAGTAGATATGATAAATTGGGAGCTATGATATCGTGAGAAAAATGTAAAGTTATGTAGCTGCGACAAGAAATGGAAAACACGATAAAAAAATTCAAAGCCTTTTGCATGCACCAGGCATACTGATTTGAAAAGTTTAGAGTCGCTCAGAAGTGGTTGGACTGAACGAGAAGAAGCGAAAGGCTGCTGACAGAAAGGTTATTAAATGCCAAAGCTCTCAGCTGGAGTAACTGAGACTGAGGAGACACGCCATGATTATCGAACCTTCCTCACAGTTCGTCGGCCTTCGGGGTCACGGCGAAGGCAGCTGGGTGCTCGGCCACCCGCTCTTCTGCGAAGAGGGCGCTTCGCTTTCCCTGCACGCCCCAGACCCCCTACCCGCTGCTGCCTCCTCTCCTCCCCCGCCCCTTCGTAACCGCGGCGGGCGTATCTGGTGGAATACTTCTTTATTTGCGGTCCCCGGCGCTGGCCGTTTCCCCTGCACGAGAACCAATTGATTTCCGTCCAGGCAAATACCCCTGCGCAGGAAATGAAAGCCTCTCGTTCGACGAAACATCGGAACGCAATGTAATAAAGATTAATGCCCTTACTGCGGCGGCGGTCCGTCCCGACCTCCGTTCTGGCTTTTCTGCGACTCGACCTGATCTGTCGCCAGTGTTTGTCGACCAATTAATCACGCGTAAAGACGGCGAAGTGCGCCATTTAAAAGTGCTGCAATAATTCCCCCTTTCATCATGAATGACAACGGCGCTGTTACGCTCGAAAACCGGATGCCGTTTTAAGGACTGTTTGCTTCTTTAAGTGATTACGGAGAGCTAATTAGCAAACTCTGCTCTGCGAAGTATATCGCCATCAAGGAGGAGGAAAAAACTGACGAAGTTTTAACAGGGAAAAAGAAACTTGTGGCAGAAGTGTTGTTTAAAAGGGAAACCAGGCACGGAGCTACAATGCAAAGAAAGAATAAAAAGATTCCTCTTCTAGGGTTTTAATGCAAAAGACGTGAAAAAAATTTGAACTAAAAGTTGCACGTATTTCAAATGTTACTGTAATTTCGATAGCTTTACTTTAAGCGTATTTGTTTTAACTACAGCGCCTTCAAGGCCAGTTAAAACAGACTCTTATAGTTTTCCCTGTATTCTATTTATATCACATGCTACTTCTTCGAAATTGAAGACTTCATAAAAATCGAGCACTTCGGGAGAGCCAAAAAATTATTCTAAGTTAGTGTAAAAGTCTTGCCGTCAATTAGATTGTGGTGTGCGTACTGTAAGACCTTCGGTACACACACCATCAGATTGTTTGATTTGCGCTCTAACGAAGTAGGCGAGTGTCAGCAATATGTCTCGTGATGTTATCGTGGCGTGTTTATGTTCTGCCGTTAGGTCAGACGATAGAAATGCCACTTGCACGCTTAGAGTAGCAGATTGACGGTGACCAACTTTAAACAGAACTTGATTAATTTTACACACATTTATTAAAATAATAACAAGCATAAAAATAACTTAACTTGGTTCTGGATGCTATTTACAATTGACAATCTGAAGTTCCTTTGGTCTTGGTACGTTAATCTTATTCTCATATATCTCTGATACTTGCTCTAGATGCATTAGAAAATGCTGGAAACGTTAAATAAATGAGAGAGTGGTACATTCAACAAGCCTACTGCTCGAATGGATTAATGAGAACAAGATAGTGTACAATGTGATCGAAAGCTAACCACCTGTCTGAACAACGAACTGTAAGACAGATCGCCAGTAAAGCACATTAATGATCTGACAATTCTGCAAGCAATGTTGCGCCAAGTTGCACCGTACGAGCCGCAAATTCACCATACTTTTATAAATATTTGCATGAGAATGACCACCAGAAAGCAACGTCAAAGCAAGCAACTACATCAGTCGATCAGTCGTCTGTGGCACGAATGTGGAAGTAACAGCATAGCCGAGGTTATGACTTTTGATAATTCAAGGACCCCCCCCCACATCAACAGCTGGGTAGTACCTGCTAAGGGAAGTTTAATCTGGTGGACACTGATTTGATCTTCGAAATGGACCATTGAAGAAGACTGTATTCCCAGAAGACGTACCCAGGTTCCCTCTGTGCAGAATTGGAACCGGATAGCGCTTATTTTCTGATATTTTCTAGTGGTCGTTGTTCATATCTTGCATTACCTGAAAGGTATTCTCAGTTTGGTTTCATTCTCTTTTATATTTTTTACCAATAAAATGCAACTCAATCACACAGGTTTTATTTCGTAATGTACGAGTAGTTTTATTGTGTACACTATTGTTAGGACCACGTGAGCTCACGTGGGACACAGGGCGTATCAAAAACTACCACAGACGGGCTGATACCTGGAAAAACTTTCAAATCACCATTCAAGCCAGAGACGAGACATGATTAACGCTCTCGTCACGCGAGCAAGACGAATATGAGAGCCGCAACACCCCAGACACGACATACAATGATTAGGAAGCGTTGTGAGGAGCAATGGCTGCTCCACCAGTTACATAAGAAGTGTTGCAGAGTCAAACACTCGGTGAAGTGGCACATCGGACAAAGAAGTGTCGGGTACGGTCTTTCTGCTATATATTCCCAGAGTGAGGGACAGTACCGGTCGTATATTGCGTAAACACGGCGTAAAAACTATTTGTAAACCGACAAAATCTCATAGTCATGGGCGACTGGAATGCAGCTGTAGGGGAAGGAGTAGAAGAAAAGGTTACAGGAGAATATGGGCTTGGGACTAGGAATGAAAGAGGAGCAAGACTAATTGAGTTGTAATAAACCTTAGCTAGTAATAGTCAATACCATGTTCAATAATCACAAGAAGAGGAGGTACACTTGGAAAAGGCCGAGTGATACTGGAAGATTTCAGTTAGATTACATCATGGTCAGACAGAGATATCGGATTGTAAGGCTTACCCAGGAGCAGATATAGACTCAGATCACAATATAGTAGTGACGAAGAGTAGGCTGAAGTTCAAGACATTAGTCAGGAAGAATCAATACGCAAAGAAGTGGGATATGGAAGTACTAAGGAATGACGAGATACGTTTGAAGTTCTCTAACGCTTATACAGATACAGCAATAGGGAATAGCGCAGTAGGCAGTACAGTTGAAGAGGAATAGACATCTCTAAAAAGGGCCATCACAGAAGTTGGGAAGGAAAACATAGGTACAAAGAAGGTAGCTGCGAAGAAACCATGGGTAACAGAAGAAATACTTCAGTTGATTGATGAAAGGAGGAAGTACAAACATGTTCCGGGAAAATCAGGAATACAGAAATACAAGCCGCTGAGGAATGAAATAAATAGGAAGTGCAGGGAAGCTAAGACGAAATGGCTGCAGGAAAAATGTGAAGACATCGAAAAAGATATGATTGTCGGAAAGACAGACTCAGCATACAGGAAAGTCAAAACAACCTTTGGTGACATTAAAAGCAACGGTGGTAACATTGAGAGTGCAACGGGAATTCCACTGTTAAATGCAGAGGAGAGAGCAGATAGGTGGAAAGAATACATTGAAAGCCTCTATGAGGGTGAAGATTTGTCTGATGTGATAGAAGAAGAAACAGGAGTCGATTTAGAAGAGATAGGGGATCCAGTATTAGAATCGGAATTTAAAAGAGCTTTGGAGGACTTACGGTCAAATAAGGCAGAAGGGATAGATAACATTCCATCAGAATTTCTAAAATCATTGGGGGAGGTGGCAACAAAACGACTATTCACGTTGGTGTGTAGAATATATGAGTCTGGAGATATACCATCTGACTTTCGGAAAAGCATCATCCACACAATTTCGAAGACGGCAAGAGCTGACAAGTGCGAGAATTATCGCACAATCAGCTTAACAGCTCATGCATCGAAGCTGCTTACAAGAATAATATACAGAAGAATGGAAAAGAAAATTGAGAATGCGCTAGGTGACGATCAGTTTGGCTTTAGGAAAAGTAAAGGGACGAGAGAGGCAATTCTGACGTTACGGCTAATAATGGAAGCAAGGCTAAAGAAAAATCAAGACACTTTCATAGGATTTGTCGACCTGGAAAAAGCGTTCGACGATATAAAATGGTGCAAGCTGTTCGAGATTCTGAAAAAAGTAGGGGTAAGCTATAGGGAGAGACGGCTCGTATACAATATGTACAACAACCAAGAGGGAATATTAAAAGTGGACGATCAAGAACGAAGTGCTCGTATTAAGAAGGGTGTAAGACAAGGCTGTAGCCTTTCGCCCCTACTCTTCAATCTGTACATCGAGGAAGCAATGACGGAAATAAAAGAAAGGTTCAGGAGTGGAATTAAAATACAAGGTGAAAGGATATCAATGATACGATTCGCTGATGACATTGCTATCCTGAGTGAAAGTGAAGAAGAATTAAATGATATGCTGAACGGAATGAGCAGTGTAATGAGTACACAGTATGGTTTGAGAGTAAATCGGAGAAAGACGAAGGTAATGAGAAGCAGTAGAAATGAGAACAGCGAGAAACTTATCAGGATTGATGGTCACGAAGTCAATGAAGTTAAGGAATTCTGCTACCTAGGCAGTAAAATAACCAGTGACAGACGGAGTAAGGAGGACATCAAAAGCAGACTCGCTATGGCAAAAAAGGCATTTCTGGCCAAGAGAAGTCTACTAATATCAAATACCGGCCTTAATTGGAGGAAGAAATTTCTGAGGATGTACGTCTGGAGTACAGCATTGTATGGTAGTGAAACATGGACTGTGGGAAAACCGGAACAGAAGAGAATCGAAGCATTTGAGATGTGGTGCTGTAGACGAATGTTGAAAATTAGGTGGACTGATAAGGTAAGGAATGAGGAGGTTCTACGCAGAATCGGAGAGGAAAGTAATATGTGGAAAACACTGATAAGGAGAAGGGACAGGATGGTAGGACATCTGCTAAGACATGAGGGAATGACTTCCATGGTACTAGAGGGAGCTGTAGAGGGCAAAAACTGTAGAGAATGACAAAGATTGGAATACGTCAAGCAAGTATTTGAGGACGTAGGTTGCAAGTGCTACTCTGAGATGAAGAGGTTAGCACAGGAAAGGAATTCGTGGCGGGCCGCATCAAACCAGTCAGTAGACTGATGACCAACAAAAAAAAAAAAAAAAACCGACAAAAATATCGAAGGGTGTCTCCGATCAGCAAATGAGAAAAGGGACCCAAATGAAATGTCGGAAATATGCCGCATACCATGCACAGGCGGAAAAGCTTGTGTTGAATGACCGGACGATGAATCAACACCAGTGTCACAGAACAGAATCGGCATTGCAGGTTGGGGCAGGTGGAGAAATCGGCCGTGGCAGAGCGCGCTCTGTATGAGTCCGACCACACAGTAAATTTCAACGACGCGGAAGTTCTGACTGTCGATATGAGCTATAGAAATATACAAACATGACAGTAGCTTCAACAAGAAAGGAGAAAGCCTCAAGGTAAACGGATCCTGAATCTCGTGCTGTAGCGAACGACCCTTGCAGGTAAAAAAAGGAGAAGCGCACCGGAAATGACCGCTGGAGACCCCTTGTAGTTTGGCGCGCCAGGCACACATAATCTGCGGCCGCGAGCTCGACTCCAGTCCACCACCAGCAATAGAGGGTGAAGTTCTGACAATGCCAGCCACTAGTGCTGGCGAAAGGTCAAAAAAATCGTTAATCAAACGTCGGCCGACGAAAGCGAGACAAAAGTCAACACGCAGTTTGTCAACAAGTGACAAAGAAAACGTTAACAAAATTGAGTCCAACAACTTAAATATAACAAGATAAACAAAAAATAAAAAAAATCATGTTAGTTTCGCAAGAGGAAAAATTTCTTGTTCATTTTCCATCTTGCCATTATTGTAAAATTTTTGTAGATGAATAAAAAAAAGCAAAGTTTGCTAACGCACACCTGAGCGTTGGCTGTCGACTCGAATGTAGGCTGGTTCTAATCCTGGTGTTGAAAATGTTTCGTTGTCAATATTTGGCCAGTAAAGGGAGGAGAGGTGGTGGCAGGAAGTTCGTGATCGCCAGTCTGTGCGCCAGTAACACGGATTGAGTTCCAAACCTCTGCGAAGTGTCTCATGCAGTGAAACCACGTGACACTGTTGGTGGTGATCCGTCGGTCGGACGGGGCCGCTTGGTGCTATTCCAGAGGAGTCAGCTGAGTACCGTCACCGGGTTTCATCCTCTCCCTTCTCTTCGTTCATAACAAGACAAACCCAATACTACACTGTACAAGAACTGATCACAGCTAGCCATATGACACAGATACATGCTTGATAGTTCATGATATGTTAGAGGGAAGGCAGCATCAAACCGCCTCCACTAGCGCTTTGCCTGGGAGGGCGATGCGTGTTTCTTCCATACGTTCCCCTACGCTCATTCCCCGAGTGTGGGACTACTTTGACAATCTGGTAAGGAACAAAGAAGTTTTTTGTTTTCTATTTAATTTGGCTTGGATTTACTGAACCATACTGTCAACGACTTGGTGCATGTACAAACTCATGCATAGAAAAATCTCAACGTATATAGTTATAACAAAGTTTTAAAATTATTTTACAGTTTCGACATCGGTTCAGGTCTCACACATAAGGAATCTCGGGCAACAAACGACATTACTGGCTCCTACTTCGTGTTAGTACCTTGTACATTCGTTGCACTGTATAAGAGACAGCCTGTTTACTGCTAACTCATTCTATTCAGAGGAGCAAGCCTTTCCAGCGAGCAGCAGACAGGATTACTGTGGATTCATTTGCTGCCCGCTCGAGATATTGACATTGTGATAGAGGCAATATGTCAGATTATTCTTCTTACTTACCAGGTTTCGGCGGATCGTCTAAAATCGTGATGTGCCAAATAATACAGTGCATCATTGCTGATCCAATGTGTTTCAACCACTTTCACCGACATCACAGTAAAATATTATATTTTAATCAGACCAGAGAATATATAATACAATGGACCATCTCGAAGTCGTACAATGAATATGGGTAACCGCTTAGGATTCACATTTTTTTGAGAGCGCTTCAGAGTTAATTATAAAAATTCTATCCAAAAAACCTTGATATTTAGACCCTGATTCAGCTTGTCGAACATACAGGGAGATTCATAAATATTCATGTGATTTCAAGATGTCACATCCACTACGTAACTGAAGACAGGAATTTGGGGTAAATCTTAACTTTCGAATTGGAATAGAATGTTTTAATTTAAAAACGAACTATCTGATTTTATGTGTGTGAAATTTTAAGGGACTTAACTGCTAAGGTCATCAGTCGCTAAGCTTACACACTACTTAACCTAAATTATCCTTGGGACAAACACACACACCCATGCCCGAGGGAGCACTCGAACCTCCGCCGGGACCAGCCGCACAGTCCATGACTGCTATCTGATTTTACAAAAATACTTTGTTACACATATGCATGTACAACCGTGGAATAGTTTTTACAGTCAAAGTTCTCAATTACCTTTCACAATTGTTCAACGTGCCTTCCAGCGGTCGCACAATCATCCAGACTTTAATCAAACTCGATCTATACTTTTTAGAGCATGTCTGGAATATTGAATTGACTGTTGTTGCTATGCTATGCCGTAATTCACCCAAAGCTATTGGAAGGGGAGACATATAGTGGAGTATTCCACAAATATCGCCCCTCTGCCTCTCTGCCGTCGAAAACGGGGCATATATACCGTGAGGTCAGGTGACCTTCGAAGCCTATGGTGAGATCGAGCTGCTTAGACTTCTTACGATTGATAAATTGTTGAGACAAGTCATTGTTTCTTGCCTTCTTACTTGCAAGTGGCACACGGTGCTGTTCTGTCTTGTTTAAAACTAAAATTTTCGGTATATTTAGGCGATTGTGTAAAAAATAGTTACATAACGTTGGTTGGTTGGCTGATTTGGGGAAGGGGTCCAAGCATCGAGGTCATCGGTCCTATCGATTAGGGAAGGATGAGGAAGGAATTCGGCCGTGCCCTTTCACAGGAACCATCCCGGCATTTGCCTGAAGCGATTTAGGGAAATCGCAGCAAACTGAAATCAGAATGGTCAGGCGCGGGTTTTGAACGTCCTTCCGGATGTGAGTCCAGTGTGCTGACCACTGCGCCGCCTCACTAGGTCTTCGACATATCTACGTACTAGATTCACGCAACACTTTTTCCCCAAAACGACAGGCTGTAAATGTTACTTCAGATAAGAGGGCGAAACACAGGAAGTCTTCGAAAGTCTCTCACGTTCGACTGCGGTGTGCGACTGCTGAGTTTCCTGTTTTCTTACGTTGTGTCGGTTCACTTTTCTACCTATACAGAATATAGCCTGACCACTGAACAATACACATTGTTGTTTATCACCACCCTGAAGGACTTTTAGCAACTGAATCGTCGCAAGAGATGCCAGTTAAATCAAAGTAATACCACACTCAAGAATGAGTATCTAGTAGCATATGCAGGAATCCTGACTCATCGTGCGAGACAAGGTCCTAGTGTGCGTCGTTTGCAATGGCCTTCCTTCGATCGGTTATGAAGTGTCAAGTGTGTATCTCTATTATGTATCTGATTTGCACATTGTAGTGCTGAGTTTGTGTTGTTACGGATTGAAGAAAGGGAGAGGGTGAAACTCGGTAACGGCACGTGGCCCATCCCTCTCGAATAGCACCAAGGGGGCACGGAACGTAACGTCACAAATCGACAGACGGATCACCTTCAACGGTGTCAAGTGCCCGCACTTTATCAGACGCCGTGCAGAGGTTCAGAATTTAATCCGACACTGGCGTAAAGTCTGGTGAACAGGGACTTTAAGCCACCATCTCTACTCCACGTGTCGGCCAATGCAGCTTCAACACGATACCACAGTTCATCAAGAGTAGTGACTGGCGTATTGTGACGAGCCAGTTGCTCGGCCACCATTGACCGAGAGATCTGGAGAATGTGCTGGCCAGGGCAGCAGTCGAACATTTTCTGTATCCAGAAAGTCCCTTACAGGATCTGCAACATGCGGTCGTGCATTATCGTGCTGAAATATAAGGATTCGCAGGGATCGAATGAAGGGTAGAGCCCCCGGGTTGTAACACATCTGAAATGTAACGTCCACTGTTCAAAGTGCCGTCAATGCGAACAAGAGGTTGTGACCGAGACGTGTAACCAATGGCACCCAATATCATCACGCCTGGTGATACGTCAGTATGGCGATGACGAATACACGCTTCCAATGTACGTTCACCGCGATGTCGCCGAACACGGATGCGACCATCATGATGCTGTAAACAGAATCTGGATTCATCCTAAAAATGACATTTTGCCTTTCGTGCACCTAGGTTCGTCGTTGAGTAAACCATCGCAGGCGCTCTTGTCTGAGATGCAGTGTCAAGGGTAACCGCAGCTCACAGTACATGCTGCTGCAAACGTCGTCGAACTGTGTTGTCTTGCAAACGTCTCCATCTGGTGACTCAGGGATCGAGACGTGGCTGCACGATCCGTTACAGCCATGCGGATAAGATGCCTGTCATCTCGACTGCTAGTGATACGAGGCCGTTGAGATCCAGCACGGCGTTCCATATTACCCTCCTGAACCCACCGATTCCATATTCTGCTAACAGTCATTGTATCTCGACCAACGCGAGCAGCAATGTGGCGATACGATAAACCGCAATCGCGATAGGCTACAATCCGACCTTTATCAAAGTCGGAAACGTGATGGTACGCATTTCTCCTCCTTACACAACAACGTTTCACCAGGCAACGCCGGTCAACTGCTGTTTGTGTATGAGAAATCGGTTGGAAACTTTCCTCATGTCAGCAAATTGTAGGTGTCGCCACCGGCGCCATCATTGTGTGACTGTTCTGAAAAGTTAATCATTTGCATATCACAGCATCCTCTTCCTGTCGGTCTGTAGCACGTCATCTTTGAGGTGTAGCAATTTTAATGGCCAGTAGTGTATCATGCATGTTACTTGGTCGACTCTTGCGGTTGGCTGACGCAAGATGAAACCCACCTGCCGCAGTAGGGCCCCTAATTATAGCTTGTAACGTGGCGGTGTGTCACCCAACTATGTCGGTAGCTGAGAAGCAGCGTGCTGTAATCGAGTTTTGAATTCGAAGAGTTTGTTCACACATGGAGCACATTCTCCTTCAGGATGACAATGCCAGACCACACACGAGAGCTGCGACTTCTGCAACAATCTAACGCCTTGGGTTCACTGTCATCGAACATTCTCCATAAAGTACCTACTTGGCCCTACCCAATTGTCATCTGTCTCCAAAACGTAAAGAACGCCTTCGAGGAATTCACTTTCATTGTAATGAAGCAGTGCAAGCAGAGATGGTGTTGTGGCTATATCAACAAAGTCAAATATTCTACAGTGATGGTATCTACAAACTGTTCTCTTGTTTGGAGAAATGTGTTCGTCGAAAGGGTGGATATGTTGAGAAATAATTATGTAGTCATGAAGAATAAAGATGAAGAATGTTAATAAAGTAGCACGCCTTCGTATTTTATTTCATTTTCAAAGAACTTCAGTTCTAGCGTTAAAGAGCAAAATGAAATAATGTGATACGACTTTACCCCAACTGCAAATACGTAAGTTATGTACCACATTTTGGGGTTCTGAGGTTTCAATCATTGCAGCTCTCGTAATGAATGTATGTACAGTTACGCAGCAGAAAGTCTTTAAAACTGACTAAATATAAAATGTTTATCATTGAACGTGAAAGAGGCCAACCAAACATGAAACCGTTTCATACTATCGGTGCTAGCAAAGTATATGGACTACAGTTCTCTGCGGAGAGAACTGTGACAAGCATTATTTGCTATGAGATCCAGCTGAAATGTGTAATTACATATATAAAGGGGACTTAGTATCAAAAGTAATATTTTATTCTCCAAACTACGTGTATAAAATTGCGCTTAAAGAAAACTCTTTCTCCATACTGAGACTCGATTTATGCTTTCTGATGACTTCTCAAATTTGAGATGTATCATTTGCGCGGCCCGTCCCGCCGGAGGTTCGAGTCCTCCCTCGGGGATGGTTGTGTGTTATTCTTAACGTAAGTTAGTTTAAGTAGTGTGTAAGTCTAGGGACCGATGACCCCAGGAGTTTGGTCCCTTAGGAATTCATACACAGTTGAACATTTTGAACAACACACCATTATCGAGTCTCAGTACAGCACAACTTTTCAAACTATCAAGATGTTTCTCAATTAGCCTTTATTTAAATTCATTTTAATGCAGCACTCCACCATTTAATACAATACGAAGCAATGTTATGTTAGAGACACATTTTCCAGACACTGTATTGGCAGGGAGTGTGGTACAGGGGGCAGGGGTGTGGTTTGTGGGAGGGGAGGGGGGAGGAATTGCGAGGAGGCGGACTTTCACAGGGAAGTGTCATGATGATGTCATGGCCTTGGTGCAAATTGTCCAGGTGCGATGATGTCAGAATGCTGATGTAGGCGATTTGGGCCATAATGCCGACTGCCCTCGTACTATGACCGAAACCTCGTTTGTTGTCTACGACCGAAGCCCTTGTGATTTCTGTCTACAAGGCTAGTCAGAGATGTCTAGTATATACATCTAATGGATCCCTCGCATCTGGGACTTCTTATATCCGGCGCTGTAGGCTTAGTAGCTCAGAAAGAATTCCAATATCAATTAGATGTTTGCCGTACTACCCTCATTTATCCTGAACAGTTCCAAAACCTGAGACCAACTTCCGTCAATGTACATGTATGTTAAATATTTATAATATAAATTTCTGTCACAATAAAAAGCAAGGAACTACTCCTTCTAAAACAAACACCGTGTATTTGCCTCTATTGAGCTACTACCTCTTTTTATTAAAACATGTACATGCGCCATCTATAAGTTTAACTACGTGGTAGAGATCTTTAAATAACAGAGTCTGTTCTATTGTGTCTGCTGTTCGCTATTCGTGTACTGATGTAATTTGTTGAAAGTGGGGTCGTAAGAGTACAAGATTTCACGGCGGCCTTCATCGCCTGCTTTAAGATCATCAACAAATGGAAGATTACGAAATCAATGTGATTCTTGAAATGGAACAGGATAGTTTATCCTATCAACACTGTGCCTTCAATAGTGGGCATACGAGGGCATTGAGGATTGGTATTAATGGTTAGCTGACTATCCCGTAACTTGGAAGTTCTACACGTAACCTCGAAACTGCACAAATGGAACTAAAGATTGCCAGATTTACACCATAGTCCGTACGTATCTGTTAGTGTCATCCACTGCATTAGCATAAAAGTTAAATTCTAAAGCGATCGCAACATAATACAAGTTGGGGCATTCTGTTATAGCTTTGGGAAAATGTCGAGTCTGGAGTGTAATATAGTTCCAGCACTCAGGTTTACTACAGGGAATACAAAATGACAATTCCGTCCGCCTAGATTGGTTTACTATACATTCGATTAGTGCAGTGTTGGGGATGTATTGAAGCTTCTTCATTCATCTGTGATCGGGAATTTCATTGTGACTCCATTACCGGTGGCACAAGGTTTCAGTCAGGTGGTTAGCAGAAACTTCTTACAATACGAGTTAGTAGTTGATAGAAATTAGGCAGTCACACCGCGAGGTATGGAATTGCAGTGAAATATTTCGAAGTGTTATCTTTCACCGTACAAGAAAGACAAACAGTTAATTGACAAGAAAGTGTACAGTTTCTCATTAAACGCTGTGGACAACTGACATTCACCGATAGGTTCACAGCAGGCAGATTTGATTCTAGAGGCTATACTATACAGTGTGAAATCGGTCTTCTTTTTATTATTCATTGTTCCTTCGGTAACCTTGAGAGAGAGACTCATCATATCCCAACTTTCAATTTTGTCTGTTCAAAGGGGTGTGCGCGGGGTTTCTTCATCGGAAAAGAGAATTATACACTTCACTAACAGCAATTAAATAATTCATTGATGAATGTTAAGAACATTGTCTCTCAAAAGTCAAACCTGCAAATAATATTTAGAACCTTTACGAATAGCTGGTGAATTACGTTATTAAGTAAAAGATCTGTTGACACTGTGTTTTTACGAGTGTAGAACTTCGCTATTTTGGTCCCATCGACAACAGAACAGTGTAATGCCATTTGACAGCAATATTGTGATTAGAGGGGTAATTACAACGTACTGATGCTCTTAGTTAATATGTCTACTCAAGCAAAGTGCTTTGTAATCCGATGGGATTGTCCTAAGCTGTCTACTATCACTTAGACCAATCAAACCTCCGCTGTCTGTCACTGAGTGGATTTGCGCAGTGGTCTAGACATTATATTCACGTTCAGTGTGTGCTAGTTTCCAACCGTATTAAGTTTATAGTGGTTTCTTTAGCTAGATTAAGGGAAATGGTTCACTGCGAAATTACACAGGCAATTTAATTCCACATTCACCTCGAATCGAGATCATGCTCTACCTTAAGTGAATTCATGACCGCCAGGGTGCTAGTCTTTAATATCTCCTCCTTTGACCCACTGTGATCTCCCAATAATCTGTGAATGCTTACTTCAGTTTTAAATACAAGGGTTACTATTAATGCTCAGAGTGTTGAAAAACACCGAAAAAACTATCCGATTTCACTGAAATTTAGGGAAGAAAATTACATGCAATTGGCGACCACTCGCTGTCACGAACAAGTAGGTGTGTCTCTCACTGTTCAAAAAGTTGTAAGTCGTAGCGGGGCTCGATCAAAAAGCCCCCCCCCCCCCCTGCGGGCAAATGCTCTACCACCTGAGTTACCCGAGCACGACTTACAGCTCGTCCGCACAGCTTTACTTCCATGAGTACCTAATCTACTACGTTCCAAACTTCACAGAAGTTCTCCTGCTGAACTAGTCCCTCAAATTTCGCAGGAGAACTTCTGTGAAGTTTGGAAAGTAGATGATTAGTTACTGGCGGAGGTAAAGCTGTGAGGACCGGTTGTGAGTCGTGCTCAGGTAGTAGAGCACTTGCCGGCGAGCAGCAAAGTTCCCGGGTTAGAGTCCGGCTCCGGGAACCAGTTTTATCTGCTAGGAAATTTCATACGTATACAGTGTTGAAGGAAGAATACTTGATTGCATTTGGTGTTCAGTACACCTCTGCCAGAAACAAAGGGAATCGAGTCAAACTGAGCGTGGACAAGAGATTAGAGTACCTACGTAATCCCATGCCGCTTCATCTCTGTGCCACGGTTCATCAGTCGTACTGGCTGCCAAGTGTTGGCATGTCAGTCTTTCGGCAACCCCTGACAGGTATTTTGAATGCAATTAGATATATGTAGAACTTGGTGGCCAGACTGACATTCTAACACTCTTTGTATCGCGGCAGATCTGGAAAGCGCTGGCGCCGGCCGGAGTAGCCGTTCGGTTGTAGGCACTACAGTCTGGAGCCGAACGACCGCTACGGTCGCAGGTTCGAATCCTGACTGGGGCATGAATGTGTGTGATGTCCTTAGGTTAGTTAGGTTTAATTAGTTCTAAGTTCTAGGCGACTGATGACCTCAGAAGTTAAGTCGCATAGTGCTCAGAGCCAAAGCGCTGGCAAAATGCAGCCTTGCGTTACCTTGTTGAAAGATGTGTAACGTGCCCACTGTATTTGTTTCTGGATGAAATTTAGCCCAACTCTACCTCCCCTATATAAAAATCTATATATTACCAAAACTATGTATTCACAAACTGTTATCAAACTTAAACTCAACTTTGGCTAAACAAATCCTAATCTGAACTGAACTGTCACTGATCTGAAGGCAGCTTTTCTGTATATTAAATGAGCAACGGGTGGAAAACAGTTATCTGGCTCTAATCAAAATTTACACTTGCCTCGCGACTTGACAACATTGTTCTAGATTTCTCGTAAGCACATCAGCAAACAGCAAGCAGACAGCGGCTGAGCTAGATTTCTATTTCTACATAACTATTCAGACTATTACGTACCACATGTTGCAATGTGGTAATGCGCAATGATAAACAGTAGGATGGTGAGAGTAACATTGCTATGAAATGATATTCCAAGACAGCAATTTTATTACAATGGAGTATATATTCAAAAAGGCTAAAATTTCGCGTGATCTTCACACGTAACATTGGTTTGAACAATACAATGTTTAACGAAGTCGACAATGATTTGTATAGGTACAAAATAGTTCAAATGGCTCTGAGCACTATGCGACTTATCTTCTCGGGTCATCACTCCCCGAGAACTTAGAACTACTTAAACCTAACTAACCTAAGGACATCACACACATCCATACCCGAGGCAGGATTAGAACCTGCGACCGTAGCGGTCGCGCAGTTCCAGACTGTAGCGCCTAGAACCGCTCGGCCACTCCGGCCGGCTTGTATAGGTACAATGTTAACGGACAATTCCTAAAAACAAACAGCCGGTCAGTGTGGTCGAGCGGTTCTAGGCGCTTCAGTCTGGAACTGCGCGACCGCTACGGTCGTAGGTTCTAATCCTGCCTCGGGCATGGATGTGTGTGATGTCCTTAGGTTAGTTACGTTTAAGTAGTTCTACGTTCTAGAGGACTGATGCCCTCAGCAATTAAGTCCCATGGTGCTCAGAGCCATTTCAACCATTTTTAACCAAACAGCTTAATTAGTTAATACGTTAATACATGACTCAGGCAAGTGGAGTGGTCTTTCTCTCAGCTCTGAGCAAGCGAACAAAGTTAAAGTAATTGCCAACAATCGCTTCCAAAAATTAGATGTGCGTTGCTGCAGTCTTACCTCGAACTCCTTCTCTTCCAAAAAAGTAACATTATTGAAAATTTATATTAATTTCACCTTTCAATATGTATATACATCTTGATTCTTGCTATCCTTTACAATAAATCTTTCTTCATCTGACAGATACCATCACAAATCAATACAGCACTACTAAATACGTCCATCACGTACCACACATCAATTACGATTGTATCAGACCGCGCAGAGCCAAAGACTGTGCCACAACAAGTCCAAAGATCGTTTAACGCCAACATAACTTGGTCTCTCTCTGACATACACATCGAGAACCTGCAGAAGTCAAAATGACATGTCCACCTTACAGATGACGTCACAAACTCCTCAAAGATTGGCCAACATCACCGGCCTTAACACGTCAGAAATATAACACAGCTGTCCAAATTACCGGATGTGTGAACCAGAGGTAGAGAAGATCCAACGAAGAACGATGCGTTTCGTTACGGGATCGTGTGGTCGGCGCGAGAGCGTTACAGTTATAATCAACGTGTTGCAGACGCTACAACGGAGGCGTTTTGCATCATGGAGAAATATACTATTGAAATTTTCCATGAAAAATCGGACAACATATTACTTCCTCCTACAAATACCTCGCAAAATGACCGCGACGACAAAATTCGAGAGATTGGAGTCTATAAAGAGGTTTACTGATAGTCATGCCTCTCATGCGCCAATAGCGAGTATAAGAGGGAACTGGGAATCCGTTAGTGGTACCAAATGTATCCCCCGCCACACACCGTGAAGTGGCTTGCGGAGTGTTGATGTAGATGTAGAGGTGTTGCGTGGCCAAAGGCATCCCATATCACCAGGTCAGGTATTGAGTGAGTAGGACTATGACGAATGTAATCTGACAACGGCTGTTCGCCTTGGAGCCTCCGCACTCGTATACTTCCATTGTGTTACCGCACGCAGAATAGTTACTCGTGTGGAAAGAAGACGTTGTGCCACTCCTGTGTAATATTCATATGTACAAAGTGATATGCAATGTTTGGTATGTTCTTGTATCAAAATTACAGGCTGAAAGGAAATAGATAATTAATAATTAAGCGCCCATGTCCTTGCCTCGTTGGATACATAACTGACGTTCAGCTACCTCGGGCGTGTCTTTTTGTATTCCGCCTGGAAGGCGGCGCGTGGGTCTGCTCCTGAAATCTTAAAGGTTGGCTGAATAAAGGAAGCGAGTAGGAGCAGGTGAGGTAAAACACGTCGGTACTACAAGTAAGTAAAAGGGGTTTACTAGTGTATAAACATAGATAACCTGATTACATAACTTTAGGTGAAGAGCACGTAGGTGCGAAGACTTAGACCAGTCGTAAGTAGTGCAAAGTCTCTATACTAAACGAGCTGAAGCGAAGTGTCCCGGCCATCTGCTCTTGATGAACTGCCGAAAGTGGAGCGGCGCTCGTAGAGCTCCACAGTGTCGGTTAGAGGGCGCTGTCGTCAGTGTGGACCGTCCGCTCTCGTAGTGCCAACATAAGAACTGGCACCGAAGCTGTGGCATCTTAGCTACCGATACCACATGTCTGGTATTTCGATGTGTAACCGCCTTAGTGCGAGCTGCTGGGAGCTTTCTCTTTGACTTCACGCAAAGGCGGGAGGGGGTTAGTGTAAAGGTTCTGATCACTAGAATTCACCTCAATGTGTGAGATTAAATTCCAACTGATATGTCTGCGTAAGGAGAAGAAACTAACGATCCAAATCCGAAAACAATTTATTGGACTGTTCAATTAACCAAAACAAATTCTCCAAGTATAACACCAACACAACACAGTGATCTGTCTTCGAATCACAACTACATACAAGAATAAGATAGAAAACAACTGAAATAATTTCCTACTAGTTTCCGCCAGAGACTTCTCCGATATACCAAGCCTAATCCAGAGATCAGCGAGAAGATCCAAGCTGGACTGCCGGGGCGGCAGCTATCCAAGTCTGCTGGCGGTCGATGAACTGCAGATGCGCGCCGAGCGCCGGCCTTTATAGTGCTTCGGCGGATGAGTACCTCTGAACTATTTTCCATCACGTAGTTTGACGTGTGAAAATAGTTCCGGGATCTGCAGCGACCTCTTCCTTATGTTTATGTGGGCCGGTAGTGGCTCCTGGTGGTGTTGTTGTTGCGGCTGTTGCTGGTGACAGTTCATCAATATTGCCTGTCGGTTGTGCAGTGCTTCGGTGTGCCTGCGAGGCGGGCAACCCACGGCTGCAGGCTGTCAGTTTGGTTGCTGATACTCTAGGCGCCGTGATGTCTGGTGGAGAAGGCCACAGCACCAACCCTCTCCAAAGTGTCGCAGGAAGTGTAGGTATGTGACTCTGTTAATGATGATCCGTCCATCGTATGGGGACGGTAATCTCTGTGGCTCCCGTTTGAATATGCAGCACTGAATCCATCCTTAAGAAGAGTGTGACTACAGCTATCCACAGTTAAGACACTCAGCATCACAAGATGAACAATTAACTCACTTTATTTTAGAATTGGTTTCGTTAGTTTAGCTCGCTTTCTTTTGCATTTCCTTCTAGCTACACAACCTTTTTTGGAATGATTGTTTGTTTAACGTTAGTTTAAACAAACTTCTTTGTCAAGTTTCTCTTAATTTTTCCCACTTTATTAATTTCTTTTCGTTTTAAATGTATTTATGGTTGCAAATCATTTTTCTAGGGAGTCTCAGTCAAAACTGTCGGTTCACCAATTTTTCGGCTCTTCTTATTTAACTGGAACCAACTGCAATAAAGAGTCGGTCGGGTGTCTTTTGCTGTTGGACGTTTGGAAAAGATTACATTTTTTCCATCGGTTGGAGCAACATTAATTTCTGCAGAAGTAGTCTGAAGATTCTCAATCGGAGCAGCAGCTTGAAGTATTTTATGTGCCGCAATGATGGAAGCAACGGCAGGAGACGTCGGACTGGGTTCAGCAGCAACTTGAAGCAAGCTAGAGACAGCAGCATGCTGAGACGAGTAGGACGCAGCAGTAGGCTGAGGTGAGGGGAAATATTGATGGGTGTTTATAACCCCAGAGATTGAGTGTTCATTATCAGTGACAGGTAGTGGTTCTCTGTAGTCTCACATGGAGCATAATCATGCTCACCGAAGACTCTTTGTTTGACAGTCCAAATGGCAGTCTTGAAAAATTCAATAATCGACAGAATCGTAGTTGTTTCCTTTTAGAAAAGCCGCCCCATATAGCTTAGGCTTTATTTTGTGTGTGCGTGTGTGTGTGTGTGTGTGTGTGTGCGTGTGTGTGTGTGTGTGCGTGTGTGTGTGTGTGTGTGTGTGTGTGTGTGTGTGTGTGTTTGGGCTGGAGAACTGGCCTCTGTCGCTGCTGGCTCCAGTCAGCAAATATCTTACACAACTGAAAAAAAAAAAAAAAAATTCGGATTGCATCCAGCCACTTGGGTAATATGATGCCCACGCTCCAGGAGTACAGTCATTCGTTAACTGATCATTAGCTCGAACCGACAGAAAAAAAACGTGGAGGCCTATGTGGTCCAGGAGCATTGAAACATACTTCTGTTGTTACAGTGTTGCCTCTATGCACCCCAATGTGTTTACTACGTTTCGGGGATAGAAGCTTTGATCTGAGCTGTGGTACTATTTTTACTCCAGTCTCTTCACAATCATATATTATGTCAGGGGTAAATACGTATGTATCAACAACTCGAGTTAACCAGTCGAAAATATTAGTCGCATTTGGTTTGTTGAACGTTGCTGTTCGTGCTGTACTTTTCGGCTCTGGTTTTCTGAGGATTATCTGAGAATATCTGGCCTCTTATCCAAATAACCAGTCTTCGCCATCTACTTGTTTTTCATTATAAGATGTATGATTTTTGCCGGCCGGTGTCGCCGTGTGGTTCTAGGCGCTTCAGTCTGGAACCACGCGACCGCTACGGTCGCAGGTTCGAATCCTGCCTGAGGCATGGATGTGTGTGATGTCCTTGGGTTAGTTAGGTTTAAGTAGTTCTAAGCTCTAGGGGACTGATGACCGCAGATGTTAAGTCCCAAAGTGCTCAGAGCCATTTGAACCATTTTTTGTATGCTTTTTGCACAACTTCTCTGCCCGTTCAAAGGAAAGTCCTCTGACCTCATATTAGTCCAAACCAGATAACCTTTCCTTCGTTTTTAATAAATACCTGACCAGTAAATTCTCTTCCTCTGGTGTAAAAACGGTTGTAATTTGGCCTAGGTTCTTGATCAAAACTGGAGGTGTTTTATTAGGATACACAGTCCCTCTCGCCGACAAATGAAATATATTTTCAGGTTTCTTGATTTTTTCAGAAATTCTTTATTCTACAGTTGTTTGTGGAACATAAAAAGAGTGAGCCACTGTTTTATATCCCATTTTACTCATAATAAGGACTTCACTAACGTTTTCTCACCACCCCCATGGCCGAGGTCGCAAAGGCACGATTATGCAGTGGCGCTCGATCAAAGGGTAAGCCGATTCCAATCGCTGTGTGAAAAAATTTTCGCAATTAGCATTTGGCCGGCAAAGGCAGGAGACGCGGCAGCCTAGCTTCAGTACTAAGCCTCACCGGAGTGTCCCATGAAGTGATGGCATGTGACATTGTTAATGGTGTCCGTCCGTTGGTAGGGCACGTTAAGCTTGGCGGCCCCTTTGCTGTTATTCGCGCCTATGTGCCGGCACCTCGTTTCAACCTCTCCCTTCTGTCATCATCATCATCATCATACAATAAGAACATTACATTACACTCCACACACACACACACACACACACACACACACACACACACACACACACATACGTGCAGTACCACAGAAATTGTAACGGGATGTGTTATAAGTAAATAAACAAAACAAAACAAAAATCGGCTCTTTCCATTAACTCCAGATTCCACTCATCTCGATCCGTTTTCCTCTTCAATGTCCGTACCTTCTTAGGAAACTGTAAGTAGGCTGTTTAGGTTTTTATGTTGGTAACGCCACGTAGCGCTCTATATGAAAATCACTGACTGTGCTGTGTGAAGTCTGTGGTTGGTTTGCATTGTTGGAATATTTGCTATTGTAGTGTTGGGCAGTTGGATGTGAACAGCGAGTAGCGTTGTGCAGTTGGACGTGAGCCGCAAGCAGTGGTCGACATGGGTAGAGAGATGGCAGAATTTTGAGACCGGACGATCTGGACGTGAGTCCATCAGAAAGAGTAAATTTGTAATACTGTATATCATGAACTGATATATACACTCCTGGAAATGGAAAAAAGAACACATTGACACCGGTGTGTCAGACCCACCATACTTGCTCCGGACACTGCGAGAGGGCTGTACAAGCAATGATCACACGCACGGCACAGCGGACACACCAGGAACCGCGGTGTTGGCCGTCGAATGGCGCTAGCTGCGCAGCATTTGTGCGCCGCCGCCGTCAGTGTCAGCCAGTTTGCCGTGGCATACGGAGCTCCATCGCAGTCTTTAACACTGGTAGCATGCCGCGACAGCGTGGACGTGAACCGTATGTGCAGTTGACGGACTTTGAGCGAGGGCGTATAGTGGGCATGCGGGAGGCCGGGTGGACGTACCGCCGAATTGCTCAACACGTGGGGCGTGAGGTCTCCACAGTACATCGATGTTGTCGCCAGTGGTCGGCGGAAGGTGCTCGTGCCCGTCGACCTGGGACCGGACCGCAGCGACGCACGGATGCACGCCAAGACCGTAGGATCCTACGCAGTGCCGTAGGGGACCGCACCGCCACTTCCCAGCAAATTAGGAACACTGTTGCTCCTGGGGTATCGGCGAGGACCATTCGCAACCGTCTCCATGAAGCTGGGCTACGGTCCCGCACACCGTTAGGCCGTCTTCCGCTCACGCCCCAACATCGTGCAGCCCGCCTCCAGTGGTGTCGCGACAGGCGTGAATGGAGGGACGAATGGAGACGTGTCGTCTTCAGCGATGAGAGTCGCTTCTGCCTTGGTGCCAATGATGGTCGTATGCGTGTTTGGCGCCGTGCAGGTGAGCGCCACAATCAGGACTGCATACGACCGAGGCACACAGGGCCAACACCCGGCATCATGGTGTGGGGAGCGATCTCCTACACTGGCCGTACACCACTGGTGATCGTCGAGGGGACACTGAATAGTGCACGGTACATCCAAACCGTCATCGAACCCATCGTTCTACCATTCCTAGACCGGCAAGGGAACTTGCTGTTCCAACAGGACAATGCACGTCCGCATGTATCCCGTGCCACCCAACGTGCTCTAGAAGGTGTAAGTCAACTACCCTGGCCAGCAAGATCTCCGGATCTGTCCCCCATTGAGCATGTTTGGGACTGGATGAAGCGTCGTCTCACGCGGTCTGCACGTCCAGCACGAACGCTGGTCCAACTGAGGCGCCAGGTGGAAACGGCATGGCAAGCCGTTCCACAGGACTACATCCAGCATCTCTACGATCGTCTCCATGGGAGAATAGCAGCCTGCATTGCTGCGAAAGGTGGATATACACTGTACTAGTGCCGACATTGTGCATGCTCTGTTGCCTGTGTCTATGTGCCTGTGGTTCTGTCAGTGTGATCATGTGATGTATCTGACCCCAGGAATCTGTCAATAAAGTTTCCCCTTCCTGGGACAATGAATTCACGGTGTTCTTATTTCAATTTCCAGGAGTGTATATATACATATATGATAACTTTTGAATATTATTAAGGTAAATACGTTTTTTGTTCTCTATTAAAATCTTTCATTTGCTAACTATGCCTACCAGTAGTTCGTGCCTTCAGTAGTTAGAATCTTTTATTTAGCTGGCAGTATTGGCGCTCGCTGTATTGCAGTAGTTCGAGTAACGAAGATTTTTCTGAGGTAAGTGATTCATTAAAGGTATAGGTTATTGTTAGTTAGGGCCATTCTTTTGTAGTGATTATTGACAGTCAGATTGCGTTGCGCTAAAAATATTGCGTGTCAATTTAGTGTTGATCAGAATAAGTAAAGAGAGAAATATTTAAGTACGTTCAGTTTTGCTCAGCTGTTTGAAAATCAAATCACGTAAGGGGCTTACCAGCACTGTCATTTATAAATTTTTCACTGGAATAGTCAGATTTTTATCTTGTAGTTTGTATAATTAGTGTAGCTATTGTGTATTGCTAGAGCGTAATTGTAGAGAGAATTTCCTTTGTAGTTTTTCATTGTTGTACAATAAAACAGTTGTGGCATGGGTGTAGATTTGCACCAAGTATTTCGCAGCGGCGATTGCAATTAATTAGATATTATTTTCAGTGCTATGTTAATGTGTTTTCTTATTTTGCTCTTCAAATTGTGCTTTTCTGTGTTATCGTGAGAAAAATTGTGACAATAATGGCGTGTGAAAAACGTAATACTAGGCTCCAAAGTAAACTGAGAAATGACAGTGATGACGAGATTAGTGTGTTAGCGCCACCGTGTAATGAATTAACTAATGTTCAACATAGTAATTTGGTAATTGTGCATAGGGGAATGGATCAGCCAATAAATAATCGTGTAGACAGTGAAACAGCTAGTGAAGAGGGTAGTATTGTCGATCGGTCGGTCGGCAACAGCTCGCCACAGGAATCCGAAATGACAGGACACAATTTTGCAAATACCTTAGATTCAGGTTTTGCGTCATTAACCGTTTCTCAATCAAGTCAAGACACATTTTCTGCTTTTCAAAATGCGAATGTTGCCGCTGCAAATGCACTGCCGAAAAGTACAGAGGAGCATGTTTCAGACACCAGTGCATTGTTATTACAATTAATGCAACAAATGGAACAACAGCTTCAAAAGTTAGACACAATGGAACAAAATCAATGACAAACACAGCAACAGTTAGACACCATGGACAAAATCAGAGACAAACACAGCAATGGCTTCAAAAGTTAGACTCAATGGAACAAATGCTTAAACAAACACGTGAAGGTTTAACTGTTGAGTTACTTAAAATCCAATCGAAATGTCAAAAAGTCTGTAATGACGTAAAAACACAAATTTGTGAGCATTTTCAACCTATTTTTTCGCGTCATGAAATGCATTACAGAATCACGAAGCAGCCATAAAGGAAATGCAAACTATTGTTCATGAAAATCACGACACGTTGCAAGCTAAAATTGACTCAGTTGCATCTACCGATTCGGTTATGCAGCTTGCAAAAACTCAGGAAAACTTAAAGGACACAGTAGATACTATTTCACTCACATGGATACTCTGAAACTTGGTTCAGAAAAAACACACTGAGGAAATCAGTTCACTATCGGGGAAAACAGCCGAATTTTCGGATCATTTCACTAACCTATCTACAAAGGATGATCTGAATGACACAAGACCCGTAGCCTTCACTGACACAGAAGAGTATGAACAAATTAAGAAATTTAAACAAAGTCAAAATCAAATTAATACGCAACACAAAAGAGATATCCGGGTAGTACAAGGTCAGTTGGCACAAGTAATACAAGAATTACATATTTCAGAGGACACTCGCGCTCCAATACAGGAGGAGTGACATAGAAATACGGAAAAGCCACAGAAAAATAACACAAGGAATGTCGGAAATTATGAAAGAAATTGGCAAGGTACACCGAATTTTGAGATGGAACCGCCGACACGACGTAACAATGACCGATATGTGACTCGCAGTCATGATGACTTTGACTATAAGCTGTTTGTTATTACACGTAAATTCAAAACATTTAAGAATTCCGTCAACGATATTCATCCACAAGCATGGCTGCATCAATTCTCTCATTTTTTTTCCTCCCAACTGGTCATTGGAGCACAGATTAGAATTTATGTGTGGCTACTTAAAGAATGAACCAGCTGTAAGAATGCGATCGGTCATTCACGATTGTCACAGTGAAGGAGAATTTTATCATGCCTTCCTCTCAGCATATTGGTCTCAAGCTGCTCAAGACCGAGTAAAACATAGCATCATAATGATGAAACATTTCGAAAAATCTGAATTTTCCAGTCTTGTCAAATATTTTGAAGACATGTTGCATAAGAATCAGTATCTTTCAAACCCATACAGCCCCTCAGAACTCACCCTCGTTTGCTTAATCAAACTGCCTGAACATTTACGACATATTATTTTGGCAGGACGTTGCAAAGACGACATCGAAGCTTTTCAGGGACTGTTACAAGAATTATAAATTGACACTGACAACCGCAGGACGCGAAAACAGGAACACAAAAATTACAGGTCACATCCGTCACAATTGCGCGGTGACAGAAATAGTAACTGGACTCGACAAGGCTATTCTTACAACGCAAATCGTGACCAAAACAGACACCACCCGTATGACAACCGTTGGCAGAATAATAGTTATAGAGAAAGATCGCATTTCCGTAGTAATGAATACGGCAGAGATAACCATAGAAACAGACAATATGGAAACCAAAACAATTATCATCAAGGGAGACAGAATAACTTCAGACGCAACAGTTCAGCATGCAGTTACGATTCAGGGAGAAATTCTCCACCACGTGACCGAGAAGGAAGAAACTATGGAAACTACCGACATGACGACAGACGAAATAATCATAACGACAGACCTGAATTTCGTCAGAAATGGCGGGATTCAAACAGGGCAGGGCCCTGTCGGCAAGGTGCATTTATAGAAGTTAGATCTCCAAATCCCAATAACGACGCGCGCCAACAAAGAGACATTAGGCAACGACTCACACCGCTGGCAGCCACAAAACGTACTTACGAAGCTGACAACGTAGCTGCCGTGGCTAGTAATTATGTAAAAATGGAAGACATTAGGGACATCTTACTCCAGGAACACGTCGTAAAACATAACAACAGTGCATATCCTGTAATTCACATTACAGTAAATGACGTAAAATTTACGGCAGTACTTGACTCTGGCAGTCCCATTTCAGTAATCAGTGAAAGAGCCTTTAGCAAATGCAACAAATCGAACGACTGCCCCACACTTTCGTTACGTAAGATTAAATTACAAGGTGCAATCGTTGGAAAAAGTGTAGATGTACGCCAACAAACCAACTGAGAATTCTTTTGTCAAAGCCACAGTTTCCCTATGAACTTTCTTATTGTTCCGTTATTGTTGATGGAAATTATATTGGGAGTAGACTTTTTGAATTACTCGATAAATAGTACAATTCTCGATAAATAGTACAATTCTCAATAAATAGTACAATTCTCAAGGCTGTCAATTCAACCAAGTACCTGGGTGTTAAAATTACGAACAACTTCAGTTGGAAAGACCACATAGATAATATTGTGGGGAAGGCGAGCCAAAGGTTACGATTCATTGACAGGACACTTAGAAGATGCAACATGTCCACTAAAGAGACAGCTTACACTACACTCGTTCGTCCTCTGTTAGAATATTGCTGCACGGTGTGGGATCCTTACCAGGTGGGATTGACGGAGGACATCCAAAGGGTGCAAAAAAGGGCAGCTCGTTTTGTATTATCACGTAACAGGGGAGAGAGTGTGGCAGATATGATACGCGAGTTGGGATGGAAGTCATTAAAGTAAAGCAGCGAGATCTATTTACGAAATTTCAGTCACCAACTTTCTCTTCCGAATGCGAAAATATTTTGTTGAGCCCAACCTACATAGGTAGGAATGATCATCAAAATAAAATAAGAGAAATCAGAGCTCGAACAGAAAGGTTTAGCTGTTCGTTTTTCCCGCGCGCTGTTCGGGAGTGGAATGGTAGAGAGATAGTATGATTGTGGTTCGATGAACCCTCTGCCAAGCACTTAAATGTGAACTGCAGAGTAATCATGCAGATGTAGATGTAGCTGAATGAATACACAGCAATCTTAAACTTTCACGATGCTGAAATAAGTTTAGAGAAAGAAGGTAAGTCAATAGCTTTGAAATTTGAAGATTGGCTCTCAATCCATGACGAGGAAATTAATCGCCATTACCTCCTGTTAGACAACAATTCGGAATTTTCGACGGAGCTTGACACTAACAATCACTCTGCAAATACTGACAGGGATGATATCGACGGCGTATTTGATACTAATGAGTTAATTCAGAATAAAATTCAAACAATTGAGAATTATAATCTTGGCTTGTCTTATATTCGATACAAATCAATACTATCATTATTCCTGAAACAGGCAGGCCGCAAACGTTGGAAGAACTTCTTCAAAATTTTAATGGTGTAAAAGTGTTGTCTTCTATTGATCTCAGATCCAGCTTTTATCAGATCGAACTTCATCCAGAATGTTGAAAATACACAGCTTTTCTTTGTTTCGACGTTTGTTATCAATTTCGGAAACTTCCTTTTTGTTTGAACATATCTTTAGCAGCATTCTTTCGTGGGCTAAATTCCATATTACCTGAGTTCTTAAAACATCACATCACCTTATATGTGGAGGATATTCTGATTGCAGAAGCCTCATGGGAACAACATAATCGCATCCTCAACAGTGTGTTACGTATTTTTGCAGAATCTGGAATTACAGTTAACTTGGAAAAGTCTGAATTCGGTAGGACACATTATTTCTTCGGAAGGCATTCAGCCGGATCCTGAAAAATTAGAAGCAATCAGAGCCATTCCAGTTCTATTCACAAGAAACAAGTCCGCAGTTTTCTAGGTCTCGCAAATTTTTACCGTCGTTTTCTAAATATGCAAATTCTAGTTACACCAAAACTTTGTTCTCTCACTGGAAAAGAATACTATTTGGAACTGGGACGAACAGGCACAGCTGGAATTCAATTCTTTGAAAGAAGCGCTACTTGACGCGCCAATACTAGCTCATCCAGATCTGTCACAAGATTTCTGCGTTAGCACAGATTCTTCTAAAGTTGGTCTTGGTGGCCATTTATTTCAAGAAGCCATAGAAAATTACAATACTGTTCAGAAAACCATTGCTTTTGTTAGCCGAGTGCTAACAAAATCTGAAAAAATTATTCCGTTACTGAATTAGAAGCTTTAGCTATCGTTTGGGCATTTAACAGTTTCCGTTTCTTTCTTTCTGGTAAGCACGTAAAAGTATACAGTGATCATTGTGCATTACAATTTCTTATGTCTTCAAAATTGAATCATGACAGGTTAAAACGTTGGGCATTGTTTCTGCAAGAATTCCGCTTCACAATAGTCTACATTCCCGGCAAGGAGAACATTGTTGCGGACGTACTGTCACGCTCACCGGCTGGGCTTGAGAAAATTAACACAGAAGGCAACCTCGAGAAAAATTTCAGTATTCTTTACATTTAGAAAGTCGCCTTTGAAAACTTCATCACCACATCAGTAAAGGACATTGCTCATGACCAAGGTAAAGATCCGATTTGGAAAGCCATCAAAAGTAAATGGCATGAAAAGACACACACACAAATTCGGCATTATTATCTGGTTAGAAACAACATACTCTTCAAACGCTGCACTGTTGATGACAAGCTATGGACATTTTGCATTCCTGACGATTTTGTTAATAAGCTCATTTGGTACATTCATTTCAGCTATGCACAATTTGGTCCACGAAAATGTTATCATATGCTTTGGACGACTTGTTATTTTAACACATGCAAAAGAGAATTCGAAGAGTCTTATCTATTTATAAAGCTAAACCATCTACCATCTCCCATCTTGCTCCGTTGTTTCCTATCATTCCTTCTAAATTAAAAGAATATGCTGCTGTTGATCTCTTGGGACCTCTTGTCAGAACATCGAATGGATTTTCGTACGTTCTAGTTGCTGTTGAACTTACTTCAAAATTTGCTTCTTTCACACCGTTATGTAAAGCCACTGGACGGTCTGTCTCCAACGCCTTTGTTAAAAATTTCTTACGTGAAGTTGGACACGTTAGTAAAGTCATTTCAGATAACGGATCGCAATTGAGATCTGCTGTTTGGTCACGCATGCTTCGGAATCATAAAATCAGACCTGTTTTTATTTCATTGTACTCACCACATTGTAACCTGTCTGAACTGATTATGAAAGAAATCAGTAAGCTTTGCAGACTTTATTGTCACAGAAAGCATCAGTATTGGGACAGATATTTACATTTATTTCAAAACGTGCTGAATGAAATGCCTCATGACTCCACTGCTTTACCATCTATTCTTGCACTGAGAATGAAGAACCACCGGACAGTATCAGAAAGCTTGTACCTTTTTCAAATACACGTAAACTTTGACACAAAGACATAATTGTTTGGCTATTAAAAATATAAAATCTGCAGCAGACAAAAGGAGAAAACTACTCGGTAAAGCAAATGCAAAGAAACTATATACTGGTCAGAAAGTTCTCATTAAAGCTCATTCATTGTCCCATAAGAAGAAACACTTGAGTCACAAATTCTTTCTGGTTTACAATGGACCTTACAGAATCCGACGTATACCACATGATAATTGCGTTGAAGTTGAAACTCTGGGTACTAGGAAGAGTAAAGGTTTACACTACGTTTTGCACGTATAACCGTGTATTGAAAGATAACCTGCTTTTTAACTTAGTCTTTGCCCTAAAATTTTTCACTTCACATTACTAGTAGGCTTTGTCAGACGTAGAAACTGTTAACATGCAATAATGTTTGAAGTTAAATATCCAGTACAGAACCCAGAGAACTTATTTAAACAGTAATTACGAATGCATTGTTATTGTGACCAGACGACACAGTGTTGTTGTTTGTACATTCTTGCTTGTTAGTTGCACGATTACGTAACCACTATAAGGCTTGCATACTTAGAACATATACTGCTAATGAAATTTTAATGTAACATTTTGGTTTACTTGAAAAGACATTCATTATTTAAAGTACTTTCTGTGGGATTAAAGATTACTTAGTATTTGGTTTATTTGACAGCTACACGATTATATCACGACGCTACTAATGTGTGACACAATTTGCATTATTGCTTTTGTGCTGTATCTGTTTGATATCTCCACAGTTTTTCTGAATTATTCTGGAAAGTAAAACATATTTTAGTAGTAACTTTTCTGGTATAGGTACAATGACATAGCCTTTTTCGTAGCACAACAATTCGTTACAGTATAGTACTTTCTTGATCATGGTAATGTACGTAATAACTATGATTTCTATATGCACAGCATTTCACTTTTGTTTATTACGAGGTAAGTACATTGACTTGTACAGAACTTTGCTTAAGGAAGACGATAATTACGACACACAACAAGACTCACAGTTTAGCGCTAAGTACACGTATTTGAGTGATTAATTTTGTACTTAAAACATTTATTTTTAAATATTTTTGAATTACAAAGATACAAGGGTTTTCCGTGATACATTTAATTCCATTGCTGTAATCAGTAACACCTAAGAGTATAATTACATTAATCCTCAGGGGGGGGGGTACACACTTACTTTGCGTACCATGTGTGTGGCAAGCACAAGGAGCCCTAGCTAACATGGTATTTGTTTATACAACTTTACACATCGGTACCATATTTCTCTAACACATATATTATACAGCTAGCTTGTCAGAATGGCCGAGTGGTTCTAGGTGCTACAGTCTGAAACCGCGCAACTGCTACAGTCGCAGGTGCGAATCCTGCCTCGGGCACGGATGTGTATGATGTCCTTAGGTTAGTTAGGTTTAAGTAGTTCTAAGTTCTAGGGGACTGATGACCTCAGAAGTTAAGTCCCCTAGTGCTCAGAGCCAATTACACAGCTATCTGATCACTTAACTGAGAGAGACAAACATTTTTTTTACTATGTCAGTGACACATGTTTACGCAATTACACAACTGGATAACTTCACACTTATGAAATTGTATTTTGTCTGTACTTTGTGAACTCTTCATATTTTTTTGAAACCATTTGATAGTATGAGAGCTTTGAATGATGTATTTGGTATGGGATCATGATTTTTAAAGTATGTTTGAGGTAGATGAGACTATTAACATGAACAGAGAATTTTTTTTAGGTTTTGAAGCTATTGCAGAAAGCTCCAACGTTTTTGAGATTTGACTGAGGTGTTATGATGTTATTATTACGACGACAAAGTGTATAATGCTGTCAAGGTATGTTTATGATCAATAAGCTGATGCTATATGAGGAATTTGATTATGCTATGTATTTATTATGATGAAATATTGAAGAAATGTCGACGAATATGTATATGTGTAATAAGGTAAGGAATAATGAATAGAAGTTAGGGACTCTTGTTTGTGAAAAAGAATGTTGGAAACCAAGAATCGTACTTTAAGAGTTATGACTTGTGTGTCCATGCATGAATGTATCACAACACTGCTATTCATGAGATTTCGTTTCTATGCATTTGTACTGTAATTTTTCAACCTGTGAATTTTTTTTATGAGACTGTCACTGTAGTGGAAACTGCTGCCGTAAATTTTTGGGCGAGAAAGCTAAGTGACCTTGATGTAATGCATTGTGGGCGCCCAGCTGCGCCAGTCGCCTGGAGAAAAAGTCATTAGGTGGAGAAAAAGAGGCCATCAACCTCGCTATTGACATTCCTTTGTAGAAAGCATCGCAAATATGACACGCTCATTACATGTAAATATATGATTACAGTTTGGCGCTTGTACTTTGTGCTACTTACTGGAATGCTTATGAATTGATGGGAAATATTCTTACATCTGCACACCTGATTATGACAAGTGTCTTTCTACGAAAGTTGAGAGAATTTCTTCTGACTTATCAAATGACACATGGCTACTGAATGATGTTTTCATGCTTTGCTTTGTACATAGTTGCTTATTTCATTTGATATCTGGTTTCCAGCTGTGTTGCAGCATTGGTTTTATAAAATAAAATTAAATGCATTTGCTAATGTGAGCACTTTCTATCAACAGATCTATTAAATAATAATTTTATGATCCACATTCTTCGAAAAAGGAGCACTTGGAAAGGAAAGAACAATAAGAAGGGGCTAATAACAGCAACTGCATACATAATTTTCTTTTCAAGTACTTTATAATTTTTCTTGTAGAATAAGTTGTTGTGGTGCACCACTTTAATGACATAGACATTAAGATGTGAATAGACATTTCCCTTATCTGCATTGTTGTTGTTAGTGTACTATTTTTTCTGCTTGTAGGTTTGTCATGTTTAGATATAAGTTATTGCATTTGCTGCTGCTGTTTGCCAGGCATAGTGCTACTGAATTTCATTTTGTATTACTCTGTTAAGCCAGTTTTACTATTGATTTGTTTCTCTTATTTGCTGCACATTGCCTTATATTAGTTGCAATATTGCATTTGCTTTGCTAATTTAGATATACTGCTGCTTGCTTTGCCAATTTGCATTTTTTTGTCATTGCTGTTTGTGTTAGTATTTTTTGCTGCTCCATTGCGTCGTCCCTTAGTATATATATCTGAGCTCAATTGATTTAAGCTAATTTAAGAGGTGGTAGGCTATATAAGAGAATGAGTTATGAACAATAGGAAAAGAATGCATTAAAAAGTTATATGAAAAAGATTTGGGCCAAAATGAGTACTGTACAATGAGAAATAATTATTTTGAAAGAGGATGTGAACAAAACAATAGGCTTTAGAGACGACAGGTTTGGATAGGATTTTTATTTTGTTGGACTGCAGCACCAGATGTTATACTGAAAAGGAACCCTGTCCTTTCCTTTTATGTTATTCCACTATGTGATTGTGTACCCTTGTGTATTTGTGTTTTTCCTGCCTTTATGTGTTTAGCTAATAAGATTTATGTTGTAGAATTTTTCTAATACTAAGCTACATTCACTATGATGATGAATACTGTTATCCTCAGATATAATTTGCATTAATAATATGTTATTAACTTTGTAAAGATGTTTAGACATTATTTTCGAAAACTATTCTGATCTTTTACGTATTTACTTATGTCATAATTCCAGTAACACTGATGTATATGTTTATTTCTATTCTTTTGTAAAGCCAATATTTCTACAAATGTTATCTGTATTATCATGTTTTTAATGATGTTTACTGTACCTTTGTAATTGTCTTCTCATGTTATAAAATTGTAATTGACACCAGTTTATCAAATTAAGTAACTTGTAAGCATTCATTTTAGTGCACACTTTCCTGTTGGTCATAGTATATGCATAATATGTGAGAAGTTGGGACTGTTAGTGTTTGCACATGTGTTGATAATTCAGCAAATGACTGGTTAACAGCATTGTTGGTTCTAAGCACATTTCAAAAAATTTTTGTGAGTGCACGAATGGTGGTTCATGGACTTACTACATTATCCGCAAGACCCTTCGATGGTGACTGTGCACCATCACAGTCGCAACGGATTGCTGCTAGCAATCTCTACTAGCACTACAGTGGGTCTGCACCTTTGATGGCCCACCAATACCATTATCTCTACAAGGACTACAGTGGGTCCACACCTTTGATGGCCCACCAGTACCATACTCTCTACCAGGACTACAGTGGGTTTGCTCTGTGATGACCTACCTGCCAATATTCTTCAAACCTTCTACTGACTCTGCTGTGGATTTACTCTGTTGTAGCCCATTACCTGCCTGCATGTCAAGAGACAACATTGTCCTTAAAATGGGAAGGACAACACTACTTCTTCAAGACTGCATGGAAATCCACTACTTCTGTGTGCATTATCTTTTACTGTTCAGACTTTGAGGAAAAAAACTGTAATTACTATTGTGATGAATGATCAGGACTGTCTTTATGAGAACAATTTTTGCTTTTGACCAACATTGCATCAATAAGAGTGTACATTTGATATCTTTGTTATTGTAATTATGAATAATTTTATCAAATCATTATTGGCCACTGCCCAAAACAATTTGTGAAATTTTTTGTTGGGGGCATGGAGGCTATGCAAGTAGGATGTTTAGGTTTTTATGTTGGTAACGCCACGTCGCGCTCTATATGAAAATCACTTACTGTGCTGTGTCAAGTCTGTGGCTGGTCTGTATTGTTGGAATATTTGCTATTGTAGTGTTGGGCAGTTGGATGTGAACAGCATGTAGTGTTGCACAGTTGGAGGTGAGCCGCAAGCAGTGGTGAATGTGAGGAGAGAGAAGGCAGAATTTTGAGAGCGGACGATCTGGACGTGTGTCCATCAGAAAGAGTAAATTTGTAATACTGTATATCATGAACTGATATATATATGATGACTTTTGAATATTATTAAGGTAAATACATTGTTTGTTCTCTATTAAAATCTTTCGTTTGCTAGCTATGCCTATCAGTAGTTCGTGCCTTCAGTAGTTAGAATCTTTTATTTAGCTGGCAGTATTGGCGCTCGCTGTATTGCAGTAGTTCGAGTAACGAAGATTCTTGTAAGGTAAGTGATTCATGAAAGGTATAGGTTATTGTTAGTTAGGGCCATTCTTTTGTAGGGATTATTGAAAGTCAGGTTGCGTTGCGCTAAAAATATTGTGTGGCAGTTTAGTGTTGATCAGAATAAGTAAAGAGAGAAATGTCTGAGTACGTTCAGTTCCGCTCAGCTGTTTGAAAATCAAATAACGTAAGGGGTTTACCAGCACTGCCATTTCTAAATTTTTCTAAGGGGACGTTTCACAACCTATAAAAATAGAAGAGACATTGTAAAAACTTTAACATATAGCAGGATATTTCTCCATTATGCCCCACAGAAAAACAGCCATCTTGCGTCACTAATAGATTGTGGAGTATTTACTATTCATTTTAGTTTCGTTTTCGACTAAGTATGTTTACAATATACAAACGTATATTTATAATCGGTACAAAATAATTACCAAAAAGAACAGTTTTCAGCAAAATAGGCAGTAATTTAGGTAATGGATGTATATCACCCAGATTTTGAGCCAAACTGCAAGTCCACATTTCCCAGGAAAAAATTACGAATGTCGAGAGAAGCCCATACACATAAGCTTACCGAACAGCGCAGAACAGCTGCTGCTTACATATAGTCCTCCTCTCCATCTTTTCTAGCAGAACAGTCGTTTTCCGCTAGATCTCAGCCCTAACCGAACTATAAGAACATGCACACCACCCCAGCTTACTCCAATACCACACTCACCCCTAAAATATCAGACAGGTAATTGAGGACTTTTTGATTGCACATGGCGCTCCGAGATGAAGAGATTGACACAGGAGAGGCATTCGTGGCAAGCGGTATCAAACCAGTCAGAAGACTGAAACTCGTTAAAAGAAACTATTGTCTCTGTAACTTTATACTGAACTTTCTAGGCAGAAATTCACATTCCTACTCACTCCTTCCCTTGTAGCATTCTTATAAGAAAATATGTCGAGGAGATATGGCTTTGTCAAGAACCATGAGAGATGGGGAAGGGCAGAGGGGATACATGAATATTTCATTATACAGAAGAATGTCTCTCTTCTTCCTGACAAATTAAAACTAGATTCCAGACGATCCTAACTTAATCTTGAATTTCATGATCAATGATCTTATCGGCCGAGGTGTGAGGTCGGGTAGTTAGTAGTTACCGGTCAGCGCAGTTGATAATATCTTGAAATCGAAAGTCAAACTTCTAGTTTGTCTCATCTGGAACGTATGGTAGTTTTAATTTGAGAGGATGTTTATAACTGAATACATTCTGTTGCAGGGTAAATTACTCGATTTACCTTTGTGTTTCCTTACAGAACTAAATTCATCATATCTTTAAACTATTAGCAGAATAAAGTGTCAACATCTGCATCTATCTCTTTTTCTGTTTATATGTTTGGGATAATCTCAGAAACAACCCCTAGATATTTTGATCTGGTTTTGACTAATAACTAGACTGATGCAAGAGGAAGGTTGTATTTCATTTTCTAAATATTTACAATTACTTATAATCCGTCTTCAAAGCAAAAATTTTATTCATATGACCGGTTTCTGTTCATCTAGAGCCATCTTCATATCTGATATTTCGGTTACAGGAGTAACCCGTCCAAATCCAGCAACTTTCACATGCTGCGTCACATAAAACCGGATTTGGACAGATTACTCCTATAACCGAAATAACAGATTTGAAGATGGTTCTAGATGAACCAAAACCGGTCATATGAATAAAAATTTTGCAATCAAGACGGATCATAAGTAACATTGTAAAATTCACTGATTGTTGCTATCATATTAGACATTATGTCTGTTTTTGTAAATATTTTGTGAAACTGGCTGAACTAAGATAAAATAAACCTCTTTGCTCCTGTGAAAGCGATGACATTGCCATCTAGCAGTACAACTGCCGCAGCTCAGAGAGCAGCTAACTGGAGGAGAATCTGCGTCGGGCCTGGTGGTCTACCGATAAATTGCGCGTCTGGAAACACAGAGGTTGTGGTATCTTTTAACGTAGCATTCACCTCTCAATAATGCTAATATTCGCCAGAAGCAGAATGTGGCCAGAATTCCATATTAAACTGCGTATCAATTTTAGGAGAAGACTCTAAGATGGGCTTGGTGGTCGAGCGAGCTTAGTGAGGTTAGTGCGTTCGTTCAGAGGGTTGGCTGCTCTCTGTAATATTGCTTCTCCCAGACCAAATGCAGAGAACAATGACGAACAAAATGAAGAAAGGCGATTAAATACGTGTTAAGTAACGGAAGTGACGTGAGATCGAATCCCCGTTAAACCACGGATTTTTGTTGTATTTTTTAAGCTAGCAATCATCTCTCAGTAATAAAATTTATTGCAGACGAAACGTGCTGCAGACTCCAGGTTAAACCGCAAGTCACCTGTTCCCTTTTGCATAACTGACTAGGGAGACGCAATTCGCTGAAGTGACGTCTAATCGAACCATTATACCAGGACTTTGAGCTACACGAAAGAATCTATACTTAGATACATACGTTATCCTTCTACACATAATACCAATTAAAGTCCCCTGCTGCAGCCCGCATCTCGTGGTCGTGCGGTAGCGTTCTCGCTTCCCACGCCCGGGTTCCCGGGTTCGATTCCCGGCGGGGTCAGGGATTTTCTCTGCCTCGTGATGGCTGGGTGTTGTGTGATGTCCTTAGGTTAGTTAGGTTTAAGTAGTTCTAAGTTCTAGGGGACTGATGACCTAAGATGTTAAGTCCCATAGTGCTCAGAGCCATTTGAACCATTTGAAAGTCCCCTGCTGCCCTTTCTGCGTACATATAAAGGAAAATCCAAATAATTAATGTAGGAATTTTGATAAAGTTTTCAGTAATAGATACAATGATTCACTTGCAAGGTTCCTATACACAGGTTATAAATATTTTGTGCAAATTGGCTGAACTATGATGAATTAGTCTCCACCGCGTCTTTCTTCCTGTATGTGAAGGCTAATTTCAAGAACAACTGTAGGGATTTTGATAGGGTTTTTAGTACATCTACATTTATACTTCGCTAGCCACCCAACGGTGTGTGGCGGAGGGCACTTTACGTGCCACTGTCATTACCTCCCTTTCCTGTTCCAGTCGCGTATGGTTCGCGGAAAGAAAGAACGACTGCCGGAAAGCCTCCGTGCGCGCACGAATCTCTCTAATTTTACATTCGTGATCTCCTCGGGAGGCATAAGTAGGGGGAAGCAATATATTTGATGCCTCATCCAGAAACGCACCCTCTCGAAACCTGGCAAGCAAGCTACACCGCGATGCAGAGCGCCTCTCTTGCAGAGTCTGCCACTTGAGTTTGCTAAACATCTCCGTAACGCTATCGCGCTTGCCAAATAACCCTGTGACGAAACGCGGCGCCCTTCTTTGGATCCTCTCTACTCTGTCAACCCGACCTGGTACGGATCCCACACTGATGAGCAATACTCAAGCATAGATCGAACGATTGTTTTGTAAGCCACCTCCTTTGTTGATGGACTACATTTTCTAAGGACTCTCCCATTGAATCTCAACCTGGCACCCGCCTTACCAACAATTAAGTTTATATGATCATTCCACTTCAAATCGTTCCGTACGCATACTCCCAGATATTTTACAGAAGTAACTGCTACCAGTGTTTGTTCCGCCTTCATATAATCATAGAATAAAGGATCCTTCTTTCTATGTATTCGCAGTACATTACATTTGTCTATGTTAAGGGTCAGTTGCCACTCCCTGCATCAAGTGCCTATCCGCTGCAGATCTTCCTGCATTTCGCTGCAATTTTCTAATGCTGCAACTTCCCTGTATACTACAGCATCATCCGCGAAAAGTCGCATGGAACTTCCGACACTATCTACTAGATCATTTATATATATTGTGAAAAGCAATGGTCCCATAAAACTCCCCCGTGGCACACCAGAGGTTACTTTAACGTCTATAGACGTCTCTCCATTGAGAACAACATCCTGTTTTCTGTTTGCTAAAAACTCTTCAATCCAGCCACACAGCTGGTCTGATATTCCGTAGGCTCTTACTTTGTTTATCAGGCGACAGTGCGGAACTGTATCGAACGCCTTCCGGAAGTCAAGGAAAATGGAATCTACCTGGAAGTCTGTATCTAATATTTTCTGGGTCTCATGAACAAATAAAGCGAGTTGGGTCTCACACGATCGCTGTTTCCGGAATCCATGTTGATTCCTACAGAGTAGATTCTGGGCTTCCAGAAATGACGTGATACGCGAGCAAAAAACATGTTCGAAAATTCTACAACAGATCGATGTCAGAGATATAGGCCTATAATCGATAGACTTATTGTGAGGCCATCGGACAGTTGTCTCATGAATAGGTACTGATTGTGGTATGCACCAGCTGTCTAACAGGGTCTTTTGACCACTAAATTTTTGGGATCTACGAGGTCCTATTATCAAGTGCCTAATGATATAGAAGCTTTAAGTACTTAATAATCAGACAGCACAGTCCCGGGACGTGTTGTGGTAAAAATATTGACGTTTTTCAACTGGTGCGTAACACATAAATTTTCCTTGCAAATTGGCTGAACTATGATGATGTCTGTCGATCAAGTCGTGCCTCTGGAGAATTTTACTGTCGTGCCCTGCTTAAATCGTTTAAGTACGCTAGAATTCAGTTACGTAACGTTGCTTTTTTTTTTTAATTTTAAGCGAAACTGTAAGCAGTGGCCCGTAACCAAATTTACCGCTACGCCAGACAAGTCGCCCAACCGTAGTGCTATTCAGACGAAGCCGGTGGAGGTCGCTACCTAATGCTGTTCTCTGAATTTTAATCATAACTCCATGCAATGGTCCGTAAACACATTTACCACTACGCTGGACACGTCGTCCGAGCGTGGCGAAACCGCGCGAAGCCGGGGGAGATCGATAGTTAATAGTATTTACATACACAAGTACGCCATAACTTAATGTCTCCTGATAACCATATAGTAAACCATACACTTACGAGAATATTATCAGATGCATTAACTGCAGATTACCGACGCAGCCTCTATCGTTTCTTAATGATTTGGATTGATAGGAAAATAATGTGCGTGGTAGAGCAGACTGCAACGTAAATACTATCGGAAATAACAGAAGGCAGTTGTTACACGATATCTAATTTTTACTTAAAATTCCAGCCAAGAGCGCACTTTGGTTCGTGACTGTATTACAGCTGTTACTTTCGCGCTCGGAGGCTTAATCGGGTGGTATTAAAAGTTGAAAGTCTGTATTTACTTTCAGTACGGGCTTAGAAAAATAAGCGCCAAATGTGAGTTTTAATATGGAGCAAATAAGGAGTCTGCGAAATCGGTGTAGGCCAGCTGGCAGAATAATCCCTGTAATGGGATTTCCCTACGCTTTCCGCACTTTAGGGAAGCAGCATGAATATACAACGCTAAGAAATTTACATTTCTCTAAGCTTCATTTGCTCGGCTATCCGACCCTCGCAGCTCTTATTTCCATATTAGATTTACTTCCCCTTGCTTCCAGTTTAATAACGATCTCAACATGGGGTTAATTAAAGTAGCGATATTCGCTTGTTTTCTGGCGTGCATTGTATTTGATGTGCACGCCTTCTGTCTACTGGTAAAATATATCACCTGAACCTGAAGCATGGGGAAATTACATATTGTGTGGCAGACTACAGTTAACACTGAAACGATCTGCTGGATTTCACAAAATAATATGAAGGTATTTTCTTGTGACCATTGTAAGCATCACAAGCTTACTGCGTCACTGTATGCCTATACTATATACCAGATTTGAATAACTTTTATTTTAATTGTACAGAACACTGACATAGCCTTATTAAGATGTAGGCTGAGATTAAAATAGTTCAGAACTTTTTTTTCTTCTTCATATATGCAAGATTGTTAAAAAAATCGTTGATAGCACAGGGTCATTATAGTCACTTGAGTCATGATTGTGCTCACACGAGTTTGCTTTTCATAATGGTTGGTTGATGACTGAAGCATTAGGCTGCGGATGGACCTTTCATATGTTACTCTTTAATATAGCGGAAAAAGCGTTCGATAGGAAGATCTTCCTGGGCAAAATGAAGGAAAGCTACAGGGTAATACACAATATGTACAACAACAAATAGGAAACAATGAAAGTGGAAGACCAAGAACGAAGTGCACGGATTAAAAGAGCATAAGACAAGGATGTAGTATTTCGAGCCTCCTGTTAAAGTCTATAAGCCGATGAAGCAGTGACGGGAATAAAAGAAAGATTCAAGAGGGGGATTAAAATTCATGGTGGAAGGATATCAATGTTAAGATTCGCTGAGGACAGTGAAAGTGAAGAAGAATTACAGGATCTGTTGAATACGATGAAAAAAAATAATGGGTACAGAATATGGACTGACCGTAGATCGAAGAAAGCCGAAAGTAATGATAAGTAGCAGAAATGAGAACAGCGTGAAACTTAACATGCTCATTGGTGGTCACGAAGTAGATGCTACAAAGGCAGCAAAATAATCCATGAAGGACATAGCAAGGAGGACGTTAAAAGCAGAATAGCACCTGCAAAAAAGGCATCCTGGCCAAGACAAGTCTACTGGCATCAAACATAGGTTTCAATTTGGGGAAGAAATTTCTGAAAATGTACGTTTGGGGTACAGAATTTTATGGAAGTGAGACGTGGACTGTGGGAAAACCGGAACAGAAGAGAGTGGAAGCATTTGAGATGTGCTGCTACAGAAGAATGTTGAAAATTAGGTGGACTGATAATGTCAGGAATGAGGAGGTTCTTCGCAGGAAAATATGGAAAATACTGACAAGAAGAAGGGACAGGACGACTGGTCATCTGTTAAAGCATCAGGAAATAAATTCCGTGGTATTAGAGAGTGCTGTAGACTCTAGAAAGGCGCTGTAGAGCGTAAAAACTGTGGAGGAAACAGAGATTGGGATACGTAGAGCGAATAATTTAGGATGTAGGTTGCAAGTGCTACTCTGAAATCAAAAGGACGGCACTGGAGAGCAATTCGTGGCGGACCACGTCAACCCAGTCAGAAGACTGATGACTAAATGAAAATATAAATAAATAAAAAAATACATTTTGTCAGTGGATCCGAAGATAGATAGAATGACCTGAAAGAAATGACGCTTAAAAGGAGCTTTGCAATGGCGGTAAAATAATCTTTTTAAGCATTTTTTCTTGTATTTGCAATTTATAATTCCTCTGTACGTTTCTTTCATTTTGGAAGTTAAAATTATTAAGTTAATTTGAGTGGCAAGTGGTTGCTGGTACTAGAATATAGACAAAATAATGGGAAACTGAGCTGGCATGCTCGAGAGAGTCAAGTACTGACTGCCGAGGATCAAGAATGCGTGCTTTAGTCTGATGGATGTAGAAGCGAATGGCGCAAGTGATCGTAGTAATGAAAAAGGAAAACTGAAGTACGTACGGCTTGAAACGCTGGTCTTGTGAACTTCGAGGAACATGATCACGGCTGAGGGCCATATTACTGACGTTAACGAAAATAAAAACTACATAATTGTTCGTGGATTGAAGTTACATACACTATCCAATTTAATACAAAACGGTGTGTTAGAGGTCTTTGGAAACACTGTGCGTAAGACACTGAACTAAATAATTTCTGATGGTGTTTTCTAGTCGCAACAGTTATATTAACGTCCAAATCTAAGTGTGATCAACAAATGAGAGCATGATTCCTAACCGAACATCAGGATGATTACAGAAACTCATTCACAACAAAGTTTGCATACACACAGAAGCCACAATATGCCATTAACAACATTATTAAAGCGAAGGCATAAGTTTAAGAAAGGTAAGAACATTAGAAAATCTTTTCTACAGCACCAAAAAGCATTAACGCTGGCTGGCTGTGATACCCCATCTTAGACACGTGCTAGGTAGTGTCGATACATGTTCTCCATGAGGTATATCAAGAGTACTATTGAGAGTCGACATCAATTCTGAGAAAATGCTGCAGGGGAGTCTGGAAAAGACCTTTGTTGGTGGTTAACGGCCCCAGTTGACATAGAAAGAAACCAGAGACATAACTTCGCAATGTGGGTGCAGGTAGTACATGAACTGCACATAATAATAATAATAATAATAATGACTTTGCAATGTTCTCGAAGGGCCAGAGAAAGTGACCATTCAGGTCAGCCTACTACGAACGTTTTCCAGCAGAAGGGGGCTGAGGATATCGATAGCAAAGACCAATATCATGACGAACGACAAAGTATAGACTGAAACTGCATAAAACAGAAATAGGACGGACTACGAGGGTGAAAAAATCCAAGCAGCTCGGTGAGAGCATAAAAGAAATTGGCCATATGCTAGTAGGACTCGCGCTCTCAGAGTTCCGTACAAACTTAATTACGTATATCGACAGTTCAGACATCCCGAGAAGCGACATTCTCGATCATTTTTACCTGTTATCGACAATGATACTAGAAAGGTTTTGGTCCTCAGAAGGCACGGCTGTGAGGTTACTTTAATTTTAAACTAGAAATGGTATAATGAATGACAATAGAAATATCCTACATCCGCATCTACATCTACATGGAAGCTCTGCAAATCGCATTTCAGTGCCTGGCAGAGAGTTCATAGAGCCACTTTCAGAATAATTCTCTATTATTCCACTCTCGGACAGCGTGCAGGAAAAGCAAACGCGTATATCTTTTCGTGCGACCTCTGATTTTCCTTATTTTGTTATGATGATCGTTTCTCTCTATGTAGGTCGGCGTCAAAATACGTTTTTCGCATTCGGAGAAGAATTTTGGCGATTGAAATTTCGTGAGAAGACTCGCCACAACGAGAAACGCCTGTGTTTTAATGATGTCCATCCCAACGCTGTATGATGTCTGTGATACTCTCTCTCCTATTTCTTGATAGTACAAAAGTTGTTGCCTTTCTCTGAACTTTCTCGATGTACTCCGTTAATCCTGTATGGTAAGGATCCCCCCCAACAGTACTCCAAAAGAGGACGGACAGGTATAAGGCAAGCAGTCCCCTTAGGAGATCCGTTGCATCTTCTGACACGTAAGTGTTCTGCCGATAAAACGCAGTCCGCAGCTCGTGGTCGTGAGGTAGCGTTCTCGCTTCCCACGCCCGGGTTCCCGGGTTCGATTCCCGGCGGGTTCAGGGATTTTCTCTGCCTCGTGATGACTGGGTGTTGTGTGATGTCCTTAGGTTAGTTGGGTTTAAGTAGTTCTAAGTTCTAGGTGACTGATGACCATAGATGCTGAGTCCCATAGTGCTCAGAGCCATTTTTGATAAAACGCAGTCGCTAGTTCGCCTTTCCCACAACATTTTCTACTTGTTATTTCCAGTTTAAGTTGTTCGTAACTGTAATTCCTAGGTATTTAGTTGAATTTACGGTCTTTGGATTGCTGTGATTTGTCGTGTAAGCAAAGTTAAAAGGATTTCTTCCAGCACTGATATGGATGCCCTCACACTTTTCTTTATTTAGGGTCAATTGCCGATTTCCGCATCAAAATCGTTTTGCAGTTGTTCTGATGTTTTCACGACTTAGTGATATGGTAGACGACAGCATCTTCGGCAAACAACCTAAGACCACTGCTCAGATTGTCTCGTAAATCGAATATATACGTAGATAAGGAACAGCAGAGGGCCTATAACACTACCTTAGGGAACGCCAGGGATCACTTCTGGTTTACTCTGTGACTTTCCGTCCATTACTACGAACTATGACCTCTCCGACTGGAAATCACGAATTCAGCCTGATAACTGAAAAGATATTCCACAAGCAATTTGATTACAAACGCTTGTGAGGTACGGTATGAAAAGCCTTCTGGAAATCTATAAATACGGAATCAATCTGATATCCTTTACTGACAGCACTCAACACTTCCTGTGACTAAAAAGCTAGTTGTTTCACAAGAACCATTTTCTCTAAATCCGTATTGACTGTGTGTCAATAAACAGCTCTCTTAGAGGTAATTCATAATGTTCGAACACAATATATGTTCCAAAATCCTGCTGCATATCGATTTTAGTCATATGGGCCTGTAATTTAGTGGATTATTCCTATTGCCTTTCTTGAATATTGGTGTGATTTGTGCAACTTTTCGGCCTTTGGGTACGAAGCTTTCGTCGAGCCAGCGGTTGTTTGTAGCTGTTAAGTATGGAGCTATTGCATTAGCATACTCTGAAAGGAACCTAATTATATAAAGTCTAGACCAGAATACTTGCTTTTATTAAGTGATTTCAGTTGCTTCACTAATTCGAGGATATCTACACTACTGGCCATTAAAATTCCTAAATCAAGAAGAAATGCAGATGATAAACGGGTATTCATTGGACAAATATGTTATACTAGAACTGACATGTGATTACATTTTCACGCAATTTGGGTGCATAGATCCTGAGAAATCAGTACCCAGAACAACCACCTCTGGCCTTGATACGCCTGGGCATTGAGTCACACAGAGCTTGGATGGCGTGTACAGGTACAGCTGCCCATGCAGCTTCAACACGGTACCACAGTTCATCAAGAGTAGTGACTGGCGTATTGTGACGAGCCAGTTGCTCGGTCACCATTGACCAGACGTTTTCAAATGGTGAGAGATCTGGAGAATGTGCTGGCCAGGACAGTAGTCGAACATTTTCTGTATCCAGAAAGGCCCGTATAGGACCTGCAACATGCGGTCGTGCAAAATCCTGTTGAAATGTAGGGTTTCGCAGGGGTCGAATGAAGGGTAGAGCCACGGATCGTAACGCATCTGAAATGCAACGTCCACTGTTCAAAGTGCCGTCAATGCGAACAAGAGGTGACCGAGACGTGTAACCAATGGCACCCCATACCACCATGCCGGGTGATACGCCAGTATGGCGATTACGAATACACGCATCCAATGTGCGTTCACCGCGATGTCGCCAAACACGGATGCGACCATCATGATGCTGTAAACAGATCCTGGATTCATCCGAAAAAATGACGTTTTGCCATTCGTGCACCCAGGTTCGTCGTTGAGTACTCCATCGCAGGCGTTCCTGTCTGTGATGTAGCAATTTCTATGGCCAGTTGTGTACTTCTAAGTTACTTGTGTTGGCAGCTGTTCTAGTCTCGAATTCTGGAATATTTACTTCGTGTTCTTGGGTGAAGGAATTTCGAGAGACTGTGTTTAGTTACTGTCATCGATAGTATCTCCATCGCTATCGGTCAGAGAAGGCATTGTTTGTGGCTAGCATACTTTACATAAGACCAGAATCTCTTTGGATTTTCTCCCAGGTTTCGAGACAAAGTTGCATTGTGGAAACTATTATGAGCATCTTACATCCAAGTCCGAGCTAGCCTTCGAGCTTCTGTAAAAGATTTCCATTCTTGGGAATTTTGCGTTTTTTTGAATTTGGCATGCTTTGTCGTTGTTTGTGCAACAGCGTCCTGACCTGTTTTGTGTACCATGGGGGGATCAGCTGCGTCGTTTGTTAATTCGTTTGGTGTAAATTTCTCAATTGCTGTCTTACTTTTTCTTTGAATTCAAGCCAGATTTGATTTATACTTACATTGTTATTTTGGGAAGAATGGAAATCGTCTCTCAGAAAGGCGTCAAGCGAATTATTATCTGCTATTTTGTTCACTAGGCTCTGTATCCGTTTTGATGCTCGTTATTAGCTGAAGATTAACTGATGGTGAGAGGTTAAGTACCTTTTCACAACCGTTTAGGATTCGAGTGCGCTCGTGAACTAATTGCCCGAAATAATTTTCAGAGAATGCGTTTAGCAAAATCTCGGATGAATTTTTACGCGTACGTCCGGATTTAAACGTATTTTCGCCAACATATCGAGGGTAAACTGAAGTCACCTCTAATTCTACGAACCCAGTACGTGTTTGAAATTAGACTGAAATTTTCTTTGCACCTTTCAGCAGTTGTATCATTTGTTTTGAGAAGTCGCTAAAGGAGCCTATTATCATTTTATTACGGTTTCCAACAATGACCTCTACCCGTACTCGCTACAAGATAAACCACCTCTAACAGTAACAAACACGCTGCCGCCAACAGTATATAGCCTATCCTTTCTGAACGCCGTTAGGTCCTTCGCAAAAATTTCACCTGAACTTATCTTCGGCTTTAGCCAGCTTTCAGTGCCTAACGGTTTGAGCACTAGTACTTTCTCTTAGTAATTGGAGCTCTGGTACGTTACCTATGGCAGTTTACAACTGAACCCATGGTTCCTAGCCCTACCTTCTTACTGCGTTCGACCTGCACCCTTTGAGACTGAAGCCCTTTTCGTGTTTCCCCGAGACCCTCTAACCCAAAAGAACTGCCCAGGCCATGCCACACAGCTATGGGAAGTACCCTATAGCTTAGGATGACATTAATTTCTTTATCTCTTAACCGCATTGAATAAGAAGGTTAGTTTTTTACACCACCAAGGAACTGCAGACATCTACTTCTACATATACATCTACATACTTACTCCGCAAGCCAACGTTCGGTACGTAGCGGAGGGTACCGTGTACCACTACGAGACGTTTCCTTTCCTGTTCCGCTCGCAAACAGAACGGGAGTAATTCGACTATCTATATGCCTCTGTATGAGCCCTAATTTTCTGTATCTTATCATTGGGGTCCTTACGCGAAATGTATGTTGGCGACAGTCAGCTTCAGTAGAGTTCCTCGAGAAGAACGTCACCTTCTGCACAGGGACTCCCATTCGAGTTCCCAAAGCATCTCCATAACACTTGCATGTTATTCGAACAGATCTATCAGTCCGTCTCTGAACTGCTGCGGTGTTTTCCTTTAACCCGTCCTGGTGGGATTCCCAAACACTCGAGTAGTATTCAAGAGAAGGTCAAAGTAGTGTTCCACATGCGGTCTTCTTTACAGTTCAACCATACTTCCCAAAATTCTCCCAACAAACAGAAGCTGACCGCCTTCCCTACCACAATGGATTTGTAAGGCTCTCCAATGTTTTCTGCTATTGAAAAATAATTCACCTTTACTGTACAGGGACGAAGATGAATGAGCGCACAGCATGAAAAGTGCCTAAGAGTCTTTTGCTCTGTGTTTAGCTTTACCTGTGGTTACCTTGTTAGTCAGTCAGTTGTGCAAGGCTAGGGCATTCTTATTTGAGGTGTTGTAGCGAGCAGTTGAGTTTTTCAGAAAATGAGATCAGTTTTTGTGAATGCGTAAGAAGCTATCTGGAATACTGTGTTATGGAGATGAAAACTCAGTTGTAATACGATGTCAAATCTAAAACCTTTCAGCCGAGGTGGAACCTTCCTCTTCCTACACGTCGGTCAGGGGCCTGAAGATAAGTAGTAAATCACCGAAACTGGTAGCAAAATAGAATAAGTTTAGGAACTAGACGTCTGCAAGGTGTTTGATTTGACATCCTGTATCGAACAGCCGAGTACCGCAACCATCACAGAAAAGATGGACATACAGGGATCAGATGTAATACTTGCTCGTACTTTATATTGAAGAAGAAGATTTTGGAGGAAACTTAAAGGTAACAGAGGCATGCCAAAGAATGAAATGTCTGTTAATCAGAATCATTAACTGAAGAAAATCTTTGAGCCTCATGGATAGTGTTAATTTGACATCTTTGTTTTTCATTACGCCACAAGTAATTCAATTTATTGAAATATTTGTAATTATTTTTTTGTAATGAGAGAATGTTGTAATTGTTAGAGTCTTCTTATATTGTGCAACTTTTTTCTCAACAAGCAAAGTGTTTTCTCAAGACCGATTTTCTTTAAAGTAAAATATACATCCATGATTCTTAGTAACTTTTTGAATACTTTGTCGTGTGAGCATTGCTACTTACGCTTCACGCAGCAACTGATTAAACTAAAAAAAAAGTAATCAAAATATCCACGGGTATGTAGCCGGTCTATAGTGTCCAACGGGCACAATATTTCGGCGATCAAACATGTCGCCATCATCAGGTGAACTGACGGACTGAGCTCCTGTGAACGTGCCGGCACGGAGATCCGTACGCTATGGCTGCTCAGAGGGAACTGGGTTCGGTCGCGGCGGCGGCCGATTTAAATACCCTCCGCCCGCGGCGCGCTCCCTCCGCCGTCCGCGCCCAGCGCCACGGTCGCGCGGTGGAACAGATTGCGACGGCGTCTGAGATGACGTCGGTGTGATGGCTCTGTCCGCCGTGGTCGTCACAACTATACGTCTGCTCGATATACTCTTGATTAACCCGATCGCTGGTTCCCAAGCCTTGCTAAGATTATAGCCACAGTCACGGTTTATGAGGTCGTCATTGGACCTAAACAGATTCAGAAGGATGTAGGTTGCAGAAAGTACTGGGAGATGAAGAAGCTTGCACAGGATAGAGTGGCATGGAGAGCTGCATCAAACCAGTCTCAGGACTGAAGACCACAACAACAAATAGCCGTATCTTTTGACTGAATTTTTTGAAGCGTAATATTTTTACACCAAGAAAGCATCAATATCAACTTGGTACCTCCTGAACATTGTACAGCAGACATTATGTCTCTTTTGCAAAGATTTTGGAATAGTCCCCCATTCGGATCTTCAGGAGGGGACTGCCATGGGGGAGGGACCATGAGAAACAGATTGAATAATCAACGAAAGGATCCAACACTAACAATCATAGTCCAGGTGTACATGCCGACGTCGCAAACTGAAGACGAACAGATAGAGAAAGTATATGAGGATATTCAAAGGATAATACCGTACGTAAGGGGAGATGAAAATCTAATAGTCATGGGGGACTGGAATGCAGTTGTAGGTGAAGGAGCAGAAGAAAAGGTTGCAGGGGAATATGAGTTTGGGGCAAGGGATGAGAGAGGAGAAAGACTAATTGGCTTCTGTAATAAATCTCAGCTAGAAATAACCAATACCATGTTCAATAATCACAAGAACAGGAGGTATACTTGGAAAAGGCCGGGAGATACGGGAAGATTTCAATTAGATTACATCATGGTCAGAGAGAGATTCCGAAATCAGATACTGGATTGTAAGTCGTATTCAGGATCAGATATAGACTCAGATCACAAATAGTAGTGATTAGAGTAGGCTGAAGTTTAAGACATTAGTCATGAAGAATCAATACGCAACGAAGTGGGATGTAGAAATACTAAGGTGTGAAGAGACACGCTTTAAGTTTTCTAAGGCTGTAGACACAGCAATAAGGAATAGCTCAGTACAACTGAGGAGAGAAGGACATCTCTAAAAAATGCAATCACAGGATTTAGAAAGAAAAACATAGGTATAAAGAAGGTAATTGCGAACAAACCATGGATAACAGTAGAAATACATCAGTTTACCAACGAAAGAAGGAAATACTAAACGTTCTGGGAAATTCAGGAATGCAGAAATACAAGTCGCTGAGGAATGACGTGAGTAGGAAGTACAGGGAACGTAAGACAAAATGGCTGCATGAAAAATGTAAAGAAATCGAAAAAGGAATGATTGTCGGAAGGACAGACTCAGCATACAGGAAAGTCAAAACAACCTTCGATGACATTAAAAGCAAGGGTGGTACCATTAAGGGTGCAACGGGTGTTCCACTGCTAAATGCAGAGAGAGAGAGAGAGAGAGAGAGAGAGAGTGCGCGGATAGGTGGGAAGAATACAATGAAAGCCTTTATAAGGGGGTATGATTTGTCTGACGTGATAGAAGAAGAAACGGGATTTAGAAGAGATAGGGGATCCAGTATTAGAATCAGAATTTAAAAGAGCTTTTGAGGACTTAGAATCAAATAAGGTAGAATGGACAGGTAGCATTGCATCAGAATTTCTGAAAGCATTGGGGAATGGCAACAAACGACTGTTCACGTTGGTGTGTTGAATGTATGAGTCTGGCGACATACCATCTGACTTTCGGAAAAATATCATTCACACAGTTCCGAAGACTGCAACAGCTGACAAATACGAGAACTATTGCACAATGAGCATAATAGCTTATGCGTCCAAGTTGCTGACAATAATAATATAAAGAAGAATGGATAAGAGTAGTCAGGACTTGCTAGATGACGATCAGTTTTGCTTTGGAAGAGGTAAAGGCATGAGAGGCATTTCTGTCGGTGCGGTTGATAATGGAATAAAGACTAAAGAAATATCATGACACGTTAATAGGATTTGTCGAACTGGAAGAAGCGATGGAAAATCTGAAATGGTGCAAGATGTTCTAAATTCTGAGAAAAATATGGGTAAGCTATAAGGAGAGACGGGTAATATACAATATGTACAATAGCCAAGAGGGAATAATAAGAGTGAACGAGGAAGAACCAAGTGCTCAGATCAAAAAGGGGCAAGACAGGGGTGTTGCCTTTCGCCCCTACTGTTCATCTGTACATCGACAAGCAATGATGAAAATACAAGAGCTGGACGGGGTGCCCGAGCGGTTCTAGGCGCTACAGTCTGGAACTACGCAATCGCTGCGGTCGCAGGTTCGAATCCTGCCTCGGGCATGGATGTGTTTGATGTCCTTAGGTTAGTGAGGTTTAAGTAGTTCTAAGTTCTAGGGGACTGATGACCTCAGAAGTTAAGTCCCATAGTGCTCAGAGCCATTTGAACCATTTTTGAAAATACAAGTAAGGCTCAGGAGAGGAAGTAAAATTCAAGGTGAAAGGATGTCAGTGATATTATTCGCTGATGACATTGCTACCCTGAGCGAAGGTGAAGAAGAATTACATGATCCGCTGAACGGAATGAACAATCTAATGAATGGAGAATATGGACTGAGACTAAATCGAAGAAAGACGAAAGTAATGAGAAATAGCAGAAATGAGAACACAAAATTGTTAAGGCTTTCGTGGCCACTTGTTGACAAACTGCCTATTGGCTTCTGTCTCAGGTTCTTCGGCCGACGTTCATCTAATGATTTTTCTGACGTTTCGTCAGCACGAGTGGCTGGCATTGTCAAAGCTTCACCCTCCATTGCCGGTGGTGAACTGGAGCCGAGCTCGCGGCCGCAGACTATATGTACCTGGCGCGCCAACGTCCGAGGGCTTCTCCGCGGTCATTTCCGGTGCGGTTCTCCTCTTGCTACCTGCGACGGTCGTTCGCTGCAGTACGGGAAGCCAGGATCCGTTTACCTTAAGGGGTTCCTCTTTCTTGTTGAAACTGTTCACGTGTTTTTGTATTTCTACAGCTTCTCTAAACAAGCGCGTGTGATAGTGCTTCTCTACAGCCAGAACTTCCGTGTCGGCGAATTTTATTACGTGGTCGGTCTCATTCAGTACGTGCTCTGCCACGGCCGATTTCTCCACCTGCCCCAACCTGCAATGTCGCTTATACTCTTTGATCCTGGTGTTAATTGATCGCCCAGTCATTCCGACATAAACTTTTCCGCATGTGCATGGTATACTGTACATTCCCGACATTGCAAGTGGGTCTCTTTTCTCCTTCGCCGATCTAAGACACTCTTTGATCTTCCTTGTCGGTTTAAAAATCGTCTTTACGCCATGTTTGCGCAATATACGGCCGATTCTGTCCGTCACTCTGGGAATGTATGGCAGAAAGGCTGTACCTGACATTTCTTTTTCTGGTTGAACAGTTTCAACAAGAAAGAGGAAAGCCTTAAGGTAAACGGATCCTGGCTTCCCGTACTGCAGCGAACGACCGTCGCTGGTAGCAAGAGGAGAACCGCACCGGAAATGACCGCGGAGAAGCCCTCGGACGTTGGCGCGCCTGGTACATATAGACTGCGGCCGCGAGCTCGGCTCCAGTTCACCACCGGCAATGGAGGGTGAAGCTTTGACAATGCCAGCCACTCGTGGTGGCGAAACGTCAGAAAAATCATTAGATGAACGTCGGCCGAAGAACCCGAGACAGATGCCAATAGGCAGTTTGTCAGAAATTAGAACAGTGAGAATCTGAACGTCACGACTGATTGGCACGAAGTAGATGAAGTTAGGTATTCTGCTACTTAGGCAGTAAAGTAGCCAATGACGGAGCGAGGAGGACATCAAAAACAGAGTAGCAATGGGAAAAAGGTCATTCCTGGCCAAGAGTATTCTAGTAGTATCAAACACAGGACTTAATTTGAGGAACAAATTTCTGAGAATGTACGTCTGCAGTACATGTAAGTGAAACACGTGCTGTGGGAATGGAAGAGAATCGAAGAATTTGGGATGTGGTGATATAGACGAATGTTGACAGGTGGACTGATAAGATAACGAATGAGGAGGTTCTGCGCAGAATCGGAGAGGAAAGGAATATGTGGAAAACACTGACAAGGAACAGGATGGTAGGACATCTGTTAAGACATGAGGGAATGACTTCCATGATACTAGAGGGAGCTGTAGAGAGAAAAGAACTGTAGAGGAAGACAGAGACTGAACTACACCCAGCAAGTAATTGAGGACGTACGTTGGAAGTGCTACCTGAAATGTAGAGGTTAGCACCGGAGAGGAATTTGCGGTCCGCATGAAACCAGTCAGAAGACTGATGACCCAAAAGAAGAAAAATAAACACTGAACTGTATACTGCGTCCAACAAAGGAACAGTTCGTTTGTCTGTTTTAGCATGACAATGTACTCTGTCATAAAGCAGCTGCTGTGAGGCAATTGTTTGTGGACAATAACATTCCTGAAATGGACTAGGCTCGCCACAGTCCCAACATGAACTCAATGGAATACCTTTGAGATGAACTAGAATGTCGAATTCTCTGTAAACCACAGCATCTAACATCACTACCTTCTCTGGTAGCGACTCTTGCGGAAGAATGGGCTGCCATTCCTCCACAGCCACACAGACAGCTCGATGAGAGAGTCCCCAACAAGGTTAAAGCCGCCATGAAGGCGAAGGGTGAACACGTACCATATTAACGTCCACTAGGAGTTGTCTGTGGCCAACGGCCTTGCCGCAGTGGTAACACTGGTTCCCGTCAGATCACCGAAGTTGAGCGCTGTCAGGCTGGGCTAGCACTTGGATGGGTGACCAACCGGTCGACCGAGCGCTGTTGGCAAGCCGACTGCACTCAGCCGTTGTGGGGCAAACTGAGGAGCTACTTGATTGAGAAGTAGCGGCTCCGGTCTCGGAAACTGACATACGGCCGGGAGAGCTGTGTGCTGACCACATGCCCCTCCTTATCCGCATCCAGTGACGCCTGTGTTCTGAGGATGACACGTCGGCCGGTCGGTGCCTTTGGGCCGTCATGGCCTTGTCGGGGAGGAGTTTAGTTTTAGTTTAGCAGTTGTCCGTATACTTTGGATACGATACTGCTCATTCACTCTGTAAAAGATGCGATTGGTCTTTGAACTAAAAAAGCAGGGAATGAACTCGGCACATCAAGGAGACCTGTACTAGCAACTACATGGACAGTGTACAACTGTCTCTTACTTATTAGTTTCTATATGTCTAAGTCAAAAGTGATCTCGTGTTTCTGCCTGATTCCTGCAGAAGATACAGTCCTGCTGAATTGGTTGAATGTGTTAGAACATCCTCTGTCTATGTTACTAAATGGGTATAACACTTTCGCAGTTGTAGGCTACCTGTCTAACGGCTTTCATGAGCAACAGAAATTTGAGTTTCGGTACTTGGTATGATTATCGTCCGAAGATAAAAACCCACTTATTAAGACGTATTTGTTACGTTAAAGGTTTGCGACATCTATCAAAGCTAGAAACTGTATATACGTCTTGAGGCAGGATAAATCATAGCGCGCAACTATATCTTTGTATGACATATAGTTCAGGAGACATGAAATCATAAACATTGAGATTCATTTTGCTTTCGACTTTCACGCTAGTCTATGGGTGAATAATCCGAACGAAGATATTTCGGATTTTGTGTCCTTATCCATGAAGGTTTTACTTTACATGCTGAATGTCAAATATGTAACACATTATCTCGTTTGTAAAGTAACCAGATGTTTGTAGCTGTTCTACAGGATATCTGGAAATTCCCGTTACAAATTTCTAGTACTTGTAGAGGGGAGTGAGTGTATAATATTTTGAATAGGAACCCATGTCCGCAAACGTGCCATTTCCAGTCTACGACGGTTTCAGATGAGATGTTTAACTCATCCAGTTCTTCTTGAGGAACTGAATTAAGCGTGTCGCAGTACAGCTATTAGGTAACAGCTCGAAAAGAAACATCCATTAACCTCTTAGGCAGATTTATTGTACAAACACTTAATCATTACGTGTGGACATTATTCCAAAACAAAAAACGATCCAGCACACTGTAAGCACAGAAAAGTACTGAAGAATTACAACAGCGGCTTGATGCGATGACCACCAACGTTGTTACAGACATCGTACCTACGAAATATGTTCTGATGCACACTCTCCATTTCAATTTCTGTTGCATCGGACAGAACTCGTGCCAGCAGATCTCCCCTTCTCTCTAGAGATGTCTCGTAAATTAAACTTTGCGTGCGACCCCACATGAAGAAGTCCATAGGAATTAAATCCGATGATCGCGGCGGCCACGCTGTTGGACCACCTCGGCCTATCCATCTTACTGCGTATCGTGTGCTGGAATGTCTCCGAACCGTACGTGAGAAGTGAGGTGGTGTTCTATCATGCTGAAACGACATTTAGTGCCAGACATTCAGTGGCACAGCTTCCAAGAACGAGTCCAGTACGTTTTGTAGATAGATGAGGTATGAATGACCAGTTGACTTGAGTGGAAGGAGGTATGGCCCAATCACTTGATCGTCCAGAATACCTGCCCACGCGTTAATACCAAACCGGTGCTGAAATCCCTGAACAAGCGCGGCAGGAGTGTTTCGTCTCCCCAGACATGGTTGTTTCTCCATTTCAGAACTAGTAAACTTAAATTCATCTGTGAATAAGGGGGGGGGGGGGGGGCTCTGAGCACTATGGGACTCAACTGCTGTGGTCATCAGTCCCCTAGAACTTAGAACTACTTAAACCTAACTAACCTAAGGACATCACACACATCCATGCCCGAGGCAGGATTCGAACCTGAGACCGTAGCAGTGGCACGGTTCCGGACTGCGCGCCTAGAACCGCGAGACCACCGCGGCCGGCATCTGTGAACAGAACTCGTAGTGGAAAGAGGGGTGTGTCGATGCAACGGTGCAGAAATCACGTACGGTGGGCAACGCACTGTGGAAAATCGGTTGGACCCATAGCGTGCACGCTTTGCACTTGACTGGTGCGGACGTAATTGTTGTTCACTCAGAAAGTTCTAGACGATACTGTGACTAACAGCCACTGCACACGCAACTGTTTTGAGTACTCGATGACGGGTTCTCTTCAACGCGGTACAGTGCAACTTCTTCACGTTCGGGCGCGCGACCTTTCCGTGGAGCACTACAATCACGCCTCGTCACAGTGAAGGTACCTATTTCTGTGAGCTGCTGGGTAACGTGGGCGAAAGTTCTGTGCGATGGTGAGCTACGTTGCGGAAAACGAAAGTGATACAGGCGACTACCATCTGTTCCGTTACCACGACATCGCCATACACAAGCAACAAGTCTGTGTATTCCTAAAACATGTACCAAACCATATTTACTACACTACTGGGCATTAAAATTGCTACACCACGAAGAAATGCAGATGATAAACGGGTATTCATTAGACAAATATATTATACTAGAACTGACATGTGAGTACATTTTCACGCAATCTGGGTGCATACATCCTGAGAAATCAGTACCCAGAACAATCACCTCTGGCCGTAATAACAGCCTTGATACGCCTGGGCATTGAGTCAAACAGAGCTTGCATGGCGTGTACAGGTACAGCTACCCATGCAGCTTCAACACGATACTACAGTTCATCAAAAGTAGTGACTGGCGTATTGTGACGAGCCAGTTGCTCGGCCACCATTGACCAGACGTTTTCAATTAGTGAGATATCTGGAGAATGTGCTGGCCAGAGCATCAGTCGAACATTTTCTGTATCCAGAAAAGCCCGTACAGGACCTGCAACATGCGGTCCTGCTAAAATGTAGGGTTTCGCAGGGATCAAATGAAGGGTACAGCCACGGGTCGTAACACATCTGAAATGTAACGTCCACTGTTCAAAACGCCGTCAATGCGAACAAAAGGTGACCGAGACGTGTAACCAATGGCACCCCATACCATCACGCCGGGTGATATGCCAGTATGGCGATGACGAATACACGCTTGCAATGTGCGTTCACCGCGATGTCACCAAACACGGATGCCGCCATCAAGATGCTGTAAACAGAACATGGATTCATCCGAAAAAATTATGTTTTGCCATTCGTGCACCCAGGTTCGTCGTTGAGTACACCATCACAGGCGCTCCTGTCTGTGATGCAGCATCAAGAGTAACCGCAGCCATGGTCTCCGAGTTGATAGTCCATGCTGCTGCAAACGTCGTCGAACTGTTCGTGTAGATGGTTGTTGTCTTGCAAACGTCAGCATCTGTTGACTCAGGGATCGAGATGTGGCTGCAAGACCCGTAATAGCCATGCGGATAAGATGCTTGTCATCTCGACTGCTAGTGGTACGAAGCCGTTGGGATCCAGCACGGCGTTCCGTATTACCTTCCTGAAACGACCGATTCCATATTCTGCTAACAGTCATTGCATCTCGACCAAAGCGAGCAGCAATGTCGCGATACGATAAACCACAATCGCGATAGGCTACAATCCGACCTTTACCAAAGTCGGAAACGTGATGGTACGCATTTATCCTCCTTACACGAGGCATCACAACAACGTTTCACCAGGCAGACCCGGTCAACTGCTGTTTGTGTATGAGAAATCGGTTGGAAACTTTCGTCATGTCAGCACGTCGTAGGTGTCGCCACCTGCGCCAACCTTGTGTGAATGCTCTGAAAAGCTAATCATTTGCATATCACAGCATCTTCCTGTCGGTTAAATTTCGCGTCTATAGCACATCATCTTCGTGGTGTACCAATTTTAATGGCCAGTAGTGTATATCGGAGACGAACAGACATTGAATAGGTCTCGCAGCAAGGCAGACGTTAAATGATATCAGATGACAGTCTGACGTAGTATACATCCTGGCTACCCGATTGCGATCAGGACAAGCAGCTCTAAGATTTTTCTCTTTCCTTCATCAGACGGGGACGCGTTACGCAACTAAATAGAAATCGTCGTAAATTTTGTAACAGGAATGTCCAAACATCCTGTGTACATTGGTTAAAGAATAAAGAATTGTTGCTAAATGAGTGAGAGTATTGCAGATCTGAGCCAAGTTATTCGACTGGTGCGCACTTGAGGTGATGAGAGGCGCTAGCTGCTCTCCAGAAAGCGATGCTGTCTCGCGAGCGGCGAGGGCGCAGCCACGCGCGGAGTGCCGACCTGAGCAGGGCGTGGCGTTGCCATGGCGACAGCCGGCGCAGCACAACAGGTTGGTGGCGCGGCGAGGCGGGGCGAGGCACGGGGCCGAGCTGTGATTTACGCCGCGCACTCGCCCGGCTGTGGCGTGACTCCAGAGCGCAGGCCGGCGATCGACACAGCCGCCTACACCGCGCTCTCGCCGTCGGAGAAAGCCCTCACTGTATCCAGTCTCCGATCTCCGTATTCTACATGCTTTCAAAGCTTAAATTTCTGTTCTCTCTAGATTTTCTTTTGAACATTTTACGTCAAGTGAACAGTCACTGCGTGAAAAAATCTATTATCTGAATCTTCCGTACGTGTATGCTACAGTCGCAAATCTGATGTCGTTGATCTAATAAATATTTTCGTCATGTTACTTGTGAGTCGTACGTAGATGTGTACATCGTTAAGAGCTGCGAAAGGCAAGATCCAAGGTTCGAATCTAATTTTTAACTACCAGATGTTTTAAACAGCGCTGCCTCCACTGTAGAATGTAATGCTCATTCTCTATTAAGTCAGCACTGATAAGCTTGAAACATCCTCTTAGAAAAATTTATGAACTACTGTGCTGGTAAACCTCTTACGTTGTTTGATTTTCAAGCAGCTGAGCAAAACTGGTCGTTCTCAGACATTTCTCTCTTTGTTTATTCTGATCATCACTAAACTGACACACAATATTTTTAGCACAACGCAATCTGACTTTCAATAATCCCTACAAAAGAATGGCCCTGACTAACAATAACCTTTACCATTCATGAATCACCGCACAAAAATCTTTGTTACTCGAACCACTGCAATACAGCGAGCACCAATACTGTCAGCTAAATAAAAGATTGTAACTACTGAAGGCACTAACTACTGGTAGGCATAGTTAGCAAATAAAAGATTTTGATAGAGTACAAACAATGTATTAACCCTAATAATGTTCAGAAGTCATCATATATCAGTTCATGATATACAGTATTACAAATTTACTCTTTCTGATGAACACACGTCCAGATCGTCCGTTCTAAAAATAAAAATTCTGCCCTCTCTCCCCCCCTCATCCACCACTGCTGGCGGCTCACCTCCAACTACGCAACGCCACGCACTGTTAACAGCCAACTGCCCAACACTACAGTACCAAATATTCCAACAATGCAAATCAGCCACAGACTGCACACAGCACAGTCAGTGAATTTCATACAGATCGCTACGTGGCGTGACCAACATAAAAACATAAACAGCCTAAGTGATTTTCATACAGAGGGCTACGAGGCGTTACCAACATAAAAACCTAAACAGCCTACTTGTAAGTAGCTAACCTGCGAAAATTCGATAATGAAACCTGAAGACAAGTAACGCAGTTAGTGCAGTGTGTATACTTGACAGTGTCTGTATAGTTTGCTGCAAATGTCCTTCAGACGTGCATGTATGGTTTTCTCATGATCTTGCCTTGCTTTGGCATGAAATACATTTGGTGCAGTGCCTCTGTCTGACTGTATATATTTCGACAGACTCTCTCTGTGCAGGAGCCACATGAATTTTGTGTGAGTACTATGGGACGTACCAGGTGTTGAAGTATGAAACCGGAATTTGGTTGCAATAATTACACGTCTGTTGTTTGAAACTCATAAACCATATTTTATTCAAAATAATCTTCATTGCTATTTATACATTTCTCCCACGTCTCCGGTAGACTATGAATGCCACGCCAAAGAAACAGCTCTTCTTTTGAAACGTACCAGTCGGCGATCCAATTTCGTGCCTTTTCATATGAGCTGAAGCGTTGTTCACCGGAAACGTGTCCCAGTGATGCAAACAGATGACAATCGGAGGGAGCCAAGCTTGGAGAATAAGCAGCATGCCGTAGTATTTCCCAACTGAACGCCTTGATCGTTTCCCTGATCCGTTTTGCTGTGTGTGATGGGGCGTTATCATGGAGCAATATGACTTTGTGTTGCCTTTTTCCATATTCCGGTCGTTTAGCTTAATGCTCAAATTAAATTGATCATTTGCTGTTGGTAGCGATCAGTGTTAATGGTTTCACCAGCTGTTAGCAGCTCATAATACACTCCTGGAAATTGAAATAAGAACACCGTGAATTCATTGTCCCAGGAAGGGGAAACTTTATTGACACATTCCTGTGGTCAGATACATCACATGATCACACTGACAGAACCACAGGCACATAGACACAGGCAACAGAGCATGCACAATGTCGGCACTAGTACAGTGTATATCCACCTTTCGCAGCAATGCAGGCTGCTATTCTCCCATGGAGACGATCGTAGAGATGCTGGATGTAGACCTGTGGAACGGCTTGCCATGCCATTTCGACCTGGCGCCTCAGTTGGACCAGCGTTCGTGCTGAACGTGCAGACCGCGTGAGACGACGCTTCATCCACTCCCAAACATGCTCAATGGGGGACAGATCCGGAGATCTTGCTGGCGAGGGTAGTTGACTTACACCTTCTAGAGCACGTTGGGTGGCACGGGATACATGCGGACGTGCATTGTCCTGTTGGAACAGCAAGTTCCCTTGCCGGTCTAGGAATGGTAGAACGATCGGTTCGATGACGGTTTGGATGTACCGTGCACTATTCAGTGTCCCCTCGACGATCACCAGTGGTGTACGGCCAATGTAGGAGATCGCTCCCCACACCATGATGCCGGGTGTTGGCCCTATGTGCTTCGGTCGTATGCAGTCCTGATTGTGGCGCTCACCTGCACGGCGCCAAACACGCATACGACCATCATTGGCACCAAGGCAGAAGCGACTCTCATCGCTGAAGACGACACGTCTCCATTCGTCCCTCCATTCACGCCTGTCGCGACACCACTGGAGGCGGGCTGCACGATGTTGGGGCGTGAGCGGAAGACGGCCTAACGGTGTGCGGGACCGTAGCCCAGCTTCATGGAGACGGTTGCGAATGGTCCTCGCCGATACTCCAGGAGCAACAGTGTCCCTAATTTGCTGGGAAGTGGCGGTGCGGTCCCCTACGGCACTGCGTAGGATCCTACGGTCTTGGCGTGCATCCGTGCGTCGATGCGGTCCGGTCCCAGGTCGACGGGCACGTGCACCTTCCGCCGACCACTGGCGACAACATCGATGTACTGTGGAGACCTCACGCCCCACGTGTTGAGCAATTCGGCGGTACGTCCACCCGGCCTCCCGCATGCCCACTATACGCCCTCGCTCGAAGTCCGTCAACTGCACATACGGTTCACGTCCACGCTGTCGCGGCATGCTACCAGTGTTAAAGCGATTTGCAGTGGATGTCTATGGTTTACCTAGATTCACCCATGCTTTACAACGCTTTGGGTTCTCAAAATATATCCATTTTTCATCACCTGTCACTATTCGATAGAGAAACGCGTTTCTTTTGCATCTCACGATCAGCATTTTACACGTAATCTTTCGATTTGCTTTCTGTGTTTCGATCAGGTAATGTGGAGCCCATTTTCCCACTTTCTGCCTCTTTCCCTTAGCTTCAAACGGCAGAGAAACGGTTTTCTGCGTCACATCCAGTTGTTCCGCTAGTTCCTGTTGAGTTTGATTATCATCTTCATCCAATAAGGCCTGCAATTCGGCGTCTTCGTACTTTTTCGGTGGTTTCCCGCATTCGTCGTTTCTCACGCCAAAATCACCACTTTTGCATTTTTTGAACCACTCGAAACACTGTGTTTTTCCAGGAGCATGTTCGCCGAAAGCTTCCACAAGCATTCGATGCGATTCTGCAGCAGTTTTCTTCAAATGGTAACAGAAATATAATGATGTCCGTAAATCGTAGACACAAAGCTTGACAAGTTTACGGGTGTGAACTAAATACCGATGTACGGAACTTGGGTTTCTGTGTGCTGACATTCGTCGTCAGCCATTACAGGAAGCAGACGCGGTTTCACGAGCCCTACACTGACGGCTAGCACCATCTAAAGCGAAATTCCGATTTCATACTTCTACGCCTGGTAACGCTATGAAATACGGAAATTTTGGTCGGTCTGAGAGGCGTGCATGAATAGCCGTAGTTGTTAAGCTGACCCTTCGCATTAAGCGGGTAATCCGGGTTCGAGTTCTCGTCCTTTTGCAAATTTTCGTGTGTCTCTAGTAAACCATACATCCGCCTTAATATAGTTTTCGGAATCTGCGACCACATTTCATGAAGGTAAATAACTAGGATATTGATTTAGCAAACTCAGTTGCAAGTGGCTAAGTAAAGGAGCCTGTTTGCTGTGGGCTTTTTCCTGCACAAAACGGATTTTCCTTGCGGATGCATTCTTCATTACTTTGTTCAGATGATATGGAATCCATCGCGATGCTATAGGCTTTGTATTCAGGCGGCTGTGACATGTGCTCTTTTCATATAACCTCCGCCAAAGTCAACTGAACTGTCGCGAACTGGCGCTCTGAAAGCACGTAGCAACATAGTTATGAGAACCTTAAAAGCTGAGCGGGGCCAAGTCAAGTCTTTCGCATACAGTTTCATGAGATTTATATTGACTCCCAGCGTAGAAAGACTTTTTCGGATTCAGTTTGACAGAGTTGAACTTTCAATGAGTGTGTGTGTGAAAGAAAGGCACCATAGAACCACCGAAAGCTTCTGTAATGCACGGGCGGGCAAATCTATACTGATCGACCGCCAGGTCACCCTCTGCCTATGGTGCCGCTGTATGCGGATCGGCGTGGTGTCAGCACACCGCTCTCCCAGATGTTGTCAGTTTTCGTGTCTTGGAGCCGCTACTGCACCGCCAGGTAGGTCCCTAATAGGCCACACGTGGCTGAGTGCACCACTTTCCAGTCCTCCCACCACAGGAAATTCCCTCGTAGTGCTGGAAATCGAGCCCGGATCGTCCGCATGAGTGTCAGCCTAGATAACCACCCAGTTATGGAGACAAAATGTATCGATAACAACATAAATTGTGACCCGCGAACACATTATGATATCAATACACTGGTTCGTTTGTAAAGCAATTCTAACAGAAACAGTCGACATTTCTACCATTACGGGTCCGCGTGGGGTTACCACGCTGTCTGGGGCGCCTTCCCACGGTTCGCCTTGCCCCGCCGGAGGTTCGAGTCCTCTCTGGGGCATGGGTGTGTGTGTTGGTTGTCCTTAGTGTAAGTTTAAGTTAGATTAAGTAGTGTATAAGCCTAGGAACCGATGACCTCTGCAGTTTGATCCCACAGGAACTCACCACCACCGCCACCATTAGGGGGAAGTATGTGTTGTCTATGACAACTGTGTCACCTGTAAACATTGCACAACTTGTGATGTTATAAGGTACCCCTTATTTGCAGATAATAGTGCATTTCACTTTATTTACAGTTTTGGTATTTCACATACTTGAAGTGAATGTATCAGCGCTGCATTGCGTACAGAGTAACGAGCGAGCGGTAGGTTCCCACGCTGGCTCGCAGAGGTGGTTGGCCATCTGGCGTTTTCAGAGCCAGTGGGATGAGGTACCGATCCATACGTAGGGAAACTACGTTTATTCTGGTGCGTATCAAGCAATGTTATTAATAAATACTTGCTAACAGAAGTTGCCTTTTGCCACTCAGACATTTTCAATAATGTTGCAATGCCAGGGAATGTTGATATAAATAAATAAATGAATAACTTTGGGATAACCGAAGATATACGGTCTTATACGAATTATACCGATTATACGCTCAAGATACAGGTGGGTGCTATAGTCGGCAGTCGATAGGACGTCTTTTGATCTACTCAAGCGGTAGACCATGCTCTCGTACCGTTAATAGTTAACTTATAATCAGTGTGAACAAGTTCATTTTATGGTTTTATTAAATGAATTCCATGTGAAAATTATTTGCACAAAAAGACTTTCGTCGCTCTTCATTACGTAAAACATAGACCGGAGCATTGCACTTTCAGAATCCGGCGGCACTGCTACGGCTCTGCAAGGACGGACTGACTTAATGATATGAAAACTCGTGTGTGAAAACGGAGCCAGTAATACTGTATACCCCTTATACGAGCGGGGGATTCTTGCAGTATGTAGCATCTGTGTTGTTTCAAGATGGTTTCGACAACAATAACGTACGATCAGAGGCTCCGTATAGTCACTCCAATGTGGCAGCGAATCAGACAGCCGGGTGTCGCAGTGAATGTCGCTGTGAGTCAAAGGGACATCTCTGGAATCTGGAACAAGTGTCTAGCGACAGGATCAGTTGAGCATCGTCACAACAATTGCCGTGGAAGAAAAAGAATAGGTGTTCAGTACCGATATCTGCTGATAACTGCAAGTGGAGACAGTCACAACAATGCGACACGTCTACGGTTGCAGTTCCGAGCAGCTACAGCTACGACAGCACTTTTTGTGGGCTATGCAGCAGTGGGACACAACGGTCTTTTTGATTAGACCTGCATCAGTCGCTACCCTGACAATACTGATATTCACGTGTGGAGGCAACGAGTCGGTTGACTCACGTTTTGGGTGAAATGATGTGTGTCCGCGGGTCACCACTTGTGCCAACACGTGGGAAGACGTGTGGTGTGCAGCATCGGGACGACATCGTTGCATGAGTTGTGGCTGCTTTTAGTGAACACACTACACCGCGCGTCACTCTGATGGACGACAATGCACGCCCCCATCTTGTGAACACGTTCCTAGTGGAGCACAAAAACAGTCGAGTGAGATGGCTCACATATCCGACAGACCTCAGCTGCTTTGAAAATCCATGGGCCATGCTAAAAGGAGCTGCTGATAGTCATCCTTTACCACCAAAGACCTAACAGGCTTATGTGAACAATTTGTAAGGAGGACCAATTGGATCATAAACAAGTTGTTATGCAATATGACAATCAGAAGAAACTTGTGTAGAGTGGAGTTTTTTGTACGGTTTTATTTATTTTTTTGTTTGTGTTTATCAAGTGGAAATGTGTATCTTATTTATTTTAGGTTTCTTGTGACTGTTTTTGACAGAAGAAAACCAGTTCTTATCTCTGTTATGTCCAGTATTGAATATAAAGCATAAGCAACATGTATTTTGTATTCCATTACTTCTACGTACTTCTTATTTAGGAGGACTGTACTGACAACCATTCTTATTGAAGTTCAACAAGATACTGCGAAGTAATATTTAGCGCATGATGGGATGTTTCTATTTACAGCATAAGTGCACAGACGTATATGGGGTAGCTTTTCAGGATGGGCGTGGATGTGGGCGTCGCAATTGAATTTTGGCAAATTAAATCTTCCTTCTTCCAGTCTAGGTGATGTAGTGGATTCATATTTGAATTGCTGGCGGTCACTCAATGAGTACAGAGCCAGAGTAGATAGCCTAGGCCATCCTTCGAAAGAAAGGCCAAAACACGAGGGAGACAGGGCAGACATCATAGACCCGTCTGCTGTGTAGCAGAGCTGAAGCCCAGGGCAGAGGCCAAACTGGGCTGTGCACCGCAAGGAACGGTCAGCAGGCACCACGCGACTCCTTTCCCACGCATCCTATTGGCTTCCTACCGGGAACATCACTGTCTGCTGATTCCAAGGTTCAGACAGACACTTGGGATCTGAGGGAATTTTTGATTCATGCATAGTTGAAAAGCATAACGGAGAATTCAGAACAAAATTTGGCATAAAAAACCTAAAATATTTCCAATTGGGTTGCTCTCCTGTAGATATGTAAAAAATAATTTCTGACTCAAACCATGGCACAAAATGGTTATTTATAAAATTTTAAACAATCTATTACATACATAAAAAATGCGAACCGACAACAAACTGCACTTTAGGATATAATGCAGCACCTCGTTAAGGGCGTAGCTACAGCGGCCGGTGGAAACAGGAAACCCCAGCTCTAGGAAAGCAGAACAGATTCCTTGCGTTGCTGGAATATGTGCGTTTTGGCAGAAATTATGTGGGTCTCATTGTGGAAAGAGCAGCAAGGCGTGAATGAAGTGGTAGAATTACTAACGCTGTTTCTCCTCTACAACACCGAGGTGCGGGAAATTCCACTTCTGGAGATGGAGTTGGAAAATAATGCAGAGTGTCAATACAGCTCTGACTCCTTTCTCAGTATTTGCCAAGGTGAGACAAACTGGATATGCACGTGGTGGTGGCTTTAATGATGAGCTTTGCGTACTATTAACGCTCTCGTGAAAGCAATATTGATAAATACTGACTGAGGTGCCGTAACGGCTAAGCCACGGGAGAAGCTACAGTCACGCAAATTAATTTTGGTGCCATTTCCCTAATTTTCGGTTTGGTTCCTTTGGAAACGACGATTTCTTTTCCACTGCGTCTCTTATAGCCTTGTCATCAGGGGATGTTAAATATTAGCTCCTTTCCTTTTACTTTGACATCCGAATGTTAATGTTAAAAATGTACGTTGCAGAAATGAGATTGTGACTGACAAATTCATCCGCTGGTTTAGACAACTTCACTCATTACTGTTTCTGTCTACACGGCCGTCTTCAGAGTAGATGAATATTCGAAAGAAATATCCAATAGCAGATACAGCTTCTATACAATGACTACAAAAATACTCCGAAAATTTTGTGGTGCAATGATCACAAAAACTGATATGCTTATTTGTGTGTCCCTAGCGCAACATTTTCACAGGATGAGTACAATCAACTAGTAAGCTTTCATATATTAAACACTAGTACACTGATTGTATTGCACGTATCTGCGAAGACATCAGCAGACAAAACTACAATACAGAATAAAATAAAGTAGGCATTTTACACTGTATTTGTCAAATATACACAGTTCCTACTCGAATCAGACTAGTGGCAGGAGTGGCAGTAGTATAACGAAAGATACCTGAACAACACACCGCCAAAATGTTACTTCAAGTGCTTCTGCTACTCTGATTGCAATCGGTTATTTACTTTCGTGTAACCCATAAATTCCAGTAAACTCGACAGCCACCATTAAAATGAATTCAAACGTCTGTGAGTACATTGGCGAGAATTAATACCTTACTATATGAAAACATACGTAGTTATACTCAAACTCACATACGTGTCAGAGTATGTAAAAAACATTACGTGAAACGGTGCGTCGCGAAAATTCGACATTATGAGCTCCTTTTGCATGGTTTACTGCAGCAGCTCGACATGGCATGGACTCAACAAGTCGTTGGAAGCTTCTTGCAGAAATACTGAGCCATGCTACCTCTAAAACCGTCCAGAATTGCGAAAGTGTTGCTGGTGCAGCATTCTGTGCACGAACTGACCTCAAGATTGTGCCTCATAAATGTTGATATGGGTGGTCAAACCATTCGCTAGATCTGTCCAAAACGTTCTTCAAACCGATCGCGAACAACTATTGGCCGGTGACACGGTGTATTGTCATTCATAAAAATTCCACTGTTGTTTGGGAAGATGCAAATTGTTTCCAAGTAGCCGAACACAGACATTTCCAATCAATGATCTATTCATTTGGACAAGAGGACCCAGTTCGTTCCATGTAAACACAGCCCACACCGTTATCGAGCCACGACTAGTTCGCACAGTGTCTTGTTGACAACGTGGGTCCACACCCTAACCCTAACAACAGCTCTTACCAACTCAAATCGGGACTCATCTGACCAGTTCAAGCTTTTCCAGTCGTCTAGGATCCAACCGAAGTGGTCACGAGCTCAGGAGTGGCGACCACTCACGTCCATCGTCTGCTGCCATAAGCGATTAACGCCAAATTTCGCCGCACTGTACCAATGGATACACTCATCGAACATCCCACACTGATTTCTCGTTGTACTGCACACATCTGCAAAGACGTCAGTGGACACAACTACAACACAGAATAAAACAGGTCATTTTACATTACATTTGTCAGGTACACATAATTATTTAATGCAGTGTTGCTTTGTTTTAGCACTGTCAATGCTTCGCAAATGCCAGTGCTTTCGGTCGTTAAGTGAAGACCGCCGGCCACTGTGTCGTCCTGGTGAGAGATAATGCCTGAAATATGGTATTCTCGGCATATTCTTGACACTGTGAATTCCCTAACAATATACAAAATGGAGTGTCACATGCGTCTAGCTTCATCGACCATTCCGCCTTCAAAGTCTGTTAATTCCCGTTGTGCGGCCTTACTCACTTCGGACACCTTTTCACATCGATCATTTGAATACAAATGACGGCTTCACCAATGCAATTCCCTCTGTAAGTAGGCTGTTTAGGTTTTTTATTGGTAACGCCACCTCTGTGTAAAAATCACTGGCTGTGCTGTGTCTAGTTTGCATTGTTGTCTGCCATTGTAGTGTTGGGCAGCGGCAGCTGGATGTGAGTAGCGTGTAGCGTTGCGCAGTTGGAGGTGAGCCGCCAGCAGTGGTGGATGTGGGGAGAGAGATGGCGGAGTTTTGTAATTTGTCATGAACTGCTATATATATTATGACTATTAAGGTAAATACATTGTTTGTTCTCTATTAATATCTTTCATTTGCTAACTATCCCTATCAATAGTTAGTACCTTCCGTAGTTTGAATCTTTTATTTAGCTGGCAGTAGTGGCGCTCGCTGTATTGCAGTAGTTCGAGTAACCAAGATTTTTGTGAGGTAAGCGATTTGTGAAATGCATAGGTTAATATTAGACAGGGCCATTCTTTTGTAGGGATTATTGAAGGTCAGATTGCGTTGCGCTAAAAAAAATTGTGTGTCAGTTAAAGCACAGTCATGTATAATTCTTCAAAAAGGGGACGTTTCACCTCTTATACCTTGCGTAGGCGACGTTACCGCCATCTTTATATGTGCATATCGCTGTCCCATGGCTTTTATCACCTTAGTGGAAGACAGCAATGAAAATAATTAAAATATCTTAATATCTAGTCGTCCTCGTTCTGTTCGTTACCAATTTTGCTTTAGGTGTGTACAATTTAGAACAAACCAAAGAAGATTCCATAGATTGAAATAAAAATATGCTACGTCCAACGAATTTTACCTAAGGAGACAGGTCCTTGTCTTAATTTTATTAATCGAATTAAGGAAACTAACTGCTACCAAAAGTTTACAGCTTTCGGAGTTGCCCAGAGTAGTACGACTAAGTCTCAGAAGAATCGCCCAACTAGGAACTGTAATTACTGTTGGCCGCTCCCCTGTGTTTGCGTAGCGTTGTTGCCTAGGTTTAGTATGTGTCAACATAATCTTGAATAAAATATCTCTCCTGGACGTGTGATAAATTGGTCACTTTAGAAACATGCATATTATATAAGCATTAATAAAAACACTGCTTACGTTGAAACTGTTGTTATTCTGACATTATACAAGCGGGTTAAACTAAACTTTCGATGCTTGGGCCAGTGTAGACGTAAAACTATTTATCGTATGGATACCGAAATTTGTAGGAATGATGCTCAGACAGTGCGCTACAGGATTTTCGTTGTTAGAAGTGTTAGTTCCATGAGTTACCGTTAAGTGCCAGTACTGGTTCTGTGACGTACGATGAACTTTGACCCCAAGGGCCAAAGATATGCAGCGTGAACGGCACACGTTACTGCACTCTGCTTCGCCAAAATGTGATCGCTGCTGTACGAGGAGAGGTGCTTTGCACTGAATTGTTTTGACACATGATGGATCTCCACCTCACATAGCTCATGAGTTCACGTGGTTAGTCTGTAACACATTTGTAGGAAATCGAGTCATTGGCCGATCGTTCCGAATTGTGTGGTCACCAAGATCACCAGATGCGAACCCGTGTGATTTCTGGCTGTAGGGTTACCTGCAGGACAGGGTTTATCAACGGGCCACTAACACACGCTGGGAGTTGAAGATGGGCCCAGTGGGAGAGGTAGTCAACATCCCATCTGAGACGTTTCGGGGAGTGATAGAGCAGTCTCTGGTGATGGTCGTCACAATGAGCAAAGTACGTAATCCTGAATGTAAACATGATACTCAATTAACAAACGTTGCCCTCTCATGTGAAAATTAAACAGTTTCTTTCAATTACCTATTCGATTTTCCTCATCCACATGTCTTCACCAATATTTCCACAGAGTTTTGTTGTCCTACGATCACTCGTTTTTCATTTGGGCCCTCTCAAGTAGCTAAAGTTTAATTATAACCATCTTGTAAAATGTCCACCGCAGGAAAGGTCCCCTGCAGAGGCTACGAGAGCTGTTACCCTTTGGTTGAATTTTGACCAGACGGGGAAAAAGGTATGTCCACGAAATAAGAAAGAATATCTGTATGCCAGTGTTGATGTTGTTATACCGTATTAGGTATCTTTGACTTTGTCACCACTCCGATTTAAGTGTGACGCAATTATTAGGTAGTACTTTGAGAACTCACATCGATTTCACACAGCTTTCAATCACTAGACATTTCTTAGATACTGAACGTTGTGACTAATTTCCGTTATTGTTCATATTCGTATCGAAATACCTCGAACTGAAGAGCCACGAGTGTGTGTGTCTTGTGAAGGACTACAAAGAACGTCTTTATTCTTTTAAGCTTGATTATGGAAATGAAATATCCAGAGTTGGAGTACGTGATCCCAACGTGAGTGCTACACTCTCACGTAACATCAGGGAACTTATCGTTTATGTTTATAAAGCACACAGTCTGCGGTGAGAATGTATCAGTTTCACATGTTGTTGTTGTTGTTGCTGTGGTCATCATTCCGAAGACTGGTTTGATGCAGCTGTCTGCGCTAATCTATCCTGTACAAGTCTCTTCATTTCTGCAACCCACATCCATTTGAGCCTGCTTACAGTATTCAAGCTTTGGTCTCCTTCAAATTTTACACACCTCACTTGCGTCGCTCACCAAAGCGACGATTCCTTGAAGCCTCAAGACGAGTCCTATCAAGCGATCGGTTCTCTTATTTGTTTTTCCCCAGTTCGATTCACTACCTCCTGTCTCGTTATTCGACCTACTCATCTAATATTCATCTCCTGTAGTATCACATTCGAAATATTCTCTTCCTGTCTGCACTGCTTATCGATTACGTTTCACTTTCACACAGGTCTATACTCAAGGCAAATACCTTCATGAAAGTCTTCCTAGCACTCAAACTTTTCTTCAATATCAACAAATTTCTGCTTTTCTTGCTATTACCAGTCTGTATTTTATATCTTTACTAATTCGGCCATCATCAGTTTTCTTGCTGCCCAAATAATAAAACTCGTCTACCACTTTTGGTGTCTCACTTTCCAATTTAATTCCCTCGACGTCGCTGGTTTACTTCGACTACAATCCGTCCCCTGTGTTTAATATTTGTTGATGTTCATCCTGTAGTCTCTTCTCAAAACACTATCCATTCTCTTCAAAGACTATTCTGAATACTTCGCCTTGTCTGACACATGTGAAATTACATCAGCAAACGACAGAGTTTTTGCTTCGTTTCCATGAACTTTCATTCATTTTCCACAGCGTACAGATTTCAAAACATTGGTGATAGGCTACTATAATGTCTCACTACCTTCTCAACCACTGATTCATCTCCATGTTTTGGGACTCTTGTAACTGCTGTCTGGTTTTTGCACAAGTTGTAAATAACCTTCCGCTTCCTGTATTTTATCCTTGCTACCTTCAAAATTTCAAAGAGTGTAACCCAGTCAACATCGTCATTTTTTTTCTGAGTCTACAAATGCTATAAATGTAGGTCTGCCTTTCTTCTACCTAACGTCTAGTACAAGTCGTATGGTTAGTACTGTCTCGCGAGTTCCCACATGTCTTCGGGACCCAAACAGATTTTCTCTGAGGTCTGCATCTTCCAGTCTTTCAATTATTCGGTAAATAATGCGTGACGATATTTTGCAACAGTGGCTTTTTGAACTGATAGTTCGGTACTATTCACATCTACCAGCACCTGGCTTCTTCGGAATAAAATTTTCCTAAACTCTGAGGATGTTTCACCTGTCTCACGTAAGCTGCATACTAGGTGAGATAATTTTGTCATAGGTGGTTCTGAGGGAAAGTCGTCAAGTCTAGGGGGCATGTTTCCCTTTAGGTCTCTCAATGCTCTGTCAAATTCTTCTCCCATTTCATCCGCACCTGCTTGGCCCTCTCTTTCTATAATATTATCCCCTAGTTTATTTCCTTCATATAGATCCTCTACCCATTCCTTCCACTTTTCATAATTCACTTCTTTGATTAATACTGGACTTCCATCAGAGATCTTGACATTCATAGAAGTGCTTCTCTTTCCTCTATGTTGAAAAAAAAAACTCTTTGATGTACACTTGTTAATTTGCAAACTGTTAAAGAATTTATGCAATGATCAAAAAATCGGAGACTCTTAATTTGTGGACATGCCTCGTATTAGTGGCGTCACTTTGAATCTCGTATCAATCTAGTAGGGGCGATAAGCAATAAAATCCTGAACGGATCATATACGTTCAGCTGTATCGCTCTGTTCAATATTTATGACAATCTGCTTTGCTTACCTTTCTTTAGGGTGTGCTTGTTTGCTCTATAAAACTGTGAGTGATAGATATTGCGACGATAATCCATGTTGTTGCATGTTATGCGAAGATAACTATGTGGCGCCTACCCAGTTCAGCTATCAATACACAAACTGCCGCAAATAGTGAACAAACATCGCAGGTAGCAGCGCGCCCAAATGTTTGCAACAGAACGCTACCATCACATTTCTTTGAAGTTATTTCGCACACTTTTATGCAGAATCTAATTGTAAGCCACACTGTAGTACGTGTCATCTGCCTGGAACGTTCCAGTGTCTTGGAACCCATGTTAATAAGAAGAAATTGTAGCCACTGTTTAGGATACTGCTATGTCCATGCATTCGAATGTGATAACATTAGAGTAACATGTGCTTCATCAGAAAATGCGTGTTTTCACGGTCAATATCTCTATCCTCACTGACAGTGGTTTGTTGGCTTCAGGACATGGACCAAGGCGTATTTCTGTGTATAATGTGCCTCTCACAGTGCTGGAGACATCCTCAGGGACTTTAAACATGTATATCCTGTTCAGGCGGTTAAAACTGCTGAACTTATTACTGGCAACAGCTCAACAGTCGTATGGTCATACGACCGCTGCTAAAGATCTTGGAGTGGCGCTGATGTCTGTTATGGAGCTTGTACAACAGAAGAATCGCCTTCGTTTGATTTAATTAGCACTAAGCCTCGCAGCTTATTTAATTTCAATCGTTAGTTTTTTCTGTTCAAGTATTATTTTCAATTTCTGCGTGACTCAATAGTTCTTAGCATAATACTGGTTGCACCTCGATAAAATTTAGTCGGAGAATCAAATTTGATGGTTCCCTGGTTCCAGTAAACGATCTGCTACTTATCCATATCTGCCAGACGACACATGAATCGGTTGTTCGAAAAAAGAAACCAATTAAAAACCTCCTTTTGTGAGAAAATACAAAAGAAAAAACTTCCTTCCTGCTCTTGTTTTTAATTTTGTCTGAACCAAACCTTAGTTTGAGGTTCCTTGCATTAAACTCCCAACACAGTACCTTGGAAAGACGAATTGGGCTGCTCTTATGGAATAATCACACTGTTAAAAAACGGAGATTTTTTTCTCTTATTCAAACTGATTAAGAATTAGACATTAAGAATTCTTATTATGTCATAAATAATTATATTTTCACAAAAATTTAATCATAGGTCATACACAGGAACTGTCTGTGCTACTCACATGTTTTGAAAGCATTATATACGAAATTTATAGTAAAAATTTTTACTGTCATTCATTTTCACCGTCCTCTGCAGTAGCTATTATTGGTCTCATCAACAGTTCCTCACAACATGGTCTATATACGAATGCAATGTGTACAACTATCTTGCACGCATCTCTGATCTTCATGTTGAGTACTAGAATTTTTCTGGTGGAATGTTGGACACTGTTATTATGTACATGCTATTCATCATACCATGAAAGAGCTCAGATCCCAATAGCTTTTAGATAATAAATATTCTGCCTGTATTTGGAAATTGAAAATGAGTACATTTTCAGGGGTTTCGTTGTTGTCGTTGTAGCCAAACTAATGCACTTTTAAACCATCTGGAATAGTTACTACATGAATAACTGTTATTCGTTTACCTTTAATGAAGAACATTTAACACATACTCAGATATTAAACGTAAAACAATACTCTGATGCACGGCAAAGATGAGTTTCTGAGCAACTGAAAAGCAGATGCGGACAGCTGTTATAGCAACCATAGCGTTGAGAGTGGATGAAATATAAAGTGGAATATGTTCCATTCTTCAAACTAACGAATATTTCCAAGTCCGATTGAGTCGGCCCATGAGTGGTTTTCTTGTTACTTTTTACAACTCAAACGTGCTTCTATATGCTAACACGCCTCTGCTTAAAAAAAAAAAAAAACTGAAATTGGCTTTTTGACGCTTGTTTCATTCTTCAAACTACAGATTCAATTGCTCTTGTGTTCTTTAAGCTGGGAATTGATGCTGTTTTTGGTACTGTCTGTGTGCAAATGTTAACACGCGCAAGGGATTTTGGATACTTTTGCCTGAGGAAAAAACCATGTTGAGCGGTTTCGGCCTTTCTGGTGTCGCCTTTCGATTACCTGGCGGCTGTAGCTCGATCTGTCGTGTGATGCCCCTGTGGTTTGAGGCCACTAAGATCTTTACTCGAGGTTGTTGATAGAGGGGGGTTGGGGGGGGGGGGAGGGGGCGTGTTGTGGGGTGGCGAGTGGTAACGGAGCTAGGAGGACGGTATGAGAATTTTTGTGGGCCAATTTGAATCCGCAGCTGACTTCGAGTGGGGTCTTCGTGCGCAGCCTGTGGCAGCCAGCTCTGATACGTGACACACCGATGAGATAGGTGAAGCCAGTTTCGCTGTACTGAATTCTGGGCCCCTTTTGATCCCGGCATCCTTCAGCATCGAGTCGTGATCTTCAATTAATTTTTGGATTTTGAGGTCTTAACTGTTATGTCCTTATTGATACGCATAGGTCTGCTGCGAACAAAAAATGGCTGTGAGCACTATGCGACTTAACATAGGAGGCCATCACTCCCCTAGAACTTAGAACTACTTAAACCTAACTAACCTAAAGACATCATACACATCCACGCCCGAGGCAGGATTCGAACCTGCGACCGTAGCAGTCGCGCGGTTCCGGACTGAAGCGCCTAGAACCGCTCGGCCACCGCTGCCGGCCTGCTGCGAACGTAGCTATTTGTTAGCTGATATAAACTCCTGGAAATGGAAAAAATAACACATTGACACCGGTGTGTCAGACCCACCATACTTGCTCCGGACACTGCGAGAGGGCTGTACAAGGAATGATCACACGCACGGCACAGCGGACACACCAGGAACCGCGGTGTTGGCCGTCGAATGGCGCTAGCTGCGCAGCATTTGTGCACCGCCGCCGTCAGTGTCAGCCAGTTTGCCGTGGCATACGGAGCTCCATCGCAGTCTTTAACACTGGTAGCATGCCGCGACAGCGTGGACGTGAACCGTATGTGCAGTTGACGGACTTTGAGCGAGGACGTATAGTGGGCATGCGGGAGGCCGGGTGGACGTACCGCCGAATTGCTCAACACGTGGGGCGTGAGGTCTCCACAGTACATCGATGTTGTCGCCAGTGGTCGGCGGAAGGTGCACGTGCCCGTCGACCTGGGACCGGACCGCAGCGACGCACAGATGCACGCCAAGACCGTAGGATCCTACGCAGTGCCGTAGGGGACCGCACCGCCACTTCCCAGCAAATTAGGGACACTGTTGCTCCTGGGGTATCGGCGAGGACCATTCGCAACCGTCTCCATGAAGCTGGGCTACGGTCCCGCACACCGTTAGGCTGTCTTCCGCTCACGCCCCAACATCGTGCAGCCCGCCTCCAGTGGTGTCGCGACAGGCGTGAATGGAGGGACGAATGGAGACGTGTCGTCTTCAGCGATGAGAGTCGCTTCTGCCTTGGTGCCAATGATGGTCGTATGCGTGTTTGGCGCCGTGCAGGTGAGCGCCACAATCAGGACTGCATACGACCGAGGCACACAGGGCCAACACCCGGCATCATGGTGTGGGGAGCGATCTCCTACACTGGCCGTACACCACTGGTGATCGTCGAGGGGACACTGAATAGTGCACGGTACATCCAAACCGTCATCGAACCCATCGTTCTACCATTCCTAGACCGGCAAGGGAACTTGCTGTGCCAACAGGACAATGCACGTCCGCATGTATCCCGTGCCACCCAACGTGCTCTAGAAGGTGTAAGTCAACTAACCTGACCAGCAAGATCTCCGAATCTGTCCCCAATTGAGCATGTTTGGGACTGGATGATGCGTCGTCTCACGCGGTCTGCACGTCCAGCATGAACGCTGGTCCAGCTGAGGCGCCAGGTGGAAATGGCATGGCAAGCCGTTCCACAGGACTACATCCAGCATCTCTACGATCGTCTCCATGGGAGAATAGCAGCCTGCATTGCTGCGAAAGGTGGATATACACTGTACTAGTGCCGACATTGTGCATGCTCTGTTGCCTGTGTCTATGTGCCTGTGGTTCTGTCAGTGCGATCATGTGATGTATCTGACCCCAGGAATGTGTCAATAAAGTTTCCCCTTCCTGGGACAATGAATTCACGGTGTTCTTATTTCAATTTCCAGGAGTGTATTTCACCACCAGTTGGTTCGTTGAACTGTATCTGTTATTTGATTTTCTTGAGCCGATAGTGGCATTGGTTGTTTGTTAACAGGATATCTTCCCTGTATTGCGTTTGGTCTCAAAATTGGCAAGTGCTGATTGTGTAATTGGGTTTGACATCCTAGTTTTCTTTAGGGCGTTTTGCCGTCGTTGTAGAGGTGGTATCTTGCAGTAACGAGGGTGTACCGTTCTGCTAGTTATTGTTGCTTTTACGTAATTTACCTTACTGTGTTAATATTTCTTTGCCGAAAAGAGCCTTGGATGGCCGGCCTTCTGGTTGTAACCTTTCTTGGCCTTCCTGTATGGTGTAGTCTTATGCTTCTTGCTTATAAGCCTTCCGGTCCACCTCTTGTAAGGAGGCAATTCAAACTCTTGGTTACTTAATAGGAGAAGATATTCGTGAAGGCCTACCTGTTTTCTATTTGGTAGTCTTACTTAACTGAAGCTGTTATTAAAGAAGGCTTGCTTGTTTTACATTTGGTAATTTCGCATAACTGAAACTGTTATCACTGGAGGCCTGCATGTTTTCTACTTGTTAATCTTACTTAGCTGAAGCTGTTATCATTGAAGGTCTGTCTGTTTGTGTTTGGTAACTTTGCTTAACTGAAGCTGTTATTATTGAAGATCTGACTATTCGCTTTAATTAAATTAAGAGCTATTTCATAATGTGGGTTAGCTGACACTGACGCATGATGGTACATGGCCTCTAACTTTCCACCTTACACACCTTTATACGTAACTGTAGGGTTCATATGTAAAGGGAGAGACCTCCTCCCATTTGTAAGAAAAGATGACGGTACTTTTAGAACAAAATACTGACAAAGCTTTCAAACCGATAACACAGGAACACGAATATTTGCATATTGGACAGAACCTACACCCACCAATTATCACTGTAGGAGTACACAAAATTTCTTACACATTTGGTCACGTGTACATAGCAACTACTAACTGAAACGACAACAGGCAGCATAATGAAGCCAGAAACAATTGTCGTCTGGTCTACACGGATAAATTGACAGCAGCAGATCTTTTACTGTATCCAGAGAAGCACTGAATTCGATACAGTTTGTTTTCTGTACCACTCGGCATAGGTAGGACACAGTTTAAGATTACCCGCACTGGTAGACCAGAGTACGTTGGAACAAACAAGCGGGTCATGCGCTCGATGACGGCTGAATTCTCGAAGTGAACGGTTAGCCAGAGCGTAGCGAAAGATGTCGTAAGCATGTGTAAACATTCTAGGGAGCGATTCGAATCCAAACATGTAAACACATACGATAACAATCGTTCTGCTATTGAGGCCTTGTATAAGAGTCTTGAGAGAATAGTGAAAGCTCCCAGACAAGTGCGAGGCCGTGGTGGAAGTGCCAAAGTGTCATGCCTGTGGCGGGTGGGGGAGGGGGCGTTGCTTGGGAGTCAGCTGCAGCTATCGTATAAACTTCGAGTATCGCTGATCTTTTCCTCATATCAATTCTTGGGCTGGGTGGGGAATCCGGATCACTATCAGATAATAAAGCGTGTTTCAGTCGTGCGTTAGAGCAAACAGCATCACCACCTTTCCATCCATACTACGTTCAATTGGACATACACGACCCAGTTTATGTTCGTCTACAAACAGACTAAATCCTCTACCATATGACCGTATGTCATACCAGGCGAATGTGCGCTATCTCCGTGATTCCGTGCGTCTACGGCAGTCACCTGTAATAAGGCTAGCTTGGATTATTTGAGCTAGGTTTGAAATCATCTAATATACGGTAAAAGTTGCATAATTTTACATTCCTGTTAATTTTGGAGGTAATTGCTTTGGAGACTGAATTCCAGTTCATTCTGGAGCCCATCAACCCGTGCACTGTTAACACAGGGCATCAAGAACTACGTTCCTCTTTGATGTAAATCGAATACGCGAGACGAACAGATGTTGATCTGTAACGAATAAAACCTATGATAATTCGAACTCTGTCAGCTAATTACAGTATTAAATTACTACGCAATGTAAACTTACTGTTCGCGGTATAGTGTCTTGTTGCTGCTATTGTAGTTGATTGCATTTTCTATATGTCGATACGCTTTCACACCAAGTGTGTTTTGATTAAACAATCACCGTAGGCCGCTGTAACGTATAAATACAGAGCCCATTCCCACTGTACTAGCAGTTGCGAGAACTGTTTAACATCAAATTTTAGTTACTGCATAGAAATGATCGACGCTACCGATTGTCGTTTGCTGATCAGCTGAACCGGAAGATATATATATCTGTAAGTGTGTGTGCCGCGCGGGATTAGGAGATTAGCAGAGCGGTCTAGGGCGCTGCACTCTTGGACTGCGCGGCTGGTCCCGGCGGAGGTCCGAGCTCTCCTTCGGCATGGGTGTGTGTGTTTGTCCTTAGGATAATCTAGGTAAAGTAGTGTGTAAGCTTAGGGACTGAAGATCTTAGCAGTTAAGCCCCATAAGATTTCACACACATTTGAACTTTTTTTTTTTTTGCAAGTACGTGCTTGGAGAAGACGACGATAGCCAGGCAACTAGGTGTAAACGATACAAGCGCGTTCGTCGCTTAACCAAACGTAATGGCTAGGGAGTATGACCATCTCTTCAAAATACTCATTATAGGCGATAGCGGAAAGAGCTCTCTGCTCCTTAGATTTGCGGATAATACGTTTTCTGGCAGCTACATAACAACAATTGGCGTAGATTTTAAAAATACGAAGAATAACTTTTGGCTAATGTTTGTGTCCATTTTTTTTTCCTGCTGAAAATCTAAAGCTCTTCAGTTTCGGGAGTTTTAGAGCTCTTCAGTTTCGGGAGTCACTTCTTAAGTATTAGGCACGCCAGAGGTATCGATGAAAAGTTCCTAAACGTTAGAAACGCACAGGCAGCAATATTTCGGCTAAAGGTAAGAGTGTATGCATGGCTTGAAAGACAGGAGGAGGGAAAAGCAGGAAACCTAGAAAGAGCGAATGTGTCGCGGTGAGATTGCTGGTTAAAGTGCAGCTGAATTGTGGCTTGCCAACACACTGGAATGCGTAATATTGACGAGGTAGCTGTTTCGGTTTCAGCGGCAGCAGCGCTGTTACGCGGGAGGCTGACACGGGCGGGCAGTCCACGTGTGGCTGGGTGCGAAGCACGGCTGCCCGCAACCCACGCCAGCAGCGAAATCTGTCAATCGCGACGGCGCTTTCAGAGTTAATTAAACAGCCAAATTAGCGGCATAGCTGCGGCCGCCGCCCGGACGGCTCTAATTAAATTGTTTCAAGCAGATCAGCCAGCTCACCCGTCCGCTGGCTGTCCACTGTGCGACGCCGCACGTACCGTAACTTAATACCGAGGGCGGGCGCTGCTGACCGCTCGCGCCACTGCACCACGGTGCTGCTCTGCCGGCTGCAGGCGTCCACAAGCACATTGTACTAAATCCACTTTCTGCTGAAAATGAGTTGTTGTTAAAACACGGCCAAAACGGTTTGTGTCAGCCCATAAAACGTACCTGCAAAATAGCCTACAGGTGCAAAAGTCGTTATTTTCACTTCTGGCTGCAAAGCAAAACTGAGTGAATCAATTGTGTGATTAAGTATCAGATCTCGATGTACCCTTTGCAAGCACCATTATCTAAGAAGTTTAGAAGATACAAGACTATCTTTGTAGAAGTTATGTACACTACTGACCATTAAAATTGCTACACCACGAAGGTGACGTGCTACAGACGCGAAATTTAACCGACAGGAAGAAGATGCTGTGATATGCAAATGATTAGCTTTTCAGACCATTCACACAATGTTGGCGCCCGCGGCGGCACCTACAGCGTGCTGACATGAGGAATGTTTCCAATCGATTTCTCATACACAAGCAGCAGTTGACCGGCGTTGCCTGGTGACACGTTGTTGTGATGCCTCATGTAAGGAGGAGAAATGCATACCATCACGTTTCCGACTTTGATAAAGGTCGGATTGTAGCCTATCGCGATTGCGGTTTATCGTATCGCGACATTGCTGCTCGCTTTGGTCGAGATCCAATGACTGTTAGCAGAATATGGAATCGGTGGGGTCAGGAGGGTAATACGGAACGCCGTGCTGGATCGCAACGGCCTCGTATCACTAGCAGTCGAGATCACAGACATCTTATCCGCATGGCTGTAACGATTCGTGTAGCCACGCATCGATCCCAGAGTCAACAGATGGGGACGTCTGCAAGACAACAACCATATGTACGAACAGTTCGATGACGTTTGCAGCAGCATGGACCACCAGCTCGGTGACCATGGCTGCAGTTACCCTCGACGCTGCATCACAGACAGGAGCGCCTGCGATGGTGTACTCCACGACGAACCTGGGTGCACGAATGGCAAAACGTCATTTTTTCGGATGAATCCAGGTTCTGTTTACAGTATCATGATGGTCGCATTCGTGTTTGGCGACATAGCGGTGAACGCACACTGGAAGCGTGTATTCGTCATCGCCATACTGGCGTATCACCCGGTGTGATGTTATTGGGTGCCATTGGTTACACGTCTCGGTCACGTTCGCATTGACGGCACTTTGAACAGTGGACGTTACATTTCAGATGTGTTACGACCCGTGGCTCTACCCTTCATTCGATCCCTGCGAAACCCTACATTTCAGCAGGATAATGCACGACCGCATGTTGCAGGTCCTGTACGGGCGTTTCTGGATACAGAAAATGTTCGAAATGTTCGACTGCTGCCCTGGCCAGCACATTGTACAGATCTCTCACCAAATGAAAACGTCTGGTCAATGGTGGCCGAGAAACTGGCTCGTCACAATACGCCAATGACTACTCTTGATGAACTGTGGTATCGCGTTGAAGCTACATGGGCGGCTGTACCTGTACGCGCCATCCACACTCTGTCTGACTCAATGCCCAGGAGTATCAAGGCCGTTATTACGGCCAGAGGTGGTTGTTCTGCGTACTGATTTCTCAGGATCTATGCACCCAAAATGCGTGAAAATGTAATCACATTTCAGTGTTAGTATAATTGTCCAATGAATACCCGTTTATCATCTGCATTTCTTCTTGGTGTAGGAATTTTAATGGCCAGTAGTGTATTTTGTCTGTGCAATGCTCTTTTCCCAGCTTATTACTTTATGGACGTTAGTTCTGAGACTGTGTGTGACAGTTTCGTCAAGCTGTTCCTGCTGCATGCTATCGTGAAAGAGGAACAGTAGAACGACAGCTTTTTAAGTAGCCATATTGGAGCGTTTTTCTTGGCTTGGCTTGTTTGTGAGTGCACGGAGAATGTTTTTGGATTTTTTGTTGGATAAAATATCAAGATGCTTTATCAATTCCTCCTTAATCATAGTAGCGGGCTACCGTGGCACTGAACACTACTCTGTCACGTCGCAGTAGCTCATGACGTGCAGTTCTTGTACTTTGGAGGTTGCATCTTGTGTAGCGAGTGTCTTGAACTGGCGTGTCCGCCGGCGCACTTCACGGATGCCTCGGGGAACGCACAGTGGTGTGCCACATGCCCCACTCCTGGGCAGCGGAAACACTAGGCGTCGCCTTTTGTTCCACATACGTTCAACAGTGACATATGAGTCGGCCATCATCTTCGCCGAAAAGACATTCTTCTTCTCCTGGTTATTATTGGCGATTGCTGGGAGTGGAGATGGCTCTCCCTGTGTCTGCTCGTGTGACTATGGCCTCGCGTCGGTAGACCGTTCGCCAGCTGCAAGTCTTTCTATTTGACGCCACTTCGGTGACTTGCGCGTCAATGGGGATGAAATATTGATGATTAGGACAATACAATGCCCAGTCCCTGAGCGGAGAAAATCTCCGACCCAGCCGGGAATAGAACCCGGACCCTTAGGATTGACATTTTTTCGCGCTGACCACTCAGCTACCGGAGGCGAACTCCCTGCGTGTGGTTGGATTTGATGTCAAATTTAGTCATTAAATCGTTTTCTTTTGTCCATTATATAAGTATTAAGTTTACACATATGTTACGATAACATATGTACATCCATCTCTCGGTGAACCCAAATTATTGTGGGTAATAACCAGTGAAAGGAAAGACGAATATTTCAGGAATTGCCAGAAAAACACTCGTTAGGTAAACATAAATCTGTGATGAAAAGTAATTTCGAATGTCTACCATACGAAGGAAGCAAAAAGTTTTTTGCCTTTCCTGAAAAAAATTTGCTGGTGCGCTCACTGCAGTTTGCGTCTGGACGCCTCTTACAAGGAAACCTCCCCATCGCACCCCCCTCAGATTTAGTTATAAGTTGGCACAGTGGATAGGCCTTGAAAAACTGAACACATATCAATTGCGAAAACAGGAAGAAGTTGTGTGGAACTGTGAAAAAATAAGCAAAATATACAAACTGAGTAGTTTAACGGATGATAGGCAACATTAAGGACGATGAGAACGCAGGAGTGCCGTGGTCTCCTGGTAACGTGAGCAGCTGCGGAACGAACGGTCCTTGATTCAAATCTTCCATCGAGTGAAAAGTTTAATTTGTTATTTTCAGTTTATGTGACAAACTCTTATGCTTTCATCACTTTTTTGGGAGTGATTATCACATCCACAAGAAAACCTAAATCGGGCAAGGTAGAAGAATCTTTTTACCCATTCGCCAAGTGTACAAGTTAGGTGGGTCGACAACATATTCCTGTCATGTGACGCACATGCCGTCACCAGTGTCGTATAGAATATATCAGATGTGTTTTCCTGTGGAGGAATCGGTTGACCTATGACCTTGCGATCAAATATTTTCTGTTCCCATTGGAGAGGCACGTCCTTTCGTCTACTAATCGCACGGTTTCGCGATGCGGTCGCAAAACACAGACACTAAACTTATTACAGTGAACACAGATGTCAATGAACGAACGGACAGATAATAACTATACAAAAATAAAGAAAGTAAAACTTTCAGTCGAGGGAAGACTTGAACCAAGGACCTCTCGCTCTGCAGCTGCTCACGCTACCACGGGACCACGGCGCTCCTAAGCTCATATTGTCAATTATGATGCTTATGTGGCCCATGGACTACTCAGTTTGTATATTTTGTTATTTTTTCACAGTTCCACACAACTTCTTCCTGTTTTCTCAATTGAACTGTGTTCAGTTTATCAAGGCCTATCTACTGTGCCAACTTATAACTAAATCTGAGGGGGGTGCGATGGGGAGGTTCCCTTGTTAGAAATTTTTACGATGAGACGAAACTACAATCGTCTGGCCATAACTGTGGGTTCTTATATTGCTCTGGGAGATAGTTCACCTGAAATATATATTACAATAAAGATTTACCTAACTTGATATAATCCTTTGCCACAGCAGTGCTTGATAATTTACATTAAAACACCACTTAAGGCACTAATTAACAAACTGTTCTCTTGAAGTACAATGTTGAACATTTACAAAAGCACACTTCTGAGACTTGACTGTTTAGTCCTACTCAGTGATGCTGACTACTTCATCTGAGGTCACGAACTGGTGCAGAGCACTTCCATGCTCGACGTTGACCTCCGAGCGAGGGTACTGCTGTGCTGAGAGAGAGAAGCCGTCACTTCCTCAACCTCTCACTCTCGTCGTTGCGGGTTGCAGCGAGGCATCGCTAATGTCTGTGCTATCCATGTACTTTGCCGACTGTGTTTGGGCACCGCAATCTTCTGATGATAGCACACGAACCACTGTGAAATGAATGGTAGAGGATACTGAAAAGCATGTTGCGATCTCTTCATGCTCCAGTCGCGTATGGAGCACGGGAAAACTGATTGCTTAAATGTCTCTTTGTGCATTGTGCTACGAGTAATCTTGTATTTATGTCCCATCCAGGAGTGATACGTAGGGGTTTGTGGTACATTCTCGGATTCCTCGCTTAAAGCTCGTTCTTGAAATTTTGTACAGCTTTCACGAAATAATTGGTATCTATGTTCTAGCGTTTGCCAGATCAGTGTCTTTAGCATCTTCGTGGTGTTTTCTCGTGGACCACACATACGTGCGAAGATTCATGCTGCCCTTCTTTGCATACGTCCAATATCTCCTGTCAGTTGTGTTCAATATAGATCCCACACCCTTCAGCAACATTATAAGATTAGACACACAAGTGTGAACAGTCTCCTGGTACAATACTTTTCCCTACTACTTGGCCGCGGTTTTTGCAGTGTACACTTATATATTTATGTACATTTAAAACAAGTTGACAGTATCTGCAACACTATGAAATCAAATAAATATCGACCTTAATATTCGTGTAGTTTTTTCAGACAGCACTTCGTTATAGCCTTCAGTCTATGCACCTGTGAGAACATATGGTGACATGAACAGCCACGAGTCTGTTGGATTGTAACTACAATGCATTGAGGATGGCTATTTATAGCCGAAATCTAGATTTACAAGTACAATAAAAAGTAATGGAATTGCGACTCACTGCTGTGTGCCTCTCCTTCCATACAATCTACAATCGCTGTGCATAACGGTTCGTGATGGAATCATAATTGGTTAATAGTCAATTACATAATCTACAAAATCCTCATGTTTCTGTAAATATTGTCTGTCAGACCATTATTGTACACACGGACCGCAAGAGGACCTATACACTTTTCTGCGTAACGACTGAATTACTTTTGAATTAGTTGATGACTCTGTATCTTTTATCTAAGATGCAGAGTCATCAACTGATTTAAAAGTAACATCAGTCGTTACCCAGAGTAAAAGTCCCTTGTCCTCTTTTGCAATAAATTACTAGACCAGTTTTATTTTATACCCGATATGACCTTGCGTTCGTTAATAAACGTTGGGGTAGTATCCAGGCAAGTGCTTTTCGGCAGGCTAGTTTGGATTGGATTGATTTGGTGGAAGAGATCAAACAGCGAGTTCATCGGTCTCGTCGGATTAGGGAAGGATGGGGAAGGAAGTCGGCTGGGCCCTTTGAAAGAAACCATCCCGGCATTTGCCTGAAGTGATTTAGGTAAATCACGGAAAACCTCAATCAGGATGGCCAGACGCGATTGAACCGTCGTCCTGCCGGATGCGAGTCCAGTGTGCTGACCACTGCGCCACCTGATTCTTGATCTATGGCATTCAGGATGTCATGTTAGTAAAGCACAAAATAACTTTAGAATGATAGTAGTTTTAGGAATCTATGCTGGTTGCTATGACGGGAGTCACTCTCTTCGAGATATCTCCTTAACCTCAGAATATGTTCTTACATTCCACACTCAATCTACAGTCAATCGAACTGCATGGTAGTTTTATGGATCACTTGTGCACCCTTCTAGAAAGATGAGACCTGCACTTTCTTCAAACTATTGGACACTATTTTTTGTTTGAGGGATTGTGGTTAAGAGAGGGGCCAGCTCATCCTAAAATTCGTTAGATAATCTGATAGGGATACCATTTGGTTATGGAGCATTCTCCTCTTTTGTCGATTTCAGCTTTTTCTCAACGTCTCTGACACTAATATCTATATCACTCATACTTTCAGTGGTACGAGAAATAAATCGTACCAAACAGTCCCAGGTTTTGCTTCGTAAAAGGTCATTTTGGTTTCATAGTGCCTAGACTCTAACTCTGATACCACTAAGAGCATTTATATGTGACCAGAATATATTTCTGAGCATGTACGTGTGTGAAACGGCACAAAATAGACACAAGCGGGCATCCTGGAAGGTGCAGGAGAGAGGAAGATGAACAATTACAAAGTACTGCACGTACAACAAACTGTGGTTTGTCTGATGTCGCTGTTCTTGTGTCGCGTCATTTGCAAGAATACGCTCTGCAATGCTCAGGGCATATACGTCATCTAGAGATAACAAGTAGCAAGGATCGACTGCGTAGTAGCTGTATGATGTTCCAACTTACCCCAGCTGCTTGTTGAACAATAAAAAAGTTACTTGTTAAGAAAGACGAGTCTAGGAAGTCTCGCTTTTGACGAAGCCCACACAACACATTATGAACATTTGCGACGTATTGCGAAGCTGTATTCAGGAATTCACAGGGAGTTATTTATTTACGATCCAAGCCAGACTACTCCGAAGTGTGCCAAGTAGCTGCACTGTAACACAAAAAATAGCGATTCAGTAACTTGTTGCTCCACCTCTGGGTCTTATGCAAGCAGTTATTCGGCGTAGCACTCATTGATGGAGCTGTTGGATGGACTCCTGAGGGATATAATGATAAATTCTGTCCAGTTGGGGAAATGATCGTCAAAATCCCGAGATGGTTGCACGCCCTGCCTGTAATGACGAAACGTTCTCAGCTGGGGAGATATGTGGCGTTGATGGTAGCCAAGGTAAGGTTTGCCAAATACGAAGACAAGTAGCACAAACTCTCACTGAGTACAGGCGGGCATTATGTTGGTTAAATGTAAGCCCAGGATGGCTTGCCACGAAGGGCTACAAGACGAGATTCACAAAAAGGGACTGAGCTCAAAGCGCCCATTATACCGACTACCACTGACCTTTGTACACCAAGAAGCTCCTTGTCAGTGATGTCGGGCACATTGACTGGAGTAGAAGTGTCTTCAGTGATGAGTCGCTCATCGAACTGAAACCCGATGATCAGTGGAGGCCCTAGACAGCGGCAGGATATCAAACTGACTGTCGCCCGCCATATGGCCTGACATTCAGTAGTGATGGTCTGGGGTGGCATTTCATTTTATAACAGGACCCCTTTGCTTGTCAAAAGCGGTGCCATTACAGCGCGGTGCGTCGACGACATTCTACGCACCGTTTCGGTAGCTTTTATGGCTAACCGACCTGGGCTTATATTTCACCAAGAAATGCCGTCCCACATACGGTGAGAGTTTCTGCTGCTTGTACGATTCATGCTTTCCAAACCCTTCTTTGGCTAGTGACGTCGTCGAAACTCTCCACAAGTGAAAATGTTTGGAGGATTGTGGGCAGGGCCGTGGAATCAGCTAGTGGTTTTGACGGTCTAATTCGACAGTCGGACAGAATTTGGCTCTCTGTCCGTAAGGAGGACATCTAACGGCTCTATGAGTCAATGCCATACCGAATAACTGTTGCGTAAAGGTCAGACGCGGACCAACGCCTAATTGACTTGCTCAGCATGTGAAGCTCTTTGTACTGAATAAATCATCCAATCTGTCTGCACGTGTGTATTGTATCTACCGATATCCGTCCCAGTCGGATAATTATTTCGTGTTAGAGTGTATTTCATTCCCTTATTTAACTCAAAATGCAGGTTATAAATACATTGTTAAATATCTACAGTTCTCCCATTTTTCTCGCCTGTAACTGATTTACAACTCCATAAATTTAATCGTTTGTTGACGACCATCAACACTCCATCACCCAACAGTAAAAACGGCTAATAGTACAGGAGGGTCACAACATTAATGTCTAGAAGCTGCAGGACGGCAAGGTTTACCACCACGACACAACTACTTCAGTTCTTCGAAGGACGACAGCAGATTACATTAAACCGGTTTTAACCAAGCTAATAGAATTAATCTGCTGCGTGGACACGTTTTCACCCGCCTACTTGACAGTTACCAAGATTTTCGTCGGTTCTAAGGCGGTGACGAGATATATCTGTGTAAGAACGCCGCAAGTATTGGGATAGATAATTCATCGTCGTGCTTATGAAAAAAATGTTCGTATTTAACGGAGTGCTCTGCTTAATTTATTTTCCAAATGAGGAGAACAGACAACTCTTCTCTTGAAATTTCAGTTTTCTGCGTCACTGGTGCAGAGTAAGAACGAAAGTAGACCACCGCTTACGTTGTGTTTCGCAATTTCCGCAATTCTTGCAAGAGCGTCCGTTGCACAGAATGCGGACCAGTGGTGCCTGGAGCAGTACTACTGGGGTTGCCTCTCGTATACACTCCCCTTGGATCTAATGGAGCGGCACACGTGCACGGAGCTGCTGGAAAATTTTATGCTTTGCGCTACTGCCCGTATTTACTCTGAAAGGTAGCCCAGAAGAGGTAGAAATGAAATAAAAGCAACGATCCTCGCCGTGCCTCGCACAGCAGTAATATAGCTGTGCACATAGTACGAGCTGAATAGCACTGTTCCCTCGTAGTTGCCTTCATATGCTGCCGCACTTCAGTACGACTGCTTTCTTTTTTTGTTCTAGAACATGAGCCTTACTGCAGATACGACCGCAACAAATTGCCGTTCTGACAGAATACGTATCGTAAAATCAGTTTTTGATGTCCTGACATTTCCACGGCATATGATAAATAAAGCACTCCTTCAAATAATACGTACATTCTATCATATAAAAGCGACATTTCATTTAAAATCAAAATATATTTTCCAAAATTACGATAAATGCAATAATTTAAATATAACAAAATGCGCTACCTGGAAAAGGGAGTGAAGCACCCAGAAGGCATGATCGAACGCTGACGTACATTCGCACTCATACATACAACCGGCGCGTATGTAAATGATGAGAGATGCTGTTGTGGCGTAACAAGCTAGTTACGCCACACTGAGAAGGGAGCCGAAAGGCACGCGTACACACACGCCGACTGGCGTCAAGTCTGGAACAGGATACGTTATGACTGCTATCAAGAAAATACGTAGCTTTGGAATATACTTAACTTTATTCTTTGTTGGTTTACAACGTTCTTCTTGAGACATTTATACGATAACTCTCAAACTAGGTAAGGCTAATGGCGCCTTGCTAGGTCGTAGCCATGGACTTAGCAGAAGGCTATTCTAACTGTCTCTCGGCAAATGAGAGGAAGGCTTCGTCCGTATTGTCGCTAGCAATGTCGTCCGTACAACTGGGGCCGAGTGCTCGTCCGTATCTCGAGACCTGCTTTGTGGTGGCGCTCGGTCTGCGATCACACAGTGGCGACACGCGGGTCCGACATGTACTAAATGGATCGCGGCCGATTTAAGCTACCACCTAGCAAGTGTGGTGTCTGGCGGTGACACCACAGATGCGATTCTCTGTGACAAGTAAAACTCCATCGTTGTTGTTCGTGCTTCATGTTGTTACCAGGCCAGTAGGTGTGACATAAAATTACGTAAACTGCGACGGTGATTTTGATCTCGTTGACTAAGGTATTATAACTACTAGGATTGCCCAGAAAGTAATGCATCACATTTTCTTCTCAGCCGAAAACAACGCTCAGAAAGGAGTGCACATACTCCAGGGGCATGCGCGCCATCACAGCCACGAGCCGCCGCCAGATGCAGGTGAAAGTTGCCTCTATTTTAGAGTTTACAGTCAGTGTTATATTGATGTCACAGAACTCCAAGGCGCGCTCATACTGGTTTCATGCGCAAGACGCCTCTGGAAAGCACATGTCTTTACCGTTGATGACAGAGTAGCACAGAGCGCATTGTTCCTACCTGGACATGAGAGACACGTCTAACAATGCTCAACTGCCCAGCGTGACTGACGCAATGCCTCGAAGGGCGCGCACGTAGCTACAAACAATCGGAAGCGCATCTAACCAGGTTCTCACTCTTATGCTGATGTCACATGGCTAAGTAAAATCAGAAGCGAGTCGACCTCTCGGAAATAGTTAACACTCGCTTTCTTGATGTCTCAGCATATCTGCACGGAAATTCTTGCCCTAACAGGACCTGTTTACGACAATAGCGCAGAATAACATCGAATACAGTCTTCCCCACAGGCCTAACGTGGTACCCCAACCATCATGTGTTACCCTTCCTGCGTTCAATACACACGAATGTTCCCTCCGCTATGTAGAGGCTCCTCAATCCCAGCACTAAAGAATGTGTTGTGAATGAATCGAGTATTATGATTAGCTCTTATCAAATTTACCCTCCTAATTACTGATGCAACCAGTGTGCAACACCATCTGCCTTTTCTTTCTTTCCGCAGACTAGATTTTCAGCGGGGAAAAAAAACTATTTTACACAGGTAGTCACGTTGCATCGACTATAAAGCCCTGCAAAGTATCATACATAAAATCTTAACGGAAATATTCGTACTCAATTACACTGCTCTCCCACCGAGGACTTGAGCTGGAATATTAAGACGTGAAACTGATTTCCGACCCATCAATATACCACCGCATACCGTGCTGATGTACACTACTGGCCACTAAAATTGCTACACCTCGAAGATGATGTGCTACAGACGCGAAATTTAACCGACAGGAAGAAGATGCTGTGATATGCAAATGATTAGCTTTTCAGAGCATTCACACAAGGTTGGCGCCGTTGGTGACACCTACAACGTGATGACATGAGGAAAGTTTCCAACCGATTTCTCATACACAAACGGGAGTTGACCGGCGTTGCTGGTGAAACGTTGTTGTGATACCTCGCGTAAGGAGGAGAAATGCGTACCATCACGTTTCCGAGTTTGTTAAAGGTCGGACTGTAGCCTATCGCGATTGCGGTTTATCGTATCGCGACATTGCTGCTCGCCTTGGTCGAGATCCAATGACTGTTAGCAGAATATGGAATCGGTGGGTTCAGGAGGGTAATACTGAACGCCTTGCTGGATCCCAACGGCCTCGTATCACTAGCAGTCGAGATGACAGGCATCTTATCCGCATGGCTGTAACGGATGGTGCAGCCACGTCTCGATCTCTGAGTCAGCAGATGGGGACGTTTGCAAGACACCAACCATCTGCATGAACAGTTCGATGATGTTTGCAGCTGCATGGACTATCAGCTCGGAGACCATGGCTGCGGTTACCGTTACGCTGCATCACAGACAGGAGCGCCTCCGATGGTGTACTCAACGACAAACCTGGGTGCACAAATGGCAAAACATCATTTTTTGCGGATGAATTCAGGTTCTGTTTACAGCATCATGATGGTCGCATCCGTGTTTGGCAACATCAGGTGAACGCACAATGGAAGCGTGTTTTCGTTATCGCCATACCGGCGTATCACCTGACGTGATGGTATGGGGTGCCATTAGTTACACATCTCGGTCACCTCTTGTTCGCATTGGCAGCACCTTGAACAGTGGACGTTACATTTCAGATGCGTTACGACCCGTGCCTCTACCCTTCGTTCGATCCTTGCAAAACCCTACATTTCAGCAGGATAATGCACGACCGCATGTTGCAGGTCCTATGCGGGCCTTTCTGGTTACAGAAAATGTTCGACTGCTGCCCTGGCGAGCATATTCTCCAGATATCTCACTAATTGAAAACGTCTGGTCAATGGTGGACGAGCAGCTGGCTCGTCATAATACGCCAGTCACTACTCTTGATGAACTGTGGTATCGTGTTGAAGCAGCATGGAGAGCTGTACCTGTACACGCCATCCAAGCTCTCTTTGACTCAATGCCCAGGCGTATCAAGGCCGTTATTATGGCCAGAGGTGGTTGTTCTGGGTACTGATTTCTCATGATCTATGCACCCAAATTGCGGGAAAATGTAATCACGTGTCAGTTCTAGAAGAATATTTTTGTCCAATGAATACACGTTTATCATCTGCATTTCTTCTTGGTGTAGCAATTTTAATGGCCAGTAGTGTATGTCGCAGTGGATCAACAATGGGATGATGTGTGAAGATGATAGACAGTATAACCTATTCCACAAGTCTACCGTCATTCACTTGCTTTAGTACGCTTAAACTACCAAGAAATTACGGAATAGATCTTTCGCGCGATGGCAACGTTTCGGCCGCAACGCGCGAGGGTAACAAATCACGACACGATTTTTTTTTCTACTATGAAAACCAAGAAATAATGCGCACAGCAGAGGCAGGAAACATGGAAAATCTGACAGTGAACACAACACATTCTGTCATCATACCTGAGCCATCCTCTGTTTCGTCGCTGCCGCGCTGTGTGATACTCACTTTTGCTCACAGGGCTCAGATTAACAGCGAAGCTAATGGACCATAAACATGGAGGTCCTCGTGACACGCGACGATGCCCACCTTTTTTGAGAGCAGTCCACCTGCGACTCTGAGTTCTACCGTGGCAGATGAATAAATTCCGCCGAATGGAAATTTACTGCTGTGTCCAGCCATTTTCCACTGTTTCCCGATTTACAACCCAGACCGGCCGAGTAATGTCCTTTACCGTCCATCTAAATCAACTTGCTCGCGCGGAGCAAGCTCTCACAAAAGTTTTTGCTTCTGCCCTTGTTTTTTATTTGCTTATTCCACTTGGTGTATGTGTCTCTCTGAATCTAATCTGGCAGTTATCATCAACAGTTTATCGTCCATTGATTTGTGTCATACACTGAACGTAAAAAAGCAAAGAACAGTGAAGCAAAAAGTTCGCACATTGGTAACGTCATTCGTATGTGGGGAGTCGTTAACGTTCCATGCTCAACGGTTGAGAACACTATGTCACCCGGTACTTTGTTAAACAACGTATTTCAGTGCACAACATGGTATCCAGTTCCAACGAAGTCATCGTCAACTATGTGTTAGAGAGAATAGTGATAATTTGGATCTAAAAATAAACTAATATCAAGTTGTCGCTGTTGCTGTCTTCAGTCTACTCTGTGATAGCCAACTCATCTCTGCTCAACAACTGCAAACTACGTCCAATTGAACACATTTACTGTAGTCAAGCTTTGGTCTGTCTCTACAATTTTTAACCCACTCACTGCCATTCATTAACAAATTGAAAATTCCTTGATCCTTTCAACTTCGGCTATCATCACCTTTTTACGTGCCCAAAAATCAGAACATTATCACCACTTTTTTTGTTTCATTTACTAATCTAATTCACTGAGCGTAGCGTGGTTTGATTCAACTACATTCAGGTAGCCTTCTTTTGCTGGTTTTTATGCTGCAGGCTTAAGGTTACAATAGAGTTCTGTTGTGGGTTGTTTAACCACGAGCTTTTAATTTTTGTTTTATTAAACAACAATGTAAAACAGAGTGCATATCAATACAGTGAATCCTTGCACTCAACCCCTTGCAATAATTAACTTCTGATATCAAGTGACATACGAAAACGAAACGGTTATTCGTCCCAGACTAATAAAATAATGTTGTCTCCAAAGTGGACAATATACAGTAAAATCTCATCCTAAGACAGATCGATACGTTATACAGATATGAAAATATTGCTTTTGCCAACAGATGGCTTCATAAGAGGGTAACAAAATAAAAATCAAAACAGCAACGCGCACAATGGTTCTCAACAAATGTTCACAGTCCACTGCTATAAAAACCTCCACCGTATCTCAGAGAGGCAACAGGACAATACAATGTACATGGATATACAACCTACAGTAGTATCTTCTAGGAAAATGCACAAATAAGCAACAGGTGCAATGACTTAGCACTAATTAACAATGTCTGACAACGCCTTGCCATGTTTCCAGTTACAAAACGATAATGGTACACTGAGATAACACCTGGACCACCTCATGAAACTCTTCCTCTCTGAACTTCTTCACATCAACGAACAGTATCTGGTCGATTTCAGCAACTTTTGGTGGTCGAAACTCTGAGAACTACGAGTGCTCATCAGATGGAATTGCGACACACACAAAAGCACACAAATACCGTCTGCTACCACACGTTGACAATGTCCGCTTTACAGTCGACCACACCCACTGCTGCTACTTCCACGCTGCTCCCGGCTCCACAGCACCCTGATTTCCCAGGGACTGATTTCCTTGGTGGCTGTCGGAAAGCCCTCACTGACTGCCACACAGACTAGCCACGTCGAAGAGGAACGAGTATGGTCGGCGTGTCGTACGAGGCCCCAGCACCACACCATGATTTTTGTCTGACCTTCGGCGATGGTTCAAAATGATATGTACGTTTCAGTTCCATAGTTCTGACTGCCTGCCAGAGGAGTCTTGACAAGGCATTGCCTCGGCCAGCCCATAGCTATGCACCCTTTGGTGAGACTATATAGCGTGACATACGGTAGCGCGACTGGCTGGTTGGTCGGGAGATGAACGTGCCACAAAGTTGGTCGCCAACTCCACCTCACAAGTAGGAGCGGCAGCCACTGTAGAAACACTACAGTAATAGTAAATATGACAAGTACGAGAAGAACAAGACCTGTGCCTCCCACGGAAGCACCAAATAAATACACAATACAGCGATCATTTAAGAGTGGATCTTCTCTGGCACTCCTACTCCTCATGGACAGTAACCAGCCGGACAATCCATGTCACACCCTTGAGGAGAGATTCACAGGCATTTAGACAGGGACATACAATCACAGCTACTGATGCAAGCTCGCAAATTATTCCTTCTGTACAATAATTCTTGCTACTCCTTAGATCAAACTGTATCAGGCATGAGGGTAAAAATTTGCAATATTTCCCAGTCACGCCATTTCCTTACATGCCCTATGACATTCAGACCTGCACTTCAGTTTCTGTACAATATGTGGGTAGCTTTTGCGCCCCATATGTTATCGGTGCTACCTCCAGAATTTGAAAAAATATCTTGTCAACCTTATCTAAACATTTTATTAAATATAAAAATGATATAAATGTAAGCGTTTCCGTCAGTTTATCTTATGTGATGAGTCCGGTTTCTATAAAGTTTTTCGCTCACTGTATTTTATTCACACTGCCTTAAATGTTTCAGTGAGTGTGTGCAAGTCATGATTGTCAAAAGCTCTCTCTAAATCAAAAGCTGCTATAAACTTAAGTTTGCCTTCCTTGGACCTATCTTCTAGAATGGTTCTTAGGGTCAGTACCACCTCACGTGCTCTTACGTACTATCTTAACTATATTTCTTTCAGGTATTTGGCAGCAGAAAAATGCTACCAAACTCTAACAAGTTCCTTCCAAGTCTAGCAGAATTATACAAGAAGTACTGACCGCGTTTATCTACAAACCATCTCTTTACTTATTACCCTGTTGGTTGAACAGAAAAAAGATTTAGAACAAGCAAAGAAATTTTCTACCAAATGGCATTTTTCCAACTGTGAAGTCGCAGGAGCATTACTTTCCGTGAGTGGCTCATTGCAGTTTTCGTTGGCTAGACACCATGCGGCAAAACTGCGTAGAATCCCACTGCCTCCCGGCTTCCATCGCAACACACTGGTTACATGTGCAGTGCTGCGGCGGATCTGCACCATCTGCGCGTCACAGTTCAAACTCAAATGCGCCTATGGGAGCAAGCTGTCCATCTCGACGAGGGGGGGGGAGGGTGGGGTGGGAGGGGGTGGGAGGGGGTGGAAGAGGTGCCGTCACACCTTGAACGACGCACCTTAAGTCACTGACATTGGCTATTCTCATTTCCAGAGTACCGTAGGGAGATCTAATTGTAATGAAGATATCGGTTACTCCAAAACTTTTACGCAGAAAACGTGCGCAGATGACTGCACTTTTTTGTCAGGAAATCATGTAACTCTGATAAAATATAAGTTAAACCCCCGGTACGTGAATTGTCTGCCCAACAGAATGTCAATCCTAAGGGCCCGGGTTCGATTCCCGGCTGAGTCGGAGATTTTCTCCGCTCAGGGACTGGGTTTTGTCTTGTGCTAATTGTCGTTATTTCATCCCCATCGACGCGCAAGTCGCTGAAGTGGCGTCAAATCGCAAGACTTGCACCCGGCGAACGGTCTACCCGACTGGAGGCCCTCGTCACACGACATTTTTTTATCTCTTTCAGACATCGTCTGTTTTCGGAATTTTACATCCATTTACGTTAGCTAGGTTTAAAGGAGCAGGAAAACCATTTACGATAAATCGCGTTGCAAAGTGGAATCATTGCAAAACAGAAAAGTAATCGTTCTGTGGGTGATATACGGCATTTACCTACAATGACTATAATTATTAAGCAAAAGTGTTTATGTCGAACACATTCAGTACTTACTGCACAGCCTTCTATTCCAGTTAAGGTTGTTTTAAAAACTGCCAGACAGCGCCAGAAAACAAGCACCTACGATGACGTAGGAAGCCCGTGCTCCGTGTTTGTCGCATTTCTGTAAGAAATTTTGTGCACACTCGTGATTCACGTGACCATGTGCAGCACTGCGGCATGTTGTTCACAGGGGATTTAGGATGTTATGATATTATGTTTTATCACGTCCTACTCAGATAAGGAATGCTAAATAAGGAGGCAGTAGTTGGCGTAATAAACATTTATGAACTGGACTGTACGGCTCGAAGTACCGTATTATTTCGTTTTGTGGTGAGCTTAACGTAGATGTTTTTTGTACTCTGCAGTACTGTTATTTAGAATACCCAAACAGGTTTACATTTATACAGAACTGCAAAGAGCTAGTAAGAAGGGGTTTTTCTTATAAAAATAAAAAGTTTAGTTACTTATATACACGAGACGTAAGGACAATAAGCTATTTCATGACTATTTCAGATTGTATAAAAAAATAACTAGGCTATCTGTGAAGCTAAGAAACTGCACAACTGGCAGGTTACATTCTGCTCTAGGAATAAATATGGAACTATGTGGAGAGTTACAATGACAATGTGCTAGCACTCTTTAATTTACCAAAGAAGGGAACCAGACGTGTTTAAACATGCCTTGTGATGGCAAAAACATTTTATTTCGTGGAAGGTAGATTTGTACAATTCTGCTAAAGCTGCCAATATATTTGAAGCAAAGTATTTCGTTAAATACTACTGTCGAAATTTCCCGGCTTAGTCACCTTCAAGTGAACATTTACACATGTTAGTACGAGTCAGGTACCCTCCGTTCGCCTAAAGTGATCGGCAACCGTCGGACAATGAAGCATCATGGATTGCCCATACACGCAGGGCGTTGCCTCCACCCCAGACTGCGTCGATCATAACAAGGACGACAGACGGGAGGAGAAACGCCACCAGAGAACCTCCCAGCCGGCAACACACATCCTTCGCCGTGTCAAGTGTGCGGAACTAGACTGGTACGAATTCCTCCGCGCTCCGGCTATACAAGACGGCCCAGGTCAACATAGCGGATACTATACACCGCGCCTCCATCATGATAATTTTTACGTGTTTCGTCTCACATCACTATTACATAATGGCATCATTCACGATCAAGAGTGACTGTATTTTAGCTGTAAGGTAAAATTGTCAAACGAGTTTTAAAAACCATAAGTATTTTCATCTATGTGTATTTTACAAATCATCATTTATTGTCGCTTGTTGTTATGTAAATATCATAATTATCGTCCACTTACTTATTTTTTACAAAACCATCTGTATTGTCAGATTTTATACGTTTTAACCATTGTGGGGAACTGAAATAAGAAAAAAAGGCAGCATTTCGTCTACTGGAGCTCTGGACAATTCATGCGTAGCCCATCAGCCAGAACCTGGTCAGAATGCACCGGAACCGGGCCTGTGTCTTCCAGGCGATATCCCAAGACACACCTGTCGGCCAACTTCGCCGAAAATTCAACCTCCGTCGTTATGAATTACCAGTGGCGCAGTCTTCATGTCCCATTACGTTTATTAATTGTGTGCTCGAGGCGTATGCCTGTTAGTGTCTGAGAAGTTTCATTATTTTTTATTGAGAAGAGTTTTCCTTTATTAAATGTGTCTACTCAAGTATCTCCATTTTGGAGATACAGCATTGGCGATGAGGTACTTGGACCCAGGTGGTCACATGTGTTTTCTTTCTGTTCCTTATTTTCCCAGGTCACCTGATATTCGGTTTCTTTTCCTTGTTTCTCCATGACCGAACAGCCAGTATCCGAGCCCCTTGACATGACGCCAAAAATGTTGCTCTTTCTGCGACATATGCAGAGGGTCATGCAACCTTTGGTCGCCAAGGCAACGAACTTCACAACAGTCCGCCGATAGCTCTCAACACCCTCCTCGGCTGGACCTCACGACTGAACGCTTTCGCGGTACACTCCGCCTTTTTCCACTTTTGACAAGAAAGTCGAACCTTAGACGAACTACGCGGCACGCCTTGAGCAGCGTTTTCTGGCGTATTGTATCTCGATCGATGCGCATCGTAGGGCGTATCTCCTATGTTGGATCAGATATATCGCCTTTTTCGGCAATTGAAACCTGAATTACAACCACATCCTCTATCATAAGAGGAATCAAAATTTTGCTTTCAAGGACATATTGCCTCGCAGTTACACCTGCCTGCAGCACGTTAAAAATTTTTCAGCTGCCATCAACAACAGGTTCAGTCCTACCAGGAGTGGATCACGATGCTCCAAGATCTTTCTTGGGAATGCTGATTTCGGTGTTCCAATGAAGCCTGTAAACAGTCTTACGGCACTTCACTCGTTTGGGACACGATCCTGGTACACAGGCCCAATGAGGGGCTTTGCACAGACTTAATGAAACTGAAAGGCCCCATGTTAGACGCTTGTTTTCAGATCGTTCGAGCGTTTGGACAGTTTATCCGTGCACCAGCTTCCATACAAGATCCTTCTTCTATCTATACACACCCCCCCCCCCCCCCAACCCACTACTATCCAGCTTACATCAGCCTATCGGAAAGCAGAAATTCCCTGCCAGCTCTCCCAACAGTTGCTCTCCTGCGATAACAGTTTCATAAAGCATCCTCGACACCATTGCAAGATTCACTGTGCCAAATGTGACTCCTGCAGAAAGATGGCTTACAAAGCGGAGGTCCATTAGGCCTCCACCAAGATCCACCTGCATCGGGCTCAAGTGGCCGCTTTCCCGACAGAGGAATTGGTTATGGTGGGCCAGAGGATCTTCACCTCTGCGCAGTTCTTCATGTCAAGGATCGACAAATGCCCCTCCATGTGCTACTCAGTGATCATTCTGTCGACATCCAGGTGGACACCGGTTCAAGCACCTCCATAATCGTGTGAAATACCAACTGTCGCTTGGGATTTCCTCCACTACAGCCATTCTTCCAGCAACTCTGCAGCTACAGGAATGACTTTTTTTTTTTTTTTTTTTGGTCATCAGTCTACTGACTGGTTTGATGCGGCCCGCCACGTATTTCTTTCCTGTGCTAACCTCTTCATCTCAGAGTAGCACTTGCAACCTACGTCCTCAATTATTTGCTTGACGTATTTCAATCTCTGTCTTCCTCTACAGTTTTTGCCCTCTACAGCTCCCTCTAGTACCATGGAAGTCATTCCCTCATGTCTTAGCAGATGTCCTATCATTCTGTCCCTTCTCCTTATCAGTGTTTTCCACATATTCCTTTCCTCTCCGATTCTGCGTAGAACCTCCTCATTCCTTACCTTATCAGTCCACCTAATTTTCAACATTCGTCTGTAGCACCACATCTCAAATGCTTCGATTCTCTTCTGTTCCGGTTTTCCCACAGTCCATGTTTCACTACCATACAATGCTGTACTCCAGACGTACATCCTCAGAAATTTCTTCCTCAAATTAAGGCCGGTATTTGATATTAGTAGACTTCTCTTGGCCAGAAATGCCTTTTTTGCCATAGCGAGTCTGCTTTTGATGTCCTCCTTGCTCCGTCCGTCATTGGTTATTTTACTGCCTAGGTAGCAGAATTCCTTAACTTCATTGACTTCGTGACCATCAATCCTGATGTTAAGTTTCTCGCTGTTCTCATTTCTACTACTTCTCATTACCTTCGTCTTTCTCCGATTTGCTCTCAAACCATACTGTGTACTCATTACACTGTTCATTCCGTTCAGCAGATCATTTAATTCTTCTTCACTTTCACTCAGGATAGCAATGTCATCAGCGAATCGTATCATTGATATCCTTTCACCTTGTATTTTAATTTCACTCCTGAACCTTTCTTTTATTTCCATCATTGCTTCCTCGATGTACAGATTGAAGAGTAGGGGCGAAAGGCTACAGCCATGTCTTACACCCTTCTTAATACGAGCACTTCGTTCTTGATCGTCTACTCTTATTATTCCCTCTTGGTTGTTGTACATATTGTATATGACCCGTCTCTCCCTATAGCTTACCCCAACTTTTGTCAGCATCTCGAACAGCTTGCACCATTTTATATTGTCGAACGCTTTTTCCAGGTCGACAAATCCTATGAACGTGTCTTGATTTTCCTTTAGCCTTGCTTCCATTATTATCCGTAACGTCAGAATTGTCTCTCTCGTCCCTTTACTTTTCCTAAAGCCAAACTGATCGTCACCTAGCGCATTCTCGATTTTCTTTTCCATTCTTCTGTATATTATTCTTGTAAGCAGCTTCGATGCATGAGCTGTTAAGCTGATTGTGCGATAATTCTCGCACTTGTCAGCTCTTGCCGTCTTCGGAATTGTGTGGATGATGCTTTTCCGAAAGTCATATGGTATGTCGCCAGACTCATATATTCTACACACCAACGTGAATAGTCGTTTTGTTGCCACTTCCCCCAATGAATTTAGAAATTCTGATGGAATGTTATCTATCCCTTCTGCCTAATTTGACAGTAAGTCCTCCAAAGCTCTTTTAAATTCCGATTCTAATACTGGATCCCCTATCTCTTCTTAATGACATAGTGGCGGTTAAATCACAGTTTACGGCACTCTTCCAACGTGGGATCACGACATGTGAAGGGCGCGTGCTTGCCGTCGGTACCGCATGGGATACTAACGTGTTAAAACTTGACCTCTTCGCCGTTTTGACACTGATAGTGCACGATTCGACCAGTAGCGTCCAGCCAGGAGCTAACAATTCTTACCTTACAACACTTTTCACGAGACGTATCACTCAATATTTGAGCCTTCTACTATAGGCGTTGTGGTACTTGAAGCATATATCACCCTTCCTCTAACGGCCATGCCCCGCTTTTTCAAGGCCGCAACAACACATTCATCCTGAGGGACAGGTTATGAGTGGAGCTGCAACATTTACAAGACTCCAGTACCTCGACAGGTGTTTCCAGTAGTCAGAGAGCAACACCTATTGGGCTGGTTGACAAAACGGACGGCTCCCTCAGCAGGTGTGCTGATTTCAAGAACTCAATTAACACACAATCCTTTGTGAATGCTTACCAGATGGACGGAACTCTTACTCGACTGACTGGGGGTGAGACCTTCGATAATACGTATATCAAGGACGCATATGTACAGCTTATGCCATATCGGGCTGGTAATCAACTCACCTTTTGGTATCTTTCTCCACAAACGCCTCCCCCTTTGGAATTGCGAGCGCCCCAGCAACATCTGGAACACCTTATGTGAGCCGTGATGGACATAGCCAAATGCCTCGATGACATCACCATTGTGGGACAGTCCACACAAGACCGGGCTGATAATCTAGACGCTCTTTTCTCCATCCTCCACGCTGCAAATCTACATTGTAATTTGGAGAAGTGCTTGTTTTTCATTCCGCAAGTGGAATATCTGAGGGCATACACTAAGCACTTCAGGAATCCGGCCAATGCCACAATATGTCCAGGCTGCTGGATTTACCACCACCAACGAATGTGAAGTAACTTCATATTGGACCAACTGAATCAGTATCGCAGTTAATTCCTCATACTGCAAATATCGCTACACTGACACTTATGCAACATCGTGGCATGAACTTGGGACATGACTTGGACCCCACTTTCCAGGCCCTTAAGTGGGCACTGTTTCAGCCCACTTGTGTGATGGCTTACGGTCCGTCATTTCTGTTGGTCATCGCGTCAAACACATCCGATTATCGTGCAGGAGCCGTCTTCTCGCATATAGTCTAAGAGGCTGAACGACTGATCATCTTCATCTTGAAGACATTGACATCAGCTCAGAGCAAATATGGAAAAATAGAAAAAGAAGCCACAACCATTGTCTCTGCTTTGAAAACATTCCATAACTATGTCTCTATCATCATTTTACCCTACTCACGAATCACAAACGATCCTGCCGCTATTTCGCACTGATGCGAACATTCTCACAAAATCATCTCGCCAAAAGTGAGCTCTCTTGGAGTTATTCCTACGAAATTCAGTACAGTTCTTCAATTCACCATACCAACGCTGATCTACTCTCATGGTTGCCCAGTGGTTCAGGACTCCTCCTTTGATTCCAGTCCGGAAGTCTGTGGCCACTTAGATACTGAAGACAAATCAGCTCTCACCTCATTCCCTATCCATGCTAAGCTCGTTGCCCGGCGTTCTGTGGAAGACCTGATTCTTTGCAAACTTTACGTTCTAATCCTATGAGGATGGCCATTGGAACGACAGCAGTCAGTCATCAAAAATGGTTCAAATGGCTCTGAGCACTATGGGACTTAACTTCTAGAACTTACAACTACTTAAACCTAACTAACATAAGGACATCACACACATCCAGCCCCGAAGCAGGATTCGAACCTGCAACTGTAGCGTTCGCGCGGTTCCAGACTGTAGCGCCTAGAACCGCTCGGCCACCCCGGCTGGCTGGTCAGTCATCCCAGACATTCAAGGCTGTTGGCATTGCTGGCATGAATTCGCTGCCCTCAGTGGTGTTGTTCCAGTCGAAAATGGCCTGACTCAAGTGGTCAATCCATCTTCTCTCAACGCCATGTTCTACACCTGATTTACCAAGGTCATTGGCAACATGAATATTAGAAAGGGATAGACAGTGACACTGCTGTCTTGGTGGCCACCTGCACACCTTGCCAAAGGAAACAAGCAGCCTCACCAATTCACTATTCTCCAGAGACATCCACACTGCAGTCACGAATCCACTTGGATTTTATGGGCTTATTTTTTGGGCATCTGTGGTTCATTGTGGTCAACGCCAGATCTGGTTTTCCATACAGCTCATACATGTCTACTTTGTTATCTCAGCATGTGGTTCAAGCCATGATCCGCATCTTCACAACTGAGGATATGTCAGAAACAATGTTTACAGAAAATGGGCCTCGAATTATTTTCCCCAAGTACACGTCAGTCAGCACATACTGTGGAATTGCTGCTATCCAAACAGTTCATTTCCATCTGACGTCCAGGCGGAGCGTTTTCTTCGAAGCTCAGCTATCGGAGTTTCACTATCACTGCTCTTTGACGATGCACTCACCACCCTTTTGGCTTCCTATCGATCGACACCACAGGAGCTGACCAGTACAGCTGAAAGGTTCCATGGATAGCTGCAGCGATCCTCCACCTACAGCAGCTGAAGGAGCCACCATCACGAGGTCGTCCACACTGTTTACCCGTCCATGGTGATATCTGGGTTCTGATAGGCTCCCAAGAAGGCTACCGTTGGACTGTGGCAGTAGTCATGCACTTTTTGGGACAGGTGATGATCAGAGTACAACTCCCAGATTGTTCGAACTGTCACAAACATCTGAACCAAGCCTGTCCCGGGAAAGTACCGTTGGAAATCGACACAGACCGTCTTCCCTTGTTCCAGTTTCATCTGCAAAGCAGTGGGGTGCTGTTGCCCAGGCACCACCTCCAGTGACTCCTCTCGTATTCCCCTGTGGAGAGTGGTCTTCCAGCACCTACGCCAGGCCAACACAAATGGATGTTGACCAGAGTGTTCAGGAACCACAAGCGCATGGAGGTCCTGCTGGTGACATGGAAACTGAAGGGGAAAGCACAGTCAACTTCCGTCTCCCTCATCCTCTTGTGTGTGGGAAGGATGCCATGACCTGCCATTCGCCTAAAGGGATCGGCAACCCCTCAGACACTAAAGCGTATGTACAGAAGGTTGCCTTCTGGGTTCTGACGATCACAACAAGGACGAGCACCACCAGAAGTCATCCATACCAGGGATCTGTTTCCTCCGCCATTTCATGAATGCGGGACTGAATCGGCACGAATTCGTCCATGCACCGGCTATGTGTTCATGCCACCGGAGGTCTCGGGCAATTGATGCGGTGCCTCTTACCAGCCCATCAGTAAGAGCCCAGTCAAAAACCACCACAGCAGTACCTACGACTTTCCAGCGATATCGCGAGATTTACCTATTGGCCAATTACTGCAAACGATCAGCCACTGTCGTTAGGGGTTATTAGTGGCATAGGTAGCACTTGTGGCCTAGGGATCAGTGTCGCCTTGCCCGTCGAGCGAGCAGGTTGTCGTTAACTTCCGCCTGTGCCGCTGCGCCGCTTGTGTCTAAGCTACTCAGTCTTGTTGGTGTATCGGCCGGAGTCACATCGTAGGTGCGTAGCGGAGTTTGTTGTCGTTTTCCTCTTGGCGGCGGTGTTTCCTGCCCGCGCCATGGTGTCTGTCGAGTCTCCTAAATCTGTTCCTCGTCGAGCTACTGTTCGTTTCAGTTTTGACAAGAGTACGCGTCGTGTTCAACGTGGCTCCTTAGAAATTCACGTTTGGTTGGCTGATGTTATCCGTGTTACACCTGATCAGGTATATACTGCTTACTTTGATTCTGATTTGTATGCATTCTTTGTGAAGTTTTATGAGCCCATTCAAGTAGAAATACTTCTCTCCCGGGTTGGTTCTAAAGTGTTGTTTACACATCGCGATGGTTCTGTTAGTCAAATGCTCCTTGAAAATGCGGCACTCGATTATGCTCCGGTTAGAATTTATAACCTTCCTCCTGAAGTGGACGATTCATTTCTTAAACAGCATTGCTTCCATTTGGAATCATACGGCACATTCGATGGGAGCGCTGGTCAGCGCAACATCGCTTCCAGTGTTGGTATCTGGACTGTGGGCATGTGCGTTAAAAAGGATATTCCTTCCCACTTAACTGTTTGTGGTTACCGCATCCATGTTACATAAACAGGGAAAGAAGGAACTTGTTTTCTCTGTAACGAAAGCGGTCATCTCAGAGCTGACTGCCCGCGCCGTACTACTGTTCTGACGTCGTCTTACCAAAACCGCCTTCCTTTAACGTTAGCAGACATAGTAACTTCGCAGTCAGCTGTCAGTCAGTCTCCAGCTTTAAGCGATGTAGGGGCAACATTACCCCCTACTCCTCGCAAATTTCTACCGTAACCGACGCGTACCAGTGCGGCTTCTGTCCACAAGGGGACGACGGCTCCTGCAGCGCACGTCAAACGCCGGCGGACTGAGGACGGTACGGATTTCGAGGACGCCCCACTCCAGTCTCGTTCTTCTGACACGGCGTTGACAGAGGGTGCATCTTCTGGCGGTAATGCGTTGTCTACTGATGTTAATTGTGATTCCAGTATTACCAGAGAGGATGTAGCTGCTTCTCTAGATGTTGATATGTGCGTTCAATCTGCGTCCCCCACTTCACCCGTTGACGTGACGGTTCCCGTGGGTTCCGTTGTTCCCGCAGAGACGTCGCCTGCTAGCCAGCCTTTACAGTGTTCCAGTGCAGTACCACCCCTCCTCCTCCACGCTGAGATGGTCGAGCAACAGGATTCTACGCGTTCTCTTCCTGATGTTCAGGAGATGCCACCCGACAACGGCACTGCATTACCTGTCTCTTCTGTACCTGATGTTGCTGCTGGTCGTTCTGAGCTGTGTTCCCCGATTTCCGATAAGTGCGGTGACGATGGCTCCTCTGTCAAATCGGAGCTTGACGTGCCCCCGACCCCTCCACATCAAGAGTGTATATTTTCACGTAGTGCTGTGAAACAGCGTTATCAACCTGCCCGTGCCGCGGCGCGTCGTAAAAAGAAAAGCGAGGATTCCACGGCGTCGGATGGGGAGGACTAGCATTATAATTAGTTTCAGTGGCCAGGGACAGTGACAGTGATCATCTGTGTGCGTGCTGTTCTTGTGTGAATGTGTGTGTGTGTGTGTGTGTGAATGTGTGTGCGTGTGTGTGTGTGTGTGTGTATGCGTACTGACGAACATCGATAACTCTCCTCAGTGCAGTAATCCGTGAGGAATGGGCTGACATTCCCCAGGAAACCTTCCAGCATCTGAGTGAACGTGGGCCTGCGAGAGTGGAAACTGCCATCAAGGCTAAGCGTGGACCAACACAATACTGAATCCCAGCATTACCGATGGTGGGCGCCACGAACTTTGATTACATAGTGTATAGCGCAATTTATATTTCACTCTTTCGGAAATGGAGGAGACAGTTATGTTTTGCCAACCCCCATGCGTGTCGTTCATACATACTCCATTTCTTTATTAACTCACTATTGCATGACGTTTTTTAGGAAACCAATATTAGTGAAGATAAGCTTGGTGGTATGGACTGTCACAAATATACCAAGGGACAGATTGAAAATAGAAATTTTGATTTAATTTTTATTTATTCAGTATTTTAGGTTAGTAGCCATGTGCCAACAAATCAATGATACTGATTAATCTTTCAGTTACACAGACGTGCAAACTTAATCTGTGGTAACATTAAGCATAATTTTACATACCTTAAAAATCTAACTAGATGTGATATAAGTAGCAGAAATAATTCACCCCTTCAACTACTTTCGCGCGTGATTACGTACACTCGAGCTTTAACCAAGATCATCGTTTTTCAGCTGTTCCTGCCAAGGTAATTGTGCTAAGCACAGTGTGTGGCTGGATGCAGGCAGACTGTGAGTGTTGCCAGACGCCAACATCATACATATAAAAGTGATTTCCTTAACACACGTAAAATTTACGGTTTGTTGCCAAATAGCAACAGGGAAATTTTGCTTTCATATTTTATCACATGCATCTCAAGTAACATCAAACGTTCTTAAAACTACACATAAAATACATTTATTTACACAATTATTAATACACAAATCATTCATCTTTTACAAAATGTATCTCTGCCACATTTGCCTCTAAAACGTTTATCTCGCCAGCGTATCTTTTGAATCTCACTTTTTCTGCTTGTTTGGCTGCTCAAGTTCGACCAATATTTACGCGTTTGCCAACGGACTCTTTCGTGCACAGACAAACTTTGTGACCACAGATTTTTAGATTCGAACACTTTCTTTCTTCATTTACATCGTTAATTTCGCTTAGATGCTGCAACTTTTTAATTTCATCAGTCTCTAAGATCATTTACACCGTCCTCCTTTTTTCCTCCATATACATAGTATAGGTTACAACATCTGATCAACCCTCAATTTCATTATCATCATCAAACAACTCAACAGACATCTCCTTTATCCCAGTTTCGTCTTTCCTCTCTTCAAAATCTCTTGCTACTTTTTAGTTCTCCCGTGCCCACCAGCAAGACAGTAATGACTTCAGTAGTTTTCTATACCGCTTCCTATAATTAATAGACTATCCGCTTTCTAACCGTACCATTCTGTACTAACGTCACCAACTAAACAAATATTTTCCCATTTACCCGTTCCTGTATACTCCCGATGTACCTCTAAATCATCTGTAAGCTTTATGTCGCCCCTCAAAATTCATTTCGTCAGCCTCGTAAGCACCAAATATACTGATTGTTTCCTGCGAAATAACGATTATAGTAGCTACAACATTCTTATAACTAACCTCACAACGTAAAACTTCAAATCCATTACACAAGACCGCACTTACCTCCGTCGAAACACTACAAAATATATCATAATTAACGCTCTTGAGATCAATCGATAACTCATGAGCTTCGTAACTTAAAATACCCATTCCATCCGTCAGTACATTACGGAAATCACCACCAATAACTCCGTCAACTTTGGTCGATGCACTATATAACTTGCCGCTAGTACATCGCTCCACATTAGAACTCACTAACACTTGAATTCTTCCAAACACGGATCTAACTGTTTCTCCTTTACATTTTCGGTCCTATATGCTTTAACGAAGCGTGTAATACATATCCTTATCTATGCTTCAACATCCACTCAAAATTATTGTTTTCATCAAGAGCCATTGGTTCACTTCCATCAACAGAAATAAATATACAAATCCGTGCCTCAGATACGAGTATATCTAAATGAGCCTTCACTGATTTCAGCAATTAAAACTTTCACAGTTACTTCCCTTCAACGATAAATCACGCACATCCGCCGATACTAAATAAAATTCATCACTAGCTGATGAGACTACTGCTAAGCCGCCTTCACAAATACTCTATGTGACCAAAAGTATACGGACACCTGGCTGTAAATGACTTACAAGTTCGTGGCACCCTTAGCCTTGATGACAGCTTCAACTGGCGCAGGCATATGTTCAACCAGTTTCTGGAAGGTTTCTTGGGGAATGGAAGCCCATTATGCACTGAACAGGGTTACCGATATCGGTCGGTGTGCCTGGCCCGAAGTCGTGTGCCAAAACATCCCAAAGGTGTTCTATACGATTCAGGTCAGGACTCTGTGCAGGCCAGTCCTTTACAAGGACGTTATTGTCGTGTAATCACTGCGCCACAGGTGCTCGATCGTATTGAAAAATGCAGTCGCCATCCCAGAATTTTTTTTCAACTGTGGGAAGCAATAAGGTGCTTAAAACATCAATGTCGGCCTGTGATGTCATAGTTCCACGTAAAACAACAAGGGCTGCAAGATCCTTGCATGAAAAACACAACCACATCATAATACCACCGCCTTCGAATTTTACTGTTGGCACTACACACGCTGGCAGATGATGTTCACTGGACATTCGCCATACCCACAACCAGCCATCGGATCGCCACATTGTGTACCGTGATTCGTCACACCACAAAACGTTTTTCCACTGTTCAATCGTCCAATGTTTACGCTCCTTACACCAAGCGAGGCGTCGTTTAGCATTTACCGGTGTGATGTGTGGCTTATGAGCAGCCGCTCGACCATGAAATCCAAGTTTTCTCACCTCCCGTCCAGTTGTCATAGAACTTGCAGTGGATTCTGAAGCAAATTCCTGTGTAATGGTCTGGATAGATGTCTGCCTATTACACATTACGACCCTCTTCAATTGTCAGCGGGCTCTGTCAGTCAACAGACGAGGTCGGCCTGTGCGCTTTCGTGTTGTACGTGTCCCTTCACGTTTCCACTTCACTATAACATTGGAAACAGTGGACGTAGGATTGTTTAGGAGTGTGGAAATCTCGCACACAGACCTATGACACCAAATCACCTGACCACGTTCGAAGTCCGTGAGTTCCGCGGAGCGCCCCATTCTGCTCTCTCACGATGTCTAATGACAACTGAGGTCGCTGATATGGAGTACCTGGCAGCAAATGGCAGCACAATGCACGTAATTTGAAAAACGTATGTGTTTGGGGGTGTCTGGATAATTTTGATCACATACTTCCGTTGATCCACCACTAAAGTCATCTCCAGCTGACGAGACTGCAGCTTCGCCTCTATTATAGATAGCTGCATTTACTTCCTACAATACAAAAGCATCCACATTACTATAATTTTTGCTACTGTCTAGTGCCTAGTTAGAATTCATTATACATTCCTCCTCCACCAAATTCAGATCCACCTCTGCCCCTCTCTTGATCACAGAACCATTCAACAAGCATACATTCATTCCATCAGTCACTTCCCTTTGAAACGTCCCCTTAGAAAAATTATACATGACTGTGCTTAAACTGACACACAATATTTTTTTAGCGCAACGCAATCTGACTTTCAGTAATCCCTACAAGAGAATGGCCCTGACTTAATTAACCTATACGTTTCACAAATCACTTACCTAAAAAAAATCTTCGTTACTCGAACTACTGCAATACAGCGAGCGCCACTACTGCCAGTTAAATAAAAGATTCAAACTACAGAAGGCACTAACTACTGATAGGCATAGTTAGCAAATGAAAGATTTTAATAGAGAACAAACAATGTATTTACCTTAATAGACATAATATATGTAGCAGTTCATGACATCCATTCTTACAAATGTACTGTTTCTGATGGACACACCTCCAGATTATCCATTCTCAAAAATCCGCCATCTGACTTCCCCACATCCACCACTGCTGGCGGCTCGCATCCAACTGCTCAACGCTACGCGCTGTTCACATCCATCTGCCCAACACTACAATGGCAGACAACAATGTAAAGTAGCCACAGACTGCACACAGCACAGCCAGTGATTTTTCATACAGAGCGCTACGTGGCGTTACCAATAAGAAAACCTAAACAGCCTACTTACATAGCCCCCATGCTCCCCACAAAAAATTTTACAAGTTGTTTTGGGCACTGGCCAATACAGATTTGAAAAAAAATTTTCATAATTACAGTAAGAAAGATATCAAATGCACACACTTATTAATACACTCTTGGTCAAAAGCTAAAATTTTCTCACAGTCCATAAAGACAGTCCTGATCATTCATCACAGTAAAACTGCCGTTTCTTGTCTCAAAGTCTGAGCAGTAAAAGACAATGCACACGGAAGTAGTGGATTTCCATGCAGTCTTGAAGAAGTAGTGTTGTCCTTCCAACGGAAAGACAGTGCTGACTCTTGACATGCTGACAGGTAATGGGCCACAACAGAGCAAACCCACCGCAGAGTCAGTCGAAGTTTTGAAGAATATTGGTAGGTAGGTCATCACAGAACAGACCACTGTAGTCTTGTTAGAGATTACGGTATTGGTGGGCCACCAGAGGTGCAGACCCAATGCAGTCCTTGTAGAAATAATGGTATTGGTGAGTCATCAAAGGCGTAGACCCACTGTAGTCCTTCTAGAAATGCCTAGTAGCCATCCATTGCGACTGTGCAGGTGCACAATCACCATCGAAGAGTCTTGTGGACAATATAGGAAGTCCATGAACCACCACCTGTGCACTCACAAAAATTTTTTTGAAATGTCCTTAGAACCAGAAATGCTGTTATCCAGTCCCTTGCTGAATTATTAACACATGTGCAAACACTAACAGTCCCAACTTCTCACATATTGTGCATTACTATGACCAACAGAAACATGTGCAGTGAAATGTAACTTAATTTGAAGAACTGGTGTCAATATTATTATAAATATTTACAACATAAGAATACAATTACAAAGGTACAAAAAACATCATTAAAGAACATAACAGTACAGGTAACATTTGTAGTAATACAGGCTTTACAAAAGAATAGAAATAGACATATACATCAGTGTTACAGGAATTATGACATAAGTAAACAAATAAAATAATGAGAATAGTTCTTGAAACATTAATTTCACACATGATCATTAAAACAAACAGAATAAATAATGTCTAAGCATCTTTACAAGGTAAATAACATATTATCAGAAAAATTCTACAACATAAATCTTATTAGCTAAACACATACAGACAGGAAAAACACAAATTCACATAGTGTAATAACACAAAAGTACAGGACAGGGTTTGTTTTCAGTGTAACATTTGGTACTGCAGTCCACCCCAAAACTTCATTCCATATATCTTTCCTCTTATTTCATCATTTGTTTCCACCAAAAAAATTCTATCTAAGCATTGTTTCTGTATTTATATGTTCACACATTTCTTACCTCATTATTTATTTTCCATTATCTTACCTCATCATTTATTACCAGGAAAATCCTACCTAAACCTGTTGTCCCGAAACCCTACTTTTTTGTTCATATCCACTTTTAAATACTTTTTTGGCCAAACCATTTTCTTATAGCTTCTCAATGCATTTCTTTCCATTCATCACAACTCTTATATAGCCTACCCTATCTTAAGCTAACTTAAATCTACTGAGCTCAGATGCTAAACTAAGGGACGACGTAATGCAGCAGCACTAAACAAGTAACACAAACAGCAATGACAAAAAATGGAAATTGGCAAAGCAAGCAGCAGCAAATGCAATAACTTATATCTAAACATGACGAAGCTCAAGCAGAAAAAATATTACAGTAAAAATGGCCATGTTTAATACCTATGTCACATCTTAACACTAGCGTGATGCATCACGAGAACTTACGTTAGCAGATAACTTACCAAATCGTAAAAAAGTTATTTATGCAATTCCTGTGAAGGGAAATGTCTATTTATGTGCCCTCGTTTTCTTGGAAGTAGATCATAAATTTATTATTGACTGGATCTGTAGGCATAAAATAACTATATTAGTACATCTATTAAATTTTATTTTAACCAATGCTGCAGTGCAGCTAGAAACTAGATATTAAACAAAATGAGTAAATAAATACATAAAGCAAGCCATATGGCATTTCTCTCAACTAGCAAGACAATAGCCGTGAAATTTTTTTCATCATTTCATTAGGCATTTTAGTAAATATCATAAATTAAGAGCTCCTCAGTATAATAATATGTTTTCAAGTTTGAGCGTGTCATATTTGCGATGCTTTCTACAAAGGAATGTCAATAGCGAGGATAATGGCCTCTTTTGTTTTCTCCACCTGTGCCTCTGAAAGGCACACACTAATGCTTTTTTCCAGGCGACTGTCGCGCAGCTGGTTGCCCACGACGCATTACGTGCAGGTAGTCACTTAACTTTCTTACCAAAATATTTACGACACCAGTTTGCACTACAGTAACAGTCTCATGTAAAAATTTCACAGGTCGAGAATTTGCGTTTCAAATCTGTAGAAACAAAATCCTATGAATATAACAGTGTCCAAAAAATTTTCGCCAGCATAGTGTTACATTCACGCATGTACACACATTTCATAACTCTTAAAGTACGATTCTCGTTTTCCAACATCCCTTTTCACAAGCCGGAGTCCCTAACCACTACTCATTATTCCTTGCTTTATTACGCATATACATATTCGTAGACACTTCTTCAGTATTTCATCATAATAAATACGTAGCATAATTAAATTCCTCATATAGCATCAGCTTATTGATCATAAACATACCGCAACAGTGTAATACACATCGTCATCATAACATCATAAAACCCCAGCCAAATCTCAAAATCGTCGTAGCTTCCTTCAATAATTTCAAAACCTAAAAAAAATTCTCTACTCATGTCAAAAGTGTCATCTACCTCAAACGTACTTTAAAAATCATGATCCCATACCAAATACATCATTCAAAGCTCTCGTAGTATCACAATGGTTCCAAAAAAAAATATGAACAGTTCACAAAGTACAGACAAAATACAGTTTCATAAGTGTGAAGTTATTCAACTGTGTAATTACGTAAACATCTGCCACTGATGTAGTAAAATGAATGTTTGTCTCTTCCAGTTAAATGATCAGATAGCTGTGTAATTTATGTGTTAGAGTCGGCCGCGGTGGCCGTGCGGTTCTGGCGCTGCAGTCCGGAACCGTGGGACTGCTACGGTCGCAGTTTCGAATCCTGCCTTGGGCATGGGTGTGTGTGATGTCCTTAGGTTAGTTAGGTTTAAGTAGTTCTAAGTTCTAGGGGACTTATGACCTAAGATGTTGAGTCCCATAGTGCTCAGAGCCATTTTCTTTATGTGTTAGAGAAATATAGTACCGATGTGTAAAGTTGTATAAGCCAATACCATATTAGCTAGGGCTCCTTGTGCTTGCCAAACACATGGTACACAAAGTAGACGTGTACCCCCTTGAGGATTAATGTAATTATACCCTCAGGTGTTACAGATTACAGCAATGGAATGAAATGTATCACGGAAAACCTTTGTGTCATTGTACTTCAAATATATTTAAAAATAAATGTTTTAAGTTCTCCGAAAGCTAAGTTTTGCAGAAGTCAATGTACTTACCCCATGATAAACAAAAGTGAAATGCTTTGCGTATAGATATCTTAGTTATTACGCTTATAGCTGTGATGAAGAAAGTACTGTGCTGTAACGTATTGTTGTGCTACAGAAAAGGCTGTCTTCTTGTAGCTATACCGCAAAAGTTACTACTAAAACATGTTTTACTTTCCAGATGAAATTCAGAAAAACTGTGCAGATATAAAACAGATACACCGCAAAAGCAACATTGTAAATTGTCACTCATTAGTAGCGTCGTGATAAAATCGTGTAGCTGTCACATAAACTAACCACTGTGTCATCCGGTATCTCACAGAAAGTACTTTAAATCCAGAATGTATTTTCAAGTAAACCAAAATGTTGCATTAAAATCTCATTAGCAGGACTGGTAAATGTTTTAAGTATGTGAGCCTTATAGTCGTTACGTAATCGTGCAACTAACAAGCAAGAACGTACATACACAATAACACTGTGTCGTCTGTTCACTATAACAATACATTCGTAATTACTGTCTAAATATGTTTCCTAGGTTCTAGACTGGATAGTTAATTTTAAAACATAGTTACATGTTAACAGTTTCTAAGTGTGACAAATTGTACTAATAGCGTGAAGTGAAAAATTTTATGGCAAAGACTACGTTAAGAAGCAGATTATCTCTCAATAAACGGTTTTACATGTGAAATGTGGTGCAAGCCTTTACTCTTCCTACTATGCAGAGCTCCAGCTTCAACGGAATTATGATGTGGTATATGGTACATCGGTAAAGAATGCTCAGATTTTTCTCAAGGTTAGCGTCTATGTTATTTTTCGCTGAGCCAGCTGGCGCACGTGGCTGCCTGCAGTGCGAGTCATTGTCTGCTATCTCTTTGTTGGCGAGCGTCGTTATTGGGATTAGAAGACCTAACTTCTACAAATTCACCTTGCCAAGAGGGCCCAGCCCTGTTTGAATCCCGCCAGTTCTGATGCAATTCAGCTCTGTCGTTACGATCATATCGTCTGTCGTCATGTCGGTAGATTCCATAGTTTCTTTCTTCTCGGTCACGTGGTGGAGAATTTCTCCCTGAATCGTAACTGCGCGCTGGACCGTTGCGTCTGAAGTTATTCTGTCTCCCGTGATAATAATAGTTCCGGTTGCCATATTGTCTGTTTCTATGGTTATCTCTGTCATATTCATTACTATGGAAATGCAATCTTACTCTATAACTATTATTCTGCCAACGGTTGTCATACAGCTGGTGTTTGTTTTGGTTACGATTTGCGTTGTGTGAATAGCCTTGTCGTGTTGAGTTATTATTTCTTTCATCGCGGAATTGCGATGGATGTGACCTGTAATTGTTGTGTTCCTGTTTTCGCGTTCCGTGATTGTCAGTGTCAATTTCTAATTCTTGTAAGAGTACCTGAAAAGCTTCAATGTCGTCTTTGCATCGTCCTGCCAAAATAATATGTCGTAAATGTTCAGGCAATTTGATTAAGCAAATGCGGATGAGTTCTGAGGGGCTGTATGGGTTTAACAGGTACTGATTCTTGTGCAACATGTCTTCAAAATATTTCACAAGACTGGAAAATTCAGATTGTTCGATATGTTTCATCATTATGATGCTATGTTTTACTCGGTCTTGTGTAGCTTGAGACCAATATGCTGAGAGGAAGTCATGAAAAAATTCTCCCTCACATTGGCAATCGTGAATGACCGATCGCATTCTTACAGCTGGTTCATTCTCTAAATAACCACACATAAATTCTAATCTGTGCTCTAATGAACAGTTGGGAGGAAAACAATGAGAGAATTGATGAAGCCACGCTTGTGAATGAATGTCGTTGCCAGAATTCTTAAATGTTTTGAATTTACATGTAGTAATAAACAGCTTATAGTCAAAATCATCATGTCGGCGAGTCGCATATCGGTCGTTGTTACTTCGTTTCGGCGGTTCCATCTCAAAATTCGGTGTACCTTGCCAATTTCTTGCATAATTTCCGAAGTACCACGTTTTATTATTTTGTGGCTGTTCCGTATTTCTATGTCCCTCTTCCCGTATTGGAGCGCGAGTGTTCTCTGAAATACGTAATTCTTGTATTACCTGTGACAGCTGATCTTGTACTTCCCGGATTTCTCTTTGGTGTAGCGTATTAATTTGATTCTGATTTTGTTTGAATTTGCTAATTTGTTCGCACTCTTCTGTGTCATTAAAAACTACCGGTTTTGTGTCATTCAGATTATCATCTACCTTCGTAGATAAATTATTTAGCTGATCCGAAAGTTCAACTACTTTCTCTGATAATGAACTAATTTCCTTCATGTGTGTTTCTGAACCAATTTTCAGAGTATCTACCGTGTCCTTTAAGTTTTCCTGAGTTTTTGCAAGTTGCGTAACTGAATCAGTAGATGCAACTGACTCAATTTTAGCTTGCAAGGTCTCATGATTTTCATGAACAATAGTTTGCAGTTCTTTTATGGCTGCTTCGTGATTCTGTAATACATTTTCATGCCGCGAGAAAATAGGTTGAAAATGCTCACAAATTTGTGTTTTTACGTCATTACAGACTTTTTGGCTTTTAGATTCAATGTTACGTAACTCAGTAGTTAAATCTTCACGTGTTTGTTCAAGGATGGTGTCTAACTTTTGAAGCTTTTGCTGTGTTTGTCTCTGATTTTGTTCCATCGTGTCTAACTTTTGAAGCTTCTGCTGTGTTTGTCTCTGATTTTGTTCCATTTGTTGCATTAATTGCAATAATAATGTGTTATTATTATGCCCAACACTACAATGGCAGACAACAATGCAAACTAGCCACAGACAGCACACAGCACAACCAGTGATTTTTCATACAGAGCGCTACGTGGTGATACCAATAAGAAAACCTAACCAGCCTACTTACACCTTTTACAAAATAAATTTTTCATCCTCATATCCTCATTATCGACTCTTTCAACACATTTTACTATATTTCCAGCGACCCCTTTATACATGCACTGTTAAAAATTATTCTTTTTTTTTTAATTTCTTGTAACCTCCATGTGTTTGTGTGTGAAATCTTATGGGATTTAACTGCTAAGGTCATCAGTCCCTAAGCTTACACACTACTTAATCTAAATTATCCTAAGTCAAACACACACCCATGCCCCAGGTAGGACTCGAACCTCCGCTGGGAACAGCCGCACAGTCCATGACTGCAGCGCCCCAGACCGCTCGGCTAATCCCGCGCGGCAGTAACCTCCATCTCCATTTGTGGCTTAAAGCGATGTGTCCTTTTGAGCGCCTGTTTATTTCGCGACCTCCGGACATACCCCACTCCAATAACAATCACGGAAAGGTGGGGTGGAGTAATCCTCGAAGGAGTGAACGGAGATGTTAACTCATAAAGCTGTAGCACGTGGATGAGGAAATTCTTGTAGCACGCCTTAGCAGCTTCCGTCGATAACTGTTCAGAACCTCAGCAGAACCCATTGCTTCATGTAGGTGTTGTAAACGAAAGCAAAACCCTTCGGGTGCATTGCAACTCACCTACCTAACGCCTAAAATGAATAGCATTCATTTTGTCAAGCTCCTAAAACGCTTGGTGATTCAGAGTAACTGAAACGAACAAATGACAATGGATGGCTATGATTCCATGGCTTCTAAAACGCAACGTGTTCGTGCTTACGGGATTACGGTGCTGGCGAAACAATAGTAAATTTGTGGTGTCCTGTTGACATCAGATGTTGATGCGTGCTGTCAGTGTGCTGTTTCGCCCCTGTCGCCCAGCGTCTGATGTGCGGTGCGTGTAAAACCGTCGCCACTTCGCCCCTGGCGGAGCTGCGGACACGTGCCGGCGGTTCGCGGGATTGCAGACGTGCCTGCGGTAATTAGCGACGGGCTAACGGCCCGTAGCGCGCCCCGCTGCGGTCCAGCCGGTCTTAATTAAGCCGTATCGGCCTGCCAGGGACCCACCCCATAATTATTAGTCGCGGCCTCGTGAGCGCTCGCCGGCCGCCGCCCCGGTATGGCAGACATCCCTGCAGAGCGCTCAGGGCGCGTGTTGACGGAACCGTGTAGTGGAAAGTGACCACGTATCTCCTGCCATCGGCATCAGCGTTTGCCACTTGAAACAGCCAAAGGCATTTCATTATCCTTTACCCTGCTCTGTACCCATACGTGTTTTAAATAATTAAATATGTATGATTGTATGTTCCTTATCTCGTGCTAAACTGGACGATCGATTTGAAATAATTCGCTTAAAATTCTGCAAAGAAAGGTGATGGGGTGAAATAGAACTGTGACCCACGATGCAGAAATATCCAGACTTTACACATTCGTTATTTGAGAATGAGACCACTTGGTACTTACAACAAACTTTACACATTATTTCAAACACTCCCTACCATCACCCCCACCCCGCAAGAAGGTTAAATGAAAAAAAAAGGTCGCTTACTGCATTTTCACTGTTCACGCAACAAAGCTGCGCCATCAGGCATGGCGATCTAGTGTAATACTTTTACGCCACTAACTCTGTTCGCGAAACGTTTTGACAGTATGCGCGTTTAACATTGAATGTGCCTGCAAAATTATATCATTGAAGGACACTAAGTCTGCGAGATAAGCTGTCATAAAAAATGATAAGTGTAAAAACAGAACTCCACGGCGAAATTCGCTAGGGATACAGCTTGAGCATGTGTAAAAAAAAGGTTCAAATGGCTCTGAGCACTATGGGACTCAACTTCTGAGGTCATTAGTCCCCTAGAACTTAGAACTAGTTAAACCTAACTAACCTAAGAACATCACACACATCCAACCCCGAGGCACGATTCGAACCTGTGACCGTAGTGGTCTCGCGGTTCCAGACTGCAGCGCCTAGAACCGCACGGCCACTTCGACCGGCTAGTATGTGCAAAAATACGCGTGAAGTATGATAAATATTTATCACATGTTTGTGATATGTTCGTACGTGGACAAAGCCACTGGAAAAAGACTCTTCTTAAACCGCTGGACCGGTTTCATCCAAACATGGCAGGCTTATTACTTACTGTGCGGAAAGAAATACAGTGGTGATGAAAACGACGAAAATTCTGTTGGGTGGGGAGGAACGATGGGCGAATATGGTGAATCAGGAGGAGAGAGAGGGGTAGAAGCGCCCGAAGTGTTTTTTTTCTTTTCTCTTTTAGTTAATTCCCATAGTGAAGCCGGCCGGAGTGGCCGAGCGGTTCTGTCCGCTACAGTCTGGAACCGCGCGACTGCTACGGCCGTAGGTTCGAATCCTGCCTCGGGTATGGATGTGTGTGATGTCCTTAGGTTAGTTAGGTTTAAGTAGTTCTAAATTCTAAGGGACTGATGACCCCAGCAGTTAAGTCCCATAGTGCTCAGAGACATTTGAACCATTTGAACCACAGCGAAAATTTTGCAAATAAAACTACATGGGAAGTACGACGGTGGACGCAGAACTTGGAAGGATGATGAACGAGATATGCGCAGACATATTGCGTCAACAAGAACCGTACAGACGAGGTGGAAGAATTCCAGGCCTTCCGAGGCAGTACATGCAAATCAGAGGCTCAGGTGCAAACAAGACCGTGGTTGCAATTCTCATTCTCATAAATTTCTTCCTCAGATGAAGACCTACATTTGATACTAGTAGACTTAGCCAGGAATGGCCTTTTTGCCAGTGCTAGTCTACTTTTAATGTCCTTCTTGCTCTGTCCGTCGTTGGTAGAATTCTTTATCTTCATCAAGTTCGTCACCATCACTCCTGACGTAAAGTTTTTTGCTTTACTCATTTCTGCTACTACTCATAACTTTCGTCTTTCTGTACTCATTAGATTGTTAATTTAACTCAGCAGATCATGTAATTTTTCTCCTCATTCTCTAAGGACAGCAATGTCATCAGCGAATAGTATCAGTGGTATACTTCCACCTAAAATTTTAATTCCATTTTTGAACCTTTCTTTTATTTCCATCATTGCTTCCTCGATGTGCATATTGAACAGTAGGGACGAAAGAACATACCATTTTCAATACGAGCACTTCGTTCTTAGTCGTCTGTTATTATTCCCAATTGTCTCTTGTACAAACTGTATAATGAAACTTCCTGTCAGATGGAAACTGTGCCGGAGCAGGACTCCCACTCGGAACCTTTAGCTTTCGCGGGCAAGTGCTCTGCAATCTGAGCTACCTCAGCACGTCTCACGACCCGTCCTCACAGCTTTACTTCCAGCAGTACCTCGTTTCCTACCTTCCAAAAAGCTGTGAATAGGTGTCATGCTTGAGTAGCTCAAATGGTAGAGCACTTGCTCGCGAGAGGCACAGGTTCCGCGTTCGAGTCTCAGTCAAGCACACAGTTTTAATCTGCCAGGAAGTTTCATATCAGCGCACACTCCACTGCAGAGTGAAAATTTTGTTCTGGAAATTGTATATTATCCTTATCTCCCTACAGCTTCTCCCCTTTTTCCTCAGAATTTCGAACATCTGGCACCCTTTTACTTTCTCGAACGCTTTTTCCAGGCCAACAAGTCGTATGAATGTGTCTTGATTTTTCTTTAGTTTTGCTTCCATTATCAATCGTAATGTCAGAATTGCCTCTCTGGTGCCTTTACCTATCCTAAATTTTCTTGTCCATTCTTCTATATGTTATTCTTGTCAGCAACAAGGATAAATGAGATGTTTGATTGTGTTATAATTCTCGCGCTTGTCGGCTCTTGCAATCTTCGGAATTGTGTGGATGCTGTTTTCCGAACATCAGACATCATCTCGCTAGGCTCATTCATTCTACATAGCAGCGTGAATAGTCGCTTTGTTGCCACTTCCCCAAATAATTTTAGGAATTCTGATGGAATGTGATCCACATCTTCTGACATACTCGATCTTGAGTCTTTCAAAGCTCTTTTAAATTCTACTTCCAACATTGTGTATTCCCTATCTCTTCTGCATCGACTCCTGTTTCTTCTCGCATCACGTCATCGGACAAGTATTGTCCCTCCTAGGCGTCTAGTATGTACTCTTTGCACCTATCGGCTCTTTGCGTTTAACAGCGGAATCCCCGTTGTACTCTTAACGTTAGCGCCCTTGACTTTAATGTCATCTAACATTGTTATGACTTTTCTATACGCTGACTGAGTCCTTCCGATAATAATTCCATTTTCGATTTATTTACATTTTTCGTGCAGCTATTTCGCCTTAGCTGCGCTACACTTCCTACTGATTTCATTTCTAACCGACTTTTATTTTTGTGTTCCTGAATTTCCCGGAACGTTTTTGTACTATATTCTTTCATCGATTAACTGAAGTATTTCTGGTGTTACTCACGGTTTCTTCGCCGTTACCTTGTTTGTATCTATGTTTTTCTTTTCAGCTTCTGTGACTGCCCTTTGTAGACATGTCCATTCCTCTTCGATTAGACTGTCGACAGAGCTTTACCCTGTGGCAGTGTCTATAGCCTCAGAGAACTTTAAATGTGTCTTTTGATTCCTTTGTGTTTCTGTACCCACTTGTTTTCGCATTGATTCTCCCTGAGTAATACACTGAACTTCAGCCTACTCTTCATCACTACTATATCGTGATCTGAGTCTACATCTGCTCCTGGGTACGCCTTACAATCCAGAATATGATTTCGGAATCTCTGCTTGACCATGACGTAAACTAATTGAAATCTTTCCATACCACGCGGCCTTTTCCATGTGTATCTCCTCTTCTTGAGATATTTGAATAGAGTGTTCGCTGTTACTAGCTGCAATTTTGCAGAAATGAGTCGGTCTTTCTCCTCTGCCATTCCTGGTGCCAAACCCATATTATCCGGTAGCCCTTTCTTCTCATCGGTTCCCTACAATCGCCACATTCCAGTGACTCATGACTATCAGATTTTTGTCTCGCTTTACGTACTGGATTAGCCGTTCAACTTCCTTATATATGGTACGCGCTCTTCATCTTAGGATTGCTACTTCGGCATGTGTACCTGAACTATTGGTGTCGGCGTTGGTTTGGTGTTGACTCCCATGATAAAAACCCTGTCACAGTAACTCATTCTCTGTCCTACCTTCCAGTTCATAACGAATCCTACTACTGTAATATCATTTTCTACTGCTGTTGATATTACCCTTTACTCATCCGACTACAAATACTTCACCTCACTGATCCCAACTATATGTAGCTGAGCGTTATCGTTTCGGTATTGAGATTTTCTAACTTCCCTACCATGTTCAAAGTTTTGACGTTTCACTCCCCTACTAGTAGAACGTTATCCTTTCGCTGGGTGTTCAATCTTTTTCTCATAGTCACCTTGTCCTTGGCAGTCCTCTGCTGGATTTCCGAATCTTTTGGCAATGAAAAGATTATAACGAGACTTTCTCAACTGCAGAAAACATATCCTGTGGATACACAGCATGTGTCTTTAATGCAGTAGTTTTCATTGCCTTCTCCATCCTCATTCCCTCGATCGCTCCCGATTTTTCGGCCTTTTGGGGCAGTTTCCCAACACTGGGGCCATAAAGTGCCCTGAAACACTGTCTGCTCCTCCGCCCTCTTTGACAAGGCCGTTGGCTGAACAAGGGTGGCCTCTTATGCCGTAAGTCTTTGCTACCATTGCCGATGATTTTTATTCAAAATGCAGGTGGTTGTGTGGTTTGATTCCGGGGAATGAGGATATTTCGATTTTTTTTTTAAATGCATCAGGGCGTCGTGTGGCGGAGGCAATATAGGCAGGGGTCGCAACCCCAGGCCTGGACACAATGTCTCCTCCCTCCCATTCGTCGGGATGTGGTGCAAGGGATACAATAGTTTCATTGTTTTTATGTTTTTTATTTTCATTTAATTGATTAGTTTTTTTTTAAGCAGTAAGTAACTGAAACTAATAAGTACACTCGTTTCGTGTTGCAGGAGGAAAGCTTCATCTGGCGCTGGTCTTACACACTGTACACGGTTGGCGGAGATATGACATGTTCCCATTTCTACCGAGTGGTCAACACGCGCTCCTGTTGCATTTACTCAGTTCGTCCTCTTTTCCTACAGGTCTTAGATATAGCGCTCTCCGACTTCCGTACAGGTCGGACTTAAATTGGGGCGCTCACATAGACTAAGCTGCATGGATAGCGGGACACGGGCATAGGTGCAGTTACCCGACTTCCGAGCTTGTCCCACATCTCGGTGTGACACTACACGGTTGTACTCTGCCTTGCATTGAGTACGTCGCCGTCTTTTGGGGGAAGGCAACCGAAGAACGCATGAAGAAGCTTCAGTCTCTGCAGAATCGCGTTCTGCACTCGGTTCTGCATCTAGCTTTGATTCTGGAACACTCCACGATATCGCGGAAGTCTCGTGTTTCCGAACGACTGTCCGTACCTTTTACACGAAGACAAGGCAGTTCAGGAACACGGAGATAAAGATGCTGGGCCGTAAGATTCAGCACAACGTCACAACAAGACAGCCACATTTTCTGCGTAAGCAGCCGCTATTGACGAAAAATGGAATTCAATCCAGATCAGAAGATCACGTTCGTCACGTGTATTGGAGGAAAAACACTTCGTGTTGCAAACTCTTTCACCTTTGGAGTGCTGAGAGACTCCGTGAAGTTCACGCAGTAACGACAACGGATCGACAGTTCGGTCTCTACTCGAACCACTCATTCCTTTGAGTTCCCTGGGCAAGGCATCGGCTGTATGCGCAGCCCATTTATCAGAGCCTTCGCTAGTAACCATCGTTCGACAGTCCCATGCAGTGTTAAACGTAATGCCTAATGAATTTATTTTCTCAAAATTTGGCCTTACGCCACATGAATACTGATTCTACGTTTAAATTCAGTACATTCCAAGTGAACTTAGACTTGAACCTTTTATTACTCATTTTGGGTTGGGGTGTTTGGGGGAGGAGACCAGACAGCGAGCTCATCGGTCTCATCGGATTAGGGAAGGACGGGGAAGGAAGTCTGCGGTGCCCTTTCAAAGAAGCCATCTCGGCATTTGCCTGGAGCGATTTAGGGAAATCACGGAAAACCTAAATCAGGATGGCCGGACGCGGGATGGAACTGTCGTCCTCCCGAATGCGATACTCATTTTGGTCTTTGGCCACTTACATTATTTGCTTTCCTCTTTGGGACTCAAAAGTACCAGTCAAATTTGAGTTTGTTAGCTACTTATTCCAAAAAAGAGTTTGTTTGTGTTTATGTGCATATTTATATACTTGTTTTAGATAGTCTTCCAACGCAGTGTTGTCATTGCGCCTTTACTGACGCAAGACCCACCAAATAGTACACAAACTACCATAGGGATCTGTAGATTGATGATTTTATTATTTATCCGAGAATTTAAAGACTCCTGCAATGTGAGGCTGACTGAATGATGTTGTGTAATTAGACATTTTATAACCACATTTTAGTATTCGTGTGTGTTTGTCAGGCATTAAGAGAGACATGGATTTTCTTCCACGTGATCCTCACCCTCCCCCCCCCCCCCTCCGCCCCCCCTACGCCTGTTCTGAATCCCCGCCGCCCGCTGCCCACGCTCATACAGTCTCAAGGCTACATTGCAGTCAAATACTTTCAGGAAGGGTTTTCGAATACATAAGTACATATTCGATGTAAACGAATTTCTCTCTGTCGCGAACGTTTTTCCGCCAGACTGCCAGACTGCATTTTATACTCCCTCTACTTCGGTCAGTTATTTTCCTGCCCAGACAGCAAATGTCACCTTCTGTTTCTCGGGCCTCCTTTCCTAATCTGATTTTTTTTCAGCATCACATGTTATAATTCAGTACGTTCTATTACCCATATTTTACTCTCGTTGACATCATTCTTACAAAATTATCTTCAAGACTTATATCCATTCCGCTCAACAGATATTCAAACATCTTGCCATCTCATCGAATTAGAACATCACCGGCAAAAATCAAGCCTTCCATTTTCCCTTTCTGGATTTCATTTCACTTTCTGAATTTCTCTTTGTTTTTCTTTCAAAAAAATGGCTCTGAGCACTATGGGACTTAACATCTGTGGTCATCAGTCCCCTAGAACTTAGAACTACTTAAACCTAACTAACCTAAGGACGTCACACACATCCGTGCCCGAGGCAGGATTCGAACCTGCGACCGTAGCGGTCACGCGGTTCCAGACTGAAGCGCCTAGAACAGCACGGCCACACCGGCCGGCCTGTTTTCCTTTATGGCTTGCTTGATGTACAGATTGAGAAACATCGGGGATATCCTGCAAGCATGTGACCAGCCCCGGATCTACGATATTTCCCAACTGGGGCAAAAATGTCATATGGCGACTGGCCCCTCCACACACACCCCCATCGCCCGTTTCAACCCGTTTGAAATAGGATGTCAAAAACTTAAAGAAAATCGATTTTCATAATCATGTTCATCTTGCAGCACACATCTTTCTGAAGAGTTTGCTGTAGAAAACACATACACTCCTGGAAATGGAAAAAAGAACACATTGACACCGGTGTGTCAGACCCACCATACTTGCTCCGGACACTGCGAGAGGGCTGTACAAGCAATGATCAAACGCACGGCACAGCGGACACACCAGGAATCGCGGTGTTGGCCGTCGAATGGCGCTAGCTGCGCAGCATTTGTGCACCGCCGCCGTCAGTGTCAGCCAGTTTGCCGTGGCATACGGAGCTCCATCGCAATCTTTAACACTGGTAGCATGCCGCGACAGCGTGGACGTGAACCGTATGTGCAGTTGACGGACTTTGAGCGAGCGCGTATAGTGGGCATGCGGGAGGGCGGGTGGACGTACCGCCGAATTGATCAACACGTGGGGCGTGAGGTCTCCACAGTACATCGATGTTGTCGCCAGTGGTCGGCGGAAGGTGCACGTGCCCGTCGACCTGGGACCGGACCGCAGCGACGCACGGATGCACGCCAAGACCGTAGGATCCTACGCATTGCCGTAGGGGACCGCACCGCCACTTCCCAGCAAATTAGGGACACTGTTGCTCCTGGGGTATCGGCGAGGACCATTCGCAACCGTCTCCATGAAGCTGGGCTACGGTCCCGCACACCGTTAGGCCGTCTTCCGCTCACGCCCCAACATCGTGCAGCCCGCCTCCAGTGGTGTCGCGACAGGCGTGAATGGAGGGACGAATGGAGACGTGTCGTCTTGAGCGATGAGAGTCGCTTCTGCCTTGGTGCCAATGATGGTCGTATGCGTGTTTGGCGCCGTGCAGGTGAGCGCCGCAATCAGGACTGCATACGACCGAGGCACACAGGGCCAACACCCGGCATCATGGTGTGGGGAGCGATCTCCTACACTGGCCGTACACCACTGGTGATCGTCGAGGGGACACTGAATAGTGCACGGTACATCCAAACCGTCATCGAACCCATCGTTCTACCATTCCTAGACCGGCAAGGGAACTTGCTGTTCCAACAGGACAATGCACGTCCGCATGTATCCCGTGCCACCCAACGTGCTCTAGAAGGTGTAAGTCAACTACCCTGGCCAGCAAGATCTCCGGATCTGTCCCCCATTGAGCATGTTTGGGACTGGATGAAGCGTCGTCTCACGCGGTCTGCACGTCCAGCACGAACGCTGGTCCAACTGAGGCGCCAGGTGGAAATGGCATGGCAAGCCGTTCCACAGGACTACATCCAGCATCTCTACGATCGTCTCCATGGGAGAATAGCAGCCTGCATTGCTGCGAAAGGTGGATATACACTGCACTAGTGCCGACATTGTGCATGCTCTGTTGCCTGTGTCTATGTGCCTGTGGTTCTGTCAGTGTGATCATGTGATGTATCTGACCCCAGGAATGTGTCAATAAAGTTTCCCCTTCCTGGGACAATGAATTCACGGTGTTCTTATTTCAATTTCCAGGAGTGTATGTTCAAGTAAATGTAAGACATGCCATTTGGTTCTTTAGCGTGCCAAAGCGCAGTGCCATACCTCTTCACTAGGCAACCTTCTATTGCACGTCACAGTATTTCAATCTGTTGAGTACAAACGTGTATATTTTTCAATGGAAGCCATCACACCTATATTCAGGACAGTGAAAATTAAAACGTCCTGTGGTGCCTCTCCTAGGCCTTTGGCACCTAGTCGGGCACTCTGACATCCTATCCGCCCCCCCCCCCAATCTCACAATTAATACTTGGTGGGATTATTTGAGACCGGAACAATAGGAATTACTCAGAAAGTTTACAGTCTTTATTGCCTATTAGCTAGTAAATTTCACTTTTGTGTGACATAAAATTAACTACAGGAAACATAAAAACAGTAAAGACGAGGAACGAGCAAGACAGTACACATTTCTTTAGTCCTTAGCTCCCAGCGTTTTTCTCTCCCTAATCTTGCTACAGCTACACACGGTATGCTTTCCTTTTTGCGAAAGAGTCTGTTATCTCATCAAAGTTCATCAAGCGTTTTACTACACGAAAAATCAAAATGTTTTTGTCTAATACTGGAAAAGTCGTTAACACTAATAGTACCCAAGACTGGTATGGTTTATCGTCATGTTCTTCCATATAATGTTTGATGCTCCCGTCTCTCCTGCTTCCTCGTTCTAACAAACAATCTTGGCGTCTCTGATTCTGTGACTATTCCTGCCATCGTCAAAATTTATTTTCCAGTTAACTTCACTAACCCAGCCAGAATCACCAGTTCAGTTATCCCGCGTCTCCTAGTTAGGCGTTATTATGTGGTCGTACAATGTGTTTTCCATGCTATTTGTAGATTAGGAGTTAAGCTGCTGCTAACCGGGTACAGTACAGCTGGCCATTAGTAGTGTAGCGTTCCGGCAAAAACTTTCTGTCAAAATTAAATTTTCTTGATACACCGAGAAGATAATATGTAATCTTTCTTAGCTGTTATTCTTGTTGGTCGGTTATTTCTCAGTCCTTGGATTTCGCTTATAATTATAACAACACTGATCATTCGCACACCCTATCAATTGCATAAACGAACAACGATTCGTATTCACCCGTTCGGGTTTATTTGGGTCGGCTCGTATAGCCCCGTCCCCTTTTCTCTGCAGTAGAGTTTCGTATTTCTAGATGCGAAGGGGTTTCCCCTGGCAGAGACGTCACATGCACTGCGCACGTACTCAAAAATCAACTTATGATTTATTCTGAAATAAACTTAGACTATGTTAAAAATCCAACCGAGATGTGTTTCAAAAGCATATGAATAGTCGATAGACCAACGGCGCTGGATGCTAGGCATTTTGTGGACGAAGGTCTTTTCTTCAAAAATATGAATTTAGTGGCAGCGGAAACTGCCGCCCACGCAGATACCGCGGTTTGCTCCCCCCCCCCCCCCCCCCCCCCCCCTCACTCCTAGATCTGGGACTGGCTGTGATATTCCTTTCTCAGCTTTTCTCCCTATCACATCCAAGTCCTTCGATTCTTATTACTGGTTTCTGTACAAGCTGTGGGCAACCTTTTGCTTTCTGTATTTTGTGAATGCTACTACCTATTTATTTCGAAATCTCCTGCCATTTGTCCTCGTGTCCTCTATTTGAGACCGGATGTTGGTTTGGAGAACAACCGCTACGGGCATTGCTGCAGTGACCACGCGCCAGCAGATACTTGTTGGCTCGGTAATGGAATGCAGCCAGCGCGCCTCCCAGCTGCACCCTTTGTGCTAGGTTTACTGGGAGCTGCGCGCCCCTGCTGTTCCAATCAGGGGGCTGGGCAGCAGGCGTGGCGCTCCACTGTGCGTTCCCGTGATGCATTGCGCGAGTCGGTGCCGCCCATACAGGGACTTCCCCGTTGTTGCTACAGAGCGCACTCGCCGCTCTGCTCGTGCTTTCGGTCTCACCCAACCACGCCCCCCCCCCCCCCCCTTCCTTTCTCTCTCACTCTACCCACATGTATACACAGAGAGACAGAGACTAACACACAAACTCATACACAGACACACATAGAGGGAAAACAGAGGGTGCCTGCATGTTCACTCCCGTGTAGCCAACTCCTACTCAAACAAGGGAACGCTTCGGTTTGTGATTAGATGTAACTGAGAGGATCGCAAGCTAACACTCACACTTTCCGAGACTGCGGAAACTTTCCCTTTGCGTATTTCAAGTGTGTGTGAACACTATGGATTAACTTAATGTCAGTATTCTAATCACGCAGGTCACTTTCTGTTTAAACTGTTGTAATATGCCTGTTGGGGTACTGTAACTATTACAGTTTCAATTCAGATGGGTAATGGGACTTAATGCACTCCTTTAAGGTGTTAATTTTGGATTTTTTTTAATTCATGAATTCATTTCTTATGATGTACCTGATTAGCCACGAATACCACATTGGAGACTATCGGATGCACTGTGTATCAAAGAAATTTATGACGGTTGAAGGTGATGTTCTTCTACTAATCCATAAATGATTTGCATACATTGACTGTAATACATCCTTAATTATCTGAAATTACGTCGTCTTTTCCTTTACGTTTTGTGTGTCTAAGTTGTATTTCGTATTAGAGTTAGATTTCTGAAGGTTTACAGCTCTTAACCTTGCCCGCATCCGGAATTGTGCCTAGAACGGCTTAAATTACTAACAAGCTCGCTGGTAATGTTTAATAGTAAGTTGACACCCCGTACGTTTGTGAGACGTTTCCAAATAGAGTATTCTGTATTTGTATCTTCACTGTTAAACTGTTTCTTCGCTATCCAAATCTATTGCCCATGCAAAAAGAAACAACAGTAAATGAAATGATACGCTTCTGTCCATCCTCCTTGTTTACTAAGACTGGCTCTGCCAAGCGAAAGTAGGCACCACGATGTACATCCAGGCTGTGGCACGAACAGTTTCAGGCGTTTATTACGTTTGTGGATACGCTCTTTTTCTCATAAAAGTGCTCATATTTTCCTTGTTTAGGTTATGTACTCTATGTTCAATAAAGGAGACATAATTTCCTATGTTTCTTTGAAATTCATCTCAGTTATCGTAAGCCAATTACCTATCTTGAACTTTGATCTAAAACTGCCATTTGTTTCTGATCTCATGCCTCTCATTGAAAACTAGAAAGTATTATTGCCTAAAGCGTATTATAGTGATAGTTCATTAACAGCAAAATAAAATTACAGATACGTTTGGGAGCATGTCATGGAGAAGTACACGAAACGTTTAATATCTACGTAATATAAACACATTCAACAAACTGAAGATGGGAAACGGTATACCTCTCCACGAAAGCTTCATTTTGTTTTGAAAATGAAGTAACGGAAACTGAAATAGGAATCTGTCGACTGACGATGAAAAGAGGTGAAGAAGTTTTATTCAGAAGCAGAGTGTGAGCTAAGATAGATAATGGAGATGGACTGGGACTTGATCCCAGTTCCCTGACTATCGCAAGCTGTGGTCTATTAGTAACGATATCCAAAGATTCCTCACTGACAGATGCATGGGGGCTTAATTATATCGAATGCAAATAATTTTAATTTTAGTCGCTGTATGTCCGATTACGAGGTCTCGTAAACGGTTGGCCCTGATTAGTATTTGTACGCAATCTGACTGCATAGAACAACAACAAAGAATGAAACGAAATTTCCCTTAACACAATTAATTAATTAAGTCCACAGCAACTATGAAAGCTACGAAACAACAAGGCACAAGTGTCGCTGTTCTGTGTGTGGAAGTGTGATTCAACGTACACATCTGGCACGGTTCTTCCTCAATACGACAAGATATTTTAAATACCATTTATACTGAAGTAATTAAAAAAAACAGAAATACTATAATTGCACATAGAAACCAGAAATGCAGTCTAATACAAGAACACGAGCCAGATGCTTTGTTGACTGATCCTGTGACCAAGAGGCGTTATTGTTTAAGACATTGAAATTAATAAAAAAAAGGAATTTTTTTACCTTCATATATATTGACGAAAAGCACATTACAGCATCCCTAATCCAACAACATCTGGTGCCTAGCCCATCAAAACAATATGACAACATCTGAACAAGCACTCTCCATGGGAACCTCTCAACAACGACTCACCACTGCTACATCTCAACAAGCACTGCCTACTGCGACTTCTCGACAAGAACTGCCAGTGGAGGCGGCTGAATAATACTCTTTGGCGCATTCTCTGGCGCTGGGACTCAGTGTAGCCACCTTTCATAAGCCCCTCCTCCACGGGCTAGAATTTGATGGTATTTTTGCCAGCATTGGTGGTGAAAATACCACCAAATTCGCCCAAAAAATACAGACAAAAATTAAAAAGTAATATTAATAAGTAAATATCACATAACTAAATAAATTTTGGCTTTGCACTGACCCTTCAATAACCTAATATATAAAATACAGTAAGGGATACAAATGCTTGCATACATATGATTTTACATAATAGTTTACACAAGTATCATGTGGTTAAACAATTCAACCAACAGCGTCATCAATGACGAATATGTACGGGTAAGAGTCTCATAACATTTCATAAACAGTAAATACACAAAAAAACAGTTTATACAAATATTCACATAAAATCTTGTCAATATATCAATAAACAAGTAGTTGACAGTTCCAGCAGTAGCACCCAGCAATGGTCAACAGGTGCAGACACCAACGAGTGACATTATTTCAGTAGAAACAGTTCCATTAGTGGCACCCAGCAATGTTGAACAGGTGCAGACACCAACAAGTGACATCATTTCAGTAGAAGCAGTTCCATTAGTGGCGCCCAGCAATGTTGAACAGGTGCTGACACCAACAAGTGACATTATGTCAGTAGAATCAGTTCCATCAGTGGCACCCAGCAATGTTGAACAGGTGCAGATAGCAACAAGTGACATTATGTCAGTATAAGCAGTTTCATCAGTGGCACCCAGTAATGTTGAACAGGTGCAGACGCCAACAAGTGACATTACTTCAGTAGAAGCAGTTCCATCAGTGGCACCCAGCAATGTTGAACAGGTGCAGGTAACAGTCCATAATATTCACTATCATTAATCAGACAGTTCATCAAAGTTCATTAGCACAAATTTAACATTTCCAAGTGGCACCCATTAATGTTGAACAAGTGCACGCACGTACAACAGTTTGAAGGCACACACAATTGCTTTTACAAAATTATTCTCAATGCTCTTACACTAAACATGCAAATTATAATAAACACACAAATGATATCAGATAATTGTCATATTAAATATTACAAATACACAAATATTAGTAAAACTATCATATTTATGGGTGTCAGTGCAAGCCGCAACAAACAAGTAAAATAATATTTAGGAGACAGGTCGGTACCAATTATTTGGGATTAGGAAAGGAAAACACACAAAACACACTCACTCATCTTTCATCCACATTAAGTACTACTGTGTAATTGAATAGTGTTAACTGTGTAAATGCAATTCTGTCAAAGATTTGATGTTCAACATGTGTATCAAGTAGTAGTGGCAACAGTGTATAACAGTCAATAATAGTTAGTCAACGTCATAGTCATCATGTCAAGACCAATGTTTGCCAAGCCAAATCAAATGTACGGTTGCTGAACAACTGTCAGTGCGCCAAGATATGCAAATACTTCCTCTCTCTCAAAAAAAAAAAAAATATATATATATATACTGCTTAGTGATTTAACAAAGTGTGTGTGTAGACGATCTTCCTTCCACTTGAGTGTTCTAGTCCGCCATCTTCATCCTCCTTGTTCCATATAAACCAACAAAAAAATATGCTCCTCACTTACTTTACCTCTTATCCACCAAAACTCCAATAATCATCAGCATCACATAATCTCAATACTTCAATAATACCTCTTACGTCTAAACATATAAACCTTATCATCAATATCATTTACCTTACCTCTTGTCCACCAAAACTCCAATAATCATCAACTTCACACAATCTCAATACCTCAATAATACCTCTTCAATACGTCGATACATATAAACCTTATCGCCAATATCATTTCACTTCCATAACAACTCTTCCCTCTAGTCAGTCTCCTCGAACAAGTACAGATAAAATCCTAGTGCGAACTTCAATTTATCATCCCATGCAATCCGAAGACACAATGTCCACACACAACCTCTGTGTAATCCATCTGAGCCAAATCTTCTACTCACTATGAATTATAAAATACATTTTGGTTCCCTTGTCCATCATTAAATAAAAGAAATGCATACATGACCTCTAACAGCCTTTAGTTTGAATAACTCTCAGTAAGTAAGTACGAGTACGGAGTGTTAATGATAGTAATAATTCACAGTGTGTACACAACTTTAAGAATCATGGCAAAACAGAAGCAAACATGTGGAGTATTTCTTGTGTCAAGTGTCACTTGCTATTTCAATTGCTCACGAAGAATGCAATGTAATAACTGTCAATGGTCTAAACCTTGTGTTGGTATGTCATGTCGTTAGCTTCCTTCCTAAATTTATACAGCTTCCATAAAACCTCCAGCTCATGTGACTTCAATGAAGTTTCTTGTACTAATGTCGTTCGTAGAATTATAGTAGTTCATTTTCTTATCTTAAAAATATAAGGCACTGAGCGCAAGCAAAACATGCAACAGCGAGTAAATATACCAGTAGAGAACAGAATGTCAACAAGTGGATGCAGCAAAATTCTTACAACGAGACTCTGCCAAGCGAACAGTCTATAATTAATACCATAGTGTGACCTAAGCTCCATGTTCGTACACCGCATATCAGCATTTCTATATACCAAATTAAAGAGTAGTTATGACAATAAAACAGAAATGTGTAAATATGCAATCCATACGCAAAGCAGCAATTATGTATCTTACATAATAAACAGGTCATTGGCATCATATCAGCATAAGCAAATAAACGTTCATATGTAATCTTAATAAGTAAACATGAAGGCGCAAGCAGATAAATCACAAAGTGTAACCTACATACACAACCATATCAGCACAACTAATCAGGTGACAATTATAATTTAAATAAATAAGCACAGCAGGCACATAATAAAAATATATGATATCAGTGAAAAAGCAGTGCAGCCAAGCGATGCATAATATACACAAGTTCAAATGGTTCAAATGGCTCTGAGCACTATGGGACTCAACTTCTGAGGTCATTAGTCCCCTAGAACTTAGAACTAGTTAAACCTAACTAACCTAAGGACATCACAAACATCCATGCCCGAGGCAGGATTCGAACCTGCGACCGTAGCGGTCTTGCGGTTCCAGACTGCAGCGCCTTTAACCGCACGGCCACTTCGGCCGGCAATATACACAAGTAACAACCCTGTTCATTAATCAATCATTGTCAATATCAGCTAACAAGAAGTATGAATCACGTAATCGCGAGCAGCAAATTACGTCTTAAGTACGTACCAAGTGGAAATATGTTACCTGAAAAATAAACTCAATTAATAGTTACCTTTTTAGTTTATTAGTTTCTTCTTCGAAATTACATTCTTCCTGAAAATTTCTCGATAGCAAGTCCTCTTAACGTCGGACACACACAGAATTTACCTAAAGTTCTTAAATATTTTATACAATCGTATCCTGAAAAATACTGAACGTTAATAACATAGTTTATCAAGTCACTATAGCTTTATACTGAATTTAATCAGAGAAATTAGACTGTGTATTTGTTTGCGGCTGTCAGTGCATTTGCACTGAGCGCTCGATCAGCTGTAGGTAAGCGTGACGTAGGAAGTAATTGTTTGCGGTCAATGACTGCCTTGTACGGCGCGCAGACTTGACTGTTGCTTTGAGTATGTGGCGCCGCCGGAACACGGCGCGGTATCCTTGTATTCTCTGCGTGTTTACGTAAAACTGTTAGTTGCTCAGAAGTATGTCATTCCACAAAAAGTTTAACGTTTGATATATGATGTATTCCCTTAGGGCGCCGAGATTTAAGAGTTTCTACTTCGACAGTGTTATCATGAATAATTTTGCGAATCCTATATGGACCATTATAAAGCAGAAAAAAATTGCGACATAAGCCTTTTCCTTTGTGAGACAAACGGTGAGACTTAATTAACACCTTTTGACCAACTGACAAGGTTTTTAAACGAGCAGGACGTTTAGCTGATTTCTCTCATCTAGCAGCCGCAGATGCAATATTTTGCAGAGCCAGGTTGACAACTTCAGAATGCCGCAGTTTCCGTGAAGGCGGAAAAGGAACGATTTCAGAAATGCGATTTGTCGGTGCTTTATTTTTTAATATCAATATAGGCGGTAAAGAAGTTGAATCATTAGGGAGTTCATTCAGAATGTTTTGAAAAATATGAAGATACTGATCCCACGTTCTGTGATTCTGATGACAATAAAGTCGACACAATTTATTGATTTCCTTCATCCATCTCTCTGAAGCATTAGATTTAGGGTGAAAAAGTGAAATGAAAATTGGCTTAATCTTACGACGCCGTAGAGTACGAAGCCAAATTTTAGAGCGAAACTGTGATCCATTATCTGATATAACCTTATCAACATGACCCACTTCTTTAAGAAAATGTTTGATGAAAGCGTTAGATACTGAACGAGCTGTTGCTTTGCGTAAAGGTGTAAAACACACATATTTTGATGTCAATTCTACTGCTACCAAAATGTACGCAAAACCATTAGTAGAATGAGCCACTGGACCGAACAAATCGACTGCAACCATGTCCTTTAATTTCGCTGGAATGATAGGAAACAACGGTGCTCTGTGAGAAATAGTTGGCGGCTTAGCCTTTTGACATAATTTGCATTTGGCAAGAACAGATCGAATACGTTTTTCCATATTACTGAAGTAGCAATTTTCTTGTAATTTATGAAAGCATTTTCTGGGACCAAAGTGTGCATAACTGAAATGTGTGTACCAAATCAATTTATTGACCCACTCATCAGGAATACAAACTAACCAAACAGAGTTATCGACTGATTTTCGTTTAAAAAGAATATCATTGCGAACTAAATAATACTGTCTGATCGCTACGCTTTCCTTTCTCCTCCACTTCTCCTTAATGTCCTTCCAGATTGGATCCTTATTTTGCTCCTTAGCGATGTCCTGGAGCGAAGACGAAATAAAATTTTCAAACGCAACACCTTGAATATACATCAAACAATAATTGTTTTCTTTGCAGTTCTCTTCAGCACTTTGTTTCAAACCCATAGGTGCACGTGATAAAGCATCAGCAATAATATATGAAGAACCCTGTATGTAAACAATACTAAAATCAAATTCCTGTAGGTACAGCGCCCATCGTGACAATCTTCCATGTGTTAATTTTGTTGACATAAGAAATTCCAGAGATCGGTGATCGGTGTAAACCTTAGTATGTCTGCCATACAACAATATGCGAAATTTTGTGAAAGCCCAAACAACAGCCAAAGCTTCAAGTTCCGTAATAGAATAATTCTTTTCTGATTTAGAGAGAACACGACTTCCAAATGCAATAGTTTTCTGTACTACAACGCTGTCTTCTTCTATCTCTTGAAATAAGTGTGCATCTAGGCCTTTGTATGATGAGTCCGTCGCCAAACAAAAATCTTTAGATAAATCCGGGTGTGAAAGAAGTGGAGCAGCAACTAAAGCATCACGAAGTTGTTCAAATTCTGATTGAGCTTCCTCATCCCAACACCAACTAGAATTCTTTCCAGATAGTTCACATAAACGAGGTTTGGCCAAATCGTCCAATTTAACAAAGCGTCTAAGAAAATTACAGACACCAAGGAAACTACGAACATCACGTTTTGTGGTAGGAACAGCATAATTACGAATAGCATCTAGTTACTCTGGATCAGGGAGAATACCTTCTGTAGAAATAATATGACCAAGAAATTTCACCTGAGAACGACCAAATTCAGATTTTTCCAAGTTCACTGTAATGCCAACTCTTGCAAAAATACGTAATAATGAATCCAAAATTTTGTTATGCTCACACCAAGAACGTTTAGCAATAAGAATATTGTCAACATATGAACTAATATTGTCACGAAGATAAACAGGTAAAATTTCGTTTAAACTACGAATGAATGCTGCTGAAGATACAGTAAGTCCAAACGGTAATTTCCGAAATTGGTAACAGTTACCAAAGGCTAAAAAGGCAGTGTATTTTCTACAATCAGGGTGAAGTTCTATTTGCCAAAAACGTGCGCGCATATCAATCGTGGATAAAGCTTTAATTCCATGGAAATGTTGAAGAAGTTCATCTAAATTTTGTGGACGGTCAGTTTCAGGAATGATGATATTATTTATCTGTCTGGAATCCAGAACCAAACGAATTGACCCATCCTTTTTAAGAACGACGTGTAGTGGGCTGGTATAAGGACTGACTGCTGGCTCAATAGTGCCTTGATCTAACATGTATTGAAGTTCGCTCTTAACCTTGTCTCTGTAAGCCAAAGGAATAGCGTACGTTTTCCCCCGAAATGGTGTGTGTTCTTTTACTTTAAATAAATATTGTAAGCCTTGTATAGTTCCTGTGTGACGACTAAATACAGTAGCATGTGAAGTCAAAATTTGGTGCAGTTCTTCTCTTGCAACGTCATCTGGCACTTCAACTTTCTTAACCTTTTCATTAATTAATTCTTCGCTATCAATTATATCATCCATCGCGTCTCTGTATCTATTGTCGTTGTCATGAATGAACACATTGTCGTCATAATGCTCAGCGAAAACATCAGAGGTAAGAAACCTTAAACAATTTGTGTCTGATTCAGATCTGGTTAAACACTCGAAAAATTTCAAACATATCGGCATTCCGGCAACAGTCAAATTCACACTTCCTTCTTTAAAGTTCAAAATTGCCTTATGTGTGTTAAGAAACTCCATACCTAATATAACTTGTGTACTGAGTAATGGAACAATAATAAAATTAGCAGAAAATTCGTATCCGTGACAAATGAAATTTAAGTTGGTCTGTTGTTTGACTTCCACACTTTTTCCAGAAATAGCGCCTCGAATTGTAGTTTTAGAAACAGGTAACACAGGACAGGCAATAGTTCTTTCACATATACGAAAAACTGATTCACTAATGACATTCAACGGGCTTCCAGAATCTAAAACTGCAGTGAACTTATTCGTACCCACACATACTTCAATAACAGGATGTAAAAATGCGTCTACATTATTTTCCTTTTCGTCTAACAAAATGTCTCTCATGTCTTCCAGGCGTACGTAGTGTAAAGTCGTAGTGTCATTACTTTCTGAACCGTCTATATTGCTGCCAGAAGCCGAAGCTACAAGTCATTGTCGATTGCTTGCGTCACGTCTTTGATTATTCACGTCATTTCACGGATCAATTTCTACGATTTGCACTTGTCTCTCGGAATTTCTGTCACGCGGAGGATGCCAATTAGGTCTCTCCTGTCTGTTAGATGTAAATTCTTGGTTGTGTCTGTTATTAAAATTTCTATTTTCCTGTCTGTCTGCATGACTACGTCTTGTATAATTTCGACTGTCACTTCTGAAATTATTGTTGTATCTACTACCCTGGTTATTTCTGTAGTAAGAATTTCTATTACTGTATGAATAATTTCTGTCTTGATGATACCGATTACTGTTTCCGTATGATTGATCATTCCGGTAGGAGTTTCCGTTATTATAACTGTCTGTGTAATTTCTGTTAGAACGTCTGTATTGTCATAAGGCTGGTATCTATTGTCCTGTCTGTTTCGTCTGTCATTATCAAAATTACCCATATAACGTCCGTTCCGATCATTATCCCTTCTCTCTGAAAATCTACTGTGATTACCGTTGCTGAAAAAACTACAAGAAGTCCCGTCGTCGTTGTCATACTCAAGTTCTTGTAGCAAAGTCTTAAAAGTCTCAATGTCGTCTTTACATCTTCCAGCTAAAGCAATTTGTCTTATCGATTGTGGCAGCTTAGTTAAGCAAATGCGAATTAATTCAGTCGGGCTATAAGGGTTGGACAGGAATTGATTTTTTCGAATCATGTCTTCAAAGTATTCTGCCGGCGTGCGGAACTCAGACTGTTTAAAATTACGCTGCATGATAAGACTGTGTTTGACTCTGTCTTGCGTGTTTTCGGACCAATATGCCGATAGAAATGCATGATAAAAATCATTTAAATTATTACAATCTCTAATAAGTGCGCGCATTCGCGTCGCCGGTTCGTTTTCTAAATATCCACACATAAATTCCAGTTTGTGACTTAGTGGCCAATTTGGTGGAAGTGCGTACATAAATTGATCTAACCATGAACATGGATGTATGTCGTTCTTAGAATTGCGAAAGATCTTAAATTTCCGAACAGTTAAGAAGTGTTTATAGTAAAAGTTTTCTCCTCGTGGCGACAAAGACCTACCGCGTCTGACCCAGTCCGAATGTCGATTATTGTCAAGTTCGCGCGCCTGGCGCTCTCTTGTTGCATCTCGTAAATGAAAGAAATTATTTTCTTCAAACCCCTCTGCTATCTGTGATTCTATATTTCTTCTGCTGTCTTTTCCTACAATTTCGCTTTCAATTTGTTTGACTTGCTTTCCTAATGCCTCAAATTCCCTTTTAATGCGTTCATTAAATTTTCCCTGATTTTCATCATGTTTATTTATGTTCTGGTACTCTTCTGTTTCTGTAAATGGCAACGAAGCTGTATCATCTGAATCTCTGTCCCCATTTAAACTAAGACTTGTCAATTTATCTGCAATCTCCTCAACTCTTTCCGATAAGTCACCTATTTGTTCCTTCTGTTTATTTACGTCTTCCGTAAGTGTCGCGACTCGGGTTTCAGTATTGACACATTTAGTAGTTAACTGTTCATATTGTTGTGTTAGGTTATTTATTCTGTCATTTGGTACGGACTCCTCGATTCTCTCAAATATTTCTTCCTTATCGTGTGCACGTTGTAAATTTAACTCTGAAAATTTTTGTACTATCACGCGATCTCTTTCTTCCTGTTCTCTATCCTGTCCCTTTTGTCTGATTTCTACTGAAATTAATCTATTATTGTGAGCATTCAAAATCGGTTGTACGTCTTCTCTAATTTCTTTCTTTAATTCATCTCTCATGGTTTTGGAACATGTCCCTATTCGTGAGTTTAACCGTGTTTCCATTGTTTCCATCTCTGTTTTAATTGTTCCTATTTGTGAGTCTAACTGTGTTGTCACTGTTTTTAATTCAGATCCTAACTGTGATCCCAGTGAGTCTAACCGTGTTTCCATTGTCCCCATATCTCTTTTTAATTCAGATCCTAACTGCGATCCCAAATTTAATATAGCACCCATCAACTGCTGCATATTAACTGGTTCGAAATTCTTTTCGCCCCTAACATTTCCCGCAAAACCAGCTTCTTTCGTCATAGCTGTAAAGCTATCTACTATTCCAGAATCTTCTGTCGTTAATCTCGTATTCTGAAAATTTTTTGATTGTGAAAAATTTTGAATTGGTTCCAAACTATTTTCCCGACTTATTAAATTGTTTTCAACTTCATTGTTCATCATACTGTTGTCCTGTGTTCGCGAGTTCGCCATGTCAACAATTTTGTCATTCTGACTATCCATCATTTTTGCCTTTTTCATCGATCGAGTAATCATTTACAAAATGTACAAAACTCGTCCCTGTACGAAAATTACACACAGTGACACTTTATCTCCAACAATACCATTCACACGAAATGTTTCCCAACAAACACGTCTAACGAACAATTAAAACCTTCACAATTGCACACAATTGTCAGACCTGTATACAAGACATCAAAAATTAAATTCTGCCAAAATACCATTAAAAGAATGACAAGACAACTACAAATGTTCAGTTACCAATCTACACATGCAATATAGACTACAATTACTAAACTACAAATTACTTCAACAATACTACTGTCTGCTATGTTTACTATCAGAAGAATTCCAAGGGACGATCCTGGCAGGGTCGCCACGTGCATGGGGGCTTAATTATATCGAATGAAAATAATTTTAATTTTAGTCACTGTATATCCGATTACGAGGTCTCGTAAGCGGTTGGCCCTGATTAGTATTTGTACGCAATCTGACTGCATAGAACAACAACAAAGAATGAATCGAAATTTCTGTTAACACAATTAATTAATTAAGTCCCCAGCAACTATGAAAGCTACGAAACAACAAGGCACAAGTGTCGCTGTTCTGTGTGTGGAAGTGTGATTCAACGTACACATCTGGCACGGTTCTTCCTCAATACAACAAGATATTTTAAATACCATTTGTACTGAAGTAATTAAAAAAAAATAAACAGAAATTCTATAATTGCACATAGAAACCAGAAATGCAGTCTAATACAAGAACACGAGCCAGATGCTTTGTTGACTGATCCTGTGACCAAGAGGCGTTATTGTTTAAGACATTGAAATTAATAAAAAAAGGAATTTTTTTACCTTCATGTATATTGACGAAAAGCACGTTACAGCATCCCTAATCCAACAACATCTGGTGTCTAGCCCATCAAAACAATATGACAACATCTGAACAAGCACTCTCCATGGGAACCTCTCAACAACGACTCACCACTGCTACATCTCAACAAGCACTGCCTACTGCGACTTCTCGAAAAGAACTGCCAGTGGAGGCGGCTGAATAATACTCTTTGGCGCATCCTCTGGCGTTGTGACTCAGTGTAGCCACCTTTCACAGAATAAATTCATCAGTTTGTCACTAGATCCTCACTGCACATCACAAATTCATCAACTGTTCATCCAGGACCTGTAGGAGGTGTCTGTCCTTCATTATCAGTATTGACAGAAAGGTTCAATGGTTCAAATGGCTCTGAGCACTATGGGACTTAACATCTATGGTCATCAGTCCCCTAGAACTTAGAACCACTTAAACCTAACTAACCTAAGGATATCACACAACACCCAGTCATCATGAGGCAGAGAAAATCCCTGACCCCGCCGGGAATCGAACCCGGGAACCCGAGCGCGTGAAGCGAGAACGCTACCGCAGAAAGCTTCAATCCCCTAAATTTCCACCATACCTCCCGATTTAAACTAATGACAAATTAGCAGATTTCGCAGTCATTCTCATTGAAAGCAAAATCTTCACTGTTGTTAGGTTGCGTCATAGGATCCAAAGTTTTTCAGAGAAGTTACTCCACAACATCAGGACCGGCTGTAATCTACAACCCATCACTAGCTCCCGTTCATGCATTATGGACTTCACAGACGTTCTCCCAACTCCCTTCAGTAATGCTACTCCCTCTACACCAGAATCCATAAGGCTCCTTCAAGTTGCCTTTCATTAGGAATGTGGAATGCACTCAACGACTATGATATGACTTTCAAAATGATGGAGTCTTGAGTGAACTGTAACAGGATCCCAAACAACAGGGGCCGGCCGGTATGGCCGAGCGGTTCTAGACTTTTCAGACTGGAACCACGTGACCACTACGTTCGGAGTTTCGAATCCTACCTCGGGCCTGGATGTGTGTGATGTCCTTAGGTTAGTTAGGTTTAAGTAGTTCTAAGTTCTAGGGGACTGATGACCTCAGATGTTAAGTCCCAAAGAGCCATTTGAACCATTTTTGAAACAAAATGGTTCAAATGGCTCTGAGCACTATGGGACTCAACTGCTATGGTCATCAGTCCCCTAGAACTTAGAACTACTTAAACCTAACTAACCTAAGGACATCACACACATCCATGCCCGAGGCAGGATTCGAACCTGCGACCGTAGCAGCCGCACGGTTCCGGACTGCGGGCCTAGAACCGAGAGACCACCGCGGCCGGCTTTGAAACAACAGGGGACTGGCGTACTAGGATATGTATCAAAACTCTGAAATACTGTACTGATAATGGCTAGTTATTAGCCGAAGTCTAGATTTACTTTAATAAAGCCTGAAAGGATAGGACGACTGATAGCTGTGTTCCATCATTTTGAAACCATACAGTTACTTGTTTCTAGTTTTTCTTCTTTCCCTGCAAACCTTACAGCTCTGCCACAGCATCTAGGTTTATGTACCGAAATGAATCGGTTGCTTCAACTAATTACTATTTCACTCCATACCTTACAAATGCCACAGAAATTCTCCAGTGGCCTTTCAAGGGTGTTAATTCCGCGGTATCATGACTAGCGCTAATCTTCACCTTGTGTATAGTTTCACTTCACACAATGCACACACCGCAGGAACTCGCCAACGGCCACAGACAAGTAGTCCTTCTGTGTCAGAACCGATAGACAACATGACGACTGGCCTAAAACGTATCTGCTGTGTCGCTCCGTACGATGCAAATCGCATAGAAGTGCACCCACTGCCAGTAAAGGTTGTCAGTCATGCAGCTTGTAATGTTGCCTTCTGTCGTCGATAAATAATTATTTTATGTTACACTAGCTGAAAAACCCGGTGTTGCTCTGGTATTTACTTATTCCAATCTTCTTTCTGTTAGTCCACCTCATCCTCCCTCATCTCTCTTAATCTCCTTCTTCCCTCTTCTCTATCCATCTCCTCTTGCCCACTATCCCCTTCCCTCTCTTCCTGCCCCACTCTCCTTCCCCCTCTACCCATCTTCTCTTTGCTTATCCAATTCTCCTTCCTCCTCTCAATCATCCCAACTGTTCCTGTCCATCATATCCATCTCTCACTCTCCATTTCCACTCCCCTCTCTCTATCCTCCTCCTCTCCTGTCCATCTATTCCTGCTCCTCTCTCTGTCCATCTCTTTCTGCCGTCTGTCCATTTTTCCTCCTCTCTCCCCATCTTCCTCTTCTCTCTCCCTGACCATTTGCCCCTTCTTCCTTTCTGTATATATCTCCTCCTCCCTCTCTGTTTCCATCTCCTCCTCTTCCCTTTCTATGTTCATTTCCCCCTGCTCCTTTGTCTGTTCATCTTCTCCTACCACATCTCTCTGCCTGACTCTTCCTCTCCCTGTATCTGTACATCTCTTCATCTTTCCTTTCTCTGTCCATCGCCTCCTCTCCCTTCTCTCCATACACTTCCCCTCCCCTGTCTCTGTCCATCTCCTCCTCCTCCTATCTGTGTCTGTCTTCTCACTACCCCTCGCCCTGCCCATTTCTTTTCCTCCCTTTCTCTCCACTTATCACGCTCACCCTAATAGAAAGCTGATGATTCTTACTCCTACAGTATTTCTTTCCAGATAGTAACTAATATAATGTACCAAATTTGATTGAAATCGTTCCAGGAGTTTAGAGTGAGCGTTTCACCTGTGGCTTTGCTGGCATATGCACATGTCAGATATATTCCATATGTAGTTGAGATATTTCACTTGTATTGTTACACATATTTCACCTGTATGTCTAGGACATTTCACCGAAAAGTTTCATTTTCACGAAGTTAAAGTATATGACGTCGTATCTCCTGAACTACATGGTACAGAAAGGTACAATTTTCAGGTACATCGAGTGTATATTTGTCCAATGTGTGCGAAATGTGTGGAGAACGGAGTTCGTAGTAAAAAGGTAATAAATTAAATCGTCATGCATGATGCAGCAGTTTTCCAAGCATCTCGATGTTTATATTGCTGATGGTTCAAATGGCTCTAAGCACTATGGGACTTAACATCTGAGGTCATCAGTCCTCTAGAATTAGAACTACTTAAACCTAACTAACCTACATCACACACATCCATGCCCGAGGCAGGATTCGAACCTGCGACCGTAGCAGCAGCGCGGTTCTGGACTAAAGCGCCTAGAACCGCACGGCCACAGGGGCCGGCTATATCTCCTGAACTATGAGTCGTAAAACGATATATTTTTCTACGTGCATTCACAGGCATATGTAGATGCTGTCTGCGAAATGTGTTGCGAATAGAGATAGTAGCAAAGAAGTAATAAATTAAAACGTTATGCATGATGTGGTAGTTTTTTCACGCATCTCGTTATTTGGCGTCACGTTTTCTGAACTATGTGTCGAACAATGATATATTATTTTAGGTAAATTCAACAGCATATGTGGATACTGTCTGCAAAAAGTGTTGCGAATAGAGATTGTAGCAAAGAAGTAATAAATTTACAGGTCCTACCTCATGCGGTAATTTTGTTACGCATCAGTATTTATTACGTACCTGCTGAACTAAGTGTGGTGAAATGCAATTATTCTGTTACTTTCAGTGGTAAATGTGGATACTGTTGGCAAATTTGACACGAATGCAGTTTGTGGTAAGGAGTAACAAACTGAAACATAATGCTTGATACGGCAGTTTTCCTGCATAAACAACGAAAATGTAGTAAGTTTCCTTTCATCATTCTGGGGGATAAACAGCAAGAAAAAGTTTCGAAAAAGTATGGACATTAGGTGTAAAGATCAAGTCTCTGAGTGCTCTCTTCCCCAAATACTGGGTAACTATAGCATGGGCGTTCTCGCATCGTGGGTTACACTGCTTTTTCACCCCAACATCACCCCTTTGATAGGTGGATCGTTCTTACCATCACAGCGATGACTTCCGTGAATGAACACACAGGGCAACGACCACGCGTGTACCAATGATAACACCATGACATCGGTAAATACGATTGAAATGCACACGACAATCGGCACTGGACGTTGGCGCAGTGGGTGAGCGTCCGTTGCATACCTTCCTCATTATGTCGATGGGAAGGTGCGAATCCGTTGTCTTCCAGGAGAACAGCTCCTTGACACCCGTAATGCGGGACGGATACAAGATGGCGGAAGCTCCTTTATGCTCTGGGGAACATTCACGCGGGCAGCCATGGTTCCAATGGAGCTTGTGGGAGGCATCATGAGGGCCACGATGTATCGCACACGGGTTGCAGTCCAAGCACACCCCTTTATGACGATCATTTTATCGAAGACAGTGGCACTTTTCAACAAGATAACGAGCCATGTCAAAGGGTCCGGAGTGTGATGGATTGGTTGGAGGCACACAGTAGAGAGTTAAAATTGATGTGATAGCCCCCAGCTCGCCAGATCGGAACCCGATCGAACATATCTGGGATGAGACTGAACGCGGCGAGAGAGCTCATCGCTCCCTCCCCAAAATTCAGGCGAATTAGGTGTGCAGATGTTGTGCCAACTCCCTCCAGAGACCTACCAAGGCCTCATTGCTACGGCGTCACAAACCAACGCCGCTCTTATCCATTCCAAAGGCGGACATAACGTAGGTGGTCATGATGTTCTGGCTGATCAGTGTATGTTAAATATGATTACATTGGCAAATAAAACAAACAAACATCGTCGGAACACGCCTAAAAGGCCCATCGTTACCGACCAGCCGCCAATTAATCCTCAGTCCCTAGGCTTCGAATGCAGATACCGGGGGTGGGGGTCAGCACACCGCTCTCCTGACCGTTGTCAATTTTCGTGAGTGGTACATTCCCAAATAACAACCGCACATTCCCAAATAACAATCTTGAAATGATGTAATTCGAACCCATCCCCTAATCCGATTGTTACGTAAGCACAGTCAAAGTAGAGATCTCGAATTTTCGTAGCAGTGTCGAGATATTCCTAGCTGCAGTGGCGGGAAAGTTAATAATTTGTGCTTTCACATTATTCAAACCCGCCACCTACGCCGTCATATTCTAGACACGAATATACATCAACTATAGGTCTCTTTCACCAGCAGTGAGATGTGTACATGTTTGAATTAGAAATGATGTGATGAGCAGTACAGTGATGATTACACAGGAAGACACTTCAACTACCGACTTTTTTTCCTTTTTTTGTCCTCACCAGCAGTTAGGAGTGGCAATTTTGAACTTGAAATGATGTGACGAAAAGATCTGTGCCTCTCTGGGCGTCGAAACCATCACATATCTTTATCGACAATGAATGACGACATGTTAAAAATCAAAACATATTTTCATCAACAGTTAAGTGTGCTCATCCGAAATCCCGAATGGACGTATGAAAATGTTGTGCCAGGCTAAGATTAGAATCCAGACACGTTTCTTTCGCGGAAAACTTGAGGAGTTTGAAACCGTGAGCAAAGAACCAATTTACGGCTCTATTACGTCACGAAGGGATAAAATCCCGTGAAACCAAACCACTGTATTCAACGTCTCTAGCTGAAATAAAAGAGTAAGTGTCCTGCGACCTTACATGTTGTTTGGTTCTTTAATTATAGTAAAAATATTAGTTTAAGGAATGTTACTGATGACAGTGTTTCTTTGCTTAAGCCTCTGTCACATCTCAACCTAACTTGTAATCGGTAGCGAAGCGACATCATGTTTAATGCGAATCTGGAATCGTATGTTCTTCATTTGGCGTTACCAGGGATATATAGGTGTAGTGTTAGCAGTTAGCCAACACTACGAACACTACCTGAGTGAGGAAGCCGATATGCACGCGTTAACCCACGAAGGCTAGAGATAGGTCTGAAACAGGATACGTAATGAATGCTATACAGAAAAGTACGTAGCTGCTGGAATACTTAACTTTAATCCATCCTTGTTGTACAACGCTATTGACGATACAAGTGAGACTCTATAGATACTAATGGCGCCTTGCTAGGTCGTAGCCATTGACTTAGTTGAAGGCTATTCTAACTATCTGCTCTGCAAATGAGCGAGGCTTCGTCAGTGTGCATCGCTAGCTAGGTCGTCCGTACAACTGGGGCGAGTGCTAGTACGTCTCTCGAGACCTGCCGTGTGGTGGCGCTCGGTCTGCGATCACTGACAGTGGCGACACGCGGGTCCGGCATGTACTAATGGACCGCGGCCGATTTAAAGCTTGCACCTAGCAAGTGTGGTGTCTGGCGGTGACACCACATTCCTCCCCCGCAAATCGGCGAACGGTCGTGTTATAAGGCTTCCGCCCGCCGTGGGGAGGACCCCATGTTGACGTATGCGATGAGGTGGGGAGCCTAACAACAGGCGAGGCTGTGCCACCCGCACCCTGCCATTCGGTCCGAGGGGAGCTAGGAAACGCCTGAAAACCTAGTCCAGGGTGCACGCCAACATGCGGTGTATGCGCCCGTAAAGAGACAGTAGGGGCCGAAGGGTCGACCTCGATTGCGTCGGGGTACCCGACGCGCGAAGACGCCATGTGGTCCGGAGCGGGCAAGAGTTCCATGGCGGAGGACATCTGGTCACGGGAAGCGATCGGCGGCGCGTGACCCAGGGAGACGCCAGGCGGTTGCAGCTACGCGTCCACTGCGGGCGCCGCCGGCGGGAGAACAGGCGGCGGCGCGTCGCCATGAAGCAAAATGGAAGGCAGCGTCGGTAACACCTGGGGATGAGGCGAGCCAGTAGATGGGTCCCCAGGGCGCTGACCGGACGGCACCGTCGCTGATAGCAGACGGGGAGCGGCAGAACCCGTGCGACGACAGAGGCGCAGCTGATTGAGATGTCGACGCACCTCACCAGAGGCCCCCAAAACCAAATACATCGCGCGGCCGAGGCAGCGAAGAATGCGCCCTGCGAGCCAACGCCGTGAACCGCGATAGGTGCGATAGTATACAACGTCGCCTGGAGGAAAAGCAGGAGTCTGCCGCTGCACAGGAACCTGATGCGGCGGATGCAGCAAAGACATCAAGGTTCGATGAGGTCGACCGTGGAGCAACTCAGCCGGCGAGCGACCATCTCGGGGCTGAGAGCGATACGAAGACAAAAAGAGCAACAACGCGTCCTCCCGAGGATGCGACTCTTTCAACTTCAACATCTGGGACTTGAAAGTCCGGACCAAACGTTTAGCGGCACCGTTCGACTGAGGCGAAAACGGCGCGGATGTCAGATGTTGAATACCATTGGCCTTGCAGAATGACTGAAATTCTGCGGACATGAATTGTGGGCCATTGTCGGAAACAATAGTCTGTGGAAGACCTTCCATGCAAAAGATAGCGGATAACGCTTGGATGGTGGCAGATGACGTCGTGGAAGACATCCGGACAACAAAAGGGAAATTACTGAAAGAATCGACCACAACCAACCATCTAGCATTCCAGAATGGACCAGCAAAATCGATGTGCAAGCGTTGCCAAGGGGAAATGGCTTTCGGCCATGCAAAGAATTTCCGCGGCGGTGCGGATTGTTGTTCGGCACACGCCATGCAAGAAGAGCGCATATTCGTTCGCACTATACCGCAATGTCCTTGGTGGAGAAGCCGTAAAACAGAGGACTGTAACGAACGTGGGACCACGACTCTGGACTGATCATTTTCAGAACGCAACAACAAAACACCACGTCGTACAAAAAGTCTCTCCTTGTGAGCAAAAAATCGGCGAACCAGCGGATCCTCCATCCGTGACTTTGACAAGGGCCATTGGGTAGCAACAAAACGCAAAACGGTAGCAAGGTCAGGGTCAGCAGCTGTGGCTGCAGCTACACGACGAAAATCCATCGGAAACGATTCGACCACGTCATCAGTTTCAGAATCAATGAACATGCAAGCAAGTTCGGAAGAATCGAATGCTTTATCCTCAGCAACAGGCAAACGGGACAACGCATCGGCGTTGCCGTGCTTAGCAGTGGACCGATACAAGATATTGTAGCGGTAGTGCGAGAGGAAAATAGACCAGCGAATGAATTTCTGCGCTGTACGTGGAGGTACAGGCTTGTTCGGATGAAAAAGCGATGTCAAAGGTTTGTGGTCTGTGATGATAGTAAAATGACGACCATACACCAAATACGAGAGCCAAAGCTTCTTTCTCGATCTGTGAATAATTTCTCTGCGCAGACGAGAGCAATTTGGACGCAAAGGCAATAGGGTGATCATGCGATCCATCTCTGTGCGCAAGCACAGCACCGATCCCGAAATCCGATGCATCTACCATCAACAAAAGGGTTTTCTGGGGATCGAATGGCGTAAGGCAAGTATTTGAAAGTAACGCCGATTTCAACTGACAAAAGGCGCGTTCGCATTCCGTCGTCCAGACGAACGGAACACCGTTACGGCGTAAGCGATGAAGCGGAGCTGAAATGGAAGAGGCATGTGGGATAAAGTTATGAGAATAGTTAATTTTTCCCAACACACTCTGTAGCTGCTTCAAATTCTGCGGCGAAGGCAAATCTTGTATGGCACGGAGGTGCTCTGGACTGGGATGTATGCCTTAGGCATTGATTACATGTCCCAGATATGGTAAGTTACGAGCAAAAAACACACATTTGTCCTTCCGCAAGCGAAGACCATTTTGTCGCAATACCTGAAATAATGTTATTAGATTTGCTAAATGTTCGTCTGCCGTCTTTCCAGAGATCACAATATCGTCCAGATAGTTCGCAGCAGTAGGGACCGACGCACAAACAGTTTGTAAATATTGCTGAAACAATGCAGGGGCGGAGGCACACCCGAATGGCAGTCTTTTGAATCGGTACAAACCAAGATGCGTGTTAACCACCAAGACACGCTGGGATTCTTCGTCCACTGGTATTTGGAAGTACGCATCTGCGAGGTCCAACTTCGAAAAGTATTTACCCTGGCACAGTTTAAAAAAGATCTTCCGGGCAGGGTAAAGGAAAAGTTGCAATCACTAGTTATGGATTCACTGTTGCCTTCAAAGTCTAAGTCTACATAAAGTTTACTGTCCTGCTGACGACGAGAGCGACTCTCTCGTGCAATTTGAACTGATACAGGTACAGAAGCACTTGCGACCGGACGAGATTTCCAGCGACGTCGACGCACACGTTTTGTGGGACGAACACAGTCACTGTTAGAGAAAGTGACACTGGGTGGAGTGGAATTAACTACATGAACGTCCATGGGCAAAGGTTCACGAGCCTGAGTATTCTTGGTTCGATTCCAGCGCGAAGCAAAGGGCCTGGAATGGTAGTGAGTGTCTGATCTGAGCTTTTCCTGGCAAACACTTTGAACATGTCCTTTCTTATGACAGTAAAAGCAAATTGCTTGGCGTGACGGGCAGTTGTCACGCGAAAGTCTAGTTGCACACCGCGGGCATGATTGCACTGCATTTGCTCGCTTACGCGGCACACGTGGAGAGCTAGGCGGCAGCTGCGCGGACGAGCGCGAGGGCTGTTTATCGTTCCGTTCAGCGCGTCCGGCGGGCCGGTTAATGTGACACACGGCTGGCGAAGTTTCAAATGAGTCCTGAGCAAAGTCAAGTGTGTCTTGCCTATCCAATATGTCTATCACTTGTTGAAGGGAGGGATTGACTAGTTTCAAAATCTGTTCCCGTATACGAACATCAGAAACGTTCTATGCAATTGCATCACGCACCATAGTATCTGAATAAGGGAGTCCACATTCACACTCAAAAGCACAATCCCTAGTAAGGCCTTGCAAAGTTGCAACACACTCCCGATTAGTTTGACCGGCCATACGTTTTGTACGAAAGGCCGTATACCTTTTTGCAACGACATTGACTGTTTCTTTGAAATAGGCATTTAACGCCGACAAAATTTCTTCGTAGCACAGAGTCGCTACGTCGCGTTGGGGAAACAATTTCACTATCACACGGTAGGTGGACACACCTACACAGGCCAATAAAAAAGGCTGACGTTCGTTACCTTGAATTCTGTAGGCGGCGAGCTGGAATCCAAATTGGCGTGACCACTCCGTCCAGATTTCCATAGCCGGGTCAAATGGCCAGAACGGGGGTGCGACAGCATGTTGCGGCTGCGGTAGCGGTGAAGCGGCGGCTGCCGCATCGTTTTGCATTGCACATTGACCCTGAACTAGCTGTCCAAGGGCATCCAATAACGCCTGCGTCTGCTGATTCTGCAAGCGATAAAATTCGGACAGTACATCTGGAGATTGTGGCGAAGCCATGACACAAGTAATTTAAGCAAAGCAAGTATAAAGAAGAAGACCGCTTTTACTCTCGTCGCCAATATACAGGGTGTTTCAAAAATGACCGGTATATTTGAAACGGCAATAAAAACTAAACGAGCAGCGATAGAAATACACCGTTTGTTGCAATATGCTTGGGACAACAGTACATTTTCAGGCAGACAAACTTTCGAAATTACAGTAGTTACAATTTTCAACAACAGATGGCGCTGCAAGTGATGTGAAAGATATAGAAGACAACGCAGTCTGTGGGTGCGCCATTCTGTACGCCGTCTTTCTGCTGTAAGCGTGTGCTGTTCACAACGTGCAAGTGTGCTGTAGACAACATGGTTTATTCCTTAGAACAGAGGATTTTTCTGGTGTTGGAATTCCACCGCCTAGAACACAGTGTTGTTGCAACAAGACGAAGTTTTCAACGGAGGTTTAATGTAACCAAAGGACCGAAAAGCGATACAATAAAGGATCTGTTTGAAAAATTTCAACGGACTGGGAACGTGACGGATGAATGTGCTGGAAAGGTAGGGCGACCGCATACGGCAACCACAGAGGGCAACGCGCAGCTAGTGCAGCAGTTGATCCAACAGCGGCCTCGGCTTTCCGTTCGCCGTGTTGCAGCTGCGGTCCAAATGACGCCAACGTCCACGTATCGTCTCATGCGGCAGAGTTTACACCTCTATCCATACAAAATTCAAACGCGGCAACCCCTCAACGCTGCTACCATTGCTGCACGAGAGACATTCGCTAACGATATAGTGCACAGGATTGATGACGGCGATATGCATGTGGGCAGCATTTGGTTTACTGACGAAGCTTATTTTTACCTGGACGGCTTCGTCAATAAACAGAACCGGCGCATATGGGGAACCGAAAAGCCCCATGTTGAAGTCCCATCGTCCCTGCATCCTCAAAAAGTACTGGTCTGGGCCGCCATTTCTTCCAAAGGAATCATTGGCCCATTTTTCAGATCCGAAACGATTACTGCATCACGCTATCTGGACATTCTTCGTGAATTTGTGGCGGTACAAACTGCCTTAGACGACACTGCGAGCACCTCGTGGTTTATGCAAGATGGTGCCCGGCCACATCGCACGGCCGACGTCTGTAATATCCTGAATGAATATTTCGGTGATCGTGTGATTGCTTTGGGCTATCCGAAACATACAGAAGGCGGCGTGGATTGGCCTCCCTATTCGCCAGACATGAACCCCTGTGACGTCTTTCTGTGGGGACACTTGAAAGACCAGGTGTACCGCCAGAATCCAGAAACAATTGAACAGCTGAAACAGTACATCTCATCTGCATGTGAAGCCATTCCGCCAGACACGTTGTCAAAGGTTTCAACAATAAACATATGGCTGGGTCATAATTTGTGGTAGCTCTGTCGCGCCATACCAGATAAGAATTTAGGCTTCATGATTCCTCAGAATAGGTTACAGTCGGTTCATTACATACAGTTCGTACCCTATCATATCACCATTAACCAGCAACCTCAGTTACCCATTCAACTTGACTTTGTAATCACTGAAATAACATCCCATAATGGCCATCTATACAAGCTGCCAAATCTGTGGGATGCGGAAGTTTCCACAGCAAGCGTTGCTTCCGCGTAAGCTACTCTCTATGGTAAACGGCGTTCAGTGCAAAAGAAAAGCTGAGTTGTTGAACCCGATGCTTTCGTAATTTAGAAAGCTACAACTCTTCGGTCTGCTAACAGTATCAGTATATTGGAGGTTCAGTAATAATTTACTTCATCTTGCAACCCGCCAGTAACAGTAAAACACCGGCGAAGAGCTCGTTTCTGTCTGTCCTGATCGGGATAATGTCTCCTCCGCCGGCCTACGGCTTCCAGACGCTAGCCGGTGTCAGCCCAGGTGATCACGACGGATCGCGCCTTTAGCCTATGACGTACAGAGGACGTTTGTACCCTCACATCGGCAAACATGAGATTATTTAATATCGTAGTTCCGTCTTCAGCGCGAAATACTTTCTGTAAACAGTGTGCACACCATGCAGTAACAACAACGCTGTAACCGGTATTCTCGCAGCATATGACATGAGGAGTAATAAGTATGTAATCTATCATTGCGGGCAAATTTTACCTGGGAAAAGGTTTGTCCGATTTCTGATTTAATAGAGCAGGGAAGGCAGGAAGCTTGATTGGAAATTTGAAAAAAAAATGGAAATTTGTGATAAGTTCCTGTGAGACCAAACTGCTGAGGTCGTCGGTCCCTAGGCTTACACACTACTTAATCTAACTTAAACTAACCTACGCTAAGGATAACAAAAAAAACCACGCCCGAGGGAAGACTCGAACCTCCGACGGAGTGAGCCGCGAAAAACCGTGGCAAAACGCCCTTGACCGCGCGGCTACTCCGAAACCGTCAGGAAGCTTGATTAACTGTGCCCTGTACGGCAGAGGTTCCCAAACTTTTGTTTGTCACGCCCCCCTTCTGCCGAAAAGAAAACTTTCGTGTGTCCCCCCCCCCCCCCCCCCCCAAGAAAATATAGTGATTTTTATCAATTATCAAGAAACTATTGAAAAATTTGTGATGATGACGTCTTGTAACATGGTGGGCTGTTAATGTATCGAGTCGCAGTTATTACGTCATCAGTCTAGTCTTGTGATTACAAGCCACTCCGAAAGTAAAGAAGTCCTTGGTAAACAAGGAAAAATTTTTGCGACCTTTGCAGATTAGTGGATGCGGGCTATTATTTTAAGTTGAGTGTAGCTTATTACTTTCACTCATTATCAAAAATAGTCACCCAGTCACGGTGTTAACGAACATCACTGATTTGTACGCTTATAGCGCTCCACATTGTCCTTTTTAACACGGGTAATGTATCACGAAGCAAATACCGTCCGCACTGGCGGCATGTTGTGTGATACCACGTACTTATACGTTTGTGACTATTACAGCGCCATATATCACAAAGCGAAAAATGTGGTCCAACTAAAACATTCATATCTCCTTACGTACTACACGAATATGTAATAAAAATGGGGGTTCCTATTTAAAAAACGCTGTTTTTATCTGTTTGACCTATGGCAGCGCCATCTAGCGGGCCAACCATAGCGCCATCTGGTTTCCCTCTTCAAGCTAAACAAGTTTCGTTCTTTGTAGTTTTTTCGTTTGACGCTTATTTCGTGAGATATTTGGCCCAGTCACGATCAATGGACCACCCTGTATATTTTAGCTGTATTATATTTTCAATATTTATAAAACTTTTCCCCATCTAGAAGGCAACGGCTAAAGCAGTATTCAATATGAAGGTAGAATACTTCAATAATGGGAAAACCTAAATCAGTGGTATCAGATAATGGGTCTCAGTTTATTTCAAAGTTTAGGAAGAGACTATAGAGCAGTACAATGTCCTAATGAAATATATTTCGCCTACCACTCTGAAAGTAGTCTGGATGAACCATATATATGTGAGCTAGGTAGATTATGCAGAAATTTTTGCCACCACAGACATAAGTGCGTGGGACAGGTTTGTTTCACAATTTGAAGTTTTCATGAATGTCTTATACCATGAATCCAGAGGCTTTCAGCAAAAGAAATTCTGATAAATAGTAAAAGTAAGAGCATAATAGTAGAGACCTTAGAGTTTACACCCTCTGTAGACTTGGGAGCGAACAGATGAAATCTATTTAGCGAGGCAAAGAATGAAGCAAAAAGAGGAATCCAGGTGTATGAGGCATAATAAAAACCTCAAAATTATCAAGTTCAAAATCGGAAATTTTGCTCTCGTCAAAACTCATGGGAAATGTAGCTAATTAAATCACGAGGTTTCTGAATTTGTTTATAATGGCCTGCCTGTAGTGCAAGGAACTCCTCATACTAAAGCATACTATCTGGTGTACCTAAAATCAAATAAACCCCAAGGTGTTCGTAATATAGGTGGATCTGTAACCTTATGTCCATAGAAGAGAATGAAAATAAGCACAGTTTGCAAACATGCCATAAATTCTCATAATTTGTGCTTCATTATAATGTGTTTATTCTTTAAAGCTGTGTTTTTCAACATACTGTTATTGTTTTGCTAACATTTATCTATAAGTTTCAAATTCTGAACAATGTGTTTATAGAATGAAATAGACATTCCAAAAAAGTGACGTACTAGAAGGCTGTACTGCATAATGAGTTGTAGCCTGATAAAATGCACTGCCAGTATGTGAAAAAGGCATCATAATATCTTCAATGAACAGAGCAGGAAAGGCTGTTTCAAAGGGAACGCCGCCTCGCTGGGTAGCCGTGCGGTCTTAGACGCCTTGTCACGGTCCGTGCGGCTTCTCCCGTAGAAAGTTCGAGTCCTCCCTCGGGCATGGGTGTGTGTGTCGTCCATAGCGTAAGTTAGCTTAAGTTAGATTAAATAGTGTGTAGGCTTATGAACCGATAACTTCAATAGTTTGGTTCCATAAGACCTTACCACAAATTTCCAAAAGAGAACGCCAATCTCAGTTGGTATCCAAGTGTTCCATTGGTAAATAAAGGTATTGGAATAGACTGCTTGAAATAATGAAGAAGCAGTGAAGAAATTTATGCTTATTGTAAATAGTGTTGTATTAATTTGTTGAACTGCATAAAAAATTAACACAGTCATTGGTCCTTTGCCTCTCACGTAGGATAACGTCGGAGTTTCGCGCCCACGTACATCATGCCACGGGAACGCAACTGAAGGCAGAGCAGGCACTGGGAAGCGGAGGAGCTACACGCATGACGGCGAAAATAGTAATTCTCCCTGTAGACAAACTAAAACTAAGATCTTCAGTAGTATTTTGAAAGTGATAAAAATTTAAAAAGTTGATGATTTCTTAAAAGCAAGATAAAGAAAGTTCATAAATAATATAGTAAAAAACTGTACATAACGAAGAAAATTAAAATAATGTTTATGTAAAAGTTTGTATCATAATTTTTCCCTTGTATTTATGTATTATATCTTGTCTTCTGTATGTGTCCATTCTCATGTGGATGGGCACATTGTTATCCAGTGCTCTGGGTCACACTGAATTTCTTCTCCATTTATGTAAAATGCAACAAATGCTGTTCTTATGTGATTCAGGTGAAATGATGTTCCTTGTCTTTGTACTGCTGTTGTGAAGTGTTTGCAAATTTTTTCTCACCCAACGCTGTTTTAAGTGTTATGAATGTTTCATTGATGTTTCCCTAACAGGAAACATCAGTATAACATGGGGCATGTGTAACGCTATTACCGATATTGCCTGTAACTGTGCCAACCGCGGTGGCCGAGCGGTTCTAGGCGCTTCAGTCCCGAACCGCGCGACTGCTACGGTCGCAGGTTCGAATCCTGCCTCGGGCATGGATGTGTGTGATGTCCTTGGGTTAGTTAGGTTTACGTAGTTCTACGTTCTAGCAGACTGATGACCTCAGATGTTAAGTCACAGTGCTCATAGCCATTTGAACCATTTGAACCTGTAACTGTCTTATATAACATCTTTGTGTGTTTTTACTTAACGTAACGTTTGTATAACCATGCTCTTTGATGTAACATCTATGTAAACATTTTATTCACTCTTTATAACGATTTATGTAATTGTAAGTAATCTATGGACGTAATTTCAAAAGTAATATACGATGGAAGACTGCAAATGTGAAAACTTTACTTGTAATGCTGATTCAGGCATTGAGCATATAGGTTTGTAATTATGTGAAACGTGGAGGGAAGTCCCTCTGCAACGAAACTGGCTGGCCGGCACAGAAAAAGAGGATTGGCCGTCGAACTGCAAAACTCCTCTATCGCACGAGATAGTCGGTGGCTAGCAGGAAAATCGCGCGCAGCTTGTGAACTGAAAGAGGCAAGAAGAACTGCAAGGTTATAGCCTCGGATGAGGAAGTAATTTGGCTAAATATTCATGGCATACTTTGGTTAGCTCTGTATTACGAAACTCCGACACTAAGAAGAGAATTTTCAGAGTTCGTTGCGCAGGAAATGCCATGGATACCTTAGCTACGTTTTTTTGAATAGCACAAGAGATCGATACTGCCACCACCTTCGTCCCAAATTTTCAGTCGAGAACTGTATAACTGTATGAACTAGTTTTGATTTTTTTTAGTAATAAATTCCTGTTCTGTAATCTTTGTGCTGAGCCACCGTATTTTATCCTTAGTCGTTTACCGATCCCATATGATACGATAACTCCGATTATCCTATTTTACTGAAATGAAAAAAAAAAATTGTCTTCCTTAACAAAAGTTAATAAACTTGGTGGATTTGTAAAGAACATAAATGTTTAGTGAGCAAGAGTTTTGAAACACTCCACGTAATTTTCAGAAAATGACAGTTAAATTTCATCAGAGTGCAATTACTCAAGGAAGATTTAACTTATTGTGTTTAAGGATGTTTTTTATTATTATTTCATGTGTCACCGAGTCTAATGATAGTCAAGTTTTTGGGCCCCTGCTGTTAATAGTTGAGCCAGATTTAAATTTCATATTACAATACAGTACTCAAGAAGTACCACTTTGATTGTTATAGCTTGTGTGCACCATATAAGCAAATAGCTAGTAATATTCAGACTATGCTAGATTCATGTATCATATGTTCCATCTGAGTTAAATAGTATAAGGACGTGAATATTCATTGAGAATACAAATAACAATCAGTAAAGAATATACAAATATATGATACCTATTTCGATGGTAATGATTCCCAATAATTAAACTGACCAAAGAACCCAATGGTCCACCATTAGTAATCATTTACGTCCAATGAGCATTATGTTCCTACTGTAACGTACAGGCAGTAAGTGCTACTGAGAGACAGTTGCAGCCTAAACGTATTGACATTCTTTCTGTGTAGTTCATGTCAAATCACTGATACATTACTTGCTAGACTGTTCTACTGCCCTGTATCGTATCAGCAAAACAGAATTTACCAAGCGAGGTGGCGCAGTAGTTAGCACACTAGACTCGCATTAGGGAGGCCAACGGCTCAAACCCGCGTCTGGCCATCGTGATTCAGCTTTTCCGTGATTTCCCTACCTTTGAAAGGGCACAGCCGTCTTCCTTGCCCATCCTTCCCTAATCTAATGGGGGCGATGATCCCACTGGTTGTTCCACTTCCACAAATCAACCAACCAACCAAAACAGAATTTCATTATCACGTAAAGTCGATCCCAATAGTTAACATTCCTAAAGAACTATGCTAGTACTTAGTACTAATCAGACAGGCGACTGTTTCCTTTTACAGTTTACTTGATTACTAAAACAATCTTAGTGAAGCAACTTTTAGAGAAACAAAAATTGTCCGATACCATTCCATTACGCAGATCACGGTCAAATAGTTATCCTATAATAGGGGTAACATTATCGGTGTATTGCTAATTTAGTAGCAGCCGGTTGTGTTATAAGGTGGTAAGATGACAGAGCATTGTAGGTGATGTGGTCCCCAGTTGACCAAAACGGAAGCAAAGAAATTATAATCTCTTAGCAGCTAACGTACAAGGGGCGCCCTGTAAAGGCGTTAGGCGGAGCGTTTTATTCGGGCTTGCCATTCTTGTATTACTGTTAAAAGCACGCGCTCCCAAAGCCGGTCGTATAGGGAACAAATAATTAAAGAGCTTACGTCGTGCCGCATTAGCGACCGGCCTGGTAGGTAATCCGACCAGCGGAGACGTTATCCGATAATTGTGTATCTCCTCCAGGGCAGGGCAGCATCTGCTGCAGCACTCCATTTAATGGAGTCTGCCCTCCCTCCGTCCGGTCGCCACGTCCTCACACGTCAATCCTGGCACACCCACGATTGCATGGCGGAGGGCGAATCGTCTTCTGCCCAACTTGCAATTGCTACATCGGCTCGCACACACCCGCTGTCACCGTGAGCTAGCGCGTGTCTGTGTGTGCGTGTGTGTGTGTGTGTGTGTGCTCATCGCTCCCGATTACGAAGTTATCCACTCGGCTGCGTTGCCATGGCGACCGCTGCCAAGTGCCGCTGCTGTTGACGCGGCAGCCGCCGTCCTCTCTCTGCTTGGCCCTCGTCTCCGCACTTTGCGGAACGGGTGCTGTGCTTTTCCCATTCGACCTCTCCGCGAGATTTGATGGCGTTGCGCCTCAGCTTTGCCGTCTTCCCGTCCGCACGCAGACACCGCCGTCATGCGTGTAGTCCCTCCGCTTCCCAGTGCCAGCTCTGCCTTCGGTTTCGTTCCCGAGGCACGATCTACGTGGGCGCGAACCTCCGACGTTATTCTGCGTGAGAGGCAAGAGACCGACGAAAACATAAAGCTTCGCAGCCCATTTTAGGGAACGAAGTGTAGGAGCAATGCAGGAGTAGACTGATGTTACAGCATCAGGAGGTGATGTGCAAATGGTATGCATCGGTATACAGGATGTTAAAAAAAGTGTCTAATATTTAGAGAGATTAGTAACAAAAAAAACAAGAAAAAAGTACAATAAACATTGTTGTTGTTGTTGTTGTTGTGGTCTTCAGTCCAGAGACTAGTTTGATGCAGCTCTCTATGCTACTCTATCCTGTGCAAGGTTCTTCATCTTCCAGTACCTACTGCAACCTACATCCTTCTGTATCTGTTTAATGTATTCATTTCTTGGTCTCCCTATACGATTTTTACCCTCCACGCTGCCCTCCAATACTAAATTGGTGATCCCTTGATGCCTGAGAATATGCCCTACCAACCGATCCCTTCTTATAGTGAAGCTGTGACACAAATTTCTCTTCTCTCCAATTCTGTTCAATACCTCCTCATTAGTTACGTGATCTACCCATCTAATCTTCAGCATTCTTCTGTAGCACCACATTTCGAAAGCTTCTATTCTCTTCTTATCTAAACTATCTATCCTCCATGTTTCACTTCCATACATGGCTACACTCCATACAAATACTTTCAGAAACGACTTCATGACACTCAAATCTATACTCGATGTTAACAAATTTCTCTTCTTAAGAAATGCTTTCCTTGCCATTGCCAGTCTACATTTTATATCCTCTCTACTTCGACCATCATCAGTTATTTTACTCCCTAAATAGCAAAACTCCTTTACTACTTTAAGTGTCTCATTTCCTAATCTAATTTCCTCAGCATCACCCGATTTAATTTGACTACATTCCATTATTTTCGTTTTGCTTTTGTTGATGTTCAACTTATATCCTCCTTTCAAGACCATGTCCATTCCGTTCAACTGCTCTTCCAGGTCAAAGTTTTTATTTCTTCTCCATGGATTTTGATTCCTACTCCACATTTTTCTTCTGTTTCCTTTACTGCTTGCTCAGTATACAGATTGAATAACATCGGGGAGAGACTACAACCCTGTCTCACTCCCTTCCCAATCACTGCTTCCTTTTCATGTCCCTCGACGCTTATAACTGCCATCTGGTTTCTGTACAAATTGTAAATAGCCTTTCGCTCCCTGTATCGTACCCCTGCCACCTTCAGAATTTGAAAGAGAGCATTCCAGTCAACATTGTCAAAAGCTTTCCCTAAGTCTATAAATGCTAGAAACGTAGGTTTGCCTTTCCTCAATCTATTTTCTAAGATAAGTCGTAGCGTCAATATTGCCGTAAGTGTTCCAACATTTCTACGGAATCCAAACTGATCTTCCCCGAGGTCGGCTTCTACCAGTTTTTCCATTTGTCTGTAACTGTAAACATGGGCTGTCAAATACATACTTTGAGAGTTATAAACACTTGTTCATCTTCGATATTGAGAAACGCATCGCATTTACTGTTAGCTCTTTCTTTGCAATCGAAATCAGAATTTCATTCTCACGTAAAGTCAATCCCAATAATTTACTTTCTTTATGAACTTTGCTAGTACTTGGTACTAATCAGGCTGGAGGTAGTATGGAGCAAAGGAAGGAAAATCAGTTCAGTAAACATTGGATCTGAAATGGGTACCTTAAGTGGAACTAGCACTTATTCATTAAAAGAAATGTGTTTCACAGCAGCGATGATGACCAAGCGCTCGTAGATCTTTAGGTATGCGTCATAGAGGTTTCTTTTATTTTACTTCTTTTGTTGTTTTGTGGTTATTTCCACCTCACAAAATGATACTTTTTTCTAACACTTTGTATACATACAGGGAGATTCAGAAGAAATAGTTAATATCCCGGGAAGGAACGATATAGCCATTTTAGTCTTACAAGGGGCGACCTTCAATTGTGCATCAACGATGCTGATAAGTTTGAAACTGACGAAGTTAAATGAAAATAACGACACTTTAGATTTCGTAGTCTTCTGGGAAAATGGACATAGTTTCGTTTATGCCCGACTGACTATGAGCAAATTTCGAGTCATTCCGATGGGTAAGTCGTCACCGCATCATCTTTGAGAAAACAGTTCAGTCCGGCTTCCATGAAGTCTTCTTTATCGAAATTGCAATATATGGTCTCACGAATTCAGTTAAGGTAACGCTAAACAAGAAAATTAGCATTTTGGCATATTCTGAGTTTTTATGAAGGCATTTAGTCGCGTAGATAAGGAAATTCTGCTAGGGAAACTGAAACGGTAAGGTTTTAAAGGGCCTTCCTTTGCATGGATGCATCTAAGTAACAGAAAACAGATGGGCTGCATTCACAAACACGTTCTTCCTCCTACTTTTGAAACATCCAATATTATGCAAATTCCAAGCAATTGAAAATGACATACAAGTAGCAAAGATCAAACAGGATTAGGCTCTATACTTGAAGCTCCTGCCCATCCAGATGGCTAAATATATAAGGCAGTACCAGCACGTGGATAAGTTCACAAAAAAGCCCGGTTCTGCTAGCTTCGCTCTTAGAAATGTCTGGCGTTGTGTTGACGTTCAGACAGTGTTAGTAACATATTTCCCACTCTTGATACTATCTCAATAATCGTCGGTGTCAATGCAGCGAAGATCATAAAGTTACTTGCTCCACAGAAATGACCAAGAAGAATATACAGTGAAGTTGTTAACCGAACATCTTGCCTTACCATCTCTTCAGTTACCTAGGTATTCTTATACTTGGATGGCAATACATATACTCTGTAATGGTAATTGTTTTTAATACCTAGAGTGTATTTGAGATGAAGTCTGCATTACATTACCACAATAACAGAAGTCAAAATAATTTACATACACACAATCCATAATACAGAAATCCAGTATTATGAATATAATTATTAGTATAATTTTCATCACGTACCACCTGATAACCCTACATTGATCATACAGAAGTTTTATCTTGTATGTATTTTTCACTGCATAACTAGGACGCTCCAATAGAGCCAGAAGAAGGCAGCTGCAACCGTAGCCGAAACGTTGGTTTTTCTCCAGTAGTAGTTTTATACAATATGATGTGGTACCATACCCAGGAAACTTCTTTGTCGACAAACTCTGGCCTCGGAAGCCTACGCAATTATAACTGTAGAAATTTGATGGTGAGATATCTAAGGCAACATATGCATAGGATCAGATATATCGAATCGAGACTCTCTAGGTGTGGACGATAATGGAGGTTTAAAATCCCATGTGTAGCCAGTCAGTAGCCTTACAACTACTAATCTATTTGGGGATTTCTGTTCGTTAGTCCAAGTACTGTTAGCCCAAGGTATGTAAGTGTATGGCGTCCAAGCAGAAGTCATAGGGATGCAGGCTGCTGGTCGTTCGTCATAAAATTATTGCCTGAGTTTTGGAAGAGTTTATCTTAATTGCTTCACCAGGAGGTGAAATCATTAGGGTGAAATTGGATGGGTAGATGGAACTGCTGGAATGTAGTGTATAGGGCTCGGAAAATTGGTGTGGTGAATGACGTGAACAGCAGAAAGAGGTGGTTCATGAATATTGGTAGTGTAGAGGATATGAGAGGAAGGAAGAGGATGGAACAAGACTTTGGACAAATTTGTGATTGGATGGTAGATAAGGGAATTAGTGTTGTTAACAGCTTCAGAATGGGCGATTAGATAGGAAGTAAGAAATATTGCATACGTGAGGAACGTCATTGTTCAGAAACGTTCTTCAATGATAGTGTATCTGGATGATTGTTCAGCGACGATAAAAAATGCAGCACCGTGCGTGACATCTTCCAGCACAAGAAGGCGAAAGGTGACTCCTGGCGGCATCTCTCTACTGACGCTACACCAAGCTAATCAAACGTGCTTGAAATGAGCGGATGAGCATACAGAAGCCAGTCTTACAAGAAACATATGCTTACAGAATTCTTGAATGCACTACTAACATCGTTGTAGGTGACTTCTAACTCCGAACACACAGCAAGTAAATTCGAGAAGCTGGGTAGAAAGATACCTGAGGATTCAGTGTATCGGCTACACTGTTCATCCTACTTATCCGAAACCTTCCAGACAGTACGTCTCCCAAATAACGGACGAGCTGAATAAATTATGGAAGATGACCTGTGTGTATTGGATGAATATTTCAGGAGAGTGAGTAGCTAAATCCAAACTCCTGAAGACAGAAGTTGTAGAATACTATGTGAAAAACAGGTATGCAAATTACCATTATCACGTAATATGGAGATATTGCGACAGCAATATAAAGTATCAGGACGCCACTTTGGACCTATCTACTTGCACCTTCTTCGGAAAACAGCTGCAAAAATTAAGAGCCATAACAATTTACTGCAAAAGGTAACATCAACTTCATGGGATGTCGACGCAAAAGCTCTGGGAATAACAGTATTGCCTTTAGTTTATTCATTACTCTTTTCACCAGTTGAATACTTTTCAGCTGAATGGCTCATGAGTTCCTACACCTACCTAGTTGAAGTTCACTGTTGTGGCGTAGGTTAACAGCCACGCCACTCGGAAGTAGCCGAAAGGCACGCGTTAACTCACGCAGGCTAGAGATAGGTCTGAAACAGGATACGTAATGAATGCTATAAAGAAAAGTACGTACCTGCTGGAATACTTAACTTTAATCCATCCTTGTTGTACATCGCTATTGACGATACAAGTGAGACTCTGTAGATTCAGGCAATAAACTACTAATGGCGCCTTGCTAGGTCGTAGCCATTGACTTAGCTGAAGGCTATTCTAACTATCTGCTCTGCAAATGAGCGAGGCTTCGTCAGTGTGCATCGCTAGCTGCGTCGTCCGTACAACTGGGGCGAGTGCTAGTCCGCATCTCGAGACCTGCCGTGTGGTGGCGCTCGGTCTGCGATCACTGACAGTGGCGACACGCGGGTCCGACATGTACTGATGGACCGCGGCCGATTTAAAGCTACCACCTAGCAAGTGTGGTGTCTGGCGGTGACACCACATTCACCTTCAACAAGCCATGCATATTGTGTTTCGTACGCTTCTGCCTACGACGATTTCTGAGCTGACACCAGGCCAGCTCTAAAGGGATCGAGTAGCTGGAAAACCTCGACATCGATCTTTAATTTACTCCTTGCGTTTATTTTACTGTTTTATTATTGTTTTTTGTTTGTAGTTTTATGTGTTTTGTGATTGTCGAAAATTCTAAATAATAATCCATCTTCATTCCCTATAGAAACAACTGTTGCGTATCGAACCTACTGTGAAAACTGGGCAGTAGTTTAGTTAGCGGATTTAGAAAAATTCCAGGCGTTGTTATGAGAAAACAATTCCCTCCAACTATTACGTTGTGTTTCTTGAGAGATAGGTCTTGTTGTAGAATATTTGTGTCTATGAAATGACTAGATGAAGAGGGATGATTTCTCTAGCCGAAGGGTCTTACTACAAAATTAAGCAGGTATTAACGTCCAAATATAGAAACAGTGAGTCCACAAGATGACACATGAAAACTTTGTTTTGATCACAGGTATGTATGGGTGTGAAACATTCGCAAGGGGAACCAGGAACGACACAATCTAATACCTTTAACTCACGATGTTAAGAGTTACTGCTGAATATCAGATGTATTGATCGAGAAAACAATATTGTAAACTAATGTAACGTTGTTAAACAAATTAATTATCTTATACGTTAGCACAGTTCTTTATTAAGGAATAGACTAGCTAGTGTATGAAGATGCAAGAAAGGCTTTGTATGAACGATTCCACAACAACACAGGTCTTAAAAAAATAGAAAATAAACAACTGCTGATATCGAGATATATAATCATTGACACAAAAAGTTTCATTAAAATCTAAGATTGAGCATCAACAGAGCTTAGGTGCAAAATGTGATCAGTGGGAAGACAGAAACGAAAAAAAAGTGCTGTTAGAGCAGTCTGTTACAGATCAGGTGGGTTAATCGAGCAAGATGTCCTTCAGCGAGATAACCAAAAATAAATGCCTAATCAAGTGCATGTTGATGATTTTCTATGAATATGGACCCATATTAGCTAACAATTTGGAAAATTATTCGATGCGCAGTTGTCAGGTTTTGGTTTATGTTCTGACTTATTGGACAGTTTCGGTCTCAGGCAATTTTCAAGCACGCTATCCATTATTTTTTATTAAAACAATAGTAGTTCTCCAGTAAATCCATTATTAGTTACTAAACTGAATGCATGTTACATTACGTGTGACATCTTAATAGCTACATTTGTTGACATCTTGAGCATCAGTAACTGTGATGCCATACTGAATCGAAGAAATAGAATGTTTGAACACATACGAACTCATAAGTTGTTGTTGAAAACTGTAGCTAAAGAGATGGTGGAAAGAAAGCGGGAGACTTAGATATAGGTATGCAGAGTGTTTAAAAAAAGTGTCACAAATTACTACAGGTAGCAGTATTGATGAAAACTAGAAGAAAAATTACTATAATGATATGTCCAGAAACCAGTACCTGTTGAGATAAGGCCTAATCTGTCCTCTCATTCCCACCTTTTACATAGAAGTAGACATTAGAGACACGGCTACATGCTGTTACCATGCTCATTGACACATTCTACAGCCCTTCATCGCAGTAAATTACACAATGACGTACACAGGGCTCCATTCCGATTGCGTTACATGTATGGCCACACGTTCCTGTAACGTCTGCACATCGTCGATGGGTTAGGCATAGAGCAGTTATTTTCAAAATTAGAATTATATTTTAATACCTTCAGATGCTAACGGGCGTTGATATATATCAACGGGGACAGGTGACAATGTGTGCCCCGACCGGGATTCGAACCCAGGATCTCCTGCTTACATGGCAGACGCTCTGTCCAGCTGAGCCACCGAGGGCGCAGAGGATAGTGCGGCTCCAGGGAGTATCCCGTGCATGCCTGCCGCGAGACCGACATTCTCACGTTATATGTCCACACACTACTTTCGTAGTGTCCCTACCCAACACCGTCATTACTCATGGAAGATATTCTTACCAAATCCCGTAAGAGTTCGGGTAATATGTGAGCACCTGCACAGAAGAAGGAGGTGATGACCGGTATTGCCAGAACTATATACTTATATGGATATGGTGTCTGTTCTTTCGGTCATGTCCGTATCCATATCCATATAAATATATAGTATAAGTATATAGTTCCTTTCAATGTCCCCATAGCCATAAATCGAGCAGATTGAGATCAGTCCATCGTCTCACAAACGTTGCGTTGTGGTATTGTCGCACGAACTGTACAATATGGGGTGGCGTCCCATTGTGAATGAATCACGGTCGTTGTCTTTCTACGAAGGTAACGACATCCTATTGGGCAGAAGTCGGTGATACACCAGGGACTTTAGGCTATAATTTACAAGATGCAGGAGTGCCAACACGTTGAAGCTAAGAGACAGCTTCCAGAATGAGATTTCCATTCTGCAGCGGAGTCTGCGCTGATACGAAACTTCCTGGCAGATTAAAACTGTGTGCCGGACTTGGACTCGAACTCGGGACTTTGCCTTTCGCTGGCAGGAGAGCTTCTGTGAAGTTTGGAAAGTAGGAGACCCGGTACTGGGGGAAGAAAAACTGTGAGAACTGGACGTGAGTCGTGCTTGGGTAGCTGAAATGGTAGAGCACTTGCCCGCGAAAGGCAAAGATCCCGAGTTGGAGTCTCGGTCCGGCACACAGTTTTAATCTGCCAGGAAGTTTCATAACAGACAGCTGATTGCACTTGGGAAGTAAGCTCAACTCGATTTCTGAAAGCAAATTTTCAGTTTTATCGTAAGAGTGAACTTTTTATTTTTATTATTAACTTTAAACCGTTTCTGCGCATTCAGTTTACGTAAGAATGTGTGGTAATGAAAACAGCCGCTGGCCTGGGCTAAACCAAAAACTGTTCACATCCATGTTCTTGTCTTAGACAGGAACCGAGCACCAAGATCCTCCAGAACCGCAACTCTGCTCGCGGCCTTCTCAGACACATTTGTAACAGCGCTTCCGTTCTGTAGCGATACTGTAACGATTCTGGTGCCTCGCCTCCGTGATTGCTAGAAGATTTGCACCTGCCCACACATATACAATGTGTTAATTTACTGCGCTATCTCTTTTGAATCCTGCCTACATCACCGAATACTAAGCAATTGCCTGGCGCACGTGAAGCGGGACGCATCTGAACAGGTACCAGCATCTCTTTCCGGACTTGTAACTATCGGATACTGTCCACTGGAAGAATATAAGACACATTTGTTTAAACTCCCTGCGCAATCCACGTCGCCAGTAGCATCGCCTGCAGCAGTTATGATGAAATGAAGAGAATAACTTGTAAGTGACGAGAATGGTAAACTGCATCAACTGATGATCGAAACACCAGCAGAAGATCAGGAGTATGGCTTCTCAGGCACGTAACTGGAGTTCATGAAAGTCAGCATTTACGAGTGTACTGCAGCGCCTTTCGTGGACAACACATCGAGTTCGAAAGCTTAATGGCAATTGCACCGAGAGAGATATCGGGACATCGGTCGTAAGCTAGCAAACGGCTCTCTGGCATTTTTCCGCTGCTTGTTTCTGTGCTCGGGGAGCGCTTAGCGAAACCTCGCTTGAAGAACAGCCCTTTCAGAGGTCCGCGCAGCTGCTTTATTGCCTTTGCCGGGCTGTAAGTGATGGCTGTTTCCCGCAAACGACACAGCGATTACGGTCTGACTCGCCTCTCGTCTGCAGGAGACGAACGCGCGTTCCGCAGGACGCACGACCGCCGCCGCTCGGGGAGCGGCGAGACGGACGAGCGCGGGCACGCCGCCCCCCGCCCCCCTGTGCCGGCTGTAAAGCGGGCGCGCAGCCGCCTCCCGCCCCGCAGTCGCCGCAGCGGCGACGACAGATACCCGATATCGGCGGTCGCCGCACACAGCCAATAGCTCGGCGCCGCATTCCTCGGAGACGGCAGCCGCTCTAAACGGAATGCCTGTCTTTAAAAAGAGGGCAACGGAAAGAAGAAAAAAAAAGGAAGGCCGAGGACGAGGGAAACCGAGGAAGGAGAACAAGGAGGCGGAAGTGGAGGAGGAGGAAAAAAATTAGGAGACAAGTCCCCAGACGTGTATCTGCGGTCGTCGCGAGATTTAGTGCTCGCGTAGGCCTCCAGGGAAGCGTCTGTCTTCTGTCGTACTGGAGGAGTACGGCGATGCCGGGAGGGCGTTCGAGCTCCTCGAAGGTGCCGGAAAAGCAAGTCGTGATGTCCCTGCAGAGAAAGAGAGGGAAATGTCTGCAAAACGTGCGCCAGGCAAAATGTGGCTTGTAAGGATACCGTTTATCTGGCTAATAATCTGTGTTGTAGGCTGAGTGTACCTGGCACTGGTTTAAGGTCATGCGAGGCCCGTTGCACTGATGAAGTACGGTGCCTCTATCCAGCAATACGAGGTGTGTGAGTAAAATAATGAGACAGATTTTGTGTCTAATGAGTTTTAACTGTTTGAAAGAACAATATTATCCCGTTCAGAGTAGGTCTCTTCGGCAGCTGTACACCTGTGGAATCGTTGTTCCCAGTCTACATCTACATCTACATACATACTCCGCAATTCACCATACCGTGCGTGGCGGAGGGTACCTCGTACCACAACTAGCATCTTCTCTCCCTGTTCCACTCCCAAACAGAACGAGGGAAAAATGCCTATATGTCTCCGTAAGAGCCCTAATCTCTCTTATCTTTGTGGTCTTTCCGCGAAATGTAAGTTGGCGGCAGTGAAATGGTACTGCAGTCAGCCTCAAATGCTGGTTCTCTAAATTTTTTCAGTAGCGATTCACGAAAAGAACGCCTCCTTTCCTCTAGAGACTCGCACCCGAGTTCCTGAAGCATTTCCGTAACACTCGCGTGGTGATCAAACCTACCAGTAACAAATCTAGCAGCCCGCCTCTGAATTGCTTCTATGTCCTCCCTCAGTCCGGCCTGACAGGGATCTCAAACGCTCGAGCAGTACTCAAGAATAGGTCCCCTTCACAGATGAACCACATCTTCCCAAAACTCTACCAATGAATCGAAGACGACTATCCGCCTTCCCCACAACTGCCGTTACATGCTTGTTCCACTTCATATCGGTCTGAAATGTTATGCCCAAATATTTAATCGACGTGACTGTGTCAAGCGGTACACTACTAATGGAATATTCAAACATTACGGGATTCTTTTTCCTATTCATCTGCATTAATTTACGTTTATCTTTATTTAGAGTTAGGTGCCATTCTTTACACCAATCACAGATCCTGTCCAAGTCGTATCCTCACTCAACGACGACGCCTTCCCGTACACGACAGCATCATCAGCAAACAGCCGCTGATGGACTTCGGCTGGTACAGCCTTTAACATGTCAGTCACATTCTCCAGAGTCCCAAAACGCCGTCCTTTTAAGTTTTACAATTTTTGTGAAAGAGAAAAGCCACAAGGGTACACATCAGGTGACTAGCAACAGAAATACTAATTGAGGTCAAAAATCTCGTGATGGAAATAGCCGTGTCACATGTGACCTTGTCATGATGCAGCACCCACTATCTGCAATGTCTGGGCTCACTCTATTCACCCTTTTCCTGAGCCTTATAAAAGCATTTTGTATAGCAATTGCTTGACAGTTTGTCCTGGAATATTTCTTAATGCATGATATCTCTACTGTTAAAAAACACAAATCGGCAGTGACTTGGTCTTTGATTGCCTTTTCGAGCTTTTTTCCCGTCGAGGAGATGTCTCAATGTGCCAGTCCTCACTTTGTTACTTTATCTAAGAATCGTACTCAAAAATCCATTCTTCGATTGTCCTTCTGCTCAGTTGTAGGGTTCTTCAGCACCAGTTTGGCAGAAACCTTTCGCAAGTGCAAACCTTCGGTCAAAATTAAAATTTGATGTACAGTAGAAGTTTTTTAGTTTAATAGATCACCCATATTCCTTATTATAAAAAGTCTGTCTGACCTCACAAGAGCAAGTACACGTTCGACGTTTTCGTCTGGTTTTGGAGTTGACACCTTCAGTTCAGCGAGGTTCATATTAAAATGAGTTCTCGTGCTTCAAAAAATGATTTGTGCCAGCGAAGAACTTGTGCTCTTGAAAAAGATTTTTCCCTATAGGCTTGTTTTAACTTTTGAAAGGTCAAACTAGCTCGTTTCAAAAGTTTAATATAAAATTTGATAGCATAATGTTGCTCTAAGTCCCGCTGTTCCACTCTCGTAGCACAGAACAAAAACAAAACTTTACTGATGGCGATCTCAAAATCACGTGACTATTATACGGATCTGAAATCGGTCTGAGTATTTATAAGGAATGAAAACACCGATCTATACAAGTAGAACAACACAGCACAACACAGCGTTGTCAGATCGCTCACAGTGTTGTCAGTCCCATTACTTTTCATACACACCGCGTATGTGCTCTTTTATTTTACTGCCTAACTTTGTTTGTACATAATATCAGAAGGTAAAATTTGCTCAAAATTCATTTTATTAAATTATGCTCTATCAGATGCTATTAACATTGATTTTTGAACCATTATCAGAGCAACTGCGTAGGGAGGGTTATCAGCAGAAAGACAGTGAAGAGATGAGATGATGGTCATACCAGAAGTACTCTTCCTCATACTTTCTAAGATGGTTTACGGACTACACATGTAGATTTAGATGGAGAACATAATCAACATTATTCAGTATCAGTGTCCGCCCCCGGTAGCTGAGTGGTCAGAATGTCAATCCTAAGGGCCCGGGTTCAATTCCCGGCTGGGTCGGAGATTTTCTCCGTTCAGGGCATGGGTGTTGTGTTGTCTAATCATCACTTCATCCCGATCGACGACCAAGTCGCCGAAGTGGCGTCAAATCGAAAGAATTGCACCCTGTGAACGGACTACCCGACGGGAGACACTAGTCACACGACATTTACATTTAATATCAGTGAAGCCTGACATTGTGGGGAAGGAGACAACGGTCTTAACGTAATTTATTGAATAAGTAATTCTAATTTTAAAAAAGTATTTAATGTTCAGACCGCAATTTCCATCATAAAATTGAGGCGTAATGATTTGTTTCGGCTGCGTACAGCAACCATCTTTAGATCTGTAAACAAGCAGAGGAAAAAGTAGCCTAAGAAAATTTTGAGTAAGAAAGTAAAATATTTAAAAAATGTATAAGAACCCCAACAAAAAATACGAGGACAACCAACTCCAACAGAAAAACAAACGGATATCAAATCCACTTCAGAGAAAAGCAAAGCAGAATAACACATGATGTACGAAACACGTAGGACATAAAAGAAGACTAGCGCAGGCAAAGGTGGCATTCCTGACGAAAAGAAGTCTACAAGTATCAAAAATAAGCCTTAAATCGAAGGAAGAAATTTACATGGTAGTCAGTCATGGACAGTGGAAAAACAGGAAAGGAGGAGAATAAAAGCGTTTGAGAATTTCTGCTACAGAAGAATCTTGTAAATTAGGTGGGCTCATGAGTTAAGTAGTGCGGAGGAGATTCTCCTCAGGATGGGCGAAGGAAAGAAGATGAGGAGATGGGATGATAGGACATTGTTAAGGCAAAAGGGAATAATCTCCTTCGCATTACAGGGAACTTAGTCAATAAAAGCTGTAGAGGAAGAGAGATATGTGTAATGAATAATTGAGGACGTGGGGTACAAGTGCTGTTCTGAAACCAAGGGATGGCGCAGGAGAGGAGTTCGTGATAGGCCACATCAAACCAGTCAGAACCCTGATGACTCAAAAAACAAATAAATAAGTAAATGAAAATAAAAAAAAATATGACTCAACAAACTTTGCACTAATGGTCTTACAAGTTAGTTATTTTAGCCCGTCTGACCTCTTTCGTATGATCACCTCCCCTCTCCCCTCCAACTTCCTGTCTCCCCCATAACTCTCCTCCGATTGTTGAAACGAAAGGCGGGAAACTAAAATGAATGTTATCCTACTGTATGAATTACTATAATTACCATAACATACGACAAAAAAATTATGTCAGATATTTTGACATTACAGCTAATTTGTGAAAATTGTTGGTGCATTATCCTGTTGCTTGCATTACTGTAAATTACTGACATCATGGCTGCCCAATGCATGACCACGCAGAATTTGTTACACTTTAGTCTATTTTCTCCTTTTCTACCAGTATTCCAAATATCCGGTCTTTAAGGTCGTCATCCAAACATGCAGATAAATATAAGCCGTGAAATGTTTAACAATTACTTGCACTCAAACAATTGCCACAGTGCATTATTTAAAGGAATACATTCTTGCTCTCTACTAAGTGTGTGTATGTGTGTGTATTGAATCGGGGATCTAGAAACGATGGAGGGGCTTCGTCCCCGCCGTAGCCCTCAGTGGTTCACAACCACACAACAGGCTACAGCAGTCCACTCAACCCACCTCCGCCCCATACCGAACCCAGGGTTCAAAATGGTTCAAATGGCTCTGAGTACTATGCGACTTAACTTCAGAGGTCATCAGTCGCCTAGAACTTAGAACTAATTAAACCTAACTAACCTAAGGACATCACACACATCCATGCCCGAGGCAGGATTCGAACCTGCGACCGTAGGAACTCAGGGTTATTGTGCGGTTTGGACCCCAGTGAACCCCGTCCTCCTTCTTCGCCCCCCCCCCCCTTTCCGTCAGGAGCGCCTCAGACCAGACGAGTGTAACCTCAATTTTTTGCGTGGTAAATTATGGTGTACGCGCACATGGAGACACTGTCTACGCAGCAATCGCCGACATAGTGTAACTGAGGCGCAATAAGGGGAACCAGCTCGCATTCGCCGAGGCAGATGGAAAACAGCCTTAAAAACCATCCACAGGCTGGTCGGCACACCAGACCTAGACACTAGTCTGCCGGGCGGATTCGTACCGGGGACCGGCCCGCCTTCCCGCTTGGGAAGCAGAGCGTGAGACTGCGAGGATAGCCGGCCGGACCGTACCAAGTGTATTTACTGTCATAAAATTGTTCTCGCATATTTGTTGCATTAAAATATATAATTCACACTGCACTTGATTATGGCTTTCAACATTAGCCCAAAAAAGAATCCACTGCAGGTCACACAAGGCATTGATAAATCATGCTAATTACTCACGTTTAAGATCGGCGCATGGCAATGTTCGTATGAAGTATTAGTTAACATGCACAAATTTAAGATTAATAGTAATCTTCGATCCTGTTGCCTCATAATTTGGTGCAAATTTCTTTCTTTCTTTTTTTTTTTTTTTTTTTTTTTTTTTTTTTTTTACAAAGTTGAACAACGATTGTGCCTAGCTAAAGGGTGGTGAATCAATAATATTTTTGTTGAACTGATTTTAATTTTTTGAAAGGAGGGTAAATTTTTTTTAAGAGTATAGTCACTTGTAAGGTTCTTGTCTTGCCGCTTTACTTAACGCTGATTTAACTGTAATAAGTTTACCATCTTGGATGGTAATCAGTGTTTATGCTAATACCACTGAAGTTGTTTTACGTCTTTTGGAACGAATTAAAATTTAAAACGTGAATCCTCTACTGCACTCAGCGTTTCCCCTCCAGCAGCCCCTGTGCACTGCTTCCTTACCTACCATTAATGACACCTAGTTAAGTGATGTCAGCAATGGCAATGCCTGAAGTAATAAAACCAAACACCCTCCACACCCAGTAGATTCGTTGTTCAGCAGGCCACTACATGTTTATGCATCAAGCACAGTTGAGGGGCAGGTGTACGCTGTGGACACCACATGTCGGCAGGCTCAACCATACTCTAAGAGTTATATAAGTCGCCTATTATCCGGTGGGAATATTTCCAGAAACGAGAAGTTATTAAAATTCAATCACCCTGACATATGTTTTTTTCATAGCAAAACCTGTGCAGTAACCATTCTTACTTTGGCTGTCTTATACCAAAAAACTTGGCATTCTTTGACGTCAGACAAATCGTGGGCAGTGGAATACCACACATTGTATGCTGTTGCATTCTCTTGTTTGCTCACAGATGATGTCTACTCTTGTTTTGAAATCTGTATGGTTATAGTACTTGACACACAATGTTTGATATTACAGCTAGGACTTCGACCTTGTTTCTTAATGTACAAATGCGTACAGTATTTTCCGTGTAATAGGATTCCTATAACTTATCGAAATGCTTTCCAGTGCTTCCCACTACTCTAGTTTCTGCTACACACTGAAGCGCCAAAAAAAGCTGGTATAGGCATGCGTATTCAAATACCGAGATATGTAAACAGCCAGAATAAGGCGTTACGGTCGGCATCGCCTATATAAGACAACAAGTGTCTGGCCCAGTTGTTAGATTGGTTACTGCTGCTGCAATGGCAGGGTATTAAGATTTAAGTATTAAGATGGACTCTGACCACAATCTATTGGTTATGGACTGTAGATTAAAACTGAAGAAGCTGCAAATAAAGGGTGGGGTGGGGGGGAATTTGAGGAGATGGGACCTGGATAAACTGAATGAACCAGAGCTTGTAGAGAGTTTCAGGGAGAGCATTAGGGAACGACTGACAAGACAGGGCGACAGAAATACAATAGAAGAAGAATGGGTAGCTTTGAGAGATGAAATAGTGAAGGTAGCAGAAGATCAAGTAGGTAAAAAGACGAGGGCTAATAGAAATCCTTGGGTAATAGAAGAGATATTGCATTTAATTGTTGAAAGTAGAAAATATAAAAATGCAGTAAATGAAGCAGGCAAAAAGGAATACAAACGACTCAAAAATGAGCGACAGGAAGTGCAAAATGGCTAAGCAGGAATGGCTAGAGGAGAAATGTAAGGATGCAGAGGCGCATATCACTAGGGGTGAGATAGATACTGCCTACATGAAAATTAAAGAGACCTTTGGAGAAAAGAGAACCACTTGCATGAATATCAAGAGCTCAGATGGAAACCCAGTTCTAAGCAAAGAAAGGAAAGCAGAAAGGTGGAAGGAGTATGTAGAGGGTCTATACAAGAGCGATGTTCTTGAGGACAATATTATACGAATGGAAGAGAATGTAGACGAAGATGAAATAGGGGATATGATATTGCGTGAAGAGTTTGACAGAGCACTGACAGACCTAAGTCGAAACAAGGCCCCGGAGTAGACAACATTCCATTAGATCTACTGACAGCCTTTGGAGAGCCAGGCCTAACAAAACTTTACCATCAAGTGAGCAAGATGTATGAGACAGGTGAAATACCCTCAGACTTCAAGAAGAATATAATAATTCCAATCCCAAAGGAAGCAGGTGTTGACAGATATGAAAATTACCAAACTATCAGTTTAATAAGCCACGGCTGCAAAGTACTAAGGCGAATTCTTTACAGACGAATGGAAAAACTGGTAGAGGCCGACCTCTGGAAAGATCAGTTTGGATTCCATAGAAATGTTGGAACACGTGAGGCAATACTGACCTTACGACGTATCTTAGAAGATAGATTAAGGAAAGGCAAACCTACGTTTCTAGCATTTGTAGACTTAGAGAAAGCTTTTGACAATATTGACTGAAATACTCTCTTTCAAATCCTGAAGGTGGCAGGGGTAAAATACAGGGAGCGAAAGGTTATTTACAAATGGTTCAAATGGCTCTGAGCACTATGGGACTTAACATCTGTGGTCATCAGTCCCCTAGAACTTAGAACTACTTAAACCTAACTAACCTAAGGACATCACACACATCCATGCCCGAGGCAGGATTCGAACCTGCGACCGTAGCAGTCGCGCGGTTCCGGACTGAGCGCCTTAACCGCGAGACCACCGCGGCCGGCGGTTATTTACAATTTGTACAGAAACCAGATGGCAGTTATAAGAGTCCAGGGGCACGAAAGCGAAGCAGTGGTTGGGAAGGAGGTTGTAGGTTGTAGCCTGTCCCCGATGTTATTCAATCTGCAAGCAGAAAAGGAAACAAAAGAGGAATTAAAATCCATGGGGAAGAAATAAAAACTTTGAGGTTCGCCGATGACATTGTAATTCTGTCAGAGACAGCAAAGGACATGGAAGAGCAGCTGAACGGAATGTACAGTGTCTTGAAAGGAGGATTTAAGATGAACATCAACAAAAGCAAAACGAGGATAGTGAAATGTAGTCGTATTAAATCGGGTGATGCTGCGGGAATTAGATTAGGAAATGAGACTCTTAAAGTAGTACATGAGTTTTGCTATTTGGGGAGCAAAATAACTGACGATGGTCGAGTAGAGAGGATATAAAATGTAGACTGGCAATGGCAAGGAAAGTGTTTCTGAAGAAGAGAAATTTTTTATCACCGAGTATAGATTTGTCAGGAAGTTGTTTCTGAAGGTATTTGTATGGAGTGTATCCATGTATGGAAGTGCAACATGGACGATAAATAGTTTGGACGAGAAGAGAATAGAAGCTTTCGAAATGTGGTGCTACAGAAGAATGCCGAAGATTAGATGCGTAGATCACATAACTAATGAGGAGGTAGAATGAAATTTTCCCTCTACAGCGGAGTGTGCGCAGGAGAGCTTCTGTAAAGTTTGGAAGGTAGGAGACGAGGTACTGGCAGAAGTAAAGCTGTGAGGACGGGCGTGATGCGTACTTGGGTAGCTCAACTGGTAGAGCACTTGCCCGCGAATGGCATAGGTCCCTAGTTCTAGTCTCGGTCCGGCACACAGTTTTAATCTGCCAGGAAGTTTCATAATGAGAAGGCACTGAATAGAGTTGGAGAGAAGAGAAATTTGTGGCACAATTCGACTAGAAGAAAGTATCAGTTGGTAGGGCATATTCTGAGGCATCATTGGCAGAGTGGAGGGTAAAAATCGTAGAGGGGGACTAAGAGATGATTACACTAAACAGATTCAGAAGGATGTAGGTTGCAGTAGGTACTAGGAGATGAAGAAGCTTGCACAGGATAGAGTAGCATGGAGAGCTGTATCAAACCAGTCACTGGACTGAAGACCACATCAAACAATTAAGATTTAAGTGCGTATGAACTGGTGTTACAGTCGGCGCACGAGCAATTGTACACAGTATCTATGGGGTAGCGATGAAGTGGGGATTTTTCCGGTACGACCATTTAACGATTGTACCGTGAATATCAGTAATCCTGTAAAACATCAAATCTACGACATCGGTGCGACCTAAAAAGGATCCTGCAAGAACGGGACCAACGACTCCTGAAGAAAATCGCTCAACGTGACAGAAGTGCAATCATTCCGCAAATTGCTGCAGAATTCAGTGCTGGGCCATCAACATGTGTAATGTTGCGAACCATTCAACGAAACATCATCGATATGGGCTTTCGGAGCCGATGGCCCACACAAACCTGTACGTCACTCCTGAGCCCGTCAACATCGACATTGGACTGTTGATGACTGGAAACATGTCCCCGGTCGGACCAGTCTCGTTTCAGATTGTATCGAACGGATGAACTTGTACCGGTATGGAGGCAACCGAATGAATTCATGGACCCTGCGTGTCAGCAGGGGACTGTTTAAGTAAGCATCCTGTCTGATCACCTACATCCATTCATGTCCAGTGTGCTTTCCGACGGACTTGTGCAATTCTGGCAGGACAATGCAACACCCCACATGTCCAGAACTGCTACAGAGTGGCTCCAGAAACACTGAGTTTAAAAATTTTCGCTGGCCACCAAATTCCCCAGACATAAACGTTATTGACCGTATGTGGGATGCCTTGCAAGGTGCTGTTCAGAAAATATCTGCATGCCCTCGTACTCTTAACGGATTTATGGACAGTCCTGCAGGATTCATGGTAGGAATTCTCTCCAGCACTACTTCAGATAAGTCCACGCCGCACTGTATTGCGGCACTTCTGCGTGCTCGCAGCGATCCTACACAATAGTAGGTAGGTGCACCAGTCTCTTTGGCTCTTCAGTGTATATGTTGCCCGTACCATAGGTGGAATGTTGTTATTACTGTGAATTTAATGTTTCGTAGAGAACTTGGACGAGAGCTTGCTTGCACTTGACCCTCAGGAACTATCCATACCCCATTGGTTTGCAATGTCACCATCCATTGCAAGTAGGAGACTTTTAGAATTTTTCAGGATAGCAATAAGACAATACTAAGCACTATACAATTCCAATTACGACAGGCGTCACATTAATGAATGAAGAGTATTTCAAGGCTGACACACGTGAAAGTATGACAGCGTGCTGAAAGTAATAACTCCGATTTTTTTATATGAGAAGACGTAAAGCTTTTTAAATAATCAAAAATTTTTAATAAATATTAGTTAAATTCATTAAATGTCTCCATCTTTATTCCTTATGCCTACACATTTATTTCTCAACAAAGTCAACCTGCCGACGAACACATTTCTATCAACTAGAAACCAGTTTCCTGTTACCGTCACTGTAGAATGTTTGGTTTTCTAGATGTAGCCACAACCTCATCTCTGCTTACACCATCACTATCAAAGTAAAGTCCTCGAATGCGTTCTTTAAGGTTCGGAAACTGATGAAAATGGTATGGGGCCAAGTCGGGCAAGTCGGGACTGTATGGAGTCTAATCGATAAGAGTGAATTCAAGGCATCGGTTTTTTGCAGATGTCACAGCGAACGTGTGAATAACTGAATGTGTGAATAACTGAAGATAACTGAAGGAGAGATTGTTCCACGTGTAAACGAACTTTTCGAATTCTTACTTCAAGTTTCGTGAGATGTCTCTTACGCACCCTCTAACGAGGGTTGCGACTAGCGTCAGCGAAGCGGGAAAGCCCATAGTGCAATGTGTACGGTATGTAATACCTCAGGCGATAATGGGAACAGAGAAAAAATTCCGAGGCATTACTTTTCAGCATGCCCTCGTACATGCAGATAAAAGCAAATTCTTATTACTCCTCGTTTAATTTCCTCTATCAAAGCCATCAGTATACCGTGCTCATGACTCGATACAGCAGTCCCAGACCCCGCTATTTCGATAAGTGTTTAATCGAAACATTATCAACAGGGAATAACACGAAACACGGAATATAGCCCGTTCTCCAGAGAGTATCAATGCCAGCTAAGACCAAATGAGATCGGATATATGGTACGGAGACGATGCAGTGCATTAAGATTACATCCTCCTGTGATTTGCGAATTGTACAGGAACTGAAGTTAGACTTCTATTGTGTGATGCTACCTTCCCAGTTCGATGCACAGTACACAACTTCACCATCAACCTCTTAGATGTGCTTAGTGATGTAGTTACTTTGATGTTACGGCTGCCAGAGTGCCGTGTGAAGATCTGAGATACCAAGTACGCGCCACAATGTAGAAGATGGGTACACTGTAGGACGATCGCCAAATTGTAATAGTTACAGAAATAGACGTACACATGACAAAGATAAAATTGCATTTTAAAATGAGGAAGACAAATTTTAACTGTGCGGCTGGTCCCGGCGGAGGTTCGAGTCCTCCCTCGGGCAAGGGTGTGTGTGTGTGTTTGTCCTTAGGATAATTTCGTTTAAGTAGTTTGTAAGCTTAGGGACTGATGACCTTAGCAGTTGAGTCCCATAGGATTTCACACACATTTGAACATTTGAACAAATTTTACACGTGCTGCTTATTTAGAAAGCTATAACGTCAATGGGGAAAATTTAGGAGAAGGTAGATTAATAGTTCTCCAGAGGACTGATCAAGTAAGGGTTGATGCTGCCCTTAATTTACCTATTGCTTAGTATAGGATCCGCAGATCGGCATCATTTCACGCAACAGCATATTTCCGCGAGGTATGAGCACACAATGCAGACCTGCTGTAAGCTTTCCAAGGCATGTGAGGAGCATATAACACAGGAGTTTATTTACTATCCCCATAACTAGCCCACGACGGAATGTGACGCTTTTCGTTGTATCTTGTCTGTCTCTTTTATTAATCCAACCTGGTATGGTTTCTAGATTGACTAGCAATACTCGAAAACTCGTCGAACAAGTGTTACTAGTACTTGCGTAGATATGTTCCATTTGCTGAAGATTTCTCTCAGCCAACCATTTATTTCATCTCATATAGCCATTCTACTTTAGGTCGGTTCAGACAGTTGCTCTGAGGTATTATATGGTTGCTACTGTTTCCACCAAGAGCGTAACAGAATAGTGCTGGATTTTTTCTCTTACGTGTGGACACCTAAAGACACACTTACTCTGTAAGCCACTGTACAGGGCATGGGCGGTAGTTCCATCGTAAAAGTATTACCCATTGTTTCTGACGTACTGCTAGTGGAAAAAATGATTGTCTGTATATCTCTCTACACGCCCTAATCGCTCTCTCTGTTTCTTATTATCTTTACCTCAGATGTACGATGGTGTCACAGCTACAGCTGGATGAAGTTTCTCTAAATTTAACTATTAGCTTTTCGTGAGAGATACGCCTTCTTTTTTTTCTTTTTTTTCGCACATTTCTGCCACATTTTTTCGAATTGGGTATACCGATCTAATAAAATCCTAGTAGTCTTAAGGACATTCTGACATATTCCACTAGATCACTCATACTGATGAAGCTGCTTCGCAGGTCAGTCACAACCAATCAATAACGCGAGTTTATTGGTAGTAATGTTTTCGAAAATCACTTCGTTCGAATCATATTTCCTTAAGAATTCTCTCAACCCGGAAAATTCAGGGTAAAAGCAAAATACTTCTGTCTTATGTGGTCATCACAAATTAGATTCTTAGGAGATTTAGAACTAGGAATTTTGTAGATAGTTAACGTTTCCAGCAGTTGTGTGTGTGCCGTACAGCACATCTAATTACATTCGGTCTCTACACCAGTCTCCAGTCCTCTGTAATTCACTACAGTCTAGTGGCACTGTTATTTTCTTCTTATAGACAACCGTTTCGTCTCCGACCTGACTGTACATATTACATACCACTGACCACTAGTAAGGAAGCGAGTCAGATTAAGTAAATACGAACAGAGCCTCATGTCGTTGCTTTTCACCCATCTCCATAAATACCGCTGTCCTCCATCTCTGAAGTCGATTATTCATCAGGATCAATGACGATTTAGTGATTATTATGGAATGGTGACATCGATGTATTAGATGTTCTAGACCGACACGCCAACACGCTGCTTGCCGTTCCTGAGATATGACCATGACCTGCCGTAACATCCGTGTAACAATGACCTGCCGCTCATGAGACTTCGCATCGGCTGCCTACCACATTGCTGAAGGGGAGACTGAGAGTCTTCCAACATTATAAATCTACCGGTGCTCATTGCACCAGGATCAGTCCGGTGCCTCTGTCCGTGAGCATCGCTGCAGGCACCTCTGGGTGCCTGGGCCTACCTATCTGGTGGAGTGAGGATCAGCTAACTATGCAGCTTTCGACAGTGCGGTATATCTCAGTGGGTCACCGGGGGTCATCATTGTCTTCTGAAGCGGGATCGAGGATTCTACAGCGCAGTGTGAGGGCATAATCTCAGGTGAGGGCATGGTCTCACTCTATGCCTTCACCTGTCAGAAGGCAGCCCACAAGACTTTGTCTGGATTACCGGAAAGTCAGCGTCGTCAGCTGAATCAACAACAGGAGTCAGAGGAATTTTTTTGTATTACTGGAACGAGAAGACACAGAACTGTAAATCTGAATTAATAAATATTAATTTGCTAATAATGTTTGATTAGCGTCAAAAGACGCAGTACAAGTTCCACTACATTGGCAACATGTGTCTCCACTCGGCAACGCCACAGTTTGGTGCCAGAAGTTTGTCCTTGGTGACATCAGTACAACACTGATGTCCTGGAGTGATTGATGAGCCAGCAGAGGTCGTCAAAGCATCAGCAACACCCTTTTGATGCCTCGAACGGAGCTACACGCCTAAGCTACAACCGCAACGCAGTGAGTCGAAAGAACATTTCTACTGGTCTTTTTATTTATTTATTTTTATATTGGTTTACTATGTACGAGACTGAACGTAGAGATTGGCATACAATGTGGAAAGCGGGTTGTGTCAAACCTCAAGAGCTTGTAGAACTTCCACAATTTACAGGTAATTGTAAGTAAACTTGTTGGTACGCATGAGGTATAAGAGTTGTATCTACACATAGTGTAGCATATAGTAGAATGGTACCAACAAGTTGCGCCACTTGTAGGCGCTGTGTTCATGCAGCACATCATTGTACCGAGCGGTGCTGGTCTATGATAGGACGTTAAAATCAGTTCAGTTTATTTGTGTAAGTTTTCGGTGCGATTATGTCTGTTGAGGTTTGCTATTGCTTATGAAAGAGTAATGTTTCGCCCACATTAATCTTGTGAGAGTAAAGGCAGCAATAAATTGGATTACAGAAACATGATCGGGTAACACAGGTGATACTGTAGCTACTTTGATGGAGCAGGTATCGAAGTTATTAGAGGATAATACTCAGCAAAAATTGTACGACGAGTCAAGTAAACAACTATAAGATTTGCAATATGTGCAACAGCCACAGTCGGATTCAGATGAAGTTAAGGCAGTACTGAATGTATCTTCCTCCTGTGTAGATCCTTCAGAAGCAATCGTAATAAATCCAACAACATCTTTCTCCAGTAAATCAACAGAGGGCATGACAGTATTCATAAATCATGTTCCAACCACAGCCAAACTGAGTAATTGGTCAGATGAAACGACTCTACAGATGGCCAGGCTATGTTTGATACATGAACCTAAAAAGTGTGTGATGTATCTTGAGATGCTTAGCACACCCCGCTTATTCGAAAAATTACTAGAGGTTTCATGGTAGAGATTCTGTACACAGTACAGAGCTACTTTTTTTTACTATGAAGTTGACTATGTTAGTATACAAAGCCAAAAGAACAATCGAAACCTTTTCTGATAGAAATCGAAAAGGGAAAGCACAGACGTATGAGCTGACATAGAATCCAGAAGCGAACCCAGTCATGCTCAGAGAAAGGGGAAATAGCCCCTAGATGACTTTCTGTGAGGTATTCCTACGGTCTATCACGTAGATTCCTTGTGGAAAATCCAGACAATTTACCAGCACTGTTTTGCATTGCGATGCACTGGTGGGGAATCGACACTGCCACGAAAATACGGAATAATCGACGAATCTTCATTTCTGTAGAAGCGTTAGATGAAAAGCGTCGTTTAAACACAGAAGCGTAGCACCTGCAAGCAATTTAAATGGCGAATTTATGGTTCTAGTAAGCTTGGATAAATTTGGGATGAACGATGTGAGTCTCCTGAAGGAATATGCAATAACAAATTCAGAGATGAAAGAAACTTTCACATACGAAGTTTTTGTTGGTTTCATTATATGTCATCACAATGGATTACTAGTTTCAGCAGGGCTAAGCTGCCATGTTCAGATGCTCAGCATAGCCCTTCTGAAATTACTAATCCAGTGTCACTACATGCAAACAGTGCAATAACAACTTCATGTCTCAAACCTTCTTTACACTGAATTCATAATCGCTCTTCTGCTGACAATGTGAGGTATTTATACGATTTAGAGATACTCATGAGAACGTTATTGATAGATTAACAGATAACTGCCTCAAGCAAACTGTTAATGCATGTGCGTCTTCATGCGCCAAGGTTCATCTCTTGAAAGACAGTGAACGGGAGGCCATGGAAATATTGTTGTCAGAATACTCAGATTTGTTTAAATCAGATAGTGTGTTTACAGCAACACCTATAACACAATATCACATTCCAAGACGTAGTAAAACATCAATCTACAAGAAGCCATATAGAATACCAAATCAACAACAACTGTTCGTAGATGAATTTACGGATCAACAGCTCACCGAAGGCATTATCGAACAAAGCAATAACCTGTGGTCAGCCAATATTTTCACTATACCAAAGAAGTCATCCAATAGAGCCAATAAGAACAGATTCTGCTTGACTACTGTTTCCTAAATGGACACGCTATAATAGATGTATATCCAGTTCCAATCATGACAGAAATATTAGACAACTTTGGTTAATGTAAATATTTGTTGACAATGGATCTTAGAAGTGATTATCACCAACTTGAAATATTTCCAGAAGACAAGCCTAAATCAGCATTCACAGCACCCTCATATCATTATCAATACTGCAGGATGCCACTTAGGTTGAAAAACGATTATGGTATTGTTAGACAAAGTACTTCTTGATTTGAAACCAAAGGTATGTTTGATGTATGCTCAAGATATAAGCTTTTCAAGAAATTTAGAAGACCATGTTAAACTCTTGGAAGAAGTGGTCAGCAGCCTGACAACAGTTTGCAACCATTTCTCGGCTTAAGTAACTATTATCAGAAATTTGTAAAGGAAACTGCTGAAACTGCGTAACTATTAACTCAGTTATTTCATAAGTGAGATATGTTTCGATGGACAGCAGTGTACCAGGAAGCTTTTCAGAAACTGAAGGAAATACTGATATCAGATCCTTTGTATTCCCGGATTTCAAGAAAGGAATTCATACTTTCCTCTGACATTAGTACACTGTGTGAGGCTGCGTCAGGGTTTCAACGGATAGGACCACCTAGTGCATCTGCATCTAGTCAGTTGAAGAAAGGTGGATGAGATTATTCAACAAGTGTTGTTATTTGTAGGGATGGAAATTTAAAGTTATGACAGGTCACGCATCCTTGAAGTGGCTGTTTGGTCCAAAACACACTTCAAGTCGATCAACAAGCTAGGCCCTCAGACTGAGTGAGTCTGATTATGAAGTGGTTTACGAGATAGGAATAAACCATACGAAACATGTACTTAAATAGAAAAGTGACAGTAGTACATGCAGTCAAGTAGAGCAGAAAAACACACAGATACATGACTGTGAATGTCAGCTGTTTACAACACAATCTTAGATTGTAACGCTCAAATGGTTACTGTGCAGATCCACAAATTGTGGTACTCTTATAATGGTTCCTGCAATGCTCAGAACCAGAGTATCACAACAGACACACGACCATGTATTATCAGATCCTGGTGCTATAAGGATAACTGATGAATGAGTTGCAGAAAGATTTTGATGGTAAACATGGCATAGTGATGTAAAGCAGTATATCAAAAACTGCATTCTACATGCATAGAGAGCAGATTTAAGTCATCAAAAATCATAGAGGATATCAGGAGCTGTAAAACCGTTTAAGATGGTGGGACTCGATGCAGTGGGACTCTTCAACAGAACTCCAGATGGAAACAAATACGTATTGACAGTGACAGAACTTTTTGAGATGTCTAGTAATGGTAGAAATTCCAGTCAGAAAGCTAGAATTGTCACACTGGCGATGGTAAACAACTGTCTACTGAAGTCTGGACTACCGCAGAGCATAACCATAGATGAGGAAACTAACTTTGTGTCCAAACTGATGAAACAGTTACGCCATTTATTGAAAATCAAGAAGTTACATACAAGGTCGTTCCATCTGCAGCGAATGGACAAATGATAAGAGCCACCACGCAGTATCGAAAATGCTATGATACTTAAAAAAATCTCTAGCAGTCAGAACAAATAATGCAGTAGTTCAGACTGGAGCTGGTCTTTCTCCATACCAGATAATGTATGAGTGGAAGATGTCATCACCTTTTGATTTGATTCAGTCAAAATTAGGGACACAAGGTGAACTGGTAAAACGATCAGGAAAATGGTTAAGATAAGTTTAGCGGAACACAAAATATGCCAACAATAAGACTTTGGAGAGTCAGGAATATATTAAGCAGTGAGCAAGTAAACAGCTGGAGGTAGTTATTGCTAGCTAACCCTTATACCCCAGACATCAAAACAAAAAAGTAGTATCAAGGACGACACCAGGTCTAGGGATTTACTTCACCATTAAATGTAAAACTAAACCTACAGACAATGGTATCTGTAGACTATGTCAGTAAAGTGAAGCAGTTTAAAGGAACAATTAACTCATTACTACAGGTTCCTTCAGCATTATCAGAAAAAGAGAAGTTTAAAACTTTGAATATAGCTGCTAAGGTTCAGTAACCGTGTCAGAATTATATTAGAACAAATAAGCCCTCGGTCACAAATATTAAGTCAAAATTGACCAGGTTTCGACGCTACTATGAGCGTCGTCTTCATAATTAGACTAACTGTTATAAAACATATTAGGTATGCAATACACTATTAAAATTAAAGTTTGTACTGACTGGAAAAGATGCAGTACTTACAAGTCACATATTAAAAAAGATCTATGCCGGAAAGGTGACATCAAGAATAGTTGTGAGATGGCGAACCGCTAAGGGCTGCTCGTACTGTGAACAAGGGTTGCAAGCCTTGTTGCAACCCTTGGTTCCACTTGGCATGATGTCCACAAGCAAGAGTCTTTCGGAATCGAAAAACACCGTAGCCATAACTTTTCCAGCAGAAGGTGTAGTTTTGAATTTTTTATTTCTTGGGTGAATTAGCTTGATGCCACTCCACTGATTGCCTCTTCGTCTCTGTTGAAAAATGATGGAGCCATGTTTCATCACTTGTCACAATTCTTCCAAGAAATTCATCTCTACCATCCTTGTACTGTTCTAAAAGTTCACTGCAAACCGTTTTTCTTGTTTCTTTGTGAGCCACTGTCCACATCCTGGGAACCCACCTCGCACAAACCTTTTTTAACGCCAAAATACTTTCGGTATCCTGCAAACACTTCCTTCCCCTATCCCAACGTAGCGTGACAATTCGTTTACTGTGATGCGTCTGTCATCTTTCACCAATTCTTTAACTCTCTGCACATTTCCTGGAGTGTGTGCAGTACGAGGCCTGCCGCTGCGAGGACAATCCTCAATATTGCCGTGCCCGCTTTCATGCCCATCGACTAACTGTACTGCGATCGACAGCAGCATCTCCATACACCTTTTTCAACCTCTTGTGGATGTTTCCCACTGTCTCGTTTTCACAGCACAGGAATTCCATGGCAGCACGTTGCTTCTGACGAACGTCAAGTGTAGCAGCCATCTTGAAGACATGCTGTGATGGCGCCACTCACGGTAACAGGTTGAACTAAGTTTGAAAACAAGCGCGAAGGATGTATCTACACACTGTAAAACTTTCTCACTTGCAGAATGAAAACTGTATTTTTACAACAATAGTGTGCATTTCTTTTGGAGTGACCCTCGTAGAATGCAAACCTGTCATCCCGTCAACCATCGTCAGTTGAAAAGTTGTGTGAGTAGAATGAACACCAACGAAGAGAAGGTAGAAATTCTACTCATCCATGGGGAATATAAGTCAACAGAACAGTAATTGTAATACTGTTTTCTTATATACACATAGATAGGTCAAATCTAAGTATGATTACACCATTATTTTAAGTCTCCCTTTGAAAAACTGACCTGTATTAAAAATTCCCGATTTTAGTTTGAAAACGTAGAATTGGTAGACCATAACACCATTTATCGGCATATACAGGGTTAACACATTTTCTCCCTGTAGAATGCTATTACCAACCCATTTAGACTTGAACTATAAAGTTCCATGCCGTCTGTTATCGAGTGCTTTGCAATGTAGGAATATCACTTCAGAAATAACTTGTATACTCTACTAACTTAGTGACGACTCAAGGTTGCATTGTGTCATACAACATGAAAAATATCTTAATCTGTTACGGCACAAAGCCTCTGTAAGATTACAATTATAACTCGTTGCAAGACCAATACGTCAGAATCCTTTGCAATCACCCCACGTCAGTAGTGTCACACTTGTTCTATAGATACACTTGGAAATTATACATTTGAGGCAATTGGAGTTTATAGTAGAAACTGTGGTGCTTTAGTGTAAGCACTAGATACGTAAGAGGAAGATGCCACCGCATATGTGTACTTTAACAGAGGAGGGTGTGCCGGCCGCAGTGGTCTCGCGGTTCTAGGCGCTCAGTCCGGAACCGCGCGACTGCTACGGTCGCAGGTTCGAATCCTGCCTCGGGCATGGATGTGTGTGATGTCCTTAGGTTAGTTAGGTTTAAGTAGTTCTAAACTGTAGGGGACCGATGACCACAGATGTCCCATAGTGCTCAGAGCCATTTGAAGAGGAGGGTGTCTCCTACATGAGAGCAATACTGCAACAGCAGGACGTATACTGGAAAGGATGTACTGGAAACCATTTCGAGGAAACATTAAAAACCTGTGGCTATATCATATGAAATGGAATCAGCTGATTTTAAAACGGATGTTATAAAGGACCAATTTGATCGAGGTAAACCGCCAAACTCTGCAGCCATCAGAAGAAATCACTGGACCAGCTGCCTCAACCATTACCTTCTGGACTTTGATGTATCACAAGATTTTGTTGGACTTTTAACAAAATGGAGATGTGTGACTAAGTAACATCAAATCACGATTTCTGTGTGCAAGGAGAAGATTACCAGGGAAGTAATAATGTTTTTATTGGTTGGTTGGTTAATTCAGGGGAGGGGACGAAACAAAGGAAGTCATCGGTCTCATTGAATTAGGGAAAGATGCGGAAGGAAGACGTCCGTGCTCTTTCGCAGGAACCATCCCGTCATTTACCTGAAGCGACATAGGGAAATCACAGAAACCATAAATCAGGATGGCTGTACGTGAGTTTGAACCACCGTCCTCCCGAACGAGAAACAATGTTATTGCAAACAACGATAAGACTGTGTAATATGGATGAGCTCCAATTATAGAGTCCTCAGCTAATGAAGCTGGTTTTAAGCTGCGATTTATAACTGTTGTATCGATCGTTCGTGTCTGTCCATGTGGGGGTTATCTAAATGTAAATACTTGCAACACAAAAGTGTTATATTAAAGTAGGAGAAACATATATTTTTCTCAGTTAATTACATTGTCCGCCAAAATACCGTCAAATACAGAGATATTACCTAATTACGATTGATTCCTACAAACACTGTTATTCCACAAATCTTAATAAAATAAGAACTAATGTGTTAACAGACTTAAACCAGTGCCTATTATAGACTTCGAATATTAGCACTACTTTTGTAACTTAGTTCTTGGGTAGCAGTAGAAAAATATATGCATGCCTAACTTTGCCGCACTGTCCGAACGGATACGTTTGTTATACTTCCCACATTGATTTATGCGGTTATTCTACGCAGTTCTGCTTGTCTGTAAGCACTGCAGCTCTACGCAAACACCCATGCTCTCGGTCATTAAGTGAATGCCGTCGTTCATTTCATCGTCCATGGTGAGAGGTAACGTCTGAAATTTGGTGTTTACAGCACACTCTTGACGCTGAGGACCTCAGAATATTGAATTCCCTAACGATTTCCGAAAAGGAATGTGTCATTCGTGTAGCTCCAACTACCATTCCGTGTTCAAAGTCTTAATTCCCGTCGTCCGGCGATAGATGAGGCCTTCTCACGTGAATAACGTGAGTAAACGTGACAGCTCCGACAATGCATTACCCTTTTAAACTTCGCGCACGCGATGACAACGCCATTTGTATGTGTGCATATCGCTGTCCCATGACCTCTGTCACCTCAGTGCATATGCAGCAATGGAATATACTACGACCCTTTTTTCCACGTTCCATTCAAAGCCGCTACTTATCTATGAACTTGATAATTTTGTCTACTCTCTTACCAGCTATTCTTAAGTCATGTGCAAGCGATGTGACATGTTTCAAAGGTAGATCTAAACGCTCTTATATCCTAGGCATTAATATTTTTTTCAAGCTCTCATGTTCAAACCCCACATCTACTCTAGTATAATTTGAGCTTGGCTGAATATGCACGGTCTATCGAGTAAACGTGCAGATGTTTCTACATGTACGTACACATATAAGTGTGTTGGTTGTTGTTCCCTGCATCGAGCATTCTCTGTACAAACATATAACAAACTTTATGACCTGATGTTTCCTGCACAGTCATAACTGCACCACTAAATAGACTATGTATGTCAGTAGAGACTTACCGTTTTGTGTCCATGTCTCTACACTTCCACATCTGACCTGCTGCACAGGGGAAAATAAATATTAATGGCTTCCTCTTGCCACATGTACTTGGAAGACTAACCAACCTACAAACATACTACTCCTAATAGCTATAGTTATTAGCCCGCAAATGAAGTGAATTCTGATGTAATTTTTTTCTGTGCGCCGTTCTTTGTCACCAATATCAGTATTTACACCCTTTACACTCTGAATATTGGTCAGTTGTGACCTTTACAATTTTTCTATGATTAATTATTTCCATACCATTTAATTTCACATTGTTGGATGAACACATAGTACGCAAATATAGTCATATCTTCATCTCTAGGCTTTATATAGGTCCAATTGTTAACAATTAAATGTGTACATAAACTCTTACCTGATGAAATAATTTTCTTAACACAATTACTAGGTAAGCAACTGTCTTATAATAATAACATTTCACAGTATTCCAGGCCTGGCAAATTAACACAGAAGTTTCTTCTTGTCTATCTGCTTACATTCTATTTAGTCAGTTGACACACATACTGTTGATACACATACTGTTCCATCCCAGTTGTCGCTTTGAATGGTAACGGTAACATTTTATTTACATTGAACTCCTTATTCTCCGTTAAGGGACTATTAAACATGTATTCTAGCAGATCATTGTTTAAAATACTTGGAGTTTCATTACTTTCAATAGCGTGTACCGCCAGTCTTTCGTCGCTGGAAACTAATTCAGCTTGAATTAGTCTTGAATATTTAACAATCTTTACTGGATTTATTGTATGTGGTGAAAGAATGCCTTTCTTCGTGTAAACTATTGCACCCACAAATTTTTTGTACTCTACACTTAATTTTCTAAGTAGGGCTTGTAGCTGTAGAGATTTGACCAGTGTCCGTCATGAAAGTTGCAGTTCTCTTCAGGCCCACGTCTGTAATTGTCAAGGATTATGTGATGAATTGCTCCACTTTCGTAATTTCGACTTAAAAAACTGCTCATATGTGGCTATCTTATCAACTGTCCGTTTCGAACCAGAAATTGTGGCCACTTGTTCTTTAGATAATTTCAACACTTATTGTGACCTAGATTCCATCACATCGATGTGCGTGTTATAACAAGCAGCTTCTGCCAAGTTTCTGAACAATATTTTTCGAATTTCTCCCACAAAATTAAGAATTATACTTTTCTGTTGCCCACCACCTCTTGCTATCTGGTGTGTTACGGACATCGTTCCTTATAAACTTTCTGCATTGAGTGTAACCCCATTAATCAACTTATTACATACTGTTTTACTAGTACTTCGATGCTCTAGTTTACCCTTACAACGTTAAACTGCCAGCAAACCTACACTCATTACGCTATTAAGTTTTTCATCCATAGTTCTACGATTTTAATAAGTTACCAACTTCCTTGTGGTACTTGTAACTTCGATTTCTCCTGGGTAAATCTTTACCATGCAGAACTCAACGACAAGATTCACTGCTCACGAAAATTTCAGGTACAACCTGTAGGTAATAACCAAGAACTCCAAGTCATCACTGGCTATGGTAGCATGTTGGGTTATTATTCTGTGAGCGAATGTCCTTGAATGTTTATACTACATATTTCTCTTTCAATAGAATGGCTTCAGTCTCCTGAAGTGTACCTTTACTTCTTGCCTCATATTTGTCTTGCTTACTAAATTAGGGAGTAGTACACTTACCACTTCATATTGTCCTCTGAATTGGGAGTCAAATTTCTTTGATCTCGTTCGCCTTATTGCATCATCAGGCACACGTAGTTCTCTTAAGTGCTCCGTCTTATCTTAATTAGCTTCACAGACCGCTTTGGCCCCTTTTATTATTTCTCTTGTCACTCGTTTCCTGCATCCTAGCCTGGAATTGATGCTCATATTCATCATAACTGCTACCTAGTGTAGCGGTCTCCTTTTGTAATATTCCTGGTAGATTTTCCGTTCAGTTAAACATCAGCTCGAATGGCGTAAATCCCTGGTACTATGTGGTGTAGTATTGAAAAAAAAAATGTGCTGTAGAGAACTCATAAGACTGATCTTTATTTATGAAATGTCTCAGATATTCTACTAACTTCCAGTGAGTTCTTTCTAACGCTCCATTTGCCACTATGGAGAGTCATGTCTGTATTTCCTTTACCCTTAATAGTTGACACGTTCTCTCATTTACTTTACCTAGGAAATTAGAGACTTGACTTGTTAATACCACTAACAGAACTCCGTGCCCCAGTATAACGCTACTGTATCCTGAAGTTCTAGTGGGATGACTGCTATAAATTTGTTTAAGTCATCCTGAAATAAATGTATCTATTTCCATTCGATGAGACATCTAATAGACCTACTACGTATAGACGAAATTTGTCAAAAACCATTTCTGCTATGTCTGTAGTTACCAATGACATCTTTGTCTTACTTTGTGTAAATTTCTTCCACTGGCACTAATCGCATGTTCTAACGGTACTCTTCTACATTCATTTTCATTCCGTTCTATTTGCAATATTTCTTTAGTCGATATAGTGTCCTTTGCATTCCTTGGTGTGCACACAATGCATTGTGAATTTCTTCAGTAATTCTTGCTTTCTGCTTATCACTAACTTCTATTGTATTCTCATCTGGTTCCTCACGCTCAGTAACTATAATTATTTACTTTTTCGGTTCTCTTCGTGTTGCTGCTACTTATCTTTGTGGCACTCTACTTAACGCATCTCCATTAACGTTCAATCGGCCTGGTTTGTGCTGTGAATATTCTCCGCTTTAGTAAACAAAAAAAAAACAAAAAAATGCTGTACACATAGGGTCTAAATTGCTTGGTTGCCCAGGCTAATGCCAAACATTCCATTTCAGTTGCTGAGTAATTTTTTTCTGCTCCATATAGTAGGTCTAATCTTGAAGTGTGTGGTACTGGTAGATCGCTTTCAGTTTTGCCTTGGTGTGGAACTGTCCCCACTGATTCACCACTTGTGTCTGTCATAACAATGAAAGGTTTCTCAAAATCAGAATTTTGTAATAGTGGATGACCGATAAACTTCTCCTTTAATTTCTTCAAATCCATTCAGCTGCTGCCTTCCCAAGTCATAGTTTTGACCAGCTTTTAGTAACTTATGCAATGGGGCCACTATGTTACTGATATTCCTTGTGAATTTTCAGAAGTAACCTATTAAACGTAAGTAAACTTTTAATTCCTTACCAGTTCGTGGCAATGGGAACTTCTGTTTCTTTATATTTTATTCATCTACATACACTCTAATAGCCATTATTTTATGTCCGAGAAATATGACTTCCTTTCACAAAATTTCACATTTGTATGGCTGTAGCTTTAGCCTCTGAATCTCTGACTGTCAGAAAGCTCTAGCAACTTCCTCAGAGAAGTTCTACAACAAATAGTATCATGTAAGTATACCAAACACATCGTTCCCTTGCAATCATGTTAACGTGAGATCTGTCATCCTTTGGAATGTACTCGGTGCACTGTTTGATCACATTAGCATCCTCTTATATTCATAGTGCTGATAGTTAGCATTAAAAGTGGTCTGCTTCCTCTTTTGTGTACATTAATATCTGCTGATAATACTCACTAAGTCCGACATGGAAAAATTCTTGGCCTTTCCTAACTGGTCGAGTATTTCTGCTGTGTTCAGTACTGGGATCACTTTTTCTGCTGTAATCGCACTCAGTTTGTGGTAATATGTTACGAACCTATATTTCGTTTGCCCATAGGCATCTACCTTGTTATTGACTAATAATACTGGTGCATTTCATGGACTTTGATTATATACTATGATATCGTTGGCTACCATTTGTTTTATACTTTGCTGTAATACAGTCTTGTGTGATTCCAGGACTCTGTGAGGTCTGACATTTATAGCTTTGCTTTATGTTCCAGTAGCATTGGGAGTGTATGCCTCAGTGTTTCAGTAAATGATTAGCTGTTCATCTTTACATGAAATCCATCCCCATATGCACTGCACAAGTTTTCAGTTTCACGTTTTTCTTCCGGAATTAGCTGATCTGTTCACAGTGGGACCAGAGATTCTCATATACAGTACCTTTTTTACAGCATAGTTACCTAAGAAATAGTAATTCTAATGCGACCAATAGCATTAAAATGATTTGAGTCTCCATAGAGACGATGTGAGTAACTAATACTGACTGAACTAATGAAGTAAATACCGGCGGTACTTTTGCTTTTGCTACTACTGCAATGTCATGTGATTTTTACAACCACCCTGGTGAGTGCTCAACAGTTCCTGTACGTAAGTACATATCTACATGGTCTTGGTTTACCTGTAGCTTTTCGTCTGCACAATCCCGTTACCAACATTTCGACATTGGCAGCATTAGAGGGACTGAAATGATGCTGATGGATTTGTTACACAGGTGACATCCAATGACTAGTCCACATTCGAAATCACTGTCCTCTCCTAATCGACGCATTTTGCTGTTACTACTTCTCTGCTCTCGACTCAGTACTCCCCGCATCCTTCTGGCAGCTCCACCTCGCGAGACATAGAGTGGTCATTTCCACATTACATTGGGGTGGTGGGATGCTTTTGAGAAGATAATACATATTTTCGTCTGTAAAGGAATATTTGTAAAAGACGTTCAGGTCTTCTACTTTTGATTTTCTATTCTAATATAAATTCCGTCTCATTCAGATCTGTGTGTACATTAATCTTGGTGCCGATAACCTTTACATATGATCTGAATTTCTTTGGATTTTGCGAGAGAACTTTCAAGAAGAACCTGCAACTAAAGTCATTGAAGGCTTCACAAATTTATCTGGATTTTGCGAGTGATCCTTCGATAAGCGTGTACTATCGTAGTCATTGAACTATTCACGCATTTCTCTCATTTGAAGTCTTTCGATATCACAAGACTTCCAGTATACTTTTTGGTGCGTACATACGTATCTTACAGTAGTTAGAAATGTAATCGTAAGGACACACGTCGGGTTGTCTACATGCTAGAGACGGGGTAAGCGCATGATATTATCATGCAACTTCACTCTTTAAGCTACACCACTTTCTTCAAGACAGTCGACTGATTTTCTGACTCCTACACAGATCTGCCATTCAGATCCCTCATTTTATTATCCAATAATATTTTTCTACTTCAGCCTAAGAAACGTCGTTTTCTTGGAAATCGGTAAATCAGGGAGCTTATAAACCAACAATGACACACACCTTTTGCTCTCCTCCACTGTCGGCCCAGTGTTTTAAGGGCCATTGAAATCAAATAGCCAACGAGTTTATAGCCCCAGAGCCACCATCTTGAGCTTGTTCAAGAGTAATCGATGGACCTGAACTGCGTAAATTAAGCAGTGTTCAAAAGTATCCAAAAACCTCGAACTGCATAAACTGTCACCATGTTCTAAAGTACCCAAACAATCAGAACTGTGTTTGTTGGTGCCATGTTCAAAGGTATTCAAAGGACTTGAATTATTTATCAAAACTACGTAAGATCTTGACAAAACTACGTAAGATCTTAACACACATACACAGAGCGAGGTAGCGTAGTGGTTATCACGCTGGACCCGCAATTGGGAGGTTGACGGTTCAAATTCCCATCCAGCCATCCAGATTTAGATTTTCTATGATTTTCCCTAAATCACTCCAGGCCAGTGCCAGGACAGTTCCCTCGAAAGAGGTCACAGCCAATTTCCTTCACCATCCTTCCATGATCCGAGCTTGTGTTCAGTCTCTTCTAAGTGCACTGTTGATGGGACATTAAACTTCATATTCCTCATTTTTTTGTGACTTACTGTATTTCCACATGTATTTCTCTATATCAGAAGGTACATAACCTTCATCAGCAACACATGTACTGGTTTTGTCAAGTACCAAAAAGTTATTTCTGTATGTAAAATGTTTGTCACTAATACGTAAAGATATTGACAACACTAGTGTATCTTACAGTATTTCCACATCTAAAATGTGTAACATTTATTAAAAATACATAAGCTTCATACACCCCCCCCCCCACACACACAGTGTTTACGTCAAGTGCCAAAATATCATTTCGATGCCAAAATATCATTTCGATGCCAAAATCATCTGTCAAGAAGTTGCCTAAATGATTCGATCCTGTGCCTTCGATTATATATGAATGAGATACTCAGCAGAGGTGGATTTATGCGTTGAACACTGTAACGAGGAAAGTAACACCAAAATTCCTGCACATGTACAGGGATTTCTGATTCTTTGGTGTTGGTGTGCATTAATTTCTATATATGTTTCTTTATTGGTGTCAACAACAGAATGTAACTCCTTTGATATGTAGATTTTAAATAAACACGTTACTGGGCACTCTTCCAACTTCGTGTTTTCTTTTAAACTGCAGAACTTAAAGATTTTAATGTAGTTTGTTTGAAAACATTAGTTAACTGACGGAATTTTATTTAGTGAATATGTTTGTACAGTTTGTCAAATTATATGAGCCTTCAGTCATAGAAAAAATATGACTTTGTTCTAACGCTCTGTTCTGTTATGTTTCGTTAAACGAAAGCAAAGATACCGCTAGCATCTAAATAATTTCCGACGGACTTAAATTTACGTAGTATTACAATGTTTCTCAATATTGATTTTATACAGTGGTCTATACTTCCTGATATTCTTGAAGTTAGAGGAAAATGTCTTAATTAATGTGCTTCTTCAAGATGAGTTAGGAAAGACATTTTGTACTCTTATTAAAGGTTAATAGATCTCCCAGTGGGAATTTGGCGTATAATGATCCCCACGTATCTGCTCGCACATCGTTACTATTATTCTTGTTATTTGTCATCACAATAAAAAATGGTTCAAATGGCTCTGAACACTATGCGACTTAACTTCTGAGGTCATCGGTCGCCTAGAACTTAGAACTAATTAAACCTAACTAACCTAAGGACATCACACACATCCATGCCCGAGGCAGGATCCGAACCTCCGCTCGGCTCCAGACTGTAGCGCCTAGAACCGCACGGCCACCCCGGCTGGGATCGAAATAAAACAGAACCTAGTAATATTCTTGTCTTGGTCTCATAGCATTTCTCTGCGTCATCCAAGCATAAGATTTCCTCCATAATGAAGTCGCATCATGTTTGAGTTAACACTCAATGGTTCAAATTATTCTCCTTAAGTGAATAATTGCAGTACCGATGTGTGTCTGTTACACGGTAGTCGTCTAGCCTACTTGTTGTGTCGTGCACTGGTGGTTTGGTTTATCAACTGTGCAGTAAATATAGGTGGCAGAGTGGCTATAGTCTTAGCAGAGCATCCACGAAGAACCACAAATAAATTCTTCGTTTCGAAAGAAAACGGAGCTACTGCTGGTTATGTCCCGCCTATTTCTATCCCGTAATTCTGACTCGTTGAGGCTGGTGAGGAAAAGAGGTAATAGGGAGAAGAAGGTGCTGTATTTTTTTGTGTCACTTTCCACATATTTGAGCACGCAAAGCAAGCGCAGGTGCCGTCACGTCCGGAACAGTAAACAAAGCTGCAGCTAAGTAGATTCCCGCAGTCGGCTGCTTCTGATGATGAAGATGGTGAATACCTTCGAAAGCTTGACCTGTAACACAAATATGACGCGACTTACATCTTGATGACATTTTCTACACTTATTCATATCTTGAATGCTGAATGGTCCTGTCATAGCACAAAAAGAGGCGAGTATGTCTTGGGCAGAGTTAGGGTTGTAAGAGAAAGGAAGTAGCTTCCCGACTCGTCTAGCAGATTCAAGACATTTAAATCAAAACGTCATGACATCTTCGCACTTTTATACTTCTTAGTATTAGTACCCATGCCACGTAATACAATGAATTGTGTCACGAAGTATATAACACGCCACATACCATCATGTCATTCAACACGCTGTTTGTCGTGCTATAGGGCACAACATGTCATTAAAATTGAAGGTGCATACTTCTCCACTGGGGGACATAGATTCACACCCACTCTCGGATACTTTAGCTGTAGGTGCACCCCACTCTCTAGAACCACACAAATTTGTGTATTTTTTCTTACACCCCTCACCACAAGTGTAACAGGGGGTGACTTCGGGGAGAAAATGGTCCCCTCGGGGAAAAAAATCAATCCCCTTCCCCAACCAGAAATGAAAAAAACCTTTTTAGCGTCTTCTCCGGAACAAATCCACCCCCACAAATACTTTCCCTCCCAGAAAAACGTTTTTAGCTATGACACATATGCTCTTCAGCCGTATGATATATGTTGTTTAATACGGCTGGTTGTAGCTAAGAGAGTTCACTGCGTTGTGGAAGTAGCGTTAATTCGTAAAAAATGCGTGAATACATCAAGATGTTTTGAGTAAAATGTCTTTGAACCCGAGAAACATTTTTCATTATAGTTCCCAACTTTTTACTGTACCACACTTTTGACACCAGAGCGCCATAGGACGTCAACCGACGTACTTTTTTGTTGACTCGGGCGACGACTGATCCGGTGTACGTTTTCTAATTGTCTTTCAAACCATGTTGCTTGTGTCATGGCTACGAATAAACCTTACACAAAACGAAAGCAGGACCATTACATGTATTTGTGTAACTTCTTGAAAAAAGTTGACCGATTCGCACAAGTGAGAAACACAGAGGTGACAAGCGTAAAAAAACTCACTGAATTCGTGTTTATTGCACGTAAAATCGGAACCAAGATAGATTTTTCAACTAGAGTTTTCAATTTTATGGTAAGAATGCGTTTTCTTATTTATTTGATTGGCTTTAAACTGTTTCTGCGCATTCAGTTCGCATAAGAACGAATTTTACTTGATATATTTAGTTCGATTTTAAACCATATCATATTGGCAACAGGTAAAGATTATGGGATAAAAAATTTCGTTTTGACTCTCATACTACAAGAAAAACTTTTTTTTCATGTTTTTGCGCGTAAAATCTTTACGGTGCACGTAGGAATGGTGCCATTGGCTCAGCATTAATTAAATCAGATTTAAATCTTTTGCAAAAGAAATTAATCGATTCGCACAATTTTCGTAGGCGCCAGCTCCGGTTCGTCGTACAATCCTTGCTTAATATACTTAGCTGCAGCAAGACAGATGGTCGAATGGCTACACAAATGGCCGCTGGCCCGGACTAAACAAAAACTTTTTACCCCATGGTGCTGGCTCAAATAGGAACTGAGCACCATGGACCCCCCCCCCCCTCCCCACTTCCTACCCTTGATTCTTTTCAGATATCCTTGTTGCAGCACTTCCGCGCTGCAACGATTCATCCAGCGGTAACTTATATATGACCTTTCTTTTTTTATATGTATGTACGAAACCATTGCTACTACTGACTTCGATTCAGATCTGATATGACCTCGACGTTAGTATTGCAAACTGATGCTGCCCATCATGTATTTCCAATGGGGCGACCCATAAGTAGATAAGATAGTGTCATACTACAGGTTGTGCCTGCAAGATGTCCACAATCAGTGCTAATTACTTCTCTCGTATCCGAGTAAAATTGGTTGCCTCCGTCCCCAAGCTCACGCGGAAAATACTTTTTACAGACATTATGTTCCTTGAAAAACCCGTACTTGTAATAAAACGAGCGTCACATTTCGCTTATTTTCCACTACACAATTCATAGCATGTTACGCGATACATCCACCGAGGTTCTTCAGATAGCAATGTTGTGAGTGTTATAGTGAAAACGTGCGTCTCGGTAGATAACAACGTCGGTGACCGCCAAGTTTCTTGTTATTGCAGTCAAGAGACCGTTCTGGATAGAATTATCAGCTAACACAGCTCCTACAACGAATCGTCACGGACCAGGAAGCCAGCACACCAGCGCCTAGTTCCCCTTCTAGCGCGTCATTTATAGCTGTGTCTAGAGCGAGGTCGTCTCTTTTATGGCGGACCGGCGCCAGTGTGTTAGACACTCAGCGAGTCATGGCCACTAAGACCCGTAAATGGAGTTCCCTGTTTCTAAAAGCTTTCGCATTCGAAATGGGGACCGCTTTGTTCCCATAAGAGTGCACGTCGTAAAACTAAGACCCTCACGAGTGTTACGTCCTGCATTGCTTATACTTCCTTTGTCGAAAGCACCATTTCATCAACTATAATTTTTCTCGTCTTTGTTAACCGGTTGTTTGGTGTATTATACACTCCTGGAAATGAAAAAAAGAACACATTGACACCGGTGTGTCAGACCCACCATACTTGCTCCGGACACTGCGAGAGGGCTGTACAAGCAATGATCACACGCACGGCACAGCGGACACACCAGGAACCGCGGTGTTGGCCGTCGAATGGCGATAGCTGCGCAGCATTTGTGCACCGCCGCCGTCAGTGTCAGCCAGTTTGCCGTGGCATACGGAGCTCCACCGCAGTCTTTAACATCTGGTAGCATGCCGCGACAGCGTGGACGTGAACCGTATGTGCAGTTGACGGACTTTGAGCGAGGGCGTATAGTGGGCACGCGGGAGGCCGGGTGGACGTACCGCCGAATTGCTCAACACGTGGGGCGTGAGGTCTCCACAGTACATCGATGTTGTCGCCAGTGGTCAGCGGAAGGTGCACGTGCCCGTCGACCTGGGACTGGACCGCAGCGACGCACGGATGCACGCCAAGACCGTAGGATCCTACGCAGTGCCGTAGGGGACCGCACCGCCACTTCCCAGCAAATTAGGGACACTGCTGCTCCTGGGTTATCGGCGAGGACCATTCGCAACCGTCTCCATGAAGCTGGGCTACGGTCCCGCACACCGTTAGGCCGTCTTCCGCTCACGCCCCAACATCGTGCAGCCCGCCTCCAGTGGTGTCGCGACAGGCGTGAATGGAGGGACGAATGGAGACGTGTCGTCTTCAGCGATGAGAGTCGCTTCTGCCTTGGTGCCAATGATGGTCGTATGCGTGTTTGGCGCCGTGCAGGTGAGCGCCACAATCAGGACTGCATACGACCGAGGCACACAGGGCCAACACCCGGCATCATGGTGTGGGGAGCGATCTCCTACACTGGCCGTACACCACTGGTGATCGTCGAGGGGACACTGAATAGTGCACGGTACATCCAAACCGTCATCGAACCCATCGTTCTACCATTCCTAGACCGGCAAGGGAAGTTGCTGTTCCAACAGGACAATGCACGTCCGCATGTATCCCGTGCCACCCAACGTGCTCTAGAAGGTGTAAGTCAACTACCCTGGCCAGCAAGATCTCCGGATCTGTCCCCCATTGAGCATGTTTGGGAGTGGATGAAGCGTCGTCTCACGCGGCCTGCACGTCCATCACGAACGCTGGTCCAACTGAGGCGCCAGGTGGAAATGGCATGGCAAGCCGTTCCACAGTACTACATCGAGCATCTCTACGATCGTCTCCATGGGAGAATAGCAGCCTGCATTGCTGCGAAAGGTGGATATACACTGTACTAGTGCCGACATTGTGCATGCTCTGTTGCCTGTGTCGATGTGCGTGTGGTTCTGTCAGTGTGATCATGTGATGTATCTGACCCCAGGAATGTGTCAATAAAGTTTCCCCTTCCTGGGACAATGAATTCACGGTGTTCTTATTTCAATTTCCAGGAGTGTATATCAGCCTTCGCAGATATAAACGTCGCAACTACACTGATCAACCAGAACATTATGACCAGCTACCTAAAAGGCGCTCTGTCCAACTTTGGCACGGATAAAAGCGCCGACGCGTCATGGATAGAAGCAATGAGGCCTTAGCAGGTCACGAGGGAGTTGAAACTACACTTGTGCACACAAGTCACCTCATTCCGTAAATTCCGGCCGCACGGGGCAGACGCATGGTCTAAGGCGCCTTGCCACGTTCCGTGCGGCTCCCCCCGTCGGAGGTTCGAGACCTCCCTCGGGCCTGAGTGTGTGTGTTGTCCTTAGCGTAAGTTAGTTTAAGTTAGATTAGTAGTGTGTAAGTCTAATGACCTCAGCAGTTTGGACCCATAGGATCTTACCACTTACCGTAAATTCCGGCGATGGACGGGGCGGCAAGCACATCAATTTGCAACTTGTCAGTGTCCTCCTCGAACCATTCCATCACAGTCCTAGCCTTGTGACACGCCGCATTATCTTGCTGAAAAATTCCAATGGCGTAGCGAAATACGATCGTCATGGAGGGGTGTGCTTGGTCTGCTACCAGCATTCGACACTCCTTGGCCGTCATTGTGCCTTGAACGAGCACTACTAGGCCAGTGGACGTGAATGTTCGGCAGAACATAATGGAGCCGCCTCTATCTTGTCTCCGTCAAGCGGTAAAGGTGTCAAGGAGCTGCTCCCCTGGAAGGCGACGGATTCGCGCCCTCCCATTGGGATGATAAAGAAGGTGTCGGGATTCAACCCTTTGTCATAGCGCCAACGTCCAGAGCCGATGGTCTGTCGCAGTTGCCGATGTCGTGATGTTAACACTGGCACATGCATGGTCCGTCGGGTGCAGAGAACCCTCGTTAGGAGTGTTCGGTGCACTGCGTGTTCAGAAACTCTTGTTACCAATCTGCCCAGCCTACAACGTCCGAAATGTGTCATGAGTGGTAGCTTCCCAACCCCATGATGCTTCTAAATGGTTTCACCTTGGTTTCGCCACATTTTGAAGACTCTCACCGCAGCACTCCTCGAACATTCGACAAGTTGTGCGGTATCCGAAATGCTTATTCCGAGCCTCCGGACCATCACCCTGTGAAACTCACATATATCGAGCGCCATCCTAATTCTACTCACGGACAACATGCTCACTGATACTGCATGCATTGTGCATACGTTTGACTAGCAGTTATTCTTCTCTACGTGACGTTGCTGTCGCTTTGATGGGTTTATATCGATAGTAGGTCGGTGGTCATAACGTTCTCATATTAACTGGCTTCTGCAATCGATGTCACTAACACACGTGAAAATGTGGTGCGCGTTAAGGCATTAACCGCTTCCGGTCCAGGTACTGAAGGAATGTTTAATCATTAGTAATGGCCGAATTAACTGCAGAAGTTTGGTCTGGACTAGGTTTACACCTCCCTTTGGTGCCATATGTATGATGGTTTGTGCCACAGCTGATAGTGATCCGTTCCCTGGATAAGAGCATGAAATCCGGCGTCGACACTTGCTGCTTATAGGGACAACTGTGTCCTAGCTGCAACACTGTGATGCACTATATCCTTCGCATGATCTCCCAACGCTTTTACATTATCGTTCGTGAAAATACGTAACTGTAGACCTATCATGACAGGAAAAATTGCAATAAAAGTAGTGGAACAAGTCTGATGGAATAAATTTTTTTATTTCCGTCCACGATCACATATTAGTGCCTCAAGATCTAATATTTTGTGATCATAGACGGAAATAAAGAAATTTCTTGATGCAATGCAGTCTGTGTCGCCAGGCCACCAAGATCTGTTGCGGGACGAATTGATTGACGGATCCAGTTATATGGCTCCTCCCTGTATAGTGATTTTACGACAATGACGAGTGGGGCCTGAAGATGGCATCAATATATTGCCGAAACTGATAGCACATAGAAGTTCATAAAATAAAATAAATTTCTACAATACATACGGCTGTTGGTAAATTATTGGATCAAGAAGTTCATGCCAGCCGTCGTCTCACGACCCGTAATGGATCAACGAAGATAAAGAAATTTATTCTACACTTACTGGATCACTGTTCGATCGCGGCCATGTCCTAGCTTGTTAATTTTGATGGGTCTACTTGGCAGACGCTCATGAGTGTGTGCTTGCAGACCACTTATTAGCGATATAGACACAGTATTTGTAAACGATAACGCCTTCAGAAGCAGCTGACTCTCAGTTATCACTTGTCAGCCCGCCAAGGATACAGCATATGGGTAACACTTCTCAACCCACGAAATGAAATGAGAGTCTAGGCCAAACTCGTGAAAGAAAAAAAAAAAACAGCTCTGGTTTAGGCTGACAGACGGGAATTGACATGATAAAGGGTATGCGGAATATTATAACAGATAATGAAGAGTGTCGCAGGTACGCAGGCAGCTTCGAGTTGAAATAGTGACTTAGGATATGTCAACGATGGGTAGTACTGAACAGTAATAAAGTCTGTCAGTAGTAATGGAGTGTACTGAGTATGAACGAAAGCGCCACCAACTTGGATGAGAGCAGCCACTGACGGAACAATAGTACTTCGTCCGCGACAAGAAAGTACTACTCTGGGCAGTGTGACTAGAGCTGGTAGATGGGCAGCCATTTTACATGTTTTATATATGTTTCACTGAATAGTGTTGTACAGAGACATTCTCAGTTAGCAGTGTAGCGGATTTCATTTGCTAATAGGAACAAGTAGCTGAACAGTACATGTTTCCCGTGAGTCAGATCAAGGGGCCAGGGATATAACATTAAGGCCAAGCGGCCATTGACTTATCAGATAGACGGAATGGTCAGTAGACAGCAGACAAGTGCACCGACTGCAGTTGTCTGTGAGTTAGGCACACCAATTAGGGCACTTTATGTTGATTACAACAAGAAGCCAAAAGGCTCTTGCCTATTGATAGGGCAAGCCCATGTGTAGTAAGATATACTTCAGTTGGTAAGACCTTGAATATAACTGTGTTTAATGGTACACAAACTTATCCAACGAGTTCAAGTCGTCTTCCTACTTTGGCAGTTCACTATACGCATCAAATATCATTCTCTGCTACCCATCATCAACCCCAAAACGACGAAGGAGTTCTACTCCCTCTCGACTACATTACAAAAATCAGTTATGAGAAACGTCCTGATTGCACCACGCAGGCCACATAAATTCTATATTTGTAGCTGTCTCCTGTGCCAGAAAACCACTCAAAACTTTGGTGACAGTGTGTGGGGTGTGTGTTAAGCCAGCTGGCGAAACGTAAGAGAAAGTCTGTCAGTTGCAGTGCCGGGTAGTACTGCAAGGAAAAGAAGCCTATCCGAGTATAACCTCGAAGAAGCAGCCGACCAGAAGAGTCTAGTAGAATGAAAGGGCCACGCAGCACCTAGACATAAGAACAGATGAGGCTGCTCGTTGAAAAGAAGTGTAAGGCTCCTTGTGATTGTGTAAAATGTCGTCCTCCTGTAGTCATAAGAATGGCGTAAGTTCTCACAAGGGAACCTCCCCATCGCACCCCCCTCAGATTTAGTTATAAGTTGGCACAGTGGATAGGCCTTGAAAAACTGAACACAGTTCAATCGAGAAAACACGAAGAAGTTGTGTGGAACTATGAAAAAAATAAGTAAAATATACAAACTGAGTAGTCCATACGGAATGTAAGCAACATCAAGGCTAGAGGGAGCTCAGGGGCGCCGTGGTCCCGTGGTTAGCGTGAGGAGTTGCGGAACGAGAGGACCTTGGTTCAAGTCTTCCCTCGAGTGAAAATTTTTTCTATCTTCATTTGCGCAAAGTTATGATCTGTCCGTTCGTTCATTGACGTCTCTGTTCACTGTAATAAGTTTAGTGTCTGTGTTTTGCGGCCGCACCGCAAAACGGTGCGATTAGAAGACGAAAGGACGTGCCTCTCCAATGGGAACCGAAAACATTTGATCGCAAGGTCATAGTCAACCGATTCCTCCACAGGAAAACACGTCTGATATATTCTACACGACACTGGTGACGGCATGTGCGTCACATGACAGGAATATGTTGTCGACGCACCTAACTTGTACACTTGGCGAATGGGTAAAAAGATTCTTCTACCTTGCCCGATTTAGGTTTTCTTGTGGATGTGATAATCACTCTCAAAAAGTGATTGCATCGGACGGACGGACAATAATTGTCTGAAAATAAAAAACTAAACTTTTCACTCGAGGGAAGACTTGAACCAAGGACCTCTCATTCCATAGCTGCTCACGCTAACCACGTGACCACGGCGCCCCTAAGCTCGCATTATCCTTGATGTTGGACTAGTCAGTTTGTATATTTTGCTTACTTTTTTCATAGTTCCACACAACTTCTTCCTATTTTCTTGATTGATCTGTGTCCAGTTTTCAAGGCCTATCCACTGTTCCAACTTATAAGTAAATCTGAGGGGGGTGCGATGGGGAGGTACCCTTGTCAGGAAGCGATAGTATTAGTATCGAGAAAGTGTGAGGATAACAAAAGGACTTGTAATAGTTCATTGGGAATGATAATGTGACGAGCTGAAAGTGAGGAGAAACAATTATTGTTGCGATAAGTGAAAAATCATGGGAGATAAAAATCTAAGCTGATTGGGTGAATATAAGTGGCTCGATGCATGTGCGCACCATTTTAGAAGAAAACTATTTTGATAAACGTTCGATTCATTTTTACGCCAGGCAACAATCAGGAATCAATAGCCTGATTGGAAAATAGCATAGTTGAGTTATCCAAACCATTCGGGGTTGCTACGGTCGCAGGTTCGAATCCTGCCTCGGGCATGGATGTTTGTGATGTCCTTAGGTTAGTTAGGTTTAACTAGTTCTAAGTTCTAGGGGACTAATGACCTCAGCAGTTGAGTCCCATAGTGCTCAGAGCCATTTGAACCATTTGAACCATTCGGGGTTGCCATCAAGAGGTTGACTGAGGAAGCTCAGTTCAAAGGAGCTATAGAACTGGTTTACACACTAGGACATGTGTTTTTCATTCAGAGACTGTCAAATGGTACAATACAGAAAACTACACTGAAGAGCCAAAGAAACTGGTACACTTGCCTAACGTCGTGTAGGGCCCCCGCGAGCACACAGTTGTGCCACAGCACGACGTGGCATGGACTCGACTAATGTCTGAAGTAGTGCTGGAAGGAACTGATACCATGAATCCTGCAGGGCTGTCCACATATCTGTAAGAGTTCCAGGGGGTGGAGATCTCTTCTGATCAGCACGCTGCAAGGGATCCCAGAT